>NC_137433.1:18274473-21244473 GCF_964374335.1 Astatotilapia calliptera
ATGTATATATGTATATATATATATGAGACATATTTATTTCCTCTATACTTTAGTGTGTTGAGTTTATCTCAGTTCAATGCAATTTTACCTATGTAGCGTCAAATCACAACAACAGTCAAAGCGTTTAATATTTTTCCTACCTCTGTTATAAATATTTATTATTATAAAATGTTACAATATTATTTTTTTGCAAACTGCCAGTTTTTTCTCTGAGTTGTAGAGCTGAATAAAGTTATGTGAAGTTTATTTTTTGAATGTTTGTGAATAGTAGTAATTAGTTAATTTTTTTTATATGGTAGAGCATGTCCACAATAGTCAAACTGATAGTAAGTAATCTCATTCATCAGATTTTTTCAATCTTATCAGGCAACTCTCTTTAACAGTGTGAAATCTTGTTCTAGTCTAATACCCTTGGCCGTCAAACAATTTTGAAGACAGATTTACTCTGAATACCAAACCAAAATTGCGCAAGTCCTTCCTGCTGTGCAATAGCTGAGGTGATTTGCTTAAAGCAATGTTGTAAAAATGTTGCAACTGTTTTACATGGGTTAGGCAGTTGGATATGTTTTCTTCTTTCTTTTTTAAACCTCATGCTTTAGGCAAAGGCAGACAATCATTTGTAAATTCAGCTGGCTGGCATCAAAGAAAGCAGTCCATTTGACCAACAATCTAGCATGTCTCCAATACAGGACTTCAGTCTCACTTATGAATCGGTCAGCAATGATGACATTTTTCCTGGAGGAGACACTATCGTAGGCACAGCTACTTAAAGAAAAAAAAATTCTGACCAATACATAAATAAACTGAAATAACTGATAATAAACTGAAAAGACAAAAGACAATGGACTTCATTCACGACTAGTTCATATGTATAAATCTCACACATAAACTCTGTGGATGAATGTTTCACAGAGAAATCTGTGATTCATTGGGACTTTCTTATCTGAATTTATCTGTAATAATAATAATGGATTGGATTTATATAGCGCTTTTCAAGGCACCCAAAGCGCTTTTACAATGCCACTATTCATTCACTCTCACATTCATACACTGGTAGAGGCAAGCTACAGTTGTAGCCACAGCTGCCCTGGGGCAGACTGACAGAAGCGAGGCTGCCATATCGTGTACTCATTGAACAAATTGTTAGACCCTGTGTACAAGCAGATGATGAAGACCTGGATGTCTTATGTTAAAGTCAAGCAAGGAAAAATAGTGGTTGGAGACTGCAGTACAACCAAAATTATCCCAAATGTGTACATCAAAAGCAAGATCTTGTTGTCTCTTAAATGGTTGCTTCAAACATGGGGACCTGATCTGCAACCATTTTCAGGTCAGTGATTTAAATGAAAATGACAATAGGAAGACAGAAGGTAATGCCTGTCACATGCCTGTCTCCCAGTACTCGTGACAGGCATAAACCTACTATGGTCATATTGTTTATGAGGAAACAAATATGTGAGCTTTACTTCACAGATAACATAATTATTTTGCTTCTACTTTGTACCCTCAATATTTACGGAGTACAAAGGAGCAGTAATAAACTATTGGTCAAATTCATCATGTATTTAATAACAACTATGAAAAGTGGGGACAGTGCTTTTCAGCTGTGGTACCAAGCTCTGAAACTGTTAATCACTCCACCTCCACCTGCTCATGATTAGATAGAATTGTGGAACATCTTTGTCTAAATAATGTAGGCTAATCTGGACAGAGGTGATCTTAATCATTACTAAATTTATAGGCATACTGGTAATCTACAAAAATGCCATTATAGCTATGATAACCTATGCAACTGCGGTCTATATTGCTAATAATATCATTCACCAGCATCTTTGCACATTCACAACTGCTTTTGTTGTTATGGTGCTTAGGTTACTGCCAATACTTGTGGGAGGTACTGATGACAGAACCAGGGTGTACAAAAGAGTAACATCCCTAACGTAGCATGCAGCCATCACAGACATGCATACTTAACCTGTCACGTACAAAAATGTCATCTACATTATAAGTGTCATGATGTGTGCTGTGGCAGGCAGGATGTAGGACCCAAAAGCAGGACTCTGAGACAGAATGACAAACTAAAGGCGGCAGCTTCATTGCTGGAGAACGTATGAACATGAAATACAACTGAACTAGAAACTCAAAAACAGAAACACTACCTTACTAGAAGCACAGAGAAGAAAGAAAAAAAACAGCACAGTGAGGGTATGACACTTCAGGACTTAAAAACACAGGCAGGACAACGAGAGGATGGGGAACAGGTGGTAACACAGCTGGGACAAATTAGACCTAACGACACACACTGATGGAGGTAAAACATAATCTCTAATAGCAAGAAACTAAACAATTTAACATGAATACATGAAAATACAATAAAACCATAAACCACTCAAAGAATCTAACTATCCTTTTAACCAGTTAACACAGTCCAAAACCTAGAGATTAAAAACTAACATAAGCACACAAACACAAAAAAACTGATATAAAACAAAGAAATATTAACCAAAATCAAACAAAGCACATGAACACTTGGTCACCAGACACAGGACCATGACAAAAGGACTGGGTAAACTGTTTGGTACCGTGTCCATAGTCCTGTTCAGTGAGTGAAAATATATACTCCAAGGAACAAGCCCAAATGTCTGTTTACTATCAACAGAAAACTGCTAACCAGGAAGTCGATAGATAGATAGATAGATAGATAGATAGATAGATAGAATAATTTTATTTCGAACATACAAATATAACTGAAATAACAAGAGAAAAGAAAAACAACCACAAACGCCCAATCCCCTTTACAAACCATCCTAGACTTGTGTAAGTTAAGATGTAAATGACCACTTGATCGAAGGGCTCTGGAGGGTGTATAAAGCAGCAAAAAGTCAGACAAATAGTCTGGCCGTTTAGCACTTTATAAGTCAAAAGTAAGATTTTAAATTTAATTCTAAAACGCACTGGAAGCCAATGAAGAGAAGCAAGCACGGCAGTAATGTGTTGGTGTCTCTTCACATGAGTCAAAAGGCGGGCTGCAACATTTTGTACAAGTTGGAGCCGTGCCAAGCTGGACTGACTGACACCAACGTATAGTGAATTACAGTAATCCAGTTGAGATAAGACGGACGGACGGATTGCTCGTTCCAAGTTTTTAAAGGATAAAAATTATCTCACCTTGGATAGGAGCCGTAATTTTAAAAAGGACCACTAAACAACTGAATTAATTTGTTTTTCAAATGTAAGTTTGCTATCCAAGAAACCTCCCAGATTTTTACAAGCCCAAATCTGGGGCATTGAAATTACAGCTTAGTCCAAAAATAATTATTTTATCCTCATTGAAGGTAAGAAAATTTGAGGCCATCCAGGTTTTAACTTCGTAAAGACATTTGAATAGGGATTCCACGGGAGTGGAAGTGTTTCTATTAAACCGAAGATAAATCTGGGTGTTGTCGGCATAAGCGTGAAAGCAGATGTTATGCTTCCTAAACATTAGGCCTAGGGGTAACATATAGACTGAAAAGAGAATTGGGCCTAATACAGAACCCTGCGGGTTCCACAAGGAAAAGGAGCTGGGGAAGAAATAAAATCATCAAGACTCATGGAAAAAGTTCTGTCAGACAGGTAAGACCTAAACCATTCCAAAGGGATGCCTTTGATACCACATTGCTCCAAACGTGAGATCAGAATGCTGTGGTCAACAGTATCAAAGGCTGCAATTAAGTCTAGAAGCAGGAGCACAGCTGAGTCTCCTGAGTCGGTGATTAATAAAATATCATTAAGTACTTTTAGGAGGGCAGTTTCTGTACTGTGGTGGGTTTTGAAGCCCGGCTGGAACTTCTCGAAAATATTATGACTATTTAGAAAGGATTGTAGCTGCTCAAATACAATCCTTTCTAGAATTTTTGACAGAAACGGAAGCTTGGAAATAGGTCTGAAATTAGCAAGAACAGAGGAGTCGAGGTTTGTTTTTTTAAGTACTGGCTGCACTACAGCGTGCTTGAATCCAGTTGGTCCTATTCCAGAGCTAAGACTACTATTAAAAATAGTTAAAATGTCAGGGCCGACTACCTTAATAATCTTTTTTTTAGAAAATGTGTTGGGACTTCATCTGTGGGGCAGGATGATGTCTTTATGCTATTACAAAGATCTTCCACTTGGTTAAGACATACAGGCTCAAACTGGTCAAAAGCAGTTGAGCAGGTATATGTTAATGAGACATCATACAGAGACAGGGTATATGCAGATCGAAGCATTTCTTAATTCTTATTAATAAAGAACTCCAAGAATCTATTGCAGGTTTCACCGGAGCTATCTATATGGAAGGCAGGGGAGGTATTCAAGGCCAAATCAATTGAGAAAAGAGTTATTAGAGTTGTTCTCAATATTTGCTGCTTTGTACATTGTTCCTGCAGTGCTGAAGTCAACAAAATCCTTAAATTTCAGAATTTTGAGAAAGAAAAATCTGATATTTATGCCTTTGTACATGATTTATGATTTTGGGCTCTTGGCTTTCGGCGGAGGCGGTCACGTTTTCTCTTGTCTCCTCTCCCTCCCTTATCTTCCTGCTTGACTTCCCTTGTCTTTGTCTAGTCTTCAAAATCTACAAATTCTCTTTTAAAACACCAAAATCAGTTTGGAGGACAGAATAATTCATCTTGCCACTGGCTTGACTGAAACCACTTTGAATACTATGTTTGGGGACATTCAATCCAAACTCAGAGGATGCTTCCTCCCACTCAATAATGCCATCCACACACTCCTTCGCTATAACATCTAAAAAGAAATAAATAAAATTGCTTTTGCTTGCACACACTGACAGTTAGATAATGGACACACTAAATGAATATATTTTCCTATTTCAATATCTTTACATCTTTATAAAAGAAAATCATTTTATGTATGTTTTTTCAAATTCCAACTGTTTCCTAGATTATTTCTTTTACCTTCCACCCAGTGTTTCCACTGGTCTCATTCTGTCTAGTCCATCAAAGAGTTGATAATAATAATAATAATAATAATAAATTTTATTTATGAGCGCCTTTCAAGTCACCCAAGGACACTTTACAATAGGATAAAACACCTAGTAAAACAATTGCAGAATAAGAACAATAAAATAAAAGCACAAGATAAAATGAACAAACAGTGGATTCACAGTGAATATGCAGATTTGAACAGATGAGTTTTGAGTTGGGATTTAAACTGGGGGAGAGAACCAATATTTCTTATTTCAGGGTGCAGAGAGTTCCACAGCCTGGGAGCAGAGCAGCTGAAAGCTCTGCTTCCCATGGTGGTGAGGCGGAAGGAAGGTACAGTAAGCTGGATAGAAGAAGAAGAACGAAGTGAACGGGCAGAACAAGTGGTGGTTAACAGGTCAGAAAGGTAAGAAGGAGCGAGGTTATGAATGGCCTTGAAGGTGAGCAGAAGAAGTTTGAAAATTATCCGGAATTTCACAGGGAGCCAGTGAAGTTCCTGAAGAACAGGGGTGATGTGCTGGTAGGAGGGGGTTCTGGTGATAATGCGAGCAGCAGAGTTCTGAACCAGTTGAAGCTTATGGAGGGATTTTTGGGGGAGACCATGCAGAAGAGAATTGCAGTAGTCAATACGGGAGGTAACAAGACTATGTACAAGAATGGACGTAGACTGGGTGGAAAGAGAAGGAAGCAATCTGTTAATGTTACGTAGATGGAAGTAGGCAGAACGGGTGAGATTATTGATGTGCGATTTATAGGAAAGTGAACTGTCTAGGATGACACCAAGGCTCTTAATGTCATGGCTAGACGGTCCTCACCGATCGTCTTGCCAATTTGTTGTGGTGTTTGTGTGTACTGTGTCGTGTTCTCCTCTCCATCCTGTGCATGTGTTTTTCTGCTGGAACATGTACTTCCGGAAGCCGTGGCACGGAACGGCAGTTGACCGGAGGGGAGTGTCCTGAGCTAGAATCATCGCACCTGTGCGGAATTACCTTGCCAGCGCAGACCTATTTAACGGGGCGGTTGAGTCACAACCAACGCTGGAACGTTGAACTAAACCGGGTAGCGTAGTCATGATTGGCATACCCGGTTTGTGAAGGAGAGGACATTTTCGTTATTGAGCGTGTGTTTTTTCTCATCTGCCTCCAGGGTTCAGGGATTGGAGGAGGAGCCGGCACCAGGAGTTGTTGTGGATTATTACTGCAATGTCACCGTGAGGAGAGGTCGCCATATCACTGCACTGCCCTTTTTGGATTATAGACTCGAACTGTTAACAAACCTTTTCACTGTAAATAAATCCACTGTCAAGGAGTCTCGCACCTGAGTCCTTTAATCCAATTCACCATGACACTTAACCTGAGGAGAAGGGAAAACTGTGGAGTTATCGATGGTGAATGAGAAATGGTTTGCCTTCAAAAGGTTGGATTTGGTGCCAATAAGGAGGATCTCAGTTTTATCCTCATTGAGCTTTAGAAAATTAGAGGTAAACCAGGATTTTAACTCGGATAGACATTCTGTAAGGGAAGAAGGTGGGAGGGAGGAATCAGGTTTGCAAGAGAGATATAACTGGGTGTCATCAGCAAAACAGTGAAACTGAAGATCAAATTTGCGGAAGATGGTACCTAGAGGGAGGATGTATATTACAAAGAGAAGAGGGCCTAAAACTGAGCCTTGGGGTACACCAGAGGTGACGGGGAATAGATGAGAGCGGAATGATCTTAGTTGAATAAACTGGGAGCGGTCGAGGAGATATGATTGAAACCAGACGAGGGGTGTGTCAGAGATGCCAAGAGAGGAAAGTCTGCTTAGAAGGACAGAGTGGGAAATGGTGTCAAAGGCTGAGCTCAGATCTAAAAGGACAAGAATGGTGAGAAGACCAGAGTCAGCTCCGATTAGAAGATCGTTAGTGACTTTAAGTAGAGCAGTTTCGGTACTGTGACATGAGCGAAAACCAGATTGAAATCTCTCGTAGATGTTATTATTAACCAGATGTAAATGAAGTTGAGCTGCAACCACTTTTTCGAGTATCTTAGAAATGAAGGGTAGATTGGAAATCGGACGGAGGTTGTTAAAGTTGTTAGGATCTAAAGAAGGTTTTTTCAGTATAGGAGTGACTAGAGCAGTCTTCAATAAGGAGGGAACGATACCGGTGGTGAGAGAGAGTGAATGATAGCAGAAATGAGTGGGAGTAAAGAAGAGAGGCAGGATTTCACAAGCCCCGTGGGCATGGGGTCAAGATGACATGTGGCAGGCTTTGATTTACACATGAACTCAGAAATATCAGATAAATCAGGAAGATGAAAAGTGGAAAACGGCTCAAAAAGGAGAAGAGGTTCTGGAGAGGGCGTAGACACAACATTTGATCTGAGTTGCTGGTGGATGTTATTGATTTTCGTAGTCCAGAACAGCATCAAGGAGTTGCATGTTTCAGAGGAATAGAAGTGCGGTGGTAAAGCGTTGGGGGGTTGAATTAGCTTGTTGAAAACTGAAAACAGAGTCCTTGCATTACCCTCATAAGAACTGATAATACCAGAGTAGAAGATTTGTTTGGCCTTGTTAATGGAGTCTTTATACTGAAGTGCGTGGTATTTATAGATTTCTGAATCAACAGTTGAACCAGATTTCTTATATTTACGCTCTAGCTGCCGAGCTTTGACCTTCAGAGCTCGGAGGTCAGAGGTAAACCAGGGAGCAGAGCGAGCAAAGGAAACAGAGAGGGTTTTTACAGGAGCCAGAGAATCAAGGACAGTGAGTAGACAATTATTATAATATAACAACAAATCATCAGGAGTAGAATAGAAGTCCGGAATCTGAACATTGTCCAAACTGGTAGTAAGAATGTCCATATCAATGTTCTTGATGTTGCGGAACAAGATGAGACGGGTTGGCTTGGTAGAAGAGCAGCAGAGAGTGAGGTTAAATGAAAGGAGGAAGTGGTCAGTTATGGGGATTTCAGTAGCAGAAAGATTCGAGGGAGTAAGGCACTTTTACGGTGGAACAAAGAAATTCACGGCAGTTATGTTAATAATATGCGCATCTGCTGCATCCGCTGAAAAGCTGCAGCTGCGTGTGTAACAGCTGCAGCTTTTCAGCGGACTGAAAAGTGCGAACATGTGGACGGGTCCGTTGTGCATTGTTTACAGTGGTGCCGAAACCCAGGATTGGGGCACCTCAGACAGTACCTTTTTTTATTGCGGCTGTCGACTTACACATGCGGCTGCAGCTTTTTGGCTACAGTCTACACACATCAACAACAACAACAGGACCCAGTTCATTATGTTTTAAGCCGGCCAGTCAAGATTGCGCTCAGGTGCGTCCGCCTCCCCCGCAGCCGTGCCACATCCCATGCCCCGCCACAGCTTTGCAGTCAACAACAGGCTCACCGCAACCACTGAATAGTATTAAACTCTCAGTAAATTATATACATTTTCATCTCTCTTCACAAGTTTCTGGACTTATTTTTTTATAAGACTAAGATTGAACTTTATTTTTCCGTGTTTGGCAATGTTCACATTCTGTTTAACTTGTTGCTTTTTTGAAGAAGTAGTGCAGACTCATGAAGCAGTCTAGTGACAAAAGTTACAAATAGTTGTTTGAAATGAAAGTTGTTTGTTTAACTCAGGAATTCGCATGATAAGGTGGGGCCAGGTTTCACAATGAACTCACCCGAAACTCTGGCTGATTGGGACCCACACCCAGTTTCACACCTTGGCTCAGGCGATTAGAGGATCATCAGGGGGTCCTTTTGTCCCTCTGTGGGGGGCTACTCCCACTAGGTTTATATCTGGGACTCTCCACCATTTGACCTTAGAACTGAAGAAGCTTCTCGGGTGAGAGGTGAAACGCCTTCAAGTAACTTAAAGAAGTCCAGACGCTTTTCTTTGCAAGCTCCTTTGACTACGATGACCTGGATGACTGAGAACCTTCACAGACATATTGTTTGTTTAAAAAAATAACTGAAGGATTCATTGTGAAAGAGCTTATTATCTAATAAATTTGCAGCTAGGCTTTTCTGTCATTGTTTTGTTTAGGTGGGGGCATGAAAATATTTATTCCTGCCATGTGGGGAATGATGTAAAAAGTTTAAGAACCACTGCTGTATGGAAACAGGTAAGGTTTGGTTTGACTGTGTCATAATCATTTAAATTGCTGCCCAGTGACATCTTAGAGATTGAGAACGCTGGCCTATTGAGAGACAGTTCAGCTCTTTACCCTTATAACAGTATCAATTGTTTAATGAAGCCATAAGAAAGACCTGGCACCCACATCACAGGAGAGAGCACACTACATGCACACTCGGTGTTACTGTACGTAACACAGCTGTCTTCATTTGTCTTCTTTTTGCATTTGCTGCTGTTGTCCTTTGTTGGAATTTTCAAAAAAAATGTAGCTGAATGTGTAGCTTTGTGCTAATATTGTGTCTGTTTCCATGATTTAAGGGCATTTGTAAACCTAAATTCAATATGGCTGAATTAAAATGGATTCAAAACAAATGTTTACATTCCTTACATTCCACAACACCTCCTACCCTCTGCATGAGACCTTATGAGCACTGAGCAGCTCATTCAGCAGTAGACTTTTACACCCACAGTGTAGGAAAGAGCGCTACCACAGGTCATTCTTATCAGCAGCTGTCAGACTCCATAACACATTTTAACATGCGGTAGTTTAAAACCACCTTGATTACAATGTTGCAGTAACAAAAACATATATATGTGTTAATATAGAGGTAATTATGGGTTAAATTATGGGTATTTCTTCATTTCGTTTAAGTTTATGATTGAATCGGTGGTTGTGACCAGGACATAACTCTTTATTGGAAGAGAGCTGTGACTATCCCCTTTCCCATTCACTTGGATAAATGATAAAGAAAGAATATTTTGAAAAGCTTTTGTGAGCTGAATTTTTTTCTTACTATTGTGAAACAAATTTTTAGACAATGATTGTGTGGCGGAGGCGGGGCCCCGGGCGCGGCTGCAGAGGAGGAGTGGTGCAGTGGGCTCAACGGGGCGGTACGGGAGACGCCGGTAAGAACAGCTGATGGTGATTATGGACTGACAATGGTTTTCCCTCCCCTGTTTTATAGTGAGACGGAGAGCGGTGGCGAGAGGGAAAAACGACACACGTCAGCTGGGAACGAGCTGTCAGTCTATGTGAAAAGCATAAACCTGTGAAACGTGTGAATAAATGTGGAACTTGGCAATAACAACCTGCGTGTGCGTGTACCTGTGCCTCGTATATTCCACAGATTGATTATAAAATAAAATGTATGCAAAATGTGCTACAGGATGCAACATACCCACATGCCTTTATTCAGCTGCAACCTGATCTCTTTCAGCTGGAGCCTGGTGATTTGATTACAATGCCCTTCCTTTTAGCCACAGCATCTAATTTGGTTTGGTGCATTTTTGAGCAATTTTCTCTGATCATAGAATACAGCCAGTCTTCCTGTTAAAAGCAAACCACTGTGATTTGACAAGACATAGAAATTCTGACTCATGTTGTTTTGTTTATATAAATGGTAAATGGCGTGTATTTATATAGCGCTATACTACTCCCTAAGGACCCCAAAGCGCAGTCATCCACTGTGACTTATAGACACGGGACCCCTCCTTGAATCTCCATCTTATTGTGTGGGAGGGGGTCTTTGTGCAAGAGTTTATAAGAGCAACCATCAATTTTCTTAGCGTCTTTTGCAATTCAATGGCTGGGGCTGGAGCCTGTCCTTGCTATCATGTAGTCAAAGATGTAGTACACGTGTAGGCAATAAGTATGCAGCTGGACTTCGGAAATCGACACAGAAAGATCTTATCTGATCAAGAGATTTGAACCTAGAACTTTGAACGTGGAAAGACAGGATATGATAAATGAAAACTGGTGGGACAGTTTGTGGCGGACAAATTACTGCATTTTTTAAAAAGAAAAACATCAGGTAATTTAGGCGAAAGTGCAGGAGACCATAGAACTGGTTTTGATGGTAGTACATGGTAAATTCTAGTTAGTTCGCAGAACTTATGAAAAAAAAAAAAAGAGTTTAGCTATGAGCTAAAACTAACTTGGCGTCAAAGTTAGTTTTACCAGTTAAACCACTGGTTTAACTAGTTTAAATGGACTGCCCAGCTATCCCTTCAGTCAAAAGCTAGTAGCAAAGGCAGCAGAGGGAAGCACGGTGGTTCTGTGCTTAGCACTGTTGTTGCCATCAGTTACATGCCATGATACATGGCACTGTTGTTTTTCTGTTGCGTAACACCACCATTTGGAAACTTGCATCCAGAGTTTTTAGCTGCCCACCCAAACATAGCAGGCTACTTCTTTTGATCAAAAGGAGTTTGAATGAGGTGCTACTGTTACAAGGGTTGAAAAGCTGAAAAGTCGTTCTTCAAACAGCATTTAGTTTAGTTATGGATCCCAAAAAGCATTTGCAACATGTCAGTGTTTCTCAGATTAGTAAATGTAAATAAAATCTGTGAATAAACTGTGACTTTGGTAAAGACTTAGTGAACAATATTAAGTAGCTATCTTAAACTGTGCAAATCCCAGTAATATGTCTAGTTGGTCATTATGGTGCATAAGCTAAATTTATTGTCTAAAGAGCTGTTGTAATAAATGTCTCACACTTTTTGGTACTATGTCAAATTAAAAAAAAAAAAAAAAGCCCACGACGTCACTCTATAGGCGGAGCCTCCTGTCACGCCCATTGGATCTGCTCGTCAGTGCTGAGAAAAGCATTTCGCCGACAGCTCAGAAATGTCTCCGATAAAGGACTTTAATGTGACTTACGGAACAATCGACGAAAGCGATACTTTTTCTGAAGGAGATACTATAGTTGGAACAGTTAGTTTCAGCCTGACAAAAGCCATCAAAGTCAAAAGTGTTTCTGTAAAGGCCAAAGGAGACGCAAACGTACACTGGTCTGAAGGAAGTGGAGATGACGAGAGATCGTACAGTGATCATAGGAGATATTTCAAGGTGAAGGAACTCTTAGTTGCAGAAAATGCTAAAGGTAGGTTTATTTATTTAGAACTTGGAAATCACGTTATTTTGCCATTTCACTCCTCATGGCAATATACTGAGTTTGTTATGATCATTGGTTTCTTTTAGTTTTATTCATGTAATCCTTGTATATTATGATAATTCCGTTCTTGCGCTTCTAGTTTGGTTGTCATCTACTATTCAATTTTCATTAAAATTTTAGTTCTTAGTTCCATAAAGGACGGTGCTTTAATCTGCTGTCATTCCCCAAGGAGTCCCCAAAGCGGATGGATTTATGATTTAGCTAGAATTGTGCGCGCGAAAGACGGATGTTTTAACCATTTCACCACACTTCGAATGTTTTGTTATTTTAGACTGTAATTCTCTTAATTGTTTGCGTATCCTCTCTTGAATCCTCTTGTGTCAAACTATTCACGCCTGCCTTTCCCTGCGTCTCCCTTCCTGTTTTGTCTGTTATTTGTCTTCCGTGTCTTGTGACCAGTTTGAATTCGACCCTCTTTTCTACTTCTGTCGCAACTGTTTGAGGGTTCCCTCTCTTGTTACACTCCTTGATCACCTCATGTGTTTATAAATGGTACTTTCCCCCTTAGGCTGCACTATTTATTGCCACGTCTATACACTTCTGCCGTGTGCTTCTCGACTCTGTTTCTGTCAGTTTTTATACTTTGCCAAACTATTAACCAGGTGGCGGGGAACGATATATAGCAGCATATTCCGATGTTTTGCATGGCTTTATTGATACAGAGACATACAGAGACACCAAATATATTTTTATTCAATCCGTTACAAGGGTTCATCTCAACAAGAAGGCAAATCTCATGCACTACCATCCAGAGATAACATTATTTACATTTAATTAGCTCAGCTAATAAACCAATCAACACTGGACACCCTTTGCTTGATAGAGCTACTTCCTATAAGGCTACAGCTCTTAAAAGTAAAGTCATAAGACCGTATATCATAGAGTTATAGTAGTCTTCAACCAGAAATTATAAAAACCTCAAAGAACATTTTCTATAGCTTCCGTTTTTTGCAGGAGTAACTGTGTAAATACCTGCATTGGCGTTTTTGAGTATATACAACTAAATAAAGAATGGAATTCGTCCTTCTTTTGAAATTTAAATTGCTCAAAGCAAAATGCTACTTTCACATTGGCTCTGGTCCCACTGTACCTCTGATTCTCTCTTCTCAGTTATCATTCCTTGTGAGTCTTGCATTATCCTAACTCACTAAACACAACCCAGTCACAGGCACTGTGGGATAGATTATAATATTGCAGAATTCCCATAGAGTCTTTTCAAAGTTAAAGTCATCTTCAGTGTCAGACACTGATAGGTGCCAATCTTTTTTTGGGGGAGTAAAAAAATATTACTGACCTGGTAATGGCCAGGTTACCGGGCTGGTTACATCCATGGTTGTCATGGTCTTCTAGCTAGAAACTAGCAGACTGGCTTGAAAATAAAACATGTTACACGTGCAGAGATAATATTAAAGACACTATGGTGATACATGCATTTTAGAGATCCCTGCTTTTTTTTTTTAAAGAGTTTTCTGTGAAGTTAAGAATAATTAGAAAAGTGTGTGCAAAAACAACAGGAATAACAGTGCATACAGACATGAGTATTGATTAACTGTAGAAAAAGTAAGATATAACTACTGATGCTTCAGTCAGTTCTGTTTGAGGTATACAAGTTAGTATGGCCATAAGCTACCACAGGAGTTACAACAGCAGAGGTATCCACATATTTGATTTGACAGATTTTTATACTGGATACCATTCCTGATACAGCCCTTCCAGGGATTTGTCCCAACTTCCCTTCTTCCAGATGATCTTTTGCTGATAGGAGAAACATTAAACATCACATAGATTAAATGAAAATCTCCCCAAAGTAAAATGCAGCTATTATTAGTTATCATTGCCTACCTATGATCATTCAGTATGTCTGCCATATAAAAACCTTAAAATGTCACAAGCAGAAAAAAAAATAAATAAAAAAGAACCAAAAGCATTGTAATATTTAATTTAATCTGATGTGCAGTTAAATGAAACAGACAAAAGTAAACCAATGCCATTCTTAAAAAAATACATTTAATGCAAAGTTTAAAACAGGAATATAAAAAAAGCACTCGAGTTTCAAAGGTGAGTTTAAAGTTGTCTGCATTTTCTTTTAGTTTTACTGAACGTGATTCAAGTCTAGACTTTTTACAGTGAAGTTCTTTATCAAATATATCTTCTAGTTTATAACTAGGCTTGATGCAGATCTTGGAAAGCAGCAGTTGCATTTAAGAGCCTACCACTCAAGAGTTTCTCAAAAGTTTAATCACATTTCTCCTGCAGGCACTTCACTTCCCCAAGGGGTCCATTATTTTAAGTTCAGGCTTAAAATCCCAGAGGGGTAAGTGGGAATTTCTGGCTGCAAGTATCAATACTGTGTCATAACTTGCCTTTACAAACAAATGCATTATACCATGGTTCTGTTTTATAGGAACATGCCATCATCCTTTACAGGATGCCATGGAAAAGTTGTCTACATGGTTGAAGCAAAGATATCCAGGAGCTGGCGATGGCCTTCTACAGTACAAAAAGAGATCAAGTTTGTTTCTAAGGCATTTCTACACACTGTTCAAGTAATGGCAAACACTGCAATGGTTTGTTAGAAATTTTATACTTGGAAAAGTGTATTGTAACCTTTAAAAATGCAATTCAGTGAGGCATTAAGTTGTGTTGGAAAATGTTTGTCTGTATGTTTTGTTATAGTGTCCACAATCTAGTACAGTGAGTAAAAAGATGAGTGGTCTCTCCAAGGGACAGGTCCAAATGTCTGCTACTATTAACAGAACAGTCTGTTTTCCAGGTAAATTGTTTGCAATTTGCAAAATCTAATGTAAATACATTTAACAATGCAGTTTACTTATAATATTTGCTTTTGTCAGGTGAAACTTTATCTGTTGCCACCAAAATCTGCAACTCTTCCTCCAAGGACATGAAGCCCAAATTCAAACTCCAGGAGAGAATAGTGTACCGTGCTGGTTGCTCTTCTACGTCCAGTGAGAAAACTTTATTTAAAAAGGTCGGGGACAATATAAATCCAAACTCAGAGGAAAGTGTCTCCTGCCAAGTGAAGATTCCCGTTGATGTCATCATTCTCCATAACTGTGAAATCATCTCAGTGGAATATTACATCAAGGTATGAAACAAAGTCATAGTTCTTTTATATAGTATTACCTTAGAAATTAAACTTCATCTGTTTGTAAACATTTTCAGGTAAGTAATAGACACGTAAAATACGTGTCCTAAACTCTTAAAAAATGTATACAAAAAATTACTGCAGAACACCTAATTAAACTACTACTATTGCAAAATGCTGCATAAAATTTGAATAATAACATATAAATTATTTATGACAAATAACTGAATCAGTAGCTTCATATGTTGCACTTTGATTCAGATGTTTACTAATCTATTACTGACATGTTTCCTAGGTGTATGTGGACATTAGTTTTGCCACTGATCCAGAGGTTGTGTTTCCACTGGCCATCGTTCCTCCCAGTTTTGCTGCCTTTCAGCCTGGGGAGGCTCTGGGGCCTTACCCACCTGGGACAGCTGGGGCTCCAAGCTACAGCGACTTTACTTCCTTTAACCAGTGGCCACAAGGTGCCCCACCATATGAGTTCTCAGCTCCAGCGTTTTCATCACCCCCAGTACAATATCCAGGATCTACTGCTCTGCCTCAGTTTCAGCAGGAAGAACCACCTCCATCGTATACGTCTCTTTATCCTCACCAAAATGAACAACCGTAGAAGCTCAACTGGATACTGAGAAAATGAATGAACTAAATGTTAATAGTAAGTCACACCTCAAAAATAGCTCTTGGGAGTATGGGCTAATGAATCTTCAGTTGGGTTTGGAAAACAGACATCAGTGTAAAATTCTGAAAGCCAAGATAAGAGACGAGAAAATTGGTTACCACATGTGTGCCTTTGGTGGGTGCTGAGCTTCTTGTTGGTCAATTAGCAGGACAGCATGAGGCCTTACAGCTGTTGTCACATGAGAGAACTCATAGTTGCATAAGAAATTGAGTTTTTCATACTGTACTAATGAAACAAAGAAAAGACAGCACATAGCTGATGATGATAACTAGTTTGCAAGTGGAATGGAAAAGGTGCTGCTTTAAGGCTGGCATTCACTTAATTATTTGTTTTTGTTCAGGAGTATGTGCCTGCAGGTGAACAGTGAGTAAGCCAATGATTTGTTGTGAATTTTACCTCCATGTTGTCTTTGCTACAACCATGATAATTCGAGTTTTCCATTTTCTTTTGTGGGGTCTTTATCTTACAATAGAAAGTGCCTTGAGGCAACTGTTGTTGTGATTTTGCCACTATATTAAAAAAGAAAAAACCTGCTTCTTGTCTGCGGTCACTGGGTTTTATAGTAGAGTCATCAGACACTTGTTTATGCCAGGCATTTCCAAGAAAGTGTAGTCATGTGTCTCTTGATAGGTTGTTACTCTTTAAAAGGTTTAGTTGAAACATTTACTAGCACAGAGATAAGTTCATATTCAGATGCGCATACATTGTATTTATAATACATATTAGAACATATTTTTTTATGCTACTTATATTACTTCATTTCCTTTTTTTATTTTCACACAAAGACTAGAGGCCAATAAAGGGTCTGTTGCAGTTCAGTGGCTTCCTTCTGGTGGCCACACTTTCTAACAATTTAACAAAATCATACACTCCAAAATCCAAGTTTCGATTTATCTTGACGTTTCCTTTGTTAGATTTTATCTGTGTATGTATCTGTAAGTTTGGTGTTTTTTTTTTCATTATTTTCTGAATTTCTTTATAATTTTATCCCATAATAAGTTTTAAACTGGTTATCATCGTTGTAATTTTTGCTAGGCTTTCATTTTTATTATGCTCGTCCATTTAAGTCTTATTTATTGAAATTTCAATTTACATGCAATTGCCTGGAAAGCACTTTGGCTCAACCACTGTTGATATAAATGCACTATAAAAATAAAATTGACTTGACGTTTGTTAGTTATGTTAGTTAGTATTATGCTCATTCATTTCAGATAAAATGAGGCCTTTTCACAATTTTATACTTAGTAGTATACTAAGAGTATTCTATATTTTATCTTTAATAATATTTAAATGTTAAAAAGTCAGTGTGAGTTGTGGCTTATGCTTTTGATGTGCCATTCTGCTTATTTTCTGTGTCATTTGTAAACACAACACTGGTTCATCCCCTTGACTTAGGTTTATTTTCTTATGTTTACATATCATTAAATAATACCAACAGTTATCTCAAGGCATTTTATATTATTTATTTATTTTATTGTGTTTATTTTTATAACACCTGTCTTGCACAAGTACAGTCTGAATGCTTTGTTGTTCTAAACACATTTGCTTTCCCAAGAGGAGCACTATGGACTTTAGGTAGGTTCTTCTTGCTAATCATTTTTATTTTATTTTAATATAATTATTGGTGTGGATATTATGGATATTAAGTGTCTACTACCTGTTCCACAATATGGAGGGGTGGGGGCTGCTGTTGTAAGGCTGGTATTGATTTATTAATTGAGTTCTTTTCTGTGAATTTCACTCCCCCCCCCCCCCCCTTTTTTTTTTAAATTGTCTTTCTTACATGGTAACCGCGTTAACCTTTGCTTCTTTTCTGTTGTCAGTGCGTTTCATAATAGTGTCATGAGACACTTGTTTATGCCAGTAATTTCCCAGAAAGAGCAGACATTTGTCTCGTGATAGGTTGTTACTCTTTGAACAGTTTAGTTGAAACATATGCAAGCACAGTGATAAGTTCCATTCTTAAAACTGTGTATTTTTTTAGGCCACAGTGATTTGGTTAAGCTCTGCATCAGCAAACAGTGTGTTGACTACAAGTGGATTCAAACTGCAATTCTGTGTGTGATGAACCTGCATTGCCTGTGCAAAACAGATTAACGTGTAATCACTTGCTAAGAAAGCAATGGGAAGTCAGGCTTGTTTATAGAATGCAATTCATATGCAATGGTAATTTGAAGAGCTTTGTATATGATGAATGAAAGGAAATTAAAAATGGGAATAAATCAATTAAAAGAGTTTTTAATACTTTTAAAAGTTACAGTTGGTCAGAAATGTAGGAAAGATAAAGTGCTAATTCACCATGTTTAGTTCAGTAGGTATACTGCCTACAGATATCTAGTATATGCACACCTTTCAGAAGAGGAAGCATTGACTGGCTGACAGGTGTTCCCTTTACTGCACCATAAGAGAGATGTGACTGGAGTCATCCAACTAGCTCAGGCCAATTTAGTGGCTCAAGGCAGTCCATTAAAGAAAGCAAATGCGGCATGCAAAAACACCCTCAAATTTTGATACCCTCCTCCTCTAACCAAATATGTTTATTTGGTTAGATGCTTTGCATCTTTTAACACTAATCTAGATTTTCACATTTATAATTCAAGTTTGAATAAAGTATTAATAAGATCTTAAGGTTAGGTTGTTGTTTCTAGAAACTTTTCTTTTGAACATATTACATAAAAGCATCACAATCTCTCCACAAGCTTCAAAATCAGGTATTTGCTAGCATTTGCAAACTGGAAAACAAAGGGAACGTCTTTAATGATGTCTAAAAAATTATTCAATTTGGGAAGATCAATTTTGTGAATAATAACTGAGGCATTATACACCACTTCATGTACTCAACAAGCTTGCAAAAAGAAATGCACAGTGCACAATGTAGCTCATTATTAATGAAGTCATGACGAACATTATTGTATAGGTGTCCTTTGTCAATATGGCACAATGACACCACTTTAATAAGGTGAGCAGGCCTCCAATTTTACATAAAACAAGACTGAATAGCTCTTAGGAAAGCTCTCTAACCATGATGTCACAGTGATTCCTCTCAGCTGCACCTCCTTCACAACTTTCTGGTGCTGCTGCATCCTTCTCTCCACTCTCTTGCTGAAACATGTACTTGCTGACAACCTCGTAGAATTATGTGAGGTAAGAAACCTCAGAAATACTTCTTGCAAAATTTCACAAAGATTTTAAAACCAAAACAAGGCTACTGCAGTTGCAGCCTTCTGGAGTCTGGTTAAGCTCTTTGCACATCACAGACTCAGATAAAGAGTCTTTTAACACTCAGTCTTTGACTCAAGTTGATAACCAGGGGTGCACATAAGTGGTCCGCAGGTAAGCATGTGCTGTCAAAATAAAAAACACGCACCAGATAAGAAGTTGCAACGCGCATTTGCGTACATAAGATTTTCTGGAGGAGGACAGACATTTGTTTAGAACTCTTAAAGATGTCGAAGAAGCAAGCTCCTTTAAGCAATTACTTTGGTGTTCCTCCACCTCCAAAGAAATGTCAAAAGAAGTCAGAACCACAAAAGAAGCACGTGTTCTCGAAAAAGTGGTTACAGGAGGTGAGCTGGCTTCAGACAAATGATGAACGCACAGAGATGTGGTGCAGAACTTCTTGTCTGGTGCGCATTTTTTATTTTGACAGCACATGCGCACCTGCGGACCACTTATGTGCACCCTTGTTGATAACTCCCTCTTTACTTAGATTGTTCAGTCACATACAGTTATGCAGAGTCCCCTTGCAGCTGGTAGGTCACACCCAGATTATCAGGCTAGGATTTTCAGGCTAGGATTTTCAGGTTGGAGACACTTTCTTACTGACTGCATATATATCTGTGTAGTCAGAAGCCTTCAGGGCTGCAAACAGTACTGAGGACAGTGGGGAAAATCAATGGGTTTTCCCCACTTCCCCACATCCAGCACACTGCTCAGGAACACTGTCTGAGCAGAGCTAACAAAATGATAAGGTCTATTCTCTCTGCTTACAAGGTTCTAAAGGTTCACAGCGGGTAAAATAAGTATGAAACACATCACCAATTTTAAGTACATTTATTTCTAAAGGTGCTAATTTAATGCTAACATTAAATTCTGACCAGATCTCCAGTCCACAAAAATAAACAAAATAAATGGTAAATGGCCTGCATTTGTATAGCGCTTTACTCAGTCCCTAAGGACCCCAAAGCGCTTTACACTACATTCAGTCATTCACCCATTCACACACTGGCAATGGCAAGCTACGTTGTAGCCACAGCTGCCCCGGGGCGCACTGACAGAGGCTAGGCTGCCGGACACTGCCGCCACCGGGCCCTCTGACCACCATGAGACAGTTTTTTAAAAAAGTATTGAACACATGCAGAACAAGAGGTGTGAAAGGCATGGAAAGACATTTTGTTGCTTTGTCAAGTACTGAAGGTTCCAGTAAGCACTGTTGGGGAACAGAGAGAGAGAGAGCGAGAGAGAGAAAGAAAGAGAGAGGCTTTTCTTTTGTTCATGTGTGCTATATATTTGTAATATGCCCTTTTGTATGAGTATAAGAGTATCAGGCACGTTAGAAAGCTACGTTAAGAGGACAAGTTTTTTGAGACAATATGTCTGTGAAGGTTCTCAGTCATCCAGGTCATGGTAGTCTAAAGAGCTTGGAAAGAAGTTTGGACTGGACGTCTCTAAGTTGCTTGAAGATGTTTCACCTCTCATCTGAGAGGCTTCTTCAGTTCAGTTCAGTCAAATGGTGGAGATTCCCAGATTTAAGTCCTAGAGGAGAGTCCCCCCAAGGGGGTCAAAAAGCCCCCTGTTGCTCCTCTACCTGATCACATGAGCCAAGGTGTGAAAACGGGAGTAGGTCACAATCAGCCAAGGGTTATGGGTGAACCCGCCATGAGGTCAAACAGGCCAGGATGTGTGTGGATGTTAAGGCGTCCGGGAAAAGATCTCAGAACTGGATTATAGATGGCAGACAGTTTTGTGTCGTAAACCACCGCCTCTGTTCAAAGATGGTCGTTCACAGTGGACATAGATGGCTTCTTTCACTCCTCTTTCAATCATGAACTGTGCTCCACCGACCCCCTCCCTCTCAGGACGATTACAATTCTTGGAACATCTGTGATGGCCAAAACATGTCTAACATGTCCCTGTGGCAATTCCTCACGGTTCTCACAACGGCCACGCTTCGAGAAAGGTCAAAAAAATCCATGACAGATAGATAACTAGATAGATAGATAGAAAATGTATTTATTTATTCATATAAATGACATAAATATAAATGAAATAACAAGAGAAAAGAAACAAAAAAACTTGAAAAAACATCAAGTTTTCATGAATATCTCTATAATATCTCTATCTAGTGTGACCTCTGTGTTATGGCTCTTTAAATGAAGGAACAGGGTCAGGTCAATTTTATAGCAACAGCCCCTTTTATTCAGTATCTGAATGACAAAGTGCAACAAAGTGGTTTTAATTCTTGTGGAAAACCAGCGCGAGCCGTCTGTGGGAATCCCTCATCACTTAACATTTAACTATGTTAAAAAAAGTTCAACTATTAACACTATAGGTGCGCGCATCTTTTCCAAGCGTGGATGGACTGTTAGCGATCAAATAAATAAATAAGGTTGTGTTAAGGTTCAAATATTGAGGAAGGAGAGTACAAACAACCATGGTCCAAGAGCTTGGTCAAACAATTGATTTTAATGAAATACACGCGTGGGAAGACCAGTTCCGTTCGCAGACAGGGCTAATCTTCGACTACTCAAAACATAAACAGATATTTTATACCATCAGGGTATATGTTATTTAATGACGCCCCCTCAACGTCAGATCCAATATATGCATACGTCAATTCAAAACCACAATGACTTTTAACACAATTTGAAAAGAACATTGTCTTCGTCTTCACAGCAGGTATTTCCTGTCACTGCCGGATGCTCGCTTATCGTCTTGACACATCAGCAGCAGTTCTGCGACAAACTGCTCTTTTGCAACCCCGAGCAAAACATGATTAAACTTTCACCTATAAATGATTCTCTCTAACTGAGTGTGTGTGTGTGCTAACCACAATTGCACCCTATTTCACCTCGCCGACTAGCTCCTGACCTCTCACCAGACAGAGAGACAGAAGCCACTCTCATATATGTAATAACCGAACTGAAACTATGTATATGTCATCTACTGAATAAATGTTTTAATCAAGAATCTCTACTAAAGGCTTAATACAAGAATATGAACTTATAAACGATAATAAAAAATGACCTGATATAAGTGTTTTGTAAGCATGTATTGCAATTCCTTCTATGTTCTAGTTTCCCTCAGCATGTATCACCTGGACAGTCATGCCAGTGAAGCTTAAGACCCTTAATGAACCGAACATCACCTCAAAATAAGCACCGATATGCAATATGTATAAAATAGTTATAACTGCATCTGGAATACAAGGTTAATATGATAACAGTATGCATAAACATCTTAAGGCCATCTTAAAGCTATCTGTTACATTGTTAAAGCAATGATCATACTGCAGATTATATTGTGCTGGTAAAATACTTTTGTTCATCCCCACAGTTGTATGATGTCCGATGTCTGTCTGCTGTTTACCGGAAAGATTAAAAAAACAACAACAACAACAACAACAACAAACGCTGTTTGCATGAGCATGTTTGTGGCTAGCTAAGTAACTTAGCAATGCTAGTTAAGCTAACACTGCCATTAACCCAACCACCATGCTACACAATGAACCCACTAGGTGCCGTGGTGATGGTGCGGTGGAGGCTGCAGCTGCTAAGGGTTCACTACTGCTGAAGCTTTGGATGGCTGCCAAAATGGCTCTTCCAGTTGTAACACGTGTCACTTGGCAGTTTGCTGTCTTCTGCTGTGTGTTTGGCAGTTAACTCACTCCAGTGCCAGTGGGTATATTGTTCGTAAGTGATTTTTGCCATTTTGTTTGGATCATTTATTGTTGTAGGCATGGGACACACAACACAGGAGCTCTAGTTTTACACTCCGACTTTATTCACCTCCAAACATGAACTTAGCATATTGCACCCAAACACAACAGAACCCTTCCTCCAAGCTTGGGTGTGAGTGAAGCCCTCTAGTGGGTCGCCACACGTGCCCCGCCCCCCCTCCCGAACACCCAAACAAACAGTCCACTAGTCCAGGACCCAGGGCTTAATCAAATGTCCAGAATGTCTGAAATGGGGAGTCCGAGAACTGGCTGTGTGCTCACCAGGCTGGGAAAGACAGGCCAAACCCTGGCCGGATGAGCGACTGTGGGCACGGAGCGATCTCAGAGGCAGGGTCAGAGTCCAATGTTCCGGCAGCAGGTGGGTGGCCATGGCGGGGGGCCCGGGCTGGGACCACAGGAGCATCCTACAGAATGTGTGCAGGCTTAAGTCGGTCCACTGAAACTACCTCCTGCCGGCCCAAAAAATCCAAAAGAAAAAGCTTGGAACCTGGTTCAATAACCCGAAACAGGCTGTCGTAAAGCGGACGCAAGAGGGGATGATGGGCGTCATGCAGAACAAAAACAAAAAAAAGAAGATTCCAACAACCGCAGAAAAAAAATGTCTGGCAGGCAGTGGTGCACAGGGCCAGGGACCGAAAAGGGGCCTCCAGGGGAGCGGACACCCGGCACTGAGACATCAAAACATGGGGGGGAGGTGGCTTTGTTCTGACATGTTTTGTGTGAACTGTCTCTCAATAAAAGGTAGCAGGAGGAGGTCAGATCTGGGGGTCATTTTCGTGGTGGACACAGACGAGGCCTCCCTTGCGCAAATAATCGATCGATCGACTGTCTTGTTTTCTTCATGATGAATAAGTCTCTAGAATTAGCGGGGCTTGTGGAAACACAGACCCAACAGGTGGTTAGCGGGACGAGCAATGGCACCACGTGATGAAATTTTATGTCCTCAGCTGAGATGCTGTGGAGAGCAAACTGAGCCTCCACGTGGATGAACCATGACGAGGGGTCATGGAGCCACAACTGGAGCGCCACGGCAAATGTAGCCGCAGCAGGAGGCAGAGGGCCAGCAGTAGCGGCGTGTCCAGGGCGAACTCCATGGTTTGCTGCGTGTTCAAGGTAGGGTCACCAATATGGAGGCATGGGACACACGATACAGGAGCTCTAGTTTTACACTCCAACTTTATTCACCTCCAAACATGAACTGAGCATATTGCACCCAAACACAACAGAACCCTTCCTTGGGTGTGAGTGGAAGCCTCTAGTGGGTCCCCCTTTGTGAGTGTGGACGCTTCATCTCTTTGCTCTTTAAATGCTTTGCTTCTTTTATTGATTTTTATTGATTTTTATGCTGATTTTTTCCCTTTTTTCCGTATGAGCTTACCTGCGATAGCTTCTGGACACTTATAGATAGATCATTAGGACTAAAGTGTTCTTAACAGAAACAGCAACATTTTTATAGTTACCTTGTCCTCAGCGCTCCGTGTGTCTGTGGCCTAGACACAGCTGAAGCCTGATTACAGCGTCTGGGCACCGAGCAGCCTCAATACCCTGGAAAGGTGCTAACCGCTAGGCTAACTAGCAACAAGATGCCTTCCCTCTCCACAGATGACTACCACAGCCTCCTGCAGAAGATTGCAGTACTGGAGACAAAAATTCATCGCTTAGAAGTAAACGTGGAGGTAAATGGACTGTGTGGAAATGAAACAACCTTGCCTTTGATTCAAAACAATGGCGATGAGCAAGCTAGTACACAGCTAAGGAGCACAGATAACATGACCAAGAAAGTAGACTTTGTGCACTATTATAAATCCTCAAGCGATAATCCCCCCTTGGACTGTTTTGGTGCAAAACCAAGACATAAATCATGTCTCCTAGAAGGGGGAGGACGTATCACAGGCAGGGCACAGCGAGCTGAAATCTCTGAAACCGACTGGCCTTCACTTCCTACGAGACAGAGAAGCTCTTCTACCCCTGTATACGAGAGGAAACAGGACTGGACAACCGTGAATAGGAAAGTTAACAACAAACCTTCAAAACAACTGAATGTGAAACTGCACAACAGATTTGCTCCACTATCAAAGGACCCTGGATCTATATCGGACAACCATCCATCTAAAAGTAGCGAAGTAAGGTCCGAAAATCTTTTCAAAAGTAAAAGGCCACTGGGAAAGCTAAAGGCTAGGCCTGAAACTCTGATTGTGGGTGACTCTGCCGTAAAGGATGTACAAAGGATGTGCGGTAAGAACACTAAAGTCCTCTGCTTTCCTAACGATATGGTCAACAACCTGAAGGAGAGAATTCTTCAAATTGCAGAGGAATATCCAACTGTGACAAACATTGTTCTGCATACAGGGTCAAACGATGTGTCCAAACAACAGTCGGAGGTTCTGAAACGGGACTTTACTGGATTATTAAATACTGCAAACTCTCTGAATGCAGCTGTATTCATCAGTGGACCTGTACCGCCGGTCAGAGGAGGAGACGAGAGATGCAGCAGGTTGTTTACACTGAATAAATGGCTTATATCAGCATGTGCTGACCACTCAGTGCATTTTATCAACAACTTTAATATTTTTTGGGAACGCAGGCATCTGTTTAAAGCAAATGGATTTAATTTTAACAAGTCAGGGGTGAAACTGTTCACCTCCAACTTGTTTTATTCCATACGTCATCCATCTGTGCTTGGTGCCAAGGCTGAGATAAACGAGGAGTTATCTCATAAAGAGGAACAAACAGTACTCCAAGAACAGGATGGAGCGGGTCAATGCTGGGCTCAGATCTACCCCCCGGCCCAATCCCTTTTTGTCCCCCATAAACCCCCCACCAGAGCGGCCAAAGGTTTGCCATCGAGCCCCACCCTCAACAGAGCAATCGAAGTCACATTGCTCAGCCTCGCCCCCTTTAGTTCCTCCTTACCACCTTCATGCTCTGTCTCCGAAGTCTGATGTGTGATGTGTGGAGGGTCCAGGCTGCGAGGATTATGGCAGTGGTGACTTTTCCCAGGAGAAGCTGGGACCCTGTTTACTAGAAGGTTTTAAAATCTCTGTACTTTTAGGTGACAGAAGGAGACATGTGGCCTGGTCAAAACACAGAGAAATGCACTCTAAAAGATCTTTAAATATAGTAAACATACCTTGTGTGCCACAGACTGCTCCCAAACACGAGGGGACAAGTAATACCTCTAAAACACTTAAGTTGGCTTTATTAAACGTTAGATCGTTAGCTGGGAAAACATTTTTAATTAATGATTTAATCACTGAGCACAGCCTTGATTTTATGTTTTTAACTGAAACTTGGTTGGACCAAAGTAACAGTGGAGCTGTTCTCATCGAGACGACCCCTCCTAACTACAGTTTTATCAGTGAGGCCAGGGTGAGCAGGAGAGGAGGAGGGGTTGCTGTCCTATTAAATGAATCATTTCAATGTAAGCAGCTATCCCCTGGAAGTTTTCAGTCTTTTGAATATGTGGCTTTACAGCTGAAGGCCCCATCCAAAGTTGTGTTTCTTAATGTTTACAGGCCTCCCAAATACTGCACAGACTTGTTTAATGACCTCAGTGAACTGCTGTCTGTGATCTGTGTTGATTTCGACTGTGTAATTATTGTTGGGGATTTTAACATCCATGTGGACAACCCTCAGGACAAAGGGACTAAAGATCTGAGCAACACTCTGGGCAACTTTGGGCTGACTCAGCATGCAACAGAGGCCACACATAATAGAGGACACACTCTTGACCTACTGATATCCAAGGGCCTGAGCATTTCAAACATTACTGTGTCTGATGTGGGCCTGTCTGATCATTACTGTGTTTTCTTTGAAAGTAAAATCTCAGCCCACACAAATATATCAACAGCAGTGATCACAAAACGGTGTATAACTGAACACAGTAGTGCAATTTTTAACCAGGTCTTCCCATTAACACCTGACCTGCCCAGAGGATCAGTCAATGAGCTCGTCAATAGCTTCAATGCTAACATGTTAAATGTAATGGACACTATTGCTCCCATTAAGGTGAAGGTTATCTCTGGAAGGAAAAAGTCTCCATGGAGAAACTCCACACTAGTGAAAAATGAAAAAAGAGAGTGTAGGAAAGCTGAGCGCAGATGGAGAAAAACAAACCTCCAGGTTCACTATGACATCTATAAAGAGAAACTTCACAATTATAATTTACAACTGAGGAGTGCAAGGAGGTCCTACTTCTCTGACATCATCACTAAAAACAGTCATAATGCTCGGGTCTTATTTTCCACAGTTGACAGGCTAACAAACCCTCCTGTGCCAGTGCCAGCTGAACTTCATTCAACCATGGCCTGCAATGACTTTGCCAAATTCTTCACAGAAAAAATCCAAAAGATTAGACAAGCAATTGGTACATCAACAGCAGATCCAGGATATGTACTGTGTCCACCGAAAAACAGTTTAAACACCATGAAACAGTTTCACCCTATTAACAGCAAAGACCTGGATGACATCTTAGGTCAACTGAACTCCTCCTCTTGCTGTTTAGATGTCCTGCCAACAAGTTTTTTCAAAAAGGTCTCAAAGACTTTGGAGTCAGACCTGTTACAGATCGTCAACTTTTCTTTAATGTCAGGTGTGTTTCCAGAACCACTAAAAACTGCTGTAATAAAACCTATACTGAAAAAGGACACTCTTAGTGCGCATGCGCCAACCAGCGTGCAGCCTGTTACAGTCGCTCCTGCTTTTCTCTTAGTTTAGCTCTTAGTTTAGCTCTTTTTTCTTACGTATTCTTTTTTTTTTTTTCTGACTTGTATTTTCCTCCGTTTTCTATCTCTTACTCAATCATGTGGATTGAGAGAGTTTTTGTTCTTCTGGTGGCCGTGGAACTGTTACTTTTATCATGGAACGGGACCGCGGCACATCTCCTACACGCACGGACTGTTTACTCCAGAGATCAGCTGATCGCCCTGATGCCGGCCGGCTCGCTGGCCAGGCCCGCAGAAGTGCCCGCAGAAGTACCAGCTGAAATTTGGAGGAAAACACATCGGGGATGCAGAGGTCAAGGACAGAAGAGAAGAAAAAAGGTGACGGTGAGACAGCGGAGGCTCGAAGCGAGGAGGAGGTTTAAACCGTGTCTGCCGTCTATCGTGATGGGAAATGTGCGATCGTTGGCAAGTAAAATCGACGAGCTCTCAGCACTGGTACGGAGTCAGAGGGAATACCGAGAGTGTAGCCTGATGTGTTTCACCGAATCATGGCTGCACCAGGTCATTCCCGATGAGAATGCTTCCGTGGAAGGCTTCCACACTGTTCGGGCGGACAGGGACAGCATCGCTAGCGGTAAGCGTAAAGGAGGTGGGCTTGCTGTTTTAGTTAACAACCGGTGGTGTAACCCTGCCAACATAACAATCAAAGAAAGGATTTGTTGCCCGGACACTGAACTGTGTGCTGTTGGACTCAGGCCGTATTATTTACCCAGGGAATTCTCTCACGTCATCTTGGTGGCTGTTTATGTTCCCCCCTCTGCTAACCCCACAGCTGCATGTGACACTATCCACTCTGCCATAGCTCGGCTACAGACTCAGCACCCGAGTGCCTTTATTGTGATCTCGGGTGACTTCAACCATGTATCACTGGACAATACACTACCAACATTCAAACAATATGTGGACTGTCCCACCAGGGGAGAGAAAACTTTAGACTTACTGTATGCTAACGTCAAGGATGCATACAGCTCCTCCTCCCTCCCCCCACTTGGTAGGTCAGATCATAACCTGATTCACCTCACCCCCCGCTATGTGCCAATTGTGAGGAGGGAACCTGTGACCACCAGGACTGTTAGGAGGTGGTCAGAGGAGGCAATAGCGGAACTACAGGGCTGTTTCGAGGTGACCGACTGGGAAACACTCTGTGAGCCTCACGCCGAGGACATCAATGGGCTTACTGAGTGTATCACAGACTACATAACTTTCTGCACCGACTCCATTGTTCCAGCTCAGACTGTTCATTGTTACCCAAATAACAAGCCGTGGGTGACTAAGGACATCAAAGCCCTCCTCAACAACAAGAAGAGGGCTTTCAGAGGGGGCAACAAAGAGGAGGTGAGGAAGGTCCAGGTGTTACTAAAGGACAAGATCAGAGAGGCTAAGGACAATTACAGGAGGAAGCTGGAGTGGAAACTCCAGCAGAACAGCATGAGAGAGGTGTGGAGGGGCATGAAGACCATCACTGGATTCAGGCCAACCAACAGCAGGGGAGCTGAGGGAGGTGAGAATAGAGCCAATGAGTTGAATCTGTTTTTCAATAGATTCGACACCACAGTGTCTGCTCCCACCCCCACAACCTCACCTGCAGTCAGCCTGGAATCCAGAGCCACACCACTGTGCCAGCCTCTCTCTTCACATGTTGCCTCCTGTGAGATTCCTGACACCCCTCCCCCACCCATCACCTTCACTCAATACCAGGTTGAGATGCAAATGAGGAGACTTCACTCAGGCAGGTCTGCTGGACCAGACGGAGTGAGTCCCCTTGTCCTCAAGGCCTGTGCCCCCCAGCTGTGTGGAGTCTTTCATAAACTGTTTATGCTGAGTCTGAGTCTGCAGAGGGTCCCGGTGATGTGGAAGACATCATGCCTCGTCCCTGTACCAAAGACGCCTCGTCCCAGTGGCCCCCAGGATTACAGGCCCGTGGCACTGACCTCCCACATCATGAAGACCCTGGAAAGGCTCATCCTGGACCAGCTGCGACCCATAGTAAGACCACATCTGGATCCCCTTCAGTTCGCTTATCAGCCTCGTCTCGGAACAGAGGACGCCATCATCTACCTGCTCAATCGTGTCTACACCCATCTGGACCAGCCGGCGAGCACTGTGAGGGTCATGTTTTTTGACTTTTCCAGTGCTTTCAACACCATCAGGCCGACCCTCCTGGGTGATAAGTTAGCAGCGATGCAGGTGGATGCTTCTCTGGTGTCCTGGATTGTTGATTACCTGACAGGAAGACCACAATATGTACGTCTCCCACAGTGTGTGTCTGACAAGGTGATTAGCAACACAGGGGCACCACAGGGGACTGTCCTCTCCCCCTTCCTCTTCACCCTCTACACCACAGACTTCAGCCACTGCACAGAGACCTGCCATCTTCAGAAGTTTTCTGATGACTCTGCGGTGGTTGGATGCATCAGCAGGGATGATGAGACAGAGTACCGGGCTGTGGTCGACTCCTTTGTCACGTGGTGTGAGCAGAATCATCTGCAGCTCAACGTGGCAAAGACCAAGGAACTGATCGTGGACTTCAGGAAGACCAGGAAACACTTGACCCCTGTTTCAATCCAGGGGGTCAGTGTTGACATTGTGGAGGACTATAAATACCTTGGAGTACACATTGACAATAAACTGGACTGGGCTAAAAACACCACAGCACTTTACAGGAAGGGCCAGAGTCGTCTCTATTTTTTGAGGCGACTGAGGTCCTTCAACATCTGCCAGAAAATGCTGAGGATTTTCTATGAGTCTGTGGTGGCCAGTGCGATCCTCTATGCTGTTGCATGCTGGGGGAGCAGGCTGAGGGTCGCAGATGCCAACAGACTTAATAAACTGATCCGTAAGGCCAGCAATGTTGTGGGGATGGAGCTGGACTCCCTCAAGGTGGTGTCGGAGAGGCGGATGCTGTCCAAGATAAAGACAATGTTGGATAACACCTCCCACCCACTCCATGACATGTTGGTCAGTCACAGGAGCTCGTTCAGTGAGAGACTGAGATTACCGAAAAGCACCACTGAACGACACAGGAAATCATTCCTGCCTGTGGCCATCTCCCTGTACAACGCATCCACTTAACACACTGTTTGCTGCTACAACTACACATGTTTCTTTTCCAAATATTTATTTATAAGTGACTTATGTATGTATGTATGTATATATATGTATATATTGTACTATTCTTAGTTAGCGTATTGTCTGTCTTGTCTTAATGTTGGTTTAAAATGGAGCACTGTAACAAAAAATAATTTCCCCCAGGGATCAATAAAGTATTCTGATTCTGATTCTGATTCTGATTCTGATTCTTGACAAGACACAAATGAACAACTACAGGCCGATCTCAAATCTCCCGTTTTTAAGTAAGATCATTGAAAAAGCAGTTTCTCAACAGCTCAGTTACTTCTTAAAACAGAATAACTGCTCTGATGCCTTCCAGTCAGGTTTTAGACAGAACCACAGCACTGAAACTGCTCTGACCAAAGTGTTCAATGACATATGTCTGAACACAGACAGTAGAAAAATGTCAGTCTTAGTTTTACTGGATCTCAGTGCAGCATTTGATACAGTTGACCACAACATATTACTCAAACGACTGGAGAACTGGACAGGTCTTTCAGGAACTGTACTAAACTGGTTCAAAACATACTTAGAAAACAGGAAATACTTTGTATCAATAGGTAACTTCACATCTGAGCAGACAAGTATCACATGTGGAGTTCCCCAAGGTTCCATCTTGGGACCCCCTCTGTTTAACATTTACATGCTCCCACTGGCACAGATTATAAAGAACAACAAAATAAACTATCATAGCTATGCAGATGACACACAAATATATATCACAATGTCACCAGGAGACCAAGGCCCTGTACAGGCTCTTGGTAAATGCATTGAGGAAATTAATGACTGGTTGTGCCACAATTTTCTCCAGCTAAACAAAAACAAAACTGAGGTAATAGTCTTTGGCGCCAAAGAAAAATGATTACAGGTCACCAGAGAACTTCAATCTATACATCTAAAAACCACAAACCAGGCGATAAATTTGGGTGTAGTGATGGATGCAGACCTAAACTTAGAAAAACACATTAAGACAATAACAAAGTCAGCTTACTATCACCTCAAAAATATTTCGAGGATAAAAGATCTGATGTCTCAACAGGACCTGGAAAAACTAGTCCACGCATTCATCTTTAATAGGCTTGATTACTGTAACAGCATCTTTACAGGTCTACCTAAAAAATCAGTCAGACAACTACAGCTCATTCAGAACTCTGCTGCTCGAGTCCTCACTAAGACCAAAAAAGTGGACCACATCAGTCTAGCTCTGAGGTCTTTACACTGGCTGCCTGTCCGTCAGAGGATAGACTTTAAAGTTCTGATGCTGGTCTATTAAGCTCTGAATGGTTTAGGACCAAAATACATCAGTGACCTCCTGACCCAGTATGAACCTTCCAGATCCCTCAGGTCATCTGGATCCGGTCTTTTATCAGTTCCCAGAGTCAGAACCAGACACGGAGAAGCTGCATTCAGCTTTTATGCTCCTTATATCTGGAACAAACTCCCAGAAAGCCTCAGATCATCTGAAACACTCAGTTTATTTAAATCCAGGTTGAAGACTCACCTGTTCTCAGCTGCATTTGAATAAAGCACCAAATCCACACTTTTAAGCTTAAACTTCAAAACTTACATTTTAACTACAGATTTTATCTATTGTTCTGATTTTATCTGTTTTGATTTTTTTTTACATACTGTTTTGTTTGTTTTTTTGTTTGTTATTTAGTTAGTTAGTTTGTTTGCTTGTTTTAATCAATTTTAAATCATGCTTTTTATTTGTTTTTGTTTCTAATGTCTCTGTAAAGCACTTTGAACCACCTTGTTCTTGAATTGTGCTATACAAATAAACTTGCCTTGCCTTGCCTTGCCACAGGATCATTCATTGTTGTAGGTGCCCATTTTTAATGCGTGTTGTTGGACTTCTTTGTGTGACCACGAATTTTAAAGTTGGACTCAGCCAAGCTCTAGATTGACTGCGCGCAGGTAAATCGATCAATATTGTAGGTATATTGGATCTTTGCTTAAGATCTGTGATTTTGAATGGTTTAATAAAAGGCACAGCCCGAAAAAGGGACATGGGCTCATCTTCCTGCAGGCTCACCACTCGCATGAGGTACCGTAGGGGTCGTATGCAATGTGAGCTGGGCGGCGCCCAGGAGCGGACGTCCTTCCCTTATTCTTCACTTATTTGCTCAAGTGAAGAGATATGTTTGACATATTTTTGACAAATTATATGCCAACAAGTCACTTATAACTGTTTATATTCCCGCAATAAATTTTTTGACAAATACCCCTTAATCACTTTTTTTGCAGATGATCACTTTTTGGCACAACAAAGGCAGCTGGCAAAGCAACTAGTGGAGTGGTTGTAGCAAGGTAAACTGGAGACCATCGATCTGTGAACTTTTTTGCATGGTACAACTTCATGAGTTTGGCATTATTCAGTAACTTTTCAGATAAAAAGTAACCAACTTTATTAAGTGGTAGCACTGGGACAGACCCTCCTGCCCTGCAGCAATTGAAATAGGCTCCAGCTCCCTTCCTCTTGGACAAGCTGGATGGATGGGTGGATAGATGAATAAATGGATGGCATTGATGATTTTTTTTGTTACTTCTGAGAGCAAAGTTAGTAAATATTTATTTAGCCTTTCACTTTGGGTCTTGCGCTTTGCAGATAGTTGCTCAACACAATGTAGGGTTTAGCTATGGGCAGGGTTGGGGTTGGCCCTCTAAATGTGGAAGTTGCTTGTTCTCTCCCTGCTTGTGTCAGGTCTTTCCTGGTACTTCAACTTCCTTCTCAGTAAAAACAATTATCACTGCTGTTAATTTCGTGGTAAACTTCCCCTAATTTCAATATTTTTTGATTATCAAATCCCAGAAAGAGAGATTGCTGTGAACTTTGAAAAAAAAAAAAAAACAACAGAAAATTTCCATCATTTACATGACTGGCAAGGCTCCAACACTCAGCGTTTTAAAAACTCCTCCTTTTGAGTGATGGGGTTGAAATTTCTTGATCTGCCCGTCTGATCAGTTTATCTGTGCTGAGAAAAGCATTTCACTGACAGCTCTGAAATGTCACGGATAAAAGACTTTAATGTGACTTACGAGGCAATCAGTGAAGATCATGCTTTTTCTGAAGGAGATACTATAGTGGGCACAGTTAATTTCCGACTGACCAAAGACGTCAAAGTCAAGAGCGTTTTCGTGAAAGCCAAAGGAGACTCTATCGTAAAGTGGACAGAAAGTAATGGAGAGGAACGGGAATTTCATTATAGTCACCGGAGATATTTCAAAGTGAAGGAATTTCTATTTGCAGAGAATGCTAGAGGTAAGGGGTTCAAGCATTTAAAACCTGAACTCAGGTTGTTATTGTGCCATTCCTAGCAGGACTTTTTGTTGCCATTTCAGTCCTCATGAAGGAATATAGTGTTTTTGTCATGTTCTCTGGCCTCTTCTCAGAGTTTTTGAGTCCTTTGGAGTTTTATAATCATTTAATTCTCATCTTTTTTTTTGATTGTCTTAATTGCTTATAGGTTTGTCATGTCACCGCCTTCTGTCCCATTACATGTTTACCTCGTGTGTATAAATACTACTTTTCTTATATATCCTTCATCTTGGCTTCGTCACTTCTGCTGTGTACCTCTTGAGTCTAATCTTGTAATTTTTCTATTATCTGCTTTTCTTGGCTAACCCGTGACAAGCCGTGGTGTTTTGTTTTCCTAATATGTGTGTATAGAAGTATAAACACACATATTCTTCCCTTATTCTTCACTTATTTGCTTATTCTGAAATGATTTTAAATTCTGATGCTTTTCATAGAGTTTATGGCTGAGTTATCAACATGTCCGAGTGCTCAGGTGGAGACAGGACTCATCCAGAAGAGGGCTGATTTATTTCCCCATGTAAACCTGAAGTTTTTGTAACTGCCAACTTAGAGTGGAAAATGAGCTTTGATGTGTTATCCGCAACAACTACTCTCATGAAGGTTGCCACTAGCAATCAATTGGTATACATTTATCAGAACTGTGACACCTGTGGATCCAAGTGAGGTAAAGGAAGACTGGCAAGCTTAAAATGCATATCACAGAAATTGTTCTTATCTGGATAATTAAGCATGCATCAACACTTAAATTGGAGAGCATCCCCACCCCCATCCAGCCTTGCTTGTCTATGAAATAAAGAAAATACTTGTTTTGCAAGAATCTTTATCACTCTGTGTCAAGCTAGTTAATTTTGGGCACTTAAAGTATGATTAGAAAAATGTGTTTTTGTATTCGTTATAATTTCTCATGACTTCTTGGGCAGATCTCTCTTGAAAAACACATTTTAATGTCAGTGACACTTTTTTCAAGATAAATAAAAGATATGCAACAGTCATTTTGCCAAAAATAGATTGTAGCTTGTACCTTGTGATTCAAACATATTTTCTGGCTCAGAATGACTTTTATGATTCACAAGAGATATGTTTGACATATTTTTGACAAATTATATGCCAATAAGTCACTTAGAACTGTTTGTATTCCCACAATAATCTTTTAACAAATACCCCTAATCACTTTTTTGCTGATGATCACTTTTTTGGCGCAACGACGGCAGCTGGCAAAGCAATTAGTGGAGTGGTTATTAAATTTTTTTGTTACTTCTGAGAGCAAAGTTAATAAATATTTATTTAGCCTTTCACTTTGGGTCTTGCACGTTGCAGATAGTCACTCGACACAATGTAGGGTGTAGCTATGGGCAGGGTTTATGGGCCACATTTAGAGGGCCAACCCCATGTGGAAGTTACTTGTTTTTTTCCTGCTTGTGTCAGGTCTTTCCTGGTACTTCAGCTTCCTTCTCAGTAAAAACAGTTATCACTGCTATTAATTTATTGGCAAACTTCCCCTAATTTCAATATTTTTTGATAGTCAAATCCCAGAAAGAGAGATTGCTGTGAACTTTGGAAAAAAAAACCAACAGAGAATTTCCATCATTTACATATTTCTTTACTGGCAAGGCTCCAACACTCAGCGTGTTAAAAACTTCACCATGTGAGTGACGGGGCTGAAATTTTTGAACACAGGTTGTTATTGTGCCATTCCTAGCAGGATCATTTGGACATACAAGTTTAATCATATTTCTCTTGCAGGCACTTCACTTCCCCAAGGGGCCCACACTTTTAAATTCAGGCTTAAAATCCCAGAGGGGTATTTGGGAATTTCTGGCTTCATGCATTAATACCGTGCTGTAGTTTGCTTTTACAAATAACTAGATTCTGTTTTTTTAGGAACATGCCTTCGTCCTTCCAGGGGAAACATGGAAAAATTGTCTATGTGGTTGAAGCAAAGATATCTCGGAGCTGGCATTTGCCTTCTGCAGTACAAAAAGAGATCAAGTTTGTTTCTAAGGCATTTCTAAACACTCCTCAAGTAATGGTAAACACTACAATGATGTGTTATAAATTTGACATCTGGATTACAATTGAGTTGATCTGAAAAAAAAAATGTCTGTCTGGTTCTTTACAGTGTCCACAATCTAGTTCAGTGAGTAAAGACGTCGGTGTTTTCTCTAAGGGACAGGTTCAAATGTCTGCTACCATTAGCAGAGGAGTTTGTTTTCCAGGTAAAATATCTGCAACTTACAAAATAAAATGTGAATAGATTTAAAAATTAAGCTCATTGTTAACATTTGCTATTGACAGGTGAAACTTTATCTGTTGTTGCCAAAATCTGTAACTCTTCCTCCAAGAACATAGAACCCAAATTCAAACTTCAGCAGAAAATAGTGTACAGATGCGATGGCAAGACTAAAACCTGTGATGAGACTCTGTTCAAAGAGGTCGGGGACACTATCCGTCCAAACTCAGAGCAAACTGCCTCCCGCCAGTTGAAGATTCCTAGTGATGCCATCGCCACCCTCCGTAACTGTGATATCATCTCAGTTGAATATCAGTTAAAGGTATAAAACTATGTCATAGGGATTTCATGGTGAACTTTGGTTGTAAATGTTTGTAGGTAAATAATAGATAAAGAAAATGTGTGTCTTAACCTCTTAAATAATTAATAACTACTATGAAGATAAGACGCTGCATAAAAAAGCATAACAAATAATAATTATATGTCAAATTAAAAAAGTAAAATTGGTAGTTTTATAAATTGCACTTTTAATTTGATGGTTACTTTAGTCTGATTAGATTCTAAATCTCTGACTTTTTCCAGGTATATCTGGACATTAGTTTTGCCTTTGACCCAGAGGTGGTGTTTCCACTGCTCATCATTCCTTACAGATTTGCAGCCATTCAGCCTGGGGAGCCTGTGGGCCCTTACCCACCCGGGAGAGCCTGGGCTCCAAGTTACAGCAACTACCCTTCCCTTGCCTTCCCCACTGGATCAGGTGCTTGTCCCTCACTAGATCCCGCTCAGCATGCAAACATAACAAGTGGCAATTTTAACCAGTGGCCACAAGGTGCTGCTCCATACGGGTTTTCAGTTCCAGGATTCACATCACCTTCAGTACCTGCATACCCTCCTGCTACGCCTCAATTTCAACAGGGAGAACCATCTCTTTCCCCTGAACTGGTAACTGAGCAAATTAATAAACTAAATGTGAGCAGTAAGTGACACCTTAAAAATAACTGTTAAGGTGAAAACCAAATTGGTCAGAGGCTATTCCTCAAACTGTAACTTTTAAAGTATCTGAAAGAAAAGAAAGTGGAATTAAATCATGTCATTGAGCCCAGATTTCACCTGTTGATGGCAGCAGAAGTCCAGCATGACCAAATGTAACAGTGCAGACAGAGATTCATACTGCAATCTCTGATCTCAAAAGAGGTCTTTGAGTCTCTTATTATATTTTTTTTGTTGATCCAACGATTCCTCTGTGGTCGTTGTTTTTGCCTAGATTTGAGAGGTATATCATCTTTCTCCACTGTAAATGATTCAAAATGCAGCTCCTGGATTCTTAAGTTGTATGAAAAAAGCAATACATAACTCATGACAATTAGTTTGTAAAGGGAATAAAAAGTGCAGTGTGGCATTATTAATTAGAGCTAGCGGTGTGTGTGCTTTTTTCATTTCTTTTTTCAGAAGCATGCGTCTGCAGGTAACTAATTAGTGCGTAAATTTGCTGTGAATTTTACTTTTACAGTTATTCTTTTTGTCTTTGCTACATTGTACCTGTAGAATATATATATACTGGAAGTGCTGGGTATACAAGTCTGGCCTAAGTCTTTTGTCAGAAAGACTGCAGCAGTCCAGGAGTTTAGTTCACCGTCTTTAATGAAGCTTCACAGAAGATATGCACTTATAATTGTGGCAGGTGCAGTATCGGTGACTATAAGCATGGTTGTCTGGAAACAGAAACAGGTAACACTATAATTAGCAGGCTCAAAGACAACCAAGCAACAATCAGAACACATCATCTACTCAGACACAGCAATATTTTACAATGTCCACAAGGGGTCGCCGTAAGACCAGAAGTTGGCTAAATAGCACATATCTTCCCAGTTGCTAGTACTAAGGCAAGCATGTGGCGAGCTAACAACAGCTAAACTAAACAATAAACAACAATCCTTTAACCGCGGGATATAATCATTGGGGGAGATTCTGGCCACTGGTATTAACTTAGTGCTAGTTAATTAAATAATTAAATAAACCTACTAACGTGGTAGCAGTGTACTGAGGCATAACTTTAGCTTAAACATACACAAACAACTATAACTATTATCATACCAGTTAACCTGTCAAAGGCAATAACACTTACAGTCTCATTAACGCACACGGAATCACACAAACTGCGATACAACTGCCATGCTCTGCTGCTGCTTTTCGTCCCTCACTCTCCCTCTGCGTGATGCGCACATGATCACTGGTGCGCTCATTTGGGTGCGCTTGGTTCTTGCCTCTAGACATCCTGAGGCCGAGTCAGCAGGGAATTTGCACAGTACCCATGTCTTATCTTTGTTGCTTGACTGTTGTCAGTAGGTTTTATAACAGCATCATCAGACAGTTGTTTATGTCAGTAATTTCCCAGGATATGCAGACATTTGTCTCATAATTGATAGTGTAGTTGAAACAATTGGTAGCAATAAAGATAACTTCATATCAAAATATGTATAACACTGTATTGTAACTGCTTTATTTATTTTCTATTGTTAGATTTTATCCGTGTTTGTTTTTCATTTTTTACTTTTATAATTTTATCCCACAATTTTCATGCTGTTTATCATTGTTGTGCTTTTTGCTTGGTTTTCATTTTTGTATGCTTGTCTGTGTTTTACTTTTTCTTTAGATACAGTTAATGTAAAACTGCCAACTACACTTTTAAATGTAGTATAAAAATGAAATTGACTTGGTGTATGTAATTATTGTTCACATATTTAGGATGAGAAAGCCTTCTTGCAGTGCTATCCTTAGGAGAGAGCTGCATTTTATCTTAAAGAATATTTAATTGTTGCATAAGTGGTTCTATGTATGCTGGAGATGTAAGTGTCACAGTCCGGCGAGGGCAGACTGTATGTGTTGACAAAAAGGACCCAAAACGCAGACTCCAAAAACTGAACGTGGCGTGGATTTAACAAAAAACAAGCCGTTTATTGAGGCTAGCAAAAAGGGTACAAATAAAAGGGCATTGGGGAAACTAAACAATAACCTAAACTGGGTGAACTAAAACTAAACATGGAAAAAACCTTAAACATGGTGAACTGACATAGATACCTGAAGTTGTGACATGGATGAGCAGACGACCTGACAAAGAATGACTGAAAGCACACGGACTAAATACACACAGGAGGATAATGAGGGAAGTGGGAACACATGGAGAAACAGCTGACACACATGAACATAAGGACGTCACAAGGAGAGAGTAACACTAAAAACATTGAACATAGGAACACAGGACCCCTCCAAAATAAAACAGGAAATATAATGAGACGCAGACCTGACAACATAAGACCCACAGACATGAAACACACGAAGGGCAAGGGAGACTTCACAGGGGTTGAAAACACAAGGGGGAACTAATAAGCAAATGAACATAGGAAACTTAATAAGCTTAAACATACACTATAAACATCAAAAGAACTAAAACTCAAAACACTGGGTCATAAGACCCAGGATCGTGACAGTAAGGTTCTAGAGGTGAAACACTTGCCAGGGCTTGTGGCTTATGCATTTTGTGACGACCTGCGTGGTCTCTGTTAAATCACTTAACGGTCATTTTGTATACTTACCTGATTTGTTGTCAGATTTTTGGCCACAAAAAGGCTACACACTAATTCCGACTATGGCAGATAATAAAACTAAAATCATATTTAGCTCTCTATAGAGGTTCGAGCAGGCTATACATTTAAGTGCGTGGCTTTTTTTCTTTTCTTTGTTTTTTACTGCAACTATATACTGGCCAGTGGTTGCCAGTGGACTCCCACACTGAAGTCCAGGCCCTGTATTTTAACTGATTAGTACTGGTTGAAGCTCAAATAATAATCTGTAATAAAAAACATTTTGACCTGAACTACTGGTAAGTAGATGCAATCTAACATTTCTCTTGATATTTACATCAATAAAATTGTTGAGCAATTGCAAGCTTCGAATTTATTTTTGAGAGTGTACATTTTCCAGGCCGTAGACAAAGTCTTCATCCAGTGATCTATTGAGAAGGTAACAGGAAGAAACTATCAGAGATGCCAGTCACAGACCTGAAGATGTCTTTGGTCCTCCAAGGTATGGAGGCCTATCTCCCCCACCACTTCCCCTACCAGTGGCAGATGCCCTCAGACATCGGTGCATTGGTGGTTCTTTGTGTCCGGGGATGGGCATCCAGGCTCACTCCTTGGTGGCTGCTTATCGGGGCCTGGAGCCTGGGGCTCGCTCGGGCCGCTTCGGGGGTGGGGTGCCCTCAGCCTCTCGGCCTGGGGCTCGGTCACTCTGGCACAGCTGGCTGCCAGCGGAGCTCACGGGCACGTCACTGCAACACCCCTGGCTTCTGCTCCGCGGCTGCTGAGTGAGCCCTCATCTGGGGCTCTCCTCAGCTCTTTCTGGGATAGTGGCGTGGTTGCCCCTCTGTTGGTCTTCCTTGGTCTCTTGTGTTCTGAGGGCCTCTGGATGTCTGGAGTTTTGATCTCCTCCATACCTGCTTCATGCCCTGGAGGACTGGGCTGTGGCTCCCCCACACCCTCTAGCAGATTATTACATGAAGGAACCTTTTAAAAACAAGCGCGTTCATGCTCACAGGTGTACACACGGGTGCTCACACCCACAAACTACACCCTTTTTGTCTCCTACCTCAAAGCACACTGTGCGCTGTCGATCTTACGTGCTGCACAATAATGTTTAATATTTGTGTGGATGCCTTAATAGGCATCCACACTATTGAGTTCCTGTTTCTCTTTATTCTTTATTATTCCGGGTGTTTCCGTACACTTTTCGCCGTGGATCTACTTCCACAATTTTTGTGCTATTTTCACCGTTCAAACTCTAAACTGTTCTGCTCTTTCTGCTAATGCCGGCTATGACTTTTGGTGTTTATTACTATTATACTTTTTAAAATATTACACTTTTTTCCTTTAATTTGTCCCATTGAAATGAATGGGAAACTTCCACAATTCTGCTAAAACTTTCTTGTCTTTGAAACTTAACTACTGCCTCATACTTTCACCTAGAAACTTCATTCAAACTTTAAAATGTTCTCAAATGATTTGGCTATTCCTGTATGATTCAGCTTTTTCAGATCTTCTACCGTTTTAATCTTATCCCTCTTTGAGTTTTCAGTTGCAAAATTGTGATTTTTCAGAAAATACATGCGTTGCTATGGTTGCTATGCAATTAACTCAGAGGGGACAGTGAAACTGTTTGAATTTTCTCTTCATGTCCAAACAACTTCTTGCTACTCGCTCAATTTCCACTCAAGCCCCACAAATTATACACCAAAACGTAGGTATTTTTGCTGGCTTTCAGAAAATGTCACTATCATTGTTGTGGGACTCATAGATATTTTGCAAATCTCCTCAGAGTAACACAAAGTCAGAAAACTCTCCATATAAACTCAATGGAGAGTTTGTTCAAAATCACCGCTGGATTTCTCTAATGAGAGGCATTTTCAAATTGTCATATCTCCTTAACGAAGCGAAGTTAAGACATGAGGCTTGTCCCCGTATATGTTCAGACACTCCTGACGCTCACAATTCAAGAATTTCTTTCTCACCTATTACCGTTCTGAAATGAGTTGGACTTGTTTGAGGGTAGGAAATTTGTCCCTCGCTCAGATTTCATCAGATTTCAATCTCTGGAAATGAACCACTTTTTTCTCTCGTCATATCTTTTTGATGGATTTCCACAGAGCCCTGAAAATTTCCATGACTGTTCACCAAAGCCTGCTGTTTCTTACGGTGAAAGAATGATTTTGATGCTCCATATAGATTTAGAGTTACCAAAGGTTGTTTGAGCGCAAGTCAAGGCAGTTTTTGCTTCGCCTCTACTCAGTTACAGTGTACTACAAGTCATATATCTTTAAGAATTTATGTTTTATCTCTGAATTATGAAGACCTGAAGATTCCCCCATCTCTTCTGAATAAAACGATGCCTGAATGACCGTTCTAGCCTCTACGGTTAGGAAATTATGGCCATTTGTTCGAGGGGAATCCTGAATGTCAGAAATACACTGAAGAAAACTCACACCTCTCTCTGTGTCTGTGTGTGTAAGGGCTGACTACAGCAGGTGCAGCTAATTTAACTGACCTACATATACCAAGCCCAGACTCTCCACAGCTCCTGTTCCCTTTACTGTCTGTGTATATGTGTCTGTGTATCAATATTTCTCCTATGTTTAGGTATTACTCCTCAATCATAGTATTTCTGCTAAAGCAAAGTACTTCTACTACATCTAAGTACTTTTGCCAAATCATAGTATTTCTGCTAAATCATAGTATTTCTGCCAATTCATAGTATTTTTGCAAAATCATGGTATTTGTGCAAAATCATGGTTTTGGGGCCAAATATTTCTGTTATTTTATAATATATGTGCTGAATATATTATATGTGCCAAATCATAGTATTTATCCCAAATTATAGTATTTATGCCAAATTACAGTATTTCTGCTAAAACGCAGAAATAGTACCTTTTGGCAGGAATTTCTACCAAAAGATAGTACTTCTACTAAATCAGAGTATTTCTGCTAAACCAGAGTATTCCTGCCAAATCATAGTATTTGTACTGAAACATGGTACTTCTGCCCAATCATAGTATTTATACCCAATCATAGTATTTCTGCTAAATCATAGCATTTGTGCCAAATCATGGTATTTGTGCAAAAACATAGTATGTCTGCAAAACCATAGTATATCTCTTATGTTATAGTATTACTACTAAGGCATAGTATTTCTGCCAAATCATAGTATGTGTGCCAAATCGCAGTATTTATACCAAATCACAGTATTTGTGGTAAAACATAGTATTTCTGCCATATTGTGGTATTTGTGCAAGAACATTGAACTGTTATGTTATAGTATTACTACTAAGTCATAGTATTTCTGCATTGTTATAGTATTTGTACTAAAACGTAGTATCTCTGCCAAGTCATAGAATTACTGCAATTTCATAGTTTTTTTTAGGAAATCTGTTATGTTATAGTATTACTACTAAGTCATAGTATTTCTGCCAAATCACAGTATTTGTGCCAAAGCATCGTATTTGTATGGAGTCATAGTATTTCTTCTAAATCATAGTATTTCAATCAAATCTCAGTAGTTGTTGTTAAAACGCAGTATTATTGCCAAATCATAGTATTTGTACCCAATCATAGTATTTCTGCTAAATCATAGCATTTGTGCCAAATCATGGTATTTGTGCAAAATCATAGTATGTCTGCAAAACCATAGTATATCTTTTATGTCATAGTATTACTACTAAGGCATAGTATTTCTGCCAAATCATAGTATTTGTACTAACTCATAGTACTTGTGCCAAATCATAGTATTTGTTGAACATCATAGTATTGGAACCAAAACATAGTATTTGTCCCAAAGCATCGTATTTGTATGGAGTAATAGTATTTCTTCTAAATCATAGTATTTCAATCAAATCTCAGTAGTTGTGTTAAAATGCAGTATTATTGCCAAATCATAGTATTTGTACCCAATCATAGTATTTTTGCCAAATCGTGGTATTTGTGCCCAATTAATAATTCTGTTATGTTATAGTATTACTACTAAGTCGTAGAATATCTGTTATGTTATAGTGTATCTGCGGAATATAGTATGTGTGCCAAATCGTAGTATTTACACCAAATCACAGTATTTTTGCTAAAACATAGTATTTCTGCCATATTGTGGTATTTGTGCAAGAACATTGAACTGTTATGTTATAGTATTACTACTAAGTCATAGTATTTCTGCGTTGTTATAGTATTTGTGCTAAAACGTAGTATCTCTGCCAAGTCATAGAATTAATGCAATTTCATAGTTTTTTTTTAGGAAATCTGTTATGTACCTCTGCGGTCTTAAAGAAGGCCCAACAGCGTCTCCACTTTCTGAGAATCCTCAGAAAAATGGACCTGAAGAAGGAGCTGCTGACCGTCTTCTACCGCTGCTCCATTGAAAGTGTGCTGACATATTGCATCGGTGTGTGGTTCTCCAGCTGCACCACAGCACACAGAAAGGCACTCCAGAGGGTCATCAGCATGGCCCAAAAAATCATTGGACATCCTCTTCCCTCCCTGAAGGACCTGTACAGCACTCGCTGTCTCAAGAGGGCACGCAGCATCCTACGGGACTGCACACACCCAGGACACCGGGTGTTTAAGCTGCTGCCGTCTGGCAGGAGGTTCAGGCTGCTGAGGTCCCGAACAAATAGACTCAAGGACAGCTTTTACAACAGGGCAATAGCCCTGATCAATGTAAATAGCTGACCTGACTGGATACCTCCCTGGACTTTTTAGGGGGAGGTAACAATGTTTAAAACGATAACAATAATATTTATATTTATAACAAGGTGCAATAATAATTAATGTGCAATAATAACAGTGTGCAATACACATACACTTATTCTTCTTTTTTATACTAAGTTAATATACTGTGTTGTGTTGTTTGTTACGTTGTGATGTGTCATATCGTGTCGTGTTGTGTTATATGTAGTGCCGACATAGGACAGTTTTTCCAATTTCATTGTACTACTGTACTATGTATGACTGTGCAATGACAATAAAGAGTTATCTTATCTTATCTTATCTTATGTTATAGTATTACTACTAAGTCATAGTATTTCTGCCAAATCATAGTATTTGTACTAAATCATAGTACTTGTGCCAAATCATAGTATTTGTTGCACATCATAGTATTAGAACCAAAACATAGTATTTGTCCCAAAGTATCGTATTTGTATGGAGTAATAGTATTTCTTCTAAATCATAGTATTTCAATTAAATCTCAGTAGTTGTGTTAAAATGCAGTATTATTGCCAAATCATAGTATTTGTACCCAATCATAGTATTTTTGCCAAATCGTGGTATTTGTGCCCAAATAATAATTCTGTTATGTTATAGTATTACTACTAAGTTGTAGCATATCTGTTATGTTATAGTGTATCTGCGGAATATAGTATGTGTGCCAAATCATAGTATTTATACCAAATCACAGTATTTGTGCTAAAACATAGTATTTCTGCCATATTGTGGTATTTGTGCAAGAACATTGAACTGTTATGTTATAGTATTACTACTAAGTCATAGTATTTCTGCGTTGTTATAGTATTTGTGCTAAAACGTAGTATCTCTGCCAAGTCATAGAATTACTGCAATTTAATAGTTTTTTTTAGGAAATCTGTTATGTTATAGTATTACTACTCAGTCATAGTATTTCTGCCAAATCATAGTATTCGTGTGAATTTGTATACTGTAATATCACTGTATTATGTAGTGGCTAAGTAGGGGCTGTTTACTAAGTGCATCAGTGTAAATAGGTCATCTCTTGTGTTGGAGTGCCCTCTTGTGGCGCCTTTTGGGTAGTGCCTTAGTAAACGGGAACCCTGTAAAAAGTGGCATCAGACTGATTTGTAGTGGAGGAATTTGTTACCAGTTTTCTTAATCTTTAATCTGTATGCATGTTGTAATGCATACCCTGTTCTTAATCATAGAAACCACACCATATCACCTCTCCACATCCTCCTACTGTATGCCATACCTCCCTGTACCATCCATCTGACCGCAATAAACTCCACCTGTGGTAATCTAATCCCTGGATGTCAGCCTCTCCTTCTGACCGAGGATAGTTATAGTATTTGAGCCAAATCATAGTATTTGTGCTAAAACATAGTATTTCTTCCAAATCATAGTATTTGTGCCAAAGTATAGTATTTCTTCCAAATCATAGTATAACTGCACAATAAAGGTTCTTGAGCCACATCAGTGTTTGTGCCAAATCTTAGTATTTCTTCTAAATCCTAGTAATTCTGCTCAATGATAGAATTTCTGCTATGCTTTAGTACTTTTTTCCTAGATTGTAGTACTTCTGCTAAGTCAAAGTATTTCATGTAAATCATAGTATTTCTACCAAGTCCCAATGTTTCTGCTAAATCATAAATAATGTTTTAGTACAAATTGTATGATTTGGTGGAACTTTCTGTGTTCCAGCACAAATGCTATGATTTGGCAGGAAAAAAATATTATTTAGTATAAATACTAAGTTTTAGCAGAAATGCTATGTTTAAACTTTAAAAAATTCTGCTATTTCTGCTGATGTGTGTTATGACTTTTGACCATTGAAATGAATGGAACACATTATCAATGTGGTCACTGATTTTGCATGATGGGCTGAGCTGTGCTTTACCTCAGTGTGATAAGCATCCGTTCTCAGACTGGGAGGCCTGGGTTCAAATCCAGCTTATGGCAACATTTCTTTCACTTAACAGTTAAACTTTTTTTAAACTCTTTTCAACACAAATTTCATTTTATTCACCCCTTTTCAGCAAAATTTTCAGTTTTTTTAACCCCTTTTCAGCACAAATCCAAACTTTATCAGCTCTTTTTCAGCAAAAACCTCTTTTCAGCAGAATTCTGCTCATTCAACTCTTTTCAGCAAAATTTTCAGTTTTTTCTGCTGTTTTCAGAAAAAAACTCTTTTCAGCAGAATTCTGCTCATTCACCTCTTTTCAGCAGAAATTCTGCTGATGGAACTCTTTTCAGCAGAATTTTCACCCCTTTTTTTTGCCCAAATTCTGCTAGCACAATTGTCAATCTCTCCACCTTTTCTTTGTGAGAGAGTGTTTGGCTCAGTGAGCTAAATAGCTGCCCTTTGATCAGGAGGGCCAGGTTCGAATCCTGCTCAGGGCATCTTTTTTTTTTTTTTTTTTGTTTCAACCTTTTCAGCTTTTTTCAGCAGATATCTTCAGCCGTTAAGGCATCCACACTGCATTTTCGCAGGAAATGCAAATTTTTCTAGTTAGTATTTACTGTTGTATTCCCATATATCATCGTGATGTTGTTTATTCTATTGCTCTCATTTTCTTCTGCTTGTTTTCTTTTTTCATTCTCAACACGTGAAGTTAAAAAAAGTATCTACTGTTAAAAAAAAAAAAAGAAAAAAAAAGGAAAATGTGCGCTGTGGCAGTTTTTTGACCATAACGTTGTGATATGTTAGCTTTGTTTGTATGTACGAGTCAGAAATAAACTTGGACAGCTCACAAAAAAAAAAAGAAAAGAAAAAAAGAAGATGTCTTTGAATCTTTGAAAGACAGAGAGTCTTGGAACATCTGCAGGATGTTGAACTGTCAGTTATTGTGTCATTTGAACTTTAAGTATGCTTTGAACCTAACCTGATCCATTAAAGTACACCTTTGGGGTGTTCCCTAAAGCTATAAAATACATCAACAACAGTTCTTAGAAAGACACTCTCAGAAGGAGCTGCTGTCAATCTATGGCATGTAGAAACGAGGTACTCCCCTTTGAGAAATAAATGTTTTTATTTTACATACCACAATTAGTGAATCTACAGGGTGGGCCATTTATATGGATACACCGTAATAACATGGGAATGGTTGGTGATATTAAAGTCCTGTTTGTGGCACATTAGTATATGTGAGGGGGCAAACTCCTCAAGATGGGTGGTGACCATGGTGGCCATTTAGAAGTCGTCCATCTTGGATACAACTTTTGTTTTTTCAGTAGGAAGAGGGCCATGTGACACATCAATCTTATTGGTAATGTCACAAGAAAAACAATGGTGTGCTCGGTTTCAACGTAACTTTATTCTTTCATGAGTTATTTACAAGTTTCTGACCACTTATAAAATGTGTTCAATGTGCTGCCCATTGTGTTGGATTGCCAATGCAACCCTCTTCTCCCACTCTTCACACACTGATAGCAACACCGCAGGAGAAATGCCAGCACAGGGATCCAGTATCAGTAGTTTCAGGTGCTGCATATCTCGTATCTTCACACCATAGACAACTGCCTTCAGATGACCCCAAAGATAAAAATCTAAGGGGGTCAGATCGGGAGACCTTGGGGGCCATTCAACTGCCCACGACGACCAATACATTTTCCAGGAAACTGTTCATCTAGGAATGCTCGGACCTGGCACCCATAATGTGGTGGTGCACCATCTTGCTGGAAAAACTCAGGGAACGTGCCAGCTTCACTGCACAAAGAGGGAAACACATCATCATGTAGCAATTTCAAATATCCAGTGGCCTTGAGGTTTCCATTGATGAAGAATGGACCCACTATCGTTGTACCCCATATACCACACCAAACCATCACTTTTGTTGTTCCAACAGTCTTGGAGGGATCCATCCAATGTGGGGTAGTGTCAGACCAATAGCGGTGGTTTTGTTTGTTAACTTCACCATTCACATAAAAGTTTGCCTCATCACTGAACAAAATCTTCTGCGTGAACTGAGGGTCCTGTTCCAATTTTTGTTTTGCCCATTCTGCAAATTCTGTGCACCGATCTGGGTCATCCTCGTTGAGATGCTGCAGTAGCTGGAGTTTGTAAGGGTGCCATTTGTGAGTAGCTAATATCCGCAGAAGGGATGTTCGACTAATGCCACTCTCCAGTGACATGCAGCGAGTGCTACGCTGTGGGGTCTTGCTGAATGAAGCTAGGACAGCAACTGATGTTTCTTCATTAGTAACAGTTTTCTTGCGTCCACATTTTGTCAAATCCAACACTGAACCAGTTACACGAAACTTAGCAAGCAGTTTGCTAACTGTAGCATGGGAGATGGGTGGTCTCGTACGGTGTCTTGCATTGAAAACTGCTGCAATGACCTGGTTACTGCGTTCACCAGATATCAACACAATTTCGATCCGCTCCTCACGTGTTAACCTCTTCGACATGTCAATGGCTGTGAACAAAGAGAAACTTGTAAATAACTCATGAACGAATAAAGTTACGTTGAAACCAAGCACACCATTGTTTTTCTTGTGACATTACCAATAAGATTGATGTGTCACATGGCCCTCTTCCTATTGAAAAAACAAAAGTTGTGTCCAAGATGGCCGACTTCTAAATGGCCACCATGGTCACCACCCATCTTGAGGAGTTTGCCCCCTCACATATACTAATGTGCCACAAACAGGACTTTAATATCACCAACCATTCCCATGTTATTACGGTGTATCCATATAAATGGCCCACTCTGTACTTCTACATTAGTGTGAAACCTTTTTCCCTCTTCAAAGCTAAATTAATGTTACTGGCTATTGATTGATGCTATAGTTGATGTGACCCCTATCCTTTCAGAGTTGTGTGGTATTATTTTGCAATTTCTTTTGTCATTTTATGGCATTACATTCGTACATTATAATATTGTAATGGTAATAACACGTCTTTCCAATTTTGGCCCACTGTTAATGTTAATGAGCATTAAGTTTGCACTTTTACATACTATCAACAACCATACAATGGCTCTTTTGAGAAACTGTTATCCAGAATTATATGTTCTCCTGGCTGCAAATGATACTTTATCCCAGGATAAGAAGGAAAAAAACATGTAGCAGGGGAACATGTCTTTTCAAACCCTGCAATGCCAGTCACATACCACATGTCAGTTTTTGGAATATTGAATTGCTCTGCAAAGGAGACAGCTGTGCTGTTTTTTATAATGTACCTTTGAGCCCTGCCCTCTTGAACCAATGTTCACATTACAGGTATTCAAAGACCTGCAGCTAGAAGGCATTTCTTTTTCTGAGAAAAACACACATTCTTGGATATTATGGCATGCAGGAACATGTGCTGCATGTTTTAAGAGACTTATCATTTCTGGTTGAATAAATACAGAACATATCAGTTTAAATGTTACCAGGACAATGATAGTTTTATAGCAGCAGAATAAAGAATAAAAATAGTGCAGTCCATAGCACATAAACAACATAGCTAAAGTGAAAGTGAAAGTGCCACAGGCTCACTTAGTGTGGAACAGACTTAAACTGAATAGCACCAGCTTGGGAATACCATTTCAGAGATGTATAGTAAGGTGCTGAGATTGTGCCAGAGAGAAGAGCAAATTGCACAAATAGATATTTTGTGCAGATAAATCTAAAACAGCTGCAATAAGGTATGGTACAGACAGAAGAATCATTGTACAGTTTCCCAGAAAACAGCAGGAATGAGTTCCTGAAGCATTCCTTATTACAGCCAGGTTAAATAAGCCTGAGGGAGAATGAACTCTGTTTTCACAGCAGCATGAAGTGGAGTGGATGGGATGTATTTTCTATGATTGAGAGCAGTTTTTGCAGTGACTTCCTATTCCTCTTTGACTCCGGCCAATAATGGTTAAAGCCTTGTGAATTAGTTTGTTGATCCTGTTGGCATCTCTGGCAATGGTGTTTAGCTACCATAATGTTTTATTGGATTATATTTGATGGCTTGGGTCCCAGAAAGATTAGCAACCACTGTTGTGGAAGCTAATGGAGTTCCTTATTAATAATTAAATAAATAAATAAATATAAGTGGCACCTTATTGATTGGAGTTGGTTTATTTTGTTCAGCTTAAGCAGGAAGTTCTGATTTAGTTATATTATTGTGGTGAATATTGTATTTAAGCAACAGTTGATGTAAATTTAATTTCATATAAATTTCATATTTAATGTATAATTTTATAACTGTATTTGTATTTACATTGCATGTATATGACAAACTGTATTATTTTTCTTGTTACTGACCCACACACACAGACGAGAGGTCTAATCAAGTTTAATTTCTTTCTTTCTTTTCTTTCTTTTTTTTTGCCTGTCCAGCACTGTAGCAATCAGAATTACTGTCTGAAGGCAAAGACAAATGTCCAACAGATTTATTTTCTTGAGTGGATCATTACAGCTTTTGGTATACTGGTGGATTTTGTTGTCATAGTTTAATCGATCTTTATTATTTATTTATTTATTTAACTTTTACATTTTTGCAGTCAGAATGGACTGGGCTGGGGGACAGGAAAGAGAAAGAAATTGGGAACTGAGTTAACGACGGAGAGAGAAAGAAAACTAGAGGAGAAGAGAGACAGAGAGAAAGGACACTGAAAATCTGTTTAATCACCTGCTGAAAAAAAACAAGAAAAAAGAAAACATCACAAGAGGCAAACCACAGCAACAGCCAACATAAGCACAAGTAACAGTAAATTATAAATATTGAATGTCAAATTCAAATTCAAATTTTATTTGTCACGTACACAGTCATACACAGTACGATATGTAGTGAAATGCTTGGACAACTGCTTGTGACCTAAAGAAAACAAAAAAAGGAAAAGGCTATGAATAAGATAGGAAATAAATATGAAAAATTAAAAAGGGTAAATTTAACTGGGAAAGAATAAGATAAAATATGTAAATTAAAGTTGAAAATAAAATAACTGTACAACAAAATACACAATATAGAACTATATAAGAATGTATGAAGAAATATAAATAAATATATACACAATAACAGCAGCTGTACAAGTATTAACTTGAAATGAAGAATATAATGTCCAGTGTTGTGCAATCCACATTATGTCTTGTGCGGTGCAAATATGCTTAAAGTGATTTAAGTGATGAAGTGAAAACAATGTCCAGAATGTCCAGTGTGTGTGTAACAACTGTATGTGTGGGTCAGTACTGTGTGGTGGTGTGATTGAGAGACCGTATCGCCTGCGGGAAGAAGCTCCTCCTCAGTCTCTCTGTGTTGGTCTTCAGGGAGCGGAATCGCTTTCCTGACCTCAACAGAGAGAACAGTCTGTTGTTGGGATGGCTGAGGTCCTTCACGATCTTCCTGGCCTTGGTCCGGCACCGCCTGCTGTAGATTGAGTGCAGGTCAGGGAGCTCGGAGCGGATGGTGCGCTCAGCTGACCGCACAACCCTCTGTAGAGCTCGTCTGTCCTGCATGGTGCTGTTCCCGAACCAGGTTAAGATGTTTCCCGTCAGGATGCTCTCTATGGTGCACGAGTAAAAGTTCCTGAGCACCTTGGAGGGCAGTTGGAAGTCTCTCAAGCGTCTGAGGTGGTAGAGACGCTGACGGGCCTTTTTCACCATGGTGTTGATGTGACAGGACCATGACAGGTCCTGCGTGATGTGAACTCCGAGGTATTTGAAGCTGTCCACTCTCTCCACTGGGCACTTGTTGATGACAGGGGTCTGGTAGTTCCTCTCCTGCTTAGTGCTGAAGTCCACTATCAGCTCCTTTGTCTTACTGACGTTTAGAAGGAGGTTGTTCCTCTGGCACCAGTTCTCCAGATTCCTAATCTCCTTCAGGTAGGCCGTCTCGTTGTTATCAGAGATCAGGCCCACCACGACGGTGTCGTCAGCAAACTTGATGATGGTGGTGGAGCTGGTAGTGGCCACACAGTCAAAGAGTACAGCAGGGGGCTCAGAACACACCCCTGGGGGGCTCCAGTGCTGAGAGTGGTGGAGGCTGAGACATGTCCGCCCATCCTTACTGCCTGTGGTCTGCCAGTTAGGAAGTTGGAGATCCACTGACACATAGATGAGCTGAGTCCCAGATGCTCCAGCTTGGTGGTGAGTGTGGAGGGAATTATGGTGTTAAATGCAGAGCTGTAGTGTATGAAGAGCAGTGATGCGGACGCTGTACCGGTCTGTTGTGGTGAAGAGAAAGCTGAGTGTAAAAGCGAAGCTCTCAATTTACCGGTCGGTCTATGCCCCTACCCTCACCTGTGGTCACAAGCTGTGGGTAGTGACCGAAAGAACGAGAACGCGAATACAAGCGGCGGAAATGGGCTTCCTCCGAAGGGTGGCTGGCCTCTCCTTTAGAGTTCAGCCAACCGGGAGAGCCGCTGCTCCTCCACATTGAAAGGAGCCAGTTTAGGTGGTTAGGGCATCCGACAAGGATGCCCTTTGGTCGCCTCCTGGGCGAGGTTTTCCGGGCATGTCCCATCGGTAGGAGGCCCCAGGGCAGACCCAGGACACGCTAGAGAGATTATATCTCTCGGCTTGCCTGGGAACGCCTTGGTATTCCCCTGGATAAGCTGGAGGAGGTGGCTGGGGAGAGGGAGGTCTGGGCTTCTCTGCTTGGGATGCTGTCCCCGTGACCGGGCCCCGGATAAGTGGAAGAAAATGGATGGATGGATGGATGTTACTGAGCAACATACAAGACTGATAATGCATGATATGTTTAGAGGAAGCAGCCAACCAAGATAGCGTGTGTCTCTGAGTACCTGTTTGTACACACCTGTACATTGCATGTCATGTACATGCAATGTAAATACAAATACTGTTATAAAATGATACATTTAATATGAAATTTATATGAAATTAAATTTACGTCAACTGTTGCTTAAATACAATATTCTTTTTATACAGGTGTGTACAATATTCACCCTCAGAGGAGGAGAAGCGTCTATGTTTTTTTTTTCTGGAATCTGTCCAGGGTGCACCCCACCTATTGCCCTGTGGTAGTTGAAATAGGCTCTGCATGGGGAAGAGAATGGATAGATACTAGAACACCAAGAATACCTGTTGAATCAATTACATTTTTTAAACTTTGATTTACTGACAAACTAAAGTTATTCCCTTGTCTCCTGTGGGACAATACGTTTTAATGTTGATTCGGTTCAGAGAATTCAGAGCTTTAACATGTGGCCACCACTGATTAAATCTACTGGAACATAGATGTTTATTTTATGGGTCTGTGCGCTTTATCACCAGATTAACATTTTTCTGCACCATTTATTTTTTGGTCTTTTCCCAACAGCGTTGCATTTTACTTTATTTTTTATGGTTTTTGTAGATTTTTCTGTGGAGGAAAAGGTACATGGCAGGGTGGTGGTTTGTCTTAATTCCTGCTTCATAAATAGAAGTTTTTATTTCTCAGGAGATCTACATTATTAAAAAACTAAACTAACATTTGGTGGAATGCTCTATGAGCATTGCAAGTGTTCTGTTGAATCTCATTTGGCCACAGACAATCTTTAGTCAAGCATCTGTTATAGAAACTGTGGGAATGTGTGTTATCAAAACCAAAGATGCTAATCATAGCCATGAAGACATTAGCATTCAAGGCTGGACAGTTGCAAAATTTGGATTACTTTGCACCATCAGCTGCTGTGCTGTTTGTATCTAAGTACGCTTTTGATTTAACCAACCCATTCTGAAAACTGTCACGGAGCTGGAGCCAACACCCTGTCAAAGAAAGAGACTTGGTTCTTAGAAACGCATAAGAAGAGAATTCCTAGAAGCAGACTCTCAGACTGAGCAATTGTCAAGTTATAACATGTGTTCATAAGATACTCCCTTTTTTGAGCCTTTTAAGTGCACTTGTTTTGTTTTCCTTTTACATAGCAACACCTGTAAATGTCTGTGGACAGTAGAGAGTAAAACGTTGCTTTTTTGTTACTGGCCATGGTTAAATCGATCCCCACCCTGTTGTGTTTTTGGGGTGATTTTATGATACTTTGTTTGTCACTGTGGTGTCTCATTTATACATTATAATATTGTAAAGGTAAGAACAAGTCTGGCTTTTCAACTTTGGGCCCCTCGTTACTGTTAATATTCTATATCATCAAAAGCAACAATGGCTCTTTTGAGAAACACTTTTTCAGAGGTTGAATATATGTCCCCAAGGCTGCAAATGACACTCTCATGGACTAAAGGATTAATGACCTTAGAACATGTCTTCTCAAACCCTGAGATGCCAATCAAATTCCCAAGGATTGGTGTTGGAATACTGAACTCTGAACTTTAAACAGCTATGTGATTTAGACTAATGTAGTCTTTGGGCCTACCCTGCAACCCATTTGAGCTATTCTTTAAGAGTTATTCCAAGAACTGCAGCTGGAAGACAGTGTTATTTCCAGGAAAAGCTTTTTCAATTATTGCATGTTGTGACATGTAGGAATACTTACCTGTGTTTGTCTTCTTTGCTCATGTCTCTTTCTCTCTCTCTCTCTGTTTCTTTTATTATATGCATAATTGTATGGTACAGATTAACACTTTAAATAGTGGGTTAGCCAGACTTTATTTTTGCTCAAGGCATACATGCTGTAATATTCTTTTTGCATTTCCCTCTTGCCATAACGTACATATGAGATGTTACAAGATGTTTGATCCCACTGCTTGTATTCAAGTCCCATCAAAATTTTAAAGGGCATTTTGTTCTGACATTTTGCAAGAGATACATTCTAGACTGCTGGCTCATGTAAAGAGCATATAGTGAGATTAAAGTTTAAAAATTATGATTTATTTATCAAACCACTACAGCTCTGGGTTGACTAAGTAAACACACTTTATTTTAGCATAACATAATTGTCGAACACATGGTAATCAAATACACTTAGCATTGTAAAAAACTATTAGCTATACATAACCAGTTGATGTCAGATTAATAGCTGGACTAAATAAACCAAGAACATTAACATCAATCATCATGCTTCTTGAAAAAAACCCCAAATCTGGCAGCTTGAACAACCATAATTAATGTAAGTACACAGAATTCTTACGTACACATTAATTCTTTTTAACATTAATCTGTTCTATTCAGAGAAATGTGTAGAATTTAAAAATCTGGAAGTTCTTTTTGTGCCTTTTCTACTAATCCACCCACTACTGATTTCAGTGTAAAAACTTCTCATTTCAGCAAGTTAGCTCATGTTTTACTGTCTTGTTTCTGAACTAAGCTCTTCCAAGAAAAGTTGTTTAAAACCATACGGCTCCAAAACGGCCTTCTAAGTAGGGTTTGAGCTGGGAAATTGAAGTGAAAAGATTTAAAAGTAAAAAAACTAAGCCAAAAACTAACCAACAGTAAGTTATGCTTTTTTAAAGCCTACATCTAACTTTATACAAGATATAATCTGTACGTGTAATTCTTTCTGCGAATAGTTTATCTTGTGCCTTTTTCTAAATTTACAGAAAAGGAGCTTTTATAAAGGTCTTGAACAATAACGCCTGTGCCTGCTTATGACTGTCAGTGGCCACTGACATCTAACCAACCATCCACTAAACACTAGAAAATGGGTATAGTAGACAGTGGTGCCAGACAACCCCGTTCCCCATCCTTTTATTGAAATCTGTGCACTAGCACTTGATAGCACCATTTGTGTCAATTTCAGAGGAACCAGAAATCTTATCTGCACTAGTAACTAATTACATTTTGTCACTAAACTGTTATTACTTTCATATAAATTTAGACCCAGTTGCGCGGCATTTCCACTACACCAAAATGCCGTTACACTTTCGTGGAAGACCCAACAAACCTGTAAAACTAAAAGCTGTTCTTGATTGCACCACAAAGGTTGTGGCATGACAGTTCATTATTAAATGTTGTGCAATACTATTGTGCAGCATCTATGATTTGATGCCTAACTGGAATGACTCAGACTCATGCCAAAAAGTGCTTTTTCAAAATGTTTTTAGGATGTTGACATGATTGTGAGATTTTAAATGTGTAACTTTTCTGTGCAATAAGTACCCGTATACCTATGCACATTTGCCTAGCAGTCCTCAGTTGAATACATACTATACTACTATACACGGATCCATGCTAATACCGGTATAGTTGTGGTCTTAAGTGGAAATAATCTCACACCTCCACTTAAGCCAGACAAATGAGGTATGATGAATGAACAAAAGAATATGCCAGACAAAATAAGGTGACAGACAGAAAGAGAATGATCTGGTACTGGTTGTAAATAGGTGTGAATTACAGATATGTGTGCATGCTCTTACAAATCCAAAATATGAAAACATGACCATTTATCTAAATGGATATTTTAAGATCCAGTATTTGAAGTCTATACAGTTTAGGCTATGCTCGTTTAAAAAAAATGGAGATTGGTTTGTTAAGATGAATACACAGAAAATAGATGGAGAGGCAACTTGTCTGAGGATCTATGTTGCTTGCGAATATTGAGACAAGTGAGATAGATCTGAATTTTCTAATCCTCTCTTGCCCAGTTTTAATGAGCTCATATGAATTATAGCTTCAGTTTCCTGTTTTTAGCTGGCAGGTGTGGTCCTCTGCAGCTGTAGCTCATCTACTTTAAAGTTTCTTGTGCATTCACAGATGCTGTTTTGCATATTCTGGTTGTGATGGGTGAAAATTTGAGTTATTTTTCTTTCCTATTAGTTCAAAACAGATTGTTAGTCTCCTCTAACCTCTGGGATCAATGGGACATTTTCACCCAGTGAACTGACACTTGCTGGCCAACTTTCCTTTTCCAGACCATTCTGTGTAAACCCTGGTGATCGTTCTGTTGGAAATCTCAAGACCGGCCGACATGCCATGAATTACCATACCAGATTAAAAGTCACTTAAATAATGTGTTTCTTCCTTATTTTGATGCTTTGTTTGAACTTCGGCAGATCATCTTCAACATGTCTACATGTCTAAATACACTGAGTTGCGATTGTGTGATTATTTACATTAAAGAACAGTTGCAAAGACATCTCTAGTAAAGTGACCAATGAGCATTTGCACAGGGAAACTGACCAACAGTTGTTTATAATCAGCTGAAAAACCTATGACACTTTTGGAAGGTCAGAGAAGAAGCATGATTGGTAAGTTCTTAGCTGTTGAGCTGGCAGCTAAACTATGGTTAAGTTAGAAGATACAACTAAGTTATGTTTTGCTAAACAATTTTTTTATTGATGAGGGAAATATGTTGAGGATTAAATATTATTCGAAATGTCTTGACGTGTGCTTAATCACTGGGTAAGAAAAATCCCAGAAAGTTGATTCCGTTCATCTGCATGTGGCGTTTTCCGTGGGAGAAACGTTTCATCATTCATTGAACTGAATTCTTCAGTCTCAGCTGACTGCATCTTTTCCCAGCCTTGTAAACAGCACAATTGCACAAGCACCGAAACTAGCACTATTGACTAACAACTGGCCATGAGGTCAATCTTAAGTGACTTCAGGAGAAACCTGCACTCCACTGAAATTGAAGAAGTGTGCACCATGTGTAGATAAATGGAATCAACTTTCTTGGATATCATTTGTAAAGTAGGAAAGAAAGTCATTACCTCATGATATAAATGATCCTGCTCTAATTTGGCACCATCTACAAAAGAGGCAAATTATAGCAAAGAACTGTGTTTATGTCCATTGGTGTATATATGCATGAAAGTTGAAGAGAAAGTGCCTCTGTAAGAAAAAAGGTGAAGGACTGTGAATCAAGACACACAGTGGGGCGTGGTACAGAGGGTGGGTACAAGTTCAGGATTGCCTCTGTCCCAGCCCAGGTCTATGTATGTATTAAGAGCTCGCCTCAGCTTCACAGGCACTCAGGAGACCCTACAAGCTGTGTGTGCGTTTCTGTGTCATTTCTCAAAGTCATCAACCTGTGACAAGAAGACATGGGCAGACAAAAGGAGTATCTGGGTAAACTGTCCCGCTTCTTCCAGATCCGCAACCTGCTGCTTCGTCAAGCCTTAGCAGAGTGTCTTGGCACGCTCATCCTTGTAGTAAGTGTGTGTGTGTGTGTGTGTAGTTCTGCGTGAGAGAGTAAACATGCACTAACAATTCACTGAGTAATTAATAAATTAATACATGGAAGCACAGTTTTTACTCATGTTTCAAAGGTAACTAACAGAGAACTGAGATAGGATAGGACTGATAGGACCTGGTTAGACTTGGTTAGAGGCAGGTGAGACACGGTATTTATCCAGAGAGGGACTGCTTTTTTTTTGTTTTGTTTTTTAAAGGCTGACATCTGTGTGTATCAACTGATTAGCTGGACAGGAGAATGCAAATGGTCTTTAACAGTCAGATCCTTACCACATTCTTATAAATTACTGTGCCAAGTTCGGGCTACAGTTTTTTCCCCGCATGACGATGCTGCAGGATTTCTTAGTTTTTCCATGATAATCCGATCTCTAATTAGAAATATGACTAAAAAAATGAAACACTGCAATCTCATCAACTCACTGTAAAAAGGAAACTGGCTGGCTCTCTGCTCTTTCTGGCTCTTGGTTAAGTTCATTTAGATTCTTTTTTTAAAAATACAATAAACAAAGTAAAATTGTAAACAACACATCAACATTAATAAATGATAAAACAAAATAAATGTTTTTTACTATCAGGAATAGGTGGGTCTCTTCTCTCTATTCATTCAGGATGAGGACCAGATGAACGGCCTGATGTGGCTATGTGAAGTCTTAACAGTCATTCGCATAGCCACATCAGGCCCGGAGTGAAAGTCCCAACATTTTATTTGCTTCTGTCGGCTGACACGGCATAAAAACATCTTGACACGAGCTCAAGGCAGTTTACATATAATGCACCTGGACAAGTGCTTAAAGTGGCCTCGGCTGCTTGAGTCGGTGAAGTTGTAGGTTTATAAAAATTCTCCTCAGATATCAGGCATTAGACGTGGCATATTTCAGTGTTAAATTCGGCGCAATTTGCAATAAATCACATAATGCAAACTTTAGTGAATGGTGTTTGTATTACTGATTGGGTATTTATGAAATAAAATATTTATTTTTATGTCATTTCAAAGTAAAAGCCATTTAGAGCATCACACATTATTTAATAAACAGGAGTAATATGGAAGTCCAAATCTCAATGCGCCTGGGTTTGAGCAGTACATAGTGTCACTACTGATGGCACAGGAGAAGGTGTGGTGCAGTTATTCATCAGGGGATACACGTCAGTAATAACATTATTGGGTAGCTGAAACTGGTATTGTGCAAAAGTCAATCAATCATGAAAATGAATCATATCACAGAAATACATTTGCGAACACAATTTTACAGGCATAAATAATATTTTTGCACAGATAAAGTGATTCCCTAAGAGCTGAAATCTTGTCATATCTGAGCATGTGGGCAGTGTATAGGGCTGTTTGATATAACGATATATATTGGATGACGATATAAAAACGTCTATCGTTTCATTTTACACTATTGTTTGTTTCATGGTGTCGCAAAATAAACTGTTTACGGCAATATTTTTTCATCGTTTTTATGGTCACTGTAGTGGCTATATTAATTTCTTAAAGTTCTCTCTTTCTCTTATATTTTATATAACCACACTACGGAAGGACAAGCGCCTGTTTTTATGCGTTGTGGTTAGCAACAACGACGGTAACAGCATTGCGTCCGCTTGTTTATGTTCCACATAAACCTTTCACAATAAAGCTCAAGATCCTGTTGAGACTTTTCAAAATAAACTGAATCACGTGAAAGAGCAGATTATTTACGGATGAGAATTAAAAAAGAGCCGCCAGGTGCTAAAAAAATAAACCTTAGACTCAAACGTTAGAACAGGCTTTTCCCCGCAGCACGCCGTGTAATAAATACTCACAAAGAAAACGGCGGACTTTACAACTTATGTCTAAAAATGTATAGTTTCATGCATCGGTTAAAACACTCGACTCCAGCTACATGACACGCAGCAGGAAACACTTCCCGCAAGACGAGCTGCCCAAGATTCACCGAATTTACAGAAAATGTTACATTTTTGTGATTTATATCATTATCGGGATAGAATTCTTATATCGGGAAATGAGATTTTGGTCATATCGCACAGCCCTGGCAGTGTATGTTAAATAGAGGACAAAATAAGTGACAGGCCTAAAAATCCGTAGCCGGCACATGAGAAAGGGTCTAAGTGTAAGGGTGGAAGCGTAGGTAGGCACCGATGTGGATGTCTACAGCCATCTGTAAAATACTGTCCAGGCTCTGTCATGGTTTGGGGCTGCAAGCCTTTGGTTCCTGGGATCTTGTCAAACCTATGATTATATAACTGTCAATATATCAGTATATCAACTGTTTCAACAACAGAAACAACCATAATGTTGTGTACTTTGTTGTGTAACTTACTAGGATCCAGCTGAACTTGCTTTTCTACTCTTTCTTCAGATGTTTGGCTGTGGTGCTGTGGCCCAGCGGGTGTTGAGCGGTGGTTCCCATGGCTTGTTCCTTACTGTCAACTTTGCCTTTGGCTTTGCTGCCATGTTAGGCATCTTGGTCTGTGGCCAAGTGTCAGGTAATCAATCAGATTTATGGAAGTGTATGATATAATCAGCTATGGGTGTGCGTGTGTGTGTTTGTGTGTGTGGCTTTACTTTAGGCAAGGCTGTAATTTTGTGTGATTATAGACTGCACACACTGACATAATGTCAACATCTGCATTTGCAGGCGGCCATCTCAACCCAGCAGTAACTTTTGCCTTGTGTCTGCTTGGAAGAGAGCGCTGGAGAAAGTTTCCCATGTACTTCCTCTTTCAGACAATTGGTGCTTTTTTTGGTGCCGCTATTATTTTTGGCATGTACTATGGTAAGTGAAGACTTCCAGTGGTGAGTCAGAATTATCTTGTTTTTTTTTAAGAAAAAAAAAATCCATGTTACATTTCATTGTTTGTATCCCTCTAGATGCTCTGTTGCTCCGTCCTGGAAGTTTTAATTTTACTAGCATTAACAACACGGCTGGCATATTTTCAACTTACCCTGCGAGGCATCTCACACTTGTCAATGGTTTCTTTGATCAGGTGCTCTTTTGAAACTCAAACATGTATCATACACATAATTTCAACTCTGAAATAGTAAATGATATATCCCATTATTCCTTCTTACTTGTACCCCTCCTCAACACAGATTATTGGCACAACAGCGCTCATAGTTTGTGTTCTGGCCATTGTGGATCCTTACAACAACCCTATCCCCCAAGGGCTGGAAGCCTTCACTGTGGGATTTGTGGTTCTTGTCATTGGATTGTCCATGGGCTTTAATTCTGGCTATGCAGTCAATCCTGCCAGAGACTTTGGACCACGTCTTTTCACCTCTATGTCTGGGTGGGGGGGTGCTGTTTTCACGTAAGTAGACAGATTTTATGCATTTTTCCTTCACATTGCCCTTCCACTGCTCTCTGTTTGTTAACCCTTTTTATCTGGCAATAAGTGTGATCCTGTCTGCCCGCAGGGCTAGAGACTGCTGGTTCCTGGTCCCTATTTTTGCCCCATTCCTTGGTTCCATTCTTGGCGTAGTGATTTACCAGTTGATGGTTGGTTTCCACACAGAGGGAGAAGCACGTGACAAGAAACAGGGGACAGTCCAGGAGAACCTTCAACTTGCCAATGTTGCTTCCTCAAACAACTCTAAAGAGGCTACCAAAGAAATTTACTGAGGGTCTTGCAGAAATACAGCTAGTCACTGCATTTGGGAATGCACAGTATAACAGCAGCATGTTTATTTCCTGCCATTTTTCTCAAGCTATCTCTGTCTGTTTGGATTTTTCCCCAGATAGTTATCAGGTCTTGTTACTGTATCGGAGTTTTGAAAAATGACTGTGTAAGTAGAAAAGCAAATTCAGAAACACAGAATTACATTAATTCTTTTATGAGATGATTTTGTATTTGATTCTCTATAAAACTTCAGTTTTTACACTACTTTATGTTTAATGTTTTTTTTTAAGATAGGTAGTGTATGCATATATATATATATATATATATATATATATATATATATATATATATATATATATATATTCAGACAGACCTTTCTCTATTAGTTTCTGTGCTTTTTTGTGCTTTTTTTTTGCCTATTTCAATGTTAATCTGCTTGAAAATAGTAAAGTATATTTCGTTTAAAGTTCATAACAGCCAGCAACATATTTTAGTGCAGACTGTGTTAGCTGTGTTCTCAGGTGTTGACAGATTGTGGTGAGATTATAATCTGCCACTGCCACCTTTTCTCTGAAACCAGCTAGAGCTGCTATGATTTTAAAACTGAACTTTTTTCCCTGAAAAAATGATTTTAATGTCATTCAACACTATCAAGTACTTTTAATTTCATGCTTGAAACAACATTTATGTTCTATGTGCAGAAACATATTCCATATGGTTTTTAATATCTTATATGTGGGTGTATTCACTGAGGTGTACCAGATTGGAGAGTGAATATTTTGTAAGTAGGATAAGGGGAAAAACTTTTGCATTTATAAAATAAAGTTCTGTTTTGTTTTTTTAGTGCTGTTTACTGTTGGTTGTGCAGCTTGACACTGCTTTCTCATGTTTGTCACAAATGGATAAAGGTCACTCTTTCGAGGATGCCAATGTTCACATTTTGGACAGAGAGGACAGATGGTTTGAAAGAGGAGTGAAAGAAGCCATCTATGTCCACTGTGAGTGACCATCTTTGAACAGAGGCTGTGGTTTACGACACCAACTGTCTGCCATCTATAATCCAGTTTTGAGTTCCCTCCCCAGACGCCTTAACGCCCACTCACATCCTGGGCCATCTGACCTCAGGAATTCGCATGATAAGGTGGGGTCAGGTTTCACAATGAGCTCACCCGAAACCCTGGCTGATTGGGACCCACACCCAGTTTCACACCTTGGCTCAGGCGATTAGAGGATCATCAGGGGGTCCTTTTGTCCCTCTGTGGGGGGATACTCCCACTAGGTTTAAATATGGGACTCCCCACCATTTGACCTTAGAACTTAAGAAGCTTCTCGGATGAGAGGTGAAACGTCTTCAAGCAACTTAAAGAAGTCCAGACGCTTTTCTTTGCAAGCTCCTTTGACTGGTACAACTGCGATTACAGGGTGACAGTTTTGAATCAAAATCTGGAAAACAATGTTACTAAAGCTTTGAAATGTAATATGATCTAGTATTACACCCTTTGGATCCCTTTGGACTTGCCCCTACTTGTTAAAGGTGTCACTGAAATTAGGACGGCTGCTGACACCGAGACGCTTAATTTGAACATCGCATCAGATGAAGCTTATCTGCATATGTTTAATGTACCTGCTGTAGCTTTACTGCATATTTTTGCGGTGTAAAACAAAAAACGGTGGATGTGAGCTTTTACAACGTTCGTTTTTCTTCATGTTGGAGCTTGTTGAACCGGTGGCTTGATGAAAGACTTACGCAAGCTTTTTGCCAGTAAAGATTTTAAGGGTGATTACTCGAACAAGAGTTGCCGTTTTGGCCCATTTTGTTTCCACTCACCCACCTCTTTGCCTCTAGCTGTGTGTGTGTGCACGAGCTCATCGTTAAACAATGACATCATCTTCACTGCTGTTGCTGCGACTGGGACTGAGGGCTGCCTGGACCCAGTGATGTCATACTTGTTATTCACACGTGTGCTCCTAGATACGTTTGCACTGCAGATCTATTTTTAGTCAAAAATGTGGGTGACAAGTGAGCGCAAGAGATTCTCGAAAATGTCTTTTCAATCTTGTTTTAATTACAACATTTGTACAAAACAAGTCAGAAAATAAATCAAATGCTTGTAATAGCATATGAATACTCAGTTATTTGCCATCTTTGTTTTTCTTATTCTTTGCCTTTTAAGAATTTGCATTTACTTGCCATTTATCAACAAGATATGTGGATACCCAGTTTTTATCCAAGTGTAAGGGAGAGAAAATGAGGGCAAATCTGTTCTTGCAGAGAAAGTATTCTGGCTGTCAGTGTGATCCAGTGGGCTCGTCCATTTACTTTCAACAGGTCTTAGCATGCTAAGGCCTGTTGAAAGTAGCATGTCACCCTGCATGCTTAGCATGCTAAGGCCTGTTGAAAGTAAATGGACGAACCCACTGGATCACACTGACAGCCAGAATACTTTCAGAACAGATTTGCCCTCATTTTCTCGCCTGCAGGTCACCCTGCATGCTTAGCATGCTAAGGCCTGTTGAAAGTAAATGGACGAACCCACTGGATCACACTGACAGCCACCCTGCAAGTGCACCTGTATCTCGTCCAAACATGCAGGGTCACCCTGCATGTTTGGACGAGATTACCCTGGAAAGTCCCTCTTAAACACGAATACAGTTTTCTGTCCACCAAAGCTGTTCGTACCATGTCATTTTTTCCCTCTTTCATGCTTAATGCTTAGCATGCAGGTCACCGTCACCCTGCATGCAGGTCACCCTTGCATGCACCCGTGCATGCTAAGCATGCTTAGCATGCGGACCTGCAGGTCACCCTGCATGCTTATAAAAATATAAAAATATTTATATTAACAATGGATTACATTACAATAAAGAAATGGAAATGTGTCTATCTGCACTTCCCTTTCAGTGTCAATTCCCATTATATGAAGCAATTGGAGAAACAGGTTTAAACACACTTCACTCCCTGTTTAGCACTAAATGGGAACATGAAAAGGTTACAGTTAGTTGGCCAACATATTCAAGTATTTACCAACTTGAATGATATTAGTACCTAGGATGAGGTAGATCCCAACCTGATTCCAGACAGGATGCTAAACTAATAATTGAAGAACATGAAATAAATGCTTCAAATTTCAGCAAAGGTACTGTAGTAAAACTGAAAAACAGTGTATTAGAATGAATAACAACTAATACAAGTGCAATAGGTCTTATCTATTCTAGTACATACAGCACTTTTTGCACTTTTTAAACTGTTTAAGTTTAGTGGCAGCAGGATATACGTGACTTGAAAAAACCACATGGTCCTTTAAAACTGTGATACAAACAGCACTTACCAACATTGTGACTGTGCACACATGCTTTCCATCATAAAGTGGCTCGCTAGTTATAGTTTGCGTCCAGGTGGATTCAATAAAACCGTTATATGCATAAACTGTATTTGTTATGCAACTGCATGAGAATTCATTTGGTTCATATTTCATAGGCATGTACACATACAAATTAGTGTTGCTGTATAGACCATGCTGCTATTTGCTTTTTTCCAGAAAAGACCATGCTGCTATTTTCTTTTTTCCACTTCTGTATAATAGGTGTTTAATACCTGGAACCTGAGGGGACATGATGTTATAAATATGAAACTTTAAACATGCCCCGACTGAAAGTTTCTTTTGTTTTTATTATGAGAGAGCACACTCCTGAGAGTCTGTCGCTACATGCAGCATCGGTTAGATAACAAAGCATGTGCGTCTCTGCTTGTTAAGTGGTGGAACAGAAACAAAAAAACCCATTTACTTTCTGCATTTTTTTTGGGTGGGCTGAGCCCATTCCTTTACACAGATTCCTAAAAGCTTGATCTGGTTTGCTTAATCCATCATTAATACAAGCTTCAACAATGTACTCGGGGTGGTGCACAACTGATAGAAAGTAGGAATAGCCCAGTTGTCAAACACACCCTCCCAACTGTGCAGCTTACATATGCTATGTTGCTAAGGGCAGAAAGATTATTATTTAATAATCGTATATAAGTATATATGAGTCATAATTCTACCTAGTGATTCACAGCTCAACTTTATTCATGCAGTATACATTTTTTAATGAACTGAGTTTTAGCTGTAAATATTTCTCAGTTATTTCAGACTCCACTGCCTTTACTAAAAAGTTTTGATGGGAAGACATGCTGGGAAGATGGAAAATCCATGAAAACTCGTTGATGTCAACTACAGAACAATATATTTTTCAACAAGTGTCTTATCGAGTATTTCAATAGGGGCATTTAAATGATGTTGTGCAAAGTAAAATTATAGCACTGCAAATGGGGAAGGAGAGCAGAGAATAACATCGGGACTTTAGATATTAGCTAAAGGCCTGAAAGACGAAGTTCTGATGGTGAGGAGTTTGTGCTTTTAAAAAGACTTAAACCTTATTATCAGTTATGTTTAAAATGTGTAATCATATGTAATATGAGTGCATGAAAAAGCTGGACCACTGGAAATGATTGATAAATAATTCATTCTATAAATGAATGTTCTTGTTTTGTACAGTGGCCCTGTCTACTCAGTTTGTGAGGACCCGTGGTTATTGGGGTTCTCTCTCTCTTTTTCCATGCTTATAGACATACAAGCTCAAACAGTTCTCAGCTAATATGAGATTATAGCTTAAGTTCAAATAAATGTGTGCAGTTGCTGTCCATGGTGCTGATCAAAAGCTGAAATGGTGTTACTGACATTTCTTATTCTGTGTGTGTGTGTGTGTGTGTGTGTGTGTGTGTGTGTGTGTGTGTGTGTGTGTGTGCTCCTCCTACACACACACACAAACACACACAGACACACACTCACTCACACACACACAGAGTGTTTGCTTTGGTACTATGTTGTGTTAAGGTTCTAAAAAATTTTTGCCCCAGGGTATATCGCAACGCTGTTAGCAAAAGGGAGTGATAGAGTCCTTTATTTAACATACGTACCAGTTAATGTATGTTGATGTTTGTCTATGTAAGGGACTTGAATGAACAATTAGTGTAAAGTTTTTACCTCTTTCAGTATAAATACATTTACTTTTCCACCAGTAGATGGCAACAGGTGTATAGAAAACAAAGCAAAGGTTTTTTTTGTGTTTGTAGAGAAGGTTCAGCAATGTTTTAATTTAAAGTGTCTGAGTGTTTTTGAGAGAAATCTCATGGGATTCAATATATATGTGGTGTGGAATAAATGATGCATTCCATGCATGTACTAATTGGCTGAAGGTTTGGAGGCTTTTACTAAGCTTTATGTATCTGGTCCTGTGAAAACATCAAAGTGCCTTATTAATTTTCAGTGTGTTTAGAAAGCACTTTTAAAATGACATAGAGTGATAAGTGTGTGGTTTAACTTTGACCCAGTGTTTTGTGTTTTTGGACATTTGTGATCTTATTAATGAATTGTTTCGGCTTTGAGCAATTGACTTGTTTGTAGATTCTATTAATTATCTTTGCTTTCTTTGTCTTATTACATTTTTTTCATTTCCTGTTAATCCTCTACTATGTTATTTGAGATTTCCAGTAAAAAAAAAACAGGTTGACCAAAGTTCTTGTTCCCTTAGTCTTGTCTCTGTACTTCTTCCATTAGTATCTTCTGTCATGGTTTTGGGACATTTGAACCAGCATTTCAGAGTTTTCTTCTGTTTTTGTTGATTGTTATGTATTATTATTTAAGGTTCATTAGTTAGTCTTGAGTTTATTCTATGTTCTGAGTTCCTTGTATCCACTGTTTAGTTTCTTGTCTGTTAGAGTCCCCTTGTATCTTGGTGTCTCCTCTGTGCTGTCAGAATATGTCTGTCGTGTCATCTGTGTTTACGTCTCTTGCTTCCTCGTTCTCGGACCCCAGTCATGCCTTTCTGCTTCCCTCCTTGTTTGTCCTGTTTGTCATGTGTATTCATCTATGTCTCCCCAGCCCGTAATGTCACTCTTCTTACTTGTCCCTCTCTGTTTCTCTCTCCCCCTTTTCCTTTTTCTTCTGTGATTTCCATCTTTCCCTTTTTTTGTCTCCTTCCTTTGTTTTCCTAGTCAATCCTGTTCTCATGTGCTTTCCTCCTTCCTTCCTTGCCATGTGTCTAACAGTGTATTTTAGTTTGAGTCGTGGTGTTTCCAGTTTTATTTTGACAGTCTCTTCTCTTGTGTTCCCGTTTTGCTTCCCCTATGTCCTTGTTTCTATTCGTTCCAGCTGTGTTTCCATGTGTTTCCACTCCCCTCGTCACCCCTCTATGTATTTAGTGTGTGCGTTTTCTATTATTCATGTTGGGTTGCCTGTTTACCTTGTATCATGTTCCAGGTATTCGTGGCTCTCAGGTACAGGTTTTAATTTCTAGTTTTAGTTTACCCAGTTTAGGTGATTGCTTTGCCTTGGACGGCCTTTGCCCTTCGTTTTGTATTTTTTCACCAGCCTTATTAAATGGCTCACCTTCCGTTAAAATTAAATTTTGTTCCATGTGTCTGTTTTTACGCTCCATCCCTCTAACTCCACACAGTCTGCAGCGTCAGACTGTGACATCTCCAATGATAAGTCTGCCATATTATGTCTCCATTCTTGTTTACCTTCACTCTCCATAGCCCATCTTGTGTTTCTCTCTCTGTGTCTGTCTCTTGGCTCTTTCTGCCATGTGTTCATTTTTCTCTTCCTGCATCAAGTCGGTGTCTAGAGTCCGGGTCTCGATTGTCCATTCTTCCTTTGTGTTTCCTGATCTTAGCGTTATTCTCATTTTGGGTTCCAGTGAGTTTGTGTTTGTAATTTTCCTTTTGTATTTATGTTTTGTTTATTTCCACCTCCTGGGCCCTATTTCAGGAAGCCGGTTTAGAAAACTTAGAGTGAAAAACGATACTCAGGGTTGAGTAACCCCGAACTGTCCAACTCGGAATATTCGGTTTCAGAAAGGCTGATAACAATTAGTTCAATCAACGCGGAGTTGCTTTAACCCCAAGTGAAGCGCGCGCACGAGGATACATAAAGCCCTGATAAGCGGAGCACAGAGTAAGCGAGTCACCATGGAGACGGAGGGAAAGAAGGCGCGGTCAATGTATTTTACAGCGCTTGAGGCCGAAATTCTGATGGCAGCATATGCCGATAACATGCAAATTTTGCAGAAAAAAAGGTAACACAGCCTCAGCTGCAAAAGAAAGGGAGCATGCATGGCAAAACATAGCCGACAGAGTCAATGCGTGAGTGTTAATATAAACATTGATCTAGGGATTTCCACCCATTTAACACGTTATTTTATCATATGTTATTTTATTTGTTATTTTATACATTTTATGTTGTGATGTGATGTGAGCGCAGGTGCAACCCAACAGGCCCCAAACGTTCCTGGCAGCAAGTAAAAATGAAATATAAAAATATAGTCCAAACAGGTAAGGTGTAATTGTATTATGAGCCACAGTGCTTGGTCTGTTTGTCCGATGTAAATCGATTGCAGTTAGAGGCTACATTAATTTTCTTTCTGTAAGCACTTATTGAAATTATCTGAGCACATTACAAGTACATATTTGCGTACTCTGTATGCTCAAATGTGACCCGTTATAGCCAACAGAAAAAAAGCGGAGGCCCGAAAAACAGGTGGGGGTCCTCCACCACCACCACTCACAGAGGCTGAGCAGTTGGCCCTCAGCCAAAACAGTGGGCGCCCTGTGGCCGAAGGCATCTCTGTGGGGACATCCTCTGAGTCAATAACCCCCCGCAAGACACAAGTGCCTACATAGTGGGTAAATGCAAAATAATACATGATGTGCATACATCCTTTCTTCACAGTCACCTTTGCAGTGCTACTCATTCATTTGATAAACTCTTCACCATAATGAATTTGTTTGTAGTGAAGTTATTTTCCTACTGATTTTGCCTTCCCTCAGTCTTGGTTGTCTTTGAGAGCATAATGACAATGAAGTGTAAGCTGAGTGCTATATGTTTGTTAATTGCCATTTGGTCCCTTGTAAGTTATAAGTGACCTGTATAAACCTCATATTCTATCAGTTGATGGTGATGGTGTACTGCATCTGGTGCAGCCTCCTGTTGAGCCAGACCAACATGCAGTTGTGAGTAATACTCCACAGATTATATGAGTTTACAGTAGAACAGCAATGTTGTTTATTTCTTTACTACAGGAAAATAATGAAGAAACATTGACAGCTGTTACAGAGGAGGAAGCAACAGAGACACTTTATGAGGTTTACATCTTTTAATACTTTGTGTACAGGAAATACAGGCGACCAATAAAGCCAGTTGAACAGAAAATCTGTTTATTCGTCTTTCAACATGTTGAGGTGATGGGTCAAAGGAAATGATTGTGACATATGGTGTCTCTGACTGCGCTTCCATCTTGTATGTCCGTGGGAGGGTCAGGATGTTCATGGTTTGGATCACTGCTGATGTTTGGTTCAGAAGGACAGTGTTCTCCTCTAATTGTGGCAATGTTGTGAAGAATCACACATGCCACAATAATGTCACATGCCCTTTCTGGGGTGACCCTGAGTCTTTGCAGGCACTGGAACCGGGCCTTAAGCATTCTGATAGTCATTTCAATTCTGGCTCTTGTCCTGCAATTAGCCAGATTATATCGCTGCTGTGGGCCCGGTTCAGGGTCAGGGTAAGGGGTAAGCAAATAGGGTAAACATGGATACCCCCTATCACCAAGCAAGTAGCCAGTGAACTCTCCTAAGACAGAAGGATACACTTCAGTTCAAATGTCCCTGAAGCAATTGGTCTTTATATATTTTAAAGTATTTTCAACTCACCATGTCCAAATTTTGTGCTCAGTGTACATTCACGGAATATTTGTGAGTCATGGACAGAGCCTGGCCACTTGGCTTCCACATTTGTGATAATGTTGGCAGCATCACATATGATCTTCACAGTGCAGAGAACACAAATTAGCATCCATTACTATAATGAAATAATTTGTTAGTTTGAAATGCTACAGGGAACTATGTACCTGTACATTAATGCTGTGGAAAGACTTCCTGTTCACATAGTCTCCTTCATTTACTGAAGGAGCAATGATTGGAATGTGAGTGCCATCTATACAGCCAATCACGCCTGGGAACCCTGAAAATAAATGTAAAATTTAAGTAGTAGTTCAAGTATCACCACATCATATATTAAGTTTTGTTCATCCTGATACCTGCAATTTTGTGGGATCCCTCTTTGATAAATCTTGTGGGTCTATGACCGGGGAACACCACAAACCAGTACAGGAGACGTTTCAGTGCAACTGTAACATTCCTGACTGCCCGACAGACGGTAGCCTTGGACGCGTGCTCAGCGTCACCAATATTATACAGAAAGCTCCCGTTTGCAAAAAACCGAAGTGCAATACAAATAATATGTAATGAACTGAGAGCATGTCCGCGATGTGTCACATGCGTAATATATGGCCTGAGGATGTTATCCAAATAACTTATAGATTGTGCTGAGAAACGGTAACGTTCACACAGAAAATCATCAGGAAATGATAAAATGTCCAAACGCGCTCTGATCACTCTCTCCCGGCGGAGAGCTCTGCGGAGAATTTGGGCTTCACGATCTACTGGCTCTTCAAGGACGGGGCAGGCCATGTCCGACACTTCCTACTGTCAGGTTTCTGACAAAGGGGCGGAGACAGTCAGGGTTAGTTGTAGTAAACCTGCTAGGGGGCAGGTTAGCTTCACGGAGTGTGTCGTCATAGTGACTCACTCAGGCTTCAGCTGAACTCGCTTTGTGAAACCGAAAAACCAGAGTTTTCGTTAACTCAGGGTATACTTAGTCAGACTTTGCACTAAACCGGCTTCCTGAAACAGGGCCCTAGTCTCCAGCCACATAAAGGCTCACTTTCAGTTTACCTGCATGTCTGTGTTTAGGTTCTCACACTCAACTTCATGAAACTTGACACCATGTGTGTGAGTGATAGACATAATTTTAAAAAGCCTTTACAGAGAAATATTTTGGAGCACTCAAAGTTGTACCATGTGAATAAAATCTATTTGAAATTCGTGCTTTTATGCTTTGCACATCATCTGACTAACTTTGACATGTTTATGGGTATGCATTCTTTTTAATCTAAAACCTTCACTGTAACATAAAACAAAAGTTACTGGTGGGTTAGTTTACAACGGTTACTCTCTGTTTAGTGATGCAATAGCAACACTAAACAGAGAGTAACTTTTGCACAGAGTGGTTGGAAACTGCATGAAGCCACAAACACAGAAAGAGGTCAACTGTAAAAATAAAAATTACGTGTAAGACATCAGGTAGTACATCCGGTTGGCAAATGTTTATTTTCTCTGAGTTGTTTTGTCTGCATAGACTTTGTTTTTGATCCCAAGCAATGGTGAATTCCCTTAATCTGCAGAATTCATGGGTCCTCTTCTTGTAACTCCACATTCAGGCATTACCCAGATAGATACTCAGTTCAAAGTCCAAAGTGATAATGAAAGCCACCAAGATATCTGTAAGGGCCACTCATTTAGTTGGGAATTGAGAACTAATAGAAAAAAAAGTTCCCAGTGGTTCAGTTCCTTAACCTATTGATACCATTTAATGGTTCTTGCACTTCAGCTATAATCTGCTGCTTTCAGTTTGAGGAGGAAAAATAGCACAATGTAGAGTGTGGATATGGGCATTAATTTGCATGGCACAAAAGGACAAGATAAATGGAAAAGTGGAAAACTGAAACAATGACATTATGCTGCTAAAACAACTTTGATTCCTTGCAAAGACAGCATGCTAACACTTAGCTAACCAAGAACCCAGAGAGAAACCCGAGTAAACGGCGAGCCGTGCAGCCAGAACCTTAGCTTCAATAGGTAGTAAGCTGCAGGCTGCAACCTCCATTACAAATGACAAGATGGAGCGGCCTTTTCCAGACACCTGACCGCTTACTGACTGCTCCGCTCAGATTAGGCACCTTTTTAGTTGTTTACTTATTTATTGCTTTGTTTACTTCTTAAAATCTTCCAGTTTTATAGTCTACTACAGCAGCTCACTCAACATCGATAACAAGGTTGCAGATGTAATCTTGGACATTTGGACACACTGGCGTTCGTACAATCGCTGGAGAACAAGCTTAATGACCTAAGGGCAAGCGTCATCTTCCGACGAGACATGAGGGACTGCAACATTGTGTGCATCATTGAGACATGGCTGACCCCCACCGTCCCGTAAGTCCGTTGGATTCATTCTCTGTGAGCGAGAACAAGTCAAACAAACACCAAAAGGTGGAGGAGTGTGTCCCATGGTAAACAGAAAGTGGTGTGACGCCAGGAGCATTTCTACTCTCTCCAGTGGCTTCTCGTCCCATCTGGAATACCTAAGCATTAAGTGTCGTCCTTTTTACCTGACCAGTGAGTTCACCTTGGTAATTGCCACGGTTGTCTACATCCCACCCCAAAGCTATGCTACAGGACATGCTCAACGACTTAGATTGGGGCATGTTCAGAGCATGCACAGCTGACATCAACAAGTTTACGGAAGTAGCAGTAAGCTTCGTTAGCATGCTAGCGGAGGAGATCATCCCCACTGCGAGAGTCGTGGCGTTCCCAAATCAGAAACAATGGGTGGACAGATCAATCTGCGCTGCAGTGAACGCCGGGACCGGCACTGCCGATATGAGTGCCTACAAAGTGCCTACTATCGGTGATAATGAAGTTGTTCGAGAGGATGTTGAAGCACATCATCTCCTCCTCCATCCCAAACACCACAGATCCACTCCAGTTAACCTACCGACCCAACAGATCCACAGGGGACGCCATCGCCCATGTCCTGCACACCACTCAGCCACGTGGACAGGAAACAGGGTAACTATATGAGGCTGCTGTTTGTTGATTGCAGTGTTCAACACAATAGTACCTGGTAGACTGTTCACAAAGCTGAGGGATCTAGGACTCAACAGCCATCTGTGTGCATGGGTGTTGGACTTCCTCACTGGCACAACTTAGGTGGTGAGGGTATAGGTGCATCTCCGACAACATCACCATCAACACGGGAGCGGCACAGGGGTCTGCATTCTCGCCACTCCTCTACTCCCTCTATACTTCAGATTGTGTGACCATCCATGGCTCCAATACCATTGTGAAGATTGCTGACGACACAATGGTGTTGGGCGCCATTTCCAACAACGATGAGATGACCTACATGGAGGATGTGAGGAATCTGGGATCGTGGTGCCAGGATAACCACCTCCAGCTGAATGTCAGCAAGGCCAAGGTGCTGGTGGTGGACTTCAGAAGGAGTCAGCACAGAGACTACAAGACTATTATCATCAATGGAGCTCCGGTGGAGAAGGTTTGGTCCTTTAAGTATCTCGGTTTCCACATCTCCTCACATCTGGCATGTAAATAATGTAATCACTAGTATAGCAAATTGCTTTTTCCACAGAGTAATTAAGTCATTCACAGTATTACTTTTAAGAAAAGCAATGTGCAATATTTATAGTAATTTATAGTAATGACTTTTTTGAGTAATGACTGCAACACTGATCACAACAAAGAGGGGAAATAGCTCAACAAACATTTGACCGACAGCATGCAATTAATTTGCATAAATGTAATGTCGTTATTGCTGCTTAGCAATGGCGGTGACTATTGACTAATGACAACTGATAAGAGAATCTATAAGGAACTGAATCGATAAGTGATATTAGTAATGGAATTGGAATCTCTAAATTCTTATTAATTCCCATCCCTGGCCACTCATGTGTTCTCTCATGTATTCTCTCCCACCAGCTCACTGTTCTAAGCTGGGTCATCCATAAGATCTCTATTTTCATCTTCATAGTCTTTTTCTGAATTTCCTACACTGACATAGGTTATATTACAACCATAGCTGGACTGGCCATTGGGCATACCCATGGTGATTTTTCATTTTTATCGGCCGATGTTTTTTTTTTTGTCTTTTTTTTCTTTTTTTCGTAACGGTATAACCACTGAAAGGTGGTGGATTGGCCAGATGCTGGGAGATGTGTAAAAATAACTAAATTGTTTGGTGGTGGCTATTGCGGAGCTTTCACAGCTTGAGTAACATTAGCAAGTGGTGAAGGCCAGCAGATACAACATGCTGGCAGGTGGATGACGGAAAGGTGAGGCAGGAGGAGGAGAGACCTGAAGTGGCTGCCGGTGTCGGTCCGAGTGTCAGGGGAACTGAACTTCAGGTGATCTTATGACCTGCAGTCTATCTGGGTCGGATATAAACCAAGTTTATGTGGAGTTTATTTTCGTTGTGCTGACTTTTTACAGTCAGTTACAATAACTCGTACTGCGTACTAGCTAGCTGACAGAGTTTATATACAGCTGGGTGGGTACTGATGTTGAAATTTATTTTATTAAGGTTTATTAAGGTTAATTAGTTTCCTACCGTCCCCTAAAAAACGGAATCGTCTCGTATTCAGAGAAAATATTCGTGTTGAGCTGAAAAGGAACGCGATTTGTCCCGTACTTCAGCTAGAATGAAAAAGACACAAAGCTGGATTTATTCTGTGTCTTTATGCTGCAGCTGCCTCTTCTCTCATTCTCTCCCCCTCTCTCCCCTGTTGTTATTTCAATCATGAAACTGATCAATGATCAGCTGATCGGCTTTTCTCTCTTGTTTGTTTATCGCCCACTTTGCGCCAGAAAGAAGAAAGCAGTGGAGGTTAAACAACAGCAGAATGTTTAAGCTTGATCAGCTGTTGTTAGAATTTATTTAATATTAATTTCTAGTATCAGCTGATGTTTGCTGGAGCCACAGCCGTAAAAAAGCTGCTGATCATGATGTCGGTTTGGTTATCTGGTGAGAGGGAAACATGAAGATGAAACCAGGAGATGTCCTTACTGAATCATCAGAGCTGAACAGGTGATGGAGAAACAGGTTTACCTTTTAGGTGGCATTAATTGAGTTGAAGGGAAGTTATGAACTGTTGCTGAGAGACAAATAACACCAGGATCTTTTTCTATGTAGCTGACAGCTGGTAACTGTGCAGGGGCGGGTCTAGCAAAGTTTTGCCAGGGGGCCAGGTAGGGCATTAACAGGGAAAGGGGGCACAAAGAAATACTTTTCTTTCTTATTCTCATTTAAAATGTCTCGCTTTTAATAAATAATTATCTGAATCTTACAACAAACGTTTGTTATGTAAAATTTATAGAAATCATTATTGTACATAGTAATTTTTTTCATTGTCCCATCATAATTTCTTCAGAAGTAAGTACTGTATATGATGCCAGTATTTTCCCACATTTTCTAGATACTGTACCAGTACTGTGTGTAAAATGCCATCAAAAAATCAATTAAGTTTTATTCTTTCTCACCTGTCTTTCTGTCTCCTTTCACTTTTTAAAGGTTGCCATGTTGGAAAAAATATTTTGCCCTGCCATGCTGTTTATTGATGTGGTAAATGAATAGTTTATGAAAATATATCTAAATCTGTAATTTATTATTTTTTAATATTCAATAATGATCATGTCTCACCTCTAGTCTTCTCTATCTTAATTTCAGGTTTCCACCATGTGTTGTAGATAGTTCAGGAGGTTAACTCGACCAAGCAGTCTTTGGGTTTTGGCTAAGTACTGTTTAGAACACCAGAATAGGGAGGATGGTGTAGTTTATTAGACTGATACATATATACCAACAAGACAGTGCACATCACTGTGACAACAGCGTTTGTTTTCATTCAAAGGCTTTATGGTTTTTCCTATAATACCTGGTTGGCCAGTCTCTAGTCAAAATGCCCGGGCCGATTTTTTGTCCCAGTCCAGCCCTGATTACAATAATTTTACCTGCATTCAACTGCACATGCCTTGTTAGCTAACCTATGCTTGAGTTTACCAACACTTACGATGAATACAAATGAACCACACATTGCTAATGCAGGCAAGGTATTTTTAATTTTTTACATCTTTAAGCTCTTGTATGCTACATAAAACATCGGTCCAAACTTCATTTTACTTGCCTGGTATATAAAAGTATAAAATGGTAAATGGCCTGTATTTATATAGCGCTTTTACTAGTCCCTAAGGACCCCAAAGCGCTTTACATATCCAGTCATCCACCCATTCACACACACATTCACACACTGGTGATGGCAAGCTACATTGTAGCCACAGCCACCCTGGGGCGCACTGACAGAGGCGAGGCTGCCGGACACTGGCGCCACCGGGCCCTCATGTTTCCTTAGTGTTTAAAATGAGATCACATTTTCAGTGATGAACATTAAATTTAACACTCTAACAGCAGTACAAAGTCTGCAGAAGGTGTCAAAAACCACAACCTACACAGGTAACCCACAAATGCAACCTACTGTACTCTTTTTCTTTGTCTCCTCCTTCATAGTCACTAATGTTGTAATCACTATGTTGTAGAAGCCATGAAGCAGTGGTCCTTCTGTTTCTCCTCACCCAAAGGCACAGATATGAGGGCTGCTGCTACGTTGGTGGACCTGTGCAGATGTCCTCATACAATGACCTAGCACATATATGATCGTGGAGGAGCTGGACTACCTGCGGGCATCAACAAGCAAAGTGGCTAAAATCCAAACAAGAGAATTATCCATCTGGAGTGAAAAGGAGATAGAACAATGGTCTCTGCCATTACCTTTTTGTGGGGTTTCTTATTGTTGCCTCTCCAGTATTTATTTATTTTTTTTAAATTTGCAATGGTTTCCTAACTGTACAGACTGGGGACCCTGAAGTTGAACTACCTTTGTGCTAATTTGTGTCTTATACTACAGTGTAGTATTAGATGAATTGATTTGATAAGGATTGGTAACCTCTTTGATCTCAGAGAAATAAAGCAGTTTTAATTCAAATATTGAATTAGAAGAACAATGGCATTAACAAGATTGTAATGTTTACAAAAAAACCCTAAACACGGCAGGGTGATTACAAGTAAACCACAGTTAAAAACCACACATCCACACACCAACTTGGCCTGGTCTGGCTTTTTATAGCAGACCTTAGAAATCCACTCTGAAAGTTTTCTGCTGACTACAGAACCTATACTTAGGCTTCGTTCACACTGCAGGCGAAAGCGCATCAAATCCGATTTTTTTGACCCTATGCGACCTATATCCGATCATGGTATGACAGTGTGAACGGCACAAATCCGATATTTTCAAATCCGATCTGGGTCACTTTCGTATGTGGTACTGAATCCGATACATATCCGATGTTTTAGAAAGCGATTGCTGTTTGAACGGTGATGTCGCATTAAATCCGTCTTTTACGTCACAGACACAAGACAGATGCCAATTATCAGCTCCAGAGAAGCGCCCGAGAAGACATCGAAACTGACAGTGAAACTGTTGGGAAGACATCATTGGAGAAACGTGAACATTTTATTTGTACTGTATAATCTGCAGATTCTGACAGAAATCTGCAACTATCCTTTGAAGCACCGCTCCTCTCTAAAACAGCAATAAGGATCATTATTAGGTTATTTACATTATTATGTAAATACATTATTATGTAAATAACAAAATAACTTAAAGCAAAAATTGGGAAACGTAAAGTCCGAAGTCTTTATATTAACGGCCATCTGTCAAACAATATAGGGCTTTGGAGTTGACGCCACGCCGCAATGCATTATGGGAGCGCAGCGCCATTTTCGGGGTCTACGAATCAAAACAAACACACTGTGTTGGAACGACGACTACAAGAAAGATGCTTAAAAGCAGCTCAAAAGAGAATGAACTGTATAGAGACTGATTGCGTCCAGAGGGGAAGCAGCGGTACTTGCAGAAAATAGCGTGCATTGGAAATGTGGGCCCGTATGAAATACGGCCGTGGAGTAGAAACCCTGAAGACCAACCGCTATTGACGTAGCCTGACATATTTTCGTACCTTGTCTGTGGAGTCAGCACGTACAAGTTGTCATTCAAACAAAGGTAAGTCAGCTTGAGCACTGCGAGTGAAATGCGTTTGATTTCCCTGCAAACATTCAGATTAGTGCAGCATAAATTCATTCATGAGGGGAAATTACAGTGAGAACATGTGGAGGCTGTTAGGTGGATAACATAGTGAGTTCAGTGCATTGATGTGACATTGTCCTGAAGGATTGTTATTCTTTATAGTTAAAGAAATTGCACTAATTTATTCATATTTATTATAAATAATCCTAATTATACATCTTGCTTCCATGTTTGTATCCCGTGTTACTAAAAATACATTTTATTTTAGTTTTATACATTGATTAATGACCTGCAGAATCTCCTTATCATATTAAGTGATCCATAATTGTCACTTTATGCTTTCTCCATCTCTAAAGTGATGACATCCTTGCATTACATACTTTAGGTTCATTTTCTGCAGGCAGGTTTCTGAGAGAGAACAGGCAGATTTAGAATATAACATGCAGCGTTCTATAGATGGATACATAAAAAAATTACATGTATGTGCTAACTTTCTAAACACTTTGTTACATTTATGATAAAGTAGATAAAACACATTTATGTCGGCCTTGGCTCATTAGTTCTTGTCTTTAAATGAACTTTGTCTGTGTGTGTTTCAGGTACTGCACTCTCAAAGACTGAATGAACCAGCATTGCAGCCATGGGTCACTGTGAGCATCACAGGGAAGGTTGAAGCAGCCCACAGCACCTGTAAGGCCGGAGTCGCAGAGACCTGCAGCCATGTCGCTGCTCTTCTGTTTAATGTAGAAGCAACAGTGTTGATCCGTGGCACAAGGACTGTTACAGATGAACCTGCATACTGGGTTTTGCTGGGTAATATGACCAAGATACAGCCAGAGGTTGGCCATAAGATAGACTTCTCCTCTTCAGCTGCCCAAAAAAAAGGCTCTCGATCAAAACATAAACAGACCATCCGTATTGACAGGTAAAAGGAGTCGTCCTCAAAACAGAAAAATCCCACCTGCTACTGTGGAGGAGTTGTCACTGCTATTGGATACTTTGCTGGAACACAGTAAAGCTGTGGGTTGTGGGAATGACCCATAATGTTTTATCTAGGGGTCTAGATTTGTGCCTGTAGTGCACTGCCGTGTAAATAATTTGCATTTACTGAATATATACTGACTGAGTACCACTGTTCAAAAGTTGAATAAAGAAACAAACTAATTTTTGCCTCTTTTTTTTTTTTATTAAAACCACCTTATAGAACATCACATCAGTTACAGTGTAGAATCCATGTCATTTATAGTTTACAAATGACAAAATGTTTACACAAAATCATGAGTGTTTACATGATATCACCCACTACTAACATTACTTTATTTACTGTATCTTTTGAAAAAATACAGCAATTTTAACAGCACAATACTTAAGAATATTTAACAGGAGCAGGTTTCATTTTTCCCTGTTTTTATTATCACACTGTTCACCAAAACGCAGCAAACCTTCACCATCTTATCCAGGAGGGTCACCTCTTCACCCTCACATGGAAGAAGTAATCTGATTGGCATGGTGGTGTGTTTGAAGCAGGTCCCTTGTGTAGGGCTGGAACCCAGTCACTATGTTTCATCCATTTCATAGGCTGGTTTGCTGCAATAATGCCAAATAATTAGCAACTCTATAAATAGAAGGTAGTTCTGCAAAATCACTCAGTAGGATGTTTGTTCTAATTTGCTATGACCTCAGAGCGCATAGAAAATAAAACTAATAGGCTATAAAGATTGATATGAACATATTTAGAGCTTACCGGAAGGAAAATGTCTAGAGCACCAACAGATTTGGAGATGGAAGAGTAAGCTAGACGCCTTCGTTTGGTAACATCCAATACACAAGCTGCCTCATGTTGCTTCCAGGTTGGGAAAGAATGGAAAGATAAACCATTTTCAACCTTATTCTCTTGCCGGTCGTGTGATCGAACATTGCAGACGACCACACAGCAAATATGAACCATGGCTGTTGTGTGTGACTTCGCTCCCTTTTCACTTGCGCTAGACCCCCAAAATGGCGGATCGGGCCAAAATCCTTTCCACACCCACCCCCGTGATATCACGCTCCAAAGTTTGCTCTGGGTCTGAACAGAGCGCGTTGTGTGTGAAGTCTTCTTTTGCGCATGCGGGCCGCTTTGAGCGTTCACACTAGAGCGCGTTTGCTGTCGCATTTTATTTGTAGTGTGAACACGCAGACAAAAAAATCGGATTTGATCAAAAAAATCGGAATTGAGCATTAAGACCTGCAGTGTGCACGTAGCCTTAGAGCCCAGAAACATATCTAAGCTTTAACCTACAAGCTGACAACAAAACTTTTATTTCAAAGAGCTGTTTTGTGATCAGGCAACTGTGGGTGAGAGAACTGAATTTGGTGGAAGTACAGTTTTTGACAGCAAAGTTGTTTTTAAAAAAATAAAAAATAAAAAACGTTTTTACTTTAACTTAACGGGGTGTGACTGATAGGACATCACTGACTTGTGAACTGGTTTTAGTGGTACTACACTTCATGAAAGCCTTTGTTGAGCCACTTGAAAAAAAGAAAAGAAAACACTAACACAGGAAACAAAACAAGAACAGTTTCTGAAATCTCATCGCATGAGCAGTCTACAAGTTTCCCACCACACAGAGGTACAAAAAGAGTTAGGAGTTTCCGACCACACACTTGGTCATAGTTTCAAAAAGAGGTATGACTTCAACAGCCAACCCACACACAAGCACGCCTCATCCTACAAATGTAAAAATTAAAAAAGAAGAAGAAGAGGAGGAAAGAAAATAGATGAATAAATGAAACCACACACAAATACATAAACTGCTGATTTTATGGGTGTAACAAAAGTGCAACATTTCCTCCCATTTGCGTATTTTCTGACTTATAAGCAACAGAGCCTGATATAAACTCTTGTCAGCTCTATAATGTTCTCATCAACTTTGTTGAATAAGCAGTCCAACAACAGAAACAACCAATTTGCCTATGGAAGGATGATAAAATTATAAGGTTTTACTGACTATTAAACATACTCTTTGATTATTTTCCAACTGCTTTAACTGCAACAGTATTAATGTATAAAAATATAATATATATTTTATTGTATAAATATTATATAATTATATTATAATTTTGGCAGAAACCCCACTAACTGGTTCAGTCTTTAAATGTTACAGATAAACAATTTAAATGAGAATTATATGAATTACAAAATTGTGAGTTATTGTGATATTCATCAGCATTCAATCACCTTAACTGTGGTTATTCATTATGCCGATCATCATATATAAATGTAATAAATGTCCCAAACCTTTTAGTGTCGGCTACAGTCCAAAATTACGGTGTCACTCACAGGGAGGAGCCTCCAATCACACCATTCAGATCCGTTTATCAGTGACGGGAAACGCAAATCATTTCACTCAGATCTAAAATGTCTCCGATAAAGGACTTTAATGTGATTTACACAGCGACGAACGACGATGATACTGTCTCTCCGGGAGATATTATTGTAGGCGCAGTGATTTTCAGACTGACAAAAGACGTCAAAGTCAAGAGCGTTTCTCTGAAAATCAAAGGAGACGCTTTCGCGCAGTGGTCAGACGGCGACACAAAATACTTTGCGCAGAGGAGATATTTCAAAGTGAAGAGCTATGTAGTTGAAAAAAATCCTAAAGGTAAGTGGCTTAAGTATTTTAAACTCAGAGTTATTTTGAAATTAAATGTGTCGGATGGGAATTTTGAAGCTTTGGAGTGAAGCAGCGGATAACGTGTAATGGTAACAATGATAAACGCAATGTGGGAATTATAAGATTTTTTTTTTTTAAGAAATCTTACTTTTAAAAAAAAGAGTTGTTTGTGAAGTTGATAGTTTTTGAAAAAGTGTGCAATTTTTTTTAAAATTTGAGTTAATAGTTGTCAGGGGTAGACATTTGTTCAAACACAAGTAAGAGAAATGAGACAACTGCAGACCGACTCAGAGTGTAATTAGAAAACGTGCGTACGGGTGAATGTCTCTGAGAAGACAAAACACACCGAGCACAGGCTTGCTTGCTTTATTTATAAGGCAAAAATGGGTTACATAGTACTTCCTCTTTTAACTGTCAGGGAAGAGGTTAAACATTAAATCAGCTTATCTGATCTTTCACACACTGGGATAAGAATACAGAAGTATATCATGCTTTATCTGACATCACAGACACTGAAGTGAAGAATGCATCAGTTTTCCTTTAACAATAGACTTGGTTAGGTGATTCTTCAACAATAGGCTTGGTTATGTGAAAATATATGAACACACAAAATATAAGGCATACTTGGTTAGAATATAAGGCTTACTTGGTTAGAATATAAGGCTTACTTGATTATATTGTATTATAGAGATTTGGTTATAATGTATAATGTAGAAAATCTCTAACAATAGTCTTTTGTAGTTATTGACAGATTAAAAAAACAAACAAAAACTATTATCTATATCTATTAAAGCAATGACATAAGTCATGATGTGATCATGATCACAAAAGTGATGGACAATAGAAAGAAGTAACCGATTCAACGGTGTACCAGACATGAAGTAAACAGCACATTTTGATGGTCTGAATTAAATGAAAAGTAGTAAATCGTAAATATATCACTCTTGCTCTGTGTAGGAAAAGTTAAGCAACCTTGTCTTGCAGGCACTGTACTTCCCCAGGGGGTCAACAGTTTATTCTTCGCATTTAAACTTCCAGACTGGTAAGTGGAGATGTCTAGCCTCAAAGATTAATACTGTGTTATAATAGTTTCCTTTTGCATAGTTATGACATTATTTTAATACAATCTCCACTGTTTTTATTTTATTTTTTTGTTACAGTGACATGCCTTCATCCTTCCAGGGGAAAAACGGAAGAATTTCCTACATCATGGAAGCAAAGATAGCTAGGAGCTGGCACTGGTCCTCTGATGCACAAAAAGAGATCAAGTTTATGTCCAGGTCCAGTCCACACACTGTCCAAATGATGGTAAACACTGCCTTGATATATGTTATAAATATTTAGAGCGTGTGTTGTAAATGCTAAATGAAAAATATATAAGACAAAATCTTATATGATTTAAAAACCTGAATGTCCTGTTACAGTTTCATATGTTTCATTAGGAGTCGCCAGTTGTAACACAGGGAGTTCTGTGTTTATGATGTTTACCAGAATTTGGTCTTAAGTTTACAAAAAAAAGGAAGTAGATTATTCTGCAATTTGGTCATTTGAGGAATTAAGTTGCCCTGGGGAAATCTTTATCTGCATGTTCTATTACAGGATCCACAATCTGGTTCAGTGAGTAAAAACATGGGTGGTCGCTCCAGGGGACAGGTCCAGATGTCTGCCACTATTAATAGAGGTGTTTGTTCTCCAGGTAAAATATCTGCAACATGAAAAGACAAATGCTGATAGATTTTTAAAAAATGCAGTTTATTTCTATGATTTGTTTTTGACAGGAGAAACTTTATCTGTTGTTGCCAAAATATGCAACTCCTCTTCCAAGGAAATGAGACCCAAATTCAAACTTCAACAGAAAATAGTGTACAGCTGCAAGAAACATACTAATCCCACCTTCAAGACTCTGTGCAAAATGGTCGGGGACACTATCAGTCCAAACTCAGAGCAAACTGTGTCCTGCAAAATTAAGATTCCTGGTGACATTGCCCCCACGCTCCATAACTGTGATATTATTTCAGTTGAATATTATGTCAAGGTATGAAACAATTTCATAGTGATATCATGATATCTTAGCAATGAAACTCCTTCATTTGTAAACGATCATGGGTAAATAAGTAACAGGAAATATGTGTCTTAACTCAGTATCTTTATAACTATATAACGGATAACAATCTTTATTTAAACATTTCTTTTTTCCATTTCTGACTGTTTCCCAGGTGTATCTGGACATTAGTTTTGCCTTTGACCCAGAAGTGACGTTTCCACTGGTCATCCTTCCTTCCAGACTTGCTTCCATATGGCCCGATGAGGCTTTAGGACAATCTGTGGGGGAGGGTGGGGCAGCCAAGGCCACCAGTTACAATGTACATGCTGTACCTACAGCCTCGGGTGCTTGCCAATACCCCATCCCCGATCCCCCTCAGGATGATGACATAAAAGGAGGCAATTATAACCAGTTGCCTCAAGGTGCTACTTCACTGGGGCTCTCAGCTCCAGCTTTCACAGTGGATTCAATGCAGCAACCAGCTATTCTGCAGGGAGAACCATCTCCATTATCTACTTCCATTTACCAGCATTAGAATGAGTGATTGTGCAAGTTGAACTGGATTAAGTGAATAGGCTAAAGATTAACAATAAGGGCCAGGTACCTGTTAAACAGGGTAGTGAAAGTTCTGAAAATTAGAAGTGAGATACAAAAGCATGTGTGTGGCTTAGGTGGGTGTTGAAACAAGAGCACAAAACAATTCTTTGGTTTCATTTTATAATACCAGGCTTATTTTTCTACGAAGATTTGAACTTTGAGGGGGTTTAAACAGGAGAAAAAAGTGTGAAGATGTTCATGCCTGTCTGAGAAAAGTGTATAAAGTGTGTAGTGAGGGATTTTACAGCCTTAAAACATCTATAAAAATAAAGTTTGCTACTTTTCGGATTTCACTTATTATTTAGTTATTTTTAGAATGTAACTCCCATGATAAACAAGGGAACACTGTATAGCTAAGTTGCAGTCGTCAATCACCTCTAATAAAGCATATGTATGTATATGTATTTTTATCTCATTCATTATAATTTTATTATTATATTTTCTTCTTTCACAAATTTATCCCAAGGGTTTTATACTTTTCTTTCTTTCTTCTTAAATAACTTTTTTAGTCATCATTGTAATCTTTGCTTATTTTTTTAATCATGTTATTTATCTACTTTTTATTTTGAAACTCGATTTTTGTAAACCTGATTTTATCTTAAAATGTTCAATTCTATACAGAGACAAGTGAAGTAGTATCAGAACAGCAGGAGGTGATTATACATTTTGAAAGAATAATTAAGCCTAGACTAGATATAGTCGGCAAGTGGCAAAAGGCCACTTGACAGCAACTTGGGTAGTCTCAGAATCTTGTCTCTGTATTTCACAGATGATGTGGTTCTGTTTATCAAGTGGTGGCCCCCAGCTCGCAAGGTGGTTCGCAGCCATTCCAGTGTGAGAATTAGCACTTCCGAGTCTGAGGCCATGATCCTTAGCTGAAGGTAGAGGGGAGAGGGAAGAGGGAGGGGAGAGATCAAAGAGAAGAGAAAAAGAAAAAGAAAGAAAAAGCAGAGCGTAAAAGCGAGGCTCTAGATTTACTGGCCGATTTATATCTCCACTCTCACCTATGGTCATGACCTTTATGTTTCTTAGTGCGGTCAGACATACAAAGACATGGTGGTATGATTTCAGAACCAGCCAAATATATATACCTATACCATCTGTTATTTTGAAATAAATAAATCAATAAAAGTTCAACCACACTACCTGCTGCAGCTGCTTTTTGATGATGTGTTGCTCTCTCTTCCTCTTGGTTAAGATCATTATGTAAAGCCAAACCATTACTGACAGATTTTGGGCAGTGAAAAAATATTCTGTACTAGGTCCCAAGAGACAGCCTGAAGTTTTAAACAAACAAAAACATAAATAATGCTTAATCCATCGGAATCATGAAAATGAATCCTAAACGTTGCTGAAATACTGTTAACTCTACTTCTTAACAGCAAACTGTTGAAGACATACAGGGAGTGCAGAATTATTAGGCAAGTTGTATTTTTGAGGAATGATTTTATTATTGAACAACAACCATGTTCTCAATGAACCCAAAAAACTCATTAATATCAAAGCTGAATGTTTTTGGAAGTAGTTTTTAGTTTTAGCTATTTTAGGGGGATATCTGTGTGTGCAGGTGACTATTACTGTGCATAATTATTAGGCAACTTAACAAAAAACAAATATATACCCATTTCAATTATTTATTTTTACCAGTGAAACCAATATAACATCTCCACATTCACAAATATACATTTCTGACATTCAAAAACAAAACAAAAACAAATCAGCGACCAATATAGCCACCTTTCTTTGCAAGGACACTCAAAAGCCTGCCATCCATGGATTCTGTCAGTGTTTTGATCTGTTCACCATCAACATTGCGTGCAGCAGCAACCACAGCCTCCCAGACACTGTTCAGAGAGGTGTACTGTTTTCCCTCCTTGTAAATCTCACATTTGATGATGGACCACAGGTTCTCAATGGGGTTCAGATCAGGTGAACAAGGTGGCCATGTCATTAGTTTTTCTTCTTTTATACCCTTTCTTGCCAGCCACGCTGTGGAGTACTTGGACGCGTGTGATGGAGCATTGTCCTGCATGAAAATCATGTTTTTCTTGAAGGATGCAGACTTCTTCCTGTACCACTGCTTGAAGAAGGTGTCTTCCAGAAACTGGCAGTAGGACTGGGAGTTGAGCTTGACTCCATCCTCAACCCGAAAAGGCCCCACAAGCTCATCTTTGATGATACCAGCCCAAACCAGTACTCCACCTCCACCTTGCTGGCGTCTGAGTCTGACTGGAGCTCTCTGCCCTTTACCAATCCAGCCACGGGCCCATCCATCTGGCCCATCAAGACTCACTCTCATTTCATCAGTGCATAAAACCTTAGAAAAATCAGTCTTGAGATATTTCTTGGCCCAGTCTTGACGTTTCAGCTTGTGTGTCTTGTTCAGTGGTGGTTGTCTTTCAGCCTTTCTTACCTTGGCCATGTCTCTGAGTATTGCACACCTTGTGCTCTTGGGCACTCCAGTGATGTTGCAGCTCTGAAATATGGCCAAACTGGTGGCAAGTGGCATCTTGGCAGCTGCACGCTTGACTTTTCTCAGTTCATGGGCAGTTATTTTGCTCCTTGGTTTTTCCACACGCTTCTTGCGACCCTGTTGACTATTTTGAATGAAACGCTTGATTGTTCGATGATCACGCTTCAGAAGCTTTGCAATTTTGAGACTGCTGCATCCCTCTGCAAGATATCTCACTATTTTTGACTTTTCTGAGCCTGTCAAGTCCTTCTTTTGACCCATTTTGCCAAAGGAAAGGATGTTGCCTAATAATTATGCACACCTGATATAGGGTGTTGATGTCATTAGACCACACCCCTTCTCATTACAGAGATGCACATCACCTAATATGCTTAATTGGTAGTAGGCTTTCGAGCCTATACAGCTTGGAGTTAGACAACATGCATGAAGAGGATGATGTGGACCAAATACTCATTTGCCTAATAATTCTGCACTCCCTGTAATTGGTTAGTTCCACAGGAATCTGTGCTCGGACGAATTCTATTTATCTTACACATACTGTCAGGTCTGACGGTGCCCCGACCGGCGACCTGTGTGTATGGGTGTGTTTGTTCTCCTCTCTCTCGCTCTGTCTTTCCTCTCCGGCCCCGCTGCGATTGTTACGCGGTCGCGTAGCAACGGGAGATCTCCGACCCGGAAGTGCTGCCACTCTGAGCTGTCCCACCTGCGACTGATTCCAACATCATCCACCGTCGTTGGCAGAGCTATTTAATGGTGTGGCTGGGTGACAGACAGCGCTGGAGTATTGCACCAAGCCTGGTAGTGACTCGAGCTCAGCAAGGGTAAAACAAGTGGTTGGTAGCGGAGGGAGGCTAACCGTGTCTGTTTTGCCTTTTCTCGGGAAGCGGATGAGACGGAGAGACGGAAGGAGAGACGTCACTGATTCACGGGAGTTGTGTGGACACCCGAGGGCAGACGGGGAGAGGAGCACTGAAGGGACTTGCACTGTGGATAACTGTGGATTGGCTTCACTGTAAATAAAGACACTGTTCAACTTTAACGAGAGGTCCGCGTCTGGCTTCACTAACTCACCACCCTTAACACATACTTTCCTTAGGCAGTATCATGAAAAGTAGTTATCATGTAAAGTAGAGTGAAGTACATGAAAAGTGACACTTTTTTTTAAAATCTTCTAGTATAAAGCATGGGACAGTTTAAGAAAACTAAAAATTCATTCATATTTTTTTTTTTACATTTTTATAAAATACCAAAGCTTTCATTTAAATTTACAGAAGCATAAAGTATAATTCCCACTGACATTTATTATGTCAGTGGGGCGATCGTGGCTCAAGAGTTGGCAGTTCAGTTTGTAATCGGAAGGCTCCCGGTTTGAGCCCTGGCTCCGACAGGGCCCAGTGGTGCCAGTGTCCGGCAGCCTCGGCTCTGTCAGTGAGCCCCAGGGCAGCTGTGGCTTGCCATCACCAGTGTGTGAATGGGTAGATGACTGAATGTAGTGTAAAGTGCTTTGGGGTACTTAGGGACTAAGTAAAGCGCTATACAAATACAGGTCATTTACCATTTATTAGAGCTGAATTATAATGTGATGAAAATAAGACAGCAAGTTACTTTTCACCACTTATATATACAAAACATTTCGTTTGTATTGCATACCATTTCCAAAATCAAATCCGCAAATAAAGCACTCAAAAACGATGCTTTTATGTACTCCATGGTACATATTGTCAATGTAGGGCATTAATACTTGGTAAGTTTTTTAACACTAGAGTTATATGACCTGTTTTCATACATAAATGCCAGACAACGGTCCAAATATGTGTCATTTCAAATTCTTTCTTACATGTAGCACAGTTCACTTAACCATGATGTGATTAATAAACGGTTAACGAATGTGTATTTATGAAGACGATTTGTGAGACTGGTAAACTTATGATAGGTACGATGGTCTTTCGTTCTACACGGTGCATTTCAAGGTCCTGTACCCATCCGGCGGTAAACTGTACCTGGGCTTGTTGCAGTGACCGGAAGTTACTAAACTTCATGAGTGTATGCACTCACTCCAAGAACCGTATAATTATAAATATGCATATAAATATGCTACGATGAGATAGCTGACTTCATCTAACTAGCAAATGTTGTCCAGGCTACGTTGGTGATGCAGTTTTTTTTAATATGTATGATATTTTTGTCATGTGATTTTAAAGCCGGTCCTACAACCGCATCCAAGAATAACATGCAGCTTATCTCAGAACTGTCGGTGAAAATTATTCTTGGAGCTAGGTTTAATTGAGCTGCATTTTAAAGAGGTGCAATTTCACAATTTGTGTATATTTTCTAAGTTCACTATTTTGTCATGTGTTGAGAAAAACACAGATTTAAAAATTACATGGTCTAATATTTACATTTAGCATAACTGCAACATTATTTTTTCGTTGTTTTTTTTTAAAGACTCGAAAGGACTTGAAATTCAAAATTTCAGACTTGTGACTTTACTCGGACTTTCACACCAGTGACTTGAGACTCGACTCTGACTTGCCTGACATTACTTGAAACTTGACTTGAGACTTGAGGATAAAGACTTGAGACTTACTTGAGACTTGCAAAACAATGACTTGGTCCCACCTCTGGCGTGAACTATCACGTGACCGCATGACCTGCCCTAAACCGGAAGTGACGTCATTTTGCGGAAATGTAGTTTTTTACCATCGTGGCCTTATGAGCCTATACTTGTGTTTTTAAAAGTTATGTTTGACTTTATGACTTTCTGTGTCGTTTCTGGGATGCTGAGGACTCATATTGCACTGCTGGAAATATTTTATTTTGATGCATATGCTGTTATTTTGCAAATTTGTACTATAATATATTTTTTCGTTTTTCCTGCAGTATATGAAAATTGGTGTATCTCAAAAATAAAACTATGAAGACACTTAAAATAAATTTCCTTTGGTGGGAAACTAGTTTGTGCAACTTTTTTGTATTTACAGTTTTGAGGGATAAGCCTCTTAAATTTCTCTAACTAGAAATATATGTTAAAAAATCAAAAACTATTTTCAATTTTTTTGTAGTTTATTGCACTTTTTTGCAATTTATGTAATTACTATGCACTTAATGCAGACATATTATTAAAATTTGGGCTATAATGGTTGTATTGATGTATAGCAACTTGAAATGCTCCAAAAAATGGCTCCACAGCATGTAAAAATATACTATAAGCTCTGGCGGACTTGGTTCTATGGTAGGTCTTAAAGGGTTAAAGGAGATATTTCAAAGTGAAGAAATACTTAAAGAAAAGGGCGATGGTAGAAAGTTTTACTCATTTAAAACTTGGACAGTTTTGTTGTTCTGACATTAAAGGTATTAGTTTGAAGCCATGGTGTTCTGGCTAGAGTGTAATCTTTAAAAAATGTGAATAAAAATAGACCAGTTTTGTATTTAAAACACTTGCGATGTGCAGAGACAACAATATTTAAAGAAATATTAGAGAGAAAGTACTTATTGACATTGGGAACTCTGTGTAGAACTAATAAGTGTGTTTTGAATGTTGACTAATGTTGCAGTTACTGGCACGTACATTATAATTAAAAGACATTTGAACTATTGCAATAACTCTGAAATGATGCATAGAAAAGAAAAGATGAATAAAAGGGAGACTGAAGGGGTTAAAAAGCAAACGTACATTTGAGAACACAAACTGACTTAAATAATCAGCAGTAAATCATAAATATATCAGTCCAGTTTGGGCAAGGTGCTTTTTTAAGGTCTCTACAGGGAAAGATAAAACAAATTCTCTTGCAGCTACTTCACTTCCCAGAGGGGTCCAAACTTTTAGGAGCAAGGGGGAATTTCTACATACCAGCTTTAATATCGTGTCATAGATTGTTTTTTGTAAATATCTATATTCTCCTCTGCTCTGTTTCACAGGAACATGCTTTCATCCTTCCAGGGGAAACATGGAGAAATTGTCTACAGGGTTGAAGCAAAGATCTCCAGGACTGGTGATGGCCTTTTAAAATACAAGAAAAACAAAAAACAAAATCTAAAAGTGTGTTGTAACTTTTAAAATGAAATGTATACATTTCATTTTAAAATATATTTCAGATAAAATTGAATAGTATACCATATAAAAATAGTACAATATAAAAAACAGTTACCTGATACACCTTTCTTCTGCATTTCCATGAGGTATTATGTTAATCTAGTAAACTAAAAGAAGAGTGGCCCCTCCAAGGAAAACATTCAAATGTCTTCTTCCATTAACAGAGGAGTTTGTTCTCAAGGTAAAGTAGCAGCTGCTTGAGTTACCAAATATTGTTACATTTATTAATTTAGTTTGTTTTTGACAGGTGAAATCAGTTTTTGCCTAAATCTGCAACTGTTCTTCCAAGGACACGAGACTCAAATTGGGACTTAAGCAAAAAATATGGTACCAAAAGCCACAGTAAAACCAGTGAGAGTACTCTGTTCAAAATGATCTGGGAGATCATCCATCCAAACTCAGAGCAAATAGCCTCCTGCAAGTTAAAGATTCCTAACGATGCCATTCCCACTATCCATAACTGTAACACAATCTCAGTTCAGTATTACACCAAGGAATGAAAGTGATATTACATTACCTCATAGATGAAACTACCTTTGTTTGTAAATATGTTGTAGAGTTTAGCATTGTGGAGAAGAACAGTGGAGAAGGCTGCAAGCCGGATGAAGGACAGGTATGATGTTCGAGCTAGAGCAGCTCCATTGCTCCCAGGAGAGTGTTTTAGTCTATAAAACAAGAAGAGACAAGGTAAACTGGCAGTACATTGGGAGGAAAAGATCCAAATCATTGCCAGTCACCCAAGCCCTACAAATTCAGTTTACAGAATTTGGCCGGAAGGTAAGGATGGTCCTGTCAGAGTGGTTCATCGCAATCATCTGCGCTTCTGCACTTTTCTACCATCAGATAACTATGCAACAGGAGGTAGCATCCCAGAAACAGACTACAGCCACACATGATATAGCAACAGTCTCGGATCAGTGGTTGCTTTTATGGAGCACGGCACAGCCAGGATCAGTTCACTATCCCCCCTCTCACTAATCGGTCCCTACTGCTCAGGAGGGTCTTAGGAGATCTGCCCATGAGAACTTTGGGAAACCCCAATCTCGATATATTAAACAGAATGCCCGAGGATGGGCTATAAAAAAAAGTTGGGGTGTGTGTTCCAGAGTGTAGCATGATGGAAAAGAATGCAGAGAATCCTCCACTAAACATTGGGGTTGGCATTACTTTTTACTTTTTACTGCATTATAGAGTCCGACAGCTGCTGGAAAGAATGACCTGCGGTAGCGCTACTGCCTACACTGTGAGTGTAAAAGTCTACTGCTGAACGAGCTGCTCAGTACTTGTACAGTCTCATGCAGGGGGTGGGAGGTGTTGTCCAGGATGGATGTTACACTGTAAAAAAAATATTGTAGAATTTACGGTGAATTACTGGCAGCTGTGGTTGCCAGAATTTCACCGTGAAAAATAAATTGTAAATGTAGAACACAAAACGGTATCCTATTTTGGTAACCTTAAATTTCACAGTAAATAATAATTATTTTTTTACAGTAAATGACTGAATTTAAACATAAATTCATGTGAAAACAACAGACATTCCGTTAACCTGATCACAGTCTTACTTTGTTAAATATAGTGAAACTGTATAAAATAATACAGTATCATACCTAAAAAGTTGAATATTACGGTAAATTACTGGCAGCTGTAGTTGCCAGAATTTCACCGTGGAAAATATAGTGATAATGTAGAATATATAACGGTATACTTTGATGATAAATGTAAACTTCACAATAAAGAATCATAAACCTGTTCATGGTAACTCATGTAAAAACAACAAACACTCCATTAACCTGATTACAGTTTTGCGTTGTAAAATACAGTGAAACTGAATAAAATAAATATTAAAAAGTTGAATATTACGGTAAAATACTGGCAGCTGTGGTTGCCAGAATTTCACCATGGAAAATATAGTGATAATGCAGAATACATAATGGTATACTTGTTGATAAATGTAAAATTCACAGTGAACTTTGGTTTTTGTACAATTATTACATTGAAATAAAAAAACAAATATAAAGTAAACCAGTTAAAATACATTTTAATAAGCTTGTTTACTGTCTTCTATTGACAAAGCACAGAAGAGCTGTAAAATACAAAACATGCCTTTTTATTCAAAAGTGCATATTTACACAAAATTATTGGCAGCTCTTTCAGCCAGAATGTCATCTAAAAAAATTAAGGTCCAACAAATGAGGTAATAAACATAACAGGGCTAACTGGCATAAAACTTACATTCTTTGACTTTTTGTCATAATTTGCTAGAAACATTAATAAAAACCAGTAGAGACAATGATTAAATTAAACAGTTAACATCCATCCATCCATTCGCTGGAGCCTATCCCAGCTTTCATAGGGCGAGAGGCGGGGTACACCATGGACAAGTCGCCAGTCTGTCACAGGGCTAACACACAGGGACAGACAACCATTCGCACTCACATTTACACCTATGGGCAATTTGGATTAATCAATTAACCTATCCCCACAAACTGCATGTCTTTGGATGGTGGGAGGAAGCCGGAGTACCCGGAGGGAACCCACGCAAACACAGGGAGAACATGCAAACTCCACACAGAAAGACCCCGGCCTGATGGTGGAATTGAACTCAGGACCTTCTTGCTGTGCAGCAACAGTGCTAACTACAGTGTCACTGTGCTGCCCTAGACAGTTAATATTTAATAATCAAATTAATGACTAAAAAGGCACTGATCTAATTAATATCAAACTTAATACAACCAAAAACAAAGAAGTACATAATAAACAGTCAAACAAAATTGAAAACACTTGATACTTGCAGTGGTTGGCAAAGTTTCTTTTTATCCAGACCTGATAGTAGAGGGCTTTCAAAACAGTCTCTGATGGTGTCTGAGGAACTGGAAAGGGTTTTGGATTCAATGTGCTGGAGGACTTGCATGTTGTTCTTCAGATGCTCGGTGTAGATTAGCCTTCATTCCTTGCAGTCTGAAAGCAAATACAAAGCACAATAAAGCAAACTGCCCATTTCAAAAGTAAATATACAATCTTACATCTAATAGAGCTGACACAATTAATCGTATAATGATTTACAATTGTGATGCATTGCAATGCGGAAAAAAACCCATTCTTAATCCATTCAGAAGAAACTAATCGATTATTAAATACAGTCCCAATCAAAAGTTTAAGACCACTTGAAAAATGGCAAAAAAAATCATCTTTTGCATTTAACTTACATTTGACAAATTTAAATTGGGACAGGCTGTTTTACAGCTGATCAAATGTTTAGGACCACATACCTTTAAAAGGCTAAATCTGTGCAAAACTGTGGATTCATTGTCATTTTCTGTCAGCTAGTCAGACTGTCAGGATGTTCTGATGGCAAAAGCAAAACAAACTTTCCTTTTTGAACATGGTCGGCTTGCTGAACTGCATAAGTAGGGTCGCTCACAGTGCGCCATCGCTGCTGAGGTGGGATGCAGTTAAGATGGTCATTTCTTAAATAATCCTGGGGGTTATGGAACAAAAATGTGAAGTGGAAGATCTAAAAAAAAATCCTCAACCCGAATTAAGGCCATTAGTGGTGCCGACTGCACCCCCATAACCATCAAATGGCATCTGAGACTGAAGGGCTTCAAAAACCAATTCTCTGATGAGAAAAAAATATAACCTTTTTTTTTCTCCTGTAAAAAAATGCAGCCTTGATGGTCCTGATGGTTTCCAACCTTACTGGCATGACAAGCAGATCCCACCTGAGATGTTTTCTTCGCCCTACAGACGAGTGGGTGCCACAATGATTGGGGAGATGCTTTTTCCTTCAGTGGAATAATGAAGCTTCAGGAGGTGCAGGGGTGTCAAAAGGCTGCTGGCTATGTCCAGATGTTGCAGAGAGCATCCCTGATGACTGAGGGCCCTCATCTGTGTGGTAACGACTGGGTTTTTCAACAGGACAACGCTACAGTACCCAATGCTCGCATGTTCCCACTCACCTCATGGAAACGCTTGCATGAAGTGATCAACAAGGACAGCGGAACAATTAATTACTGAGTTCAAGTTTGGAACTTTCTGTTTTGGGGGTTTACCCATGTTTTTTGGAGGTGTGGTCCTAAACTTTTGATCAGCTGTAAAACAGCCTGTTTCAGTTTAAGCATTGTTTTTAATAAATTGCAAGCTCAAAAAATGTTTTGCCTCACTCCTATTTCTTCTTGTTGCATGTTGAAGCTCTACTTGGAACCTTGTTAAGATCCAACCATGCAAAATATGATTTTTTGCCATTTTTCAAATGGTCTAAAACTTTTGATCAGGACTGTACAACCTAAAAATAACAGCAATTTGTTTTCTTCAGCCACATACATCACAGTGGCCCAACAAGTGCAGTTTGTGTTCAGACAAGTTTTGAGCGATTAAAAAAAAATAGCTTATATGTAACCTCCTTTATTTGTTGATGAAACGAAACAAACTGAAGTGAAGTTATCATGATGCATTGGGAAAAAAATGATATTTTTCAGCGCAAACTGTCTGTAGTTTTCTAATAAAATCTCTGTTACTGAGCCTCACAGGTTCTTCTCTTCACATGCCAGCAGTGGCTTCGCACATGCACGATTCATTTGCAGTCTGGATGCAGTGGGGTAAAAATCATCTGTTCCATCTTCCACTCCACCACGTCATCAATTATGAGAGGCAACAGCCTTAAAAGTTCCAGTTTTGTATTAACTGTGCTGAGAGTTTGTTTGAGGACTGATCTCACACGGCTTTGAAGAGGTATCAGAGTCAGAGTATTTAAACTGTTTAATGCTCCGATTCAGAATGGAGTAGGTGAACCATTCTTTTTTTTTCACAAAAAAATTTAAGAAACAGCATAACATGATATGACAAAATGCCATAAAAATCTTGTGTCCTAATCAAAATGGCAAATCTGGCTGACGGATGTGAAAATATTTTAAACAGTTGAAAACTGACTCAAACTTTACTCCTTCTATATCTGGTGTACCTTCAGTCTTGGGGTGTTCAACAGGAGTGTTGTACATCTCTATGGTGCATTCTGCTCCACACTGATTTGGATCACCACTCTGAAAAACAGATTGCGTCATTAAACAATATCTACAGAAATGTTGTGTACGACTAAAGCAGAAGCCACCAGTGCAAAATGAACCCAAAGTATCTACAGCATGCAAAACACGGTTCCTTTAACTACAGTTTTATCTTTTTATTTCCATAACCTAAAGGATTAACAACTTCAAAGGCATCTTGGTATAGCAGTAGTTTGAAACATAATGGATTTTGGTTAAAAAAAAAAAAAGTACTACTTTTGAATATCTTACCATCACTAATGTCACACAGTACATCTGATGAAGACTCAGCTGATTCCTCACCTGTTACACATATATACATATATATGTATAGGTGACGGTTTAGACACGTGATGCATTTTCTCCCAAACGTGCATGGACTGTAACAATCAGGAAATCAGTTTCCTGTGACTGCTCTTGACCTTGCAAACTATGCCAGTTTATGAACATTATTTCATTATTTTTTTGTATTTCATTTTAATCAATTAATTTTAATTTCAGCAGGTGGTATCACACGCAAACAGATTGAACATGGACTGAACAGTGGTAAATCCATGATTTAAACCTCCCTATACCACAAAATATGTTTTTTTCATTGTAAATAGCTGTGTTATACTTGGTGAGACTCTAGAACTTAAAGAAATATACATATTTTTTTATTAGTAATTGTTTGTATGTACTGTTAACATATACTGTTTTATCAAACAGCCTGAGCTTGTTAATATTAAAAACATTTCACTGTAATTTTCACAATAATTCTAAAAATGTTTTGACATTTTGTTAAAATTAAAAGTACGCTATGTTTTAGGTAATTAATATACAGTTGTAAATCGTAAATTCAAATGAAAAAAGCAGGAAAGATTGTCATTCATACAGAGTTATTATGTAAATTGTAGGGTGATTAATTGTAAATAATGTTACAGATTTTTCCTGTTGTTTTCAAAGACAATGTGCCATATTACAGTACATTCATATATTTTCAACATATTAACAGTGTAAAAATAAAAGCAAATCACCGTTTTTCAATTTACAGAAATGTAATGTCCATATTACAATCAATTACTCTTTTTGATTTAATGGTAATTTACCGTTGCCATTTTACAGTTATTAACTGTAATTTTTATGTACATTTCTTACAGTGTAGCTTAGACAACATCCTCTCCTCCCCAACCTGCTCGATGGACTTCAGTGGACAGTCCCGGACAGAGCCGGCCCTCCTGACCAGTTTGTTGAGTTTCCCCGTCCCTCTCTGCCATTCCCCCCACTCCAGCAAACCACAGCATACAAAATAGCAACGACAGTGTCATAAAATGTCACAGGTGGAGCTCTTAGACCCTTAAGAGCTCTGCTGGATGGGGAAGGGAAGGGCTACTAAATCAAACCTGTTAAAAAAAACTGGTTCAATCTGTTAGCCCAAACCTGGTCTCCAGACTCTGGACCCCCTCCGCTCAAAGTGCTCCATCCAGTGATGGTCTTCAGTCTGTACGTGTCCTTTCCTCTCCTTATCTCTCTCCTTAGCTCCTTCTGGACTCTCCTCATTTCCTTTCTGTTTCCAGATCTGAAAGCCCTCTTTTTCTGCTCCAGCAGGGTCCTAAAATCTGGAGTCAGCCATGGCTTGTTGTTGGAGTAACACCGCACTCCTGGTTGGTACAGTGTTATCTATGCAGAAGTTGATATAGTCTGTTATGCAGGTGGTTAGTGTGTCGATATCCTCCCCATGTGGGCTGCATAGCACCTCCTAGTCTGTAGTTTGTAAGCAGTTTGAAAATAATCTTGTTTGAATTAGGATTATGGATCTGCTGGGATAAAAAAAAAAAGACTGGATTGGAGACCCTCTGTGCCCAAGGAAAGGAAATTGGTCAAGATCTGGAGAGGTTTGAGCTCGAGAGAAAAAGCCCAGGAGCTGGTGTAGAGACCCACCCTCTAACAAAGCCAGGCCTGATAATGTGGGTGGAAATGCAGGATTGATAAGTTTTTGGCTGCTCGTTCTTCCAAGTGACCACCTTCTCTTGTTTGTAACCAGGCTAACGATCCTGACTGTGTAGGATTTGGGCCTTGGATTCCAGGCTGGAGTTGTCTTCAGCCAGTAGTCTGACTTGGAGGGGAAACAAGAAATCTTGTATACCCCATTGCAGTGTGAGTGTGGTGGTTACAGTATTAGAGCTTACTATCAAATCACTTTTTTTTTTTTTTTTATTGTCACATCACATGTGCAGGCACACTGGCACAGCACATGCGAGTGAAATTCTTGTGTGCGAGCCCCACAAGCAACAGAGATGTGCAAACACAACAACACAAACGAGCAAAATACAAGAATGGCCAACCTGAAACTAATAAATATATGTACAATATATAATAGTGTATGCATTTCTGGATGTGTATACTAAATATTTTCCTACGTGTGTGTGTGTGTGTGTGTGTGTGTGTGTGTGTGTATACACATTTTTACAAATTAAATAGTAAAAAAATAAATAAATAAATAAAAATAAAAATAAAATAATAATAATAATATATATATAATATACAGAGTTGAATATGTGCAAAACAAGTGGAATTTATATACAGTGTGGAGTACTACGCTCTGTACTACGCTCTTGTACGGAGTGTACAAACATTTGCAGATAAATGATAGACACAGGAAATGTTTTAGCTTATTAATTAAAAAAAAATGGTATGCAAAAATAACTACAAAAATGCACAACATGAATTAAATTATCAATCAATTATGTCAATTATAGATTCTCAATAGCTTCATACATGGAACTTTGATTTAAAAAATATATTACTAAGCTTATTTGACCCATTGAAGTGTTTGTCTTGACTCAAAATCTTAATATCTTTACAGTACAAGAGAAAATAATAAATCTTTACATGTTTCTCAGGTGTCTTTGGAAATTAGCTTTGCCCAGAGGTGGTATTTCCACCTATTGTTGCTTCCAGATTTGCTGCCATTAAGCCTGGTGAGGCTGCGGGGTCTTCCCCACCTTGGACAGCTGGGGCTCAAAGTTATAGATACAGTGATATCACTTCCCTTGTCCTTGCCTATTGGATTTTATCCTGTACCCAGGATTTGACAGTTCCCCACTTCAGATCGCACTTGACATACAAGCACACAAGTGGTGACCAGTGGCCACAAGCTGCTCCACAAGGGTTCTGAGCTCCAGTTTTCATATCACCTTCAGAGTAATATGCAGGACCTGATGCTCTGCCTCAATTTAAGCAGGGGCCCTCCATTATAAGCCTCCATTTACCATCATTAAAATTAATTACTATAGAAGCTGAACTGGATCTGGTAAACAATTAAGCTAAATATAAACAGCAAGTGAAACCTCAAAAGTCACAGTTGAACAGGTTAGTGAAGGAGACAAGAAAGCTGGTCACCAGTTATTTGTTGTTGGTCATGCTCCCGTCTGGTTTGAGGTCACTTAGTAGCCTTTCAGCAATTGTTACACAAAGTGACTCAAAGCTACATTTAAAAAAAAATTATTATTTTTTCCTTTTATTGAGTGTTTCAGGGCTAAAGTAAAAATTATTTTTACATGTTTGATTATAGAAAGTTCCATCATCTTCTGCCCTCTTTAGGTGGAGCTGGCCTGACAGGACCTGTTTTATTCCTACCGTTTACTTAGTTTGGTTTTATACATTAATTATTTTTCGTATTTTTGGCAAACTTTTATTTTGAAAAGTTCTTGCTTCCTATCTGCAGTTTTTCTGCTTTTTGAACGCCTTGGGCTTTTTCTAAAATGACCAGGAACTCTCTCCCTGATGGAAAAGGACCTCCCTCTTTCTTCTGCTTTTCACTCTTCTTTCTTTATGTATGGTACAAAGGTAGGTGGGAGAAATAAGAGGCATGGGTACTAATGGAGTGAAGCACGCTGTAATCAGGAGACTTTGAATTGGTTGAGGATGCATCTTGTGTGGGCTAATGGGCTATTGTACTCAGTGTTAAGAAAGACAAGCAGTAGAATCCATTTTGATTTGATTTTGCAGGCAATACTGTAAAGCAAAAGGATAGCCAAGTAAATGTATGCAAATATTAGGGCTAGTTTATTTGCTCATGTGTGATGACTCATTAGGAGACTTATTTAGGTTCTTGAAAGCAACCAAACTTTTCTCCAGAATTGGACTTATAAGGAGAATTGACACAGTGAAAGGTCGGTGACTGATTAAAGAATCATTAGGAAGCAGCAATACAATGAAAATACACACACAGTACCCCAGTAAACACCAGTGAGTAAGAACACAGGCACAGAAAGAGAGAGGGCTAAGCAGAGCAAGGAAAAGCAGCTGTCAAACAAAGTAATGATGGTAATGACATTCACAATCAGAAAACAGAAGCCAGTTTTCAATTTCTTTGCTTGCTAGGTGCTGAGCCAGTATAGAATCATGAGGGTGCCCACTCTTTCCTACATGTCTACTAACAGCGTTTCAGCAACAAACAAACAGACAGAACAAAAATGAGAAAAAAACGGAAATTGTTTTCTTACAGATATTCTTTTGCTTCAGTGTTTACGGAGCCCCGCAAGGGACATAGGAGAAAAAAATTTACGCTGAACTTTTGCGAGATGTCGCAAAACTAACTCGGGATCTCGCAAAAGTTTTGCGAGATCCCGAGTTTGTTTTGCGAGATCTCGCAAAAGTCCGTCTTAATTTTTTTTTTCTCCCATGTCCCTTGCGGGGCTCCGTAAGTGTTTCAGTCCTTTGGCTTAAGCTTCATTCTCTGATCCAGTCTTTGTTTCTTTTTTGTTGATCCAAGCAGTCATTGGCAGTCACCTGGGCTACAGCATGACTTCATACATTTGGGCTGTGTAGTTTCTTATGAAGTTAGTGTTGATGTTTAGGAATTTAGGCGTGTTTAGGCCTCTCCTCTTCTTTATCATTACACATACAGCTGTTTCTTAGAAAGGTGTTCATCTAAGCCAGGGGTGAGCAACTCCAGGCCACAAGGGCCAATGTCCTGCAGGTTTTAGATTTCACCCTGTGTAAGCACCTGAATCACATGATTAGTTCATTATCAGGCTTCTGGAGAACTTCAAGACTCGAAGAGGTAATTTAGCCATTTAAATCAGCTGTGTTGGACCAAGGAGATATCTAAAACCTGCAGGACACCGGCCCTCGAGGCCTGGAGTTGCCCACCCCTGATCTAAGCTGTTCAATTGAGTTTAGAGCAGCAACCAAACCACACATTTACATGGTTATGCAGTGGGAAAAAATGTAATTAAATTTAAAAAACAAAACACCCCACCCCCACCCACACGCACACACACAAATGTATAACCTGCTTAGTCTGCGCAGATTCTGATTCCCAATCAGGATGGTCAGCCCCTGCAGTGAATTTTTGTTTTAGGTGTACGTTATGGTGCTGAAATTGTCACGGTTCTGGGTCAGTGTTGACCCAGCATTTGAGTTTCTTATATTTTGGTCTATTTTTGCATTATGGATTATTTTCTGATGTTCTGGTGCTTTGTTTATTATTATCATTATAGATCTGTTTCAGTTATTCTTGGTGAGGTATCAGTTCTTAGGTTTTGGGTTCTCATGTGTATTGCAGTTTCTGTTCAGTGTCTAGTCTGTCTCTGTGTCGTGTCTGCATCTTTGTTTAGTGGTTTCTTGTTTCCTGTCTTATTGTGAAAGTCTTTGTCTTATGTTAGTGTGTGCAGCTTAGCTCCCCCATCTCGTTAGCCCTGATCTCCCCCAGCTGTGTCTCCCTTCTGTTACCCATTCCCTGATTACCACCCTGTGTATATTAGCCCTGTGTTGTCCTCAACCCAGTGTCATGTCGTACCATCAGATTATGCCTGTGTGTTTTTTGGTCTCAGTGTTCAGTCCTCACTTCATGTTTTGTTTTCTTGCCAGCAATAAAGCTGAGGTTTTTGAGTTGCATTCCGTTTTCCGAGTCCTGCATTTGGATTCTCATCTCTGCCTGCCCGCACACAGAGCCCTGACAGAAATTTCATTTATAACCTTTTGCACATTGTATTAAGCAGCCAAAAACATGCAAATAAACTGTTATATAATAAGCACTTTGATGGATTCTTGTCTTTCTTTGGAGACATTAGATTTACATGTAACCTAGAAGACAGGGAAATTATGAAGCTATTGAGTTATGTTATGATTATTCATTTGTCAGTTATTATATACTGTACAAAACCAGTGTATTGGAGATAGACATCTTTATCTAAACAGGGACTGAAACAAGCCACCTGTGGGTTACCAGTGACAGGTGCTCTAAACCTCTGATCTTTGTCTCACCCAGATTTTTTTCTTCTCCACCCAAACACATAGCAGTCCCGATTTTTCTGCAACTAATAGGTGACACATTTTGGTCAAAATGAGGTTGCAGCTTAAATTCATGTCGTAATAAATGTGGTCAAATCAGATGTCATGATGTTAATTTTTAGGTGGAGCCTCCTGTCATGCCCCATAAATCAGTTTATCTGTGATGAGAAACACATCGCTTTTCACTCATCTCTGAAATGCCTTCGATAAAGGACTTTTATTTGACTTGTGAAACGACTAATGAAGACGGTAGTTATTCTGAAGGAGATACTATAGTGGGCACAGTTAATTTCAAACTGACAACAAATGTCAGCATTAATACCCTCACCGTAAAAGCCAAAGGAGACGCAAAGACAAAATGGACAGAAGACATAGGAGATTATCTAATGACTGTCACTTCAAAAAAGAGATATTTCAAAGTGAAGGATTACTTAATTGGTGTAACACTTAAAGGTAAGAGGTTTTACTCTCACCTTTAAAATCTGGCGAGGTTGTTGTTTTTTGTAGAATTTTATAATAAAAGCAGTTGCCCATGAAGTTAAGCGTATATGGAAATAAAGATTTGTACTGAAACAATAAGAACAACAAAAATGTTTAAATATTAAAATAATGTTAATTATAATAAATAAAGTGAGAAAACTAATGAAAACTGATTAAACCATGCATCCTTTTTGAGATTTGATCCATTTTGAATTTAAACAAAAATAGTACAGTGTAGTAAAAAAGTACAATTGAATATCATAAAATCCATCAATCACAACAGCAAAAAGTATAAAGGTGTAAAAAGAGAAGTCACTCCATAATTTGGCCCACAACCAAAAAAGTTATGTTTTGTGTTTTCTTGCTCCCAAAGACACATGTGTTAGGACAGCTGGTTATTCTAAATTGGCCATGGATGTGAGGAAGATGAAATGTAAGGAATAAAGTGCAGTATGAATGCATGATTACAATTTGACTTGTACTCAAAACCTCTTTTAGCAGTCAATAAAAGTAGACAAGCACTACATAAATGAAGGTATGTGCCTATCTGTTAGTACTCATGCCTTGCACTTGCAAGCACAAGTACCAACTCTGAAAGAAAATCTAAAAATGAACACAATAAAATTAATTGATTCTGAGCTTGTTAGAATAGAATAGAATAGAATAGAATTCAACTTTATTGTCATTGCACATGCACAGGTACAGGGCAACGAAATGCAGTTTGCATCCATCCAGAAGTGCTTTAGTGATATAGGTATATTACAATATATATTAGCAATAGTATAGATATGTAAGTATATTACAGAAATGGGTCTATTATGGTATGTTATAATGTACACGGTATGAAGTATGTTGTGAATATTCTATAACTAAGTATGTACAGGCTGTAGTGAGTACAAGCTATGTACAGGCTATGAACAGGATACAAATATGAAAAACTATACAGAATATGAAATAAATAACTTTACAGAAATCTGAGATATACAGCTATACAGAAATGGGAACTATGCAAGTTGTAAACAGTTGTAGGATTAAAGATTATTGAATGTACAGAATGATTATTTACACAGAGCTATACAGTAGTGCAGTTAAGATAAGTGAGGGTGTAGATAGTTTCTACAGAGGCTATATAAAGTGCTAGTGGTTGTGAGTGGTGGTTCAGTCCATGTTATTATTGTGTGTTTGAGGGTACAGTTGTCCATTGTGGGGGTGTGTATGTTCAGTCCATGAGTTTAACGTGGGTCAGATGTCAGGAGGCAGAGTTCAGGAGTCTGACAGCTGTGGGGAAGAAGCTGTTCCGGTACCTGGTGGTCTTAGTCCGGAGGCTCCTGTGGCGCCTCCCAGAGGGCAGGAGGGTGAAGAGTCCATGTGATGGGTGACTGGGGTCTTTGATGATTTTCCCAGCCCTTTTCAGACACCGCTTCCTGTAGATATCTTTTATGGCAGGAAGTGGTGCTCCGGCGATGCGCTGGGCAGTTTTCACGACCCTCTGCAACGCCTTCCGGTCCGAGGCAGAGCAGTTCCCGTACCAGACTGTTATACAGTTGGTCAGGATGCTCTCGATGGTGCAACGATAGAAGTTCACCAGGATGTCTGAGGACAGGTGGTTCTTCCTCAGAGTCCTCAAGAAGAAGAGGCGCTGGTGAGCCTTCTTGACCAGCTTGGAGCAGTTGGTCGTCCAGGTGAGATCCTCGGAGATGTGGACTCCCAGGAACTTGAAGCTGCTCACACGCTCCACAGCCGTCCCCTTAATGTGGATGGGTGGATGTGGGTCAGCATTCCTCCTGTAGTCCACGATGAGCTCCTTGGTCTTCTCGGTGTTAAGCAGCAGGTTGTTTGTGTCGCACCACTCAGCCAGACGATCCACCTCCTCCCTGTAGGCGGCCTCATCGTTGTCACTGATGAGGCCAATCACCGTGGTGTCATCTGCAAACTTAATGATGGTGTTGGAACCATCAGCAGGTCTGCAGTCGTGGGTGAAGAGGGAGTAGAGGAAAGGGCTCATCACACAGCCTTGTGGTACACCGGTGTTCATTGTGATGGTAGATGAGCAGTGGTTATCCAGCCGGACATGTTGGGGGCGGTTGGTCAGGAAGTCCAGTAACCATTTGCAGATGAGGGAACTGATGCCCAGGTCTGTCAGTTTCCTGATGAGTTGTGAGGGGTGGATTGTATTGAACACTGAACTGAAGTCTATAAACAGCATTCTGGCGTAGGTGTTGTTGTTGTCCAGGTGTGAGAGGACAGAGTGCAGTGCGATGGAGACTGCATCCTCTGTGCTCCTGTTCTGGCGGTATGCAAATTGGTGGGGGTCCAGGGTGGGGGGGGAGACAGGATTTGAAGTGTGCTAGGACCAGCTGCTCTAAGCACTTAGTGATGATGGGGGTGAGTGCTACTGGGCGGTAGTCATTGAGGCAAGATGGGTTGGAGTTTTTGGGTATCGGGACGATGGAGGTGGATTTGAAGCAGGCCGGTACCACAGCGTGGGCCAAGGACAGATTGAATATGTCTGTCAGCACTCCTGCAAGCTCCCCAGAACACGCTCTGAGAACACGCCCGGGGATGCCATCGGGACCTGCAGCCTTGTGGACATTGATCCTGCTCAGCACCGCTCCTACATCGGTGGGGGAGAGAGTCAGAGGTTGGTGGTCTGGCGTCATGTCTGCTTTGGTTGTGGTTGTGGGGTTCCCTCGCTCAAAACGAGCATAAAAGTTGTTGAGCTCGTTGAGGAAGGAGACATCAGAGGATGCGGGGGAGGGTTTGGTGGTCCTGTAGTCTGTAATGGTCTGGAGTCCTTGCCACATGCGTCGGGGGTTGGAGTTGGAGAAGTGTTCTTCTACCTTCTTTTTATAATGGTGTTTGGCTTTTTTGATGCTCTTCTTTAGATTAGCCCTGGCTGTGCTGTAGGCGTGTGCATCTCCTGACCTAAAGGCGGTGTTGCGGGCCTTCAGGAGGAGACGAACATCCCGGTTCATCCAAGGCTTCTGGTTGGGGTACATGGTGATCTGTTTCGGGGTGGTGACACTGTCTGTGGTTTCGGAGATGTAATCCAGTACAGATGAGGTGTACTGGTCCAGGTCTGTGTGGGTGAACATATTCCAGTCTGTGTTTTTAAATCTGTCCTGGAGCACTGCGTCTGTCCCCTCTGGCCACACTTTAATTGTCCTGTCCTAATTGTTGATCTCAAGACAGATGAAAAGAGAGTTTGTAGGTTCACAAGATTATGGATGCCATTTTAGGGAGCTGAGGAAACATGCAAGTACCACAAATATGCAATTATTCCTAACACTGCTTTAAATGCACGGACTAGTTTCCAAGAAGCACATTTTGTACCTGCATGTTTGTTGTGATTATTTTTTAATTAATGATAAAACGTGAGGGCAATTTTTAATGGTTGCAATGTTTGTAAATGGTTATAATAAATTCCAAAAGTTCCAGTACTGTCTTCCCATTTTCACTTATATTTAATTAATTATGACTGTTATAATTTCATGTCTTACATGACACATGACATGCTATTCTGTGACAGCAAATGTTTTTCCTCTAAAAATGAGTGTTAAAAAACATTAAAAAAATACACTCTTCCTGCTCTCTGAAACATTAACTAAGGATTAATCATCCATTTATTAATGTCAGACAAGCTATTTATAGATTGTAAATTTATCTGTAGTGTAGTTTGTTGGAAACACTTAAGAGGTCATTCTTGACCTTGGTCAGTTTTGACTCTTAAATACTGTGAAAGCATGAAATATGAACTGTATGTAAGGGTTAACTTGTATTTTGTAGTTACTCGAATAGTGTTGCAGATATAAACAAAACACTACATTCAAAGAATATGTATGTAAATATTAATGATCAGCAGTAAACTGTAAATATAGTTGTATGTCTTTTAAGAAGCTGACATTTTTAAAAGTGTTTAGCTTTATCTTGCAGGGACTTCACTTCCCAAAGGGGTCCACACTTTTGAATTCAGGCTCAAACTCCCAGAGGGGTAAGTGGGAATTTAATATTCATTAACATTTTATCTTCTTTTTTTGGCAAATGTACACTTTCCACACTGGTTTTGTTTTACAGGAGCATGCCTTCATCCTTCAAGGGGGAAAATGGAAAAATTGTGTACATGCTTGAAGCAAAGATATCCAAGAGCTGGTGGTGGCCTTCTAAAGTTAAACGAGAGATCAACTTCATTTCCAAGACATTTCAGCAGTTTTGGGAAGGGATGGTAAACACTGCACTGATAAGTGTTAGAAATGTAACGTGTGCTAAATGAAAAGTGTTTGGTATAAAAGAAATCACATTAAAAATCACAGGCAATAAATCATAAAAATCTTCTCTGTCGATGTGGTTTTTCATAGAGTCCACAATCTGGTACAGTGAGTAAAAACATAGGTGGGCTCTCCCGGGGATGGGTCCAAATGTCTGCTACCATTGAGAGGAATGTTTGCACTCCAGGTAAAATAAAGGTTCAAGTTGCACGGCAAATATTGATAGATTTAAAAATGCAGTTCAATGTTCTGATTTGATTTTGACAGGTGAAACTTTATCTGTTGTTGCCAAAATCTGCAACTCCTCTTCAAAGCACACGAGGCCCAAATTCAAGCTTGAACAAAATACAGTGTACCGCAGCAAGTACCACACTAAGAACTCACTGATAATTCTGTTCAAAGAGGTCGGGGAAACTATCAGTCCAAACTCAGAGCGAACTGTCTTCTGCCAGTTGAAGATTCCTGATGATGCCATCTCCACTATCCATAACTGTGAAATCATCTCAGTTGAATATTACATAAAGGTATTAAACAATTTCTTGGTGACATCACATCCCCTCAGAAATAAAACTGCATTTTTTGTAAACATGTCTGAATAAATATGCTACATGTGAAATGTGTGTCTGAACTATGTATTAATTAGAACACATAATAATAATTCTTTACAAGTTTCTCAATCTCTGACTGTTTCCCAGGTGTATCTGGACATTAGCTTTGCCGTTGACCCAGAGGTGGTGCTTTCACTGGTCATCGTTCCTTCCAGATTTGCAGCCATTCAGCCTGGTGAGGCTGTGGGGGCTTACCCACCTGGGAAAAGGGCGCAGACATAACGAGCTGGGGAAACCATGGAATAAAACACAAGGAAAAGAAACTAGGCATAGGAACTCACAGATACAGGACGGGGACACAGGGGGTAAAGACACGGGGGGAAATCTAATAAACTAAACTGAACAACCGAGGAACCATGGAATAAATAATGAACAAAATACAAAAACACAAGAAAACTAAGAATGCTGGGTCAAAATGACCCAGGACAATGACATTTATTGAGTGTATGCAGGGTAAATTAAAAGAGTAATCTGACATGTTTAATTATAGAAATGTCCAGTAATAGTTGCAACTTTTTATATATTTTGCATATTTTTATTTTGAAAAGTTGTGACTTCCTACTACAGTTTCCTAAACAAAGCAATTATCAACACCTGCTTACTCTGTATAAAAGATGATGTGCCAGCAGCAGAGAAAGGGGAAGCATCAAAATGGAAAGAACTGACGGATGCTGGGGGAACTGGTGTGGCATGGGCATGGGCATGGGGAAGGCATTCCCCAGTGAGACACAACAGTTAAAAGACTGGTTGCTGTGATGGGTTCCAAAGCATTTGTCTTAAGACCCCTGCACCTGTGCACTTAATGTACAACAATGGACTGCTAGCTTGATTTTATTTTTTGCTGTTTTTAACTGCCTTTGGCTTTTTCTGAAATTATAAATAAATCAAATGTTTTTAACTGCTACACTGTGTTTTTGTACTCTTTGGCTACCATCCCTTTCTGTTAGCAGCTTTACTCACTGGACTTATTCGAAGAACTGACACAGTGAAAGGTCGGTGACTGATTAAGGAATCATTAGGAGGCAACAATACAATATAAATACACACACAGTACCCCAGTAAACACCAGTGAAGAAGAACACGCAGCACAGATAGAGAGAGGGCTAAGCAGAGCAAGGAACAAGTTGGCAAGGGAGACCAGAGAGGCAGGTGAAGATAGGACAAGCTGAGAATACTCATGCTGTATTGCTGAGACGGTTTCAAAAATAAAGTACTTCCCCTGAGAGACGATTATGGCTTCTTTCTCTCTCCATTTAGGTGTCAATGTTTTTGAGGAGGTTTATGTATTTATTCTGTTATTAATCTGATTGTAAATACATTTTCCTAATCGCTACTCTGGTCTCCCTTGGTTGCCTTTCCTTTATTTAGCTGCTACCGATTAAAAAACGGTGTGTTAAAAAAAAAAAACTTTTATACACCTCTCCCTCTTTTTCACATTACACAGACAGCCGTTTCTCGGAAAGGCAGCGGTGTTCACTTAAGTTGTTCATCTGGGTTCAGAGCAGCGACCAAACCGCACGCACACATGGTAACGCTGCTCACACAAATCACACAAGTGTATAACCTACTTTTCCCTCATTTACGTATTTTTTGACTTGCAAATGTGGATGACCAAACTCTGCAGTGAAGTTTTACTTTAGATGTGCATTATGGTGTTGAAATTGCACTTATATGCTTGCTTACAATTCTTGAATGAGCAGCAATAACGTAAATAAGCTCTTATGTAACGAGCACGTTATTTATTTTTATTGAAGACATATTTACATGTACCCTAAACTACAGGAGGGAGTATTAACAGATTGTTGAGTAGTGTTATGGTTATTTATTTATTTTTTGTCAGCGATCATATACAAACACAGTCTTCTTAGCGAGATGTATGAATCTTTCAGTACGACCGTGACTTCGATTTAACGAGTTCATGTTCAGCACTATTCAGTAGGCTAGTCTATTTGCTAAACTACGTAAATTGCAATAAGTTTTCAAATGTTTCATTATACTGTATATCATACTTAAATCAATGCGTGGAGCATCTCATCTCTTAACTTTTGTTATTATCTGAAATCATAAGTCACGATGTCACTCTTTAGGCGGAGCCTCCCGTCATGCACCTTAAATCGGTCTATCGGTGCTAAGAAACGCATCGTCTTCAACTCAGCTCGGAAATGTCCTCGATGAAGGACTTAAACGTGACCTTTGAAGCTATCAACGAAGACGGTAGTTATTCTGAAGGAGATACTATAGTGGGCAGTGTTAGTTTCAGGCTGACAAAAGAGGTTAAAGTTAAGAGCCTTTCTGTAAAAGCCAAAGGAGACGTCAAGGCAGAATGGACAGAAGGAACAGGATATTTCCAGATTACCCACACTGCAAAAAGGAGATATTTTAAAGTGAAGGAGTACTTAATTGCAAGAAATGGTAAAGGTGAGAGGCTTTAACACACTTGGAAGAATGCAAGGGTTAAATTGTGCAGCCGACATAAAGAAAACACTACATTTAAGGAATATAACCTGGCTTCAATGATCAGCAGTAAATTGTAAGTATATCACTGTAGCTCTGTGACAAAGCTGACATTTGCTGACCGTTTCTTGCAGGCACTGTACTTCCCAAAGGGGTCCACACGTTTAGGTTCGGGCTCAAAATCCCAGAGGGGTAAGTGGGAATTTGAATTATTAATACTGTCATACGATGCTTTGGCAAATGCATACATTTCCCACTGGTTTTGTTTACAGGAGCATGCCTTCATCCTTCAAGGGGGTATATGGAAAAATTGTGTACATGTTTGAAGCAAAGATGTCCAGGAGCTGGTGGTGGCCTTCTAAAGTTAAAAAGAAGATCAACTTCATTTCCAAGACGTTTCAACAGTTTTGGGAAGTGATGGTAAACACTGCACTGATACGTGCTATAAATGTGATATTTGGAAAGTGCTTTGTGAAAAAACTCACATTAAAAATCACACGCATTAAATTGTAAACATGTTTGTCTATGTGGTCTGTCATAGCATCCACAATCTGGTACAGTGAGTAAAAACATAGGTGGGCTCTCCCAGGGACGGGTCCAAATGTCTGCTACCACTGACAGGAATGTTTGCACTCCAGGTACAGTAACTTCACGCTGCGCAGCGAGTGTTGATAGATTTAAAAATGCAGTTTAATGTTCTGATTTGATTTTTACAGGTGAAACTATATCTGTTGTTGCCAAAATCTGCAACTCCTCTTCCAAGAACACGAGGCCCAAATTCAAACTTGAACAAAAAACAGTATTTCGCTGCAATGAGTCTACTAAGAAGTGGGTGATGAATCTGTTCAAAGAGGTCGGGGAAACTATCAGTCCAAACTCAGAGCGAACTGTCTCCTGCCAGTTGAAGATTCCTGATGATGCCATCTCCACTATCCATAACTGTGAAATCATCTCAGTTGAATATTACATAAAGGTATGAAACAATTTCTTGGTGACATCACATCCCCTCAGAAATAAAACTGCTTTGTTTCTAAACATGTGTGAATAAATATGCTACATGTGAAATGTGTGTCTCAACTATGTATTAATTAGAACAGATAATAATAATTCTTTACAAGTTTCTCAATTTCTGACTGTTTCCCAGGTGTATCTGGACATTAGCTTTGCCTTTGACCCAGAGGTGGTGTTTCCACTGGTCATCGTTCCTTCCAGATGTGCAGCCATTCAGCCTGGTGAGGCTGTGGGGCCTCACCCACCTGGGACAACTGTGGTCACAAGTTAAAGCAACTTCGCTTCCCCTGCCTTCCACACTGGATTTGGCTCTGAGCCCAAAGTGTCAGGTCACTACCCCACCCCAGATGCTACTCAGCATGATAATATAACAAGTGGCAATTCTAACTAGTGGTCACACAGTGCTACTGCACAGGGGATTTCAGCTCCAGTTTTTAAAGCACCTTTAATGCAACATCCAGGTCCTACTCTGACTACTTTTCTACAGGGGGAACAACCTCCATTATATACGTCCATTTACCAGCATCAAAATGAAACACTGTGAGTGTAAGTGAATGGGCCAAATATTAATAGCAGGGGACACCTCAAAAGTCACAGTTGGGTATGGGTTAAACAGGGTTCAGAAGGCAGAATCATAAAGCTGCCCCCTTCTTGTTGATGATCAACTGGCAGGACAGAAGAGGCCTTCCAGCTGTTGTCCCACAAAGGAATTAAATGTGTTATACAAAAACTGTGTTTTTAATATTTAATATTTTGGAGGGAAAATAAGACTAACTGGACAAATCATGAATGTGTTCAGTTGCAGAAAGTTTCTATGTCCTATACCCTATTTAGACGTAGCTGGCCATATACTATACCAAGTAATCAGAGCTGTACCCCAAAACTGTGACTTTTAAAGGGCCTGAAAAATGGGACTGGGGGTTAAATCATGTGACTGAGCAGTTTTCACCTCTTGATATCAGTAGGGTAACCAGAGACACAAGAAGTGACAGAACAAACAATAAGAGAAGTAAGTGATTTTCCTTTAGTCAGTCTTCTACTCTCTATACTCCACATAACAATTTGTTTAACAACAGACATGTTTTTAATTATAGATCGCATTTTTATATTTGTTATTATAATTTTGCTTGTTTTTTCAGTGTTTTGAAAACTGGAATGTAAATGCATTGTCTGTTGTTTTAAATGTATATAAAAAACAATGTCACATATAATTTGTGTTTATGCTTAGAGATTTGAGGTGAAAGGTCTGTTTAGCAGTGTTATCCTTAGGAGTATGCTGCACTTTACTTTGAAAAATATTGAATTGTTTATGTTGTTCTATGTATGGTGGCATATCAAATTCTTGAGGCAAAACACTTAGCATTACTCCTAGCTTATGGTTTTCGTGATGACCAACATGGTCTCTGTTAAACTACTTACTGTTTTATACTGCAATGCCTTCACTGTCAGCTGAAACAGACTCAGAAGCACTTTTCACATCTGATTACTGTCAATGGGAAGCTTTTGTTTTGAAAAATTGCTGATAAAATCTTATAACTGAGAGCTTTCATTATTAAAATTAGATGTTTCTGAGCACTGTGATCATAGCATGACAGCATCTTGATAACATCCAATAAAATAACTTGATGGATGGTTAAAGGAATAAACTGCCACCAGGTGAATGTCTAAACTTGGATGTATGTGTCACAGTGCTATCAAAGGGATAGAGGGTCATTCCTCAACCTGCACAGCAGCTGCAATGTAATGTGTTATCGTAATGTACATGAAACAAAGAAGCTTTATAGAAGGTTTTTGGTTATAATATAATGATTACTTATTAGTCAAAGCTGAAAAAATCAAGAGTAAAGCCTCTAATATATTGTAGAAAATCAGCGGTTGCCTTCTGTGGTAAAACAGTTATTTCCTAAGATGAATTGGAACAAATTGGAATATTAAAACATTATGAAAATGCAAACGGTTAATTGGATTTTTTTGATGAATCCAGGGGGACAAACACATTTTGGCTGTGTGTGATGAGAGAAGAGATTGGTTTGCCCTGAGCAATAGTATAGCAAGTTGCCATAGATAAACGCTGGACTTAAGAAGATTGTAGCATAAAGGTGAGATATATTGCTTTTAAGAGCTTTGAACAGTGGTGATGACCATTTTTACCGCACACAACATGTCAGTAACACTCTGCCATTATATGCACAATTTAACCAAGCAGGGGCGTGGGGAGGGAGAGAGCGAGCGAGCATGGAAAAAACATCTCGCCAGCACAAAAGTAGCTACGATAGGTAACAGAGAACTGCACAAGAGTTTAGACTCAGAATAAAAACACTGTAAAGAACGTTTTGACTCATCTACACATGTTAGAGCAGGTCGGTCATTGTGAGTGCTTGCATTTATTTATGTCCTTCCGTTTTTGCTCTGAGCTCATAGTTTTCCACTGCTGCCTCTTTGGGAGATGCACCAATGTGTTTTCTCACACCTCTGTGTGTTTGTACATTTCATCATACAAAAGTGGTAAGTGTGGTCAGAGATTTAGGGGGCAGGTTGTTCTACTTTCCATTGTTTGCCTCACTTTTAACACATTTAGGAAGAGTGTTACCTTTTCCATTAAAGACGATCACTGATTTGTTAAGACATTGTTTTTTCTTTTCTTTTCTCCACTTCCAACGAGAGTTACACTAGGTAATAATGTCAAGAATAATGCTACATACTACTTTTATAACATACGTTACGCCCTACTGTGGGAACTATTTAAGAAAAACCATCAAAAAAACCACTGAATGCCCACACGTCAACTTGCCCTACATGCGATGCATGCAAGGAGCAGTTAGGAAACCACAATAACTTACCGCAGCATTTCATCTCCTGTGGGGAAACAAAAAACAAGGTTAGGTCACACTACAGACTGACAGTTGGTTCCCATCTATTGAGCGATACTAACCAGTATAAATACTAAAAACAGCCAGGCAGTCTGAAGCAGCAGTCTGGTGTGAAAATCAGAAAACTGGAATATATTTATAAAAACAATCACAAAGCTCACAGGGGGTATTCCTCCTGCTTTACCAAACTTTACCAAAACTGTCCTAAAGATTAAACACAGCGCTCAATACTAAGCACCATATTGACTCAGACCTAACATCGTTAGCTTGATAGCATAATTGCCTAAGTCATTTTTTTGTGTTTTCGGAAAACAAGAAAAAACTAATTTTCTAAATATCACATGCATATTTTTAATTGATATTTTCACAGAACATTTAAGTATATGTGAGGAAAAGTATGGAAAAAGAACAAAACCCAACATCATTTCTTTTGTCTAATAAAAGTGACTTAGGCAGATTATGCCTATGACTTAGGCAGTTTTTCTTCAAACTATAAAATGAACATGACATACTATAATGTAACCATAACACACTGTAACTTTTCAATTTTAATCACAAAATGGCAGCTAGAGTAAGGAGACTTACTCACTTCACCTCACCCACCCATTAATTTGCAGAGGAGGCCTGTAGGCTCATAAAAGAGGTGTGCGTGTGTCTATGTGTGTTTGTATCTGTCTGTGTGTGTTTGTCTCTCTCTTCTCTCTCTTTCTCTTCGTGTGCGGGTGTGTGTGTGTGCGTGTGTGTGTGTGTGTGTGTGTGTGTGTGCGTGTGTGTGTGTGTGTGTGTGTGTGTGTGTGTGCGTGTGTGTGTGTGTACTATTTGGTAGGCTATGTATACTACTGATGAGGAAGATCATCATAGTACTTGTGGGCCACTCTTGGTAGTACATTTTTCATTGACTGTAAGTCACTGTATTTCCTCAGGGTGATGGGCAACTGAGCAGGAAAGAGTGGGATCCACTTGAATGGCTTGTTGTCGGGTATGCTGATGCGCCGAGGCAGGTCTTCCCAGTCAGATTCAAAATCCAGCTTGTACCTGATCCGTCCATCAGTCAAGTACTGCAAAGCCCGGAGGTCATGGACTGTGGGGTCCCCAACTTTTTTGCCGGGTCGAGTATTGGTGACATAGGTGCCAGATAACTTCATGAAGTCATTGTGGTATAGTTGAGTCACCCTGTATGGGGATGGATTAATGCGTGCAGCCTCAAAGATGACAACGTAATCTCGTGGAGTGTAAACGTCTTGCACAATGCGCCGTTCAATTAGACTGTGCATGGAGTCACACTCCATCTGTGTGTGGCCTGCAACTAGAAATTTCTGCTCAATGCTGACACCATGCTTCATGGCCAGGTAAAGGTAGGCGTTGCTGATGGTAGCACACCGGTTCTGATACCCGCAGCCATCACTCCAGACAATGACTTTCTCAATGTTTCTGTTGGCCTGTAGGACAGACTCAAAGTGGTTGGACTGCAGATGTGCAAAAACCTCACTGCTGAGGGAGCCTTCATGTTCTTCCCAAGCATAACAGTACCCATCTCTGTTGTTCATGTTGAAGCAGGTAAAGTTGTGCATCTGTAATTTAGTTTTGTAGTACATTGTACTTGCTTTTGTCTGGGGGCAAAGAAGAACGCGTTGAAGGTCCATTGTCCACACTGAAAGTGTGTCACTGGATTCATTTTTGTCTGCAGCCTTTTCAGCTTGAGCCTGACTCTTCAATCTCAAGTGTGTAGCAAGAGCATCCTCATCTGTATTTCCTACCTTGGCGCTTACACAGATGTCACATTGGTCTTTTTTTGGAATGAACACAGAGTAATCCTGCTCTCCAAAAACCTTCCGAAAGTATGTCTCACTCACAGCACGCTTTCCATTCTCATTGGCAGCATTCTGGTATTCCTTGTGAAGCTCTCTCAAAACTGTTCCTGGCTCCAGGAACTTCTTGTTCTGATAAGAGGGAACCTGGCGGCAGTAATGGGATGGGACTGTAGGTATTCCAGAGAGCCACTCTTTCAGGAAGGCCTGGTCTCCATCTGATATTGGCATATGAGGACCAGTCTTGTTGATCTTGGGGTTGGGCTGGGTATGAGTGTTGGGTTTCATGCCTGCAGTTAACCATGATCCAATGGTTCTCAGGGCAATACCAAGTGTGGAACAGAAAAGATTTTTGCACACAGGTATTTTGCATCTATCTGAGAGTTGCAGGTGGTATAGCAGAGATGTTGTTCTCCTTGAATCAACACCACCTTTCTTCTGTTTTATGGGCACATTTTCAACAACAGTCTGGATATACACCTTGCGTGTCTCCCAAGAAGGCATGGACAAGAAATTGTTGAAGATTCCTCTTCTCTCAACTTCAGTCAGTAGCTCACAACTTCTTTTCGTTGACTTGAAGCAGTGCTGTGATGTGCATGGTGGGCCCATGGCCTTTGGTGGTCTCTCCTGTCCCATTGTATTCTTGTAATTCTCTCCCTTCAGACGCTTTTCTTTGATGACATTTTTCTTCCACGTATGGGGCAGTGGACGCTTGTGACGAACAGCAGAAGTGCTGGGGGTTGGACTGGCTTCCTCTTCCTCTGCTTCCACCTCCCCTCCTTCCTCTTCCTCCCCTTCATCTTCGTCTCCTTCCCCTTTCTTTTCCTCTCCTTCATCTTCCTCTCCTTCTCCTTCCTTTTCCTCTCCTTCCCCTTCCTTTTCTTCTCCTTCATCTTCGTCTCCTTCCCCTTTCTTTTCCTCTCCTTCATCTTCCTCTCCTTCTCCTTCCTTTTCCTCTCCTTCCCCTTCCTTTTCTTCTCCTTCATCTTCCTCTCCTTCCCCTTTCTTTTCCTCTCCTTCATCTTCCTCTCCTTCCTCTGGCTGCTTATCAGTCTGTTGCCCCATATCAACATAATTTCCTCCTTCTCCCTCATCTATATCCACCAACTCCTCTAAGTTCACATCAACTTCCTTTCCTGATGATACAACAGAAAATAAAATGCTGTTGGAGTATCTTAAAATGGTAAATCAAGATGACATCTAAATCTACTTGTGTAGTCAAAATGTCTGCTATGTAAAAAAAAAAAATCAATTTGTACTATTAATATCAAATCAAATCAATTTATTTTTGTATAGCCCAAAATCACAACAACAGTCGCCTCAAAGGGCTACATGAATATTACTGGCAATAGAGTTCAACCAGTATCAGTCATTTGAACACAGTCAATATAAAGTCCAATTTAACAATTAACAATGAACCCAGGGCGTCCCCCGTCCTTAGACTCTCCTCCTAATAAAAAGCAAATGTTTGAAACATAATATAATTTGCAAACTTGCTGAAAATGCTCAAATTGCCTTTGAAATTGCCAAAGATTTACTCTGGTAGCATGCTGCTGTTAGCTAGCTGCTAGCTTGTACTACATTACTATGCTAATGCTACACTACTAACGCTAATGTTAGCTAGCCATCATACTTTGTTTGCAACAAAAAAGTAATCTTTTAACATGGTCATAACCTCTTTGATTGAATGAAAATACATTTAGTGACCAAAAAACTAAAAAAATATGAACTTTTACCAGATGTAAATGAATCAAAAAGAAGAGCAAGGGCTTCACTTGCGGTCAACCTCTTCTTCTTATCAGCCATTTTGCATACATCAAAACTGCCTAAGTCAAATTGATTGTAGCAAAACTGCCTAAGTCCAATGGTAAAACTGCCTAAGTCAAATGAATGACTTAGGCAAGTATGTTTTTTGACTCTTATGAGTGTTGTGATTGGCCAATGACATAGGCAGACGGACAGGATGATGCAGCAGTGGTAGGGGAGTAAAGTTAGGCAAAAATCTCAATTTGACCAAAAAATGACTTAGGCACTTATGCTATGAAGCTAACGCACTGTTATCTTTGCCCTACCTCTTTAGCAATGGACCACTCTAGTCCAGTCACGCCACCAATCTCAACAAAGGATTTCCATCAAATACTGACACCTCAAATTAAGAAATCCTAACTGCTTGCACTCGCCTATGGGTAGCGCTAACTCCTAGATTCCAGCTCTCACACAACTAATTAATTAATAATCTACTTACAATTTTATCTGTTGGAAATCCACCACTAGATGGAGACAAATAGGTGAGAAAAAGCAAATGTTTGTACTGGATGTTTGTAGAGGATGCTGAGTATTTTTTTATTTAGCCTCAGAGCGTTGTGAAAGTGAGTAACTTGTATGTAAATGAGGAAATATATGTACAACAATCAGAGCTTAGAGAAGGATAATATATAGTTTCAAATGTGGGCTGCGTAAAATGATGTGTTTCTTAGTCTGTATATGCATGCAGAAATGAGTTTTGTATGTGACTCACATATTTATTATATGCATGACTAGGGGAATTTAATTCAGCTGTGTTTCACTGAATCGTGTTTCTGATAAAAGAAACCAGAACATCAACAGTATTGTGATGATCATCACCATTTACAAGTGGTAAGCGCTGTGTATGGAAATTAATATTTTAAGCTATTACATAATTTAGTATTCCTTGACGTTCTTTTACTAACCATTTTGTGCTTGCAAAATTTATCAATTTCGATGCTTGTCTCCATTTTCGAACTGAAGATGTGAACTTAAGCAGTAGATCAATGGCTTACAATGGATTGGACTGTGGAGAGGACAAATACATACATTTGAAGCCTGACAGCATCTGGTATATACACAACTGGGCTGTTTAAAAGGCCATTTGTATAAACTGCCCCTTTAAACAGCCCAGAGGAAGAGACATCTGTGTAACTGGTAGAGTCTAAAAACCCAAGCACAATACTACTATTATTATTATTATTATTATTATTATTATTATTATTATTATTATTATTATTAATAATAATAATAATAATAATAATAATAATAATAATAATAATAATAATAATAAAGTCAGCAATAAGTAGGATACCTACTGTTTTACCTACATGTTTTCTTAGTTACTGATGTTTAGAGAGGCCACACTTGTTATGGTTCACAGGAGTTGAGGAGTGAGCGATGAAAGTGATGCTATGGTATTTCTCTGCACTGGTTGTTTGCTGCTCTATGAGTTCAGCAGAAGAAGGTGAACCCACAGCTGAGAGTGGTTCCCTAGTGGGTGGGGGGATCATATTTCAGGTTCAATATTATAGTTACGTTCTTCCTAGTCTGAACCTCAGACAAGAACTGGCCAGAAGAATTGAGCTTTTTGAAGTTCTGCTTAGAGAACTAAGACAGAAACACCATCACCTGTATCTCACAACACATCTTAATGATTTGCCTTCTCAGTGTTGCCATAATATTTTCGAGACAGGGAGGAAGCAAAACTGATTAGACTAAACACTAGACGAGAGGCCATCAAAATAAAACGGGAAACATGAGACAGACTAAGACACCGACTTGACACTGAGACCAGGACACATGACTGACAGGGGGTCATAAGAGATGTACGAACATGTGAACATGGGGCACAGTAACAGAAACCTAAAGACTAGAAACTAAGGATATAACACACAGTAGCAGATCAGTAGGGAGCACTAAAACCACGAATAACACTAAATTAAATAATATAAATTAATAAACACACACACACACACACACACACACACACACACACACACACACTAAACTCAGGACCATGACACAACGACATTATTGAGATCATTGTAATGTGTACAATAAACTAAGCAGTCACAACAGGCAGAGTAATTGCTTAAGGGCCTATCGGGCAATTATAACCCAGCGTGTCCACAAAATAATTTACACTAAAATCTACACTGCAATCTGGAAGAGTTAAATTGTTTCGACTGATTTTTTTTTTTTTTTAACCGTTCAGACCAAACTGCATGCAGACTTTCTTAGAAACAAGTCTTTTCCCGCATAATCACGGGCGAGCCAAAATCAGTCCACGTCTCAGAATTCAGCGCAATTCGGCACAAAGGACACGATGGTTTCGTTTCAACACCCAAATGGGACGAATCTGAATCATTGCTGACGAAACAAAACAAACCCTCTCTGCTGAATGGGACGGAATATCTCCGAATAATCATACCGATACCCAATGCTCGCATCACACGGCAAATGCTTTTGCCCAGTCTGACTCCGACGAGTGATTTTGGTGATGCAAAAGTTTATAAGAGCATCCTTCAATTTTCTTAGCCCGGGGTTGGAGCCTATCGCTGTTGTCACGGGGTGAAATTTGCAATACTCTATACAGTTTTTGATTGATCGCTAGTCCATTACAGATGGACTAGCGATCAATTACCAGTACATCATAAGCATATTTTAATAGGTTTCGGGGTTTTACTGGAATATACTTTAAAAACCTGCCAATTTGCTGTGAATGTGATCTTCTTCTTGTGAACATCGTTTGTGGCCTGGTAGTTTTTCTCACATCACCCTAAACTGCGTAAATATATGACGTTTCTCTTTATATGATATTTAGATGTTGTGATATTGGGTAGAATCATAAATTACGATCTCACTCTTTAGGCGGAGCTTCCTGTCATATCTTGCTTCAGTTTATTAGTTCCTAGAAAAACGCTCTGCATTTCACTCGGCTCTGAAATGTCTCCGATAAAGAACTTAAATGTGACTTTTGAAACAATCAGTGACAACAGCAGTTATTCTGAAGGCGATACTATAGTGGGTACAGTCAGTTTCAGACTGACAAAAGAAGTCAAAGTCAAGAGCGTTTATGTAAAAGCCAAAGGGGACGCTAACGTAGAATGGACAGAAGTAGGTGTACCTGTCGAGAGACTGCAAAGTGCGCGCAGGAGATATTTCAAAGTGAAGGAATACTTGGTTGCAGAAAACGATGAAGGTAGGATGTCAAAGTCAAACAGAGTTTGTTGTACTTAAAGGTGTTTGTAGCTATGAAATTTATCAGGAAATTTGGCAATGTGTTGTATTAAAAAGCAAAATTGCTACAGTTAGATTCCTTACTTTAAAAAAAAAAGTTTTTTTTTTCTTTTTATGAAGTGAAGAGTCTGAGGAAAGATATATCCCAAAATAATAAGAACAAAAATCTAAATAAATAAATGAATAAATAAAGACATGTTATCGAGGTGTGCATGATAGGATTCCAGGTCAAACCACAAAAAAGATTGAACTAATTCAAGTTGGTTAACTTGTCTTTTATTATCTGTTATTGGCAGCTATAGTTAAAAAATATTAACACTTTTATCTGTAATTCCAAACAAAACAAAAGCCAGACAAAAGGAAGTATCAATGGGTTAAATAGTGTAGCAGAGATAAAGAAAACAGTTAACTTTGAGAATATGAGATTGAGATCAAATGTTAATCAAACGACTCTTGCAGGGACTGTTCTTCCAAAAAGAGTGCACATCTTTAAGTTCAGGCTCAAAATCCCAGAGGGGTAAGTGAGAATTTGCAGCATCCAACATTAATACATATCTTGCTTTTGCAAATGAATGCATTCCTAATTAGTTCTGTTATACAGAAGGATGCCTTCGTCCTTTAAGGGAAAACATGGAAATATTGTCTACACCTTTGAAGCCAAGGTATCTAGGAGATGGCGACTGCCTTCGAAAGTGCTAAAAGAGATCAACTTTGTGTCAAAGTCCTGTCCACACACTCCTCAAATGATGGTAAACACTAGAGTGACATGTGTTAAACATCAGATCTTTGGAAAATGTGTTCTAACTATTCAATAAAAAATGTTTCAGATTCAAAAACCTGAATTACCTTTTACACTTTAAAGTTTTTTGTTTATACATCTTGGGGATAGTCATCAGTTCAAACATACCAACAGTGCAAATGTAACATACAAGAGAATTCAGCGTTGATTACCTGGACTAGATCTGAAGCCTAAAAACAACATTGAGGTATTTTCTTCTGCATTTTCTCCACATGAGGCATTTAGTTGATCTGGAAAAATGTTTATTTGGTTTGTTATAGTGTCCACAGTCCAGTTCAGTGCGTAAAAAGATGAGTGGTCTCTGCAAGGGACAGGTCCAGATCTGTGCTACCATTAACAGAGGAGTTTGTTCTCCAGGTAAAGTATCTGCAACGTGCTCTAGCAAATGTTGATAGACTAAAAAAAAAAAAAAAAATGCAGCTTATTGTTAATATTTGCTTTTGACAGGTGAAACCTTGTCTGTTGTCGCCAAAATCTGCAACTCCTCTTCCAGGAACACAAGGCTCAAATTCAAACTTCAGCAGGTAACTGTGTACAGTTGCCAGGACAACACTAATAGCAGCAAGGAAACGCTGTTCAAAATGGTCGGAGACACTATCCGTCCAAACTCAGAGCAAACTGCCTCCTGCCAGCTGAAAGTTCCCAGCGATGCCATTCCCACCCTCCATAACTGTGAAATCATCTCAGTTGAATATTACATAAAGGTATGAAACAATACATGATTTGTATTACCTCAGAAATGAACCTGCTTTTTTGCAAACATTTGTGGATAAATAATAAAAAGTAAATATGTGTCTTAACACAACATCTTTATTGCAGATTATAATGCTTTACAAGTTTCTTCATCTCTGACTGTTTCCCAGGTGTATCTGGACGTTAGTTTTGCCCTTGACCCAGAGGTGGTGTTTCCACTGGTCATCCTTCCTTCTAAATTTGCTCCAGCTCAGAGTCGTGAGGCTGTGGGGCCTGAGACAGTTGAGTCTCCAGCTTACAGCGAGTTCACATCCTCTACTTTCACCACTGGATTGGATCCTATACTCACAGGGTCAGGTGTTTATCAATACCCCACCCCAGATCCCACTCAGCATGCAAATATAACAAGTGATTATAACCAGTGGCCACAAGGAGCTGCTTCACAGGGTTCAGTTCCAGCTTTCATAGCACCATCTGTGCAACATCCAGGCCCTACTGCTCTCCATGGAGAAGAACCTCCACTATATTTGTCCATTTACCAGCATCAGAATGAATGAATGACTGTAGAAGCTGAACTGGATTTATTAAGCGAATAAGCCTTAAATAAACTGTAAGCAATTTCTTTAGACACTTGGATAATTGTTCAGACATTTTTTCGTACTGAGAATGTTACCTTGAAATGAACTGAATATACTTTTTGGGATTCCTAACCTGGATAATTGAGCATGTGTCAAGACATTTTGTAAATCCTACATATGAATATATTCCTGGTCCCAGACTGTCTCAAGATGTACCATAATGTTTCTGACTTTTTGTGGGTAACATGTATCGGAAAATGTGACATAGAGCTGGGCTTTTAGGAGTTATGGTGAACAACTCCAGTCCAATTGACATCCTCCACTGATGTTGCTTTTTTTATTTTTTGTTTTTTCAAAGGCCAAAACATGCATTGCCTACTTTTTGTGCTAGTATTGTGTTTGCATCCCCCATTGAAGATAAAAATAAATATAAGCTTATTAAAGTTTGATAAAACTGAATATTTTAACATTTAATTTAGATCTTTATTCATTCATGTTGATTCATTGGTTCATATGTGCAACAAACTTTTTTGTTCTTTTTACCAAAACATGTTTTATACCCAAGCTTAAAGATCATTAAGTAGGAAATAATTTTGAATCATAAGCCTGACATTTATCAGCTGAAAACAGGACAAAAAATGTTTTGCTCCAGCTGTTTTTATGTGCAGGGAGTAGGGAATTTTATCCCGATAGCATCCTATGTGGTGAATCTTTACAGAGAAAAACACCACATAACCATTCAGCCCCACAAACATTCCTCAAAGACTTGTTGTCTTGCTAAAACAGATTTACACCCCTTTAAACCTAATTAGTATTCCATGGAGTCGTAGCACCTTGGTTGCAGGCAATAACTCATGTGTGCCACAGTGGCAAACATTGCATGTTTATCAGTAAAGGTGGTATCGGTTGCAATGGTTTTCTAGTGGAAGGAGAAACTGTACTGTTAGCATTTGTAAAAAGGTCTGCCAGTCATGGGTGGAGAATAGGGACAGCACTTGTAAGAGTGATCTTGAATAGTTTAAACTCCTCTGGACAGTTGTGAAGCATTTCATTGCAAACAAAGAAATCTAAATGATACTTAAACATTTCATTCCTCCTTAAGAGGATTAAAAAGTGTCACATGGTCACTATTTATTGTATTTATTGCTCATCTATTGATATTGTGAATGCTTAGCTCCTCCCACCTGCTGCTGTTGCTCAGACAACACAAGCACATGACCATAGGATAGGCTACTTTCGCCTGCCACCAAAATGGGAAAAGTGCTACTGAACGTCTGTTTTTCCCTCTTCATCATTTTCAAAGGTAACATGTGTCGCTGTTTACCTCAGTAATATAGCTGTTATTTTTAAAAAACAGTTTTAATTTTAGCTGTTCGAACTGTTGTAAACATTTCTTAAGTAGCTGAAAGGCATTTTGCAAGTGCTGCCCCCGCGACCCGGCCTTGGATAAAGCGGATGAAGATGGATGGATGGATGGATGGATGGATGAAGCTGATAAAAGAGATAATAAATTTAATCTGTCTATACAAACAAAAACTGTGGGTGAGAAGTTTAAGGTCATGCCCAAAATTTCTTGTTTTCACTGAAAGCTCGTACATATATTGATAAAAAACGCTGACAGGGTTTGAACCATTGATTTTTACGTTAAAATGTTTTAGTTTTGTCAAACTATCATATGTTCGCAGCATTCATGCTCTTCCAGACCTTTTTTTATTGTAGCTGTAACTTTGTTGAAGTAATGTGGATACATTTCATTCCTTTCTATGCGCCCTGGGACTGGCTTTGTTCTGTTATGTGTGGGTTCAGACAAAGATCATAGCTTACAGCAGCACCCGCAGGTTGCCGGATTTCATTCCCTTGTAGATGTCAGCATTTTTGGGATCACTGCTTTTGTTAATGGTACCTAATGAATTGTGAGTTGGTTTAACAGAGAAACAGGTCTGCAGGTGTCATTTTCTCAAAAACCACCAGAATTTTGTCCTATTTGTAAAGCAAAGCAGGTGCAGTTATGACTCCTGTATTACATCAGAACTATGAAAAAACAGCAGTGTTTAAAATGAAGGGCATATTTATAGACTATAACTGATTGACACCTCTAAAGGCTTTTATTTAAACAGCTAGATTTTTTTATATGTAATAAAGTGTGAACGTCACTGCTTGGTCAGTTAGTCTTGGTTTCAAATGCATTACACATAGGTTCAGTCAGTGGTTTCAAAGCACAGCATTGCAGAGCTAAACAGATGAAGCTCCATTGCAGGATTTATCAACCTAAAACAATAACGACAACAAAAAAATAAACATGTGTTTGTTTATTTAGTTGTTTTACTGTTGAATGAAGTGCTCTTGTGTGGTTACAAACTGCATGTTGAGCCATGTTTGCCTGGATTTGCATGTGTTTGTCCACTTAAGTAGTAATGTTAATGTGGTTGACACACAGAAAATGAGTACAGCAGAGAGCAGTTGTAGGTTACCTAGATAAGGTTGTGGTTCTCTACAGGTAAGCATGTGGGCTTGGTACTGACTGCTAACCAGTTATATTACCTTGTTTTAAATAATAAAATATACAGCTTTTTGCATATCAGACATACCAAATGCATCTTTTAACACACATTTATTACATATAATTTATGGGTACTTTAATTATTTATTCTTTTATGTTTTATTTGTATGTTGTCATCCACAGAGCTGTCTGCCTTAAAGATTCAAAACAAGCTGCTGGGTAAATGTCTGCAGGTTACAGAAGGAACCGAAGGAGGTAGAGTGTCACTGGGCGAATGCAGCCCATGCTCACCTATACAGGAATGCCGTTGGCACCAAGAGAGCCAGGCTGTCAGCAACTACCACACTGGAGAATGTCTGACTGCACCAAGAGAGCAATATGAAGGTGTGCATCTGCAGCCCTGTGTCTTCAGAACTGCAAGTGGCAAGGATGGTGATAGAAGAGAGCCAGGAAGCCAGGTATGGACATGCTCCAGAGAAGGCCACCTCACTGTGGTAGGGAAGGGGCTCCACCTTACTGCTACAAAACAATCCACTTTGGTCTTCCTTTCAAGAGGACATAAGAAGGTAATAATATTAAGGATGGAGAAAAGAAATTTTCCACGTATGATAATAGCATCTTAATTACATTATTTTAAATGTATTTAAAAGCTAGAGAATATTGTTGAATGTTTTCACAAAGCTGAAAGATAAAAACGTTTGCCTCTGGTTCTTTAGAAGCAGGGGAGCAGGTGGAGAACACTTGACAGCCAGACGCTATGCAATGGCAAAACCAGCCAACATAAAAATATCAATCCTCACCTACATCTGGGGGAATCGTTGGAACCAGAGATTCTTTCCAGTCATATATCTGATGTATACAGACAGGATGAAACAGGTAAGAATATCTCAGCCATAATTTACCCAGTGTTGTGTATGTGCATGTAAACACATAACCATTTTAGAAGTCTTTGATTGAACCACTCCTATTCGGGCCTGTTTTAGACAATGACTTGCAATAAGATAAATTTATGCAAGACATAGTTTAGGCTTACAATCGGGGTTAAAGTAGTATTCTGGCACCTTTAGTTAAAGTTGTTCTTCTAGTGATGGCATTGAGATATTTGCTCAGTCATTAGAAAAACATGACATCCCATAACTGCTTACACCTTTGACACATCTTTTTTTCCCTCATCCGTGGGGTGTATTCATAGTGCAGACAAAGGAGTGTGCATAAATGGAGTAACAACAGCAAGTGGCAGTAGTAACTTGAAATAAAGCTCAAGAGATACCATCAAATACACAAACTGTTTTTGTGAAGCTTGTCTCACAAAATGTGTCTGCAAGAAAATGTGCAGTTGTTAAATTTTCAAAGGAGAGAAAAAAGTTGTAAATTTACAGTGTAGAACTGGAAAAAGATTTAAGAAAGAGAGCAGAGAAAGATGAGAAATTATTTTCAAAGGTCTATTCATCTCACTGTTGAAATGCTAAATACTCAAAGAGCACTGAATACTGGAGCATGAGCATACATCAGCTGGTCACAGTTTGTACACAAATAAATGTCATACTATTAGAGTACCCAAACTACCCATGTCACACTTAACCCTTGGCTATAACAGTTATTTGTTTTTAATCCAAATGAAGTATAATATACACTTATGTCACATAATAATAATGATTCTATATTTTTTTTATATAGATTTGACTCCTTCTTATTTTAGCACCAGATCCCCTGCAGATCCAATGATTTTTCTCCATGTGGACAGTGGTAAGATCTGCAAATAAAAATAATAAAATAATACTAATAGAAGAGTGAATGTCCAGTTTTATTTATGTAAATATTTGATTTATTGTTGATGTTTGTACACTATAGAAAGCAATATTTACTTTTCCAACACTAGATGGAGACAAATATAAGAGAGACAGCAAAGGTTGTAGTGGATGTAGAGAAGTTTTTTTTTCAAACTGTGTTTCGACAAAAACCGATGATATGTATTTGCAGCAGTTACTAGTTAGCAGAGGAGTAAATATGAATTGCATAAAACAAATGATGCTTTTTTTGGTTTGTATTCACATACACATGTTTATAGAGATTTCCTAGAAAATGGCAATGGTGGTGTTAAGTTTATTATCTCTGTTCCTGGGGAGTGTGACTCTTTTCTTCAGTATTTACGCTGATAGGTGAGTGGCTAAAACACATAAAACATGCATTATTTATATAGATTCACTATTGGAATAAAACAAGTACTTCTTTACTTTTTAAATACTTAGTAATTTAAAGGTACACTCAGCATTTTATAGACTATACTATACTGTACTTATATAAATATACTTAAAATAGTTTGAAATGATCATTATTATTGTTATTAAGTATTGGTAGTAGTAGTAGTACACTGTGAGAAAGAACAGGAAATGTCTGCTATACTTATTAAAGGATTTGCAAACATGCGTGCAGTATAAAAGGCAAAGAGTCTGTATTATTTTAAGGAGTTTCCATCCATTCGCTTCTGTTTATCCTTTTCAGGGTTGCGGGAGCCTATCCCAGCTGTCATAGGGTGAGAGGCAGGGGTACACCCTGAACAGGTTGCCAGTCTGTCGCAGGGCTAACACACAGAGACAGACAACCATTCGCTTTCTTGTAATTTCTTTTAGTAGTATTCAGGAATAATTCACCAAGCTTCTTGAAGGACATTCAAGGCTCTTCTTTGGATGCTAGGTACCTTTTTTCCTTCCTTTAAGATGATCCCTGTGGGTCCAGAGCCTGGACCTGTGGGTCCAGGCTCTGGGGAGGAGTCTTTTGGTGTTTGGGTCATTGTCATGTTGAAAAGTTAAGCTGTTGTTCATTAGATGCTTTACAGCTGTTGTTGGATGGTGAATCAAAATCTGATGGCAGTTTTTTGGATTCATAAATCCATCAATGCTTTCACAATTCCAGACATCATTGGCTGAAATGCAGCACAAAACCATTACAGAGCCCCCACCATGTTTTCCAGATGGCTGTAGGCACTTGCTATTGTACCTCCCTCTTTACCTCCTCCGTACATGATTTCTCTGTTTCCATTCTTAAGGAAGGGTCACCACTGAGATCATTTCTGATACAATATTGACGAACAATTTTATGCCTGTCAAACTGTGATATCTTTTTTTTTTTTTTTTTTTTTCCCACATTCAAATCAGAGATGGGAACAAATTATGTGCTGGTAGTAACAAAGTGCCTAAAGATACAAAAACAAATGGTCAGATACAATGACTGGATTAAAAATGAGCAAAAAGACAGCCAATGTCCGAGGAAAAACTTTGAAGACCTTCAGAAAGCCTGGAGAAATATTGCTCATAACAATATAAAAAATTACAAAACTCTCTGTCTCATTAGAGACAAGGTATAAGAAAAAAGGGGTGGTTCAATACTTTTGCAAGTTTAAATTGTTACACTAAATACAATCACATCCAAAAGAAATCTGAAACAGGAATCTGTGTAGTCCTGTGAAAGAACACACTTGATAGGATAGGTAGCCTTTGTCAGTGCGCCCCAGGGTGGCTGTGGCTACAATGTAGCTTGCCATCACCAGTGTGTGAATGTGTGTGTGAATGGGTGGATGACTGGATATGTAAAGTGCTTTGGGGTCCTTAGGGACTAGTAAAGCGCTATATAAATACAGGCCATTTACCATTTACCATGTTTTAGCAAATTCATCCCAGTGTCAGATTTTGCAATGCTTGGAGAAACTGAAAGAAAAAAAGTGTTACATCACATAATTTACAGAATATTAATTATTTTCAGAGAAGAATCTTTTAATTAAAGCTTCTTCTCTGTAAAAAAAAAGAAAAAGTTTTGCAGCACAGCAGCAAGTTGCAGCTGATCAAACCACAAGACTGCTGGAACAATTTTCTTTGGACACGTGAAATCAGTACAATATGTCATACTGATAGGCATGGCTGGGTGATGATTTGTATTTGTTTTACAGCCTTTTTACCCCGTCAGACCTGGACACCTTGCAGTCGTTGAGTGAGCTTGGCTGAAACTGGGTCATGCAGCAGGATAATGATCAGAAGCACAGCAGCAAGTCTAAAAACAAAAAACAAAAAACAGAAAATGATGGTGGCTAAGACAAAGTCCAGACCTCATTCCAAATGAAATGCTGTGGTGGGACCTTAGGAGAACTTTGCACAAATGAACACCAGCAAACCTCAGAAATGAACTGAAGCAATGTTGCAAAAACGAATGGGCCAAAATTCCTTCACAATGAGTGAGAGAATGAAAGTCATACAGAAAACAAATACTTCACATTGTTGCTGCCAAAAGTTGTTCTATGAGCTACTGGAATGGGGTGTGTGTAGTTTTTGAGCAGACAGGTACAGTGGGGCAAAAAAGTATTTAGTCAGCCACCGATTGTGCAAGTTCCCCCACTTAAAATGATGACAGAGGTCAGTAATTTGCACCAGAGGTACACTTCAACTGTGAGAGACAGAATGTGAAAAAAAAAATCCATGAATTCACATGGTAGGATTTGTAAAGAATTTATTCGTAAATCAGGGTGGAAAATAAGTATTTGGTCACCTCAAACAAGGAAGATCTCTGGCTCTCACAGACCTGTAACGTCTTCTGTAAGAAGCTTTTCTGTCCCCCACTCGTTACCTGTATGAATGGCACCAGTTTGAACTCATCATCTGTATAAAAGACACCTGTCCACAGCCTCAAACAGTCCGACTCCAAACTCCGCCATGGCCAAGACCAAAGAGCTTTCGAAGGACACCAGGAAAAGTATTGTAAACCTGCACCAGACTGGGAAGAGTGAATCTACAATAGGCAAGCAGCTTGGTGTGAAAAAATCAACTGTGGGAGCAATCATCAGAAAATGGAAGACATACAAGACCACTGATAATCTCCCTCGATCTGGGGCTCCAAGCAAGATCTCATCCCGTGGGGTCAAAATGATCATGAGAACGGTGAGCAAAGATCCCAGAACCACACGGGGGGACCTGGTGAATGACCTGCAGAGAGCTGGGACCAAAGTAACAAAGGTCACCATCAGTAACACACTACAACGGCAGGGAATCAAATCCCGCAGTGCCAGACGTGTTCCGCTGCTGAAGCCAGTGCATGTCCAGGCCCGTCTGAAGTTTGCCAGAGAGCACATGGATGATACAGCAGAGGATTGGGAGAATGTCATGTGGTCAGATGAAACCAAAGTAGAACTTTTTGGTATAAACTCAACTCGTCGTGTTTGGAGGAAGAAGAATACTGAGTTGCATCCCAAGAACACCATACCTACTGTGAAGCATGGGGGTGGAAACATCATGCTATGGGGCTGTTTTTCTGCCAAGGGGACAGGACGACTGATCCGTGTTAAGGACAGAATGAATGGGGCCATGTATCGTGAGATTTTGAGCCAAAACCTCCTTCCATCAGTGAGAACTTTGAAGATGAAACGAGGCTGGGTCTTCCAACATGACAATGATCCAAAACACACCGCCCGGGCAACAAAGGAGTGGCTCCGTAAGAAGCATTTGAAAGTCCTGGAGTGGCCTAGCCAGTCTCCAGACCTCAACCCCATAGAAAATCTGTGGCGGGAGTTGAAAGTCCGTGTTGCTCGGCGACAGCCCCAAAACATCACTGCTCTCGAGAAGATCTGCATGGAGGAATGGGCCAAAATACCAGCTACTGTGTGTGCAAACCTGGTAAAGACCTATAGTAAACGTTTGACCTCTGTTATTGCCAACAAAGGTTATGTTACAAAGTATTGAGTTGTACTTTTGTTATTGACCAAATACTTATTTTCCACCCTGATTTACGAATAAATTCTTTACAAATCCTACCATGTGGATTCATGGATTTTTTTTTCACATTCTGTCTCTCACAGTTGAAGTGTACCTCTGGTGCAAATTACTGACCTCTGTCATCATTTTAGGTGGGGGAACTTGCACAATCGGTGGCTGACTAAATACTTTTTTGCCCCACTGTATATAACTATATCTATATAGAGATATGTTCAATGGAGTTTATTGTTATGAGAAAAAAAACCCAAGAAAGTAGAATCGTTAACATTTTTTGATGCTTTCACAATAGAAAAAAAGATTCTCGTGATTTCTTGTATAAATACTTGAGGGAATGCTTGTTAGATGGCAGTGGCTTAAGCCTTCAATTGGATAAATACTTGGGAAAGTAATATGTGGTTTTTTCTAGGTTCTAAGCTTTACGACGATTAGACGTCCCTGCCCAGTGGTGGCTAGTGTTGCTTACTTCCATTAACATAGATATCCATTTACCTAATGCTTATAAGTATTTCACTAGTGTAATTTACCATTTAACTTTGTCTTTTTTAGTTGTATTCCAAAATTTCTAAATTGCTGCTCTTATTTACATTTTAAACAGCATCACAAACTTTTGGAACTGATTCAAAAATACTGCATGGTTATGGCTGACATAAAATATTGTACAATTATGGCTAATTACTGAAAACCACCTATAGAGGGGGTTTGTCTTGTTGCATGCAAACATTGCAGCCAATTTATGGTGCATTTGGTGCAAAGTAAGAATACCGTTGCTCAGTGTAACCATTTGTGTTTTGCAGTGTATACGACAATAAACTTCTTGAATCTTGAAGTTTATAATGACAATAAAAGTTACAGAAAACATGGTATTTTCTTGTGGCACAGAAACTTCCCAGCAGGAGGAGTCGTTCTACAAGACAAAACCAAAGGCTATGTAAAAGTGTTTGTGCAAAGAGACCTGGCTGTTGTTGATCCCTCCTTTTTGATAGATCTGTGTGTAGACCAGACAGTGTCAGGGGAAAAGAATTTGACAAGAGAACAAAGAAACTGAACAATATATAAAACTTCTGTTTTGCAAAAATGCACTCACAAGTTTTCTATGTGCTTTAAATGTACAAATATATCCTTTTTCTTCCATCAGAGAAAGTAAGTCTTGCAGCTCTCCTGCCGTGGTTGTGTTTATCCTAATGACAGAGCACAAAGTTTACTCAACAAAATACAGCAATCCATCCCCTGTTCCAAACCACATCCACATGCCAGATTAAAAATTGGAGGTTATATATATATTTTTTTTCTCTTTTGGTGAAATGTGTCAACAATTTTGCTTCTACAGCTTACAGCTTTTCATGCTTGTATTGGATTGGCCTTAAACCCAACCCAGGGAGGTATTATGAAGCAACTTCAACAAACCCAAGATATTTTTTATCTTTGAAAGATAACAGCCACAGTGCCACTAATCTATGCCAAAAGTGAAGCCAACTCCTTTTAAATATTGATATTGTAGTGGCATAGAAACCGTCTTCTCAGTTGTTGGGTTTTTTGTTTTTGTTTTTTGCTACAGTATATTTTAACAAATCATTTCATCATAAGTAAAGAAAAAACTCTATTATAACTCTTAGAATTTGTTTATGCTGGCATGACTTCTATGTATTGCTACACCAGAAAGACTCAAACAATTCTTTTCGTATCTGAGTCCCACCCTAAAACAGGTCACAGGTAAATCTGTCCAGGTTTTTGTAATATGATTGCATTTATCTAAAAAGGGATTGCCGCTAGGTAATCAATCACTGGCAACAGTAAAACCACAAATTTCTTGCATTAAAAATAATTCAAAAACAAAATATGTGGACTTGAAATAAAAGCATGTGAGAGGATGAAGTAATGATTTCAGATTCACAATTTATTTCAGGTCATTTACAGACATAGTGTAGAAATGATTGTAATAACATTGTCTGGCTACACTGACCTATAGATACACCCTTAATTTAGCATGGCTCATGTGCACACCTTCAAACATCTTTTAGTGAAAGTGTTGACACCGAGTGATTGTCATTTTAAATCCAGTCTGCCCGAGTACTGAGAGAAAACAATGGAAAATGTATCACCGCCTGTGTGCGAAACTGTGTGCAAAGTCTTTATAGGTGGTGGCTGGTGGTGACATGCATGAAAAAGAGGTGTGTGAGAGAGTTAGTCAGCACTTTCAGTACCTGGAGGATTACCAGTTTTCACAGGTTTTATTATATAATTCATTTTTTTACTTGGTTGTTTTGAAGCAATGGAGCTCTTCAAACTTCTGCAATGTAACATATTTGTATTTGTTAGTGCTGGTTGAAAAAACAGAGCACCATCAAAACGGTTGCAATATTTAACACAATACAGGATTTATGGTACCTGGCTTTGGATAAACGATAGATGATTGGTGGAACATAAAACCATTTGCTTTTCATCCCATATTGATTATATCACATCAGACAGTAAAAAAAAGATGACACAACAATTCATGACACCACTGCACATTTAAAAAAAAAAAGCAGATTATATAAATACTAATGAGCCATTAGACCAGGGGTGGGGAACTCCAGGGCTGGTCAACACACCTGAATCAAATGCTTAGTTCATTACCAGGCCTCTGGAGAACTCCAAAACATGTCGAGGAGGTAATTTGGTAATTTGAATCAGCTGTGTTGGACAGTGTTTCCATACTGTCCACACCAGTTCACCAGTTCATTTCACACCTGTCTATGATTAGAAAATAGGAGACGATTAGAAGGAAGGAACAGAAACAGCTATAAAGAAATGTTCACATGTGGCTTCTTCTTTGAATGACAGACCTTTAACCTGAATTTGTGGTTGGCAAACTGTGTGATTTCTGCAAATGATCCTAAACCCATGTAGTGATTATCGTGACAACACCATGCCTGTTTTTGATGCAATACAATCTGAGGGACGGAGGATCATGTATTGATTTAGATTTCTCATATTCTTGGTAACTTTTGATATATTTACAGTAGATAATGAACTAAAACTTGTCAGAATTTTTCCATGGTGGAACATTATGTTTTTTAGATGCCATTATTGAACCTCTGCCTAAGATGTTCATGACCTAGTCTTGCTAACCTGTTGCCAATTATCCTAGTTAGTTGCAAAATCTCTCTCCAGATATTTCTATTTAGTACCATTTACTTATCGAGTCTTTTTTCTTACCCCCATCCCAACCTTTCTGAGACAGGCTGTTCCCATTAAGTTACAAAGGAGCTAATATTTTCTAATTGAATAGTAAAATGTCTCATTTAATATAAATGTAAACATTTTAAACATAAATTTGCTTTCTGTGTTTTATTGTGACTAATTCATGGTTGTATGATATTTGTGAATCATTGCATTTTATTTCTATTTGCATTTTACACATCATCCCAACATTTTTTGCAGATTTAAAACTGGATATTCCAAATACATAGACACACTACACACACACACGTTGTTCACTTTGATACTAATTGTGATTTACAGGCAAAACACAAGGCTTCAAATATTTTAAGATTACACACTGAAATACTGCTGAGTTTTAAATGTGCTTTGTGCTGCACTTTAGGTATCTGGGTTATTGCATTTTCCATAGCCTTTAAATATTCTGTTGTTGATGATCATGTGGAGAAATAAATCACTGAATCACAGGTTAGCCTTGGCCAAAGTATTGAAGTACTATAACCTCTGGAGCTTTAGGGTACATAGCATTTATCACACATGGCCTGCACATGGTACCAACATGTTCCATACTACGCATAGCAAAACAGACCATAAGTGTCTGTTCATGTGTGAAAACATTTTTATTGCTCAAACATAGAGTGCAAGTTCTTTGAACTTGCCCGGGGAATTCATATAGTGTTCTTACTTTGTTTACTTCTTCTTTGCTTTAATCCATACTGACAGACATTATGATATTAGGTTAAAACATCTGTGCATTTGTCAATGTCTCTGATATCTGTATTTCATCTTTCCTGTGAAAAAATGTTGTCTAGCTGGTAAGTCTAGCCAGCTGCAAATGCTTTGATAAAACTCCAGCATGAGCAAATAGTGTGGCTTAAAGGATATAATGGGGATTCAATAGGTACATTCGGTACCAAACCATGTAATAATGAATGAATATACTTGGTATGTGAAATGTTATATTGAAAGTATTATATTGTTTTAGCATGAAAACATTCTGTTTTGGGTAGAAGGGTTCCTTCTTTAACTCGAGCTTTCACTGGCGGTAGATGTAATACTAAAAGCTTATGTGTCTCACCTCTATGATTACTCCAAAACTTCTTGTAAGGTAGAAGACCTGCTAGAACAAGCAGCATTTTTATGGCCAGTAAAAGCAGGTTTGTTTTTTTTCATGGACAAATAAATGTGATCTTTTGCTTGGATTCATTTGGTGACGCTGAAGATGTATAAAAGTTTTTATACTTGATTTGTATCCACTGCTAAGAATTGTGGCAACTAGAAAACCTCACGAGCACCTCTTCAAATCTAAGGGACGGTAACATTTAATGTTTAAATGTTTTCATTTTTAAGTTTCAGAGCTATGATGTCCAGCTATCATTTTAAGAAGAAAGAGCAGCATTGAGAGCGCACTCAGTGTTCTGATAATAAAATTGCAATGTTTATTTTACCAGTGTTTCCTAGATCACTAGATTAATGATTTTCTGCTGGATTAATCTCATCTTTTTGCCACAGTTATAGACTTTTGTATATACACTACCAGTCAAAGGTTTTAGAACACCCCAATTTTTCCAGTCTTTTTTTAATTGAAAATTCTGCAGATTAATGTCTCTAATGAAAGCATGATACAAATAAGCAATTGGAGTTTAAAAAAAAAAAGAAATTGCTGAATCAATTTATAGACCAAAATGTATTCTAAACTTTTGACAGATCAAAGTAGCCACCTTTGGCAGAAATAACAGCTGAACACACCCGTGGCTTTCGTTCTACAATAGAAATCAAATATTCTTCAGTAAGTTCTTCCGACATGTGTTGCAGAAGTTCCCATAAACGTGTGGCACTTGTAGGTTGCTTTGCTTTCACTCTTCTGTCCATTTCATCCTAAACCAGCTCGATGGGGTTTAAGTCTGGAGACTGTGCTAGACACTCCATCTTTTCAAACTTACCATCTTGTTCTCTTTTCCTGAGGTAATTCTGGCTTAGCTTGGACTTTGGGTCATTATCTTGCTTTAGGATGAACCTCTGACCAAGTAGGTGCATACCAGAGGGTATTGCATGGCAATGCAGAATGCCGCAGTAGCCATTTTGGTTCAGGGTGCCTCTGACTCTGTACAAGACAATGACCCTGAATCCAGCAAAACAGCCCCAAACCATCACACTCGTCCTGTCAAACCTGCAACTTAAAGTCTTCTCCTCACAGTTGAACCTGAGACTTGTTTACTATGACCACTATTAAACTGTGCTTGAAAGTGTTGCCCTGTGAGCCACCTATCACGCAAGCTGTTAACTCTCAGAAACTTGTCCTCTGATTCAGTTGTGGCTTTGTATTATCAGTTGTGGCTTCCTGTCAGAGTTTGGACCAGTTTCTGAGTGCCTTTGATGGTGAAGGAAATTGTACTGACACCTTGAATTTGGCAGTTTCTCTTTAGGAAAGACCTACATTTTTAAGTGTTATGATGGTGTGTCTCTCTTCCATTGTTACTTGCCTCTTTCCTGCAATACAATACTGTTCACCTGATGCTCACAAGGGTATGGTACCACAGTCTGTTCCAACACTGCTTTTGTGCAGACAAGAGGGGGTTGTAAGTAATCCAGAAAAGTTGGAACACCTGTAGGAATTAGTAGCGCCAGCTTTCAAGGTTCGATCAACCATTGCTGCGGAACAGCTTTAAATTGTTAACCCATTTTGTGTTCCCTGTAAAAGGTCTTTTGTATAGTTTGGACATGTACAGAATTTTTCACTTTTAACATTACTTTTTTTTAAACCTCTGGCAGTTCACCACTTCCCTTTGTACCATTTCAAGCTATTCACTGGACTTAAACAAGTTGAATTGTAATAAATAACTGGAAAAAATTGGGGCATGTAGTGTACATTTTATCAAAGTCTCTGGTGTAGATCGCCCTCCTAGGGATTAGTTTGTGTTGAAGAAGAGTCATGTGATGCATGAAAGGCACCTTATGAGCACAAAGAGTGTCTGAAACGGAAAAAGCAACATAAGAAAGCTGATAACGGCTGTTGTCATAATAGTTATTTCCAACTGTGAAGCCAGCTAATGCAGAACCCCCCCCCCCCCCCCCCCCAAAAAAAAACAGGCCGACTCAATAAAATTCAGATGTTAACATCTGTCATTAAGACAGAAAAAAGAAAAAGGTATAAACCTATCCATTTGAAAATATAGGCTGTTTTCAGGAAGGAAAAACTCCCTTTTAACAGGAAGAAACTTCTGGCAGAACCAGGCTCAGGAAGGGGCGGGCCATCTGCCACGACTCGTTGGGGTGAGAGAAGGAAAACAGGAGAAAGACATGCTGTGGAAGGGAGTCAGAGATTAATAACAAGTATGATTCAATGCAGAGAGGTCTGTTAAGACATAGTGAGTGAGAAAGGTGACTGAAAAAGAAAATTCAATGCATCACGGGCATCCCCCAGCAGCCTACACCTATTGCAGCATAACTAAAGGAGGATTCAGGGTCACCTGATCCAGCCCTAACTAAAGAGCAAAGTGCTCTAATGGGGTTATGTGGTACTATAAGGTCATTAAGATAAGATGGGGCATGATTATTTAAGACGTTGTACAGTGTTATTACAAAAGTATGAGCACCCTTGATAATTTTCATGATTTTCCTTCATAAATCATCGGTTGTTTGGATCAGCAATTTCATTTAAATATACCATATAGCAGATGAACACAATGATATTTGAGAAGTGTAACGATTTGACAGGTTTGATGGTTTCATGGATAGCCTGCTTTAAGTCACACCATAGATTTTCAATAATATTCAGGTCTGGGGACTGAGACGGCCATTCCAGAATGTTGTACTTGTTCCTCTGCATGAATGCCTTAGTAGATTTTGAGCAGTGTTTAGGGTCATTGTCTTATTGAAATATCCAGCCATGGCGCAACTTCAACTTTGTCACTGATTCTTGAACATTGTTCTCAAGAATCTGCTGATATCAACTGGAATCCATGCGACCCTCAACTTTAACAAGATTCCCAGTACCTGCACTGGGCACACAGCCCCACAGCATGATGGAACCGCCACCACATTTTACTGTGGGCAGCAAGTGTTTCTCTTGGAAAGCTGTGTTCTGTTTCCACCACGTGTATGGCCTCGTGTTATGCCCAAATAACTCTAGTTTCATCAGTCCACAGCACCTTATTCCAAAATGAAGCTTGTGCAAATGTGCTTTAGCATACCTCAAGTGACTCTGTGGCATGTGTGCAGAAAAGGCTTCTTCTGCATTACTCTCCCGTACAGAATCTCCTTGTGCAAAGTGCGCTGAATAGTTTAACGATGCACAGTGACACCATCTGCAGGAAGATGATGTTGCAGGTCTTTGGAGCTGGTGTGTGGGTTGACTATGACTGTTCTCATCATCATTTGCCTCTGCTTATCTAAGATTTAGGCCTTAGAACCGTCCCTGTGGTCTTCCATTTCCTCACTATGTTGCTCACAGAATTAAGAAGCAGAAAATCAGAGTTCATCTGGGTCTTTATGTCTTTACGACATTCCTGCAGTTTAACTAATTGGTGTGTGTTATCTGTCTTCATCGTAAGATAAAGTTGAGTGTAAACTGCATAGCAGTGAAAATGTATGCTATGCCTTCTAATGATGCTGCCTAAGGGAAGCATGTATAATGTAAACAGAACTGGTCCTAGCACTGAACCCTGTGGAACTCCATAATTAACCTTAGTGAGTGAAGAGAGAAAATACAATCCTAAAGGCAGAAAAAGCACAAACAAGCACAAATTCTGCTGGTTGAGCAGCGACTGAGTTTGATTCCCTAACCCGGGCCTTAAATATTTTAATGTATATGGGTTGTGTGTCTGAGGTGGGGTTCATTTTGAACTGTTTTTATTTTATCAAGTATTGTTTAACTTTTGTAGTTTTTGTTAAGGAACGGTTGTTAGGTAAATTGTGAAAGGATTTTGTTAATATTAAGTTTAACGTATAATTTATCCTTTTTTTGTGTATAAACCTGCTGATTTCGTCCCTTTTGCTTCCAGGCTGAGAGCTGAAGGTGGTGGAGGGTTTCCCAGCTGACTGTTATTATGTGCTGTGTGTGTGGTTGGTGCCAGATTCTCTTCGCAGTTGAGTGCATGCTCACAAGTGTCTGGGGTGATCTATTTATCTTTTTTATTTGTTGAAATCGTCTCCCCGTCAAGTTGACCATCCTCAGTTCTGAACACCAACCCCCATTCCCGTTATGGTTGAATGTGTAGAGTTTTAAAAAAAGTTTTCTTTGAGTAACGAAGTATAACTTTTAATTGTGAAATCACATCTCCTGCCTCATATTAGTGGAACAAACCTGTGTACCTTACTGGTGTTAGTACTTATTTCTTTGGGTGAAATTCCAAAGGTGGCGTTGTTGGTAGCCCTAGCTATAGTGAAAACAGTGAGTATGAAGGGCAAAGTACTGAATTACTCTTTTATACATTGCTCCCACAATTGTTCATTATTGTAAGATATATATTTAGTTTGTCAGAAGGGGATAGGCGCAAGCTAGTCTGTCTGAGAAGTGAACCTTTATGTGTCACTTTAGCTTATTTTTATGACAATGTTTTGTACTTTTTATCTCATGTAATCAGAGTACAGTCACGTTCAGAAATGAGAAGCACTTCTGACAAACAGGAAAAAGGAATATCAGGAGAGTAACATGAACCACACTTACGTTATGCAAAAACAAAAAGGAGAACTTTACTGCAATCATTCAAAAGCATTTCCCCTCAACCTACATACAAAATTTAAAGAGTCACTGTCCAGTCTGGCACCTAGTAAAGGACAAAAAGGATATAAAAAACACACTCATCAATAGACACCGATGAACGTAGGCAATATGTTTCTATGAAATAAGACTTTTTTTCACACTAGTTTCAAGCATGGAAATGGAATTTAATATCTTTAAATAACATTTGTTTAGAAAATTTGGTCAAAAATGAAACACGTGTGGATATAAGAAAGAAGCAGATTTAGTTACTTCAAGATTGTCTTTGTAAAGGGTAGAAAGATTATATCCCTATAACCCTCGCTACAATCTCTCTACCCAAGATAACAGAGGCAACAGTTTGCACAGGTATGATAATGTCACTGAGTGGCGCCTACATTAAGTGAAATGTACTACTTTCATTATATAGACAAGATAGACAAATGTTTGAACATGCTTATGTTTGATTGTTTTAATATCCCACTGAAATGGGCTGAGAAAAGCACAGAACAGGATTTTTAAAAATATTTTAATCTAACTAAGTATATACAGAATATAAAGTATGTAAAACTCCATAAAAAGATTATCTAAAATTAAATTGGTGTAAAGCATACAATACTGTTAAGTCTGGTGTTGTAGATACTAAAATCTGAAAGTTCATGTCATAAAAGAATTAATGTAATTCTTTGCTTCTGAATTCATATTTAAATTCACACAGTCAGTCTCTAAACTATGACACATAAACATGCAACTGTACAGAAGGTAACCTGACATCTATCTGGGGAGAAGTCCCAACAGAAACAATTGTTTGAGAACAATAGCTGTGTCAGGAAGTAAGTGAGGGTGGGATACTATGTATTTAGTGCATGTTTTTTTTAAGTGACATCTCTCTAACGGACTAACACTCATTTCTTTCTTTCACAGCCTCTCTGGAGTTGTCTTTGGAAGTCACATTGGTGAGTCGGACAGTCTCCTGCTCTGTGCTCTCTTTCCTGTCACGTACTTCCCCTTCCATGTGGAAACCAACCATCAGCTGGTATATCATTACACCAATGAAGGTACCGAGGAATGGAGCAAAAACAGGGACCAGGAACCAGCCTTGTCTAACCCTGGACAGAGACAGAATAAGAGTTAGTAAGTGTTAGTAGGGATCACTGTAAAGGCAATGTGAAGGAAAAGTAGTTCAAATCTGTCCACTGACGTGAAAACCTCACTCCCCCAACCAGCTATAGCGGTGAAAAGACGTGGTCCGAGGTCTCTGGCAGGATTCACTGCATAGCCAGAATTAAAGCCCATAGACAATCCAATGACCAGAACCACAAATCCCACAGTGAAGGCCTCCAGCCCTTGGGGGATAGGGTTGTTGTGAGGATCCACAATGGCCAGAATGCAAACTATCAGTGCTGCTGTGCCAATAATCTGTGTGGTAAAAATGAAATGTAAGAGGGAATCCCATCTATATTCTGTTCTTAAAATTTGTGTATAAAACCAGTTTGCATTTCAAAAGACTACCTGATCAAAGAAACCGTTGACAAGGGTGAGATGGTTTCCAGGATAAGTAGCAAAGATGCCAGCTGTGGCGTCAGGTCCAGTCACATTAAAACTTGCAGGATGGTCCCACAGGGCATCTAATGGGATCCAAATAATAAGATGTTGTTTTTTTTTAATTATTGCTGTTGTTGCTGCTTAAATAATAAGATATGATAATTATATACACTCAACAAAAATATAAACGCAACACCTTTGTTACTGCTCCCATTCCCCATGGGATGGACGTAGAGACCTAAAATTCATTCCAGATACACAATATAACCATCCCTCCCAAACAGTGGTCACAAATCAGTCCAAATGTGTGGTAGTGGGCACATCTGCCATATTGAGATAATCCATCCCACCTCACAGGTGTGCCACATCAGGATGCTGATCTGACATCATGAGTAGTGCACAGGTGTACCTCAGACTGCCCACAACCACTGTTTGGGAGGGATGGTTATATTGCGTATCTGGAATGAATTTTAGGTCTCTACGTCCATCCCATGGAGAATGGGAGCAGTAACAAAGGTGTTGCGTTTATATTTTTGTTGAGTGTATATATATATTGTATATTTATCTAATAATTATATAATAAGATAATTCTGACTCATCACTAGAAGTCTTCACTTACCATAGTACATGCCAAAAATAATAGCAGCACCAAAGAAAGCACCAATTGTCTGAAAGAGGAAGTACATGGGAAACTTTCTCCAGCGCTCTCTTCCAAGCAGACACAAGGCAAAAGTTACTGCTGGGTTGAGATGGCCGCCTGCAAATGCAGATGTTGACATTATGTCAGTGTGTGCAGTCCATAATCACACAAAATCACAGCCTTGCCTAAAGTAAAACAAAAAAAGCTCTAAATACATGTTACATAACATAAACATCAATAAATCAGTTTGCTTACCTGATATTTGGCCACAGACCAAGATGCCTAACGTAGCAGCAAAGCCGAAGGCAAAGTTGACAGTAAGGAACATACCATGGGAACCACCGCTCAACACCAACTGGGCCACAGAACCGCAGCCAAACATCTGGAGAGAGAGCAGAGAAATCAAGTTCAATTGGGTCCCAATAAATGAATACACTAGTTTTTGGTTGTTTCTCTTGTAGAACAGTTAATATAATGAAAAATTCAATGTGTGTTTTTGTTTAAATGGGTCTATTTAAATTTGACTAAATGTTTTCTGTCCGTTTGTTGCATTGACTTTTGTTTGAAATGAAGAAAACCTTTCCAATTGCTCTGAGAAATGCATTCTGCATATCAAGACTTTACAAAGTTTTGTGTACGACATCAACCATACTCAGCATCTCACAATATAAGTATTGTACATTAGAGGCCCTGTTAGTCAGTCAAGGTGAGATTAAAGAATGTTATCATTATTTGTGAGACCTGTAAAACAAAAACCCACTGAATGAGACCTGCTCTGAATGAAATCCATTGTTTTAACAAGGGCAGACAGGAGAAGACTACACTACATGTACAGAAAGGTCAGTATGTTGACCTTGATCGGAGGGGAACTGTCATTATTCCCAAGTGATTTATCCAAGAAGGGGGAAAAACAAGTCCTAATCCACTTGGAAAGAGGATAAAGATGGTTTGGGAACGTTTTTCTTTATCAACAGCACCAGGGTGAGGTGTTCCGGGCACGTCCCACCGGGAGGAGGCCCTGGGGCAGACCAAGGACGCACTGGAGAGATTATATCCCTCAGATGGCCAGGGAACGCCTTGATGTTCCCCTGGATAAGCTGGACGAGGTGGCTGGGGAGAGGGAGGTCTTGCCCCTCCGCTTAGGCTGGTGCCCCTTGCGACCTGGCCCCAGATAAGTGGAAGAAGATGGATGGATGGCTGGATGGAACAGCACCAAACAGGATATGTCAAACTGTGTGTTCAGAGTACCTCGTGATTATATTTGTGCATATATCCATGAGTGTTCTTTGGATGTGCTTGTAAGTGTAGTATGTAAGCGTCCATGCTTAGGCTTCTGTGCTCTAAGCCCCATGAAGAGGATTCTTTTCGTTGAGGTTAGTCTGAGGGAACCGCCTTTAGAGGGACTGGCGCCTGAGGAGTGCTCATTATCACTGTGCTCAGTGTAAACTCTCCTCCTACGATGAGACCAGCCGTTGCTGGAAAAATAGGATATAGCTGAGTCTTATGCTAGAATTGTGCTTAGCTGTTTTATTTTTAGGAGTGTGAACAAAGTCTTTTTGATACTTCTTAATGTCATAGGCACTGGATTACAAATGATCAGCCATTAGCTTGTGAGTGTCCATTTCCTGATTTAGATCGCATTCCACCAGAAAGGTCTCATTTAAATCTGATACTAAATTTGGACACAGGGAGAGCTACTTCCAGCTTGCAGAAGCACTTCTAGAAGTGCTCATATTCAGTGATTCTGTGCTCTTTTCACAAATTACAGTTACTTCATATGTTTCTGTCATAATGTAGCTTAACTGCAACCCAGCAACAAACATTCAAGTTGCCGATTCAGCATTTCATACATCTATAGTGCCAAATGTTAGCACAGTCAGGGAGCTTATAAAAGAACTGCAGAGCAGTCAGCCAACTGAAACAGACACTTAGGATTTGTCTGGGAGTGAGAGGCCTGAAACCGGTCTCTGTGGGATCTTTTTAAAATCAGGATGAAGAGCCTTAGAGGAATTCCAACAGCTACTCTCCAGATGAAAGCAGACTGCTTTTGAAGTGGAAAATGGATTCCACCTTCACATGGGTTTAGCACACCAGTGGCAACCAAAGACACAATCTGCTGCTGATGCTGCTGCTGCTAAATGGCTTCCAAGGTCAAAGCCAGTTTAGACTCAGTGATGAGGCATTTAAGCACGCTATACTAACAGAAAAGTTACTCAGTCAGTTCATGACATATTTTAAATGCCTTTGACTAGAACTAATTTTTTCCATATGCAATGGTCAATTTGTGAGCAAATCTACCATGAATTTCAGACAATATTAAAACACGCACGGCTGCACACACCCAGTGAGCATGAGTTCATCTGGAGGCATTGAAAATCACAAACAAAAATTAAGAAGAAAGAGGAATTTTTACGCAAGATATTATTGCATAAGAAAAATGTGGCACCTATTATTCTGCCACTGAACGTGTCCTGATGAATAACTTCACCACACCTTTGTGTACTATCAGTAGTCACACCAAGAGTTACACCATTACAGGTCAAATATTTCTAATTTCCCATAATGATTTAACATAGATCAATCCAAAGTGCTCAAAACAAATGTAGATCATATATATGTACATACACGGGATATTTTAATCAGGGGTAGCCTGCTTCTGTGAGTTTATTATCAGGTTATTATCAGGTTTACAGATCACATTGTGCTGCAAGATTAATCATGTTTAGTCATTAAAAGAATACGCTGCCTGCTAGAATTTAAATTATTAACTGTAAAATCCATTTTATTCTTGGCGTCATTTCAAAATAAACAACTTTTAATGGTATACTCTGGAGTCTATATTTCTACAGTATATCTATATATTTCAGTTAGCAAGCAAAAGTTGTCCACCTCACAGTTATTGTTTTGATGCCTATTTTAACCTTTATGTTTGAGACAATGCAAGATAAAATTCTATTTCATCTTTTGTCGGCCTCTGTCTTTAATACTGATACTGAAAACAAAAACAACAATAACAAATGTGCTGTTCCTCATACTGAATTATCATCATTACTTTGCATGTATTAACTTCCATGTTCATGTGCACATATATAACTCCTTTTTATGTGAAGAAAGGGTGAGGTTGCGCCTCTGGGATCCTACACACAAACACACACACACACATATATATGTATATAACAGGTGAGCAGGGGTTATTCATAATAGATAGCATTATTTAAAGGATGAATATTGTTTTAATGTTGTGTTGAGATTATACATGAATTCCATGCATACACGCACAGACACAGGTGCACACATTCTTACGCTTCCACACACAAACATGCACTTACCACAAGGATGAGAGTGCCAAGACACTCTGCCAGGGCTTGACGAAGCAGCAGGTTGCGGATCTGGAAGAAGCGGGACAGTTTATCCAGATAATGCTTTTGCCAGCCCATGTCTTCTTGTCACAGGTTGAAGAGACTGTGAGAAATGACACAAACACACACACACACACACAGTTGGTAGAATTTCCTGAGTGCCTGTGAAGCTGAGAGGACTGAGTTCCTCTTTTATAGCCAATGGTCTCGGATGGCCATTCTGAGCTTGGACCCACCCCTCTATACCCCGCCTCTGTGCTAGCTTGGTTTTGTCACTGACCTGTTCACTCCCTCACCACCTGTCACGCACAAACACCCATACACACACACACACTCTGTACACCTTTTTTTCTTCCTCAGGACATTTTTGCATTGTAAGGTAAATACTTTAATATTACCTTTACCCTCCTTTACAACCAAAAATAGTCTAACCAACTAAAATGAAGTTATATATTTAAACTTAAATGTATGTTTAAGTTTACTGATGATGCTTGTTCTCTGTCCCTCAGAATTGGGATTAGAAGTACTCACTGTATGAAAAATAAGATATAATTATGTTTTTACTAATACGCAGGTATCCTGGGTTTTTTGTTTGATTAAAAAAAGCAAATGTTGGAAAGAATTCCTATTTCCACTCATTGGGAAACAACAAGTGGAAGCAAATCCAAACTTACCTGGTTGCCACAAGAGCCATATAGCATATGGAATGCTATATATATATATATATACACATCTTGACAAATGAATCTCCATTATTTTCAAAGCAGTATATTCTGAACCCTAGAGTTCCAGAGTTATCGGAGCACACACACAAATACACACACATGTGTAATTCATGCTGTTTGCCACCAGTACTGGATCATTCCCAGCTAATCACACGCATCTTCTCTTCTACTCTTTCTGTCACCTTATTTTGTCTGTGCTTTTCTTATGTTCCTCTTCTGAAACTTCATCACCATACATTATGTCTCCTTTGTCTGGTTAGAAATGTGAGAACATGTGCTCTGTAAGGCCTCAGCTATGCTGGTATCAATAGGAATCTGGATCCCATTCTAAAATACTCCTGTTTTTGTCTGTGTGTGTTGTTGATGTTTGCATGATAGTGGAGTCCATCAGCTGGAATTTACCCAAGGACTGCTAAACAAATGTGCACACGTTTATAGACACATAAAACTGCTTATTTAAAATGTCAACTTATGAAAAAAAATTCCACTTTCAGGCATACAGAAAACTTTTTCTCCATAATTTATGGAGATGTTATTGTGTAAAAGGCAATCTGAGTCATTGCCAGCCAGATATGTCAACTCGAACATGGTTAAGTCACGTGCAACATTTTACAAGGAACCTTTTTTTGAATAGGAGTAGGCGTCCCCTGAGGAGATTACTGAGGAGAATGCTTCCTAAACCAACTTTGGGGAAAGCAGGATTCTAAAATGGTAGAATTTGATGTAAATTATATGAAGGGAAATTGAAGATTAGCAGGGGGGACTAGATGATTCAGCAGAGAAATTTCTCATTACATTGATATTGACTGGTGTTATTTCTTCTTGTTCTTGTATGTCCCCCTTTTCCACCTGCGTTTTCTACACACATCCACATAGTTTGCTCAAAAACTGTTAATTTTGCTAACAATTAAATGTTATTTGGAGGCTAAAAGAACATCATTTTTGTATGTATTCAGTTCTCAGCTCAAACACAATTTTGAAAGACAGTGGAGCTGCATTTTTCAGCCATGTGGTTTTATCTAACTTTTCCTGGAAGAGTTTGGCTCAGAAACTGGACAGTTAGTGCGAAAGTGAAAAAATGGGGATACCCACAAGAATTTAAGTCCTCTTTTGACATCCTTACAATTAAAACTCTAGTATGATGAGCAGGAGAAAAGGCACAGAAGCTGCCAAGAAATACACAGCCTTTGTCCTGAGTCTTCCCCCCTCACTGTTTATAGGCCCACCAAAAAGAAAATAAGTCGCAGATTTTGGCTGAAAAGGTAGCTCCTTGTACCTTTGGACTCTATTGTATGATTTTTTTTCATGCTGTTCATACTACTCAATTCATCTGACTTCAAAACACTTAAAATATTCTTCTGTCTTCACTTTTCTAAAGCCTGAAAACAGGAGCCCAGAGTGAGTGCAGATGTGGCAAAAATATGTTGCCTACCACAGCTTCACTATTTCAAACTTTTTAACTATTTACTATAAAAACATCTACGCTGATATTATTGAAGTTTTTGATCTGTGGCTCTATGTTCGACGTGTGTGCCAGACGTGGGAATACAGCATATGAGGTATGAACAGATTTTCAACAATTCTAATATGTTTGAAAGCCAGTGTTTGGTGTGGCCACCTTTATTCTTCAACATCTGAACTCTCTTTGGCAAGCTTTCTTGTCATTTCTTCAAGTAGTCTTCAGGAATAGTTCTTCAGGCTTCTTGAAGGATAACTGTCTTTATGCTCTGTTCTCTGTCATGATCCCACAGTGCTTTAATAATCCAGTAATCTGAGCTCTGGGGAGGCCAGTTAATGGCTGATGGTATTCCACTGCATGTTCTTCTGTCTGCGTTTGTTTTTACTGCACTGGCAGTGGTGTTTGGGATCATTGCCATACCAAAAGAAAAAAGAAAAAAAGAAGCCATTGCCAATAACAGACTTTTAGATGGCATTGTATGGTGGATAAAACCTGAAAGCAATTTTCATGTTTACAACTCCACTGAAGTTAGGAGATCAAAGCCAACTTTGTGGATAATTAGTTTATTAATGCTCATTGAAGCAGTTCAACCTTTAAGATTAAGCATCTCTCAAGAAAATCGTGGATGTAAATGGGCAGCATTAAACAAGCAAGGAGAAACAAGCTGACAGAGGAAACTGGCACAAGCACGGGGAAGACATGCAAACTGCACCCAAAAGGAATTTTGAAATATTTTTGCCACAGGGCAATTGTGTTAAACACTAAGCTTCTATGCTTATGGTTGTCCTTTTGTTTTAGTAGGGAAATCAAGTTTGACCAAGATATACTAGAATTTAGCTTCCGCTGCCTTTTTGCTGTCTTGCTTGCACAAATGTTAAAAGTTGTGACTCCAAGCCATGTTTACTTTTTCTTATAATGAGCAACAAAGGTGACAACTTAAAAAGAAATAGAAAAACTTAAAAGCAAAACAGTCACAAGTTCCATTGCTCTTCTTGGTAATCATAGCCTTTTTTCTTTGTCTAAAATAAAACACAAACGGTATCTTTGCATCAGCAGCAGTGATGAAATAGATCCCGTTTGCAGAGTTTTGAATGTCTACCAACAGTTTTAGGTTACTAAAATGGTTACTCATACAGTACTTACACATAATTGCTGCATATGCTTTCAGTCATAGATAACTGTATTCTGTTCATCACTTAGTCAATTAAATAAGAGGAAAAAGTTTTAAAGTTCCATTAAAATGATTAAAATGTCCCCTCGTGTGGAAGGAAGGAAATCCTCATGAGAAACTTGAGTACATATAAATCTAATTATATCTAATAAAAACTATGATAAATGACTCAAAAGTTTTATCATAAATGTTTCTGAATAACTATTTTTTTAATAAATGACTTCAAAACAATGACATTTAGCTTTATAGATGTGCAAGTGTTATACACCTATAGATGTATATAAATCAAGACAATTAAATGAAATTAAGAGGCAAATAAACTGAAATACAAACAGCATGTATGCATTTATTGGACATGAAACAAACACAGATGGATGAGAGAAATATAGCCAGAACTGTTAACGGATATGGTTAACAAGAAGCTCAAAATTCATTCATGTTTTCACTGTTTTATTATTTTGTAATGGAATTGAATTTGTGCTGCGTCTAAAATGACCATTTTTCAGTCCTGGCCTCCACTGACTTGACTAAGCCCTTCCCCATGATTCGGAAGTCCTCCAGTATTGCTTCAACATTGGGAACAGTCTTAGCTTCATCTCCAGTGACCTCCACGCTGCGAGCAGACACCTGTGACGTCTGAGGTTTTGTGAAAAAACAAAACAAAACATAATAACAAAGAAAAAGGAAACATGAGGAAAAGGTGATTAGTGTGAAGGTGTGAAAATGAACAGAATGAAGGAGAATAACTATTACAAAAGCAAGTTTTCCACACCCCCAAAAACTTGTTTTTTAACTGCCTTCATGTTTTTAAATGGAAGTCACTTTGCAATTACCTTAAAGGGGGTTGGGATGAATGCCTTTGGCTTCCATAAAACTGTGATTACTGTTCCACCACATGGATCACAGAAGAAAAGGGCCAAGTCTCCAAATGCCTCCTGGAAATTAAAAAAAAAACAACTATGTTACGCATGCCAACTGACACTTATTTGTGAAGCTCAAAGCAAAACTTATTAGAAAACTATTGAGTATATCCCCCCCCCCCAAAAACAAACAAACAAACAAACAAAGAAACCAAAAACAAACCCAAAACCCACTTCAGTTTGACAAGCTTACTCAGTCAAAACAGGACTGTGATAGACATGTACAGAGGAAGAACGGGAATTAGTATGAATGTTGTGCAGTTTGGATTTCACTACCTTACAGTATAAGAACAGCTGAGTTTATCTCGGATTTTCTCTTGTCTGCGATTTAATTTTTTATTATCTGGAAGCGGCTCTGTTGTATCACACGTCAGCTTTCAAGCATAATATCTGCTTCACTTTTTTTTTTTTTTTTTAAAGTCTGTCAAAAACACACTCAGCATTTGAAATGTTGAAAGACATTACTCACTCTTAGCTCTCCCAGGTAGAGGGACACAGGGTTGTAGTCGATGACTGGAAGGGGCCCTCCAGGCTGAGCCACACTGCCAGACATCACGCCCCTGCTGAAGGTGATGGCCGGAGGATCTACTGCCTGGTCGAGCAGGGGGACCTGCTTTGGGTTCAGGTGAATCACAACATCGTAAGCGTCCAGAGGAGGACGCAAAATCACCTACACAAATACGAAGAACGCATGAAAACACTGAAATAGCAAAAATCTGCATTTATATAGTGGATAAATCATGAAGGCAGTATTCACCCACCCTGACATCCTGCTTCTGGCTGCCATCTATCAGCTGATTTTCCAGCACTTTAAGACTCTCTGCAGCCACCATTATCACACGCTGCAGCATCTGAACACACATTCAAAAGTGGCTTTGAACATTTTGAACTATTAGCACCAAAAACACTGTCTCGGTTTTCAAACTAATAGTTAGCACTGGAATATATGTTACCCATATCTTGTAGCATAATTTTATCTGGGGACCTAATTTCATACGGGAACTGCATAACAACTGGAAAGCTGCAGCGAAAACACCATTTTCTGTATGGTTTCTAATTTTGCCAAATTGTTGAAAATAAAAACAAAAACAAACGAACAACAACTTTAAATACACCCCTTAAATCTGTTTTGAACTTCCACCACATTTTTAATCAAAGTTAGTTGATTACAACAACAGAGCAATCCAATTTCTTTTTTTAATTGAGAGAAATATGACATCATTCAACCTGAGAGCTCTTTCTAGTCCAGATATGAATTGTTTCAACCTCTATGACATTTTTGAAGTCATGGTCATGGAAGTCTTTATTGGAAAACACTGTCATTAGAAATAAACTTAATATTCAATCTGTTAATAGACTACTTTCATAGTCTACTCCCTGGTGGTTATTCACAGGAACTGCAACAACTACAAATTAAAAAAAAAAAAAAAAAAAAAAAAAAGACTCATTACTGAACTCGTCTCTACAAAAATGTGCGTACTAATTCAACAATGACCCCCTCAGGCTTCACATTCTCAGGGATGTGAAGCCTCAGGATCCACAGGAGGTATACTAGAATCAATGTCAAAATTTGTAATTAAGTCCACAGTGACGTCTTTATCAGGACGTCACAGCACAAATTTCCTGTTCTCCAAGAACTATAAAGGAGGATGCTGGGAGAGGCAGGTCCTTAAAATTGTTGTTTCTAACAGGAGCAAGGTAGCCAAGCACAGGAAACCTATCTGGGTCAGCCGCACACTATGGGAGGCTCGTGTGCGTGTCTTTTCTGTACGATACTGTGTGCCACAGGACTACTTTACGGCTGCGGTCACGTCCAAGCAGAGGAATATGAAACTAAATATTTTACTTATTTTACTACCAAAGAGGATGGCAATGAAAAGCAGCTGGTGAGCTACACCTGATGGTTTTAAACTGATATAATTAATGATGTAAACATCGTTCTCAGATTTATTTACTTCAATAATCCTGTTTATCATTTGACCCTTTGAAATTTTTTATGTACCGTTTCAGATCAGTGATTTACACGACGTTTTGGAAAGACTTCAGAACCATCCGTTTCCAGTTCTAAGAAAAAAGCATGGCTATCTCCCTGTGGTATGCAAGGCAAAAACTAATACCAGCTGGAATTCTAAAACTGATCTAGTCAGTCTGTTTAGAACAATTTATCATCTTTTATAGAGGTACTGAATCACTCTCTCAATTTAATATGATTCCTGTCTTTTCAGTGTGATCCAGGAGAGCAGTGTGCACTAAGGAAAGGATCCCGGATCGGAAAACTATGTGACTGTTCTTTGCCAAGAACATGCAACTCTTTTCTACACCGCTGTTTATGATTCTCTGCACCTGCAAGAAACTTTTTAAACACTGTAAAAGCAAAAGGAGGGGAAAACACTTCAGATGTATTTTAAGCTATAGTACATTCTTCAGTGTTCTTTTCTCACATGTTTACTAAACAAATGTAATATTTAATCATTTAAAATTCAGCGCTGAGAGCTGATCTATTAAATACTTTGTTATTTGTGTACTTGTGTGTCCACTGACCTGAATGCTAGGTGAGCGTTTGGTCCACATAGACAGTTTTTTGTCTTTAGGCGTAGCTATAAACATGACAGGCAGGGACTCCCGGGTGGCCATGAAGCCATTCTTGATCTCTGGGTAGTCCACAGCTACACGTGACAGAGAGGCGAAAAAGATTTGGCGTTGAAACAATAAAGCATATGGACGGATGTAGAAGTATGTTGGGCGAGTAAAAAGAAAGAGGTCAAGAGGGATTTGTTTGTGTCACACACACGGAAAAGGGATGTGTGTGAGAGAGCACTTGCCCGTGAGCTGGTTGTTGAGGTTGACAATCAGCGGATTGTTCCTCCAGTCAAAGGAGGAGAGCAGATGAAGGAAGCGAAGGAAGGCCACCTGTGGGGAACTGAGGAAGATGGAGAAATTCACTCACATGACCCATAACAAACAGAGGAAAACGTGTTTCCTACACAAAAAAAACAAGAAAAAAAAAAAGCAAAAGTGGTGGCTACCTGGGAGCAGTAAAGGGAGCGGGCTGCAGGAAAAGCGACGCCACCAGCAGGTCTGCTGTGTCCTCTGTAATGTCGTCGCTGAACAGCTGAGCACTGAGCCAGCGTTTGGCCAGGCGACATGCTGCGCCAAAACATGGGTGTTGCTGCTGGAGCCTTCAAATAAAAAGACAAAACGCACCAGACTGAAGAAAATGAAAAGACACAACTAAAAACATAAGTCTGCTTTGTCACACAGGAACTACTTTGTATCACTTTCGAACTTTTACCCATGTAATGTGCTAGTAAGCAGAGGCTTGTGAATGGTGGCCATCTCCAGAGCCTGGGCCTCGTCGTTGTCTCTTACAACCAGCAGCCCCTCTGCAGTCAAGCTCTCCCGAAGCACCTGAGGTTCACGGTGGTATGCCACCTGGATTCGGAACACCAGGCCATCCTAGGGGCAAAGTGAAACATGTGCTGCTTTAGCCAAAGGTTTCTACCTGTAGAATGGGACTTTTTACTCCTGACTACCACCAAGTGCTTGATCTTTAATTAAACTGATGAACTTGTCTCTATTTCTTTAAAAGCGGGGTGTCTTACAGAAGTGCACTGAGAGAACATGCTATGATTTGATGCAATATAAATTATACCAAATTGAAAAGGCAGCTTAAATAAAAGGAATATTGTTACGTGCAATCAAACATTACAAAAAAATAAAATAGTCAAACAACTTCAGAGTATACACTACTAAGTTACCTACTGTCAAATGTACTTAAGAAACTTAAGAAAACACCAGCAAACAGAAAAACGCACACAAAACACAACAGAAGTGTTTTTGGGGAGACAATAATGTGACGGAACAGCTGCAGAAGCTACAGGATCTACAGTATTATATAAATTACATGATTAAAATGCATGGAGCCCACCTAACCAGAGGTGCTCTGTCTTGTGTTAAAATAAGAGAAAATAAAGTTAATATTTGTTGGTCTGTTTTTTTCCCCCTAGATCCCTAGTTGCTCTAAGAATAAACTTAAAGACAGAGTGGCTCAGTGACCCTTTTCTCAGTTATAAATTATATATATCAAGTTAAATTTCACAGAAAAGCCAGCTAAGGGTACACATAATCAAAAACATACCTTCCAGACATCCAGGTGGGTAGGACAGGGCCTGCATGTATAGCTATGGTGCTTTCTGAGTAGCTCCCCAAGTTGGATGTGAAACGCAGCTCGGATATGCTGGATCGCGAGGCGGTCATGAGGCCATTTCCCACTCCCTTCCATGTGACAGATTACTGCAAGAATAAGGCAACCAATACATTGGTGTATGACTTTGCATTGCTACATGTCTGTAGTACCCAAGAAAATGAAGATAAACGTTTTCGTTTGAGTCAAAGTGTATGCATAATACACCACGAACAGCAGCCAGAGTGGAAATTACTACACATCTAGGTGCAGTTTTTTCAAAGACCTTTTAAAATGTTTCAATGAATGAGCCACTAACTTGTTATAGGAGTGATATAGACAGGACATGGTTTGCCTTCCTTAGGCACCAGTGATCTGGAAGTTTTCTCTCTGTCAAAAAAGGAATACTCCAGTTTCAGTGGTCGTGGGGAAAAGACCTGCAAAGGCACAGTTGAGTATAAATTCACAGTTTAATATAAAAGACATCAATGTTTGATCAAGAGCTCACAGGCTTGGAGTGGGATCAAGGTGCCATTTTAAAATTATGCATTTTTTAACAACTTATACCTATTACTGCCGTCATGGCAGCAGTTTTCTGGTAAGAGCGAGGCATTTTACCTGTGTGTATCTGAGTGCAGGGTGTGCTCCTTGAACAGCAGTGATGGTGAGAGGCAGACCTTCCAGCCTCCATAGTTTTCTGCTCAGGTCATCATAGGACTGAACCACCACTAAGCTCTCCTCCTCTCCAGTGCCAGACACCTGAAGAGCATAATGTGTATTAATATTGAAAAAAGACATTCAGAGGCAGATGCAGTGATGAAAAACATCACTGATGCCCTCTTCTGGTGGTTTTCAGGATTAGACTTTATTTTTTAACACAAATAATTATTTAACTGCTAAGATAATTTAGCTACAATAACAAAATTTGTTACAATCTTTTTAAGTAAAATAATAAAAGAAAGTTGAGCTTTGACAGACAAATAATTATCAGGAAAAAAAATGCCAGCGGGGTGTGTTTTTGCATGTGGTTGTAATGGTTATAAGTATTTATATAACAAATCCCAACAGTTTTAGAATGTTCTTGCCATTTTAAGTTTATATAATTACTTAATAAATCATAATCAGACCATTATAGCTGTTATATATATATATATATATATATATATATATATATATATATATATATATATATATATATATATATATATATATATATATATATATATATATATATATATATATATATATATATATATATATATTAGGTATAACAAGACATAATACTATTATTATTGTCAAACAAACTACGCATACTTTCTAGATTGATCTGTATTGACCCAAACCATACTGTTAGGGGAAAATATGAACGGTATGTCAGAGTTCTTCTTGAAATTTCCATCATACGTGGCTAAAATAATTCAATAATAACGGTTTACCTCACTTCCCGTTTTGATGACGTCATCTACCATCGCCCCGACATACCGCACACAGGATTCGGGGATGTCTGCGTGCCTACGGGATGACACACACGTTCTCTCTTTTTTAACTTGAACCTTCAGTGAAATTGTACACATAATTGCTTCACCGCCAGGTTTTTCTAGGGCACATGCCGAAGTGAAACAGGTCACAGCCTGTTTACATTCCCCCAAACCCCGTTTTATTTTTTACCCCATCCCCGATAGCAGTCAGTGCTAACATTTGCTAGCTTGCTAAGGCTTGGAAGACCTGAATTACGGTAAGTATGAAGCGCACAGGAAGGAGGCGCAGCTCCGTGTGGGACTGCTTTGAACAAACGGGGAACTTCGTCCGCTGCATGAAATGCAACGCGACGCTGAAATACTGCGGCGGAGCCACGACCTCCATGATGAACCACATGAGCAGGCACCATTCATCCGCGACGCCGATGGACGAGGACGAGAAACCCGTGATCTGCACCGTTCAGTGCATCGAGGATGAGAACGCTTCCAACAACTCGGAAATCACACAGGTTGCAGTCATGTCACCCAACATAAACATCACCCCTGCTGAGCGGGACTCCAGCGAGAGGAAACGCCTGAAGCGGAGCTCCGTTTGGGATATCTTCATCAAAGTGGACGACGAGGTTCACTGCACGATGTGCGGCACGAAGCTCAAATACAGAAGCAGCACCACCAGCATGATGTACCACATCAGAAACAAGCACCAGGACGCAGCACCCAACGACGGTGTGTCGCTGGCAACGCATGCGGAGGTGACTGAGCTCATCTCCAGAATGATAGAGAAGGACATGCTCCCCATCAGCATGGTTAGTGGCGATGGTTTTCGCGAGCTGCTTGCATACACTGTGCACAGTTATAAAATGCCATCTGTTGGTGATGTTACACGCATTATTGAAGGCCGTTTTCATGAGAAGGTTGAAGAGCTTATGGTGCAGCTGGGTAGAGTGGAGAAAGTGGCTCTCACTGCAGACTTCTGGACAGGTCTCACCTTTCAGAGGTACATGACCATGTCGTGTTCATTTATAACAGAAGACTGGCAGGGGAGGTCAGCTGTGCTGCAGACGCACAAAGTTTCAGCAGGCAGCCACTCCACTGCAGACACTGTTACAGAGAGCGTGCTCAGCACCGTGCAGGCGTGGGCCATCGCCGGTAAAGTGACCTCATGTGTTCATAACGACACGCAGAACAGCTTATCAGTCCAAGCATGTACCCGTGTCACCTGGGACTACACGATTTGCTTTGCCACAACGCTTCAGCGAGCAGTCAGCGATGGGCTTAGTGAAGATTTACTCCGCATCGTTGTTGCTGCCGGGAAACTAGTTAAGCACTTCAATCGCAACTTGCTCGCGAATGAGGCCTTGGAACAGAAGCAAGTTCAGATGTGCCTGCCGCAACGCAAGCTCATCCAGTCGAGCAAAGACAGATGGGACACCATCTGCGACATGTTTGAACGTTTGCTTGAACAACGGTGGGCGATTAAAGCCGTCCTCTCCGACCGCAGCGTCACCAGCAGGCAGGAAGCTCAGACCCTTGAGATTGAAGATGACTGCTGGCAGATAATTGAGAACTTCACGCCTGTGCTGGCGACACTTAAATGGGCTACAACAGTCATATCTGCAGATACGGAGGTGTCCATTTCAAATATCTACCCGATCACCTTCAGCCTGGTTCAGACTCATCTCGTGCCAAAAGAGAATGACGTCGAACAAGTCTCAGAGTTCAAGCTCAAAGTTCAGCAGTCACTTAGAAATCACATGGAGGTAGGCACCGGTTTTGACTGAAACATATTAACAAGGATAAAAAAAATAATCTGCATTCCCTTTACATATATTTATGCCATTTTATTTTTACTTATTGCAGGTTGACTCTAACGACCTGGCTTCAAAACCGGCTCTTATCGCCTCCATGTTGGATCCCCGGCACAAACACCTGAGCTTCCTTACACCAACGGGGAGACTGGCTGCAAAGGTTAAGCTGCATGAACTAGTTTCAAAATTGGATGCAGTAGTAACTGCTACTGCAGGTGCAAAGGATGAGCAGCAGGAGACTTTGGTCACCCCGGATATTAGCCAGGCAGCTGTGCCCTCGCAAATTAGAAGTGACACCAAAAACACTATGGTGCTGCTCCTTGGCGACAACTACAGTTCTTCCTATGCCACCGACTCTGAGGCTCAGGTCGATTACTACTTAAGAGACATTGCTCCCTCGTTAGACATTAACCCTCTCGACTGGTGGAGGGTAAATGGACCGAGATTCCCCAAACTGGCAACTCTTGCGAGACACTATTTGTGTGTACCAGGGGTATCGCTGCCGTCTTTATTGTCAGAAGCAGGACAAACGTTTGCAACAATGCGCAGAAGACTGAGCCCAGAGCATGTTGACATGATGATCTTTGTAAACAGAAATGCATAACCTGCATGACCTTAGATGTTGAAGATGCTGGTGCCCTATACCAACAACAGAATAAGGTTACTGAAAGGTAACAGAAGAAGCAAGAAGTCAAAATAGGAAGATGTTGGCGTGTTGTACGTGCTTGTGTTCAACAGTGCTATAAGCCAAAACTTGTTTCAGACACTAAAACTTGGAAGTCATTGCTTTTGAGTTTTTAACACTGTTTGCCTGCAGCAAAGTAACAGTTGCCATTACTTCGCCGCAGGCAAATATTTAACAACATCTTCCAAGTAGTTCTCAAAATTAAAACCAATCACTTTGTTTTGTCACCTTGCTCAACTTCATACTGGCACTTCAGCCCTGAAACAGCTTGCAGTGAACCAGTAGTAAAATTATGTAAGAAGTATTTGTAGAAATATGTAGTCATAACAAAGTCTTGACAGTCAGCTTCAAATGTCAGAACAAGTATCTAAAGGAGAGTGCTCTACAATCATGCTGAAGTCTTTTATATGCCATATTCACCTTAGCATAGGCATTGTGTTCTATGAATGGCAATGAATACCTGTTTGTTTGTTTTTTTAAATATCAAATAGACTAACTTTACAATTAAGGACAGGATGAAAAAACAAAGCCTCTTTCTTTCTTTCACCGTAGTTTCTGTAAGCATTACAGCTTACTGAATATTTCTATCAGTGTTATAGTTGGAAAAGATCACCACACTACACTGTATTAACAGTATTGTCAGTTCTTTAGTCTCTCAACTAAGCTCTGCTGAGATAAAATACATACAGCTGCAGCAAGTGTGTGATGATCTGTTTGGGAACCAGACGCTTTTGGCAAATGCTTTCTCCGTCCCACAGCACAGCCTCGGTGATGTCGCCATCCTGGAAGCGACGCAACTCAGAGCGAGGACCCCACAGCTGACGAAATTCAGCCGCCTAGCACAGGAACATTTAGATTTTTAATTTTTCTTAAATCACAAGCATGATTAAAAACAAAGCCACAAAAAACAAGTAACAGAAAATATAAGCACAATTTCCATACGAACAACATGATCTCTTTTTATGTTAAAAGAAAAGCTGGTTACAAAGTGCAAAATCCAGCCATAGTTACACTCGTGTGTCCATTTTAAGCTGCTTCCTTGTCACAAAGGGGGTTGACACAATGGGTCGCTCTACATGTTTTGAGTTCGTAGAGTTTTACGAAGGATGCCCTTCCCGTCTCCAGTGACCTTGCGCTTGGCCAAGCGAGTGTGTGAACCACTACACTATGAAGCCACGAGTAATACAGAATCACGTCCATAAGTGTTACATTTGTCTGCAGCAGTATAATATTCTTCAAGATGTTTACAAACACACTTGAAGTAAAAATACACTTCTTACACCTAGAAAACCATTCTCAAACTGAGCTGTGGCTCTGGAGTTAAAGTGAGTCATCCATTAACCAGTCGGTAGTTCAATCCTCTGGTTCTTTAGGTTGTAAGTTGAAGCCCCATTGGGCAACATTGCCCAAATAACCCCATGTTTATCCATAACTGTGTGTATATACAGTGGTCCCTTGTTTATCGCGGAAGTTACATTCTAAAAATAACCCACGATAGGTGAAATCCACGAAGTAGCCAACTTTATTTTTTTACAATTATAGATGTTTTAAGGCTGTAAAACCCCTTACTACACCATTTATACACTTTTCTCAGACAGGCTTGAACATTTTCCCTCTTGTTTAAACACTCTCAAAGTGCAAACCTTCGTAGAAAAATGAGTCCAGTATTATAGAATGAAACCAAAGGCAAAATGTGCAAACCGTTTCATCGACGTTGTGATTGTTGGGGAGAATACAGTACAGCACCTCAGAGTCACACTGCTAGCGATCGAAGATTTATTTAAATTTGACAAGCTGAACGCATTCTGTACTGTACAGGAGACACGGCACGAGACTGGATGTAGACCACTGTCAATCAATCAGGACCCAGAAAAGAAAAAAAAAAAACACCATGCAAAATTGCACAAAAAAATCTGCAAAACAGCGAGGCCGCAAAAGGTGAATTGCATTATAGTGAGGGACCACTGTATTACACACTTGCACATTTCAAAAAATACAATCTGATTTACATGGACAATGAGTCATGCATGTAGCATTATGAGTCAAGTGACCTTTTGTCTTCAACTTCAGTGGCTAAATCAAGAAATAAAGCCCTATACATGCAATAAATAAAGGCAGGTGAGGTTACCTTGGGGCTGTCTGCTGGTGGGCCTCGTTCTAGGACAGAAGATGACAGCTCTGTCCTTAAAAGCAAACCGAAAGATAACGGAGGCTGAGCTTTGTGCTTTGGGGCTTCGCTCTCCACAGACCACTGAAATAAAACCAAAGTAAAGTAAGTTCTGCAGATAGCAATTTTGAGATTAACTTCTTTTTACACGGATATTTCATAACTTTGAAACATATCCACTGTTACATTAGTAGTATTAGAGCCAATTCTTTCTGCACATTGGTAACTTAGATAATATGAAATAAAGCAATAATTCCTGAATGCAAGTCTTTTTCACCTTAGGGTCAGGAGAGAGGGAGTGGGTAAGGAGGTGAATCCTTTGGGACAATCCTTGCTGGAGAAGTGACAGAATAAAAGGCAATGCAGTGTGAATGTAATCCCCACTGTGGTCCATCAGCTCACTGAGAAGATTCAGTTTCTTACAGCTGGACTGAAGCTTCACCAGCTCACACAACCTAAGGGGAAATGAAACAGAAGAGCTGAGAGGATGAAGAGCATAATGATCTCTACTCTGAAAGTAAAAGTCCTCCATGTGATTTGTTTTACATTTAGTAACCATGTTTCCTAAAAAGAAGGTGCAGAACCCAACTGCTTACCTAGTATGCAAGGTTAACTAAATATGTTAAATATATGCATTTGTTTATAGAAACATACTGGAACACATGGTCACTTGTCCTTATCATGGGTTTGGGTGTCATGAGGAGGCACTGGAAGCCATCCACTGTAGGGTTGTCCCAGAACTGCATTGACAAAGATGCCTCATGCTGCAGCTGAGGAACCAAAGTGAAGAAAGTTCAGAAACAGTTGCTTAAAAATCACAAGTGGAAAAAAAAGTTTAAACACACCACTGTTCAGTTACCTGTTTGTATGTACAAGCAGTGATGTCAGCACACATGTTAAGGTGTCCCGAAGGATCAACAAACACAACCTGGAAAGCATCATGGAACTCTGAAATGGATGGCTACAGAGAAAAGATACGAGGGGGTTGGTTGAATCACAGTTCCAGAGTAAATGAAAGTGTGAATAAAGTACATGCACACAATTAGTGTTTTAAATTTGATTTGGATAACTCACAGCTGTAGAGTCAGGATCTTTGGCCAGGCTGATTCCATTCACTGTCAGATCTGTAGATGCTGAGGAAGAAGGTGCAAGGCATTCAAAACAGATAAGCAAGTTACCTTTCAATTACCAACATTTTAAAAAAGGACACAGGAGGACATCCATTAAAACTAAAATTACCCAAGAAGTTCAAGGTGTTTCGAAGAAGCTGATATGCCGTCATGCTGTTACTGATTCTATGAGTGATCAGTAGATACGCCAACAGCATTGAAGCTAGGAAGCCATTAAAACAACCAGTGCCCTATAAGACATTGAGAACAATAAAGATATAAGGTAAGAAAAAAATTACACCTTAAAGTAGGACATTTTTTAGCTTTAGCTTTAATTCAGAGTTTTCAGTGTTGTGAAAATGGCTGTCCCTCTACCTGGCTAGATTTTAATGGTGACTTGTGCTAAAACCATGATGTGGACCAGGCAAGGATCAGAATTTCAGTTTAAAAGTATCTGGAAAGTTACAGCACGTGTTGCATTACTAGTGCAATATTTATTGATGATTATTAGTTGCAATATTAATCGATGATGCAGAATGTGTATAAATGTTTTCATGTTTGACTCTAATCTGCTTCCAAATCTTACGCTGCTGGAACCTCAGCTACTAGAATACAGATATGAAAATTCATCAGATGTAGTTGTAGGCCATTGATCACAAAGAATAATTATTTAATCAATAATATATATTGATCTGGAGATAAACTAAAGTGATTTCCACATCTCCTTTATTAGGCTACGAGAACTTTTAATGTTTAACTAAATCAAAAGTTGCAGCACTTCAATATGATCCAGTCAAGAATAAAGTTGATTATAACCATTGTTGTAATCATCATGTCTGACTGGGGTTTTCGGTTTTGTCAAGCCATATAATGCAAAGTGCTATGCTGAACGTTGCAGTACACTCCTCTGAACTCTATGCAACAAGTGTGAGAACCAATGAGAGCTTCCTACCTGATCAAGCTCTCTTTGACGAAGCCAGACTTTAAGTAAAGCCACCCCATCAGTAAAAGCTGAGCACTGAGAGCTGACAGCAGAGAGGAACTGGAGGTGAGCCCTCGGCAATAAATCTCCCAGAACAGAGCTGTTATAATGTGGAGTCGGAGGTTCAGAGCTCTCTGTGACAAAATAAGTTAAAAAAAAAAAGATAATTTAATTAAGGAGTTGCTGACTAATAACATGGCTATAAATATACAATACAATGAAAACAGTCTGTTGAAAATCCAGACACAGTTTGTTCAAAGACTCAAGCTGCATCAGAAGGCCAAAAAAAGGTAACAACTTTGAGATCTCCTTTGCATGCTCCTTTGATGTTCCTGCTTTGCTTCTCATTCCATCAGAAATATCCAGGTCATTTTTTAAGCCTGTTTGATGTTTTTCTAGTTCATGACAGGCTACTTCTACTTCTGTAGTCGGAGGGTTAGTATTTAACTAAATTTAACATACAACTGTAAAATCATTGTCTGAGACAGTTTACTGAAGGGGATTTAAATACTGGGATGAACAATAACAATCTTACCAGACTGGGAAGTCTGCAAACCAGTGTACCACTCTGTCCTGATGTTATTCCTCTGGGGATGAAAACGGCTGGGCTTGAAGAACCCGGGAGCTGGACAGGCATGAACGCGGAGGGTGAAGCTGGAAGAGTCTTTACCTGGAATACAGAACACTTTTTATCTCAAAGTCACAACCAGAAAAAAAGCCTTTTAACATAGATGTTAAAATCCATATAATGTAAACGTAATGTCATTGAATAATGTTTAAAATGTATACAATATGAAATTAATTAAAACTTGAATACCTGGAGGGGTCAGCAGCAGAACAGGTCGAAGTCGATTCCCATGGAGACAGGAATACTGCATGGTCCCGATGTCAGAAGAGGAAGTGAGATGCTGGGCCAGGCCTGCCAGGTAGAGAGCCCTTTTCCTCGGATACCTCTGGTTCAGGACATCTTTTGGATGGAGGACATCCTAACAACAGACAGAATAGCAGACTGAAGGCTACGGAAACACAGCACACCATTGATTTTTTTGTAGAATACAAAAGCAGTTAGGATGACTTACATTTGGAATTGTGACAGCCAGGTCCACCATGACATTTGGTTTGGTGCAGGTACCCAAGGGGTAGCTCCCGATCAGATCAATGGAAGAAGGAGGCGCCATGTGGAATTTCCCTTTTGTTGTTTTAGGCACCAAGAGAAATGGGACCTTCACTGCACCAGACAGCCAGGACAGGTCACTTACCTGAGACAAAAATCATGTGTGAATTTGTGTGGAGTTGACCATCTATTGCCAATCACAAAGCTTTGGTTACAACTGAAGCACAACATACCTCAACTTCTGGTGAGTCTGGCACAGTCTGGATTAACTTGGTGACTGTCTGAATGAATGAATCTATTTGGCGTTTCCTGCGTTCACTCAATGCAACTTCTTTCAACAGCTCCTCCATCTATTATTGATGACAGATCACTATCAGTTTGTGTGGTCAGTGGTTACATACGACAACAGGGTTAAGAGATATGATCACACTCCTTTTTTATCATTATCTTTTATGGTTATGTCACTAAGTCTGGCGTCTCACCTGCATTTTGAGCAGACTGCAGTGAAACAGGCTTTCTGCCTCTTTCAGTTGGTTGAGCTCCTCTGCTGTAGGAGGTCGATACAGATCATTTCGAGATAGCTTCACTGGGTGATAGACAACCTCCTCCCCTGCGTGATCAGCTTTGCTTCTTTTTGCTTTAACTGGAGCCTCATTTTCCTCGTCCTCTTCTCTTTGTCGAGAGGAATCTGAGGGATTCATCTGTAAACAACAAATTATACATGTTGCACTGTAATACGTGTTACCAATATTCCCCCAGCACAGAATGTATGAAACATGTAAGTTCGCTAAGTGGTTCCAGTGCGACGTAAATAGCAAACTGTAGGCATGCGAGCAGTACTCGTGCATCGCTGAGTAGAACTGCTCTTTTCTGAGCGATCGGGAAGCCAAACTTTACTAAATTTTCAAGTCTTACCTCTGCTGGTTCCTCTGGAACGGACTGCTTCTTCTTCATTTCTAAATTGTTTTCGACAAGATAAAATTTCAGTTATTTAGGAACGTTTCATCAACAGCGCTTTCCCTTCATTCCGCTTTCACATGTGCCAAGGGTTAGTGAAACATGCTACCCAACAAAATATTTCCCTGATTGGGTTAGAAAAGGTGAGGGAGCTCGATGATTGGCTCGCTTCTCTCTCTGGGCGGGTCCAATCGTCTTTCCCAAGATAGGTTGCACAAACAATCTTCTGATTGGTGCTCCGGAGCCGCTCATGCGCAGACACATGCCTATAATAATTTCGACACAGGTAAAATAAATAAATAAATAACATACAATCGATACGGTGATATTTATCTGCTTTAAATTTCTGTTAATATCTTTTTTCAAATCAATACAAATGTACAGAAAATGCAGATCCGCTATTTATAAGCAATTAATTGCTAAATATAGTAGATACAATTCTGTTATTTTGCCTCCAGGGAAGAACACAATTATACAAACACCTATCAGCATAATGTACAATACATTCAACAGCCCCACAAACTACAGCCTCTAAAGGATTATGGCGCTATTACATCTTCCAAATGGTGAAAAACGGAACATTATAACCGTTATGAACGTATGCAAGAGTATAATAAACAGCTTTTCACTCATTTTAAGTCCAGTCTTTGTATCCGACCATTTTCATAGATACATTTCTTTGCTTGGTAAGCTGCTTAATAATGGCCTATCATTCAAGCATAAAAATGCACCTAACTCAGAGGAAGAACCAGTGTCCTAGCTACACAAAGACAACATAGGAAAGAACTAATGTTGTTACAAGTGCTCTGTCACAAAAACACATACGCTGTTCTCATTTCTTTAGCAGAATTAATGAAAAATGCTATAAATCAGACAGTTTGAATGGCATAAAATAGTATTTTTGCCCCAGCGAAGGGATTCCCAAAGAGTTATTAAACTTGGTACATCTCAATATGGTGTGCATGTAATCTTAAAAATTTGAGGGAAAAAGGACAAATGATGGACAAAAGAAGAAGAGGCTTAAAAATCCATCTACAGCATATGAACGGTGTCTAAAAGTCTTGACTTTAGGAAATGAAAAAAAATCCAGCAAAGAAGTGATACAGGAACAGAAAAATACCCCTAGCTCTTCAACTGATCCTTCTACTGTTTACTGCAGCTCCATCAGAAATGGTTTCAATTAAGGATGGCTGTCAAGAAGTCACGCTACTATCCACTACCATCCACCATACAGTACCATCTGGAAGGCGGGTGGTTGGCATCAGCTTCATTTTTCAGCTTGGCAATGATCCTAAACACACTGCCAATGCAGTAAAAGCATACTTCTGCCTCCCCAGAGCCCAGACCTTAACATTATTGAATGTGTCGGATCATCTTGAAAGAACAAAAGGCAGCCAACATTCAAAGAAGAGCTCTGAGTGCCTTGCAATAAGCCTGGTGAAGTATTAAAGACTACTTAAATAAATTACAAGAGTCTAACATTTGAGAGAGATCAGGTGATATGTAAAGTATATTTTACGAGATACGTAAATAATAAGGTCTCAGTGTTTATTTTTGCACACAGTATAAAAAGACTCCAATGCATATAATGTATTACGAATAAAACTTTCAGGTGCAATGTCGTTCCTGAGACAACTCACCTTTATCATGTGTTATTTTATATAGCAACATTTTTTTAGATTAGAAATACTGTATTTAATTTCTGTATTTCAAATGCAGAGTAGCTAAAATCACATGGTGGGAAACTGGAGTTTAAAAAAAAGGCAGACTTGTACAATTATAGTAGTTTTTTCAAATTTATTGTGTTAATGTGTGGCTCAACCATAGACATTGCTACGTCTTCTAATCAGCTGTCACAGATCTTGGGCTGAAGCAGTGGGGTGACCCGAGGTGATGGGCCTCCTGCAACCTGATCAACAGAAAACAGCACAGGCACATCTGTCATGGTTTGAGGCAAACCACATGAAGTTAGAGGAGTGGACCCAAATGCAGACAATGAAGATGAATGTGGATGGTAACAGAAAACGAGCCTATATTTAGGGCTGAACAGATGTTAAAAATAAATGGCAAGGACAACTAGAAAAGAACAAACAAAACCTATACTGGCAAAGCTAACCTGAAACATAACTAGAAAAGCTGAGATGGAAGCAATGACACACAGGAGAGAACGCAGGAGTAACGCAGCCGATCCAACAAAGAGCTAAGGAGAACACACAGGGAACGAGGAAACAAACGGGGGGAGACACAGCTGAACCTAATTAAACATGCCGAGGCAAGGGGAGCCAAACTAGACACACTGACATAGCACACAAGACTATCAGAGTAAAACAGGAAATATGGCACGTACATACAGTCACACACTCAGAGGCACAAGCTTAATGTTACGACATAACTGACACCTTACAGCGGGAACATAGAGACAGGGAGACTAGACATGAGATGTGGGACCAGGACAAGCACAGAGAAAACATTGGGACAGAGACTGAACAGAGAACAGAGACTGTTAAAATAAAACAGGAAGCACACGACAGGTACAGAGACATAGACTGATACTGAACAGAGGGAACACGAAGTACAGGGACAAGAGTGACATGAGACACGACTGACTAGGGAACAAGAGAATAAACACAAGGACAGAACTAAACCTACACTAAACATGAGGGGGACAGGAACCAAAACCTAAGAACTCGAAATCACAAACCAAGAACAACTGGAGAGCAAGAAATACAAAACTTAAACCAAAACACTGGTTGTCATAAACCATGATGAAATCAAAGATCAACAATTATAATACAAAAATCAAAACACTGAGTCTTCGACCCAGGAACATGATAGCATCACTCTCTATCGGCTTTAAACTGGTAGACTGGGAAGGCTGGTTAATTTGGACTTGTTTCTTCGCTTTGAGGAGCTTTTTATTTGGACCTCAACATTCATTGCTGGCTGACTCGTGCCTCTCTCTGTGCTGGAACCTGGTCAATGTCAGCCTTCTGTTACAAAGGAATATAGCAATATAGATATAGTGTAGATGTGAATACAAATAACTTAATGGTGGCATTTGAATAGAAGACAAATAGAAGAGACTATAAGAGTACCTCCTGTGCAGCAAGATGTTGTTGATGGATAAGAACAGGCACACATCCTTGAGCCCAGGCATCGGAAGTTGGTGGCACAGGCTCAGAATCTTCTGTTTTTGATCTTTCGACTGGTCCTTCTCCCTCATCTAGGCACAAGATTTGGTGCTCTACAATCTGTGTGAGGTACCTCTTGGCCCAAGATGCAGAGAAAGTTGGTAGCTTATTGCCAAAGACAGACAATATCACAGATGTGAAATGCAATATATATTATTTATGGATAAAAGCAAGACAAAGTATTTGCTTTATAACATTAATGTTGAACTGATTGTAAAAAAAAAAAAAAAAAAAAAAAAAAGCTGATAAGCTTCTCAGTTTTACCTGGCTCTCAGTATACACATCAAGACATCCTTTCATGACCTTCCTCAGCAGTTCATCTAAGATTTCCCCCACTGCCTCATCTGCATCCTCCTGAAGCAACATATTTGTCCACTGGGTCCGGGTCGAGTGACCTGGGATTATATCTTCCCCTTTCTGCTCTTGTGCTGCAGGTGAGATCACCTGTACAGATGACCTACGTCTGTGCTTGTCAGTTTGAACCTTGGTTGCAGAGCGTGGCATTTTTGCTCAGAGGCTGGTGTGAAATATAAATTGCAAAAAGTCAGATCATGGAAAACTAAAAAAAACTGGCATTATCACAAACCTAAATTCTATTTAATGATGAAGATCTTGGTGAGCTCACTTGGTTAAAAAAATAATCAAGAAACAGTCCTGAAACCTTTTGATTGACCTTTTGACCTTGTGATTTGGTGACACTGTAGACATTTAAAGGTTGCAATAAGGGACAGTCACACTTTTAGGGTTTTATTAGGAGGAGAGTAAATGCATGGGCATTATTTTGTGTTTTTATCCATAGAGTACAAAGCATGTTAGATAACAGCATGCCAGATAGCTATCATTTTTCAAGCTATTTATTTTCTTTGGTCAATGAAAAGGTTTATTTTATTTTTTATCTGTGTTATGGTCGTGTAAAGGTCAGTATGCTGGCAGTTGCAGACAGGGCATTCAAAAGCTCAGTTAGTGCATCAATCAGGAAGTTTGTGGCTTTAATTCCGTTAGATGATGAAAATGACGGGCCCAAAAGTCACAATTCTAGGTCAACAGACACAATTTTTACGTGATCCCCACACTGGAGTTAAGAATACAAACAATGACCTGTATATTTAAAGAAAACAAAACAAAAACATTTTAATATGGTTTTGTCCCGCTGCAAATGTCATTTCTACACAGGCAGCCAACTGGCTACTGTTGCTCGTTCGGGGTGCAGAGAACTTTTTTATTTTTACTCCTGTTATTATCGTAATAATTATGAGTAGTTTGCACATAGAGTAGGTGTTTTAAAACACTCTTCACAGTTTCAAATATTAACCCTAAAATCACTGTTATCAAAACGAATGCTCCGTTATCCGGATACGCGTTACAGACATACACGAAGCACACAAACAGGGGAGATGGGCACCTTGTCAGCGACACCTTTACTTTAACGTAGATAACCACACTGCAACTAAAAGCGCTAAATTTATATATCGCAACACAATCGGCGTTAGGTTTCTTTTTAATAAACAGTGTTGTCATGCCAAAACTGGAACATTTTACCTTTATCCTCAGATTCGTACTATTCACGGTTGCCCAGCAACCTAGCACGCATAGTTGACGTAGTACGTAGAGTTACGTCGTCTCTATGGCTGCAGAGGACGCATAGGTAATCCTGTTGCTAGCAAAAGCCAGAGAAGCCCTTCGTTTACATTAACTTAATTTGGAATAATCGATTGAGGCAACAGCTATGGGGGAGGGTTTTTTTTTTAAACTTTGTTTTACATATGTCCAATATATAAGGCTGTCCGGGTGTATTTATTATCTCGCTAAGATACTTAGCTTGCTGCTAATGTTAAGTGGTTAGCATTTAATTTGCTATGAATTAACGACAGCCTAGTGGTTAGGGCATGTTTTTGAAGAGATTACTTGCTATTTAATTATGGTATCTTTATTTTCTGTCTTCTTTCTTTTCTTTTTTAGTCCGCCATCAGATTAGATTACACATTGTTCGATCAACTGTGCCCTACAAAGAAGACCCAATGTATCACAAGGAAAAGAGTATCCAGATAAAAAACAGCGCATCAGCGTTGTACAACAACCTCAGCGTGCTGCGCATAGCACCGAGGCGCCTCACCCACTTCACCGTGGTCCATGCTAACATGGTCAACATGGTCAGCGCGTCCTGGGACGGCCTAAACTACACCCACCGTCAGCTGCAGTCCAAGGAGCCAAATGTTGCTACAAGCACTTCGCTTATCATGCAGGTTAGGTCACGGTGCAACTTCTTCTGCTCCCCATTTTACCTTATCATACTCACTGAGAACAGCTAAAAGACTGACTTCAGCAAAACGTCAGTATTGACTTCAGTATTTTCAGTCGTATTCTTTCTAAATGTACACGAAATGAATGCACTTGGTATACGTTGGTGAGTCCAAGGCAAAACAATCCCCCTTCAACAAATTTCATTTATTTCCAGTATATTATAAATAATTTGAAACAACCAACTTAAAAGTCCTACAAAACGAATGTTAAAGCATTACTCTAGAAATGTTGTAAGCATCCTTAATTTGGTAACAATGCCCAAGACCAAGTTGGCTGGTTATGAAGTGTTAAGACTGTTAACTGTCAACTGATGGTTTCCTGACTTTGACTATTCCTGACTATACTATTCAGATCACTTCCCCAGATTGTGGATATCTGCTCCACTCACCACTGTCTTGCTTTTTAATCCTCATGTTTTTCTCCTTCCTTAATTTTTTCACTTAGAAAAGAAACACACATATATATATATGTATATATATATATATATATATATATATATATATATATATATATATATATATGTTGTGTGTGTGTGTGTGTGTGTGTGTGTGTGTGCGTGTGTGTGCGCCCCTGTGTCTTGCTTGTTTGCGTACCATATTAAAGGCATTCTCTTGTATACCTAAGACAACTAATTTTCAGACAGCTACTTTTTCCCTCAATGTGTGAAAATGGCTTAATACTTTCTTCAGTTACATTACATTACATACATTACAATGTGTAATGCATATATAAATATTACAATTAATCACATACTCATACAGTACATTTATAGTCCTGTGATGTAGAATGCAGAGCTATAAAAGTAACACAAAAAACAATTAAGCTTAAAAATAATACATGTTTTTTTTGTAACAGGCTGCGTTTTGTGTACTCCCCTCTCGTGATCTCCTTGTGGTGACGTCTCAAAAGGGCATCCAGGTAGATGTTGTTATTTTCTCAGTTTTGATGTCAATAGCAGGACATGTATGAGGATAGTAACACAGTGGTGAGGTGTACAGCAGGACTGACAGATGGGTTCAAGGTGTGGGTGGGATCGTCACAGAGCCCTTTCTTGTTTGCAATGGTGATGGACAGGTTGACAGAGGAGATGAGGGTGCACGAGTGGGTGAAGACGTGTGTTAGAGGTGATTTGTAACAGAATAGCAAGAGTTAAAGGGAAACTTTACAAGATGGTACCGAGACCTGCTAAGATGCATGATTTGAAGACAGAGGCACTGACAAAAAGACAGGAGGCAGAGCTGGCAGCTATATAATTGAAGACGATTACATTTTTGCTGGGCATGATCAGACGGAACAGTATTAGAAATGAGTACATCAGAGGGACAGCTCAGGTCAAGCAGTTCGGAGATGAAGTTAGAGAGACAAGGCTGATATGGTTTGGGCATGTGCAGAGAGGTATAGTGGATATACGGGACAAAGGATGTTAAACATGGAGCTGCCGGTGAAGAAGGACATGCATGTCCCTACTGATAACCCTCTGCATGTAGGGAGAAAGTAAGATGGAGGCAGATGATCTGCTGTGGTGATCACCAACAGAAAAGGAGGCAGTGTTATGTCTTTTAATTTTATACTTATAGTGGCTATAATCACACATTATGAAACAGTAGTATTACATTAAGTTAAATTTAATCTGTCATAGAGTACCGCAAGCAATAAATATTGTTTTGTAGCTTTTTACTTATCTTATAAGTCTTATTTACTTATAAGTGTGTTCCTTTAGATGTATGAATCTGATGGCTCCATCATGGTGTACTGGCATGCACTGGATACTCCAGAAACACCTACAGGTAAATATGCAACATTTAGTTGTAACTATCCTACTACACATGTAGGGACTCACTAATAGAAGAACTTTTTTTACTCATTAGTGTGAAACCATAGTGTGCAGTGTGTTGCGATATAATGAGTTACAGTGAATCGCTTAATTGTTCCTGAAGAGGATTTAGATCAATTGATCCATCCCCATAACATCAACACCCGTGGGATGTCTTCATTATTTAGTGTTTTTTTTTTTAAAGATTTACACCAGTATTATGACATCACTATGGCAATAAAGACGTTTTCAGATTTTCTTATGCTTGCTGATAAATACTGTTATCTGTGACTGATGTATTCAGCTTCATAAATTTCATACTCATTACATATTTGCATGTGAGACAGAAAATTATTAACCCTGAGTTCTTTATTAGATTTGGTGCATTCACAGACCTAATTTCTGTCCCAGCACAGGCAGTGTTTGCCCGAGGGATAGCAGCAGTGTACGAGAATTATATATGTGTGGGTAAGTGCTGGGTGGAATTTTTGTCTTTTCAGTTTTTGTGTAGTCAAAAGAGCACAGGTCTACAGTCTACTTGTCTCTTTCTCATTCTATAGGAGTTTCATCTGGTGCAATTTTAGTATTTGATGTGCCCAGTAAAGGAAGTAATATTACCTTGTCTGAAGTCCTGGAGGAGCACAAAGAATCCATCACTGACATGGCCTCAGAGTGCTCTGGCAGCCAGGTAAGGCACATATGTGTGTTTTGCAATCTGTCACAGTCTTTGTTTGTACATGACAGTGTACGCCTCTTGCATGAGTCATAGATTAAATGAATAAATACCTTATGTAATAATTATAACAACTATGATCGTTCTATGAATTACAATATCCTTTTCTCTGTTCCTTTAGGAGTGCATAGCTAATCTTGTCACTGCAGATGATGGGGGAAATCTATGTGTGTGGAAGTCTGGGGAGGAGTTTCAGCTGCTCAACAAAATCCCTGGTTTTGAGTAAGTTCACTGAAGCTTTTTTCTACAGTGTTGTCTTGAGCCACACCTTTCGTCATATTGCTTTTAAGGACCCATTGGTCTTGAACAGTAGTTCTCTGGGTTTTCTGAAGTTATTTAAAAAGTTTTTGTTTGGACACTAGTTGCTTTTTCAGTCATTTTCAGTTCAGTCCTTGTACCCGACCATTTTCAGAAGGATGTTTTTTGTTTGCTAAGCCACTGAACACTGACCCATTAATTATTCAAGCATGACATTCTACCTAACCATTGTTGTGTTTAATAATAGACAACTGAGCTTAGAAGACATTTTTAAATGGTATCTTTAGCCTCTGTTACTAGGAGCCTGTTGCAAAAAATATGTAGTGTGTTCTCATTTCTTAATTGATTTAATGAAAAATGCTTAAGATAGCACAGTTTGACAGAAATAAAATAATATTTTTCAATAAGATGCTTCTCAAAGAGCTGTTGCCAGAAAACCTAGGATATCTTGGCATGGTGTGCAGTGGATCCTTAAAAACTTTGAGGATACAGAACAAGTGGAAGAGAAAATAAGAAGTGGCACAAAAATCAATTTTACAACAGATTAATGCTATATTAAAGTCATATCATTAAGAAATAGGGGGGGGGGGAAATCCAGCAAAGACTTGATTCAGGACTTGAAAAATGCTGTCTGTTCTGACCGAAGGTATTTTTTACACTGACTTATTTATGTGTTTTATTTCCTGACATTCTCTAATCTAATATAAAATATAGTTTCTGTTGGTTCCCTGATGGCATTGGTCCTCAATGTTTTCAGTATGAGCTGCTCATCTGTCAAGTTGTGGAAGGGCACAGCGGTGGCAGGTTACGGCACAGGCCAGATTCGACTCTACGAGGCAGTTACGGGAATTTTGCATGCTGAGATCAACGCTCATGCTCGCTGGATATACTCAGTAGACATTGCTCCTTTTTCTGGATTGGTGAGTTGTATCAAAAAGATGTATAATAATGCCTTTTTTATTTAGCTTTTTCACAGCTGAAAGTAACAGATTCATCTTTGTCAGTTTGACAATAATTAGTGAAAATTTGAAGTATATTTACATTTAAACATATTTTTAGTAGTAATATTAATAGTTTACCTCAAATCACCTGAAAGATGACCATCTCCTTCTCTACGCTAGCTTTTATCTGCTGCTGAGGACTCTCTTGTCAGAGTATGGCACATGACTATCACCCCAGAGACCAACAGTGTGGAGGTAAGTGGTCCCAAGACAGACTACAAAGCATATTTCCTGAATACATTTAAAAAAGAGGGACAGTTCATTGCAGTCTCCCCCAGTCATCCTACACACCTGGATGACTGACACAAGATGACTTATGTCTTACTCTCAAACAGAACCTGACTGTGTGTTTTTCTCATTTCCTCTTAGGTTGTGCATTTGCATAACGAGTGTGTGACAGATACACAAATCTGCGGCGCCAGGTTCTGTGATGGCGATGGCTATGCCTTTGCAGTGACAGGCTATGATCTGAGTGAGATTATCCGCTACATCCAGTCATAGGACTCTAACGTCATTATGGCTAAGTGTATTCATTGGTTTGTTTGGTATATGGAACAGTTTTTTGGAGGTATTTTGGTATTTGTTTGTACATCTGCAGGCCTGTTTCCACAAAAAGCTGGTAAACTGTGTAAAATGTATTTTTTAAAATCATTTCAGTAAGTAGTAGTTATTTGAAAAATAGCACAAAGACACAATGTCAACTGTTGAAATTATATATATTTTTTAGAAGCATATATGCTGATTTTAAATCTGGTGTAAGCAGAACATTTCAGAAATGTTGTAACAGGGCAAATAAACGATTGCAAAAGCTGTGTAAAGACGAAAGTCATATTTAAAATAAATTCCATACCCGGGACCTTCTCTGAGTTTCAACTAATTTAAGATTAACTGAGGTGAAACGTAAAGCTTATTTTGAGTCAAACCACTGCATCTGCCCAGCTAAGGAGGAAAAGAACCATCCTGTCTGTTATCAGCACAGAGTTCAAAAATCAGCATCTGTAATAGTGTCAGAGTGCTGTAGTGCACACAGCATTGCTCTTTACATTTTTTTCTTTGGGCTACTTTTTCACTTATTTTCAGTGCGATCCTTGTTGCTGACAATTTCCAGGGGAATGTTTTTTTTTGTTAAGCTGCTTAACACTGACCTGTAAATCATTCAAGCATGAAAAAGCCCTTAACTGGTGTTGTGTCAACAGAGAACTTAGCAAACAAGCTGTTTTAAATAGTATTTTTAGCCCTGTAGCATGGTGGAGTGGTGGTTAGCACTGTTGCCTCACAGCAAGGTTGAATTCCGCCATCTGCCTCGGGCCTTTTTGTATGGAGTTTGCTCTCTGTGTCAGTTTGGGTTCTCTGCAGGTGCTGTGGCTTCCTTCCACAATCCAAAGACATGCGTCCAAATATTGACTTTCAAGCTCTTTAGAACTGTACAGACTTTGTGTTTGTCTTACATACTGTATTTGTACTTATATTTGTAGATGTTTCAGTGCATCATTTAACCTATTTCCTATTTTCTCAGCATAATATAAATAAATAATGAATAGTTAATTACATACAATGCAGTAAAGTAAGTGCTGAATTGTTGAAGAGTTCCCCTGTTGTGCAAGAGAAGGAAAATAATTTGCTTGAATACTGTGGAAAGAAAAAGGGATTCGTAACAGTGGTAAACGCCTCTCCCAGTGTTTTATAATTAGCTTTGGGTTTTTGTTTTTCAATTCAGTGTTTTGTTTAAATCATTAGTAATACAATTCATATTTTAAGTATTTAACAAATCTTTAGAACTTTTAGAAAGGTTTGGTACAATGGTTTTAAAATAGTTGTACAGGAAACTATTGTGAATGTGTTTGAAGAAGAAATTTATGTGACTGTATCTTTAAAACATTATTCTTTTCAGGCATAATGTGTAAAATAACTACACCAGTAAACACTTTATAAGGAAAGCCGTGCTTGACTTTTTATTTTGTAATTCCAAAATGCAACAGGAGATGGGGTTGTGGGCTAATATTTTTAGCAAGAGGCTGCAGGACATGTAGTTAACTAGAGAGCAGTATGGAGTTGGGTTATTTTATCTTAGTTTCTTCTGGGTTATTGACAGTCAGACTCTTCCAAAAAGGCCAAATTATGGTTGGATACTGTGTGCAGACTGCTGGACACGGGCATTTTATATTGCTAAGTATACACGCACATATTACAGATGGAGGTCAACCTTTTTATTAAAGTGGCTAATTGCTGAGATGGGTTCATTCCTATCCCATGTCTAGTCTAACATCTGTCAGATTTCTCATGTCTAGTCTAACATCTGTCAGATTTCTCATGTCTAGTCTAACATCTGTCAGATTTCAGAATTTTAGTTGGTCAAAGTTTTTTTTACAGTCTATTTTGCTATCAGTTTAGATGACATATGCAACGCATTTATTGCCTTTTTAATTATTATTATTATTTTTCCTCCACCAGTGCGGGACCTGAAGCTGAAGCTGTGGTAGTTTTCAGTCTAGCTGTTTGTTTGTCAGTTGGCAATATTGTGAAAAAAGCACCAGGGCAAAGTTCATGGAACCTGGAAAGCTGCAAGTTACCTGGTTAAAACCAGTTGTCCTTGTTAGAGGAGTTAACACACGTTTATATTGGATAAAAGAACGTCTCAGTGTAGTTTACTGTTTGCACGAACTTTAATGAAAACACATACAATCTGCTTCTTTATTTTACCCAATGCTGTAGATTTGCTTTGCAAATAATGCAAGAGAATCATTACAAAGTACAACAGAGATAACGTTTTCTAGGATTTTCTTTTTTATTGAAATGACCTTAACTGAAAACTAAACTTGCCATTGTCTTGTCCTATACTACTCATTTTATGACAGGTCATATGAGCCTCTTTGTTTTTTGTTTTTTTTATTAAGTTCATGTCGGGCAAACAGGTATCATAATTCCACCTTATCATGACAAGATAAGAAGAATCAGGTCAGCGAGGAATCGTGTGCTATTTGTCAGGCTAGAGCTAAGCATGTATTAAATCCCAGGGTTCTAGTCTTTTCTGGTTTGCAGTCAACACCGGTCACGTAACATCAGCTGACAGGACTGTTTTGAACTCACACACGGCAACTTATGTAACTTAAATTTGGTTGGTGCCAACTTACAGCCATGTCAGTGATCTGGTTGCATCAAAATGTGAATCATATACGTGTGCGACAGTGTCATAAACACGCAGTCTTTATGGGATCAATAACTTTGGCTGTGTAATATTGTGTCATGCTCCCCAGCTGCCTGGAGTGAAGTGGATAACTAAACTGGCAGGAGAGGGATGGTGACGGACTAAACTGTCAATATGAGGTCCCAAATGACATAGATACTGAGATTACATAACTAACTGGAACAGTACACACAGAGAGATGCCAAGGTTGGTCAAAAGTGACACATGAAAGAAGCAACGAATTAACAGAAAACAAAAAGAACTGAAGGCCTGTAGGTAGAAAATGAGAATAAGACGTGAAACACGTGAAGACAAACAGCTGCAGTGATATATTCCTTGTTAACTGAGCCAATAGTGCTGCTCGGTTCTCCAGCCCTGTACACAGCCGCAGGGCCACTCATGCTGTGTACTGCCACAATACTTGTCAATAGTTGGCTTTTAGGTGTAACACACAGCTGAGCACACAATGTCGGGGAGATAAGACCTAAGCATGAACTATTCTATGATATAAATGTGGATGTATGTTAGTGCATGTGTGCCACGTAATAACACTATTGAAGCAATGTTCTCCTCATATTCCCTGGTAGACTGTCTGAAATCTTTTATTAATGAGAGTGACAAGACAAAAATAGATTTAACCAGACCCTCAATGAAAGGCCCTGATGTGTCACTTCAATAAAGTCACAGAGGAAACGCTGATGACAACACGAGTATGACTTTTCCCCTCTGAAAAGTAATCGTGGAACAATCACAGTACCGGCCTTTTGTCTAGTTATCTCAGCATTTAAGGCACGTTTGAGTTTCTATTTCTACAACTGAAAAAGCAAATAACCAACAAAACAAGTTCGTTTGGTGCTCTGCCCAAACTGCTGATGGGTTTCGACCGAGCCCGGATGGTATAAAAGCCATGCTGCAATACAAGTTCATCCATCAAGGCCGGTTGAGGCATTATGAATTAGCAGGTGTGGTAAATACCACACCATGTATAACAACATCAGTATCTTTGAATCTGTTTGCTTTTTCTTCTTCATTATTGTTGTGGAGAAAAGCTATTTATTCCTTACCAATCCAACCTTGTGGCAGCTGCCTAGGACTGTGTCCCTAAGCCTGCTGGGATAGAGGCTCACCAGGGGGGATGAAGAGCCTAAAGCGCCTCCAGCTTGCTGCCACAGACAGACCAGCTCTCTGACGAAGCAATCAGAAAACCAGCTCCTAAAGACAGGCTGCATAAATAGATCTTCCATTTTAAACACACTGAAATATGAAGGAGGGGCACACCACAAACTGACGGAGCTGAAAAGAACTGCCATTGCTGACTGATGGACGTGCAGATAGATTGTGGCCTTAAGGCAGACAAGCAAAGACCAGCAGAACTAGTTCAAAATATATATGTAACTGATTAACAAATGCTAGTTTTTGCACAGTTTTTAAGTTGTATCTCCATAGATGTCTTCAGGATGGTTAGGTTCTTATCCAGGGAATTGAATCAGTTTTCAAAGCCATAGTTATAAAGACCTATGTTCAGCTAGAAGAAGACCAAGGAGACACATACCAGATGACCCCTATAAAGTCTTGATCTTAACATTCAGCCAGTGACATTGAGACAAGCCTAAATCCACAAAAGAATTCATCCAAACTGGTGTTTTGGGATAGTGATTGTGGTATGGTGGACCTATATGGCTCTAATAAGAACAACCCATTGTTAAACTGATCATGTAGTTTATATCCCAACTTATAGCTAGGTGTCAAAGTACTCTCTGCGAAAAAGCACCAAAAGCAGACACTGAACGATAGCAATATTCCAAATGATGCTTGTTTATTCTGTATGAGATATTTTTCCATTTAAACATTCAAAAATGGATTGAAGACAGTTGGGGGGAGCACACATCATCACCTTTCAAATTGATATGGAAAGCTGTTAGCAAACAGCTCCTTATTACCAGCAGTTATGGGACAATATTAATATTAATTTAAAGTCTTGTTTCCGTCTTTCTTTTTCCATGCAAGGCAACAGTACAAGACGTTGCTAGCTGCTACATCAGTTTTTTCTTTTTGCTTAAACAAACTGTGTGCAGTCACTAAACACACCACTCTGGTCAAAATGAGCCGTAAAGTGCAGATGCTATTCAGGTGTAAATACTCTGTAGCTTTTATGACTATGAGCCATTCATCTCCACACTCAGACTCACAAACATAATTCATGCAGGTGTATGTACTGATAAATGTATTAAGCATCATCTAAAACAGTCAATCCACTCCAGAACTGCAAAGTGATAAAAAAAAATACTTACACTCTGAACTGTAAATTGCTGAAATAAGCTTTATTGCAGTCATCTTTTCATATTTGGAGCAATTATAGTTGTATATATTAAGTAATTTATTTCAAATGGACTTTACGTGCTTGATGTGTTCAAATTATTTGCCTAAACAGTTTGGTTTGCAGAAAAAAATTCAAGTGCTTCAAAACAGGTGAAACAGGCTGAGTAGTAGAAAGGTAGTAGAAAGTAGGGTGTGTAAACTGTAGTAGATGATTATGATCATTGGAATGCAGACGGACTGGAGACTCCATCCAGCCTTCAAACAAAAATATACCACTGACACAAATGGGTGGATATAAATTGCAGTAGGATAGATCTGTTCTATTGCAACAAACTAGATTATAGTTAAGCCGGGATAACCCATTCACCTCTGTAGCCACAGCTTCCGTGCATCACAAGACTGAGACTGAAAGCTACACCCACACATGTCCAAACCAAGGCAAGCCACCTTTCCTGTCTGTGTGGGCCTCTAATTTGGGGAAAATGACTAAACATCCAGTAAAAACTGACTCACTATATCCCAAATGTTCTCTAAAAATCACGAGAAGTTGAGGTTTCATGCGTAAAATAAAGACACGGGTACATTAAACTTTGTCATTTTTTTTGTCATTATTTTTGATTGTAGGCTTCCAAAAGGTTTTGGTATGTTAATAATATTCTTTGATCCAGTTTCTTTGAACTTAAACACATATATGATAAAATCCAAGTGAAATTATTTACTTATGTTCTTATCTTTCATAATTTAAATTAAGAGTCATAGAACATTTTAACATTTTAAAGAAACTTCTTATACATCTTTCAGTTATGTGGTAAAGATAATTACTACTCTTTTGCCACCCACAAGTGACTGTGTCGCATTCTAACTGTTTAGTTAATCATTAAACACTAAAATAAACTTTTAATTCTTTTCTATGATGCAACTCGGTACTGGCCCTGCCTTTCCACAACTTGCAAACTTGCCTGAATGATCTTCCCTCATTTCACTATTTAGCTTATTGAAAAAATAGAAATTGAACACATAGTCATGCAGACGCTGACCATTTAAGTATAGTCCATTATATAATCACTATTAGTAGGACGGTCCTGACCTCAACACACAGACACTTTCTCTTTCAAACACGCACACACAAACACACCACTTGCATATCCCCAGTAACGTCAGTTTGATTGCATGGGTAGGCAATGGGACTTAAAAGCATTAGATTAAAGTAAAATAAACATGATCAGACCCTGCCATCTGCACTGGGATGGCATGGTTGCCTAGCAGTGGGCATTGTTTGGCTTGTCTGACGCTGATGTGCTGACGCTGGTGTGTGAGTGCGCGTGTGTTTATGTGTATGTGTCCATATGTGCAGATGGCACCTTTCAAATGATGATGACTTTATTTTCCAAACAGTGTTTCAAATAAAATCAGTCTTGTCTCAAATTCGGCACGTGACCTTTGAGCATACTTTAAATGTGCTTAATACAAGGTTTCATTATGGCAAATAGTTTGTTCTAAGAATAGCGACAGCTGGTGACAGCTGAATATTTTTTTCGTTTTCTTACCTCTTTTAAATCAAACAGTTCAAAACAGATTTTATCATAAAGATAACTCATTTGACTGTGAGACTAAACTACGATGGTACTGCGATATGCCACACCTTCAAAGCTGGTGTGTTTTAGACCTTTGCTTTATGAAATAGATCAAAATTTGGTCATTTGTAATCCCTAAACACCTCTCACCCTCCTCTCATTACCAGCGTGTGGGTGAGAGAGTTATTGAGTCTCAAAATAGAGTCGCAGCAATAATAACAGCGATATCCTGGCAACCCTTATCGTTGTGCTCTGTCAGTGAGACTGCTAATAGGGTTAATATGAGAGAGATAAATGGACATCTTCAGGGCACAAACTAAATTCAAAACACATCAACATTTCCATCAGCTGTCATCATACGTTTGTTCATTATCTCTCTGGATCTATAATAGCCATGTGTACATTTTATTTGCATTGCTCGTGTTGCAGGGACACAAATTTGGTTACACAGTCACATTTTTTTGTTGTTGGGTTTAGGTTAGGTTTAGGGTGAAGGAAGTAAGGGTTACATATACATAAGGAAATGAAAATCAGAATCAGAATACTTTATTAATCCCGAAGGAAATTAGGGTTACAGCAGGCAGCACGCTAATGGCGCATGCGCACTTACAAAGGAACCTTCTGACCAACTTTACACAAACATCACATTGGGGAGACATGTCAGTAAGGTAGGCTGATAGGAAAAAAAAAAACAACGAAAATACATAACATGAGGTAAGAGGAGGAGAGAAAAAACTCCACTCAGACTGAGCTCCTAGTGGGAGAGGGATGGTGACGGACTAAACTGTCAATATGAGGTCAGTACCGCTTCATATAACATGAAGTGGTACTGACACGAAACTGTTGGGTGGTGTGTGCATACTTGGAAACTAAGGCCCAAAAGTGAAAATGCACCATCCATTGGTTATGTAGTATGCTAACTGAAAACCTAACGTTAAACTAAATCAAATCAGTTCACCAAAGGGTTCAAAAAGGAGCATTATAGCAGGCCCTTCCTCTCAGCAGTTGTTAGACTTTATAACCATGTATAATGTGTAATTAATTCATGTGTAAACTAAAAAGATTTAAATAGTAAAATTCAGATGTTGCTCTTGTGTAGTGCCAATGCTACCTCGCATAGTGTAGTCTCGTAGGCTCTCCTGTTTCACAGCCCAAACTGGTCAAGGATCTTCTGTTCCGCTCTTGTGTGAATTTTCTGTCTATGCAAGTGTCAAATATATTTGGGCAGTTCTTTCCTGACAAGTTAAACAAAGCTCAGTCTATCTAGGGTGAGAACATTTAGCGAAACCAATATTGCAACTTTAAAAAATTCTTTAGACACTGTATTAGCTTCTTCCCCATGGTAAGCTACTTTCTACATCAGGGTTATAGTAAAATTTCCAGCAATTTGCTGCCATTGGGGTCATCTTTACTGTTGCATACTGTTGGACTATCTAGACCATTTTCTTTCTTTTTGTCTTGGGTGTGTTGGCTATATGACGTACTGACCATATTTATCAAACATTCCCTTCCTGTTCTGTATGTCAATATAAATGCTGCGGAGCAACAGCTGCATACACATTAAAATCTTACTAGATACAATATAGTGCATATCCACATCTTCAAAACCTTAAACAGCTTGTGTCAGGTTGATTTAAATTCTAACTGTCTGGTTTTATGTCAGCGTAATATCAGCCTTGCTTTTGGTTAACTCACTAGAAACTTGAGCCTCTGTGACTCTAATGTAAAAGACTACTCACTTAAGTAAGTCCCACAATATCATATATCAATCTGCTCACAGTATGTGGGGGAGAGCGAGTCTGAGAAACAGACGAATCTTTGGTTTAGAGAGAAATGCTGAGTTCTTGTGCTCTGCTTTACCTGCAGCAATGGCTAAGAAAAAGAAGAAGAAATATCATTAAAAAAACAGCTGTCATTGTTTATATATGAATTGACCCAGTGGCAGCTTTCAAAAAGTCTGAAAGCTGCAACTAGTTTCATAGATATTCTCTGCAGACTGAAAAAGAGCACTTACAGCAGAGGATACAACTTCCCAGTAACTCCTGTCTTCAGTGATAACCCAGTACCTGTCCCTACTACCAAGCCGGCCTTTTTCCTTCTGGCCAGTACGCAGTAAATGATATGTGATTAAACACAAAGTGGCAAATGAAGCGGAAGTACAAACACTGCAATCTGCTCATTTCTCCTGAGAAAACAGTTGTCCCTCAGTGAAAAATGCAGTGACCCACACACCCTTTCATTAAGGTGGTCACCTTCACAGCGCATGCTAAAGAGGAAACAAGAGAGAGGACTGCCATGACACCATACTTTCCTGTAGTCATACTATTAATTTAGAGCCATAAGGATAAAAATCACCCAGGTTTTAAAACTTGGTTACTATAACGCCCTCTGGTAGAATCTCAAACCTCCAGTTCCCCGTTGAGCGTCATAAGTAAAAAAATAGATGGAGAGGGATATAGTTATTATTTTTTTAAGAAAGAGGTGAGAAAACAAAGACAGGAAGATAAAGATAAAGAATAAGAAATTGCGGTTTGTCTGTAAAATGCAGCCAATGAATATTAGGGCAGAGGTAGCTGTGCTCATCCCTGTTTCCATGGTGACCTGAATGTGCTGTCGGTGCAGTGACGCCAGTCTGGAGCATTGCGTTGCATGAGCCACACGTGCCAATGCCCAGCTGACAGCAGCGAGCATACGCCTGTATCTATTCATAGCACCCAAGTGATGCTCTGAAGGGACACGGGCAGCCTGGAGTTCTGGCCAAAGAGGCCAGGTGTCCAAACCTGGATGAGTACGGACCCAGACCGAATGCTACCCTTCATCCTTGATGGAGGTGCTTGGAGAGAACGTGGGAAGAACACATAGCAGGAGTTCTGTCATTGCCTCTTTGATCTTTGTCCTCACCAACAAATTGGCCCCTGACCCCTTTTTTTGAGGTTTCTAAACAGATGACACAGGTACAGCATGCATATGCGCATGTCCAAAAACACAAAATCAAAAAGAGGAAAAGCAAAATATTTACAAACTCGATGGGGTAATGAGCATTTGTTTGAGGTACACTTATTCAGTTTTCAAAGTCACCTTTATTTTCTCTTAAACTGACTGTTCACATACTGGTAATATACAAACACACTGTGATTACCCACCATATAACAACTTGGTGAAAAAAAACAAACAAACCCTCATCCCTGAAAAATGCGCAACAAGTCCAGTTGTGAATTTCCCTCACTGCCAAATATTCCACAGTCAACGGTTAGTGGTATTATAACAAAGTGGAACCGATTGGGAACAAAAGTAACTCAGCCATGAAAGGGTAGGCCACATAAAATCAAAAGCAAGGTCACTGGATGCTGAGGTGCATAGTGCAGAGTTCGCCAACTTTCTGCAGAGTCAGTTGCTACAGATGTCCAAACTTCATGTGGCTGAAAAGTTTAATTATATATATTTTTGTAAATGTAAATATTGAAAATATGCTCCAAACTTGCTCTGCAACTCTGCATCCCCTCCACTGATGTTAAAGCAGACCGCTGCTGTCCATGTAAAACATTTGAGAAGTGTTCTACTGAGAAGATATTAAAAAATAATCCTATAATCATCTAGAATTTAAGCAGTAAGTCTCTTCTGAAATCCCCTGGATTTAAATATTTTACGAGTAGAAAACAATAACTGCAGCACATAGTCAAACAGTTGTAATTTGCCATCACAACACGTGGTCTAGAATGTGATATCTTTAGCAAGAGTGCTTGAAACACCAAGTCAGTGCCCCTTTTGTGAGCAATTGTTCAGGCTCAATTGGTATTTCTCTAACACCGCTTTGTGCGAGATCAAGCAGAAAAAAAGCAGAGGCTCTGTGGCAACGAGAAGCCCATTGTGGTCCGTCAGCCTAAAGTTAGCTTTCGGTGTGATGTCTGGTGTCAAAGGCCATTGTGGTTCCTGACATACTACAGTGAAGGGACAGAGCTGCTGAGTGCAAATGATCTGTGCAGGACTTTTTTGTGAGTGTGTAGCTAGTTGTGTATCGTATTGTTAAGGCATATTTTTATGTATTGGAGGTGCAACACATAGGCAAAATGTTTTTGTTTGTTGTATATAGCTGACATAGGACTTTCAGACCTTTGGGGTCAGCAGTTTCCCCCCTTTAGGAAAGGGACAGAGTGAGAGATGAACCATGTGGATCCCCTATTATGCCCCTATTGTGCCCATGCAGCTGCATAAATAGTGCTATTGCAGAGGCCTCTGGCAATTCAAAAGTGCTGTACAAGACACTTTGAGATAAAGGTTTGGTAGACCCGTCTACACCATTAGGAAGAGAAGAGACGTTTTGCCCAATTAAAGCAGAGAAGTTGACAGATTCAATACACTTATAGTCTCATGACCTTCAGTGTGGCATGTATTTGTATCTATAGCCATCTTTATTTCCATCTGCAGTCTAGTAGAAAAAGAAAGTTTACCCTCTTTCAATTGTAAGGGTTTTTGTATCAGGACATTAACAAAAAACTATCTGGAGTTTACCAGGTTTTAAAGGTGGGTAAACACAACTGCACATGACAAATTAGACTGTTTTTATTTATTTAATAAAAAGTAAGCCAAAAACAAAATACACCCTTACTGCTTAAGAATGTACACCAATCAGGCATAACATTATGACCACTGACAGATGAGGTGAATAACATTATCTCGTTGTACCTCTCACCTGACCCCCTCTGTACATATTAACAATGATTTTAAACCAGATATTTCAAATTTGAATTCATCTCTCCATAAAACCTGTTGCCACTGATTTTCAGTCCAGTTCTTGTGTAATTGGGCCTATTCCCCCTTTCCCCTTTCTTAAGAATGGCTTCTTGGTAGCAAAGCCCTTCTACTGACACTATTTCTGGTGAGGTTTCAGTGAACACTAGATGGATCAACTGAAGTGTGTCAGGTCTTTGCTGGATTTTTTTCCCTGTTTCTTAAGGATATGACTTTCCAACATTGTTTATTTGCTGTAGTCGCTCAAGCCTGTCACTCTTTCCTATGTTCTTCACCAGTCTAGTTTCTGCAAATTTCCCGCCAAGCCAGAATGTCTAGTTTTTGGCTAATAGCTCTTTGGGAATCACCTTGTTGGTAAAATGATTCTTTTATGCCTTGATAACTGTTTAACATTGGCAAACTATTGAAATGGGTACAAAGTCTGCGTTTTTGTGAAGGGCTGCTAGTAACAAGAGCTAAAGATACAATTTAAAATAGATTCCCTGCTAAGCGGTCTGTTATGAGTAGACACAACACTGATTCATCCCTTGGGTTAGATGTCTTTTTATGCTTGAATGGTTCATAGGTCAAACATTTCTTTGAAAATGGTCAGGTACAGGGACTAGAGTGAAAATAAATGACTTTGTGTATGCGTATTATAGTTCAGAGAAGTTGTAGCATGTGTGTTCACAGATGTGTGTTGTATGTGTGTGCATGTGTTGTGTTTGTGTTATAATTCACAGTAGTGGTTCTTCCCAAGTGTACTAAGAGTGCGGCTACAGCATGATGTGACAACACCCGCCTGCACATATGTGAGCATCTGCTGGCCATAGCTTGAGGACGGTTGCTTAGGACTTGCATGCATGCTGAGGTAGGAGCAAGCCTGGGCAAGTTCCTTTCCCTTCACAAGACAATAGCAGCTCAGATGCCTGGCTGAGAAGGAGTTTTAGGGAATCTGTGAGAGACAAGGGCCTCTCACACTCACTCAATTTCCTGACATTTATGCTTTTGCCAAAAAAAGAATATACAGAGAAAAGACCTCTATTTACAGAAATGCTGATGACAGGTGGGGGTCAAATACTTCACTGACTATTCAAAAAAACAAGTTTATGGTGAAGAATAAATTGAAGTGATCATTTTTTCCTGTTGTGTTATATTGTACATTACCTTCCACACAAAGGTGTATTTTTATAAACACTTGTAATATTTTCAAATTTGATTTGATTTGTTTTGATGAAAGTGCAAGTACAAGTTGTAAGCTAGGACTGATACCATTTTATTTCATTTTATTTAACTTTTAGCAGTTATTCATATTATTATCACTGGAACTGTGTACCCTTTTGACTTTTATCCTTTTATCCAGTTTGTAATAAAAGCTCCCAATTTTAAGCATTTCACACAACTATGTTTAAACACAGTGGCAGTGAAAATACTGAATCTTAAATCCTGAAGGTTACACAAACTGACCCAAATGACGTGTTGCTTTGCTTATTTAGCCTTACATCTTCACGGTTGTTCAAAGAAGGTGAATTGTTCCTAGAAGACTGTTGGCTCACCTTGTTGCTAAAATAAAAAAATACAACTAGGTGTGAAAAAAATAAATGAGTTGACTAATGTTGGAAAAAAAAATGTAGACCATATATATACAGTCTTTAATTTTTGCTTGTGCTAATGGTTAGATTTGTCAATACAAGAAGAATGAAGAGATATTTGGTGCATATGTTTACTGAGGCTTGGGCGTTCATTGAGATTATGAGTCTTCCACACACAGACTTGTTCAGGTGCATATGCTGAAGTCAGCTATGTTACTATCTATCTATCTATCTATCTATCTATCTATCTATCTATCTATCTATCTATCTATCTATCTATCTATCTATCTATCTATCTATCTATCTATCTATCTATCTATCTATCTATCTATCTATCTATCTATCTATCTATCTATCTATCTATCATTCTGACAAAATATTTCAATAAGTGGCAAGAGGGGGTGGGATAAATCCAACTGCAACACCCATTATAGAAAATATTTTATAAAGCTGTCAAGGATAATCTATGAGGAGTTACAAATACATTAAAATGTTGAAAGACTGTGTTATATGGTGTAAAGTTGAAAGCAACCTTGAACTCTTTAGTGCCCTTCGCTCTATGTTCATGAATCAAACAAAACACCCAACTTTGAACTTGACCTTCATTTTGATCCCGGATACACACTTGTTAAGTTTGTGACTCTGCATCTTACGTGTCAGATTATTAGTGTTTAAAATGATTTTTTATTTATTTATTTAGGTGTTACAATTTTAATTATACTAGAATACATAAACAGTACTAAGCAAAAGACGTAAACTCACACATCCTATAGTCACTATGAAGACCACGATGCTTGCGTAGTGCTGACGTTTTTTCCCCAACCATCACGTTTACTATGGTAAAACACTCATCACTTCATACTCACACGGTGAGATCTATTTTATTTAAATGGCTACAAATTCATAATTCAGCACCTTAGACACAGAGATATAAGGCATGACTTTCTAAACGAATATTATAGCCATTTTCCCCTTAAGGAGCACTGTGGTTGTTTTACTACCTCCTCACCCAGCGAGCAGTCTGGTCTGGAGGCTGGCACTCGCTTTGCTTTATGAATGGATGGGTGTGGCGCTTGTGACAAGCAGTGATGCAGTCATCACTGTGCTCGTTGATAAGCGCTGGCGTGCTGTCCATGCAGGATGGTTTGGAGTGAAGCACAACTGGGTTCTGCCACCGCCTGGGAAAGACAACGCGGGAAGGAAAGGGGAGGAGAAGACAGAGAGAGAGAGACAGCGGCGACAGTCTACTCCCCAGCAAGGACCAAACTTCTGGCAAGGGATTCGGTGAGACGGGGGACTAAAAGATAAAAGTGCGGGTGAGATAGAACAAAGGGCAAATGCACTTTTATTTAGGGATATGCTGTTTAGTTATAGGCGGATTACAAATAAATAAAAATGGAAGAAATATAAATCAAGACAGAAAAGATCGAAACGGGGCTGATGCCACGAGGATGAAATGTATGCCAGAGACGCTCGTACGTCTGCGACGTAAAGTGTAATATTTTAAGAAACAAACAAAATAAAATAAATTTAAAAAAAGAAAAAAAAAAGAAATAGAGTAGTTCAGCCATGATTCTGCTGGGTAAAAACAGTCAGACAAAAGAAAGCAGGGGCAAGGTTCCCCTCCTCCGTGTGTTCCCTCCTTGTAGGTGTGACAGAAACAACAAAGGGACGTGGAAAAACTCGCATCAGGACCACAGGCTCACAACTACCCAGACAGATCCCGGAGCACAATAGCAGGGGTCTGCAAACAAGAGCATGTCTGCAGGTTTTGCAATATGCAGCAGTCTCCGTGTAATTGCATTTCTCCTGGCGTCTCTCGGCTACAACAGTCGGGAGTATTTTTCTTCTGTCAGCTCTGGCAGATCTTTACACGAAACGAAAGCGATGATTTGAGGAATTTCAAGTGCTGAACCGGAGGAGCAAGTGTTAAAGCATGTGAGTTATGATTAGATGTTGTCATCCCGAGGAATGCTCTTAAGTGATCGCAATTGTTTGTGCCTTGCAGTTTAATGGGGAGAAGCGAGAGACGAGCGCTGCCCAGAATAAAGCGAATGGAGTAGAGCAGCGGAGAGGTGTGAACTTAAAGTGGACGTCGAAGGGGGGAAATAAAAGAGCCCTGAACTGATTGCAGAAGCGAATGTGTTTCAAAGGTAGGAGATTACAGGGATTGTTGCACATGCTACGTGTATTGCCATGCCATTTAATCTGTATGCTCGCTACAGAGCAGTTCACAGTGCAAGACCACATGTGGACAGACAGCAAAGGGTTGCATAACGATTCAGTTAGTTTGGGCTGTTCAGTGTATTGCGCTATCGACATATCGCAGGCTGAACTAGAACAGCCTCCGTTTTGAACTTCTCCGAAAGCTTTTTGGGAGGTTACATAAGTTATCTTAGAGGGGGTGTACTGAACAAACACTTGAAAAGTAATTGAAATTTTACTTTATCTTTTTATTTGTAGATCTTCCTATAGAACCCCCCCCCCCCCCCACACACACACACACACACACACACACGTACACACAAAAACACTGATTTGCACAGCACTGATGAAACTTTGTGACCTACCTAAAAGGGCAGTTTGGGTTTTTGTTTTTGGCAAGTGGAAGTTCTACCTCATACTCTTCCCACTTTTCTTTTTGTGGTAAAAAGGGGGAAGAACTGCACAGATCATCTTGTTTAGCTGTGCTCTACTGTAAATCCCAGTTTCTTCTGCCATATGGTGATGTTCCCTGCAACTGCTAGTTTGCTTAGCTTGGTTAAATACAGAATTAGATGTGCTCACCACCTGCAGAAGTCTGGATACATGAGTCAAGCTTAAAGGAATAGCTGCAGAATGGAGTCACTTAGTGTCTACAGAGCCAAACAGTGATTCGCTGCAGTTACTGGCCAAAGCATGGAAAGAAAACTGGTTTCTCTGACAACAGTCTAAACACCCTCCCTCCCCCCCTTCATCAACCACAATAGAAGCATGGTGAAAATGTGGTGGGTGTAGGGATGGTGTGACAAAAGTTGACATCAGTTCCTCCACTTTTCCCTCGCTGTTCAGTGTTTTTTCTATCAGCTGTGGAATTTGAACCGTTCTTCCTTTTGGGGTGAGGCCCTTCCCTGCGTCTGCTCAGAGGAGTAGGATGTCTCAGTAGATGCGGTGCATATGTGTTTGTGAGTGTGTGTTTAAGTAAGTGTGTGTGGGTAACTGGGGCTTTCCAGTAGAGTTGCACACCAAACATTCTTGGCTGTCGAATGGCTGACTAGCGCGCCAAGTCCACACAGCTGGGAATCGTATAAGAAGAAGTGTCTTTGTGTGATCTGGGCAATACGACGCACATGCACAGTCACATGCGCGCACATGCTCATGCACAGAACTAAAACACACAAATAGTCTGCTTTAAGCCTGCACCTCGGCTCAAGAACAATTTGAATAGTTGGTGTCTGTGAGGTGCATGTGTGTGTGTGGTAGGTGTATTAGATGTAACTAGTAATAAAGTGACGCTCACACACACGCTGGTGGAATTCAACATAACTCTTCACACACACAGAATGGAGAAAATATAACAGAGACTCAGTCATCCTGCAACAGTGTCTTCTTTTCCCAGCACCACATGATGTTTGTCCTCTTTAGTAAGTTTTGAACAGAGAAAACATGGTGGTGGTGGTGGAGGTGGTGGTGGTGGGATGGAGAGGGAGGGTGGGAGGGCAAAAGAGAATAAGAGAAGGGATTGTGCTGGCGATGCCAATTGTACAGTTTGTTTCTTATTGGCTGCTTCTCTGGTTGTTGTTGTTGTTGTTGTTTTAAATGGCGTGTCAGTGAGCAAAGAATGTGTATGCAAGAGCAGAATGCAGAGTGAGAAAGAACATAGGCCTTTGTCTGCTGGGAGAAGAGAAGAGAAGCAGATAGTATCAAATTAATATAGGAGAAATTGAGCTGTAGAGGGAAGAAAAAGGACAGGAGTTCAAAGAAGAGGGACACGAAGAGGTTTCGGCCATGGAGGAAAGAGTAAAGCAGGGTGAGAGAGTGAGAATGAGAAATTCTGACAGAGTCCTATTCCATATTATTGTAAACATGAAGGCAGAACCCTTCTTTTTCTCAGATCTGTCCTGTTTTCTGTTTGAACCAAGAAGCTGATAAAGGAACGATTTCATTAGAAGAAATGAAAAGAAAAAAGAAAAAAACCAGATAAGTTAACAACTGGCTCTTCTTCTTCATCACAATCTGTTCAAAAAACAAACAAAACATCCCTTTAGAAATGATCTCTTTCCACATGTTGAACATTTGCCTTATGATAATCAGCTGCACCGTGTCCCTAGCACTCGCTGATTTCTTTGTACTTGCAAGTGTGGCTTGGTGCGATTACTTTACAGATTGAAACTGCTCATCTGAACAAAGTTCTTTTTGTACAAAAAACTGAATGTCTACATTATATGATGCATACGGGAAGCAAAACACACATTTGCAAGGCCAGAGAGTCTGTGCGTGAGGGAATATGTTTTAGTTGTGCGAGACTTGGATAAGAAGGTGTTGTATCATCAACAAGGACGGACCGGGGTGGGACAGGACCACACGATCAAACGAGAGGAGATAAGAGAGCTGGCTGAATTCAGAGAGGGTGTCTTTGTCCATTTGTGGTTCCTCAGATAGCTCCAGGCTGGATTGAGGCCAGGGGCTGACAGGGGTTGTGTCTAGAGATCTGAGATCGCTGCACTGATAGGAAGGCATATTACACAACATCACTGCTGAAAGAATACGATTAAGGTTTTTGGTTTCAAAGGTTTTATGCTGCAAAAGTCATTTTGTTTGTGGTATTTTAACTTTTAGATTTTGGCTTTTCCAGATGTGCCTTGGATTCAGTGCCCGTCATGCAGGAAACGCTGCCTGCCACTGCATTGTGTGGCTGCAAAATGACAGATTACCAGAGAGCTGAGGTAGGTTAGGGCCACCTAAAATTATAGCTGAAAAGAAACTTCCAAAAAAAAAAAAGACTAGTGGACTGATATTTGAAACGGCCGTGAGCTAACAGTGGCTCTGACAGTCTGGCATGCAGAGACACATATAGATTGTTCTGCTTTTACACTCCTCAACCCATGCTATAGTTTCTCCATTTCTCTATTTAATCACATCTCTTGCTCGTTGTAACCTGTTGTCCTGTTTCTATTTTGCTGTGTGGAAACTTGGGTGCGTGTGTGTCTGCATGTGCATCCAGGAAAGGATGGCGAGATATTCTCCCGAGACCAAGTGGCACCATTTGGTGGCTTGGCTGTACTGCATCTCTATTTATGTTCATGCTTGTGTTGTGATTGTGTCCTGGTCGTACGGCTCTATCACTGTGACGACTACATCTTCCTGTGCAACTGTGCATGATTATGCATGCATAGTTTTGCATGTGTGCAAGGCTGTATGCAATTTGACCCCTGGAAATCTTTCTTTAGCATCTGCTCCTCTCATTTGTGGCAGAAAGCCGATCCCTTTTGGTGAACTGGCTCCAGCATCATATGACTGACCAAATTGCGATGATGTTTTGGAGTGCGCGTGTTCTGCAGTACAAAATGACATTGCATATCATAACAGGTTGCCTTTTGGCTATTGATGTATATGTGTGGAGTTGTGTGGGTGTGGCTGTCTCCTTGCATCGCCTACAGGACGCTCTAAGCACCTCCCAGGCCCGAATGGGCCCGCGCAGCTCCATAAATCTAGCTCGTGTTGCTCACACAGCAGTAATCTCTAGCGTCTTTTATTTTCGATGCCTGCAAGCCTGGAACTCTGTCTCCTTATCTTCCTGTTTGTTTTCACATCTTTCCTTTCCTGCCTGTCTATCCATTCATAACAGCAATTTGGCTTTCATTAACTAAGGATGGGGGGGAAAAAAACAAAAACCAATTAGCACCTACATTGCCAGAAGCTCTCCTTGGGTTACAGAAAGTGACATAAAGAAAAGGAGAGTTTCTCTGAAGTTTCGCACACATATTTGCTCATTTTAGCATTGTCCTCCACTCAATTTCTGTCCCCACTTGTTTTAAAGAGGACACTTGCAGTGTAAAGATGATTTTTCAGTTATTTCTTTAGTCATTCTAGCAGCTTTCCCATCACAGGGATGCATCCAAAAAATCTTTTAATGCAGTCAAACACAAGACCCACAAATATAGAAACAATGACTCACACAGTGAAGCTTTTAAACTCCAAAAACCAACATTTCCAAACCACACTGTATAGACATAAACAGACTGACACATACATACAGTATCTGTCTCGTCTAGTAATAGCCAAACGCAGATTCTCAGAGAGCAGAACACCCAAGGGTGCCGTTCCTGCTAATCCAGGTCAGACCAGCTTCAGTCTTGGCTGAACCACCCATGAAACCACAGGATTTTTAATCTGTAATTTTGCCTGTGCTTGTGCGGTTGGCTGTATTTAAGGTGTTTCCTTGCATGTCTTCTTTGACACGTACACATTGTTGCCCCGTGATCGCCCGCCACGTGCCATTTATTCGAGCGCTGCCCAATTTTTTGCTGTTTCAGAATGATGCAGCATGTCTGACTGATGCTCTCTCGGCTCTCTGTCTGTCTCGCTTTCTCACACAGTCAAGGACACACACACACACACTCCAGAATAAATTAATCAGATATGATAACTGATAGAAGCAAACGCGATGTATGCAGGACTGCAGTGTCTGTGGTTTGTTTCCTCATGAAAATTGGAAATTGACTCATCACATATTATGTGGTGTGGCTAGACATTTTAAGCCATGTTCTATTTTTAGTTATTGCAATACAGGGATCTTTTCCTTCATTTAAATCTATTGAGGGGAAAAACAATAAAACACTGAGTCATGTAGGTTGAGGTCAGACACAGCGGATCACAAAATACAATTTAAGGGTTAGACAATAAAATCTGGTTTATCACCTGTGGTCTTCTTAAAGCAGACAGTTTGGAAATTGTTGCACTGACTGGCAATGAAATATTCTCGGTCTTTGTTTCTGTCTCTCTCTGTCCCACTGGAATACATCACCAGAGTTAACATAAATATTTAATCATTTTATTATCTTCATTCCTGTTTAATGGCCCAACATACTTAATAGCAATGCACTCAACAACATCAGAGGCCAGGTTATACAAAAATATTGACTTCTTGAGTCTTGTTAAGCTCCATTATGGTTTTCTGGTCAGCTGTCTTTTAGTTTCATCTTTGAAAGAGAATATCTTTGTGCTTCATCTTAACATTTATTTGGTTGAAATGACCTGTGCCCACAAGTGGCTAGGATTAGCTGGTATCATTGATGGTGGAGCATCCAAAAGAGCCTAACCCCACGCCCTTAATCAAACGATTAAAACTTGTGTGGCCGTGCTATGGCTTAGCAAATTAATGACATGTGGTCACAGTGCGTGGTGATAATTGCATGCTGGTTGTATCATCAGGCCATGGCACAGCGGTGTGGAAATAAATAAAAAGGAACCGCTAGTATAGATTTTTCCATCACTATTTTGGGATGCCTCTGTACACGGGATATCAGCTTTGTTTCTGCGCACACATTTGCTGTCTTGTTTAATGACATTCCTGCATTTGGAGATTGCATGATGACCTCCTTTGCGATACAGCCGAGCAGCGTGTGTAGGATACTCCAATTTAGTGCTTTTAGGTGAAAATCATATCTCTTCATTTGATGATTTTTTTTTCTTTTTTTGAGATTTCAGGCCAGCTGACGGATTACATGCCACCTGCACTGCCTGAGAAAATGCTTTGACCACTCGGGATTATAAAACCCACTCAATGGGCTGAACTGAATAAAATTAAAAATGCATTGCTATCGAGGTAAATGCTTTATCTGTGAGATGCAAGGGTTTTACCTAACAATTCGTTTGTTTTTGTTTTGTTTTCTCAATTCTAATACAATGCGAGGAACTCTGCAGAGCAGCGCAACTAGATAAATGATATGCAGGTTATTTGAAGTAAACACAACAAAGGGCCTTCCTGTTATGCCATGGTGCTCTGTAATGTGGCTATCTGACTATTTCTGAGTCTCCCTGTGATTTTTTTTTTGTTGCTGTTTACACTTATGCTCTTCCCCTCCTCTCTATCTTCATATCTGTTTCTTTATGTAAGCAAGTGTCTTTTAAATAGAAGCAGATGGATACTGCATTAGGCTGATAGCAATATGGATATTGCAAGAAAAATGGAAGCGAGGATGAAAATGTGCATTATATCAAACATAGAAATGTTACATTAACACGCTCATTTACAATATTTGACAAGGATCTTTCAGTTTTCAAAAGAGAACACACAAAGTTATATGTTTTTACAATTTAACAAATTAAATGCCACACATAGCAGTTGGAATATTTTTGATTATTAAAAGAAAATAATGAAAACTCATAATCCAGCCGACATGTTTGACCTGTGGTATGGGCTTTCATAGGTAGAATTTCCTAAGCTGTGGTGTTTGCAAGCCAAATAGATTAGGAATCTCTGATACACAGTATTTTGCAGAGTGAGCAGGGTTGATGTACTGACTTTGTGGAGTGTGATCTCGGCGGGCCTACAGTTCTGCTTTTCTGTGCCAGACTGAAGTCCAGAGGTGTTTGTCTTGGCTTCGTTCTCTGTTTGATCAGGCTGTTTTGAGAATACTGACTGACCTGTGCTGAGGCCAAATACATCTCTCTCCTCACAACTTTAGCATTTCCTTTGCCTCTGTCCCTTCTCTGTCCTATTGTCTCACAAGTTTAGAACTTTGAAACATTAAATTTAATGTTCATTTTCAAAATATTCTTAAACCTAGCAGTTTGAATTGGACCTTTTTTTCTTTTTGTACAAGATAAAGAACAAAATCAAAAATATATTTTTTTTCTTTTTATTCATGCAGTTTTCAAGGGCCCAGTTTCCTTCTTCTTCCCCTTTTCTTGTTAGTTATCTGATCTTAACCTCACTCCAAAGTTTAGTCTTATATGTGGTTCAGAGAGGTCACTAATACTTCTAACCTTACCACGGGTAGTAGGGAAAATGTCAAGACCCACTTATAGATTGCATGTATTGCGAAAGAGACTCCATCCTTTGATCTGCTGTAAAGTGCTGGTCAATAAAACTCTTAAATGCCCGGTATAGTGCATAGCACTCTGCACAACATAAATATCTGCATTCGCATGCATTTTGGCTGGGCGCGTTAAGGCTGAGAGAGCCTAAATATTTCCCATAAAACTATTACAAAGCACTAAATACTTTTCCCTTTTACAATGCATCATTAATTTCTAGTGTTTGGTGGCATTTTCTCTCATTCCTGCCAATAGATTTCTCAAATAATGTTGTTACTGCAGTGACTATCAACAAGGCAACCATGGTGAACCACAGTTACCTATGCAATAAATACAAATATTTAGTCCATTTGATAAAGGATAAAGAAAGGTTTCTCTTGGACTTGTAATCTCACACTAATGTTCAACACTTGTTCAGAAAGAAAAAAAAGAATCTCTTTAAGTAAATGTGCCAACGGATCACCGAGAAGTGCTACGCCTGCAGCACCATGCCTGTTTAATGGGTGGCGTTTCCTCTTTTATAAAGGATATAAAAATGTAATTCTAACAACCGATCTGCTTACTCTTTCCCTGCCATCACAATATTATTAAAATTAAGTAACACAGTATCCTATATACAACACTTTCCAAGTAATTCCCGATAAGATCATCACTGATCCCTGCTGATGGATTTACTAAAGGGCATACTAAGACAGTATATCAAAAGGATTATATCAATTTCAAGCTGACAATGAAAATTTTTCATGGATTATACACTAAACTTGTTCAAGGCAGGAAGGAGAATAAAAATCAATCATATCAACCATGGTGTACTAAACCTGGGCCTGTTCTCTATTCTTAAGTGTATTTTTAAATTATATGACATGCTAAATATGTTGCTTGCTTAAAGGAGTCAATCTCCTTCAAGGCTAAAGCCTCCTGACACTGGTTTCCTGTGCTAACCTAAATTCTGCCCTCAGCTTCTGAAGTTACTCCAGCTCTGGTCCTACTTCCTTCCCAGCCTCCATCCCCATTTCCATATCTGTCTCTGTGTCGTTCCTTAACCTGAATCTCACACCCCAGCTTCACATAATTTCCTGCTGCCCCCCTGACCTAAGTACCTAACTCATCTCCACTAGTGTAATACCCTGATACCTGCACAGCCTATGAATCCTTAGGGTCCTAATCGGCTTAGCCATCACCTGTCATGGTAACTAAAGTAATCTTTTTTTTTTTTTTACTGGAGCATAATATATGCTCCATTTATCACAAATTAGTAAAAAGGACTCTTTATGTATCAAGCTGTGCTCAGGTTTTCTGAGAGACGCCTTATATAAAAAGCTGCCAGCCCTGGTAAAATTAAAAAACACCCAGGTTGTACAGATATGTTTAGGTTAGAAATAGGGCTAAGTTTCCACCAAACTGAACTATCACTTTAAGAGTTTGGACCAACGGCTGAAGAGAGCCTTAATACGATTAGCCCTGGCACTTGACAGCTACAGCTTAAGAGGCACCTCCGTTGACCTGTGTGTCTGTCCAGCAGAGAGTGTACATGTGTATTTCCTTGCATTCATATATGATCTTAAGGTTGCCTTTTTAGAGTATCAGGGAGGCTGTTTGTCTGTCCGTGCACGTACTCCTGTAAACCTGAATTGAACCAAAAGCCAACTTTTTTTTTGTAAATCTTTATCTGTTACTGCATGCACTGGAGCTCAGCAAGCCATGCCTGTGCAACCTCAATCCCCCAAAGTCAGAATGCAGGAAGTACATAACTTCAAAGGCAGATGCATAGTCTGTCTTTATCGCAGAAGGTTTGTGCCACTCAAGAATTTACTTTTTCACTCTTCTGCATGTCAAAACCCCATATCCACCTTGGCTATCACTCACTGCTGTTTTGTCTCAGGCTGTGATTTTGGATAAAATAGGCTTACAAGCAAGGAATTTAAAACAAGAAAACGATTCAGCAAACACAAAGCCGATGGAATCACTGGAATTTGCCACTGAAGTGTTTTTACTTAGAACTGAGTACTGGGTACTTGAGGCTGTGCCAAAGACACTATATCCACAGAGAGACTTGAGTAACTTGACTTGAATATGATCTGCCGGTGGTTGCGATGGGCTATGGGGTTGTGGTTGGGTGCGCTAGATGCCGCATTGCTCTAACTGGGTCGTTTTGGCACTCTAGGGCTGCTAGTTGAGGACAGCGAGGAATATACAGCACCGTGTTCTTTTTCACTCCAGGCACTTCATTGCGAAAGCCAGGCACCACACTGTGAAACATTTAAGTTGGCATTAATATCATAATCAGAGGTCTGTTTATTCTCAGACAGACAGCAGGCAGTTAAACAAAGAGACCTTCCCCTCTCTCCCCACAATAAACCCTCAGTGGTGCCGCCCTCCTCCTCTTTCCTTTTCCCAGCCTCTCGCCCTGTCCTAAAGACACTTCACATTCCCAACATATTCAACCATCATGGCCCACCAGCATCAACAGCACAAACTTGACCTGGAAATATATCTGTATTAAAGTCGTTGAACATTTTTCTGCAGCCAAGCAGTCAGACTCAACAAGCTGCCGGCCCACATGTTATGACACTGGGGGAATAATAGCTGCAGACAAGTATGTCAACAGAAAGTTTTACCTCTTATATTGGGTCTGCTGCAGAACTTGAACTTTAGCAATTTAGCAGCTCAAACAAATTAGTCTATATTTATTCCTTCCAGAGACTGAGGGGGTGGTCGAGTGTGCATGTAAAAGAAAAAAAAAACAGTCTCAAAAATGCTAACGTGTCTGAATCAAGCAACATGGTGTGTGTTTGTGTGTGTGTGTATGTGTGTGTGTGTGTGTGTGTGTGTGTGTGTGTGTGCGTTTAAATATAGCTGTTGTTTTTTAGTTTTTGTTTTACAAGGCATAAAAGATAACTAAGTATGTCTCCCTAACACAAAACACCATTTAAGCATTTTAATAGTCTATAATATCTTCTGACCAATCAATTGTCGCTTTCTTTAAAGGTTTCACTCGTTCGGTCACAAGCAGTGCAGTGACTTGTCTTCATTAGCGTGTAATAAAGCAATGACCACTGGTCCCACACATGTAGTTTTCCAGCTGGCTCATGATAAGGCATATTACTGATAACTTCGCAAGTAAACAATTCCTCCAGCCTCTCTCCCTCACTTCCTCTTTTGCGCCCTTGCCTGTCTGCCTCATTTTATACTTTGTCTCAGGCCTTATCTAGCGTTAAATGTTTTTCACGTAAACTCACACTGTGCCATCGCCCATCGCCAAATAGGCCGGCTGTTACAAAACACACTCTATTTCATGCCAGGGTGCCGGCTCTGGCAACACTCAGCCACTTCTCCATGCCACTCTGTGTATGTGTGTGTCTGTGTGAGGGAAAGAGAGAAAAAAGAGACAGAGCTTAACAGTGGGAATAAAAAAAACTGACATATTTGAATTTATGAGCTTTTTTTTTTCAATATTTTCCCACCATCAATCATGTACTGTAGAAATGCCAGTTTCCCACAAGCTCGTTTCACTAACGTTCACTTACTCCAGATTCACCTTTGACCTTTCATATCTGAATTTTCTTCCCAGAGAAGCAAATGCCACATTTTTTTTTCTTGTCCCTCACCTCTAAAACAAAATTGTATGACAAAATCATCCCGCTAGACACACAAGTGAATGCTCTCATCCTGTAGATCCACATATGGAGTGTAATGTTTGCTGGTGTGTGTGCTTTGATATGTGTGTGTGAGTCAGTGCCGAAGGTAGAATTTAATCTTTGATATCGTTATCAGTTCCAGGGTGATGGTGGACTGTTTGCAAGACCCACTGGAGCTCTGACCTACTTGTGTCAGTGAATAGGTTGCATAGGCTGTTTTTTTGTTAAGAGTGTGTGTGTTTGTTAGAGTTTTGGGAGGGTGTGCACTTAAAGCGAACTCTGTGTGGACACAGGGAGTGTGAGAAGCTGGGTGTTTTGACAGCTTTAGAACAGTTCCAGCACAGTGTTGGGGCAGGGGGTGAGCCGGCCTGTTGGATATATGAGTGTGCGGCGAGGGTGAGAATAGGGTCAGCGGAGGAGTGGATAGGAGGGGATGAGATAAACGCAAGAAAACACTACCAAAAAATGCTCGTTTTGAATTTCTTTATGAGTAAACATCTGAAATGAATTGATTCGAAAATTTATTGTTTGTTATCCCTTAGCAATACATCTGAAGAGCAAACCTTACCCCTTACTTGCAGTTAAAATAAAACAGATATTAGTCTTGAACTTTACTAAGCTTAAACAAAATGAATTCTATCGAAATAAATGCATTTCAACATGCCATTCCTTCCTTTGGTTAAACCAGAGGAGCACTAAATATACTGCAGACAAAACTGAGCATTTGTCCAAGCAGCAAGACGCCTCTTTGCCGAAGCATTCCTGCCAAAAGAGTGATCTCAACCCATTCTCCCAACTTTAATCTCACCAAAGTGTAAAAGCTACGGGACTAAACTTCCCACACAGTTAATAAAAGACCCATAAAGCTTGTCTAACAAAACACAGTCCTTTTTGTTTTACTGTAGCTGAATGGGGCCAGACATCACCTCAGAATTGTGCTGCTTAAGAGTTCTCTCACAAGTACACCTCTCCCCCCCCAAAAAATAGGGGGGGGGGGGGGGGCTCTCCACATTTCCTAAGCCCTCTCTGTGCCAGTGGTGTTGAACCCCTGCTTTCTCCAATGGCATTCCAGCCCATCTTTCATGCTGTTTCATTGTGGCCATGCCAGCCAGGTCAGGGGGCAGTATTTTCTCAGGGCTTCAAGACAGCATTGGAAAGATAGATATAAGACGTACCGTCTGACTATTTGTGCATTGAATTCCTGTTTGATTCCTGTTTGTTGTCGTTGTGTCTGCATGTGTGCGTGATGTGCAAGAATCTACACGAACACAAACATTTTATATATGATTGCTGCACTTAGGTCAAATAACACACTGACCTTCTCTTTAAAATGCTTAATATAACTCAGTATGTTGTGACACCCATGGCTAACCTGCGATATAGAATCTGTCTCAAAGATGTAAGCTGCCTCTTTTGAGGTGGCTCCGAGTGACAGCACTGACTTGATGTAGCCGTAAGAGCCTGCGCCGCCTTTGTTTTAGAGATTACAGTACCAAACTCTGCCAGTAGATGTCCGTCTTCAGTCTTGCACAGCCTCCAAACAAAGTTGGCAGACTGGCTTTCAAAGATATTCACATGATCAAATTGGTGACTGTATCAGTATCCTAAGTGTGTCAAATAAGTGAAAGATAAAATGATGCCTATGACTATAGTGAGTGGCAGATGGACTGGTAAAAGCTCCTGCCTTGAAAGCAAACCTGCTAAAGTTTAAATTAAACATAGTTTTGCTTGAAGAAAACTGGAGGTATTTTGCTGACAAAGCAAAGCTCAGCATTCCAGCAGTAAATTCTTAGACACTGAGATCTTGGAAGATATGATAGCAAACGCTATGTATTCTCCTTGGTCCAGTCTGTGATCTCCTTTTTTACTGGCTTTAGTAGCAGTAGGCTACAGTTGCAACGTGGTAGTTGCTATGCCTGAAAACCCGGAGTAACCTTAGGAGAAAATTTCTCTCCATTGCCCATGAGTAATAATAACAGTCTTGCATTATTTACCTGGATAGAGCGTGTTTGCAAGGGTTAAAGGGGAAACGTAGTTAAATCCCACTGACATGCAGACAGTTGCGTGGATAACATTAAAAAAAAATACCCCGTGCTTACCTATGATTGATTATTAGGTAGTGATTAAAGGCAGTGCAAAGTGGATGCAAGGGCTGTATCTGCCAAAGGCAGCACGCTTTGTGGGCCGTTCTGCGTTAATAGGATGAAAAGAACATAGTTTCTGGGCGGGGATACGATGATATATACAGGACATGATTGGCCCGCGTGTTCTAATCGCTGAGGAGGCCTTAAGTGTTCCTCTTAAGCCTCGAGATTTAGGCTATTAAAGTATTACAGTAATAAAGTTAGTGCGTTTAAATTGCGTTTTAAATTCCTCAGCCACTGTTGCATGGTAATGGTCATCCCGGAGCTGTTTGACAGTTGTTCTTATTCACAGAAATCACACAGCGCAGTAAAGAAAAAACGCTAATTGCAGAATTTCATATTTTAATCAATAGACAGCTCAAAAGTTCCACTTTTAGTCATCAGTGACGTCTTCCGTATTCTCAAGTCTTCTTCCAAAAATGTCAGTTTGCGGGATATCAAGCTGTGTGTCTAAATCCTCAGAAAGATGGAGTGCAAACGTCTAATTTTCCAACGGAACTTGAACGCAGCACAGGAGAAGTTGGAAGACTTGTGTCGTGACGCGCAGTCGTGGAGGCGTGCCTCTGATGAAATCAGCCGGGGAAACAACAACAGAAAGGGGGTGGCTCAGACCAGAAGACTCTTTCAGCCAGTTGTGATTGCATTTCATCCTCCAAAGTGTCAGTTTGAAGATAACAAAGCATTATATTAAGTCTGCAGCAGCGAGCTGGTTCTTGTTGAGTTCTGTGAGGCGCTGGATTAAGGAGGCAGCGACGGGAAGTAGACTAAAGAGGAGGATGTGATAGGGCAAAGGTCCTGTCTGCAGTTATCTGTGCTCTTTGGCAAACAACGGGATCGCAGAGATCGCATCTTCCCTCTCCGTGCGTCTTTGTCCGGTTTCAGTGACCGGCTCAACCACCAGCAGAGTGGCATGTGGGTCAATTCCGGAACCGTCGGAAGGTAGGGACCCCTCCTGCAGGAATACTCGGTCACATGCTCTTCTTGCGATTCTGGCTGTGCACAAAGCAATCCGCACAAAGCCCCCAACATCTTTTTTTCCTCCTCCCTTTTACACTCCAGAGATTCATTAACAGCTGTTTTCTGTTCATAATGTTTCAATCACCTCTTCCATCTCTGTAACATCATCGTAATTATAACGGAGCCTGTTTTATTTCAACGTGTTATATTAATATTTCAGACAGAGATATTACAATATCACAAGGCGGGGTTATTTAAAAAACACCTGGAGACTCATGTTACTTTTTCTTTTTCCTATTTTTTTTTCCTTTGACATTATGATTCTGTGTTGTAGTGAAGCGGTTGGGCTTGGCACATTACGCCAGACTTATCAGTGCATCATTTGGCATGTAGGATTGTACCTGCCCTTTTTTATAACATCGTTATGTGAGAGACAGCAGCACGGTGAATATTGACTCATGCCTTTTATCTTTATAGACTCTGATGACAAAACACAAGACTGACTGATTTGTTGAATCGGTCTCTATGAGAAACTATGAATGAGCCAGGTGGTTATGAATGGCTGCGGGGATACGGAGCACACGAGGTTCTTTCATTGATGACTGTAGGGATCCTACACCGCAGTATTTACAGGGACAGCGTGCAGATCGAAGCAGGGACAAAAGATAACGTGCAGCCTGAGAAGATAAATGTGACCTTGTAGGACCGTAGACACACACACACACACACACACACACACACACACACTGTGTGTATATATATATATATATATATATATATATATATATATATATATATATATATATATATATATACGTGTGTGTGTGTGTATAAGAGCGTGTGGGCCATGACGTCATCTGAGGGACAGTGCTTCGCAGGTGGCTACGTGTCTGATGAAGAACCTTCTCACTCCTACCTGGAAATAAATAAATAATATTCTGGGAGTTTCTTTTTTTTTTTTTTTTTATCTCACTTCGTTTTCATTTCCAGTCATTAGCAATTAATCATATCTAGTTGCATAAACATTTTGGCATGCACACGATATTGTGCAATCCTTGTCTTTTGGCCAGCATCATTTTTTTTTCCCTCCTCAAGTGATGTCTAATAATGCTCACTGTGTGACTGTAGCTGAGCCATTTGTGGAAACACCAACTGCATCAGATCTTCTGTTCTGTGCGTCTCTCTACCAGCGTCCTACCAGTCATCCGCCCTTAACACACGGACGATGAGATGTGTTTTTGTTGGCTATTAAGAATTTTGTTCTTAAATCTTATGGCAGTACTGTAGGAAATGAATCAAAGATCAAGGTTGTCGTTATGTATACTCAAATGGCTTAACCTATTGTCCTGATTAGGCACTGTGCCCAAGCATTCGACTGTGTCAACAGCTTTAAGATAACATTCTGCAGCGCTGATAAACCCACATGGAAGAATAAGCCAGCATTATATGGCAGGCTTGAATGTCCTGATCCCTGTAACAAGCTGTAGTGGAAGATATACAGAGGTAAATAGTGCTTAGAATTGCTCAGATGCTTTATGGTTTGCTTTTATATGTAACATAAACGTGTGCTTTGGTGCGGAAAATATAAAGTATGTTGCATTTTTAAACAAGATTAGTACTGCTGGACTACTTTCCTCCCACCCTAATTATCTTTGGGTCAATAGAAACTCTTAATATGATTGTGACACGTCAAATGACATGCACCATAAGTATTAAGTTGAAAGGTTTTAGAATTCAAAGATGGCAAAGAGTTAAGCATATGATTCATGAGAGCTGGGGTTGGGTCACTAGCCACAAAAAAGTTTGAGAGCCCCTGCTTTACATCATGTTTTAAACCACAGTTGCATTCCCACAGGAATGGCCTGGACTATTTTCTCCCAGACAAACCTAATCCATCTCTACATCAGTAAAGTTGTAGTAATATCTAGGTCACCAAGTCCTTTGTTTTAAAGTTACAGTACTTGCTTTGTCTCAGGTGCCTAGAAAAATCACAATCACATTGTGAGTTTTTTGCCAGAAAAACAAACCATGTACAAAAAAGACAATGTGTCATGTTTCAATTTATTTGAAATATCAGTCTCAAATGAGCCGGCTAAAGATAAACAGTATGCAGTTGTATGCAATGATTTATGCTAATAACAACTGTATTTTGTATGTGGTGTTTGGATTCTTTATGCAATTAAAAGTCAAAGCCATCAGATGGCACTTTGAAGATCAGTGGAAAATGACAATTAAATCGCCAGCTTACCTGTTTGTTCAATCAGAATAGTCTTAAAAAGAAAATTGTGAGAATGGGTGACGAAGCATGAGAGATGAGAGAGACGTGAATGACAGACATGCTTTGAGAGACTAGATGTAAAAGTGTCCTGTATATGGAGTGGATACTGAAAGGTACAGGGGTGTGAACTAGAAATTGGAAGAAAATGAGCAAGAAGGACAGCAAGATAGATGAGAGAGGAAAGAAGTGGTGGGAAGTATAGATGGAGAAGAGTAGAAGGAAGACTGGCAGGGATGAATAGGAGAACTCAGAGACACAAGGGTTGGCCTGTCTGTGTTTAAAAATCTTTACTGCAGCAGAGAGAGAGAGAGAGGAGCGAGGCTTTTTCAACTAAGCTGGCGTGCGGCTGGCTCCCAAACAGCCTTTAAATCATTAAGCTAGATGCATACATAGCATCGCCTGCCGTGGGTCGTGCATTAATACCAGTACCATCTGCAAAGGGTAAGACAGTACGTGCAGGCATGCATGTGTGTATGCATGACTCTGCGAGTTTGTGAGTGAGTCTGAGGTCTACTGTCAGCCATCCTGGGAGCCTAGCAGAGACTACAGACCAGGTTATGTAACCAGTCTATGGCAGCTGTGCCTGTGGCTGTCAGTGTCTCAAACACCCACAAAACACACAATTGTAACTCACACACACAGATGCACAAGTGCACAAACCTAAAACGCATACACAAGAATGAATGAGTAAGCATTTTTTTTCTTGCAAGAGAGCAAACTTTTGACAAAAACAACTGTTATTAAAAGGAAGCTTACATGGTTGCACATGTTTAAATAGATTCTGCAGACAATTACACACGAGCACTTTGTGTATGCAGCCAAGCCTGTGATAGTTTAAGCCCCATAGCTCTGTGTGAGTGGCCAAGTGTTGACCCATGCATTAAATGGGTGGTTTTTGGGGTCACTCTTTTTTCACTTCTTTTTTTTTTTTGCATGAGTGGTTGAAGAGAGCACAGTGGCAGCCGGCTTCAACGCTGGCATCGGGATGAATTCTAGCCCCAAGGAAGAAGAGGCAGATGGGGGGGTGGGGTGTTAAGGTTTTGGGATAACTGGTTGCTGCCAGTGGATCACTATAGGTGTTACATAACAGAGAAACTGGGGAGGGGGGGTGGGGTGTATATTTGATTAATACTGCTCCTTGACTTACATCCAAAAAGGTCATAGAATGATAGATCACTGCTGAAAAAAAAGGGTGGAGGAAAGTGTGCCGTTGGGAGAAAAAGTGGGAGGAGACAAGGGAGATGGAGAAAGGTTACTAGAAGACAATGAGTGAACTGAAGGATGGAAGAAATGTGAACTGGAGCATTATATTTAGGGAATAAATGCAGAGTGGAAATAAAGTGAGGGACTTTGTCAGCTGGTCCAAAAGTATGCTAGAAAGGGTACGGCTGGAATAAAACAAATAACCCACACAGACAGAAGGATAAATAGAAGGATTTGGAAAAAAGCCAGTGAGTTTGTGTACAGATAAACTAAACAGGAAGATGACAAGATGTGTTTATCTTCTTTCATTTCTCCTTTAAGGGCTGTGTGGCCTTAAAGAAAAGCTATACAAAGACGCACATTATGCATGAGTTTCCTTGTCTCTTTGGGCATGCATGCAGGCTTGCACACATGCACGCGTGCACGCGCTGACTAAATCCATGACATTCCAGAATTAACTAGAAGGGTCATGTTTGTGTGTTGAGTGGGCATTTGAGTCCCTGTCACAGTGTTTCTATCAGTCTGCTGATGCCTACGCAATATCGATATGTCCTTAAAAGTGTCAGAAAAACATGCACACGTAGCGAAAAAATAAAACAGTGACTCATTGTCTCATTGTTTTACATTGCAAACTGTCTTTGTCCTTTTAGACACCTTTGCTAGCTAACATGGAAAAATCGCACTGGCCAGCAGATGAAGTCTAGACATCTGTGTACAGTTCACTATAGTTCACTGGCTAAAAATGAAACCTGAGCTCTACAGCTACACTTTCCGCTCCTCTGAGCTGCACAAGTCTCCTGCTTCCATAGTCTCTGGCTTCTGTTCATCCTCCAGTCATGCAATTAAAAATAATTGTTGGAGTCTAGGAACGCTTAGGAGGTTTAAATATAAACCTGTGAGCAGGTGTGTATCTGCCAAGCGCAGTGATGTATGAGTAGACAGTTGTGTTACACTTGTTAACCAACACATGACCGAACTTGCTTGGGGCCTCGGTGAAGATCCTCAGATGGAGGATGATATCTGGGAGTCAGGTACTGTTGATCCCCCTGAGAAACTGTCCACGCCACCACCAACGCTGCCTTCTGGTTATATCAGTGCGTGCATGCACATGCACGCACTCTCTCATGCACACACACACACTGACTTAAATAGTCCTGCAGGCCAGTAGTAAAGGATTTAACGCCGTACTCTGATATCTCCCTTGTATTTAACTTTCTTTCCTTTTTTACGGAATCACACATATTCACACATATCAAAGCATCAGCAGGAAAATTTGTGATTTGTTCTTCTGAAAAGCCTTGGTTATTGCCGGTCCCATCCTTTTGATCCCTGTAGCATTAATTTCTGGTTCTAATGCTGGGCTGACAGTGCCTCTCGTTCTCTCTAATACTAATAATCCCCTCCCTGGCTTTTTCTATCTTGCCATTCTTTTCTGGCTATCCACTGTTTCATTGGAAACAGAGAGGATTTAACAGTACTGTACATCACGTCTGGATCCCCCGTTTGTCACCGCCATTTTTGGTACACTCAATTCAAATGTCCTTTGGCACATATCGCTGACAACCACTTGTAATAAGTCAGGATTCACAGTTGGCCCTTTATCCTTGTTTAGTTTTCTAAAAACAGCACTAAGAAGCCTACTGCCATCACCATTAGCCAAAAAGCTGTTAGGTAACTGCCAGGTTGCGCTATCTTTTTATTGCTTTCTCTATCTCTCTCCTCTACCTGTTGTACGTGCGTCTGAAGGTGTGACAGCTAAGGTGGCAAGGGAAAAGGATATTTTTAACTCTGAAAGTCATAAATCCACATGGAGGGTTCAGGAAGCTGCTTCTTTGACAGCTCAGGTAAACAAAAGAATCTCTGTTCTGTACTTCCTGGCTGACGTAAACGGGACCCCCCTCTGACAGGAAATTGGAAAACGTCAAGCCTTTTTTGTTGTTGTTGACAAAGAAAATCGATGTCTTAGGTCTCGAGGGAAATAAAGCAACGGTGATATAGATGAAGTGAAGGTGTATGGCTACACTGAGAGCAGTTCATGGCTGAATAGCAGGGCGCACACATGGCTCATGTGTCTGATGAATAGATGCCATTTTTAGCTGCTGGTGTCTGTCACTGCTGGACCGAAGTGTTGCACTGGCATCCACGTCATTGGAACAACAAACCAGAGCCTTTATAAATGTTTCAGATGCTCTATTTACGGGGGCCTTGGTTTGGGTTTTGAATAAGTCGCAACCCCGAATGGACTGATTAGCTGGCTACAGACTGAACTGCGTCTGTGGTGTGGTGTGGCAGTGGTGTCGGTTTTGTAATAGCACAGATTTCTCCAGGAAAGTTTTAAAATGGGTATTAACATGTGTGTTGACATGTCAGAAATGTTTGTAAGCAGTTTATGGAAAGGGGATTTTGGTAAGCTTTTCAGAGTGATGTTTGGTTTTAAAAGAGGAAGTCAGGTGACCTGTGCAGTACTTCCGTTTTGCACCAAGGTTAAGTACAGAGGTGACAGGTGGTCATACATGGCTGCCACGCCAAGAGAAGACGAATGATGATGCATGAAAGACCAAAAATGCTCATTAGAAAGGTCTGGGGGTTTATACTTCCCTTTTTTTTGCACAGCCAACTTAGATTTCATCATCTCGTATTATGTTTTCTCTAAAATGAAAATGCTCTGAGTGATTCAAAAGAGGAGCAGAAAGGGGGAGAAAAGAATAGTAAACTCCAGGGAAGTCTCGTTCTTCTTCCTCTGTCCATCCACCTCCTCCCCCTTCTCTATGTTTCTCTCTCTGTGCTGTTACAGAAATAGCTCTGTGGTCCTTCTTTTGCTCAGCCTGTGAACCATGTGTTCTGTTGAGGGGTTTGGCAGAAGCCTGAATACACTGGGCAGCACAGCTATGGGGGCTTAGATCCTTAACAAAGCTCCCCTAGGCTGGGCTGGGCGACAGCTAGCGGCTACTGTGCCTGATGTTGTTGTCAGTGTCAAAATGCAGTGTCATTCTTCCTGTGGTTCTTTATCAAATGCTGTTTTATTTTTGTTTTTCATGACTGTTGAATTAACCACTTCTCATTTTGATTCTTTCTTCTCTCGTGTTTTCCAGGGCCCTCTCCATGGATATAGACACAGACTATGAGCGGCCCAATGTGGAAACCATTAAATGTGTGGTGGTAGGGGATAATGCAGTAGGCAAGACCAGGCTAATCTGTGCCCGGGCCTGCAATGCCACCCTCACACAGTATCAGCTGCTTGCCACCCACGTGCCAACCGTCTGGGCCATCGACCAGTACCGTGTATGCCAGGAGGTGGGTACATGCACACAGAGTCAAACACAGTTCAGAAAGAGCTGCATAGACAGATTTGGGTACAGTTCTGGGCATTGTACAGAGACTGAAACACAGGCTATAGTAGTTACACATATGTATAAAAAGTAAGTAAAGATTATCAACACTGAAAATGTTGTGCAGGCCACTTAGAAATATTTGTCTGTGTTGCAGGTGTTAGAGAGATCTCGTGATGTAGTGGATGAAGTCAGTGTGTCCCTGAGGTTATGGGACACATTCGGGGATCATCACAAAGACAGACGTTTTGCCTATGGCAGGTGAGCAGATACACTCAGTGAAAAAAAACACACACACGCACACATATACACACAAACACCGTTTGAAGCTATCCGCTTGCCCCAACTTCGTTACTGACCCGGTAACACCATTTGTTGGCTGACCACAAGGTTAACTATCTTAAAGCGTGTTGTTCTAGTTTCCCATTTTAATTGGCGCTGCCAAGGAATTGCTTTGTGTTGGCTGTGTAGTTTGTAAGGCATTAACACAATTTACGTGGGCTAACATATCACCAAATTCATTGTTGGCTTCTTCAGCAGAATGCAACCAATCTATTACACCCACAGAAACATGTCAGTGTAACTTTCCCTCACCCAAAAGTTGCTTTTTGTGTAATCCAGCTGCCATGCTTTTTTAGTTGAACTCTGCTCTCAAGCTGTTACATCCCTCCTCCCTCAGATGTGATTGGATCATCGCTACATCCTCTTATTTCCCGTGCCTCTATCAAAGCTGCTTCATTGGCATGAAATGCAAAAGTACTTATTGCCAAAGCAAAATTCAGCAGATAGAAATTCGATTCACACCGAGCAAAAGTTGGCCAGCGACATCAAACTGAACAATAAAAAAAAGAAAGGATACATTTTAACCATGCTTAAAAAGGCTGCTGTACTCTATATTGCACTCTGCTGTATGTTTTACCAACAATGGGTGGATCCTTAAAAAAGATCCTAAAGAAAAGCAAACAAACCCAGATCCCTCCCTCAGTCATACGTAAGGTAAGTTAAACAGAAGTGCCGAGTCATTGCGGTCATTAGCCTTCGTTTTGTTAAAATAAAGTTTCCTTAAGATATTCTTTGGCGAGTTGTCTTATTTTAGAATGTCTCAGGCCAGATTCAGATGGTTTACGCTTTAAAACCTGAACCATTAAATAAGAAAAAGACAGAAAATGTGAATTTGTTTTAGATCTGTTTTGCAATTTAGTGTAATTTAATTTAAAAAAAAACACTGGGATCACACTGATTAGGCTGGTGTATGCACTTTGTGTATCAGGTCACCTTGTCCCTGTGTCAGGTGTGTTTGAGTGAGAGGTGTTTATTGAGGTGTGTTTATTGTCAAGTAGCATGTAGTTCATTTGTTCATTTTGTTCTTGTTTTGCTGCTATGATACAAATTAGGCCAAAGTGTCTGTACATGTGCACATTGATATGCCTCTATTTGTATATGTTTTGGTGTGTGCGTGCGTGCGTGTGTGCATGTGTCTGTCTGCATGCCCTGTATGCTTTGTCAGCCTGCAGTCAGCTGATAAAAACACAACGCCAGCTCAGCTGTTTTTCCGTGCCCGGTGTCACTGGCTCCCCTCCCACTCATCCTCGTTCTCTCCCATTCCATTCATCTGAGCCGCGCTTTATTCTCCATCCTGTCCTCAGGCTCCTCTGATTCACCTCACCTCCCCCTCCTCTCTCATTACCTTAACCGAATTTACATCATAAGGCTCTGTTGTGCCCTTGACACTTTGCTACCTCCTAACCCAGCCTTTTGTTGATATCAAAACTCAAAACATCACATTGTCAAATGATACCCAGATTGTCACATGGCTTGTTAGAAGAGGAACACTCAGTTTGGGAAAATAAACACAGAGTGAAAATAGGTCAAGTTAAAAAGTTTTTCATTCAGCAGAGATTCAGAAATTTAAAAAAACAAAAAGTTAGAGATTGAAGCACTTCCAGCATGATTTGCCAGTGTGATACAAATCCACTTTGTTTGTACATTTAGAGGCAGACTGGGGCAGGTCTTCACAAAATGCAGATAGGAGAAAAATATAATCCATATAAAGGATGACCTGTTGGTCCATATATCACGTGTCCAAAAAGAAAACAAATTTTTATGCATTTATATTTGAATGCGTCATAAGACATTATGTACTGACAATTTTTATATTCTAGATTAGTTACATAATCTACATTATGTTTGTAGTGTTAATAGGATCGCCTGTCAGTCCAGCAACAGCATTAATGAAGACACTACAACTTGAACAAATTAAAAAGACTTTACAGTTTGCATTTATATGGTGCCACTTGCTTTAGTAAAGTTGACCACGCAGCAAGACCTAGATCTTAAATGGAAAAACATACAAACAAACCACGAGATCCGATGCATGTACACATAACATGACCTCAAATAGCCTAAGCCGTGGCAATGATCCTTGTGCAAAGTGCAAATGGGAGTTCCTGTGTGTGTGTATGAGAGAGAGAGAGAGCATGAGCAGTGATGTAATACTTCAGTATTGTATATTACATCCTTGCCAGTGGAAGCTTTGCAGAGATTATGTAGTGAAAGTAAAGAGGACTATGGAACCCGTGTCTGCACTGCCGAAAATGTCACAGTTGATTTAGTGCAGTTCGGTTTCATTTCCTTTAAAGAAGAGGGGACGTCAGGTTAGCTGCCTTTGTGTGTTACTTGTAAATTAAGCTGTTTGTCCCTCTTCTTCAAGGATGCTTCCTGTTAAAAGATTTTCACGTTTTAGTCAAGTAGTCAGAGTATATTTGGATTTCTTACAGTGCTGCCTTTGTGTGCTCATTAAAGTGGGTCATATTTTCTAGAGCAAAGGTATTTTGCCAAAGGAAATAGACAAGTTTAAGTGGCATTTAATGATCCTCTCAGATTCATTAATGGGCTTTTCTCCCACTGTCTGATGAACAATGTGTGCCTGACAAAAACTGGAACATATGTATATTTAATTATCTTCAAGTTATCAGCGATGCTTAATCTAGTGCACAAATTACATAAGTCTTTAGTAGTCTTGTGCTGCTGGGATCAGAAGTCCTGTGTTGTTGCGCTGTTGTGAGGAGCAGATCATTTAGCAATTGAGCATTTTTGCCTCGTCAGCATTGCACAGGCACTAAATGATCCATCCCGCTGGCACGAAGCTCAGTCAAACATTACCTAGTAAGAGAAATGCCTGCACCAACATGTCACAGAAATTTCAACTCTGGAGAACAGCTGTAAGTGCTGCCGTCTGCCTGCTCAAACACATCAGAAAAGGAGAAAATGAAATTCCGTGTGTGTGTGTGTGTGTGTGTGTGTGTGTGTGTGTGTGTGTGTGTGTGTGTGTGTGTGTGTGTGTGTGTGTGTGTGTGTGTGTGTGTGTGTATTTTGATCTATTCTTAGCTTTCTCTTTGTGGTCCATGTAGCCTTGAAGGGCTTATGGAGATTTACGTAAGAGAGAGCGGGAGAGAGGGAGAGAGAGAGAGGGGCAGGCCAGACAAATCAGAGGCCCAGAATCACAGACACACAGACCCACTCGCGCACACACGTCTTCTGACCCCAGCTTTCTCACTGGCACCGTCCATGCTCCTGCAGTGCCTTGCAGCAGCTCAAAAAAGCTTCATCCACACATGTATGTTTTAAGCATAAACTTGACAAGACGTCCGTTGAATCAGCACCGATCCTTTTCATTTCCTTTTTTTATCTCTGTCTCCTTGATGCCATCAAAGACCACATGTCTTCTGATGACTGGCATCTTCTGCTCATGACATAACAAATCAGCCCTCCTCTCTTTTTGCCTTTTGAGAGATCACTGATATTCTTTTCACCCCTGCTCTCGCCACCCTTTTAGGTCTGATGTAGTGGTGCTTTGCTTCTCTCTGGCTAATCCCAATTCCCTGCGCCACGTCCGCACCATGTGGTTCCCGGAGATCAAGCACTTCTGTCCCCGGACGCCCATCATCCTGGTTGGTTGCCAGCTGGATCTGCGCTACGCCGACCTGGATGCTGTTAACCGGGCGCGCCGACCGCTAGCCAAGTGAGTTGCATTTTACATTAGGCATTAACAGACGGGTTTAGAGGGAACCTTGACCCTGTGGCTTCAGTGAGATGTGCATGTGATGTGCATGCCTGGTTAATCAGCAGCAGGAACTAAATCACCATAAATGAGGCAATTTTAATGCGTTTTTGCTTTGTGTTGTGAAGAAAAGTTAAAACGGTTAAAACGGTCAATTTTCTGCTCTTTTGAAAAAGATTGGCTTGCACTGATGTCATCAGTGACATCATGTTAGCTGTTCTTAAAACTAGCACTGAGATGAATACCGCTTTCTTATAGCATTGTTTTGTGCACCTAATTATATTGCTTGCGGTTCTTTATCTGACTGCTGTCATCATTATGATTGTTATGTCTTTCTCACTCACAGACCCATCAAACCTACAGATATCCTTCCTCCAGAGAGAGGCCACGAGGTGGCAAAAGAACTTGGTATTCCCTACTATGAGACCAGCATCGTTGCCCAGTTCGGTGTCAAAGATGTTTTTGACAATGCAATCCGTGCTGCCCTTATCTCTCGTCGACATCTGCAGTTCTGGAAGTCGCACCTGAAGAAGGTCCAGAGGCCCCTCCTCCAGGCGCCATTCCTGCCTCCTCGGCCACCACGCCCCATAGTGGGCATCCCAGACCCGCCTCTAACAGACGGCGAGGGCCCCGACTCCCTTTTCTGTCAGCCACTGTGTGCTGATGTTCTTTTCCTTCTGCAAGGTGGCACTACTCGAGTTTTTGCACACAAAGTCTATCTGGCTACATCCTGCTCCAAGTTCTATGACCTCTTCACCCTTGATCTCGGTGGATCGTGTACCGGGCCATGGGGGGAGGAACAGGAGAGCAAGGAAAAATCGGAGAGCGGGGAGGAAGACGAGCAGAGCCGGAGAGGAGCCAAGGAGCAAGCTGGACGTACTAAGAGCCTAGATATTGATAAAGATGGGGTTGACGGAGGAGTGAGAGGCCTGAATCAACCCCAGCTGCGCCAGCAGGGCTCTTTGAGGACTTCCCAGAGTGATAATGCACTTCCTTCTCGAGCCCAGTACTCCATGGGAGCACTAGGGACTGGGCGAGCACTTTCAGGATGGGGAAGGGGGTTCTTGAGTGTTTGTTTGGAGCACATAGATGATCCCGTGACTGGACACCCACGACTCATGACTGTGGTAGCCATGGATGCACTTATACAGGAGGAGCCATTCAAGGTGATAAAGTTAAAACACTGTTACTGAGAAAATAATTTTATTGATCGGAATATGTGAGATATTCTGCACCATTATTTTAGTCTAAAGCCTTAGATAATCAAAAGAAGCAAAGAAACAAACAAAGATTTCATCTTCCCAAAGCTCTGTATATTTGACCTCTCTGATTGGTTTTTGTTCTAGGCTGTGCTTCAGTACCTATACACCGGCAGTTTGGATGAGGGTCGAGGAGACCTGATGCAGGTCGCCACCATCGCGGAGCTACTTGAGGTGTTTGACCTGCGAATGATGGTGGCCAATGTTTTGAACAGAGAAAGCTTCATGAACCAGGAGATCACCAAGGCCTTCCACGTCCGCAGAGCCAACCGCATCAAGGAGTGTCTCAATAAGGGGACATTTGCTGGTAAACCACAATGCCATCCGCTCACTGGCTTGATGCTTTCAATAACACTGGTCTTTTTGTACTGTATATGCTTTCCATATATGCATCAGTATGTGTTTTTGTGTCTGTCTGTGTTTGGGTATACGTGTGTCTGTGTGGGGAAGAGAAGTGAATGAGGGTTACGAGAGGTTGTTGAGGAGACCATGTGACGAAGACAGGAAACAGCACTCTCTTTCACTCTCTGAAAATGTACACCCTGTGTTACATTTGGTCATTCTCTTTCCATGTAGTACTTGCTATGCAAAATGCATTCATATGTTTTTCAAAATCACAGTCAAAACATTTTGATGACTGACCGTTGCTTCACATTGTTTTGTGTTGGGTGTTATGTGTATCCTGTATTTGTGTTGTGTTGTCGTCCCTCCCTCCTGAGCTGTTGTGTATGCATGTTGCCACAGTGTTTCCAGCTAATGGTGAACATCTGACATTTCTGACAAAAAAAAAAAAAACCCTTGCTCAATTTCATTACTTTCTATACTGTTTGTGTCGTGTTCGTTATTAACATTAGTGGATCTAAGTTTTCAATAATCTAAAAATTGCAGAAATGTTCCCATGACTTATTAAATGTTCAATTAAAAACAGGTGTAGTTTAACATGTGGCACGTTAAGAACCGCAGTGGAGAAGCTAGTGTATTTTCATGTCACTTAAACATTTCCTCTATCAAAGCTCTTGTTTGCACAGGATTTTTCTCTGTGATCCTTGCATCTACTCTCCTTCCCTTACTCTATGTCAAAAGCTGTTCTGTCCCCCCGTCAATTTATCTCTCTGTCTGTCTACCTGTGTCTTTGTGTGTGTCTGTCTGGCCTCCTGTCTGTCTCCGTGTGTCTTTGTGTGTGTCTGGGCGTCTGCCTTGTCCGTCTTTCCCCCTCTGTAGCTTGGGCTTCTGTGGCATACCACGAGATGAACGCTCTTTTCCGCCCCGGTTTTAGATGTGGTGTTCCGACTGGATGATGGTTGTCTCCCAGGCCACAAGCCCCTGCTTATCTCCAGCTGCGACTGGATGGCGGCCATGTTCCGTGGCTCTTTCATGGAAAGTTACATTGAGGAGGTGAGCTCAGACAAAGTGGGAAAAAGTCGAGGATGGAGTTACCTTTAAGTTTTGAGAAGGGATCGAGTGTCCGTGTCCTAAATCCTGCTAAATTCCCAGTAGTAACTCACAACTAGCAAGAAACGTTTTTAAGGCCACTTTGAAATGTTCCAAAACCTTTTAGATGAAATTGATTAGAAATGTTGTAAATGCCAGTTTATGGCTAATAGCCTAACTAATATTAAATAATTTATGTTTATAATAACAGGGTATTTATGTGTGTACCAAAGCCCATTTGTAGCAGATATGATCCAACAACCTTTAAATGGATAAGATATTTAGATATTTCTTTTTCTTTTATTTTTTAGAAACTTTTGAAAACCAGCTTTATTATGCTATCTTAGCCATGCTATCAGATTGCCCTACAAACCTTTTACTTACTTGTAGATGTGGTTGAAACTCTTTACGGCTCATGAGAATTGACCTACATAATAATTCACACGTCCGCACCACCGTATACACAAATTTCCTGCACATGAGTACTGCTTGGCTTATCCCAACTCATATACAAGCATTATTATTTGCCATAAAATGTAATGATTTGCACTGATTATATTAGAGCTGGCTATTTATGTCTATAGCCTGTATACATAAAAACAAATATGCAGTCATACAAAGACACAGACGTGAACTTTTTGAGTCTGACTTCCTGTTTTTTGTGGTTTGACGCGAACCACAGCGTATCGTGTTGTGTCAATAGGTTGAAGGCTCACATTTTGCACTAACTCTTCTCATCTTCTATCAACTCAGTGACAGCCTTTAACTTCCTCTCTGGTTATGTGAGCCCCAGGGAAATTCTCATAAAATTTTTCTGGGTAGTAAAATTTAGTCAGACTTCTTATGCTGCAATCACCCGAGGTTTAGCTTCAGGAGGTTACTGGGTGCAGGATGTGTCTGACATAACCAGAGAGGAAGTTAAAGGCTGTCACTGAGTTGATACTCCTCGGACAGTGTTGCTGAACCAGATCCCACTGGGTATGGTTACTCTCAAGGTCAGCAGGTTTAGGTTACCCAATCCCCTGGAAGTTCTGGAAGTTTTCTGGAACTGAAGCAATTGGTAAAGATAAAGCTGTGGTCAAGAAAAGCATTGCTTTTTTTGTTGTTTGCACATGCAGATGGATGGGATTTCTTTCTGGAACACACCACATGAGTCTGTGTGCAAAAACAACCATTGCAGCTATTGTTTTCACTAGTGAAAACAGGACATCGGGATCAGTGAGGGGACGCAGTGTTTGCTGCTGGTGGTGGGCTGCTGGTGTCTATGGTTACACTAAACAGTTCATGTTAATGGCATGAGGCTGGCAGCACGTAGAGGACAGGTGGTCTGGACACAAAGATTCAAAGCCTGACCGGACAATGATGCTGTCAGCAATTTTGTTTATGAACAGCTGTTTTGTTTTGTTTTATTTTATTTTATTTTATTTGCTTGCTGATTTGCTTTATCTTAAATACATGTTGTTGTTTTTTTACTCCTAATTTGTAAGCTGTTGTTTATCTCACCAGGATGGTGCACTTCTTGCTTTGCTTGCTGACTTTTAAAGTTGCTTCTTTCAAATTTGCTACAAGACCATAAGTTACCATGCTCTAATGTGTCTTACTTCCTGTGAGCTGCGCATATGAAGTGAATGCTAAACCACACTATTAAAAACCCCAAACACTGGTCTTTAAATAGAAGCAGAACTTTAAGAGCATGACACAATACAACTGCTCAACCCTAAAACAGCAGATGATCTAGCTTTAGTCACATCGTCCTGAACATTGAGCACATTTGACATACATATTAACATGATGTGATATTTTTATAAAAATGAATTTAAAAATCTGAATATGACAAGAAAGAATCTGATTAATCTGGTGATAATACATTATCGTTATCCAAAAACAACTTATATTTCAAACTTAGGTAATGCACAATGCACATTTATTAGCATCTACTAGATACATTTTATACAGGCAATACATTGCTAATAAACAGCCTTATCATGTTACCATCACATTAGTTTGAAGTAAGTATTTTATATATTTGTGAAATATATATAAATTAATAATCCCTAACTCTAAGTGGGAGAGCATCATGTGATTAGAGATGTGTTTCTCTATTTTTATGCCCATGGCACACTTCCCTCTCTGTATTTTTGTGCTCACACATTTCGGTGTTCATGCTGCACTGCGATTGCACAGCTATTCTTGACTTGTGCAGAGCAGCATTAAGTTGAGTCTCACAAAAAAATGTGCTTAAAATCCCCATCACTTTTTGTGGCATTGGTTTTAGTATAACATTGGTACAATGATTTCATACATTAAGGATTTTCTTTTCTTTGTGAATTCAAAGGTGATCTGGGTGTAATTTTCTCTATTGTGTACTGTTCAAAAGGCACAAGTCAAAAGACACCTCTTGTGGTTTGCTGTGTCTGTGGATAGACCGCTGATTGTGTCATGGTACACCCATGGATTACTTACTAGGTGTGTGTCTGTGGTTTTGTGTTCACCCTGGGAGTGTGTATCCTGGTGGAGTATTACATGTTGAGAAAAGACTAGTCTATCAAGTGTGAGAGCCTCTGCAGCTCTGTCATACTCCTTTTTTTTTAACTGTGAGAAAAAAATTTCTCCCTTTTAACCCTTTTCTGTCACATTTATGGTGATGCTGCACGCTGTTTTTTCCTGACTACCTTTTTGTATATAACAAGAAGAGTAGGGTTGAAATCATGCCTGAATGTGTCATTTGCACTTTTATTTTTAGTCATTGCAGCTTTGCAAGTAATTGCAAATTTCACTAAACTTACAAATGAACAGTTATGATGGCAAGAGTAGAGCCGACAGATCGTACTCATACATTTTCGGAACCTGTGACTTTGTCCATCTATTAATTCTTCCTGATCCAGCTGGGAGGCCACCCATAGCTCTACGTTGTGTCTTTTTTTATCATAACGACAGGTCACACTAAGCTGACATTCTCCTAATTGGCTATAGGAGTGAAGGGTGGTGAGTGCCTCAGTGGGTACACTGAGGCAGAGTGCTCCTGAAGAGGTCAGGTTATCACTCTCATAATCCTTCCTCCTGTCCTTCCCAGGCTTAGACGGTCATCTAGTTTGTGGATCTGGTTATAGCCTTGCAGTAATTAAGATGTTTTGCTTTTATGTGTTTGTTTACCACCGAAAAGTGGTGGAGGAGGAGCATGGTCCGGTCTAAGTGATGTTATGGCAGCGTCAGTGTCAATATGGCTGAACATTTTACTTAAGAATTAGCTTAAGAAAAAGACTCCATATCCCAACTATAAACATTAGCCTAAAGTATCTTGTTTTTTAGGCTGCTTTTTAAGTGTGAGAATCTGGAGTGCTATTTTTTTCTCATTATTAGCTTAACTTGTTGATAACAGTTAGTAGATAAAATGTCATAGATTATTTTATCATTAGAACAGAGTGTGGCTAAATGAGATGAACTACATAGTATATCTCTTTGACGAACGCTGCCACAGTCTGTCTCATCTGTGTCAGTGTCTTAGTCTGCACATTGAGGCTAGGTTTGTGTTTTCCCTGTGCACCACATTGCACGGTTGTATGTATGTGGGGTTTATCTGGATTTAGCCCTATTGCTTACATCACGAGCCAGATAGAGCCCTCATCTGAGCCAAGATCAAAGGGAATGCGAACAGTATGTCCTCTGCCCTTTACCTCCAGATACCTACAGCGCTGCTTTCATTGGTATTACTGAAACCTTACCCTTTACTAAACATTACAATCCACATGTCAGAATTTGCCAACATGTTTTTTTGTCGTAACACAAAAATTGTAAGTTCAGAAGACACATACAAATATGCAGTGTTTTTTGACATAAGGACCACTCATGTGAGGATATATCCCCAACCTTTTTTGCGCCACAGACCGGTTTATGCCCGACAATATTTTCACGGACCGGCCTTTAAGGTGTCGCGGATAAATACAACAAAATAAAACTAGTACCGGTACCGAAAAAAAGAAGATTTATTCATAACACACGTGAAAAGACCCAGGAAAACCGAGTTAACGATAAAAACGATAACAAAATAACGCTGAAAACCGATAAAAACCCTAAAAACTATACATTTCACACCTGAGCCTCAGCTCTCGCGGCCCGGTACCAAACGACTCACGGACCGGTACTGGGGTTGGGGACCGCTGGGATATATCTAATGAAAATGAATGTCTGCAATGCATTTTTTATATCTCATGCCTTGTTTTTGATCTGTTTACCCTTTATATGATAAATTTCCAGGTCTCCATCCCTAACACCAGTACAGCCTGTATGCGAGGGGTGCTGGAGTTCCTGTACTGTGGCCTCCTGACGCCTTGTCCTGGTCTGGAGCCCATGGAACTAATCGTTCTGGCCAACCGTCTCTGTTTGCCACGTCTCGTCGCCCTCACCGGTAGGGATCCTTTCTGTCATATTGAGAGCACAGGAAGGAACGTCCTCTCATTTAAATATCATGTTCTCACTTCATGTGACAGAACATGCGTTTGATAGTGTTTTATCACTTGCACTTTGCTCCTTTTATCAGTGACTCTGTAACATTTTTACGTATAGCCTTCTGTTTGCATCTAGTGCAGATTTAAAGACTAAGAATTTAGGACTGGGAGAAAAGATATCCATGTGCAAGTGCTGCATGCAAATGGGAAATACTGACATGATTGTTTCCATTTTTATGCATTTTCAGAGCAGCACGCTGTGGATGAGCTTCTCCGACTGGCAGTGAAAGGAATTGACATTGATGGGCAGGTGTTGGCTTACCTTGAACTTGCACAGGTCTGTCCTTTAAATAACAAATTATTTATAATTCATTAATGACGCTGAATTACTTTCATTTTTGCTAAAGGGGGAATCCATATTTTTATAGTGATGCTATTTTTTTCAGCTCTGTAACTCCTCATTTCTTCTCTGCTTCTCTTTTTGCAGTTCCACAACGCAAAGCAGCTATCAGCTTGGTGTCTCCATCACATCTGTACTAATTATAACAGCATCTGCCGCAAGTTTCCCAAAGATATGAAGGCCATATCTCCAGGTAAAGAATAAACTGCCTCCCTCAAATCCCTTTTAGACACGTAGCTTTTCTCTCAGTGAAAAAAGTAGGGACCTTATTTTGCTTTGCAGTGCTACAAGAATGTACATTTTCTGGGTTAAACACACTGCTAATGGACTGCAACACAGTGTGACTTGATCATCACAAACATTTGGTTGGAGTGGGAGGGCTGAAATATTTTTTTTTCTGGATAAGCACTGAGGCTGCATACCTACTGTTTTTTTTGACGAAGAAAACGTTTTCAGTCAGTTATATCACAATTAAAATAATTTCTTTTTAAAAGGATTTGAATTCCAAACCAAAGTTTTGTGTTATTTCCGTACTGAATAAATGAAACCAATTAAATGAAACAATGTCCATTTATTCAGAAAAGGTGATCTCGACCACTCTTTAATTCCATCAGCGCACATCTTGAAATGACACAGAGAGTTTTCATGTTGCTTTTTTTCTGCAGTGACTTTTTCTTTTCATGCCTTTTTTTTTTTTGCTCTGCTCTCTGCAGAAAACCAGAGGCACTTTGAGAAGCAGCGCTGGCCACCCGTGTGGTTCCTGAAGGAAGAGGATCGCTACCTGCGCTCCCAGAAGGAACGTGAACGTGAAGAAGAGATCTTGCGCAAGCAACACACCAAAAGGGGCTGGTGTTTCTGGAGGCATCCATCCTCCTCTCCACATGTCTCTTAAAGCGCCCCAACCTGGAAAGTTGCACCTCCCCATCCACCTCCACACATATAGAGGAGAATTACCCCGAACCCCTCTATTAGTGGATAAATGACCCTCAGAGCTAATATGCCTGGATGTCAGCATGTTTGGGGGAATGTATGTGCCTCTTTATAAGTGTGGGTGACCACACAAATGCATTTTGCTATCCTGTGTGACACGTGTGGATTCAACTCATGGGTATGTGCATGGAGGTGTGATTGTATGTGTGCGGTATATTGTGATCGAGTGATGCTTCCAAGTTGAGTGCTTCCCAAACGCCCTGTTTGATAATGGCCTGAGGTTGCAGTGCAGCCCCTTTTGTCCCTCCAGAAGAGCTCGGTCCCTCCACCAGCACTCACAGTGTCTAAGCCGCGTGAGTGATTGGACTGGGAGCAAGGGCTCTCTATTTCTCTCAGTCTCCATCCTTCACATTGACCTTAATGACTATTACACATTGACCACTGCGGCTTCTCTTGGGGGAGCTTACCTCTGCCTTCACTTCTATACAGACTGTTAGCATGCACACACAGACCTATGCCCATTTTCCACCCCCTTAAAAAAACCAGCACTGTATTCCCAGGAATTGACACTGACAATGTAATTATTATTCCAACATTGTTTTTTTTTTGTTTTGTTTTTTTATGTTTGGCGCCTTCTAGGAAACTTTTATCAGGTGAAATGGCGCATACTACTTCCAGGAAGCTGATGATTGCCGTCACAACCACACGAGATGTGATTGTAAATCTAGAGCCGAGGTTTGCTGGCAAGGGGGAACTCTAAAACAATTAGTACGTTAAAATGCTCCTGTCAAGAGGATTGATCATAGCCTTCGGTGATCCCGAAGTGGTGGTTCTTGGTGTTTATCACCCACCCGTGCACTTCCCAATCCTTTGCTGCGCACACCAAGCCACAAAAAAACAACAAAAACTAAACAAAAAGCTCGAAACCCTCGAATGACCACAGCAATAGGGGGCAAAGAGGGCCAGCCTTACTTGATACCTCCGCCATGGAGGAATGATGGATTCAGTATTAAACAACTGCGCTTGTAACGTCCACGACCACTATGTTACACTGAAGCACCTCAGCCAGCCTGCCTTTATACCCCTACACCACTAGGGGCAGCACTGCTCAGGGCCCTGACACTATCTTTCACACTAATGGATTTTAGGCCTGTGTCTTCTGCACTATACTTTCATTTGATGAGATTGCCAGTATAACTTCAATCCTTGCAGTGTTAAAAAAAACAAAACTTCAGCACCTGCAGTGTTATTAGTGCATTTATAACAAAACAACAACTATATATCACCAGATTTATTAATACCAAAGCTGTGATTCTTCTTCTTCTATTTATTTCTGCCTCCTTCCTGCCTTTCTTTCTTTTTTATTTTTATTTTTCAGGAAGAAGGGATGTAAGAGAGAAGTGAAAGTGATTGTAGGAGAAGAAGAAGGCAGAAAAATATTTGAATCCTTTGGATGGGTGGTGTTTCTAATCTGTGGTGTCAGGAGAAAAACCGTCACTTCTGAACATTGCCTTCGTTTCTGTTGCTCAATTTGAAAATGGTGCTGAAGACACAGTAAGACGGTGTTCGGAAGAACACACTCAAGAACCTGTGTATTTTTTTTGTGTATACCTGCAAAGAGAATGGAGAAATTTAAGGAGGGGTTTTAAATTTTGACATAGGAGCATTTTAACCCTTATTGTTTCTTCTTCCTTTACTAACAGTCTGTAAGAGGTCATAATAGGTCATTGATATTTAGATTGTGTGGTTTGTCTGATTTAACCCACAGCAGTTACAAACCTTTTTTTTTGCTGCTTTCTGATTCAAAAACAACGTGATCTACGTTGCTTCGTTAATCAAGATTGAATTCGGAGGCGTGATCGTTGTTTCAAGAAACTTGTCAGTATATTGCTGCGTATGAGAGCAAATCTGATTTTCCTGTTGAGGGTGCTAATTTTGTCAGGCTTTCGTACTGATTTTGGAGGGAAAAAAAGAAAAAAGATGTGTTGATGAATTTCTATTAGCACGTTGTTCTATTTGTGGGTTTGCGCCCCTCAGCTTTACCCAGGCACTAGATAGATAGATTGTGTGAGACATCTGGTCTGTTCTACCGTGCAAAGTCATTGTCAGCTCCTGAAGTAGAAGTTGAGTAGGACCTCATGAGACTCAAGTGCAAACTGAGCTGTTTCATCTCCAGAAAGAGTGAAAGTGAGCATATTTCAGTCAGGATTACACATATCCTGAATAAATGCATAGATAGTTAAAAATATCCCAATGCATGGCTTTGAGAACTTAGAAAAGAGACCTGAAGAAGAGGAAAGACTGTTTTTGATTAACTTACTTTTAAGTTTCTCATAGAATCTTTTTGTCTTAATGGTGTTAATGGTTAGTATGTCCCCATTAAGCCTATCTTGGTCCAGGTGCCTTATAGATGGACAAAACTGGAAACTAAAGTGGGATTTTAGCAGCTTCTTAGTTTAAAGCTGCAGACTGGTTCTGCAGTCAGCGACATGAAGGACACTGTAGACAATGGCCATGATCATAACTGTAAAATTTTCTGTGGTGATCCTTCATGCATCTTCAGCTATTATTCTTATTGAAGGATTTTTAAGACGATTGCCTGTGCAAAATCCTTTGGCCTTCTGTTTACTTCATGCAGACAAATGGCCTTTTAAACGTTTTTTTAGTATAGTAGAATATGCTGGCCTTAGAGTAAGGTGTTTTCTCTGAATCGGGACTCACGTCATGGTTACGTTTTTTTCCACTGACCAGATGACTGAGTGGTAGCAACAACACCAATTGCATTATAACTTCCAAACCACTGTTTTTGAGAAAGCAAAGCTTTTTATTAATTAGCGCTGGCTGGCCTGTGCGCTGGGAGGGTGCAACCACTTTTGGAGTGAAGTTAATTTCTGGCCTACCCTTGTCATTACAATGACATTTGAGTTGGAATGCACTTTTTCGTGTGTCTATACTATACCTCTTTTTTTCTGCACTTAGCATGGATTGATCCTTGCGTAAGATTGTTTGTAAACCTGAAGATTGTAGCATGACTTTTCCACTCAAGTCTTTCAAATCCTCCACATCTCAGTGACGAGATGGACGACACAACTTCTTCAGCTTCTTTAAGGTCTTGTACGCATTGAACTCCACAGTAGCTCTTTTCCTCGCTATGTGGCTTTATGCACATGCCCTTTTGGCTAAATTAGCTCTGCACAGCTGAAGGTAGCATCCAGCTCTAAATGATACACTACACAGGTTAGCGTGATAAAATAATGCAGAGGATCTGTTCCTGTGGTGCAGTGTTACAGCTCTCCATGTGTGCTGTTACTGTAGTTACTAAACTTAATGAAGCTTGTTTCTGTCATTTTTTTTTCTTTAATCTTGAAAAAAAGAAAGAGAGCAGTTGAAATCAAGGATTTATAATCCAGTGTAAGAATATGATGCTAAACGGCTGAAAGCCAAGAGTAATGTTTGGATTTAGTTTGCATGTAATGACAGAGGAATTGTATAAGGCATGATGCATGTTTCAGCAGTTAGATATATGTTACATATACAGCAGTTTCTTAATTTTTGTTGTTGTCACTCTGTTTGGGGATCACAACGCTGAAGGTTGACAGGGTTGTGGGAAATGTATAAAATAGAAATCATAAAAAACACTAATATTGATAACAGTAATTATATTTGAAAGCTAATTTGGGGTGACAGGGCATCGAGAAAGGGAGCATCAGGCCAGAGGCAGTTGAGAGAGGGAGTGATGGAGAGCCAAAACTGTAAGCTTTGTTCATTTTATTTAGCTCAACATTTGCCCAACACTGACTCCTACAGGCAAAAGTTATGTGTTGTCACACTGGCGGTAGAGTTCCTTTGTATTGTCGTGATCTCTCTATCTATCTTGATCACAGTGTATTTACTGTCACATTTTCCTCTGCTATTTGAGATGGAGCAGTTCTTCCCTCCTTGGAGACCTGAGCTCCCTATTTTAATGTAACACCTGGTGATGGAGAGAACACTTTTTGGGGGGGATTGGGGTTTTGTTGTTGTTGTTGTTGTTGTTGTTTTTGGTGTCTGGTGTCTCTCTCCTCCTGTGCCTTTAGTGAATTTTCACTCTTTTAGCTCTGTTCAGGCTGACGGCACAGCACTTACAGCCTCCCGGGCACAAAGTAAAGTCAGTTAAGCCAAGAAGTAACACACATGTGAACGCAGAAATAAATGTAGGTTGATATGCAGCATCTTAGAGCTTATGTGGAGTGACCTATGTTTCTTTAATGTTATTATTCATGCAAAAAGTAGTTACAGTCTATTGGAGTCAATTCTTCCAGTGATTACATACAGAGCTTTTCAAGTTCTCTAAGTGACGTCATCAAAAGCTACACAGCGGATGACATAAATAAACCAAGAAACCCAGCAAACCAGCAATTTAGAGTAACGTTTCCTTTTCAGGTGCCTGCACATTTTATTATGTAGCCGACTATTATGTGTCTGATGAGTATGCTGTCCATATATATATACACACCAGTTTTTATTGATCCAAATCAAAATATCATTTAATTTTCCATTTCTCTACTTAATCTTTGTCTTTAAGACAAATTCTGTAGTGCACTCTATTGCTTCCACTATTTCAGTATCCTTTTATTTGGGGAACTGCATCTGTGAATGATTGCTTGGATTGAAGGCAGATGTTAGCTGTGACATCTGTATTATTCTGCATTATGCTTTAATGAAGGTAGGTACTCTCCAAAGTACAATAAAGTGTTGTAAATTTAATACACGTCCCAGCTGGACATAACCTGTCATCTTCTAACTACTCATCACACTGTATCTCTTCATTAGATTCATGTATAAGAAAAGAGAGGTGTTCATATAGAGAGACATGGTGTGAATTAACCCCCTGGTCTATACTGTAACTTGTGGATCATATATACTGTATAGTATTGTTATGCACTTTTGTTTCCATCGACTCAAACGACTTAATAACATGTACTGCGTACGTTATTGTGTTTATTACAATAAAAGGCAAAAGAAAGAGCACACCACACTCACAAACTATTAAGGGCTTTCAAATTTTTTTTTACAACAATCAGAATGTTTTGCTGCTTTTGCAAAAAATGTTTTGAAATGAAAATTTTGTAATATTTTTGAACCACTGTGATTTGTATAAAAAATAAATTCAAAAAGAAATGTAGAGAAAAGGTTTTTTTTTCTTTTTTGCCATTTCAGTATTTTAATGTTTGACATGAATTTTATTAAAACTATTAATCTTTTGCTGTTTCCTGGAATGGACGTCATTGTGGGTCTTTCTTTTTTTAGTTTGTTTGTTCTCATGATAAAGCTCCTCAGTGGATTTCCAACATAAAGAGGATTTCTTTTCTATTAAGAGTCTGTAATAACAAGACTGACAGAAAGATAGTGTATTGGGATTTTCCCAAAAACCATATCTTCAGAGAATTGTCCCGGAAAGAGAAAATATCCAGTCAGTGGCAGTTCTCTAGGTAAAAACTAATTTGTCACCCATAACTCTTTATGTCAGAAGTCAGAGGACAATGGACAGGCTGCTTTGAACTGATAGGAAGGAAAGTGTAATTTTTGAAATTACCACTAATTATAACCAAGTTACACAGGAGAGCATCTCTGAACACAAAACATATGATGGGCTATGGCAGCAGAAGCCCACACCCAGTGTCAATCCTTTCAGCTAAGAGCTGCCACAGTTTGCACCTGCTCATAGCAGTTTATAAAAATGTTGCCTGGTGTGAGTTTCAGTTTCTGCTATGACATTCAGGACAGCAGCTGGACCTTCAGCTAGCAGACACACAGCGCGACAAGCTGCACACAAACCGTTTGCGTGTTTCCAACACTTTTTGAATCTATGCCGCAAATGGAGGTTCAGCTCCGAACCAACAAAGTAAAAATAAACTGGCTGGTACCACTATAACTGAAGCCTTTATTTAAACAGTGAGAGTTGTCCTCAAATGAGAATGAGTGATAAAAAAAACATCATTTGAAAACAAGCTGATGGCCATTTCTTTTAAATTTTTACAATCATCTGTTTCAAGGAGGAATACGTCATAGTGCTCATAGTATTAACTAATCTGATGCCCAGTGTATTATTAAATACATAAATAGTGCTGGGGCTGGAGTAACACGGTTTTCCGCTTTTCTGTGATGTGATGTTCCCACTGTAAAGCTTTATTTTGAGGAAGCAGAGTTCCAGTATTCTGTTTCCAAGTGTTCAGACCTTTCCTGCCTGTATTTTAAAACCAATGCGCTATGATATAGATAAATGACCACTAGAGTAAATTCTAGGAATTTTGCATTATTAAATTTGAAAAAGCAAAACAAAACAAACCTTAAGCCGTTCTCTCACCTTTTCTATATTATCTTTGGCTTTGTTTGAACGTCAGTTTGGTGCACATGTGCCACCTAGTGGAAAGAAATAAATGCACAGGTTTATTAGAAGAAGACACAATACCTCGAAAAGAAATAGGTATGTGTTAAAAAGAAGTCAACCGAAAAGCAATAAAATAGTTTTGTGTCTCGAATGAGCCGTAAACTTTATAATCAAGAAAAAAAGATGTGGCTGCTGTCTGGAGTTTCTGGCACAATCTTCCATGTGTCGGCTGATCCCAGCTCTTTCTGAAGCAAGACCTTCATGATGTCACGGCTAAATTTAGTCCAATAAATACCTGAAATTCTGTCCAACATCCAATCATTATCTTAAGTCTTTTTGTGTCTTTAAAGTGTTCTATGAAAGAAAGACTGAATCAGCAGTTGTCATTAAGCGAACCCCTGAACAAGCATCATCAAGATCAAGATGATGCGAGCTGAGGTTTTTAATAACGTCTGGTTAGGGATCACAGTAAGCCACAGAAACTCGAGGCTGCCACAGAAACGCGTTTAGCGATTTGGCTGATGATCTTTAACTTTCGTGACAAGACGACGCGGTGATTGCAGGGAGCGAAATTTCCACATCCATTTGCACTCCTGATCTGTGCCTGCGTGAGTGCGTGCAAGTCACAATCACAGCCTTTTAAAACTCACCAGTCAAGCTGTCTACCAACAAATTTTAACAGCCAATGACGTGTATCAGTTCTCCTTTCATCTTCTTATAAAACGAAGGAACTTATGAGCTTTTTGTAGCAGCAACCTCAACCTCCACGGTCACCAGCATCAATCTGAACACTGATTACAGACCTTTAATGCCGTGTCAGTTGTGGGCTGTGTTCATATTTCCCACAAACTTTGCCCCTGCTTTTGCACCACAGCATCACTGAGCACTACTTTAGAGTCACAGACGTGTGCTGACATCACCACATCTGGCTCTCATTTCCTTGGCTTCTCTTGCAGCAGATAAGATGAGATGTATTTAAAGCACAATGCCTTGTTGTTCAGCGGAGAAGAGCACAAACTGATTGACTTGGGTCTTCACCTCAACTGCTAGTGGACCAAAGGTTAAAACCCACTTTTATAAACTGATCATATGCATATGCAAACTGTGTCTAAAGTTTGCAGACAAGTTACTTCACTTTTTCAGTCTTTTGTTGACCCCTTGTCAACTTCTTTGAGACATGTTGCTGCTAATATGGTTCACGAAAAAGTCAAATGCATCAGTGGAAACATTTGATATGTTTTTATGTTCTATTGTGAATCAAATGTGGGTGTTGGGGCTTTTAAGCTTTTAAATATTCAATGACACACTTACATTATTATCTCACTTACATTATATTACGATTTTATTTTTTTTAATGCAGAAAACCTTTACTACCAAATGTACTTAATTTACTTACAATGATTGAGTGATGGCACATTCCTTATTTTGCCCTCCTCAGAGTATGTTTCATTTATATGATGTTTGTCTAGTTCTCCCCAAGGTCTGCTTCTCAGACAAAACTCCCACCCCCTCCCAAATTCCTAAACACATCTTCAAATCAGGGCCTCTCAAAGCAAATTTCATGAAACCTATATCATTCTCACACTGTCGACGAACTTAAGAGCTATTTTATTTCGGCAAGCAGTCATGGAAATCAATTTTAAACACAAATGTATGTTCTCTATATAGTCCTGCAAAGCCCTGTCATTTGTTTAGGCTTGACATACAGTACTGTCCAAAAGTCATAAGCCACTGTTGATTCTTTAGATTTTGGTCCCAAAATGTTTGTTTTGATGATCTATGATTCATCCAAAGTGAGAAAAGACACCTGACTCAAGGGATGAACCAGTTCTGTGTCCACGGATAGCAGACAACTTAGCAAACAACCACTGTGAAATTGTATCTTTGGGCATTTTGTTTGTAGCAACTTGACACAAAGACACCTCAGCTTCAGAGAAATAAAATCGCATTTTTGCACTAACAGGGTGATTCACAAAGACCTATTATCCAGAAATTTGGGCTATCTTGGTAAATGAGGACAACAGAAGAAGTAGCAGCCCTAATAAATATATATATGTACAGCAGATGAACAGTTTCCGCAGTAGACAGTTGCATCTAACCCTTCAGTTCAATCATCTGCTGTTCACTGAAGTATGGTCAGTGAAATGGTCTCGCTGGAAGGACGTGTGTCAAGAAGCCATTCTTGGGGATTTTTGAGGAAGCCATTCTTCATTAACATCAGCCTGGAGAACTATTCCCAAACACGTCTCAAAGAAACTACACGAGAGCTCAGAGTTCAAGTGAAAAATAAAAGTGGTCATATCAAACATTGACTTTCAAGTTTGTTAGAATTGTATCAGTTCTGTTTTTCTTCATATATACCATATTTTTATGTATGCATAGACACGTTTTATTAAATTGCTGCATTGCAAAATTAAAAGAAATAAGCTGTGGTACATGATTTTTGCACAGTGCTGTATTTCAGTTAGGTAAGGTAATGTTGAACCGACGAAGAAGTCTGACTCTTATTCCTAATGAGACAAAGTAAAGAGAAAATAGCAGGTCAATATGGAAAATCGCTTGTTTTAAGCCTTTGCAAAAGTGACAATGTGATTTAGAACTGAACAAAACACGTGCATGGACATTTAGATTCATGCACACATTTGTGTTCACACTGAAGCCCAGGGGAAAGATATCTCAAGGTTGTTGTGAAGGCGCATAGTTGAGTAGTGACCTCAGCTTGAAGCCCAAAGAGAAGACATCCAGATTCACAGAACACGTGCCGAGCTCTGGCTCTACTATTCTCGCTTCTTCTCAGACAAACAACAAGTGCATTTGCTGAAAACACTCCATCTTTTCTTTTGTTTCCAACTTCTACCTGGCTCAGTCATTTACTTAGCTCGTAAAACTCGCCAGGAACCTGAATCAACCTCACTTATCTTTTCATGTTACACCATGTTGGAGTTCAGCTTTTAGATATATGCATGTGCCTCACTGACATATCACTTAGTATGACCTGTGTAACTTTTACTCAGTTCCACTCATCACTGCAATTCGTGAGCCTCACCTATGTTCACCTCAGTATCAAAAATGAGCAAAACTGAAACGAAATACTGAAATGATCATTGCTATTGCAAGAAGAGGTGAGACAGAGATTCTAAATTGTCGTGGATCCGCTGTAATAATAAAATAATAAGTAGAATTGGAATAAGCATAAGAATACATGATAACCTATTAATGCAGTAATTCAAGCACATTCGAGTACCTGATGAACACTTATCAGACATCCTTTGAAGATGTGAAGCATTTGTCAGAGAAGAAGACGAACTTCTTAAACAACTTTGCATGGACAAGCTTAATACACTTAATGATTTGCATAGAAAATAGGATCATATTCAGCAAGGTCTGACTTGTATGAAATATAGTGCAATAGGGAAGTTAAAAGGTTGGAGACATGCCTGCAGCTCTTATTGTATAAAAGTAAATTTACAACACAAGGCTGTATTTATGACATGAACAGACGATTTAAAATCATTGCAAGTGTACAGACACTAATAATCTGGCAGCACGCTATCGCACATGAGTGGGCATGCAGGTCCTTACCTCTAAAAGTCTTCCGTCACCACTAATGCGAAACATGTTACTCCTGAAGTGTAGAAAAAAACGGGTGGAAAAAAGCTCAAGCTGTGACCCCTTAACTCTAAATGCATCTCTGACCTTTTCACACCGTCCATCGGGTCGAAGGACGCATAAACCTGCCACGCAAGCATTGATGCACTCCAGGAGAGATTTGAAGCTATCCATGACTACGTGTAATAAACTCTGCTTTTTCGTGGCAGAAATTAGTTTTGCTTTCTGTGTTATGCAATTATAAGCTAGTGGAAGAATCACTGATTTCACAAAAGAAAGAGACACATCTATGAGTGGATTCTGAATTAAAGACTAATGTAAGAAACTCATAGAGGATGTTTTTCTGACTGGGCCACTCAGCACTTTGTCACTCACACTTAAACTATTAGTTTAAGGAAACCAGTGGGTTTAAACTTTGTCAGGAAAGCAGGAAACTGAACAAAAGGTCTGTCACAACTGGATAAGAAGTTTCAGTAAAAGAAGAGAAAATCCCCATTAGCTGTTACACACACACACACACACACACACACACACACACACACACACACACACACACACACACACACACACACACACACACACACACAAATCCCCACTGGACATAGAATCATCTCCAACAACAGCTGCCTCCGCACCCAAGCAGAGGAAATGCCAAGGTTTTCTGAACTGGAGCATAACAGCATTGCAGTTCACATCCACACTGAAGAGTTGAAAGGCTGGACGGGCAGGAGAGCCTCTAATAGCAGGAAGTTGTAACAATAATAGTGGTATAGCGATGTCACGGCCCCTGTCCTTGTGTCATGCAAATTCTAGCCAAAAAAGCTGAGTTTGAGTGTGCTGCTTGCTGTGGGCTTACCAGACGCAGGGTTTGTAGGGAGATCATTTCAAAAAAAGTGACAGAGTGACATTTCACAGTTAAAAAGTATCATATCTATTGTGTATCAGTACTTCAGCGTTTATTCAAATGATGGCAACATCACAAAGCTATTCTCTATCAAACACGTGTGCAGTTGTCTCTCATCTATATGCTTAATGTTATAGACCTATTAACTGCTTCTCTGACTGTAAAGCAAAGTTTATACCCCAAGAGATGAAACTGGAAACATTTTGCCTTACAGGGAAGTTTTTTCATCAGTGATAGCAGTGACTGTGTCAGTATTCTCAAAAGGATTACTCAGCCATTCCAGGTCTAACCTTAGCAGTGAATAACACTGCAAAGCATATTAAATGTTAGGGGGGGAAACATGACACAAAGTTGAAATTTATGTGGTCATACCTAACCTGAGCCTGACACATCAGAACATAAAAACCTGTGACTTTTATCCTCTGCATCTGTCCTGGATTACTTAAGAATGACTGCTAAGTAAATTAAAGAGCTCAGGAACATTCCCATAATCCAAGATCTTAAACTCCTGTGCCACTGACCCAAAGGCAAATACCACTGTGTGAATGTGTGTGCGTGCACATCCATTTGTGTGTTTGCATGTTAAGAGGGAGTGCCTTAGAGTTCACAGCTTGTGTAAGTGTGCATGTGGGAGCCTGTGCATGAATGCATGGCAGTGTGTGTATTTACGAGCTCGTGGACAGTTTATGTGCGTATGTGAGTGTGTGCGTCCCTGCTTGAGCTGCAGCTGAACAGGCCCCCAGCAGCTAAATACTTAAACAGTCTCCTCTGCTTTTTTGTGTGTGTGTAATCCACAGCCTGCTTCACACTTGGCTCCCATGAAATTGTTCCTTCTTTGGCTTATTGAGAGATTGCCTTCACTGTAAAATGCTTCTGCGGAGTTTGCCAAGGACCAGAGGTGTCCGATTCACAAGAATCAGAGACAAAGAGAGAGTGACAGATCCAAGGCTGCTGCACTCTCCCATAGCCCCTCTAAACATCAGAAATTCCCATTGTGTTTCGTTTTTGTTCCCATTTTTGCTATCAAAAACATTATAGTGAGGGAGAAAAGACAATTAGAACAAAATAATTATATTTATTGAATTGCCTCAAGTTGTGGTCCATCAGTTAAGTAATAAATTTCGTCAAGTTGCCCAGTTATTAACTTGGGAAATGAAAACGTCTCTTTGTTTCGCGAACAGTGCAGCTCAGTGGCCGTGTTCCTCTGCTGCACACTTTTTCTTCCAAGTGACCAGCTAGTGAAGTCATTAGGCTTTCCACTCTCTTAACAGGAGGTGGGGCGCTCCCCATAAAAACGTATTCTTAACCAGCTGCACAAAGACCGTGTGCAGTCCCAGTCTCCTCCGCGCTGTGAGTGCGCAGCGGCTGCACGGATCGCTCCTTTTGGACCTAAAAGGGCCACATTGAATGAACGTGGACACATTTGCTGCAGTTTTGTCTCGGCCGAACCCCAGTTTTCTGCTGCGACTGTTCTCCAGAAAATACTCTAATCCCCACCCCGAGACGCATCGGGACCCGTGAACAGAGAAGCTGCGGGAGTGGTCTGGAAACTTTTGCCACAATGAGCAAGCGAACGGTCAACCTTGATACCTACAGCCTGTCGCTGTTCACGGCCAAAGAGGACATCCTCAACCCCCGTTCTTCCACGAGCTGGTAACACATATTGCTTTTACACAAATCTGCATCTGCCAGCCACACCTGAGTTTATCCTTTTTCATAAGAGCAGACCGAGCTCCGACTTTGTTGTTCTGTTAGCGTTTATATTTTTTATAACGCGGTCAGAAATTCAAGTAAAGTTCGCAACTTTAGTCAAACTTTCATGCTCTCCATCTTGTTTTCCATGCGCGTAAGATGGAAAACAGCCTCTTGCGTAAGAAGAGGGCAGATTTAAGCTAATCCAGTGACGGATATGGAGGTGGCCAACACAGAGATAGCTCACAGCCTGCTATGTATTTGCAAGTCCTGTGCACGCAGGGTGGTTTATTGCCAAAGGGATGCACTCACTTTTAATTGCCGTTCATTACGCACGCCAGGCTGCTGGTGTGGCTCGGTGCGCGGCACCTGGATCTCCGTGACTTTGCTATTCTCCCCCAGGAATTGTGAGGCTTTGCCGGATCGTCTTTCTGCAGATGTGCTGATCCATGACATGGGCTGTCTTTCAGGCAGAGGCCTCTTAATTTGAAAGGCAGCACTGCATGCATGAGTAACTCCACATGAGCAACGAGACTTATTAATGTAGAGCAATAGCGAAGATGACTAACAAAGTTTTAGGAGAAATCTTACTGGCCGGGGGGTGTAGCTAGATGAAGAACCAATATTCAACCTAATTTCACAGTTTAGGAAAGTTTCATTTAATCAGTTGTTTTTAATGTCAGATCTAGTTTTCAGATTATTTAACAGACTAATGAAAAGAGAAAGAAATACATTTATTAGGTTCTAAGAATGCTGGACTGAGATCATGCCCATGTAACCTGAGCATCTGACACTTGACTCATTGACTCATGTTTTTGCCATAGGGTTTGGCTGATCTGTCACTATGGTGATCTACCCTTCTTTTACAAACAGTGTCAGTCTTATTGTGTACTCCCCTTCCTCTTTTTTTTTTTTTTTTTTTTTTTCTAAATTTCATGCACATTGTGTGTGTGCTTGTGCATTTTGTAATCCTCTGATATGAGCATGTTGTTGCAGGCTATACTCAGTAAAGTTAAAATTAAATACATGCAAATTTACCCCTCTCTTGCTTTACATCCACTCACTTTGACGAAGAAAAAAAAATCCAAGACCCCAGCTCGAGCATGTGCCCAAGTGGAAGTAGAGGACAGACTTGGTCCATCCCTGCTTCATCTCCCTCTGCCTCAAACCTCTCTCCCCCGCCCACTTTCTTCCTACATTCTTCCTGGCTTCAATTTGGAACTAACAACGCCACTCAGGAAATGAGTTTCAGAGCGCTTTGAGTTAACCATGACAAGCTGAAATCTGACAGCTTCACGAATGGAGTGGAAACACTTTTCCACATCCAGAGCATAACTTGCTCAGTTTCCACTCTTTCTTAATTTTGGCAAACCTCTCAAAGTTTCCATGTTCAGAATAACTTTTTGTCCTGACATGCTGACACTTCACTGAACCAGCAGTTCCTCATTTGAGGACATTTCCCCCACAGCTTCGCTGAATAACAAAATCTTGATTGGGTCTCTGCCAACCAGGTGCCTAAAACAAATCTACAAACATGTGTGGATGCATATGCCTGTGATTACAACAGAGGAAAAATAGAAAAAAGAAAGAAAGAAAAGGGCATTCCTAAGCATTCATTTAACCCGCTTTCAAAGGATAAATAATTCTGCTGTGACTGAATAGCGAGGTGGGAGGGGAACATGATGATGTCATGATTCCCACTGTCAAACTATTCAGCCCATCCTTGTGCATGTGTAACCATCTGTGAAATTTCAATGTGTATGTGAGCTTTCACATCAGTATATTTGTTTCTGGATGGGCATATACTTCCTGCAGAGACTACTTGAGTTAAGGCGTCAAGAAGTTTTTGCGGAGGCTTGTTGTGCTGAATGATCCCGCCCCACTGTGTGGCCTTGCGATCCTCGTGTGTATTATCTAATGACCTTGTGTCCTGAATGGGAAACAGACCCTTTGTGGGCGAGACTCTGAAGGAAAGACGGGCAATTTCAATGCATCCATCATTCAGACTTCTCTGTTCAACAGACAGCCTTGGAGGTCTGTGCTTAGTCTCCTGGACCACTCAAGACTACCAATTGTGTTACTCAGAAGCTGTGTTTGCATGCCTTTTAAAAGGAAGAAATAAAAGAAAATAGTTCAGATCTATTTTTACAATACAACAGTGCAATCTTATGAATTGTAAGAAGTCATAATTTACATAACTAACCTTTGCTTTTCATGTTGTACAACACAAAGTTGTTGTTCTAGCACCTCGGAATGCAAGCAGGAGGTAAAATAAAGTTTATGCTTTTGTTTCAGCCACGCAAATCATATAAGATAGGAATTCATATGAACTTGTGGAGTGTTTTCATCAGAAAAAGTGTGGGCTATATCTAGACATCTGTGGCCCTGGGCAAGATTAACACATTGTTGTTGTTTTTTTTATCAACATTATTCTTGCAGATCACACTTAATTCTCTTGCAGGGGATGACTGCAGCTAGGTAGTGACACATAAAGTAAACACCTGAGTTCATTATAGTAGTTGTTTTTTATGTTTTTATCTGTTATGGAAAATACATTGAATTTTCATGTAGTTAAATGTGCTGCATAAATAGCATTGAGAGTGACATAGTAACTGAGTCATTGTGCTTAGAGCATTCAGCAGTCAATCTTGGCTGATTCTTGATTGTTTTTCTAGTTATAGATAATCCAATATTTACATTCATTAAAGAGATATTTGTCATTAAGGTGGTATGGAATTGTTCCTAAGCTGCTAAAAAAAATTCCCTCTTTGGTTTGAAATGACTTATTGTTGAGTGATGTAATACCTTCATTTGTGATCTGTTTTTTGGCAGAAGTGTAACAGCCAGGCGATCTGTCATCAAATGTTAATGGTCACAGAATTACAGGTGTTAGGTTTCAGCATTGTTGCTTTGAAATAGAAATTTGCCACAAGTGACGTTTATTATTTAAAGGCATCCAGTTTCGTCAGGAAAACTGCCCAAATTGTAATTGGCGTGCTGTTTTTGCTGCTTGTAAATTGTTAAATGAATATTACTTATTGTTACATTAATCATTTTCTTTGTATTGCTACTTTGGGGCAGTGTGTAGTAGTAGGATAGTACTCTAATAATGCCTAGCTCCTCTAGCCTGTGATTACATGTCAAGCTATCCTCAGGCAAGATACTGAACCCTGAGTCGCCCCTGATGCATCATCTGGAGTATGATTATGTGGATGTCAGGTTAAAAGCTCGTAAGCATAGAAAAAGTGTGAATAAGTGAATGAGCATTGTAGCAAGAAAGCGCTTTGAGCGTTCAAATGGATTAGAAAAAAAAGTGCTGTATAAGTAGCAGTCCATTTACCATTTCTTTAATAAGATTTCAAAAGTCAGTGGGAAATGTAGGAAATCAGCATCAGCCATTTACATTTAGCAACACATTATCCCTCCTCCCCAGGCCTCTAATCTCCTGTGAAGGGATTCTCCTATTGATGATAACTTGGACTACCTTTATTGCAACATAGGCTTTTTGCGTTGCTTCAAAAGTTCCACAGGCTCATGTATGATTAACTGACACCTAAACAGTCCCTGAGTCTAAAGTTACTTTCTAGATGAAGTACACCTGTGTTGCAGGGCTGCATGTGTGTGAACGTGCACATAGTGCCTGTAAATAGTAATAAAGTACAGTTAACACTGTTATCAGGAAGCTAATCCCTGCTTAAACTTCCTTGTACACGTTCTGCTTTTTGTTCAGTTCCTGAATTATCCACAGTGACCCACCTGTCAAAACCCCCCTAAAACACAGCAGTTCAAGCTTTTCATACACACATGCCATTGTGCAACGTTACCTCACGTCCTTCTATGTTGAAACAATACCTGCTGGTCACCTTACTGTAAAATCCCACAGAAGGAACCCAAGCAGTCTGATTGGTTCCCTTTCCTTTCACTGTTCAGGATGAGGCTTCAAAGGTTGCACAGTTGCTTCCAGGCTCACTGACACAAGACACATTGATCTAAAATATAAATAGCAGCGTACTGTAAATAGGACATCAGAGGTGAGTACACTGGACCGTGACAGTATAATCTTTGTCACAGCGACCTGTACCGTACCTTGGAGTAGCTTTGTTTGTGACATAGAGGCATGAATCTTATCAAAAGAAACCCACATCCTGTCACTTATTTTTCCTTTAACACTAAGACTACAACTTGGCCCAATCCGGTGGGTTCCATGGGGGCGACACTTGAACACTAACATAAGCTGATCAGAGCACAACTGGAGCCGGTGAAGTGCTTTTTGTGTGACATTAGGACAAAGATCATACACACAAGTGATCTGTTGGGGCACATACCTATCAGCTTTTTGTTTAACGTTATTCCAACAGAATTTCCTGTCTTGTTAGAAAAACAAACAATTCCACTGCACTGTGTAGGCTGAAGCTTCTGCAGAGCAGTACCCTCAGCTTGTGTCGCTTGCTTGTGTGAGCAAGTTTGTGGGTGGCATGTTTGAAGATGATGACAATGATAGCTATAATGGCTGTTGTATGTATCCCTGTTTAGATGAACTTAGGGGATGATTTGAGCAGTTATCACTAAACAACTGCTTTCTTCTCCCTTAAATGTTGTTTAGAGTCATCTAGGGTCTGAGACAAAGCTGCAGGGTAATGGTAGGGTTTAGCCATGGTGAGACATGACTACACACCGTGACACTGGATGTGTGTATTCTACCTGTTTGGCCTCACATGTTTGGGTCTCTAAGTGTGCAAACTGTTGTTTGTTTGGAAGTGCGACTCATAGCTGCCACACAGAAAATGGAAAATGTTGGTAATTAATGTTTCAAGGTACTGTCGTGCCATTCATTTTGGTTTCAGGTGTCAGTTGTGAACAATGTAAAGAGCTCTCACCTTAATAAAAGAAATTGTATCCCACAGATTTTCTTTCCATTGCAGCAAAGGTTTGGTATTAAGATCATGGTAAACAAAGCTCTCGAAGTATTTTGTCAATCCTACTTTACAACTGACCTTTCTTTCAAATTCTCCTTTTGTTCATTCAAGTGTCTCACATCATTTCACCCATTGTTTCCAGTGGAGCTCTGTCCTTTTCTGTGCCTACAGCAGTGGGGGCAACAAATGACTTATTGTTTTATATAAGTCTTCAGGACTCTGCTGAAAAACTTTGTGGAAGTATGATTTCTTTTCATGCACATGTTATGATAAATGGAAGCAACATCAGGGAGGACTGCCTGTTCAGCTAATGGGCCTCGCACATAGCCAGGGTATTATTTTCAAGGGCGTGTCTGATAGCTGTCTAAAGACATCTGTATTTTAGTGTTTCTTCAAACATTGGGATGAGAATGAATACAGAGTGTGGCGTGTGTGTCCTAAGCCAACCGATGGACTTTTAGGGGTATGTGTAAGCAATGATGTGATATACCACAACTCACAAGTATAATCACAGTCATATAGTAAAATTAAAGATATGTGAGTAACCTAACTATTATAATGTTGCAATGCTTATATTGAGAAGTGCTGAAAGAACTGATGGGCTTCCACATGGTTTTCCTCAACTACTAAGGATGGTCTAAGCAAGAAGGCAAAGAAAAATTCACCCCTGCAGAGCCTTATTGGAGAAATAAAAAGCAAAAAGAAAATTATCCCGTTTGCATGATCGGAAGTAATATCTAAAAAGAACAGTTCTTCTTTAAAAAGTAAGAATGTGTTTTAAAGTTCATTGCTTTGGATCTTGCAAAAAAAAGTGCACAGAGAGACAATTTGTCATGTTCCTGTGGCTCATTGACTTGAGTGTGCCAAGCATAACACGACAAGCAGTGTCAGACGGTTACAAAGTCCCTATTGTAAATGGAATTATTTAAAACAATAACCCTGGCGCCTCTCTTCCCATAATTTTGGGTCTAAATTATTGCAAAAACAATTGTAGAAGGGCAACCGTCCACATGGTTTTGTTACTGACAGGCTCTTATTATCTGTGATTGTTTTTGATGTTATCCTGCCTTGCTTTTAAGTATGCCATCCAACCATCCATCCATCCATCCATCCATCCATCCATCCATCCAACCATCTATCTATCCATCCATCCATTTTCACTTCAGGCTTGCAGAGTGGCTGTCCCAGAAAGTAACTACCAAGTACACGCACACACACACAAACAGAATTTCGAAATAGACAGCCCTCCTCTGGCAGCGTTCCTCTTTGTCCTTTCTGTTCTAAGCACCACCTACCAAATAAGCACAGGTATATGCATGTTCTTCGTACAAGCTAAAAATGAGTCAGTATTGACTTTTGGCTTTACACAGTATACAGATGCCCTCTTCTTAACCCATTCCACCCCTGAGTCTTAACTTCTTACAAGGAATATCCTCTCTGCGCTTAAATTACTCACCTCACCAGGTCTGAAGAGAACTATGAAGTTTCCCAGTGTGGCCTAGACTGTCTAAAGCCATAAAAGTCTAGGTCCATATTGATTCTAATGAGTTACATATTATTACTTATTATACCTTGTAATTTTTTAAATTAAGCTATGCCTGCTATAATACATGATTTTGCATTCAAACATTCTTTATTAAGGAAGAGAAAGGAAATAATAGCGATAAATTGTGCAGGTTATTAGTTAAAGGTTGGTTACCACACAAATCTTTATTCGGTTAGAAACAAACCAGTAAGGATCTAATCCGGAAAAGGTGTTCATTAGTACCTTGATTCAGGACTTTATAGTAGATGATTAAAATAACCACATAGGAGATACTATATTATCGAGTAATTAGGTAGTGATTCGTTCATGATTATCTCTAAATTGAACTTCTTTATGAACTGTTTTCTAACTTTACGCACAACACTGAGAGGCACAGAACTGTAACTATTCATTCATTAGTAGTAACTCCAATAGTAGCTAGGCTTTTTATGCCACATCAAGGAGTAAAGCTTCATTCTTTTTTCCTTCAGGATTACTTCTCTGACACATGCAAATGCATATACACACAGAACAACATTAAACAGGTTTAATGAAGACACACTGGGCTCTCATTCCTACAGTCACACTGTCAGGTTTCATGAGCTGTGCTTGCCGACTTGTTCAAGCAACTGCTCCTACTTTACCACAGTTACAAAAGCGCTCCTTGTTTATAGTGATGGCATTGTGTGGGTTAAATGTTAGCATTTCGCAGCAACACAGAATGCAAGACTTTGACTGGGAACTCTATTTTCCCTTCTCCTGCCCTGTTTGTTCACTTGCTGGCGGTGAGATTGAGCTGTGCGTCCTTGTGGAAAGTTGGGGGGGGGGGGGGGGGGGGGGGCTCTGTTGTCCTGACGACCCTGGTGGGAAAGCTAGGTTGTTTGCTGAGAGTGAATGAATTGAGGGAGGTGAGTGAAGAGGGACTGAGCAGGATGGGAAGGGACTGCAAATGAATGAGGTAAAGTTAAAAGAAAATAAAGGACAGTATGTGAGAGGAAGGACCAAGAGTTGCAGCAGATGGAAGATCAGCCCTGAAGGGTGGTCCGGATGAAAGTCTTTTGAAAAGCAGAGCCATCAAATTATAAAACTTAAAGAGGCAATAGAGTGGAGAAAAGAAAAGAGGACAGGTGGAGGGGTGAAGAGCAATGAGAATAAGATCAAAGCATTAAGAGAAGATACAGAGAGGACGGGCTAAATGAGCTCCAAGTGGGTATTTAATACTTGAGAGTTTGCTTTGTTTAACTGAAGGAAATGCTTGAAGATGAGATGCCATCGTGTTTTCAATGAGCCTGTAATAACTGTAATGTAGAGAAGGGAGGATGCTTACATGTGTGTGTGTGTGTGTGTGTGTGTTGTGTACGTGTGTGCCTGTGTGGTGCTGTTGGACAGTTTTGGCAGGAAATGCCAGAGTGATCCCAGTGGACCGTGATTTTAGAAGATTTTTTGCTCTCCTCTCTTCTCCTCTCCAGATAAACTATATACCTTCCAGAGTCATAACGATTTACCCCATATAGACTCGCAACAACTCACAGTATTACTTTCATCAAAACTCTTCCCTCCATTAACCACATACTTCAACTGCCCCCTTGGAAACCTCCAATACACTTTGACTGCTTCCCATTGTGCGCCATTGTTGAAGGCGCCCTTCTTAACCTACCCATTTACACTTTTGTGTATCCCCTAGTGCTTTTCATCGTTTTCCCCAGTGTGAACCCATCTCTGAGTGTCTCTTCTCCAACCAGAATATAACTCCCCACCGTGTGGCCCCGTCTCTCTTTAAGCTCCCACCGTCACGACACTGAATTTCTTGTATCCATCTTCTATTGTTTTTAGCTTAAGTGCTGCTGTGTTGTTGAGTAAAAATAAAAGTATAGAGGGGGTTATATTAAGTTTTATTCAAACGGTAATATAACTTAAAATAGTTTTTGTTTGTTTCCGCTCGAGACAGTTTCCTCCCTGCTGAATCAATGCATGCTGTTTGGCTTTGGGAAAAGCTACCGTGTTTTGCGGGTTGCGTTCTTTGCTAGTGCGACGTGCACTATCGCGTGATGGTAGTAAATTTTGTTCTCATATTCTACTGGAACAGTTGCCTGCACAACTAAGCTACCTTTTCTTTAAAGCTTGGGTTGTATTACACATTACAGTTAATTGCAATGTGTGCAGCCTCTGCTTGCAACATAACTGGTTAATGCTATCTGTAGATTAACTGAAGGCTGTAACGTGAAACCAGGTGTTGATCGCTTGATCTTATAGTGCGCGCTGCTGGCCGCCTGTGTCATTTTGTAGTCTTAGCGTTAATCTTGTGTTTTGTCTGCATTTGTTGCAAGATTGCTGTCTCAGGACCTTGATTGACACTTACTACACGGCAGCATAATATTTGTCTATCTTGGTCTCTTTGTCTGTCCCCCCGATATTTTCCATTTACGACAGGGAGGGCTGCTTTTTCTTTTTTTCTCACTGGTCCTTGGCAGTGATTTAATTACTTATTTGTTTAGTTTGTCGTTTTCTAAACTTCTCTGGCTCCGTGTTTTGCTGAGAGCAGATTTTTTAAACCCCCTCCCCTCCTCCTTGCAGCATTCCATTCAGTCTCTCCCTCACCCCCTCTGCCTGATATTGTATGCAATCTGTTGTTTGTTCGCCAAAGATTTTACATTATATTTAGCTACACTTGCAGTCCTTTCTTATAATTTTGCCATCCGTCGCCTCTGTCATTTCTCTTGGATTTACCATATTCTCTAGGCCAAATAGCTTTTGTGGTCTGTAATAGTCTCCAGGGGAGTCTGATATTTTCTCCACCCTGTCAAGTATTATACAGATCAGTCAGCGTTGCTCACAGGGTGGATCTGAGAAACTCTTATGGGTCATACAGGCGAGTGTTTACGCTTCAAAATTGCACAGCTGTCCTTGAAAGGGGAGGAAACACGAGGCATCTTTAGTGTGAGCATTACCCTACCAGAAATGCAAAACAATGTAAGTGATATTTGCTTATGGTGGAAAAACTACAGGCTTCTTTGTGCTGCCTAAGCAGTGCCTGCATGAAGAAATCACAATATTTAAGAAAAGAAGATGCAAGCATGAAAATGTGACCTTGTCCTCTATGTAGCCAAACTGATAAGGTTTTTTAAGTATTTCAACCAGTCTAAGTGAACAGTGGTCTTTGCAGCAATTAGCTCTGGAGTCGTGCAGGTTTATTGGTAGCTTTCAGTGAGACCTTTAAAATATTTTCAACAAGCAGAAAATGAAAAAAAAAAACATTGGAAGTTAATGATCATCAAACATTTAGTGACTCTTTGTCTCATTTTAATTTGGGGCGCTGCGTATCCCAGAAGAGAGCAATCATTACAGGATAAAGATTTGTAATCACTGAGAAAGAAAACTTTGCATTGATTTTATTATTAACCCATTCCATGCTAATAAAATGCACCACATGACACAACAAAACCACTGGATGTGCTCATTGCAGAGGTCAAGATTTTCCATTTATTTTTCATGTTTGCTCTTGACCTCATGCTTTGAAGAAATGCTTCCTGTGGGACAGTTGTTTAATTTCATAAATTCAGCATTAATGATGGTTTATGATACGGTATATTTCACAGCTTCACATTAAACAGAATTGGTAGAGCAAAAGGCAACATTTGCTTCTATTTACTGTCAATATGGTAGGATTATTGCAGGCAGCTGAATTCATCTTTTGTTTGCAGTTTATCACTAATTAGTTCATTATCATTAATTTTGTGCATTGTTTCAGTAGCTTGTATAGTTTTCATTGTTTAACTGGAAAATGCCAGTGAAAAAGGGTTTTATGCTAAAACATTAAAGACTTTTTGCTTCACAGGACATCCTAGAAAGGTATTTTTTTTTCACTGTATGTGAAGTATTGTCTGACTGTATATCCACTATGGCATCTGGTCTGCTTGACTAGGATAAAAACATGCTGCTGATTGGGACTTGGGCATGGTTTTATTATTAGGTCAAAAGTCTTGGCAAGACATCACCATCACGTCATAGCTGGGCCTCTTCAGAGCCAGCTTTACGTCTGACACAGTAGTATACTGGTAATAGACCAGACATTATATGCTGGTCTAAAGTCTGACAACATATGTTTTATGATGACAGTATGGTTTCAGTTACTCTCACACATAGCTATACACTTCTCTTTGTATTTGGCAGTACTTCAGTCTGATCTCATTTGGAAAGGTATAGTTAAGTATTAACTTCATCAGAAATGACAGCAGCAGGATATTACACCCTACTTAATAAACCACAGAACTGCTAGAGGGTACCTGGCTTGTTGAAATAAGATTTCACCCCCATCATTGCAAAAACCTTTTTTTGTGGTTATTTTCAGCTTTTTTGCCTCTTGGCTTCATCAACGTATCAACATTATGTTGCAATGAACAATAGATGGCTGTGCAAAAATCATGAGCCACACTTGATTTCTTTGTATGTCTCTTCCAAGGAACCAGACTTCCTTGTAATTTTTAAAGTGGCCCTGAGCAACAGTTCTCCAGGTTTTCTGAAGGTCTTTCAGAGTTTTTCTTTGGAAATTTTGTTTGGCTGCTTTTCCACTCATTTTCAGTGAAGCATTGTACCTGACAGTTTTCACAAGAGTGTTTTGTTTGTTAAATCACTGACCTGCGGGGGAAAAGAGGCAGTGGTTTGTCTTTTCTCTTAGTTGAAGCTATGAAAATGCCAAAGATAACACAGTTTGACAAACATAAAATAATAATTTTGTACCACTAAGGTGATTTCCAAAGAGCTATTAGCTGAAAACCTGGCATATTCTGGTATGTGTATGATCTCATTCAAAAAATTAGGAAACTGACAAATGAAGGACCAAAAAAGGAGATGAACAGTATCTGAAAATCATATCCTTAAAAAACATGAAAAAAAAATCTGTAAATACCTGATACAGCAACTGAGAAATACATCTAGTGTTTCAGTTGATCCATATACTGTTCACTGAAGCCTCATCAGAAATGTTCTTTGTCAAAGGCTGGTTGAGGCGTGCCAAATTACACAAGAAAAGATGGAAAATTAGTAGCAGCAGATCTTATAGAGTGATGAAATTTGAAGTTTGCAGTTTAAAAGCTGTCACTGTTTAACAGGTTCAACAGTGAGTGTCTGCAGCCATCTTTAAAACACACACAGTGACACAGTGGAAGCTCTGTCGTAGTTTCGGGCTTCATTTCAGTCGTTAGCGTTGGGCATCTTGTTACAATTGATTAAATTATGAATGTAGAAAAGTACCATCAGATTTGGATCCACCATAAAATATCATCTGGAAAACATCAGGCTGGCAACAGCTTCAGTTTTCAGAATGACAACGAAGCAGTTAAACCATACCTGGTGAAAAAAACCCAGAATAGCTCACAACAACAATATTAGACATGAACTGGCCTCTCCGGAGCCCGGACCACAACACTGTTGAAGCAGTGCTGGATCAGTTTGACAGAGAAGAGTACAAAAAGCAGCCAACATCCAAAGAAGAGCTTTGAATGTCCTTCGAGAAGCCTGGAGGTCTATTCCTGAAGACTACTTAAAGCTCATTAGACTTGTACAAATGTTTTTGATTGATAAACTATGTTGTATGTTTGAACATGTCAATAAATTGCTCCTATTTCCTTTTTTTTTAAGCAAACTATAAAAAGAAGTGTGACTCAAGACTTCTACAAAGTACTGCACATTCAAATATCTGTATTAAATTTGTCTTATCATGATCATTACTCCAGTTTAATTGTAACTTTTTTTACAGAGTAGGTAAGGAGGGCAGGACGTTAGGCACGGGAACAGCAAAGAGAATCCGGTCAACATTCAAAATAAAAGACCTCATCCAGACTACACACTTTTATCTGAAATGCTCATTTAAACTGTATGAGGGACAAAATAGCATTGGAGACATCAGATTACACAGACACAAAGCAGGTGTATTTTAGGGGGTTAGTCTTTAGTGACATGTTTCAGTCCTCTACTGTTAAACAGCTCCAATTAAAGGACCTTGCTGCTTGCTTTGAAAGGATTACAGTAATTCTCTGTAGGCTGCCCGAATCCATAAATATGAGGACCAAGACTTTTCCCGTCTCATTTCCTTTGCAACATTCATTTGTATCTTACCTCTTTTTCAAAATGCACTAAATTTTCATCTTGTTCGCCTTCATTCTTTCTGATACTTTTTTTCTGAATGAATCTGGGTCATCTGGAGATTTAAGTGCTTAGAAGAGTTCATATAAAACCATGACTCAGCAACATTGTTTTATGCATGTTATTAATAAGGGACTGCTGCGAAACTAGGTACTCTAGACTGTGCGTAAAGTAGTGGAGCTTCTGATGAAGCTGTTTTCATTGACATATGCACACACTTGTACAACTTAATTGAAAGTATGTGTGCTCTCTGTGCCTCTTTGGCTTAGCATGCAACATTTTTTACTCAGGATACATCACTTAGGTCACACCATACCAGTCTGTAGGACTCTTACAAGCCAGACAAATACTTGGCTTTATTCCGTTACTTCCTCTCTCTTAGTCAGATTTCCTGAAACCCTTCCCATAAACCTCCATGTGTCTCTGCAGTGCAGACGGAAGAATGTGTGCACCACTGGGGTCGCTGTGTGGTCACTATATGAGTATCACGTCTGACTAGACTTATTATGCCCATGTTTGGAGAGAGGAAATGAGCGCCGTGTGCTGCAGGGACGTCTCCAAGCTCCCCAGTCTAGTGCAAACGTAGTGGTAGACTGGGAGACAAGGTAAAAATAGAACTGGAAGGCCAGGTCATCTTTGAGCCAAAAGTAAGGAATTGTGAAGCTGAGAGGAGCAGAAGAAGTATATGTCATGTGTAATAAAAAGACATTATCCATAAAGTAGCCATTTAAATCTTAGGTACAGTAGACAGGCAAATACAAGACTTGACTTAAGTAGTTATAAATTTGTCGATAAGCTTTACCTGGGAGTTGCTGGTGTATCCATACATTGGGGAGAGAAAGGGGCACAAAGTAATGGTTGATGGAGAGCTTAATCCTTGTGAATCCTCCCAGCATTTCATCTGTTTATTTATATCTTATTCTTCATACCCAGTTTATCAGCAGTGTGCAAAATAAAATAAAAAACCCTCTCATATCTCAGCGACTGGCAAAGATGGAAGGAATAAATGACCTATGAGCTCACAAGAACCCGCTGTCAGAGAGACACAGAGGGAGAAAAATGAAGATGAGATATTGCTTCAGTTTGTGAACGAGGTGTGTTTTACTACAAGATTTAAAATAGGAGGAATAAAGCAGAGTTGCTAGAGGTGAAGGTCAGAATAATGAATTTAAAGTGGTAAAGATTGTTACACATCAACTGAATATATAGAGTGAGGACGGATGGCAAAGTTAATAAAAAATGTGAAAAATGATCGGTGATTCTGGGCCCCATAAATATATTCTCATAGATTTACTTCTTTACTTCTTTATTTTATAATAAAGGACTAGCACAATAATATGCATTCCCTTAAAAAATAAAATAAAAAAATAAATAGAAGAAAAAACCATCAAAGAATATCTCTTCAGAATCTACAGCACAGGAGAAATGTGTATGCTGTGTTCAAGTGTTTCCTGTGTAATGCAGCACTCTGCTGTTGCAGAGTTTAGCCTGGTGAGGGGAGAGCATGGATACGCAATCATCTGCTTCTGTGATGTTGATCTTGAAATGGTAGAGCTTAGCATGTTTGGAGGTATTACAGGGGCGCTGGCAGGCCAAGACAAACCTTCTCTATTGTTACTGGCTCAGGCTTACAGTACATTGTGTGCATGTGCCTGTGTTTCCAGACTGCCATTTCTTTAAATACTTTGAAAACAGATGTTTATTTGTTGAGTTACTGGCTGTGGCTACGATGCTGAGATTTCATTTCCCACTGTTAATTACTTTAAAGAGTTGATGTTTCAGATTATGACATCATTGCTCTAGGCTTTTCTTTTCTTGTTCTCACTCTCTCCCACTTTGCGCCCCATTGCCCTTCATGATGGCCCCTTTCCCGCCCTTTCACGTGTCTCTTCTCTTCTCTTCTCTTCTCTTCTCTTCTCTTCTCTTCTCTTCTCTTCTCTTCTCTTCTCTTCTCTTCTCTTCTCTTCTCTTCTCTTCCTCTGAGGTCATAGCTGGCTTGGTTTGGAAGTGGGCTGGAGTACAGACATAAGAGCGTCTGTTTTTCTCATCAGTCAGTCAGTCAGTGCGTGTGTGCCGAGTTGGTGAGGGGGTAGGGGTGTGCTTTATTAATTAGGGGAACAACTTTACCGCTTTTGAAACTTCTATTACTACATTAAAATACCCAATCAAGTGATGCAGACAAAAATGGGCATATAGAGGGAATCTTAATTTCATATGATGTAATATTCCACAGCTTGGCTCAGGTATGAAGCAAGACTCCAAAGCGACTTTGGTCTTATTGTCGAGGACAACTTTCCAGGATAGACAGGATAAAAGACTTCAGCTTGTGTTTGGGAAAAAACATGCTCACTACATAAAACTACTGATATGTCCATGCAGTCATTTAGTGGTTTAATGTGTAAGATTTCGACATGACAGCTATATGTAGGCCTCACCGAGGTTTTCCTTTTATGCTAAATCATTTGTTTTGAGTCAGTAGAACATTTGCTGTCTCCTTGCTCAAAGAAGACCCTATGTGATCAGTTTCTAACTGTAATTTGTGCCTTTCTCAAAAACTGTATCAATAGATGGATAGATACAAAAGATGGTCTTTACTTATTGTGTTTGATTTTGTAATACTGCTTCACTAAATTGAGATTAGGTAAAGATTTGGGGAGAAAGCTGCTGAAAAATAGGATCTTTGCAAAGTCCATCTTAGTGAAAGCTGTGGCAGAACAAAGAGTGTCCCTCAGCTCAGCGTACCTCGTGAGCAAGCTTGTTCTCTGTGGGTGGAAAATTTGCACATGCAATTAAGACTCCTTCACAGTCACATTGACTTTTGACCTTGACAGCTTGGGAATGGCAACCTTGGAATGTTAGAAGACCACGGATGTGGTTTGGTGACTTGTTAAAACTAATAAAAGAGAGCAGCATTGTTGTTGCTGCAGTTTTTGTGGCTAATCTAATCCCGAAACACGTAAGTAAGTGCTTGAGGTGATGCAGAGCTCGTGCCGGGGAGCTGGGGGAGAATGTTCCCATAAGTTGCATTATATTCTTATGCAATCTGATTTCAAATACTTGCAGGGTGATATCATAGATATTAAACAAACATTTGCCAACATTACAAAAACAATAAAAAAAAACCCAAAAATGAAAGCGCAGCAGCAACATGTCTCCTCACATGCTCGGCCAGCTTGCAACTTGCTCAGTAGGTTGCACAGTATGGTTATTGTGTCCTCAGCGCACACACATACTGACTGACTTTTGACTGAAGCTTTTTGTTCTTCTGGGAGAAAGAACAAAGGCAGACTTGTTGTATCAGGAAAAATAACAGTGAATGAGAAATGCTAACTGAGTTATTTGGCACCATTGTCAACCCATATACCAAACAGCTGTTTTGTACTCTTTTGTACAGTCAACCGGAACATTTTAAACCGATACTGATGCTTTTAGAATCGAATAGAATAATCCTTTAATTGTCCCACAGGGGGAAATTTGGTTGTAACAGCAGCCAGAAAGACACATATACAAACAAACAGGACACAGGACACAGAACAGAAACACACACACACACACACACACACACACACACACACACACACACACACACACACACACACACACACACACACACACACACACAGGCCATTCACCTTTGGTCCTTTGTAATCGTTGCTTGTGCCCTTTTGCAATCCAGCTCCAGATGTTATTCTCTGAACTCCAGGAGTCCTACAGTGAAACCTTTACACAGGCCCACAGTCAGACACATACTTGTGCACACAGACGGGCACATGCGGCCCTTTAAAGATTTGACAGTTTCTCTCTCTGCAGGCCGCCTTGTTAAGCAACAGACTCTAACGTACACATTTACACAGATGTGCTTCAAACATGCAAAAGCATCGAGATTATTTAGGAAACACATCTTCTCAAATAGCATAATGGTGTCATTTGGGGTTCAGATCCAGTACAGACAAAATGAACTTGCCTTAAGGTTTATTTCTTTGTTTTGGTTCTTATGAAGTCACACATTTCCCTCTTGCAGCAAACCACATATAAGCCCTTTTATTGTGTGTATCAATCTTAAATCAGTCACCAAGCTCTTAATTGAGCCGTTGTTTTTCAGTGGTCTCATGAAAACACATCATCAGTTTGTCGAGTTGCCACAGCAACAGTCTTCTCACTGAAGGGTGCGGTGGGGCAGGTTTTCACCTGCAAAACACTTAACAAAAAATAAAAGCCCCATCGGTGTGCACACTGTTTATTTCACAATCAGGAGTTGCCCATCGATGAGGAAAATGCTGTGAATGCAGCTTATTGTGTTACAATGTGCCGTGCTGTTTTATCTCTGTGCTGTAAGGGTCTTTGGTGAACAAGAGCAGGAAGGGAGACAGAACAAAGTGAGCGAGCACGTGTGTCACAGTTGAAAAGAATTTATTTTTGTCGGTGTAATAGTGCTTCTGCACAGCAAGGAAGCTTGTTGTTTTTCAGACAAAGCACTGGTATGCGCAGGAAAACATTTGGCTTTGGGCTTGCATACACAGAAATCATGCTATTGTTTGCATCTTGACCTGTGTGTGTTTGTATGTTCACAGGGCATTATTTGCATATGATGGAGTCACAAACAACCTCAAACTGGCTGACTCAGGAGGTAAAGTGGACTCTTATTTTTATCATTTACCTTCATAAGACCACAAAAAAGCTTGTTTGCTCCTCTGCTTGGGCTTGAAAGAAGTTGATATATAAAAAGAAAGTGCAGCGTATTTGCACATCAATATCCCTTTGTTCCCTCACCCTGCATCTGTCTCTTTCCTAACAGCGGGTGGTGTGGCAGAGCTGGCAGCTAAGTTTCACATCTCAAAGCCTCAATATGGACTGTGCAAAGTCGGAAGTGTAGAGACAGGAGCCCCCCGGATCGTGCTGATCAGCTGGGTGAGTAGCAGACGGGCTCATGGGGCTTAACTTGTGTAAGCATTCCCCTATCATAACACAAATACCAGCTCGAATTACTCAAACACACATGCATTCTTTGCCATGAAAACAGCAGGTACGCTTCAAACACAAGGACTCACAGACTTAAATTAATTTGGAGGCAGCTGGGTCATTTTGCAGCTCTGAGATAAGGGGTTTCACATGTTGTTGTGGTCAGATACAGAAGCGTACGCCCTTATTAACTTATAAAGTATTCTGGAGAAACCCGAAATATTCCTGGCTTATTTTCATTCAGCACTCTTGTTTTCAGAGGCTTACATGAAATTTGGAAGAAAAGCTTTGAAAATGTCTCAGTGCAGTGGAAAAATGAGTGAATTACAAGGCGAGCAGAGGACCTAAGTGTCAAAGACGCAACCTGTAACCATAATATTTTCACCACCGTTGTATCTGGTGCTTGAAGTGGTATGGTAGTATATAGCTCTTCCCTAAAGAAACGCTGCCTTTGTTCTGCTCCAAACATGTCCACTGTTACTGTCTTTGATTTGTCTTTCCAGCTGTCAGGAGCACTTCATTCCAAAAGGCCTACTCTTTGATTTTATGTTCATCTACAAACTTTAGTTTATTCTGGTACACTTCCCATGCGGATCAAATTTGTGCACTGTAAACACATGCAGCTCAGGCTACCTGGAGATCCTGGGTTCAAATTTTGGGTCTTTTTAGAGACCGTTGTTTTAAATTTAGACTGACTTTGCTTAGATTTCTAGTTCTACACAAATAGTCACTAAATACACAAATATACACAATTGTTGATAGTTTTCCTCACAATGGAATAATTCAATTCAAATAATTTGGAGAAATCCTGTTCTTTCAGACACGCACTTATTGACAAGTTGGTTTTTTTAAATCCCTTTGAGAACTTATTGGCATGACGACACTAAACACTTCTCAAGATGATCAGTCTTCAGATGCCTCATGACATCGTTTGAATCCTGTTGTTTCCCAGCCTGTTTCCTTCATGTCTTTTTTTAGTCTTCTAAGAGAGATCTGTGATATCAGTCTAAGTGTCTACATCCTGTTTGTATGCAGGTTGGCCAAAATGTCGATGACTACAGGAGAACAGAATGTGCCACCCACATTCCAGCCCTCAAGAACTTCTTTAAGGTGCAGTGCATAAGAATGTGAACTTGACAATGGCCTTCGGGTTTGCTAAAGTAAATCCAGTCATTTGTGTTTTTGTTTGGCTTCATTTAAGAGGAAATAATTCCATCTGTGCAAGGACCGTTTAGACCCGGAGGTAGTGCTGTGCAAAAAACACTTGCAGTTTCTGTTACTCTTTCTGTTCATTTAGATTCTGTTTAATTTCCTGTGAAATTCCAAAATAATAGTGAAAAATGTGTTTTATACTTTCCTATAATCTTTGTCCCTGAATTCTAGACCGTTTACCCTCAAACTCTATATTTACACTTTGTAGTTTGCTTAGTATTGTTTTGAGAGTTTCCTGTCCTCAGACCCCTTCCTGCCCTACTGGTTTGTTGGTTCAGGGTGAGATTGCTAAGTTTTGTTTAAAATTCTGTTGTTGGTGGTACAACCCACAAGTCCCATGCCAAAGTCAAGTAGTGGTAAGATAGACAGGAAGCAGATGGACCAGAGAAAAGAGAACTGTGTAATTTCTATGATTCAGCTGCATGTGCATATTTTTAGGATTCAGGTGTGTTTACAGCATATGACAAAAACTGTCCATCACTGCTGACGATTCCCCTGTCTGTGCCCCTCAAACAGTATTTATTTTGTGTGTCAGTGAGTAGAAAGGATTGAACCGACCCCTAGGTTTACCACTTTCCATACAAAGGCATCACCCAGTCGACTGTAGGAGCATCTGTGGAATGTTTGTTGTTTTTTTTGTCTCTTTTTTTAAAACAATGAATGTGGGCTCTGGGATTTTATAAGAAACCAGTTGAAAGCCCACTATCCCCTCTCTGAGTCTTGTGTGAGGCTTCTTTGATCAGAATTTCTTGTGGGATTTCATAATCATAGAAACATGATTTCATGGTGGACGTTAAGGGGAATGAAGAAAATCACTTCTCCTTAGGTGAGCTGTGGGACAAAAGAGGCTTCTAAACTTAGCCAACACACACAAACATGCTCATTAATAAGCAGGACTGTTTAAGTACCCGGTGGTCACTACTGCTAATGTAAAATGCAAAAAGGAAGAGAAACAATTTATTCTAATTTGACCTTATACAATAGACGCATGGATGTCATTTGTAGAAGTACGCGGTGATCATACATGACTATGCAAAACTGTCTTTTGTTCATGCAAACGTCTTTAATCAGTTTTCCCACAAATACTAAAATGCTCACTTATGGCATAATTTACAGTACAGGTGATGATCTCACTAGTATCAAGACAGCTTACGAAAAAACGTCAAACACACTGGTGTGTTTCCGGCTTGTGTTGTATTGGAGTTGGTGTGTAGTGAACCTTAAAAATTATCTGTCAAAGTATTTATATTCAGACTTAAGCTGTCTTTATTTGTAGAATTGCATAGCCAATGTACAGTACAGTCGATGATTTAATATTATTAACAGCTCATATGTTTGTGGAGACAAATCGTTTAAGGATCACAAATGACCCCAGTATCTATCACAGGCGCTGTTCTGTTCCATGTCCAATAAAACTGATTCGATGCGTAATTATGATTATGCAATATACTGGAGACTCAAAGGCTACCTGATATTGGTCTTTGAGAATTGTTTTATTTTAACAAATCAGTAGCTGAAATATTGATACACAAAAAGTCACTCCCTCACCTGCTAAATGCCTACATTAACCAGATGCTATAATCTAAACAGCTCTCTTATTTCTGAGCCGTACTTGACCTTGCAGTGACGTGAAAAACAAAACCATGGAAATGATCTATAAATATATACAGATTGGATGGGTGATAACATCTGGGGATGCAATAGCTTGTTCTTTTTTAAAATCATGGCTGTTTTTACCCTAAGTAAGCCATAAGTTTTTTACTTATCTTTCTTTTTTTTCTCTTTTCCCTCCACTTTGTTTCTGTTTTTTCTGGCTCGCTATGCTGCATGTCCCAGCTGGCAGTGAGGGGGTTTTGTCGAGGCGAGTCTGGTTTGGGTGTGTTATAAACTGAAGTTAATGTGGCATTAAGTTATGAAAACTAAATTATGAATAGGGTGCAGGTGTTTCCATTGTTAATTTCTACCAAAAAACAAATAACTGAATTAAGTTTTGACAGAAGAGCATTGTGTTTGTGTGTGTGTGTGTGTGTGTGTGTGTGTGTGTGTGTGTGTGTGTGTGTATGTGTGAGTCCAAGTGCATAAGATTAGAAACAGTAGTGTCAAATTCTAAACAAAGAAGTTAGTTAGACTCAAGACATTTTGAATTAAGACACAAATTGGAGCATTGTAGAGAGCAGAGAACCTGGATGCTCTGATGCATACTCAACTGAGTGGGGACATCTCACAAAGGCACATCTTTTCCAATTCTGATATTTATAAAATGTGCATTTGGTTCATCAAACATACAATAAGTATCTGCTGGTTAAATGATAATGTATCAGTCCTGTTTCTGGGTCTCCTTTCTACTGTGGGTCTACTGTTACAAATGACACTGTCACCTTTTTAACACATTGTAATGTTTTTGTTATATTTAATAGAAACAAGCCCCCCAAAAGTCATTAGGGATCATGGTCAGCCAGCCGACTATACATATCTTTAAGTTTTTAAAAACTGCAGTCCATGGGCTCGAATATCAAATATTTGAATCTCTCTGGCTGAATAAAAGTTCAGTGTTGACATTTTAGGAATTAGTCAAAACCAGGCACCAATGTGTTATGACTAACCTTGTGTTGTGAATGGGCCCATTTTTAACTCTTTTTTTCAGGATCTTCTTCCTCCTGTATGCTAGCTACCAGGCAATTTATGATATGTCAGCTAGCCCATCTTCACTGACCCTCCAACCACCATTGCTATTTAGTCTACTTTCAAAGGTACACCAGAGCACTGTGTTTTAGTTTTTTAGAAGTACTTCAGTCAAAACATGGTATCTGATCTTTAGGTGAAAACTGGATTCCTAACTTCCCGGCAACTTCTAACTCTGCTAAACTTTGTGAACCTCTTGATATCTGAACGTTAAACCTTATTGTAACAATTGGGGAAGCTGAAAGAGTTTGTCCTGTTTTTCTTTCTTTCAGTGGTCCTGAGTTCGATTTTTAGACTTTAGATCTCGGGATGGCTAGTGATGTCATACTTAACAAGTAGATACATTTATTCGGTCACATTATGCCTTTGTTATTTAAGGCCAAATGTTTTTTTTAAGGTGGAACAGGAGATTAGGTCTCAAAAAAACATTAGGCTTGTAAATAAGGAATAATTGAAGATGTTTGGGTCAAGGTATCTTGAAGCACTTCAAATCACACATGTTGTCTGTCATAATAACTGACAACCCAAATATTATAGCAATCTTGTCAATTCACAGTTTTATTGGTGTTATTCTTCGTGAACAACTTGCATTTTTTTAAGAAGAATAAATGTTTGCAATACTAATAATTCGGCCACAAGCGCTGGCCAACACTAACTTCTATTATAAGTAACCCATCAGTCAAGTGGGACAAACTTTAACTGGGGAAACTTGAGTTGCCCCGAATCCACCTACTGCCTATTACTCTGAGCAACTCCTTAGTTGGAAAGAGACTATGAAGCACTCTGGTTCCAGAGCAGAGAGACAGTTTGTGTGGAGTTTGAGCCCAATTACAGCTAAAAAGTCTCTCAACCTGTCACATCACCTTGGGCTACTTTCCCTCCCTGGCAGGTTATATCGTTATACCTATAGTAAGTTTTCAATGCCAAGGTCATCAGTGTCACAAGTCCCAAAAAGACTGTTTCAACATCCCACTTTATGAAATTTTCCCATGGAAATAACTAGGCCAAGACACGTTATTCTGAATAGAGAGGTTGACTATTAAGGCAGTACTTTGAGCTCATATAGAACGTTTTGGAGTTTTTGAAGCTTTGCATTTATATTGTTTTGCTAGAGTATGTTATTATCTGAATCTGGGTACAAATTTAAAGCTTTCTGATAACCAATGAAGGTCATTGCATTGTTAGCAAGTCAAATGCCATGTGGTTGAAACACTGTGGGATGGATGTTAGATTGGAACATAACACAGTATGGTATGGGCTTCAAGAGCTTACAGTTACAAAGATTAAAAAGGAAGGTTTTGTCCTAACATATGACCATTATGAAATCCGAATGATGTAAAATGACATGAACATGCTCACATATGAGTTATAGAAATGGTCTGAATAGAATTAGAGGTGATTTCTAAACATTTTAATAAGATACAGATAGTTTCATTTTTCCTAAAACTGTTATTTCAGTTTATTGAATTCAATCTTATTTAAATAGCACCAGATGTCACCTGAAGATCCTGCAATAATAGAGAGACAACCAAAACAATCACAGGGCATCCTGTTAGCAAGCACTTGGCGACACTGGGAAGGAAAAACCCTTGCATTTTCCCAGTGCATTTTTAACACTTTTAAGTCTCTTAAAATTACAAGCATGGTAATACCTATTTTGCTTTATATTATTCAGCACTACAAGGGCATTTGCTTTGAGTGTGAGTTGTTTTGATGAACACTTTCGTCCTGTACTTGATTAAATGCAGACTGTCTGTAATGTTTTGCACTTGCACATTCATAAGAGAATACTGGGCTGTGCTACTGAGAAGTGTTCCCGTAGACCTTGATTTGTTTCCATGATTTTCCCAGTGCGGCTGGCAGCACTGTGGACTACTTCTCTGGTCTCTGTGCCAACTCTGTGTGTAGTTGGCAGTGGCAGCCAGAGTGATATGGATTATGGACTGTACTGACATGTATTACAGGGCGCACTGAATTCTCTGCTCAGTGTCAGTGTCAGTGTTGTCACTTGGATAAATCTGTGGTTTCCTGTTGGAGGCTGACAGACCAGGCCCTCCATCAACAAGCCTAGATTTACTCTCCATGGAAATTATACCGAGGTCCTGGCCACATACAAATGCTTGTATGCACACACAGACATGAGTTAAGTCCATGTTTAACAAAGTAAAATATAGTTCTTTGTTTTGTTTTTTGTCCATTCTCCAGTAAACATGAAATGCAGGCACAGTTTTTTTCTTTCTCTTGAAACTAAAGGCTTTAATTCATTTTGCTGTTTTGAACTTATTGTGAAGACAATGTGCAACACAGAGTGATACAGTGTATGTCTTGTAAGTTTTGCTGTCAATATACATCCATCCATCCATCCATCGTCATCCGCTTTGTCCGGGGTTGGGTCGCGGGGGCAGCAGCCTAAGCAAAGAGGCCCAGGGACATGCCTGGAACACCTCACCCAGGAGGCGCCCCGGGGGCATCCTTGTCAGATGCCCGAACCACCTCAGCTGGCTCCTTTCAATGTGGAGCAGCAGCTGCTCTACTCTGAGCCCCTCCCGGATGGCCGAACTTCTCACCCTATCTCTAAGGGAGAGGCCAGCCACCCTTCGGAGGAAGCTCATTTCTGCCGCTTGTATCCGCGATCTCGTTCTTTCGGTCACTACCCACAGCTCGTGGCCATAGGTGAGGGTAGGGACGTAGATCGACCGGTAAATTGAGAGCTTCGCTTTTACACTCAGCTCCCTCTTCACCACGACGGACCGGTGCAACGTCCGCATTACTGCAGCTGCAGCCCCAATCCGTCTGTCGCTCTCCGGCTCCCTTCTCCCATCACTCGCGAACAAGACCCCGAGATACTTGAACTCCTCCACTTGGGGCAGGAACTCATCCCCGACCCGGAGTGGGCACTCCACCCTTTTCCGGCTGAGAACCATGGCCTCAGATTTGGAGGTGCTGATCCTCATTCCCGCTGCTTCACACTCGACTGCGAACCGTTCCAGTGCGAGCTGGAGGCCTTCACCCGATGAAGCCAACAGAACCACATCATCTGCAAAAATCAGAAATGAGATTCTGAGGCCACCAAAGCGAAAGCCCTCCGCCACTTGGCTGCACCTAGAAATCCTGTCCATAAAAATTATGAACAGAACCGGAGACAAAGGGCAGCCCTGGCGAAGCCCATCACCCACCGGGAACGAGTCCGACTTATTGCCGGCAATGCGAACCAAGCTCTTGCAACGGTTGTATAGGGATCGAATGGCCCGTAGCAATGGGCCAGACACCCCATATTCCCGCAACACCTCCCACAGGACACCCCGAGGGACACGGTCGAATGCCTTCTCCAAGTCCACAAAACACATGTAGACTGGTTGGGCAAACTCCCATGCACCCTCAAGTATCCTGGAGAGGATAAAGAGCTGGTCCAGTGTTCCGCGACCAGGACGAAAACCGCATTGTTCCTCCTGTATCCGAGGTTCGACTAACGGACGAACTCTCCTTTCCAGCACCCTGGCATAGACTTTCCCAGGGAGGCTGAGGAGTGTGATCCCCCTGTAGTTGGAACACACCCTCCGGTCCCCTTTCTTAAAGATGGGGACCACCACCCCGGTCTGCCAGTCCACAGGTACTGCCCCTGATCTCCACGCAACATTGCAGAGGCGTGTCAACCAGGACAGCCCTACAACGTCCAGAGCCTTCAGGAACTCGGGGCGGACCTCATCAACACCAGGGGCTCTGCCACCAAGGAGTTGTTTAACTGCCTCAGTGACCTCGCCCCCGGAAATTGGCGGGTCATTCCCCTCATCCCCAGACTCTGCTTCCTCCTCGGAAGACGTGTCAGTGGGATTAAGGAGGTCCTTGAAGTATTCCTTCCACCGCCTGACAATTTTGTCAGTCGACGTCAGCAGCGCTCCGCCAGCACTATACACAGTGCAGGTAGAGCACCGCTTTCCCCTCCTGAGACGTCTGACGGTTTGCCAGAATCTCTTCGAGGCAGTCCGAAAGTCTTTTTCCATGGCCTCTCCGAACTCCTCCCACACCCGAGTTTTTGCTTCAGCCACTGCCCGAGCCGCATTCCGCTTGGCCTGTCGATACCTGTCGGCTGCCTCCGGAGTCCCACAGGCTAACCAAGCCCGATAGGACTCCTTCTTCAGCCTGGTGGCTCCCTTCACCTCTGGTGTCCACCATTTGGTTCGGGGATTACCACCACGGCAGGCACCCACCACCTTGCGGCCGCAGCTCAATGCAGCAGCTTCGGCAATGGAGACGCTGAACATGGTCCATTCGGACTCAATGTCCCCGGTCTCCCTCGGAATGCTGTTGAAGCTCTGCCGGAGGTGTGCGTTGAAGATCTCGCGGACTGGGGCCTCTGCTAGACGTTCCCAGCACACCCTCACTACGCGTTTAGGTGCACCAGGTCTGTCCAGCGTCCTCCCCCGCCACCTGATCCAACTCACCACCAGGTGGTGATCAGTTGACAGCTCAGCCCCTCTCTTTACCCGAGCGTCCAGAACATATGGTCGCAGGTCTGCTGATACGATTACAAAATCGATCATCGACCTACGGCCTAGAGTGTCCTGGTGCCACGTGCACTTATGGACACTCTTATGTTCGAACAGGGTGTTCGTTATGGCCAAACTGTGGTTAGCACAGAAGTCCAATAACAGAGCACCGCTCGGGTTCAGATCAGGGAGGCCGTTCCTCCCAATCACGCCCCTCCAGGTCTCGCTGTCGTTACCCACGTGAGCATTGAAGTCTCCCAGCAGGACAACAGAGTCTCCAGGTGGAGCACCCTCCAGCACCCCCCCCAGGGACTCTAAGAAGGCTGGGTACTCTGAACTGCCACTCGGCGCATAAGCGCAGATGACAGTCAGGACCCGTTCCCCGACCCTAAGGCGCAGGGAACAAACCCTCTCGTCCACCGGGAAAAACCCCAACCTACCGGCAGCAAGCCGAGGGGATATTAGGATACCCACTCCAGCCCGCCGTGAGTGTTAGTTGAGGGTCTTGCTTTTTTTCTGCCTTTTTGTAACACATGCAGTCACACAATTTGTGTGTGTGTGTGCGTGCGTGTGTGTGTGTGTGTGTGTGTGTGTGCGTGCGTGCGTGCGTGCGTGCGTGTGTGTGTGTGTGTGTGTGCGTGTGTGTGTGTGTGTGCGTGTGTGTGTGTGTGTGTGAGAGAGAGAGAGAGAGAGAGAGGGAGAGTAAGAGAGGCTAAAGGACAGCAGGTGGTGGGCCTGCGGGCCCATCCTCCCGCAGGCCCACCACCCGCAGGAGGCGCCATAGGGGTCGGGTGCATTGTGTGTCGGGTGGCGGCCAGGAGCGGAGGCCCTGGCGGACTGACCCCCGGCTGCCAAGACTGGCAATAGGGACATGGAATGTCACCTCTCTGGTGGGGAAGGAGTCTGAGTTAGTGCGTGAGGTTGAGAGGTACCGGCTAGATATAGTCGGGCTCACCTCTACACATGGCTTGGGCTCTGGAACCAGTCTCCTGGAGAGGGGCTGGACTCTGTCTCAGTTTGGAGTTGCCCCTGGTGTCAATATACAACTGTTGCAAAATCACCAACTAGTGTTACTTTGGAAACTAATATCTCAAAAGATTTACAAGAGCTGAATCTTACCAAAGAAAATTTAGACAGATTCATTCAGGATACACTCTCAGTGAGTGTTAGTTGAGGGTCTTGCTTTTTTTCTGCCTTTTTGTAACACATGCAGTCACACAATTTGATCACCTTAGCTATACTCCCTACTTCCCATTTCTCCTGTCCTCCCATAACCCTCCCACGTAAATTTGTTTTCCTCACAGTAAAGTCTTTGCTGCTTTTGTTCCCTCTTAGTCCTTACAACAGAAGCAGTTTCACAACTGTTTGGCTCCAAGTTTGCATAATTCCAAGTGAAACCAAGAGAAACCACCAGAGGAATTGTATGCACTTGTGTATGGATTTCTTTCTCCCTCTCTCTCTTTCTTTATGTGTGTGCGTGTGTGTGTGTGCGTGCGTGCGTGCGTGCGTGTGTGTGTGTGTGTGTGTGTGTGTGTGTGTGTGTGTGTGTGTGTGTGTGTGTGAGAGAGAGAGAGAGAGAGAGGGAGAGTAAGAGAGGCTAAAGGACAGCATGCCGAGGAGTGGATTAAACTCTCATCTATCTTACTCGATACCATCTCACCATGCCTTTTTCATTCCCTGTCCTCCATGTTTCAGGAAGCGCATGCTTTCATTAGTGCAGAGAAAGTGGAGGATGTGACAGAAGAAAAGATAAGAGCTGAGCTCAGCAAGGCCCCAGCTCATACTCCCACACATTTTGTGCGAAGGAGCTCTAAGTCTGCAGAAAAGGAGGAATTAGTGGTAAGTCTCCTGTAATGCTTCTGCTATCCATCAGAGGGAGACAAAGTCTATAACATATATATAATGACCCTCGAATACAAAACCCCAGCGACTTCTGTGTTTTAGGAGTTATTTTAGCCTTCTTTATGTTTTGTAATCAATAATATGAAAAGATTAAAACATACAATGTTTTTAATATAACAATTGAGTAGGTCTTAACCATGCAAAAAAAATACAAATAGATTAATAAATTAAAAAAAAAAAAAAAAAAAAAAGAAAAAAAAAAAAATATATATATATATATATATATATATGTATGTATGTATATATATATATGTATATATATATATATATATATATATATATATATATATATATATATATATATATATATATATATATAGTGGAAAATTCACTGAATTGCATTTACGCAAAACCTTTTATTTTAATTTTTTAATAGGGTACCAACTACAGAAAAACTAATGCTGCAATGGAGATGAGACTGATAAATAGAGACTCCTTCTGGGCACGAGCAGAGGTACCCTTTATACTTTTTGGTGTGGCTAAATGTATTTCAGGGGCCCTTTTAAAGGGAGTTACAGCTTGAGTTAAAACTGAAGTGAAAATACAGAATAGTTTTTGTACTGTGACCTTTACTTTTTTGGTGTGTATATCAGCGTGAAGAAGAACAAAGGAAAGAAGAGGAGAGGAGGAGAGGAGCTGAGGAGAGACGGCGCCTCGAAAGGGAAAGGATTCTGAAAGAACGAAGGGATGAAGAGGAGAGGGACAGAAAAATGAACGAGAAACTACAAATGATTGAGGAGCAGAGGTTGAAATAATGTCGTTTTCCTGTCAGTAGTGGCTTTTAGTCCATGTTTTGCACAGATTAAAAAAAACCAAAAAACAATGTGGTCAAGTAGATTAGATGATAATTGTATTGTATTTGACGATCTTTACTTGATGACATTAATATGGTGCTGATTTCCTTTTGTTTTTTTAATGTCTTGCAGAAGGAAACAGGCAGAGCAAGAAGAAGAGCTGCGCAGAGAGGAGAAATCAAAATGGGTGCGTGAAAAAGTCTTGCCAAAATTCACTTGAAACAGCAAGACAAGATAGACTCGTGGCTCCTATGAATATGAAGTTTTCAAATTGCATCTTAGCAATGCTACTGTAACTGAAAATGGCCCTGTGCAATACTGAAAGAGAGTACAGAGTCTCCCTTTGGTCTTTATTTGAGGATGTGCGAGTTTAGGCTGCTTACAAAATTTTTAAGATTAGGCTTAAAAGTTTCCCTTTTGACAAAGCACATAATTAGTGCTGGATCAGGAACTGGACCCTGAACCCTCCCTTAGTTGCACTGCAATAGGCGGCTGGGGGCTTCCCATGACGGGCTATTTGTTTCTTCTTCACTCACTCTGTTTATACACGGCTCTGCATTTAATCATGAGTTATTAATCTTCTCTGGCTCTCTTCCACAGTGTTTATTTTAAACTATTTAGCTCCCCTCATGCCCAGTTATTCGGAGAAGATGCCTGCTCCGCTTTGAGGCTGGTTCTGCAGGTTTCTTCCTGTTAAAAGGGAGTTTTTCCTTTCCACTGCCACTCGTAGGGGGGTCACCCGATTTTTGGGGCTGTCTCTATTATTGTATGGTCATTATCTCACAATATAAAGCACAATATAAAGTAAGAAGAGAGAGTAGTGATGATTTCTGGCTGGGCGTTAATGATAGCTCACAATCTAAGTTTCACATTGTCTGACACAACAACAGTGTTCCGCCTTCCTGTTACTCTTTTTTTTTTTATTAGTCGTACCTTCATAAAGAGATAAAAGCTTTGAAATGCTTATTTGATGTTTTGCCTCTCTGCAACCCCTACTGGCCTTGAAGTCTAAGTGCTTGATTGTCTTTCAGTTGTACGCAACTGAGAAGGTGTGGATAAAAAGGCATGCCTGCAGAGGTTTGCACACCTTCCACTCTTTTGCTGCTGGAGTTCATACTCACTGTCACTTAGTTATTTACATGAAATTCTCACTTTTGCAAACTCAAGCGCCTCCAGCCTCTATTTTATGCTGCAGCCCATAAGCTGGCCCTTACAGCAAGCACGTAAACATGATTGCATGTGTGTTTTTGCACTGACAGGAGCAGCAGCAGAGGGAGCACGAGGAAGACATGAGGGCTCGTCTCAGACGGAGTGAATCTATAGAGAAAGCAGCAGTAAGTGATTCTTGTACTAATATAAAGATGCACGTAGCTCTACTAAATCTTGCGCTGAAGTAGCACTAACCCAACTAAGTGCACACATGTGTACATGTTGGCACTACACCGCTGGATTGGAAAAAGTCAAAGGAAATGGTTAAGATATTGAAAATGCTTACTGTATTTTACTTGAATGGCAGGAGGCAGCAGCACTAGTATCCCAACGCTCCATGAACCCCAGGGAGTTCTTTCGGCAGCTGTCATCATCATCGTCACAAAGTCCCACCAGCCCTGGATCCTCCCGCACTGGTAAGAGCTTCAAAAGAAAGCGATTCTATCACGTATTCGCCCGAAGTAGCAGACATGGTTATACAAACACAAGAATAAGCCCTAGATTTCAGTGCATCCACTTTCAAGTTTTGTTTGTTATAAAACGTGTTTTTCATGTTTTACCTTCTAACACCAGTTTTTTTTTTTCTTTCTACCCAGGCAGACCGTTCAGACGATACCAGCGGAGCCTGACAGACACAGCCTTCATCTTCTCAAAAGCAGAAGAGAGTGCAGCATCCTCCCCTCGCAGTTCTCCCCTGGTCTCCCCCTTTTACCGGGCTCCTCCTTCCCCCATTTACCGTGCCGTCTCCCCCCCCATAAGCCCTAATTTCTGCCTCGCTGCAGCTCCGCAGAAGCCCAGAGCGCCCACGTCACCGCCCCTGTCTCCTCTTCGTCCTGTCCCTCCAGTTTCACCTCTTCCTAGCATTCCACAAACTAATAACCAGGCTGCAGATGAACCCAAAACTACATCTCCAACAGAACCTTCTGCACCTCCAGCATCACCTAGTCTCTTGACTTATTTGCCCCCCACTTTAGCAAATGTCAACCCCTGTGAGGCACAGCCAGACACCCAGCCTGACGAATCAGCTTTGCACTCCAAGCCTCTTCTGAATTCAGAGGCTCCAGGAGCTCCTCTTAATGAGACTCCACAGCCAAACAGTGGTAGGGTGAAACATGATGCAGTCAGATATATTTCACTTTCTTTGTACCATACCTTTTCTGGAGGAAAATACTGACAAGCAAGAAGAATATTTAGGAAGATGCAAAATTAAGAAGAAACATATTTATCTGTTTAAAACATGTCCTTCAAAGTCATTAATGGTTTAGCGTGCAGGAAACTTTCATTGGTACTTATTGCAAAAGCTACTCCACATACTGCTGTAAATCAGCCCAGGGACTGTTAACCAATGGCTTGTGAAACAGAAATGATGATTACACATACCCTCAATGTGCACTTTACAAACATGCATGCTTATTAATACACTGATGTTGTTTTGTTTTTTTGTGTGCATTTATAGCTTTATAATTTTCTAATCCACAGACCTCAACACAGCCAGTCATGTGCACACTGAGCTGGTCTCAGACACTGGCTACAAAGTACAGGCTGTGCTGGTGGAGGAGGATGAGGAAGAGGATATGGAGGAGCAGGAGGAAGATAATCCTGAAACAAAACCAGAGCCTTTTGCTGTCACCACAGAACCAGCCCTGATAGAAATAGAGGAGGAAGAAGAAGAAGAAGAAGGAGAAGAAAAAGAAAAAGAGGAGGAAGAACAGGAAGAACAGGAGGACCATGAGAAGGAGGACAAGGAGGAGGAGGTGATGGAAGAATTAAAAGAGGAAACTGAGCCAGCATCAATCGAGGAACCAGCTGAGATAGAAACGGATGAAGAGGAGACAAAGGAAAATGGAGAGAAGAATAATCAGTCAGAAGACAGTCAGCCCACTGCTGAGCTTTCAGAGAAACAGGAAGACTCAGCAGTTGCAGGTAGCCCTCAGCTTCTTACAGAAACCTTTTTTAAAGTGGATTGTTACAGTGTCATTATTTCTAAATGCAATGCTGCAGTTTTCTGAAAATGATACTTTAACATTAACAAACCAATCTTTTAGATGCCGAACCAGTTTGTCAAGGAATCGAACATGAGACCGTAACACTGTCGAGCAACGGGATCGGACTGGGAGATGACACAGCGGAGCATAATGGCATAGGTCGGGCAACCAGTGACGGTTCAAACAATGCTTTTGTTTTTTTTGATATCACATGAGCGCACCAGTTGAAATAACGAGTGATTTTCACACTGATCTTCCTCAGTGCAATGTGTGAATCCATCTGAAGCTGAATTCAGCACTTCAGAGGTGACTACGTGCTACAGTCTCCACGGCACTGCAGAGGAGGACGACATCAATGAAGATGAGAAGCAAGAGATCTCAGAAAATGGAAAAGAGGTGTTTTGTCCACAGACACGCAGACAATAATATTGCTAATGCAAAGCCCACAAAACCTGTTTATGTAATTACATTTTTTTTTAAATTCAAACTATATTGTATGATGTCATCTCTACAAGTGATGAGGACTGTTTTAATTGTGTCACTGAATGCCACAAAAGAACAAGTCTACTGTGTAAATTGTATGGAACGCCATATGGGTGGTACAGTTTAGAACAAGCATTACTTCAACAGGAGGACGTTTGTGCATTTTTTGGGAAATAATAATAATAACGTAATAAAAATAAGAAAGGGAAAATCATAGTAAAATAACATGGAAGCTGTTCAGTGATGGTTTTTTTATAGTTTTTGAAATTGAGGTATGTTATTTATCATCCAATACTTGCTAGTAGCGCAGACCCACAGATGATTTTGACCTTTTCATTTGAATTGTTAAAAACAAGTAAAAAAGAAAAAAAAACATATAAAATGAAAGTTCATATGAGAAAGTTTTCATGAAAGTTCATGATTTTCTTTTTTTTTTGCTTTATTCAATCTTCTGAATTGTAGTTAAACATGAAATATATTTTCTGATTATAGTCTTCCTCTGCTCCGTTTTCCTTTCCACTTCAGGTTTTAGCCGAGCAACAGATATGCGTCCGAGCTCTTTACGACTACCAGGCAGGTAAGCTGCCTTTCAGAGGATAATCGGCATGCATGGGAACATAAAGTGCCTCCATTCACGATAATTACACTGTGATTATCGGATCTTCACCGTGTTATTTTGTTGTTCTTCACAGAGGACGAATCTGAGATCTCCTTTGAACCGGGTGACATCATCACGGACGTGGAGACGGTGGACAAAGCCTGGTGGAGGGGATGGAGCAAAGACGGACGTCAGGGCTTATTTCCTGCCAATTATGTGGAGACCATATAGTCAGGCAGACACACGCTAGGACAAAGATACAGACACACATAGACACACACTCAGGGACGCCATCTTCCCTCACGTTAATGCGTGTTTTTTTTAACTTAATCCTCCCACTGAAACTTTGTACTCTCTATTTTGTTGGAAGAATAAAGAAACACGAGGATCCCTGTTTTGTAGGGAGCAAAAAAGAAAAGTGTAACTCACGATTTTGATGTTTTTGAGGAAAACAAAAATTCTCACAAGTGTGCAGAAATTACCCAGCCTCATTTTCTCGGATAAAATAGAGAAGACCTTCTCTTACACCAAAATAACTTATTTCCTTTTGAGATGCAGTAGAAATGTTGGTGGGAGAGATCAGATCACAATGACAAATGATCACAAACTTTTTTTTTTTTGTCAAAGAAACACAAACAGATTTTTATAGTGTATAGTCTCCTTTTTGATCCACGCATATAACAAGCATTTCACTCTGCTCGCCATTTGTATACATGTATCAGACATCGTCTTATAATCATCCTCCTGTATTCCCTGAGTTATTTTGTAGCATGGCGTTTGTTTCTGAAAGTCTCAGCGCACAGTTAAATTACCCAAACCAGAACTGAGGTATAGCAAACGATAAAAAAATAATAACTATATTTTAAATTGGGCTATATTTTGTTCATATGGTGATCTCCTCCCATGCTTTTTGTGATTATAGCTTGTCTTTTATTTGCCTAGATATTAACAAATTATTGCGTTATACCAACACAAAGATGATCTGAAACATCTTCCAGGTTTAATCCTCTTTAATATCATTATACTCTACACTGTATATAATAATGTAAAAAAAGTCCTTTTTCTATCCTTGTTTATATGTTTGTATGTTGTATGCTTGTTTAATGCTCTTTTATTTTGTATTTACTCCAAACTTACATAGCATCTACAAACAAAACTATCTTTAAAAGTTTGTCTCCTGCTTATTTCTTCACTTTTACTGTTTCAAACAATCAAAATACAGTGGTTACTCTCTTTATTGTTAACTGTCTCTTTCTTTAAATAATATTAATATGCAGCATTGATAATATTTTACAGCTAAAGCCTTTTTTAAGTATCGGGAAAATGTAGTTATTCTTTTTCAGAATTCAAGCACTTTTCTTAAAAAAGGATTTTAAAAAATGCCTCGACATTGTATAAACACAACAATAACACACAGTTTACTGGCCATCATACGGTATAATTGCAGCCAAAACAACTTGACACCAACATCAGTCTTGCAAAAATCACATTCATTCTCATGTAAGAACACATTAATATCTAAATAGCAAATTGTAACAGCAGAACTTCATGAAAATTGCAATTTTTTTTAAAAGTTTTTATTTCTTTAAGCATTTAGTGTTGGGGATATTTTAATATGCAAGTATTTCCATCACACATACTGTGCCCTGATTATTAAAGAACAACAACAAAAAATGGTTGTAGCAGTGCTATATTTGCACCTATAGGTGGAGACATTGCCTTTTCCAATTTGTCAGTGACAGCATTTTTGAAAGAGAGCTCAGTGAAATGAACAGATTCCTCAGGACAAAAGGCAAAATATTTTGACAGGCAGAGAGGGGGCTCATTGTTACACACAGTTTAGAAGTGGGATATCCTGATGTTTCCAAAGCTAAAAATTGCTAATGCTTCTACACCTTAAACAGGATTTTCCCCTAGGGTAATAATGATTGATTGAATTTGACATTAATATTTTTTAACCATACACCTTTAATATTTATGGGGGGCTAGGTTACGGTCTTGTAGTGCCAGTTCAATAACAGCGTTTGGCAGATGTGCCTCTGTTCTGAAATAGAGAGGTAATGTTTGACATGGGTCTCATCCTGCTTGAACTGATGCCTGTTGACAGACTGACTAAATCTATCCAGGAGACTATTCTGCTGAAGTTATCCCAGAAGGCTAATCATCAGTGATATGTGTGAAAGGGTGATGAGCCTCTTATGAAATACTAATTGGTTTACAAGGACAAAACCATGAAAACCTGAAATGAGCAAAACCGTGAGACAGAAAAAAAAGTAAAAGTTTTAAAGCTGCAGTAAAATGAGTAAAAATGGATACATAGTGTAATGCCAATGTATATAATTTTACAGTCATATGCATGAGAGAGATAAACAGGCACAGAGTGGGAGATAAACTCAGAGCGAGAGGGCATCTGTGCGCAGAGAATGTAAGAGCAAATCAATTGAGACAGTTGCGCCCCCAATTCTCTCGTGTTGCCAGATCCCTGTTCTCATGGTCATCCCCACAACTCAAGATATCCCTTGTCTCTTAAGATTAAGGAGATTGATAGGGAGACACCGGCTAATGTGCCAGTCAAACTTTCCCTTCCCCTTTGTCTTTAGGCTGTTCCTTCCTTCTGTGACCCTCATCACTAACAAAACCCCTTTGAGTAAGGTGCTAAAGCACCCCCCCTCCAATCCCCACCACCCCTACATTCCCTTTCCTTTATCTGTTATTTAACTGACAGACCCTATCTGACCGGTCGAGGACTGACGAGTGTGGGACGGCTGAGGTGAAATGGCGGTAGGGAAGTGCCACTCACTGTAGCGTTATCAGCACATTGCCAACGACAGAAACCTAATCTGACCTGGCTGCTGATGGCTCGTGGCCTGTTGGTTGTGTTTCTGTTCCGAAGCTGATTCTGGCGACCCCTGAGTTACTTGTAAGGGGAGGATAGCGAGCACACGCGCACAGCGATGGAGGTGCATAAGCGTGGGTACGCATACGTTTACAAAAAATGTGCGCGTTCATGGCTTTTAGTCCAGATTTCGGAGGCGAGCCCGTAGCCCTCACCACTGTTATCTTCAACTTTTTGTAATTAATTATGTTTGAAAGTGGTGTCAGTTAACATGAGACAAAAAAACCCTCCATCTTACCTTCTTCATCCTAACTGTAAACACCTGGGTGACTTTCTTTTTCTTTTTGGCTGAGTTTTCTGCAGTAGGAAGCGTAAAGGATGGGGTCACCCCCTCTCTCCTCGAGGCTTCAAGTTACCTTAACAGTCTTTGGGTAAGAAAACTGCATGTTCAGATCTTCCCTTCTCCAAAGTGCTGTGAAGCAAACAGTCCCTATTGTCCTCTGCTTTGGTAAAGGTTTTAGCGGAGCTCAGGCATGCAGTTTTATTCTTAAAATACTTAAGAAGCTCCTGGTTTTCCTCGTCCCTTGCTGAAATAAAGATCAGTATTTGTAGGTGCAAGCATGCATGAGCCCTCACTGAGAAAATGGGTTTCACTTTCTTTGTGGTTCTTTGTTCTTTAGGTCAAACAATCAGTGTAAGCAACATTTTATATGAGTGGATCAAACATTACACATTGGGAATAGATAGCTAGCATGGTGGTGTATCAAAAAAAAGAGAAGAAGACGTGAATCCAACTGATGCAGTTTGCTTTTGAGACAGTTTCAAGGCTACAGCAGTTATCTAGGAAGAATTTCTCCAAACTGTTATCCAACATAAATCAGCTTTAGCTTGGTGATAATTCCATCTGGCTTAAGTCTTGATTAAACCTTTGCTTTTAAACTCGTCTCTTGTTCTTGACATTGTCATTTTCTGTTTTCCCTTTAAAGATAATCTTCAAAACCGCTGAAGTAGATAACGCCTCGGAAGCTAATGATGGCTCCAGCCAAGATTTTACTGTCAGCATAGAAACCGGCCCATTAACTTCTGAAGCCCTCTTTGGCAAAGCTCCGTATCCCTTCCATTGCCATCAAAAGCTATTTTCCTCGGCCAGTCCCACACAACCCTAACAATGAACAGAGGATTAGAACATCTCTCAGTCTTGAAGCAAAAAAATTGCAGAAATGGATTTAAAGAAAAACAAAATCTCTTTTTAACAATCATTGGTGAAAACTAGTTGGCAGCATTTCCACATCAGGATTTTTCCTGACGTGATTCCCGAGAGGCGGTTTTTGCTTTTACGATACAATTCCTGCGCTTGCAATCAGCCAACATGTGGCATTGTGATCCAATCACAGAGATTTTTCCCCCCTCTTCAGTTTATAAATGGTTAAATCTCTCAGTCTATTGTGAAGGAATCTTCAAAGTGGATGGAAACCACAGGGGAACATTGGTAGTTGTTAATTAATGCAACAGAATCTACAAATGCTTTATTTTACTGATTCAAAAGAGGAAAAACATGCTTTGAATCTAGCAACAGGCACGTCTAAATCTCTTACCTCATCTTCAAGCTGTTACCCTGAACAATGAGAAGCTGTTGTTTCTCTGAAAACCATAAGTATTTTTTTAATAACTGTGCTTTGGTTCCAGAAGAAATCTTTCTTTCTCTGGTCTAGATTTATTGGGTCTTTATTCTTCCTGATCATTTATGTTTCCATTCAATAAACTGACATAAAATGTGTTTTTCTAAAATGATCTTTTGTGGTCTTTATGGCTATCACTGTTTTTAAAGGGAAAGGCGAAACACTACACATGAAAGGCAACTAAAGCAAAACTGGCAAAGTTAAGTGATAACTTCAGATTTTCTAAATCGCTTTAAATCCATGGAATGAGTGGTTTAAGGATAATTTGTGATTGTGCACACAGTCATATCCAGAGTAGTGTTGGCAGTTGGTTGAAGAATAAAGAATTGTTATCAATAAGAATTATGACCTTAAACTGGGGACTAAATTGTAATCGGTAGACATAAAAGTGCGGGCAAGATCCTGGAGGTCAATGACGGGGTGAGCTGTCTCTTACCCTAAAGACTAACAGGGGTGAAAATCCCTGTCCCTTTGGTGGCTGACACGCGCACACACATATCCACTCTGGGTTTCAGACACATTGCCTTTGGCACCACAATCGCTGCCAGATGCTGTGACTTTCTTTCAGACAATTCATTTCACAAGTATCTCTGAAAGAGCAATGCCGATGGTAGGTTTTGAAAGAGACAAATGTACATACACGCGCGCGTGTGTGTGTGTTTTAACAAGTGATGGAGTTATGCCGGTGGCAGTGAGAGAAAAGGACACATATGAGATCAGATAGAGACTAATTCACAACCTGGCCTAAGGACACCAGGCAGGATAATGTGAGACATCTTTTCTCACACCATTTAGGCTAGTCCCAAAGGGACGCAGTGTTTATTTCTTGGCTGAACTGCATGATTCAACCAAGAAAAGTACCAGTGACAAAGGACTACAAAAACATAATGTTTGATTAACTTTTAAACAATATTAATCCATCCACTTCTAATTATTTCACTCTGCATAATGTCTATACAACGTATATAGAACACTTTGCTGTTCCACTGACTGTGATGTTAACCGTGCAGATTTATAGTGGAAGAGACATCCAGTGCCAGCCCTTGGCAGCCCAGGCACGGTGCCCGCCCCAAGGGAGGTAGATGATGGAGAGCAAACAGCTAATAATTAATACCATGATTACACAGGCTGCAACAACACTGGGAGACAAACCTTCACACACCCGGGCAGGGTCCTGACGAAGACTGATAGCACCGGAGCATGCAAGTACATGCACAGATGCACAAATAGACATGCACTGCGTCTGTCACGTGCATACTAACTCCAACCAGAACTCACACAATCATTGCCATAACATCTAACATCTCTTTGTTCACAGACAGATCAATTAAGGCCACACTAAAGGATCGCCAAGATAAAAAAAAAACAGCATTCTCATCACGCTGTTTTGATTTTACTAGACCTCTGCAACATGGAAATGAAAGCCCGTCTCCTATTCTATTCTATTACGCATTCCTCAGATGAACCACTGCTGTTTGCTCCTCACTGTAAACACCAGCCACGTTATATTAATTCGGCTCCTCCTGCAAGTCTTTTAAAGTAAATAAATCCAACTTGCTAACCAACCACAAAAAGCCTACCTGTCAAATGTAGAGGTGATACTGTTATTCCAAGGCTAAAATGACTAAAAAAATGTGTTTAGGCTGTAGCAAAAATGCCTAGACCCCCCATGCAAGTGTGGATGAAACATCCCATCCATATAGCCATTACTTTAGCCACACAGAAGGATAACAACATAAAAACGTCACAGTCACCCTCATTAGCAGCTGGGATGGGGTTCTTTTCATTTGTATGTGCATGCACGAGGTCCATGATGGCTTCCATATGGAACCCCCTTCATTTTTTAATATAACCAGCATCACGTTACTTTGGGAATGAAGTGATTCCAATTTCTCCCAAACCACAAGCATTTTTCTAAATGTGCTCGGCATGTCCAGGATTTCCTACCATTTGAAAGGATGCAGAGGTGGGTACGGCGTGTGTTTTCACTATGGTGTGGCTTGACTATCTCCCTCATATATGAGTGTGTCAAATCCCGGGAAGGCTGGAAATGTGGTGTGAAAAATGTGTGCAGTAATGTGTATGTGAAAATGTGTGGGTGAGTGTGTGTGTGTGTGTGTGTGTGTGTGTGTGTGTGTGTGTGTGTGTGTGTGTGTGTGTGTGTGTGTGTATATAGAGAGATGCCAACCATGAAGGGGCCATGCAAGGCCCGGGGCCCACGTCCTCTGGCCACCACTTCCTACTGCTTCGTGCCACATTGACTTGGTTTCCATTACCACAGTGGAAGGAACAATAAAGGGCTGATGTGGATGTGTGGTCTACCGACACAGCAGAGACCTGGACGGCCTAGGACAGACTGGACTGAGCTAGTGAAACCATGTGTGTGTGTGTGTGTGTGTGCGCTTGTCAAATATTAACAACTCAGTCTGCTCACTCTGCATATTTATTGAGCTACTTTTCTCATCAAATATGTGGTGTTTTCACTGATTTCATTTCTTTTTAATACTGCAACTTAAATTATTGTTACATAACTGTGCCTTGTCCAAAACAGTGCTCGTTTGACATTTCTTTGTTACTGGAAAGTGTGCCCTCCCTCTGCCTGACCCCAGAGAAGAAAAAGAACTTAAATCTTCAGCATAGATGAAAGAATTAAACTAGATTAAAAAAAACCCAGAGCTGGCTGTGATATTACTGACAAAAATAAGCTTATGTTGCAGAAAAGAGTTTCTCATCTCTTTGTTTTTTTTTGGTTTTTTGTTGTTTTTTTCTGTTTGAGGAGATGATGACACATTTGATCCTGTCTCACGGCGTCACATGTCAGACTCCTCATGCCCTGTCACTCTGACAGCTCACAACCCGCGAGGCAAAGGATCATGGGTGCTGTGTCAGGCACAGCGGGGAGGTCGGAGGAAGGCAAGCTAAATGCACGATGTGCGTTTCCGCATGTCACTGTGCGCGTCCATGCCTGTGTGTGATTTTATGTGTGACTCGGGGTTGTGTGTGCATGTGTGTCAGTCTGAAGGGATGGATGCATGCCAAAGGCGAGAGCAACACCATGTCAGACTGCTAGTAGACGATCCCCGTTTCAGATACACTAATACAAACAGGCAGCTCAGCCATGAAACCATTTCCTCCCGTGACTCCTCTACTCCCTTCCTCTCTGCTCTATGTGCGTCAGCAAGGTATGGCAAGGTGCATTAGTCATATGTTAGTCTTGAGCTTAGACACACACACACTGTGGAATCAGGGTGCGAGGGACAGTTAATATCGAAACCGTCATCGAAAATCGATTTAATGAATCGTGACAGTACATGAAGCTTACATTAATGTCTGCATAACGTTTGGTGACCCATGCCAATTAATATGTTGCATAACCAAATAACAATATCTTGCCAGTCAAAAATGACTGTGACACATTTGCTCTCATAAAATTAGTCATCATGGGTGAATTTCAGACTTTTAAGTGTGATTAATAATAATAGATGTGAGTTTTGGTGGGGCTTATTAGCTCTCTCTCTCTCACACTCTGTAGCTGAAGGGAATTGAAGAATTATCAGTGATGTGAGAGTGGGTCAGTGGATGACCTATCAAAGTTAACGTCCATGACTCTTCAAAGCTGAGAGGTTGAATGTGTAAGCCTTGGTCTTCTTGGATGCAATATATCCCAAAAAATTAATCTGACGAATGCATGTATTTAACAACTTCCTGCAACACACAGACAGTGAAATGTACATATGTGGCTATTAAATATGTCCATATTTTATATTCTTTCAAAAAACCACTTTCCTAGTTACATTCCTTTGTAAAGCTCCACAACCTGCTGATACACCTTACTGCAACTCTGTCATACAGATACTGCTTTCTTATAATATTTTTCTTTTCTTTGGTTAGTTCTGTAAGATGACAGTTTTACTGTGGCTATTTTGAGGGTATTTGAGTTACCTTACATGTGCTTTGACACTTTCATTTTTAGTTTGACTCAACTCCGGATTACGTCACGAAATGACCTGTGGACCTTATTCACAGTTGACCTCACTTGGGTATTGCATCGAAAATAAGCATATACATTCTCGCTACTGAAAATCTTAAAATTGGTTTAGGCAAGAGTGCTGCTTGTAAGTAGGACATTTAAGCTCTCGTGTAGAGCCCTGCTGGGCAATGTCTGGGCCAGAACTTATTATATGTGATTTTATAAGGAATACAGCAATTATTTTGCAGTATAATCCATTATAATTATAATTTCTTTTTCTTCTTTGGGTGAACGAAAACATGCTCGAAAAACGATATTTGAATTTGCTTTGTAGGTGATGTCTTCCTATGACAAAAACTAAAGTAATTTTTCTCTGCGATTCTGGAGATTTTGGAAGTGAACGTAAATTCTCAATGAAAGCGCGCTCGCATGAATGGGGCAAACATTATCGTCATGGCAACGATAGTATTAAATAAATAAATGACCAGGCCTACAGTGTAATTGCCCATTAGAGGCTGGAATATTGCACGGTTAGGAGATCTCTCCAACAAAGACCATTCTGTAGTTTAAACCAGAGAGCAATCATAGTACATATGAAGCTAGCATGGAAATTGTGATGGCCTCATACAAAGATATGAATAGTAGGCCCATAATAGTTGTGGTTTTGCCTGAATGATTGCTTTTGAATGAACAGTTGGTTATAGCATTGGCTTGAAATAGTTCTAGCTGTCTGCCACTGTCAAGCAAAAAGAGTACTGCATACTTTCAGTGTTTTGGTCAAGATGTGATGTTTTTTACAGGTGTATGAATCTTGGAGTAATTGGTAATGGGCAGCAGCAACTGGGGCCTCTGTGTGCCACCTGGAGAATAACATCAACCCTGCCAACCACCACCCATTTACACCCCTTAGCACACACACAGTCTCTCTCTCTCTCTCTCTCTCTCTTTCTCTCTCTCTCTCTCACACACACACACACACACACACACACACACACACACACACACACACACACACACACACACACACACACACACACACACGGTGTGTAGACACTGTAGTCACTGAAAGGATGTTCCTTGGAAGCAGAAAGAGCGAAAACTGGCTCTAAATGTAGATGTATAAATAGTCCCCACACTGCACAACATGTTCTGTTTTGATGTAATTATGGTGCAGGAAGAGTCTGGTTTAGCAGAGAGCGCTCTTGGGCAACCGTTGTGGGGTCTTTAACAAGGCATTTGGTGAGAAAAACGGTTGCACCTGGCTGAGCTCAGTGTGTTTTCAGAGTATGAAGGAAAAGAAAGGAAAAGACAGAGGTGTAAGCAGGTAGAGAAACTGAAACGCAAAATATGAAGAGGCAAACACACAAACACACGCGCACACACTTACACACATTCACACGGTTACAGGAACACCTGGACTTGATGAGAGCCAGATGTTCAGGACAGTTAAGCCTTCTGTAAAATGGAAAACAAAGCAGATTGAAAGATAACAGAAGCTGGGGCCTGTATCTGCACGGTCATTGAAACACATCATTTAGAACACATGCCGGCATATTGGATTGATTTAATTTGCACACATACCTTGAGAATGATAAGCTTGTTAACGAAACTTTGTGCAGGTATCCATAATGACTGAGTGCAAACTCTATATTTTTTACTAATGGGACTGGGAGTGTTGCACTGTCCCACAGAGTGAGGCAGGAGTAAAAGTAGAAATATATGTGCTGAACACAAGGGGGAGCACTTATTCTTTCCCCATCTTTTCCAGGCCACACAGCCTGCCCTCACTTCAGTACAAGCAATCTTTTCCAGTCCATTGTTCCCTGCTATAAATCAGGAACTACTGTGTGTGTGTGTGTGTGTGTGTGTGTGTGTGTGTGTGTGTGTGTGTGTGTGTGTGTGTGTGTGTGTGTGTGTGTGTGTGTGTGAAAAGACCAGTCAGTCTAATCAACCAAATCACACCCACCCACACATGCCATATAAATATGGAATATTTACAAAAAGCAGCATTGCTCCTTAAAAAACTTAAACTTTTCCGAAATGTTAGTGCCCAACCTAAATAAATAAAAAAATTTTTTTTTTAAATCGTCAGGCGCAGGCAAAACACTGACATTAAATCTGTAACCTTTTCAGGACATGCGAGGAACTGTAGTAATTTCAAAACACAATGGAGCTCAACACACTCCCTCTTAACACTTGTACAGGCCCGTGGCATTGAGTGATTTGAATTCTTACTCTGGTGAGTTTCCCCCCTCCGTGAATTAATTAGTCTTTGCCAAAGCGGGCCACATTTGTCATTTGAATTTATGCTAATGAGCGCCGAGGTCTCGTGGAAGAGCTGATAGGCCGGAGCAGCTGCTCTGTCCTTGCGGGGCCTAACTGTCTCCCCCTTTTTAACTGCTCCATCTCTCTGTCTACTCCTCTGTCTGGCTCCTCATCTCATTTCTCTCTTTCAGGTTTTGTCTGCTTCTCTACCCCCCACACCTTCCTCTGCCCTGTTCTCACTCTCCTTTTTACTCCTTCCCTCTCTTGCGCTCTCTCTCTCTTTCTCTGTCTCTCTCCCCTCCTTGTCTCTCCTCCTGCGGCCTTATCATCCCACCTTCTCCTTTTCTCCAGCCTCCTTCAGGTGCTGGGCTCCATGAACTGTCATTGGTGAAGAGACTGCCCATGTCCCTGGCTGATAAGCCAGCTAATTATCCAACACTTCACACAGGGAATCAGCAAACAGACAGCTACACACAGGCTGCAAACACTGTATGCACACACCAATAGGACATAAAAAAAAGTTATAGATAGATAGATAGATAGATAGTTAGAGAGAGAGAAAGAGAGAGAGAGAAATAAGTAAATAAATAATATAAGGGGAAGGTAGAGTTTGAACCACAATATTTTGGTCATAAAATAGCCCCTCCTTTCCAGTCCTGTATTAGGCTGTTATGAGTGAAAGCTGGTTGAAAAGTCAGTGGCGTATCTTGGCAGCAATTTTTGGAGCTGAGCACTCCAATCCAGCCTTCCAGGCTCCCAAGTTGATGGAGCAGAAATAAGCACTTTGGTGCTCTTTCTGCAATGTTCAAAATGCAGCATTGGTGCAGGGAGAGGTCCATATTCTGTAATGTTCCATTTTGAAGTTTGCTTCAAGTCGTGTCAAAGGGCTTAAGATAGTGTGCGAGGACAATCCAGCCAGACAATCACATGTTTTCCTTTTTTCAGCCGGTAATATTTTGATTTGTGATCTCCTGTGGCTGGTAGTGGGGAGGTGGGTGTGGGGGGCAGCCTATAGAACGCAACAAAGAACAGGAACAGCACTTTGATAAATTCTTCATTTAGTGTGATCAAAGAATTTACCTTTGGCAGTTTTTTCCCCCTGTGTAATAATGACAACCTTTTTTTTCTGCTGGAGATTTTCCTATAAAAATAGAGCGACCAGCAGTGGATAATGAAAAGTTTAAGAAATCTTAACTATTTGATAGGATACGTTTTTACTTCAAGTCAACTCAGCTATCATGTGGACTAAATTTTATTTACTGTAGAGCTTCTAATAGGCTTAGCATGGAAATGTTGAGCAGATACCATATTTATACTTTTTAGACTTAATCAAATTACATTGGGAACTTTATATGTTTATCACATCGTTCCCAACACCCTAGAGTGTCTTCAGTAATTTGGCTCAGATACATTCCACCTACTCAAAGAGGAGAGTGAGGACTAATGTCATTTCGAGGGGATTATTGTGATCTTTCAACACATCTTTGGGGAGTTAAGCATGTTGTTAAAGAGAGGAAGGGAAAAGCAAGGAAAGTGATAAAAACCCCATCACAGAGCCTCTGTTTTAACTTCCACATTTTCTCCCCTCTCTCTCCTCCGTTCTCTGCCGTCTTCTTCCTCACAGCACCAAAAGCCATATTATGTGCTTGTCAAGATGGATAAACCCCTCAGCCAAATGTTCAGATGAAAACAAATAAGTAGGAGACGTTCATGTAATCGCTTCTGCCAGAGAAAGGCTGTAAGAAGAACATAAACACTTTCTGGAAATGTGCCTCGCAAATACTAATTCCCTCACGCTTTTGTTTGAGTCTTATTCAACTTCAGGACCATTTCATACTGTGCCATGATGAGATGTCACCATTGGAGACACGGTTAAAACTACTTTGCAACACGGTTAGCACCACTAAACAAAAATATGAGATCATATTACCTTGCCGCTTGTAAAACTGTCATGATTATATTCTGGGGAATTAAGGAAAGAATTCTTTAATTATCTTGGCTACAATTACGAATGGAGGCATGCACAAAAAAGGGGTGGGTTGGGGGCAGGAGGGTGTATATAGACTACTTTTAAACGATCTACTTCAGATTGCCTTATTATCAGGCCATGGATGCTCTTTGTTTGTAGTGGTGTGTTTTTCTATGAAATGGCTGGGCTCATTTCACACGAGAAAAGTCCCCCAACTGTCACTACACTCCCACAATCTTTCCAGCCAACCCCACCCCCCCATCAGTAAAGTTCCCATGGTGGTCTTTGGACAGCTCACAGACTTCTGTGCCAAATGCCTCAGTCAGATAAGGAGTTTGCTTAGGTTGTTTCACCACAGTGTGCCTTCAAATTCAGTGTAAGTATCACAGACAATGAGAATTACCGTAAAATACTGTCCAGGATCAAATGAATTCACTCTGTTAAAAAATATATGTATATATACATCACATCTTCATGACCAGGCAGTGCCACATGGACAAACCTTTCTCTTTTGGCCTTTTTACCCCAGGTCTGATGCAAAGAATACCTTCTGCTGCTGTAAATGCAACACAGAAATAGCAAAGAAAGAACGTAAGAGAGTGAGGGAGAGGCAGAAACAGTTATCTGGTGAGATGAGAAAAATACACAGCGAACCAAAGGATCCTGAAAAGTTTCAGAGAAAAAGCTCTCCGCTTGTTAAATATTAAGGTGAGAGGACATGCAATATTCCTAACAACTTCCCAGAGTTTCTTAAACTCACTTAGTGCGCTTGCAGTACATAGAATCCATTTCTCCTCCGAGTCCTCTGGAATCTAAAAGCTCTGTGTCTTTGCCTCACTTCAGCGCTCACAATTAAAGCTTAAAGCTTTGTTTGTTTCAGCTTAATGTCACAAATCAAGTAAACCGCACATGATGTTCGCAGTAAGTCTACAGTCATTTTCTGTTTAGTGAGTACTGTTCAGCAGTTTGAGAAGAGATTCCTCCGAAGCAGTCAGACATCTAAAAAGAAATAACACCACATTATGTGGCTGGAACTTCGAGGACAACTGTAACTGCGGGTAGATCCCAAAAAATAACGCTCACAGTCTGTTAAAAAAGGAGCACTGAGAGCTCTGTGCTAGCCCCATTTCAAAGTGATGTAATACACACACACAGCACAAATAGCAACTAGATGAAGGGCTGTGGCCATGACCTATGTGTCTAGGGAGCTCATTTTCATAGTAACTAAACACCAATGTAATGTCTTCCCTGGAGTGAATAAATCCAGAGTACCAGCCATCTAATAAAAGGGATAAGGATAGGCAAATATGCAGGACAGGAAATAATATTAGGTTTGTAAAATGAAAAAAAAAAACCTCCAAAAAAAAACAACCCCCCTCCACACACACATACACACAGAGACCTGTACTCCTGACCTCTTTAATTCACTCTGAACTCAATTTCATCCGCCTTTAATAAATGTATCAAGGATGTTCTGGGAGATGCATTTGTTGAAATATAAACGACAGTGTGCTTTGTGAATCAGTCTTTTTTTATAGAGCTGATAAAAGCTTCTCTTTGAGCATTAATCTGTTAGTGCACTGGACTGCTTCTAATAAATGAAACTGCATTTAACCTCCTGAGCCACCGATCTTCTGACATCAAATGAAATACCATTTCCAACAAAATGTCATTATCATGGATTGAAAACATATTGCAATATGAACATTTACTATGATTCATTTCAGTTCAATTACCCCTCAATAGGACAGCCAGAAGAATTGAGCCGTAGACGCCCATGTAAGCCTGGTTTTAGGCCTGTGGTGTGTTAACTGATAAGCAGGCAGAGCATGTCCAGCCTGTGGGCCAGCTGGCAGGGCTCTAGTGTTTGTGTTGTGCTAGTTGGGATGTCAGGGCTATTGTGGGATGAAGCGGGCTGAAGAGGCTACAGGAGCACCAGGCCTCCCCCAGATTTGGCTGCTCTGACTAAATGGACCAGATCAATCACATTGGACGGCCTTGTGACAGTGAGTTAAGGTTCTATGGCACGGCGCAGCGTTTTTGGACACAACAGCCCTCGGCAAGGCTAGCTGGCTGGCTGGCAAACACACGCAAGCGTTCCTCTCACTTTCCTTGGGCTCACCAAGCAGATGGCGGTGGCAAGGACGGAGGCGGCTAGCCTGCCGTCAATCCCAAGCCCCCATTCATCCAGAGACAAGTGATGAGATCAGGGTGTGGTAGATGTGGAGAAGGATAAAGTGCTTGGTGTGGATAGAGGATGGACTTGTGTTAGCCAGGTCCGCGCTGAATCACACACAGCTGGGCAGGGCCGGCCTGGCCTAAGGCTGAATGTATGAGGCATGGCGCAGGATAGTGGTTTGGGGATACAGTGGCAATGGAAGTCCCAGACAGCGGTGCAGTATGGTAACATGTCTGAGCTCTGCCTGGCATCACATCTGTCAGAATGTGCGTGTGTGTGTGTGGGAGGGTGTTTGTGTGGCCTTGCATATGTGTGTGTGTCCCGTGAGTTTATGCCAACCCTGTGTTTGGTGGCATCCAGAGATGGAGCAGGGCTAGCCTCATGCTGAGGCACACAAGAGGCCGAGTTGGAGGAAAATATGACCTACATTGCCATAAGGGAGAAGAGAATTCTTAGCTTTCACAATGCACACAGAAGCACCCTGCATACTGATGTGTACAGTATACAAATGCACAACATGTTCAGTTTTTGCTCAGATATTATCTCATAAATACCTCGCTTATTTATTTTAACATATACTTGACTAACATATAGTTGAGCCCTATAGAATTTTTTTTTCTGCAGAGTTGTTGCTTTAACCTGTTTGATAAGTACTATCAACTTGTTGGATTGGTAATCCATTATAATGACCTGATATCTTACATATTGCCCACAATACAGTCTAAAAGAATATAGGTATACCAAATGGTGTCCTCTAGCACGTAGGCTAGCAAAACCTTTAATCCATACAGTTTTAGGGCGTGTATGAAATGCCACAAGTATCTCATTCTTAATCTGCATTTGATCTGATTCTTTATTGTGTTTCAGAAACAGAGGGGAGGGGTACTGGCATGTCACACCGCTTTGTTTACTTGCTGACAATGAATCCTCCCACCTGCCTCTATGCAACTGAGTGTGAATGTTTTTTTGTTGTTGTTTTTTACTTCAGAAACCAAGTTTCTCCCACATTTGTGGTTTCTGTGCTAAAAAGAATGCTGTGTTGATTGGATTTTCTATAATAATGTTGTCAGAATTGATTTTTAATTACGATTCAATCCATGTGTATCAGGAGAATCCCGCTATTGAATATCTGTAATTCCTTTCAGTGTGTAGTGCATCTCTTTTAAACCATTACACAGACTGAAATGAATGCCATTGCCAAATGATTTTAAGCCATGAATAGTAGTAATGGCACTGAATCCTGGTAGTAGTATTGGTTTGTAACATAAAAATGTCAATCTGTTTCTATTTTGAAGAAGACGTAGCCTGAAAAAAGGCAAAGAAAAAGAAATAACATAATTGCGCTTACATAGTTTGTTCCCTTATTGTAGCTGCAATATACATTCATGCTTTTAGATCTAATCCCTGCTGTTTTTGCAGTTTCCTTACCGTAATTTAAAATTAAGCTGAGATTTTACAGAGAAGTATTCCAACTCATCTCCTTCAATAACTTTGGATGATTCCCAGTACAAACCAAAGGACTCTATGACTTATTACAAATATTTATCAGAGCATTCACCGCTGCCAGCGTCTCGCCATGCTCTGGACACTGTAACTAATTGGAGATCCTTTTTTGTTATCACTCCTCTCTTGGTGGTTGAAATGTAAACAGGGTGTTATGAAAGTGCCCTTATGGCGTGGGGGAAGCGAGCGAGGCCACTGTGGCACTTACACGCCATGCCTTATAAATAAGTAATGGTACTGGACGTGTAGTGGTTAGTCATAGAGGAGGAAGGTCCGCGCATCAGCCCCACCTCTGTTTGCGTTGTACATATTTCATAAGATGCTGGGTTGGAGAGAAGTTGGAGGTTGTGGGGTATTTGGGAGGGTGGCTGAAATAAAAGGCAGCTCGCACAGACTACTCTCTGTTCACTGTCATGGGTCTGTTACTATTAATAATACCAAGTGTCCTCTCTCTCCACTGATACAAGTTTATGGTGTTTTTCTCCTCCCTGCCTTCCTGTATTTGACAACAAAATAGAGCCAGCTGCCGCTGTGCCCACAGAGACCTCAGGAGAACACAGTACAGGTTGCGCAGTGTTAGTTTTAACAATTAACACAAACTTTCCCTTACAGTGTCCAGATGACTGTTTCCTTCAGGGCTCTGATCAAAGTTGGCATGGAAAGACGCACACACACAGGCTTTTACATTAAACCACCATACATCTGTTCTGTGATGTCTGCTAAGTGTCACGTGCACTTAGGATGTCCAGTCAGTGTTTTTGTATTAACTAATTTTATTTGTCTTTTTCATTTGTGGTAACTGATCTTTGGTGGCAGTGGCCTGCATTGATTAACTGAAACTGTAGACGCTAATCTCTATTCAGTATCCCTTCATTGCCTAAGATGGGGTTGCAGAAGAACCAGCTTGTGGCAGTAACTAACGTTTCCCCACCAATCAATGACCTTTATGTCTTCGTGATCATGTAATGGAGGTCATGTTATCTAAATAGCTCAGGATCCATCTACTGTTTGCTCACTGCTCAAGCAACACCTTGAATTATTGATTGGAAGCATGGAAGAAGCCCTTCAGAACAATATTACCCAAGCAGTGCCTTACAGAACGTTACGGGCGCGGGCAAAACTCGAACTGCAACACTTAAGTGCCCTCGCTGTGAAAGCAGATTTTAAAAGCTTGTGCCATCAATTCACACAGCTCCAGATCTAATTAGTCACCTGTGGAATATTGATCGCCGTACGCAATTACAGGAAAATCAAATCTGAAAAAATACACCTTTTTATAAAACTATGAATTAATAAATAATAGAAAAATAAACAAAATGTCCAGTTTCATGTGTGAGATTTGGAAAAAGGAGCTCATGCTTAGGCTCTATACTTATAGCAGATACATATATTTCAGATTGTATCATCAAAACAGATATAAAAACTGAGCTATACAGGGGTACATATTAACAAATACTTGCTTCTTCATACTGCTTTTCAAAAGGGAAATGGTCAACATTTTCTTAATATGTTTCCATGTGAATATGGCTTTCAATGATTTTGTGTTTATGTTTTTTATTTGTATTAACATTAGTTTGCAATAAAGATTTGATTGATTGAACCATTGTGCTGCTTTAAAAAAAGACAAAAACATGCTCTTTTACAAGCTTGAATGATGTTGAAATAATATTTATTTTCATCAACCAGATAAAGGGAACATGAGCATCCAACATATTTGAAAAAAAGGGAAAAAAAACTAAATAAAACATGTGACGTGCTCATCTAGGCCGAATTTTTAAAACAACATGAAACATTTGATGTGTGAAAACCCATTTTTCTGATCTTTAGTGAGCATTAGTTGGTTGTAGAAAACAATGAAGAAAGAAAAGCACTAACAAAAAGACTAGGATTTTTAAAAATAATTTCTTTGCCTGGTCTGATGATCAACAGGAATTCTGAATGACAGTAACATGTTACCAGATCTTTGTGGTAAAGTGGCACTGAATACAATTATTATAATATCTGTAACTATACTGTTTTGGCTTAATTTTGACTCCACTTGACAACATTTCATGTCTCATATTAAAGCACAATCACATATTTTTAAAAAACACAAACTGGATCCAAAGGATTTCCAAAAATCGGTGTTGGGCAGGTCTTGGGAATGCTGGAGATGAGTGCACTTTAGGCATAGATGTAGTAAAGGTTAAACCTTTGAAAAGGTCTTTAACCTCCAGTGACCAAAGCAAATCTGGGCAGCAATTTTGCCAGAGTGAGTGAGCTCACCTAACTTTCTCAACTGTGTTGTACAGTCAAATAAAAAAAAAAAATATATATATATATATATACATATGTGTGTGTGTTTAAAAAAGCACACAATAAGTGAAGACTACCTAACCTGTTGCCAGGTTACTGCTAGCCTGCAATCTCTTCCTCTCAAGGTGGAACAAAGACAGAACAGATATGTAGCAGTCTCAGCAGCACACCTCTAAATATAAAGTCTTGAGGTCTTGTCTTTTTGCAGTGCTCTCCCTTCTCTTTGGAGAAGGTTAATGGGAAGTGATGGTCATGCGGTCTGTTGCTGCAGGCAAGTAAGCCTCGGGCCATCGCACTTTTGACTACCCTTTGTGTTTGTGTGTGTGTGTGTTCCTGGGTATGTGTAATTGACCAGTATATTGCCAATGTGGAATTTAAATCTCCTTTAGGGACAAAAGAGCTCACTAAAATGAGGAAAGCTGCAGTATATTTCACAAATTACAAAGTAGCTGCATAAACAAAGAGACCTCGCGAGTTCACGGGTCATGTAAGGACAGGCAATTTATTCACTAGCTGCTTCAGAAGCACGTGTTTGTGCAATATTTAACTACGGCCGAATACAAGTGTATCACAGCTATCATGTTAGGACATGATGTTACCAGAAGTGCTGGTAAAGTAAAGTTCTATGAAATTTAATGTATGCTGATACTGTGTGGAACCTAGTGTTGAGTTATATGGGTCAGACATCGTGCTCCTGGGGGCCAATTCCAGCCTGCAGCTGAGGGATTTGGCTGAGTCAGCATCTGTAGTTTACTCTCTGGGACCAGGATGCAGCACAGTGTTCCGCTGTGACTAGGCAACCAGCCTCAATGTTATGTGCACACATGCAACTGCTGTGCTTCTCTCTAATTTAAGTCCGGCTGTGTCCCACTTTTACCTCATGCAGTCAGGACATTGCAACTATATTTCATTGAGTAACTTGCACTAAGAAAACAAAACATCCTCCTCCCTTCTTCACTTGCTGCTGTTATAAGGCTACCCAGTATTCTTTTTTGTCTATTAATCCTGCTATTTGTGTTATTGGGATTTATATGAAGGTTTGAACGCTATTCTCACTGTCACACCTTACTGAGTTTGAACATCATCAAATGAGTAAAATCTATTTACATTTAAATATCAGGAGGTATTTAAATCATCTTTCAATTTTGTGTCCAACTTTAAACTCAGATTCAAAGAAATCCCTAAATATGTACAAATACTAATATGCAAATAGAACAGCTAAGCAGCTAAACAGCTAAACATTATACAGCGGATCAAATGAAGGTCATTGTCCTGTGGAAGCAAAGGCTTGAAAGGTGTTGACCAAGGATCACATATAGAGCTCAATTCTTAATGCTGCAGATGACAGGGGACTGAGTTGTTAGGGTGATGCAAATGGATATATTGTGTTCAGTAGTTTGCCGTGCCCACCATGTGATGAATAATAAAGTTTTATTCATTTTCTCCATCTCTCGTTCCATGCAATGAAACCTCAGACTGACTTCCCTTCATTTCTTCTTTATGATAGTATACGTGCAGGTGTCAGAGAAGTCCAAAATATGGGGACTGTTCAAAGCAGTGGTGATAGCTATTTCCTGGATATCAACAACATTGCTGTAAGGGCAGCCTGCATTTAAATCATCTTTTCTGTCAGTGCGCCCCAGGGTGGCTGTGGTTACAATGTAGCTTGCCATCACCAGTGTGTGAATGTGTGTGTGAATGGGTGGATGACTGGATATGTAAAGCGCTTTGGGGTCCTTAGGGACTAGTAAAGCGCTATATAAATACAGGCCATTTACCATTTACCATTATGAAGGCCTTCCATAAGGCAAGGTTAGAGGCTCAAGTCAAAAACCAAATTAAAACTGACTGAACAGACATACAGGCTCCCTGGAAACAGTACATCATTATTCTAAACACAAATTAACAGCTTGACTGTATTAAAAATAAATATTGACCTAAGTGGTACAAAAATAACCTTGTAATGTGTTACTGGTCACAACAATGGTGGAATCTTCTCTGTATGCTTCTGATCAGATGGGGTCATAATATGGATATTATTTCCTTTAAAAGGTTACTGTGGATTCAAAGCCATTACTTAATTGCTCAGCTTGTGGCATTTGGAGTCACTGCTGGCTACCTCTATAATTACTCAATTCCAGCACTTCCAACCATTGCTCTTGTTCAGCTGTGATTTGAATAATTGTACAATGAACCATTTCTGGACTCAGTGGAGTGCTTTGGATATTGTTAGGGGTCATTGTGATTATGAGGTAGTGAGTAATTGTGGGAGCTTTTGGAGTCAATTGGGGTTGATAGCAATGGCTGTCATTGGATATCTGTGTATATTGCTGAATCAACACATTGGTTATGAAATGTATGATAGAATTACTGGTTTATATTTCATGGCTACTCTTACACTTGTATACTTTTCTAATAAATCCACAAACAGCCTTTAAAACTCTAAACCTGAAAATGGATGATTATTTATTATTGAGTGCAAAGCAAATGAAAAACATGCTATATTATTAATATGTATACATTTATAGAATGATAATAATAATCTAAACAGCTTCAAAACTTAAAATATAGCCATAGCTGTATAGACGTATTTTTCAATTAAATCAATATGCGCAGTATTGTAAGTTTTATATTTTCCCTTTCAGTTGCAGGTTATCCAGTTAACCTATCAAAAAATACAAATACCCCTTCCACTTGGTGCTATTTGTCCAGCTGTGTCAATAAATGTGTGAAAAGAATCTACTCTGTAATGTGTTTTACAGCATCCTGGACTGCAAGTTCTGTCTTGTTCTAGCTTAGCTATGGCCGAGCATTTCAAACAGGAGTGTGGTTGCCCCCCTCTGAGCCATCACAACAGCTTCACCATCAGCTGCAAAGCTAACAAAATGTGTGCTTAATATTTCTTGAGAGAGCCTTGATAGCGTGGGTTTCTAACTGTGGGATGTGAGACAGCATCCCCAGTGAATAGATGTATTTCAACAAGTTGAAATAAGAAGTTCCACAACTTTTGGCTTTTGTAGGAAATTCTGATGTAGATGATCAGGCGTATTGAGTGTGTTTGGAATTCATTAGGAATATTTCTGGGATTTTTTTTTTTGAGTCTCCAGTAAAATTTGACCCTCTTAATGCTTTTCATTTCTCTTTTATTTAGATAGCAGTAGTTTTGACACTGAAACTTGGGTGACTGATAGCTTAAAGAAAAGTTGGAAAGGAAGAGGATTGTATCTTACTCCCTGAATAGTGTCAAGGTTCAAGGTTCAAGGTTCTTTATTTGTCACATGCATAGTTATACAAGTATAACACACAGTGAAATGTAGCCTGACACGCTCCTCGACATGTGCAAAAATTGGGGGGGGGGGTGTAGAGGAAGAACATTATATATATATATATATACATACATATAGTATATACACTGGGTGAATGTGCAGTAGTAGCAGCAAGCAGGTGAATTCTGTACATTAATATGAATAGACATCTGACTATTTTACAGGATAGACAATATAAACATATTTAAAATTAAAGGAATTTGAAATGGAGGCAGCACGGTGGCACGGTGGTTAGCACCGTTGCCTCACAGCAAGAAGGTCCTGAGTTCAATTCCACCATCAGGCCGGGGTCTTTCTGTGTGGAGTTTGCATGTTCTCCCCGTGTTTGCGTGGGTTCTCTCCGGGTACTCCGGCTTCCTCCCACCGTCCAAAGACATGCAACTTGTGGGAATAGGTTAATTGGATAATCCAAATTGCCACTAGGTGTGAATGTGCGAGTGAGTGTGAATGGTTGTCTGTCCCTATGTGTTAGCCCTGCGACAGACTGGCGACCTGTCCAGGGTGTACCCCGCCTTTCGCCCTATGACAGCTGGGATAGGCTCCAGCGCCCCCCGCGACCCTGAAAAGGATAAGCGGAAGCGAATGGATGGATGGATGGATGGAATTTGAAATGTACATTGTGCCTTGGTTTAGAGTGTCTGGAAGAGAGTCCTGTCTCAGTCAATTATAGATGATGTGAGAGGGCGGGTGTGTGTGTTTAGGGCACGGATGGCTTGGGGATAGAAGCTCCTCTTGAGTCTCTCTGTCCTTGCCCGGAAGATGCGGAACCTTCTACCAGATTGCAGAAGTTGGAACAGTTTGTTGCCTGGATGGGACGGGTCCTTCAGTATTTGCGCTGCTCTAGTCCGGCATCTCCTGGTGTAGGTGTCCTGAAGCGGGGGCAGAGCAATCCTGCAGCAGCGTTCCGCTGTACGGATCACTCTCTGGAGAGCTTTTTGGTCCTTCACACAGCTGTTCCCAAACCACGATGTCATGTTCTGTGTGAGGATGCTCTCCACAGCGCCTGTATAGAAAATCCTGAGGATCTTTGGAGAGACCCTGAACTTCCTCAGTTGTCGTAGGTGATACAGGCGCTGCCTAGCCTTTTTGGTCTGGACCTGAATGTGGGCAGCCCATGTCAGGTCTGAGGAGATGTGGACACCAAGATACTTGAAGGACTGCACCCTCTCCACTGGAGCTCCATTGATGATGATGGGCTTGTAGTCTCTGTGCTGACCCCTTCTGAAGTCCACCACCAGCTCCTTGGTCTTGCTGACGTTCAGCTGGAGGTGGTTGTCCTGGCACCACGATGCCAGATTCTTCACTTCATCCATGTAGGCCGCCTCATCGTTGTTGGAGATGGCACCCAACACCACTGTGTCGTCAGCAAACTTCACAATGGTGTTGGAGCCATGGGTGGCCACACAGTCTGAAGTGTAGAGGGAGTAGAGCAGTGGCGAGAGGACACATCCCTGAGGTGCTCCTGTGTTGATGGTGATGCTGTTGGAGAAGCACCAGTGAGGAAGTCCAACACCCATGCACACAGACGGCTGTTAAGTCCCAGATCCCTCAGCTTTGTGAACAGTCTGCAGGGCACTATTGTGTTAAACGCTGAACTGTAATCAACAAACAGCATTCGCACATAGTTACCCTGTTTCTTGTCCACGTGGCTGAGAGTGGTATGTAGGACGTGGGCGATGGCATCCTCTGTGGATCTGTTGGATCTGTAGGCGAACTGCAGCGGATCTGTGGTGTCTGGGATGGAGGAGGAGATGATGTTCTTCAGCAGCCTCTCAAACACCTTCATTACTACCGAGGTCAGTGCAACTGGCCGGTAATCGTTCAGGGATGAGGGTTTGCTGTTCTTGGGCACAGGGATGATGGTGGATCTTTTGAAGCATGTGGGGACCACAGACTTCGCCAGGGACTCGTTGAAGATGTAAGTGAACACACCTGCTAGCTGGTCAGCACAGCAGCGCAGCAGACGGCCGGTGATGCCGTCTGGCCCCGCCGCTTTCCTTGTGTTCACTCTCCTCAGTGCCGCTCGGACGTCATGCTCCGCGATGGTGGTCACCGGTCTCTCGCTGATGACGTCACTGTCCTCGGTAGTCAGGCGGTAGATAGCATTAGCCGCCTGGCTAACCTCGAAACGGGCGTAGAACCAATTCAGCTCGTTGGTGAATGCAGAGTCGGCGTTGATCGGCGCAGTGTCCCTGGCTTTGTAGTCCGTAATGGTGCGTAGTCCGTGCCACATACTCCGTGTGTCGCCCTGGTGGAAGCGGGACTCCACACGTTCCCGGTACCGGCGTTTGGCATCTCTCACCGCGCGCCGCACGCCGTATGAGGCCGCTTTGTAGGCGCTCATATCGCCAGTGGCGAGACCCGCGTTGTAGGAGGCGGTCCTGGCGTTTACTGCAGTGCGGATCGATCTGTCCATCCACGGTTTCTGGTTTGGGAATGTGGTGACTCTCGCAGTGGGGATAATCTCCTCCGCTAGCATATTGACGAAGCATACTGCTACTTCCGTAAACTCGTTGATGTCGACTGCGCATGCTCTGAACATGTCCCAGTCTACGTCGTTGAGTGCGTCCTGTAGCGTAGCTTCTGATTGGGCAGTCCACCGTTTTACCTCCCTCTTATTGTCATCTTTATTGTTGTCGGATCATGAGAGCTGAAAGTCCATTCCTGAATTGAATACTTGTGTATTGACTGGTGTTGAAGATGCAGCACTAAAATGAACAAGCAGGGACATGTAGATCAGAGGAAGGGAAATCACAGCCTAAACCGACTCCGCTCATAATGGGTCAAAAACCTGAGAGTGAACCACTAAACATTGTGCATCCTGAATGGTTGCTATCTTGGGAAAGGGAGGAACCATATTTATAGCCAGGAGGAGACATGTACATTGATGCAGATGATGATGACAGCGCTAGCTAGATAACTACAGCAGATTTATTTTATGAGGGTTTAAGCATGATGTTGTGTATTTTGGCATTTACCTATGTTAATTTGTCCTCCCCTCACTGTGGGATTCACTAAGTGGTGAAGCTGAAAATGGTTATCGAAAGTAGCAGCCAGTGAAACATTTTAATTCAATTGTTGCTACTGTATTCCAAATGGACTTATACTATTGAACTTCTCTCACTGTACAAGTAAATACTTCTAGTGTAGGACACTAAAGAATACTAAAGGAAGAAACTCAACTGAAACACTGGAAAACTCACTCCCTCTCAGTCCTGTATAATACTCAGTGAAAGGAGACCCCCTCCCCGCCTCCACTTTATATCTCTCCCAGTCGAGGAGTGTGCCTTATATCACAAAGTGATGAAGTGCTTTAAGACAACACCAAGCAGTAGCATTTCATTTGCAACTGCTGCTCCATCAACGTGCCTTTATGGGCCCCATAACTCCTTTTTTGTGGCTTTACTATTGCATACTTTTGTTCATGTGTGTGTGCCAACAGCTCACATTTCAGAGGCTGTCCGCTTTTACAGTAACTCCTGATGACAATACTGTGGTGCACACATTACATATGTATTTTTTTCCAGCCCTCCCCACAGGAATAACAATTTGTTTCACCAAACATAAACACGATGCCATAATAAGTGCTCATTACCAGGCGACCAGATTCATTTTGACTGTAACAGGAGAAAATTCTTGAGAGATTTAACATGACAGCTCCTTTACAAGAATAAACATTTTACTCTGGCGCATTGCTGATTTTTTATTTTATTTGTAACTTCTGCTAGTTCTGTTTCATTTAACTACTGAATGGAAAAATTCACTTAAATTATATGCCTCACCTATGATGAGAAATGATCGTTTGTAAGCACTTCGGTTCATTTACTATGGCTAAAATTTGGACTAGTCTGACATCAGGTGATGTAGTGGCTCCATTAAAAGGTGACATCTATTTCCATAGTGGACACAGTATATACTGCACACAGTATGCATAAAATGATACAACTAATGTGAAAAACTGAACACAAGTAGGCCGGATATAGTCAGTGTTAAATGGTCTCAACAGACTTGGATGTACTTAGTAGATGTGAAATCAAAGAAAACTGCTCTTTCCTTTTGCACCCCCCTGTGTCTTTCTCTTCCTCCAAGCCCTTGGTAGTCCTCATCAGACAAGAGCAAGACACCACTGACTGTTAATGCTCTTCAATGGAGAATTTATTTTAGCTAGGATACAGTACATCATGCCAAAGGGAAGACTTCCTGACCCACAATCCGCTTTAGCCCAGACCAAGGGCACAGTGAGTTACGGCTCCCCAAAGCATGGTGTCACAGAGAAAAGCATGGGGTAGGAGAGGTCTGGGGAACAGCGAGGCACGTGGCAATTGATTTCTCCTTGGGGGAATCAAACACAGACACTGTCGCCACCTTATGATTCCTGTCTTCCACCTCTCTCTGCCCTCTATCGCTCTCTCTTTGTCCTCACTCTCAATCTATTTATTTATACACACTTTCTTTTTTGTCTCACTTCACTAAAGCCCACCTGCACGTCTCAGATCTGGAGGGGTCACTTCACAATACATTCTTCCATGAATCCACAGGACTGAGCTTTGTGACTCTGGCCTGACCTAGCCCTAATTAAACACAATTAGATAAATCCCATGGAGTCTGGTCTAATCCTCTGGTCTGTAGTGGGAGCAAGAGGGAGCACGAGCAAAAGAGATAGTTGAGGGAAAGAGGGAGACTTGGCAGGAGGAGGGACAACCCATCCCTGCAGAACAAAGCCAAGCCGAGAGTCTAATATATCAAACACATGGATTAGTGGTTAGCTGGGGGAACTGGGGCTGAGAGAGCCTGAGGTTTCCAGCTTCTTTGGAGGGTCTGCCTTGGCCTAGTGAAAAAACGGGAGCCCTGGTTAGTCTTATGGGAAGCCAAAATCCTTTTCTAAATGTCTAAATTAACAACTGTATGAGGATGAGAATGTGCCACAATTTCTTTCTTCAGGTTTAATTAAAAAAAGAAAAGAGGGGAAGTTTGGGGGGAGGGGGGGGGGGGCAATAGCCAATAAAAAGCAAGAGTAAAATAGTAGAAATATTGATACAGTTCTTCTTTCTTTGTAGGTATGCAACACACATAGCCTTTTTATTATTGTCTCTTTAACTCGTATTTTGAAATAGTATCCAAACACAGATGCCTTTGTGCAAGCCTTTCAATTCTGATACGGCTCAGTTATCCAGTACAACGTGTTATCAAAATTTTCACATGGAAAGTAACAGTTGTCCTGCTTCATACGATCATCTTCCCACCTCTCGTATTGTTTTACGAAGGCTGCAATATTTTCATAACCGTGGAAAGATAATCTTGCACTTGACTCCCAGTATTGAGTCATTTCAACAGACCCACTTTTTGGCCATGTATTATTCACGGGTATTCAAGCCCCACTCTGGCCCAGAGAGGAAGTGCTCTCTCCCAGTCTCCGTCACAGGATATCAGCCTCTAATTCATTATTCAACAAGCTGGAGCAGGGCCACTCAGTCTAACTCAGTGAGCTGCTGCTGCTTGGACAGGAGAGGATAATGTGGGAGCACATAGGCTGCTCTGAGGCCTCCAGTGAGTCCTTCCCTCTGCTCTCTTTTCTTTGCCTTTTCTTTTCTACAGGCTGGTTGGATGGATGGAGTTGTCTTCTATGTTTCTGATCTAGACACAGAATTTACACTGGGCGATGGCAAGCAATCAGAGCTGTTTACTGACCTGATCACGAGAACTATGATGCCATTAGTGACTCTGATGATAATGACGATGCAGCTGTGGCAGCTCCTGCTTAAAATGAGAACAATGATGGGATTGATGATGATAATACTAATGACAGTGATGTTAAGTAGTGAAAAAAAGATATACAATTTATACATAAGCAGTAAAACATTTTATTTTTACTGCTAAGTGTTGCTTCTTCTGCACCTGCAGTACTCATTTATCAGTGTGCAATTAGCAACAAATCTTTTTTGACAGGCATTTGCACCTGATGAACCGTATATGTACCTGAGGAAGAGGGAACTCCAAATACTTGTGCAAGGATAATGTAATACTGTACTCAGATATCATTATTTAACTAGAGCCTGTGCAAGAAGAGAGAAAATATAATAAGTTAATTTCGGACTTTGAGTTTTTTCATCAAACCTTGAAGTGAAACTACCAGGCAAATTCTGTCCATGTTATGGCACGAATTCAAGCTATAACAGCAATTCCAGACACAAAGTCCCTCTTTTGAGAATATTAACCTTGTTAAACAGTAACGCTACCCAATCTTACAGAGAGTTTTCTAAACACCGCTGTTCTCCTTTTTGTCCTCGTCTTTCAATATTAAACTACTTTCTCACTGTCATAAAAGTTCTCAGTGGAAAAGCAATATTGCAACGAATAGACAGTAGTCTGATAGATGTGTAAACAGTTAAAGTCACCAATTAAAAACATCAACATAAAAAAGAGTTTCCAAATATATAACTCTATAGTAGAGAAACGTGGCTAAGGGGTCACATTTGATCACTTGGAAGATGATGAATCAGTCTAAATCAGGTCAGTGCAATGGAGGACTTGGGAGGCAGACAGCAGGGAGTTTCTGGTTTTGGGTCAGCTAGCTGTGGACCAGTGGGGAAACAACTGACCGTCATCGATGTCCACCCTTCTATCCTGAGATTTTCCTGCCTTGGTTTGCTCCAGCCCCCAACCCCCCCCCCCCCCCCCCCCCCCCCCCCACACACACACACACACACCCACACACCCACCATCATCACCTCAACTGCTATAGTGTAACCGCTGTTAGCTAAAGCCTTTAAACCCATTTTCAAGAGTTATGTTGGATGTAGAAGTAGCACATGTTTTTCTGAGCTGCAGTGCTATGAAGTATTTGCCCCCTTTCTTGATCCCTTATTTTTTGGGGATATTTGGCATAATTACATGTTTCAGCTCATCAACCAATTTTAATTGGGACAGATATAAGCAAGCAGATACAAAACTCAATGATGATTTCATTTATTAAGGAAAAAGGGATATCAAAACATACCTGTAAGTCCATCCATCCATTCGCTTCCGCTTATCCTTTTCAGGGTCGCGGGGGGCGCTGGAGCCTATCCCAGCTGTCATAGGGCGAAAGGCGGGGTACACCCTGGACAGGTCGCCAGTCTGTCGCAGGGCCAACACATAGGGACAGACAACCATTCACACTCACATTCACTCGCACATTCACACCTAGTGACAATTTGGATTTTCCAATTAACCTATCCCCACAAGCCTGTACCTGTAAGTAATCCAAAAAACATCTTGATGATCCTCAAGACTTTTAGGGATGTATCATATTCTGCTTTGCTCCATCAGGACCTGGATGACTTTCCGGAAACATGAATTCTGCTCTCTATGAGAAAATCTATAGGGACAGCGTCCAGCCATCAGTTTGTGCCCCGAAGCTCAAGCACACACGTGGACAATGTTTCAAAACACACCCGTGTACCCTCAGGTATACCCTCAAAGTACACCTCTGAATTGCTCAAAAAAAGAAGGCTTTGGAGGGCCCTAGTCAAAATCTGGACTTAAATCTGATTTAGATGCTTTGGCATGAACGTAAACAGGCCATTCATGCTCAAAAACCCGCAATGTGGCAAAAAAGAGTTGGCCAAAATTTCTCCAGAGCAGTGTGAAAGACTCATTGCCAGTTACAGCAAACGCTTGTGTGACAAATATGCAGAAAATAATAAATCAGGAAGGGGGCAAAAAAGTGTATTTTTCTATATCACTGTAGCCTGCAAACATTGATGCAAAACCTTACCTGTGCCTTAGCAAGCCCACATATGACTGTGTGTCATGACATTATTCAAAAATTGAGAAAACCCACTATATCCCCTATGTTTTGTCAGATATAGAGCAAATTGCTTATGCTGGTAACTAAAAAACAGTTCAGTTCAATTAAAATGAGTTCAGTTCAACTCAAACACCAATTCACAGCAATATTAATCTCAGGACATGTTACACGGTAAGGCAGAAAACCATGGGCTATTCTCTCTTTGAGTAAGCATGGCAACGCTGGGGGGGGGGGGGGGGGGGGGGGGGGTGGTGGTTAGCCCTACTTGCTAATTTTTCATGAATTCACACTCTACGCTATCGTTTTGGATGTTATATTATCACCTGAAGACTCATTAGCAATTTCTCCACTTAGTGTTCTGCCATATTTATGAAAGCAGGTGTGTGCAAAGTTTGCTCTTATAAACTTGGCAGTCTGATCAGTGATAATTCAGAAGTGATTGTGACAGATTTCTTGCTGCAGGTGTGTTGTTTACTTCATGCACTTTACTTATTATTTACCTTTACCACTGCTAACACTTCACATGAATTAGTGAAGGTGCGTTTTGCAAAAAGACAGAAAACCAGAGAGGAAACAAAGTGTTAGTTAAGGCCAAGCACTCAGGTCTCACATATCACTGTTAGAAACATGAAATCTATGACAAACTATCCAAAACCCTCCTGAAATAAAGCATCTTATCTTAGCCATGGTTAAAAATTTACTGGCACCTGTTGTAGGCACAACTCACGAACCTATTCGCAGATGCCAGCGAAGGAGGAGACAGGTATTGGCACACATGGTGGTTGTCAAAAAGAAAAGGACTTTCACCTGGTCCCAAAGAAATTTTAGCATTTTGTTTCTAAGTCACAGCAAAGGTCAGTTCCAACCTCCGAATGCCAATGGAGTTTGGATAGTGACAAAAATCCCGTGTGCCTTATGTATGAATTCTGGTTGTGCTTACTGACCTCAAAACAATTTTATGTCGTACACGGCGCTCGAAAATCTGTCACAAAATGTTCTAGTACGACTTTGCTAAGCTACGAAGCCGCACCGCTTGATGGATTGTCAGAGCATTACGGCTACCGTAGTCTGGAGCCTCGCGGATTAATACATACTGTGCTTTAACATAATATTACCGTATTGTGTGTGTATAACCTCTTCAGGTTTTGTGGATATTATACACGGTTATGCTGAGGATATGTCGGCCAGTTTCCACTGGAAATGCCTTTTGGTTAAACTGTCAGCAAGGAATTTGCATTTGCACTGTTAATTTTTTATATAGTTTTAATGCACATAAAAAACAGCTGCTTGTTTAAGTGAAAATAAATTGATGGAGATTTTTTTTGCACTGATAATGTTGTGGAGTTGTAAAGTATTTTGTTTCGCATCAGTTATATCGTTATCGCAAATTTTCAAATGTATATCGTGATAAATATTTTTGGCCATATTGCCCTGCCCTAAATTCAAATATATAGAGAAAACAAACGTTGAGTTACTATAGAGAAGGAGTGCAAAGGTTGCTTGGGTAGCTCACTGTGCTTGCCTGTATAGGCCTTTCCACACCAGATGCGTAAAATATTTAGCACATAAAAAAAACAAATTTTTTTGTACTCACTAATTCTTAAAGCGGTAGTTCAAACTGGCCTAGAAAACAAATTTGTGTGTATTTTTTCAGATCATGCAAAATCTTTCAGATTTTTTTTCAATAAACAGTGAAAATATAATGATATAGAAATAGTAAAATGATATTTGACCTCAGACACAAAACTGCTCCAGGTCAGTCTTCTCAAAACAATTTCTCTACCTCCTCAGATGTTGTCCCAACTTTGCCAACAAGTGCTCACATGATCACGCTTCATTATGGTTTAACCTGTCAAGGACAAAAAAGTTAAAAAAAAAATCTGTATCAAGCATTGTAGTCATAGATTTCCTACTTTTTCAGAGTGTGGCGTGACGGCTTAGTGGTGCAGTGGTTAGCGCTGTTGTCCTTGCAGCAAGAAAGTCCTGAATTTGAATCCACCAACTGGCCGGGGCCTTTCAGCATGGAGTTTTCATGATTGTGTTTGTGGGTTCTCTCCAGGTACTCATACTTCCTCCCACAGTTATGCGGTTAGATTCATTGATGGCTCTAAATTGCCCAGGTGAATACAAGTGCATATGGTGGTCTGTGTTATGCCTGCAATAGTCTGGTGAACTGGCCAGAGAGGGTGTACCCCGCCTCTCACCCTATGACAGCTGGGATATGCTATGAATCAGAGCAAACTGCTGGCGTCTCAGCTCAAGTCATTGTTAACCGCAGACAGACGGACCATAAAATGGAGACAGCTACAATTTCATTTAAGCACGAAACAAGTAAGCTTTTAACAACAATAGCCAACTGATAACACAGTTATTTTTGACTGAAACGTTGTATGTTCCTCTTAAAGCTCCATATCGAGAAAAGTCTAAAATCAAGTTGCCAAACTGCCTACCTTACCAGCTTTATTTGATCAGCAACAAAAGCATGTTTGGTTTGGTTTTTCTTTTTTCACTACCTAGAGAATCTTAAAAGATTTGTCACATATATCTTATAGTTTGGGTACTTTTTCCTTTTTTCATGTATTCATTTATTTACAGTATTATTTTATTGTTTGTATTGTTAAAACCTTTAATGAACAATGTCTTATCATTGAATTTTAATTTTTGTCATTTTTAGTATTTAGTATTTTAACATTGAAAGTAAAAAGTAAAAGATGTGTGTAATATCATCTGGAGGGTTTGTATGTAGTTACATTAAAGGAGCAGATTATTTCCTGTGTTTGATATAAAGACCAACAGCACTCTAAGTCTGAGCTAGGAATGTATAGGTGATTAAAGCATAAGAATAAACACATAAACTATAAACTTGTTTTTATTCCTGTTTAAAGCGACTACAGTGTGTTAATTTTGAACAAAGTCATGCTACGTACTTATTTCACTACGGAGAAATAATCACTTCTTTACTCTAGCCTAATACAGTTGTTTCATCCAACTCAAACAAAAGGCTTCAGCAATCTTTTAACCCTTGTATAGTGTTCGGGTCTGTGAGACCCGTTTTCACTTTTTTATAAAAAGAAAAATAAAACAATTAATTATTTTTTCAACCTGAAATTCATTGGCTTTGGCTTATTTTCTGTGAAGAACATAAATCCGAACTAATTTTCAATGACCTCATACTGTACCTCCCCCCACGCATTTACATTACATACAAGGTGTTCGGGTCCACTGGACCCAGGTCTAATAAAAGTGTTGAAAGTGAAGGTCCTGTGTTCCCATACTCTGTCTTCCTCCTTTCTGGTGCTGCTGATAGTGTTTTCTTCCCCTCCTGCTCTCGCAGAAAGTTGCAACATTGTTGAAAATTCAACTATCAACACCGTCTGCTCTTACATTCCCGCACATTTTACCCTCTTTCTTGAGGGATCCAAATTTTATTTTCTCATTCCCTGTCCCTCCTGCTAATTAGGGGCATAATACTATAGATAAGACTTTGCCAGTGTGGTTCTTTATCACAACTGATCAAGATGGCAAAAGATTATCTGCTGCGAGGGCCATCCAATTGATTTTGGAAGAGAGAGGAGCTTCGGATGTTGACAAAGAGGTTTCAGAATATTTCACATTTCTGAAAATTCAGAGTCTGACAGTGACTTTGAAGAAGAGGATGAGGTTGAGCACCATTTAGTAACTAAACGAAGACGAGTACCCCATCTGCAGCCAGCTCCAGGACCAGAACAAGCCCACCAGTCAGCAAGTGAAGAAATATGGATCTCAATAACTGGTGAAATTGGATGGTCTTCTTGCCCAAGAAATGCAGAGCTGTTACTGTGATAAGCCAGGGCCAACACGGCTGACAGTTACTCATGTGCAGGACATCAAGTCTTCATTTGAGCTTTTCATCCCAGATTCCATCCAGAAAATTATTCTGGATTGCAGTAATCTAGAAGGAAGGTGTGTTTTTGGAAAGAAGGAAGGAGATGGACCAAATTCATCTAAGAACCCCAAAGGCCTACTTTGGGGTTCTTATCCTTGCAGGAGTTTTCAGGTCCAAAGGGGAATCGACAGAATCCCTGTGGGATGCAGAAACCGGCACGAACCTTTCCGTGCACCAATGTCTCTGGAAAACTTCCACAAAATTTCCACGATTATCTGTTTTGATAACCGAGACAACAGACTAGCTCAACGGCAGAGAGACAAGCTAGCTGCTTGGACAGTGTGGGATAAGTGTGTGCGCCACCTCCCCCTGTTTTTTACCCTGGGCCTAATGTCACCATTGATGAACAGCTGATCCCATTTAGTTGTGAAACATATTGCTTCACGTGTAAATGTGTTGTGTCTTTCCACTCACTCCACTTGATTATAACTGATTTTTTTTTATAACATTTTATAAAAAAAACAAAAAACGAGAAGCACATTAATTCATAAATATGATCTAACAAAGGTAAAGGGAAAAAATTAACCATGTTTGCTGTTCATATGGTTTGTAATTGGGATGAAGTGAACATCTGTTGAGTAATTTAACATAAAATTGTTTGATAGTGTTAATTTCAAAAGCCAAAACTCTAGCGGGTCCACCAGACCCATGAACACTGGCTGAGTAACAAAAATATGAACACCACACAAGGGTTAAACTTTTTATTTTGAAATCAAAAAGACAGCATATTAATACAACCAACTCAGTTTTGTTCTGTATTGCAACAGGCAAATGGTAGATGGGTACTAGTAGAAAGGTTGACATTATAATTGTAGTTCTTTCACAAGTGTCCCTGAGTATCTAAAACACAGGTGCAGTTGGGGGGGGGGGGGGGGCAGGTACCAGATGTGTCCCAACCACAGCCCATGGCTGCACAGATAGGGAGAGACACCTCCACTTGCCTCTCATTCATGCCTCATTAACTCCCACTGTACACCGGACATCTGCTTTGATTTGCGTGTGAGCATGTTTTGTAATTAGCTCTCTCATGTTGCACTTATTTGCAGAGTATTTCATGCATTTCTTCTGCAAGCCATCAATGAACATAAGCAAATGATACGGAATTGACTAAATAACTCGTTGGGGTGATTAAATATATAGACAAATGAAATGTAATGATCCAAGACAATGGTTCTTCTAATAACAGTTAGGCAGAGATTCAGCTGTGTGAATCATGTCATGTGTAAATTATGTTATGTTGCAAAATGTTTTTCACTCCACAAAAGATACATTATGGTTCAAATCCGACAGCCTCAACCTAACCTAACCTCAACATAAGCCTAACAAGTTCTATAATGCTTTTGCCAATAGTGACAGTGCAGACTTTGTAGATCTCTGCACTGTTATAATGTCAACCTTTCTACTAGTACCCATCTACTCTGCACAAAGACTTTGTAGATATGTTTATTTTGCATTTTTGCAATATGCAACATATGTATGACATGCGTCATGCAATGACTTACTAATAAAAGTGATTGTCAGTTTGCTTAATGGCGTATAAATTGCATTGTTCAATTAAATTAAGAAGTAGTCATTTTATGAGAAAGTTATAGCAGCTTGTCTGTTTTTTCCTATTCTATCCTATTTTTATATCATCCTGATGTTTAAGTTAATCAGCGTTTTCAAATAATACGATGAGTCCTTTTATAATCCTGGTTATCTCATCAAGACAGACGGATCATTCGTAGCTGATTTGAAAACTCAGAACAAGACAGGGTCTAGTGATTTTTTTTTAGTGATTTTATGACCATTCACATTACTGAGAATTACTGTTGTTGTCATCGTTACACCAAACCAAGAGCCACTGAGACGCTTATTTTGTTTGTAACAAGAATCTTCACTTTTCAGTTGCTCCCTTCACAGGTTACCACAACAGATCATCAGCCTTTATCTCATCCTGCATATTCACTGCACAAGTCCAAGCTGTCTCTACCTTGCCTCTCTAACTTTGTTTCCAAACTTCTGATATACTCATTTCTAATTCTGTCCTTCCTGGTCACTCCCAATGAAAATCTGAGCATCTTCAACTCTACCACCTCCAGCTCCTCAACATCCTCTATTTTTGTCAAGACTACTGTCTCCAAACCATGCATCATAGCAGGTATTTGTAACAGGACTCTTTTATTAGCACAAGCTACTTTCTATGATATGTTCACAGCACTTTTTACCATTCACACATCCAGGTTGTATGTATAAAAATAGGAGAAAAGAAAGCTACATTTGCAATAATCTTGCTCAATGACGTAGGCAAAAAACAAAACAAAAAAAATCATTGCAGCCCACTTAAAATCTACTTTTACAGTTTATTTCAGTAACAATAACAATCCTACACTCAAATGAAAAACCACATTTGAACTAACATTAAACTAAATTAAACTTACCCCCCAAAAAAATCTAAGCCAAAAGAGAATTAGGATATACATATACATATATATGTATATATATTTATATATACTTGAGCACTGAATAACCCCTTTCAGCTGAATTCTAGTTAATTTTATTCATTTATTATTTTTTTTATTTTGTTTGGCATGGGTCTATACAGTTTTGTTAGGTGTACAGAGCACATGACCATGATGCATTACCTTACATTGCTGTCTCAATACCTTAATTTTGTACAATATACAAGCCGTACAGTTTCTTTAATTCTCTCCTGTTTATTTCTTTAAAAGCTTACCACCAAGAAGTACTGCTCAAACATATAAAAAATTCAATGATGTCATGTCACCACCAAAAAGCTTTGGTGCAGATTTGCTGTAAACTTTGTAAATCTTCCTTGTACGCATTAAATAATCAATGCTCTGATATTCCTACAAACAGCATGTTCAATTAAGTGAAAATAGACTGTGAAATCATAAGTATTTGGTCTTTTTCAAACACACGATAATTAGATACTTCAGCCATACATTAATAAATTGTTTACTTGCCTTAGCAGGTTCCTTATTGCGCTAATAGGGCATGACAGATTTTGCTTGTTAATAATTCTGCCTGTTGCCTGCTAGAGATGATGGATGGGGTGCAAACAGCTGTGGTATCAACATGCATTTCATGTAAAACAGGGACATGAAGACATGTGGTGTGTGCAAGTGTGTGTGTGTGTGTGTGTGTATGCGCGCGTGTGTTTGTGTTTGCACTATGCGTTGTTTGGCACATTTTCACGGAGGGGTGTGTGTTATCCTTGTCTTTTGGAGTCAGACCCGAGGCTATGTCTAATTGGAGTCTTCACACTTTCAGGCTTGACTCACACTGACACGCTCGACCTTGGCTCTCCTCCCTTTGCCATGAAAAGGGAAAACAGTGACACAGAAACATGCCTTCTTCTTTGCTTAGAAGAGAAAGTTTGCTGCTACTTATTTCGTTTTTGTTTTATCCTTCTTTTTTCGTTTCTTCTGCTCTTGTTGCTTGCTTTAAGAGAATGCTAGAGTCTTTCTTCCATCTGAGGAGTTGAACTTTTCAACCACAGAAACATGATCTCAGGGACACGTCGGAAGGTCATAACTGTCTCACAGCACCGTACTGCTACCGGACAGATCATCTTTACTCCATATACGCACATTGCCTGTGAATATATTTCTGTAGCACAAAAACATACATCCAAAGCTTTACAAGGCGTGGATTTTACAATATTGCAAGGCCTTATAGGGTCAAACACTTCGATTTCTCGGAACTCAGCCATCAATATACCTCTCACCATACGTTTCAATGCTCGGTCCCTCAGGTCTTACTCCACTTTTAGCATCCAAGGGCCCATTTATGGGCTTGATTTTCCCTTCCCATCAGGCAGCATTGATCAAACAGCACACTTAGGGTTTTTCAAGGTGGACATTACTACTGATGGCAACCAGTATTTGCAACTACAGTGTAAAAACTATGGCCATTATTCACCTGATTGGCCTCTCCTCCATCTCTCAGTGGTAGGCATTTCATGATTCGGAAAGGTATTTATATCCCCGCAGGACCAAATCCCCCTCACAGTGTCAGCAGTGAAGTGCATGCTTTTTGGTGGTATCAATTTAGTTATTTAGTCATGAGGAAGGACAGGGGGGTGGGTAGATGATTGTAATGATGTGTTAAAGCTTCGGCTTGGAAATACACTTTACGGACTGAGTTGTCTGTCCACCTGCCAAGTGTTTCTTTCCATTTCAATTGTTACCTTTTAAATTTGATTATAATTAAACAATGTTTTGACAAAGAGATGGCTTAGATAATACACATTAAAAAAATCATACTGTAACATTTTCTTGGGAGCACCAGCCATAGTAATGAGATAATGTAAGGGATTTCTGTTAGTAGTGACACAGGTCTCCTATTTTTATGCATTTCACATAAATGGCCACAATACTATTAGTGAGAAAATCAAGCTATTGTTATTAACTGAAGCCTGCTAATAGCTGAATACTACCAAACACTTGGTTCATGTGTCATACGCAAATGTGGCTTTGTAATGTTCATCAGTGCTAATTATCTACCAACACAACATCTCCAATTTCAGCAGGAAGAAATGCTGAACTGCGCATTGATGTTTTTGCACTGATGATGTAATTGTGTTGGTAATTTCACTGATTGGAGTGATCAAATAGCTGATATTGGCCTTTTCGGAAAGTATGTTGTTACCAAGGACACGTTGATTTTGAAATCCCTCTTCTCAGCAGTGGCAGCGAGTCTGGTTTGGAGGAAGAAAACACATTCCCTTGCGCCCCATGCCACACTCTTACAGTTGTCCCATTGGGCATACACACACTTTGTCTGCGTGGGCGGATGCATTCTGTAAATAAAGGAGCAACATGCACATGTATAAATCTTGAGATTTTAAACATAGAAGCAGTAGTGAAAGTAATAACAGGAAAAACAATGGTGTGTTTCTCTTGTGGCCCCCAGGCCGGCAGCTTAACATCACACTGGAAGGATTCATGTGTGAAAGAGATTGACAGGCGAGCATCTTCAAACCAGTGGTTGCCTCCTCGAGCAATTCACATGCATACAGCATGTGATGTGCACCTCGTATAATCTACAGCACACTTGTAGAGAAAGATGAAAGGTTTACATTGTGTACATGCAGAAAATCCTCCCTTCTCTCTTCTCCATGCATTCTTCCTTTGGTAGTTATTTTACTCCGTGTGTGTGTTTTAAAGAAGCAGGCTGTAGTGGATGAGAGGGCCACATTATAGCTAGTGGGTGTTGCTGTCCGCTGCAAAGGGTCACACTTACCCCTTGTGTGCACTAGTGAGTGAGACACTCATTAGCTCCAAATGTAGAAGTTGTATTAGCCGATGGACGTATGTTCAGTTGGAAGTGGGATAAAAGGATGACAGAGGGGTACAACTCAGACCATTGCTCTCTCATGTTTTCTTCCAGCCATACAGGGTGTAGAATTCATTTCAAGCAGACAGCCCCAGTGTCTCCCTAAACATGTCCATGTAACCAGGATTTGGCATAATAGACCTACCTCATTTGTTTCCTGAGCTTACAGTGACACAGTTCACCGTGACCTCAGCCTTGACAACACGTGTCGGTACAAAGAACTGTCCTTTTTAGTGGGGGTGCTTTTGAAGGGTGCCCAATCTTTTCAGAGGACGGCGTGACACACATTAACACTGTATTTCTCTTTAATTGGTAATGAACTTGTCTGCGTTCACAGAAAGCTGTTTAGATTTCAGGGCATGTGTAGAATGACCAGTGTTTGTAGTAAGCATGCCTTTACCTCCCAGAAGACAGCGATAACCAGGGTGTAGGGTTAATTATCTGTCTTACTGACCTACACACACACACACACACACACACACACACACACACACACACACACACACACACACACACACACACACACACACACACACACTCACACAAAGAAATACATGCACAGACACAAACACAGAACAAGATATAAGAAATGTAAAGTATTTGAATAACAAGTACACACACATTTGTATTGCGCTGTCGTGTGCTGCCAGAAGAGCTTCAGTGCACCTTGACACTTATTTTCCAAGCTGCTGTTGTAACGAGTTTTAATTATTTTATTTTCACATTTCTCCGTGTATATTGATTAATACATGCAAGTGGATGTATGCAGCACGTACGTGTTCACAGGGCAGAGCCTTTTCCAGGTATGCAGCAGGGTCCATAGACCACACCTGCGAAGCTCACAATTATTATGGCTTGTGCATACCAAACAGGTGCCAGTAAAGACTGTTGAGCCAAGATCGCTTCTTGTTCCATCATTTCATCTCTAACACACGACACAGAGAAACACACACGTGCACCGGTTACACTAGAACTCTTGAAACGCTTTCACCTGAAAGATATTCCCTCTGTGGTGCTTTGATGAGAGTGGCAGCGAGAAATGATTTGTCAAAATCTTCCAAAAGTGCACTATCGAGTTGAGAGCTGGTGACAGGGAAGACCATAGTATGAGTCACATAAAATTTTCACGTAATTCCTCCTATGGCCAAGGTAATGTCATTCCAAAAGTGATCAATCTCATCAGCACAGAAATGTATGCCACAACATAAATCACTGAGCGCAACATTGTATTGAGCATAAACGAGCCACCGGATCCCCTCACTGTAGGGGTCAAGGGTTCAAGTATAAACATAAACACAGTTATGTATAATAGTGCGCATTATAATATTAGAGGAAGAATGCTACTTTGCTACAAGGCCATTACCACATCTACTTATGAATGTGACATTTTAAGTGTCAAAGCCACATTTGTTCACCCACATCAGGCTCCACACAAGGGAATTAAAGGGTAGTGATGTTCCGCAGTCCCACAGAAAAGCCTTTTTTCATTTCCTCTGAAAATTGTGAAAATTGAGTTAACAATGTCTCATTACATTTCCGACTAAAGCAAGGGACCTTTGGGGTCTGATCCACAGATGAGGATGAGTACTCTTGTTCTGTCGTGTCTTACAGAGATGAACAGAGAAAAGGTCCTTAAGAATATCTTTCTCGCACTTGGACAGGAGGCGCAATTATGCCTGCCATGATTTCAGCAGAGACGCACAGATAACCGTCATGTTGAGTGGGTTTGCAGGATGTGGGCGGCGTGCCAAGGGAAGGTCAGAGTGCCCATCTTGTATCCAGATTTGTCGGCTCTGCTCCTACATGTGTTTTGTCAGTGCTGTACAGTCTGGACAAATCCTGAAATAAGAGTGCTGATTGCCATGATTGCTGCAGACATACACATAGTGTATATTTCTCAGGAGATACGAGGGGATATTTTCTTTTGTTTTTGAATTAGGTTCAATTTTTTTTTTTTGCATCAAGGAAATCTAAATAAGTTTGAGTGAGAAAAATATATGCAGTTTAAGTAATATTTAATTTAAAACAACAGCATTACAGGCCGGCTTTCTTTAGTAAAACACGCCAACAGAGAAATCTTAACTACTCTATCGCTATGCTAACAAATAGTACATAACACACTTTGTATTCAAAGCTTTACACAATCAGTCTGTGGGTCTGTTCATTATTCATATAGAGTAGGGCACTAAACACACCATGAAAGTGGGTGCCAGAATGAGGAGGATGCTCTCAAGGGGATTCCCATTCCTGCATTTGTACCTTATCCATACCTTTTCACAGCTCCCATCTGTTTGCCTGCTCAAATCCCCCTGGCCTGTGCTAAACACAGTGCCATGCACTTCTCCACGATTGGAGAGGGAAAAATGAATGGGCAATATTTGGTATTTAAATGTGGTCTCTGTGATGCATGGCATTGCTCTTATGAAGCTATATCCCCAGAGTAACATTTAGCTACTGCTGAGCAGGTTACACATGCGGGCTGGATGAGTTAGCGGCACCCACACACTATAGGTTGAACAGACTGGAAAATGAATAGCAGGGGAAGTTGAGAGGGAATAAGTAATGCCTCACCAGCAGAATCTAGTTGTTGTGTATATGAGTTACTTTGTAAGACAGATTTTTCTCTGAGGATGCTCATTTCCTCACGACTCAGTTCACTTTGTGAGGCAATTACACTTCCAAACCCAAAGCACACCAATCTCTTCAGCTTCAACACAGCACAACATACAGGCATAAACACAGTGCTTCTGTCAGTTTGAACGACTGATTATAGATCTGAAACCGAAACCATGATGATTACTGTACAGGAACACCTCAGGAGAAAGGCGTTTACTTGTGTTAGTGTGAGACCGTCAAACCAACCTCCCCGCGGTGCCTGACAGGTGCAGGAAGTTAGGGCTTTCTGGATCCTCAGCAGGGGCACTGGACAGGATATCACGCCCTCTGATCCTGAACACTGTCCCCTGCGGACTGGGAAGATGCCTGCCTTTTGTCTATAACCTGCTGTTGACAAGTACCTTACTGCCACATGGTCTCCTGGGGGCAGCTGTCATGGTGAGCAGAGTCCCCATCCCAGAATACACTGTATTATTACATACAACTCGTTTTACACCCATTAATAACTCAAGAAATCTGTTCCCAGAGGACGCGTTCGTTGTTGGGGCAGCCAAGATCAGTTTGAAAATGACAAATAAATTCAAAAGAAGGATCATTATCCGGCCGGGGCATTTTTCATCTGGTTTTTCTGAATTAAAAGCTTGTTTTTTTGGCTGAAATGAAAAGATATGGGGGAAAAAGAAGATCTGAGCTCAGGCATTTTGATTTAAATGTGCAGTTATATGTTAATTTTTAGCTCGAGTCACTAGTAAGACATATGACAGAAAATCAATATATGCGTGTCATTTTTTGTAGCCATTCGGTCGAATCAAACAGGAGCATCTGAATAAATTTCACAATCGCTGCAACCCATCAGGACTGGCATGTATCATGGCCTTTCAGGGGAACTATTAATCTAGTAACTTTCTTTTAGCTCATTTCCAATGATGCATTTATGTGGGCTGTTCCCAGTTATTGGAGGCTAATGAGGAGAAGAACTGTGGTTTCTGCCCATCTCTCCTATCTGCCTGCCTGTCTCCGCTGCTCTGGGTTGTCACGGTGCTCTGAGCTCCTGATGTGGCATATTAGGCAGGACAATCGTTATTAAGCACATTTCAAGCTCAATTACCACTCAAATGCACAGCCATCAAGGCTCCACCACAGGCTCCCAACAGATGGTTGCGGGTGTCAGATAGACAGGGCTGGTGATATCTTCGTCAGACTAGGTGCTGTTTTGTAAAAGAGGAACATATTGTCGCCGAAACAAGCTGATAAAAATGCTGTCACTTAGTTGAACAGCGGGAATCTTTCACTTTTATCCTTTATTTTATTATCTCACCATTCAAAAGCAGTTGTAAGAAAGTGGTCTTCAAAACAATTATCTGTGCAGCCTGTCTAGCGTATCATGTGCTTGACCTGTGTGAGAATCCGCCGCCTCCACATTTCATCAGATGTGGAGTTTACCCGATGCGGTCTCATTTTATTTACACATTAAGTCTCTCCCTCTAGATCTATTCTTTTAGAATGTTATTTTGTTATTTCTACATTGTTTATGTGTTTCTTATGTATGCATGCTGGATAACATAACAAGTAAGGAAATTGGCTAAGAGAAAAAAAGTCTTTCCGAGGGTGAGTATTAAAATATTTACATTCACAAAGTTCTCTTTGCTGAGCGTTATTCTCTTTATGAGTCTCCTTTGTATTTGCGAGGAACGAAGGACTAACAATGACAAATCTAAAGCATGAAATCATAAACAGTGTGATATATCACAGCCTCACAGTTAATGATGGCTTGAACTTGATAAAATAATGCTTTCACAGTAGTGGGTTTGTGAACAAGGAGACAGAAAAGAGATGATGACAAGGGTTCGGGGAAATGACATATTTTATTATGACAAATAATGAATTGTCATTTTTCACTTGGATACCCGACCATCTTTTATTTAACCAGTGAGCTGTGGCAACAATTTTTTTACTGGTTGCAGTGTGAAAAAGTTGCTTCCCATTTAAAACTAAACTCACTTTCATATTTATTAGGTACCCTATTCAACTGCTCATTAATGCAAAAACCTTATATGGGACCTTAAACAGCATGTCTCATTCACCTATGTCTAAATATTTTCTATCTAACATTTAGACTCCAATGAATCCATTGGAGAGCAACCTGGGGTTCAGTATTTTCCCCAATATCCCAGTATTCAGTATCTGGCATGTGGATTGGAGCAACCAGTGACTGAACCGTCAACTATCTAGCTAGTAGATATATTGCTTTGCCTCCTGAAAAACACAAATATCTGGTCAAATATCTGCATTTAGGCATGTAGACATGTTCAAAACAACCTGCTGTAGTTCAAACAGAGCATCAGGACGGGGAAGAAAGATGAGAAAGATGAGCTGGTCTGAGTTTTTAAGAAACCGCTGATCTACTAGTATTTTCTACACAACCATCTCCAAGGTTTGCAAAGCATGGTCAAAAAGAGAGAGTGACAGTTCTCTGGGTGAAAATGAGGAGAATGGCTGCCGTGAGCTAAGTATTTAAATAACCTCAAACTGGTTTCTTGACAGTAAGTTTCAAATAGCCTCCACAGTCACCAGATCTCAATCCAATAGAGCACATTTGGGATATGGTGGAACGAGATATTCACAAATCTGCAGCAACTGTGTGATGCTATCATGTCAACATGGACCGCAATCTCTGAGAAATGTTTCAAACACCTTGTTAAATATATGTCACGAAGAATTAAGGTAGTTCTGGAGGGAAAACTGGATCCATCCGGGTACTAGTGTTGTGTAACTAATGGAGTGGCCCGTGAGTGTGTATGAAAAGTGTACAGCAAATCTTCAGTGCACGGTGAAAGAGTCTAACCGCTTTCTTTGTGTTTTGTGTCGTTTAGAAAAGCGATGAAACATAGCCCTTAGACAGTGACTCACACACTGCTTTACAGACAGCCAAAATTATATAAAGATAATCACGTTCAAAGATAAGCCAGTTGCCGTTTCCCTCAGTGCATGCAATGTTACTTAGTCACTTTAGGCTGTCAGGGAGAATTACCCATGGTAGAAGTAAAAATCCAAATCTATAACTTAGGGCAAAATTTAAACCCTCTCCACTAAAGGGGAAGAGCTGTGCTGTCTATCAGCATTTGACTCGTGGGCCTCCAGCAAACGGTTATCATATTCATGAATTTAGTTTAATAAACTTGAATTTCCTTAGCTCATAAATCACCTTTGTCTTTAAAAAACAAACAAACAAAAAATCTAGATGTTAATCTCGACATGAGGCAAACACATGCAGAAAGAGGTATCTGCTGGTGCCGCTCCATCGTGTCTCACTGATTTCATTTTTGATAGTCTCAACATGTTTTATTCAATCACTTTATAGCCTTCACACTGATTCAAAACCTCTAATAAAAACAAACATTTCATTTATACGTATGGATTCCAAAACACTTTCTTGTGATGCGGCAAATATGAAAATAACTCCAAAAGCTGCATGGTTTGGATGATTATGATAATGCTGATCTGCTAATGTCATTTTGACTCTGAGGCTGAGAAAAGCTATCATAGCAAGTAACAGTCATCCCTGCAAATCAAATCAAGAGCTTTGGTTTGTCTCCAGAACAACCTAGAGATATAACAGCGACAATCTTTGAACTGTAAATCACATTTCAAAGCTGTTCGCCTCTCCAATTTTCCCTGTTTTAGCTACTTATCAGAATATCTCCCGTGTAAGAGTGAGTGAGCTGAAGCTACAGTTAGCCTATTTAACCACCCACCTGGGCCCATACCACCCACCTTAGCATCTGAGTCACACTCTGCTTTCTCTTTAACATGGGCTGAGCAGGAGAATCAACAGCACAGCACAGGACAGCTCTGCTCAGTGTACATGCGTGGGTGGAACAGCCTTATGGCTTCAGTCATTCAACCAACTATGAGGGCATCAAAGAGATGCAAGAAGAAATAGAGAGACAGAACGAGAGAGAGAGAGGGAGAGGGAGAAAGGGAGGGAAAGGGAGAGAGAGAGAAACAACTCAAAACGAGATGTCAAACAAAGAATGAGAATATGAGGGGGAGGTGAGGATCCATAGACAGAAAGTGAAATAAAAAAGCCAAGAAGGAGCAGGACAGACAGGCCAGACACTAGAGGAGCGTGCATATAGAGAAGAGAATGCACCGCAAACAAAGGAAACATGACAAACATCCTCTTCTCTACGTCCATAGCCTGACACACAGGCAGCCACTGTTGAGAGCCGCAATATTACCTTCAGCACAACTCAACTCATATGCTCCAGAACTTCTTTTGGCGGGATCGTTGCCATGAGCTCTGAAGCTTTTGTTCTGCCAAATAACATTAGGAGGTGGGCAGGATGAAGCGTCAGGTCCTGCTTCTTAGATGGCAAAGAAGACGGCAAAAAAAATGCAAGGGCAGTTAAACATGAGGAACAGGACTGTGTGGAAATGACAGAAGTGACAGTTAAGCGGTAATGATGGTGGCGGTGAACACTAATGCTATTGAGACTCGGTCTCTTTGCATATTTGAGCGATTTTACTGTACAGTAATTCCAGAGCCTCCGGGAGGGTGATTTGGGAATGTTTATTATTTAAATGATGATTAATCCACTTTCTCATTGTGGATAACACCGGGAAGAGGTGATTTAAACCAAAACAGGATGTTTTCAGATTTTTTTTTGTGGGGATAAAGTACCTCCATGCTTTGCTGCTGTACATTTCAGGAGCTTATGACAGAATGCTGAATGGATACACCAGTACATTCCCTCTCCATCCCTTTTCTGCCTGCTTATTTAACTCAGGAAAAAAAAATCCACTGCTTCTGAATGCACCAACTCCTTTCTCCTTTGGCTATAACAGCCACAGCTCTGAAGAGCCATCCACCACTAAGCTCCTCTACACACTGAGCCTCTCAGTTCTCAAAATTGATTCTATCTTACTTTAAGTCGGGCCTTGACTGTCAGCAAACGCAGTCTCTTGATCTTTTCATATTATATCTCCTTGTGTTGTATGTCCAATTTCCTCCAGCACTAAACAGATGGTAAATCTTTTCAGCTAACTGTGAGACCAGTACTTCTCAATAGCTCCCCTGATCCCATCAAGGAACCTTTGTTTTTAACTGCTAGCGCTATAATGCTTCTGTCTGAGCAAAAAGCGGATGGATTCCTAAGCCACAAAGAGAATACATGTTGTTCCATCCCCATGACTGGGTGAGTGCGGTGTGTTAATGTGATTAGTGAGACATTAACGCCTCCATGCTCAACCAGGCAGACGCAAAAATGCACTTAGTATAGAAACTCTTTCTCTCCCATTCTAACTGGAGGCCGCTACCAAAACCATAGTTTAAGTGGAAATAAGTGAGTTTTCTCCCTGAAATTCACTTTAACTCCTTCTTTTGTACTTTTCTACCGTGTCAAAAAGAGTAGCAGGTAAAGTGTAATTCATACTGATGCCATAATTAACATTAGCTTTTAACTGTTAAAGCCATGCAGATATGGCTGCTGCCTGATGCTCACAATCAGATATGTTTGGAAACTTTGACTGTTTGCACACAGTGGGTAAACTGATCAAGCAGATTAAAACATATGAATCGCTCTGGATTTTTCTGTTTCTCTCTAAACAACAGACACATGGGGAGAATTCGGCATATTCATAACCTGGACATTTCTGTGAGGAAAAAATAGTTATCTTTTGTTTTATTTCATATAAATAACAAGAAGGTGTCCGAGAGCGCACAGTGCTTTTTAATATACTTGACATAATTCTAAGTATAATATTTTGTGTTATTTATGTGGATATAGTACATATGTACCATGTGTTAAAAGTGGAATTTTAAGCATAGTTTCAAAGATAGAAGACACTTTATAAAACTTATATATTGAACACTTGACCTTGAAGAAGATGTCAAATGTCCAAAGCAATGCGATATTTAGAATCTCCACTTATTATTTCTTTTTTATCTATATGCTTTCAGTACAAACAACGGCAGTGATAAACATAGTTTAATTGCTCTATATAGAATTACTACAATTTTGACCTTCACTTCAATATATTAACCTTGAAATTGTGGTCAGGGGTCAAATGTGACATGATATTTTAAATCTTTATACAGTATTTTCTTCATGTTGCTAGTCCACACTGCAATTGTAAGAGTCATAGTTTGTCAGAGACTTTCTGTCAATTTTCGACCAATAAATCATTAAGTTGACCACGAAGACCTCAGTGGATGTTACCCAAATTTTAATGGATTGTTAACAAGACTCCACTCTACACCCCAGACAGAATTAAAAAAAAGATATTCATATGGCAGAGTTACAAATAGTTTTAGCAGCAAATGTAGATGGAAGAAATGAAAACACCAGTTCACACTACAATTTCAGTACCCTTTCACGTTTGCTTCAGTGTGCCAGGACATCTATCATCCTGATGTTTATCACTCTCATTAACTTGCTACTACTTCTCTGATTGGCTGCAGGAGACTCACGATCACACATTTAAAGTCAGAGAAGATAAAGCATGGGGGTTGGCCTGATGTCTCTCTCTTTCACTCACCTCTACTTCCACATCCACTGTTATTACTCAGTTGCTTTTGCAGATTTGTTATTCTGAGTTAAGTTAGAAGTTACCGGCTGTCTTGTTTTCAGTTTTGGCTCTAGTAGTTTAGTTTTGCTAACATTAGTATACGTGGTTAGTTCATAGTCTTCTCCTTTTTTCTTAGTTTTTTACTAAGACTCACATCTCCCTACTTCGTATTCAATGTTTTGAGGGGCTATGTTTTGTTTTGTCTGGAAGTGTATTTGTACTCTACTATCGTACCCATATGTAATTAATGTTATTTCATATTTTACTATTGAGAAGCACTTTGGTGTACCTCTGGTCTTTAAATGTGCTATATAAATAAAGTATTGATTGATTGATATAACATCCTTCATCACTTTTATTAAATTTCAGTGGTCTACAATAATTACTTTTCAGATTTACAGTTTTATAATCATGCCTTATTCCTCTGCTAATATGCACTTAATACACTACAGACACTACTGGCACACAGGTAAAGTACAGTACAGGTAATGTGACACTTCTCAATGCCTTTATCTCCACTCCAGTACAAGCAAAGGCAACAAACAACAAAAAGTTTAACGCATAAAAATTCACCAGAACGATGCAGTTCGAAATGCCTGACTGATGAATGTAACAATATTTATGTAGTTTGGCTTGTAAATATTACATCCATATAAATGTTTAAACCCGAGCTTTTCCCAGTTGAACGTTGCATTAAAAAGCTATTTACTTTATCTGTCAGTGGTTTTAATGTTGCACGTGGCTGGCGTAAAAAAGAGACGGGAAGCCTGAGTGATGATGGTACTGGAACAAAAGAAATCCATCTTAAACCCACTTTGTCAGAAGAAAGCTTCTTTCAGTTTGCTTCTCTGAAGACTACATTCTTTAAAATGATGTGCTCATTAAATGTTGGAACATCTCTAGTTGACAAATGTTAGTTGGTAATTTCATTTTCATTCCGATCAGTCTGTGTCTAAGCAGGTTATATTACTACCTGTGTGAAACGAATTTGTTGCTAATACATAATTAGCCTAACTGCTGATACTCCTGTTGTAAAATTTTTTTTTAAAAAAAGGTAGTTTAATCATTTAGGAACTAAAATTTGGTGTTAGTATCAAAAGTTCTTCCAGTGCTTGTTATGTACGTATTTGCACATAGCTGTAGATATGAGAGTGAAAGCACAACATAAATCATAAATCTCTTAACTCTGCATGGAATATAAGTTAACTTGTGCAGAATAGCACTAACATCCTTAAACTGAGTCTAACCTTAAACTTCTCTGTATATTATAGAAGACTTAAAGTCTGCCCACTGTCCAAAGACATGCATGGGTTTAGGTTAAGTGGTAATTCTAAATTGGTCATAGGTGTGAATGCAAGTGTGAACAATTGTCTGCCTCTCTGTGTTAGCCCTGCAATAGACTGGCAACCTGTCCAGGGTGTGCTTGCCTGTCTCCCTGCAGCCCTGAATTGGAGAAGAGGAAGAAAATAAGATATCCTAATATGCAGTATAAGTGATAAGTGCAGCAATAAAGCACAGCATTTCCTTAAAAAACATGATGTATATTTGGCAAATTATTTCACAATATGTGTAAATAAAGAATTTCTGAAATGTGGGGGAAATAGCATTTCTTCTCTTTACCCTTCAGTGCTCCAGCTCATATCCTCCAACCCTTTCATAGTCACTTTCCTGCCATCCTTTTTCTTACTCAGTCCCTTTCTTTCTTTTCCCCTCTCCAGCCTCCACAACAAAAGTGTAGAGAGGAGGAGGAGGCCGGTCATCTCAGCGAGGGAGGTGAAGTCTTAGAAGAAATAGGATTGAGGTCTATACAGGCTGAAGTAAAGATAGAGGGAGAGTGAATGAGGAAGAAAACAATTCAAAGAGGTAGAAGGAGAGAGCAAGTTATAATATGCATACTCAGAGGGTCGTGGTGTATGCAGCAATGTGTTTGTTTTATTAGTGCCCAACTGGCACTATGGGAAGGGGTTTGAGCGAAGGCCAGTGGCCACAGCTTGCAATGGTGGGTCCAGTGATGAATGTTCAGAGGCAATCTAGGACACTGCAGCAGAAACACCATCAATTCAGTATCACAGCACAACTGGGAGGAAGTGTAGTGTGGAATGTGTTCTCTGTATACGTGCACAAATGTGAGTACCTACAAATTCCATTGTGTGTGTTTTTGAAAACTTATATGGGGGAAGGGGTTAAAGGATTACAGCTGTCTCTTGGCTGTGGGAAGTAGCTGAGCAATGCTTCCCATTGGTCATTCCCATGAACCCTTGCTCTTTAAGGGGCACGGTGGGAGGCAATACTGAGGACAGGGGAGTGTATCACCACTGACTGGACCATACACTGGATAACCACCAACCCAACCTTGAGAAAAAAAATATTTGAGTATGAGTAGTGTTTTGGATTTATGAATTTCACACTATTATTGTGACATAAATTTCCATGATCAAAAAATTCTAAATGAATTCACACACACACGCACGCACGCACGCACGCACGCACACACACACACACACACACAATTAAATCTCATACTTTTTATTTGCTTTCTTCTCCAGCTATGGCTGATTCCTGGCATCTGCCCAAGACTCAACTTTTGGCTTCATCCCTGCCACAATACTAGCCACTTATCAACAGGTTTTGCTGAATGTGAGGTCTGCCAGGCTGTCTCATGCAGAGGGCATGATTAGGACAAGAGGGGTGGGCATTATGCCTCAAAAACCAGCTGGAAAAAAGACCCACATGGTGATAAGGGCAAAGAATCCCAAGCACATCATGGATTTTACAAGCATGTCATGGTTTTACTCCCATTCCCTGCAGCAGAGCACATTTACTGTGAAGGAAACAGCACAAATAATCACGTTGCCTTTGCTCTAACTGTATCAAAATGCTGTTTGGGGAGCTTCTAGAGACAGCAAAACTTCTCAGTCCCTTGCTGTCACAGAGATAGAAAGGATGACTTCACAGAGCTTTTCCTGAAGGAGAAATATCTTGGCTGTACGCTTTCCTTTCTGGCATCAGCCAGCTGGATGTCTCAGTTAAAGTGTATAGCCCGTGAAGGGGAAAAAAGTGGTTCTGTAATTTATTTGATCACATTAAAATTGGGAGCAGATTTGTTTGCTGTGACAATGTTTGTTGAGTTAGGGGCAGCCAGGCTGTCTCACATATTGGTCTGTTGGATTTGTATGTAGCTACAGACAAGTTGTCTGTAGGCCTAAACAAGCAGTGTGCTTTACCTTACCCGGCACTGTTAACAAATCTATGGGCTTAGAAAAACATCATGTATACAGAGTTTTCCTACTACTCTTTTAACTATTAAAATGTTTAATCTGGAGTCTAATTTTGATCTAGTCTAATTTCTCCTAAAATACTGTGATTATAGATGATCAGCAGGGCTTCACATGTTCACACTAATCTTTGAATGCATTTCCTGATTCTGGAACAACGGATGCATTGTCCATAACAAAGGAATCTTTATTGTAAAATTATTGTGATCCTTGCTGAGTTTAGCGCTGTATTTAGATTGATCCCAACACATTAGATAAGGTGATGTTAGCCTCTCATTTGTTATTTCTTGGTATTTTTGAATTCACACCTAACTTCCTCACTTCAGAGGGTGCTCGAAATTGATGACACATTGCCTGCTGTCCAGAGCACACAGAAGATTCAAATGAGCAACGGTTAACATTCTCACATTCCTTACATTGCTAGCATCTAAAGGTCATTAGCAAATCAAAGATAAAAGGATCACAAGATGCTATACACCTTGGCACAGCCCTTATTAGGAAAGGGGATTGGTAGATGTGATGATGTGACACACTTCCATGTAAGAAAGCACTGCTTTCCTGGTCATTACTGCTGCAAATGGCATCCCATCATGGTTGTTCTCGTCTTCACCGGCACTGCTGACGAAAATACAAATGGAGTAGCTGACGCAGAGAAAACATTCACTAATGAAGTACTGTATTAGTTTTATTGATCTTCCATTTAGAGATGTATGGTTTGTGTAATCTCAACTAACTTACCAATATGTGATCAGCTATTGTTATAGCAGTGGTATTGCATTGTTGTATTACTCTTACCAGCTTACCTGGAAACTTAGATGAAATGGAACCTCTACAATAAAAAAATGGATGTCTCTGGGTTTGGATATTATTAGAAATGAAGGACTAATATGAGATATAAAACTGGTCTAGCACTTTTTAAACTTTATTGTGTAAATGTTATACTGTTATGTGTGCCACACCCAAGGTTGCTATCTGTATTAGAGTGACTCAAATCACGTGTCATGGGATTATTTGTATTTATTTTTCTAGAACAATAGTTTTATTGAATTTATTTGGTGACATTAAAGTTTTGGTATGATCACCACAAAGATGTTCACCCTATCAGTGAAGGTTGTAAAGATTTGAATCATTAGACAGGCTCAAACATCAGACTGAAATTCAAATCTGGTTTAATGTTAAGCAAACACTCTTTTACATTCCACTGAAAGAGAATTTCTATCAGCATACGTGGGCAAATGGCCATAAAAGAAAATAAAAAAAACTGTTAGGTGGGCAAGAAGAGTCTAGAATAGATGTCTTTTGAAGAGCAAGCTCAAGACCATGGACCTACCTGTCACTGCCAGTCTCACGCAGACGGCAGAGAAATATTCTGGGTCTGGCGGAAATTAATTGTGGGCGTAACGGGTTCCACTGGTAGCACAAGACAACACTGGTGTCAGAGAAGGAACAAGAGCAGCCGCCTCTGGGCACAGGCCCATGCCAAGTAAACATTAGGCATAACCCACCAAAGGAATATTTTGTATGCTGTCTTTGAGGCCTCACCTAGAGGGTCTTTGATTCTTATTTAAAAAGGAAAATAAAAGAGTTTTTGATAGTTTTCGAGGAGCTGAAGAGACAAGAATTGGACCTGACAAGAAAAAAATACTCATAAAAATGAATGAGGCCCTAAAAGGCTTTGAACTGGGGCCTCTTTACATTGAACTGTGGATTATGAAATCGAAAAACTTAAAGTGAATTCTTCTCTATTTCAGAGAAGAAAGCCTGCAGGAACATCATTACTTTTCTAAAAATTACACCTAAAGGTTAAACCATCATCTTTGTCAAAGAGTAAAACCCACTGTTAAGATAGTAGGTCACAGAAATTTCTAAAGCTTTTACTCTCAAAACTCAAATTCCTAAAAGGAAGAGTGTAGGTCACTACTTTCTGATAAGGGGATAACTGGGGCTCTCTGTGGGGTATAAAGCAAGGTCACTGGGTGGTCGAGTGGCCTAAGGGCCTGTGTAGAAAGGCTACTTCACACTGACCACCATTGTAATGGCCTAGCAGAGCAGATATCATTATCATTATCTGTCATTAGGAGACAAGTGTCACTTACTGAAATTGCCATATTTGGACATAGGCACCGGTCTGTGTTTGAAATAGAGGTACAGTACCAGCCAAAAGTTTGGTGGTACACACTTGTTCAAGGGATTTTTATTAGACCTTTTTTAGTTGTCTAACAGTAATTAAGTGAAGTTCTGCATATAGAATTATTACGTAAACACAAAGTACAATAAAAAAAACTTTATACTCTTGCATACTCTTGGCATTCTGTCAAACACCCTAATGATGTAGTCACCTCTAACAGTCTTGAAGGAGTTCATGCCCTTAGTTATTCCATCACTGTAATTGTTTGACCAAGCCATCGGCTTTGGGTTTAGCTGTGGTAAGTGCACAGGCCAGATTATTAGATGCTGCGCTCCACTCTCCTCACGTAGCCTGGGGGGTGGGGGGGGGGGGGGGGGGGTAATAGCCCTGTTAACCCTTTAACCCTTTAAGACCTACCATAGAACCAAGTCCGCCAGAGCTTAGATTATATTTTTACATGCTGTGGAGCCATTTTTGGGAGCATTTCAAGTTGCTATACATCAATACAACCATTATAGCCCAAATTTTAATAATATGTATGCATTAAGTGCATAGTAATTACATAAATTGCAACAAAGTGCAATAAAGTGCAAAAAAATTGAAAATCGTTTTTGTTTTTTTAACATATATTTCTAGTTAGAGAAATTTAAAACAGCATATGCATCAAAATAAACTATTTTCAGCGGTTCAATTTGACTTCTAAGCATCCCAGAAACGACACAGAAAGTCATAAAGTCAAACATAACTTTTGAAAACACCACTATAGGCTTACAAGGCACTGATGGTAAAAAAAAAAACTACATTTCCGTGAAAATGACGTCCCTTCCGGTTTCGGGCATGTCATGGCGGGCATGCGATAGTTTGCGCTGATGGACGTAGGAAGTGTTACAAACAGCTGATAGGATCGGCAAAGCGTGTTTCTGGAATATTATGTTTTTGTTGCTGCAAGTGCTTTTTATGCAAAGCTTTATGTGGAAGGAAACCGGGACCTAGGGCAAGCTGATGGCATAAGATGTAAGTACAACTCCTTCATATGCAAAACAGAGCGTGCCCGCTCCAACCGGCTTTAACAAACAAATGACAGCTCCAGTAAGACTCAAACAGGTAAAATAATGACTTTAGATAAAACGAGCAACTGCAGATGAACATCAACCAGTCGCAGCTGTCATAGGCCATACTTATATTTTCATTATTTTCAATACCATGTTATTCATGTCATGTCCCGTGATTTAGAAAATAGTAAAATTAGTGAAATTAGTAACTGACAATTTGGTCCAAACTTTTGCTTTGTGCTACACTGCTGTGTACACTGATATGTTTTGTCATAGTTGAATGCAATTACATGTTCTTGTTATAGCTTCAATTATCACCTTTAGTCAGACCACTGGAAGAGAGCAAACTATCATAAACTCAAACTAGGGCTCCTTTGGCATTGGTAATTGTAGTGAAATGGATGCAATCAATAGAAGATAAATGTATATAATGTAAAATCTATGACTTAAACATTGTGTAGACTTTCCACAACACTTTAAATAGTCTTATCTATGTATTTCTGCTCTTTAGCCTTTATGATTGAGCAAGTGACAAACGTAAGCAATGTGTGGCAGATCCATTTAAAAACTGTAACACCGGTGCAAGGCCTCATGACACAGTGCATGTATTTTTTTTAAATTCTATTTATAATTTGATTAGCAGACCATCATAAATAAGTGAACTGTGACACGAGTACATTTTAAATAAATGTTTAGTTATCAGTTATCAGGGTTTTTTTGTATTGTTTATCAGAAAGCTTTCAGACAAAGAGAGAGAGATTTCTGGGGGTGGGATGTGAAGTTGACCTCTAGAGCACAGCCGCCAGATGCAGGGAGAGAGAGAGAAACACCACAGACATGCAGGGTAAACATTGTCAAAGTTACTGGAGAATAATTGCTTATTGCCATGGTGAATTCAGAGTTTGCCCATTCTTAACGGACATTTGAAGGCTTACAGGAGGTAAATACTTTAAATACCAATTTGTGCTGAACTGTTTCGATGAGATTTAGTGTGTTAAAAATGTAGCGGCTAATCACGTTCAGCATATTAGCAGTGTTAGCATGTGTTCAATAGTATAGCTGTGTAAGTTACTGTGTTCACGCTTGCTAATGTTCTACTTCAAAGCTGAAACTAATTTTGTGAAGCTTGTTAAAAGTCTTTTATACGACAATATGGACCACGACAGACCTGGATACAAAGATCAGGTCCAGGACTTTTTCTTAGTCCACAGAAGAGCCTAGTTTCAGCGATCTTTGCTGTTTTCTTGATTGCTTTCTCAAAGGCTCACAAAGTTTTAGATCACATAACTGATTCCAAACTGACCTGTTGCTGCATAAACTTGTATTTATCTCAAAAGACTTTAATGCTGGTTGCATTGTGCAGTGTGTGAGTATACTGTTTTTTTCAAGGTAGAATTTGGAGAAACTAATGTTAAGAGTAACCTGGATAGTGTAAAGGTGCATAAATGGAGCATCTTGAACTTTAACTTAACACTAAGTCAGGTGTAAATTTGTGTTAAGCTTTTTGTAGTTTATCTGAAGCTTATTTTCAAAATTGTAATTTGAATACTACCTAATCTACTAAAAAAATAGTATGACTGTTATTTATTTTAAGGTGTTTTAAGTTGTTAACATCTGCTAAACTAGGAAGGGGTTTCAGATAAAATTAAGGAGTACCTAAAACAGTATTTCTTAGAAATGATTACTAATAAATGCACTTTAGAACAGCACACAGCAACACTACATATGAGCGGGCGGAGGGAGGTTTGGGGTCTTCACTCAACCCCTGTAACGATCTGAGGGGACAGACCGTGCGGTGGTGTGTGTGGTGGACCCAGGTGTGAACACAAGAGAGTAGACCGGAGTAAACTTAAACTGAAAGCGAGCCTTTATTGTGGCTGATGACAGGTCTCAACACAAAGCAGAAACACTGTGACTAAACTGAACCTAAACTAAACTGGGAAACAGATACTGATAAACTAAGGAGACTCAGAAAACCATGACGATGATTGTACAGACTGGCCGTGAGGACATGGAGGGTGGGAACACAGACGACGCGACACAGACTACATGAAACACAGAGACTAAATACACACGAGGGATGATCAGGGGTAGTGGCCCCACATGGGAGCACAGCTGACACACATGAACCTAATGACGGGACAGGTGAAACTAAATACACTGACATAGAATACAGACTTTCAAAGTAAAACAGGAAACATGGAGATTAGACATGACAAGAACTAAACGTAACCACGCAGACATGACGCATAAACCAGGGAGACTTAGTACAGGGGGAGATGACATAACCAACTAAGGAACAAAACTAAACTGCAATCTAGAAATTAACTAGGTGAACTAAGTTAGGCACAAATGAATACAAAAGATACATAAAACTCAAACACTGGGTCGCTCGACCCAGGACCATGACAACCCCGTTTTGTTAACCGTCGGGGCTGGGGGGCTGGGAGGAGGTGCTGGCCGTCAGATTGGGGTCTGGGATCCCGGGTCTCCCTTGTACTGCAGATAATAATAGGCGGTCTGCTTGTCTCCACCCCAGTTAGAAGGGTTACATCTCCTGGGTCTGGGTACGGTTTGCCCCTCTGGGGGCAGGGGTACCTGACACAGACACAAACTACACCTTTCTTGGCTGCTACCTCAAAGCACATTGTGCGCTGTCATCTTGCATGCTGCGCAATAACATTTAATATTTAGTATCTACTGTTATCTACTGTTAGCTAGTTTATTGTGAAGGTGTTGGATTTATTATGTTGCTCTTTTTTCTTTGTTTTCTCCTGTTTTTTTTTTTTTATCTCCATACAGGTGATCCAGGTGTTTTGTTTGTTTTTCTTATTTTTCTTTCTCCCTTTCTCACCATCTCTTCTCCCCTCTATTTTTATTCATTCTTTCTCCCTGTCCTACCCCCCAGTAATGTCTGTGCCGTCTGTAACAACCGAAAATCAAATCAAATAAATACATAATTATAATAAAGGTCAATCAAATGGACCAATATGGCAAGGCCATGATGATCCACCTGGTAAAGTAAATCTGCTTGCATCTTTCTTGGCCTTCAGACAACAATTCTGATGGCTAAAGATCCAAACGGGACACAAAAAAAAGAAAAAAAAAGAAAAGATTACTAAACCAAACTTTATTTCCATTCCTTAAGTTTTAAAGATTAAAGACTCATATTAACATATACTAGAAGCAGATGTTTCTGGAGCCTGAATAACAAACTGCTAAGTGCAGGAATCTGTTCATATTACTCGTCAATGTAATTCATCATCATTGTTGCTGTTTGAATATAGTGAAACTTAACACAGTGTTTGGATGACCTCTTTCATCTCATGACGAGGTCATCCAAATGACTGTTGAATGAATGGCTATGGATGCTTAATGGATCGTGACCACCTTGCCCTTGTAGTTTCTTTTTTCGACATATAGCCATTTTGTTATTCTGAACAAATCCGGGAATCAATATTCTTTGGTAATCAACAGTAATTACTAATGCCATATAAACAGCCTCTCAGTCTGACTGAACTGTGTACTGACTCTAACTTCGAAGGTGAACTCAGATGAAAGAGCTGAATTCAAAACCTGCTAACAATTTAAGTTTCCGAAAAATCTGACAATTACTTGTTAATGCAAACTTTTACAATGTTCTTTGGTGCTGCTCATCTTACACCGTAATGAGTGTAATTTCACACATCCTCAGCATTACTGCTTCTTTGTGCCACACCTGCACTACTTACAGACTGGTGGTGCTGATTAAAAAACAACTGACATCAGCAGTGGAAAAATGAACAAACGCCTCGTGTCACACTTCCGACCCCAGGGTGAAAGAGTGCAAATGAACGAGTGATCAGTTAGTTCACTATCCAATCGTCTGTGTAATATAACTTCCCTGTTATACACTCACCAGTGTCAGCAGCAAAAGCCTTTTCAAAATGTCAGACAGTGACTGCTCTATTATCCATTTTCTGCCTAGGCTCCCTATGTGACAGGTGTATAATGTAGACCCTGCTGGTGCTTCTGACAGTTAATAAAACACATCAGTTAAGCCAATTACAGTGGCCAAGGTGAAGGAGCCGTACAGTTTCTTTATTGTTGTTATTTCAATGTATTTCGAAGTTAGAATTCTTTTCTTCCAGTTGTAGGGAATGCTAAAGTTGAGAGTGAAAAAACAAAGAAATTAGTAACTAAATAATTCTCCCATCATCCATAATCCAATGCTATGACAACTTGTTCACTAGCTACGATAACAAACTGGGAAGACCAGCCACCAAAAAACTCCACTACCTTAAAAAATGTGACCAGTCATTGCAAGCACGCCTCTACTCTGACCAGAGCTAAACTCTCCCACCTCTAAGGAAAATTAGTCACGAGGACCGCAAAGTTTGGCATCTGGTGCTGAGTTTTAGTTTGCTAATGATGCATATTAGCTTTAGTAAAATGTTTGTAACTAGTAAAGGCTGTTATTCTACTTTTAATCTGTGTCAGTTTTGTCTTATTTTTGTCTTATTTTTTATTATTTTGCAAAAAACCAATGAACACCCCTTTAAACCTCCAATGTCACCAAGCCAACTTTGCAGTACTATAGTTCACATACCCACCTCCAAGCTACCTTGAACCCACTACATGAAACTGTTAGATAGGCAAGTCACCAAAACTGATACTTACTGTACAAATTGATATCTACGTTTTTCCTTTGGTTTTTTTTTGTTTGTTTGTTTTTCAGTACCATAGCTTAAAAACTGTCAGATTAGGTCCTCATTTATACCAGTACTGACACCAGTAGTGCCTTCTAATGCTGACAAGCAACTACACAAAACTGGGCTGCAGAAAGGCACACAGTTCCTCTGCTTAGCCATAGCAGCAGCAGCACAACAAACCTGGTGAACCATGTTCAAGACTGAGTCTTCATGAAGAATTTTGTGAAGTCAGTAAAGCTCCTGTTTCAACAATATATAAGTACTAAACGGTCATCATAAATGTTAACCAGGTTGCTACACCCTATCAGTAGCACCATTTAATTATTAGCAGTTTCCAACATTAGATAGCAGGTAACAAATATGGCTAATCATAAAATGATAAAATTAATGTTGCAGCAAATGTTATCAGCCCCACTTATCTGTAACATTATAATAGATAGTGTTAATTTAACAGGATAAAATGATTATTTGTGTCTTAAAAAGTATTTTATTTCTCCCAAAGTAATGGATTGGAGTTGAGAAAAGTGTACCAGCAACTAGACAGAAAAAGTTGCAGTATACATTACCGGCTCTATTTAATCAACAATGAAAATATGAAGCGCAGGAAATAAAGTAGGCAGGGAGAGAGGCGTTGCAAGCTTTTTACTTCCTGGGAGCAAATTAAGTTAAAAGTATAAGGTTCCTATACTAGCTGCTGGTGGATCGTATGGGCTACTACAACAACAGTAGACTGTAAGCTGAGCTCAAATCAAACAGGTGTAAGTTGGGAAAAAACAAAGTATAAAATAAACTTTATGCAAAGTGCAGGTCACACTATACTGAGTTTCAAAATATCACATATACTACACTTAACTCATTCACTGCCAGCCATTGGCAGTGAATGAGTTAATAAAGTGATTAATCCAGGTCTACAATTCAGCTGCCTTTCACAAATTTTAATTGTTACTCACTCATTTAAAAATAAATCCCATTTAAGGGCTTGAACATTTTCATGTTTAGTTTTCAGCACTGCTTACTTCTTGACTTGATCAGCTTTGAGCACATTGCTGTTTTTTTTGGTTGAGTAAAAGGTAAAGGTTTCAGAGGTACGTCACACATAATCACTTAGCTCAACTTAGCTTTAGTTAAACATTACATTCAGTGCATGCAGTAATGCCAAATATAAGGTAGGGAAGAAACAACACCCTCTGCTGTGCCCAATCACTCACCTTCACCAGGTCAAAAAATGTCAGGTCCATCTCAGTTAAGTTTAAAAATGTATGTTTAATTCCTTTAATGCACTTTAGACTTTATATTTTACTGCTGTGTTGGGTTAGTAACATAACTAGAGAGACAGAGGACTAGCAAACGAATAGAAATGCCTCTGATAACGATACATCCTGTGAAAATGTACAAATTGTCATGTCTCCGAGGATCTAAGCAAGTGGTATCTGAATATTTTCTCACATAAGACACGTCAACCAGTGGCAACCATTTAAAATGCTTCAGCTGATGATGAGCACATGATCTCATATATATTCAGTCCTCAGATCTAATCTCTGTCACCTTGATATCTTGATGGCTTAAATTTACAATGGGCTACTGGAAGAGAAATAGCTGTGCTATGGAAAAATGGACACAATTATCAGCCTAACCTATCACCTAATAAAATAAGATTCTCATATATTGATGTCAGCTACATCTTTTTTGTAGTCTTTAGAGCTTGGATCTACGGAACCCCTCTGATGACATGGTCCAAAAAATAAATAAATTGTGGCCACAAAATACTACTTTGTGCCCTTGAAATAGTATAACGTGCCCACGAAATACTTATTTGTGGCCACGAAATACTATTTTGAGGACACAAAATAGGTATAATGTGCGCACGAAATGCTAATTTATGGGCACGAATTGGGTGTAACATGGCAATGAATTACGCATTTGTGGCAACGAAATAGATAACATGTGCACATCATATTGATACAATTCCTGGACAGCTGCGTAGAGAAATAGCCTAACAGTAGGCTAAACCTATACACCATGGACAGAGACAGTATAACTGACTTTTATTTTAGGCTGGGAATGAGCTACAAATGCATTTTGAAAAGCCTGGCAAGGCAAGGAACCATTATTACGGACATTTAAACAGGATATTGAGAGCCCAATTGCTTTACAGACGTAAGTACGACCTGAACGCCGGGATAGATTTTATTGTCAACCAACTGCAAGGGCCTGGGAAGGATCACGGTTATCGGTCAAGTTGGCCCACAATTTAGCATTTTGTGCGCACGTTATACCCATTTCATGCCCATAAAGTAGTATTTTGTGGCCACAATTTATTTATTTTTTGGACCATGTCATCAGGGGGGATCTGTATGGATCCAACTTGACTATGTGCTTACTTAATGGCTTATTTAACTTTCTGACACAACATTATGTGATTCTGGCCAATTACTTTTCAATCATCAAAACTGTAATCCTTTCACATTTTTTTCTTTAAAATGAGATGAAACTGATTTAAATCTACTAAACAAAATAAGTTTGAGCAGATCAGCACAAATAGTAAGGGTCTGGGTTGCAAAGCAGAACATTTTTGCACATCAGATGTTTCATAGTACTTACTGTTGGAGTCTCAAGGTGAAAAAAATGTAATTATCCCAACATAATTATTTTTGGTGGAGATTTACTGATGGTAGCAAAGAGCATATATTCTGTAATATAGGCTTTGGCGCTGACTCAGGTTTGTAGCCGCTTTCTCCACCTCGTCTGCATTCTGCTCTAGTGAGCAACAGTCATCCAAGTGATTCTGACTTAGCTTGACCTAGGACAATATTCACCAGGTCCAGTTCCACCTCACTGGGCGCATATTGCCGCTTATGCACTTAACAGTAGTGTGCTCTTTCTTTTCCCCTCTTCATCCTTTCCCGTCTTTCTTTTAGTTGTCTCAACAATTTCTTTTTGCATCTCACACTCTTTCCTTCACTCATCCGTTCTGCGTTCTCCTTTTACTGTCTGTTACGCCAACTCTTTGTCAATTTGTGCTCATAAATTCTTTACCCATCTCCCTAGTCATAATTTAATAATCAGAAAGAAAGAAAGCGGACTAAAGTCATTCTTTTTTTTTTTTTTTAGATTTGCACAGTCATGTATGTCATGTCCAATCTCATTAATAAATCTGAAAAAGACTATATCAAGTTCGAAATGTGATACATACGCATCTGTGAGAATCAATAAACCCATGGCAAACGGAGAAAATAAGTACTGTAAGCCTGCATGAGCGGAGTAAGTCTGCAAAGCTTATACTAACATGGGCGCATGCACTGAAGCAAGCATGCACACACACATTAACGGACCACCTTGACCTGATAAAGACGCATCAATACTTCTAGCCCTAGCGGCTTCGGTAAGGACCATGGTGGCAAAGTCATTGTTGTATCACCAGCTAATGGTGCTAATATTTGTGTGGGCCATAAATAATGCTAACAAATAACCACATAAAAAGAATTAATGAAAAGCAAACAGAAGTGGAGCAGAGAGATGCATGGTTATACAGAGTAGGGACAAATTACCCTAGGGGGTGGTGGTGGGATGAGGGGCTTCTGTACAGTCATTACTCTGTACAGCGAGTACGGTCTGGCTAACACCTGTGTTTCCCTCCGATCTGCTTCACCCTAATTAGCCCACACACACCCTGGGGATCCTCTGACACATAAGACCTGGGCTGAGGTGGGAAGGGGGGGGGGGGGGGGGGGGGGGGTTAGAAAGGGGGAAAATGAGGAGGGCATATAAAAGTTGAGGAAGAGAAGAAGAAAAAAGGGGGGAGGTAGAAAGGATGGGTTCTTGTCATTTTCTTTCAAAGTCCTCTTCTGCTGATATCCGATTAAAATGTTTTCATGAATCAGTGTCAGAGAGAAAGTAGAGAGAGACGGAAAGAGAGCATGACAGCAGGGCTGGCAGAAGTTAACTGACATCTGCTGACAGTGGTGAGAACTAGAGGCTGAGAGGTGGAAAAGTCACACTCACCTCCCAGTTTCATTTGCACTCCCGCCACAGTTCAGATGTGTGGATAGAAATGTTTGTTCATTCAGATGTCGCTTTTATTCTTCTTAGAAACACCTGGAACCCCTGCCCCCTGTATTACTTCCTCCTCCCACTCCCAGTGATAACACGATTCCTTAGCGTTGCATCCTGACAGTCCATCTTGTTGAGGTGGAGGTGTTTCGGTGGTAACTTAATGCTGTCACACAATTAATGACTTTGAATGTCTCAAACTTTTAGCTATTCTAGCTCTACATTTTTTCACCCTATAAGTTTGTTTTCTTATACAAAATGTTCAACTGGCCTGTGACATTGTTTTTGCTCTTCTCTTCCTTTCCATTGTTTTCTCACTGAAGGCAATCAATGGGATAAAGTTACCGCTTGCAAATGCATGGATCCAACTTGATGACCAGAGGATGAGGAGGATCCAGAGGGGGCAAAGAAAAAGAACTAACAATGTGCACAAGTTATGTCTAGTGTTGCTTCTCAAAACAGAAATAAACACCTGTATGTAAATAGACAAAGAAAAGTCATCCGATTTAACGGCGTGTTTTTCCTTTCAAGTGAGTGAACATATCGCTTTATTCGTTCTATGTGTAATGCCAGAAATGACCACTTTTGATGCTTTGATTGCTGCAGGTTACATGAGAGTAAAATTCTCATATTGTCTCTACTTTAAAAAAAAATGCATCATGAAGAAGTCTACACTTTCATACACCTCCTTTTTCTCACTGTCACACTCACTTTGCCACTCTTCACACTGTTGCCTGCATAGCAACACACAAGGCAAACATGCACACACACACACACACACACACACACACGCAGAACCGCATACTGGACTACGAGTGTTTTCGCTTCTGCAAACACACACACACACATGCCCCCACACACGCATACACAGGAATTCATTTGAATGGATTAAAGTTGACACTCAAAAATTGTGTTGCTCTACGGCTGATTTTATGCCAGGAATCTCTAGTACAGTGTGGTGTGTGTTTGTGTGTGTGTTCACACTGAGACGGGAGAGTACTGATCCCACACATACATCATATTATTCTATGCCTCAGGACCCCTCCAGCCACACGCGCACACACACACACAGACACACACACACTATTAGCACTTATTAATAAAACCAACTATATATCGATATTTAATGTCACTTCATTACATAGAATTACAAGAAAAGCAATTTTTAACTTGATATTTAGCTCTCTTATATTTTAATTGCAACTTTGATCTATATTAATTAATTGAAATGTCCTCATGCACTGTGTGTGAAGAAGATTTCTCTGTTTGAAGCATACAAGACGTCAAGTCAGATGAATATAATTAAAATGCATCAACTGAACAAAAAAGTTGGGATTCCCTTGATGTGAGGAAAACACCAACATGGAATTTAAACCAAAAAATATTTGACTGAATTGACATAGTCTTGCAGATATCGACAGAAACTTGCTTTACTGTGTTTTTATGCTAAATATCCTCGTACTGAGATGCTAAGAGTGAAAAATTTCTCTTCATTTTAAAATCTCCCTATTTTAATATATTACTCGTAGCTTCCACATTTCTCTTTTTGTGATTTTTTTTATTCTCCTCTCCTCTGCTCTCCTCTCTTCTCCTCTCACAGACACATCTGAGACTCCTCTGGCAGTGACAGAAGTAGGCTGCATACGCCACAGCGCCAGTCCAATCAGTGACGATCTGCATGGTAATGTGTGGCAGGGGCGGGATAATGAAGTTCCCAGCTTGCCGACTAGAAGGCTATCCTCCGGTGTGCTGAGTGATTTATCTCCTCTGTCAAGAGCCAGGACAGCCAGGACTTGTCCTTCCCCATGGTCCCTAAGAACAGGACTTGAGCAGAGCCAGATAAGAGATGGGAGGAGAAGCTTGAAAAACATGAATATAAGCATAGGCATATGATAACAAAGCAAACAAAACCACATATATTAGCTGTGAAGCTTTTAAGCAGTAGTCTGCTTACTAGTACTATCTTAAAATTTATTATTTTTGTTGTTGGACAATAGTAGGACCTTTGACTCTGCTCGTATTTTTTTTCACTCCTTTGTCCGCTACACTGTAGACTTATCCATCACACTCATCCCGCCCAAAGCCACATGACAAAATGCAAAATAACTCTCATTCATGATTTACAACTCTTTTGTAATGCAGCCACAAACAAACCCAACAGTGTTGTCTATTATGCAGAATGCAAGCCGAAAACATAGAAAAAAACAAACAAACAAACAAAGGCCATGTTGTCATTTTTTATTTATTTTTATTAAAATCCAAGTATTTGGAAATGTCTTAGAGGTTTTTTCATAACATGGACTCTTTGATTCTTGAAAGCAGGTATGAATTGATGGACATTTAACATGAGAAATATGTTGTCAGCTTAATAACAATTTACCAAGTAGATTACTTTAGGTAACCACACTAGATTTTCTTCCCTAAGTAGCTTTGCTATAGGTCGCCTTCCCCCACTAAAGTAATTAGCAGTGTGCAAAGCTAAGGTTTTAAAATAGAAACTAACATCTTGGCATGTTAACTGACATTTTTTAGTGATTCATGAAATTAGTTCAGAGGTTTAGTTCCTGCTCATGCCAAAAATATCCATACAACATTGATCAACGTTAATCCTCACTGTACTATTCAATTACGTCCAACCAAACAGTTTACTTGGGCTACATTTTAGTGTTACGTAGTGCTCCTGTTAGTTTTCGAGCCAAACTGAGAGGGTTTTTTCCCCGCTTTTTTCCCATCAGTGTTCAGCAGGCTTTTCTGTGTTTTTGTGATCTGCTGACATAATGCTGGATGATGGATTGGTGAGAAGAATAACCTACAAAAAAGTTTTTGGCAACATCAGCTGTTTCAAACTATGGCTAAAATCATCACTTTCAGCATATTGTGGCATAATGATTGAGTTGATGTAGTCATCCTACAGGCGATGGGCTACACTGTAGGAAGACTGCTGTCATTTCATACTGTTGCTCTTTGTTTTACACTGTGTAGTTTAGACCTAATTACCTGTCTTCATCAAAGCACACCACATACTGCAGCCATGATCAGCAACGGCAGATATAACCTGTAACAAAGTCTTTAGACCATCGTCTTTATTCTTTTCCATTTCCACATACTTCTTTCTTTTCTCTAGCACTCAACATTGATCCACGTCTCCGAGGCCCACAAGCTTTGGTCAAAATAGTTCAGTGAAATACATAATGAGTTTATTTAGGTAATTAAGCATTCAACTGGAATGACAAAAAAAGCTCAGTGAATATGCCTAAGGGTTTTTTCGTGTTATCAAGGCAAAATTCTCAATATACTTAATATGTCTAATAGCCTAATTTCCTACATATAGAATTATTTCTACTTGTTTTACTGGTTAATTAAATGAAACAAACATGACAGACAGCTGACCTGTCCCTATATTGGGTACGTGGAAGAAAATAGATGGAGATAAAACAAAGCTTTGTAAATCAGATGGCTGGCAAGTCTTTTTTCAATACAGGAAGGAGCACATACATTAGATTATGATATACCACATTATTGTGTCATTAAATGCTTTATTATTACATTTTTACATTTAAAAATGCAATTAGAGCTATATGGTAAATGGTAAATGGCCTGCATTTGTATAGCGGTTTTCTAGTCAATAGGACCCCAAAGCGCTTTACACTACATTCAGTCATTCACCCATTCACACACACATTCACACACTGGCGATGGCAAGCTACATTGTAGCCACAGCTGCCCTGGGGCGCACTGACAGAGGCGAGGCTGCCGGACACAGGCGCCACCGGGCCCTCTGACCATATATTCCTTTAGATCTATGTCACATCTTTATATGAGATCTATATGTAAGGAAGAAGCTAGCCTTTTTACACAAAGTCAGGACACAGCAGACTGGATATGCTACACGTATGTTAAATCTATATACAGGACCAGTGCAGTTACACATGGCTCTGAGGCGGTTCTGTATAAAATAGAACACAGCTGATGTTGCTGACAAAGCTTGTGCCTTGACACTGAGGCAACATGGTCTGAGATTTAACCAATACCCTAAGAGGAAGATTATATCACTGAATAAATATTATTTAGTTGTTGAGGCCCACGGTGGAGTAATCTTTTCTATTCTTTAAAACTGAGCTTCTAAATTAAACTGCATCTACAATAACTATCTTCATCCACATAACTGCTAATGTTAAATGAATAGGAATTAAAGCGCATGTAATGGTTTTTTATTTTGAAGAAAGTAAAATAACCACACTTTTTTTGAAAAAATATTGATATTTCCCCCCACATTACACACTATTGTATGCACTACTTTGGAATTAATCATTCATTGCACTAACAATGTCCCGATGTTTTTTCCTCTCACCTTTCCTCTTCTGGTTAATTAAAACAAATGAACAAAGCCAGGGGTTCTCATAACCTGATTTAGAAAAGATCAACCTCATTTGAAGGGAATTAAAATGTAATGCAGTGGAATTCATTATCTAATTTCCGCTGAGTATACTACGAGGCAAGGTACAGTATCGATGAACGTTAAGTAAAAAACAAATATCATCACTGCTAAAAAGAAAGTCACAGCATTTATAGAGGGCGAAAAGCAGCAATTGACAGAATATCCAGAATAATTAAACATACTTAACAGTTCAAAAAGTGTGAAGAGAGCATCCCCCAAAGCTTTTGAAAGTGATATCAAAGTACCTGGTTTAAGGCAGGAGTTGCCACTTTAATTTATCAGCACTTTAATTAGCCACAAGTTGAGAGACTTAAAGGTTTACTACCTTTAAATTGCATTCAAGAGAAAGACTAGAGATGTGGAGTAAACTTACATAAATTTTGTTGCAATAGAAGAAAATATTGTTCTTGTGTTGTACATTTGTTATTTATAGTTTGCTGGTGAATGTGTCTGCTGTCACTACAAGTTTCTTCACACTTCAGTCGAACTCCTCAACATCACACATGTTGGCCAAAGTGATTATTAAGAAAAAACATATCTATTAACATGATAAACCACAGAGTAATTTTCTCATTTACTTACTACTGCTACCAGTGTTTTTATACATTTCTACACGTAGACAAAATGAGATTTGTAATTTTTCCTCAGAGCAGTGAAAACAGAGCCAACGAAAACTCGTCTAGCAGGATGGGCTCCCATTTATCCTGAATATTCTCAAACATTCAGATAAAGGTTTTTTTTATTTTGAGCTTTTTAAGTTTAAGCCTTTGTTATAATTTCCTTTCATGAAAAGAAAATTATTTATTCCAGCGGCTCCGGTAAAACAGATTCACGCTAGCTTTCAAAGGGAATATCCAATTGCAGCCCAAAGATGGCAATAATTTATTGGATAAATCTTTGCAAACAGGCAGTGGAAGATTCTTTACAAGATGTTTGCTTCGCTGTTTGAGGTGTTAAGAGATAGATTTCTTTCACGCTGTTGGGTTTTAATCTGTTTTTAGATTTCACTGGGCAAGCACTGTCTGCCTTGCTTTTCCTAAAAGAACACATCTTGTGTAAGTATTAGAGATGGACCGATCCGATATTACGTATCGGTATCGGTCCGATACTGACCTAAATTACTGGATCGGATATCGGAGAAAAATAAAAAATGTAATCCGATCCATTAAATATCACGAAAGCACCTCACAAAACTTGCAACACACCGTAACTCACCTCAGAACGTTAGCACGTCGGAGCAGTATGCATCACGTGATAGAGCGGCTGTGGCATGCCGACCTGTCAGTGGTCTGGATAGCATTTGGAGCTTCGCTAGCAACCCGGCATTTCATCTCCGGCAAAGTTATCCCAAGAGAAGTAAAGCAAGTGTGTAAGTCCATCTCTGAATGTTTGTAAAGCATTCCTGCGTTAAGCTTAACAAGCGATATATGGAGCGACTGCCTCTTCTTGCTGCTACTTCAATCATGAAACTGCTTAACGATCAGCTGATCGGCTTTTCTGTCGCGAGTCCGTGTCTCTAGTTTGCTTTTGGCCCACTTTGCACCAGAAAGAGGAAACCAGCGGATAAACAACAGCAGCACGTTTAAGCTTGATCAGCTGTTGTTAGAATTTATTTAATATTACTTTCTACTCCAGGATCTTTTTCTACGTAGCTGACGCTGGTAACTGTGCAGGGGCGGATCTAGCAAAGTTTAGCCAGGGGGGCCGATAGGGCATTAACAGGGAAAAGGGGGCACAAAGACATACTTTTCTTTCTTATTCTCATTTAAAATGTCTAGCTTTTAATAAATAATTATCTTACACCCAAAGTTTTAATTTGATGTAAAATGAATAGAAGTCAATTACTGTATATAGTAACTATTAAGTCTAATATATATACCCTAGTAAGCTATAGTACTTTTTCCTTTGGGAAGGTACCATCTGTGCAGTCTGCAATTTTGTTGAAGAAAGATGTTGAATCTATTTAATATTTCTTGAAAAATAATTGATTTCTGTGCATTTTTTTTCACACTGCATCAAATTAAGGTTGATTACGTCGATTAAGCATCATGAGGTGGAGCGTGAGGGGTGGTTCCCTATTTTTTATTTATTTATTTTTGTTGTTGCTGGGAGTTGGAACCCTATTAGTTAGGTTGCTTAATATTTATGCTAAGTACTCTTTAAAATACCAGAATAGGGAGGATGGTGTAGGTTTAAGTTTATTAGATTGATCAGTATTGCTGTACTATGAAATTTTTTTTTTGCATACAGGTATAACAGAATAGCTTTAGTGTAGTTGTTGTTTTAAACTTGAGTATGAACTTATACAAAATGCAACAAGATATTTAAAAAACAGTTTTGTTTATTAAAAAACACTATATCGGATTCATATCGGTATTGGCAGTTATCCAAATTTATGATATCGGTATCGGTATCGGACATAAAAAAGTGGTATCGTGCCATCTCTAGTAAGTATAAGCTCTTGAGATAGTATTAGTAATTTTTGGTTTTATGATAAATAGCCTTGTGAAACTGGAAGCGGATAGCCTAATGCCTGGTAAAAGCAAGTCTGGTTGAAACCTGCTAATTTTAAAGATCAGGCTAACAGAAACTGGACATATCAAAATAGTATTGTTTAGCTTTAGTTCATCATGATGAAGAGATCATTTTAGTAAAAGATAAAACATACTCATTAAGAAAGAAAGGTATCTAAAAATTAGTGCATCATTTCCAGTATTTATTAGTTTAGCTCAGCTGTTACCGGGTTCTTACCTTTATGTAAATCCTAAATCCTTCTCCAACAGCAAGGCTATTACTTATTCATGCACTCCCCGTTTCTCACATATAAAGTAAGTAAAATCCACGAATCAACTGTTGCCAGTTGTTAGCTCTAAGTGAGTATAATGATGCAGATAAGAGGCTCATTAGGGGTTTTTCTAGCATGAGCTGGCTAAAGATACAGTCCTAGATAAAGACAATGAAGACAACTCACGTGAGTCAGGTCTTTTTTGGGTTTTCTAGAACTTCATAGTCTACTTCTATTGGACTCAGTGTACCACTGAAGTAAATGTAATACTATTAAAAAAGACTCATACTGCTAATTTGTTAGGATTTGTTATATCTGACACTGTATCATTAGCAAAAAGCCAGAAAAGCTGTACCTTTTTCTTTGTTCATGTTTTTTTTTTTATCAGTCATCTGTGATAGGGTTGGGTACAAAGGCACAACTAGAATGGAAAATGTTTTCCTTTTTCTGAGTCAAAAGGATCTAGTGTTACACTCTTGTTCGCTGTAGCTCATTATTAGGAAGCGTTAACAAGTCTGTGTTCAGGCAGCGGGGGGAGTAAGTACACAGTAATTGACTCCTGGCCTCTCTCGTCGCATTAGCGACCCAATAAAATGGCTCTGCTTTCACAGGCGTGCAAGATGACTGAGGGAACATGGTTGTCTCATTTGTCATCAGAACTGCCTCAAATAAGGCCTCAGCATATGAACCATGAACTTGATCTTCCATTTTATAATAGACTCATTGGGTGTGCATCTCTCTTTATCCGTATCTTTATTTTTTCCCTATCATCAGACTCTGTGAATGAAGCCTCATTTGCATGACAGTGTTTCACAGCATAAAACACCAGTTTAACATTCAATTGCACACATAGACTGTATTTATGCACACACAAACTGTGACTTGAATGTCAAAGGCATGTCACTGCAGAGCACAACCACAGTCTGGTAGCAGCTGAGGCTGCCGTGTGTCTGAGCAGACTCCTTAGAAGCAGGCAAGGGTGAGGGTGACAGCGTCAGCTTGGCTTTCCTAATGAATGTCTCACTTCCTGCGGCACACTTCCTTCACTCACCCCTTGCAGGCACCTAGCACCCCACCGCCTACGGGCCCAACATCTCACCGGTCGACAGCTAGTGCCATCGTTGGTATGACCTCATGGCCTCCCAACCTCGCCAGCGGAGCCAGTGTCACTTTGGTTTTGGCAAAGACTAGGGTTCTGGGGGTGGTGTCAGGCCATTGTGAAGGATAAATAAATTAATAGAAGTTAATGAGAGAAAGAGTAGCGGCACAATGAAAATTTGTGTTTTTACAGTGTCTTTAGAGTTTCAACACAGTAAGACATTAAAGAACACAGACTGGCATTATTAGTAAACCATAATTATTCTAATATTTCTATGTGTAAAATCTATCATTAAAATTATACTGCCATAGTCAAAAGACATGGAGGGAGAGTGAACAATAACTTTAAATTGCCAATATGTTTGTCTGGGCCTTTCTATATACAGTAGAACATTTCATTATGGATTACTAACATGTCCAAGATATTCCCCACTATGCACCCAGTACAGCCCTAGAAAGATGCAGAAAATAGATGGATGAAAGTATTTTATTTTTAATGTATATTATCTAAGTTTATTAAGGACATGTAACACATGTGCATATCAATAGCGCAGTATCAAACAGTGGACTAAAATCTGAGTATTGAGATAGATAACTATTTACTGAGGTATAATCATTAGCACATATATTTTTATCACACAAGACGAAACCAAACATCCTATTTGTTCTTCTTTTTTAAAGTTTCAAGACAATGTGGAGACGTCAGACTTTAATCTTTGCTACTTTGCATAATAATGTGAAAGGACACTACCCGGGTAGTTTAAAAGATCACACATACACACTCTCACACACAAACAGATATGAGACTTGGTTGAATGCGCCCCACACAAATTGCATGTGGTGTTGCAAACATTGCAAAATCACAGCAGCACAGCATTTGTTTTATTTGGTCACTGACATGTCATGTAATTGATCAGACCTGCTCTTTTTTTGTCTGCGTGTTCTTCATTGTGCTATATACCTCTCTAACTTTCCCTTTTCTGATTGCTGGTTTTCAGTGTTGTTATTCAATGTGTATTTCTCCCATCTCCCCTACTTGAGCAAGGTGACAATTACAGGGTTTCCAAGCTGAGAGGAGACACTCATCAACAGCTATAATCTGTGGGGACCCCTGTCACACACTCTCTCTCACTCTCACACACACACACGCACGCATGACCAACCTGCTTGTATAGCATCTGCATTCAAAGCCTGATACAGCACACACGCTTAAACACGCACACATACACACACACACATTTTACCACCCCCTCATGTCCCATGCTGTTCCTCACTCACAAGTGGAGCAAGCAAATCCAGAGGCATGACAGACAGACAGACATATCATTATCCAAGCCTTTCCATCAGTTTGGGTGTCTGATGATAGCAGGGATGAGGACCACAGTCCCATGATACTCTTAATGCAACTCTGTGCATACTAACAAATACCCAGACACTCACGCCATCTGTAAAGCCCATACAGTATGTGCCTTTCACCTCAGCCAAAGTTAGGATGTTTTAATGGAAGAAAAAGCGGAAAGAGTGGAAGCAGTAAGTTATTTAAGAAACATATAGTCATCTCAGCTTGTACAGCAACCTCGCTGAAGTACAAATCAGAGTCTGTCACCATGAGGAAAACTACTAGTGTTACTTTGTTCCAGCCTCTCTGAACTAACTCTTCAAATCTTTAGAAATGCAAAACTCCTTCCCATTCCCTGTCTCCCCTTTCCTCTGTCCTCTCCTCTTTTCCTGGTGTGGACCCTGTCTGGACCTAAACAGGAAGGGTGTGGTGCTGAGGTGGCACACCAGGGTCGCGACCTGGCCTCCCTCCCATCATTAGAGCCTCCAGCTGGGCCAGGACTTCCGTTGATGTGGTCCACCGAGGAGGGGAGGCAGGGGAGGGACATCCCTTTAATTGTACCCTAGGTCATAGCAAAAGGAATGTCTGAGGTCTGAGGCCTTGTTACACACTCACACAGACACACACATCTACAGACACTCAAATACACACTCTCTCTCTTGCTCTTTCTCCTCTGTCTCTCGTTGTTCTGTTCTATGTTCTCCACCTCCCATACACCCCTGCGGAGAAGGCCACTAATTGGCACATTGGCTGCCAGTGTGGGTGTGGAGGGAATGTCAGCACGCCACGCCATAGCATGGAACCCACAGATATCTCAAAAGCAATATAGGAACCCTGGGGAGAAACAGAGAAGATAAAAAGCACCTTACATCACAGCTTCCTTTGACCACTACATAATAACAAGCAGGTAAAAAATGATGATGCATTAATTCAGCGTACTTGATACTCAAGTTGCAGCCACGTCTGTAGGAATAGGAACGATACATTATGACAATAATTACAATTGCTTCACATATTATTACTAATATTTAAAATGAAATAAACGACACATCCACAGCTAAGTTCTCATTCTGTGGTAACATTAGAATAAGTAAATATGACCCAGATTATTAAAAAAAGACTTTGCTTTTATTGCCAGGTAGAAAACGAAAAAATCTTGGGTGCAGATATGAAAATCTGCAGAATTTATCTGTTAGTCTTACCGTTCCACAGCCTATATACCTAAAGTGAAATATAAAATAATGAAGAGTATAACATTGGCAGGTGCTAAGGTGTTTTCCACTGCAGATAGCATTTTTTTCATCCTCTATATCATACATGATTATGTATTTTTGTATGACTAACTCAGATTGTGAGTTGTGAACAAACAAAAAACGCAAGCTGAAGATCAGTTGAAGATGTAAAACAATGACAGTTCTTCAATTTGAGACCAATAGAAGGAGACTAGGTAGCAGAGCCAGCATAAAGACAAAAATAGAGTGGTGTTGAGGGCTGGTTAGAGTGGGTGGGAGGATAGGAGTGGGTCACTATTGGTGCATTTGAACTTGTGGCAAGCCGAGGTGCAGGGGGCCCAAAAGGAGGGAGGGCAGGTCAAGGACTGATAGCCCACAGGGTTGGTGGAGCCTCAGCCCGTGGAGCATGCAGCCAACTTTCCAGTCAACAGATGAGTCAGTCAGCAGAGATGCGCCTAAAATAAATGGCTTCCCTGTTCCAGGCGGAACCACACCCTCTCGTGGTTTCTTGGAGGGCAGCGTGGGCAGGCTGCGCGACCGCCCCTCTGGGGTTTCTGGGGCTTCTGGGGCTGTGGATGAATTTGAAAGGGGGAGGTAACAGAGGTAGAAAAGGGGATCGAGGGAGTGGGTGGTGAGTAGGGCCTGTGAGGACCATGGGGGCGTGTTTGAGGTCCCAACTTGGCAACATTAGGGTGAGGAGCTGGCAACCCCTCAGTCTTTTCATTGTTTATTGTTTACCCACACCGCGGACAGTAAACAATGGCACACCCACTCCTTGGGCAATCTGCGTTGGATGCTGGAGGTGAAGCTCCCAACCTTTCCTATTCCAACACACCACTGGGCCTTTATGGACAGACATAAAATCTCATTTGCTGTCTTTTCCTCTGTCGTATTTTGCATAAAATTCTCCATTATGTGTGTGTGTATATATATATATATATATATATATATATATATATATATATATATATATATATATATAATTTTTTATTTTTTTAACACATATAATGTAAAAAAAAAAATCTTCTATTTCTCTCAGTCTCTTTCTTTCTGTGTGCCTCTCTCCCTACTCCTCTCTGTTTTGTGCAGGTCCCTGAGTGATGGTCAGATGCTGACTCTCTAAAACAGTTCAAAGAAAAGGCTAAACCTTAAGTTGGTCCCTGACAGTACACCAAGGTGTTTTGGCCAGTTCAAGGTTAGATGCCCTCTCGACTCTTGCTGTCCATTTGTTTTCGTACGGTTTCTTTTAGAGTCTCACTCTCTGTCTTTCTATGTGTATGTGGGCATGTCCTCACCGTGATGGGTCTCGTTAGCTGTCAAGTGTCATCTTTATTAGCGCTCTCGGTGAGTCAGAGGAATGACAAGAGAGAGCTAGGAGTCGGTCTTTCATTACCCCTGGCGACGGAAGTGTCATTCTCTCCATCTATTATTCATATTCTCTTTAATTTAACCAGGTAGAAGTAGCCTCACAGCCCAGAATTCACAGATATAGTGAGTCACACTAGCAAGACAAACACGGACATGGACATCTTTTTTTTTAAAGCCATTCTCACTGAGACAATCTGCTTACTGACTGCCAGAACACATAGCAATTTTATGTTAGACTCGAGGCTTAAAAAACTGTAAAGATATAAGTGCCATCTGTTACAAAAATGTTGAATATAGTCAGTCAAAAAGTAATCAAAATACTTCTGTATGACAGTACACTCAGTGAAAACTTTGAAATCATGAAAGGCTAGGTGTGATTGTTTATATTATTACAAAGGGTTAAGGTTTTTCTATGCTTCATGCTTGAAAGGAGAAAATGCTAATCATTGCGCAATTAATTATGAATATGATAACATATAATAACATTGTTATTTTTTTCTTTTGTTTGTTTGTTTGTTTGTTTGTTTTTTTCCAGACATTTCTTAAATTTGCTTTGGGAAAAAAAATCTTTAGGGAGTACCTACCTTGCCTACATTAGATAAAAAAGATCAAACTGCAAGCATACACTCTTTAATGCAAACACACACACATACACACACACGCAAGCAAGCAATCATAAACAGACGCTCAAAATCCACTCAAAACCACACAGAACACACACTGACTAAAGCCTTTAGGAGCTCCAACTTCTCAAAGTTGGAATGATAAGAAGAACAAGGAGAGCAGAAAAGAGTGAGACAAAGAAAAAAAAGAAAAGGAGATAGCGGGAGAGAGGGCGAGATAGAGAAAAACATTACATTTGCTAGCCTAGAATTAGAGCGTGAATGTATTGTCACTCAACTGAATGTTGCAAACTCCAGGTTCCCTCAAAAACAGGGACGTTTCCCTCACTGCCTTTTCCCCCTGAGGACTGGGTGCGTTTGGGGAGATAATTGACGAGTCCCTTGGCATGCAGTCAGTGAACGAGCGCCACACTCAGCGACTCACAGCCACACAAAGCTCCCTCAGTGCGCGTATGTCAGTGTGTATGGCGAAACAACAAACTGGAAGGGGAGTGTGCGTATGTTTGTGAGTGCATGTATGGAAGTGTGGAAGTGTCCGCGTGTGCCCGTGTGTGGTGTGTGTTTATCAGAGAAGGAGGAGGAGAATGGGATGATTATTCCTTTCTTTGTGTCGCGTAATCCATTTCTGCTAAGCTTGAGAGAGCACCCAGGAGTAATGAGAGATGAACCTGAAACAGCCTGACTCTATGAATACCCTTCCGAGGGAAGGCCTGTGCGTTTTCTTTTTCTTTTCATCCCTCTCTTTCTCCGTGCCTCTGTCTTTCCTTTCCTCCGCCTGTGGAATACTTCTGTTTGACTAGCAACTGTTGTGTCTGAGCTGCTTTCTCAAACTATAAGACAGCTATGTCAGATCCGGTGTGATAGATTGAATGCCAGCTTTTTTTCCCCCCTCCTTCCTTTCCATCTTTTTGTCACCAAAAAGCTAAATGCTTGCCAGACTAGATAAATTGTAGGTATCAGAGTCATGTTCAAGAGGAAAGTTTTAATTGTTTACAGGGAAAGTTCTGTTGAGGTGCCAAAGTAAAGTTGGAATAAGAAGTCTTCTATTTAAAAAGCTTGGCTGAAGTTTCGTATGACAGACCACAACATGTGATACTGACTGAGTATATGCAACATTTCCTATGTTCTCTTGTTTTAAATTTTGGTCATTGATTAGTCATTAGCATTGCAGTGGATGTTTTAAGATACACTGACAATTAGTCAAGAACAAAATGCAAAATATACATAAATACAAAAAGTGAAATTTACATCTCAATAATCGATTTACTGTTTCATCTCTGTCAACTATGAGAAGGGAAGAGTTGCATTTTCATTCGAACCTTCTGCATTATCAATAAATGTAAAAAAGGGGGAAAAAATGCTAATTTATCCTTAATTGCCCTTTCATTTCAACAAAACACTGTATTTTTACTTTAGTCTACATGAATAAATCCAGCTGATGAATTATGTTGAAACAATAAACATAAACTTAAAAAAAGATCCAAAATTTCAGCTTCAGTTTTCACGTAACACTAAATAGAAAAATGCATAAACACGTATCCGTGTTGTTTCAAACTACAGAACACTTTGAAAAGCTGAGCTTCCTCTAACAGCTGCCAAACTGACGCTATAAATACTCACAACTGGCCAGCCTGCTTGTATGTCTGTTTACATGGTCAACATTTCAGCACAGCTTCTATTTATTCAGTTAGTTTGTTTATTAATTTTGAAGTCGTTGTGCAAAATGAAACTGTCTGATGTCGCTTAGCACTTATTTCAATATATGGACATTTAAAGGTGTTTTTTTTCCCCCTCTCAATTACAGCTCCAGTCTTCTGTCGTCTCAGGCGAAGCGGATTTTCTCCAGAAATGTGATACATTGAAAAACAAAGAGCAACTTATTTTCATGTGCGGTTAAATAAAATTTGTCTGTTTAAAAATCACAGTTCGTACTCGTAAGAGCAAAAGAGAGAATCCAGCCAGACGTGACAAGAAACAATGACACAGGGCCAAGTTTCCTAATATTCTGACTGGAACCGTATACACTTCTGCTAACAGATTGAGGAAGCTGTCATATCCACATTTGCCCGGGGACAAATTAATTCATAGGAAAATAAGAAGAACGGGCCGACACATAAGAGGATGTCTCAGCGTCAGACATACATATTAGAAAGACTATGAGAATCACTGTGTGAATCACTCAACCATCATCTCTTTAAGTGACAACAATAAGACAAATACGAGCACTTTTATAACCTTCAGTTTCACATAAAGCCTGTAGATAAGGCTGAATAAACAGAGAGAATATGTGCAAGTGTTTGTGTGATGTTGACTGCTTCGGAGTTTCTGAGTGTGCATGTGTGTGCGCACCGACATATGCGTGTGTATGTGAAAGAGAAAGTGCATGCCAGCAGAAGATTCAGCTGCGAGTGCAGTAGGCTCTTGCACTCAGTCAGTTTGTCCCTGCTGTGCACGCTCCCACCCAACGCCTCCATTCCCGACCCCCTGCAGAGGCCTCTGATTGCCGTGGAAACCGCACTTAAGGAGAAAATTAGGATTGCCTCCTCCCTAATTTAAAAGTACGGCTTAATTGGTTTCATTTATTACAGATGGAAATGCAAAATAAATGTTGTGGTATCTGATTTCATAGGTGTTCTTTTTTTATTTGCTTAGAGAGATGAGATGAAAATAAACAAATCAAACGACAGCTTAAATGAAGGAGCGCAGCGGCTGCCGAACAAGCACAGCAGAAGACAAAAAGAAACAGCAATCCAAACGTAGACAAAATACATGCAAGCATATAAACATACGGTGGACACACACAAACATATAAAACCATGCAGCGCTTCATAGAAACACCCTTTAAGGTACACTCAAGCAGGCTGAGTGTAGAGGTGGAAAATTACTGCTCTGATCCGACCTCCTCGTGCACAATCAAGACTGGATTTGGTGCAGGTATATTTATCTCTTGTGGCATTTAAACAGACATGCAGCCAGAATTGAATAACACAAAAATCATTTTCTTACACTCTGCTGCTTGAACAGCAAAATGTTCAACATGTCTTCACATACATATCTTTTGCATGAACGTGCTGTTTAAAATGAGTACAATGTTTAAAATGAGTACAATTCGACATCAACATCTCTGAGGGGGTCGTAAACACCGCTCTTCCTCTCTGGTCATCTTCATTCCTCTCAAACATTTCCTCAACCAGGGATCTGCACGATCACACCAGAAGGTGACACCAGCCGGTGGTCATTTCTCTCTCACTGACCGGTTCTGTGTTGGAACCACAACCACGCCATCGCCACGCGACGTCCCGGGCCCAGGTGAGCTTACCACTATCCACGGCACAACGCAAATATTACTCCAGTCTTTCTTCTGTACATATGCACACAGGGGGCAAGCAGCGGGGCACGAGTGGTTAGTTTATTTCTGGATGTATTCATTACACAGTGAAAGGGTTGCAGTTGGGACTAGGCAATTGTGGCGCCAGCGTGTGATTGTGGCAAGACAGCCTGACCGCTCAAAAATGGCTGAGCTAACAGGGACGGGAGTGGAGACGAGCCGTACACTTGCAGTCTTTGGCAAGTTTAGTCTCCTCGCTACACCCCTCACTCCCCACCAAACACACCTTATGATGATTATTTACCCCACTGAAACCACTATACGCCGAGACGGTTGACAAAAAAGCGCCAGAGAGAGAGAGAGCACAAAAGGGCAAGGAGAAGAAAGAGGCTGCGAGATCTAAAGTGGAGAATCTGAGTCTTTTCTGCCTTCGTGTTGAAACAGGCAACTTCAGACGAGACAGCCACCAAGCAATCTTGGCAATCACATACTCTTCCACAAAGAAATAATAAGCAGCAACTGGAGAGCGCGAGAGAGAAATTGTGAGAGAAAGAGAAATGGGAGGGTAAAAAGTGAGAAATGGATAGAGTTAAGAGAAACTACTTCTTTGGAGAAGTAACTATGCTCAACCTCCCAATGTTGAGAGAGCAAGAAGTTTATTTGATGGCTCTGTACGTTTGAAATGGTGAAAAAACCTGCTCCTGTCACCTTTGCCTTTCTGTGGCCTGTGTTGCTGAGGGTGTTTCACTCTGGAGTTGTTGTGGAGCTGTTTTGTGATGAGAACACCCTGAGGGAGACACAGTGGGACACAGGGTGTTAGGGTTCAGCTGTGTTTGCTTGCTTACAACCTGAGGAAGAAGAAGGAAAAAAAACACAGACATAAAATCAATGATGAGACTGTTAGTGGAGGTTTAAAAGAGAACGTTTAGACAGGATCCCTGGGTGGAAGGTGATGTAGTTGCAGTTTGTAAAAAGCATGTGATCCAACTCTTCGCTGCAAAAGAGTGCGGGGCAAAAAAGCCTCTGTGTGAAATTGTGGTTTTGTGTGAAAACATATAGGAGTGATTGAGGCAGGGGATGAGTGAGCTTGAGAGCATGTGTTGATCTGTTTTTTTAGGTATTTATGTGAGGTGTAAGGGTGAAGGGGTGGGGAGTCAGTGCGCGGATGCGTGTGTGTGCTTGCGTGCGCATATGCGTACAAGTGCTAGCGCTCTGGTTATCTTTTCTGTGTGTGGTTTAGAATGATAAATCACATCCCATTCTTTAACAGTGACAGCTCTTCGTGGCAGCAAATCTGATTCTGGCCTCTTAAATGAAGACATGTGGTTGAACGGAGGCTGTGAGATCTGAGGTTTGCGATGCCTCTCAAAGAGAATGTCTGAATGGGCCTTTTGATAAGAAAACAGCTTGAAGCCATCCCACACAGGCATGAAAACAGCATGCACCTCCCGTGCGAGAGCCAAACAGATTGGAGGGGATGTGATGTTGGATCTGTTCCTATTACCCAATGAGCCAAGTGCGCCGAGTGATTGACAATGATTAAGTGTAAGAGGGTATGCTAGTGTCATTCCCTGAAACATATTTCCTATGTGTCAGTGTGTAGGAGGGTTGGGCAGAGCTTGTCCATCAAAAAAGACAGGATGAATACGGCGTCCCTGTCATTTGCAGATCTTATCACTCTGGATCAAATTACTCTCTGTCGGGATACCTGAAGTATTATCTGATGTTTTCCCCCGTGCGATGGTAAAGTGTGCCTTTTTTTCTTAAGTGCAGTTCAAGCACAACAACAAAGAGGTGTATATCACAGACAAATAAAACTCCTCCAGCTTCGGAATGTGATCGTCCAAGTTTCAACTTGGAATCTGAGATGCAGTCTCTGCCAAGTTTCAGGAAAGCAGCGCTTGTTGACAAATTGGTTGAATCGTGATCAAGGCACCTGCCACATTAAGAACCTGAAACAGGCACCATTTGGCGGTTCACAAGGTCACTCGTTCCGTGTTGAGGAGAGGATGCGCGTGCCAATTTTTTCCTTTCAATCATATCGTGCATGCAGAGATTAACACCTACTTTTGCAGGGTTGGTTTTGGATCAGATGTAACAAAAAACGTATTTATAGGTGGCCCCCTTTCACGGCTGTTCTTTAATTCACTTTCTTTATACGCCACGCAGTTTTTATTACAGCTACATCACCTTGTAGTCTGTGTTTCAGCGCAGACTACAGGAGTACCCACTCTGAGTTACCTGCTTGTCAGTATTAGTGCCCTTCTGAGCTCAGTGTATGCTATATGTTTTTCCTAATTGCAACCACATAGCAAAATATAAACACAAAATAGAAGTGGTTATGGCAATTTCACAGCATAACAATAGTGCTGGCGGTGTAATGCTTTTATTTATTCTTAACGAGCTTCTAAGTGAATCTCGAGATATCATACAGTGGAGTGGCGTCCGAGAAAATACAGGGGTTAATATTCTACTCCTTCCCATAAGTATTATTTGTCTTTTGTAATTTTCAAACTTCAGTGGAAAAATGTATATTGTATACAAAAATAAACTCTATCCATTGCACTCATTAAAAAAAAATCAAGTATTACTGGTGTGTGGTTGCAGAACTGCAAGAAAAATCAAACACATAGATGATGACAATATCAACAACATAATGTATTACAGTGGATGGCGGGACAGCACAAAGACGTGTTGAAAAAAGATCCCTGTCTTGCTGATTTCATGTAGACGCCACTTTTTTTGGCTTACCGCACATGTCGTTTTCATGACAAATCACCGAATTGATTTGGAAAAAAACATTTGGAGGAAAGTTTAATTTTCTGCTTAGCAAAGATTTAAATGTATGCAATTATGGGAAACCAGAAAATCATACAGGGAGCTTCAGTAGGAGAGTGAGAAACAATAAAAAAGAAGAGGACGATAGTGAAGGAAACAGCAACAGTTGCAGACAGTGCTCTCTCTCTCTCTCTCTCTCTCTCTTTTCTCCATGAGCTTTCTCTCAGGTATGTTAAGAGGCAGCATGCTGCTGCTGTTGCAGCAGCAGCAACAGCAGCAGTGTGTCTTTGGCTGACCTATTTAGGTAATTGCACTCTTCATTAAAAAAAAAAAAAAAAAACTCCATCTGTAAGAGAAATTATACTTCCCCAATGGTATCTAGGTAACATAATCTCCCTACGGCGGACTAATTGCATGGCATGATAACCTCATAGGCTCGGCCTGTTTAATTTTTCATCTCTTTTCAAATAATTATGGATCAGTAGAGAGAGGTATTGATTTGCTTCATTAACTTCCCACACTGAGCCAAGGTTAACGATTACACAGATCCCCAATTACTCGGTAAAGATCCACTGGTCTATTTGATTTGATTGGGTTCCACTTTATTATTGGCAAAGGTTGTCCTGAACCAGGAGCAGGGACTAAGGAGCAGACCTACTGTAAATGCACAATCCCTCCCAATTATGAGCACATTATTGACAGGTAAAATGAAGGTCTGCAGCTGAATAATTTGCTTTAGAACAGACTATAGTAGTATTTTCTATGGGGAATTGCATTCCCCTTAAGATGTGCCTTTCCACCACTGGCAACTTTTACAGATTCGTGATGAGGAAGCAGTACACACTAGCCTGAAAGCGTAGTGTATTTTGTTGAGAAATGGAGAACATTTCAATAAATGAGTCTTGCAGCAGCAGTGGGATGCACAATTCCACATTGCACTTTCCTCAAACACCTGCTGTGCTCCACTTGTGAACAAACAGGTCTTTAGAAGACAAAGGGCCTCAGGCAGGGTGAACAAGCAGAGGCAGCAGCTGAAGTTTTGACTCCAGGGTGTCTTAATGTGCAAAAGAAAGGTTGGAGGGCTTTTTCTGGAGACAATTGTAAGGATTCCACATTATATGCATTTACAGTACATTGTTTAGTAAGCCAGAATTTATGCATTTATTTATTTATTTTTAACATGAGGACAGTATAACACCAGTTTCTTTTCAGGTGGCTTGGAGGACATCAAACCATAACTCCACATTCCAAACTGCACTCAGTGAATCTGCAATTTCTAAGAATATATTTTGTTATGCACAACAACAAAACTTGTGCGTTGAACAGGTTTGCAATAAAGCCCTGTCTATGATAGACTAGTGTGTCCGTACCTTCAAGGATGATTTGAAACAGACATGAGGACATTAAAATGACTGAAAAGTCTAAACGATTTCCTCCCATTAAGTTTCCTTTCCCTTCTCCTTCCATAATCATTTCTCTTATTTCCGACACCTTACGTTAGGGAAGGGGAGGAAGCTTGTCTTCACACATTCACAGATGAATTACATTTCTCCTTCATCACATCCAAAATGAAGGGGAAAAAAACATTAATAAGAACGAAAAGAGTTGCATAAAGTCTGGGGTTTCATGCATCTAAGTGGTGGCCATTTCTTGTTGCCCAGTGGGGCCAATTTTGATTCTGCTCTATTACGTCCACAATACATTTTTATTTTCCTTTTTGATCACACTGTGGGGTATGTGCTAATCTACCCCCTGCCATCACCCTTTGCCTTAGTTTCCACATACATGGCCAGTGCCTGAAAATATTCACAGGCACATAGGCTGTCTAGTGAGCTCACCTGCTCTGTATCTGTTTGTCTGCAGGCTCTTCTAACCTTGTTATGTATGACAGACAATAGCCAGCTGAGCATGTGTAGAGGTGTGGAGAAATGCTTGTGTGTCTCTGGAAGTCTGCATTTATGTGTTTTTAGCTTCCATGATGCATGAATAGCATCACAGCGTAAGTGTAAAATGATTTGGTTGGGTGGCCTACCACATGTCTTGTTGCCACCAACATTCTCTTAAAAAGAGGAAATCCTCTGTGCTATCCCTTTCCTCTGGATGACATGAGAGTAGGATATCAGCGGGGTGGTGGGGCTTACCCAGAGCAGCCTTTAAAATATCCCTTAAATTGTCATCAAAATGCATCCCTTAAGTGGTAGGTTGACAAATTTTCACCTTGGTTCGACGTATATCATCATTCACACTGTTTTGTCACCTCGTGAGTCTTTTGGTTCCTTTTGTTCTTTCAGAATGAGCTTGCATTGGCAAACAACAGACACTCCTTAGACAGGTTAGACTTTCCATGGGGTATACTAACGTAGACTCTGGGATCTATAGGGTCCAGAAGGGAAACCCGCTAACTATTCCTCCAGTTTCTACCATGGAGGCTCATGTTGCCTTTCACCATCCATCTGTGGGCAGAGAGAGAGCGAAGACAGGCCAGTCTGCTTTTATTTGCACAGCATTTCCATTCAGGGTGATGAGGCTTGCCAAGGTTTCACAGGTTCTGGTAATTTAAGCCTTGCTCCTAGGGTCTCAGTAGTCTAATTTAGGGGGTTTAGACAGCAGGTCAGGGGCGTAGGAGCATTTTGGTTGAATGGGTCTGAGTTGGGTTGGTCTGTCTCTCAATCAGATCCTTCATGAAGTAGACAGGAGGAGGAGAGCAGGGGCCACCACAGCCACTGCATGAAGTTTTTCATCCATCCATTGCTTTCCTCTCACACTCCCTGTCCTTCACCCTTTCCCTGTCTTTTTCTCCTTTTCCCTTTCTGCATTGGGGTTCCACTGTGCATATAGTGCAGTAGCAGCCCCAGAAGGGTCGTTCTCAGGCTGTTGACATTGCAAAACTGTAAGTTTTAACAACTGTTTAAAGAGCACGGCTGGGGACACGGGTCTGTGACTCTGAATGTTTGGAGTGTTAACAGGGCCCTGGGTAGCACGGCCCAGCACAGCTCTTGAAGGGGATTCAGAATGACATGTTTGGAGGACATGTTTGACAAGCCTGGTCATTGTGGCTTAGTGTTTTTCCCACCCATGCCAACAAAGCTGGGACAGTGTTGGGTTCACTACCAGATCCAGGACACTACTCTAATCCCATGACACAAAAGTTAAAAGTGAACTGTGTGTATGTGTCTGTTCATTCGATGATCTACACACTTGACTAGTGCATTGCTGGACATCTAAGGAAGTGAAATGTTGATTTGTGTTATTTTGGTCACACAAAACAAACAAACAAAATGTAACAACTATAAATAAGAAATATAGATTTCAGGCATGTCCCCAAAGTAATGACATCAGTAAATATGCTAATAGGATGTTACAAAAATGGTTGCTACTGGTCAAAGCATGGAATTCCTCAGAATCTCCCCCATATTCCCTATGGCTAAAAAAAAACCCCGCACCCATGAACATCTGAAGTTTGAACCTTTGGACAATATTCTCAGTATTCCCCCCTCCCCATTTGCATTTTGTTCCCACCAAAGTAAGTGTATGAATATCAACACATAGGAGATATTCTCTTAGTAATGCTTACTTAAAATGGATTTGCCAAATGTTGCTGCATCGCCCACATGTAACCAGTGACTTCTGCTCTCATGCTGTCATGATATCATAATGTTATAAGCATACATTAGCTAATTCTGTTATTCAGCTCCTTTAAATGTTCCATTTACTTTGACATCTATGTGTGAGTGAGAAAGATGGCTTAAACAAATGTTACAGATTGTTTCTACAGCCTGTAAGGTGTTTCAGTTATTCTTTTTGCCCCACGCAAACACAAAAACTGCACGCACACCAGCACTGAAACGAATCCATGTAATAGCAATTTTGCATGTTTTGTCAGTCAGTTTGGACCATTTTCTTTTTTAGAGGACAAGCCATGTGTTGAGGGAATAAAGGTTAACCATCAGCTAATTTAAGTTTTAATTTATTTATTTTTTCGATAAATCCAAATTATCTACACAGTAAGTGTATGCAGTTGAGAAATAAGGGGGAAAAACAACCAACTGCTCCCTGGAACAGGAATACAATACTGTGCAAAAGTCTTGAGTCAACACAAATTTCTTTTCATTTTGCCAGGGAAATTGGTATTTTGAAACATACATGGAAATACAGTATATAAGCCAATAAAACTGTGCTATTCCAGTGAGCCTGAAAGTCAGTATTTCATATCTCCACCTTTAGTCTTCAACATACCCTTGAAGCTCTTAGGCAAAAATTTTAAGTATTAAGTATTTAAGTATTAAAGTCTTCAGGTATAGTTCCCCAGGCTTCTTGAAAGACAATCAAAGCTCTAATTTGGATGTTAGCTGCCTGTTGTTCTCTGTCAAGATGATTTCACACTGGGTCAATAATGTTAAGGTCCAAGCTATGGGAACGTCCGTGAATAGCTTATTGATTTTATTGTGTTTCTACCCAGCTATTTGCTTTTACTGCATTGGGGTTTGGGATCATCGTCATGTTGAAGAAGAAAGCTGATGCCAATCAGAAGCTTTCCAGATGGTATTGCATGGTGGTTTGAAATCTGATGGCACTTTTCTATGTGCATAATTGCATCAATTTTGACAGGGTCCCCAGCACCAATGACTGAAATTCAGCCACAAACTACAAGAGAACCATTGTAGTCGTCTGTCCTGACCTCTAACAAGAGATGGAAATTGAGAAGAATTGTTTCCCAGAAGTTAAATTCCTTGAAATTGTTAGCCTACCTGACTATCGATTCCACTTATCAGTTCCACTTGCACTTGCACTACAATTATCAGTTCATGTGTGGTTCATGTGTGCTTGCTAACGCAAAGCTAGCCAAAATTCCAGAATGATGATGAAGCATCATCTCAGATTTTGTAAGGACCAAGATATGTCTAGTTTTTAGCTAATAACTTTTTTAGAATCATATTGTAATGCAAAAATACTATTTCATGCTTGTCAAATGTTATCGTTGGCATTTTTTGTACATTCAACTAAATATGTTAGCACAAATGAGGTATTTCTGTAATATGCTGCTAGTAACAAAGTTCATAAGGATACACTTTAGAGTTGTATAGACTAGTACAGTAGTGTCTTTACCTTACATTATAAAGCACCTTGAAGCAATCTGTTGTTGTGATTTGGCACTATATAAATAAAATCCAGATGAATTTAGCAGAATTTGTATTTGTGCTAAGCTGTTCGTTATCTGCAGACAAAACACTGATTCTTCCCTAGGTGTTGTATGGTTGAATTACTCAAAATGTGTCAGTATGTAGTGGTTTAACAAATTTAAAAAAAAAAACCCACTAAACTATTGCTAAACTAATACAAGAACGTCTGGCTCTTTGGAAGCAAGATAGAAAGAAATTATGGATGACTCAAGACTTTTGTGCAGTAGTGTACATTTTTACTCATGACTCAAAGATGTAAGTGAGACGTCTACTCTACTACAGTCAATGGCTGGGAAAATCTGGTAAGTTTGCAAACCCTGCGACACCTTTGCCAGTTTCACTGATATGAGTAATAATAATAACAACAGAAGGAAACCTAAGGAAATAACTCCCTTTTAAAGCAACAATCTAACTGCACCACAGCCATGGAGCAGACCCAGAGAGATATTTGGATGAGGTTAATTTCAATAATGAGTGTAAATACCCTCCATGGCCTACTCACTAACAATCCTCTTTACTGCCCGCTTCACATTTTATTTAATTACTTAAGATTCTCAGTTGCATAAGTGTACGTTTATGGCCTCATTGTTAAACTTTTTTCATTGCTCTTAGAATTTATGCTTTCATTGTGAGTTCAGTGCTTTATAAATTTTTTTATATTTTAGATTACATAAGTTGATCGTCAGTTAATTAAGTACTTTTAATTTACAGATAAGCTAACTTTATATGAAAATGATCTGTCTAGTACAACCACCACTAAAGCTAGTAGCAGTTTTCACAACAGAGGCTATTTTTGTCCATCCTATAGGCCTCAAGTTACTCATTGATCTGATTTTGAGTTCTCTCGTTCAGAATCACCGCAGTTATGTCCCTCTCAAGATCTGTACGAATTTGTCTAGGTTACTCACTGCACCCCTAAAACCAACCTCTAAATCATATCTATGACATCTCCCCATCATTGGTTTGTTGCCAGTTTACCTCATGGCAAAATCCCATCTGAGTTATACCCCAACCAACCCCTCTTTATAGTTCCCAACTCAAACATGGACAGCCTCTGGAAAGGTGCAGTTCAAGTTGTTTTCACTCGGATGTCTCTCAAATGAAGTATTAACAGACTAAAAAATACCTCAAAGACATATCAGGTTTTAGTTTGGGCTAAAAACAGGGTGTAAGGGAGTAAAACATTAAGAACCCTTTGTGAACTAATATCTTTGAAATTCTCCAGAGATGTGACAGAAATGCTTTTTATTCTTTTCATTAGCATATTCTGAACTTTATTACAGGATAAAGTTTGTTGTCAGCATTTTTTTATTGTCAGAATAATGTTTAGGATTTTTTTTTTTTTTTACAAATACAGAAAGGCTGAGAGGGCCTGGCTGAAAGTTTAACTTAAAGTTTTCTTTAGCTTACTTCTGGATCCACTGAACTGCCTTTTTCCAACACAAACATGCAGTAGCAGGATACGGTACATACCTATTTCACAAAAGAACTTTAACTCCAACCCAGAACACTGTGGTGAACATTTATCAAGTTTCATTTTACATACAGAGGCACAAAGAGCTGAGTGCTATGGGCGCTTACAGTAGGAGACAAACCTCAGGGCCCACATGATCTGCATATATGTGCCTAAAACCCCAACATACTTATGTCAGGATATTCCTTCTTTACATCTAAGGTACATTGTGGTCAGAGTGATATATTTTGTACTGAGTTGAGGTGAGGTGATGTTAAGTGTAAATAGTGACAAGTAGGGTGAAAGAAAATGAAATCCTAAAGTCTGTGTCCTGTTTTCAGATTTGATTGTGGGGAAAAACCACCATGATTACAAACAAAACTTTTATACTTCCTCATCTGACACCCTTTATGGCACCTCACTCCAGTCCCACACATACACACAGCTCGAAATATACATATTTGACCAACCCATGTACACACAATCTCATGCACAAAAAGTGGGAGACCATTTTCCTCAAATGGGATACGACAATCCAATCAAGCATGAAATCATGCTAAAACAGAGTAAACACAGCCAATTACAGAGCATTTTGCTGGATGCTGATTAGCGCGTGTCCCCCCGCAGGCTATAGTGAGGTAAACAGAAGCAGTGACCAACGGCGTGTTGACGTTCTCCCTTCACTTCACTTGCCCAACTGGATGAAGGATGACAAGTCAGCGTGCGTAATCTGTTGAAGGTAGAATAACAAATACCAAAGTGCCACTTCGGTTCCTCCATCCCCCGGCAGCCGTTTCCACCCCTGGAGGGCAATTTGGACCAAGATTTATTAGACATAATTAACTGACTGTGCTGCTCCTGTCTTAGCCCTGATATTTAATTTGCTCACTTAAACAAAAGACAGTCAAATGGGATGCATGCATTCTCGACAAATGCCTTTTGTTAGACTTACTATGCTGCTATCCTGAAACTTAATGAAGTTTACATTGCTAACAAAAGACACATGTGGCAATACACACAAATGCACACATGCCAGAGATTGACTGCCTGAGAATAACTCTGATTGTTTTAGCACAATAATACAAAGGTTAGATTAGAATAAAAGTAATTTTAACAACAACAAAATGCTTCTTCTTTTTTTTTTTGGAGTTCCAGATGATGATGCCATATTACTGCAGGTAGGTTCGTGACTTACACTGTGAACCAGATGTTTATAATGCATTTTGTACATGCATAAAGTAGGATAAGCATAGATATATTCTTCATAGCATCCATACATGTATAGGTAGATTACACCAGGTTAGGTTTTTCTGATGGAGCTATGTGGAGAATGTCTGAATGTGTGTTTAAAGAAAATATTTTTAAAAAAAATACCTAGACAGCAGTATACTTAATCCTTTTCCTTGAAATAGGCTTTAACATATTTAACAATGTATATTTAAGGATTAGTTTTGTTTGTGCCAAAGTCTGACAGACTAAGGTTTATTAGAACACAGATGATAAGCCGATTGAATAATTTACGAAATTTCAATTTATGAAATTTATATGTTTTGCATTTACAAACAGTACAATCTTTTTTTTAACAACACTTGTACAGTTTCTCTCTCTGTAGAACTGTTACACCTCCTACAAATGTTTGTTTACCCAAACACCAACAGATTTCAGCTTTTATCACTCTACACTCACAATGTTTAAACGGGCAGATCCTCATTCACAAACAAAATTATGTAATTGCAGCAGTGTAAACCTTTATTCCACTCCCGTCCTCATTCTGTCATCATGCACAGTTGTAGGAGTGGTCTGTACACTGTACCTAACCAGTCAAGATAAAAGGCCCCTGAGCTAAGCTTAAACAAATATTGTGCATCAGACTAGTATGCAATTTTCCAGTGTGCACCAAAAATAGTCAGTTTTTGATAATGTACAGTGTATTAGTAGACAATGCAATGTAAAATAAATTTGTATTTGTGGCTTATGTGTGTATATGGTGTGGCACCAGATATTACTGGTAGATTTGTATTATTTGTATTTAAAAAAAAAAAAGGTTGAACAGAGTTCCACCACAGTGTGTAAATGTTTTTATATCATGTTTGAACGGTTGGACGCCACCTCTCAGGCTCGTCCAGCTGCTCTGCATTAAGGCAGAAGTGTGTTTACACTGCATTATCACACGTTCCCTTCTGAATTAAGGAAGGTGAAATAACAAGTCACTGTCAATACATGTATAATTTTTTTTGCATTTTTTTCTTCAAATTTTCCATATTATTTCTATCAGTTGTGCAGCATTTTGTCATGCATACTTACTAAACAGGAAAGAAAAGCACGAAGAGCACATCACTTGCGGTATTGCTTTCCTCTGCACTTCCTGATTCACTTTTTAATGGAGACAGGGTCTTGGGGTCTTTTAGCATTAAATTTCCACTGTTTGCACTACTGCAGCATGTGCAGCAGTAACAAATGGTGATATAGTAAACCCTGGAGATGAAGCACGTCTATAAATGCCCTTTCCCTGGAATAGTGATCTGATATTTCATTGAAAAAAAAAAGTAAATATGTTTGTCTGGTTGCTTTTTTGTGGTGGACTTTGATTAATATTGTGTCTTTTGCAAACAGCATTGAAGCATATTCCTTTGCTTTTTTAAAAAAACTAAAAACTGTATATGAATACTACTTTGAATAATGTACATTGCTTTGAAGAAATCTGTCGACAGAGTGAGAACAAAAGCATATGCATACAAAATCCACGTGCACTATGTGTATCTGTATATGTGCGCATGTGTCTTTGTGCATATGTGGATGAGTGTGTGGCTGAGCACATGTACGTGTGTAATGACAAGACGGAGACAAGGGATGCCCTGAAGCTGCTTGTTCCATCTGATGAGACAGAGTCAAGCTCTGATAGATTTCATCTACCTTGCCTTAACCTTAATTTGCAGGGATGCGGCACGTCAAACAGCCTCAGGACCAATGGAATCTGTCAGCCAACTTCAAAATGTTTCTCCATTTCTTTTTCTCCTGTAACAAAGGGGTTCAAACGTGCATCCACTCAAGCAGGAAAATATGAGGTTTTTGTTGAGAAGCCAGCATTTACACTTGAATTTCAAAAGTACTTCAAGGCATTTACAAACTAACCTGTTAGCCATTTGGAAATGATATGCATACCCTGGAAATGTGTCATATATTTGCTTAAAGCAGTTCTAAACATTCAAACTTCATGAAATAAATAAGTATGATAATTTAGGAAGACAATATCTGTTTAATTCATCACTGTTATCCTCCATACTGGTAGTATTGTCCTCTTGCCAAATAGCTTAATGTGGTAACTTTTTCATATGATCTTTCTATATATGTGAATACATACAATTTACTATATTTAATGTAATATTCACTGTATTTACCATTCAAGATGCTACTGACCCAAATTAGTTAAGTACAGACAGACGGTCATTGTCATTTTTTTCAGTTCAGGACATAAAATTGCCTTTTAGTAGCGGACACTTGTACTCTCAGTGATAATGTAACTACTTAGCAAAAGATGGCTTCCAATCCAAGAAAGTCCAATTTCTTGTAGTTCAATTTTGTACAATTTGGGTGATTTGGCTAACAGCAAAATGTGTGTGTGTCTGTGTGTGTAACCATGTTCTGTACGTGCAAGTGTGCATGATTGTGGTTCTTGAGTTCAGCTGTTTGCTTCTTTCCACAGAGTGCCTCTGTGGTTGCTTACTTGGCCCTCAATGCCGGAAGTCCCCCACCAGTCGCATGTGACATTGGTTCCTGACACCCTCGTGTTTACAGCGAGCACAGACGAACACAGCCCCCTCCAGAAGCATTTGTCCTCAGTAAAAGAGGAGGTGTTTGTCCTTCCAAGCCTCTTGGGAAATTGTCCACCGCTCTCGTTAAGCGGCTCCAGACCACACTGAAAACACAGGCCTGTCCACAACAGATGTTTGTTTTGTGTTGACTTTGCTCTGTTGCGCTTGGAGCATAAGAATAGAATCCTTATGGAAGCTGTTGTCCACATGTGCCCCTTTACTGTGGAGACTGTGGTTGGTGGATTAGATCAACAGCAAGAATTAGCCCCAGACTTCATGTTCAAAGTCATTTTATTGATTGAATTGTTTATTATATGTAAAGATTTCCCAATTAAAACCCTCTCATATTCACTCCAGAAATTAGCACAACTTACAAATAAAAGAAAATCGAACGTCACTCTCTTAGGAAACGTAAATGAGGTTTTAGATGTAGATTCTTTCATACTTATGACTTCCTGATATATGTATTACTTCCCATCTGTTTTATGGTGAAAGGTCTGAAAGAAGATTTAAAAGAAAGAAAGCAAAAAGGGGAGAAAAGGGAAATATGACCCAGAACATTACCACCAGCCGGGTCATTAATGAGCATTGCTCATGCTGTCATGGCAACTATTATCACAGTGATGTCGCTAATGGCATCTGAGACAGGGCAGGAGAAATATGTGAAAATTATTGTCAGATTCAATTAGGATCCTTTCGTCTGAACTCAGCTGGTCCTCCTCCAGGCCTCTCATTGATTAGCTATCAAACTGAAAGAAGAATGGGAACGGTGAAACTCAGACACCCTGATGTGAGAGTCATCACAGGATCCTGATGCTCACTGATAGAAGAAGGCTGACCCTATCCAGCAACCTTAATCAGCATCATTGCTGACATATTTATATTAGTACAAACTATCATCTGCACTCAGAATATAATTGTTCTGACAGTGCTTGCAATGGCAGTGTAGACCGTTCCGTATTATTTCTAACAAGAATTAAATCAGTACATAGTAGCCAAAAAAGAAAGAAAAAAGAAAAAGTGGACCTACATGAAGACTTGACTTAATCAAGGGAGTTTGTTATCCATTTTTGCATAAGACCAGAACTATTGCTGTGAAACTGAAAACAGGGAAACAAGGCTTAAGGAAAGCAGGATGTTGAGAGTGAGTTCATCTTAATGAGAACTGTATTGGCCTGATGGACAGGTGGTTTGCTGAAACAAGTGAAAAACAGTGCGGATGTTTAAGAGCTGGCTGCTGGAACAATCTGGATTGGGGAGTCAACATGTTTGTGTGCTTTGGAATGCATGAGGTTGTGGTGGCGGGCCACATGAGAGCAACCGGCCTGGATGGTCAGATTCCTGTGGTCAGACAACGACAGAGCTTTTGCCCCCGTTTCAGAAAAAGAAAAGCAAAACCTCACTCATGTTTGGCCTGCAGTTGACTATGCACTCCAACTTTTAGCTAGCTAAATTGCCTAACTCTCTAACAGAATGGCATATATATATATATATATATATATATACATATACATATATATCAAAGGCTAGCCAGCCATAAAAGACTGAATTATGAACTGGACTCGTGTTGAGCTGAATGAAAAATACCTATATAGTTAATAAACCACCTTGTCTGCAACCTTACTGTAAACCACAGACTGCAGCACAACCATGCCAAGACTAACCTTTAAGGTTGTTGGGATTGTATCATGGTGCTGATGCCTTTTGAACTCATGTGACAGCAATAATAGTAGGTTGTCATATGTAACTCTTCAGGAAATTTAAAGCCAAGCAGACAATGCAGCTTTTCTTTCCATACACTGAAGTTGTCTATTGAAGAATTTAATATACCTAAAAGAATACTGAAGAATCACTGTTGACTGGTAATAAATCTGGCTTTAAGGCATCAGTCATAGTGGCCAGTCTTACCATAGTAACAGCACTGCTATGTACAAGCAGTGTTGGGAAGTAACGGAATACATGTACCGCTGTTACGTATTTAAAATACAAAATATGAGTAACTGTATTCCGTTACAGTTACCATTTAAAAAGGTGGTATTTAGAATATAGTTACTTTGTTGAAATAAATGGATTTTCATGTTTCATATTGTCGCGGGTCAGGACTGTTTGAGTTTTGTTTGACAGCTATGTTACAGTTGCCATGGTTACAGGGCCAACTATGTGTTTCCTGGGTGAGAGAGCGCCTTTTTGTTGTTGTTGTTGTTGTTGTGCTAAGCTACAGAATGCTACAGACATAGCCCTAAAGAATGTAGCCTCATGGGCAGTGAAGTCCGTGTTGCAGGGAGAATGGACCGCCATACCCGTTATGTGTCTTTGAGCGCGAGGAGGGAGAAAAAGGAAGTAGAAAAGTACGAGCAGTCACCGAGCAGAAACGGGAGCTGGAAGCATGTAAATATAATAATAACCACTGCAGCCAAGAAGAGTGCCTGATGAGCCCAGTTGTAACTAAGCTATTAAGACTCAATTGTACACCGTGTTCGTGTTTTCCTACGAAATGATAAGTTCCGTTGGAGCAGCCTTTCAACGCCTCTCTCTGTCTCTCGCTAGCAGAGTTGACCCAGACAACAGACAACAAAGCTAGTTTTCGGCTACGAGCCCGACACAGAACCCGACGTATTAGCCAGAGGTCCCTTTACTACGGTTCGGAGCCGCGGACCTTCAGTAATAATAATAAATCACACAGCAATAGTACATTTATGCAGTTGTAAAAAGCATGATAATATATTAAGTAATCCAAAGTATTCAGAATACGTTACTCTCATTGAGTAACGTAACGGAATACGTTACAAAATACATTTTGGGGCATGTATTCTGTAATCTGTAGTGGAATACATTTTAAAAGTAACCTTCCCAACACTGTGTACAAGATCGGATCTTGGACTTCACAAGACAACTTTCACAAGATCTACGATCAACTCAGCCCCTGGGGATTAGTTTAGAATCCCAAACCAATGTCGTTTGGCTCATCTGTGCTTCATTTTTTTCACTCAGTTACCTAGCCAGCTCCTATGGGATTTTCAAGTTTGACTCAGGGTGTTTTGGAGGCGGCCAGTCCTGTGGTGGCGAGAGACACAGTGGTCTGGCTTTGAGAATCATCAGTGATGAATCTCAAAGGAAGAGAAGTAACTAACATGGTTACAGCTTTCTTCCAACGTAAATACAGAGCCTTTGATGTTTGGTTTGTTTTTGAATGCGGGTTTGACATGATGGAGGAGCGCTATATTGTCTATGACGTCTAACCTACTGTGTCAAACCTTTCTTTTCTCTTGGCTTTTTGCTGCCTTCTCTTTTTCAGACACAATTCAGACATCATTGTTTTTTTTCAACCCCAGCATTATCTTTGCTCGTGATCATTTTTTAACAGGTGTGGCAGAAATTTTGGTAGCAGTCATTTTATTAAGTTGTTTCTTATCTTATAATAATGCATAACATTGAATAGCTGGACTCAAATGATGCAGACCAAATAACTGCTATTACTTCACAGAACCATCACACAGCTTGACATGCGTGCAGAGAAAGGCTTTGAAAAAGGAGCATGAAAAATAATTTTCAGGCCAAAACCAAAAATTATATGAGATGAAGCAAATCTAGTGCTTTCGTACAAAAGGGAAATTCTTTGAATTCCTGTGGATGTGTTTGAAGGTTTCCCCTTCCTTATTTAAACTGTAACAACTTAGAGAAAGTGGTGATTTTAGAGTAGATGGATAAGGTGAATGAGATCTAATGACCACAACAAATGCACTACCTCATTAGACTGCTCACTAAATACCTCCATTCTTCTATGTTTAGCAGGGCATAAAAGCTGAATCCCAGCAAACACAGTTTTAAGCTCTGTACTTCTCATACTGGCACAAATAAAGCTATTTAAACAGACATGCAAGAGACTTGCCACTCATAATGAGTGACATCTTTCAAATAAGGCTAATGTTAATACGGATAAATAAAGATAATATATACCAATCCATATATGTCGTTATCCTATTATGAAATTGTAGTCTGTGGTACGGCCCATTGGAAACTTTTAGACCTGCCTGTGTTTTCTCAGAGCCTATTAATAAACTCCAGTTCGAATGACAGAGTGTGTCCCGTGCAGACAACACATGTCAGTGATGAGAGAGTGACACAGAGAGAGGAAAGTCAACTCGACCAGAGAGCTAGCCTACCACAGTCCTATTACTATTTACAGAGTGCAGACTGCTTGTTCAGAGACAGGATCTCTTGCTTGTTCTGGCTGGATGGTGCCAAATCACCTTACCATCTTTCAGCCCCTCTGCCCTGCTGCAGTCACCACCTCTGTTGTTTCTTTTACACCGACTTCTAGCCCACTACCACCTCATTTGCTCTGGCAGTGTTGGCTTCCTCATTACTCTCACAACCCACTTCCCTTTGACTATACGGGCTCTAACCACACTACACCCACTGGTGTATGAGAGAATCATACGTTTGATGTAAGAAAATGAAAAACTTGTTCAAAAGCAAGCAGCCATATTTGTGTAATTTCAGGGTATCGTTGGGGAGAAAGGACAGTTTGAATGTAGTGATATGAAAATAAACAAGCGTTGCTTGTTTGCAAAAGAACATGCTCATTTGAGGACAATCTTTAAACAAAAAAAAATAGGATAAAATACGTAGAGGACGATATATAATATTTAGAGAGAATTATTTCCTCTTTTGCATATATGGATACTTTAAATGTGAGTCAAAGTTTACATTCCAGCATACCCTAGAAACAATTTGACCTCTAGGACAAATGCAACCACCAGACCAACCTGGCAATAGAAACGCCTTTCCTAGAACAGTAAATGGTTTTGTCTCCATGTTTCCAAAACAGATGATACAGAATTCTTTGTGGCCTTTTGAAGACTTGTATCTAGCTTGTTTTCATCCCTCAAAGCTAAACTTGAACAAAAGGCCATACATCGGGAGGAAAAGGTATTTGGACTTGGTTAAGTATCTTTTGGACCCATGATAATGATGGGTAAGAGGTCAAAACAGTGGCACAAAATTTCATGTGCTTTGCGTGCAACAATCTAGCTTTTGATGCAAGATCAAAAAGAAAGCAAGAATTGTCATGGAGGATGCACTGATCTATTTGGACAAATCCTAGCCGTATATGGTTCTGAACCTTCTCCCATTCAGTCCAAGTGCTAACAATAGAACACACCTGTTGGCCATTACTGCAGAGACACCAGACACCATGTAGAGACACCAGGCTCTCTCCCACATGGCTGCTGCTGACATATAATGTAGCTTGTGGGGAGAGACTCTTTGAGGGCACATTTATATAGATATAAAAGGACCCACACTTGAACAATCACGACCGACACTAAACATTAGAACAACAGAAAGCCAGGCAGATGCATGAGAGCCATTCAAGTTTTTGTCTCTGTACAGTCTGATAAAAAGTCCCTGTGTATGTGTGTCTATTCGTGTGTGTGTTTGTGGCTAGGCCTGCTACGGTGATACTAGAAGATGACCAGGTTGAAATGATGAATATACAATATATGTGGCAAACTACTACTGTATTTTAAATAAGTTACACAAAATAAAATGTCTTTAGGTGGAGAGGAAGTTTAAAGACAAAAGGAAATGACTGCCCCCATAATGTTGCCCTACTCATGAGAACTTTCCAGTATGAGACCTCAGTGAGTGCTAGGAAATTCAGAGGTTTATAGTCTGGACTTTCTGTGGTCCTTACTGAAGAACCAACTACATTCCCCTGCTCATCATGTTTGTCTTTTTCTTAAATGCCTGGTTCCCAGCATACGGTGGCCCTGGGAGGCCAAACGGACTGAAACTTAAGAAAACACCAGCAATAAGAAAAACGCTGCAAAAGCACACAAAACACAACGGAAATAGGATAAAAGAATACAGAAATGATTCATATAATACTGATGACGGTTTTTTAGGCTAATAGTTAGGCTAACACACTTACCTCTCATCTTTTTTTTCCTCACAAAACCGATAGATCCTCCACTTCTTTTAAGTGTCTCCCAGCGCAGTTCTTAGCATATATTGGTTCCTGCAACTGGTCCATCGGGTTATTGTCTCCCCAGAAACACTTCCCTTGTGCTTTTAGAAATCAGTTTTTTTTCTATGTCTATTTTGTTTTTTCCTATTTCTGTTGTCGTTTTTCCTATTTCCGTTGTGCTTTGTGTGCTTTTGCAGCATTTTTCATATTGCTGGTGTTTTCTTAAGTTGCAGTCCATTTGGCCTCTCAGGGCCACTGTACCAGCAAGTACCAGAATGAAAACTGGATAGAAGTATACAAGAGAAGTCTGGCCCACAGTAAAAAAGATACAAACAAAACAAACAAAGAAAAAAAAAGCATGATTGAAATCATTAATCACCTAATATAAAGTCCTTCAGTAAAAATTTCAAAGTAGAAGAAAATCTTTAAATTAACAGATAAAAGTGTAAAACTTAAGTTATGGTTGGAACGAAAGCTTCAGTACATTTTCGAAATGTATTTGTTTTGTTTTTTTGTTTTTGTTTTGTTTTGGGGTTTTTTTTGGGGGGGGGGGGGGGGGGTGACCAATAAGATTTATAGCTATTCCCTGTATGGTTACACTTTTGGTAAGGTTACTTAGCCCTGCACTAGCCATAGCTGTAGCGCTCATTTAAGAGAAGCATTGCTGCTTTTATAGTAGTGGAGCACGTGAAATTTTAATGTCTATTATTTCAGCCTGTTTAGTCGAGATGCCTGAAGCTTTTTCTCCACGAATACACAGCACTGGTGAGTAACTGACTTAGCCGACTTGCTAAAATGTAGCATTGCTCACTTTTTGTAAGATTAGTGATGAAGAAAGTAAGGTTTTGTGGAACACGGAAAAATTTGAAGAAATTGTGCCCGAATTGTATCAAAGTCTCGAAACAATCTGACATTCATCTCTGCAATGACACCTACGGTCTGCTTTTGGTATTGCCACATCTTACTATAACAATCATAGCATATGTATGTATATACTGTACGTCTGTATGTACCCTTAATGGGTTTTTGACCTAAACTTTGCAAGAAAACTCATCACACATGCTCCAATTATTAATATCTATATGTTTTTCTGTTTTTTAACATCTATTTAAAATCCCAGTTAATTTGATTTTTGTGTGTTACGTTGTCTGTTTGGACGTTCAGCATATGTCAATAGTACATAATAGAGCAGGGCGATATGACCAAAAATATTTATCACAATATAGATTTGAAAATTTGCGATAATAATATAACTGTCGATATAACTGACACTAGACAAAATACTTTACAACTCCACAATTTTATTAGTGCAAAAAAAAACCCCATCAATGTATTTTCACTTAAACAAGCAGCTGTTTTTTTACATTAAAGTTGTATAAAAACGTAACAGTGCAAATGCAAATTCCTTGCTGACAGTTTAACCAAAAGGCATTTCCAGTGGAAATTGGCCGACATATCCTCAGCATAACCATGTATAATATCCACAAAACTTAAAAAGAGGTTATACACACACACAATACGGTAATATTATGTTGAAGCACAGTACGTATCACTCCGCGAGGCACCTGCCTAATATAGCCGTAATGCTCCGACAATCCATCAAGCGGTGCGGGTTCGTAGCTTAGCAAAGTCGTACTAAAACATTTGACAGATTTTCGAGCGCCGTGTAGCACATAAAATCGTTTCGAGGTCAGTAAACACAACCAGAATCCAAACATAAGGCACACGGGATTATAAGGGGCACTGTCGATTTTCAGAAAAATCAAAGGATTTATTTTAAGTGTGCCGTATTTACCAAAAAACATGGTAATAACGACGGCCCGCTAGCATGCTCTACCAAAAATAGTGCTTTGTTGTGTATCTGACGGACGAAAGCTAAACCAGTTCCACACCACTGAAGTTGCAGCATTTTTACAAACCAATTCTGGTTCATCCGTTTCATTCAACGATCCGCTTTCGCCCTTCTCATTCTCCGTCGCTGCCGTGCCTTTTTCGCCATGTGCGTATGAAAACAAAGGCACTACTCATGCGCGTTTTACCCATATTCTGTCACGATTTTTCATTTTCTTGTCGTTGCCCAACATTATACCGGTATTACCGTGAACGGTATGATATGGCCCAGCCCTAGTACATAACTTAGCGGACACCATCTGCAAGGGAATTGAGTTTTACTCACTGCTACTGTGAAATGAAGAAGTTGAAAAAGTGTTGGGGGCCCGGCAAAAACTGCTCATAGGGCAGATTTGTACTGGTCTTGATAATGCTGTTCTGTTAAACAACCACATAGTAAAGCATTTCACAGTTTTAAAATAAAATATATTTTTAAAAAAAGATTTTAGGTTGATTGTGATAACCACAGGTTTTACAGATTTGATTATTGCCTAGTTTGTGGGTAGGTTAACTGTAACTCAATAATCTTACTGTAGGTTACATTAACCTGGCTGTCTAAAAAGTTCCTACAAGCTGTCTTTTGCTGTGATTGTTTCTGCTGTGCTGGCTGCTGATTCTTAATTCTTAAATTTTTCAGGAATTTGAGGTGTCATCGGATGTGTTCTGAATTCCATCAATCAAACAGCAGGTGAGCCACCTACTGAAAACGGGTGTTGGAGTTTAGTAGACAGAGCACTTTTCCCTGACTTTCCAGATGTTCATAGAAGAATGATAACTTTCTCTTGTTGGAACTTACCCTTACAGTCTGACTACCTGAAGTGCTAGAGGGCAAAGTGTGATAATTGAATATAACCAGAGTATCATTTTAACATTGTTGTGCTTGTATTATGGTTGTCCATCCTCCTGGGTCTTGTTGTTCCTACCCATATGGAAAAGATATATATAAATCTTATAAAGTTTGTATCTGTCTTGTGTGAAACTTGTATGAAAAGCATACAAGAGTGAAAACAGATATAAGATCCCTTGAAAAATAATATAAATGAAACTTGTATGTTTTGGATACTTACTAAAACAATATATGAAAGTAATAAGAAAGTGGCCACTTTCATGAGTAAATCATATAAGCCTTATATGATTCACTATATGAAGTAGGCCACATCTTATGCAAGTCTTCTATAAGTTTTTACTATTGGGTAAGGTTTACTGAGAGCTTACAGGATTAGAAAAAGCCAAGTAGATTTGGGATGTCTGTGGCTCGGGTGGTACAGCAGGTCATCTACCAATCAGAAGGTCAGTCCCTAACTCCTCCTGTGTCATAGTTTCCTTGGGCAAGGTATGAACCCCAAGTTGCCCCAATGCATCTATTTTGAGTCAAAACTTTGGACAACTGGGCATCAAATGATAGACAACAGTGAATAGGTTATTGTTTTGGCCTATGGATATGAGGGATTTTATAGGATGCTTTTGTAAATCCTGCAATGTGTTAATACTAAAACATCAGGGTGTATTAAGACCAAATGTTGTAGACTTTTACCTACTTTATGTTTTGGCTTGAAATGTAACTTTGGAAATATAAATATAACTGCAGTTTAAAACACATAAAAGCATGGCAACCATCTTTATACTATGTAATAAACAGTAAAATAATAGATGCCTGCCTCTAACAGCTGGCACTTTTAGCTTTGTTTTAGCTCCAATTCTTCCAAAAATCTTGTAGCACAAATTCTGACGAGAATAAAAGCACATTTTGTGAACATGCTGGGAATGTGAGTAGCTTACTGAAATCAGAGAAATATGAAAATATTGCTTGATTGTCTATGAACATTTGTCAGCTTAGTGCTCACAATTAATTTACAGTCCATCCACTTACAAAAACCAAACCCCGTCTTCTTTTGTCATCCGCAGAAATCAATTTAGGAACCAGAGAATGGCCTCTTTGGCCCACTCATTATCCTAGCATACGATGTTGCATTTGTAATTCTCATGTAATCAAAATTGTCATTGATGTGTGCTCTCGTCCCTCTGGCAAGGCAATTCATGAAACACAGAGGTAATCACAATAACTGTGTAGTGACAGAATATGCTGATTATGTGATTAAGTGTGCATGTAATTGGCATTATTGTTATTTTTAGCTAGAAGTTAATTGCTAATGGAGATCCTAGTAATTGGATCACCGAATGGCAACACTGCAAATCTATTAGCTCCCAATAATTGCTGCAAAGTGAGAACAGAAAGAGTGGGTGGAAGGTGTTTATGGGGGGATAAGTATCTGTCTCTGTGTGGAAGTGGGGATACAGATAACTTGTTTAAAATGTACAGCAATGCACTTAAAGTGGGAAAGGTGTATAATGAATAATGTTAGAAGACAGATACCTTTTTTGTTGTCATTGTTCAATGTTTGTACTCTCCAGTAATATGTTATTGCGAATATGATCTGTGGCTAACAGCAATAAAAAGAGAAGGACAGAAAAAAAAGTGTTTTGCTCAGCATAGGAGAATGAATATGTATATTTCAAGATGGCAAATAGACGGGCTGAAGACAGAGGAAGGAAAAAAGAACTGAATAGAAAACAGAAACAGAGAGAAAGAAAGACAGGAGCCTGTGCTGTATCATTTGACAAGGGACCTCTCCAGTGCTATCAGATGGAGGCGTCAGAACGATCAGTCTCACACACACATGCACGCACACACACACACACACACACACACACACACACACACACACACACACACACTGTCTACTTCCAGAGCAGGGACCAGCCGCTTGCTGATAGAACAGGCCCATTAGGATCCTGCTATCGCCCTCCGCAGTGGAGAGATTGAAAGGCCCAGATAGCTGCTCTGCAACCCTCAGTCCCAGGAAAATCATTCTGTATCAGTCATTGGATCCCTAACTTGAGACAGAAGGAAGAGAGGGAAGAAGCTACCACGCAGAAAGGGAAAATGAAAGGCAGGTTAGACACCTACTGAGAGTTAAAGAGGGAAAATTCGAAGGAGGGAAAGCAGAGGGGGAATGACAGAAGCTGTCAAAGAGGAAGGAAAATTCAGAGAAAGACAAAAGGAAGAATGTGCGGGTCTTTGTCTTACTGTCGACATAATGTTTACCAGAGGAGACAGCAGCAGATATCAGTAGTCTTTCTAAAGTCAATGCTTATATTGTCTGACAGAGATGAATCCCATCCTCCAACACAAAGTGTCCAACACACTGTGTCAGGATTTTATGCATCTCACAGTGACACTAAAGATTTCAGATGTAGACAATGGTGTGCTCTCCTCTAGTGCAGTAAGTCAGACTTCTAGTGCACTGGCCATTATCTCCTACTAGCTTCCCATAGGGAAAAACCAGTCATTTAGGCTGCAGGGCAGAGGGTCAGGCCAGAGCAGAGTGGAAGACAGGACAGGGGAATAGGGTACAAAGGCATGTCCTTTAATGGGCAGACACTTGACTGGCATGGCAGAGGCTAAGCTTGTGTATGTCCTCCTATCAGCTGGGACTCAGGAGCAGCTAGATACAAGGCACTTAGTAAATGACTTCCAGAGAAAAGGAAAAACTTTGTTCATTTGTGTGATGGTGTTAGGCATAAAAGCTATGTATGTACATTCATGTGTGCGTCTGTGAGTGTCAAAACTGCCCAGATACAGCTTAAGTGTGTTTTGCCTTTCTGTTTGTATGCTTCACCTGTGTGTGCGTGCATTAGTGGTAAAGCAGGCAGACTGAGGTTCATCTGAGTCACATTTCTGTCGTCAAGAAATTGGACTGGGAACAAATGACTGATTGACTCATATAAGGTGGAAACCAAAGAGGTCTGGAGGAACTGCCTATCGTGCATCTGATTGAGTGAATGAGTCATGCAGATTGAAATAGGCAGTCTGAGCTGGCGCTGACTTCACTTGAGCTGAGTGACTCTGGACATAAAAACAAAGTTTTAAAGTGCTGTGTGTGCACATATAGTGACTATGAATCTGCTGTCCTCTGTGTGGCAGGATAAGAGGCAAAAAGACAGTCTCTTGGATTTTGGCTGTTCTAATAACACCTTGCCATTGGGAGGCTAATGAAGCATGTCCGCTTTCTTTCCAGTGACAGAGAATGAGAGGGCGGACACAATCATTCACCAAAAGCACATGGAGTGATGCAAATTAAGAGCTCTCCTGAGGTCACGACAGCGAGTGTAACTTTTGCGCATCAACAATAGAAAGCAAGGAGGAGAGCCCAATCCTAGTGGTGTTCTTGCTTTGACTGTAAGGGTCGGTGGGTTTGTGGTGCTTAGACCTCAGGATGCCTTCTATTCTGCCCGGGGGGCCTCTTTAAAGAGCAAGAGCTGATGAGGCTTCACTTTGATACCACATAGTGGTTTAACGGTGCAACTAATATGCTCAATTCCCGGAGTCGACCCAGCCAAAGTAGCAATTCCACGGAACGGTAGATTTCTATTAATTAAATCATAATTGGGTTTTATATATTTATTTGGCGGCGACATTGGCAGGGAGTAAGAGTAAGATTAGGCAGAGATTTGCATGTAAAATGTACGAGCTTCATTACACTACCTTGGCAAAGACGAAATAATTCGCCTGCCTGCAGGGCACACAGATGGCTCTGTATGTTTGCTAATTTGCTCTCCTTTCAAGGTCATTAGTTCTGTTTGGGGAACTATCGAAAAAGTTTATTTGAGGTGGGTAAGTTCTTGAAATGCTTGCAATGTGACAGCTCCTTTTGTTGTAGGACTAAAGAGTAGAAACAAACTTCGACTTCACCGCAGCCAGCCACAGCGTAATACTTTTTTATGTATACCAGAATGTTGAAGATGAAGCTTTTTTGCACTGCTTTCCATGACTCAGTGGTCATATGCAATATGTTATTTTCTCCGCATTTTGTTCTCACCAACGCTAATGAGTGCTGTACAGACATAGTGTGCTACCTGGATGTTATCTAAACAACACCCAGTCATGTCTCTCAAGCTCATTACTCAGCAATGGTCGGGTAAGCTGAATCAATTTTTCAAAATACAATATTTACCATTTTCTCTTCCCTCTTTACAGAGGTCCTGTTTAGTTTTCTTGTGCAGGAAATTAGTTTTGACATAATGGGTTTTTGCCCTGCATTATATAAACGCTCAATGCACTGGCACAGACACAGCACGTGTTGCTAAGGCTTTGTTTGCCCAAAGACCTAGCGGCCTTCTTGTCACCCTTGAATGGTTGTAAATAATCTAGCATGTGTGCGTGTGTGTAGGTAGGTGTGTTCAATTTATTTTAAAAAAAATGGGGGGATGGGGTATTTTTTCCTCCTTTCCTTTATAGTTTCAGTATAAATCAATGACAACTTTCTCTCGCCACATTGTCTGAGATATTTAAGTGACTCCACGCTGCAACAGGACCTAAGATAAAACACAATAAAGCAACTTCATCCAAGAAAATCAAAGCTATGTCAGCATATTGTGAATATATGTACATATGTGGCTCTATATTTGGTCACGCCTTGTTAGTGGAACTGATTTATAAACCCAAGAACACAATAGGATTCCTTAACGAGAGAATGAGAGCGATAGTTATAGGCATAGATCTTTTGAGTATATGGCACTACTGTAAGTGTGATAATTCAAAATTAGCATGTCGAATTCTCTGTCTTCTGAGATAGGCAACATCACTGAGTCTTATAACACTGTTTCATTTAATAATGAAGCAGACAAGGGAAAAAGTTTAATCAGCCGGGTATTATTGAGGATATAGTGCAGACAGTCTTGCATAGTAGAATAAAACGAATCACTTTTATTACTATCTAACTGCAATTAGTTTAACCCTTTTATCTCTCACCATTTGTAACGCTATTTGCACCATTTCACAGAGCCTCGAAATTTGGGCAGTAACAGTGAAATTGATATAGTGTGGAAGATACCATCCACCCAGAGGGAAGGGTCTGATGGGGAGCGGGGGGCCCTGCTTATTTCACAGTCTGTCCTTACAGCTTAACTGCAGCAATCCAGTAGTTGTGGTGGAGTCACTCTTATACTACACCATTTCAACATGCATAGCATTTTTGCGTTATTGAATCAAGGTTGGATGAATAGTATTTTGTATCACCACACACTCGTACTTGCTGTTACAAATTGATAAATAAACTTACAAGCAGGACCATCTCAGTACCGTATGGATCGTATGTCCTGCAGTCCTACATCTAGCCTAAATGATGGTCTATGTTTGACAGGCCCTGATCTGAAACACCTCCTGTTCTTCTTCGTGAGACTCAGGAGATGGAAATTAAAATATTCTCTTTCCGAATATTAATATGACTAAGACATCTCATTAGCATACAGTGCAGGGAAGAAGTCTTTAATGAAGGTATCAGAAGGATCTTATTGTCTGGGGATTAACACTTTCTTTTTCTTAAAAGCCATTATTCAACATTGACTAATGAACGTATTGTATTTATTTGTGTTATTTTTGGTCTTTTCTTCATGTTAATTGGCTGTTTTCATATTTCTGCTTTTTGTTTTTTTTCCCTTTTTTTTCAAAATAGGGCATTGCAATTACTTCATTTTTTTCCTGTATAATTAGAGGTTAGAAATATTTGTTTATTTCACTGCTGCTTTAAACTTGAGATTGACAACAACTGAAAGAAATATATATCGGCGGTGTAGTTATTGATATTGACACTTTAGACCCCCAGTAAAATGAACAATTACAAACAGCACACTCTCCATAAACATATATCAGGTATGTCACCTGAACCGGAATTTTCTATAAATAATTTCAGATAGTAAAACAATCTGCTTTCATGCTAAAATCAGTTATAAAACACTGTACACAATCAGTTAGCCTGTGTTACTCCGACATTACCTCTTTCCCTGCTATTGATTAATGATTAGTCATGCATTAGTTTGTTAATATTCATGTTCATCAGCTCAACAGTAGTTCTAACTATTTTACAATCATACAAATAAGTTACCTTTAAACTCCGTTTTTGAAACCAAGCTATCAGGAAAACAGATTTAAAAGAAAATTAAAACAACACAAATACAAAACCAGGTGTCATTGTGACAAAAAAATTTCCAGCAAAGAAACTTTCTTTCTTTTTACTAATTACTATCTACTAATTAGTAATTAACCAACTCAGAAGTTCTGACTTTGAATTTAAAATAACTTACACTTATTCTGTCTTAGCAGTAACAGGAAACTAAGGCAAGGCACAAGCACTGCCCTGATCAAATCTAACTAATTTAAATATCTCCAGACCTCTGCTGTTCAAGAGGAAAGTGTGAGCTTAGATGTTTGGTAGTTGCACACAGATGACAAGATTTGCAATTCTTTCACTAAGTAAGGAGAATGTGTCTTGATCGTTGGCAGAAAAAAATGAGCAAGGCATCGTGCCACATGGCCAAAGACTGTGAGCCCAATGTTGGCAGCCTCAGAGGAGATGGCTACCTTCCAATCAACACTATGGGCTCCGTGGCTCATAAATCTTAAAGCAATATGAATTAGAAAATGTGAATTTGAAATGAAAAAATAAATAAATAAATATTTTTTAATAATTGCATCAGGTTTAAAGACATGTCATTTCTATTTTTTTTTTGTTTAGAAAAATTCAGTGTCTGAAATAATATAGCAGATCTTTTCCAAATGCTACTGTGTTCAGTGCTTGAGATGGATTTTAAAATTACATTTAAGTCATTCAAAAACTACGTAAATTGAGACTAATTACTTTTAGACTTATTGAAGTCAGCTAAACTACCACAAACTCATCTGCCATTATATATATATTAGTCTCAAAGCATTCGCGTGGATGCTGAAGCTATATTGAATGAATTGACGTGAACATTACCAAAACATAAAGTTTGGATAAAATTAAGGTGTCATGATTTTAAATGCCAGCTCTATTGCATTCAACTACATTTCATCCCCACCCCCAGCCTCCAGACTCCCAACCTGGCAAACCCCCTTTCGTCTGTTTTTCAGACCACAAAGAATAAAAGCGGTGGACTGGATCACTTCCACCCTGTACGTCACACAATAAACCACAACTGTCTATTACTAATTATTCTGCTTTTCAAAGGAGATTGTTCAGATACTATTGTGTAATCAGAAACGGCAAGAAATGAGCGAGTCATGTTTGTAAAGAAAAAAAAGGGGAGTTTTTGTAACCTTGTACTTCCTAAATATTTTAATTTTCCGCTTGAGAAACTCCCGAGACTCTCTGTGACTGGGGAAAATATAGTGCACAATGATTTATTCTTGTCTGGGGTCATATGTTAAAGACTGCACAAACTTCCTGGTTTGTGAGTGAACCAGAAAAAAACATAACTCTCACATACTTGTTGCCTCAAAAGGCTTTGGTGCAAATCTGGAAAAACACAGACTTCATTAGTAAAATGTTCATTACGTAAACCTATAGATTTCATACCTTAAACTGTATCATGATAATCTACAGTGTATATATGAGCTGTGCTTTGACGCATTTGTGTGCAGTTTTTCATGCCTTGTGTGTGTGTGTGTGTGTGCTTGTGTGTCTGACTAGCCATGCTCTAATGGGTTTGTGTGTGAGATTGGCTTGACTGTACTGCTCTGAAAGCAAAGAGAGGATAACAAGGAGATGCAGAGCAGAGAGAGAAAGAAACATAGAGAGGGAGAGAGAAAGAGAGAGGTACTCAGACACTCATTAGCCACCAGACGCTATCTGGAGTGTGTCAATAGAGTCATGTTAGTGGGGTGTTAAAGCATTGACCAAGATACGCTAAGAGAGGCTGAGAAAGACAGGAGAGGGGGGCAGAATGGGAAGGATACCAAGCGCTCCCCCACCATTGCAGCACCTGTCACACCTTGAGATAATCATCCATCATGTCTCGCCAGTGACTGGAGAATGTGTGGTCCTTTTTAATGGTTGCCATTGACACAATTCGTCTTCCCACCACCCACAGCCTGTCACCAAATTGCTACTGTTGCAGCGGGGATACATTTTATTGCACCTGTGCTAAGATGAGATGTGTGCATTCTTGTCTCTAAGAAGTTTTGTGTAGGGGTGACCAGATAGCCAGCGGTTGGGGTGCAGATGTCCTGAGCAACGAGTCCTTGATTTGATTCCCAAACTGTGTGGCCCAGTTACTGAATGTTGTTAACTTTTTTACATTTACTAATGCTCTAAAGTGAGAAATAAATAGGACGTTTTGTCTAGAAAGGTGCTGTTTCTGTGAGGGTAAAGAAACAGCACTTTCTGTTGTCAAACCTGAGGCAACTTGGGCATTCCTTAACTGACAAATTCAATGTGTGACATAAGAAAAGTATTTGAGGTTTTCTTCACTCTGCAGGATAAAGCCTGTAGCAATTCTTCATTCAACAAAAAGAGACAGAAAAATGGCATTTTGATGTGACAGCTTTTGATTTTACAGTCTGCTGAAAATGAACGAGTTTGTTCTTTTTATCTAAGTCATTACTTCTATAATGAACTCTTCAAGTAAAAACTAAAGTTACTATTTTACTGCAAAAATAAATGGCACTTTGATGTGCAAAAACAAGCTCAGGAGACATGTTTGTAACCCTTGAGAGCAAATATATCAGATATCCAGGCTTCACATAAATTCAGCTTCATTTCTTTCAGACAGAGGCCTAAGTCACGCAGGCCTAAGGAGTGGTCTGATAAGTACCAGTCATGAGGGAAAAATATGTATTCCCTGACTGTTTTTATGAAACTTAAATGCGAATTAATTCTAGAAAGGACACCCTGGAAGAGTGTGTACGTCTGGAGGTTGTTGGCAGTGAGGTATATGGTCCAGCATCACAAACCTTAACTACTTAGGGTTTAGGGTTTCACTGTTTTTTTAAGTTTCACTACGGCTTGGAGAGTAAATGGTGAGCTTTTGCAGGAAAGTCTTCCATGCAAATGGCAAGTAATTGCAAAAATATGCTAGTGACCAACGCAATCACAAGCAGGTTTCTGCTGCAACACTTGTTTGCAATCACTTACATTACAGCCAGCAACCTACTCCATAACTACTCTGCAATCAGTTGGGGACTGCACATTTTTCAACAGGAAGTTGCTGACCAGTCTTTAGGCCTGTGTGACTGAGGCCTCATATATGAATTATCACAGTTCCTGTAAAACACTTGCACATACATGTTACTTTGTTGAGCATGTGTTAAGAAAGCAAATTAGAAGTATTGGTTCACATGTGCACATAATTTTGTGATAGATTGCATGACTTTGAGGATATATACCTCAGCAGGATTTCCCCAGGGGTCCCTCTGCACATGATGGTTGTTCCCAGTAAAACTGTGCAAAGGTGAGCTCAGACACTGGAAGAGTCATTACTAGTGCATCTAACACTACTGGATGTCCCATGGTGCAGTTGGGCACACGAACGGAAGGGGCCTACCTAATGGGAGGACCTCAGTGGGAGGGTGGCACACACCCAGGGCTTCTGGCGGCCCTTTAATAGAGGACCGCAGAGATGCCTGCCTGCTGTGGTTTCTGGGTTTCAGATGATTCTAGTTTCAGGTGACATGCCTCATGCTCTATTAGCAGACTCTTCCGACCACAGTTTTCTTTGGCAGCCTCACAGGTTTAGACTGCAGCGGCTAGGAGCAGGACTGGCTTTCTACACGCAATCTTTCTCCTCCTCAATCATATACACACATATGCATAAATAAACGTATGCAGAAACACACACGTGGGCATGCCAGCATATCCAAGTCAAAATCTATCTTTCACTGATATATATATATACACATGGAGACGCATAATCAAACATCATGTACAGACACTGACAGACAAGTCCTGCTGCTAGTCTCATTGGTAAATAGTCTGTCGGTGTACATATAGGGAGTCTGACACACAGACATCCATATATTTTGTCTGAGCCAATATTGTAGGTCAGCCCCTGACATGGTTGCAAGACAGGATTTAGGCTCCAGTGGTGTTTGTTAAGTACAGAGCTGTGTCCAAACATCCTGCTCATTCCTGTGAAGTGGTCGGATGCCGGCCCCTCTCTCTCTGCCCTTTTTCAGCACCCTGGCATACATTCTGGGTGGCATCAGGTCTCAGGCCTCAGTGAAAGGGCTGTCTCCTTGGCTCATGCTAGTCTTTCTTTCCCTTTGCCTTCTCTGACCATCTCTCTGTCTGCATCTCAGTGGAGTCACACAGACTGTATAACTGTGTCCTCCTTCAGAAGATCCTGTGAGACTCAATAATGCCAAAAGGAAGCAGATCTTTTATCTTCTGTACTTTGCATGGCAATCTACAGAGAAATGTGAAATCGAGTTTTCCCTTCTGTTAGAGTGCTGACTTTTGTCTTTTGTCATTGTGACAAGTGAGTTATAGCCATATTTTTACATACACAAAGGCGTGCTTTGTACTGCTCAAATCACAGTTCTTAATGTTATTGTTCAGCGATATTACCAAGAGTTTTTCACTAGTTATATGTTAGTTATCATCTCTGTTGGATATTGGCACTCAACTGACTGTTGAAAACTGTATTGTCTTGACTCATTCAAATCATCCTCAGTCTAAATTTGTAAAACACATTTCCATCTGTTTAAATTTTAAAGAGCAACTTTATTAATGAAATCATTGTCGCAGACAGACATTTGCACAGTGAGTGCTTTATATCAGTTCGTGTAAGTCTTGCCCCAAGAGGTTTGGCTGATACACCTTATTAAACCAAAGGGTTTAGAACAACCGCTAATGGAAAGTCCTGTTGGTTTTCAAGGTGATTGGTACACTTTTTAGGGGAAAGACGTGAATCTATGTGCTTACACGTGTCAAAACCAAGACTGACTAAGACATATAATGGAAGGAGCAAATGAGTTAACAAGAAATTTGGGCAAAAAGGAAGGTTTCTTAACAACAAGCCATGATGTAAAATGAATAATCTCTAGTTAACACATTTTTCTAAAACCCTTTGAAAGACACTAAGGTCTTTGAATATGACCTGTGCATTAAATCCATGTCAGGCTCTTATTCATAATGGGTTCTGGCGTGCCGTGTATTGAAATCATGTATGTCAAAAGCTGATGAGACATTTATTTAGATTTTTTGATGGGAAAAGAGATCATTTTGACAATGATAAGTGTGTTTATGAATCAGTGCTCTCACATGTGTCTGTTTATGTCTGCCTGCTGTATGTTTGCTGTGTAATCCGCATGGAATCAGATTTTCAACAGAGGATATTTTCATCCGGGATGATCTGATTTTAATGAAAGCTTCTGTCACTCACAAGGCCAACCTGTGTAATTTGTTGCATACACTGTGACTTGAGGGAAAATGGCAGACAAACAAGCCCATAATGTTCAGGTGAGACCTAGCACTCAGAAGAAGCAAACATGTGCACACACAGATTCTGTGTTTGTAAAGACCAGAGCTGACTGGATTCTTATGGCTTTACATCTTACAGTTAAATGCCTAATACCAAGCCTTACTGAAAGAATCCTAAACTGCTAAGCTAAATCTAAGTCTAGTCATGACTCTAAAACCGAAATCAAACAAAATTATATAAGACGGCCATATAGCTGTAGCTATTCGTCTAAAGTGTTTTGAAAGGTCAGTAAGGCAAGAAAAGCATCATATAAATGCCAGTCCACATATTCACTGTGAAACCACCCACTGGTTTGTGGATTCAACATTTTTAAGTCCCAGTTTTAGTTTTATGGACGGTACCATTCTGCTTTTTTTAGATTCAGAAGTGACCTGATTTAGAGCTGACTTATATAGCTAAGCTATCAGCTAATGCTAACAAGATTAGTTAGCAAGGTGCAATACAGCCATATACTGTATGAACAGACACACTAGTTAATATTAGGTAACACTGAGTTCTTGGTTAGTCTATTAATACAATTAAATACATAGCAAGTTTAATTATTTGTAAGGAATTTGCATTAAAATGCTCCAAATCAAATGGAAAAGCTCTAGTTGTAAATGCTAGCACATGTGTCCATGGCTACAAATGTACTCTGTGCACTTGATATAGTTATAATGCCAAAATGCAACAGCTTTACTTGCACAGAGGCCAAAATCTGTTTTGTTTCCTTTGAAACTGGCCACCCTCAGCTGACCAGAGCGGACCAGCACGCTCACGTGACAAACTTTTGGCCATGATATTTACATTCAGCTCATGGTGAGCTGTTTGCTGAGAGGGATAATTTGACAGTTAGATAAACAGACAGACAGACAGACGGATAAACAGAGTGTTGGCTATGGACAGAGATCTCACTGTCAGTCTCACTGCCACTCTGTTCCTCTCTCAAGCCCAACAGCCATGGGGCAATATTTGAGCAGACAGTCAGCAAGTCTTCCAAATATTGAACAACATGCAGTATCTGTTTTTTTTCCAAGTGCTTTTTGGACTCGTTTTCTTGGTTGTGTTCTCCTTCTCCTTGTGGCCATGGGTAGCTATGAACAGCTATCTCCTTGTTATTTATTACTTTTTGTCTGCCCTCCTTTTTAGCTTTTGAGCTTTATCATTTACGATTTTTCTTCTGTATTGATAGAAGCTATGCCAAAAGGGGCTTACTTGCTGTCAGAATATGGTGAAAATACATTATATCCACAGTATTTCAGCTGTGCTTTTTCCAATTTAATTAATTCCTCTATATGATAGGATTGACGATCACACATATCTGTCTTACAGCATTTCTAGCGTCTGTTTTGTGTAGGCGTGACAGTTTAGCAATATCAGATGGTCTTAGTGCTCATCTTTGTCTCTGTCTTCAGAGTCTGCCTGTGCGCATGTGTATCCATTGTGTGGACATGTGTGTACTGTAAGGATTTGTGCGTTTGTGCACTTACATGTGTGTTCAGCATTCTACGCCTGCTGCATCCAGTGACGTTGTCACACCTCTCTTGGTGTCCTGCTGTGTTTCCCGCGGCGTCCTGAGGTCCTGGATGCTGTCTCAGTATCACTGCTAAGGATGGTGGGCGTCTGGCACAGATAACACTCTGATAGCTCTGTGATGGACAAGCGGGAAACTTTATTTTCCTGTTGATCTCCTTTCCCATACTCCACTGACACTATGACAACCTGCTGTAAATGTAGCTCAGAGGTGTCTGTATACGCCTGCATTTGCGTTTATGAGTGCAGTGAACAAAACACTCTTTCTGAAAGTCGCAGAAAAAAACCCCACAAATAAAAAAAACTTTTAATAAAAAATGAGAATAGGAACTTCCTTTTATTCCCCTCTTTTTTCCTTTGTATTAGTAGTTCTCTGTGTTGCTTAATTATACTATAACTTCACATGCTTCTACATAACTTGAAACATAAGTTTTCAGTGGCTGTTTGGTTTTACGCAAATGTCATTGGCATTCTTTGATTCTCCCCTTCTGGTGGCCTGTGGGGGAAAGGCTAATATCTTGTGTGTCAATTCACAGCATGAAACTTTTAGATCTATATAAGGTTACTCACTGCAGAACTTATTTTCTAAGAGAAAAAAGAAATCCATTATTTATGAACATATTCCCAGTCCATGGCTAATTGTTTATTTTCTTCACAATTGCTTTGATGTAACCAGCTAGACACTTATAGAAGTCTGTCGAAAGCTGAATATTTTCCATTACGCTCTCTTAATATATAATTATTGTGTGTCATTGCACTAAAGTTTATTTTAGCTTAGTGTCTCCCACATGTGAATTTGGAAGGATTAAGTAGATATTGTGTGTCTCGTGCTCTAAGATGTGCCACAATGGTCTCTTCCTAAAGATGTTCATTTTTTTTATTCCATCCTGAAAAAAATATTTCTTGTTTTCTTTCACTGGTCCTGCTTGGCAGTATTACACCCATTTATTTCCTTCGGTTGTGCTTGTGGAAAAACATGACACTGTTTTTTTGAGTGCGCTAGACAGACCGTGCTATGTTTTTTTGTTGGGGTTTTACGCACCAAGTTGCCTGATCAGCATTCTTCACTCTAGAGGAATTTAAACATTCATAAAATCAGATTATTACTAATACAAAGATTATGACCTCTAATAATTATATTAGGGAAGCATAAAACATAAAAGAAAGCAGGGTTGTGTATGAGCACCCTGCCAATCAATAAATATCCACATAGTGCCCCGCAGTTGTTTTTGGATAGTAAGGGGAACTGAGCCATTCCAGTGTGCAGTAGTAGTAAGTATAAGGTGTTATTTTCTGTCTTTATCTATTTATTAATTCCATGTGAGATTAAAGGAAGTTTTGATAATTTTTTGCATATTTGGAAACAATGTAACCAGCATCACATGACACTATTTTTGCAGTGTACCTAATAAAAGCACTTTAACTGATGCCAACCAACTGCCCTGATTACTATCTTATGTTCTACACACAACCTTTTAGGCATGATCAGTTTCATACCAGCCAGCTCCACCTGTCTAGACTTAAAGTTTCCAGCTGGCAGGCTATAGGGGAATGGCCTTCTCGCTGAGGCTTTACACGGAGCAATGTCGTTCAAATGCCAAGGTGCCCAGTGGCGGGATCTGTAGCTCTGTTCTGGATATCAGCTTTCATAGGATCAAAGCACTGGCAGCGATATCCTCCCCCTCATCAGCCGAGCAGCAGTGCATATACCCAAGGGATATGATCGGTGGATGGGAGTGAAGAGAAGGAGTGAGGGAGAGAGAGACAGACTGATAGACAGAGGGTGGTGGTGGGGGTGCTGCTGAAGAAGGGGAGGGCTTAAGGAATGGGGAGACGAGAGCTAGGTTAACGGCCTGCAGGGCTGGGGAGAAAGGGAGTGGGTGAGAGCGGGTAGGAGGATGGAGAAGATGGTTGTTATGGATGTTTGAAGACAGCGGGGGGAAGTGCTGATGGGAGAGCGATGCAAGGAGGGTGCGTGTTGGGGGGGAGTTCGGTGGGTTGGTGGGTATGAGTTGGTGAAACGAGACAGATACAGCATTCTCATCAACGTATAGGCCCTGAGTCTCTAGATGGAGCCCTAACAGCTGAGTTTCCCCCAGCACAACAGCATCTGTGCACCCCCACCCTCCTCACCCCTTTACCCCATCCCTTGCCTCACCTACCTTCACCACTCTTTAAGCCCATGAGTCTATTTACTCACCCGTTTGTTTGCCGAGAGCGACAGCATGCTACCCCTCCTCCACCAACACCGCCAACCCAGACACCCTCTGCTCCTGCTCCTTTCCCCCCTTCTTCCTATCCCCTCTATCATCTTCCTTAGAGATATGAGGAGCGAGGTGCAACACTTTCCTCTTCCTGCTCTCCTCCCTCTCTCCAGGCGCTTTTTGATTTCTCCTCTCACCTCCTCTTTTTCTCTCCCTTTCATATCCCACAGTGCTTCTTTTCTTCTGTTCGTCTCTTCCGATCGCAAGTTCTCCTCAAGGTATCAGTGTGTGGTATAGAGTTGTGGCGGAGTCTTTTCTTAAAAGTGCTAGCTCATTAAGGAGTGAGAGTGTTTGGATATGCGTAGTTTGTATTTTTAGTGTGTTTGTTTGTGCCGCTGTGCCGGGGCTGTGTTCTCAGTTCACCGTGTGTGTGCCTGTGTGTGCATGTGCGTGGTGTAAAGCAGAGGTAGGAACAGTGCTGAGTCTGATTCTTTCTGTTCCACTGTGGCGTTTGGGAAACAGAAACTTTATTCCTGTACAACAATAACATCTGTTTACAGTGTTGAACATACCGAGCACCAGGCAAGGTGAAACAACAAGATGTTTAAAAATCTTACTGCATAATGTAAGGATGCGATGGTACAGTAGATGGTGTTGGATCAAACTTTGTTGTAAACCCAATTTCCTAATATAGATGTAGGCAACAGTGATAGTGCCGGAATAAAAAAAAAAGAAACGTGCTGGCGATATGTTGTTTTTGACAGCGAACAATGAAAGACAGCTTGATTAAAATTAAAAATAATCTGATGGAATTCCTAATTATAATAAAGTAATAAGAAAATGTCAGAAAAAGTTTCATTTATGCAAGTTTGAATATTTACAATTCTTCTTACAAACAGGTACATTTAAGGTCATGAAAAGCTATAAAACAAAATGCATAAACAAAAAGTCCACCTAAGCTTAGGTTGAGTAAAAAAAAACATTGCATAAACTTTCATTAGTATAAATAATATTTTTGAAATTGTTGACTCTAAATTGCTACATTTTATCTATATTTTAATTTTAAAAAACACTTTAAACAGGCATCCTCCACATATATACATTTTAATTACTACCGATTGACATCCTGTAAGGGGTTCAGAGAGAAGCCGTAAAATGTGTGGGAGACACAGCTGTAGCCTTATTAAAATGTGCTACAGAGCATATGCAGCATCGTGTGTGAGTATTTCATGTGAAAGTTACCACTCTCTCGCTACTAAAATGCTTTCCTTTTTATCTTTTTAATAAACTGTACATTGGTTTCTATGCATTGAAATTAAAGTTTGGGTGGTGGGTTTGGGGGAGTATACACATTCGACAGTTTGTCCCACACTCTTAGCATTGCTTTTAAATTTCGAGCTAAACCACCCGCCTTTGAGAAAATACCACATGATGACGACTGAAAGTATTTCTGTGGCATGGTGTCATTCTCACGAGCGGATACATTGGAACAGTGTTAGCTAACAAGTGCGCTACTGACGAGCGTGTGAAATTCACTGAACAGGAAAGGGAATTTCTACATTCGAATGGTATAGAATGTTGTTGAGTGAAAACACTAATGTAGGTAATATGTAATTTACGTACGAGATAGATGCAATTCCTCTGCTTTGATATATAAAAGATAGTAAAACCACAGCAGCGATTTTAATAGGAACATCTGATGTTTTGTAAAAAATAAATATATATATATATATATATATATATATATATATATATATATATATATATATATATATATATATATATATATATATATATATATATATATGTATATATATACTTAATTCACCCAGTACCTGACTATGTACATGAAAATGGACCTGAACTTACACAGATGCATAAATAACCTTGGGGTCTGTGGGTTAGGGCCGATGGTTTGTAACCATGCATTTGCAAGCAGACCCAAAATGGCCACGTGAGTGGACCCAGTTGCTGTCACTTCACGTCCTGAAAACAGATTATATTACGCACACACACAAACAGACACATACACATATACAAACCAGGAAGTTTAGCTGCTGTTGTAACGCTCAACCCAAGCATCAGGCTGGCACCTCCCAGTTCGGTCCCAGTGTGATTATGTGTGATTTTGTGTCTGTGTCTATGTGTGTATGATAGTCTACCCCATAAATATTTCAGCCTTGACCCAGTTCCCCAAAGTACTGGGATGTGTTGTCTTCACCAGAGGAGACGTGGTGTCATATATTCCAGGTGGTTAACTGAGTCACTGTGTGCGCTGTGACATTTCAACCCACTCTCACCTAATTCATTTGCAATCACTATTATATTGTGTGTTGACCAATACATGTGCAAATGACTTGAAAGAGTGTTTAAAAAGTCAACGAAAGAAAGTGCAATTATTTTCAAATCATTTTGTAACAAATCAAATGCCCAAAAGGGGAAATTTGGTTGTATGGCTGTAAATCTGATTTAATCTGAAAATTTAGGCTAAGGGATGACAGAACACTGGAAAAGTTGGGAAGTTGTAGGAAATCAAGACTGCTGAGGTTAATAAAACAATTAGGTATAAAAAGAGCATCCAAGAGAGACAAAACTTTTAGAACTAAAGGCGCAAGAGTTCGAAATTTAACAAAAAAAATCTTTCCCCAACATCAGATTGAAAGACATTCTGGTATTTCATCATCTATGGTACATAACGCAATTAAAAGACTCAGAAAATCCAGAGAAATGCCAGTAAAAAGGAATGAGACTGTTCCATTAAAACAGCAGAGGAGTGGAAATCACTGCATGGGCTCAGGAACACTTCCAAAAATCATAAACACAGTTCGTCACTGTGCCACGAATGCAAGTTAACTCCACCATGCAAAAAAAACCCCAAACACCCCAAACCAAAAACCCCATACAAACAGATAAACAAGAAACAAGAGACATCACGCAATACCTTTTTATCAGATGCGCTTATGTTCCACTATTATGCACATGATGTCCACCAGCTGCGGCAATATTTTATTGGCTAGAGATAACAGCACCATTTTAGTCCACAGAGAGGTGGCACTGGTCATAAGTTGCAGAGTTATGAGCCATGAGTCTGTGATTTGCCTGATGTTTGACCGTTGCGTTTCGCACTTAGTTCACTTTTTTTGTCACTCAATTCTGAGTCTCACGCGCTTTTTACTTTGACTTTCACCCCCTGGTTAGGTTTAGGCACTAAAAGGTGCTTGGTTACATTTAGGCACTTAGAACCATACACTCGGGAACTTAGTTGAGAGAAGGTTTTGAAAAGAAGAGGGCATGTCCCCCTCTTCTTTTCAAAACCCAGCTTTTTTTTTAATGTGTCAAATGAGTTTGAGACCCCAGAGTGAAGATGATTTACAAAGTACATATATTGTACTTTGTATACATATATTGTATAGCTAGTATAATATACAGTTTACACAACTTTGTTAACTTGTCCATGAACACACACACAAGCAGGGTACAGTGAGACGCCTTAAGGTATATCCTGTACGTGCAGAGTCTTCCTGGAAAGAGGAAGGTAGCAGTAGCTGGCAGGCTCACTGCTCCAAATCAATACGGGACTGCTTTTACTGCTGTTTGTGGATGCCTCTTCACCATTGTGTTATTTGATCCTTCACTGAGCTCTGTTCATTTGTTGTTCATTTGCTCTGTTGTGTTGGTTCAATAAATCTTATATCATTTTTGTTTTCCCCTATTACAAATAGCCAGCTCTCCTCTGCCAGGTTCTCCACAGTATGTCTGCACGTTATTGTCTTACCAGCATTATAAGGCAGGCCCATCTGTGAGCTGGGAGAACAGATTTGGTGGAAGCATGTCATCTACAAAGAAAATCTAATTTGCACACGCTGAAATCACACATAATATTCACATATTAGGATTGTAGTAAGCAAAATTGGCGTTTCAGACCAAGCCCCTATTTTGTTCGTTTGCAGGCTCTGGCTGTGCAGCAAAGCCAACTAAAACTCAGACTCAGACTCAGTGTGTAGTGACAGTTAAAACGTTGGTGTTTAATAAAATTACAAACTGGTTTCCAGAGGGCTAAGGCACTGTGTTTACTGCTTTAACATTTTCATCCATCTGTAAATGTGATTTACACTCTGATAGAGTTGTGCAGCTACACCATGACCTCAGTGACCGATGATGTTAGATAGCTTGCCAGTCAGAGAAATATCTGGCACGTTTTCTTTTAACGTATTGAAATATTATTGGGAGATTAACAGTACATTTGGTATTGCCATTTCACAGTATCATGTCAGAGTCCTCTGTGTATGACTGACAGAACACAATTTACAGGGAGCAATTCAAAAATAGCAGCTAGGCTAGAAAAGGTGCAAAAGTATGCAACCCAAACAGCCCATTAGAGTCTGTGTAAATGGAATTATTAACGTCATAGATAATACAAACACAAACACACACACATACTGTACAATGGCCGACCTGCCAGCAGCTCCATTTAGGTCACAGTCACGGTTTGCCAGACCACAGGTGGTCTTCCTGTCACAACCAGTGGACCATGACTATGCAGGATTAGTGCAGACAGGTAATCATACTCATAGAACAAGACAGTTTATATTAAACAAGAGACTGAGAAGTTTCAATGAAAACAATAAAGGACAGTTGTCTGATGTTTGACTTTACAAGGAGGACAGCAGAAGAGAAGAGAAGAGACTGAGTTTCTGTGTCCACCAGGTTTTGTGCATAAGACTGTGCCAGCCATGCCAGGAAGCCTGTCACTGCTCTGAAGCCCGAGAACCCTGGTGCCACCCGCCTTTGTTTATGTTTTATTCCACTCCTTCCTTGCCATGGCAACCTTCTATGTTTTCTCCCCCCCAAACCATGATTCTTCTCTTTGGTCTCCTTTTCTCCACCTCATCACCTCTTTTTCACCATGTAAAGTGATTCTCCAGGTGGAAGTTGGCCGTTTAGGCTTGTGGACTGGCAATTGACTGGTGCGTGGTTTCTCACTGAACCCATGCTCACCCCAGGGACTGAAGCCCGAGGGGCTCTTGAAGCTCTGTGCGGCTGACGTCCAGCTTCTCCTCATCCAGAAGGACTGCCGCCTTGGCATACTTAGCGCTCCCAGCTCCAGACAAAGACTGCTATGTCCTGTGAATGCTGTCAGAGTCAGTTAGGATTTACAATGAAGCCTGATTAAACTGTGCAGATTATTTCCCTCCAATACTGGAGCCAAAAACCAAACTTGGATATGGAAAAAAATGCATGACCTTGCCATCATTCACAGTTTTGTGACATCTGTGTCTATACATCAATGTAACAACATGACATTCCAGTCTCTCTGTATGATGCGTTAGTATGTCTGCACACTTACATTGTCTCTGCGTGTGCATGTACCTGTGGTGGTGTCTGTTGCCAAAGAGAAGATCACCTTGACTGTGGTCAGTCAGAGAGAGCCATGGGCAGCAAAACTGAGAAGGTGGGGTTGTACTGGCTCCCAAAAGGCCGTTCTGTTCAGCACAACAGTCTGTAGCCCCCGCCCCTTAAACTCTCTCTCTTTCCTTTCTGTCTCCCCCTCCAGCTGGGAGGTCCCAGGAGATAGTAAGGCTCACTGACTGATTAGGTCCCAGGTAAAGCACTGCCCTGGAGCCTGTTATAAAGCCAAAGTCAATGATGACGTGCACAAGCACACGCACAGCTACAGTAAACCTCTCTCTATGATTTTTTTTTTTGTAATAGAGTATGCAGACACACATACAGGCACACACATGAGTGCACACCTACTGTCTCAATCAGACAGCTGCTCATGCAGCCTGCTCACCACTGGGATTTCCCTGTGTTGTATATGATATAATGATATTATTCCCTCTATTTGCTGGGTAGTTAGGCACTATGCCAGGCGGCTCTCTTATGAAATTGGGGTACCATTATGATATTATTTCAGGATATGAAATGGCTGTGGAGTGGGTCTGTAGATATAAAGAGTCTTATTTAAAATCTCCACATCATGTTTCTATTTTAATTGCCTCCTTTTCAGTCTTCACATATCTTGGTTACTTTTCTCTCCGTCTCTTCTCGCCTCCAAGCATTCTTTGCACTAGTTTTGCCTTTAACAATAGCTTTCATAGCATTGTACCCACATTTATAAACAAGGCACCACAGTGCAAATAAGGAAGTTAGTGGACAATGGCGGTGACCCCCTCCAATCCACAGGCAGTAAAACGATAGCAGTCTCTGATTCTATTCTCTGCTCTCTACCATTTTACAGTCTGTCAGCCTGTTAGTAGCTCTGTAGTTTGAAGCTCAGACCGGAACCCTCCAATGCTATTTCCAGCCTGTTTCTGAAAACCCGCTATTGTGGAGGTATAATTACAGGCCTATACGCTGTGCTTAATTCTCAAACAATAGGGTATACTTTTACACAAGGACATGAAATTACGCTCCATTCAGAATGTACTTGACTAGACAACAGAGCTCTTCATGTTCAGGGGGACATTTATGCTTCTCTAACAATACTGTGCAAAAGCCAGACTGTAAGTTTCTTCCTGTTGTTCCCTGTTATTACTTTAATGTTCTCCAACAAAACAATGACAATAGTGTTATCTATCTATCTATCTATCTATCTATCTATCTATCTATCTATCTATCTATCTATCTATCTATCTATCTATCTATCTATCTATCTATCTATCTATCTATCTATCTATCTATCTATCTATCTATCTAACAGTAAGTCCTATGATTTTTCTCCGTGTGTTGCCCATCTCATAAACCAGCTGTTGTTTCTGATGGGCTACGGGACAAAGGCCATTGATGGGCTTTTGCGACACAGCGTCAAGCTGTGTTGCATGGAAGTTAGCTCTCCCTCTATTTATGTCACCCAGTTCAAATCTGTGCCAGTTTTAAATTTGCTTTTCCATAAATTTTGCAAATTGCCGTTTGGCGTGAACACTTATTGCAGCAATGGTGTTGGTTCGCCAATTCTCTGTCAGCCTCCTCTGACAGCCACACAACTCCTGACTCTTAATGGGTGGAAATGCTAACAGCATACGATTCTGGTAAGATACTTTTTATTTATTTTTTTTGTCCGCAATATTAGTTATCCACACGTTTGAGAGCCATAACGTCATAACCTCAGCAACAGACTGGACCCTGGCACTGTTCTGGAGTAGCTGCCACTCAGCATTACTTGTCAGCCTCACAGAAGAGATGGGGCTTTTCATTTTTTTTTAAAAAGAAGCATTTTCAGAGTCAAATAAGATAATAAGCTTATTTGCGACGCCACCAAAACACACCACAGTAAACAGTCCTATACTATGGACTAATATTTTAGTGGATGAATTTTGTGGGCTGTTAACTTTCTGTCAATACAATGTCTGTTGTGAAATGTCAGTATGCTATTTCATGTAATGCCATTTGAATTCCCAACATTTCACTGTAGGCTTCTGACAGAGAGTTTTATGTGTCTTATGTTAGTCATCTCCTCCTCCTCCTCCAGTCAGTACTCCTTCAATCCTTTCGTATTTAACGCAGCCATTTTATCGTTGTAAATAAATTGAAGGATTCATTTATAATGATAATGATAAAAATTGAGCCCAAATTTATCTAATCATGTAAGGAAATATTATCTTTCTTGGTTTGTGAAATAGTTACTATTTATTTCCATTTGTTTGCTTTTTCTACCCTTTAGTTTAATTTGATTAAATGTTGTAATTTGTAGACAACAGTGTAGACAAGATATAAATCCACTAGGCGCTCATGGTGATCATTTTTAAACATTTCAAAATGTTTTTAATTTAAAATTTACACCGAATAAAATTCCTCTACAAGTGCTTATGTGTTTAATAATAAAGCATTTGAACACACAAATCTCTTAAACTGAATTTTTCATGAGCTGGACAAACATGCACACATGAGAAAAAAAAATTGTAGGAATAAAGTAAACACGCATCGTGGTTCCTGCGAGATGGCATTCAGTCCACACATCACTTCGTATTTGCTGCTATTTCATATCCACACCTGAGAAAACACAATGATAGCCATACAGCAGAGGAGGCAGCAGAGGAGTAAACAGCATGAGGGCACCATTTTCAAACTGTGGTGACCAGTGGCTCCTGTCTGCCTCACAGCCTTGCCTCTGCCCCAGTGGTTCAATGCAGGTATTCACAAACTGGATTCCAGTGGCCACCAAACCATCTAACCCAAGTGGACACAGTGACTCTTCTCGGTAAATAGTGGCTTGTGCCAAAGTATAAACCATACAGTCTCCTTTCCTCTGTAAGTATCTCAGTCTCATTTTTTTGTGCTCCGTGGATTCGTTTCTCTCTGAACCCATCACAAGATTAAAAATGAAAATGAACATGCTGTTTAACAGACCTCACAATTCATGTCCTGGAATTAAATGCTCCCAGTCAGTAATAAATGTAAATGCTGTGTTGGCTCTATTTTCTCTCTAGAAAAGGAACTAATGATGGTTTGGGGGAAGGTTTACTTCAAAACTATATTTATAAAAAAGATTAAAATGACATTAAGTTGTAAAAAGAACAAACATGTTAAGCAGTTGAGAGTCATTTTCTTTTCTTTATTGAAATTTATGTAATTATTGTTCTGCACTTAATATCTCACCTAAGCAGCTGTGAAACATGCAAGAGACTTGAGGATTTGGCATGCTCTTGGTAGACACAAAATGCAAATATGGGCCTGCAGAAGAGCTCACTGGAGAACAAACCACACCACTGAGGAAAAATCAAACCAAAAGCACAGCTTTATGAAATCAGAAGGCCGTATCTCTGTGCACACATTGCGGTAGATAGTTTCCTTTTGTTGTTTACTTGCTGTTTGACTGATTTGTTTCTTGGATTCCAGTCAGTCAGACTCTCGGTGACACGAACTGAAATTACATGCAATAGTTTCAAGGAGTCCCTGTCAACCTAAATGTTGGTTTTGAGTTCTGCATTTTGCAGCTTCAGTATTTGGGTTTTTGCTGCTGCCATGCTATGGGGGTTTCTGTTGTTGTTTGTTTGTTTGTTTTACCTCATGTGAATGAAAGAGTGCAGTGTTAATTTATCAGCTAAAGCTAGGACACTTGGTTAGCAAGCTACATTCATAAATTTTTTCAGTGAAAGCAACAGACTGTTAAAAATACAATTTCAATCACCAAAACTCAAGCACAAATTCCTTGAATAGTCTAGGAGCTGATTTAGACTTCTCCAGGGAATCTTTGTAGAGTCTACGATGTAAGTAGCCGATGTTGGCGGCATTTGTGCTTGTGGGTGCTGGATTATGTGTTAATTATCGTGTGGTCATACCCTGGTGTTTTACATACGATACTGCAGGGGTTTTTTCCCTCTTGTTCCACCTCTTTGTTGTGGTTAGTTTCTTCAAGGTGGTCATAGCCCATTTCCACTAGTACCTACTCGGGTTAGCTCGGCTCAGCTCATTTTTTAGGGTTTTCCATTAGGTCGACATACCTGATACCAAGCTATCTGAAGCGATCTGAAAATGTGACGTCAACAGACTGCATGCCACCGATTGGCTAATCAGGGGCATCACTCGATGAGTAATGAAAGCATTTCTTTCACAAAAATCAAAACCGCAATTTTTAAAACCTGACAAGGAGGGAAATGGCTACATAAAAGAAACAAGGCTGTGGTTCCCAAGCCTGATAAACAGCCATTCACCAACCGCCAGGTATATCATCACTTAATGTCCTTCATTTTTGTGGTGTTCGTGTTGCATATGAATGACGTTACTGGACATTCGGCTGCGTTGCCATGATGACCCTACACAATTTAGGTGGTACTCGATTATAATGGAAAACGACCAAAAGAAAGTCGAGTCAAGCTGAGTAGGTAGTAGTTGAAAAGTGCTGTCTATCAGCTACAAGGATAAAATGAAACAAAAGACAACGCTCACCAGAGATGACAGATCAAGTTTCATGCAGCGAGTTTAATGCGTTTAGCTGTTATTGATGTTTCTTTAAACTTTATGTGATAAATGCAACCAATCATTTTTTTGTCCTTCCTTTTCTGCTTTTACTAAGTATGTAAAAAGAAAAAATAATAAATGTGAGTAGAATTAGAACCTCTTCTTGCATTTGCATTTGTGGAAAATATGACAGGTTGGCTTCTTGTACCTTCTCTTTTAGGGCAGTGCCTTCCCTATTGCTCTGTGTATGTCTTCTTTGGTGGGTGTAGCTGAGCGACTTAAAGGTGCAGTACACCTAAGCAGGTTGGGCACTGTGAGGCAGTGTTGCCAGAGCTTTTTGTCTTCTCTTAGTGTTTCTCTTCTTCCCCAGGCTGGCTGGCTGACAGAACGTTTGGTTTTCTCTTTTTATTTTTTCTTGCACTCACTTACTCATACACTTAGCACGCACATGCATATTGAACACATGCTAATTTGATGACATTTCTTCTTGATCTAATTAAAATACCTAACGTCATGTTAAGACTATATGCGGTCTCCTTTTTTAAATTTTTGAGCCACGTTGTGACCAAAAATGACAGTATGGAAAATGACCATAACATATTTTAATGAGCTTATATGCATTGTAATTTTATTATGTGCAAGAAGTAAAATCTGTTATATCAGTATATTGTCATACATATATAGTAACGTAATACAACATTATAGGCCTATTTTTGATTAAATTGTCTGCTAAAATTTGAAAAAAAGCTTTATTTATATGCTGGGAGGGTTTAACATTACAAGCTAATAAAATCCATATTTTTGAACTGTTAAAGAGAGTTTAAACAGAACTCTAGGTGGTGGTATTCATCATTAATTAACTGAATGCCATTGCCAGGACACACAACATCTTTGAAGAACAAACAACGAGAACAAAGTAATTCCTAGAATTTTGATAGGAACTTAAAGACCTGCAGTAGGTCACGAATTGTACTTGAATAAATATTTTTTTTCCTCATTAACCTTTCTACATGATTTATTGGCTGTGACATAAGTAGAGACCGGTGTATTTTTGCAGGAACCTAAGCATCATCTTGCTATGGCAAGCAGTGGTCTAAAGGCTTTCCACATTTATCAAGCATAATTGCTGCTTAAAGTCTTAAATTATTTATTATTGTGAGATCTGACAGTGCTGCTCAGAAGCAAATTGGGATCATCTTCCATGACCACCAAGGATTTGCAGATTGGAGGCAGAACTAAGTTTATTTCCTCAGCTCTGCTTTTATCCCTGCAAACGAAGCGTTTAAAAGGATCACCCGCGACAGATAACCACGTTACTGTACAGACGAATAACGTCGCTGCTCTTAAGATCCTGATTTTGTCTGTGAATTTTTTTCTCTCTTTCCTTCACCCTAGTCTAATTGTGCTGATGCTCTCCCCGTGGGTTTTAATGTTTGACACGGCGAAACGCTCTTAAATCCTCCTCAGTGCTTCCTCCCTTATGAGACCCAGTATCTTAAAAGCAAAAAGGATGTATGTCTAATTCACAAATTTATCACTTTGCAAAATGATGCATTAAATGAGAGGGGACACGCTCTGATTTGAAATGCTGACTTTAGAAAAGAAGTTGTGATTTTCAAAATTAGTTTAGATGGGCTCCCTTTCACCCCTCACCCACCCGGCTGCCTCCTACGTCCTCTTGCTTTCGCAGTTATATCACTCTTGACACTATAGCACACAACACACACTCAGTCTTGCTATGTATACTTGTGATATACATATATACATGTATTCTGTACATGCATTTTTTTGTTTTTATTTTTTAAAGAATATTCTGACAGGATTGCCTTCATCAGATTATATTTGTTGTTGAGGACAAGCCATAATCTTGCTTTTCTAAGCCTTGAGTGCTTTTCATGTTTTTGACCTTGAGAAACTGCTCAAATTCTGCTTAAGGCCAGAGTTAATATTTCAGACTTACTGGCAGAGACTTCCCAGCTGGTTTTTCACTTATATCGTTCATCACAGACTTTCTTTCATGTGCCCTTCTTCATTCTTTGCTGTAATAATTGAAAAGAATTATTCACTAAAGTGCTACTCCGCAGTCTTAATAAAACAAAAGTGAAGTGATTTCATCAACAAATTAAATCTTAAGGTGATAAGTGCTGTGTATTTTTTTCTTTACAATTTTTTATTATTGTATGTTATAAATATATTACCATATTCTCATGTTTGGCATACGTTGGAAAAGCTGCTCTCTGGAGTATTTTGAGCTCCCCAGAGGTTGAAACCAGAGAAACCATTTTTGAATGCAGTTCTAAAAGCTTTTGAACACAGCTCAACTGGCTGTGAGGCACCCTGGGCTTCCTCTCGACAGGTCAACCTGCCAAGAAACAAGTTTAAAGAGAAGAAGAAAAAAAATCAGTGTAAAAGAGTAAATGTAAATGTCTGCTCAAGAGAGAGTGATCCCTGGAGATGTGTTAAAACAAGGGTGAGGACTAAACTGATGACAAGTTCATCCGCACAGCCTACACTGTGGCGGGAAATGGCATGACAGGCTTCGTTTTAAGAGCTTTTCTTTTGACAGTTATGTTATCACCTATGCCATGTTCTTTGAACGTGAGTTGCTAGTGGGCAAAAAAATAAATAAAAATGTCTTTGTATGCTGTGTTGTGTCATCATATTAGATTAGTAAATACAAATACAGTTACACAAGAATACATGTAGATTAAAAGTACCAATTGCTGTTGTCATGTGTGTGTATATATATACACACACATGCACATTATTCCATATGCATGAAAGTGAGGCAATTTTCAGTGTTGCAGTGTTCCTGTCACGAAATAACACATTCTGAAAGATAGCATTTCAGTGAGAAAACCTAGCCGTGACACATACTGCCTTCCTTTTGGTATACTACACAGTGTAGGCGAGTGGGTCTGAAAAATAGTGTTCATTGTAAAGTTACCAGGCAGTCAGAGTTCTTTGGCTACTTACCAGGCATAAAGCTGTAAATCAGAGGGAGTCAGCAGATTACTGAAGCGTGGCGCGTGGTTACAGGCTGACTGCAGGTGCGTGTTCTCAACACGAGAGACGAGAGAGAAGTGCAGGGAAAGCCAGAACAGAACTGAGAGCACATGTGGTCTATGGTCACTTCTTCAACTTTCCAGGTGCAGGATGGCATCACTGTTCTACCACCCCCTCCCTCACTTTTTCTTTATTGTGTATATAAGAGATGAAAGAAAAATGCACGTATCCATACATATGCATTGCTTGAACTAATTGGAACAAGGGCCGCTTCAAAATACTGCTGCTCTTGTGTTCTTTTTTATCATTTGATTAAGATGCACAGAGAGAGAGAGAGTGCGTGAGTGTGTGTTTGCGGGGACATGAGTACAGTATGTGTCCCAGGGGTGCATCATGCTCAATGTTACACACTATTTCATCCCTCATCATATGTGACTCAAAGACTGTTGTTCCTTCCATATATATATATATATATATTTTTTTTTTTAAATCCCACCTTCATTAGAGAAACACACACGCACACAAATGCATGTAAGCACATGTAAGCACTGGTGTAAGCACCAGACGTAACACACGCAGAGTCGAAGGTGAGGTTTGACTAAAGTAGCTGTGAAACTCCAGCCTCTATCAAAGGCCACATATAATGAAATACTCAAAGGAATAAACAGCTCGGACAGTTCTAGACGAATGTTTTACAGTAATGCACACAAAGGCACACAGATACATCCATACTTTCACAGGAATTTCACCTGTCCAAGACATTGTTACATCTGCTCATATCTTATAGATTTGCAAGTATACAGACAGCTGGTGTTTTCTCAACTTCATCTGAGACAAGGAGGAGTGCGATAAAAATCTACACAACCATTCTCCATGAACCCACTGGGTATAAAGAAGGGGTGGGGGGAGAGTTTGAAGAGAATGTAAAGGTGAACAGGTGAAAGAGAAAAGCAGAAGAGTGTAGCTTCGCCTGCCACCTCTCCGCCCTTTGTTGCTCCCCCATCCCTGCATCACCTTGCCTCGGGGGGTTGAACAACTGCTCTTGATGGGGGGGCAAGTGTTCTCTCTGTTCTTTCTCAGTGCCTCTGGGTGTACTACCAACTCTCACTACCCTGGCGATCTCCTGCCGCCTCACACTTTCAGAGTTTCACAAACACCGAAATACAAACACACATACGAACACACAAGCCCTGTGCAACATCTGAACCCTCTTCACTCTCTGCTCTCTCTCTCATCTTCCTATGTGGGGCTCTTTGTAGCTGCTGTGCCTGAGCTTGGTGAGGAGAACAGGGAGAACAAAGCAAGGGAAAAAAGAAGGATGGAGAAAAGAGAGTCGTGGTGGTGTTGCAGAAGAGAAGAAGGGAGGGGATGGATGAGAAAGCAAGGGAAAGCATTAATGTTCAGAACCTATTGAGAGTGTTGCCTGTTGTTGCTTGAAGAACGTAGGTCTGTGAGCCTTTGCGCACCACAGCTTGATTTGGGGGTTGTCCCCAGCTGTGCGTGGAGACAGCAGTAAAGAGATGTGGCAGAGACTCTAATTAGATGGGCCTAAGTGTTCTGAACTGAGGGAGAGCCCTGGAGTGCAAGCAAACGCTGCTCAGCCCCCCTGCAAATAGAGCAGGAGGAGACCCCCAGCAGTAATTACAACGTTTCACAAACCAAGCAAGACACATCCAGGAAGTTTTCAATCAGAAAAAAACCCCTCTTGCACTCACTGGGGAGCGGGAAAGGGGTTGTATTTCATTAGCCCTCGCCATAGGATCCTTTAAAAGAGGGTGCGTGGGGTTAAGCTTTGACTGCGGAGGTCATCCTGTTGCGTCTGCTGTAACGTGAATGTGATTTAGCACTGTTAGTGAAAATATATTAGACGCAGCATCTCAAGAGACGGCTGCAATATCACAGAAATACTCACAATGTTTGTATATAGGAAACCTGCTTTTTTACATACACGCTAAAATCTTAAAAAGTCGTATTAGAGTGAAGTCTGTTGAAAAGTTACATGGCTGCCTGGAAATTACCAACCATCCAATTAGTAAATTTTTGAATATGTGTTTTGATGGAATATTGGTGTCATGGGGAAAATAAATAATAATTAGTGTGACTTTGAGTGTGTTCTCTGATTGGTCAACTATGTCACATAGTCTAATTGTATTCAAATCAAACTCAAGCTACATATGCACAAAGGAAATGGATATTATGAGATGATTATGTCATTTTGTTTTGTTTTAACTAAGCCATATGTGTTACTGTTCTGTGCGTGTAGCGATTGTGTAAGTATGCTTTTCTGTGTGACAAAAACAGCCACAGCAAAGGTGTGAAGGCACTCTCACCTGTCTAAAGCCGGAAGCATCTGAAACCTACACAGACACACACTCGCACACACACATACACAGATGCATACAAACACTGTGCCATGTGTCACCGAAAAAAAAACAAAAAAACAGATGCGCTAGGAACAACACTGCATCAATTATCTCACCAACTTCACTCAGTAAATTAGAAAGGGATAATTATGTCGTACTTATTTTCCTACCGTGTCTATCTTTTTCACTTTTTTGGTTTTGGCATGAGAAGTGGCAGTTGTCATAGAGTGCATGTAAAATCATCTGTGCAGGTATAAAATGTCTAATCTATATTTTTCCTGTTGGGATTAGCCAAGGATGTCGTGCTATGGCTGTCACAAAGTATTAGTGAGAAAAAAAGAGGAACAGGAGCAATATGGGACACCTACAACTTTCCTGCCAGACCAAATTTGGTATATATATTTAAAGAAGAAGAAGAAGAAGAGGAAAGAAAATACATAACATTCAATAACTCTTTGAATGTCATGTTGTTAATTCTTATTATATTAATTATTATACCAATAGCTAAAGACATTATGTGCTACTAAGATAAATGCACAAGTAACCCTCTTTTCACATATGTTTTCCTGTAAAATATTTGCTTACATCAAAAACATAAATATGTATTAGCTTTATCTTGTCTTTCTCTCTAAAATCCACATGCATTTACTTCACTGCAGAGATGGTAATTACAATCACACTAAATAGGCTTCAACCGTATCAAAAATTAATTTATATCAAATTTATTTGGGTTATCCATTGCTAAAACACATGGTTTTTGCATGCTAATGCCATATATTTTGAAACATTCCTGCAATTCAATTACTTGGGAATATCATTAAAGGCAACAAATTTACAGTTTAATTTGTGTGGACTATTTAAGACGCTCCAGAGCTACAGAATCCCCTTCCTCTGTAAGTGGATTAATTAATTTGAATCAATAAAGTCCCTTAGTCGGTTTGCACCACTCCCACAAAAAATAACTAACTCCACACAAAGCCTTATCAGTCGCAGTGGAGGTCCAAACCCTCCCTTTTCGGCTACAAAATGAAGTTTTGCTGAGACAATTACTGGCAGATTTCTGCACTTTATTTTGCTCCTTAAGCTTTTTGGAAAAAAAACAACTTTTTGAAATGTGTTAATCTGTTTCTAGCGTGAGCTTGTGTTTGCAGCACATTTTTCCTTTTGAATACCAATAATAACATGTCTGTATATTTTTTTTTTAAAGTTGGTATTTAAATATTTTATCATCTATTTCTTTAAACCCAGGCGTTTCAAGCTTTTGTTTTTCTTGGAAATCATAATATAATTCAAAGAAATTATCATTTGAGATTTGAACACTCATGAGTGATGGATATGACCAAGATGCATCTGGAGGAGAAATTCGTCTCAAGTCTTCTAGTTTTATTTTTATTTGTTTATTTATTTATTGTTTGTTTGTTTGTAATACGCACATTTAGAAATGTTCGTTAGATGTGCAGGATATAAGCTTCAACTACCTTCTCCCCTTTCTGTATCCTATTACCAGCTCCACAGCGTGGCTAGAACGTTCAGCTTGTGAGTCTGTGTGTCTTTGTGTGTGTGTGTGTGTGTGTGTGTGTGTGTGTGTGTGTGTGTGTGTGTGTGTGTGTGTGTGTGTGTGTGTGTGTGAGAGAGAGAGAGAGAGAGAGAGACAGAGACAGAGAGATCCTGGTAAATATTGATCCTGTTATACCTACCATATTAAGGACTACCACAAAGGTACAGTAGGTACTTTACAGGCCTGGTCTGAGAACTAATTACCACTGAATGTGTCCCATTGCAAGATAGAATTTGTAGTTTTACAGCTGCCTGGTTTATTAACAGCCCATGAATAAACAGTAGTTAGTTTTAGCTCAAAGAAAGATGAGGATGTTAACTGGAAATAATAGTTAACTAGCGTGTCACATACAACCCTGAAATGAAAATCTGCAATCCAAACACAGATGAAAATTCAAAAGTTGTGTTTTCATTGAATAAGAAATGGAATAATCTGGCTACCTAGTGGAAATGTAAGTTAAGCATAAGAATCTGTGGATTTAAAGAAAAAAAATCTCCATTTGACAGGTTTTGTGCAAAACAGCAGGAGACCGAGTTGGTTGATGAGTCACTATGACAACCCTTCAATGTAAAATTCATGTAAAGAACAATATTCAGCCTCCACATGTCAGTGTTAAACATTGGTTTTGCTGTTTTAGTGTCATTTTATATTATTGGAAATGCATAAAAGTGCAGCATGTTGCCTTACCGCAAAAAAGAGAGAAAAAAAAAGAAGCACCTCCAGTGGATTACCTCAATTTCTGTGTGTTTCCTTAAACTTGTAAACAAGATCATTCATGGTACATTTGATTCCTACTTTCAATTAAGGAATTAGTTCAGCTGTCTTCAAACATAAAGATTATAATGTGTGATTTGTGTCAACTTTCACTCCTGGCTTCTAAGAGGAATGCCCAGTTTAGTGTTCAGTTTTGAGAGCGCGTCTGAAAATAGTGCTGACAGATGACTCTTATTCATAGCAAGTTGAGAGTGTCTTGTTTTAAACAGGCTGAGAATAAAATATTCATCAGTGACAGGTAAGAACATTAAGAACATATTGTTCGCACACAAACACACGCCCATACACACACACACACAATGTCGGGTTTTCCTCTCATACTCACTTTCTCCCACACTCCTTTCCTCCGTCATGGTGAGGAATCTGTTGCAGAGGTGTTGCATTTCTGTTTGTGTACGTGGCCGTCAAAAGTCCGGTGAGGAAAATATGAACAGCTACACGTATAAAGAAAGCTGTTCAGCAAGGACAGCTTATGTTGCATGTATCAGTGCAAGAAGAACACAATGGTGTGATGCATATGAGAGCGTTACACTTGCATGACTTGCTCAAAATGATCGGTTTGTTAGTATTTCTGTCTTCAGCTTCTCAGAACCTGTTGGTAAAGTTTGCGCAGCTGGTGAAATGTAATATCTTTCCCGTTAAATTTCCTTTTATTTTTATTTTTTTAGCTAACAGTAAGAAGTTTTTTTTAATAAAAGTGTTATCAGTTGTTTTAGTAAAAACTCAGACCTTTGCAAAATAAAATGTGTCACTCAACAATATCACAGAAATGAGGAAAATTGAAGACATCAAATATAATATGAAGCACTGGATTAAACTGCTCTAAACAGATGGTGACAAAAGATGGTCTCTGTCTTTTAAATTGCCACATCTGTGTTGTAAAGCTGAAGCCAACACAGATTCTATCAAAGTCACAAGCTAACACAATTCAGAAAAAAAAGATTAGCAATATCTGTTTATTGAAAAAAAAAACAAAAAAACTTGATTTTAGTTGTCTGCTGCTGCCCGCACAGTGGTTTGGTACAGATTCAGTTCAGCCAATGATGAGTAACCTGGAAGTGCCAACCTCTTTTTAAGCTTACTGAATGCAAAATAAATTTGTTTATTAATTCCTTTTCTTAAAGTTTTTTATATTTCCAACAGGTGAGATGCATTTGTTTCTAATGTTTATAAATGATGCTGAAGCCATGATGCCCATTAAGATTGAAAGTGTGACTTTGCATGAGGCAAGTATTTGAGCACCTTGTTTTAAAAAATGTGCCCATAATGTGTATTACACATTATGTGTATAACACATCATGGGCTGGGGTCAACAGAAAGCAGGAGGTTGACTGCTCACTTGTAGTCGCATGATAAGGTCAGGGTAAATCGGGAATGGAGATGTAGTGTCTGACAAGATCCATTCAAGCATTGGAAATTGGTGTCTGTGTCATTTTTTCAACAGTGCTAGTTAAAACTGAAAACGTAGAAGATGTCTTACAGGTGCCAAATGAGATGCATTTATATTTTTGCCTATTTCACTCAGTAAATACCAGCTTCAGAATCACTGAGGCTATGCATCACGTGGTAACGAGGCCTGCGAATCAGTATGAACACATAAGCATAGGAAAGGACGAAAGATAGCCAGGTGACAGCAATGGAGATCACGTGGAACACAACAACTACCATCACCACCGGATATACTCACCATCAAAGGACTCTCAGTCAGAAGTGGACAAGAATGGAAAAGTATAAGAGGAAGTGTGTGTTTCTTGCACACATCTTTTGAAAATTACTGTGGCACTCCCATTTAAAAATGTTTTTTTACATTGTCATTGTCTGGCAATGGCAACATCACCGATTAGATTTTGTATCATTTTGCAAAGTGTAGTTAACTAGTGACACAGTCTTAAAACATTTATTTTTTTCCCTTTGTTTTGAATGTGCCACTAGCAAGTGAAACATGTTATGGAAATGCAGATACTATTGTGAGAGACAGGAAACGTGGATGTTATGTTTTCAAGTTCCATAATTCCATGATTCAGGTTCCAAGAAAAAATAAATAAATAAAAAGCACCATTCACTGTCCTTTTAGATGTGTTTTTTTATGTTAGGAGAGTGGGCAGTTGGGCATTTTAACCTAAAACACTGTAATAGGTGACACCTCAGAGTTATACTCGCACTCCATGTCCATCTACTCAGAACAGCACTACCAGAAACTAAGCACAACCAAGAGCTGCCCTTTCAAAATGCTTTTACCCTTTAATGGCTCTACACAAAGGTACTAAGTTCTAGACTCGTAAAATGACAGAAAATCAATACTGAGGAGAATCTGAGCTACAGCAAGCCCAAATAATGTGTTAGACCAGAAAAAGTAGTCAACCTGGGTGATGCTAAACCTCTGTTTAACCTACTAACAATTTAGATGTAGTAGTCATTTTGTTGTGTGAACTGATAGTGCTCTATTTTTTTCCCTTTCTTACAAATGCTCTTCCAGAAACCAACTAGTTCGGCTTTGCTGTTATTTCAAAGTGGAATGCATTGTTGTTAACAAACAGAAAACAATCACTGGTACTTCCCATAATAATAACTAAAATCCAGCCGGATGTGACCATAATCCACCAGTGGTGCCAGGGCATATGGAAGATCTAGAGGCATGCCTCTCCATCCTGGTGGATCCATCTGTCAGTCTTTGCTGGTGCTTTGCTGCTTTCTCTGGCACATTTGACAGCCCCACGCATCAGCTAGATTAGAAAATTATATAAATGTAAGGTTGGAAAGGTGTAATTGAAGATGGCAAAAGGGCTGATTGGGAGACATTTAAATGATTATTCTTTAGTGTTCAACAGGGAGGGTGTGTGGCAGAGGCCGCAGTGAGAAATACTTTGAAATTATTACCGTTCCTGACAGGTGGATGACAAGTCTCGCTCTATCTCTTTCTCCTCCTGTGAACCTATGCACAGTATCAGTATGTACATTTATATAAGCTTGTGCTCACAGTGCCTGAGTTTCCGTGCTCCGCTTGTAAGCGTGCGCTTGTAAGCGTGTTGTATAAATGTCTTTGTGTGTCTTTGTCTGCATTCACTCATCAGGATGTGTGAACTTGGATGTGATATTGCTGGCAGGCAAGAGTATAAGCCCTGTGGAGCTTCTTACTCAGAGGCACCACAAAGCAGAAAAGCTTTACATCAGACGGGTTACAGTATCGCTACAATGACAGCATCTAATGGAAGAAATAAGACACCTTGTAATGAAGATGCTAATTTAAGAAATATCACACTGTTCTCTGAAATATAAATCAGAAGGACAAATATAAACCAGACGCAGATGCAACAGTGGAAGGACGACTTAGCCTGAGAAAAGGGATGTTCCACCTTAATTAGGTACATTTAATATTAAATATGAAATAAATATTTTTCAATGAAACCTTAACATATAATGCCAAAAAAAGGAAAATGAGTTGTTTTTTTAAAATAAAATTATGATGAAATTATAGAGCTCGACTAATGAGGGGTTTTTCCAGCTAATACTCATATTTGGAGATTTAAAAATCAGATATTCAGAATCAGCTGGTTGTCGTGACATAGACAAACTATGCAACATCAACACTCATAATGTTGCTGAAGGTCGATTATCTTGTTTGCTGTGACAAATGTTAATAGTGATAAATTAAAATTTTAAATGTTTAAATGTTATTTTTTACAAATCTTTTAATAACGTTGTTCAAAGGGTATTTATTGTACTTACAGGAAAGTTTTATTGTCATCAGCTGGTTGTTTTGCATAGTATCACATTCAGAGCAGATTGTAGATTATGTAGATTCTCATAGATATTCTGATTCCAATATATATCATAAATCTGTATGCTTTTGATTCTGCAGACCTCTACTTGCAGAAAGGTTTTTTCCTGTCTCCTGCGTCTTGATGATACACACACCCATGTTTACCAAATGGCTGAAACCAACTTACACTAAAATCACGAACTGTGCATCATAAAATAGCCATTGTTAGTCAATCATGAGTTTTGTGCAACAAAAAAGGACTTTTATCTTGTAAGTATGTAAAGAAAATACCCTATGCATTGCATCGTCCGAATCATTGTAGAAGAATAAGATTCTTACACAGGAAAAATTATTCTTAAAATTAGAGCAGGTTAGGACCTTCACTCTGTTGCATGCGTGGCAATCACACAATGCCACAATGAAACAACTGACATATTATTTTTTCCCCTGACATAGTCAGACGTTTTCTATCTCTGCGGTTTGAGTCAGAGTTGTGCTCTGTCATGTTAAATGCAGTTGACAGAAGGGGCAGGCAACACCCTAAACCTCTGGTCTGAGACTTTGTTTTCCCTAGGCACCAAAGCACAATACTTAATCAGACTTTGGTCTGTGAACTGCAGACTGTGGCTGTTTAACTGTAGTCTCTCATGTCACGTTTGCCATATTCTGAAAGCTCGTAGGAAACACCTTAGCCAGATTACTGGACTTGCTAGAAAAACTGAAGTAGTATACGGGACTTTAAGAGTGTTGAACATGAAAAGAGGAGTATTAGTGATTCTGATTTGAATTTAATGATGTAAAAATAGCAAAGACAGCTGTGAACAGTTTGTGTTTATCATTATGACTAAAAAAAAAAATATGACTCAGTTTGGGTATACCACAGTTCAAATGACCCAAGACTGAGCTCAATAATTAGGTCATGAAGGTTTGGTAATGAAAGAATCTGCATAAGAAGATAAATAGGTTGATTTTGGGTTTTTTTTGTTGTGTTGGTGGTTTGCTAACTAAACCTTAACTTTTGAAAGTGATATATCCCCCCAAATAGGAGAAATAACAGCTTAGAAAACTTGACAAACAGAATGAATTCTTTGAGGTGTTTATATCCGAAAAACAAGATACTTTTTTGCACACAAAGATCACAAATTCTTTAGTTTACCTTTATGTACCTAGTTTACCAGGTACATAAAGAATGTCAACTTAACTTAAGAAATGATTAGTTCATTTATTTATTTATGTATGCTTTCACACTGATTAAAACTTCAGGGTTTAATAAAATGTTATAAAAAATGTTGCTATTTTGTATATTGACATCCAGAAAAAGTGAGCATATGTAAATATACGACATACGCTCATAGAAGCAGTGTCACTTCAAATAATGAGGTATCCTACTTAAAATGCAGTCAGTAAAAAAAATAAACAATTAAAGAGACAGTCTTACTGTCTAAAGTAAGAAAAACCTATCTTCCATTAACTGAAACAGCAGAAGTATGGTATGCACTGCTCTGAATCTACAAGCAAAAGACCTGCTGTTTATGCTCATGCTTAATACAGTATAGTCTTAGAATGGGGGGGAGAGAGAGGGGGATGCCCTCTTCCATTGACTTAAATGTGTGAATATTAATCAAGTTTACATTTGTGATACTGTGAGTTTGGTCTGATCGACTGGTCTGAAAGCTTATGAGATCTCCCTAATCAAGAAATAAATCATCCCATTTTCCCGCCTTTCTTACTGCGCTAATATCTATGATGTTATCCCTGCATTGTAAATATAGGGCTGATGTCCTATATTGGACCACATGTCACATTAGGCTGATTTAAATCTTCTGCCACTTGCAATCGTCATACAAGTTCAAAAAGCATATTATATATGTTTATTTTACAAAATGTATTTAGGGTGAATACACAGTACATTGGCTACAGTAACAAGAAAATAGCCTTCCTTCCCAATTTACACTCAGCCCCATGGAAACAGGGTGAAAAACGTGGGGGAGATTTATGTGGAAGTTAAGGCAAATACAGAGCAGTAAGTGCAAGGGAAATTGCTTTGCTTTGTTACCATGGCCACCTGAAAATGCTTTGTGTTTTTCTCCAGCACAAGAGATGATGAACAGAGAGGGGAGCGTGCGGCAAAATATGTGTTCATGACAGATCTGAATGTTAGTTGATTACATACAAGATTAACTGTATTATGCGTGAAGATATTTTCATTTATTTCTTTCATACAGATTTAAGTGTATTTGACATTTTTAACTTCTGTGCCTGATTTATTTCACTCATTAAACTGAAGATCATGACTACATGTGATGTATATTTTGAATTCCTTACAGTAGTAACAAGACTCACATTTATTTCATGTACAACTACCCTTTTGGAAAAACGTCAGACTGGAATTACAGAAGGAACAGTGTGGGCTAAAGAGTTAGCCATGGCACTGGGCATAACCCACCTTTCAAAAGAGCCAGATGGAAAGGGTAAGGTTTCAGTCAAAATATTGTTTTTGGATTGAGGTGTGTAAGTGTTCCCTCACTCTTGCACTCTTTCAATCTCCCTACGTCCTTGTCTCTCTCAATCTTTCTCTCTTGTGCTTTCCAGCACTCCTTCAAATCCTCCTCCTGTTGTGTTTTATCTGATCTTGTCAAAGGTCTCCCCTATAAAACCAACGAAAGCTCATCAGAGCAGACCTCTGGAGACCCGGCTCGGTAAGTCCTGGTTAGGTTGCGTTCAGCTAATATTTATCAAAAATGCCAGAGTGCCGAATAAAAAGTCAGCACTTCAAATCTTTTTTTTTTCGGAGTGATTCACGATGAAATGTATGGTGAAAGGCACCAGCGGTCTTAAATCAGCAGTTTTACTCTTAGACGCTTGATAAACATGCGGCCCACAGGTTTGTGTCTGGCCTGATGGGGCTGTGGGGCAGAAAGGTATGTGCTTAGTGGTGATTGTGTGCCATGGCCTCCCCTCATTCTCCAAAGTCGAACACACACAGAGTGACCTTGTGTGGAGCAGAGGGGTGGGCAGACACACTAAAATCAGCTCACGCCACGCAGTACTGTTGGCAAAAGAAAAAGATGATCCTTCAGGATTACACACGCACCCACAATTACTCACTAAAAAGCATTAGTTCTACCCGACTCTGCATTATTATCTTTTTTTTAACTAACGCTAAATACACTTGCACGTATTCCTACATGATTCTCATAATCATCAGCTCCAAGTGAGACTGCAGGGTTGCCCCAGACTACTGTGGACTTGTTATACAAGCACCCATAAATCCACCCAGAGTTACATAAACCTGTCAGTGAGTTCATTACAATAATTATTTTAATTTTCTGTTGATGATTTAATGATAAAGCAACAGAAAAAAATAGAGAAAATAAAAAAACAGTGAAAGCAGTTTTCAGAAGAGAGGCCATGCCATGTTTCCTGTTGAACACTTGTCGCCTTCCAGCTGACAGAACACTTTGTGTTTCACTGCTGGCATAGCCCACAGTGCTGTGAGCCATAGCAAAGGAACACCTTCACCCTCACTGGCACGCAGTTAGAAGCATATACAATATATACACAGAATATATGCTTAACAGTCCACATGCATGAAAAAGCTATGAAAACATCATCATCAACCCAGCGGTGATGCAAATTAGGATTACCATACTTTACTGTTAATTTAAAGAAAAATAAAAGCAATACAAAAAAAACCCATCAGTTCCTGGGTGAGAATACTTAAGTCAGACCAACAAAGAATACCAGCTCAGCACAGACATCTGCAGCCTGTGCATACAACTGATTAGCAATTATAAATAACGTTATGAAACCACCTTTGTATAGCCTTACGAGAATTAATCAGAAAAATATAATAAAACTCAAACTTAAGCATCCACATGCAAAAAAAACAAAATCAGAACATTGTCATATAGCTGCAGTGTGCAATGCTGTGGGGTTTTTCAGGTTTCCCGATAAAACTAGCACGGAGTTTGTTAGATTGTTCCAAAGGTATTGATGAGGGCTTGTCAAAATCAGAAGAGAGTTAGTGCAACATCCAATGAAAGTAGAGGTTACTGGAGAGAGTACTGCGATACCTAAAGGAGACATGCAACAGCTGCACATCACGAATTATGATTTTGTTCACTTAGCATAACTGCTATGATTGAGATATTGCTAATTTTACCCGTTCAAATCTAAGACGACTGTCCTTGACTTCACTGAATTGTTGTGGGGGATGTTTTTGGTACTTTAATCAGCTGCTTAATCTTTACATATCTCCTGACACTCACTCAGCAAGAATAAACATTTAGCAGAGTATCTTTCCAAAATATCCACCAGTGCAGAGAGGTACCCTCATTCAATCACACACAGCTTCCTCTCTGCCTGAGCAGCTGACACGTCCTCATACAGTTTATTATAGCTTATAAAGTGACTTTTGTTTTTACTCTCCCACAGATATGACTTTAAATAAGGTAAAGCACAAAGCTCAGAGAAAAGTACAAACTGTTTATTTTTTTTTTTAAAGAAATATAAAAATTTCTAAAATTAAAACTGTCTCATTAGGACAAGATACACATGTAAGGGTTTTGTGATTGTGCTACAGCTTTACTGGTACTTGTGCTCCTTTCTTACCATTTTTCTCCACACTCATAATCAGACAACCAGGATTTGGTCATCTGTAGTGCACTCTATTGATATTTGGGGGGGTGTACTAAGGGGAAGTCTTTAACCAAAATACACAATAATACAATACAGCACGGTCATATCATCTTCGATCAAGACACTGAATCCCTCATAGAGGTAGGTCACAATTAAATGAGCTCCCCCCAACAACCCGCTCCCCACCCAATTCCCTTCAAAAAAGATTAGTGAATTCCTGCTCATGATGTCACTGCAAATGTACCGATGTATAGGTACCCTGGATTGGATAGGTGTACAGGTAGTCATGGTGACAGAAAAACTTCCCCAGATAAAAAGATTAGTTGATTATCTGTGCCCAGAAACATGAAAACAATACAACTAGATCAATACAAACCATATTTCACTGTCAGGAGTGTGAACACCTATCATCCAGGGAACACCACTGTTTTATCTCGTGTCTCAGTGGATCCACTCTTTTGGATGTATTCTGGGAAAATACCAATCTATAGTCTACTCATCTTTCCTTTGTGCCATCAGTCTCCACATTAGCAAATTGGTTGACTTAAGAGGGATATATAAAACACTAATTTAGGTGTATTGTTCTGTCATTATCTACATTAGATTTTGGCATCAGGTATGAGAGCGTGACTGGAAAATTTGTGATAAAATTACAATTACCCCTGTGCCACCCCCGCAAAACTCAGCTAATGTACAAACAGTCACAGGGGATGTTATGATTTAAGCTTGTTGATTCCTACACCCTACTGAATGTATCATTTAGAAGGGAAAATGGCTTACAGTCTGGATGCCAGCGGCTTTGGGAAATTCAGAAGTTTTCTTTTGGACGAAGATGTATGATTTTTATCAGGTAGCAATGAAAAGGAGAAACATTTCCTGAGTAATATGTTTCTTTAAAAAAAAAAACAAGACTGTAGGTGGATTTTAGTCATAGATAAACTCAGCTAAATGAGCTTATAATTACGAAATTATAGGTGTATACCACTGCACCTGGTATTTTGACATTGGACAAGATGCTATCAATGCTGACAAATCCCTTCCAGTGGCTCATTTATTTGCACAATTACACAGATTGGTTATGCAAAGAGTAGGAGTATTTGTTATGTAAAGTTATACTGTATATGTATATATACGCATACTTTTAAGAAAGATTAAAAGAGGATATTGAAAGTTTGTGTGCAGCAGAACTGTGGATATGTGAAGGGGCAAAAAGGGGAGTCTTTTTTTGCCACTGTGGAGGTGGCAGCATTCTTGGTAGGGCTTATATGCCAGTGCTGACAAAGGTCTGGGGCATGTGTATGCATCAGGGGAAATGGGGTGGGGGGTGACACTGATCCCTCAGAAGGCTATATTTACCCAAGAGTGATAGGGGCAGGTGGATTCAGCTGGGATAGAGGGGTAGGGGTGGTAGAGATGGTTGGAAAGAACCGGACCTGGTTTCAGTTCAGTCAGAGACCGGGGCAAACAGACAACCCAAATTGGGGGTTCTATTCAAAGCCAGCTGGTCTGGCTTTATTACATGCAGGACATCTATTTAAGGTCATTTGTGGCCTTTTGTTTTCTTTTTATCCATTATCACGTTTGTTTGTTTTTTTCTCTTTTTCAACTTTTTTTTACCTGTTTGATTCAGTCGGGCCTCAGCTGGTGCTGGAGGGTGTAGCTTCCTGGAGAAGCAGAGAAAAGGCACGGGTGAGTTTATAAATTACACCTATTCCACTTTTTTTTCCACCCTCTAGTCTGAATCTCATTCTCTTAGTGGAAAACCTGTCTCTGTCAGAACTTCAAACACTTTGCACAGCAGGTCATGACATGTTTAACAGATTAAGCCATAATTTGGATATCTGAGCTGCACAATTTAAACCATTCTGAAATTTATTTTGCAGCCGCATTGCCTAATTGTTTCATTATAGCTTCGCAGGATTTAGTGAATGATGTCTTTGTCATGTAACCCAACACAGAAGTGCCTATACCAGTATGAACAAGGCTAGAATATCTACTTAACTGCTGTTTACATTTAGATTTCCCTGCTCCTGAAAAAGTAGAAAGACACCAAAAAAAAAAAAAAAAAAGAGAAAAAATCTCAAACAGTGTTGTAGGAGGAGCGAGGTCCCAGCTGGTGCCAATCACCTCTGTTGAGCACTTGGGGAATAGCTGATTGAGGCTCCTGGAAGTGCGTGTGTGTGTGTTTAGTTTTAGGAGTGTACATTTTTATGTCTCCAAGGCAAGAAAAATGGTTAAAGTCAGTAAAGTGGAACTTTATATTGTGCTGTTTCTCAGTTTCTAATTCTTCACAGTCAGTTTAGGTTACTTGTACCGTTATGGGTAATTGCTCAGAACATCTCATTGCACGATCTGGAATTATCAGTGAAAGAAAGAGCGTGGCCTTAAAGTGTTGTTTGCTTTAGAAATGACTCATTCCCTCAAGGTGGCTGCACTAGATGCAAATACATACTTCAGATGAAACGTGTGTTTCCCATTTTGGTGTCTAAGGAAGACATACTGGACAAACTTTTGATTGACAGAAAGGGGACTATTCGTCACCAGGGGATGTAAGAATATGTCATTTGTCCCAAACTGCGTAAAAGGCTTTTGTTTTTTAAGTTTGTTTCCACATTAGATTTAAATTTGTTGATGCTTATAAATTTCATATCTTTAAATTTGAAGTTCAGGGTATTTTAGACTATTTATTAAAATCGTTACTAAGTCAACTGTTGACACAGACAGTGGATATAAAACTTTATTATACTCCTACTTGAAAATGAAAACAGTTTTATTTTTCATTTTTAATATACATCTAAACTTGAGAAGTACACATGCACACATGTCATATTATTCACCCAAAAAGCAGAACAGTAGAAACTTTGACCCAGTTTACAGGAACAGTGCAGTCCTTACTTTACTGCTTCTCTGCCCCTGAATTCCATGGCTTTGATGGTCAGCGGAGTTGAGGAAACGCACTGTTTTCTTTCTCCGTAGGGTGGTGAGCGCTCTTGTACAGTTGCCTCTCTGCCTTTGAAACTCACCTCATCCTGTCTTTCCACCTTCCAAGTCAGCTATTGGTTTCATTGTTGCTTCCAGTTTTTTGTTTTGTTTTGTTTGTTTTTTATGTTGTATGAATAGTAAGTAAATTATAATTATTAATACATTTTTAACTTAAATGGTAATGTCTCAAATGTGAATGTCAAAGTTTGGTCAGTGATAATACGAGCACAAATTTTCCCTAAAAATGTAGCTTTTAGTTTCAGTGTTTCACTTTGTCTGGTGTTAAGTGGAAGGTAATTCAATGCAGATATGCATTTTGTGGTTTCCACTGTGTCACAGTGTCTTTGTAGAAATTAGAGGGAACGTTAAGATACACTGTAGAAGTAATTTGCTGATTTGTTGTTACTGTGTAGCTGCTGCTGACAGAAAGCATTGGTAGTATTTAGTTTCCATGGTTATTTTGTGGCACCACTGATCCAGATGCTCCCGAGTTACTGAAACTATGTTACTGTAGAAAGTGCATTTCATTTTTAAAACAAATTAGAACTGAACCAAGACCAATTACACATATGGGAGTGATTTCAATTGTGATGCATGAAGTACCTTGGTTCTGTAATGGCTTACAGTAACAGCGTAGTAATTCTGCTCTTATTTTTTTCCTTTTCATTCCCCTTTTTATTATCTTTATTATTTAATTTTGGAAGACTTCCAGCAGCGGTCCATCCTTCTGTTTAAAAACTCTGTTTCCTTCTAACCCCCTGAGCACTGTCAAGGCCAGAAAACAGTATGACGCTCCGCCGCCATGATACAATGCTTGTGTGCCGGGGCCGCCTAAATCTACAAAACACGAGCGCTGGCGCTAGGCAGCTCTTTTGATCTGCAGCTAATCTCAGTTGCCTGCCTCTCCTCTGATCATGTCTGAATAAGAATGAGTTGGGGGTGATCCTGGAGGCACAAAGAGCTTTAGACATCACCGCTTGTCTGCCAAGCTCTACTGTGTAACACAGGTCTGCGCCGATGGTCGGCCTCGCTCTCATACATCTGAGCTGGGAAATCCTCGTTTAGATACGCAACGTATTCCATTCTAGTTGCTTTTCTTCGCAGTGAGACACTATCAGCTGCTTGGTGAGAGTGTGGGAGAAGTTGCAGAGCCATGCTGAATGATTGTTAATTGTCAAGAGAATTGGCTGAGGTCAACAGCTGCAGGAGGGACTTTTGCTGTGTAATAGTTATTATGGGAAATCAAAACAAAGCTAACTGCAGACTTTTGTGCTATAGTTGGATGCATTGCAGCTGGTTTTTGTTATTCAGGAAGTGTAAGTGCAACTTTTTACAAACGATCATCTTTATATTACTCTTTATATTGTAATATTCTGTTAAAAATAATGTAACTTTACTTATTCTTCAGTATTAAAAACTGCTTTTATTGCTCAGCATGTAACTATATTGCTTCTGCTGCCTCTAATTAAACCACCAATGCCAGTGACCCGTATTAATGCTTTCTGATTTGCCTCCTTTGTCAGCAGAACAAGTTTTGCCAGTTCCTTTCTAAAATGCGCTTATGTTTAGGGAGCGATCATGGATGTGGTTTAAAGAAACCATAGTTGATGGTTAAATAAGAAAGAAACAGCTGTCTCCCATCACATGTTACGCTCAATATTATTTACAAATACATAACAAAGCCAAACTTCAGCTGTAATTTAAGTCTGCATTTCTTCTTTGACATGTTGATCATGGCACTTTGCTCAGACGTGGGCTCTGTTCCACTGCCGCACATTTAACACTAATAATGTTGTTTCAGAAACAGCTTTTGCACCACTTCAGGAAACACCGGTGGGCACCCCTTGAACTGAGACATAAAAAAAAAGTATCACTGGCATCTCTCTTTTATAGGCACAATTAGAGAAAGGGCAGCAAGAACAATGGAATAACTGTGCCTTTGTTGGAGCAGTTCATAGGGAATTACTTTCCAACCATTCAAAATGAGGAAAAATCATTAGCAGAAAGTGAGTTTCTTTTCCCTCCCTCTCGCGAAGCAATCTGCTGGAGACAAAGAGAACTTTGAGCCCTTGATATACAGACAGTAAGCGTGGCAGTTAAGCACAAAGAAGACACGGGGAGAGGAGGAGATGGGAGAGAAAAAACCACCAGGGATTAGAATAATGAAGGAAGTAAATTAAAAACAATTAAAATATTTGTGGGATAGCGGTTAGAGATATTTAATATTTGTTTTGTTTTTTTTAATACTTGGCTAAAATGCCTAAACAGACGACCGTGTTGAAGTAGTTTAGGGTAAAAAGTTGGTTAAACTTTGGGGCACAGAGAACACCTCCAGTGAACCCCTGTGCTAAACTTCTCCATTCCCCTAAGAAGGGTGCAGACCTCCCCTGCAGGCAGCACACTTAATTGCAGTGCCTGTACACTGTGTTGTTCATATATAGCAGATGGCACACACTGATGGCACCTGTCACATTAATGATATATGTGACATTAAAGCATTTTGATTGTAAATAAAATAAGCAGGCAGTCAATTTGCAGGTATCAAGGCTGAATAATCCCCTCTGTAGTCGACGTGAGCTATTTTTATTTTCTTCCCAATGTGATCATCTTATTGAAATTGTTTATTATCATCCATTCGACAGGTGGCACGGTTAGTTCTTCGAATTAAATATGTGGAAGACGTGCTTGCTTTGTGGTCTGTGTCTCTGCGTGTCGAAAAGCCCACGTAGATGCAATATAACAAAGCGAAGAAGCAACAGGTCTGATTAACAGCGCGCCCAGCATCGCTGTGTCTCAGTGTGCCAGTGCAGTCACAGACAGGACCATGGAGCTTTTCCTGTGATGTAACCAGAGAATCAAGAAGAACAAAGGGAGAATTTGTTGTTCAGCTTGTGCCTCATCCATAATGCAGGAAAGGTGTACAGACAGAATAGTGTTGGTTAAACGCAACACATGCAAATCACCCGAGCTGTCCCTGACTGACACTGCTTGTTAAGGGCTTGTTATATAGCCATTGCAGTTTTGGATGATAGATATTATTAAAGATGTAGCCACATGGTAGAAAAAAAAATGTGTTATTAAAATTAAAACCGTATACAGTTTCACTGAAATATATCAGGTCACTTCTCTTGTTATTTATTACATTTCAAGATATAACAAGTAAAACTACAGGATGTAGAAATATTTGACACAACAGTTTTTAAAAATCTGTTTTCTTGTAAAGTGATACAATAGTGACCTAAAGTTATGATGTAGATGAAATGAATATATGATATGTGTATCTTGATCAAGTCTTTTTACATTTGCATACAACTGATTCTTGCAGAGGCAAAATACCTCGAGGCATGAGTGCCAAGTTAAGGCAGAACTGCGTCGCTGCTTTCTTTCAGAAATAAAATGAACAAGGAGATAGTGCCTAATAGCTGAATTGCATGTTCACATATAAAAAAAAAAAAACATTCGTAAGTGCAAATAAATACTTCCTCATGGTTATATGACTCTCTTTGTTTTATATATATTATAACAAGGAGAAATATGATTTCAGTTAATTAAACCTGATTTTCTAACCTTTGCTCCCTTAATTATAAAGTACTGTAGTACAATTCCTTCGACTATAATTACTGATGATATTGCCCTGTGAGTTTCATTATAATACTTATTAATAAGGAGCTTCAAATTATTTATAATACCACGCTTTAGATGACTTACCCAAAGACCAAACACAGATCAGCGGGGGAATGTCTCTCATTTTCTAAAGCAGGTGCGTTTTTCCTGAGAACAGAGCCCAGATGTTGAGGCTGAGTGAGAACTGTATGGCTTAGATACTAGGAGTTCAAATGAACAAAGAATGAATGACGTTATAGTTTAATAATTGTATAAAATAACGGACCATGTTATGGATTCCTCGATATTTGTGCTCTTGAATGTATACTGTCACATTACATACACATAACACGTGCAAATGATTCACAATTATGAATAACGTTTTAATTATTATACAGTTTTTTGTTTGTTTTTTTCCAAATTTCTTTAATCAATCTAGGTTTGCCCTAACCCTAACTATAATGATACATAATATGTGATGCATTTCAATAAGGCTGAATAAGAATAATAAAAAAAATATTTTTTTTAAATAAATATGCATTGAATTTTTAGCATTATATACCAAGTCAAAAAATGTTGCTGTGATTGCCCTTGAAACACCCATAAGACATCTCCACCTGCAAAAGGGAGATCTGTGGATTCCCAGCTGAGCATGTGAGTTAAATTGGCCTGCAGGTCTTTCTGTGCTTTCTGTGAAGCCTTTGGTCGTCACATCATGTAGCATCAATCTATTGTCAAAAAAACAAACGTGTCTAAAATTCATTAGGGAACGAGTGCAGGAAGAGAAAGCGGTAAATACCAAATAAAGCTGCAAGCATCTTCAGACATATCCGACATACAACAAATACTCTGCGTGTTTCGTAGTGCTTCTGTAATCGCTGGCTAATTCTCAGGAGCAGTGAGGCAGAGCGCTTGACAACATCATCTACTGTGACAGGCAGATTGTGTTTTCACGTGAGCATGATCGACAACAGATTGCACTGAGCCCGGGCTGTTCTTGTTTGCCCTGGAAATGTGTTTGTGTTTATCTTTTGCTTGAGAGAGGCATTTCTTTCTTTCTCCCTCTGTTACCAAAAACAAACGGGCGTGCGCGCACACATACATTTTTAGGCAAGCTGTTCTGCACGTGTGCGTTCGGTGCGTGCGTGTGACACATGCTGTGAAGTGGCTGCCAGGAGAGGCTTAAGAAACAATCCAACCAAGATCAATATCAGCAAACCGCACTTATATGTTTGACTTAAGATCCAGTCGCAGTTTCCCCTGTTTCACTTTTTATGCACAGCCGAAGCCAAACCTCACGAAACTGAATTTACCCGAAAGCCTAAAGTGTGTGTTTATGCACACTGTGACATATTTTGAAATTACATAATTGTTTGGCAAACTCTTAAACTGATTTTTTTTCCTCCACCAGGCTTTGATGAGACTGTCAACCCACACTCCAACACACTCTCAAACACACTCCTCAGAACGCAAGTTCAGGATTCATGTAGGAGGGAGGGACAATGGCTAATGAGTAGGTCTGGGAAAGTTTCAGATGGCAAGAAACTAATAATTTCGCTCATTTTGATTAATGAGAAAATAGTTTGTCTTAAGATAACACAAATGCCAAAACATATAATATTTAACTTACGACGCGCTCCGCTTATTTGCACACAGTCATTGTGTAACTAACTCTAAATTTATCAGTTTTAATAGCACAATGTGGCACACCTTCAGCTCTGCAATGTGGATTAATATCAGCCTGGTTATAATGCTGTATATAATACATATAGATATAGATATTTAGCCTTAGCCCTGTGCTCAGTAGTCTCAAGAGCAAAATATACAGCAGGTCTTCCCTATTTTGCATTAAATGTATGAGAACTGAGGGAGGCTGTTAGTATGGTTTCACCATAGGTTTATCCCCGTAGACAAGTCAGTCATTTATGAATAAGCATGAGCCAGTGTTTGCCTCATTTAATGATTTTTCACCATTCAAATGTATTCCACATCCCCCCATTTTTTTCTCTGTTTCACATGGCTATCATACACACACACACACACACGTTACACAGATGTTAACATAGATCTTTGCACACTATGTGCAAGTGCCTACTCTTACACAGAAGCAGTAAGCACTTCACTGGCAGGTTCACTCTTCTTCTCACCGTGCCTGCCTACTTTGCTTCTCCTCTCAGGTGCTAACCAAATGACGACCTCAAGCACTGGGAACACTGAAAGGACCTCTTCAGTGAGCTTCTCGCAAACAGCATAGAAAGCTACAAGAGGGAGGGCACGAACAGAAGAAGAAGAAGAAGTAGAAGGAACACTGCATGTGGTATGTACAACCACATAAGCACCCACAGCTATCCATATATTTTGGAGACTTACTGCAACTGTCAGGTGCGAGCACCAGAAGAAGTCTGAAAGGAGGAAATCATGTCTGTTGAAACTGTGACTCTGTGAACTCGCCGTTTCATACATGCTGACATGTAACGCCGTTGATATCTGCCGTGTCGCGTTTATGAACTTGCTGTGTCCAACAGCGCCTTATTGATTAGTATGGAGGTCTAGGGACCAGAGGAAATGCTATTAAAGATTAAAGGGTCAGGTGATGTGAAGGTGGCATTCAGAGTCATCAGACACCAGCGGCTTCGGTTACAGGCTGTAATGTTCACCCGTCAAGCAGATTAGCCAGCTTGATTTATTTATTACTTGATGTCTTACCATTTCCTACCCTCACTGACTGAATAACTGATTGACTGGGTGGCTGACTGCTTGCATAGCTTATGCGTCGTAGGTGAACTTCAAAAGGGAAGATTATGGAGTCACTCGGCGTCTATTTACACAACACGCAGTCTGTATTGCTTTTACAGTGCAAAGCTAATAAAGAGAAAGGGGTTTGCTGTTTAACTGTATATAGACCACAAGTGTTCTTTGGGGGGTTTTTTTTGGTTTGTTAAAATATCAGGATGGAAAAAACTTTTGGAAGCCTGTGATAATGTTTTCCCTTTTTCAATGTTAAATTGATATAAAGTCAACAATGGGGCCTAACGGTGTATTGTAGCGTAACAAGCTCCATTCAGGGCAGCCATTAAAAATCCTAAAACCGTGATACGGCACCCATATAATGTGAGTATAATAGAACTCTGGTATTATGAGGCCTATCTGGTATACATCTCTGTACAGAGAGCCAGTGCACTGCCTGTCTGTGTCTTATCTGAAGTGGCAAACTTGCTGTTCTAATTGTTATCTTCACACTAATAGAGTGGATGTTTTGAAATCATTTGGTTGGACGGATAAAGGCTTGGCAATTCCCCAATGCTTACTGTCTCTGTCAGGGCTTATCTGTAGGAGATAGCTGGGTCCCTAAGAATGATTGGCGGGGTGCAGCATGTGCAAAAGTGTTGCAGCGTCTGAGAAAGGAGGCAGAGCAGACATCCAAGGAATTGTTGAGAATTAGAAAATGGCATTATTCGGGAGTTGCTAAAGTTGCTCCTACTTTTCCAGCGAAATCGCATTGAGGGAAGAATCATGTCATTTAATGTGATAATTAATCTTAAACTCTTATTGTTAAAATAATGAGTGATGTTGGATCATCTGTGAGTGTGTGTTTGTAGAAAATGGTGTCTTTTTTGAAGTATTTCTAAAAAAAAACAAAAAACTAAAGGTGCTGAAACACGCTGAAGTGTTTTGCTTCTTGCTACGACAGACTTAAGTTTTGGTGTACTTGGCATCTGATGTGACTCGCATGAAACAATTGGCTGGAAACTTAACCTGCCTGAGCGAAACACATCGCATGCTGTCGCCTGCAGACCTCGGGGTGCTCTCCGTGACATCATTAGTTAAAGAACACATGCCCCATCTTCATCCTCCTCCTCCTCCTCCTCTAGCGGTCCTCTCTCAGCACTAATTGTGTCCACTCGTCGGGCCTGGCGCGATAATAAAGCGTTAAGAGCCTTGCCTCGTTTATTAAAGTGGAGTTGGGAAATGTGAGACCGCCCCCTTTCAGGAGTTTTTTTTTAAAAAAAAGAAAAGGGGTAGAGAGGAAAAAATCGATTATTTCTTCACGCAGGAGAGCAGAAGGTTTAGGGAAAGACTTGGTCGGGATTGTGGGGAGGAACAGAAACAGCTTCGCAACATCACTATTAAGCTTCAGACGTCCAGTACTAATACCGGCACCACCTCCAACACAGCCGCTCCACCGAGTCCCTCGCCGCTCACCGGTACTACGCACTAGCAGACCAGACGGTGCGTCCTCAGCGCCTCCTGAGCGAGCTCTGTCGGATCAGAGAGAGAGAGAGAGGAGAGAGAGAGAGAGAGAGAGAGGGGGGTAGTTTTCTCTGACATTATAGGGACTCATACCACGTATTGTAGGTTACTTTTTTTTCCTCTCGGCGCCGTCCTCCTGCTTAGTTGCGCTCCTGGATTTTAAGTGCGTCTCGGCGAACTCCGTCCCCCATCAAGCAGCGGCTCCAACCTTCCTGTCAAACGGCCGGACCAAACACCCGGCGGACCGCTTGTTGTAGCCTTCTCTCGCTTCACTCGGGACAAGATTTCAGATAAAGTAAGTACCGCACTTGCACCACTTGGCACTCACTGGCAAACACCTCACTCCATCGTATGGTTCTTAAAAAAAAAAATTATTTATTTTATTTGAAATGTTCAATGGGGAAACTTGAGGGTCTAGTTTGATGCGCGTTGTCTCCCCTGACAAAGTACAGCAACTGCGTGTATTGATTTGTTGTGACCCCCTTTCGACTCGTGCCGGTAACAGCAATGTAATATAGTTACCGAGCGACATCAAATCACTGGTTATGGTGTATTAGGAGATCCGTGTGGTGATTTTAGGTGTCACTGCTGTGTCGACCTTGTGCAGCTTTCTCGCGTCCACATGCAGGCGCACAGTCCAGAAGCCAATGAACAGGCTGGTCACATTAACACTATACTTTATGCCCTCTTTTTGCGCCTTTGGGCAGGGTGGCATATGAAAAGTTACATTTGGGTTGTAAAATGTAGCGTTCAGTCTACCTCAAACAAAATTACAAAGGCAAAAGGAGATGCACAAGTTTTTACATCTCAGATTTCCATCAAAGCAACAGATTAGGGAAACAGTGATCCTAGTTTGTGGATATTCTTTGCGCACGAAATAAACGTTCTAAACTGAGGTGAACTGATGGCAATTATGCCGTGCTAAACTTTAAACCGGTATATTATGTAGGAAGCTTTGATAATTATTAAATAAATAGCTAATCATATCATCGCTGCAATACAGGGGAAAACATTCTTTTACACTTATTTGGATGTAAATTTATGTAGATGAGCGACACGGCGGACTGTGCTGTAAATCAGTGTTTTACAGGAGGTTTGGCTGTTCAGGCTCAACTATAATTTCTTCTCTGTGCCTTTGTGACTGAGACTGACTTATTACAAGAGACCAAGTATGATTAAATTCATATTGCGAGTTTGGTTAAGCCTCACGTTGCTCAACTAAACCTGTTGCGATGAGAGGAAAAATCACGAGGCTACAATTAACTTGTGGCAACTTTTCTCAGGTTTCAGCTTTGGAGCTAAAAATGGATTCTTTGTTTTACACTTAAAGTGTACGGACACGAGGCCCACCATGTAATGTGCAGAGAAACTCGGGCTTGCAGTGACATTTAAAATTACTATTATACATTTCATTTTCATTTAGATAGATTTTGGGATTGAGTTGGCTGTGGACAAAAAAACGTATGCCAAATGTGGGGATAAACGTTTATCTCTTTACTTATATTGAGCTGAATTAGTTCTTAAGCTGAAACACAGTTTTGTCTGTGAAATAAATTATATAAAAAAGTAAGAAATGAACAGGGCTTTAATGTAGTGATAACTGCTTGAAATTAAATATAATTAATGTAACTTTTAGAGAATATTTTGAGATTCATTAAACTATTAAATTAATTTTAAAATAACAGCTATGTAAATGAGGTATTTTAAGGCACTTACAGAATGGTAAAAGTGTTTCTGTGTGTAGCTGTATACCAGCTTATTTAATGTGTGCGTTTAAAACACACTGCGTACCGCTTGACTGCATTTCTCAGTTCACTTTCAGGAAAAAAAGAGAGATGCTCCGTGTTTTAAGACGTATGTAATTTTTAAGATTTTTAAGAACTTCTGAAGGGAACGTGGTGTCCAGTTGTCCAGTAACCCTTTATTAAACTTTTATGTGAACTTTTTAGTCTTAAAAAAGTCAGAGTGCATTCATTTATATTTTTTTTAGAAAACAACATCATAAGTGTGGCTTTCCTTTTCTGACTATCGTCAATGAAGTTGTTCTGTGTGGCCTGTCTGGCCTGTTGCTCTCTTGGGATTTAGCGATAGGTTAATCCGCTCAGAGGAAGGTGAGCACTTGCATGTGGACCCACGATTACACACTGAGAAGTCTGTCAGCCAAGCTCTGTAATCTAAGAGACCCTCTACACACACACACACACACACACACACACACACACACACACACACACACACACACACGGACACTTGTATGCAGTCGTGCGCAAACACACACAGGTGCACAAAAGCATGTTCTGTCTCCTTTCTCTCTCTCGCTCTCTCTCTCCCTCCTTACACACACACTTTTACACACATGCATCAACACCCACACTATTTGGCCTGCGCTGCTTTTGTTTCTCTTATTCTCTTAAGACCTCTCCATCTTGACAAATCATTTGGGATTTTAGGCGCTGATTCACAAAACCAACAGCGACAACACACTCTTACCCTTCTCACAGAGAGGGATTAGAAGGTCACGTGTCTCTGTGATTGGCCAGGGCATTGAGCCGATTGTCAGGGCACTTTGCTGTACGCCAGGGGCTCAGTAAAGCTTTAGTTAAGTGAAGGAAGGGAACACATTGTATGCCACGGTCAGGGTAATTCCATGTGTTTTCAAGGCACTGCAACAAAATCAGCATAATTAGCAAATATTTGTCATTTGAAATGCCTAATATATTGCTTATAAATGTGTAATTTAACACCCATAAATTAGTTTTACTGGTGGTAACTTCTATTCCTGCTACCAAGTTTCCATCTTCAGGGGGGAAAAAGGTGTAAACTATACCACTGTGGTCCCTGATCTCTGCTCACATAGACATTTAATACTGTACAAGAGGCACATTTCAAAGATCCCCACCTTATGGAAAACCAGATCTATGAAAACATTTTTCCTTAATGGAGACAACCAATGTATTTATGTTTAAGCAAACAGTTTAAAAGCCCCTTTAGCTGTGCTTTAAAGTTTTTGTTTTTTTTCACTAATGGCTTCAAATATTTTGGAAGAAGTTTGCAGAGTTTACTCAGTTAAACATCAGTAAAACATTCATTTGCAGATTGCCGGTTGGCAAGATCGTGAGGTAGATATTGAAGAACTCTTAAGTGGACTTCATGCCCTTTGGCTCAAATGAGAGGCTGATATAAGACTCAGATGTAGACATTTGTATTTGCCTCACATGCAATGCTTCATAACGTAAGAAAGCGTCTTAAAATGCTGCGAGACGACCTTGTGTATCCCGCATGTGAAAACGTTTAATTGGTTTAGCAGCATATGTAACACAATAAAGTGCAGGCTGTGTGTGTAGTAAAATTTGCCTCGCATAAATAACAGAAATATTAAGGCATTTGTTGAGAAAACAATTCTTCTTGCCAATTTCTAAGCAGATGAAAATGCTTATGTTTTATAATAACTTAAAGGCTTCTTGCATTCCTGTTTATTGCACATGGCAGGTGTTCTCTAGTTGCTGCATGGGAGGAATAGTCTCCTTTTTTTCTCTTTTTTTCTTTCTTTTTTTTCCTCTTTTCATACGTTTTATAGTAGCAGTGAAATACGCAGGGCTCAACCTCACCATGTGTTTATTTACTCGTCTTCAGCAGATCTCGCTTTCATTGTCCTAACTGTTGTGCGTGTTAGAAATGTTTATCCAAATGCATCTTTGCCTTAGGAGCACTGTCTGTGTATCTTCTCATAAGAGCTGCAATTACTCATAAAACTTACCACACGCACACGCACACACACACACACACACACACACACACACACACACACACACACACACACACACACACACAAAAATCAAAAAGTAAATAATGCAGTCCTTGAATGGTTTTTTGGTGGATTGAATGCATATATTTGAATATGTCCTGGTTTTTGCATAATGATGCAAAGTATTCTTCTGTCTCTATCTAGTAATTAGCAGTGACGTTCAGCAACTTTCTCTGTATGCTGTAAGTGGATGGGGGTGTGTGGGGTTTGTTCACTGGGGTGTTAAAGATCACAGAGGAATATATCAGCCTTTGATGTTTAATTGTATTGTAAAACACACTTTAGAATATTTCTGCATAAAGTAGACTTCTGGCTGTGCTGTGCTTTGTGCTTGCTGTTTCTTTTGTGTGTTTGTCTGTCAGTGTGTGCTGTGTGTCTGGGAGTTGTGTGTGTGTGTGTGTGCGTTTTCAACTTTGCGTCTTGTCTCTGTGTATTCGTGCGCTGGAATCTTTGTGCTTTTGTGTGCGTACGTGTTTTTTGTTTTTTTCCCTTCGTCTGAGTTTTGTGAGGTTGTTGCTGGTGTATATTCAAATGAAAATGCTTGTTTTTCTTTTTCTCCTTTATTCTCACACTGAAGAGGGTAGGATTTGATGTCTGCGATGATGGAGCAGTCTGGAAAACAGTGTCAGTGTGAGGGCTGAAAAGGCAAACTGAGAAGACAGATGCACATGAAAACAGAGAGAGATACGCGCGCAGAGAGAACGCAGATGGAAATTTATTTGAGCAGAGGTTAGTTAAGAGCACGCCGACAAAGTGTTCGGCCTCCGCTCAGGTAACCCTCCGTTAAGATGTCGATGCGTTCGTGATGTCATGTTTAACACAGTGATCTAGATGAACAGGATGTCCTGCCCTTCTTCATCCTGTTTCCTGTTTCCTGCCTGGCTTGTTGGCCATTATTACGGCAGCAGCCTGCTGGGTGGTCTGTGCTCGGCAGTGCTGACCGCACAATCATATCATCAGCTGCAGCCCACCTAAAGAGACACCCAAAACACCTCACCATACTTGAGGCCTGCTGTCTGAAATATTTGGACAGGGAGAGAGAAAGAGAGAGAGGCCCGGGAGGCGAGAAGGCTGGAGGAGTGCAGGAGCAGAGGAGTCTGAATGATAAGACAAAGAGAAACATTTAGAGTAGAGCAGAGTTTGGGTTTCTTTGTCCAAACATGAGATCATTCCAATTAGGTTGAAAGCCTCCAACATCAAGACTTAAATGTTCAAATGAGAGTTAAATAAGAGTTTTCAGGCTTATAAACTGGCACATTAACTTCCCAAGACTTACCCAACTTTCAATCCTGAGAGAATTTTTCTTCTTCTTTTCCTGCACAGTGCAGACAGTTTTAGGGGTAACGCAAACATGACATCTGTAATGCTGACTTGAACCGTTACGTGGCGAAACCAGAATTTATCTGACAGATTTTTTAGAAGCCAGTTTGTCAGAGAAGTGTTTCCTGTCTGTTTATGGAAATGTAGCAGCCAAAGGCATTTTCTTTGATTAAACCCTGCTCCTGACCCGTAAATAGTTAGGAGCAACTTCTTACGCCCTAATATTATTTCAGAGAGAGATGCCCCCACCCGCCTTCACCATATTCCTTTGGTGTGGGACGCATTTGGAATCCACCCAATGCCAAGAAAAAAAAAAGAAAAAAGGAAAAAAAAAAGAAGGTGTAGGGATGGGGAGAGTGAGGAAAAAAAATGTAGAAATGTTTTCCAGTCGCTGTAATTTATCTTTGTCACAACTGCAACATAGCCGAGTCATTGTGCAACAGAGTCCTGTGAGACGCACAGAGGTAGCTCTGTGCCTTGGCCTCACACAAGCTCGCATCCATCTGAAACCCCCTGCTCGCTCGGCTGCCACAATCCGCGCCGCTGCCGCCACCGCTCCCCATCCGCGCTGCCGCTGAGCGTCACGTCGCGATCGGATATTTATAACAGATCTTGTGTTCACACCGAATTCAGAGGAATTAGGACTTGAATTCTACCCCGTCAGGCTTTTTATGTGAAGTTGCTGTTTTTTTTTCCCAATACAACAACGCAACAGTAAATATCCAATAATAGATGGCACGACTGATACGTCTGTCTCTCTTTTTGTGCTCCAAGGAAGAATATCGCAGACTTTTTTCAAATTTTGTGCTTGTTTTTCACCACAGCTTTAGAAATCTGGACAACCTGTGTAAAATAAGGAGATCCTCTGTGTCGTTGAAAATGCTGTTAACACTTTCTAAGTTGGGGAATAAATAAAAAAAATAAGAATCCATGCTCTCAGTGCTCTCCCTTTTCTGCAGAGCACACTGCTTAACCAGCCGGTGTCCTGCCAAAGCCCACACCAGTGTTTCTTTCCACTGTCATCTGTGCCATTCCCACACCAAAGGCCAGCCTATGAAATAATGTGCAACACGGGACTGTTTCGAAAACGTAGTTTACTCAGCTGACCAAAGAATTAAGGAGAAAGCGGGACAAAGAAATGCAGAAAAAGCTGAACAATAATAAAAGTGTTTAAACTTTTTCAGCTAATGTGCATCTGAAGTCAAACTTAATAAGACACTATAGCACACAGTAGGAAAGGCCCTGGAGGCGGTGAAGAGTGAAACAGCGTAGACCTCACGCACTCTTTTCTCTCTCTCTCTTTCTCTGTCTTCTTCTTTTTTCAGCCCGGTTCCTTCTGCACTGTGATGTATGGCTTTTTCCTACAGTGGCTCTTCCAAAGTGCAGCTCGTGATGTCATTAATTTTATTCATACTTTATGGATGCTCTGTCTGGAAAAAATGAGAGAAAACGAAGAGGGCCGATGTGAGAAGAGAGGGAAGAAGATAGAGGGAAAGAGAGAGAGAGGCCTGGAGAGGCAAAGTGAGAGAGAGAGAGAGAGAGAAAGAGAGAGAGATGTGAAGAAGATGGCATTGCGGAAGGAGATTTTCAGTGCAGTTGCATGTATAATGAATGAGGGGGCACTTTGTTTGAAACTCCAGCCCGGCGCTTCACTTCAAGGTTTGCTGGGCAGAGTGAGGCCTTGTGCTCTCACACCAGCCACTCTCTTTATCTTGCCAATAGATGCTTTCACCTGCCACTGTGGTTCGACCCAGTGGAAAAACAAATAACCTTGGTGTGTGTGTGTGTGTGTGTGTGTGTGTATATAAGAACAACACAGAGAGAGAGCGAGAGAGCAGTGACAATGGAACAAGGGGTTGGGTGGAAAGGGTGAGGAGCGGGCGAGAGAGGAAAGAGGTGAGTTTGTATAACTGCAATGACAGCCAGACGATACTGAGGAGAATACTGGCACTTTGCCCGCACTTCCTAAATAGTGCTCTCTACAGAAATAGCTCAGCCTTGATATTGACTTTTGTCTGTTGTGTATGTGCGGATGTGCACATCTGTGTATGCTCAATAGCAGGACATATAGTTTCATTGTCAGGTGAAGACCTTTTTCACTTCTTATCTGTTGTTGTTTGTTGGCGGTGTGCGTGGATACTTTTCTGTTTCTCATATTCGCGCGCGCGTGTGCGTTAACGTGTGCGAGTGAGGGATCTTTATTTGCTTTTATTGTCATGGGCTAAAATGGCCTCTGTTTTATTTTTGGCCCATCTCCGGACTCGTGGTTTTAAAAATAGCTGAGGAAGTGCGGGGGATACCTGCCGTGGCTCCAGCCTCCCCACAGCAGAGTCCCAGTTCCTCCACGTCACATCCATCCACCGCCGGCCCACTCCAGGCTATGACAGAGCAGCCCCTCTGGGGCCCGTGCAAACAGGATTGGACTCAGAATGAGGGTGTGAGAAAATCAGCCTCTGGAGTAAAGCGCAGAAAGGGCTCGCAGTTTAGTGCGAGAAGTCTTAGCTGACACTGTCAGATTTTGTAACGTACAGATTAGAAACCCTACAAGCTAATTCCCCTTTTTTTCTTTTCAAATGTAGTCGAGAGTAAAGATTTTAAGGGGAGTGTGTGAGAACTGGGTTTTTCCACAGTTAGTTCATGTGTGGAAGGGCACTGGCTGGCTTGCTCTCTTATCTGTCATCTGAATGCCGAGTTGTCTTGTTGATTTCATTTCTATGTCTTGCCTATGGGGCCTAACTTTGAGTCTGATCCTCACTCCCTTCTCATTGTACTCTCAATTTCTTATGGAATCATTCGACTGCAGATTTGCGAAGGCAACGAGAGCATTTAATAAATAGGGTTAGCTATAGGAGCAGAACTGGATGTTATTTAGATTTTACCATTTGACATTCATTTATTGTTTTCAAAGATTCACATTTTCCAGGGTCAAACTCATTTTTACTGTCTCACTTCTGTGGGTGGATGACTACATTTATTTTTGATTAATTCGGGTATTCTTTACAGGGCATCGTGCTCCTCAAGCCCATATCTAATTGTTTGCTTTTGAAACGACATTATTATCCCGAGATGCTCTTTCATCTGTAATTCTTTTAAACACGAGTGTCATCACTGCTACACTCTAACCCAAGATATTGTTCACCCTTTAAATGAGTGACACTCTGCATCTTGGCCCCTCATAATAGGGACCCCATAATCATATTATAAGTGGGACAAAAAAAGAGAGAGGGAGAAATCTTTAAAAAGCTCCACTGCCCTTGGTTGACTGTCTCTTTACACAGCGAATGAGAAATCTTTTTTTTTTCCCGAATGCGCTTTCACCCACCCCCCACCCCCACCCCTTTCTCTGTGAAGAGAATTGTGCTGCCTGTTATTAATGTGCTTTTGACAGCTTAATTTGATAAGCGGGGTACTTGTTAAAGAAACCTTGGATTGTTCTCACAGCAAGAACGTGTTTTTTTTTTTCCCCTCCCATGTTCTTCAAAATGGTGCCGCACAATCTGTCGATGACCCAGTTCTGAGAGATGGTCGAAAACAAGGAAGAGCAATGCAAAATCCACAGGGAGAAGAACGGAGAGAAGGCGAGAGGGTAGCAGGAGACAGAGAGAGAGAGAGCGGGAGAAAGGATACTATAACTAAGAAAGGCACTTGTGGGAAGTTAACTTAAATGATTTTCTTTCTTCTCTTACCCTCTCGCTCTTCCTCCTCCTGCACCGACCAAGCAACCTACCTTCTTGGGCTCCACTTCCCTGTAGCCTAATCAGAAAAGGAACGCTGGGAACGATGACGGGGATTAGCCTCCACTACTCGCCAGTTCCCCTTGGTTAAATACACGTGTAATGAGTTGTTTATTTGGGATAATGCACAGTAGGTGCTGCAGAAGGCCAGAACTGCCCTCGCCTCCCTCCGCCGCCGCTTACGTGCACGCACGCGGGCCCGCAGCAGATAATACATACATATAGTGAACATATAGCCCAGCCAGTTATGCAGAAATATAGACGCAGCATATGTGGTGTGAACACTGACGTGTCCAGGTATGTGCTCATACATACATTCACACACTCAATCCTCCTACAAACACACCCTCCTACTCAGATTCCCACACACAGCTGTGATGCAGGTCACTCGCTGTGGCAAGTTGTACAGAGGGAGAAAAATGGGCAGTTGCAGTTAAAGGGTTCATCTAAGTGTGTGTGTGTATCTGTGTGTGCTTTCTTGTGCATGTTCTCAGGCCTTCATTGGGTCATAAGGCTGGGGGATTTTTCTCAGGGCAGAGAAGGAGTGGAGGGGTGGAGGGTGGGTGGAATTGAATGATATGAGAAAAAAAAAATCAAGGGAAAAACCTTAAGAAGGAAAAAGGGGCATGTCGTGCCCGTTGGTCTGTGCATGCATGTGTCCAGCGCTCTTGAGGGCGTGCACAGCAGAATATGTGTGTATGTACGTGAAGTGGAAAAAGCTGTTGCCTTGCGGAGGGGACGTGCTCTGCTATCATTAGCGGAGGGGGTGAGGGGCAGGGGTAGGGTGGGAGGGGGACATGCGAGGTTATGTGAACGGTGCAGCTGTGCTCACAGCAGAGGGATTTGAGTGCAGGGAGTGGGTGGAGGGGTGGGGGTGGTGGTTTCTCCAGGCGGCCAGGTCCTTCACTGATCCACCAGCTCGCGAAGCCGATGAGAGGAGAAAAATTCAACCAAGAAACAAGCCCAGCGAAGCAAAACACAAACCCGCCTCTGCCCCTCTGTTCACTGTCCCTCCATCCCACACTCCTCTGCTCCTCCGCTCCGCCACTTTAGCCCATTATTTCCCCAAATAGGAAAAATAAATAAATAACGACTGATGGTCGATGGCAAGGATAAGAGTGCAAAAGAGAGAAAGAAGAGAGGGGGGGAGCAAGTCACGATTTATATAGAATGCCTGTTCTGCTTTTCTGCCATCCGTTTATGCATTTTCATTTCCGATTTTCAATTGAAAAACGAGATAATAATGATGAAGATGATGATGATAAAAAATAATTTATAATTAAATGTTCTCAAGTAACTATACAAGGAGTAAAGAATTGTTTTCTGTCTTTTTTTTATTCAGGGGATTTCCCCAACAACTTAACATTCAAATTTGTTTAAAGCTAACTCCACACTTCTCTTCCTTTCCCCGGTGGAAAACGAAAAGACAAAAAACAAAAAAAACTTGAAGCCCACGTAGAGAAAAAGATGGCGACGCAGACGACGACCCAAACTCGCTTGTCAAGACGTGTGATCAGTCGCCGCAGAGAGCGAGACAAGGCAGAGGTGGCTGAAAGACGACAGAACACAGAATGGCATCAGCCCGCGCTGCTAATGCATTCAGCATGCCACCGTATCCAACAACAAGGCAGAATATCACACAGCTCACTTCACAAGACATCCCCACAACAACAACAACAACAGACGCATAAACGCGCGTGCGCTTGCCGAGGCGCAGTCATGCAGCCGCACACAGGCATTCACACATGCATAAATATCGGCGCGCTGCACGTTTTAAAACCAACCATGAGGAACAAGAATTTGAAAGCAAACAAACAAGTCAGAATGTAAGCAACTGGTATGAGACTTTGTGACAGAAAAAGAAGAAAAAAGTATAAATGAAATAACAGCTTTCGTTTCATGGGAAGACAAAGAGTTAAAAAGGACAAAAAAAAAATTCCTGGCAGAATCTAGCGTAAGTGTGAGCTACGTCAAAGACAATGGTGAGCGCTGAGCTAAAAATAGAGTGTGGTCAAACGGCAGTGGCGCTTTGGCGGGAGTGGTCAGCTCTGTGTGATAGAGCGGCCTTCGCAGTCGGCCACATATTGAGAGCAGAGGCACTCTGCCAAAGCTTGTAGATTCACAGCAGTAATTTAATATTTGTTTGTCTCTATTATTTCATTCTTCCCCTTTCTCCTTGTCCCTCTCTCTCGCTCTTGCTTATGAGGGTTAAGTAACAGTATGCTTTATCAGATTACTGGGTCTGAGGTCTCTTTCAAACCTCACTTTGCCATCTTGATGTTGTGCAGCTGTGCAGACTCTTTAATCACACGCTATCTTTTTTCACTCACCCTCTCCTCCCTTCTCCTAGTCCTCCCTCCTCCCTTAACATATGTTAATTGGCTGCTTTCTGTGACAAATTACGAGCGCTCACTTTGATGAGGTCGGTTTGTGATGGTGCTGGGAGTGGAGTACAGTGGAACAGCCAGACCCTCACCAGTTCCCCCTTAACCACTCCAAAAAGGAGCGCGGCACCCAGCCGATGACTAATGAGAGGCTTGGACTGGGTCTGGCCTGGCTCGAGCCTTGGTGGGGCCACTCCCCTAAACAGAGGCTGATCTGTAGGTACCGTATGCCGCCACACGCCCTCCACACTCCATACAACCTTTTGCCTCATGCACCCCACCGCCACCACCCTTCCCCTGGGAACTGTAACGCTCTGTGAGAGCAGAAGAGTTCAGGCTGTGTGGTGGAAAAGACTCGCGTTACGCAGTTGTGCGCGTTACACGTTATATATATGTATGTATTGTTTTTCTTTTCTTTATGAGACTGGACACATTTTCAGTGCTTTGTTTCACTTTTGCGTTTACGGCTGTCTTTACGTTCGAGGCTTAAAACAAAAGCCCAGTAGTAGCATAAATTATAGATGCGGCACATACAGCTTGTGTCTCAGGTTTACATTGAGCAGCATGTGTGTGTGCATGTGTGTGTGTGTGTCTGTGGTGAAAAGGCAGTGCCTGGAAACATTAAACCAGCCATGCTTAAACAAACACTTACAATGGAACAATCTCTGTTTAATGATGCTCAGCATCAACAGGGAAACAATGCTCACCAATAATCAGCACAATCAGCTTGCGGTAACAAAAAGAAAGAAAGAAAGAAAAAAAATGACATCATCCAAGTAGTGTGTTCTGTATTCTTTTTTTTGTGTGTGTGTTCTTAAGTGTTGTTAGTGGTAGGGTGTAATAATGTGGCTGTCTCCTGCCAGTCTGTCATGCAGTTTCGTGTTCTCGGTCTCTTTTTCTACCTCTGTCTCTCATTCTTACTCACTCTTTTTCTCCCTACTTTATGATCTAGGTTACTTGGTTTCCTAGCAGAGCACAGGGACCGGAGGAAGAGAAAAAGAAAAAAGAAAAACAGAAGGTCGAATCTATGAAGGACATGCTTGTTGAAGTGTGCAACCTTCTACTTCTCTGCAAATTACCCACACACTGTGCATAGAGTCAAAGCGGAGCTGTGGCTCCCATTTCAGCTCCGCAAGGCTGTGACCATGACATGTAACGCTGCTGGGAGCATCGCAGCTACGGGAGAGGTGCCGATGTACCGTCAGCTCCGGCGCTCGTTCGTCGCGGAGGACAAAAATATAATCGTTTTATATAATGGTATCGTTGTGGACTCTAAATTTGCTGATGAAGCGAGAAAAGGAAAAATAGTAAATTCCACAGCTTCCTCATAGGTCTGCCTGTCTGTACATGCTGACTTAGTTCCAACAACCTCAAAAAGGGAAATTGTTCTATTTATCTCTTCCCATCAACAAAATGCAAAAGAGATAACAGCCCATAAGCGACTTCTCATTTCCATAGCTACCAAACTGAAGCACACACACACACATATATATATATATATATATATATATATATATATATATATGTACACACAAACAAACTGGGTGACAGTATGAAGTTGGTGAACAAAACTGCACTCGGCCCCTTGCAGTTGCGTGAGGGTTAGCCATGTTAGCATTAGCCTGAAGGCCTTAATTGAGGCCAGGAGGGAGCATTTAATAATTGCTGTCACAAGATCAAATTTAATTCTCCTCTCTTCACAGCCACCACTGCTGTAGGGTAGAGTGAAACAAATTGTCATCAGAGATTTCTAAATGAACAAAGCTTTTAATTAGGGTGATTAGAATACTGTGGCATAGAGGAAGACTAAAGGGTGGGGGGTGTGATGAAATCATCAGTGGATTGTCTTCACCGTGATGTGTGGCTTTGATACAGTGTGGGGTGAAGAGTTGGGGCACGCGACTGCTATGGGAAGTTGTCTGTATCTTATAAGTCAGCAACTCGTGTCGCCCTAGAAATTATATCCTATTGGAGCAAATTCTTTTACCGCTTTCAGTGTGGAGCGAATTAAATCTAGCTGTTCAAGAACTGTATTTTTTTACGAGTGCTGCAAGAGCTCCTAACCGGCGCTGACATTTTTTCTGTTCAACCAGATCGATACGTTTTGCTAGTATCTAAAAATACACATAAAAAATTATTAATGTAATATTTCCTCAATTAAAAGAGGATGCTCTATTTAAAGCCGTGCCTCTGTGTCTGCTGAGCGGGCACCGCCGCAGACAGGAACAAAGGCCGAACCCAGAATGTTGGCCGGCCGTCTCTCACCTTAATCTTGTTGCATGTTCACAATAAAAGCCTCAGTTAAACAAAGTAAATAAATAATAGGTTGTTTCTATTAAAAGAACTTTTAATTTGAAATGGCTGCATGATGTGTTTAAAATTAAGCTGGCTGCTCTGTGTCGTATACAGTTCAGCTACAGCTGTTGTGTGAGTGTTTTAGGTCCCTTGGTTGATGACCGTCTCTGTGTTGGTAGAGATAAGCGAGTGCCAAGTACTCAACTGTTTTTCTGAGTTTTATCCAGAATGAGTCACTGTCCTCTAACAGACTGGTGAAGTAACTTTAACGTAGTCAAGGGAAACGAAGGTTTGTCTCATTAACAAGCCTGCTTCAGACAAAGACCTGTTACATTCTGCGGCTGAGATAAATAAAGGAACCGGGTTAACTTTCAAATCTTTACTGACATGTCCAGCCAAACAGACACTATTTCTTTCTTATGATTAGGGGCAAAATTTTCTTCAAAATGTATTCACTATTAGAAATTACTTGTATATATAAACCTCAATCCTAGGAGACAGGGTTGGAGTAAGCATAGCCCCTACAGTAATGAGGCCTTAGCTTCAGTTTGAAACCTCTTGACTCAAAACACACATACACACAGTTTCTGCCCTTCTCCCCTCCCCTCCGACTGGAGAACATTGCTAACATCCCGAGACATTGTCATACTCGGCAGAGTACATAATTGGGTGAATATGTCAGTGCTTTGTGTTCTTAGTGACATGACTCCCGGCTGTTCCTGTGGGGGGCTGGGTGTGCTCACTAAAGGGTTTCTACTGCAATTTTGTTACATTTGGCTTATTGTTCATTATGGTTTTACTTGTATTCTTCTAAATCCAGATAAGCATGTAACTCCTTATCCGTGCACGCAGACCTTGTCCTGTGACAGTGTGGTCATTTAAGCACGTGTGTGCATTAATTTTCTGTTCCTGTACCTTTAGTGTCAGCAGTTGGTCGCACCTGGGTCCTTCGGTAAACGTGGAAACATGCGAGTTGAGACAGTGGTTAATGCTGACTGAAGGGCGAGAGAGGGGGAGAGAGGGATGAAGAAGAAGTGAAAGAAACTGTGGTGGTGATGATAAAGTGAAACCTAGTGAAGTTATTTGTGTTTAAACATCAGATGTGTGTATCGCCACAATCAGCACCACTTCCATATTCAAAACCATTTTGATACCTCTAATTTCAGCCTCTCACACTGTACACTGATCTGTCGGGTACTTTGTCACCTCTTTTAAGCTAATCTTTCTTTTTTTTAAATATATAACTTCTATCTATGCATTATGCTTTAATTCAGCCATTGTCACTTCTTATGCTCGAGCCACGGAAAGACTGAATGTACGAAATGGTGATTCACTCCAGTCTTTCCGGGGCCTCTCCAAAATGTGGCTTGCCTATGCTTCTGCTTTTTCTTCTCTTCTCCTTTTTTCACTGATACCATTTTTTCCAGCTTGGTTCAAGAGTATGTTTGTGGCGAGCCGCGGTCCTCAAAATGTATTTATATATCTCTGATGTTCGTAAGTCACAGTCACAAAAAACAAAAAGCTGCTGAGAATTGAGCCACAACAGCCAGTCCATCTCCCTGTTGCTGTCGAGCTAGCTTTACCTAGCTTTAGTGTGGGCCTGTTTGCTCATCTACCTTTGGCCTAGCAGCTGCTGCTTACAGCCCTTGGCCTCCTTTCAAACAGAGGGGTTGACGCATCGTGTCAAATCATTTTGTCCTTGGGGCAGGCAGCATTAGGTTATGGAAAGATGGCTCTCACCTGTCTCCGTACTGGCTCTGACGGATGGCTACCTATCTGCGTTGCAGCTCTGATGGCCCAAGGCCTGCATTTCCTGGTGCTGAGTGAGACGTACAGCTGCCCAAACGAAGGGCAGACCTCTGTACACTGTCGCCTCCATTTCTATTCACTCATCATATCAATGTGATACTTTAAAATTTTAGAAAAATGCAAAAGTGATTATATAGACACATTACTTGTGGGAGCGTCCGTAAACGCTTTCACAATTAAACATGTCTGTAAGCTTTCTTGTAGTTTACACGAAAAACAGACACATCATCATTTATGCATTAGTCCTCCAATTTACATTCACTCTCTAAATTATTTTATAATCCTAATGCCTTAATTTAATTTGAAAATGTTTGGCAAAGTTTGCTGCTGTGATGAAAGCCACAGCAAAGTAAACAGAGAATGAATAAAGAAGAAGAATGACGTTCACCGCATCAAGGTACTTTTCTTCATGGGGATATTTTGACACTCCCCTCACAGGTATGCATTTATCACAAAAGATGCTCAGATGTGTTCAAAAGTAAAAAATAAAAAAAAAGTTTAGGGGGGTGTGCAACCAAGAACAACTAAAAATGCACTCATAACAAACCTGACAAATTCTTTTGTTCAAAAATGTTGAAACCAGTGAGTGTTTTCGTCTGATGCGTCACAGAAAGATTATGATTTCAACATTTATTTTTTTGCCTTTTGCTTTGATTCATGAGTTCCTGCATAACCCCCCACCCTACCCCGCCCCCACACTCCTTCAAAATATGTCATAGCCTTACAAAACCAAGAGACACGTTTTGAGGAACTAGAAGTAACTGAGGCCTGAAGTATTTCGTATTGAGAAAAACATGGTTTCTGTTCATTTGTCCTCTGGAAATGAGAGGGGAGCGTAGCAGTTGAGTTTTGAACCCTAATTCTTACCCTGCGATTTGGGGAAGGAAAGACCTTCAGCACCTTTGATTGTCTATGTCTGCTGATGTCACATCCTTCCCCCTCCCCGCGTATCTGTGTTTACTTCCCGTCTTTCCGTCGTTCGAGACCAGGCAGTGCTACTGTTGTAAAAATCAGTTTGAAGTTTGAAATTCAGGTATTAGGTTTTAAGTTAAAGTGGGGTTGGTAAGGAATTGAGACGTCACCTTGAGGACTTATTAAAATATATTTATAAATATTTATTTACTTTGTTCTATAATGTCTCTCACACTATAAGTTGCTGGGAGAGTGTCTAAAACTTGTGCCAATCAGAGACTAGTGGCTCACTTTGCTCCTCATCAATAGACGGGTGTCTCAGTTCTAAGGCACCTAGAGATTGAAAATAGAATACATGAGAAAGCGTCCCTGTCTCGGTAATGATACAACTAAACCATGATCTAATAGAGAGAGACAGGTGAAGACATATCCTCCAACACACATATACGTGCACACTTACACAGCAGCCTCTCAGTTTCAAGTTTAGCTCGAATGCTCACTGGGAAAAAAAAAAGAAGAAGAAAAAAAGGAATGAACACATTATAAGATGATCCACCGCTATCACTCTAATCCCCAGATGTACATGTTGCTAATCTCTTTAGCTGCTAACATGTTAAATTAGCCCTAATATCTGCTGAGATTCAAAACCATAGAGGCCCACCTACGTGTGGGCTACCGCCCAGGTTTAGGTCACTCGCCTCCCCCTTCACTCAAAAAAAGATACAGACTCTGGAGGGAGGGAGGGGGGGGGTGGCAGTGATAGCCATTCGTCACCCTGCCTATCTTGCTCTGACAGATGGGGAGTGTGGCGTGCCACATAGAGGAGTCACTGCCTGTAATGACATTAGAGGCACAATGAGACCTGATACACATTTTTTTTCCATCCTGCCTAGCCATCAACTTGCTCCTTTGCTTGATTCTTCCCCGCCTCTCATTTCTGCTGCTGTTATGCCTTCTTCTCGCCTTACAGAAGATAAAGTGTTGTCTGCTGCTATTTCCAAATCAAAAGTACAAATGCACAAAGTGCACATTTAACATGCAAACATGCACATAGCTGCAGCAAAAACACAAGAAAGAAACCTCCGAAAAATCTACACTGAAAAAATGAAAACAGTTTCTGAGCCAAAAAAAAGAGTTTCCTACATAACAGAAAAACTCGCGTACAAATCGAGCACCGTGAGTGTGTACTGATGTTGAGATTGTTTTGTGTAAAATGGTATTAAAACATTTTTTTTTCTATCCTCGTCTTCCAGGAAATGGGAGTTTATTTAAAAACGAGAGCGTTTATTTAAATGTACCATACACCTCCTAAAAGGTTTACTTACTGCAGTGTAAGATGTTATTTCAAATTCTCACAACCACATTTCCCATGAGGGACGGAGGACACTGGCATTGCACTTGTGCACACAGTTCATTTACAGTTGCCCCAGTTTTGTTTTTACGTTTCTCACAGAAATTCTCTGAATGCAGAAATAATCTCAACAGATGGTTGTGCACAACTTTAGTTCTTGGAAGTGGATCGTGTGTTCATTTCTCCTTATTTATTGCCACGTCCATCCACCTCATTCACAGAAAGAGGGGGAAAAAAAAACACAAACTGAAACTGTCTTTCAAAATGATGAATTAGCCCTGAGCATGAGTTAAAGTAAAGTTCCTGTTTTTTGTTGCCCCCTGATTCAAAGAAGTCATCTTCAGTGTATGTCCTCAATAACAAAGCCACATTAACAAGCACCCTACAGACGTCTATTAGAATGTGAAAAAGTGCCATGTGCTGTATATTAGTTTTTAGTGACTAAACACTTGGGAGAGGCGACCTAGAATCAAGCCTTGTGGTGCACTGAGTGTATATGTTCTCATTGTCCTCTCAGCTACACTTCTGAGACACAGAGAGAAAATGCTCATTAGATCTATGTGCTGAATTGCTCCTCTCTCTCCATCTCTCCCATCCTCCCCCAACCTTCATATCTCCCTCTCTGGCTCTCTCCCTCTCTCTCTCTCTCTCCATCCGTCTGCTTAACAGATGGGAGGGTCGTGGGCACAGCTCTTCCCCTCCCCCTGGAGAGGCCTGGTGCCTGTTCAAAAGATCCCTCTTTATGCTTCTCTCCATTTCTCTGTTTTTCTCCCAGTGCTCTTCTTCTCTTTTTATTGTCACCTTTAAAGCTCGAAGATACGATAAAACCGGCAGAGGCATAACCGTCGTCCTTCAGCACGCTCGGTGCCGGCGTGCCCTCTGACCTTAGCATTTGCCCACCCCGGCCTCCTTCCAGTTACCACACATTAGTGTGAATACAGGCATACCGCTAGTCAACAAGTCTACAGAGTATAACGGAGCTCTTTTGTTTATTCTTCATCTCCCACAGATTCATTCCCTATTTGCCTGCTTCGGGATTAGTAAATTGGCTTAATGTGCAAGTTTGCTAGGTTGGTTTTTTTTTTCTGCTGTCTTGCACCATGTGTCTTCATTTTTTTGTTTTGTTTCTTTCTCATCCTCTTTGCCCTGTCAAGGTCAGATGTCAGTGTCGCTGCCTTGCAAGACATTCCTGCCAAGGACAACTGTGTTGTCCCACTTGACCACGTTCACTAAGCAGTGCTTATTTCCTGCTTTCCCCTCCACTTCACTGTCTTGGCGTCACGAGGCTAAATTGGATTTAGTGATTCACTGCTAATCTGTTAAGTTAACCGATGATCTCTCCAGCGCTGGGGAAGGGAACGCAATGGGGAAGTGGGCACTTGTTCTTTTTTTTGTTTTGTTTTTTGTTTTTTTTACCCAGGAGCTGCCTGGCACCCATAAGGGACGGGGGTGGGTGTGAGGAAAAGTGAGGGGTGGTGGCAGGAGTGGGGAGGGGAAGTGGGGGGGGCAACTTGAGTTGTTGTTGTTGTTGTGTAGGAGGAGGTAAAGGAAGCAGGAAAAAGATGGGATGGGGAAGGAGGCTGGGTGAAGTTAAGAGGCACCAACATGGGGGTAAGCAGCAGCAGAGCTTCACCTCAGGGAGCGTTGGCTGGTGCTCAGAGCCAAAAGCGGGGATTAAATGTTCAGGACACGAGCTTAATCTTAGTGTTAATGTTACGTAAGGCCTAAGGTGTTGCCCCAGCGGGTGTTGACATTGAGAGGTTCAACTCTGCTCAGCGTGCTGTGGGAGGAACACGGAGGAGGTGCAGGCCAGGAGGCAGGGATCATGAAGGTAACGCCTCCTTGTTTGGAGCGATGCCCGGACTGGGTAGTGTTGAGTACAAAGACTGGGAGGGGATGATGCTGTCAGCCTGTGATTGAGGTACGCTGGCTTGATTGATATCCTTGTCTGGCTGTCTTGTGCCAAGCGCCTTAGTGTTGGCTTGTAATCCTAGTTTGTCTGACAACATCCTTTTTTGTTTTCTTCCACAGGGCAGCTCTTTGTGTGTCTGTCTACGGATGGGTGTGTTTGCACAGAGCAATGCTAAAATGTTTTGGATAGCCTCTTCAGAGCTGCCACAGAGTTATTTTAGATCTTGTTATTATTATGATGGTGCAGTCCGGCTGTTGTCCTAACTGCCAAATGACGCATTTATGTTCGTATCTCAGTTCTTCCATGAGTGGGTGTATTCCAAACCATCATCTCAGGAAGTTTTTTGTCATGCATTTCATTATTGTTGAGACTGTATTGTCTCACTTTTTTCAGTTTTTGTGTGATGGACATTTTTGGCAGGCAATCTTATAAAATCCATAAAAATCAATGCAATGCTGTTTCTTTAATACAATGTAATATACTTACCAAATCCGTGTTTCGCATACATACACTGAGAAGGCCTCAATTATAATGCAGGATTCTAAATTTTGAGTCGTGAATAAAGCACAGAGCCTGCATTTCATGCTGCAAATGGAAAAGATAGCTACAGCCTTGCTTGCGCTACAGGCCTTGGTCTGTCATTAAGAGCCACTGCATCCCTGGATGTCTCTATTATGAGTTTTCATTATCAATGTCCTACTCTCTAGCACAAAAAGGTCAAGTGCATAGCAATGTGCTGCATTCACCTGAGGGGTTCAGATCTTTCTTGTGCATGTTACTCAATAAATACATGGATTCAGGTTAGCAGGAGGTAAAAAAAAAAAAGGAAAGGAAGTGCATTACAATGTGCAGGTATGTGTGCAGGAGTGCGCAAAGGAGAGAATATGAGAGAGTGAGGAAAAGAGCAAGGGTGTTTGAGAAAAAGGAGAGAGAGAGAGAATGATAGAGAGAGAGACTGAGACTGACATGTCTTTTGGTGAAGCGGTGTCGTCTTCCACATCAATGTCTGATGCTTGTGCTGCCAGGTGCCGGAAATCTGGTTCAGAAAGGAGAGAAGAGAGAAGAAGGGGAAAGTAGAGAAAAAAAGGCAGGGTAGATGGAGGATTTTTTTATTTTTTTTTTCATGTGACGGCGTTGACAGCTCCCCTGCATTGCACTGAGCTTAAATAATGGGATGCTCATTTGCATAACGAGGGACGTTATCACCTCTACTGTCAAAAGAAAACACAACAACAGTTCTTCTGCTCCTCCCTGAGATAGATTGGGTTGGCCTACTTTAGCACTCTGGAGAGATGCACTGGAGCTCTGGCTTAGCCAAGCTCACACAAGAGCACACAGTTATGCGCACGCACACACACAGATGTACATGCACACGTGTACACACACACACAGTCGCTCAGTCATGCAAACTTTTCAGAGCGCAACTCTGCTCTTCCGCCCATTCAGTCCGGCGCTTCAGCTGCTGGCCTGCACCTCTGGAACACAGGTACACTCACATTAAACTGTGCACGCGTTTATTGGCTACTCCGATATCTTCCGGACATGCAAGGGTTTTTTTCTCCAAGAAACCATTGTGTATCAAACTGTTATGTTGCCACATTTTACTTATTTTTACAAAGGCTTTGTTTTACCAGAACATGGCAACACTCTTAGGTCCTCGTTTTTTACATCTGTATACTATCCTAGCATATCGCATCTGCCATTTTGGAGATGAGCTGCAGATAGAGTAGAAAAAAGTCGCGGCTGGCAGCTCCACTGTCAATACAGTGCAGTTTCATGGGAAGAAACAAAATGTATTTCTCAGTGTGGAGGTAATGTTACAGTGTTGGTGATTAGAGCGTTTAAGTTAGCGGCACTTCCAAAACACTGTCAAACTCTCTGTGAACGAGGCGAGATCCTGACAGTGCTGTCTCCTCTCATAGTCGGTGCCTAGGAAGAAAAAAAAAAGCAAAAACTGATTTGCATGATATCGACAGTGAAAAACACAGCGGTTCTCACAACATTGTTGACAGATTCTTTGTCTTTCTTCACCCTCCCTTGTGGCTGCCACGATGCCACTTTTATTATTTTTTTTTCCCTCTCAGTATTTTGCCATATTTCATTTCATTTAATGCTTATTCTCCCCGACCCCTCCCTTCTGTCTTGCAGGTACAGATGCTGGAATCTTTGAGTTGATTGAAACAAATAGAAAGCAGGAAAAAAAAAGAAGAAAAGACAAAGCAAAGGAAGAGCTGAAACGTGAAGAGAACCGGAGAGAGAGAGAAGAGAAGAAGAAAGAGAAGAGAGAAGAAAGCTTGAAGTTCTTTAGAAAGAGGAGAGAAAGAAAGAGACGGGGACGATGGGGAGGAAAAAGATTCAGATCACGCGGATTATGGATGAACGCAACAGACAGGTAAGTCCCGGGGGGATGGGAGGATGGATGAGTATGAGGATGGGGGAGAAAAGGGTGGAGGAGGGAGGAAGGAGAAACACCCTACACCCCACATAGCTCTTAACAATGAAGGTTTCTGGGAGTCTGGGCAATATGCGAGCTGGGAGACAGAGCAGTCCTTGCAGGGAAAGTACAGATATTGCTTTTGGTGGAGGAGTTCCATCAGCTTAGAATAGCAATGTTTGTTTCCCTTCAATCTAACAATCCAGTGTGAGGACACGAGGAGTGTACAGTGTTTCCTAAAATGGATTTTGCTTTAAAACTGTTGGGATTTTTAAAGCACATTCTGCATATCGCAGAGAAGTCTGAGGGGTGCAGCCTACGCTCAACTGAAGCACCCTTCACACACCCAAGCCCTCACACCATGCCACCCTGTTTAGCTCCCTGCCAGTGGAATATTACCGGGCAGAGGGTGGTACCACCAGTGAGGCAGGGTGGAGGAAAATATAAACAAACAACCAAACAGAGGGTTCGGGATGGTCTGAAATGACACACTGGGACGCAAACACTGAAATGCTATTTTTCTCGAGCTAAATCAGTAACAGTGGAAGTGCTGTAGCTTTCCTCTGCCTAGAATAATACACATTAATTTAAAACAAAATGTCAACAACCAATGTTAAGAGTCAAAGAATCCTCTTAACGACAGCTGGCATCACTTGAGACTTGGGATAATAAATTGTGGACACTACTGTCTCAGGCAGGAGACAGAGCTCTCTCACTGCCCTTGAGGCCCACAATCGATCACTTCCTGTGGCATAGCTGACCACTGACACTTTGTCAGCTTCCTGGCAGCCCAATTGGATCCATACGTTGCTAATGTGGCCCCCGGATCACAGGTCAAACACACACACACCAGCACACACACAGTTCTGAACACAATCCGTTTCAATGCTGCTTGAGACTTCTACACCGCGTGACATTCTCAATAGTATTTCTGAGCCATTTCACAATGTGCTTTTTTCAAACAGTCATATGTGGCCGGAGCAAAGGCTCGGTGAATTGATTGGAGTGTGCCGGGGGAGTAATTGAAGTAGATGTTGGCCCTTGTCGTGACTAAGCTCAAGTGTGTTTGCAAGAAACAAGAAGATAATAGGAAGTGTGTAAGAAAGTTTGCGTGCTGGACTCAAAGAAGGTCACATCAGAAATGTTGTTTCTCAGAATCACAGATGCAGCATAAAAAGAAAGAGTGTAACCAAGAGTCATGTATAGAGACAGTTTTTGAAAAGTATGGAGGATGTGAGATGGTATATCTTTGTTTGTTATTGAGAGAGCCAGACGGACAGACAGGCAGAGAAACAAAGAAAGAGCAAGGAAGAGGTCACCGAGTTTTAGATGAGGACTAAAACTATCGTGTTTCAGCAGCACCCACACTTCCTCCTTGCTGTTATCTCAGCCCTCCTCTCTTATCCCACCTAAGAATGGGCCCGGGCTCTTCGACTCCTGAGGAAAAGGAGAGAAAGAGGGAGACAGGAAGGACACCTGAGGGAAATCGATGCCTGAGATATCCGGGCTTCACTTACAGGGAGAGGAGAAGGAGGCAGGAGAAGAGACTGAGGAGAGAGAAAGGGTTCATTGGGAAAAGAAAATCAATATATCGCAGGATTTTGTTGTTTTGATCCTTAAAACCATAGAGTGCTCGTTGATATTATGTACTCATTGTTGCTTTTAAGCGATTTCGATTCCTCCTGATATTATATCATCGAGTCATGTGGAAAGCACCACATGTTCTGTGGAGCATAATGTCATAAAACCTACAGCCTAAAATAAAAATGACATCACCGTGTTTTGAAGAGGCGGATATCACAAGACAGGGACGGAGACAGACACAGAAACTTAAATTTTCTTTTTTAAAGAAAAAAAACCAGAAGCTCAAGCTTTACATATTTTCACTTCCTTTTTGAGGAAATGTCCCAGAGCCTGAGCCAAATAAACACCAGAGGACTTTTTGCAGTGTTGCTTTTGACCTCACATTCTTCACATACTTTCAGTGTTTTACGTGTTTCTGAAAGCCCTTCTACAGCCTTAGCAGGTTACGATCTTGTTTGAATATTGTTATAAAATAAAATATATTGTTATTTTCCATAATATTCATTTCCAAAAGTTTTGGGAGTTGCATAAAAAACAAAACAGGATATGGCGCAATTCCTGCATTGTCCTTCAATACAATATATAGAGCGACTGTAACATTTCCTTGGTTATGACACTCTTTCTAACGCAGCCCTCTTTGGAGTGGCACCACTCTGTGTAGCTGTCAACGCTACCTTTCCACCTACAGGGCTTTAGTGCCTCCTCACCCCTGCTCTCCATGCAGCTGCACCATCATATTGGGCACAGGGCCTGGCTCTCTCTGGGCGGCCACTTTGGGCTGCCACCTCCAGGCCCCGAAACACTTCCCAAGAGCAGTGGCAGAGGGGCCAGGCCTCCCTGGCGTTGACTGGCTGCCCGGAGTGCTGGACAGTGGGCAGCAGTGTGTGAGCCCTGGCTCCAAGCCGCCCGACCACTCAGACCCTCTCCTAGCCTCGGGCACATGAAAGAGCCCCCTGTGTCATAAACTCATGGGCTGTTCACAAAGAGCAGACTCTTGAGCCAGCTTGCAAACGCGCACAGATGGACAGGCGCACACAAGTTAAACGTACAGGTGTGCGCACGCGCCCGCACGCGTCGACACCATGGGCGTAGACCGATCGTAGCACACACCTTAGACGGTTCATTTGGAGCCTTTGTTAACGCAGCAGTGACAAACGCATATGTGTATGCACATGTACACATCTAAAAACACATCTATCTCTCTGGAGCCCGTGTTGTGCATCGACTAATTTGTTGCAATTGGCTCTAATTAGTGTTACCTCTCCAGCCAGTCTGCTCAGTGGGCTTAATTTAGGATGACTTGTTTGTGTGAATCATTGTGTTTGTGTGTGTGCGTCTTTGTGTCGGACATATGGGTTTCATGGGGGAAGGGACCCGAGGCCAAAGGTTAAACATGTATCAGGTCATCAGTGACAGGAAGTAAAACACGAGGATCTCCCAACTCCCCCAAACAACAGCCATACCAGCACACACTCGGCCAAAAGAAGCTTTAAAAGTGCGGTGACTTTGTTTTTTGGTGTGTTTTTAAAAAAAATTTCTCTCTGGTGAAGAGAGCCACGTTAACTGCACCGCTGTCGCTGTAGTAAGAGGGTCTTTTTGTTTCTACGACAAAGCGTTCTTCCCTCCAATCAACAGTACCAGGGTGAGAAAATGTGCGAGTGACATTAACAGCAGGAAAATAATGAGGCCCACAGGGTAGCTCCTCACCCCTGCACCCCTCCTCTAATTCCCTGTTTCCCACCTTCTACCATCTCGTTCATTTACCACACCGAGTGGCACTCCTTTCTATCGTGTGTTCAGCTAACCTGTGGGCTCGCTAAGCTCTCACCTTCACTTTGTTTCCCCCATTTTTTCCGCTCATTTTTTTTTTGTCTCATCCGCCAGTTCGTCACTTCACTCTAACCACTCTCCCCACTACAAAGCATCAATGTTATAGCTTTCGATAGTTCCTTTCCTTTGTGTGCTCTGGAATTCATCCCTTTTTGAGCTATTAAAAGAAATCTGTGTATTAATGAAAGCATATTTTGCTGGATAAGTAAAAAAAATTAAAAATAGTGGGCATACCATAAAAAGTTTGTTGCTAATGACACCAGCCTTTTTATTTGGCCTTGGTTTTATTCATTTTTTTTTCATCTATAACTTTCAGATGAGCTCGTAATCTGCAGATCATTTGCACTCTCACCAAAATGTTCTCATGTATTAATAAAAATAAAAAATAAAAAATGGGGTAATGTGGTTTTCCTCCGAACTGATTACCGGAACAATCAGACACACATGTAGATAAAGTGAAATGAGTTTAAACCAATTAGTTCCCTGTTTTTACTTATTTTCCTATTGCGAAAATCTGCTAAAAGTAAAAATAGCATCCCTTGCATAAAGTATACAGCCTCGGCCTCAGTGCCACACTGACAGTTTATACCCTTCAAATGGATGACAGCAAAGTTATTTTTGTCTTTCTGACCACTAACTTGGGCCTTGCAAATGTGACATCCCCTTTTTTTAGTCAGCGGGTATATCCTTTTCCAGTTGCGGTTTTTCAGCATAAACAAGAACATGCTGAGATGTAATTACTTGCTCGGCTAAGAAAAACAATCTAAACTGGCGTGGACTTGAAGACATCTATGGTTGTACCTGCCATTATTAAGCTATCACCATCACGCAATTTTTTAACTAACGTGGGATTAAGATACAAAACGTTTGGACCACACTCTCTCCCGCTCTTCGGTGTACAGTGCACCCTGTGATAGGATGACGAGTGGGGTTTTTGAGGAGAGAGAAGAGCACGGCATATATTAGAGGTGGGACAAAGCCTCTTTTGTCGTAATGCCTGTCTTAACAGCGTCTTGGCTGTGAGGCAAAGTTCAAGCCAAGGTCTTCGGCTCCTCTTATTCCTTTTGCGTAAGCTCGTGTCTTCCTGCTCGGCCCCTGACAATGGGATAAGTGTTTGTTTCAAGTCAAATCTCGCTGCTCCATAGGTGACTGACATCTATGTGTGTGTGTGTGCATGTGTGTGTCTTCACATGGCCATGTTTGGTTTGCTAACCAGCAGTTTTTTGGTGCCTGTCTCCCCACTCCTCCTCTTCCTTCGCCTCCTCCTCCCCCAGGGAAGCAGGCAGGAGGTGGGAAGCAGAAGCGAAGCCATTGTGAAGGGGAAGCCACTGGCCTCTTCCTGTTATGAGAGGAAATGCATACAAATGTGCTTCCTGTGCGTCCGCCCCCTCTTTTCTCCTCCGTCTTTCCCCTCGTCTTTCTCTCACCCATGTGGCAGAGATTCAGCCTCTCTCCCCTCCTTTCTCTGTGTCCCTCTGCTTTTCCTGGGTGTTTCTCTCCATGTGAGCCAGATCAAATGCAGCAAGCGGAGAAGAAATTATTAAATTTTTATACATTTGTTTGAATTACTTTTTTTTTTGTTTTTTTTTCACCAGTCATTTTCTGGTGATAGCACACCAACTCACAAGCTGACAGAAAAAAAAGAAAGAAAAACAAAAACAAATTAACTCAAATTTGTTCAATAAAAATTTACAAAAGAGAGACTTTAACAGGGCAGCTAATGGTAACGCAGCTGAGTGGTTGCTGGGTTGTCTGTTTGTGTGTGTGCATTAGTCTAAAGCTCTCCTGGGATGGGTTTGTGGAGGAGGATAGGGGTGAGTGAATAAGATGTGTGTTGCAGCGAGTGTACAGTTTACGAATAGTTTAGTTCATGTAAATAAATGCCCAGAGTAGTACTTAATAATTGTTTGTAGATGCTGTGGAAGTGTGGGGATGATTTAGTGTCCTTCACAGGGTCTTTTGAAGGTAGTCGTTGCCGAGATCTCTTCTATAACTGAGTAATCTCTTAGGAGCTTAAGCTTGTTGAAGTAACATTTGGACTTTCTGATACTTGCGAGGTTCCCCTGCACATGCATTCATTCAACCTTTGCAAGGTTCAGGCCAAACTTCCTAATTCTGTCTTTTTCTTTTTTTTTAATTGAAGAACGAAAATCAGAAAGCATCACGTTGAGACATCACTGAGATTTGAGTTCTGATAAACTCGTTTTTTGCATATTTTATGGGAAGAATTTATGTGTCAGGGTTAGAATTTGAATATGGTTAGACTAGCATGCCAAGACATCTGTAAAGTAATGTGTCCCATTCCAATTGGTTTAGGTCTTTACCTTCAACGATGACCAAAAATAATCAACGCATTTTTCCTGCGTACTTGTATGTGTGCTTTTATGTGTGTGAAGATAGGTTTCACACTCTCGTTACCAATATACTGTGAAAAGACACAGTTGGGTTCACACTCACACACTCGCACTGTTCCCTTTTACCAGCATGCACGGCACTGTAATGTCATTCTCTCTGTTATTAACATAGTGATGTGACTAACAGCACCCACTGACCAAGGAAACAAAGATTAAACCCACACTGACATATGGGTGGTTTACAAAATGTTTTGTGTTTTAACAGCAAAGACAGAGGACTCATTGAGTAAAAGAAATGTATCAGATTTCAGATCCATCCATTTGCATGTATAGCAAATGTAAATGTTTATGATTTTTTTTTAAAGTGATGATTTGTTCAGTCCATACAAACTTAGAAATAGTAACACAAGGTAAGGTACATTAGTGTTTGGGTTACAAATTAAGCGTATTGTCCTGATCTTTGGTTACGAATATAGCATGTAAGTGTTTAAATATTGCAAAACTTCATCTTTTATCAAGTTTCTTCAAAAGACTGTAAACCAATGACACCTCACATGGATTTAGTTTTAAGTACTTGGAAAACAGGTTCATAGTACCTGTTAACCGCTTCTGTTTGGGCCTAGTGAGATGTTTTAAGCCTGCACAGGAAAGACTGGAGGTGACATAAGCAAATTGGATGTTGATAGGCTAAAAGTATTGCAAGATGACATCATATCATGCCAGGAAGTCACAACAGAGTTATCTTGAAAAGTCAACTATTGAGCTTCAAAACCTGCATTGATACGGTGCAAATCAGCATATCCTCCATGCCTTGTAAGACCTTTGCGGACTTTAAGCATTCACTCTGTTTACTTGCGTGCATTTGTCTTATATTCGTGGATGTATGCACACAGCGTAGTAGTATGTGTTTTAGAGGTAGCATGTTGTACGTGTCAGGTTGAGATAAGGCGCGGGGGGGTGTGATGTGATATTTATGTAGGTGTTATAGTTTGGTCAGTTAAAACTTTTCATAATCGCACCCATTCTCTTCCCTGTGGTGCTGTTGAAGACAGACTATGTGTAAATTATAATATGTGCGAAATGCTTCTGCACGCAGTTCCTCATTTAAAGCATGAGGCTAAAGACAACTTTGATTGAATTCCGCTCTTTGTTTTCTGCATTTTGAGCTGAGAAGCCGAGAATGCGTGTCTCTGAAAAGTACATTGAAGCATTTGTATGAGTGCGGTGAAGCTCGCGGCAGTCCTCACCTTTGAGACCGGCTGATCTGGACCTCTGAGACCCACACCCCTTCCAACTGTGCGTCCCATCTGCACTTTTTTTTTTTTTTTGAAACATTAATGGCCCCAGCAGAGTGAGTGACTGAGTGAGTGGCTGATAACAGAGCTTGGCCGCCAGCTAGCTGTGTCCTGCGTCTGCCCCCGGTGCCCCATGCATCAAAACACCAAGGGAAGACAACACTCTGCTTGTCCTGTCCCTGAAAAGCACGCCTTGACCTTATGTTCTGCAGTCCTGTCATCTTATTTACCTGCACAACTTGTACTTCAGCCTCACTCTTGTAGGGCCTGCAGACCCTCTTTTGGGGTGCTCACTTTTCAGTTGTGAATAAAGAGCGCAGAGTGATTTGAATATGACAATTAATCCTATTGTCACAAGATGCCATTTGATCTTAGACTATAAAAGTGAGGCTTGTTTTTTTTTGTTTTTTTTGTCACTTTTCAGCATGCCTGTATAAATGTCAGCATGGTATTTAGAGCCCAGGGGAGCGTTTTTCTACACATTTCGTCAGTGAGTCACACGTGTGTGTACCGAGGTATAGAACCTGACACAGTGCTTTGTAAGGAGGTAGCACGCCGCATGTCCGTGTCTTTGGTTTCAGCCTCTGTTGTCTGACGAGATAGTTTGGCATGAGGCGGTGACATCAGTGGAAAACTTTAAGATGGGGTGGGGTGGGGTAATGGGGTGGCAGCGACAGGGTCCAGGATAAGACGGTCCACTCCTGGTAGAAAGGCAGAGCAAGAGAAAGTCAGGGTGGAGGTTAGGGATGGTTTGATGTTCCGTTCCCCTGGTGCATCCTGGGAGATATTGTTTCAAGAAATTCAAAACTATCTATCAATATCTATTCAAGCCTATCTCCTCTTTCAGTTGTAAAAAGAAAATGTGAAGGGCAAGGCATGATAGGTAAATGCCAAAAAAATATATTCAGGATCTATCACAAGCAAGGCTTTCTTTATAAGGGCCTTATAACTGTATTCGGAGATTGTATTTGTTCTGCATTCATCTGGTATCTTTGGCCCACTTAAGTGCTAGAGTAGAATGGGCAAAAATGCAGTTAATCAACAAACTGAGATTGTTAGTTACCAGCTGGGCATAGTTCTGGCAGAATTTCCTCTTTATTAAAAAAAAAAACAAAAAAAACTTTGTCAATACAAGTCTCCAATGTAAATAATACACACAGTCACAGAGGAACACAAGAGACAGTTCTATTAAAAAAAAGGGGAGGAAAGAAACATGATGCTGTGTTAAGAGAGGCAAGCTGGCAGTGGAGCATTTTCTCTTTTTTTCCCATTCAACTAAAGAGTGCGCACACATGGCTTGGAAAAGAAACCAGGTGCAGCTCACTGGCATTAACTCACTTTCACTGTTCTAGTTTTGATTCAAACAATAGAGGAATAAGGCTGTTCTATTTTGACAGTGTTGGTCCTTGTGTGCCTGTATTACTAAAGGTACTTGTCTTGGGCTTCACACACATACACACACAGATATATATATATATATATATATATGAAGGAACAGTAAGAGAGAGGGGAAAGAGACACTTTTTGTGGTTCAAGTTAAGCGCGTTATCACGATCTGTGCGCTGACTAAGTGCTTTAAGTATGGTCGAGGAAGCTATCTGTTATTTATATCACTGCTTGTTATTTGCTATGAGACTCGGTTAATTGGGCAAGACAATAACCGAGCTAGTGTTAATGTCGCTACATGGAAAACGGTTAATCTCAGCTCATTTTTAGATGAAAATAGTGTGTGTTTCTTTTGTGCAGAAGCACACATTTGGACCATCTGAAAAAAAGACAATTTAACTTGACACATGTTCCAGGATGAGACTCTGTGTGCTTTGATGTACAAGCAATAACTGACCTTCTTTACCGTTATCTGACTGAGACAGAGTATTTTCAGTTCCTTAAATGCAAGCCCAGCTTCTTTTTTTCCTTTTTCCTGGTATAGTGGATAGACTGTTACAGTCAGTGGGTGTTAAACCATTAGCAGACTTCACTTTCCTTTAATGCCATTTCCCTGAAAACTCAAAACTTTTAAAGAGGAAAGTTGCGGTGTCAAATTCCTATTTATTCTCTCATTGCAAGCGAAGCGGTTGAGGGTGGGGGATTTTTTTTGTTTGTTGTCATAATCAAATTCTTATAACAAGTCAGATAAAACAGCCTAGTTTGATTGTAAGTGTGCCACAAAAGTAAACTAAACACAAATCCCTCTTCTCCCTTCTTCTCTTCTTTCACTCAGGTGACATTTACAAAGAGAAAGTTTGGCCTGATGAAGAAGGCGTATGAGCTGAGCGTGCTGTGTGACTGTGAGATTGCCCTGATCATCTTCAACAGCACCAACAAGCTGTTCCAGTATGCCAGCACAGACATGGACAAGGTCCTGCTTAAATACACTGAGTACAATGAGCCCCATGAGAGCAGGACCAACTCTGATATTGTGGAGGTAAGCTATGAGAAAACACAGACGGCACACACACGCGTGCACGCGCACAGACACACAGGAGCGCACGCTCGGGCGCAGACATGGACGCTCATGCAAACGCACAAGCAGACAGATGGTTACAGCATTTGTGACTCATTCAGCAACCCTTACTTCTCTCTTTTAGTCTTCACACCTAACATAGTGTACAAAATAATTGCTCCCATAGTTTGTCACTTTTCCCCAAGGGTTCAGTACCACTATCAATCACTGTTAGAAAAACTTATTTTAAGACTCACAATAAGTCATTAATTTCAAGACAGTGTGTTTATTCAAATTGTTTTCTTGTGTCGCCTGCACTTTGCAGCATAAAAGAAGTAGCCTATCATTGATCTGGGCCTTTTAGACTGTCACCTGTGGTGTGTAATCACCACGCTGTGCCCTTGGTGTCTTGTCACCATTGATGTGCCTGTGAGAGGAGGATGTTGATCGGACTTGCTTTGGACACATGTCGCTAGAGTGGCTCAAGGCGATGTTAAACAGCGCTGTCAGCCACGCCACTAGGCAAGTAGATAAAGCAGGAAATGACGCTAGCACCCTCCTGAATCCTTAAGCTTTCAACGTGAACCTGTTATGCGACATTCACTCTGGAGCTCTGACCTCGTGGGCCACACACAAACATGAATGCAGTCGTGTGAAGTTTATCCCTTTCCCCTGGTCTCTCTCTTAATTACGCTCACACTGTGCTTTGCAAATGTAAGTGTGCCTGCCCCACAAAGCAATCCTGAATGGATATTACATATATGTATATATATGAACATTAGAATCCCTGCTCTTTATTGTTACACAGAATCCTTAAATATATAAATCCAGATTTAATTACTCATTTTACTACAACATTTGCTAATTCCATACATTTGCCTGCTAACCAGAATTAAAATCCTCTTTATGTTTGATGTTTCCAATTCTACCCACCGACCAACACAATAGCACAAGTAGAATAATATGTATCCCATTTTAATTTTAGAGCAATCTATTGTGACAGTAAATACTACATAAATACTGTTTAGGACTTTGAGGTTAAGAAATGAGTCTGTGTCCATATATAGTCCCCTATTTTTAAATCAATTGTTATTGTAGAATACAACTGATTCACAACATATTTTGCTTGCAAATGATAGGTCACCTGGTTATGTTCATGGAAGATACACAAAATAAATAAATAAAAACATTAACATTATGAAGCGGTTGGCCACTCTAACACAGGACAGAACAGTATGAGACTTTTTCCATATGGCTGTTACTGGGCTTCATGCCCATCTAACATCAACTGGTGTTCACATGTACATGTACATATTGCCCACGTTTTCTACATGTCATGTTTGGAGTTAGCCAAAATAAATTATGTGGTAAGAAATGCTGTACTACTGTTGTACATTAAGTGCATTAGGCATTAGCTAATGATGATCTTTGTCAAACACTGTGTGTAACCACAGCTTATTTTTTAATGTTACTAGAAATACTTATCAATTGCCGGAGTTTCATACTCCTTAATTGTATGCCTTTAGTAATTTTTGCATACTTTTATCACCAGTTTGCCTCTCAGCACAGGTGTCCTTTGCTCACCAAGTCTTTCACTCACTCTGTAGTCAGTTTATTATCCTTCCCCAGCTGAACCCATGAAGAGAGTGATGTATAACTAGTGCTTGTGACAAGAGCTCCCTGCTTTGAAGCTCTTTCTCTAACTGTCTCCATTAGAGAGCAGAGGATAGCTAACGTGTAAACAGCCATGTCAGGGGGAGATGGTAAAGAGCCTGGTGGGGGGAGAGTGCTATAAAGCACTACATATAATGTGATCCCTGGAGAACGGAAGCTCTGCCATCTCTGAGAGACTCACAGCGGGAGAAATCGACCTGAAGAGGCCTTTAGCCTGAGCTGCGGTGTGCTAAAGGGATTGGCCACAGGGTTGACACTAGCACGTTTAGCGTGGGTTGGAGGCGGGGGGGGGGGGGTGATGGGGGGGTACAGAGAGGGAGGGGGAACAAAGGGGAACAGCATGGTCAGATCTTTTCCTACAAGCCATGTGTGCCGACGTCAAAGCTGCAGTAACATGGGTGGCGTGTTGAGTTTTAAGTAAGGAGCAGAGCAGACTTCCTCTTGAGATGGCAGGATGATGAAAAGGAAAAGAGGAGGTTCTTAACAAGATGAGGCGCTGATTTTAAAGTGTAACAAAACAAAGCAAAAAAATAAAATAAAAATCTTAAATATGAAGTCGTATATATGTCAGATTTAATTTCAAATTTGTAGAAAGCTCTTGTCTCTGCCACTATGCTCAAATGCATGCATCTCTCTTCCTCTGTTGCTGCTGTGCCTGAAGGTGTAGTGGGAGGAGAGGCAGAGGTAGGGGAGCGGAGCTCAGAGTGTGGGCGGCTGGCATAGAGGCCCGCTACATTAGCAATAAAGCTCTATGTAATTAGCATGTCTTTGGTTGATAATTAGCGTTGTTGAGAGAGTGGCACTGAGTACGTTGCACAGCCTCTCTAGCAACAGCATGTTTACAAGAGGCTGGAGGGCTTTTCTCTCTACCTCTCTCACTCTAGTCTGCCTTTCTCTTCTGTATCTATTTTCTCATTGGAGTCGCTAAGCTATTCTTTTTTTTTTTCATTATTATTATTATATAGAATTTATGTTTGGGTCAGTGGGTTTATTTATTTGAAAGACAGAAATAGGAAATAGAAAAAAGAAAGAGAGGAGTAGTAAAGAAGGTCTGATGACTCACCGCAAAACCGTTTCATCTAGGAACAACACTTGTTCAAATATATGAGAAAGCAAAAGAACAATAAACCAAAGCTAACCCTCCTGTGAGAGAAGTGGTGAAACAAAAGAGACATCACTAATGGCAATTATGTTCACAGTGCACAGTGTCTTTTATTCTGTCTTTCTCCCATCACCCCCAATCTGCTCCTCCCTCCCTGGCTCTGACAGAGGTTTCTTCCTGTTAAAAGGGAGTTTTTCCTTCCCACTGTCACCAAGTGCTTGCTCAAAGGGTTTCTTAGACTGTTTGGGCCTTGCTTTCTATTATTGTAGTCTTTATCTTATAATATAAAGGCGACTTGAGGCGACTGGCGCTATATAAATAAAATTGAATGAACTGAAAGACATATACTAATCAATAGAGTAGCAATTAGAAACAAAGTGAGGATTTTTTTTTAAGTTAGTCTTATACACTCTTCAATTTAATCCTATTTCATGTAGGACCTGTTAGCCCACTCAGACTCCAGTGACTGGATTAAATAAAAACATAATATGTAGCTCTTCCATAAAAATACGGAGAAGTCCACTTAATTAATGCTAAGTGTTCAAAAACACATCCAAGCTGATCTCTCTCTAGTAGCTCGATGAAAGCAAACACAGAGGCAGACCCTCCATCATTTGATGTCCGTGCAGGTTCCAAGTGTGCCGTCCTGGCAGGTCTACAGCACACTCTGAGTCTGGCTCCGGATAAAACAGTCAAACATGCAGATAGATTTCCTATACTCTCTGTCTGCCAGGCCAGTTTCCTGTACATGTGAACAGCATTAGAGGAGAAATGGTAAGCTGTGTTGGGAAATGACAATAGAATAGATTCATCACTCGCTTTTTCGCTGGTTTTATTCATGCTTAAGAACAATCACTTTGAGCCGTTACTGGTGATTTATATTCCGGTATGGGGGTTGTTAATTGCAATAGCACATGAAAGAGTCCTTTCTTCCCCTCCTGATGATTGCAGATCTATCCCAAACCTAAGAAGCATTGGCTGGGTCTTGCTGTGATCGAACAGCCCCAAATCCAACAACGCACTTCGGCTTTGCCAAATCCCTCTTCTACAATGTGCTTGTTTTCCCCCGCTGTTGAAACAAAGAACACAGGTTTTTGAAACAACTGAAGGGTTAGTGAGTGTGTGGTGATCTGAAGATATATCACCTCAACACCTAAAAAAAGAACCCAAAAAAACCTGCAAATGAAAAAGTGTTTGTGTGCCTCTATGCACACTTATAGCATATATGTGCTTAAACACACAAAAACACAGTAATGTGTTTGCTGTGTAGGTGTGCTCTCACAGTGGCCTCACTGCATGGGTGTATGTGTGTGTACATACACAGTGACAATTGGCTCAAACCCTGCAGCACTAATGGCATTGTGATGACCTCAGCCAGGGTCACACGCTCCGATGCCATTGGCTCAAGTATCACATGGAATAGCACATGGCTCTTGGTACTGAAGTGACCTGCATGCTTGCCTACCTGCCAGAGGATGGCCACTGGCCAATCCCATTTCCAGCAGATTAACCTAATCTGAAAGTTCAGCTCACCCTGTAATCTTAAACAGCAGCAGCAGGGATCTGACTCCCTGCCTATCCTCAACTCTTTTTTTTTTCACTCTCCCTCCCTCTGTCCTTACCCAGAAAAAAAGCTATTGAATGAGAGGGGGACGGGAGGGACAGAGGGATGGATGAGTGTGAGAAGAGAAGGAGGGAGGGAAAGAGGGATGGCAGGAGGAAGGCTGGTAATTATTTCCAAAGGTCATTCTGTTAATGACTACCTGCTTGGCTAATGAGATTCAGCAAAGCTCCCTCACCATGTTTCACCCTGCGTATGTTTCACCCGTGTGCCGAGATGTGCGAGAAGCACAGGTGTGATTTCAGCCCAGTGACAGTACACTTGAGGGAGGGAGAGTGTGAGAGAGGGGGTGGTGTGTGCTGCTGGAGGGGTGTAAATGAAGAAACATAAAGAGAAAGTACATCAAGCAGGTATATGCATTCCAGCTCAACGCTCAGCCATTTGGAAAGAACATCACATTACCATACATTCTAAGCACTGCTTAGCCGATTCGCCATCTCCTCAAAAAATGACTTACTTTCTCAAGTTCTCCAAGCCAACCAGACCTGAGCTCCCTCTCTGAAGTGCTAGTATGCTCGTGTTCTGCCTCGCTCTTATGAAAATATTTTCCAGCTATTCTGCGTGCTTATTTGGTTTCTAAACAGCAACGAGAACATTAGCCTTGAGCGGTTTTTCGATGCTGATCGGCTCACTGAATGGCTTCTTCTCATAGCTCTTAAAACTGTATTAATTGCTCCAACAAGAATGCAATTTATACCCTATTGCTTTTGCGTTGGTCGCCTCCAAGAGAAATAAGGCCGTCGTATCATATCTTGTGCTTTGGTTGTCCACGGTAATTGAGTGTGCAGTCATTTTGTGTTTTTTGGAAGAGGTTGCATGTGGTGTGACATGGGAAGGGGTTGTCGGCACGAGGCCTCGGTGTTTACCGGGGATGAAGCGATTGACAGCAAGGCTTGTTTGTCCTGATGAGCTAAGGATTAAGTTCTGAAACTGCTTTGAGGGACTAAGTAAATTAACCTTGTGACACTGACGAGCTCGTAGTAAAGCGGTTTGTTAAAACAAAGGCTCCCAATGACAGACTGTTTACATGCTGTAGCAGGTTGTCAAAAATTCCTTGTATGTGGGGTTGAGTGCATGTTAATTAACGTTGAAAAGCAGGAAAGAGAAATTGTACCACTTTCAATACTGCTTCACACATCTCTATCATCAGTGCATAATTCATATTTACAGTGTTAGCAACAATTCATCTATTAATTTACAAGAATACTGGACTAGTGTAATAGCCTGTTGCCAGATGTCTCTGGCCTCCTTTGAAATCAACAAAACACATTGCCTCTTTATTCATTCAGTTACGCAAGACGTTTTTTCAACCCGAAGCTTGAGATACAAAAAAATATTGATCATTAAATGTACGTACTTTCAGCTACTCCACTCCTCTAAAATGTATCGAGCTCACCACTTAAAGCAACAGCCTAAAAACAACCCACCATTTTCTTTAAAATACCCATTTCTTAATAAATTCCTCAAAAAGTAGTTGCTTTCTAAAAATAGTCTACGGTGAAACTAAATATAGACGTCTAGCTGGCGGTTCTTGCTGTGAAAGAATAGAAGAATAAGACTGTCTCTGTCTCTGTGTCCCCCCCACCCTTGTGTTTTAAACAAGGCTGGGTGGGGGTTGTTTCTGAAACAGAGGAGTGAGTAAGCAAAGTGTCAGGATATTCATCCAGTTTCTCTCTCTCTCTCTGTTCTTGTTGATCAGTTATGAAGAGTTGCCCTCGGCGACCACATTCATAAGACCACTGGTTTGAGACCCTGAACTGCCTACAAACATTTGGTCCTTTGAATGAAATAGTCTGTTTTTTGTTTTGTTTTTTAGTGCAATTCTCTTGTTGATCCACCGCCTCATTCCACCAAACAGAGCCTTCCTGTCTGCTTTTCAAAAACTTTTCCATTACAGAAAAAGGAAATTAATTTCTCTGAATTGCTATCATATGTTTGGGCCGATCTGAGTACGTTTTGATCAGCAGATCTGCTTTACATACAATTGATCAGCCCGGAGAACCCATATGTCTGTGGCTTCCACCCTGCATCAAGGCACAAAGAGAACAAATTCATGCCCACCCACCCCTTTTTTGAAAAAGTGGTTAAGAACAAGATTTCAGATAATACAGCATATGTGATCCACAGGCGTGGCACTTTATTCCACATCACATGCCCGCTGACCAGAAAAGCAAAAGCTAAGGCAAGAAACTATATTTCTTAGATCGCTGTCAGAGGTGTTTTTTTAAGGTCAATACTGAAACGGAAGTCTGAAGTACTCACACAACAACAAAAGGTTTTTAAAAATAGACTGTTTGAAATGTGCCAATATGTGGTCCCCGTGGTGAGGAGCAGTGAAAAAGGCAGGCCACTTCTGAGGCCACGCTGCCAAAAGGCAAGACTTTTCCACTACACACAGCCCAAAACAATTCACGCCAGCCATTAGGATGAAATGATGCCTTGTTCTTTGAAACTATTTGTGGAAAATTCAGAATAAAGATCTATTTTTACATATGGCATTCCCTTCCCTGCCTAGAGCTTCCTCTTGGCCCTACCTCCTCCACCCCCACCATGGTTACTGCTTTGGGCAGGGTGTGGAAACTCAAGGTCACTGTATAGAGGTCAGCCGGCTGGTCATTGTTACTGAAGGCCTCCCCCCGGCTCCCTTTTCCTGCTTTGGCACCACGCGATAAGAGACAGAGAGACAAAAGACGATAAGTGACGATTTGTAGTGGTTGTCTTTTTTTGTTGTTGTTGTTGTTGTTGCTAAAGGGTTGGGGGTTAGGTGGAGTTTCAAGAAATGAAAAAGAGGTTGGGCGAAGGAGGCTTGAGGTTTGTTACCTGATGCTAATTTAAAAGTATGTTCATTTTTGATATGATTCATGGTGTAGTACAGTCACATGATGACTGTGGCATAAACAGGCTACGTGCAATTTCACTGTACAAAGTATGCAAAGCTAAATACGCGTGGAAAACACACAATTTAACCATTGCGAATCGATTTCTACATTGCACCAGAAATACATATAGACCCGCACTCATTTCTCTCATTTGAATAGAGAAGCGTTATTCAACTGCAGTGTAGATGGGGATGAAAGATGGCTAGGTTAACAGCGCAGACATAAGTGCCCTCTTTATCCAGTTTCACTGAGCTGGCATTGTGTCTCATTATGTCTATCTGGCTAATTATACAGTGTGGTGACAAGTCTGAATGACCACTTTGTTCCCAGGGCCGGGATGCTGCTGTAACAAACAGTGTTGGATTCTGACATGTGCTTAGTGTGTGTCTCTTCCATATGGGAAACACTGCACCATCTGGTATTCTGATGTGTACTGGCTAGCTAAGATTGTGTGTCTGTGAGTGGGCTCTCGTCTGCAGTGGGCTCTTCTTAATAGTGATTTTAGCACATGCACCATCAAAGTGGCACAGTTTGGAGAAATGTGGAGGAACCTTGTTGCACACAGTGCCCTTTCCCTCTGTCTTCTTTTCTGCCTCTCTCACTTGCCTTAACACTTTCTCTCTGTTTGTTGCTATATATCTCACTCCCTTTTGTAATGTTGAGTAAACTCTGTAGTCTCTAGAAAGCTAATAATCACATGTTTAGGCGGTGTTATTACAGAATTTACCACCAGGGATGATGGATCCCAGGTGCCAACGTCTGATTACTTATTACAGTGCAGCAGGGCAGCAGGGGTAAGGGGCATCAAAGCTGCTAAAGCACTGAAAGGCCAATGATGCGATAGTTTCTTAAACAGTGAATAAGGATACAGAGATAATGACTTTAAAAAAAGAAGCAGGCGGGGACATTAGATGGGACATTAGGGATTAGAGGTCCTATTCCTCAGATTGGTAACCTACAAAATAAACTATCTCCCCCAAATCGCTCACACACATACACACTCCATGTAGCCATCATCCATGGGCATGCCCCTCGACATGGTCCTGGCATGTTCAAACCACGCTTCATGAAACTGTGGCCCTCTTGCCTTTGGTCTGCCATCTGCTTCCAATAAACTAAGCCAGCCTGATCCCTCTGATGTTCCCTCCACTCTGAAAGGCAGACAGAAAGGACGGGCGAGCGAGAGAGACAGCGAGCGAGGAAGAAAGACAAAAATGGGAGCAAGTTAGATTGAGCCAAACGAACCCAAAAAAAGAAGAAGAAAAAAACGAAAGAAAGAGGAAAAAACTTAGAAGAAGAAACAAAATAAGAAGAATAAGATCACATCTCAGACATGCTATTACCTCTTCCCTGCCGCCAGGAAGACCACCCTGCTGGTGCTTATTGTGAATTGGCGCTGAGAGGTCTTAATCCACAGTAGGTCCACTTCATGACTACCTCCATCTTATTTTTGATAAGAAAGACAATGTTTCTATTTGTCTGTGCACCCCTATGGACACAAAACCCCTTTGCTTCTCACCAATGTGACAAGAGATGGTTTTCTAAATAGATACACACCCCAGCCTACATTGACTCCTCACACTTTGCAAAGTACGATATATACAGTCTGCTTACTGAGAATGTTTGATAGCTGGAATAAAGTAAAGCCATTTTTAATAGTGCAACATGGCAAGCTTGGAGCCTTCTAGACAAAAGATTTCATTTGAGTGCCGTTTTATTTTAGTTTAACAGCACAGCAATCATGATTAACCATAAGTGGCGCTGTTACTGATGTTTTTATGTTGCACTTGTCTATCACAGACTTGTTTCCCACCCACTGCTGAAATATGCCACAAACCCCATAAACTGGGTCCATTTATGGTGGGAAACATTCCCGCTCTTATATATTATTTTCTTTCTGGGTTTAGCTTACCGTAGTGCATGTGCGTTGAAGATCACACAGTGTTGACAGAGATATAAATGACCTGTAATACACTGGCTGTTTGGTGGAGCGCCTTTGCGCCGATGCTCCCTGTTATTGGGTTGAAGACACTGAGGAACATTCACTGGCCTGACCGTCGCCAATAGCTATAAACACAATATTGAATGTGTCGTAGCCTTCAGCCACTGCCAGCATAACTACAGAGGGAAAATGGTCAACAATGGATCTCTTTCCAAACACAAATCCTCAACTGCCCAGAGTCTATCAGAAATAAAGATGTACCCGTCAAGTCAACAGTGTTTGACTGAGCTTCTGTCGAGATGTGGTGGTTTTGCAGAAAATTAGGGGACTAGCGCAGAGGTGGTGAGACAGAGACAGACTGAGCAACAGACTGAGACAGAAATATGGGGGCAGAAAGACGGATTGAGGGATAGAGAGGGTGAGCAGGGTGGCAGAATGCCGAGCAGACGGATCCTGGTATGGCAGGAGCTCTGGGCAGGCGTCAGCTGTCCCTAGCAGACTCCCTGGGGCCACCCGGGATTCACACCCAAATACTCTCCGCTGTTTTTCTCAGGAGCTAAATGAAGTTATCGCTCACACCCCCAACCTATGAAGTGAATATAGAGCAAGCGTTTTCCTGCAATTAAAACATTAGGGAACGGCAAGCGTGTTAGAATGTGAATCAGTTTCTTTGTAGCTCAAGCTGGCCTCGGTCTCAGCTCAGGTTACCTCCGTTAGGTTTTTACAGCGGCATCCTGCCGTTCCTCTTACACCAGCCCCAGTCTAGGCTAGCTTAGCTGAGGGTGTGAAAACTGAAGGGTACCAATGAGACGGGCGTCTCAAGTATGTAGGACACCTTGTCTATGCTGTGCCTGCCTCACACAGGCCCTGTGAGTCAAGTCATGAGGGAGCATCATGAAGAAGGAGTTTAATTAGGAGCAAGCCTCCAAAGGGGCCAGAGAGAGAAACACAGAGCCAAGCAAGAAGACACAGCTTTTTTGCTGTCTTTGCTCCTCGCCATACTTTATATCCCACCTTCCTCTTTCTCACATTTACAGCACGAACTCTCTATAGCATTCTGCATGACTCTTTACATCGCTGTAGCATTTTGCTGTCTTCTAACCTCCTTCCTCTCACACTTTCTCCTCATAATCTGGTGTCCCTGTTTGGCCATTTCTTTCTTGTGATTCACAACACGGCAGCAGAGGGTAATATTTCATGTGAAAAAAATGTCAGTCATCGCAAACCGGGGTAATAAAAACGCTATAAACTTAAATAATGCTCATTTATGCCAGCAGCCAAAAGATTAGCTTCTTTTTTAAGAATACAGAAAGAAAATGAAGTTACTTAGAATATTGAATAATTTTAATTTAGGCATGAGAATGTGGGGGAATTCTTTGTGCATAAAATTATTGCCACAAGTGAACTGCACCAAAGTGTTTTTGTTTAATCCTCATCCTATTACCGTATTCCCCAAAGACTCCCTTTTCATGCCAAGTCTTCATTCCTGTACTCCTGTTTCTCTCAATATTACAACAGCAACCTTTTTTTTCACTGATCATTATTCTCCCCATTATTTTGAAATATAAGTCTTGGATGTGCCTTATATAATGGTGATGTTACTGTATAACAGACTGAAAGTTTGGAGCAGCACTCAGTGGCATATTCAAGGAGCAGATAAAGCAATGGGCTATTAGAGGAGGGTAAAACACATAGGATGGCTTGAAAGTAGGGCAGCAGGATGGTGAGGTGGAAGGCTGAAGAGGGAGAAGTCCTTCTAAGGCTACATGAGCTCTTCAGCAGTTCTGATTGGTTGCTGGGTTGTATGCTAGGCCTTTGGCAACAGGTGTGATGCCTTTAAACAGGTGGGCATAACTGAGATGAATGGCATAACATCTTTGTACTGCACCCTAAATAAACCGAGGCCGGCTGGAAAGCTAAGCCTGGGTCAGTCATGCAATACTCACACCCTGGCTAAATGCACCTCCATAAACACACAGGGCAACTATTGCCCCACTACTGCTACACCGCCAGCTCAATTACCCCATATGGGTGTCACCTTTAACTCGGCCCCCGTTCTCCTCTCCCAGCAATGCTCCACGGCTATTCTTCCAAGAATGGAAGTAACTCTCTCATGGACTCATGTGCTGGTGGCAGTAGGTGGAAATCTATGCAAGTAGGAAGAAAAGTTGTTTTGATTTTTCTTCTTTTTTTTTTTGTTTGTTGTTTTTTTTTTCCTTGCATGCATTCTCATGTGAGCGGGAAAAGGCCAGTGGTTCAGCTCTTGTCAGTTCGATATGATACATCGCCAAGGCCAGATTGAAACTACGCAAAAGAAATAGCAAAGTTTTACATCTCACGCCTTTGCCAAAAAAGACAGCATGCTAAACCTCTGTGCCCCTTTTGTTCTCTTGACTCATCCTCCTCAGATAGAGCAAGAGTGCCTGATTCACTGTAGGTCTATTGGAAGTCAGATCTCCTGCATCGCCTAGCGTGATTTGTTTGGTGTGATTTCCTGAAGACTGTCAAAGATGTGAGAGATGCTTTCAAATTCAGAATTCCAGATTTCCACTCCAGGGGCCAAGTGAGGATTCAGAGAGAGAAAAAGGAGAGCCAGCAAATGTTGACACACTTACAGTAGCTGCCTCGCCACGAGACGCCTCAGGAATCAAACAGTTATCACACAACACACAAAAGAAGCCCTCTAAGTTCACTAAAACCACACTCAAAACAGGCCTTTGTTGTGCTGACATGAGAGATGACTGGATTTTTATTTGTTTTCTAAGCAGGCAGATCGCTCCTTGTCACTTCTGCTGCTGGTTGTGATGGAGTAGCTAGCACTCGTATCTCTTCTGTGAGTGAGTACTGACAGAGACAAACAAATGAGAGGAAGAAGTTCACCGAGATTAACTTATCTTAGCATCTATCTTCCTCCTTTCTCCTGCTCAGTCGCTCTTTCTTTTTTCTTGACTAACACCCACTCTCACACACCCACACATGCACACACACACACACACACAGACTCATTCCCCTCTTTCCCCACCCACACACACACACACACACACTATACAACATATACAGAGAAGCGCACACTCTCACACACTTGATCAGCATCAAATACAAGGTGTGCTAAAGTAAATTTAATTACGTCTGTCTGATATGGAGCTTCAGATGAAAGTAGGAGAGCGCAGTGTGAAGCGATGACTGCACAGACAGGAGCAGGCCCGTGATATTCCTCCCGTAGACTAATCTCCCTTTATTAAAGCCAGGAGGAGAGAGGCAAGGGGGAGAGGGGGGGGCATGTGGTGGAGAGGAGAAGGAGGAGGAGGAGGAGGTGGTGTCTTTGATGAGATCTCTCTAACTGTCAGCTACTGTACTTTTCTTCTCTGCCGCTCGGTCTTTGTCTCTCTCACTTTTGCGAGGCAAATGAACACAGCACCTATCGTTACATGCCCACTTGCTCAAGCAAACATACCCTCGTGCTATCACACACAGTAATGCGCTCTGAAACTTATCCCTGTTGTTAAGGTTGTCAACAATATCTAAAAAAGGACAGAGACAGCTACAGATACAGCCCCCCCCCCCCCCCCCGCGCCAACCACCACCTCTCGTTTTCTTATTTATCCCAATGCTCTCTTTGTCTGTCTCTCTCCTCCAGTGAGAGGGAGTGGTGATCGAGTGGAGAGTGTGCGTGCGCTTTTTTCCCCTTCTTCTTTCAGCGTGCTATTTTCTGTCCACTCTAATGGGGGCAGGTGGCCATCAGGTGGCCAGAACAGAAACTGCCACATTTAATAGCACATACACCACACTCGTAAACTTGTGCACCTCGGCTGTATTTTAATTCTATTTCACGGCCCGCTGATAATTATGGTTGTAAAATATGTTTTACTTTTATGACTGTTCCCTTTTCTGTGCAATTATGAGGTTTTAAGGTCCCCCCTTGATTTGTCATTCTGTTATGTCTTGTTATTGAATGTGATTGAATCATTTGTGCCTTTTTTTTCTGTGTTTAGCGGCATGTTTACTTGTTCATAAAAATAGGCCGTGTGTCCTCACCCCATACCATCTTGTTAGAGTTCATACCGTGAGCGTTTTTTTTTGTTAAAGCTTTTTTAAAAATTAAGATAATTTGTAGCAAAGATCTCATTACCCTACGCAGTAAGCCAGATTTGTTCTTTGTTTTTTAATTTGATATAAAACCACATCGGTTTAAGAACTTTTCAAAAGTGTTTCTTTTTTTTCAAGATGTCCTTTAATCAGACTTACATTCGAAAATGAACCTCCTCACACTTCATTACCATTATGTCCCTCCGAAGCTGTTCACCTGGGTTTCTCTTCCCTACCCCAAAGCCCTTCAACTATGTTGTGCAACTGCTCTGTTTGCAGACATTGAGAAAGAAGGGCCTAAACGGCTGTGACAGCCCAGATCCCGACGCAGATGACTCGGTTGGCCACAGCCCCGAGTCTGAGGACAAGTACAGGAAAATAAACGAGGACATTGATCTGATGATCAGCAGACAGAGACTGTGTGTAAGTACTTCTTGTTAAACCCAGAGCCTTCTTCTCACCTTTTCTTTCCTCTCTCTCCCTCCCCCCACATGCTTTCTGTTGCTTCATCCCTGTCATCGTCATCTGTTCCTACCGTCCATCTCTCCGTCCCTTCATGTGTGTGTCTCCCCTCCATCCTTCTCTGTGGTTGTGGGACCTGGCAGGCATTGAGCAAGAAGGAGAACAAAGGTGGCGAGAGCCCGGAGCTCGAGTCTGCGCTCATCCTCACCCCGCACACTGAGGAGAAATACAAACAGATTAACGAAGAGTTTGATCACATGATTAAAACTCATAAGATACCTGTAAGTACTGGGTTATAATCAGCAGGCTGACAAAATGCTGACTGGCAAGTAACTGTTGCGCTAACCCAGCTAACCACCATTGTTTGGAAGCAGACTAATTACACAAAGTGAGAGTGAGAGTAAGATCGGGGTAAAATTGCACTCTGCAAAATTACAGATCTTTGAATTTTCCTGTTTACAGTAGAGGAATGGTCCTTTAATTTGACATGTCTGCAACCATAACTAGTAGGCACGTATGCTGATTTAACAGCATAGTTTCTTTTATGACAAATTTTAACCTCACCCGGTTCCCACCTTGAACCCGCTCTACCCATAATGCCTTGCCTGGCTCTCAGGAGAGGTGTGGTCTGCATGCGCTTTTCCTTTTCCTGCACCAAAACCCAGTGGTCTGTGACCTGCAACAACAGGGACAGACAGTGTTGGCAGTGAAACAGCTGCAGGCATTCGAACACTCTTAATAAGCCCGTCTTCCTAACTCAAAAAACTTGCTTATCTCTCCTCAGGCAAACGCCTTTGTAGCTTTGTATATGCCTAGATGTGTTATCTGCTGGATTTATATTATGTAGTGTCAACTTTACAGAAGACTTTAACCTATAGCTAGTTGCCAGGAACTACAAAATTGAGGCCTTCTTTCTATGTAAACTGAGCTTGCCACTCATTCAGAGAGCACATTATAGAATGGTTAGCGCTTCGGCCATACGGAGCAAAGAGATAATTCCACAGTAAATCACTCAGAGAAGAAGAGTAGTGTCTGAGCCGCATGGAGTAGGAGGAGATGTGGTTAGAAGCGAGGCAGTGGTTGGTGAGCTGGGGTGGTGCGTCGGGGTGAGGTGGGGTGTGTTTGGGATCGGAGAATGGGTGGGGTTGAGTGGTGGTGGGGGAGATGGAGGGGGTGGGGTGGGGTTCTGCAAACAACAAGTGGCAGTTCAGTGTGTGGTCAGAGTGGCTGCCAAGCACTGGGCCTCTGGATTGCAGGGGACTGTTGAGGGGACTGCGGGGAGAGGCAAAGGAGGAAGATGAGTGAAAACAGGAAGGATGGCACCAGTTAAAGGACAGCTCAGAAACGGGGCCCTTACACCCAGCAGTAGAGTGTGTGTGTGTGTGTGTGTGTGTGTGTGTACACATGCAGAAATGTGCACGTACGACGACAGCTCACGCATTTTTAAATAATAGTTCACCGGGACCAATTAGGTCAAAAAAGTCCACCAAAGAGTCAGAGATGGAAGAAGTAATAGGGTGGGTGGGAATAAAAAAAACAGAACCAGAGACAGACCCTCAAAAAAAATAGCATACATAGGTTTTGGCTAGCCACTCCCGTGCAAAGTCGCAGTTAAAGCGAAACGTGGAGAGGCCCATAATGAAATATGGTTAGAGTAATCATCTTTGTACATTGAAATAATATTTGGCCTGCTAACAGAACATTAGCAGAGGGGAGAAAATTAAAGAAGCTGAGGCACATCGCCCACTTCCACATGAGCCAGGCTGATGATCTCCCTGATGCACTCCCTCCATGGCTCTGAGACACATGGCAGTAATTTAGGGCGCTATTTTCTACTTCCTAAAACTAACAATGCAGGATCAACCACTTCCAGGGCACTCCCAAGGTTAAACCCTTATGCCAAGTGACACAATAAAAATGACAAACTAGATGCCGGAGGCTTTTCATGTTCCTGGTGAGACTATTGACTGATCTGAGTGCGTCACTTAAAACACTTTACATAAGCTCCATATGATCTGAAAATAAGTGATCCCCCATTGTGTTCTCTTGTGCCGTTTTACTTTTGCAAGATATTCTGCAGGCTTGTTAGTGAGGTGAAGATAGACTGAATTATCTTAAGCGCTGGGACAGTGGAAAACGATTGGCTTTGTTCCCTGTGAACCACAGCCTTCCATTTTTTTATGTATGACTGTAATGACTTCAGCATAATATTTCCTTTGGTCAGCCTTTTGACTTTTACAATGGCAAATGTTACAAGATGTCAGGGCCAGCACTTGACTCCTGCGTAAAGACATTAGTAGCCTCCAAAGTAACTCGATCACACTGAAATGAAAAAGTACCGCCAGTCCATTTATATTATCACTGAGGCAATTTGAGTAACTCTGAAAGGAGTTTTCCTTTTGTCTTTCATGCAATGCTGCTTTTGCCCAACTCTGCTATCTTGTATTTTTATTCTTGCTGTAAGGAGTTCAGTTCATCTGTCCATTAGTCCTATTGAACTTCACTCTTTAAGTTTCTTTGTGTTCCTGGACTATTTCTGACCTGTCATGCTTTTTTCCTCTCTCTTTCTTTCTGTTTGTCTCATACTTCGCAAACCTTGTTTTATAACAATTCAAGCATCAGAATCATTGCAATCTTTAGTCTAATCACACCCATGTTTATGTCTCTCTATCGTCTCAGCAGGCCGTGCCCCCATCGAACTACGACATGCCCGTGTCCATTCCTGTTAGCAACCAGAACAATCTCATTTACAGCCATCCCGGTGGATCCCTAGGCAACCACAATCTGTTGCCACTGGCACACCACGGCCTACAGAGAAACAGCATGTCTCCTGGAGTTACACACAGACCCCCCAGTGCAGGTAATACAGGTCGGGTCTCGCACGCACTCATGCACCCATGTACATGCTGTTATCCCATCTGTCTATCTTCTCAACTGTGTGTACCTGTCTGTCATGATAATAGAGGCGCACATAGAAATGTGCAATTTATTTTATGACAGCTACCCACAATTTTCCACCTAAAGGCAGTTAATGAATCCTAAGTCGTCCCCTCCCACATATATTCACATATTGCCTGCTCAGTATTCTGTTCAAAGTGAGCTGATGATTTAATGCAATATAAAATCCCAAGCCACAGGCCTGCTGATTTAGTGTTCTGTTGTACACACAGGACGTCTGGCCTTATATATAGGCACCGGGTTGCTGGTGACATAAGCAAATTGGGCCTGTTGGTTTGTTATTGTTGTCCAAAGTCCTTTTTTTGTCCCTTTGGTCTGAAGGCTGCTGCCCACACCCTCACCCTGTCATTACAACTGGATGCTAGAAATGCCAGCGCAAACTAAATATGAGTTTTGGCGCTTGCAGCATCCATGCCAAACCGCACACGCTCTGGACCCTCCCACTCATCCACCTCTTATGCCTTAAAAATAATAATGTGTCATTTTTCTTGGACGGCAGCTTAATGCATCCGCTCGTAGTGTCCAGTTGCTAAGCGTGTTCAAGTTGGAGTGGGAAGCTGCGCCGCTTCTGGTGTCAGTGCACATATGACGGCCTGACACGCGCGCGCACACACACACACACACACAGCACATTGTGATTAAACCGAGCGAGAGACAGAAGGTGCAGTGGAGCCAGTGTGGGTGTCTATCCTCTAATGGGTTTCTCTCGTTTTGCTGCGCTCTCTATTTCATCTTACAGGTGGCCTCATGGGTGCCGACCTTACCACTGGCGCAGGCACCAGTGCTGGTAAGAAAGCCCTCCTCTTCTCACACACAGATGTCTGCTAACATGCACACACACATACACCCACTCACACACATACATGGCACCCACTCACCCACTTGGGGCCATAAAATGCATGACTAACACTAACCCAAACCCAAGTGGAGATTTTGTCCATGATGTGTTGAAGTTAGTGGTCGTGGAGTTCATCTGGGAATGTTTGCTCAGTGCCTGGGCTGTGACACATCCTGCCTGTGTTCATCTATAAAATGGTAGAGCAAGTGGGGGGAAGAGAAGTAAAATGGCATTATATCCTGAGGCAGCAGATATAACAGAGATATTGCTAGATTCTTTAATGTACACATACAAATTTGTCTTGTTGTTCCTGTCACCTCTCGGATTTCTGTCTAGAACCAAATTAATTCAGTGTTTAGAGAGTCTCACGGTGGGATAATGATCCTGCCGGTAGCTCAGCAACACACATTTGGGAAACACGTGTAAAACATCTTATGTGTTAACTTCTGTTTGTACATGGGTTTGTCCCCGAGGACATGTGAGGCCCGCGTTTATAACAAAGAGACTCCCTTTTAAAGGGTTGAATTTTTACGACTTCAGCGTACGGTGCAGAGTGTAAAAAAGAGAGAATTGGGGGCGTCAGTGGGTCACAGCTGGGCAGCCTTGTCTGGCCCCCGAGGCTCTATCACAAGGGGTCAGTGCCTGGTTTCTCTGTCTGGACAGTCATCGCACACACAAACACATACGCGCGCACAACAGGCCCATTTGTTGTGGCGTGTGTTCCATTGACTGCGTTTTGCAGTGCATCCTTCAAAAGTAGCCTTTGTGTCACTGCGCTGAAGGAACAGAGGCACTCTGTGAGCGCTGCGCGTCGCTCAGCAGCGGCGAAAAACACAACGTGGAGAGAGAGTCATGTGGGAGCTGAAAGATTCCATTCAGTGCTCTCTTAAATCTCATCTGGGGTGGAGTGGGGGGGGGGGCACAGTGATGAATATCCACCAATGGTGGAAGCATGTGTGTAAAGGAGAAACAGAGGGGGGAACACAGATGGAAGTGTTCTGCGAACTCGGTCAGCCATTTTAATGATGTTCCTCTAAAATCATCAGTATGAAGTGGCACAGCCACTGTGGCACCTCGAGGACTGTTTTAACACTCCTCTTCTCCCCAGTGTAAGTTTTGATAAGATGATTGTACGAGTGGCCATCTGCCCCGTGTATGTGTCATCAGTCATGTGCCCTAAGTAACATAAGAGGAGCCTTAAGACACACAGAAACACACAACTTCTTTTGTGCTTCTATGAAAGAAATAAAAGAAATACCTCGGCTGTTTCTCTCAGTGCACAAAGATATGCTGCGTTGAGTCATATCTGTACATAATCCAGTGGATTATGCCTGTATATTCAACTGAAACAGATCTGCAAATCAGCCACATGAAACCCAGATGTGGGGGGTATATTCAAATCACAAAAGTTCCCCTGGTGATTCTAGTCCAGTGTAAATAGGACATGTTACTGAAGGGCTGAGTCATCGTAGCTTTCCTATGGAAAGTTTTCATGCCTACATCTAAGCATATGTTTTGATCTGTCAATTTGCATGATGAGAGACAGAACGTGAGTTGAAAGAAAAAAAGAGCACTCAGGAAAGAAGTCCGGATGGAGGCCTCGGCTTGTGAAAACCTTTCCACCAGAATGCGTGCAATTAAGCAAGTGTCATCTGTCCACACGCTTCTCACCAAAGCACAGCGAGGAATTAACAAGACTCTCCTCTCACCTCTCACTCCGCTCGTGCCTCGATTCCTCCTTTAAATGAGTTGCATAGAAGGTACATCTCGAGGACATCTCTGATCGCATTCGTTCAAGTTTTTTTAATAAAAAGGGAACACACACACACGCGCTCACATATAGTAACTGACAAAAGGTCAAGCTGATGAGTGTCTGCTTCAGTTTTGGCAGCATCCTACACCAACTGAACAAGTGTGACACCTTTGTTCAGTTGGAGAATTCAGGGTTGAATGCGCGTTTGGCCAAACCGCAACGGAAGAGTGTGTGTATGGGGAATAGAATGGAGCGCGCCTGTTAGACCACAACAGGACATCAGAAATTTGTTCAGTAACAGTAAAATCTACATGAGTTTAACCACACCTCTCCTTTGTGTGTGCGCTTTGTGTGTGTGTAAGATGGAAAAACACAGAGAGAACACTCTGATGGGGGGATGGATGGGGGGGAGTCTTGTCTGTCACATGTATCTCGAAGTACCCTAGCTAACCATGGAGCCAGATTGTAATCATTCAGCTCTGACCTTAGCTATCCCCCCCAACCACACACACACACACACAACTCAGCAATAGCAAAAAAAACCAACTTATTTATCTGAATCTGAGATCAGATATTGTTCTCCCTACATCGAGTTTAACGCAACAGCCAAAAAGACTCCCTGCTGGGCCGTGTTTAATTTTGGTACTTCCTCTAAACAGTTGACGCCAGCCTGCGCCGCACTTCGACTGCGCAAAATAGTAATAGAGGAGGAGAGTGGAAATGAACTCTGGTTATCATCTGTCTCTTTTGAATGCGTGCGCCCTAAAATCAGGTTGATCACGCTGCAGAATAGAACGATTTGAGTCACAGTTCTCGCTTCATTAGCTTAATTGGCTTGTGATTCTACTTTTGAAGTGCTAAAGGACTGGCCTGTGCCACTCATGATTAAAGTCATCCAGCATATAATTGACTGGACTGCAGCCATCTCCACAGGGTAGCAATACACAGATGTCTGAGTGACTGTCACCAAGATGAAGTCCGTGTCATCTTGACCAAAGTGTGTATTAATGTCTCTCCATTGCTCACTGTCTTTTTGATTCATCTGTACAGAAACAGTGATGTACTTCCTGCTGGGTTATTTACTAAAGTATGTGTATGTGTGCTGGGAGGGTGTGTGTTATGTGTGTGTGAGATCTCATTCATCTGTCTCCACATGCACCCACTCGATCTCACAAAGGGCCAGCCATGAGAATGAGAGAGCGGGAAAACTGAAGAGGCAGCTGCCTCTTTGCTAATGTGAGACTGACATTGGAACTAAGAGGGTCCAATACAAAACACACATGTGCATCCATATACGCCTGGCTCGTGCAGAAGCAACGTTTCTCACAGAGCCTCAAGTCATACGGCGCCTATAGCGTGAAACATTGCATACAGCAAAACATACAGTGACACGCAAAGTCTGCGCTAATATCAGGCATCACGCGTCGGCACACACATCAGCGGCAACAGTAACACAACACTATTTTTCTCGTTTTCTGTCAGGCGGCCTCATTTTCTCTCGCTGCTAGCGGTCGTTTACTCTTCAGATTGTTCAAATTGAGCTTTTGAGACTTTTCATTTCAAAACAACAAAAACCTCGCTCTCAAATTAAACAAAGATCAGCAGGGGAAATTGCCCAGGAAGACATCTGTGACTCATTTTCCCCTGGAGTATATGATTAGGAAATTCATTTATGTCTAACGTATAATTCCTGCCCGTCTTTCAAGTGGGAACGTCCACACAGTGCCCTGTGTTCTACCCCTAGGAAGAGGGAAGGAATGGAAGGGGGAAAAAGCAGTCTGTGGGATTGGGTTAGAAACAAAGACCATGTTGCTTGCAATAAGTCTCCACTTTCAATTTTTTAATGATGTTGCTAGGACTACCTTTCTTCTTTTTTTCTTTTTTTTTGAGGGAGAAACTGGTGCTGTATGCTTGACCTTCCATGCTTAGAGGAATCCAGGTCTAGTGACAAGAGAAAGGCACGACTTTTGTCTAGAAGAGCCTCAGAACTGTGTTTAACTACGATTTACCCAATCCCTCTGTGGTCTCGCTACCCAAAATTAGATGTTTCGGTAAGATTCGCTGGCTGAAACGGGAACAATATAGCCTTCAGTGACGGTAGCAGAGTTTTAGGGTGAGGTGCTGTCGTGTGGGCACTAAAAACTGGTAATGAAGACGAAAACTGCACATCTGCTCCGCCAGCAGTGTGCACCGCTTCCATGAAGCACCATTTACAAGTCTTCTCTTCAGGACGGTGCGCTAATAAATTTCCTACCACAGGAAGTGAAGATGAGGCAGAAACACTGAAAGGGAGTACAAGGTGAAAATGGATTCCTGTAGTTCATAATTAGGTCACACCGTCACGGACAGCAGGAGTTTTGAGATTCATTAAACTTTTGACACAGGTTTAATAACATGTAAGTGCGCCTTCCTAGAAATACCAAAGGAGAACACTGGTGTATTAAATGTTTCTCTGCCTTTTTCCTGTGCTCTCTCTTAGGAAATGGATATGGGAACCACCGCAACTCGCCTGGTCTGCTGGTTTCTCCAGGTGGCATGAACAAGAACATGCAGACTAAGTCTCCCCCACCCATGAACCTGGGCATGAACAACCGCAAACCTGACCTACGTGTGCTCATCCCCCCTGGTGCCAAGAACAACATGCCGTCCATTGTGAGTAGCGGTTGCATCCCTCTCTCAACCTGCTTCCTTTCCTCATCCACTTTCCCTCCTGCATATCCTGCTACCTTTCTAGGGGTGGGGGGTGGGGGGTATCCTGTCAGGTTTGGCTGTTATTGTTTATTTCCTTTCATGTCCTCTCTGCTGCTTTCATCCTATCGTATCAGACTTGGGTTGATGAGGTTATGCTTGTGATAAGTGTGACTTACGGTACACGTTTCTCTGATTAGTCTTGGCAGCTTGTTAAACCAAAGCCTTTCTTTAAAATGTACTTTTGGCCCAAGGCTGATATTCTGGCAGTTACGGTGTATCACTTCTGCTGTGTCTGTTTGTGTATGCTGATGCTTCTTCCAAAGGTCCCCCTTATTTCTTTTTCTTCCCTCCTATAAATGAGTGTGTTACGTTAGTAGAGTTACAATAGCTGTTAGCATCCTCTTTTCACATTAGCTCTGCTTCCGTTGGCTCAATTCCAATGCAGCTCCATCCCTAGATCCACGCCTAGCCACCACCACTTGTGTGTGCTCACCTACACTCACTAATTTGAATGTATTACCCTCCCCTTTCAATGCCATCAGTCTGAGGATGTCGATCTGCTATTGGTAAGTCAGACTGCAACTCAAAATCAGAGATTAAAAAAAAAAAAAAGAACAACCCTGAAACAGTCGAAACATTCTGAAGCTGTCGAGTTTTCCAGTAAAGAAAAAAACCTCTAAGAAGCATAATGATCCTAGAGCGATGCAGTCCCCTGATACTAACCTCTTAATTTGAATCCAGTTTTGCTTTGACTAAAGGGCTTATTACTGCAAGAAAAGCCATCCTGACTGCAGAGAAACTTTCACCTTTATTGCTGCTGACTCTGCTGAAGGCCTCAGTGTCGCCTCATGCGATGTTTTATGAGGGCACATGGTGCCATCCAGTGGTGTGCCAGAGTAAAAGCAACCTGGCCTTTTTATTTGTGTGTGTGCGTGTGTGTGTGTGTGTGTGTGTGTGTATCCATTCCTCCCTTTCTTCCTCATATTTTTTCACCTGCATGGAGAATTGTGTGTTGCACATGTGCAACTCACAGGACTGCTCAGAGTGTAGAAATGAAAGGCAACAAAAGAGTACACTTTCATGTTGCATCAAACCTCCATGATTTTCTGACAAACCCTCCCCTCTGCCTCACTAAAGTGCCTTTCCTTTGCCTTTGCTACCCCGCGTTGCCGTGGAAACCGGCGGTGTTACTATAGCGACAGTAGGCCCTCGGAAAAAGGGTGGTAAATGATAGGGTTGGCAGGGTTCAGCCTTGCCGCATGTCAAGTGATTAATTTCTCCAGAAGTTGGCATCACATTCATTCTTTCAGCATCTGTTGAGTGAAAGAAAGAAATGAAAGAAGGAAAAAAAAACTTTCTCGGTTTATTACTTTTTTTGTTTGTTTTGTCTGGAAGTAGATTTTATGTTCTCAAGCCTCTCCCATCTTCCCCTTTTTTCTCTCTGTCTTCTCTTCCTCTGCCACAGAACCAGAGAATAAACAACTCTCAGTCTGCTCAGTCACTGGCCACCCCAGTGGTATCAGTAGCAACTCCTACTCTACCAGGACAAGGCATGGGCGGTTACCCATCTGCCATTTCTACTTCTTATGGTACCGGTACGTTGCCCAGTGTGTCTGTAAACATAGAGTTATTTTGTGCAGTGTGTATAGTTTTGCATTACACGCAAAATGACCCATCAAATCCAAATTTATTTTTAAACTCTGTATTGTGTATACCAAGCTTTTCTTTTCTGTGTGCAAATGGGTGTTATACAGCAATCTAACAGCAGAGGGTGATATTGTCCCACCCAGTGACTTGAACACGTTCATGTCACAGCAGGATTTACCAGAGCTCCAACTTTGTCTTTTTTTCACTTCATTGAACAAACTATAATGTGAATCTTCCTCTTCTTTTTCATATGTGTTTGCACACAGAGTACTCCCTGAATAGCACAGACCTCTCCTCCCTGTCTGGCTTCAACAGTGGCAGCTCTCTACACCTTGGTTCAATGAGTGGGTGGCAACAGCAACACCTTCAGAACATGCAGCATTCAGCGCTGGGCCAGCTAGGGTGAGTGCACAGAGCTTACTCTGAGGTGTTGTTGGGAAGTGCATGAAGTAACACATGAATTACTCCCAGAGATTTTTTATTTTTTGAAATGCCACACTCATAAATCTACTTTACTGTTCTCAATCTTCACTTGCAAGATCGAACACAAGTGACACCTCACTTTTTTTTTTCACGAGTGTGTATGTATGCATGCTGGCATGTGTGTATGTGTGCGTGTTACGAGCTGACTTTTAAAATCACTTTGTTTCTTGCTCTGTAACTCTGTAACCCCTTTGCGTTTCCTTTCCTTCCAACAGAAATTGTTCTAGCTCTCACTTATGTCAGGGTTCAAATCTGTCCCTGCCCTCTGCTCAAAGCCTCCACATCAAGTCCGAACCTGTTTCTCCTCCTAGAGATCGCACCAGCAGCACACCGGGGGGCTACGGTGGCGGGGTGCCACCTCCCCAGAACCCCTCGTCCCGCCAGGACTCGGGACGCTCCCCTGTTGATAGCCTGAGCAGTTGTAGCAGCTCCCATGAGGGCAGCGACCGCGATGAGCACAGGAATGAGTTCCACTCACCTCTGGGACTGGCCCGGCCCGCCCTGGATGAGCGTGAGAGCCCCTCCATCAAACGGGTACGCCTGTCAGAAGGATGGGCGACATGATTGCACTGTCCACTCCTCTGCAGTGCCCCAAGTTGCCCCGAGCTCCCGACAATGCAGCATTACGATGCCCCACAGTCAGCTCCCTCTTCTTCCTCCTCGCACTCGATCTCATGAGTCACTCACCGCCCAACCCCATGGCCTCTCTCCTTTTTTCTCTTTATTGAAGGAAAGCAAAGGGACAACCCTTTCCAAAAATCTGTTTGTAATTTCTTTTCCTTATTTTTTGTTCCTTGTTTTGATTTTGCTGAGTGTGCGTGTGTGTGCGTGTTATACATATTGACATTATATAAAGCAGTTGGGTGTTGTAATGGGGGCTTGGGAGGGTAGTTGTTGTATGGGATGGGATCTGGGGGTATTTTTGTTGGGGAACTATGCATAAATTGTATTGTGGAAAAAAAAAAGAATCATGTATGCATATATCTTAACACGTGTAACACGTGTCTACAGATGTGCATATCAACAAATACAAAAAAAAGGTCAGGTACTCTGTTTCATAAAACGTACTTACAATTTGCCCCAGTGCTATATCAGTGAATAGAGACAAAAAAAACAACAAAAAAACAACAAAAAAAACAAGATGAGCGTGATTGTGTCCAGTGAAAAACACCTTAGCACTTGAGTTGGACAAACAATACATGTGTACAGTATCAGTTTCATTGCTATAGACCTTCTCTGCAGTTTTACCTTGCAAAAATGTGTGTTAACATTAGATGATGTCATGTTGCAGGTTCAACGTATTTATGTAAATAGCGGGTCAAAGGGGTAAAAGGGCCTGGGGTCAAAAGTCGCCAGACATTACAAGATTTATTTACTCACTAAATGAAAAAGCTATTATGCAACATTTGAAGGATTGTACAGGTAAATGAGAAAACCCGATGCTAGATGTGTGGAACCCTTGATCGTTTTCGTGCTCCCCTTAAAGAACGGAGTGAGGACCACTCTTTGATCTAAGAGCTATGTCGGCGTAATCAAGAAAATCTCTGGATCTAGTATTAACTATTCAGTATTGATAAACAAAAAAAAGAGAAAAAAACAATTGTACAATACACTTGCTTATATTTTCATATGAAAGGAATAAAATGCAAAGCATTTTTGTGGCTTTTTGTAGTTTCTATAAGCCAGAATGTGTTTTTTGATAGCTTTGCCAATAAGAGATGGATAGTTCACCCAGAGGGGAAATGACAGGGCTTCAAGCCCCAAGCCATGAAAAACAGACTGAGATCCAATGCTTTGCTGAACTGTTTAATCTTTGTAGAGGTTTGTTTTTAAACGTGTATTTCTTATTATATATAATAATGGTAATATTAAGAATCTTTTAAAAAAAATCTGTGAAATTAACATGCTTGTGTATAGCTTTCTAATATATAAATATATATAATAATGATTTTTTTTGTTGGTTTCTTAGTGAAGTTTCTATGTGCTGTTGCACATGTTGTCTGGTTTGTTTCATTTTAACTCTGAACAGGGCTGTTTGGGCGGGGTGTTTAGACTAACCTTAAAAACCAGCTGGAAAGCATTGCCAGGGTTGAAGCCTGAATGCTGAAAAACCTCATTTCTAGTGGAAAATGTCACGAGGCTGAATCTGGAGACCACACAGAAATAAATGTTGACACGTAATGTACATGATTGTCACACTGATGAGGAAATATGACAAAGCCGGAGTCTCCGAATACATTTTTATGCATCCGGATATTTCGTTAGGAGTCCAAATTATTATAATTTAATAATCGTAGTCATAAAACATAGATTTGACCTCATCGATTTTGAATACCACCTTCAATTTTCGACCCAGTCTACCTTGTGTTGGAGATGTCGCTCAGACGCAAACTGTAAAATCTTCCTTTGAATCGCATTAACGTAATGCGATTTATGCATCGTGATTAAGTACTCTTGTTTTCAAACCTAATTTAATTCTGTGTCGCTCCAGTCTCGAAAACAGGGTTCCACATCCTTTACCACACTGTCACAGACAGTTCAGCGTAAGACACAAAAAAGAACAAACTGATCATGCTGGTATGGGAGAAGCACAATTGTTTATTCTTGATGAATAGCTTTGATTTTCTCTTTTTTAAACAATGAGACTAGCCACATATCTCTCCGCCTCCCACACCCGTATCTGCTGTCACTTAAGTGTTATGATATTTCTATGTGCATATTTCATGCAGGATCACTAGGTTGTTACTGTATACAGTCTGTGTAGTCAAATGGGGCAGAGCCTCTATAACAGTGTTCTTCTTCTTCTTTTTTTTAAACTTCAATAGAAAAAAAAAAGGTTGGGAAAAAAATAAACATGATGTTTCAGGCAGCATAAGTGTGGAGAAACCAAAGCCAGTGGCATTTCTGTGTTGTAAAGTCAGCTTTTATTTTCACATTCATATATGGGGTTTTTTTTTTTTTTTGTTCTTTTGGTTTTGCAAGCATTGAAACAAGATAATAAAAGATTCTGCTTAAATTCACAACTGTTTTCACATTTCACTTTCAGTTAGTTATTGTAGCTTTAGCCATCAAACTGCATTGTCCATAGGAATCGTATTAATTTACCTGCTTTCTTCTTCATTTGTCTCCCTGTGCAGCGTATCGAAAAAGGTTACATGGGGGAAAAAAACAAAAAGGAAAGGAAAAACGCATTTTCTATTTACAATTTGTTACTTAACTCGGAATCATTCAGGCCCGTGTGAAAGCTGTACTTGTTTTTCACTTCATCAATCAACATTACACACTGCTTGCTCGCTGAATAAAATAATGCCAACATGTCCTGACAGTTAATTAGAGTGCTATAGTTTTGACAGTATTTTTAACCAAAGACATGGAGAAAGCTTGTCTTTATATCTTTGATGTTGTTTTTTCTTCTTCTTCTTTCTACGTTTGTTCAATTTGAAGCCAATTTTTTTCTTCATCTGTTGATCAGTTGTTCTTTGTCATTACTATATCAGACTAAATGTTGGTACCTCAAAATTGACCCAAGCAGTACCTCAGCTGATTTTTTGATAAGTCACTTAACGTGCAAAGGGGAGACCATTCACCTGTACAGCCATGTGTAATAACAATTGCTTAAGGTCCCAACATTCACATGCTACGGGATTCTTTGTTGCTCCTCTGTGTTTGTGGTTTATTTAAGTTGTACTCAAAAGCTGAAATTAAAAAAAAAAAAAGAGTAATATGTTAAAATACTTAAAAAGTCAGTCTGTAGTATCAATGTAGCTTGTATAAACCTGATGATGGGGGCGGACGTTTGTAACTAAGGTTTTTTGGAATGCAGGAGCGGCTTTCAGCGGCATAAGCTGGCCTTTGTCGCCACTTGAGACTAAGATGGTATTAAATTAAAATCACATCTCTGTAACTCAAGGGACTTGATTCAGCTGTATGTAGTGAAAACGTATGGGGATGAAATAAAAGTCTCCTCTGCAGGAGGGAAAGGCTATTTGTATTTTGCAGAGATTTCAGTAAAGTTACTGGCTTTCTTAGTTATCCTGATGTGACTTGGTGTGATTTCATTGTGTTTGACTTGTTTCTACATGCATCCCATACAGCGATTGCTTTCATACCATGCAGACTCAAAAAACATATCAACACAAAGAGCTTCCATGAGGAAATGAAGGGACATGGTGCCATAGCAACTTCACTCGCAGATCATTTGTCATCCACATTTTTTTCAATAGATGCATTTTTATATTTATAATGACAAATAAATAATAATTGTAAAAAAGCAACAGCAACATTTATTTAATATTTTAAACAGTTTTTTTAACAGTTGGCCTCACAATTACAGTTACATCGTCTTTCTGAGTAGTAAATCAAACTACATTTAAACATGAGAGCACAGAGATCCTAAACAATGCAATCACAGTCGTATGCTCCACACCACAAGAAACAAGGTAAAGGTTTAGGCCTACTCCTGTCCTACTCGATTTTTCTTCAATAAAAAAAAGTGGGAAAAAAGCAAAACAACTCAGAAGTCTGAATCAAAGAGAGAGTGGACAGCTTATTCTATAAAATACATGACAGTCTTTATTTTTTTCAGCTTTTCTTATAACAGTTATTTCGCAATGACTGACCCCCAAAATATAGCTTAACTTTATTGTAACAATTATTGGGTTGTGTTGTTATCAAAACGCAAAAAAGGAAGAAATTTTCCTGACTGTTCATGCATTTTTCTGCAGGCAGTACAGGTCTGTATAGCTTACCTGAAAGAATCACTTTTTTCGAATGGAAATGTAATAACATTAGTGAATACCCATATAGACAGGCACACACAGAAAGAGAGAAAAAACAAACGAATTACAGTTTTACAAAAATAAAAAATAAATCCATCGCGAGATTTCGAACATTTTGTAATGCCAAAGAAATCCTTTTGATAGCGTTTTTCTTTTCATTTTTTTCTTCTATATAAATCTCTCTTTTTTTTAGATATATATAATATATGTCTACCGTCTATATTTTCTAAAGGCCCCTTTTCTATCTTTTCTTGTTAGTCTGAAGTCATTGTTCCTTGAAGTTATCGCTTCTTAACGTTAGCGTTATTTATTTATTTACTTACTACATGCAGAAAAATTGTGAATCGATATGAATAAATATATTTTCCAGGAAGAGAAACGTTGCAGTGGGTTGCTGTGAACATAGGCCTGCCTGTAAGATGGTTTCAGAATTATCGAGAAACTAATTGCAATTAGGTTTCGTTTGCTTTTCTACCGTTTTGTAGTCTACAATTTGGCCGTCGTTTCTTTTGCTGAGAAATATGTTTTTGTTTTTTTCTTTAATAGGTAACAAGAAATGATACATAAACTTGTCACACGTCATCTATTAATTGCACGTATTTAAAGATGGCAAATCGAAGAAACAGATTCAACACGTTTTGGATATTATTTTATTTCACAAGTAATTGCTACATCAGCAACATGTCTACATGCATCACTTTAAATATGCTTTAAACAATTGTTCACGATCTAAAAGTAACGGAGTTACTCTTTTAAGATCATATATAACAATGAGGCTAATGCTTCGATGTATTCTACTGACTTCTTCACTTGTGCAGACTGGAGCAGGAGTGTGCAGATGCCGGCAAGTAACAGTTTTAATGTTTACAGCATCTTTATTGACACTGTTTCCTAAACGGTCTAAATGTTCACATTTTCTTTCGCCATTACATTAATACCAGACACACTGAAGTGATTTTGAAGAGTTTTCTACCAGTAACGTGTGAAAGAAGTTTTGTAAGGTCACTGCAGACCAAACATAATGAATTATCTATCAAAAATAATATACTGTGACAACAGGTTTCACAGTTTTCAAACTGATGCAATAAACCTGAATCTGCAAACGGGCTGCCACTTTTTTGATAAAAAACTATAGAAATGAAAAAAGGAAAAAAAAAAAACGAATTGTAAAAAAATCAGCGCCTTCAGGGTGAATAAATTAAAATAAATAAATTAAAATCAAGACAGCACTTGTACATTTACAGGGTGGGGAAAACAATATCTAAAATACATTCTTAGCTTAAAGCCCAGTTAGGGCTTCAGTTGCTGCTTTTGTAACATTAAAATGAAAGAGTTCTGAGGGCATGTGTGTTTCCAGCATCAGGCTTATTTTAAGATCATGAATGTACATTAAATTGCACGCATGACGTTGGATTGCGCAAGTTCAGTGTGGCGTTGGTAGGAACAGATACTCGTTCACCCTTGTAGGCTGCACACTCGTTCACCGTGAGTACTCAAACTAGAAATCACCACTAGATGTCACCGTTTAGCTGTTTAGTCGATGCCCTCACAACCTGGATCTTCCTCGCCGTCTTTCTCCAAAAGAAGCTGTAGACCAGACCCTGAATGGTCCCGTGTACTCCACCAGCTGCTTCATCCATTTTTCTTTGAGGTAAGTGTAAATACATAATACACTATTTATTATCATTTAATTCTAACAATTACTGCTTAATATCCGATTGTGAAAACAATGATAATGTGTACTCTGTTGCAAAGAAAAGAAAAAAAAACCCCAACAACTGTGACATAATAATAATAATAGTAATAATAATAATAATAATAATAATAATAATAATAATAATAATAATAATACAGTTTTTCTTATTACTTTAAGAGAAAAAAAGTTTTTATTTTTGAACACAGCTGCAAGAGAGACCTCGCACTTTTACAGTTTCAGGTATTCAGTTTAAAAAAAGCTTGGCTGGTTCTTTACCTTGGAGGTGTTTCATTACGCCAGTTTCTGAATACCGTTTTCATGTGCCAGACAAAGCGCCCCGGGTCCTCTTACAAACTGCATCGTAGGCTGACGTCTACCCTGGCCTCAAATTGGAAAATAGGCAATATTTTTTATTTTATTTTGTTTATTTATTTATTTTTGTCTTTTCGAAGATCAGTTAATGTTATCTGATCCAAACTGGTTTCGCTCATTGATTTGCTCCCTTTTAAACGAGGATTAAATTCAGCATGTTGAGAACCGAATCACTGCTTCATCTCTCAATAATATTTTTTTTTATTCCTAAAAACGACATGCCTTTCGATTTTCTGTGCCCCTACTTGAAATCACATTGTCTCATTTGCTGGGGATCTGTTGTCCTGATAAGACCCGAGATAAAGGCTGTATTATCCACGCAAACAAGTGATTTTACCATGAGGAACAGTGGGAATCCACCATGAAGGTGTCTCTTCTATATACAATTCAAATGAGGATGACGGAACAGCGAATTGATCTCCTCCCCAACTCCGATTACAGAACTGGAAAGTGTAAATGTAAGTTCGTGCCCAGAAACGTAGTGGTCTCCCAATTAAAACGTATAACATCATAAGCTCTTTCTTTTGCTTTGTCGAATTGCGCAGATCCATTTCTTTTTTTCTTTTTCCGTTTTGGTTACACTAAAAGGATAACAAGTAAAATAATAAAAGGTTACATTTGTTTAAAAAAAGAGAAAGCCTCCTTTCCAGACCCTTTAGTATAAAAACCTTTCTTCACATCGTCATCATTAAATCACAAAATAACTATTACCGCAAGAATCGTTCATTTTGTTCAAGCTATAGCACCAGAGTGAACACTAAACATTCTTAAAATTGACCACTAATCAATATGCTCAGTTATTTATCATTTCCAACGATAAAGGCCTACGCGTTACATTTTGTTTTTTGGTGATGGTGATGAATACGTGTGTGATGCAACAAAGGATGATGAATGGATTCCCAAATATTCTAATATTTTTTTTATAACAAGTAATGTTGGGCTGCTTTCTAGTTAGAAGCCACGCATAGGTGTGGTGACGGACTCTTGTGGCTTTGAATATCTTTACGTGAGCCAGCCTGACCATTGGTGTTGAGTCACGAGCAATTTAAGAATAAGGTTCAATGACAAGGGGAGTAGCCATAGGGGCTGCATCTGCTGTGGCTGCTAGAAGAAAGTTTGACCTCCCGGAAAACGTCCTAGCAACTTGATCGAAAAGTGACCTATAACCAAACACAAATTAACAGCAGCAGCAGCAGCAGCAACAGCAGCGCTGGATTATGATAACTTGGAGGTAAGTGGTCAGATTTTTCATTTAAGACCCGTGCGGAAACACAATGAATCATAAAAAGAGGGAAGGGGAGGAGAAAAAAGGTGAAAACTGCCATGTTTTAACGCATTTCTACTTGGTTTCATATAAACATGTGATCATGTTTGTGGATATTTTTCTCCAAGAGCACTTGCATTCGCGCTCTCGTCCCTGGCGTCAGCTCTGTGCGCGTGCACGGACACTAAGGAGACAGGCTGAGCAATTGCAACCTAAATGTCAGCGCTGCGTCACTGTTTTTTTTCCCCCTCACAAACGGGACAGCAGACTTTTTAGTTATTACTTTTCGACACTGTCAGTTTCTTGCTCTGAGACAGTCGTATCAGTATCACCTCTATGCTATCACCTATGCTGAGTGCCCATTGTTTGCCCACCAGAGAGCTCTTTGTTCATGCATGGTGCATTTACGTATTCAAAAGACATCGCCGATTTACATTAAGATCCAGTGTATTATTTAATTCTTAAGCACACAGTGACGTCGCTATCTTCGCTTAATATAAGCCAGCATTAGTCAAATAATTTGATTACTGCATTTGAAAAATAAAGGAAATCATCGCTACGAAGGTGCACAGGAGCTCTGCACAGATCTAAACGGTCAAAATATGAGGAAATGCGTCGCAATAAACAGCAAGCAAGAAGTGTGTAATGCAAATCTACCCTCTGAATATGCATCAATATTAAAAATAATACGCACACCAGAGCCAACGGCGTCGGAGAATTGAGAATGGCGGAGCGGGTCGTCTCATTACGCATGGGCGGTTTTCCACGCAGGAGCCTGGGTTCTCCTTCTCTTCATGTTTCCCTTTAATTCTGTCTTGCTCACATTAGGGAAGCTTCTTTGGAAGACAAAACAAAGCTATGTTGGCTTTCAATACGGCAACGCACCAAGAACAGGCTGAGGGGAAATACTCCGACTGCGGCCGGGCGGACTATGTAGTAAGAGGGATTTGCATATTTTGATGCGCTAATTGCCTTGATGTATTTAAATATGGCTGCACGTAGCTGATATGCTTGTCTACGTCATTGAACGTGCCCTCGCTGTTAAACTAAAACGTGAATCCGGTTGAATCTAATGGATACGCCTGCAATTAGGCAAGGGATGGGGCTGGGGTAAGGGGGGTAAATGAGAGAGGATGCCTGGAGCCCCCCCCACCTTTTTTTCCTTTTTTTTTCCTTTTTTTTTTTTTTTTGCATTTTCCCTGTTTCGGTCACATGATGATTTGCTAAAAGAAATGAAAAATAGGCTACGTGGAAATTGTGGCCGGTGGAAATAACAGAGCGGGAAGCCCGAGGCGTTTGCCTGGAAGAAATGGTGTTCTGGCAGGAGGAAAGCCTTTTAACTAGTTTTACTGGGAAATATCGAACAGTATAATATATCCCCCCCACCCACCCCCAAAAAAGAAAAAAGTACGTCTTCACCGAGAGAATTATATAAAGACACTGGCTACTTGTAGGTTACTGACAAGTGGGTCACTTCATTCTAACTTTTTTTTTGTGGTGTAAAAAAAAATCTCATCTTTCTTTTCTTTTCACTCTCTCTCCAAGCTGTGTATACGTGCGGACGTGTGTGTGTGTCCAATTTGGGAGGGGCGGTGTGTGTGTTATGAGATTAGCCTACCTCTTATTAGGCAACTGGGACCAAGGTGGATTTATAAGTCTTAGTATGGGCCTGTGCTGTACACCGAGATTGAATCAAAAGATTCTGAGTGAAGTTTAAAAGTGTGTTTCTCCCCTTTCTTTTCATTATTGACCCCATTCTAGACTTAGTTTGGGAATTGCATGTAGCAAATCATTTCCCCTCTGTCTGGAAACCGGTAAATGCGTTCCGTTTGTCAAAGCGTGTTAGCGAAGCGCCTGCAGCAAATTCATTACCACCCAACTGCGAGGCTCACTTCGCAACCTGGTCAGGCAAGAGGAGGGAGTTGTCCACGCCAAACCGCGAACAATGCTGCCTTAGTTCGTGCGTGCAACAAAAGAACCGAGGGAACTTGTTTGAATTTCAGAGCACGTCCTCTGCTCACACAGAAGGATGGACTTTACCCCCCCAAACCCACAACCCCTCCTCATCATCATCATCATCACCCCCTCCCTCCTCATCCGAACCCACCATCAACAGGGGGAGAAAAAAACTTGCACACTCTGAGAAGCTCAACTGTGCATGCACTTTTTTTTTTATTTGGTGCTTGTAGACGTTATGGGAAAGTTGTGTCTCTCCCTCTCCCCATCCCTCCCTCTTTCTCCTTCTCTTCGTCTGTCATGTGCGTGGGATGCTCATGCTTTGCACAGAGCAGCTGTAGCACGCCGAATACAGGCTAGAGTGTTAGCGGCAATTTTAAAGTCCCCCCCTCCCTTCCCTTCCGCTCCCCCACCCACCAAATAATACGGCTGGGATATTTGAAGGGAACATACACCATATCACGGTACACTCGGACCCCGTTGTTCTTCACCGGGTTGGGACGGCTTCTGGTCTGATTGTGACTCGCCATTAGGAAGTAAGTGCAACTTGTGTGTCTGATTTAAAGATTTCCTTGTGCGCAAAAGTTGAATCTAGACTATCGTTTAAAAACATGCGCTGCTGTTTTCTTAAAATACGTCGCTGAATGATGTCTCGCAATTGCGTTACACTTTCAGGAAAGAAATGTGAAGTTTGTGGCTTTTAACCTTTTTTGCACAGTTTGGAAATAAGACACTGATTGGCAGCCTTTAGATGCATTCAGATCCTAAGTTAGGCTTTATTCTCACAAAGAATAGTTTAATGCTATTAACTTTAAGAGCGTCTTCACTCTTTCATTTCAGCCTTCTGCAATTAAGTCATCTTTAAAGATTGTCAGCAGTCTTACTAGAGTAAAGGGTGCGTCAGAGATAATCTTCTTTCGTCCTCTCTGGTTATGAAAAACAGCCGAGCATAAAAAGAAGTGCTGTCCAAAATTTGACATTATTATTACACCCACATAAGGCATACTTCAGCGCCAATGAATCCACCGTGTTTGGACCTGAAATGTCTTGGTACAAAAGACACAAAAAACACAAAAAAGTTTGACTTTACTCTGAATGAATAACGTCACCAAAATCGTCACACACCGTCTTAAAAACAAAGCGTTCGTTGTACAGTTTTACTTATGTAGGTGTTATTAGCATGAATGCGTCGTATGTTCGAATAAAGCTAATACTGCAAAGAGAACTGCACCCTTCTGAAATGTTTGGCTTCTCGGCATTGTGTCTTTAACTTTCGCGGAAATGCAGCTTCTTGTAATTGCACAAGGATCAGCAGGTCTTACCTCTGAAAAACGGTGAGCTGTAATGAGAGCGTGGTCTCTGTGTGGAGGCCCATTCTGAACCCCTCTTTACCTTAATCAGGTGTGCTTTATATCGAAAACCGCAATGATATGCAGTTAGTCACCCAACAGATCAACAGAAGGACAGGATGATTTTTGGATGTGGTGAAGCTTACGGTGCATTAAAAGAAATAAAGACATTAACAATGTGTGCGTAAATTATATAATTTGGGGGCATTTTCCATTGTGCGGAGATCGCATTTGGGCAAATTCGGATATATCACGTTGCGAGTGGAATATGTTGTTTGGAAATGGACAGCTGAGATTCGCAAATATGAATTTACTAGATGTGACTGTGAACGTTTGAAGGAGTAAAGTGTGTAGAGTAATCCCCCATTGAAATGCACAGGCCCTGTGACTCATATTTGCTCATTAAAACACCTCTGCTTTGCCCCTCCCATCCACGAAATGAGAGTACACTTGAGGGCCAGGTCTAAAACTGTAGCAAGTGAATGGAACACCTGAAGAAGAGGAGAAAAAAAAGTTAATGTGCCATTGACAAATAACTGGATGTTAATTTATCACCGATATGCACGCATGAACCGACTCAGCCAAGGTGTGAGATTGACCTTTTTAATTTTATTTTATTGTGAGCTGAGAGCCTTTCGCAGTTCGAACAGAATCAAAGTTCTGCACAGGATACAAGAAATGCACTCGATAACCTGCAGCTGCATGCTCCTGCGCATGATCCATCACATGTTCCATGTGCGTGTTATTGTTGACACACTTACAGAGCCCCTATATTTTTGACCTATTTGTGCCGAGCTATCAGTTAACTACTTGCATTTCTACGGAAAAAGTGAGCGGGTTAACATCCTCGCGGAAAAGCGCTGGGGTCTCATTCCGCGGGAGGCGACACCGGCAGCCTACCTGAATGCCATTGTAGTCTGCCCATCTGATTGCGACGATGGCAAAAAGACAAAAACAACAACACACAAGCGGCTATTAAGGATTTCGACGCAAAGATCAAGCACGTGAGAGCAATTTGACTCCTGTTGTACAGATGTGTCTCGTGTGAGGAGCAGAGCAGTGAGCAAACGGGTACCGTGTTATTGCGAATAGAAAAATACAGCCTAGACAGGAAGACGCTGGCGCTCAAGCAGCGCAGCGATGCTCTCCTCACAAAGTTGTTTCGTTTTTATTGTTTAATAGCTGCAATTTCTGCTCGAGTCTCCCACTAAAAGCAGTAGTATCGCTCTCATTCTGTGTAAAAAAAAAACCCCACATATGGTTCCCTCTGCGATCCATTTTCATCCCTGTGTGAGAGAGGGTGTGCAGACTGCTCGCTGCAAGGCGGACTTACTCCAACGCGCTCTGTGTAATGGATGAAGATTGAGCATTGATATGAGGCTGCATTTGCGATTTTTTTATGACATCACCGGAGTTACTTTGTCGTGGTCTGAGGCCTTTGACCTCACTGGGGTTGGTCCATATTTTGGCCACCCCCAGCCCCTTATCCTTTGGGGATGGCCCTTATCCCCCCCTTTTCAGACTGATCGACCATGCAAGCCTGCAGAACGGACCCTTTGGCTCATAGTCATCGGTTTTTATCTTTCCTTAAGTACACATTGGATGCGAGCGGACAACTTGACACTCTGGCCAAAAAAGAAAGAAAGAAAAAAAAACAAGCTCCTGTCTTCATAATCCGAAACATTTGCGTTGTAATTCCCTCTGCTGTTATTGCACTTTCCACAGGAAACAGGATTTCCCACCTTCTCTGCCGCGTTTCTTCTCCACTGGCCTCGCAGGATATCTATTGCCACTGCCACAACGACTTAATAGAGGCGAAAGAGCCTTTTGTGGGATTGAAGCTATTTGCATTGCAAATGATGGCCCCTGTGCAAGGATGACTACACCTTACCGCGATTTTGAAGGCCCTCTTCAGCTCAGTAATACTGGTTAATGTCAAGTGAATATGACATTAACACTGGGAATATATATCTTTTTTTTTCTTTTACACCAGGTGTCTAACAGTTCGGGCTGTACTATGGTCCCCTCAACGACAAAAATAAGGGAATATAAGGGATATAATGCACAATGTGACTTGAAGCAGGAAACTGATGACTTTTTTCCCCACCGCTATGTATATTTGAGTTCTGAGAGATGGAAACTTGGAGACCAGAAGATGAAATACACATGTGGATTATTGCTGAAGATTGGGAAGTGGGTTGTTATCTTTGGTTATCTAGCTGTATGAGTGTTCTGCTCGTCATAAAGCTAGATAACCGAAAGTAAAAACTACTTCCAGACTCGTCGAGGACTTTTGGACCACCTATTCCTACTCAGTTTCCCCATGGACCTGAGACTGTAGATGTGATTCATCTAAATGGGTTTATTTTTGTTCTTTTATTTATTATCATTTTTGTATCCCTCCCTCCCCTTACACACGTGCAAGCTTATCCACACGCACGCTGAACTTTTCCTTAGACTGAAACACTTATGTTAAATTGTTTCATACTTTCTACAAATTGTTTTCAATCTAAATGTAGTTTTTAAGCTTATGGGGAGCATTAAAGATTGGCATTAAGAGCTTCTGTAGTAATCCACGTGTACGACTCCATGCTTCTTATTCCAGCATGATCGAGTCAGGAAACGGCGCTGGCATTCCAAACAGTAATAATTAGGACATATACTGGAGTGACAAAAATGGAGAGAGAGAGAGAGAGAGAGAGAGGTGGGGAATAGGGGTAAAAGCAGGAGGGAGGTGGCAGAAGAGGGAGGACAGGAGGGAGGGAGGGGATTGGGGAGATGTTGGGGTGGGAGGGGGTGGGGGATCGGGCTCGCTTAATTGATTCCGTTAACCGCAGTGCAGGAGATGTGAACGACTGGACGATCCCATTCCCACGCTCGGTGGGGCAAGTGGCAATGCCATGCCCAGGCCCAGTATGACAGACAGCGCCGTGAGGACCTGGAGGGGCTGGGTGGGGGGATGGGGGACGACAGGGGTCATGAAAAGACGTCAAGTGCACCAGACTCATCTGCATCCCCAAAGAAAGAGGCGACGTTTCCCAGCCCCAGCCGACGCGGCACTCCTAAACTTGGAGTAGTAACGGTCCTGAATGCGTTAATGTCTCCACAATTGTAGCAAGTGATAATGAGGACTTGGTGGGGGGGGTGTCATTATTTTAAAACTCTGCGGTTTATGGCCGCATGTGCCCTGTGTGCGCGCGTATCCGGGCATTTTCCTCGAGAATAATTTTGCAAATGAGTCTTGGAGCAGTTGAATGGATCACAGCTCAGCACTTTGTATTTGAACTTGACCGCGAACGTCCTAATTGAGATTAAGAAAACAATGTCGGGGGTAGAAAATTAGCTGGCACAGATAAAACTGTGGGGTGACACATGGGACCCAGCGTTGTAACGCACATTTAACTGCCTCCCTCAGACGGGCCTTTAAAAAAAGAAAACACATTTCCTCCAGTAAAAGAAGTTTATCACTCATGGTGCTGTAGATTCGAGCTTTTAACGCCTGTAAGCTTGCGAAGATGCCTGCTAGCCTTCTCGATGATTGCCTGATCTTAAAAATGAGAGGTTGTTTCCATTGCAACCCACGTGTTTCCAGCTTGCCTGTTTATTTTGAATATTTACAGATTTAATTTCATTTTCATTCTTTGTACTCCCATTCACAGTGTATGTTTTTCCTTTCTTTTTTCCCTTTCTTTTTAAAAAAAGTTCAGATTAAAAAACCCCATCTGATTAAGTCCTATTTCAAGTTCAGCATATGTTCACAGTCTTTTGCAACAGAGGATTATTTAGGTGCCGTGTTAAACAGAGGCACAGTGGCTGAATTCAACACCGGCTTTGCTGAAAAGGTCTCTTGCAGACTTTCTCACACCGTCAGACAAAACTAGTGTCTCTTGTTCCCGACCCCTGTCAAAGACGGCATACAATACCGGGTCGTTTGGCCGAAAGAAATTTGAGAACACAATTTGGGCCGAGCTGCGGTGAATAAAACAAGTCTTATTGTCCTCGGTTAAGTCGATTGAAATCCTTGTCTAGCGTTATGAAAGAGAACAGTGTTTTTAAGTCTGGGGGGCACACCAAATGTCAACTCGGAGTCAGGAATATAAAAAAAAAAAATTTAAAAAATGCCTCCGTCACTAAGGCAACATCTCATAGCCTGTCATTAGCCAAATTTTCGACTGTGGCATATTCAGCCTGTCCTTATTACAAATTATGCTATATATATATATATATATATATATATATATATATATATATATATATATATATATATATATATATATATATATATATATATATATTGGTTTTCTTTAAAAAAAAAAAAAGAAGAAGAAGAAGAAGAAAAAGAAAAAGAAAGAAAAAGCATATATGCTGAATTTGTGTATGCTGCTGATCTATCCTAGTAGTCACTAATGGACCTTAGTTCAAGGCTTGTGAATAGAATTTGAAATGTAATGCTTGGTTGTGCTATTACCAGGAGAGAGCAGCATCAGGTCTCAAACAGTTGCAAATCACACTTGCATGTCTCTCCTACTTAATAACCTCCTTTGCTGCATGCAGGGAAGATGCAGTATGATTGGCGGCTAGCGTTTGTGTAGTTTTTGGGCTTTTAAATTCTAATTTGGTTCAAAATGCTGGTTTTATATGAAGTGGAAGCCACTGCTGCCATAAGTCCAAAAAATAATCAATAGGATTCTCTACATGTGATGATTACTTGGCCCCATCTGAAACTTACATTTAACTGATCCTGAAAATGTGCATCTTCTGTTGTGCATGGTCTCTAAAATATGCCTTAAATTAGTTAAGTGTCCTCCAGTCGGTGAGGAAGCTTTTATATTATTCACGGAGGTGTTCCTAGTACAGTATAGTATACAAACAAGGCTCTCATTCTCGTATCTATCTATCTATCTATCTATCTATCTATCTATCTATCTATATATATATATATATATATATATATATATATATATATATATATATATATATATATATATATATTTAAATATATATATAATCGGTTAGCCTTCCATCCATGTTCACACATGCAGTCCACTGCTGCCACACCACTGTTGTCACCTGATTTGTTGAGTAACATAACCATGACGACTATCATAGAAGGTGTTTTCATATTCATTGGCCGTGCAATCAGCATATTTTATGTGAATGTGTCTGGGCGCTTTATGTGATTCCTCTGTGCCTCTGTGCTGTGTAAGGCAGGTGCAATAGCAGGTTTATAGTATGTACCAGACTTGGATAATTTGTGCGCCAGACAAAGGATGTGAATATAGTATATAGTTCTCATACAGGTAACACACACACACACGTATGTACATATATATATATATATATATATATATTAGTGCTGTCAAGAGATTAAAAAAAAAAAGAGATTAATTAATTATGATTTTTAATTAATTGATCTAATTAATCTCTTTTTTAATCTCACCTAAAAATAGCTGAGGAAAGCCCTCAACTTATTGTGGCAGACCAAAAGACTGATATAACAAAGAAAGTGACTTTATAAAGTCATTTATTGTTTAACAAACGTTAAACAGATGCAACCATTTACATACTGTTGTATTCTTTTGTAAAATAAGTGGAAAAATAAATACAAATAAAATCAAATAAATTAAGTGCTGCAAGTTAGCACATCAGAGTTGCTCTTTTCTGAGCAATACAGCACTGAAATTCCTCTGCTTCAGATAATGAAAAATAAAACTGACATTGCAGTGCTGCAAGTTAGCACATCAAAGTATTCTTCCATCACAAAAAAAAGTGCTGAACATCAAGCAATCTATTCTAGTAGGCTACAAATGACACAGCAGCTATGCTGACCACATGTGTCTCATTTCTTCTTCCTCAGCCAGTCGCTAAGACACACCAGCCTGGTAACATTTTCTGGAAGCAAGGCTGCCCTTTTCTTTTGCACTATGTGGCCTGCAAGGCTAAAGAGTCTCTCACAGGGTACAGAGGTAGCTGGGGAGGCCAGGTACTTTTGTGCTAGGACTGACAGCTTTTCATAGACTCCTGAGTGAGCATACCACCACTGCAGGGGACAGTCATCAATACTGATGCTGGGTTCTGCTCTGTAGCGCTGCAGCTCTCCAGACTCAATTCCATCTTCTGAGTCAGAGTCAGACCCCAGAAGGAGTTCGCTCCTCCTCTTCTTCTGAGCTGGTCCATCATCCTCTGTGGAGGGCTGGAGACTATCTGCTCTTCTGGGCTCTGCTGCCTGGAGCATATTCTCCAGAATGGTCCACACCTGAATGAATGAATGAATGATTGTGATTAAAACTAAGTGCTTTTTTTTTTATTTTATTTAATCTTGTAAAGAACTTTGTGTTCCATATAATAAATAAAAGTTTGATTTGATAATGAATTGGACTCATTAGTCCAGCTTAACCTTATTGTCCTACCTGTTCCCTCTTTTCTCTTGGAAGACATTTCAAATCCTTAAACCGTGGATCCAATGCTGTGGCCACCTCGAACCATATCTCGTTGCCATTAGCTCGTCGTGCTGCCAGATCCTTCTGGAAGGCATTCTTGAACTTCACCACGTAGGCAGGATCATCATCAGTAATGTCCATGACACGGTACAGATGGCGAAAAGCAGGCAGCACTACAGAGCAAGAGACGTAGGCCTCACCACCCAGCAGCTCTGTCACATACCTGCAGAGGTGGAGAGGTTTGCTAAATAAACCTAGCTGGATTCATTTAAATCAAAGTGTAACTGATTTCCAATTTAATTGTCCTTAAAAGTTCCTTGTTATGTTCATTAATTTTGATTTTACACATGTAACAGTAGTTTATATAATTAAAATGGGAAGGTGTTTATTTGAACTTACTTGCATGGTTCAAGCAGGAGCTCCAGCCTCTGCAGTTTCGCCCACTCAGCTTCGGTTGGCAAGACCAACCTGTGGTTCTGTTGGTCCAACGTAGCCTGGACAGCCTCTCGGTTACATAGGAGGCGTGAGACCATTGCGAGAGTCGAGTTCCACCTGGTGGGTACATCCTGTATAAGTTGATCGCTCTTCTTTCCGAGTGCTACTTGTTGTTGGTTAAGTTCTGTGGTACTCGCAGGGCTTTGTTTAAAATGACCAACAATCTTGCGGCACTTTGCCAGTACACCGACAAAACCACTGCTATCGAGACATACCGTGATGGTCCTCTGGAGAATGTGAGCATTGCAGGCGATGTGCTCATATGGAAGTGCTCTCATAGCAGCCAGCATGTTTGCTGCGCTGTCTGTGCCAATGGTGGATATCTTGTTTTCAATACCCCAGTCATTTGCTACCTTGAGGAACTGTTCGGCGCATTTATCAGCAAAGTGCCTGGTTTCTGTTCTCATGACGGTCAGTGCAAATGAGTTGAGGTTCCACTCACTATCAATAAAGTGTCCAGTCACCCCAAAATAGCTGTGGTTGCCAGCTGAGGTCCAGTGATCTCCGGTTATAGCAACACAGTTGGGAGAATCCTCCGCCAAAATCTCAAGTTTGTTTTTCTTTTCGCCGTCGTACATTTTGCTGATTTTGGTCGTTACTGTAGTCCTGCACGGCGGCTTGTATGACGGGTCATTGGACGCAATTTGCAACACCTCTGTCAATCCTTCGTCCTCTACTATATTTATCGGCCTACAGTTCATCGCTATCCACTTGGCAATAACATTAGTCAGCCTGTCGGTCGCAGACTTGCTCATACGAGGGGTATTCTCTAGTTTTGTTTGGCGAAAAGCTTTGCTCTGGCTTGCTATATTGCTAACGCCTTCACTGCTAGCTGTTGCTGCACTCGCGGCTGGGTGCTTTGCGTTGAGGTGATAGGCCAAACTTGAGCTGCTTCGGTGGTAAGCAAACTCCTTCTTACACTCTAGGCAGACCACTTTACCTTTGTCAATGGTGCCGTCGGGGCGTTTATGAAATACAAATTTCCCGTTCATTGGGCCAACAACTCTCAGATGCGCCTCCATATCCACACTGTAAGCTAATCACCACTTCTCACCTTGACCTCACGACGTGACTCCACCCCCAACAAGTCAAGCACAAGGAGCCCAGCACATAAAAACGGATTTTATAACATAGCAACTCTCATACAAAATCAATGACGTCAAGAGATTAAAAATTAGATTAACGAGATTAAAAAACATAACGCGCTAAATAGCATTGTAATTAATTAATCGCAATTAACGCGATAATTTGACACCCCTAATATATATATATATATATATTCCTGTGCAGCTAGAAAAGCTGGCAGATTGTGGGTATACAGAATTATACACGCTACTTAGTTAGTTACAGCCACTTAGTTTAAAAAAAAAAAGACATCATGTGTATCTACATAGTGGCGTTTATGCCCTACCATGCATCGTGGATAGCTAGTGAGACTACCACAGTCATGTTGATGAAAGGGAACAATAGCTGTGTCTCAGTCAACAACGTCTGTCTGGCTTGGGCCATGTCTCACTCTTTTTGTGTATATCTCTGTGTGTGTGTGTGTGTGTGTGTGTGTGTGTGTGTGTGTGTGTGTGTGTGTGTGTGTGTGTGTGTGTGTGTGTGTGTGTGTCCCCTGGACATGAACTTGAACTTGAGACAGGCGGCCAGACACCATCTGTGCACCAGGGGTAATGAATTCAGTGCATTCATGGCTGTGGAGCAAGCCTAGGCCACCACCACCCATTGATGAGCAGATGACTCCTATAGTCTGAGTTAGCTCTTCATCACTAATAGAATTCAACATTACCAGCTGGTAGTAGGGGGGATTGTTTTGTCTGTTTCCCTAAATGAGTAGCGCTGTGCAAGTGTGGTGGACCTTACGTGTATGCCTGCATTGTGCATCCTTGTATGCGTCTGCATGCCTGTCAGTGTGTGAGCATGTATGCATGAAGGCCTCCATGTTTTCCTGTTTATCTTTGTCTCTCCATATAGCATATGCAAATTAATTGACACGGACCTCTTTTCCTCCCCATATGTTGGTCTTTTCTCCAATAAAGCCCTGGCCTGCTATTTTAACAACACGACTGTGCTGAATTTATTGCCTTGATAATTGAATGAGCCAGTTCAGTATTTCCCCTGATAAAGGGTAGTAAGTGAATGAGGCATAAACCTTAAACAAGCCAGGCACAATGTGAATTCCTGCAGGCCCTCCTTCTCCTACTCCTCCCTCTCTTCTTCCAGCTCAAGCTTCTGTCACAATCACATACACATACACACAGACGCATGCGCACACACAATAAACTTTTCCCTCTGGTTGGTGTCGCCTTGGCAACGGTAGGTGAGATCACCTTGCGCATGGCAGCATCAGTCCCTGCCAATGCAGGACAGGTTCCTAGTTTCAGCGTGTGTGTTTGTGTGCGTGTCTGTGTGCGCAGGTGAATACAGAGTGTTTTATGCAAGAAACTAGAATGCCACCTACCCCTGTCTCCGTGGCTTAGCGTAAACACAGCTTTTTGTGTAAGGTTACATCTTTTTGCTTAAATCCCTGACATTTGTTAATTGATTAGCTTCAGGTTTCTTCTTGTTTCCTCTTTTTTTTAAATTCATAAACTGAAGTCATTATGGTAATCTAGCTCGTGAAAAATTCATAAGCGTCTCGATATATAACACAAAACAGAGTCTGAGATAGCAAATTCGTGTTTTACAGACACGCACGCTTAAAAGTGTCACTAACTTCACTAAGGGTGTCGCTGCTGATTAACAGGGATCTGATCAGCCACTCTCCATAACAGACCAGCCAACCATAGCTTGCCAATAATCCACTAAAGAATGTCATGGCCCAGCCCTTTTTAATGACATCATGCATGGCCACTTGAATGTCTTGTGGGGAGCAGCGGGTATGCTGTGCTCTGCCACACTGTATGCCCCCCCTCTTTCAACTAACTGTGTGGATATGCATGACCGACATGTTAGTCAGACACCTCACTTAACTGTCAAATGTCTGTTATGCAACATAATGGGATTGAGTTTGAAAGCAACACATTTTTGTTGTTTGTATGGTGTAATCCTGCCTTTGTCAGCAACTATGAGCTCTGTTAATATTATCATTAATCTTTTTTAGTATGATGTTAGAAATAAAATGTAAGTAGACTGTCAAATTATTTGACTATGTTTAAAAATTTCATCTTCAAAACTTCAAAACTGGAACCAAAATGAGTTTACATTCATCATTTAAAACTATCTTATGATAATCTGAAAATGTTCTGAGCATGCGTAAAACTCTGAACTTTATTCCATTAACTGAACATTAAGGAAAGGCAAAAGTGAAGCTGAAATTTGGTAATTCCAAGACTGACACTTCTAACCCCCTCACTTAACCCAAACCCAAATCTTATTAATCTGCATCGCCAGTATGCATGCTATGCTCTCAAAGCACCCTACATTTCCCCCCATATTTTATGCATCACCTTTAAAGTTAATCACAGTGTAAAAAATATTCCACAAAAAGCTCAATTTCAAGACAATTAAAAAAAAACAGACATAGGAGGGAATTTTGAGGAAATACAAGCCAGCCCTTTTTAATGCATAACAAAAAAACAGAAAAAGAATTTCCCACCTTATTGTCTAAAAATCAATAAATAAATAAATAATTGAAATCCAAGTTGATATATAGCTTATCTTACTATTTACCTGCACCCCCTGTTGAAGTTTTTAATGGAGTGTTTTTTAAGCTGATAAGATGTTTGTAATTCCCTAAAATCTAACATTACAACAACTTACTAGTAAAATATGCTTTCAGCTTCGTGGCTGTACGATAAGATATCAGCACTGTGGCAGCAGCAGTGCAGACTAAGGCTGTACGCACAAGTGCTATTTTTGCTAAAGTCTGAATCTGGCTGTCTGCCTGTCTATATCTGTGCTCTGCTGGCTTTTGATTATGCAAATACTATGCACTATAAATGAATTAGTACACTTGCATCTGAAACCTGCTTCAAAGCGTGTAAATAATACATTTGGTGTCACTGCATAATTCATTCTCTATTAATTACATACACAAGACTGCGTGCTATACTCTGCATTTAGATGGTGTTAGGGTGTTAGGGCAACGCACACTCAGATGTTGTTTTCTTAAATATAGAACACATTGTGTACACAACCGCAATCTGTCAGTATCTAGATACTTGCTTCCAAAGTGCAGTTTTAATTCAAATTGCCTCTCATTGTTTTCATAATCATTTCCTATTATAAAACTATCTCTGCATTGTCATCCTAACGCAATTTCCCAAACTCTACTGGCTTTAATCGTTGAATTAGTAATTCATTTTTGAGCGGGCTCTTGATTGTGTAAAACACAACGCCCTTTTTCATTGTTTTTCCCCTCCTTTTTCATATCAAGTGCCTCTGTAATTATGTATGAGAGGAGGGGCTTCGCAAAAAAAATTAAATAAGCGCAAATATTTTAGACGCGCATCCCCTACAATTAAAATATGCCCATCGTCGCGCGTTTTGTAAGGCATGTGGTATTGAGGCCGGGCTACAAATTTGAATACGGAGAATCGTTTGAAAAATATATGCTGTTCGGCAATTAAATTATATGAGCACTTGGATGAGGAAGCACTACCACTGCATATAGAATGGTGAGCAGTAGTTGCTACACTCGCATTAGCATCTGGCCCTTTTATGTAAATTTGATGAGAAAGGACTCATGCATATACGCCAGGGCTGGGGTGTACTCGCCTAATATCCTTATTAGAGAGGGATGAATTAAATATTTATTAGGGGGGCTAAGGGTTAGGAAGGGGGGTGGGGGTGGGGGGGGCTGTCCTGTGTTGTCATGAGGACCTGAGGAGAAAGAAGGGGGGGAAAGGGAGGAGGAGACTGGCTTTCTGTAAGAGTGTCTCTCTCTGCCTCAAGGTGCCACCATCTTAAGGCGTTTGGCGGTAGTGAGATTGTGGGGAGGGTAGACCTAAAATGTCCGCTGGCATAGACACACGCACGCATACACATTAATGCATACAAATTTCCGTGAAGCATGTGGATAGCACACAGATCTGAGAGTCAATTATTCAGATACTGTCGTCGGCAGCTATGCATGCCGAGCATTTCATTTGCATCTATTAATTCCTTCGATTACTGTCACTTAGCAGATCGACCTGTGTTTAGCTTTCTGTTGCTCGCCGCTTATTGTGTACGAGCGCTAATACCGGCACTGCGGCTATCACATTTGCTAATATTTTGGGAATTTCAATTTGGCACGTCAGTGTATTTTTATCCCTGGAAACAATTTTCAGCGGAGCCTTCGTTAAGGCCTCGATGAAAGCACTGTAATGAGACACTCCAACTATTTCTTTATATATATATATCTATATAGATATATATAGATTTCAAAATTTCAAAATTTCAAAAATGACAATACGAACGCTACAGAGCAGGCTAAGAAAGGCACTGACAATATTGTAAGTTTATGTAAATGAACGCTTTACTGTTCTCCCTATCATTTTCTGTCTCCTTCTCTCTTACTCACTCTCGCTGTCGCATACACACACTTTAGCTGACCTCTCCTATCTGTTAATTATCATAAATGTGCTTAGTGAGCTGGCACACACGGGCACAAACGGGCACGCGCACACACACACACACACACGCAATCACATCCCCAGCGCACAAACACACATTGTGCAGTCAGATACAGACGCAGCATTAGCATTCCCTTTCATCGTGAAGTGCTCCTGAGCATGAAAAAGAATGTGCAGGAAATTATTCAAGATGAATTATGCCACACATCATCCCAAGGATTCAGGCAAAGACACACACACACACACACACACACATACAATGACAAATACACACACACAGCTTACACGCCAAAAAATATGGGGCTCACCAATCTGGGGAAAGTATGTTACTGAAGGAAATTTGGCTCTCGCTACAATTTCAAGATTTAGCTTAAAATGGCCGTTAACTCCCGTACGTGGATGTGCATTGCTGTTAGTCTATTCATTTGTGAGTTGCCATCCTTATACATTGAAACTGTCTCAAAGATTACGTGTAATTATTCCCATGTGAATTCTGCGTCCTTGCACACTTGCCTGTTGTCCCAGTTTTCCATGCATAAAGTATATACACAATATCAGCTGATCCCCTTCCCTACCTCCCGGTTTCCTCTGATGAGTGGTATGCCCTGGCGCATTGCCAAAGATGTGAGAATAATTAAAAGGCTGTGAGTTTGAATCTCGCGTTGGCTAATGGATTGTTACTGAGAGGAAATGAGACAGGCAGCGTGGGGGAGCTGGGTGGCAAAGCAGACCTTGACTTTGGATAATGAAACACTGTAAGCCACGGTGGTGGAGAGAAGACACACCTCTCATAAAGCAAATGCTTTTGTTCTGCGACTACTCCCTTTTGTCATATAGGCAGGTGCAATTGGAAGGTGTCGCACAATGTGGGAAAGACACCGTCAATCCTGCGTCACTTCAGTCAAAATAGTCGTAATTTTTTCCCCATTTTAATTTACAATCTCTTCCAAATCTCTGCAGCTCACTTAAATGGGCTTTTTTTTAAAAAAAAAATGTTTCTCCACACAAGATAATCATTTTATGGCTCGTGTACATTTCCCTTTATGTTGTCTTTTATTGCCTCGGTGCGCGATTGCCTGTGATATGTATACGTCTGCAATTTGCATTATATTTAGCATCCAATGCATCACCACAGTGTCGCTTAAAAGAAAGCCGGCTTGAATTTTTTTTTTTTTTTTGGTAGAGTGTAGCACCTCTACCAGCCCCCCAATCCACCCAACACACATGTAGGCTCAAAGCGTTGTGGTGGGGAGAGCAAGGGGAGCAGAGCGAAGCAGGGAGATAGAGGAGCAGGAGGGAGATGGGATGAGACAAGTCACACAAGCCGCAAAGGGAACAGGGTGAAGGTGGAGGGGGAATGCTGTATAGTTACCCTAAACTCTGCCGTAGGGCTAGAAACACACATAGACACAGCAACACACGAATGCAGACACTTACACACGCACACTGGTTTGCCACACGACCGCAAAACACACTCAGAAATATGTGGAACATTGCAGTGGGGAGTATGAGAATATGCACCGATATCTCAGTGATTTATTTATTTATTTAGGTTCTTTTTTTTTGTTCTTTTTTTACTCCCGAAGTCTTGATTGAATTTAGAGATGCAAGACTTCCACGTTTCTTTCAGGGTGCTTGATATCAATGCGCTTGTAAAACCTGTATTTGATGAAATAAAAAGGCAAGTAAATGGGAAAAATAAGATGTCGTAGATGCATTATTAATTACTTCTTACAGCACGCACTGCAAGGGTGAATGTGTTGTTTTGCACATGCGCGAGAGCTTTAATACAGGGCTCTAATAAAATGTGGCACCTGTCAGTTTGACACTGACTCGCTAAAAGAGTCTCGCAATCACTTGGGAACACAGGAGGAAAGAAAGCCAGTCTAAAGTGACTACATAGTAGCCTACAGTATATTTCTGTACATAGCCTCTTAATGAGTCATAAGCACCACATGAGTGTTATGTCTAAAGTGCACGCTTTGTCATCCATGTTCAACTTTCTGACATCAGGCCAATTTTTTAACTGACTTCTGTCTCAAGGTGAGGAGAGTTCCACCGGTCATATTTCATATACAGGGGGCAAAAGGACAGAAAATGAGAAGCTAAAATGAAATAATCCTGATTGTTTAAGGATGTGTTCAGGTTCACATGGTGGCTCACTGGATAAAGTCACAAATTAAGTCTCAAACTATCCTCATAGGCTGCTGCAGTCTGGAATGACCATCTCTGACCTCAAATGCATTACTCAAACAACATGGCTGCAGAAAGTGTGTTGGCATACACCAGAGATAATCAGGCAGTTTACAAGAAATAGCAGACTCTTTTAATATTATAGCGTTAAACGCCGCAGCAAAAACTTTAACATTTGAGCAAAGATTTATAATGATATTTTGAAGTATGCAAAACTGCTTGCCATGACCTTCAAGTGATACGCAAGTCAGCCGTTCATGTTCTGTAAGGTCCCAGGTTTGGCGTACTATTTGTGGCAAAGAGTAAAGGTTGAGAAGACATTTGCACAAAGTTATTGCCAATTTGAATTCCTCCAAGCAAACTTAGCTATGCTAGCTATTTCCCTCCTTAACCATATAACTGTGTGTTTGCTGTCATTCTGATGTTTTTTTGGTGAAAACCCGTTAATTGTGATTTGCTCAGGAAGAGCTGTTCAACAAGTAAAGGTTACCGCTTGGTAAACACTCCCTGCTTGTGTTGTGTATGTCTTTCATTGCTGCAGTGCTGGAGAAAGGAAGCTGAGAGAGGAACTGCTTGCAGCAGGAAGTAGAGGTCAACACAAGATTTCGGGGGTTTTGCTCTCTAATGGACCCACATGAGGTGAGCTTTGGTTAATAAACCAAGTATGTGTTTGTGTGTGTGTTGTTGGTCTAAACTGTTCGAAATGAACGTGTATGAACATTTAGTTTTAGTGCATTTTGTGTATCTATCAGAAACATGAGTTTATTGTGACCTCTGGTAGTTCAAGGACAAAACATTTCAGTAAAACACTCTGTACCAATTTCTTGCTTGGCTTTTTATTAATAATTGTTTTATTCTATAAAACATAATTGAATTATCGATTTGCTAGACACATGTTGCGGTCTTATTATGCATTTGAAACTCATTTGGATGTTTTGAATACAAAATAATAAAGAATTTTGTTGGAACATCCAAATTTCTTTGTTGCCAGTTGTTTTGACTGATTTTTTTTTCCTCTATGCCTATCTCCACCGATGTGCGTGTGTGTGTGTGTGTGTGTGTGTGTGTGTGTGTGTGTGTGTGTGTGTGTGTGTGTGTGTGTGTTTGCCTGCAGCAAAGTTAGCCCGTGTGTGTTGGATAAAGGCATAGATGTTAGCAGTGGTCCAGAGGACACAGTAAACAGAATAACAGCGGTTTGAAGGGAGCTCAGGCAACGTGATCGTGGGCAATATCAAATCCCATGACCCATTCTTTGCCCTGTGGTCGATACCAAAGACAACAAGCACGGGGGAAACAGAGGTTACTGCTCACTATTCATCATCACAACAATGCACACACAAACAGTAACTACAACCAGGAAGTGATTGCAAAAGAAACATCTCCTCTAGCTACCAGAACCTGCACATTAACACTAATTACGTGCAAGGCATCTTGCTGTTCACATGCAACATTTTTATGCAATCGTAGGCAGACAGATATTTTAATGATTAGTTTAATGAATGGTTCTCATAAGAATGAAATTCTTTCTAAATTAGCTGACAGCAAGAGCAAATATTCCTCATAATATTCCATATATATATCATATATTCTTAGTTTGATTCTTGCTGATGCTGAAAAAAAGAAAAAAAAGAAAGAAGAAGCGCCGGTATGGTGGCATATTAGCACCCTTAGGTCACAGTGCCCTGTGGCATTACTGTTCTTAATTACTCCCAGTACTCGTACGCATTCGGTGGACTTCTCAGAAGAGCCAATTAGAAGGTCAGGGCAAGTCACTTGGTAGGAGCAGTCACTGCAAAAGTCTGTAGAAGTCTTAAATTTCACCCTCATTCTCTTTCCCTCTCTCACACAACTTAGACAATACAAAAACATTTACACTGTAAATCTTCCTTTAGTCATATCTGTCGACCATTAAAACAAGGACTAATAAAAAATAAAGGATGTCTGCTACACAGTATTGTTTGTTTATATTCCATCACCTCATTTGTTATGCTATAGTCATAATCATCTATCAGTCATGCAGATTTAAAGTACAGCTGCTTACTATTAGGGTGCCAGCGGGAGTAAGTATTTATAATGTGCCGCCTGCATTCAGCGAAACCCTCGAGTCTTTGCAGGCCGGCTTCTGTATCATCAGTGCTATCCCACAGCGATTAATGAAGTCATCTGCATGTGTCTGTATGATTAAGGAGCACTAAAGTGTCATTGTGTGTATGTGTGTGCGAGTGCGTGCGTGCGTGCGCGCATGTTGTCTGGTCTTCGTAGATAAAACAACAGCACAGAACAAAAGATGCCAGCATACGAGAAAGCATCGCATTCGTCCAATCCCAAAGAGCAAAATAACAATTTTGCACAGTATTAACAGCACAGTAAATATGAAGGCTTCATTCTTCATGATCAGGTTATACAAGAAGAGACAATTTAAAAAAAAAGAAAAGGATGAGTAAAATCAAAGTGGAAATTAAGGGAGAAAAAGTGAATTATTTAAAAAACACACTGTAAAATACTGAAAGTTTTTTTTCTCCCTCTCTCTTTCTCTTCAATGATTTAGTTTCCATCTATAATTTTCCTATTTCCTATTTGTCAAGTAATTCCATATTTCATGCTTGGATGCAATCCTTTCCCCATGCTATATATTGCAGATGCTCATGCCTCTTAGCGATAGCATAATATGTCTTTTCCATGCTTGTTCAAAAATTCCACAAAACTAGAACATCCTCATCTCTTTTTTCCCCCACTCCCACCCCCAACACCCTTCATTCTAATCACGGATGCACCAGAGGATGAGTTTGGTATTTGTGCACATCTCATCTTATCAATTCATAATTAAAATATATAAAGCTACAGTTCTTTTTTCCCCCTTTTCATATAATATCTAAGTAGCTTTCAGTGGGCTGTGTAATAGCGCTGCTTAGGGAGGCTTTCTTCTGCATCACCATACAGTCAGAACAAAGGATATGCACATCGTACAAATCATGCAAATACATGCAAATTGCTGGCAGCAAGAGAAAGCGTAGTAGCAGGAGGGGGGGAGTTTGTATAAGCAGAGAGGGATGCCAAGGACTTTGTATACAACACTCACACACACAGTCTTTCTTTAAGTTGTGTCATATAACTGAAGAATACTGCTTTACTGCTTTTGAATCTCATTGTAAATCTTTTCTCAAGACTTTCTCCTTATAAATTCCTCTTTATTTCTGTTTACCCGCAATGCATAAACGATATATGGATTTGTATTATTTGCGGAGAACCGCGTTCCATTTTTATGATGCAACAAAATGTATAGTGCTCATTGAGGACGCTATTGTAAATGCAGTGAATGCAAATGTGATTCACTGGCTGCAAAAAGCATGCGTGTGTCTGTGTGAGCGTGCGTGCTGGGATGATGCAATATTTTGGCTGCACCACCTCAGAAAAATGCAGAGCAGATATTAGTGACACCATGCTAATAACGGTCACACCCCTCCTCCTTGCCATCACAGTGAAAACTTTATCGTACGTGATACAGAAACTGTAGGGATTAGGTGAAGACAGCCAGGTCCTTTTCCCTCTACCTCTAAAAAGCAATATGCTTGCATTATATTTCTTGATATTAGAATTGGCTGTTAATGTGGATGTTCAGAGCCATGACAGGGTTACTGCATCATCACGGTTTCATCAGCATAGAATTCCTTAAAGAATAATTTGTGGTCTACTAAACTCAAAGTCACATTACTTACATCCTAAATTGCATAGCATTTTTTTTTAGATGAAATGTTTTTTGTTTTGTTTTTTCTTGAAATGTATTTATTGGTTTAGATTTCCCTGCTTGTATTTCATTTTCATACCTTATTTGAATATAAATCCTGCAGTTACCCAATAAAATCCTTATCAACAACTGAACATTTTGCACAATATATTTATTTATTTGAAATTAATTCCTGTAGCATCTCACCCCGATGACCAAAGCTGATCAAGACAACAGTCAACAGTCAGTAATGCCTTCTGCTCGCCTGCAAACAATCATATTTAAATAACACCGCCCTCTTTCAGACACACACGTGCACACATACACACACGGACCAACCCGCAGACACAATATGGCAGGGGAGGAAAAAAGGGGGGGAGGGCACACACAAAAACACACTCACAATTGTGCATAATGATGTTAACATTCCTGCATGTCTAATGCAGGGGATATTGAGACAGACACTAGCTGGTCTGCAGTCTCGCTGCACATTGTGTGTGTTCACGGGTATAAACGGTAGCAGGGCATAATGATGTATTAACTGTGGCTTGCTCTCGCTCTCAGTGTTTGGGCTCCTTGCTGAGGTTACTACAAGACTATGTTAATCTTATGCAAGATCACGCTGCGCTTTATTTTCTAGTCTGCTGCGTTAAATTTTAGGTGCGCTGCTAAAGAAACATCCGTGTTTGCTTTGGTTTTTGCACAGAATTGCAACCAATAGACCGTTTATTGCTTTTTGCTTTCTTAAACGCTTATTCATTTTGGAGTGATTAACCAGATTTGCAAAGCTATTTAAATATTGCATGTAAACAAAAGAATAGCAGTGGGTGTAGCATTCCAAGGTTTTAGCAGATAACAGCTAAATTTAAAAAAAAAAAAAAAAGCCAAGTTGAAACAAATTAAAACATCATCATCCTTCATCATATTTATTCACAAAGAATATCTTAGAGGGTGTGGCCAATTTGAAATGCAAGCAACATCAAGTGTGGCACATATTTTTCAAGTTCCTTCCAAATAAAATCTGCACGAATATGGATATGAAAATGGAGCGGCTAGATCATAAAAGATGGAAACAAAGAAGGACAAACAGCATATACTGGCAAGGACAGGCAAAAGATGAAGCTCATTTTTCCATGGGCACCCAGTGGCGTCTGCATTGCAGATCGCTAAAATCCCCCTCGAATGCGTCCCTGGGCTTAAGGAGGGTGGAGTGGGGAAGGGTGAACAAGGGCTGGGTTTATGCTATCCCTGCTTTGGTACACTTTGTTTTTTTTGTTTTTTTCCTTCCCCCACCAAAATATATTTTTTTCTGTCTGCATCAAATGTCAAGTTAATTTCCTGGGCGCTATGAGGGATGTGTCCTCCCCTTCGGTATGTGTGGCAGGGTGGTGGATTGTGTCAGGGTGCTTTGCGTGCCGGTGTGTTTATGTGTGCGTGTCTCTGTGTGTGTGTGCGTATTTGTGTCTATATGGGTGAATGGGGAAAGGAAAAGGGGCATGGCAAGGCAAAGAGAGAGATGAGAGGTGGTGGTGGGGGGTTCAGTACAGTATGTATAAATTGGTTCTCTCTGAAGAGCTAGAGAGGTGTGTTGAAAGTGTGCATGCTTGTGTGTGTATGCAAGTGTGCCTGGTTGTATAAGAATATGATCCAATTATTAATAGATACTTTTGGCAATGTACCCCTGGCCATGTACCTGTCATTTTCCTTTTTCTTTTTTTTTGTGAATTCATATGTTCCGGTCTTTTGAAATTTCATCTGAATTGAATACTAATGCAAAAAGGAGAGGAGAAAAAAACACAAGGTATACAATAACAGGCATAACAGCATAACTCAATGAAATCTAGAAAAAAAGCAGAAAATCTTACCTTGCATAAATTTCCTAACAATATAGTTTCGATTGGGGTTGTCTTAGAGGATTGTTTGTGGTTTAAACAATACTGCTAAAAGCTCATTATCAAAGGATATGTAGCTCTGTTAAACACAGTGACGTATCAGCCCTCTGTTAACCTTCCTGCTGGACTCTTGGCATCCTTTAAGTCTTTCTGAGACACATTTAATTTGACTTTTTGTATCGATTTGTGCTTTTCATTATTATCATGAAGTAATTGTGATGCCCTCGTGTCCGCTACCTTTAAAAGCAACTAGGCCTTCATTTATTGCTGCTGGGTTTTTTTTGTCTAAACACAAATGTACTGTGCTTACCTGTCTCTGTGTTGTTAAAATGGAGTGTGATTGAGAGTTTGTGCTCAAATACACAAGCTGTGCTGTGTTCTCAAGGCGCTTTTTTAGTGTCTTTATTATGTTTATGCATGCAAAGTGTAAACGTGCACCTGTGTATGTTTTTTTGTTTTTTTGCATACAGCTATTAGGTGAATAAAAGCAAAGTGGATATTTTGTATTGCAAAGTGTAAAAAGGCTTATTGCAGAGAAAGGGATTTGCATTTGTCAGTCGGGCTTGCACTGATGTATGCTCCTGCCCCACAAATGTCACATCCCATAACCCAGAAAAATTACACTAGTCCCACCTAATTACGCATATTCATGATGCTGTTTTGCATAGTGCTGGTAGCATACTTCTGTTACAAGCCACAGAGCTGAGGGGATGTGGCTGAGTGAAAAGGCTTTCAATCCACTGATTCAGCGTGTCTTCGCCACAAGCATCAGCTTGATAACAGTACCTCCATGCCATTTTTTTTATTATCTCAGACCATTATGGAAAGAGAGCTTTCTCTTATTTCTTGCAGTCAGTCATGCTGCCACTGCCTGCAGCATGTTCAACCCCGGTGGGAATTTTTAATAAAGAAATTAGCTTTGTCCTAGTTTATGAAGGTCATTTTGAAAATAGACCAGATTCAACAAATGATTTTTTGAAATACTTTATCATTTATAACCCATCTCGTCTCTGTTTTGCTTTCTCTGCTTCTTTATCCGTCTTATTCTCCTCCTGTAGTAAATGCGGTTCTGTTGGTCATTGGTAATGAATATGTAAATCAAAAGGAGACTAAGGCTAGCAACTGGGAGCAGCTGAAGTTATGACTGAAAAGATGGGAAAGTGGATGAGTCGTAGTGGCGGGCTCAGTGGTGTATTCTAGCACTTGCAGAACAGAAGTAATCAGACTTGGCCCAGCTATAATGAAGGAGAGAGTCTAGGCTGTGCCACCGCTTGGGTAAACAGCGATTGTTTCAGTCCAGGATTCCAAACATGGGCAACAGTGGTACTATTGTCCAGTCGGCTCTAATTAAGAAGTGAACCAAAGATGGGGGAGAGGGAAATGGGAATGAGAGGTGGGTAAAAAAGGGGCAAGAGGGGGAAAAGGGGTGGTGGGGGTGTTGAGAAGAGAGCAGGAGCAGGTGGGAACCTGGCAGTAACAGAAGCTGGGACGGGCGGGGGAAGTGAAGAAAAAGAGAGGTATGGAGGAAGGTAGTGAGAGGTCCTTCTCTGATCCTCGTTTTTTTTTTCACACTATCATTGTGTCTTTTTTCTCACCATCTCCCTCTTGTTTCCATATCCTCCTCTCTTCCAACACACCTCTCTACCCCGTCTTTCCCTCTCAGCCTTTCATCGATACTTCCATCCTTCATCATTCTAAAAGTCATCTACTCTATTCCTTCCACCTGCCCTTTGTTCCCCTTTTTTTTTTTTTTTTGCATTTGGGATGGTGAGGGATGTTTTGCCTGTCATACCACCTTTGTATCACCTTTCCCATCCAGTGCCGGAGAGAGAGAGAGGGGGGGGGGGCAGAGAGAAGAGGAGGGAGAAAAAGAAAAAGAGGAGCGGGAGTGGGGGGAGGTGGATGAGAGGAGCAGGAGAGAGTAAAAGAGGCAGGACCGAGACAAAAAGAAAAGATCACACTGCTTCCTGGCTTAATGAACATGGGCAAAGGATGATCACAATAGAATACATTATGCTCTTGTTAGCAGAGGCAATCAATTAGCAGAGAGCACACACCACTGGCACACCATCTTTCCTGCCTGGGCACTGGCTCATTCAAAGCCCAAACGAGTGACTGAAGGGACCCCCTCGAATCTCTGTTTTTCCCACCCTCAATGCCCAGTGGCCACAAAAGATCTTCTTTGATACATCAATGTGAAAGGGGACAGTTTTGAATTTGCATGTCCACCACATTCACGCCACATGGGTTGAATTATTACTCAGGTTTTACTGCAGTCAAAGGTCACATGTGTGTGTGACTGAATAAACAGAAACAAAAGCATTCATTAAATTGGAATTAGAAAACAAGTTCCCAAACCCCATTTAGTCCCATTTATCTACACTAATAAAAACAATACGAAGTTTATTAGACATTTGAAAGCTGTCCACTGACGACACACTCTACCCACTAAAGCTTAGCTTGAGAAGATGGGAATCAGACATGACAACGTATCTGTGAGTGACACTGACAATTGCATATGAAATTGTCAGTCAAGTTTCCATCAGCAGTTCACACAGTGGTTGGATGAAATTCCTTCATCCTCTTACCCCCATGTTTTCTTCTTCTTTTTTGTGTCATCTAGAGGAATAGCTCCAGATAATGGCAGCAATCTTTATTGTGAAAAAGGCAAGGAGTAGTTCTGCCTTAACACAGGCACAAATCACAACTGTCTGGCTGAGGATCTGTAGAAGTGTCTATGATGAGTAGAATAGACTGCTTTCACCGAGGAACTTTGCTGTGATTCGAGGTAGAGGCTGGAGATAGAGGAAATAAAAGGAAATGAAGGAACATGAGAGAGAGGAAAAATTGTATTAAGAGTGAGGATTCAGGACTTGTTTTTTTTTTTTCCCCTGAAGAAAGAGCTCACTGAGAGAAAAATGGCCACGGGTTTGGGTTCAGCGAATCAGCTTTTCCTGTTTTTGTCAGGGCATTCACACTTTTCAATATGGCCATCTAGAGATTGCGCCCGTGTGTGTGTGTGTGTATTTCAGTCACCTTTCCCATTATGGCATGGGGCATAATACACTCTAACACTGAATACAATTTCTTAAACAAACGGTGTACAAATGTCCTTCAGAATGAACTTTGATGCTTGACATGATTTTAAATTTTCTCATTTAAAAGGATTAATGTCTCAAAGGTCAAATTAGCGAAAATACAGAACAATCCTTCAGTTTTCTTGGAAAATAAATTTTTCTAGTTTTACCACAAAAAAGCATTTGTTTTCTAATGATGTTGCAATATATTTAATTCACAATGCACAGCAGACAAAGACTATAAACTATGAACGTTATGGGCTTTACTACAAAGCCCATTACTACAAAGCTGTTAAGTAAGTAAAGTCTATACTTATTTCATACTTACATACAATGTTCCCTCTAATTTTTCATGTGTCTCAGCGAACACACAAACTCCCTGAGCGGTCCTTTGGACCACTGTGAGCAACAGCAGACGTGTGCACTGTGGTCACGCCAGCATCGAATCCATCCAAGTTACATGGTTTATTAAAATAATCAAATTACAGCCTTTACATTTATGTTAGACTACTTTTAATTAACTGCTTTAGCCCACTTACAATGAAAATTTAAAAAAAAAATCTCGTTCATGACCTGTGTAGTATGTTAACACTATTGGAAGTTAAAAAAAAAAAAAATATATATATATATATATATATACATATTTATATATATATATATATAAAGCTCTGACTTGTATTATGAGTATGTGGTCTGGGAGAGAGTTCTGTAGCTGTCTGTCTGCAAAATACAGTATACAATGACCAATGTTGGGAAATGTAATTACATAGTTACTTTTTCAAAAAAGTAACCGAGTTTTGCAAACAACAAAGTTTTTTGCAGCTGTTTACCTAAAAATGCAGCTAAGGCGTTTTTTTAAAAAACATTTCAAAGTATTTACAGAACAATCAGGTGTTCTGCATCAAAGTTGATGCCACACAAATTATTTGTGCCACTCCAAAAAATAATTTCTGTCCACTATGACATAAAGGAGAACAACAGCCTGATACCTGCAGGCCTGACAACAGGAGATGTATCACTGCTGTAACACCTGTAACATTCAGCAGTCGCCTCATTGTTCTGACGCACACAACAAAACTATCGACTACACTACACACGAACTACACAAGATTTGCGCTAAACATCGCAAATCTCTCACATCTCAAAACACCGCTGTCACTCCTAAAACTTCCCTCTTCCTAAACAACTAAATGCCATGTTGCCATATCATTTTTTGATTGGTGACATGCAGTGTTGGGAAGGTTACTTTTAAAATGTATTCCGTTACAGAATACAGATTACATGCCCCAAAATGTATTCTGTAACATATTCCGTTACGTTACTCGATGAGAGTAACGTATTCTGAATACTTTGGATTACTTAATATATTATCGTGCTTTTTACAACAACGTGAATGTACTATTGCTGTGTGATTTATTACTATTACTGAAGGTCCGCGACTCCGAACTGTAGTAAAGGGACCTCTGACTAATACGGCGGGGTCCCTGTCAGCTCGTAGCCGAAAAATAGCTTTACTTTGTTGTGTGGGTCAACTTTGCTAGCGGAGACAGAGAGAGGCGTTGAAAGACTGCTCCAACGGAACTTATTGTTTTCGGAGGGAAACACGAACACGGTGTACAGTCGAGTCTTAATAGCTTACTTACAACTGGGCTCGTCAGGCACTCTTCTTGGCTGCAGTGGTTATTATTATATTTACATGCTTCCAGCTCCCGTTTTTCCTCGACGACAACTCGTACCTTTCCACTCGCCTTTTTCTCCCTCCTCGCGCTCACAGACACATAACGTGTATGGCAGTGCATTCTCCCTGCAACACGGACTATACTGCCCATGATGCTACATTCTTTAGAGCTATGCTTGTAGCATTCTGCCTGTTAGCTTAGCACAACAACAACAACGAAAAGGCGCTCTCTCACCCAGGAAACACACAGTCACAGAAAGAGAGAGAGAGCGTCGCCCTGTAACCATGGCAACCGTAACGCTGCCGCCTGGAACGACAGAACGTAGCTGTCAAACAAAACCCAAACAGTCCTGACCCGCGACAAAATGAAACAGGAAAGTACCGCAGTGTAATCCATTTATTTCAACAAAGTAACTGTATTCTGAATACCACCTTTTTAAACGGTAACTGTAACGGAATACAGTTACTCATATTTTGTATTCTAAATACGTAACGGCGGTACATGTATTCCGTTACTCCCCAACACTGGTGACATGGTACATTTTTCGACCAATAGGAAAGGGTGGGCTTTTTTGGTTTCGTCTTTGCTCACAGGTGGAGAGTGCTTTCGAACGTTTTCCTTATAAAACGCAGTTTTTACCGTTTCTTCCAGCAGTAAATATAAACAACGATAGTATTCAGAAAGAAAACCAAACATTGCTAATATTTTTATCATAACTCTGGTTTTACGTGGCCTATCAACGCAATTTAAAAACTGGTATAAAGTCCATGCTTTTTCCGTCAATTGTTCCGTCTGTCCTGCTCACATTTCCAATGGTTGTACACGTTGTCATTGACGTGGCTTCACTCCACATCAGCCACGCCGCTTTGCTAGCTAAGGGCGCTGCCATAGCCTGCCAACGACGTTGATTAGCTGCGTATATACGAATGTGAATCGCATTATTGGCTGGGCTATGGAATAAGGTGGCATCGTTCTAATCCCATACGGGATTAGCCAGTCACTTACTGACTCACACAGCAAAACAGAATTGTTAAAGTATTAATTTTAATTTAATTTCAATTCAGGTTAGATTTTTTTTGTGCACAACGCAGATTTTCTGTGCGCAGAGCAGTGCACAATTGCGCACGTGCGCAGCTTGGAGGGAACATTGCATACATACATATATACATACTTATAAGTCTGTTTTTAATTAATTAATTATTTAAAAAGACATACAAGACATACTCATCTCTTATCACTTAAGTCCACTTCAGACTCATATGGTGGAAAAATGAATGAGTAACATGAAAAATTACATTTCTTTCCATACAAGTAGGAGAACTTAATTTGGCAGATTTCTGAAAGTCCATGCCTACATAGGTCAACAGAAAGGCAGCACAGCTGGTACCTATGGTACTGGCATATTACATATCAGCTTGGTTCTGAAGCGTTACTAAAGTGTTGCTCATGTTTGTGCCACAGCATAACTTACTGGAAGGAAGTTAACTGAATCAGCCAATCAAGGAGACTGTGTGCTTGTTACTGCGTTATTAGTGGCCAATCACAGGAGCCAGTTCCACCCCCAAAACGGTCAAAAAGCAGGTCGATTTGCAGCAGCAGAATTTCACTTTGAAGGCAGAGTCACCAGCCATGTTGTGTATGCTAAGAAACTCGTGCATGCATGCGTCAGTGAATACCTGTGTGTGTGTGTGAACTGCTATTACTGGCTATTCAGTATGTTTTATTGAGCTTGCTATGAGAGAAATTTGACACCACCCTTAATGGAGCTTAAGTCAACACCACAATTAGTCCAGATCGTATCCTTTCTCAATAGAATATGCAAATAATTATTAATTAATTATGATATCTTTGGTTTTTGTCTGTTTGCTTGTGTGTAACTGGATCAGCTCTTGTGTTTATATTTCTTGTCTTCTGAGTTTTTGGAAACACTGTAGTGTTGTATTTTGACATTTCATACTGTATGTGTGCTATGGAAGATGATTGAATCACCTGGAATATTCAAATGTGTGTAATGTATTCATTGTTTAAAGCTTCAGTGGGTATTTTGTTCCTCCTGCACTTGAAAAGGTGAAATGTTCACCAGTGCTGGTGAGCTGTTCACTTGCAAAGAAAGAGATGGAAAGAGGTTGCCTTTGCTGTCATTTGAAAACACACAAAAGACGAAACATAAAAAAATAACACGGCTTGTATCTTCTTTCCTAAAGCCTCAATTCAAATTACTTTATACATTTTAAGAGCTTCTCTTTACCTTATATATACCTCTGCCTTGGTTTCATTGCCAGCTCTTTTTATCTATTTCTCCTCCTTGATCATATCCTGTACTCTCTCATTGTGGGTTCCTGTGTACAGGTCATCATGCTGCTGACATTTGTGTCCAAGCAGGGCCTAGTGGTATGGCCTTTACCACCCCTTGCTGGGTCTCCCTTCACCATCAGCACCCCCTACTGTGATTCTTAACCCACCAAGTCCTCTTCATCTGCGTGCACATCAATGAGTGTGTGTGTTTTCTTGTGTGTGTTGGTGTGCTTTGGGACCATCCTCTGTGTACAGTGTCTGTGTGTTTAAGCCATGTCCAGATCAGCCACGTTCATGCTTGCCTTTAGCCTGTGAGCACAGTAGGGAACATGGTATGGAGCAAGCTTCTTTCTCTGCTGGATACAGGGTGAGCAAATACAGTTGCTGTGGGCTGGCGGGGGTACTGGAGTATGTTACAGTGGATAGCTCACTATGATGTGATAAGCTCAACTCACAAGGTCTTTTCTGTGACAGTAACTTGAAAATATGTCTAAATATGTCTTTCTTATTAAAGAAATATCTAAAAATTCAATTATCAAAGGGAAAAACTGCTTCTCTTTTTTTTTTTTTTTTTATATATATACGTAGATTTCTTGGAATTTTTTTATCCCTGACTTTCTGGAATGAAGAATTTTGGAAGAGCTGATGTGTTTTAAAAAAGAAAGTGCAAAGCCTCATTGTTCTGCTTCTCAAACACACACACACACACACACACACACACAGGCATACTCACCGTCCCTGCAGTCATGGGAATGGAGAATACCGAGGTTCAAGGTCATTTCAAGTATTCTGCACCCCGGGGCTCTCCATTGTCAGTGCACCACATCCTTTTGCTCACGCATCCACTTGGATTCACATACGAGACATTGTATGCAGGGATTCATTCTACACACAGCTATTCAAAAATGCACAAACATCTGAGGGAGGAAAGTGTCTGTCAGGTGTGAACATGACACTTTGTAAGTCCATTCACATATACAAGCAGCTGCATGTGTGACTCTCTGGTGAAGGCACAATTATCCACGTTTGCTTCTGTAGCAGAAAAGAATAAAATAGTATCGTTAGCTGACAACTGCTGGTTTTTGGCATCATTTAACTGTTGGAATAATCATTGTTTGGGATCATCAGATTATATATTTTTTGGTTTTCTAAAGGAGTCGTACTGCTTGGAAATGATAGAGGCATTTTTTTTTTGAATCAAACTGAAGGTAAGGAAAAGAGAGAGAGAGCAGCAGTGGGTGTGATTAGCTCCTTTGTTGGAGGTCTGTTGAGCTTCATTGGTTCCAGAGAATAGGTTCCTAATGAACCCAGCCAAGCTTGGACCAAACTTTGTGCTGAAGACAAACTAAGTTATGGTGGTCTGGCAGAGCGCTGGGGGTGAGCCGACTGATATACAACGTCTGGACATATGGTCCCCCCCCCCTTAAGTGCCTCTCCCAACCACTTTCCCATGTCCTGGCTTCTGTGCATGACTGTCCTTTTGTGTGTGTACACGCAGAGTTGGACGTAGCGTGAGGAAGAATATTTATAGTGTGCATTTTTGTATTTCATTGGTAACTCATCAGAAAAGGGAAACAGGAGAGAAGAAACAGAGGGATTCAGGGGCACGGGTGTGTGTGTGTGTGAGACGGGGGTGCTGGAGAGAGAGGCTGGTTGATGCTTACTGAAAGCGACAGAGGAGAGAGGGCTGCAGGCTTTGTCTTTCCAGCTGACCCCAATACAGAATCCTTTCTGACACGTCCTACAAGACATGGAGTAACTGAGTAAATCAGGCCAACCTGGCTTTTGTGTAGCAACAGCTACACCATAACAGATGTGCGTTTATCCATGCATGTGTAGGAACATGTAAGGAGGAGGTGCAGGTGAGCCTCGTGGTGGTTTGAGCCTAATTGTTTGGGTCAGGGTGGGAGTGTGGGGACGGATGTCTTCCGTGTCCCACCAACCAGGCTCTCGGTAACTGAGCCGGCGAGGGGGAGAATGGGCCCACTACAGGGCCACACAGCAGGCTCAAACAACACTTATTCTACTGGCCAAACTGTCAGCCAGAACAACTTCATTGTGCCCAAAATTGGAGTTGAAGGCAAGGCAAAGACGAGATGGGAGGGGGAGGCTTGGGAAGGTGGTGAGAAAGAAGAGGAGGATGCAAAGAGAGAGAAAGCGTGCAAGAGAGAGAGAGAGAGAGAGAGAAGAGTGAGGGGGTCTGTGGGAAACGGGGGACTGGAAAAGGGGGAGTCCCAGAGAAAGTGCAGTCTTCGGGATGAATAAGGTCAGACGGTGTGAGTTCATTTCAGTAGGAAGAATTCTCATAGATCCTCCATGAGGGGCAGACGGCCAGAAGCAAGGCTTGAATGGAAATTTATTAAAATGTATTCTGGGAGAAGGGGAGGAACTACACTATTTTTGTATTGCAGTGTTTGTTTTGTCACCACATATAATCATGCTGTTCAGCCACAAAAAACACAGTTTTTAGACAACAGCACAACAGCTGATGGAGGTGCACGTTTAACAAATTCTGGTCATTATTATTCTCTTGTAGTCAAATTGTGCACATCCACTTCCCCATTAACTCATATTAGATCACATACTTGAGAAATTTCTCAAGCATATATAATACATAACAGGGCCACACACACACACACACACATATATATATATATATACACACACAGGTAACCCATTAGCATTAGACACTTCCCTACAGACTTTTCCTGTCTTGCACCCGCACGTGCGCGGGATGCAAGGCAGCACAGCAGCAAGCTTTGAACTGTGATTTAAATACAGTACATCAGAAAGCCCCTTTAGACTGACACTAAACCTGTTTAAATCAGTACAACACTAGCTTGCGTCACAATTCTCATCTTTTGTCTCACCTCTCCTCTCCTGCTGGTGATTTCAGGTAACAGCTATAAAAGGGTGAAGAAGTTTACTTAGTCACACTGAGTTTAGGGAGATGAGGAGAGTCTGTGATTCTGTGTGTGGGCAAAGGTGTGTGCGTGTGTGCACAAAATGAAGAAATGTACACACACGCATGCACAGATACACACACACAAATACACCCCTGTTTGATCCAGAGCTAGCCCTGCAGCTCCCAGAGACTCAACAAAAGACCTCCTCTATCCATTGTATGAGCTGTGTGTTTCCCAGGAGAGCTCGGGCTCAGTTAGAGAAGGGCCCCAGATCGCTTTCTCCTGACATGGATGTTTATTCGCTCTATGGTCCAGCAGAACACCCTCAAAAGGGCTGGCCTTCGCATTTTGACGTGCATGACACATAGTTTTTGAAAAGAAAAGAGTGGCTAGAGGGTGCGAGAAAGAAAAAGGGAGAGTGAGTGTCTTGACAGATGAGCAGACATATAAGACAGACAGACAGAGAACAGGCCTGTCTGTGAAAGTGTTCTCAGTGCACTCGTATGAAAAAGAATATTCAGCGCGTTCGCCGCCATCTTATTTGCTCCTTGTCTTTACACTAGTCAGCTTTCTTGTCAACCTTGTTCATGAATGTAGAGCTACCCGGTGGGTGGGTAGAGATTTCTTCCTGATCTTGACAAGCCCTCCCATCCCTAACTGCATACTAATTTCTTCCGAACTACTGAGCCAATGCAAAACAAATACAGTCTGCCAGGGCTTCTATTCAGCTTGGTCTTAGCAGGTTAGCAGATATTATTCTGTCTATTCTGGGTGTGTGATTAATGAGCTGCAAGTTGTATCTTTAGGACTCTCTCAGTGTGTGTTGAGTATAAAATCCTGAGCTAATGAAGGAAAGTGTACGAATAGCTTGAAAATGAATTCACAATTCCTCAAATATTTAATGCGACCAGTTAACAGTTACTTATTCTCACAATCACAGGTTTTTAGCTGTCAGTGCATTTCACATTATATATTTAATGATCCTTCCTGCTACCATTTCACAGCTGTCTCTATCTCAGAGTTTTGAATGCTATCTGTCAGTGTTCTTCACTTTCCCTGACAGTATCTAAAGGTTTCCTTGAGAGGGAGAGTGCCTGCAGGGTTGACCATACATCTCAGTCGAGAGGCAGGAGTCGACCGCTGAAAACAAACACAGTATGGCGGATATCATCTAATCTACTGAGCGCCATTATCGTTTAAGATATCAGTATACATACCCACATGAACCCACCCTCTAAACCAGACGCACTCTCTCCCTTTGCTCTCTTTGAGGTAAAAAAAAAAGAAAAAAGAAGCTTGTGTGTTGAAACTGAGAGTGAATGTAAGCTATTGTTGTGGTGTAACCGGACTCTATAGCAGGTTGTTTGATCCTGTTTTGGGCCTGAAAAGCTTTTTTCTTACTTGAGCTGCCAGATCAGCTGAGAGGGTCAGACAACAGAGTCTATTTGTAAAGTCCTCAGTCTGTCCGCTTCTGGGTTTTGGGGGAGTTTTTTGTCCTTTTTTTCCATCCTCACTTTGTCAGCTCAACTTCCTCATCCAGATTCAAGCTAGAGTCCAAAGTTTTAATTATAATGCAGAGGAGCATGCACTCATTCACATACTCTACTTAGACACAGATGTGTGCTTTTAGGTGCATGGTGCTGCTCTCAAAACTCCATTTATTCCTTTTTCTTTAAACTAGATCTTCCTGTGCCTCTCTCTCTCTACTGTGGAGACACTGGGATTATATTCCTCGCTTTGCACCTCTGGTGTGGCAGTGGCAGAAGGGAGAATGTTACTGGAAAGTGTTTAGATGACAAAAGCTTTCGCAAATTGTTTTGTTAAACCACAATACTTCCCATGATACATCCAAGCTCTCGTTGTATTCCTGTTTACCCGACATCATTTCATTATTTACATTACATGCCTCTGTATTGTCGACTGTTTTGGGAGCTGACTTGCACTTCTATGCCTTTGTTACTGTTTTGACATTGCACTCTCAATTTATGATCTGTTTAGCGTTCAGCGTGGACAATGTGCATGCAAATATACTCATCCCATTATACTGTCTCTCTTTGTATGTCAGCTTTCTTGCCTAAGAGGTATAGATGTAGAGTTGGTTGGGGGGAAGGGTTTGATAGTGCTGTATGGTTTTTTGTTTTTTTTTTGGAAGGAGATTTGCGCGCACGCACACACACACACACACACGCATCTGTGCCGCCAAACCCGTTTCAGACGTGAGAAACTGTACCTTAATTTGCATAAGAATAATTGACACTTCAAATTAGCCTTCCAATCAAAGAGGATTATTTTTTCAGCATATGTGCAGCTACTGAGCACTGCCATGGTGGAGAATATGAAAGGGAGGGCAAAGAGTGTAGGAACGGGAGGGGGCACGTCATAAAAGATTAACCCTTTCACTTCCTCATCTCAGACAGGAGGAGCTGGCGTGCCATTTTATTGCATATATAACTTGATATGCAGTTTAAAAAAGAAGGAGGAAAAAATGATTTCTCCTATAAGTCAGAGGATACTGTAAGACTGGTAGGGCAAAATGGTGCATCTGATTGATAGGTGTTTTACGTTTGAAAGCCTTAGGTGCACTGACTGTGTTATGTGCACGATAATACATCTATATTCACCTTGGTGGCACTGGGTACAGGCCAAGAGAGCGAGCGCTATTAGGCAGAGCATATGAGCGTGTGTGTATGTGTGTGTGTGTCATAGTGAATGTGTGCAGATTGAGGGTTTGCCCACATTAAACCATTAAAGCAAGTGCAATGTTGAATTATTGATAATGGCTAATGAAAAGGATCAGTTCAGGATGAACTACAGGCTTAACCACAGCCCTGAGGCTAACACACACACAAAGTACATGCATATACACCCATTCTCCAGGTGCAGCATTGATTTCAGCTTTTCTCCAACTGGAGTCAGATCGGTACCAATGTGTTTTTTTTCCCTGTTTATAGCTTACTCGTCATCATTCCATCATCTTTAAAGGCCCATAATGATCCATTCCAGTGAGGAGCAAAGGAGGCCACAGCAAAAAAAATAACTCCGGCTTTCTTCCAGGCCTCCGTGTTTGACAAGCAGAGAGCCTTTTTTAAGGTTGAGCCAGTTTTCAGGGAGAATAGGGACAGAATTCATTTTGGGGGAAGGGGTAGAGAATGGGGACTAAGGGTTTGGCGCCAGCCCCTCTGAAGCGCTCAGCATCCCCCCGCTTATGGGATGGCGGATGTGTCTGGGTGTATCCATGACAACCTCACTGCATGCAGGGATATACCACGGCAATATAGCCAAGGAAAGTTAAGAGAGTAGATGTGTGTGTGTGTGTGTGTGTGTGTGTACGTGTCGGTGCAGATCCATTCAGGTCCACATACTGTATCTCAGAGAAAGTATTCCCTCAGTTAGACCGGGAAGCTGCTGAAGTCTCAGTTTGCTGATAGACATATATCTTTAGCCTTTGACTCAGAAGCTAAACATAAATAGATGTGCTCTTTTGTAAGCCAGTTTTTTACTTTGACACAGTTGTAAGTGGTTCTTCTTGCTAATGGTTCAGCATTTCCTCCTATGTGCTGTGTGTTTTATGCTTTCGCAGATACAGACAGGTGCACCCTCATGTGCACTCAGGTCGCTGCCTAACAAACATTAAAACACAGACTAACACATTCTCAGACACAAAGTCACACAATCACTCTCATGAGTCTTGCATAGCTCAAGCTGTGTTATAATAATCCCATCTGGGATGGCCTGGATTCTCACTCAGAAAGTACCTCATAAAGTAGCACATATATGTGTTTCAGTGTGTGTGTGTGTGTGTGTGTGTGTGTGTGTGTGTGTGTGTGTGTGTGTGAGAGAGAGAGAGAGAGAGAGAGAGACAGCACAAGGGAGACAGTGCACAAGAGTGAGACAGAGGAAGATGCTTTCTGTGACATGGAATATATACTGCTTTATATTTTAAATTCACCTTTCTGTCCATACTCAAGCACAAATGCACACAAGCACACACTCACAGATGTAGAGTCAAACTCAGATCCTGCGGGAGTGTATTTTTAACCCCAACTGCCTGTGCTTTTGCTGAGGGGTTAAAGGGCCGAATGGAGAATCAAGTAAATAATTCACAATAGCTGAAACTCTTTCGATGTAACCTCAGAATGAACGGGGGAGGGATACCAAAGAGACTTAGTTATGTAGTGGCACAATATAGTCTTGCAAAATCCTGCTTTGACTTAACGGTAAAAAGAAACAAGTAGGTCAATAAGTTGAAAGGCCCCTCACCTTCTGATTAAGTCTAGTTACATGGAACAACTGTGAAATGTCTTCATATATACAGCGCTAAACAATATACATGTCCTGTTATTTCAGGTTTGATGGACCAGAAGTCCATCATGATCCACAAACATCTGGAATAATGACCGGAGTCTCGGACTAAGGACATGGAATACATTCTGCTGATCTCAGAGGTAACCGAACTCGCTCCATTGTTACATGGCCTGCTCTGTGCATCCTTTTCCTCAGAACATTTGATATGGAGGTGTCTGTAAGACACTTTTGAGTGACATTGCCTCTGTCAAATGGCTGATTGAAGGAGACACAGAGAGAAATGCTGTGCTAATGAAATCATCTGACCCACATCCTTTCGTGCTATCCATTTCTCCAAAGACACAGAAAGGGCATTTATACAGGTAAACCATGACTGGTCCCTGAAGTGAAAGAGGGGGTTTTTCAGAAGGAAGAGGAGCATCCATTATTTACTATACTGAGGTTGCTAGACACTTAAGAGATAATGCAGTGCTTCAAGCATACAAAACATAGAGCCTCCTTGGTGCTGGTGAGGCCATTGTTGTGTGTTTTGAACATGTCTGTTTCCATCCATACTGACAGATGAAAAAGAATGTGTCTCCCAAAGGTTCAGAAGCTTGGACAGAGATAGACAGAGAACGGAGGAGAGGCAGGCAATGGGATGGTGGAGAGATGTGTTTGTGTGTGTGTTACATCTCTGTGGATGTTCGTTTTTGTGTCTGTGCATCTGTATGTCTGTTTATTACCCCCAGTTTGTTTTTCGGTATCTGCTCATGCACTTATATGTTGAAAAACATATCCAGTCATAGACTGCATAATGCAAAATAAACAGTCTTATTTAGTGCATGTGCCTGTCTATACATACATCATGTTCCTGCTGACTTTGTATAAATATTCTCTTCCAGTTCTAATAGACTTCAGTCAGGTCTTATTCTCTATAGATTAGCAGCATCACTTTCTCCCTCCTGGAGACTGGAAGCATCTGACTGTTGTCTACTGGGAGTAGTTAGCAGAAGGAGACTAAGGCATAAAACTCCTCCTACAACTTGGGGCAACACCAGATACTACTTTCTGCCTTTGTCAATTTCCTGGGGGACACTTTGACATGAAATCCTTTTTATTTTTTTGTGGAAGAGGAGAGAGCACTCCCCAAAATTCCAGTGTTTTTCTGCATAAATGCGCATTGTGATGGAGAGCACGACAACTATACATGTTTACAGATCCGCTCAGGGAAATTCCAAGTCACCGAACAATATCCGTAAACTAAAATATAGATGTGTGCATGTGTGTGTATTTTATAACATAAATGATGAAAATAATGACAAGGGGACCTATTATGCTCATATTTCAATGCTTATGCTATTATGCTCATATTTGGAATCTACTAGTGTTTATGGCTAAAACATATTGGTTCAGTCCCTGAATTCAACCTCTGTATAATAAAAAAGAAAAAAAATGTTTTTAACTCCTCTCCCTTTAAGGCCAACCTCCTTTTAAATAAACTGTCTTCTGATTGGCTACTCCTCACAAGCAGAAAGCAGGCCAGGCTGCTGTGCTAACAGCCAAAGATGTTGGACTGAGGTGACCGCATTAAGGATGATATCATTGTCTTTGACATCACATAGATCCAAGACTGCAACAAAACTTGCACTTTCACTGTTTGAGACTTTGGCCATCAACCAGTATCATAAAGCTAAAAATGGGAAGATCATATTTCACAACTCTTGGGTCTGCTTTCTCAAAATGTCTCTCTCTGAATTTTACAGTCAATGAAATGTTACGACAACCAAGAAAACGAAGGCTAAAACTATTAAAAATGCCCTAGTTCGTAAAAGATGCAAAACTCTCTTTGGGACATTTGAAATAATAAAGTTATAAGAACATATTACAATATTTTACCCTTTAAGTATTCATCTTGAAGCACGAGTTTTCACAGTGTGCTTCATCTCAGTCTTTCTGTTTTTTCTTGAAATATTTTACACTTTGGTTGAAAGTTTTTGAAAGAGGCAAATACAGCGGATCATCCTTATAGGCATAAAACTGCAGTGTCAGCAGAGGACATCAGGAGGATGCATAGAAAGGCACATGTAGTTTTGACTGCGATCAGCTGCCACAAACAGACAGGCAGGCAGTGTTTGCCCTTGAGGAGTTGTGAACAGACAGGGTGGTGTGTTTGAGTTGTCTGAATCCACCTCCCTTCATCTTTTGGAGTCAGGCTGAGTTGGACTGCTGATGGCCCAGGGACCCCATGCCAGCCCTGAACTATTTTGTACTGTCAGCTAAACATCAGACAAACTTGTTCAAGGAAACATGTCTGGCCAAAACACTACATCCATAAATTCTTGTTTTCTCTGAAAAAAAACTTTGGGGAGTTACTGATTTATTGCAGATTGTAAAGGTGTAGTGCACTCTTACAGCTATTTCAAGTGGTCAGTTAAATCAGCAAACAGCAGTCACAGATTCATAAAATGACATGCTTTGTTGTCTTTGTAGTCTGATGCAGCTGACGAGACACTCAGCCACCCTTACTGTCTCAAATGACCCCAGCTGTTCTGTACAGCCTATACATTTGTATTGGGCCCCTTAATACCTTCCATGCTTGTCAACGAGCTCTATGGTTTCGAGGAAATTTAATACCATAATGTCTTTTTGGAGGAAGGGAGTGTCGGGTATGGCAGGAGTAATGGAGGAAAGGCTGGAAATGCAGGTAACCCAGGTTAGGCTGAGGGTACAGGGATCCGGTAAGGCGTTCCCCAGACCTTAGAGTCTTCTAGGCTTCTCTATTAGAGAATAATAAGCAGCTGTAACCCTGAGACACTCCCAGGCCTGTGTCCTCAGCTACAAAAACCTCCACTGGGCTTCTTATCAGGTTCTAAGGATATCATGTAAGACAATACATGTGAGAAGTGCAGGGAGAACAATAGGAGGAAAGTGCAGTGTGATATGAGGGGGACTAATGTCAGCGGATATTGCTGAGGCCTTTGTCGCCTTCAAGTACACTGGGAACTCGCAGCTCACTGAGCTCCTTTCATTCAAGGCTCATGCTCTGGGATGTGACGAAACTCTACAACAAATGCCGTCCCTCACGCTTGATGGCAAACTGTAAACACGGAGGTTATGTGTTTGTTGTGTATGAAGCATAACTCACTCTTTCCCCAATCTTGGTGGAAAAATTGTGTTTACTGAAAGCTAAAGAGTATTTCCTAAACGTTGTGTGCTGTACATTTGTTTCCACGCAGCATCAATATTTTTCTTTAAAACTGTAATTAATAAACTCCTGTGATAAAATCTAACACTGCTGTAATGATAAACTCATATTTCTCTTCTATTTCTTTTTCTTTGTATTTCTCTTTTTTTAGGTAAATAAGTTATCCTGATTAAGAAGAACGGAGCCAAACTTTCAGCAATACAGAGTCTTACAACAGCCTGAAAATAGTACTTACTGTGCCTTTGTTCTGATGGGTATCATATTTTCTTTTCTTTTTTTTAATGGAAAAACACTTCTTAAAATAAGATGAAAATATTCTACACATTAAAACATGTATTTATTTCATGTCAGTGATTGAATTTAACAAGTATATTTTCTGACAGCTAAATAAAGACTTTTTCCCCCATAAGTGATGTTTTAAGTGTGAGTTATTTCTTCCTTTCTGTTCAGTGCTGTGGCACTCCAGGTAAAGAACAATGTGCTTGACATAATTGGGTCCTATGTGGTTATGAAAAGAGCATGCACACTGATAAAAGCTGGCAGTGTGATCAAAGCACTATGTGTCCTGATCAAATCACACACCTGACACAGTTGTAGTTTTCCCAGACAAACTTACGAAATGTAGAGGAAAGAAATTTCAGTCGGCGCCAAGAAGCCTTCCTCTTGAAAATCTCTGTCATTCAACACTGTGAACCATTTTGACACGCTGCTCCTTGTCTGTCAAATCAAGCGTAAGTGCATGTGCAATAATTAAGAATTACAATAATTATTATTTTTGTCTATATCTCCTTTTGGGGGGGGGAGGGGGGGGGGATGTACAGTCTGACTTCTGTTTGTGCTGTCAAGGTGTCTATATAATTATATCCACACGCTAAATTACAAAGACAAATTAGGATCACGATATCTTACAAATTGTTCGGTATAGAAACAATTTGGTTTTATCTTTTATTACTCAGTTTTTATGTCCTTCCTGTTGCACAACTACCAGTATACAGCACACCAGGCTGCGAACCAATAACATCATAACACTTCATGAGGTAAGTAGAAAGCTAATGTTTGACACTGGAAAATGCAAACTGGACATGTAAAGGACACACACATACAGACAAACTCATACTGACGTCCTGCGTTTTCCCACAGTATCCAAACACCAGCATCTGGTGAAGTACTTTTTAAAAATACCACTAAGTGTAAAAACCAACTTTATTTTTCATTTCTGTGCAGCTCTCTAGTCTATTAAGTTGTCATTTTAAGGGCTTTCCTTGCTTTCCAGTTAGCAACATCAATTTAAACTGCTGTAAACTGTAATTGATTAAGTGATGGCTCGAGCTCACTTGTAGCATTTGTGTAAAGAAAATAATATGACATAGAAACCTGCGTATATTCCTCGATTATTCTATTTTAGCGTTGTCTAGATCTTAACTAGTTTAATATTCGGTTTCATTTATAGTTTTAAGGGCCTCTAGTTAAAACACAGCACAGCACAAAACACCAAATTAACCACAATTCAATGTCAAAATATTCCAGTAGTCTTTCTTTCTTATAGAAAGAATAACATTGAGTAAATTTGAGGCTTAAATGTTCTTCGCCTGAATACATGCCTCTATAACCCTCAAAGATATCAACTGTACAACAACTGCCAAATTAGCTTTCAAGTATCAGCAATATAACTGCAATGCACTGCAGTACAAAAGGATGTTACACCAAAAGATAGAAGTCACAAGCGTAATTCCACCTCTTTGGAAATGTTTTTGTTTCAGAAGAAGGAGCATATAAAAACTGTGGTATGTAAACTTTCCCTTGAAAAGCCACTGAATAAAATTCAGCTAACTCACAAGGGACATCACCCAGCAGGGGCCGTAAGTTAAACAACCTCAGAACAACATTAATTTTGTATATTTTTATCAAACAAGCCTAAAGGCCAGTGCAAAACCTTCTTTTTATAAAATAAATGGTAAATGGCCTGTATTTATATAGCGCTTTACTAGTCCCTAAGGACCCCAAAGCGCTTTACATATCCAGTCATCCACCCATTCACGCACACATTCACACACTGGTGATGGCAAGCTACATTGTAGCCACAGCCACCCTGGGGCGCACTGACAGAGGCGAGGCTGCCGGACACTGGCGCCACCGGGCCCTCTGACCACCACCAGTAGGCAACGGGTGAAGTGTCTTGCCCAAGGACACAATGACCGAGACTGTCCAAGCCGGGGATCGAACCGGCAACCATCCGATTACAAGGCGAACTCCTCTTGAGCCACGATCGCCCATGCAAAATTTGGAGAGGAGCTTATTTAAATGAATCATGCAAACTTAATTTACAAAGATTTTCACAAGGAATCTACTGCAAAGTACATTGACTGCAATACTGAAAAAAAAACATCATATTTTGAGCCTGATTTGGGTCTGATATTTGCTGCCAGGAGTGGTAATTTTTGTCGAATGCCAAGGGAATATTTTAAGCACAAGATACTGACACAGGTGAATGGCTCAATGTCGTGAGTGCAGAGCTTTTTACTGACTCCCAATATTTGATTTGTCAAACTACAGAGATTACAGTGATTTAAGCAGGTCAAAGGTGTGTTTTTGATTAATGCCTGACTCTCACAATATGCACAATGAACTTTAATAAATACTTGCAACCCTGTATGGCAAAAACAAGAATAATACAAGCAATTATGCATAATCACTCAATCAAAATGCTTAAGGTAATTTTCTGTGTTACCCTACTCACCCTACAGGACAGCTGTCACACAAGATTTACCGGTGAAATAGTTTTCACCAAAGCACACTATTTAGTTTCTTAGAACTTTAAAGTTTGCCCTTACATCATAAGAAACTGCTCCCTCATCAGGTCTGTTCATTAGTGACACTAATTTAAAGTACTACTGTTGCCTTGTGTTGGTCACTATTACAAGGAACTGCCTGTGAAAGCCATCTTATCTTTTTAAGTCACTCAGTAGATTGTTCGCACACTTCCCACTGCCCAGTCTCACATTACTTTGATCTGCATAGTAACTCTGGTCCTTCATGGCTAAAAGGGAGGATCACTTAATAATTACTCTGCAATTAAATATTTATTTTTCACCCTGACTACTCATTATTTGCTGATTATGTATGTAATATGTGAGATAAATACATTCCATTTGGACCAAATCATTGTCTCTGTGATTCTGCACAGAATTGGGGGTCAATAAAATTAAGGCTTTTCTTATGAATTAGACTGATACATTTATTTTAATTGGTTCAATTCATTAATATGAATCTGGTGTCACTGAAAATCCAAAGTGCCACACTCTTCATTATTCCCTCTCCTTTTCTAATCACATTAATTTTCTCTGCTTCTCCCTACTTAACATTCATTGTCACTATTTTTCTCACACTTACCCCATTTTCATTTCCTTTACCAGCATCATTCTTCCCTTCTTTCCTTCACCCATCTTTCAGGCTCATCTGTCCTCACTTGTCCTCTCCCACACTAAACCATTCTTTTACCGCCCCTCTCATTCTTTTCCTCCCTCTCTCTCTCTTTTCCTCTCTCTCACTTCTATTTTTCTCCCTCTCAGATGTCAGATCACAGTCTAGTCTTCCGCTTGCCCTGTCATCACATTTTTCACACAGCCCCATCCCTTAATTGGGCCTGTATCATCATAACATATCATGTAGAATACCTGATCACAGCAAGAGATGAAAGATGGCCTCCAACTATCCCCACACAGACAGACTGACACACATAAAAACATACACATTACACACAGCCGCGCTCACACGGATGCACGTCAGTGGTCATATGGGACATGAATCTAAGCTGAGGGTTGTGTCTGTGTAAATTTTTGCTCCTCGTGTTTGCAGCACATTGTCGATGTGATCGTTACAGTGTGACAGGTGAGATGGTGTGTATTCCACGAGTGTCCAATGATGTTTGTATCAACTGCTAGTGGCTTTTGTGATGAGACAAAGGATGCCCTGGAGCCAGCGGTGTCACATCTGCAGGTAACTATGGCAAAATAAAGGAAGCCTCAACAACAACTGTCAGAGGAGTGTTAAAATAGCTCAAACATGTCTTGGTGTCAGTTTGAAAGATCCAACATGAAATCTTGTGCAAGCTCCCCTGTCATTCCTGCAGCTGGTAAAAACGACTTAGCACTGTAGCCGTTAACTATATAATGAGCTTCTCATTCACTTTATGCTCTTCCAGATAACAAAGGTAACATATTTATAAATTAAGTTTATTTAAGTCTTAATTATACGGCAGCACGGTGGCACGGTGGTTAGCACAGTTGCCGCACAGCAAGAAGGTCCTGAGTTCAATTCCACCATCAGGCCGGGGTCTTTCTGTGTGGCGTTTGCATGTTCTCCCCGTGTTTGCGTGGGTTCTCTCCGGGTACTCCGGCTTCCTCCCACCATCCAAAGACATGCAACTTGTGGGGATAGGTTAATTGGATAATCCAAATTGCCACTAGGTGTGAAAGTGAGTGTGAATGGTTGTCTGTCCCTATGTGTTAGCCCTGCGACAGACTGGCGACCTGTCCAGGGTGTACCCTGCCTCTCGCCCTATGACAGCTGGGATAGGCTCCAGCGCCCCCCGCGACCCTGAAAAGGATAAGCGAATGGATGGATGGATGGATGGATGGATAAGTCTTAATTATGTTTATGACTTAACTGATAAGCATATTATATCCCCATTTAGGTCCATGGTAATAAATAAGAAAAGAATGGGAAATGGAACTGGGCAAAACTTTGTTAGCTTTTGCATGCATTAGGCATTCACTGTTATAACACAGTCCAACTCATGTTGTTTCTAAGCGTATAACTATTATTATTACAGAGAGGCAGAACTGATAGCATTTGTTGCTCAGGTTCCACATTAACAGGGTTGTTGTTAGCCATAGCTGCTAGCTGCTACCTTAATGATAATACACAGCTAATGTGACTATGAGATAATTGCTAACAGTTAAACGTCTAATGTAAACATCTGCACCAGCAATGTTAATACTTATGATAACTTTTTAACATGTAAATGTTGAAATGGGAACTGTACTGACCTCTCCAAAGTCCTCAGGAAGAGTTCCTCAATATTGTGAACACAGCTAGCGCTAGAACAGTTAGTTAGTGTATGGGCTGTGCGTCTGTCTGTAAAGTTCTGAATTAGCTGGAGGTGAAGTTGACATCAATAATACTACAAATGCATATCTAATCCACAAATCTTTACTATCAACTACTATCTTTTTCTTCTTCTGTCAGCTGCTACTTTTAGTGGTCACCACATCTGCCTCCATTTTATCCTATCTTAGGCTACATCCACACGTACACGGGTATTTTTGAAAACGGAGATTTTCCATTTTCGTTAAATGCAGAAATGAAGGAAAACGCTGCTAGGAACATGCCAAAGCAACAGGTGGCGATATATTCCTAACCGTGTAGAAATGTTGGCCAATCAGAAGTCTAGAAGCCTCGGTGGGAAATAGTAAACAAGGATGGGGCATAGAAGCAGAACCGAGTTGTATGTGTGGAGGGACAGTAATTGTGTGTGTATATGTAAGCATTTAAACACTGCAGAGAATACAATTAACAGTAACATTATTGTAGAAATTCATTTCACCGAAACAATAACGTGGCGCACAGTGTGACATCAAAAAAGGTGCACACGTTTGACGCTGCGTTTTCTGCATTTTCTCAGTTTTTCTTGTCCACACGTAAATGCAAAAACGGAGTTTTCAAAAATATCCACCCTGGCCGGAGCTTTTAAAAATCTCCGTTTTCAGTGACCGAAAATGCCGTTTACGTGTGGACGACAGGTGCAAACGCAAAGAAAAATCTGCGTTTTCAAAAATACCCGGGTACGTGTGGACGTAGCCTTACATTGCACGTGATTTCTTAGTTTGGTGTATATTATTCAGACCATCAAACAAATGGTAATATTAAAAAAGAGTAAATGTGGGTCATAAATTATGCCAGAATTTATAAAGGGGAGAAAAAAAACTACCAAAATGCACCTGAGCCTGAGTTAAATAATTAATTAACTGTGTTTATCACAATCAAAACTTTCCACTTTCCAAAAAAGGCAAGTTCAGGTCAATTTGAAACAAGAGATCACTTAAATAGAACCTGACAAAGTAAAAATAGGCTAAAAGGTCTCAATAAGCAACAAATCATACCACCAGTGTTGGAGATGTTACTCAAAAATATGAATGTATTATGTACTACTTTTCATAAAATTAGTGTAACCTATTAACTTACGTTACTTAAATTCCTCGCCAGAAAAAGTTTTTTTTTTTACAATGTTTGTTACATCAATTTCACGTTACTCTGTGAAAAGACCAGAAACCGCTGGTACCTAATTACCAGTTAACAATAAAAACCCGAGGCGGCAATTACACACATCAACTATATTAGTTTAAGACACATAAACAATTTCATGTATGAACGCAAAACCAACAAAGCAAAGATGAAAAATAGCCCTAAAGAGACTTTAAAGCCACAGTAATTCTACTGCAGAAACATGTACAGGTGAATGGAGGCTCAAAATGTTGAAACCCTAATGGGTCACCACTACCCTGTTTTACCTGTTGTAGTTCATGGTCTGGTTCCTGACCTGGTTCCTGGGCTGCAGTGACGATCCACTCAGCTTAAACATCACTCTGGATTCTTGGCTAGCTTTGTGTTAGCATGTGGTATGTACGGATGCTTGCTGGGAGCCAAAGTTGTATGTCTGTGTGTAGTAGTCTGCATCTCACCAATCGCACAGTCTTGTCTTGTTGTGCAATTAAACAAAAACAAAAAAAAAGATCTCCACTCCTCAAAAACTGTAGAGCACCTCATCATTTCCCTCCTCCCGCAAAAACTGAATTCAGCTAACTGTAGCACAAGTGTTCAGGAAGAAAGTATGTTTGTTTGAACAAAGGTGAGAGCCATCGTTCACAAATGGAAAAAATTCTGAAACAAAGGTGAAATTTCCCGGGACTGACTGGCCTAGCAAAAGCACATTGACTACTCACCTAAGAGGTCACAAAAGAGCCCAGAATAACATCTGAAGAACTGCAGGCCTCAATTGCCTCAGTTACGGTCAGAGTTCATGATTAAGCAATAAAAAAAGGACTGGGCAAAAACTGTATCATTGGGAACGTTTCATGGCAAAAACCACTGCTGACCAAAAAAGAACACAAGGGTTCATCTCACATTTGCCCACAAACATGTTGATCCCCAAGACTTTTGGGGAAATAATCTCTGGAATCATGAGACAAAAGTTGAACTTTTTGGATGGTTTGAGTCTCATTACATCTGCCACAGCATTTCCTTAAAAAATAAAACAAAAAAACATACCCACTGTCAAACAAGGTGGTGGCTGGGTGTGTCTGGGACTGCTTTGCTGCTTCGGGACCTGGGCGACTTGCAGTAATTGATGGAACCATGAATTCTGCTCTGTACCAGAAAATTTGAAGCAGAATGGCATCAGTTTGTGCCCTGGAGTTCAAGTGCACTTAGGGTATGCAGCAAGACGATGATCCAAAACACACCAGCAAGTGCTCTACTGAATGGTTAAAAAAAAAACAACAAGCAAGGTTTTTGAGTCTGGTCTTAAATCTGAGCAAGATGCTTTGGCGTGACTTAAAAAAGACCCTTCATGTGGGAAAGCCTTTAAATGTGGCTGAATTAAAACAATTATGGAAAACAGCGGGCCAAAGTTCCTGAAAAGTGAAATAAAAGACTCATCGCCAGTTATCACAAATACTTGTTTGCAATTCTTGTTCCCAAGGATGGCACATCCAGTTATTACGTTTAGGGCACAAATTCTTTTGCACATAGGGGCATGTAGGTTTGGTAACTTTTTTGTTTATTAAATGAGGTCATCATTTAAAAACAGCATTTTGTATTTACTTGGTTAGTTATTATTATTTTTATAGTATTAAAATTTGATGATTTGAAACAAATAAACGTTAAAAGCTAAGAAATTAGGAAGGGGCAAATACTTATTTGTGGCACCATATTTACTGTTCCTCCTCTTCACATTTCCAACCAATTTCCATTAAGTTTACATTTCCAACTGTCAACATAATGGAACAAACGTATAAGAACTCCATAACTGACTCCTGCAAAGGCAGAACTTACCCAGCATGCCCACTATGAACGCTTCAGAAGAAAAATGTTACTTTATTCGTTAAAAAAGGTATTCTGTAATTATACTTCTGTTTACAGCTTCATTAAAAGCAAAACTGGTTCAAATGAATCCAAAATGATCTGTTTCATTGAATCAAATAGAAAGGAAATGTCATGGAAACTCAAAATATTTGTTAATGGAATTTTAAAATGAATTAAAATAAATTAAATTTAAACTATTGAATGTAATTTACTTGCAGTAATTTGGTTTACAGTGAGTCGGTTAACCTTTAGAAGTAAAAAAAAACCCCAAACAAACAGACAAACTGTACACACTACCTCATTGCAAAGTCATAGGCTCTCATATTTCACTAACATGGGTAACTTCCAGTAGATAATGATGCAATCATGTGCAACGTGTGTGGATAAACACAAGCACCTGGGTTTGTTCAGAGACCCAAAAAGGACACACACCTCTTCATTCCATGGGTCTTGTCAGTAAACAACCACACATACATTACTTGTTCTTGTAGAAGACGTTAATGTTTTAAAGAATATATATGAAGGTCATGTTCTGAAAAACTAAAACTAATGGAAACTGAGTTACAAGCCCATTTTTATCTTGTTCTCCTGTTATGACAAAGTATACCCAGTAACTGGGTTGGTCCCTCAATTATATGCAATGTGTGTATTGTGTACAGACACACAAGGTGCGTTTGTATCACATCAAATACTTTGTCAATAGCCTGGCGTTATCCATGAAAGAGAACACTGATAATACTGTACCGCAGTAGTTCATGAATGAATGTGAAATCCAAAGAACACAAACTCAGTCATGTGCAGATGTGAATCTCGGTTTTTGTAGAATCATAAGACACCTGTCTACATCTTTCAGTACTGTTGAATGGAACCTGGAGAATTTGGGAAACACAAAGACCTCAGATGACTTTAACTGGCACTTACTCAGGAAGAATTCTGCTATTGATGCAGAGCTATGAAGCAATGAAAAAAAGCCTTTCCACATTTAGGTGGGAGTGTTTTAGCCCATGAACATGACCTTGGTAACTACTGGTGAGGAAAAGTAAAGAATAGAACTTCTAAACTCTATTATGTGATAGAACTTTTTGGCTCCGTTCTTTGTCTCCCTCTTGTTTTTTTTTCACTAGACGGCACAGTATTTCACTTTTATCTGCAAATAGCAGGACTTTGTGTTATCTTATTTTGTTTGGGGGAAGATTCACAAGTACTATCCGCCGCATGATCCCAGCAGACGACAAGATACAGAACTCCAAGTCTGGAAACTTCACAGAGAGAAAAATGAGGTCTTACTGAAACTATCTTTGGTTTGTGTTTAACTCTGGTAATTCCCGCTGAAGATCTCCAAACCATAGTATCTGCTGGTGTTTTAGTATACAATGAAATAGTTTGTTTGCATTTTAAACCAGTTTTTGCTTATGTGTTCATTCCTTCTTTTTCTTTTTTTTTTTGTAGATCACAGCTGTAGACTGGAAGAGCAAAAAGGATGACTTATTATTTAACGTTGTCGAGGTTACTCAGCCTACTTTTTAAAGGCTTTTTTAAATGAGAATGTTGTGATAGACTTGATTTGATCATCATTTTACAGACGTGATCAGTTCTCATCATTGATCTGTTTAGTCATGTTGGCTTTTGTAAAGTACTGTGCAAAAGTCTTAAGTCAACCGTCATTTCTTTATCATTTGCTAGGAAAATGGGAAGTACATTCAGCTATTTATTGAAATATGTACAAATATACATGGAAATGCAGCATGTAAGACAAACACAGAGTCTGTACAATTCTAACAAGGTTCAAAGTCAGCATTTGGTATGCCCACCTTTATTCTTCAACAGAGCCTGAACTCTCTTGTAAGCTTTCTTTTAATTTCTTAAAGTAATTTCTTAAAGTAGTCTTCAAGAACGGTTCTTCAGCCTTCTTGAAGGATATCTTAAAGCTCTTCTTTGGATGTTGGCTGCCTTTTTTTCCATTGTCTGCCAAGACATTTGCACACTGCTTTAATTATCTTGAGGTCCAGGTTCTGTGGAGGCCAATCCATGACTTATAGTCCGATTGTGTAAAAGAAAAAGAAATAAACAAAAATTGGAGAAACTGGACAACTGGAAGAAAAAAAAACTACAGCAGATGGATGATATCTGAAAATCAGGTTCTTAAGAAATAAAAAAAACCCCATCAAAGATCTGAGAGATGCTTCTGGATCTTCAGTTGATTTTTGGCCATCCATGTTTTGTTTTTCCTCTAGTTACCTGTTTCTCTATTTTTTAAGGACACATTGTACACAGTGCTGAGATATGGTAAGTGTTCAGTTAATGGCTATTTGGGAATCACCATGTTGGTGCAAAATATACTATTTTATGTCTGTCAAATTGTGTTGTGTTTTCTGTAGACATAATTAAAGAAATGAGAACAAATTATTTTTGACAAGTTGTCTGTTTTGTCTAGAAACAACACTGGATGATCACTTGAGTTAGATGAGTATTAACCAAAAAATACACACCTCTGAAAATTGACAGGTACAAAGACTGGACTGGAAATGAGTAAAAAAAAAAAAAAAAGAGCCTGAAGAACTATATCTGAAGACCACCCACTTTAAAAAATGACTGGGAAGCAAAATGTAAATACCGTAAATGAGGACTGGCTCAAAACTTTTGCACAGCACTGTAGCACTACTACTTGGAGATAGAGAATTGTGATCATCACCAGTACAGAGGATGCCTTTCACTCTGTCACATCACATGATAACTGTCAGGTGTTAAACGCTGTCTCGGCATCCTAAGTCTGCCCTGTTGAAGCTGGACAAGGGCAAAAATCGTTGCCTGTAATATGGTGTGTGAACATGTGCATGTTTGAGTGTATGAGCTTGCATGTGTGTCTTTCTCTTTTTGTCCAGTGGAGAGTGATTGGGTTTGAAGTGTACGATGTTGACAGTGTTCAGCCATCTCTGGAGGCACGAAACCACAGGGCCGAAACTGTTTCTTCTCTTTCTGTCTTTCTTCTAGTTCACACTCACTCTCCTTTTTTTCCTCTCAATTTGCGACTCTCATCTTCCTCATCTTTTCCCTGCTCAATCTAACCTCTTTTCCTCCTGGCTATTTTTACCCTCCTCTCTGATGAATTTATTGATATCCAACATTGATATTTATTGCTGCCGAAAATGGTCGTCCGTCTTCTGAGAGGTAGGCAGGGATTCCTTATATGGGTCAATAAGAGACACACATGCCTGCTGCTTTGAGGGAATTCACAATTGCTATAGCAGAGATATACCTCATGGTCCCATATATTGAAAAAAAAAAATATAAAAGACATTGGAAATGGGATAATCAGAGATTTTCAACCTAGGCTCTAGGTTACATGTGCTTCGTCTGAGCACTTCTTCTGGGTTTCTTGCAGCTGCCTGAAAACTCTTTTAAAAGTAAAAACAACATCATAATAAGAATGAATAATTTCTTTATGTTTTTTCTTCAAACTGCACATATGTCATGATACATTTCCATAAAAAGTTCAATAAATGAACTTTGAAGCCAGCTTCCTGGTGAGCCCTTGGTGGACTGACTCAATTCATCTGTGCAAACTTCAGGTTTGAATTCTTGAACTGTTCATTGCCGTATCTCAGACCTGCTGGTTGTCATGAGGACTAAGGGTAACACAACAGAAGCAGTGATCCTCTCTGCGCCGCCATTATTGATGTCGTGTCACCCACTCCTGGGGCTCCGGCTTTGTTTTCCCATCATGCCCTCGCTGCCTGCTGGTTGGTTTAAACAAGCAGTATTCTTGTTCAGCCTTTCAATTATACCATGCCCTGTAGCAGCACCCTGCACCCTCCATATACACCAAGACAGGAACTAAGAGAGTGGGAGGAATTGATTTGAATTTGGCATCTAATAGATGTTTTGGTGTTCCTGTGGTTTTCTGTTTATTAGTATTGTGACTCCTTATGAGCAGCTATTTTATGTTTTAGGTATGATTTTGAGTGATGCACGAGGAAAAAAGTACTTAGCCTTGAAGGAAAACCCAAAGTAGTGGATCCCAGGTGCTGAAAAAAATAAATAACTTAAGAGTTCAAGAGCCCTAATAGTTTTTGATAGTAGTAGAGTTAAACAAGTTACAAAGAACACTGAAAAGGAAATGAGAAATGCAGTTTCACACCAGCTGTTTCACTTAGACGTTTATCACACTAAAACATATTTAAAAGTCAGGCCCTCCATAACTTAAAATACCAAAAACTTATTATTTCCACTGCTTTCCCACTGTCTCATCACCCTATAACTCCCTGTCTCCTTGTCTGCGAGTCCCACAACAACTAGACACGGGTCAAGTTCTTCTATTGAAAAGGTTACATAGAGGCTGAAACCCGGCAACCGCAAAAGGAGACCGTCTAGACAAGGCCCCACAGTCCTGACCCCAGTTACAGCCTGTCCCTCAAGGGGCCTATAACACCTTTGTTTTCATGTTGATAAATTCCATTTCCTGTCATACTAGCAGCACAACAAACCCTGTGATATCAAAACTTTGAAACCTGGACTACAGGCATGTACAGAGCAAGTGACAGAGTGTAGTATAGAGCAAAATTAAAGTGTGTTTTTTTATGTCGGTAACTATTTGTTTACAACAAATTACCCAACAAGTCCTGCTTGCATAGTGTAGAAATTGTTTTTGTAAAATATTCTACAATTATTGATGAGAATAAAACAATCTGCAGAAAAATAATACTTTTTTCACTTGCATTTACTTTGGTTACCTGGGTAAAGTTTGATGAGAATATGTCTGGCACAAAGTCCTCAGTTCCCACAGACACATGTCTGGATTTGGGGGAAGTCTGTTGATTTAAGCTTGCATTATCATCTAGTCACACAGCATAAATTAACATACAGAGCACACACGACCAGTCTACATCTATTCAATAAGGGAACATGGTTTGCTGGCTGACACGTCAAAGAGTCGTTTTAAGGCCTGCTCGTGGCAAAGCGTTATGCTAATTACTGCTTACACATGCACTTTAATTAATATGTAAAACATTAAAAATGCATGCTATATTTCAAGTGCTGTCAATAAAGAACAGCTTGTATAAAATATATTTAGTTATTATAATTAGTCTTGCATAAAATGTACTTATGTAACCCCAGCCAATCGTAGGTACACTCCATGATTCAGTTTCATTCGCCGTTTCAGAGAATACTTGAAGTGGAGACGTCTCTGATTTCAAGATATTATACTCAGATTTTTTCCTCATCTCTAATTGTAACAGCAATAGAGTGATAGAGTGTATAACAGTTTACTCTGTGTTATTATATAAATATAGTACATCCCTGTAGTCTCCTAGATAATAACCACTTTGCTTCTGTTAAGTTGTTTTTCTGTAGTTCAATAATGTCAAACTTGCAAAAACCTAATTGGACTTACTGGACTATTACTTCCCTCTCTTCCCTTTAAGCTATTAACTAACTGTACATTTAAACTTTATCTATACCATATTTCTTAAAATAACAATCAGTAGCCAATTAAAAGCTGGGCCTATGAAAGTGCTGTAAGTGTGCCATAATAAAAGCCCTGTTAAATGATGTGTGTCTGGCGAATTTGCTAACATTAAAAGCTCAATGGTACACATGTTCTGCTATAGTGAGCGTTTCTCTGTCGTTCTATTATATTAGGGGTTCGGTTGCACATAATGTTTTTTATTTACCTTTTCACGAGATTAACTAAGCCGTGAAACCGCGAGTGCATTGGGTTGCTGGGTTTATGACCATTCCAATGTTGGCTCCGTTTAGGGTGTTTAAAGTGAGGGGCTTCAGATTTTAAAATGAATGGCACAGAGAAACTCAAGTTCATGTCTATGAAAAGTCACTACTCGGATCTGTTTTCACCTTGTATGGCAGTAATTGTAGCAGGACGTGAGAGCAGATTAAAACAAAGCTGTCTACCAACATGTACAACTTTGTGTAATTAAACAATCCTGTGCAAAATTTCAGTGAATGTAACTGCAAACACTAGCACAAAAAAAAGCAATATGGGCATGTAAACAATTAAATGCATTTAATAAATGAATAATTACATGCATTAAAATAATTAAAATGAACACTAACCAAAAGTGACCAAAGACCAGATAGATATTGATTAGACAGCTGTATTTTAAGTACACCAAACTAGGTTTCCCTAATCTTTTCATAGAAATTAAGCAGCATTTTTTTCAGTATATATGTGGAGCAAGATGGTTACAGGAAATATTGGCATTGGCAGAAATGTTAATTTCTGTAACCACATTGTGCTGTTAGATCAACTCCACATTTTTCTAGAAATAAAATGAACAATTATTGAAATATCTATAGTTCGTTTTTTTCATGTTGGCACACATAGAAGAATCTCTTGTTTTGCAGACACAATATTTAACAAAGCAGATAATGATATTATATAATTGTTTATAAATGCAACGCTCCAGTGACTAGCTTTATATGATATCGTTTGTTTTAGTTTTGTTTTTTTATAACAGATATTTTAGTCATCTATCTTAATTTCAGTATATAACTAGTACTCATGGGCAAGACTGTGATAGCCATATTTCATTCTGATTCAAAAACAACCCTTAAAAGCATCACCTAGTGTTTCAGTACTTCTTGTAGAAAACCCTACTTCCTGTTCTTTGTCTTCCATTTTCTACCACCAAGCTAGCTGAGAGCTTTCAAGTTTAAATTATACACTAACCCTACCAATGCAGGGTTTTGCTTGCTTGCTTCCATTGTTCCGAGACTCCTTGTCCACCCCTTTCCATCTTCTGCCTCCCTATGGAGAGCCATGAAGTGTCTGAGTCATCGTCGATTACAGTTTGTATTTATAGATGAGAGTCAGGACCCGGGCCTTGCAAGCAAGTATGGATGTGCATGTGTGGGTGGATAGGTCTTTCCAGCTCACACTGCCTAAAACCAGTGCCCATGACTCACCTTAGCTACTGGACGCTGCCACAGGAGAGCTGACGTCACCTGTCCTGAGACAGAGTTACTGCTTGCAGTGACCTCACTCTGATCCAGGTTAGAGAAGAGTGCCAGAGGATGTCTGGTAGGTCAGTGCTTTAAGGCACCATCTCATATCCTCCTTTCTTGAGCACATGTCAAAGTAAACATGTAGCATTTCACTTTGTGACAACAAAGACTGTCAAGCCACCACTGTTTCAGCGCTCACGAACAGTCAGGTGAAGCTGTGCAAGAATTTTGTCTCTTTGTTTATCTGTTCTATTTTTCATATCCGGATATTGAAATGTGCTAACACGCTTCAACACTCAAATTTGGAAATTTCAGTTAAATGAGCAGCCCATAATCGTATATTTGCACTCAAATGCACACACATAGGGCCTTCGGGTGATTGATGTAGGAAAATTTCTGATGTGTAGACTAGAGATGCCTGTCTTTTCCACTTGAATAGGAGGGACTTTATCTAGACGGAAAGGCGGGAAGGCAAGAAGGTGGTGAATGCTTTCCCAATGAGAGGTGAGGCATATTGAAAACTATATTAAATTACCCTGATTAACAATTTAACCACGATCAGGAAAGCCATGGGGGTGCTCTGTAGGGAGGCCCAAAGACTATTCATCCCCACAGCGCCAGGGTCGTAAGGTGCCCCAAGTTCACAGGCTCGGGCTTTTTGTTATGCTAACACCTTATCCCAAATCAGCTGCCTCCTCCATGGTCAGACACAAGCATTTCCCTGAGAACTTTCAATGATTTGTCATTCCACCGTTCATCTCACCCCCACCCCAGCACACATATATGCACGCTCAGGCACTTCCATGCACAAGTCTGCATTTTTGCAAGTAAGGAGAAAAGAGATGTGGGTTTTTGAACCTGTGCGTCCTTGAGAAAGCCATTAAAAGATGTCTTTTTATCTTTTGTATAATGCTAAAATATTCCACGTACAATCACTTTTTTTTTTTAATTTCGAGAAATCAAGCGTAGTGATCAGCATAACCTTACTGTGCACTCAACATACTAAACATAAAACTGAAGATGTAAAAGAAAAAAGAAACAAGACAGAGGATAACATGTTTCAGCATTTCTGTCTCATGGGAGAGCTAATCAATACACATTAAGAGGGGAGTTGATAACACATGTATTAGAGGTCAGGAGTCAAACTCTGGTCAAATACCCTTGACCTAAGGTCAAAGTCTTTAGCATGAACGTGCCTCTGGTGCATCATCACATAGGTCCCAAATCTGTGTAATCACAAAAATCTATTTAGCCAGATAAGCATTTCTACAAGAAGATGTCTTAAAAAAGGGGCTTTATTTTTTCACTTCACATTTTGAATTCTTAAAATTGTTTTGTCATTAACAAATTCTAATTTATGAAAAGGCTTGAACTGTATTACAGTTGCAATAATAAAAGCATACATCATGCACAAATACGCAAAATGCACAATACAGTCCCTTATTTTAAAATCTTTAGACATTGCCAACAATCACAGCAATTCACATCAAATAAAAGAAAAGAAAAACGCATGCAATATAATGATATACCACTGATTGGAAGACAATTATTTGTGTACAGCCATGGTCCTGAGTTGTAGGCGTGTATGACTGCCCTCATCTCACACTCAGCCAAAACTCAACCAGGAGAGAAGGAAAAAAAAATCTCATCAATGCAAATTAGAGCCCACAACCTGAGGAGCCTTGCAGGACCCACCAGTTATCAAAAAAAAAAAAAAAAAATCACAGGCTTTCATTTCCAAATCTTGTTGTCACAGATTCTCCATATTAACACAGGATAGGCAGTCATATCCATGGATTAGTCTGCAGTTACTTAAAAAGCCGTATCCACACTCAGGCTGCCACAAGAGAAAATAAGGATGCTTCTAATTCTGCCAGCATAATTGCCTGATTATAATGAGCTTCTCTCTCTCGCTCTCTCTCTCTCTCGCTCTCTCTCACTCTCCAGCACTGCCTTTATTTCTCAGTGTCTGCACACACACACACACACACACACACACACACACACACACTGCAGCCTAATTCTGATATAAATCAGTCTTCAATTGAATAGAGGGGGGAAAAAAATCAGCATTATTATTTTCTGGTGTTGTAATAGTGCTGTGCACAGTGAAACCTGGCATGAAACCTAACATTTTCCTGCGATTTCAATAGATAATAGAGTTTTGAGCAAAAATAAAAATAAAGCGCACAATAAAAACAACAATTTATGTTCAAATGAGGTATGCTGACATACCGCCTGACATTCAGTTAATTAATTTTGTGGAATCCAGACACAGTGCCAGTAAAGCAGGCTAATGTCATATCAATATGCTATAGTGCCTTATGTTTCCACTTTCTTTGTTTGAGATGCATTACAAGAAAAACCACTGAACATTTAGCTATGGCTTGAAATTATATATATGTATATTTTACCAGAGTTTGTAGCTCAGTATAATTTAAATATGAAATATCAGTATTCTGATAATTTTTTAAATTAAGCCACAAAACCCCCTGATATTTATTTAACTTATATCTGACTGCTTGGCTTAATAGCATTCAACTCACAGGTTACATGTCACCTCAAACATAATAATGACTTAATCTTGAGATTTTATTAGTCAGTTATTTTCAAATGACACCATTGCTTTAAGCTGTGTATTTATTTATTATTTTCATAGTGTTGTGCACTATAACCTCATCCCAAATCAACACCATGAGCAGTCTAAGCTGTCAGTTCACTCTGCACCAAAGTGACACTTTTAGTAAGAGCAGTAATAAAAGTACATGCATCATTTTATACCTTTAGTTGTAAAAGTAAGTAAGAAGGATTAAGCCACACACACACACACACACACACACACACACACACACACACACACACACACACACACACACACACACACACACACACACACACACACAAAAACACAGAAAGACACGCACCAGTACAGACAAAAAAAATGATATTCAATTAAAAACAAATAGAGAAGGCATTATAATATAATATTTCCTTTCAAAGTAAATATAATGTTACCACTCTTCTACTGTCGACAGAAAACTGCATTTGTCAATCATTAAAACACATGCACTCCCCATGATAGAATAGACGGGGAGGAGAAGAGGATATGGTGCAGACAATATAATGTCACTAACTTTTCGAGTCGTTGTTATTCTGCCCGCAGTGTTTTCGCTTTGGCGATAGCATACATCGCCTTGTTCCACCAGGATTTGTTCTTCCATCCCTTTAAAGCTGTCTAAACCCAAATGCAGGCTAAATGAGCATGCCCACTCATGAATGCTTTTGCTTAATTACAATCCCTGATGGAAAAACTGCTGAGGGAGAAGCCTGAACACATCCACGTGTTAGGATGGAGACAGAAGCTTTTTTTCTCCCTTTTTTCTTTAAAGAAGACAAAACGTATGTGTTCAAGTGTGTATGAATGTCATTAATTATAATAGGGGTATTCCCCCCCCCCCCGCCTCGACACAAAAGACAAAGGCAAGCTGTATGTGCTTGAATTTCATTTAGCGAAATGATATTGATGTTTTGAATAGAGATCTTGAAAGGCCTTTTTCCTTTGTGGACTGGATGTGAGTTTTTACTTATCGGAGAACAGGACCTGACATCTAACTTGCCAAATGTGTGAGTTATTTAAATATTAGCTGCCTTAGTTATTATGGTTAGAAAAAAATATCATTGGACAGTTACTGGCTGTAACAGACTAACGGTAAATAATATGTCTACTATTCCTGTTTTGTGAAGTCATAACGAGCCAAAAATAAACTAAAGAGGGATGATGAGTGTAAATTTATATTTATGTTTTTTAACCAATAAGATAAAATGTTTCAAATCTGTGGTTGACTCTGTCCTGGATTCAGTAGTGTGGAGAACAGAGAGTACTGTGTTACATGATCCCAAAAAAAGGAGACTCCATCTCAGATATTAAATCCTGATTCGTGCAAACCTTGACAAAAATGTTGAACAGAATTTTACATAGTAAATTTCTGTGGTATATTCTGTGGTTAACCAAATGTGTGCTTCGAATGTCACATTGTTCTAGTTAAGCAGAAAGCGCCCGGTTTCTGTAAAGGAAGTCTACACTACATATAAATTATTCAGGAGTATTTGCATTTGCATTGTAATTTGCATTCATGTAGATTACAGAGAATGAAGAAGGAGGCGCTGCACCAAAGAGAATTACATTCTGAACCATTTTCAGTCCTACTGGTGAGGAGTTGACATGGATTTTTGTTCTATTTTCCTCCTCTGCTTCGAGGTGTACTGCCGAGATCAGGGACACACATTTCAAACTGTTGTTTGATTAATAAAAGAAGGAAATGATGTAAAATGCTCGCCAGATCTCATGCACAAGAAGCCCTGCCATTAAAAATGAATCTTGACATTCAACAATGAGTCTATTTGATTGACTAGGCTGAGGTTTTTACTGTAATATTCTCATCATCTTTATTTATACTGTCAGGATTGTGAGTTGAAACTCAAAAGAACCAGTAGGCACAGAGGAGATGTCATATGGATTAAACACTAGGAAAATGTGTGAAACTCTCACAGTACACTGAAGATCCTGGCTATTATGTTTCATCTAAAAATAACAAGCCTGACTAAAAAGAACAGACAACACTGAATAAGAAAAGAAGAAGAAAAAAACACAAGCTCCAGAGAGAACAGAGTTCAAACAGCAGGAGCGATAGTGCTGAGTGTGATATGGAATACAACAGGGAGAATGTACAGTACGAGACTCCCTTCAATTATAAATGAAAAGGAAATCAGTGTGAAATGTATGGAATAACCCAGATTCTGAAAAAGCCCCCAACCCTATTTAAAGCTGCTTTAGCTGCTTTAGTGAAATGCTGATGATGAATTTCATGGGCATATATGTGTGCCATCATATGACTTCCTACTGCTTTAACGTGATTGTATTCATTTATATCACTATTAGTTTAGCAGCAATTATAACACCAATTATCAGAGAGACATTTCGGGGCCTTGGCCGAATGGAAAACGTGCCACAGAGTAGGCTGAGCCAGTGTGCCTGTACACCACTGGATTGTGTGTATCCATGTGTCGTGCCACGAGGGGCTAGCACAATGCATCAAGGGGGTGGGGTATGTATCCCTGCAATAAGAGAGGAGGGCTTAGTCAATATATGCGCATGTGCAAATACACCCTGGCTCTAATATACCCGCATGTTGTCATACACGGCATTCCATATGTAAAGGTGCGCAAATGCACAGTTGTGTTATGTCTGATCACGCTACGACTCATGCCGTAAATAGAAAGTACCAAGTGTGTTTTATTTAATGATTAGAGCAACATAATTACATTTTGCACGTGGTATGTCTTGCTTATACCTAAATACTGTATGTGAAAGAAAAAAACTTAAACAAAATGTTAAAAATAATAAAGAAAAATGCTCTTTTTGTTTGATTTGACAGGACTGACAGTCTGCACCTGATTCAATTGTTTTTTATGTATTTATTAATATTTTTTATTTTTTATTGGGATCTATGCTATTTACCACCTTGGGAGGACTGTCAGCATTAATTATGAGACCAAATATATTTAAAGTTGAAAAAGCACTCTTTAAAAAATTCTGCATTATACTTCAAGTCCTGCATTTACAGGTGACCATGTAAGTTTATCTGCAGTGAGCTACAATTTAAGAGTGATAGTGTGATCTATGGAGGCGAAGTAATGGGAGGACAACAACAACACCACAGCAGAAGAGACCTGTGGAGAAAAAAGTGTGCTATCTACTTGCACCATCCAGAAGAAATCGCCACCAAAAGAAAAAGAAATACAAACAGTTAGAAAACTTTGAGGGTAAACTTTCATTACAATTAAGTAAGTTAAGTATAATATTCACATGTGCTTCATTTGAGACCAGAGAATTCTCTTTTCACCCATTATAAGTATTGCACAACAAGAGACTGTGACTTGTCCAGGCTGTATCCTGCATTTTGTCCTGTGACAGGTGGGATGGGCTTCAGCCTCGCCAGGACACTGAATCTGGAGCTGAAGAAAATGGATGAATGGATGTATAGATAGTCCCACCTTCCCAGATTAAGATAGCCAGCCAACGAATTGAGAACTCTAAAATGGCCTGGAAAACTTTTCAATAAATACACATGTGTTGTTGTGTAGAAAAAATGGTGCAATTCATAGATTAAAAACTATATTTTGTTACTGAGGGCTTGCCCTCATTTGCAGTGTGTATGAGTACTCTTTATTGTTTACTCTTACCTATATTTAACTTCATCACGCAGCCACTATTCAATCAAATTTCAGAGCCTGCCAACTCACAGAACTCATTAAAAATTTGTTTTTGAGGTCTTAAAGCACAAGATTACCCAAACTTCAGACAGGTGAAGGGCGACATAATCTCTGATATGTTTTAACTTAAGAAATTAACTTATGTAAAGTTATTTTTTTAATTAATATGTGATCAATATTCACTGCCTAGAGATGGTACTTTTTATTTTTAAGTTATGAAAAGCACAATTTCTGAAAATATTCCCTTTTTAAATGTTTTATTATTTATAACAAACTTTATACACAGATGGGGTCAAGCAGGAGTTTGCAGATGATAAAGTGATATGTAGTGAGAATAAGGAGTCGATGGAAGACAGCCTGAAGAAGTGGAGGTAGGCACCAGAGAGAAGAGGAATGAAAGTTGCAGAAACAAGACAGAATACATATGAGTGAATGAGAGGGAGAGAGTCAACACACAAGGAGCAGAGGTAGGTGAGTTTAAATACCTGAGGTCAACCATCCAAAGCAATGGACAGTGCACAAAAGAGTTGGAGAAGAGAGACGTGTCAGGGGTGATTTGTCACAAAAGTGTAGCGGCAAGAGTAAAGGGTAAGATTTAAAAGATGGTAGTGAAACCCGCTATGATACATGGCTTGGAACAATGGCAATGACACACAAAAAAAGACTGGAGTCAGAGCTGAAGACGCAAAAGTTTTTACTGGAACTGAACAGAATGAACAACATATGAAATATATACATCAGGGCGACAGCTCAGGTCGAGCACTGTTCCTGCCAGGCACGAGAAAAGGAGGAACAATGATGTAGTAAAAAAGACATGCAGACATGTTGGTGTGACAGAGGAGGATGCTAGGGATAGAGTGAGATGGAGGCAGATAATCTGCTGTGGCAGATACAATTTTCGCTGAAAAGAAAGACCCATACGCACGACACACATATTAATTATGAGTTTTATGATGTAGTTTAGCAAAAAATGCCAGCATAACTAAAAGGTGTGTTGATAATCTGTTGCATTATTTACCCCTCCTTTCATTCACTCATTTATATTTATGTAAAAGTAATAGGTGTAGTCTGCGAAGCTGTAAACGTTCCTCTGTTAACCTTAAACACAAACACGGTGTCCTCAGTTTCTTCTGTCCCGTGTACTACTGATTCTTTGCGCTTTTCCGGTTGGGGCGGTCCTGATATGTACGTATAGTCGCCTTGTCGAATCCTACAAAAAAGTACGGACTTTTTGTAGTGCTTTAGCGAAAGCTAAAATTTGAATTCACAATTATATCTTAGCACTTTTATAGTTTCGTTTTTATTTCAGTTTGTGATTATGTGAATAATTTCAGTTTTCCTACTTTACGTTCGGCACACAGGCACATCTGTGGACACCTCCTTACCCAGAGTTTTAATGTGACCTCTACTGCAGTTGAAAATACTTGGGAGCGGAGGCAGAATCAATTGATTTTTCTTGACAATGTAGGGGTGTATGAACAGATACGGTGACAAATTGAATGAGAAACCTCTTCTTTTTGTGTATTAGAATCGTAGGAAGCGCTTATGTGCTCCTCGCCGCTTGATTTCCGAGTCGGAGAGCTCAGTGTTGCCGGGGTAGAGTTCGTTTTAGCTGCACTGCATCAACATGGTGAGTATGACAGCGAGCACCTGAACGCAACGCTATATATGTTTTGTCTCACTTCTTTGATAGGTCTCCAGCCTCTAACATCAGCTTTCATGTAAATGTTTACCTTGACTCTGAAGCGTTTTACTTTTTGTGCCGTTTGCTATTGTGACTGCAGTGGGATGTTAGCTTAGCTTGCTAGCCAGAGCAAATGCTTGTAGTCGGCAGGTCAGTGTAGCTTGTAAGTTAAAACGGTGACAGCAGAGTAGTGAATGGAGTAGTACATATTATATAGTATATACATATATGTTATGCTGTTAAGTAGGGTCCACTCACATACACTGTTTGCAGTTATTGTCATTTACTAGTTTTGCATATGGGACTTTGAAGGTAGGTCGTATATACCATATAATTAGCAGTTAGCTTACCATTCAGCTGGCAAGATAATTTCGGGAAGGAGATGAAAACTACCCCCCAAAACATTTTTTTCACATTAAATTATAAATTCAACCCCGCTGTACGTACAATTGTAATGACATTTATATTTATATAAGTCAAGCGATTGGGCAGTCCTTATTGGATCAATAGCCGTGGATTTATAAAAGTATCTCAAGTTCTAACACAGCATCACCTAAGTAAAAGTAAGATGGAGTGTCAAACATGAAAATGTATTTCCTATTGAAAGCTATTGAAAGGATTTTGCCTTCTTTAAAAAAGAAACAGAGTAAAGGAAAGGTTTTTAAAATAATAGAGATAGAATTTGCATAACCTCCTGCAGGTACAATTTGTATCTTCATTGGTTAATGCAGCTGACTGTATCTGCTGTGATGTGCCTTAAAGGCACAGAACTGAGTCTGAACTTCTTGAACTAACCGTTAACAAGTGACTGACTCATTAAGTATTAACATGCTTATTAACAGTTCTATAACTATGTTTATCTATATTTGGTTAGTTGATAAGTTGTAGTAACCTTCAAAATACTTTCAAAGGTTGGCTCAAGGTTAAGAGCTGAATTGACTTTTACGCCCCCCCCCTCACCACACCAATTTGACTTACAAGAGTCAACTTCCCGTCTCTTCATGATGGTGCTTACTGATAAGGGGAGGTAAACGTAGTGGAAGTTTACTTGCATGAGTAAAATGATGGACACCAGCATACAGGAATAATTAATTGGACGCATAATTAAAATTGAATATAATGACAACACAATGCAGCAAATATTGAAATTCACAAATATATTGCAGTGTATTATAGGTAATCATCATGTAGTGCATCAAGTATTGTGGATTTGCTGTATTGACACAATGAATAGGCATTGTACCGTCCTTGTATATTGCATTCTGTAATTCGCACCCTGATTCATTCATCAAGTATCTAGTGTTACTATTAGACTTGTTTTTATAATCAACATATGGAACATCTCTATCATATGCTGCAATGTTTATATTACAAACTTTGTTCTTGGACCTCTGGAACCCTCACTAGCTGAAGATTTTAAATACACCCAGCAGTATATAGTGAAGATGAATGACACTGGAGAAGTGCTGGTCAGTACAGGGTTTCACTGCTTCAAAGTTAGTTTCATCTGTAAAATAGTAGTGAGGTTTTTGAGCTCTTACAGATAGTGTTTATCGCTGCAGTTCCCACTCCCCACCCCCTACAGATTTCATTTGGTTGTTCTGTGGAGGGGGTCAAGCGGACTGGGCAAGATAAGGGAGTCCATGCTGGCTCAATTTCCCTCAGGCCTGAGATCCTTGCAGGTCTCCCACAGAGTGTGGTCAGCATCCACCAAACTAAGAGTGTGTGCTTTTGACCTATATAGCATGACCATTACTCACATGAAAAAAAATGTCCCGAGTGAGAGAGGTTGTGTTTGGTCACGCGTCACATCTAAGTGAGAATAATTGCCAAATAAATGGCACCCACTCTCCTCTATGTGAGTCCAGAAGAGGTATTGACTTCAGCTTTTGAAGCTTACCCCATGCTAGGTGACACTAGGGATTCCCATGACCAATATAAAATCTAGGTCCAATGTATATGTCTGCCAGTATCACTTGTGCTATCAAGGTGTTATTCATTTCCTCCTTACACACCAAGTTCACCCTGACATGGGTTTAACCATCACTCAGAGACAGGTGTGTTGCTATTTAGTCCGGTCCTGCTTGGCGATACATTTACTAGTAATATGTGTTGCTTTTTGTCATTGTGATAAATGTTTGTCGTCCAAACTTGGAAGCGGATGTCTGTTTAACACTTTCAGCTAGCTGTAAACAAAGCTCATCAAATGCTATTTATTTTCAGATACTTACATTGAGTTGTAACATTGCAGAAATTGCATGTTTGCATGTTTTGAAGGTTAAAATATAAAGAGAATCAGTTTGTTGTCATTGTTGCGGCTAAAACTCTTTGACCATTAGTATGTTAAAATAATCTTTATGGCTTTATGTAAATTTTAAGTGGATTCCAATCAGGGCACAGGGTTATGTTTAGCCTTAAATTGTTGATAATGTAAACTCAGATGACTTTAAAATATTTGAGGATTACCGTGTAAGCCCAAATGTGAATTCTTTGTCATTCTTAATCTCTGGTTGTCTAGCTATCAATTTCTAGTTGTTTTTCAGCATGCAGTTTTGTAAGTGAAACCTATTTCAAATTTAGTTTGAGCTCATAATATTTTTTGATTTGATGTATTTGATACCTACAGGCCATTATAAGTGTATATAATGCATTTTTCTTTCTTGCTAATATTCCAAGTACATTTATTAGAAACTTTATTAATTAAAATATTTGAATGCGCCAGACAAAAACATTTTGGTGGGGAACCCCCTTTATGCTGCATCATGTTTGTTTCTACAAAAAACAAAAACAACACACAAAAGTCCCATCTGTCTGTGAGAAGAGACACTCGATTAGAACTTGGCAAGTGTTTGCAAACAAGTCAGTGTCTTCTATGTAAACTACTTTTTAGTCCCGGCAATATGTCAGTAACCAACCCAATTACACTCTTTTTGACCAGTTTTACCTGGCAACCACCAGCAGCCACTTGCCAGCTGGTCAAGATGTTATTCTGGAGATTGTATGTTGTCAAGGTTCCTCTTCCTCTAAATTCTCATCAGGCCTCTCATCTTCTTATTGAGTGTAGATCACTGAAAAATGTTAGTATGGTGGTTCACATCGTTTCTCTAAATAAACTGTCAAAGATTACTCAGCTCTGTAGATATAGTGCATACATTCATGTATGTATTTATATACATTATTCTTAGGCCATTAAGCGTACAGCTGATCTGTATAACTGTGACTTGCATCTCCATTTAATAAGTCATCAATACATCAATCGTGATCATTCCAAATGATTCACAAATCATTTGTTGTGAATGTACTTATAAAGTGATAGCATTTCTTATTACCTATATTCTTTAGCAGTGTGAAAAAAGATATGTATTGGAAGAAAAATCAATAGGAGTATTGGTACAGTGGTGACAAATATTGACATTTTTATTGCAACAAGCAGACACTCCAAACAGATTCCCATTCCAAGTTGGATTATCAGAGTTACTGCTTCATAATCTACAATTTAAGTTATAATAAATTATCTTAAAGTAAACATTAAAAAATACAATAAGAGTAAATTAATTGCCACTTTTTCTGCACCATTTGTCATAATGTCTGTGTTGCCATGAGCCTTTGCTTCTGTGTAAGGTATCCAAAGATTAAGCAAGAAGCTTAATAGCAACCTGGCACACTTGGATCAATATTCACTTAGGCTTAAGGAGCCAGAATCGTTCCCATCATGCTGCGCTTTTATCCTCTCAATGTAGGCTTAGATCAGTGGGTTGGCTTCTCTTTGGCAATCAGTAGGAACCATTGATATCTGTGCCTGCACACGCTTGACCGCAATGACCCAGTACAGAAACTAATCTCAAATTAAATACCTTTAATAAAAAAAATGAAATGTCTGGAGTAGGCTAGCACTAATGAACCAAAACGCAATAAAATTCAACATCCGGCAACTAGAGCAAGAATTCAATAGCTTGTTGTGTTTTGTGTCAAGATAAAATTACATTTACACTAATATTATTATATTATATATTATAAACCTAGTAAAATATTAAAAAGATATCTGCTTTTAGGAAAATAAAATGTTCTAAACTGCAAAATCATTTTAAGCTTAATTGTGCATTCTTTGATTTTACCATGTTCTGCACTGGGCTGGTGAACTATTGAGGGTGTACCCAGTATTCTGTAGCATGTGACCTAAATCAGCTAAGTGGTTAAGAAAGTGGATGCATGGATGATTTTTTCTGATTGGATGTTTAAGTAACAAATTAAAGAGTAACATTGTTTTTTGTTTTTTTTAATATGTTCCAAAAAGTGCTGCAGTTTTATGTCAGTTATTTTAAAATCACATCACAGTGAAGTAACCTAGGTTACTTACAGAGTACAACACTTTGTTAAAATGCTGTAAAACAAAATATTATTATTTTTGTTTTTAAATAAGCAGATATTTGAATTAGCCAGCCAGCTGGGGATGTATGCTGAAGTTACGAGAGTGCTTGAAGTTTTATGGGCTGGTGACTCTATATAAAACAATTTCAGTGACTTCCTTTTATTTCAGGTAAATGGTGGGGAACCTTTCATAAGGTGTTGATGCCATGAAATTACAAATGAGCAGAGATTTCAAAGAAAATACATATTTTCTTAGAAATCTTTGCAGTTTCAATTGAATTGTTGCCTTTGTGCGCTTTTAAATAAAAATAGGCTTTAAAATTGTATCTGAAAAATTGTATTTGGAGTCTGCTTTATTTAAATGTTACACATCACCCCATATTTTTTATACTCTAGCTTCTATGTTCACTTAAGACATTACAAGATTGTGTTTAATTGTGATATAGAAGAAGAGACAGGCACAGTAAATGACTAATCAGTTCTGGTCATTATAAAATGTTTTACAAGCTTTCTTACAACCTTTAAATTTGCATAAATGCAATACATTTCTCTTTATTTCCTGATCTAATGAATTAAATAAATAACAAATACTAAACATCAAGCAGTACTATGAAATAATGCAACTGACTGGCTGGTTATGATGGCCTAATACAACCAGAGTTGTACATAAAAGGACTACTGCTTAGGTGGTAAACAGAGGAAAAAAAGGTTTTCAGTAACTATAAGATGAAGATTTCTCTGTCTGTCTTTACTGTTCCATCACATCTACCGCTGCTTGCAAATTGTAGCTTTACCAATCAAACAAGTGTTGAAGTAGCATTAACCAGAGTGTCAAAAAAGACACATAAATCAAGGTGTCAATGATGTTAAAGCACTTACGATGTCAGTATTCTGGTTTTAATGAACAGTAAAAGACTGCCACAGCGCCCCTTTGGTTGTAAATCTCTGTTGGCCTTTTAAATGATGTATTTTCGCATTCTACACATTTTGTAGCTTTAGGTGTAGCTGGGCTTGTCTAAATAATACTGAAGCGATGAACCTCTAGGTCATGCTGAGCTTGTTTTGTAGCGGCTGTATGGCATGCGTAATTATTCTTTCTTTAAATGTGATTTAAATCCAATCCTTTTTCCACAGGGTGTGATCGGTGTGCAGCTTGTGGTTACCATGGTAATGGCCAGTGTAATTCAGAAAATCATACCTCATTATTCCTTGGCAAGATGGCTACTCTGCAGTGGCAGGTAATGTAGACTCTCTTACATGCTGTTTCTTTAAGTGCTGCAGGCAGTTTAGTTGCCTCCTGGGAAGTTTATTTCAAAAAGGGTTCCAAACAATCGGGATCAAAATGTTTACTCAGACTCTAAAGCTTTCGGAAGCATTTTGATCAAAGACCAAAGGTCGGCAAAATATTGGGGTGACCTGAAAGGACAGAAATAGGGTGCGCTTCATTTCCTCTAACTAGTGCCACATATGTTTTTGAGAAAACTGCTTTTTGGAACATCTTTAATAATTAATAAGCTTTTTTTAGGGCACCGTTGCAACATTTTCAGAACTGTTTGCCCTAAGCAGAGCGTTGTCCCCTCAGAATATTTTGCAATTACTTTTTTCCATAATAAGTAAATAAATATAGAATGTAAAAAAAGCAAGCTTTGCTCCTTCTATCCTCCTCCACCTCACAGTAGTTCTCAAGATGCGCTAACAAGAGAGTTTCTAAACAAAGTTAAGGAGGGTCTTTGTCTTTAAAGGGATGCTCCTGAATTAGGTCTTATTTCAAGCTTAGTCCTTAAGGACAAATACTCTTTCTGTTGTAAAAGCTCTTATAAATGCATTTTAGATGTGTATTAGCGTCGCTTATGTGAAGTGAATCTTTGCGATATGTCTGGTTAGTGCGCGCTTTTGTGTTCTCTAAGTTCATCATAAAGCTTAGAGATGTTATAAATTGAGGCTTTGAGTCATGTTCATACAATCTAGACTTAATGTCACCACTTAAAAGAGCATTTTTGAAGAGTAATGTAAGGCAATTTAAAGTTTTAACAGTAGACGAATCGTCTTTGATTGTTGGGAAAGGGAAATGAATGAACAATTGATTATATAGTCCCCAGTTTTCTTATGGTACATGTTTAACCCCAAATTACTTGCCTATGCCTTCCATAGTTCATAGTCAACATATACTATTTTATGCTGGGTGTCTTAGCAAATGTACATCAAATCTAGCAACAGTCAGTCATTTTTTTTTCCTTTGTGCGTGCTTTTTTTCTCTTTTTCTTTCCTTTTTTTAAATCCTGTCCTGTCTGGCAGCTTTTACAATCAGAATTATGATTTAAATGTGCCAAACACATTTTGCTTTTGCAAGAACAGCAACATGTGAATCTTTTATCTGTTTATTTATTTCTATTTGTGTTATTTTGGTTATTCATTATATGTGGTATAGTATGACGATTTCTAAGGCAGGACAGGCAGGAAAAAAAGAAGGGGGGTATACTGGGGAAATTAACAAAATACAATAAAAGGATACATATAGAAATACACAGTGTAGCACCAACTGTTGCTCCTGTTAGAAAAAAACTAACATACTGCACCTGGAACACATAAATTAGAAAATACGTAGATACATAAATCAACAGTCTTCTTGTAGTGTGAGAGAGTGTGTTAGAATGGCTGTGTCTTTGTCACAAATGTACTTTGCACGTGCTTTAAAACTGTCTTTTTTCCCCGTCTACTACTCTGAGTACAAAGTCACATGGCTGTTCTTTTCTTTGTTCGCAGTTTGCGGTGGTACCAGCACCCTACGGAAGATGAGTTGAGGAGCTTAGCTGGGAAACAAAAAGGACAGAAAAGGAAAGACAGGTAGGTTGGAAGGAAGGGTGCGAATGAAGGCTATTGTTTGGTAGCGGGGAATAGCAGAGGCAAAGAGGAGGTGCCAAAGATGTGTTTATGTGGTTCATTTAAGGATTTTTTGAAGTAAGGAGATAAAATAGACAGATTTCCTTCTGGTTTGTTCCTCCATGGCTGTTCATTGGGTTTAAGAACAGCTCATGTAAGTGGTCCTGTCCAGTGGATATGAGGAAAGTTGGACATTTAAGGGGGGTAGGTGTTACTATTTGGACTGTTTTAGGGGAAAAGAATTGCATCATCTCTGAAATCTAAAAGGCATTATCAATTCAAAGGGGTCAGATGTCAAGCCTTAATACTAGAAGTGTCAAATTTTGCTTTGAGACTACTTTGCATTAAACAAACAAACAAACAAAAAAACCCATGCTATTCATTTTTCTAGAGCTGCAGGTGTATGTTGGGCCATACAAACGAATTGCCTTTGTACTCTTCATTTTAAATGTGAATTTAAAGTCACCGGTGACGGTTAATCCTTACTGTTCCACATGGTGTCCATCTCTCAACTTAAGGCGGTTTTTGTAGCACAGTCCTTTCTTTGACCCTGTATGAGGCAGGTCAAGGCTATCATCACCACATGCTCAGTAATCTCTAGAAGAAAAAGAGGGACCACTGTCCTTTGGCCAGCTCGTGCCATGCAGCTCAATTCTCTTTGTTAAGCGTCCAACTCCCTCAGCCAGGGGTGTAGCTGAGCCCCTTTTTTCCTGTCAGGTGCCTCAGAAATTAAATCTATCTAGGGCATGTTTGGTCTTTGAGTCTTAGAATGGTATTGTTCAGCCAGCAGTCCAAAACTAAGGAGGCCCTCAGACAGTTTTTCAACATTAAAGAGCAGCTCTCCATTCACTTGTTATTAGCGATTTAGAGTTGCCTACATTTTGCCACACTGGGTCGTGGGAGAGTACATTAGTATTGGTAATGAAATTTTGAATGCTTGAGCTGCATTGGATCTCATAAGTAAAGCTTTTAGCTGTCATGGATTCTCTTCTTGCCTAAAAGAGAGTTCAGATGAGAGTTTTCAGTTCAGACTACTGTTATTCCGGTTTCTTTTCCTTTAAAAATGCTTTACCATAAATCTTGACTCTGTTCCAGTTTTTTTTCTCCCTTTCTCACCCAAGTTGTTGTTCTGTCACTCCTTTTCAAGGAAGTACAATGGTCACATAGACAGTAAGCCCCTAACAGTCCCCAAGGACATAGACTTACAGCTGGAGACGAAATGCATCACAGAAGTGGACACATTAGGTAACTTGACTGTTTGTTCCCACAGCCTGTAAATACTGTGCAATACAATCTGTTTTGTAATTGAAAGTGTTGATTTAATTATGTACTTTATGTCCGCAGCTTTGCACTACTTCCCAGAGTTCCAGTGGCTTGTGGATTTCACAGTAGCAGCAACTGTGGTTTATCTGATAACAGAGCTGTACTACAGTGTGGCTCAGCCCTCGGGAGAGATGAACATCAGTGTGGTCTGGTGCCTACTAGTACTCGCCTTTGTTGTGTATCCTTACATCAGTCAGTCTTTACGTTTTATTAATTCTTTTTTTTTTTTTTCAGTGTTGTTGTGTGAACTAGCTTTTTATTTGATAATATGCTGACAGTAAGAAAATGTTACACAATTATAAAATTTAGCATAACAAAAATATTCTTTCATTCATTAGCACATTTCAACTTTATATGCAGACTGTCATAGGCAATCATCAGTACAGCACCTGCTGTTCATCATGTTGCACCGTTTTTTTTAAGCAATTTTCTATTTTACGTTTAGTGCTTGCTGGTGTTGCCCGGTTACACATACTGTGTTGCCTTTACTTAGACTTTTGTTAAAAATAATAATGCAGTCCAAACTCTTTATTTCCTGTTAACTGTGACATTAGACCACCGAATGTAAACATGTCAGAAGATCAAACCTAACACTTGATAGTGGCTGCTTTGTCATTAGGATTCATTAGAACTCGTTAGACGGTGTTATGATTATACATCGTTATCAAGACTTTTGTGTTCTGACACCACAAATGATAGTCTGACATCAAATGATGGTCAGTTCAACATTAGCAGTATTGTTACAAGTGTGCTATCTTGGGCAAAAAACGTGAAGAAACAGTGTTTTTTTGTCGTCGTCCCCCCCCCAAGGTTTCTTGTCCTTTTGTAGCTTCTGTCAGTGTTTTACTTCCTCCAGCCAGCTAAAAACAGCAAGCTTCTGTTTTTTGTGAGGATCTGATGTATGTGTTTATTTAGATGTAGATTGGGCAGCTCAGATCCGTTCATAAGTGGCCACTCAAGAAATATGTAGGTCAACATAGGTTAACATGTCTATAACAGAGATTCAATGTGCTATGTAAATGCAACAGAGGAGACTAATGGCACTGAAATGAGAGGTAAAGATTCTCCTGGTTCGAATTCCCATTGCCTTTATCGTCCTCCTGCTATTTGCTGTGCTGAATAATATACATTATCCTTGCCACCGACCAAGGGGATCAATCTTTCCAGTTCTCCAGGTCAGATGTGGCTCACTGTGGTCAGACGGTGTGTCATTTCCTGCCTGCACTGGCGATTGGAGGCCCAATTTTCACAGCCCAACATACTGGTATGCCTGGGGAAAAGGAAACTGATGAAAGCTGAAGATGAGGGGATATGTGTTAATTCGACACATGATTTCAGTTTTTTCCCCATTTCAGCCCTGGTGACAAGTTTAAATACTCTCATAACCTCTCCTTTTCATTAATCTGACAGCATCCGCACACGTCAGCTTCATGTCTGAATGAGGACCTGGTCAACAGTCTTATGAGGGCGGACCTTGTAAAATTTACATATCACTTTCAACACAGGGTTAAACTGCATGCATTCAATTTTACAGGCAAGCTCATGATTACGATTCCTTTCTGTCTGTACATTTCTCCGTTGCATCCCTGTGAGTTGCTCATCTTACACAGAGCGAAAGACAAGTTGTATGCTTTCAGCTGCCAGAGGTATACACGGACAACTCCAGAATCACAGAATGCCTTTCAAGTATGATGTTGGTGAAATTTAAGTATTTTTTTCTGAGTTTATGACATTTCTACAGCATCAAACGGGGAGCCATCTGTGAGGGTTTCCAAAGCAAAAGTGCTACATATATTTACACATGTAGGAGTAGATCAGTAAATCTGTTCTATCTCTAACAGCAGATCACCTTGTGTGTTTTTCTTCACATTAGACAGGTGAACTGTCACAGTTTAGAAGCTACAGTTAAATAATTTGTTTCAAAGTGGCCATCTGTAGTCCAGAGCTCCATCACAGCTGTCAGAGTATGCATGGCCTTTAATTAACGAAAGTAGGCCAAACTACATGTGGCTGCCATACTGTAGAACAGCTCTGATCTCATACATAATGTCACTTGATGTCACTTATACATATAGCAAATGTGCACACATGCTGTGAACTCTGTGGAGTTCACGTTATGTTCAAAGTAATGCCTTTAATTTTTTTCTGATAGAGTCCTTAAGACTCTTGCCTTGGAGGTCAGCTGCACAGCTCTCTCAACTATTTACTGAAAGTAATGGAATTACTGGAATTCTGCAAGTATGCACATTTGATGGTATTTACCTTTTAAATCTATTTACTAAAATGTAAATTCCTGCTTAAAAATCTCCCTTTTATCCTCCCAGTGTTAGCAAGCCACCTTTGATTGTAACGCCCTACATCATAGTTCAAACTTATTCCTCTTAGAGCCTCATGCTAACTTTTATCTAGTGAGCATTATAGTACAAATGAAGGTTGGACAGGTAAAAAGAAAACCCACTTGTTTGAATGCTATTCTTGATTTTGAGTGAAAGAGATTGAATGCCACACTGTAACCTTATATGTTCCAGAATCCAAGGATTTCATCTCTGTGAACATCAGAGCGAAGTCACTGCAAAATAGTATAAATATTTTCATCACTTCAGTCATATGCAGCGGTGCCAAAGCACCAGAGATCCACTCTCCACACATACCAGCTAGCAGGGTTTGTGTGACTTTAAATGAGTGAGGGTTCACACGGGTCTTTCAGTATCCACAGACTGTGTTCTTCTGTAAAGAAGAAAAATAGTTTGCATGGTGAATATCCACGTTGTTCAGCGCATATTGTTGTGTATTTCTTTTGAATTTGACAAAAGGATAAAGTTTAGGCAAAGTAGTTTGTCTTAGCTGATTATGTCATTGTGCTTCTTGAGATGTTTTCCTTAACTGTGCACTGTACAGTAAGACGCTTTTTTCTCTAACTGCCCATTACTTCAAGCTGGAAGAAAGCGGCGAGCGCTCACTCTGCATTACTTTTGCTTTCTTCTTTTTTGTTAAAGCCATGGCCATTCTCATTGTCACTGAAAACTACTTGGAGTTTGGTCTGGAGACAGGTCAGTTCTGCACCATAGCTTTCTTTTTGTGTAATAAAAATATTGCTCACCGTTGAACACGCCTTCCTTTCTAGGTTTTGAAAACTTTTCTGACAGCGCTCAACAGTTTCTGGAGCACCAAGGCCTCGACTCCCAGTAAGTGTAACATCAGTGTTGTTGTTTCTTTCCTCCGCTGTCATAGATTCTTTACGACTTGTAAAATGACCGTTATAAGTAACGTGGATTTTCTCTTTCACAGGGGTCCCATATCTAAGCTCACCTTCAAGTTGATCCTGGCACTGCTTTGCTCTCTGATCGGAGCGTTTCTAACTTTCCCTGGTCTACGGTTGGCCCAAATGCACCTAGATGCACTCAACCTAACTACAACCAAATTTACACAGTGAGTCTTCTGTGCTTTGTAGATACGTCAGTAGCCCTTTTTATAGACAGCAATAATACCCCTTAGATGTTAAATGTTTGATCTTAAAACTAGAAATACAAAGAACCAATACTCCGTTTTACAGTTTTAAAAAAAGTATCACTAGAGTTTATAAAATTTTTCCTTTTAGTTTTTATGTAGCATTGCTGGCAGACAAATATCAATTAAAAATATGCTTCTTTGTTTCACCTGGTAAGATAACTGTGCTATTTGGAGCTGTAAAGTATTTAATCTCGTGTAGAGTTACAAACAAAACGGATAGATAGAAAGTTGATTCTGTTCATCTGGACGTAGCGTATTCAGTGGGAAAAACGTTTCGTCGCTCATCCAAGTGACTTCTTCAGTCTCAGCTGACTGCAGGTTTCCCCAATCTTATAAACAGTACATTTGCACAATGCCTGAAACTAGCACCACTAAAGGAACAATAGGCTGGGAGGTCAGTTCCTTCATCATAATTAAGCAAATTCTCATAACCATTGATCAATGACCCTGAGCACCATCACAGAGAGTTGGGGAATGGCTGCAATCACAGCATTGTAAGATGGCGAAAGATGTACCCTCAGACCCCCTCCTCGATTCAGAGATGGTCTTTCCCTTTTCACGTAAACGGCCTCCTTGACTCCGCGCTCGAACCAGCGTTCCTCCCTGTCCAGGATGTGTACATCCTCATCATTGAAAGCGTGTCCACTGGCCTGTAGGTGTAAATAGACTGCAGAGTCCTGGCCTGACGAGGTAGCTCTTCAAGGATAGATGTACAAATTCAGTACTCAAAGTAGCAAACTGAAAAAGAAAGTGGCTGCTGGAACAAGATAGTTTACAATTAAGGTCATATGGTTATAAAGAACCTTCTGTTACCGCAGTTTTCTCATTTTTGACCTTGTTTAGTCTGCTTTCATTAATCTGTAAGCCCTGAGCTACTCAGTTCTCTACTCCGTAGATGATACTGAGCAAATGTTGGAGCAGAAGTTGCATTAGAGTTTTTGATTACCTAGTATTATTTGCAAGATTAAACTTTGCAGACAGTCATGAAACGAAGCCTGCTTCATATTGGCAGCCTATTCTTTGGGCAGATTAAACCAAAATGAATTTGTTTGGATCAGATGGGGCCCGTCGTGTTTAACGTGGACCTTGCAAGGAACACTTGTGGCTGTGTCGTGCAGAATCCCTCCAGTGAAGAACAGATAGAGATGAGCCTGTAAACAATGGCTGAAGGTCTCTATACAGATTTTTTTTGCCACTCTGGTGTCATTACAAAATATACAAAATATATTAATAAATGAAAGAATGGACCTTCCAGATGTAGTTACTCGTTGCCTTGAGGTAAGACAGTGTTTTTGATTTCCTCTAACCTTTGTTTAATGTATTTGTTACGTTAGACCTGTTTCATATGGGATGTGCCTAAATTGGCCACAAAAACAATGCTTAACTATTAAACTATCCTATCTTGGACTATCAAGAGGACAAGTGCAGCCCGGTAATACTTGTCTCCTACTATTCAGAGTGTGTCAAATTTAAGAGAGCACCCTGCAAGTCAGATGAAGGCTTGCTCAATTGAGGCAGATTTCCATTTCAGAACTCACTGGGTGGGATGCCTCTGACCATGATAGGGGGTACAGAGCAGGGAGCACATCGCATTCAGATAATCCACTTTGGCATAGCAGACTCCCCAAAATGGCTTCCTCTTCCATTCCCCTACTTAAGTGTCATGAGCTTACATCTTCAGACCCTGTCACCAGCAGGGATTATCTCCATTCCTTCGAAATGTGTGTCTTGGTTATCTTCTCACCACTCGCGGGGAAAGTTATGTTCGTAGTGTGGACTTTATTTCTCGCAGTCTTAACATTTAAAAATTGATTATTTCATTGATGTCTTCAGTTTTCTATAATGTATGAATTCATAGATGATTCTGAAGGGGGGAAAATGAGTTTCCTTGGTTTTAAGTATTGTGTTTATTTCTGTAGGACTCTGCTTCATATCAACTTCCTGTCCCCTCTCATCATGGTCCTGCTGTGGGTGAAGCCTATTACCAAGGATTACATAATGAACCCCACTCTGGGAAAAGAGAGTGTGCCTTTGTAAGTAAAGATATGGGACACGTTGTGTAGTAACATGTTCCGTGCTCGTAAATACAGTTTAAGCTTTGTGTTGTAACTGGATGAATTAGAGCCGTAAGGAATTATTTTTTTACTTCAACATCAAATAAGTAGTTTAGTAATTGGACCGGTTTGAACATCATCATAGTCCAAAGTTGACTTTGTAAATAAAACACAGTGCTGGCTGAATATGAACAAAACTCGGATGTAAACTAGTTTGTTGCCCACATTTTAGTCTGTGTAAACAATTCATCATGATTCTCCCGGAAGTCTATAGTCTCACACATCACATTGACGGATCCATACTCTGGAAGGGAAGTCAGTTCAACTGCCTTGATATCTAGAAAGCTAATTACCTGGCACTCAGAGATGAGACGTCATTGTCAAGGTATAAAATAAATAAATAAATAAATAAAAGCAATTGTGTCCTTTTGTAGTGCGAAACAGATGTAAACAAAGCAACGCCATTTGTGAGAAAGGAATGTACAAAAATGAGATAACGATTGTATTCAGTGCAAAGATAAAGTGACAACAAGTACACGCATTTTCTGTTTGGACTTTAAACAAATTTAGTCACGCCTGACAGAAGGCCCTTTTTTTCCACCTTCTCTTTGTTTATTTTGAGTTTGTGTATTTCATTTGTGGCACAAGTTTGAATTCTGTCATGTCTTGAACTTTCTCCTGCTGTTGACAGCGACTCAAACCTGATTAAGTCCTATTTCATGTTACAGTGCCCCCTTTTCATTATTTTTTTAATTTCTCAATTTCACCCTCTCTTACTTTTCTTTTTTTGTTGTGTATTACTCTTTTTGCTCTTACAGTCTTTCCTTTCTGTCTCAGCATTCTTACCTACCATCCAAATGGCACAGCGGCTACATGATGTATTGAGTTTGTGTGCCGGGGGGGGGGGGGGGGACTGCCATCCTTTCATCCCCCCTCTTCTCACTCCTGTCTTTCTGTTACTGTCAGGATGACTGAACAGACGTATGATACTTTGCGGTTATGGGCGATCGTACTGATGTGTGTGCTGCGGCTTGCTATGATGAGACATCACTTGCAGGCTTACCTCAACTTGGCCCAGAAGGGTGTGGATCAGATGAAGAAGGAAGCTGGACGGATAAGTACTGTGGACCTGCAGAAGATGGTGGGCAATTTTTGTTTTTCCCATGATATTAGTCATAATTATTGATCATTATTAATCAATTACGACTCTGTTTTTTTAATGTAAGAAAATGCAACTACCCGTTTCGACTTAAGGTGAGCACTGAAACGAGGGATTCAGAGTGTTTAGATTACATCACCTATGGCATATGGAATGAAATGAGTAGTTGCCCAGTCATTGCTTTGAATTTTTTCCCATTGGGTGCAGTCTCAAACTGCAGTCACTCTCAGACAGATTTCTGGTTTACACAACAGATGTGCAACAGGTGATTTTCACCAGTTTATCAAAGTTATTGCAATTTCCAACTTGACTCCGTTCAGCTGCAGACTGATAGCAGACTGATTGCTGTTACTTTGGTGCATCAAGACAGAAATTTAACTTTGGTTAATTTTGGTTTTGCCAAGGTTTGCAATCACTGTTCTCCTTAGTGCGACTGTGTTGTTAAGGTTGATCTAAGATGCTGGTTTTGCAGAGGCGAAGCAATTAAGAAGCCTGAATAATATACTACAACTACAGATAGAACAAAACGCTTTATCCCGTTAAGATTTTTAGATTCAAGTCTACAACAGACAAAAAAACTGATCCCTGTAGTTAACTAATATTTTTATTTATGACTGAAATGCTCTTAAAATGTGAAGATGTTTTATTGCTGATGTTGCTTGATCTATCAATTCATTATTACTGTTACGATGTGTCCTTGCCCTACATGAAATAGGGCTTAGAGAAACAAAAGCTGCTGTGAGTTTATGAGCTTAGTTGAAAACATTTGGAACGATATTGTGTTAACATTTTGTGTAAAAAGCTTATTGTAACGGTGCTTTTCTTGTCTACTTTTCACCTAGGTTGCACGTGTTTTTTACTATTTGTGTGTTATTGCACTACAATATGTGGCACCCCTGGTGATGTTGCTACACACAACCTTGCTGCTAAAAACCTTAGGTGAGTCATCTACTGCTTGGTAAATATATATTTTTTCATGTTTAAAAATCCATGTTCCTCCAACTTCAGGTTATATTTCCTTTTCCCCTCCCATTTTCCTCAATTATTACAGGTGGTCACTCCTGGTGGGTTTATCATGAAGAAGACCTGCCTTGCACCCATGAAATGAACTCGGACTCTATAATGGGTGAAGCACCAACAGCAGCTACGGTGATAGAAACAGGAGCCCGAGCATCAGTAGCTCAGCTCTCAGTGGCCCTGGGAGGCCTGCGGACTGTTTTCAGCCCCTTGCTTTTCCGGGGCCTCTTCTCCTTCTTCACTTGGTGGATTGCTGCCTGCCTTTTCTCCACCTCCCTGTTTGGCCTCTTCTACCATCAGTATCTCATGGCGGCATAGCATCACCAGGCCACTGGTGTCATCAACCCCCCCCTCCAGCTGCACACACACACACAACCGCAGTGCAACTAATGTGTACAGCCTGATCAAAAAGGACTGAGTGGGGGGGGGGGGGCAAATGGAGGCCTACTTACAGCTCAACATCCGCCCCCCTTTCCCTTCCTTCTTCTCTCTGACCACCAGTACAATAACTTCAGTCATATCCTCAGAGCTCCTGGTTCAACTTCCAGTGCTTCCTCCATAGACCATGAACTCTGACATTGTTTTTACATGTGACCACAACTTTTGATCTGGTCAAGAACATTTCTAAACCTTAACAAGACTGTAAGAGTAATCGGTATCAGCAGTGTGTCGGAAGAGCTGTAAAAATAAATAAATACAATAGAATTAATTAATTTTACTAGGTGAAAATCGGTGTGGCAATTCTGATCAGTTACATCATTTTTTTGTGAGGGGAGTTGAATCCATGGTAACTGTTCACAACCGAGCACATGCAATGAGTTTAATTCATCAGCATCTTCAGGTTTTTGACATCTTCTGCTTAGAAAATGCAGGTTCTTTGCAGCATTGTGCACATCAGCAAGAGTCTGGCTTATTTAAACCACAGAGTGCATACATGCTGCTAGGGGCCTGGATGCTAAGAGTCCTTCGGGCATATTCAAGGTCCTAAACCCAATGCACGTTAAAGAAGCTGCATTTAAACCAAAGGATGTCACTGAATCTAGATCTACAATCACCTCAGCTGTTTATGTGTGTGCGTGTGTGCTTTTACATTTGTGGGAAACTGATGATTGCCACACTTAGTCCACATTTGTCTCTTGATTGAAACTTTTAACATATTTTTCAAACTTAATATAATTTGTTGGTTTGTTTTGTTTTTTCCTGCAATGCCTCAGAGAAGAGTCTTACTGTTTGTTGCTAACCGGTGAGCGTCTGTGTTAGAGGAGGGAGGGACAGGCTGGGATGTTCCCAGAATAGCTGCTCGGGTTGTGGCGTCCGTAATAAAAGCAGCGAGAAGCAGTGTTCGACTCAAAGGGTGACATCTCGCTGACTCAAAGCTGATTTCTTTAAATGTGTCTAAATGAACTGAGATAGAGGAGAGACTCTTTTAAAGAAAGGCATAGTTTTGATATCATACTTGCATTGGAATCTTCCTGGTTTTAACTGAGCCATTTTTAGAAGATGTGGGAGATGTGAAGATGATTCAATGGGAGGGACAGGGTCAGGGTTCACGCTTGTGTCTGCATCTACAGCACAAGGCTCTGTGCTGAAGGTCAGGTGAGGAGACGATGTCAGCAACGGTTGATAAGCTACTGCCTTTATATTGTTTCTTTTTACTTCTATCCATTCATTGATTTTAACCTCGTGAGAACAATCTTTGATTTGTATTCTTTTTTTTCCAACAGAACAAATGTTTTGTTTTTTTAATTTTAAAAATGTGTGCCAAGTGAGTCTGACCCCGAGCCCCACCGCGCCTCCTGCTTTTTCTTTTTTCCCCCCACAGGAAAAAGGACAAAAAAAAAGAGGGAATCACTAGTTCTGCTTCACGTAACGATATTGAAGTATTTACCGTTCCTTTGTATGCTGTAATTCTCGGGGGTGGGTGATTTTAAACGCACAAGCAGTCATTGTGCAGATGACACACTGGCCAATGCGATTGTCCAGTTTATTCAGGAATGTTGGGTACGTGGCGCCAGATTAATCGCACGGTGCTGCGGTTCTCTGGCCTGTCATTTCCTTTTGCTTTTAATAAACAATCGAGCTGTAATTTCAAAATTCCAGCTCAGTTTTGTACAGAACCACCATATCAGCGTTTCTAAGCTCCTGATGTCAAAAGTCTTAGCTTTAGTTGTGTGTTTTTAAAGGATGGAGAATATGCACATAATGAATGTATCAATCCTGCCTAATTTCTAGATTTTCTGTTTGTTTTTTATGGAAATTATTTGTTTGATGACTTGATTTAACACCCCTCACTCCTTGTACTTCTTAAACTCCTATCTAATCTGTCTAAATCTGCCCCTCAAGCAAATTGTAATTTATCCTAATGACCAGTTTAATTGATTGATCTGTATTTTTTTTGTATTTATTACACATATTGAGGCCTGTAAACATTTCTCATTTGAATGGCAAACTCTTTTCTTTCGTTGTCGGAGTGTGGTGGGCTAAAATCAGCTTTGAACCTGTGTTTGACGGCGTGGTTCTGATCGGTTGCGAAAGAGTACTGGATGCCTTTATCGGGCATCGCTCCTTCAGTTTGTGTTACCATTGAAAGTGTTTGTTATTCATTGCTGGGTTCACAAAGCAAATTACACACACTGTTGTTCTTTCATGTATTTATTTCTGCTTTAGAGTTTAGTCTTAAATAAATTATGTTCTTTAATTCGTCCTTTTTAGTACGTCCTTGTAGCTTCATACACAACTTTACACAACTGGGACGTCGGTTAATGATCAAAACTTAAGATGCAGTTGACTCATTATGGTCAGAAGATCAGACCAAGCTCTGAAAAGTTAAAAGACGACCTTGTGCATTTTGTTTTGTCTGATTTTCTGGCCATGCCACCTTCTGAAACTTGTTTCCAGATGACCAAAGATGGAAACTCATTTTTTTTACAGGACATTTCTGGTGATATCCCATACTGTAGTAGAGGAACGTGCTCAACACAGACTACACTTTTGTGGACTCTCTCTTCCAAAGGATGCCAGCAGGAACCCTAGAAAGAACAATAAGCATTTTATTATGTGTTTCACTCCCAGTTTAGCTCGTTCTCACAGGCAAATAACTTTTTTTTTGGTGATGGAAAAAGGTGTGGTTTCTGGTAAACTGCTAAATTAATAAATTGCTGATGTTTTTATACACCTTGGCTTTTGCTGCAGAGCTGTTTTTGTGGTGTGGCCTTCATGATTGCATGGGGGGAGGCGGGGGATACAGAGGCTGCTTCATCTGCACTTGAAGACTGTAAGCACATAAGGTCCTCTGTCCAAATCAGTGCTCCAATTGCTTTGGAAGTAAAAGCTTTCCTCTGCATTTACAGTGTCTCAGTTTTGAATCTTCAAGGTCTTCGGAAAGATTAAGTTAAAAATAATTCTTTTTTTATTTCTAGCTTAAAAGGGCTTCGTATGAGAGTGTTTACTCATACTGTAATTGTGTTTAAGGATCTCTCTAATTATAAAATATGTCCTCGTGTAAGCAGGCATTGATTAAGGCGGTCAATGGCCATCGATTTGCTTTTCTTAGTTTGGGGGTCTCCATTCTTGTGGGAATCGTTATCGGAGTAGATGGAGGGATGAAATGACAAATGCTCCCAAACTCTCTTTTCTCTGGGAACAACATCAGGCCAGTTAATACAGGCCTTGAGTGCCATTATCCGCATGAGCGGGAAAACTGGGCCATGGCATTCATTCATAGGTAGACAGATCAATAAGACAGCTTCCAAAACAAACCAGTGGAGAGGTTCCTTTATTCCTCTTGAGTGGGTCCTATTCACAGACGTCCCTTCTCCATAGAGCGGCATGGAGCTCCGATTCAGGAAAGGGAGCATTGATTCCCCCCGCCACACCCCTCCATCCCTAACACAGCCAGAAGAACTGTGAAGCTTCTGAAGGGGCGAAGCTATAATAGTGAGCTTTCTGTCCCGCACAGACAAGTGATCCCATCCTCACGCTGATTGTAAGATGCGGCCGCCATACTTGCGTGATCGACCTGACCTTGTGCCATGAATGGCCTAAAAGAGAGCACTCCACGTGTCTTGAACACTCCCGACCTATTTTTACTTTGGTGGTTTCTTTTTTCTTTTTACATTCTTTATAGCGATACCTCCAAATCATAAACGAGATAAGAAAAACAGAGGTTCCCTGCTGAACTGAATGCTGATTACAGCTTGATTGTCTGATATTAGCATGAAATAAACATCTTAAATGCAATTATTGTCTTTTTATTAGCATGACAACAACTGGATAACAATAAAATAAATTAAAAACCCAGACATTTCAGAGAAAGGGGAGGTCATTTTAACATAAAAACAAACTTGTCCTTAAATTTCACAAAGTCAGGTATTTTATAAGAGACCTTTAAAGATCACATAACGATTCAAACACTTTTATTGACACGTAAGATAAAAGAACATAAACAGGACAGGAGATTTCAGGCAACTTAATTTACATCGATTTCAGGAAATCATAAAGCAAAACATTCAGAATTTTTATTCTCCGAGTCACTGACAAGGCAAATAACACAACTCACAGAAACCCAACATTCAGGCGTAACGCTGTGGATAACTTTGTGCAGTTTTTCACTGATCGTCATCATTGTTCACGTCCCAGCACATAATTAGTATTCTTTGATAAGCTTTCCATGTACCATGACATAATTTAGTTAAAATTCCACTGGTTACCAGTGCAACGCAATAAAGCGCGAGTGGGGGGACTGGAACGATGAAAATCCTACATTTAAATCTCGTCATGGTTAAAAATTTGAGGTCCGCTGCCTTGTGCTAGAAATATGAAACAGCTGACTGCCCTCGTGGTAATCACCACTGCTCCTACATTAATTCATCTCAGATGAGCACTGTTCCTCTGAGGTTTCCATGCTTCATTGTTGTAGGCCTTTAATTAGCAGCCTCCTGATAGACACTATGCCACAGACACACTGCCACAGTATAGCTCCTTCAAATCTGTGTGTGTGTGTCGACATATCATGGGTTTAATGGAATTTCTTCTCTTGAATATTAATGTAAAAAACAGGAATGTTTCACCCCCCCCCCCCCCCTTTTTTTATCAATTAATATTCCTATAGTGAAAGAAGATGTATGGACAGATGGACACATTAATACTGTTGTGTACTACTGAGTTGTAGTATTGGTCTTTTAAGTGTAACACATGGGCAAAATATGCGATTATGAATCTTCTGCCCATTCACTGTACAGTTTTGCATCATCTTTTCTAAGGTGAGCTAACAGATGTGTCAGTATGTTCGTGAATCCGAGACACTATGGCATCTTAACTCACCAAAAGCGAGTGAATTTCATACTCTGTGTCTTGCATATGTAATCCACTCTTTGCGAGACAAACTTTGCTTAGTCGAAGATTAACAGTTCATTCCGAATTAATTAGCAAAAGCTTAATGTCTTGTGGTGAAAAAAAAGCAGTGCATTAAGCAGAAATGTAATAGATTTTTTTTCCTAAAGGGATTCACATGAATAAATCAATTAATTATATATTTAAAAAAAAAAATTCTGTGTCCCGTTTTTTCCTCAGGGCAAATTCTACTGTATGTAGATGCCTTAACAATACAAACCAACAGAGTGGACTGCCCTCTAGTGCCACCAGCTGAGTGTGACAGTATGTGGAGCTGAGGGGGGGGGGGCGTCTTGGGGGTGGGTGGTGGAAGTGGGAGAGCCTGCTTGTTTGGAGCATTAGCAGAGTGCCTGTTTTTCAGTGCCATCCAATGAGAGAGCACCTGGGTAACTCGTTCACACATCCACTGGAACAAGGTGGAGAATGCAAATGCTCCGAGATCAAGGTTTCTCCTTGGCAGCGGTGCGGCACTTGTTTCTCTCCTTTCATGTCCGAATGATGATGGTGATAATACGAGGGGAGGACAGGCCTCAGATTGAGCAAAAGGGAGGCTGGGGAAGGATGGTGGGGTGCAGGGGGAGGGATGAGCAGTGGTGATATCTTTGATATGGAATGCTGCATCATATGATATTAGTGTCATTCATGCAGCTTTTTGATTGACACTTTATTAGGAAAATTGTGAGAAATGCACTATTGTCTTCATCTATTTTTCATCTTTGAGTTGCTGACACTCTGATGCACTTTGGCAAATGTGGCGCTCGAACTAGGACAAAGCAGCTGCAAGTATGCATCACACTTTCTTCTTGGGGATTTTCTCCCTTCTACTCCAATAAAGGAAGTAATATAGTAACAAACATTTTTTTTTTACATAATTGCTCCCTTTGTGGTTGAGCATTCACAAATGCATTTATATAAACACACACACACATACACACGTCCGCACGCGTAGACTCGCACACGCCACTAAAACCTGCATCACTTTAGCTCAGTGGACCCTGTTGTTTTGCGTGCCTCAGGTCGAACAGAGTTAATTTTCGGAGTTATATTTTATTAGGATGATGATGCACATTGCATTCACGGAGCACTTCAACCTCCAGGTCCTCCCACACATTGCTGTAAAGCCAGCCTATGTTCCTAATTAAGACAATGTGGCTGCGCGCTGTTTTCAGGAACTAAGACTGATTTGAATGAAGGCTGCAAATTCTGAACATTGCTCCGGGTAAAAGCGAGAAATTTATTTTAAGCCGGTCAATTAGCAGAAATGCAATGAGTGGCTTCTGCAGGTTTCCTCACGGATCTGTTAAGATTCATAAACATGCAGTCGATGTGTAGTTGTCAAGGTGGGGGGGGGGGGGGGGGGGGTGGGAGGGTGTCGAAACTATTCACAATCAGAGAATACTTTGTGGTGTTGACTTGGTGATATATTGTCTAATATTGAAAGGATATTTCAACAGTAATATCTTGGCTGTCGCTGTATGTCTCTAATATAAAAAGGAGAAAGGTTTTGTATATTTACTACCGTGTCACCTATTTTCTGCAAAACTCACTGACCGAATAACCACAAACTAGGTCATTTTCATACATTTTTAACCCCCCTGCCCAAAAAAAGGAAAATCAAAGCACCGCCGTGTTCGGGGAGCGAATTTGAACCTGTTTGCACGGAGATCACACGCTGACATCCTGTTGCTCCAAGTGACCTCTGACCCCTCGCCATGACCTGCATTTGAAGGAGATAGGAAGGTCAGTGGAGTATTTTAGAGTGCTCCCAAGGGAAACCGGGCCCTGGACACTGGAACCCAGCCTCTTTTCACACACACACAAACACATACCGAAGCTCCAGCCTCCTTTACCACACAGTCTGCTGAGAAGACATGGAAGTGTGAATTTACAAGAGAAATTGCTGTTTGTGAGGGAGACATGGAATACATATTTATGCTGTATATGCATCAAGACTAGATGTTTTTGCAAAAAGATGTATGCAAAATTATTTGTGTGTGTGTGTGTGTGTGTGTGTGTGTGTGTGTGTGTGTGTGTGTGTGTGTGTGTGTGTGTGTGTGTGTGTGTGTGTGTGTGTGTGTGGTTTTCTCCCCCTGTTCTTAAGCAGGCTGCATATACACTCAAGAGACTACCTATGGGAGAAAAAGAAAAGCGAACTTTCCCCCCTCGTGCAATATTTCACTTAAGAACATGAAAAAAGAAGAAAAGCTATAGAAAAATGTAGCACACTTTCATCATTATCAATTTTGTTTCTAATGAAAGATTGAAAATTATACATCACTTTTAGCACATTATGGAGAAGGGATATAACATAAAAATGCTAAAAAAAAATTTGAGGGTATTTCTTTTATTATTCCTACAAAAAGACTATTATCTGGTAGTGGTGAATGCATATTAAGCAAGAAAAGCAACTATCATTCATCTTCTACAATGCATAGCTGTAAATTATGGCATTATCTCTGCTGCCATAGAGGAGAAGAAAGGAAGGGCTGGGGCGCAGATGAGGGAGGGTGTTAAAAGTAAAGAAAATGGTGTAGTAAAATAGGACAAACCGCTCCACACGTACACACTTCAGCGTGAGGCCAATGAGAAATATAATGCTTGGCCTTATCCATCCGGGCCTGTCAGATTTATTTCCAACATCAAGGGGTTCTCTGCGCTCTCCTACTCCATCCATCAGTGACCTGTCTGGAGGTTGTGGACGAAGGCTCGGGGTGGACGGCTAAAGGAGGCTGGAGGAGGGTGCGCGTATTCCCAGAGTACGCTGTGGAGCGAGGGAGGCATCTAAAGCAGGAACGGTTGCCAGGGCGCACGGGCCTGTGGCATTCTGCTCTGTCTGGCATCCCAGTGTGCAATAGGAGCACCAGTCACCAGTGGAGGTGAAAAGCGCTGTCACAGAGATGAAAGGGGGCTTCCCCCCGTCCTCTGATCTGCGAGAGGAAAAAAATGAAAAAGACAGACGAATATGGGGAGAGCGAGCGAGAGAGCTGGAGAGAGTTTTAGAGAGCGTAAAATCGCTCTCACTGTATTTCATGTCAATATGTCTCACATTTGAAATCCTTATTATAGATTGGGTGTGGGGAAAAAAAAGGGATGTGCTTTCTTTGTTGAGGGACATGTTCCATCACACACGAATATTCACGCGTGCACACACCCTTGCCCAGGCGCCTGTGCCACACCACCCACCTCTGTCGTTCTGCAATGTGTAACCTAGCAACTATTTAATTAAAATAGCATCAGCAAGGATAGAGGGCCCCCCCCCCGCAAGGATTTCCTCCAATCTCAATGCTCTTCAGCACACCATGAATCAAAAGTGACGCCATGTCTGCCACTATTTTGTACCCTTCACGTCCCCTTCTTTGTTTCTCCATTTGGTTTATTTCCACAAAACTGGCTTGCCTCCGTGACACTTGATTGGTCGAATGTGCCTTATGTCATACATCTAACGCACCCACACCACATCTACGCCTTAACTGGCCAGAGATTTAACGCAGGACATTATTATGCCACAGAGTTGTACAAACAAGGCCATCACCTTTCTGTCCTTCAGAGTAGTCTATCAGGAATAATAGAGCGCTCTCCTCTTCCAGCCCTTCTCCACCTCCTCCTCCTCGTCCTGCTCTTCTTCTTACCCCCTGTGCCTCCTTTTCTCTTTGTATGCCAAATCACAGCATTCCCCGTTTCAACCTAAAAAGAGGCGCCTCTTACCATGCTCTACATGTGTGCCAAGATCGGGCAATGTGGAGCAATTAGAGGAAATGTGAATCAGCTCTGCGCGTCAGCGTACATCACACTCACTGTCACTCAAACCACATCCATGACTCCTTGTCTCTGAGAAACAAACAATGGAGCGATATTCCGGTCTATGGCTGTCAAAACAGAAGGCCCGCTCTCTGTTTCGCTCTCCTTTTCTCTCCCGTGCTCTCCTGCAGCTAATGGATACCCTGATGTGTCACAGAGAGGTGAAGTTATCTATCCTTTCTTGATTTTCTTTAATATAACACTCCATATAGGGCAGGTGCAGCAGAAGGATACACATAGCTCTTTTCACTCGCTCTCAATAGGAAGACCTCCGTCATTACTTAAGAAGCAATGCAATGAAAGCCATAGTAAATGGCTTTAATGATTCAACCTCCAAATGGGTACATTATAGCTTTGACCTCTATCTTAGGTACCTTGACGCTTTCCAGAGGAAAAAAAAAAAAAATTACATATTTCTATCTTTTTACATCCCTTTCCTCCTCTTTTCTCACATACACTACTTCCATTTCTGCAGAACTACAAAACTACCCCTGACACTGCAATTCAAACACAGGCATTTAAAAAGGGAAAGAGTTAAGAAATGTAAAAGGATAAAAATCTCATGTGCACTTCTAACAGCCACTGAGAAAAATTGCTTTAAACCCAATGTAAGGGCCTACCGCCATTGAACCATTTCAATAAAATGTATCAGTGAATGAAAATCCTCTCGAGATGAAGAATATAGTGGAATTTGGGAATTTATCCGAGTTCAATAGGAATTAAAACTAAACCGATTTTTTTTCCATGAAGTTATTTGCTTCAAATACTGATATTAAAAAGTTTTAGATTTCTATGAGCCTCTTTGATCCATATGTTTTGTTTTTTTTCAAAATCCGCTTTCATTTTCTGCTTAGAAATCATGAATGTTACATTAATGACCTTTTATATAAAGAGAAAGGGAAAAACATGGGATGCTGCTTAAATAATACATGTAACACAATGATAATGTTTCCAAGGGGCAGTGTAAAATGTTCACGTGTTCATAAATGTACATGTGCATTTTGTATTTCTATGATTAAGTCTGCAATCATCTGAATTCACTCTTGCCCGTAGCCCATATAGCCTGTGTAAATCTCAGAGAATGTATGTTCACACACTGATTTGCATAATAGCACATGATTTTGACAGGCAGGACGAGAAAGAGGGACCCCTTGACATTTTTATAATGGCACTTTACAGGGCAGACAAGGTTGGGGGTAGGGTGGAATATGAGAGGCAGCACTAGTGGAACACAATATAGGCACCTCGAGTGTAGCTGGCACTCCTGAAGCTGGACAGTGACCTATGGAACGTGTGAACGTTTTGTTAATCAGAACGGTACGTCTCACTTGAAAATTGCGAGAAAAAAAACAAACCAAAAACATAAAGGGTTTTTTTTTTTTTAAATTAAAGCAAATTTCACGTGTTTTCGTTTTGCTGTTTAATCCAAAGAAAAACTTTTCTCTTTTTTTTCTGCTGAGCATGTAGAAACAGGCTGTTTAAAATTGCGCGCGAGCTGACTGATGAAGGAAAAGTAGCTCATAATTCGTTAGTGTATCACCTCCGCACTGGGTTACATCTCCGGAGATATTAGTTTTGATGCCCTGGAAAATAATTCTAATTCTTCACAGATGAGAATTTCACATTTCAGGCAAAATAAGCAAGTCTCTCAGAGGCTCTAACCTCGAAACGTTTAAGACTGAACCTAATTCGTCTGTGCTCTGATTGTGGAAATGATATAGTTCATACGTGTTGAATAAAGAATTTTACAAGAAACCTCAGCACATGCATTTACCACCATGATTGCATCAGTTTGCGTCAAACTGAGTCCCTTGTCGATACCAGCGACATTGATCGAGTTCCCAATCACAGAATGGGGGCATGTATGGCCGATACTGTGGTCTGTGGGAGAGGCCACCAGCAAATTAAAAGGTCACAGACTTTGATGGCTTTCTCTTTGTCCTTGACACACGCCCCTACGTCTTGTCTGGGTGACACGTGCAACAATGCAGTTTCTTTTAGTCGTTCCCAAACAAGCTCAGACAATGCTGCGGCCTAAGGCCATATGCTTTGCCTGTGGCCATCCACAAGTTCCCCCACCCACCCACCCAGCCCCAGCTATTCATCCGTGGGAACGTGGGGTATAGACAGAAAGGGTTGTCTGGAATGAGACCCTTCACACATCTCCAAAGATAATTATTAGTCATATAGTCTGAGACTTGGCAGACACAAAAGCGCCGATCAACAGAAGCCAGTGTGATGTAGCCAGCCACGAGAAAGTAAATCAGACAGGATTGTTTCCACAGTAGTGATGGAGACAGCAGACGGCAGCTGAAGAAGAATCTGTAGTTTAATAGATAAAACTACTCTAATGTATTAATTACAGGCTGTTATCTGATTCCATTGTGTGTGCTTTCAATTAAAATTTGAAACGATCTTTTAACAGAGCAGTAAGATGATGTTGCTGGCAGACTCGCGTCTTGATTTCACATAATACCCAACAAATTATCTCCATCCTGTTTCTAGATGCATCTGCTTTATTCTGCACTCTTGAGCCCCTATTTTTAAACCTGGTCGCACATCCGTCTCACTCCACGATTCGAATCCCACTCATCCCAACAAGCATGCACACTCTCACACGTACACAGACACCTCATTAAAATGCATAAAACCCGTACATGAACACACACACACAGCCCTGGCACATGCATTAATTAGCACACTGGTAACAAGCTAGCCTCTCCATTCACACCCTGAGCCTCTTTCATTAGCATGACAGTTGCTAGCAGCGTTCAGGGGCCCCCAGGCTGCAAGGTTCTCTCCTCTGGGCCCCTGATTAAAGGGTGAACTCCTAGGACGCAAAGCTCCCGATTCCTTTCATCATCGCACCCATGCAGAGTCTCTTGGATGATCCCGAGACCGCAAACTGTCAAGTGTACCTGTTTCTATGGGTCCGTCCCCCTTTTCCATCTCTTTCTCCTACATCTTTCCGTCCTGCATCGTTCCTCATCTCACTCACTCAGACCCACTACAGTGTACTTTCTTCCATCTTGGTCTAATTGTCACCTCACCTCCTATGTCTCTACAGACCCTTATGGGCTTCTAATATATGTATGCAAAAGGGGGAGGCCTGGCTGGTGTCAGTCTTCTCTTTGCACATTGATGCAGATCACAGGGGCATATTATTTCAGATTGGCTCTTGGATTCACAATGGCAGCCCAGGTGACCCAGAGAAGAGTGCTCATTCTACGAAGGCTTATCCTTATTTCTCACTCCTATAGAACCACCTTTCCCCTTCACAGTGGTGAGAGATCCGGACAGCCTTACACCTGACATACAAGGTGGCTATCATCTCCAGGCCTTGCCCATCAGGGTCTCCCTCATCCAGTCTGGATTTCAAGGCAAAACGTCTCATTAGCCGTGGTCCTTGAAAGAAGGGCACTCAATTTCAAATTCAGTTACACATTCCCTTTGAATGGAACTGGAAGGCAAAGAAGAAGAGAGGGAGAGGGGATGGAGAGAAAGAAGGCTTGGGAGACAGTCTCAGTCGAAGGCTGAGGCCTTGGACCCAGAGGGAGGGAGTGCAGAGAGGGGAATAAGGTCTGCTGAGGCAGCCATAATTTCACGCCATCATTACCTCTATGGGCTGGAGATTTATGCTAATGCTATTTCAGAGAAGTAGTGCTGGACAAAACGGGTTTAGAGGGTCAAAAGGAGCTGTGTAGTTGCCTGTACCTGGTTTTCAGTTGGTTAAGCTAGTATTGCATGTGGGGGGCTGTTTTGTTTGTTTGTTTTTTAGAGGTCCACTCTGACTAATTTATAGTCTGGGTTTTTTCTTTTTTTGGCCTTTGCCAGATTAAAAGGAAAAGTTTGCCATGGGAGACAACACTCCCCAATCACTCATGTCTTAAATAGACAATGACTGTGCTAAATAAGACACGGTACTCTATTTAAGCTTACCACTAACATCCATTTCATCCGCTCATGTCACTACACTTCTCAGACAAGTCAAAACTCCATCAGAGCTTCACACCATCCTAGACAGAGGTGAAAATCAGATTTGGCCCCATCCTCTTCCCATGAAGAGCCGAGAGCACAGGTGAACGTCTTGCCAGGATTGCTCTCGGCCGAGCGGTCTAAGATTCAAGATTTGGACCCCACAAAGCTCCACGATAGCCTCCTGGAGTTCAAGAAGGCTGGTCGGAGCGCCGCGCAGCAACCGCGTACACCCACTATCAGTCACTAATGATGGTTGCATGGCAGAGGTTACATGCAGCAGGGGGGCAAGCAGACTTTCCTCCTAACAAGGAACAGTCACAGAGAGAGACAGGTCAGAGTTTGCGAGGGCTGTGCAGATAAGATAACACATCGCGCGCAGATGAAGAAAATGTCACGGACGGCCTCTTCTGCCAGAGCAGAGCGAATAATTAGGATCGGTTGATGTTATTAAAAATACACAGGGGTTCTGATATCCCGCAACACTCAACAAGACGCAGCAGCACAGAGGGTGCAGCGCAATAATGTGGGAATCAATTAGCGCTGACCTTTCAGCACGTTCTCATTCTGACCTATCGATCATGACACCTCTTGATCCTTCTTTTCACCGCGTTCTGATGCAACCGCAGACATCAGAGATGAGATCAGTGACACAGGGTCGCACCATAGTGAGACAGAAGGTGGCGGATGGATAGTTATCACGAGGACCACCTGTCACTCCTCCAGCCTTCCTTCGTGAACGTCATCACTGACAAGCGCCACAGGAGGTCAGGCCGTGATAAAGCTGAACCTGTTAGTTAAGGGTAATGACACAGGAACTTTAGATTTAGCCTTTAACAGGTTTCAGAGCAAACACTAAAAGCTATTTTGACATTGTAAACAGGGGAAGTTCTTCTGTCTGCACCAGGGGTGTCAAACATAAGGCCCAGGGGCTAGAAGGAGCCTGACAAAGATTCCAGTCCAGCCTGTTGAAAAGATTTGGAAAACATGAAGGAGGGCCTAAATTTCTTAACTCTATTGTTATAAGTTTAACAGCTTTTCCTGCTGATAAAGATCTTGCCCATATCTATTCATACTACATACTTAAAATGTGTTTTACAGTCTACTATAGAAATTTCAGTTTTAACAAAAGGAAAAAAAAACTTTATGCTTTATAAATATGGGACAAAGTGCACCAAAACATGTTCTGTAATTTTACACATTTATCATGTAGAAAAACTGAAATGTGCTGTAAATGTGGAGTTTCACTCATTTGGCCCACTTAGATCAAAGTGGGCTTTATGTTTGACATCTGAGGTCGACACCATCAGCTACACCTGGATAATTACACAAGCATGACTATTATTAAAGTATTTGTTAAATTACATAATTCAGGAATAATAATACGGAATTTATATTAAAAATAATAATAATGTGTTACAGATCAAGACCAGCGTTTCAGTACAGTGTGCCCATGTTCTAACATTTACGGCTCTAACTGCTTTTTGTCACTTTTAAAAGTTGGAGACACACTAGTACCCAGCAGCCGAGCGCACATCAAAAATCTGTTTCTGCTTTGTTAAGAATACAGCGGAACTTTGGACAATCTCCCTTGCTGATTATTTTAAGTGATGCATTTTCATGCACATACCGAACAAAGCTTTTCATGTTGGGCCGAAGTCATTTGTCACTTGCGGGGCCTGGATTGAGCGCCGAGGACGTCTGCGTGACATTTGGCTTCTCTATCAGTATGTTTTACCCACTGTATTTCTCCGCTTTTGCACAACCGACTGCCAATCAAGATAAGGCTATACATTAAGTAGATGATTTGATTTTCAGGCAGAAGAGTGCTCTTCACCTCCGGATACTGATACAAATTTGTGGAAGTGTGTATACTTTAACATAATGGCTGTCAAAAGTCAATTTCTCCCTCCTTAAGCCATCTCTCATTGCCGCAAATCGAACTGTGCCACACAGACAGAAATAGAGAGAGAGAGAGAGTGAAGAAGAAAGTGTGTCGGTGCTGCAACAGCTGCTGTCTGTTAGCAGTACGGGAGGGTGAGCACTTTTGCCCTACGGCACACTGCAGGGGCTAAAACGTTCCTCCACATCTACGCAGGCAGCTAAGAGACTGGAGGCATACACGGGATTACATCCTGTGCTATTGCCCTAGGCAGTCACCAGGAGAGGCCCTCACACATACTGCAAAAACGCGCGCACACAAACACACAAACATGCAACATAGTAGCAGTGAAGTGAAGCCACATAAATGCTCACCAATGTGCACAAATTGCTAAATTGTGTACTTACTGCATATTCTAATTTTTTAAAACACACACACAGGCACACACACATCTATCGTAAGGCGCATCCACATTTTGATTTCTTTTGGTCATCAATGACACTTCATATGAGACTCTTTTCCTGAGGCAGTCTGCAGGTTAATAAATAAAAAAAGGAATTCTCACAGGAAGAAGTGAGTGTGTGACTTTTAAAAGGGTTTTATTTGAGGAACACTTGATACAAAGTTCAGAGACTTACTTAAATATTGTGAAAGCTGTATATCAAGTACCAAATTAGGACTAGTTACTGTATCTGTAATGCAAGAAGAGAAAAAAAAAGTAGTTTCCTCCCTGTGTTGCAGTGCCCAAGGTGACATATCTGCCTCCTTTACAGCTCAGAGACACACCACAAACACACACATACATTCACACACACACACCCAGCAGGAGTTTGGTGGTGAACAGATGAAAGTATCTTGCCTGCACTTTTCTTGGCATTGTGCAGGAGGGCCCAGGGGGGTGTTCTCAACTATCTGGTACATATACAACACTCCTCAGACAATCACACACAACCGCGCAGAAGCAGAGTAGTGTGGGCTATATATTGTAAAGAGAAAAAAAAACTTTCACTAAGTCCCGAAAGGTCAAATCGGGTCAAAAAATGTGCACTAGTTAGTAACTCGAGCCAGGAGAGAAAACTCATTTCTACATTTTAAACACATACTCATTATGTAAGAAACTGTCCCCAGCGGAGGGAAAGATTAAAATCCAGCGAAAAGATTAAATTCCTTGGCTGTGATTTCAGGTACAGTTCAATATTGCACATCTTTGAAATGAATCCTCATCCTGGTTTAGGTGAGTTTATGCCTCACCTTGCACCTTTTGATGTGTTCTCTTCCACGCTCAAAGAGAGATATAAAAAGAAATGTCAGAAACATTTCTCTTACTCTTTCAACCCTTGTGCCCATTAACAGTTAGTGCTCGGAGTAATTGTGATTTGAATGTAACCCCAAATCTGTTTAATGAGAATAATGATCCATAGAGGGAGCACAGGTAAAGTGCTTTTAACGAGAGGGCCCTTATTTTACCAGACGGAGAGGAGCAGAGAGGAGCGGTGCTGCCATTTCACTTTCAGCTACAAAGCAGCGCTTCAAATTGTGCAGACGAGACTTCATTTGCTCTTATCTGAGAGTGTATAGGTCCTCCAGAGTGAGAGTGCACGGAGTGAAAATGTGAGGGGATGGTGGGTGAAGATGTATAGAGCGCACAGCACCACGGAGAGATGTGAAAACTCAAATTAGCTGAATATGAGAAACGGAGGAAGTTGTTAGACATTGCAGCTGCACGCTCAGGAGCGCCGGCTCCACAGTTATGTCCTTCTCCAGACAAACCTCGAAAGATATTCTGTCGTGAGGAAACAGCTATGATATTCATTTCACTGGGACTCTATACATAGACTTTACATTAAGGGTGTCAAACATGTGACCCAGTGGCCAGAACTGGCCTACCACCTGGCTTTGTAAGCACGAAAATTGCAGTGAAGCTATTAATAGTTACGATTTTTCAATAAGATACACGATATTCACTGTGAGATGAATATAGATTCACTACATATGTACCAAAATGTATGTAAAGTTAAACACATTTGTAGATCTTGATAAATTGTTTACATAAAAAAAAACAACAACAACAATATAATATATTTGTTTAGTTTATTTGAAGGTTTTATACTTTGTGTAGAGCCACTATGCTCTGTTATGAACATGTAATAAGACATAATATTGAAAAATAAAAATATTTCAGCCTATTTTACACGTGGTTCATTAAATTTGAATGTCTATTTTTAGCTCATTGAATTAAAAGAAAGGTAAGTGATTATGCATTCATTTAAAAGTAAGTTTGATGCACCTGTGTATCATATATCATAACATAATCATTTGAGGGTTCTTAGTATCCCAGTAAATGTGTTTGCATTACTGCAGTGTAGCAGCCATCACCACAAACCAAGTGTTACATCTACTAAATTTTAAAGAACAAAAATATACATTACATACATTACATGAAAATTGTGTCTCCACTACACTTACACACATTTTGCTACTATAACAGAGAAACCGATAAAGCATAACCAAGCATTGTTCTTTTAATTCATCCGCTTCATCCTAGTGTGATGTGTTTATCGTTATAACATTTCAGTGCTTTATATTAAACCTTATACCATATATTTTATATATAAATATATTTATGCTATTTTTATAGTGAAAGCTCCATATATTGAAATGAAACATTTGCCAGCAAACAAAAGTCTGGCTGTTTCTCTATGAGGAGCTCTCAAATCAATATATGTATATAATTACGTGCTTTATCTGATTGTTGGGGTTATCCTTCAATATTGTGTAGTCTTTACCTTACAGGATAAGGAAAGTAAGTACGTACGTAACTAAAACTTTTTAAGACAAGAATCTATTACAAAGTGTTTTACAAGGGTATTAAAAATACATCACACAGAAACACCATAATTCACAAGAACATTATCCAAACGCCTGTCGAAATAGATGTGTTTTCAGCTGTGTGTGTGTGTTTTTTTAAAGAAGCACACTGGTTTTCATGAATTGGTGTTATGAGGGGAAAAACTGGATTGGACTGAATTGCAGTGCCTTTGGATTGATTTTCATGTTGTAATAAAACCAAACAGATGACTTAGCAAACTCGTCATTTAGCAGTCACCCTTGGTAGAATTCCTGGACTTGAGGATCAGGATGCTGAAGACCTCAGTACCTTTGTCAAGCCCTGACAGCTACTACCGTACATAAAAAACAATATCAAATAATGAAAATAATGAAGCCAAACAGATTAATTAGTGAGCCCTAACACTCAGTACAGTTCCTGGAATAGGGGCCTAAAATGTGTAATATTCATTATTTTCTACTGACAGTGCTGGCCTCACCTGGGCTACAATGTGGTATTGGTGTTATTGTGACACTGAGTTGTGCGTCCGAGTGGATGCATGTGTGTATACAGATACGTGCACCAGTGCATCTTTGTGTTTTTCACTTCAGAGGAAAAAAACTCAGAATTATAGCAATATAGTGCAATCTGTGCTTCAGTCATAGCAGATGTAAATATATATATATATATATATCTGTGTGTGTATATATAGCCCTGTATATTTTAGTCAGTGCCATCCTTGTCTAAATCTCCTGGTCTTCCATTACCCAGGGATAGAAATCCTACTGAGGAACTACAGCCAACTTGAATGCCCTCCCCCTATACAACAAAGCATCTTGGACAAGAGAAATACTGCAGGAAACCTTTGAGGTTGGATTGAATGAATGAAAAAAGAGAAAATGTCACCAATTCCATCTTCGAAGATTTGAGATAGAGGGTCTGACAATGAAGGTACATCAAAGGGAAATGCAGACCCCACAGTCTTCAAAAGCCACCGTGAGCACATGCAGGGTTATTAAATAGATGAATATTGACAGTGGTTTTCCTATTTGAGGTGAACGGCACCTCAGCTATCTCCACAGATCCAACAGGACCAAGGAGATGGCAAGCGCAGCCTGGAGCTCTCCACCTCCTAGCCATTCACAGCAGCCTTAATTGACAGGCGAAACCGTAGAACGGCTCGTCCCCCCACCCCCCACCCTCCCCTTAACCGCACCCCCTCACCCCACCTCCACCCCCCGTGCAGCCAACTTTGCTCACTGGACCAAGCTGCTGCTGCTGAGCCAATCGGAGGATGTTTTGTTTGCTGAACTCCGATACGTCCTTCAGCACTTTGGCCCCATTCATCTCCCCAAACAATCCCCTTAAGAATTTAACTGGTGGGCAAACACACAGCACATGGGTAATGAAGGGGGCACCTTGGCTGTCTGTGTGAATATTTACCCTGCCATCAAAGGAGGGGCATGCATATAAATCTCTGCCTGCACTCCCAAGTTCAGGTTCAGGCTTTGGGAGTGCGGGAGGCGAAGCGAGAAAGACGGCTAGTGAATAGTCTTCAGATCTCACAGCCTATGGGATGTGATAGAGCTTTAAACGTATGGAATATGATAGCAAATTAGCTTGGTTTGTAACTCTGCAGGCACACAGAGGTTGTTTAAAATGTCAGATCCATGAATAAATACATCTGAAAATAAAATGGCACCCTCCCACGCATCAGGACTGCTCAACAAGAAATACTGTAGTGCATCCAAAGCAGCCAGGACTTCTTCTTTTTTTTCATATCTAAAGGTTTTGTGGCCTCATCCCGCAATGAAAATGAAACAAAGTTTGGTTTTGAGTTTGCGAGAAGTTGTGACCTTTTCTGCGATGTTCTATTCAGTTGTTTAACACCTGATAAACCAGCGCGATTCCATTGTTCAACACCTGATAAACTCAATTCGAAAGGGGCCAGGAAACAATTCTGCTAAAGAGAGCAGCAAGAAAATAGCTGCAATCAGCCACTAGATTGCAATGTTTTGTCTCCGATTTGGAAGAGTGGAGAGATTCTATCAGGCCAGTTCTTGTGGCTGATATGCTACTGGTAATACGTTCAGCCCAGGTAAACTCACAATGGGATGAATGGACATTTTATTGAAACTTTTATATATAGCATTCAGGAACCGGCATGGTCTGCTGGAGACAAACAAACTGTGCTATTCGCTTTTTCTTCATGTGTAAAAATTCCAATCTTTACCTGTTCTCTTCCTCTCCTCCGTCAACCTTGAGCAATATGTATGTGCACCATTAGTCTTTGTTAGGAAGAAAACAATCGTGAATTAAATGGACTAAATGGAGTTGTGATGAACGTAACAAGCAAACGTTGTAGAAACGAGAAGAAATAAGAGAACAGAATTTTTTTCCACATTCATAATATTCTCTGGCGATGACCTAAAACAATGTAAAATATCTTTTTTTAAATTTTAGTTTAGTTTTTGTTTATAAAAAACAAAACGGCTGCCATTCTTAACCACGCATTCAAGAGGAAAAAAGGAGGAAGAGAAGTGACACCATCCGAGTGACTCTCCCTCAAGATCCTCAGCTGCTCCTGCCTTTGCTCTCAGCGCTAGTCATGTGTGTATCCGTGTTATGTAAGGCCATCCTTTCTTATTCTTTTCTCAATGCTGGCAAGCTCTGAAATTCTCACATAAAGAATATTAAAATAATTTAGGATTTGTAGACAATCCCAAACCTTCGATGCTGGTTTCTACCATTGCTGATTCATCATTTTCAAATCTTTACACACTTTTTTCCTGCACTGGCCAAAGCTACGTAAAAGCCCTGTGACATCATTGATCTTCCTTACCCAATAATATAATTAGCCGATAATATAATCAAAAGACAAGAATTTATTGCCGTCATGTAAAATATTCATTGTGATATTCATATATACCTGCTGAGGTGTGGAGTCACCCACACATTTTCTCCCTCTTTCTCTCTCACACACACACACACACATATGCACACACACGCACAAACAAAGCCCTTTATACAGTCTTCCACACCAACACTCCTCTTGGGGCCAATACTGCAATACTGTGCTCCAAAGCCCTTTAGAGGGGCAGCAAGCCGGAAAATGACCCCATGCTGTCCCCGCTCGTCTCAGCCCCGCCTGGTTACGCCCGTTTCCCAGGGACCCGCTGAGGGTCCAACGCCCCTAGGCCTCCCTCTCACGCCACTCTACCTCCCAGGGCCAAACGTTAATGGTGTGGGGGGGAGGAGGGCTGCTCCATGGACAATGGCTGCCAGGAAACGTGGGAAAGAAATGTCACAAGGCTCTCTGACAACCAAGGTTCGACCCCCTGACCTCAGGGGCTGGTCCCACTGGGCCTCTTTATGTAAACAGAGGGTCTCCAAAGAAAAGAAAACCCTACGCTAATCAGATTCATAACCCGTGTGAGAAAATGTATAGAAGCCAAGGTGTGATGGACTTAAGTCTTAACTGGTGGCTGCTTATTAGTATATTCTTTTCTTGCATCACGTTTGTATTTACAAACTGCTGCTGAACACGTTTATACTTTACTGCAATCACTGGTTCAGTATTGTTTAAATATAACACTGGAAATGCACTGTAGTCTTTAACTGGGGTCACTGGAGTCATTAACAGGCTGAGGACAAAAAATTTTACAAGAGCCTGATGTTTGAACTCCTTGTAAACAGTCCTGGTCATTTAACCTCTGACCTTTCAACAGTGTCTTCTCAATCTAGCCACTGCCTCTCTCCATATGGTCAAAGAAGGTCAAGTGAGGGTATGGTCAGCCGCACTTGCCCTCAAAGATTTTGGTTTGAAAGGGCCGGAGTTACTGGGTGGACACAGGCAGGGTGGTTACTGTGTAATGGTAGGGGACAAATTGCTGTGCAGTGGGGGTTAAGGAGAAAATGAAAAACCCAGACCCCCTTGCAAAGTGTTGCTGGTGAGAATGGTGTTTCTTTGTCGTCGTGCCACAAAGCTCACACCATTTAAATTCTTTTAAGTGCCACTGTTATTGGTTTGCGTAAAACATTTCACATTGCTTCAATTGTTGGGCTTTAAAAATTGTAAAAATTTTAGATTTGCGCTCTCGATTTTTTTTTAACAAGATTGTTAAAATCCCCCCCACCCCACCGTACATTAACATCTTACCAAGTAATTCCTTTAAATGACAGTACCTCTTCAGTCCCCAATAAACTAGTACTTGTGTTTTCTTTTTCACGGGTCACGTAATTATCGTGATGGGCAGTGAGGCAGCTGGTCATCCTATTTACAGACAACGGGCCTAATCTGTTTGCTTAAGACCCTTGACGTGGTTCTATTGGTGACCGCATTGTTGCAGGAGCACATGTGCGGGTAAGACCACTATGGTCACTAGAGGTCAGAGTTCGCAAACCAGACATTATAACCTCATTCCCAGGAGACGCCTGCTGATGAACTCCCAGGCTAGTTAATGGACATCATTGAAAACTTGGGCCTGACACGTTAAGGATAGGTTAGGATTAGGGCTCAAATAAATACCGGCATGGGGTTTAGTGAGGTTAGGTTTAGGATACGTTTCACAATGAAATGGTAATTTTCAGTCAATAATTAGGACCAAAAAAGCAAAACAAATGATATCAAATAGTCAAGTGGTGGTAGCCACAGATGCACTTATATGCATTAGTGCTGTGCGCACCTGTATCATAACAGTAGTTGCACATGTCCATGCTTAATAACAGTCAGATGTACAAGCGACCTTGGTGGACTGTGATGTTACAGTACAAGCAAATACACTGGGTCTTCTAGCAACTAAAGCAGTTAAACCAAGGAATCCCCAGTCCAGCACCAGTTAACTCAAAGGACTATGATGGAAAGCAGTGTGGAAGCTATTTGACAAGAGGGCAGTCATTTTCACTGCAGAACTATGAGTGGGAAACAATAATTAACTCTCGTGATAGGGTCTTTAGAGGGACAACCTTTGAGGATTATCTTCTTCCATCAAGGATAGCAAGGCTAACAGTTATGCATGGAAATAAGAGGCCAACATTTCCTGACCACTAGCTACATTCAGAATTAGCATCTTAATATGTGTTTTTTATTCATATGCACATTTTTCACTGTACTTTTTATTTGAATTAGCAATGAGTCGGTTGTGTTATCCATCAAACGCATCTACGAAAACTTCCTGCACTTTCCACCTCACTCCTGCCTTCTTGTCATCTCAGCCATCAGTGTCCGCACCACCACCGTGACAGCATTCAAACTCAGAACCTACGCAGCTTATGAGCATAGATGAGACACTGCATTGTCCCGCAGCTCCTTTTAACCCCCATGATCATAAATCTGCCTGCATGGCCTGTGATCGTTTATGAGCACTTTACATGAAGATCGCTCTCACAAACAACGCCCTTCAGCTAGTAATGAAAGCCAAGGATCAAAGCTGAAGATCAATGTCAGGTTACAGGATTCGTGACAGGGACTGTTTTCATGCATATGATCCCATACGTGATGAGGATCTCCAAGAGATCTTGTTTATATCAGAATGTGAGACACAGCACATTGACACAGGGTGGTTAGAAGTAAAAAAAAAAATGTTTTTCAAGCGTCGGTGAGGCCAGCTGAAAAACGGGCAAAGAACGAAATGATTACTAGTTTCCGTAAACTGTGAAATGCTTTGGCCCATAGCTGAGGTTAAAGGTTAAATGGTGGGGTCAGACGGTCATGACTCAATGTCTAGAGCTTTCTTAGATCAATAAAAGGCTGTTGAAGACATGGATGAATTAATGAAGGGAAGTATCACAGGCTCATTGTTTCTACTTTAGAGATTAATAATGCAACTGCAACCAAATTAAAGAAAAAAAATGTAAATATATGAAATATTGAAAAGGTCTCATAAAGGTATACAAAATAAACCATTTGATTTTTAATCTGTGCTAAAAGTCACACTTACATAAAAGGTCATTCTACACTGAACTCATCTAAAAGTCGCTTTGAATTTAGCAGCAAAATATGCCCACAGTTAAGTTGCTCCGTTTCTTTTGCTTCCTTAAAATCTTGACAGCCTGACTTTGACCTACTGTGACCTTGCTCTTCCCTGGCTGCGCCTAGGCAGGTAAGGTTTCAGATAAGCACTCTGCTCTTTGGCCTAGGCCACAGATTAAAACTCGTGTCCCCTTTGCCCACTTTCATCTATGGCCAGCTGTCCAACCAAGCATACCCTATGCCTCCTCACCCTGCTTTCTCTCATCCTCTTCCTCCAACAGCTTCTGCTTTCCCTCTCATGCACGGGGGACCAAGAGTGGCATGCAGGGACAAACTGGAGACCTTACAAAAAAAAAAGAAGAAGAAGAAGAAGAAGAAGAAAAACAGGAGGGGAAGGACGTTGAGGGGTGGGGATGGTGAGGAAGAAAAAGAAGCGAGGAGAAAAAGAGAAATGCACATTGTACTTTTCAAATGGATGGGAAATGATTCGCTAGGATTTGCTGACAATTATACGGTGGGGTTTAATCAATTCGGACCATTCACAGCGTGGAGAGGGCTGATCCCCCAGTACAAAGGCACAGACCGTGGGAGGGCGGTACCTAGGAAAGCGCCGGCCTGGTGTAAGTAACATGAGGCAACACTCCCCTCCCCACACATTGCACCGCAGCATATGGCTCCTCTCTGAACTTATTAGCTGGCGGATTAAGGCCAATCGCAGAGACCAAAGGGCCTGTGGCTGCCTCTGTTGCACCCTCCCTCTCCCCTCTTCACCCCCAGGAATGAGGCTGACTGACAAGGGGCATTGTGTTAGGCACCTAGATCGCCCCACCTCTCACTTACCTTGTCATACAGTACAGGTTGATGAGGTTATTTGGTAGCAGGAGCAGGATCTAACCATTAACCATAAAGTAGTAGAACATATTGTGCATAGGCTTAGAAATTACTCCTTTAAATGTATCCCAGCAGCTACCTTCAAACATCTCTACATCATATTTCATCAAATAAAATAATCTTACCCTTTTCCCTTGACCAGTATATGGTAATACTACCTGCAAATTAGCAAGCTGCTCGGCTATGGAGTGGATTAAAAGCACCTGAATGTGAACACACAGATTAGCCCTGTAGATATGAAGTCTAATTAGCATCTCATTGCAACTCGACATGCAAGCTCAACATGAGTGCAGACATGCTGAGAGAAAAGGCTCCATTGGACAGGGGTTGATTATAGGTCCATTATGCACAGAGTACTTAGTGATGGGCTGAGAGTAGGAATTAAGAGCTTGATGGCTACTGTGAGGGGACCTGGGTGAAGTACAGGGGTGTTAGCAGTCAACAGGGTCTTGGGTCTACAGGAGGCCAAGACTGGGGGAGGCTATACAGTAGTCTCTGGTCTTCCTGAGTATTCATGGAGAGAGATTTGACAAGAGAAGAACCCCCTATTTAAGCCCTCATTTGATCTAGAAAGCGGCAGGTGATCTTCTGCCTCTTTTTTGTGTAAGACCACAGGGGTTTGCCGACCCCTTGCGACTTGTCTTACCTGGCGCCCCTCAAGACACCTCATTTAGGGAGGAAGAGAGAGGCTAATTCAGTCCTCGGTATCCACCCACTGCACAGCTCCACCTGGCCACAGGGTTGTGGGTCAGCTCTACACTGAGACAGCAGGGATGCTAGAGGCCTGCTTTACTAATCCTCTCACATACTGGGAGGTGTTGAAGGACCCAAAGGTCAGAGAGAGAGAGCAGAGAAGCCATCTTCCTGGTTCATTTAGACAGGATTAGAGGGCCAACAGGGGTTGGCCTTCAGGAGCAAGGCCCCTCGTTCGGAGATCATGAAGGCATTTCTGTGAAAAGCACAAGAAGGCCCAGCTTTGGTTTGCCCTCCCTGCTGAGACCACCTGTGACCTCTGACCCCACAGAGATCCACAACGAATGCTGACAAGTGTGACAGCAATGAGTATATCACAGATGTTACAGCTGATAATATGCAGAATGTTTGGTGGCAAAACTGTTCTTCATTATACGGTTATCGCTATATGAGGGTTTGTTTGCTTGCTTTTTCATTAGACAGAAAGCAAGGATTTGACCTTAAACGTGAGGGGAAGCTTTGTTCTGTACAATTATTCTGTATTCCTTATGGAGTGGGGTTGGGGTGGGGGACTGTACCTTCTATACATATAAAGCAAAAAAAGTCTGCTTTTTCCTTCGATGCTACAGGGAAAGTCTCTGTAACAAAAAAAATCACAGATCCAAATGGGCATCCTAATAGTCAGATTTCCCCCCCCCCCCCCGCATCTCCAAATGCACCCACCTCAGCCCAATCAACGCTTTGTGTCTCACCATTTCTGGCACTCTGACACCTCTGAGAACACCCCCAGAAGCCTGGACTTGCTCATCAAAAGCTCTTCTCACAACAAAATTAACCACAGCGCCGGCGAGAAAAAAACATTTTATCTGTGAATGTATTCAAAGCTAAACAAATACAGTAAGAGGGATGGACATCGACACAAAAAATATAAAATTCCAATCATCGCTAGGAAACACACAGACATAATGTGTTCACATTTTAATGCCTCCCTTTAGTGAATAACAATCACATCAGATAACACTTAATGACCCTGTCAATGATAGCCACATTAAATGCTTGTAATGCTCAAGAGCAGTTAGCAGAGGCTATTAGATAACCATAGTGATAAAACCTGCAATAGTGTGCAATGCAAGGCCAACTGTTAGCATTTTAGATTAGCTCTGTGCTGAACCTTTGGGTTCATTTGGCTGCATTTGTGTCCATTATCGACTGAATAAGCAGATCGGGCTGGCAGGGATCCATTTTTCTCCACACACCGTAGCTCTTTATCTTTGTCTGAGCTCACTCAAATCACGTTAGCCAGTCAAATCAGGTTAGCTCCTCTGTAGCATCAAACGCACTTCTAATTCAAAGCATCACTTCATCGACACCAGGCGTGTTGGCATGCCAGAGACAGAGTTGTCAGTGCCTCTGCACTGATCCACATCCACCAGGGTCAGGCAGGCTGGGATACTGAGCCAATCTGTCTGAGTGTGCGTGTGTGTGTGTGTGTGTGTGTGTGTGTGTGTGTGTGTGTGTGTGTGTGAGGAGCCGGAGTTGGACTGAGATATTTTAGGGTTGGATGAAAAGAGTTACTGACAATCTGGCAGCCCTTCACAATGACATGTGTGTTTGATGGTTCACACAGCCCATCATCGGCTTCCGTGACCCAGTGCTGTCACGGGGGGTCGAGTGCGTGACAACGTGCTTCTGTTTGTGCTGTGGAGGACTACAGTTTGTTAAGGGTGGGTTGGTGGGGGCAAGGACAAGGGTGGGGGTTGAGGCTGAGGACAGGGGTTGTGTCGAGACTGCCAGTCTTGTGCTTACCGTAGGACCTGGAAATACAGTCATCGTAAGAGTTTGTCATAACACTGATTATCAGACTTATCCAGAAAAACAAATAAATCAGAGCAATTAAATAATGTATGTGTATATCAAAATTACTTTTTTTTCCCTTTTTCACAGCACAATCCTTTCATTTTTAATCCATATGTTACTCATTACATGGACTTTCGTTTGTGACTGGCAGCAAATTCTCGTGAAAAGTAGAATTCTAGGGAGAGATTAATGTCATGTTCTCTCTATAATAAATCACCAGGGTGAATGCAGTACCTAAGTGGAACACAAGACCTGTATTTCATAGCTTCGTGCAGATATCAACAAACCCTGCTTGTCCCACTGCCTGCAAGGACGACTAACATCCAAAAGCAAAACGTTTCTGAAGCACAAAGTGGTGCACCAGGTGAAAGAAATACAGACTCCCAGTTAGAAGTTTAAGTTTAATTTCATAAGCCTGAGGCCACATATGTCTCATATAAAACTAAAAAAAGCATAGTCTACACATAAGTCTCAGGACTTGGGAATAGGTTTTGCAAGAATAAAAGCAAAACTCCTACAACTGTGTTTAAAAACATAGCACACCATGTGCTTCTTCGCCATGCTAATTCCTTATTTTGTACTAGCGTCTTTTCCCAGTTCGATTCCTTTGATTTTGCAGTGGCGAAACTGTACGCATGGCCTAACTACGGCTCGTGAAAATAACTGAGTTGCATATTGTTCTGACTCATATACATGCCAGGAGGTGGAGTCAGGTATTGTGATTGCGTGAGGCTAATAACAGTAGAGTGGGAGGAAGAGGTGTACATAAGAAGTTAAAAAGGCTATAAGGCTTACAGCAGGCGTAGGCGTACGTCTGGGTCTAAACGTGTGTGTGTGTTTGCATGAGCATACAGTGTAAGTGCAGGCACTATGTGGTACAGTAACCCTGCACTGATAAATGTGTGGGATGTGAGGATCGTTGTGGAGCCCCAAAGCCAATCTGTCCAGGACCCTCACAGCAGCCTGAGGGCCTCCTCAGTGCCTTCCTCTACCTGTCTGTCTCTATTTTTTTGCCTTCCTGCTACTCAGAGACTCCAGGAATGTCTGTGTGATGTTTTTTCTGGTAGTTTCCAGTCTTTGAACACATTTTTAAATGAAATATTGCAAAATTAACATGCAGTTATTTGAAAAAAACAAAACAAAACAAAACTGCACAGACTGAAAATATTAATGAATAAATATTAGCTTGCAATTTGATTAATTATGCATCGCTCCTATTTGATCAATTTGACATCTTCAGCAGTATCGTTCACTTAATTCACACATCTATAAGCAAAAATAACCAGCAAAAAAAAGAAAAGAAAAGATTCACCTCTTCCAGCCATCACTACCATTATTTTGCCGCCACGTCCATCGTTAACAAAAGCCTTAATTTCATGAAATTCCCTTCAGTGTCGGATCTGTGAATGAGCTGCTTTGCTACAGTACTAAGAACGAAACCTTTATGACAATCACTGCGCTGCAACACTGTAATAACTCAGATGCATCGACAAATAGACATTACAAAATCTGTGAAATATACATGACACGGACGCTTTATAAATGCAATTTTTTTTGCATTTGAGCAGATGAGTGGTGGAGTACACATATCTGGAATCAAATAAAGACTGTGTGCGGGAAGGAAAAGAGTGATGCGGAATCAGTGTGTGACGGAGCTGAGCAGCAGAGAGAATAAGGTGGTTTTGATCAGGAGTTTCTCTGGGATAATTGTCAGGATCTGCTGTTTGGAAGATGACTGACAAAAGGAAAAATATGACAGTGGAATTTGTTAAGGAAGCATGAAAATGCGTCAAACATCCATCAAACAAAGAAATGCAATATTTATGGGTTCAAGAAGACCCCCCCCCCCTTTTTTTCCCCCTCTAGATGCACACACACGCATATTGTTAAAGCCTTCTCGGCGTCTTCTCCACAAATCATTTCCCATGTCGTCATGCACCTCACTAATGTTCTCTCGTAAAAGGATTAACATGCAAAAAAGGCTGTTTACATAACAATGACGAGCGTGAGCGTTTAAAAATCTTCAGTCGAAAGCCTGATTATGATAAGTGTGTGAAAGTTTGCACAGGCTGAAGGCATATTTGGGATACAGTTTTATTCTTTTATTAAAGGAAAACAACCCCAATTTAACACAAATTAATCACTTGAAGTAATGTTAAGCATTTAAAAAAAAACTCCACTGCACTTTATAATATATATATTTCAAACACATTAAAGGTGTATGCAATCCTATATCTCTATTTAATAGATTTTAAGCCAAAGAAACATTTTTTCTTAATCATCTCCTTTTACTGTGTTGACATACACATTTACGGATATGCATACACAATCCCAATGTGCACGTCTACAGACACTACAGAAAGAAAGAAAGTTTTGTTGTCTTTTCTTAGAAAGCCCGTTGATTAATTACAACTATCAGCCCGAAGACCTCCTGGTATGGTTAGACAACCTCTCCTCCCTAACCCTTCTCTCTTTTTCTCTAACACACACACTCACTCACACGCACACACACTCTCACACCTACTAAGAAAACAAAACCCCACTAATCATTTGAAGCCTGTGCTTTGTAGGTGGGGCCCAGTCATTATCAGGCCTCAGCAGTGCGAGTTTTTGTTGGTTTTAGTTTTGCATCCTCAATCAATCGCTAACAGGAAGAGCTTTAATCAGGGTTTTAATGCAGCAGTACAAGAGGTGGGCTGGCTCATTGTCTGGGTCTGAAAGGCTGATCAGAGGGGAGTCCTCTCACGTTTCTTTACATTCACCTGCTGGGCCCTATTGGGTCTCTTTCTGAAAGAAAGGGACAAGGGAAATGAATAAAGAACACAGGCAAAGTGTGGGTCTGCTGAACCAGCCTATGGGTTAATCAAGGAGCTACTTGTCATCTCCACAGAGTCTCACAGTTCTGGCGGTTAAGCTCGCCCCTTCTCTTTCGTATGCCAATTCAAACACACTGAGGAGCTGGGCTGGGATGAACAACAGCGGCCCTAACACAAGCATGAGCTAATGGTACTCTGAAATGAATGTATGAAGCGAGGGTGGGAGGGTGCTGATAAAGAAGGAGGACAGAGAGAAAACTTTATGAGTTGCAGAGAAACACAATTTTGAGAGACTGAATATATGAGAAAAAGAATGAAATGAAATCTAAAATAGATTCAAAAATATTGTACAGCAGGAAGATGTGTTTTTCTGAGAGTTATTCTGTTAAAAACAAACACTGCAAATATTCAGAGTAGCTCGGCCCAGACTGCAGCAGAAGCTTTGCAAATCATCTCTATATCCAGTTTGCAAAATGCTTTGGAGAAGCAAAGCAGAACTGATATTTCAGTATGAACCAGTATTCCAATAGTTTGTACATTTTGTGATATTCCGATTTTTCTTTGCATCTGAGGCACTTTGGTAAGTGCTGCTTATGGCCCAAAGGGAAGAAAGTTCAGTACTTTAAGCAAAACCTGCAAAGCTGACACCATTTTAGACTTTGGATTTCTATAAAAAATCATTAAAGAAGAGTTTTATCATGATATCGTTGTTTGCAAAGGTGCAGTGGGGCAACGTTTGCTAGGCTTAATGGTCTATTAAATGATGCTCTTACCCCATCTAGTGAAAAGAAAGAGTAACTCAAATCATTAGGAAAAAAAAAAGAGTGAGCGAGTTTATGTGTGTGAGCGTTTGTGTGTTTGGGGGTTTCTTTTAAATGACACTCGCAAGAAACACAATTAAAATGGGACGTGGATATAACAACATGAGTGGAAATGTGATGCAAGTACTGGGTGTGTGTGGAAATTAAAGCAAATGAACAAACGCATAAAAGTGTATTATTTCTAGTGCTGATTATATTAATTTCTAATTTTACTTCCCCTCAGTAGTCCTCATACAAAGACCACAAGAGGGCATTATTTAATCAGGGCTGTGTGGCACTGTTTACTACACATTACACTGAAGTCGTAGGAATAAGTACAGTTACTGTACTGTTCAGATACACAGTTAAAAAGACAAGAATGAGGATCTATAAATATTTTTTCCAATTTATTTATTTTTTATTATTAATATTATTAATATTATTATTATTATTAGCATTATTATTGTTGTTGTTGTTGCTCTTGTTGCATGACCGGATCAAAAATGAAGGTGACTTTATGTCACAAGATGAAATACCAAAAAATCTTCTTTAAATCATAGCAGAACTAAATTTTAAAAAATGGCAGTAATTACATTTAACTTAAAAAAAATGCTATAATGTCAATTACTATTTGTTTGTTGTAATCAAATTTAACTGGGTAAAGATCTAAATAATTATTTTTCCATCAATATGTTTTCTGTTCCAGCCAACATTTATGATGTTTCCGGAATAAAATGTTTGCAATTTGTTCTGCACAGAGAGTGCTTTGGAATTACGCGTCTACTTTAAACGTCAGATTTGTCAGAGACAATGTAGACTGGTGACTAATGGCTGATCTACCTGACAGGGCTTTTTGTCGAAGTCCACAGGAAGTCCACAGGAAGCCTTCAGTCCTCTCCAGCTCAGATTGATGCACTTATAAGAATGCCCTCTAACAAAAAAGGGTGGTGGCAATTAGGAAAACAAAAGAGGGGAGGGTGCCAGAGATTACAGCAGGAGCACTTCAATGCCCAGCTTTCGTGTCTCGATTAGAGGAGCCAAAGAGAGTACTTCTATAAGTTAATGTTTGTCAAATATATGGATTTTTAAGAAATAAAAAAGATTATGATTATTTCACAAAATAATACATCAAAAAACTATTTTAAATATTTTTTCATGATGATTGTGGCAAAATAGATGTAGTTTTTACACAACATGCTTTTTTGTTTTTTTTTATCAGTCTGTAATTAAACGGAGTTTAATTTTAAAGTGATTCATTTAAACAAGTAAATCTGAGTGTAAAATTCAACACTGAGTTTAATTAATAACAACTGTGTTTAAACACGCTTGAGCATGCTCAAACAGAGGGAAGAAAAACACAGTGTATGCAAATGCACTTCGGTTTTATTCACTTCCTTTTTACAAGCTGCATCTGAAAGCTTATTTGGGCTGATTTGCAGGGTTTAAGGGTTTATTTTGACAGGCCCTTACTGCAGAAGGTCAGCAATTCACCTGTAAGTTGAGAATTTACCCTGACTAATTTTTGCCATCCTTCAGGTGCAGTCTGCCAACGTCCTTTGCATTTTAATGCAGACAACCCGATTATAAAAGCTTAGAGGGCTTCTTCTTCTTTCTTTTTTTTGTCTGAAATAAATGGTTTTGGTTGCTGGGCAACTTGACTTGATCAAACGCAGCTCCCCCTCCCCCAATTTGAAGCTCATAATTCTTCATCTATATTCAGGCACTTCGTTCTTAATTAGATTAAGATGCATAACCCCCCTCTGAAAGCTAATTCACACTGATGTACAGCCCTCATGTACGCGCGCACACACACACGGGCACAACGCTTTTGTGATGGTACGAACCCATTAAAAATGTGGCTATCGAGGAAAAGTGTTGATTTTTTTAAAAATACTTTTTTTTTCTTAAATTTAACAACAAGTAATAACCAAAACATACTGATCTATTACTTGAGACACTGGGGATTCATTTAGTTTCTTTGCAATTATTTTACCCTAAAAACTGAAGAAGTTATGGAAGAGAGATAATAGATTTTTTTTAAAAATAAAAGAAAACAAACAAACATTAAGTAATAATAACAATCCAAACTATACCCTAATATTATATATATATATATATATATGATATTTGTTTTATTTTATGTTCAAATAGAGCAGCAACAGTGCCCAGAGATTGGTCACACAACATTCTACCTGTACAGCATTTCACTCGAATAGCCCGGCTATTTGGAGAGGTGAGGACATTGTACATTGATATAAAGGGTCATTTGGTGGACTTGTTGGAGCATTGTACAGTATGGATTGGATTTTCACCAGAATGACTGTACCTTAACATCACTCTGTCTGTCCTCCTCTACATTCCCCTCAATGCCTAAGGTGCTCAGAATGATGGAGCACAATGTGTTTTTCATTCCCTGCTGATTTAAACACTGCCAGACACTTAAAAATGAGCACACGTGATTTTGTTTTCTAAATAAAGCCCTTATATTCAAACTCACTGAAGAAACAAAGAAAAGAAAAAACTGAAACATTTTCACACTGTTTGCATTTGTCTTCAAGGTAAAGCTAAAATGGGTCATTTAATTTGCTCCAATTCTCAAAGGTGTGACTATGGAGGAAGCGGCTGCATAGGAAAGCCAAGGACAGTTGGATTTACCGTAAAGAGCATGCTAGTTGTGCTCTCCCTAGAGCTATGTCTTTGATTGAATACTGAAATGAGTTGAAATGTCACAAATCTCTACCAGTATGCTCAAAATGAAAATTGGCCTTGGGGGGGTTTTAAGCTTCCCATTAAGAGCGTGCTTAACATTCTGTTAAATGTGACTGGAGTGCATCAAAAATACAGCATAATTACGTGTCTCTGTGCACTCAAGCAAAACGTCCCTAAAAATTCCTCAATGCTGAGCAACTTCCTCTGCTAAAATGCAAGGGACCTTAAAATCGGGCCTCAAAGGGAATGATGTGAGAGTAAAGCTAAAGGGCAGTAGGGTTCAAATTAAACCTGCCAAAATGGGGCAAAATTGTCACGTAACTGGCAAAAGGAAAAAAAAAAAAGGAAAAGAAAGTGGGTGAATCCTGTTTTCCTGCAGAATTTCCAGGATTTAAATTTAAATACAAATATAAATGATGTCAGCTTGAAACCTTCGTAGCCTACATCACAACACCTCTGGCAACTTTTAAGTCAAATTAGAGTATATGATGTTTTGCCTTGTTTCGTTTAAGAAAAAAAAATTAATTCTGCCTTTATATCAGCATCCCCTTCCCAGTCTGGTAATGCCCGTCTGTCTGTGAATGCAACTGATTTGATACGACCGCACTCCTTCCTATTTACCCCTGATCTCTCAGGTAGCTGTATTTTCAGGAAACAGGAAAATGACTATCGCGCCTGCTTAGTATTCACGTCACGCAAAGTGGGTCTGTGTTCCTCATTTAGTTCTGTACAGTACAGCTGGGGAGCTGTCCAGCACGCAGCGGCAGTATGCAAATGAGGCTGGATTTGAATGGAGATGGAGGTAGACACAAAGCTCAATTAGAGACAGAGAAGAGAAAGAGGCAGTGGGGGAGCGCTGAGTGTCTGAAGGGGAGGGGGGGGGGGAACCTTTGACTGCTTAATGCCAACCTGAGAAAACCAGTGTACGGACACATTCAAACACAAAGGGACACACAGATGTGAATGCGCTTAAATAGCCAGACAGATTTCTAAATTCTTCAGACAGGCAGCCGATCTCTGAGGGGCTCAGACAGCTCAGCTCTGTGATGCCTTTCCCTCACACCAATCACACAGAGAATATCCCACATCATCCATATCACACATTTCAAAACAAAAAAAGAGAGGTGGGGGGGGGGGGGAGGAGCACAGGTGCACTCCACGCTTTTATTTAAGCTCAAAGAGAGAGTCTCACATGTGGTTAATAAAAAAAGAAGAAAAAGAAAAGAAAACTGAGGTTGGGGGGGGGGGGGAGTGGCCGCCATTTTGTTCCTGGATGCCCAGCAGCGTTGCATATCACCTGACCCAATGCCTGCATGACTGTCCTTGGAGGAGTTTCTGACATCAGCACTGCCACTTATGGTTGCCATAGCAACCTGGGTACCAATTTGGATGGGGTGGGGTGGGGGTGTCGTTGGATGCTGCAGGATGGAGAGTAGAAAATTAATATGCACATGCGACGAGTCAGAATCGGGATTTAATTGTTGGCGTGTGAAGCTGAAATGGAATGAAAGCTGCAGCAAACACGAGGAATATCAGGGCAAGGGCGGGCAAAAAAATGGATTAGGCAGGCTCATTCTGGTAAATCATCTGCATCATTGTCAAGGTTATATCCAGATTATTTCCTCTCATGCTAGAAAGTAACTTCATAGATGAGATGAGGAAGGTGGGCCACGGGGTGGGGATTATCTTCCTCCAGCTTCTTCTCGCCTCCCTCCTCAGCATTATCACCGCCATGAATAGTTTACAAAGCTGCGTACAGGCGAGGTGATGGTTCACATGGCATCGGCGGCTGAATTTTAGCTGACTTTGTGTCCGTGAATAGCAATCATTTCAGCACGCCTGAAAAGGTTTTCATATGCGGCTGAAATATAACAGGCAGGAGTGTGGGCTCGACTCTGGGAGGATGAGTCTAACTCGATCAGGGAGGCTCAAAGATCATTCAGTTGATCTGGCAATGCAACAAAATCACCCAAGTTTGATTTCCCATAAAACACTGCCTGTCAGATTGCATAGGAGCAACCGTTACTCACAGGGACACACACACACACACACCTGACCTAAAACTGTGGTGTCTCTCCCTTCAAATCACCCATCACATGAACATACACACTCACGGGGAGGCAGATTTCACTTGCTGCCTCACCATCAAGCCAGCATTTCTTTTGTAAATAGTGAAGGCACAGGATGAAGTGATGAAGTCTCAAAACAGAAAAAAAAACCCTACACATACATATATAAATGACAAATTAAACAGCAGAAATGTAAAAACAAAACAAAACAACAACAAACAAACAAAAACCTTCAAGATAGTCCAACACAACACAGAAAGACAAAAATAAGTCATCACACTGCAGAATTATGCGAAATAGCAGAGGGAGAGGTGTTAGGCTGACAACACAAGCGTGCATGCACAGTCAGTCCCGCGCACGCACACATATGCGCACATACAGTAAACGTTGCAATGGTCTCATCAATAATGCATCGGCACTTCATGTTTATGCAATTTACAGGGCAAGACCGAGCGGTGGCTAGTGTAGAAGCCCGCCGTAGCCTTGTGCACAAGCCTATCACAGACAGAGCTCAGACGCGAGCGTTCACACGGAAAGCGCCTGTAGAGAAAAAGGTTAAGATTATATAAAATAGTCCCAAGTGCGCACATACCTGTTAAAGCGTCATTTCTTTGAGCCTGGTTTTATGCAGGCTCGAAGGGCTTCATGATAACGCCGCACTAAGGAAATAAAACTGTAGCTGTGGTGATATGCAAATTAACGGCTCCCGCTGAATGCAAGGGCATTTATTATTCATAAATTACTCATGTTTATGCAAATGAGGGCGTGCGGAAACACGGGTGGGGGGTTGAGTGGCTCTGTCTAAACATACCGTGTGATTTCGTTTCTGTTGCGCATTTTTTCCCCACCCCCCACTAAAAAATAATCAAAATCCTTGATTTTAACTAACATATAGTCACAAACCAGCTTTAGCAGTGTGAACTTTATGTTGTCCTGGCTCATTTAAAGAAGAAGGAGGAGGGAGCTGCTGTTAATGCGGGCCTTTATTCAAGGTTTACATGCTTATTTATTCTGGGTTATTTAGCGTGTGCTAACCCAAGTGAAGAGGACACATAAGGTCAGACACCTCTTTCAACGCTACAGACTGTCAAAAGTGGCAGCTATTTCTAACCGGCCTAGCAAAGGTGGGATATCATCTGAAGAAATCTCTTGGGTGGGAGGTGAAACGTCTTCATGGCGCTTCATTCGTTTTCTTTCCAACCTCCTGTTTTTTCTTTTTTTTCTGGAGTATGTTTGCTTGTGTGTGTGTGAGTTCGTGTGTGTGTTTACTTCTGTCAAAATTGGGGACCTATATCAGCTGACACACCCGTTCATTGGGGACGCTGTTGCCTCTGGGGACCGAAACTACCCCAATTAGACATAAATTGAAGCCATTCGGCGCGTTTCAAGTGGCATTCCCGTCTAAAACTGCCAAAAACGTCCCTAAATATGACTTAGATTGTGTGCGTATATGTGCGTCATCAATAACCGACGAGGTCGACGTAATCCAATGGCGACGCGCGTGGGATTTGTTATTGCCGCAGTCCGCTTGTTAAGACGTTAGTTTTGAACTGTCTTGAGGCATTAAACGCGCTCATTTGTAGAAAATTATTTTCACGCAGCATCGGTGTCGTGGATGGACTGACCTTCAAATACGCTCAACAACTGTAAGTTATTTTATTTCAGATTTATCAAAGTTTGGACGGCAGGCTAACGTTGACTCTTTTTTTTTTTATCAGGCAGTTTTGCTGCGGTGTTCTCCACAACAGGCGACATGTTTCACAACAGCTCCCAGAAGAAATACTGGATTTTTAAAAGTGAAGATGAACTCGAGCATATGAGGTGCAAGGCTAATCAGAAATTCCGCAACAAGGCCCTAGAAAGTGGGAAGGTAAGCTGCGATTAAAAATGTCATTAGGCATATTTGAACCAAAGATGTAGTCCATGAACGTCTGTTTGACAGTTACCTTCACTCCCTCCTCTTTGAAGAAGCCCGGGGTGAGTGAGTCCATGTTCTTGCAGCGTCATGAGGAAGACGTCCTATTTCGGCACTATGAGAGGAGGCTGCTGGAATTCTGCAATGCTTTTAAGCCCACAATGCCAAAGTCTGTGGTGGTATGTATGTATGTATGTATGTATGCATGCGGTTTCTTTGAACAGAGCCATGTGACCTCGAGGACATCTGTGAACCACGTGCCTTTCTCTCGTTTTGCAGGGTACAGCCCTCATGTACTTCAGGAGATTCTACCTGAGCAACTCCGTCATGGAGTACCACCCCAGGATTATCATGTAAGTACTGCTGGTCGGTGAAAGGAAAACGAACAGCACTGAGGTGACACATTAAAGGAAGTGTCTGTTGAGGAAAGTTTCTGATAGGTTTGGCAGTTTCCCTCTAAGAATTTGTTGACATATGTGAGTCCTTATATTGACTTTAATAAATTCAAACACTGAGGTGAAAAAAAGTAGTCGACAGTAGTAAAAAAGACTCGACGGTGCTGAGCAGGCCAATTACAAAAGTTGCATGCTGACTCAACACGATGCGTAGCTTTGCAGAGAGGTGGACATCAGGTTACTGCATAGGTTATGCTGTAGGGTTTCAGAGGGGTTTGTGGCTACGAGGTGACATCCTTACAGTGTAGATTGTACACAGAAGCATACATCTCTTGGTGTGTTTCAGAAATTCCCAGTTTGTTAAACTCGCAGGCAAACTTTGAACTGTTTTATTAAAACGATCAAAGCGATGCGACGGTTGTAGTGTAACTCAGTTTGGTGGTCTCTTATCGTAAATTACTGTGATGTCAGGTGTGTTGAAAGCCTCAATTCAAGAGTCAAAGTTGATCTTCAGTGGAGAGAGATGATGTGGGCAGATGTCAGGATGAGAAACGCGTAAGAGTATGTGGCAGCAAAGCATCTCAGGTGTTTCGTAATCTGTGCTCAGTGTTAACAGGGGTGACCCATGTGATCGTCACCCACAGTCACATTATCAAGTCGTCTAGACTAAGTGCAGACAGATTCTCTAAACACAGCGTTTCTTTTTCTTTGACATCATAATTTTACCTGACCTCATAATAAATTGTTTTTGTTTTTTTGTGGGGGGGGTTTTTCTCTTCGATCTTAACCAAAGTTGTTCTCAGTGATCTCCTACTTCCTGCTATACACTTTCCTCCTAATGGGAATGTTTCCTTCCAAGATAAAAGTGCAGCATCCATAGGGCATAGGGGGAGGGTCACTGAATGATTTGCTGTGTATAAAAATGATTTATTTAACTACCACTTAAACCACTTAACCTTCATGTCGTGTTGAATAATGAGTTAATTATAGAATGTTTTTTCAGCCTTGTTCTAAGCAACCTGTTACTTGTTTTAGGCTGACGTGTACATACCTGGCCTGCAAAGTAGATGAATTCAATGTGTCCTGCACCCAGTTTGTGGGCAATCTTGTACAGGAGACCCCAGCAGGACAAGAAAGGGTTCTGGAGCAGATCCTGGAGTATGAGCTACTGCTAATCCAGCAGCTCAACTTTCATTTGGTGGTCCACAACCCCTACAGACCCATGGAAGGTCTGCTCATCGACCTCAAGGTGGGTGTGCTCTTATGACTGCTTCACACTATAAACACGAAGACGGAAACTACTACTGCCCTAATCTCGCTTACTTAAGTTTTCATTTGAAAATATCGCTTTTTCCAGACCCGGTACCCTACACTGGAAAGCCCAGAGTCACTGAGGAAGACTGCCGATGACTTTCTGACACAGGCAGCTATGACAGATGCAGGACTACTTTTTTCTCCCTCCCAGATCGCTCTGACAGCTATTCTGAACAGCGCCTCGAGAGCCGGTCTTAACATGGAGAGGTAGTACACAAAGTTCTTAAATCAGTAACCAGGTGACAGTGGTCAGTTTGAATTTCAAACACGGATTTAAAATATTATGTCTAATTATGAATCGAATCTTCCTCATGGTTGAAAAAAAAATTTAAATGTTAGATAATGTTTAGAATTTAAGATTTCATCATAAAGTCCAGAGTGATTATTGGCTGGCTTAGTTAATTTATATGTACAGCAAATACATTACAAAAGCAAAATTTGAATCAGGAACAAAAAAAACCGTAAAATGTAATTTCTCTGAAGAAGTTTGTCCGTCGTATGTTAATCAAGACCGATCCCTTCTATGTATTATTTCTCATGCCCAGTTACCTGACCCAGTGCTTAGGACTGAAAGAGGAGAAGGAGACGCTCTCAAAGATGTACGACTCCATGAGACGTGAGTAAACCGCACCTTCAAGTTGACACCACAAGATGGTGATATTGAGCTGTTTTAGCTTCTCCAGAGGCTTTTTCTTGCGGTTCTGTCCGATTGACTGCACGATACAGAAACTATTATGCTGAATTGCACAAGTAAAGGAAGAACTGAATACATTTTAAATGCCAATCCAACTCATGTGCCTTAGAGCTACAAAACAGGGCCTTGGCAAAGAATGCGCTTTCAAACTTGCTGCTTTGTTTTTTCAGGAATGAAAACCCTCCTGAAGAAATATGAGCCTCCTAAACTAGAGGAGGTGAATATTTCCAAACAGAGGCTGGAGAGGATTCATGCCGAATTTGCCAGTTCAAGCAAGTAAGGAGACGACATTAACTCCCTTGGTTGTTTTTGTTTTGTGATACTTTCCGACAGTTAAACATTGTGATATTAAAATCAGAATATATAAAGCTGATCAGTGTGTACATATGTATGTAGAAAGAAAAATAACACTTAATGTCACTGTAAAACTGTCACGTAGTACTCTGGCACACACAAACAAGCGACTAAGTCCAGGTATATATTGTTTTATTTTAGCCAGGTTGTCGTATCTAAGATGCAAAAGGTTCAAGGTTCAGTAATCAGGTAGAAAAATAAAAAGGATTACACATCATTATCATCAGCTGTATGAAATACAGAAAGTACATCATCTATACCATGTAGCACAGCTGATATTGGTATAGCTGATGAGGAGTTTTGTTTGTTTTTTTTGTTGTTCTGGGCGATGTTAGGAGACATTATGTCACTTATCTGTCGCCAGATGTCTGCTAACACTCGGTGAGGTCCGTGGTATCTTAAGTGCAACTACAGTAAACTGTGGTAAACTTTTGCGCTATGACAGGCACAGATTCAGACTTTTGCAGCTGCTCGAATCACGACGAGGCACACGGGGCCAACCGTTATGACGTTGAAGTTGGTAAATCTGTGCGTGGCATGACTTCTCCGGGTGGATCTATGTACTGAAACGCCACCTGTTGGTGGAGGGAAAAGCGAGAGAGAGAGAGAGAGAGACTGCAACGTGTGAAAGATTCTATTTTTTTTTTTTTTTTTTTTTTTTTAAAACGTCCAAAAAGGCATAAAGGGGAGTTCCGGTGAAAGTCGTTAGAGCAGCATATATGTAGGCCCACACACAATAACAGGATCCGTCAGGATTACACATGCACAGAATGGGTTACAGGTATCTCCTACAAACTCCTATGACTACCTTTCAGCTGTAATCGTACACAAACACAGTTTCTCTATACAAGCCTAAGTATATAACATCAATAAACAAAGCAGCATATTTTAAAAAAACAGCCAAAAAAAGAAGTAACAAGCGACTCCCGTTGCTGCGTCAAAGTTCACACACAGACTGGAAGTCGTCAATGGTTTAAAGGAAGAGCTTATTGTAAAAATCAGGCGACGTGGGTGAGAGGACAGTGAGTAGAAAGGGCGTTAAGGCTCGTGTTGTCTTGGCAAGAGGTGCTATGTTTGAATTCCCTGATGATGGCAGAAAAAAAACGCTACTTCAATGCTTTGGATTTCCTTTCTCCTGTGTCATCACGAGACAGAAGTTGGCCCATCAGGTAGCCTCCCTACCAAACCCCCTATTTGTCTGGTTCTATGTCAGTTACCAACTGTAACTGCTCAGGTTTTTTATTTTTTTTTTATTTTATATTTAGGGAGTGGCAGGAATAGCAAGGATTAAAAAAAAAAAGTCTGCAGTAAAGTCTCTCAGATCTTCACAGAAATCTTTGAGGCTTTTTGCCCATCTTTAAACACGGCGTCATCGTTTGAAGCATTTCGAGAAGGGCTTTGGAAGGACAGCATTCAGAAACGCAGCAAGTGGGTTTCCCATGGAGAACAGCCGTATTGCATTTATACCGCCAGGAATCTAGGCCACATGCTTGGAAAGTACAAACTTGCTCCAGTCTTCGGTTCTACACCTCACGGGATGATGAGGCCTCGCTTTGGCTGGCTGTGCGGCCCGACCGCCACACTTTTGATTCTCAGGTGAAAAATCGTATGAAAACTCACATTACCTGGATGGCAGCAGCGAGTGACATGATGGTGCACTCTGTCCTGTAAGATAAAGCGAACACGTTTGTGAAAGGGACTTTGTTTGCTGTGCATCAAAATGTTCCAGACAGATGGCCTCGCCAGTCGTGTGTGGCTTGCAAACATGGCGTGAAGAGAGTCTAAATGAAGTCATAGAAACTAAAATAATGAAGAGAAACACAAAATGCAACTAAGAGTGATTATGGAGGGGCACTACACACTAGAGGTCTCACACTACCGAAATGAGTTGACAAGTTACAGTTAACAGCAAAGATGTGGGACGGTTATTTCTCGCAAAACAACACTTGCGATTTGCAGAAGTGTTTGCAAAACTAGTTTTACACCTACATGCTAAATTTTCTTTTTTTTTTCCCCCATCGCAGCAAACGAAAGAGAGGATATGAAGAAGATGGCCATGTAGCAAAAGAACCACGGTTGGTAGAAGAGGTGAGGCAGGCCAACATTATTCTCAGTTTAACGTTTGTTTGTTGCTGTTGTTGTTTGTTTTTTAAACAATTCTTTCTAAATCTAGACTTTTGTTTTATTTCAGGAATGGACTGATGAAGACCTCATCTAGACTTGTGCAACTGAGCAGAGTTTAAAGTTATTATATATACACATTAATTCCAGTGTTTTACTGTAAAGGGATGTGACATAAATGCAGGTGTTCGTGTCATAATTGCAGTCAGCTGTTTGTTTGCTCTCTCTTCTGCTTTTTTAATAAAGAGTTTTCTACATATTTCTGTCACATGACACCATGTGCACACATTTCTCCTCCTTCAAATCAGGAGACCAAAAGAAAAACCCACTCCGTAATCTACTTTACAAAAACAGTTTAATGAGTGCATGCATGTCTGATACAGTCTGTACTATCCCAATTTTTTTTCTTTTTACTGCTGTAAACACTTTTGTTTTACTTGGTTTCTCTGATTATGTGTCTTGAAGTTTCAAAAAAAAGAAAAAAAGCCTCAACCAGATAATCAAAAAAAATAGCTGATACAATTATTGGGAAAAATGCAGCTCTTCTCATGTATATACTCATGATTCCAGCAAGAGAATTTATTAATATAAAATAACCATACTTTTCTTTTTTCGAAAGACTTTGTTCCAATCTAGAAAAGAAAAACAAAAACAAACCACAGACATACAGAGATGCTTGTTTCAGTACTTTGCAGATATTGTCACCACCTTCAAATAAGTCACTAATTACAAAAAAGCATCATCTCTTGTAATCCAGTTTCCAGTAAAGGGGTCTGAGGAAAACTAGCATCTCCTTGCCAGTTTCCTCATATTGAGTAGGAGGGGTGGGGGGCACTTTGGCAACCTGTGCTATTGAAAACACATACTGGGTACAAAAAGCCCCTCTCAGCATTTGGCCTCAGTGATGAAAGGAATAAATGTACCCAAATCACAGTTAATGGAGGAGGGGAACAAATATTTGCATTGTGCATACAGCTGTCAGTTACTGGTGCAAGTTCTTTGTTTGTTTTTTTATTTATTTTTTAAAGTACGCCGTCGCCTGTTGTACTCAGCTGCTGTTGTTGCATAGCTCTCTTGTGAACGAGACAAGATGGCAGGTGGGTGGGATGGGCGGGACTATCAGAGGAAGATATGATGGAGAATGGTGGATGGGTTGCCATGGTGATGAGGGTAGAGCATGCCATGTCTCCACCGGGCTGCACTCGGAGACTTGACGCAAGGATGGGGAGGATGGGAGGAGAGGAAGAGTGCAGTACTACCTGTTGCTGTTGGACATGGCATACTGAGCCTGCTTCTGCTGGAGGAGCTCTGTGATGGCCAGCATCTTTTTCAATACATGCTGCGGAGATCAAACGGGGAGATAAATGAGCCTCGTGAAATGCGACGACATTAATTGATGTCTCTGTGCGAGAATGTGGCAGCGGTCTCTAACCTGTCCTGAGCCCCTCTCGTTGCTCAGCGTCCGGAGCTCGTCTGAGTGTGTGGCACAGATCTCGTGCAGCGCGGCCAGGTCCCGGGACAGGTCCGTCCTAAAGTGCTCCGTGGCTTCAGGGAGGTCAGGCACATTCTAGAAACACAGTTAAGAGTTTCTTAAAGTTTTTCAAAGCTTATGAAAAGGTATCCTTTTATAATTTCCCTAAGGTCAATGTAGTATTTAAGCTACTTTCTTAATTTGACCAATAGTAAAAAAGCAGCGATGACATACCGCCCACTCAATTTAGCGCTTTTGTCAATGTAAAGAGATGTAACTACACACTGAATTGCTAAGATATCTTAATAGTACTTTACTTTTACTTTATAAAACTACAAAGCATTTAAATGCACTAATCTTCTGAGCTTTCGGCAACAAATGTGACTCACCCCCAACTCGTCCAGAAACATGATCATCCTGTGTTTGTTGTTTTTGATGAAAGGGTTTACACCCTCCATGTAGGGTTCCTGTTCGTGAGCAGAGACAACTGTCAAATCCAGACAAATCTCGACACGTGCCTTCCTATAAAAGCTGAATGAAAGAATTCATACCTTAGCACCAAATTCAACCAGGTTAGCCAGATTCTGGACAGACTTCGCCACCAGTGTGAGGGTCCTGCCTGCTGTTGAAGATGGAGGATCTGCAAAAGGGAACAGTAGTGTCAAATGCACAGTGGCAAGTCACAGAGTGAGCAAAGATGATATGGCGTGTGCGCTTTTCAGCAGATGCTCACCAGAAATGATGTTGAACATTCTGGGATTGAGGATGGCGGGGCAGATCAGTCTTAGAAAGACAAAGCCACTAGAAAAGGAATCGATAAGCATAATAAGATATTGAAACATAATAAACAAACATTCATACTCTCAAAGAAAATCGGTGTTTTTTGGCAGTTTGTCTACCTTACAACTCTCGTTCGCATGGTGGTGTTGGTGGGCCACTTCTGTTGCACAGACTTCTGCAGACAGCCGTAGATGTACCTCAAAGTACTGAAAAAGTAATTATAGAGACACCTGAATTGATTTTTTGGGTTCCTTGGACTTGTGGTTTGATTTTCTGCTGTGTGAGGGTAAATGAGCTTACGGTGGAAGGATCTCAGCAGCCATGAAGATCTTCTCCACCAGCTCAGACAGTATGTTGAGGAGATGCCCCAGATTCATATTCACATCTTCATTCTTTTCCAGTTTTGAAGGGTTCAACTTAAAAACAATTTTTAAAAAAGGTAGATTTAGGCCGAGATTTGGCGGGGAAATAGACAAATAAATTCAACAAGATAAATATTTCACCTTATTGTACGGTATCAACACTTAATGCAACATTTTTAGCAGGCGTTTACCTCGCAGGACTGTTTGCTCTCCATGATTTTGAGGATTGTGTCTTTGAGCGCGTGGTGGACGAAGGGTGTTGCTGTGGCCTTCATGTACTGCTCCATCAGTGTGCTGGCCAGTGTAGTCGCTCTGAACAATGTTGTGGCCTCATCTGGTAGCAATGCATAAGCAGAGAAGGGTTTTTAAAATGCGTGGACACGACAACTTCCCGGTTACTAAGCAACATGATTGTCACTTATAGCTTTCAATGAAATGATTCTTTCATAATTCTAAAACCAATCTATTTAGATGCCTAAGCCTTCCTATCTTTGGATTACAATAGCAGTGACTCCTACCCTCCATGCTAATCTCTCTGTCATTGAGTGTCCTGAGTAGCGGGGCTTCAGTCTTCTCGTGCCTGAAGATCCGCAGGAGGAGACTTGCCAGTAAGGAGCGGTCCTGACCACACACATGTGCCAAAGCATAGACGACATAAAACTCCTTCTGCAAGATTATCTGCAAAGGATGCACAACAAGGACATAAAGTCAACAACCGAGTAGACCGTTAATAGACGTTGCAATCAAAGCCACTTTTCAGTGGTTCAGACCTCCTTGAATTCGTTGTACTCCTCTTCGGGCATGATCTTCTCCACGGAGTAGCGGGCACGTACACGTAAGGAGCCCGGCTCAATGCCCTTCAGAGGAACGTAGGAGCTGAGAGGGAACCACTCGTCAATCATCTGGCCTTTTTGCAGCCGGTTTAGCTGGCAGCGCATGAACACTGAGAAGGGAAGACATTGAGGCATCGATGAACACGGAGAGAAAAGGGTAGATAACGGAAATAAAGTAAATGCAGATTTGAATCTGTTTTAAAACTTGAAGCTGTTACTTACAGATGTCGTTTTCTTTACTCTTTTTCGTTTTGTTGCTCAAGCTGATTTCAAATCTGTTAATTTCACTGGACAAGTCACTGAAACAACAGAGATAAACACATCATTCTCTAAACCAGGAACCACACACACTGCTCATTTCAAATGTACAGTACCGGTATTCAAGTGCATCGTTTTCAAAATTATCTGTTAACATATGTACATATAAATGGGAATATGCTTTAATCTGTTTGTGTATCTTGTTATGTTGCCACATTAATGTTTTGCTATGTAGCAAACACTTCAACTTCACTAGCATCACATGCACAGCATTTCAGCTCCAATTGTAAAACAATGACTACATTTACATGGAATATAATACTAAAAAAAAAAAAAATGAGAAAGAAATTGTAGTCTGTGAACAAATCGTTCACTTGGTTTCAGGCTGTGTTCCTCCTTTGCGTGCTCTTGTATTTATATAAATGCCAGGTCATTTATATTACTGCAGACTGAGAGCTCAGAAGAATCAAAAGAGCAATAATAGCAGCTACAGTGCCATACAGATGAGAGATATATGTCTTCAAGTATCTATTCAGATAAACATCACAGATGTTAGATGTGTATTTTTTGCATGTTACACTTTTCTAGTTCATTGCATGTGCAGCCAGTGAGAAACAAGAAAAAGCATTTTATTAAAGGGTCCACCAAACATCAACTTAAGGACAAAAGCTGAGTTGTAATTTCAGCTACATTTACATGTCAAATAATTCAAACAAAAAAGTGTGTGTGTGTGTGTTTTCCAGAGTGTAAGGCCTCTGCCTGCATTAACAAACCAGATGAAAAACATTACATGTATGTACACCGCTGACTCAAGGGTTCAGCTCCTCTCTGCCACTCACTGAACAGAGCAGACACAAAAAGATGTGCATCTTTGGCAGGAGAGCAAGAACCCTGCTCAAACAGCAGCACTGGCCACAGTGCAAGACTCTTTGTCGCTATAGTGACATGAAAAGTGGCTAAATCAGGCTGGAAGCTGCTTAAGCAACAATGAGATGAACTGAAGCATGACATGTACTCTGCGAGTGAGAGGGATGTCAGTCGCATGAGCTAATATCCAAATTACAAAAGTGTAAAAAAAACAACAACAAAAAAACGATGTTCAATGCCATCGGTGCAGCTTGTTTATTCAGTGACAATGTTAATGTGTACGGCCATAAAGATATGGGTTTCCTTAGGCAGAATATGTGAATCACCGTACTTTCCTGTTAACTATGCCACTCCTACATGGTCCTGGGGCAGATTCACTTTGCAGACTTTCGACACCTCAGTCTTATCTGTGCTCTCTCAAACAGTGGTAAACATTGGCACTACACTGGCTATATAGCATGATGCTAGTATGCTATGAAGTGATTTTAAGCAATAAAAATAGCTGGAAACATTAGAAGGATAAAACATGAAGGGAGAAACATAACAGCAAAAGCCAAAGGAGAGAAATAAACAAGTACAACAAACTTACTCAAAGATGAATTCCTCAGTGAAGACGGGGTTCTGCCCCTCCCGCGGGTGCGTCTTAGCAACCTGGACACTGTTCAGGTAGATGTTACAGTAGGGGTTGGTGAAATACTTCACTGGCAACTTGTGCGCCTCCTCCACGTACAGCACCAGGCTGCTCACCTGAAAGACGGCAATAAAGATTAAAACATATGCACTGATGGGTTGCAATAATTAGATGTCCTGATATGCCATGACATTTGAGGAGAACCTCGTCAAACTACTGAATTAATCTTTAATCAGAAAAATTAGAACAACTGCCTCATCACAGAAGAATTAATATACAAGCCATTTTAATAATCAGTGTTTAATCTTTCACAATATTATTACGTTTTGATACATTTTAAACTTTAAAATGTTGATGTCACAATTGCAGCCCTCTCTTGCACATACACCTGAATGAGAGCTGCCTCTTTATTCACTGGATTTTATCTTCTGCTGTGTTGCTTTGCCATCATGACCACACACTGGGTGCTGCTATACAAACCTGTCTAAGCCTCTTGTTGGAGGTGGGCTGAGTGGTTTTCCTTAGGTTATTACAGAAGGTTTGAAGGCATTTCATCCAATCCTGCAGAAAAAAGGAAAGAAGAAAATGGCCAAAACATTAAAAAAAAATACTGTATTTACACTGTGTGTACTCATTTATTCCACAAAAAGGAATAAAATGAAAGTCTTATTGTGAAATTTCTAACTGGTGGCCACTTGCATCTGGAAACTGAAAATGTTTTGTGGCCCCAAACTTATCTAAGACAAAATATACTATAATGAATATATTACAATATAAAACAAGAGAAAACTGCTGTCCTAAAGTAAACCTGTTCCACCGGTGCTACAGTGTAAATGTGTAATTCTACAGTGAAACAACACTGCCACCATCAGGTCAAACTGAAGCTACAGCAATAAGTCTTTCATTTTCGAGCATTTTTATGACATTGCAGAAAGATTTTAAATCAAAGAACTGAGGCGTGATTAAAGTGGTGTTTCACCTCTAATTCAAGGGGTTTGATAAATGATGCAGTATGTTCGTAAGCTCTTTCCTTCCTTCCTACTTTTCTCTTCCCAGCATTCTAACTTCCACTTTAGACAATGATACATGAAAGATAAAATAAATAATGGAATAAATTTGCACTCTGATCTAGCAGAAGACAAATGGAAAGAATACCAGTCGGTTGAGTTCTACGAAAGTAGATAATGATGTTGAAATCCTTGTTCTTTTAGAGAAGCACCCTCAGCTCTCAGAAAAATAAATGTATGTGTATAAAAATATTTCTAAGAATGTGTATGCGTTTCTGCCTTGTTTAACCATTTTCTGTGACAGTAAAGTGCTGACTCTCTGTTTACCTGTGCCTGCTCTGTAGCCTCTCCTGCAAAGTAGAATATGTACTGTTCCTCGCTAAAGTGCTGGACAACAATCTGGAAACAGTTTGGCCTGAAAAAGTAAAGCAGAAGACAAAATGCTTTAAAGATTAAAAATAATTTCCATCTATACAATGTCTACACAACTGCTATCATTAAGCATTCAGATTTTAAAGTGTAAAAAATGAAACCACTGATTAGATTTCAAAGCCCGACCTGCCAAACAGACTGTCGTGCACGCCGTAGACGGAGCACACGCTTAAGTCGATCAGCCCTTTGGGTTTCGTGGCTCTTTTCTCGTTTTCAAAATAGATGAGCTGTGCGTCATTACCCTCCAGGATAAAGTAAAGGTTCTTCCACCGTTTGCCTTTGCCTGTGGGAGAAATCAAAGTTTAGACTCTCAATGAGATAATAGTTACTCACGATGTTACAAGAAGATAAAAGCCCAGACAAAACGAGCCAACGTTACACAAACCTTTATTGATCAGGAGGTAGCCTTTTTTGACAATGTTTTTGTAAAAAGCATCTTTTGTTTTCCGTCTGATAGTGTTATAAATTTCTCTCCCATCCACTACGTCAGTCAGAACCTGTTCCTGGTGCTACAGTAAATACAAAAACAAACACCGTGTAAGGACAGAGGTAAAATGACGTCATTCAAACGACCAGCTTACATCGCTTTTCTCTGTCTGTTATGTCTATTGATTAAGAGAAGTGTGGATGATTTTTATTAAAAATTGACATTTACTGTTCACTGAGAGTCCAATCATATTAAAATGTAGTACTTTAACATATTTAAGGTTAAGTCCTCCACCTTGCATTCATTTAAGCTCTAAAACTTCACCTCAAATATCAACAAAATGACATCTCAGAAAAAAAATTTGTACACTGCCTTTCCAAGGTGGCACAAATGCTAAGCCCTAATATCTTCAGAGACTCACACACACAAAAAAAACAAAACAAAACACACTGTCGAATGTCATTTTGCTAAGTCAAAAATACAGTGAGGTTCACTATATGACGTTAGCATATAACTGCTTACCTGAACTGAAACAGCTTCTTTTAAGTTGTAACCCTCAACAATCTGTTCTTTCTTGTAATGGTCGATGATGTCATCAACACTGCCAGAGAGAAAAGACACTCAGCTCATCAGCAACTACATCGGCATCCTCAATATGTGCTGATGTTGCATTAAAGAAATGCTACAGTTATACTTCAACTTTCTTTATATAACTGTGTTGCATCGCCACACTGAAGGCAGCCACACTGGCAGACATACCTGTTATAGTACCTCCCCCCCATCACGTATTGATTGTTAGGTGTGGGGGAGATTTTAAACCTTTGGATGTTTTCATTGGTGCGAAAAAAGAGGGAATAGTCGCCAGGTGTGTTGTCTGAAGGCCGGACTAGAAAACCGCACACTTGACCAACTATGAAATTAAAAGGAGCAAAAGAAGTGAAGGAAAAAGAGACGTTTAGATAATGTTCACAACATATTTGGGACAAAAAGAAACTGTAAAGTCTGCAGTGCTGAGTGAAAGTGTACCTGTCATCAGAAGGTTGTAGGCCTCTTGCTTGGTGATCTTTCCGTGATACCAGCTGTAGGAGAGCAACAGAAGGAAAACAGACTGAATTAACGCAATTAACCGAATGCTCAGTAGTGATCACATGTCTAAAAGACAAAGCAAACTAGGCTCCGCGTATGGATGCATTTTCTGCAATAATAAACTACAGTAATACAATTATGTGTGATAAATTATTGTAACAGAGAGGACAGGTTTTTATGGAAGAGAACAGATGTCAGACACTAAGTAAGTCAGTTCAGTGCCATGGAGCTTACACTTTTCCCTCATGTGGATCCTCCTCACGGCCCTGAAAATGATCACAAACAGAAATGTCTGTAGTTTTTACAATGTCATGCAATTATTTTGTGTATTCATATATCCCATCCCAACTGTGGGTGCTATGCTTTTGCCTACTTTAGTGTCCTATATTGCAGTCACCTCACAGTGCTAGTGCAGTGCTTGTTTTTAATGCACACTACTGTGCAGATGCCACTATTAATTTTGTTTGTTCTTTTTCCCACCGAATTGACTTTTATTGTTTGATAAAGATCTTTTGAAAAATAAGGTGATATGAGCTTCTCAATGTCAGGCCGTACTTACCACCTCCTCCACCAAATCCTCCACAATGAGTCCCTGCTCCTCTGTACGAACATTGCTCACCCACATCCAGCCATCTTCCAGTTCATTGTGAACAATAAACATGTCCCCTTTAAGGAAGCTGCAAATAGATCAAGTCAAAATAAGGTAACTAAGAAAGACTTTATCCAACACTATCTGCATCGCATTGTCGCTCTGTAAGGGGACTATCATCTCAACTGTGATTTAATGTGAACTTGGGATCAGTAAAGTGAACACATATACAGACAATAATAATTTAGTGTGGAAATAAAGCGTTACTAAAATCTGAAGTAGCGCTGTGCCATATCATTTCATTCGTGATAATACCAGCATAATTTTTTTTTACACAATATAAAAATGTCATATCTCAATATTGCTATAGCAACGTCATGTATTCACTGTACACCCAACGAGACAAGCCCGGGCATGTCTGAAGCAAGAGCCTTGTATCAGGCTCCAATGACGATTTAGACTCCACCGAGCATCATCGGAGCATTCGCTAGTTCCGCTTCATATGAGAGAAAGAATAGTGGAAGGTGGAAAAGCTAAGATTTTGATACAACATACCAGGTGGAAAATTACTTTCAGTTTTATTATGTGACAATATTGCACAGGCTCCTGAAGAGTTAAAGTTAACCTCCTAGGAACTGGCATCCACATATGTGGACATCACATTTTGGGTTGTCTAGACCAAAACACTAAATTTTGTTCTGCAAGGGCCTGATATCCACTTATAAGAACACTGCCACTGTTCCATCGAAATTTAAAACAAACGTCCTCTTATGTGGACCTCTTTTTCCTCAGAAACAAAAAAAAAAAATCAAAAAAAAAAATCAGGTAATTCTTTGTTTTTACATTCATCAGGTCCCAGTCAGCCCAAATAGCAAAGAGAAATAAAAAAAGCATGCCATGAAAGAGTTCAGGTCTTACCAGGTTAAGGTACTTTAGGTAATGTTAAACTAAAATGTTTAGTAGGCTACTTTTGTGCTTAAATCTGACTTTTGCTGTGTCACTACTGTTAGACTAGAATGCTGCGGCTGGTGGCGCCTCATGTCACACCTAAAATTAGGAAGTGTGTGATCAGCAACAGTAACTTGTTGCAAAAAAATGCCCTCCATATACCTACTTTTTAAACTGCTGCCCGCATGCATCAATAATATTTTGTTAACTATTTTATAAATTCGACACTGGAATTATTCTTGAATTGTCATGATAAAATTTTGAACCATGTCGCCTACCCCTAAGCTGAAGTAAATGTTGCATGTGTGCTCAGTTAAGCCTGTGGCTCACTGGCAGGCTCAGCGTTGAGGTTGACTTCAGACAGTTGTTTATCAGATTTAGGAAATTGGGAATAGCTGGGATCATCAGTAAGTGTGCCTACTGCAGCTTAATGACAGGGACAAGACCATTTTTCAGTCACAAGTCAGATAATGTGCTTTCCAGCCTGCTGTGTCATGCCACAAAAATGAAAGGAAGACTAGGCTGTTCTTTGTGCTAAGAATAGGTATTTTTTAGGTCTAGGATGTCACTGTGGCTCATGTGCAACTAAAAGATTATGGTTCACATTCAAAAAAATACTTTTAGGAAAGTGATGGTTGGGACACGAGGATTTTGCCCTACAAGACAAGAAAAGCAGATTTTGTGCACACATGACACTTACCTGATCTCATCAGTATCTGGCACTTTGGTGTATGGAAGTATGGCCCTGACTCGCCTCCTGTCTTCTACAGGCTGTGGTAACAGGAATAAAAAAAAGAATAAAAGCCTCATTCTTAGCCCTGACCTTTCAGAATTATATTCATGTAAAATCCTCCAATTATTTTTGAAAATCAAGTATTCTACTACAGCTCCCTGGGGTAAATCCCACTACCTTAAAAAGCATAATTAACATTAGCCCAGGCTTTGCCTTAAACAGTTCTGAAATCTGCCAGAAGGCAAAAGAAAAAAAGGAAAAGGAAGACCGTAAAATACTTCCTCTTGCAATGAACAAGTGGCGTAAAAAAAAAAAAAAGGAAGAAAGAAATAATAAAGAAGTGAAGGCTGACTTCGAGTTATCTCAAAAGGTGCATATTTCCACTCATCTTTCAACCCTCACACGTTTTATCAGATCAGAACTCTTAAGGGACATTTCAGGAGATTAGGTTTCATTATGCACACTTTACTCTTGTCCCATTTTGCACACTGTTAAGTATATATAAAAAGGGTCTGAAGTTTTGATAGAGCCCTGGGGAAAGTTCGTTTCTACTTATTTCCAAAACAGCATAGGAGACCGTTAATTCAACAAGCTGCCAGTCACACATTTTATTCGCTACATTAAACACAGCTATCCAACCATCACAATTTCAGTTTTTAAAAGGAAATCATTAATGATATGCCATCTGAAAGTCATAGTTCATTTATATCAGCACAAAAAAAAAAAAAAAAAAAAAAAACACACGAGAAACTTCTCACGTTATGTTAAGTTTTTTAAAACTGACGAGGAGTTCATTTTTAATATAGCACAACCTTGGCCTACTTTGAGTTGAGAAACATTGGGGACGGTGTGACAAAACAAATCGGGGGTCAAATAAAATTACAGAGGAACACTACAAGACTTTACATTTATCTTAAACGCAGTACTTTGAATTACACTGTATACCTTCAGCCATGGAGTCACTCACCTCTGGAGGGGCCACTGGTGATAGCAGTTTCTCTCCTTTTAGAAGGCAAGACACATAGCTGTAGTAACCAATCAGGTCTGATAAGGACGAGAACCGCCGCCCACCAATGTAATAGTCCCCACACATGGCGATTATCCTGTTAATAGAAAACATAACAATAAAGAAGGTGCCGCGGTTAGCTTTAAGTACAGGTAAACCCCTGGGCAGTAAAGACAATCAAAAAGAGTTCAACTCTCATTTATTTGACAGTTGAATTATCTGTATCGATTACTTCCATCATTGTTCCTATGATACACCATCCAGCTCTGGTGTAAACACAGCTGACGATAAACTGCTTCATCACATGCATATGTGCAAAGGTAAGCTCATACCGACACAATGAAACATCAGTGCTGACAGTCTGTGCGTTTGAAGACAATCCATTAAGTCTGTTTCGACAGCAGTCCCAAACCCATTTACTAGATATGAATGGGAAATTGTGACACAGGTTAAAAACCTGAAAATCACTGCAGTGTACGGGTATGTTTACTGCTATCTGCTGACATTATTAGCAGGTCAAACTTTTCTTCGGTTCCTGAACTCAAATACTGTGGCATCGCTGAGAGTTAAAAACAGCCCAAATTGTTTCATCTCAATTAAATTGATCTGTGTGGGTGCCCTTCCAGGTGTTACACTAAAGTTTAGCATCCAGGCACCAATGGAAAAAACAAAACAAAACAAGAATTACAAAGTTTAACAGAGTTAGAAGTTAGCGGGAAGTCAACTAGCTTTAGAAGTCAACTAGCTAAAATGTGCAGCTCTGCTCTCACTTCAGACATAAATTAAAACAGAAACCAAACAGCGGCAGTGTTTGTAGGATTATTGGAATTTGGTTAACTGGCATATAATGGTGTGCTACTTGATGGCTAGCTACAGATTTATGGTTAGGGTAACAATAAACACCCTGATATCAACTTTCCCTTCTAAAAAAGTTCATGTGAGGGTGGAAGACATGACAAATGCAATCAAAAGGCAGGAAACGATGCTGAAAATTGACCAAACAACCAGAGAATACTGGAGATGATCCATTCACAGCTCAAGGTTAGTCACGCATATTCTCCTGCATGGTTTGGATTACTCACCATGAAAAATTCTCGATCCTAAGCTTCATGTCCTTTTGAAATCTTAGTTAGCTTCAGAGAGATTCTTATCTGAAGCATTCAAATATGTGGTGTCTGACAAACCGTAAGTCCATAGGCTGTATGTAAGGTTTTAAAGCTGAGCTTAAAGGCATGATGCACATGATTAGTGCTAATAAAAAGGCAGAGAGGCCTACGATGATCACAGATTATTTTGAGGGGATTGTTTATATTAAATAAAAAAATATATAAAGAATTTAGTTAAGATTACAAGTTAAGACAACAGCCTTAATGAACACAGCAGGAGCTTGGACCTGGAAGCAGGGTTGGCCCGTCATCACTTAACAAGCGGATTCTGAACTGCAACCAGTTACGGAACCACAAATCTCTAACAAACACTAACTCACTAAAATAACACGAATAAATCATATACAGAGCAGCTCCTTTCTCCCATAACTGATGACATCATGGCAATATGTCCACAGGAGATCATGTCGTTTTCACTTAATTAGATGATGTTTGCCCTGAATCTTGGTGAGCTGCAGAGTTAATATTAACATAGCATAACCACTGAAGGAAAGGACAGACTGTAATGTCTTATCTTCTTCTCGTCTTTTTTATTGACTGTAAGGTTGTAAAATGCTCCAGGGTACTGTTGTTAAACAAGTGTGGTGTCATTTTTCTTCTGCATCAAGTCCGCCCACACACATTGCATAAAAAAAAACACCTTGTCCACCTTACACGCAAACACACACAGCGTCATCTGTCGCAGCAAACATTTAAATGTACAAGCTGCCATGACAAAACACTGTTTTTAAGCTCTGTATAGTCTTTGAATCTGTGGGACAAAAAGGCTGACCTACCCCAGAATCTACTTTCTTAAACCTTAACAGTGTTGAAATAAGGGCTAATCTCTGAACTTGCCCTTCTGTTGTAGTCTCTAGCTTTCTGCCCTTTTGGTTAACAGGTAATAAATAACTTCAGTACTTCAGAGATTTTATCTTACCCGAGGGCGACTTCCTACAACTTGGATCCTGCTTGTTGTGAGATGCCATAGAAAAAAAAAATGAAACACTTCATGTTGCACCATGCTACTCTAACTATTCCAACCACACATTTCTCTCTGGTCTCAGATGTTAGCAACACCATGCTAGACAGCCATTCAAAGTCTACATGGCTATTAGGGTAAACACAAATAAGACATCAATAACAGTCCTATTTTATTTAAACCTCAGGCCTGAACCACTCTGATTTATCTGTAAATTATAGAAACACCTGTAGGCTAAGTAGGTTCAAATTAACTTCTCTTTCCAGAGTTCTGTGAGCAGTCAGAGAGTTATATTCTGTTTGAATGGTGTAGAAAAATCATACCTGAAGTGGTTGACCACATTGGTCATACTGAGGAAAGACAGGACAAAGGAACCGGGCCGGCGGTCGCTCTCCCTGATGAGGTAGCTGCCAGGATTTCGGGCCTGGCGCAGGCGCTCCTCTGCAATGGTTCGGTCTAGCTTGCCATGGTACCACCTGAGAGAAAACAAACAGTAAGGAAATTGCCACAAGGAGAAACATGCAGCATAAAGTGTTTATACGCAGAATTTCTCAAGTTATAACCATGAAACAATATGTTGACAAGTCAAGCTATATTTAACTACAACTAAAAAAAAAAAGCCATATAAAAACAATAAACCCATTACACACGCAGCACACAACCTAAATGCTTGATTATACCTAGTTTTGGACACAGACGGCCACAAACTCAACGGCCGAGTATTTATTCCTGCTATACTTCTTTGAAGTCCATTTGGCTTCATGCATAGTGACATACTGTGGTGATATTTCTCTGCAGATAAGTTTTCACAGTCACAAAAACCAGTCCGCATTGACCATCCTGCGAACTTATCTGATGATGAAATTTATGTTATTCCAACCTGAGCAGAACCTAACAGACTCACAGATGAACAAAGTTTAATCAAGGCTTTACAATCTCTACTGAATCTAGAGATTAAACTAAAACTTTAGCACTGTATGTCCATTAGTTCAAAAGACAAGGTTTAGGTTCATAAAAGCAAATGTTTGGCTTTTTCAGTTTTTAGTAACTCTATTTAAGTCTTGCTTTCTGAATTAAACAGAAGACCTAAGAACGACATTGGTTAAAATTTCAGCAGGTGGGGCTGAATTTGAAAGGGCCCTGCCAGCTGGGGTAAAAAATTAACATGTTTTTCCAAATTTAGGCCAGTGTTGCATCTCAGAACAGAGGGCAGTGACTGGAAAACATGCAGAGGTGAGAGGATGAATGAGGTGCTGCAGTAGCTCTTTTCACAGGAGGCCTTAATGGCTCCCATCTGGTTTAGGGAAGTACAGGTCTCCATTTGTAAAGAAAAATGCCATCAACTCTGCTATCATGCAGGAAGCTGGAGAAAGGTTGCTGAAGAGGAGATGGAGTGTGTCCATGAGGGAGGTTTGGGGGGGATTTTTGGTGATAACGAGAATTGAAGATGGCAATCGAGAGCAGCTGGAGAGAGAAGGGCCAAGGAGCCCTTAAGCGGTTGAGGAAATATGGGAAAATAACATTGAGAGGCAAAGACAGATGACTGTGAAAACAATAACATCCAGACAAAAAGAACTTTCCACCACATCCTACTGGCTAGTTAAGCTCCACTTATTATGGAATGAGGTTATTTAAGTTGTTTACGACTCCTCCAACACACACACACACACACACACACACACACACACACACACACTTAATCGGGTGTGGCAAACAAAGACACGGTGAGCCAGAACCAGCCCACCAAAGGGTGGCCAACTAGATGAAGTGGCAAAGTATGACATCTCAGAGAACAAATTAATGATTCTGATGTTTCATTAGCATGAACTGCCATTTCTGCCTCTTTGATGCCAGCACTTGTAAACATGAGTGAACATGGAAAGCAAGAAGTATTTTCTTGTCTTAACAAGTTGCTCCAATTGTCATTTTTTTGTTTTTTTTCCTTTGTTCAAAATACTCCATGTGAAGCCATTGTGCCTTTAACGACCCTCTGCAATCTAAAAATAGCAACCCATAAATTGTTGAAATTGCACTTATTGAGACATTTCAAGCAGCTGTACTTTTTAATTCTTTCTTAATGGTTAATGATGCAGCGATTTCAAAAGTCCACCCCATTAGGGCTGGGCCAAACTATACTGTTCACGGTATAACAGTAGAATGTTAGTCAATGATAAGAAAATGAAATATGACGATTGAAATGGGTAAAACGCGCATGCGCAGAGCCTTTGTTTTCATACGTACATGGCGAAAAAAGCATGGCAGCGACGGAGAATGAGAAGGGCAAAAGCGGATCGTTGAATGAAACAGATGAACCAGAATTGGTTTCTAAAAATGGTGCAACTTCAGTGATGTGGAACTGGTTTGGTTTTTGTCCGTCAGATACACACCAAAACACTTTTTTGGGGTAGAACATGCAAGCGGGCCGTCGTTATTACTGTATTTTTTGGACTTTAAAAGGCTTTTAAGAGCACCTTAATTTTCTCAAAAATCGACAGTGCGCCTTATAATCCGGTGCACCTTATGAACTCTGGTTGTGCTTACTGACCTTGAACTGATTTTGTGTGGTACACGGCGCCCAAAAATCGGTTAAAATTTTTTTTAGTGTGACTTTGGTAAGCTATGAAGCTGCAATGCTTGATGGATTGTCGGATCATTACGGCTACCGTAGTCAGGAGCCTCGCGGAGTAATACGTACTGTGCTTCAACATAACATTACCTTATTGTGTCGCTTAATGCGCCTTATAATTCTGCACACCTTATGGTCCGAAAAATACGTATTTGACTTATTTATTTGGCACACTGCAGTTTCATGTTGCAAAACACCTCTTTTTAACTTTTGTGGATATTATACATGGTTATGCTCAGGATATGTTGACCAGTTTCCACTGAAAATGCCTTTTGGTTAAATTGTCAGCAAGGAACTTGCATTTGCACTGTTAAATTTTTATATAGCATTAATGCACATAAAAAACAGCTTCTTGTTTAAATGAAACTAAATTGATGGGGGCTTTTTGCACTAATAAAGTTGCGGAGTTGTAAAGTATTTTGGCTTGCATCTATTATATCGTTAGTTCTATCGTTATTGCAAATTTTCAAATATATATTGTGATAAATATTTTTGGCCATATTGCCCTGCTCTACATCCCACTATGAACAACAACAAAATACAAAAAAGAAAATGTGTGATCTAAATGTAATCGAATGACTCCATTGAAAACTCGCTAGCTGCACTCCATATAACAGAGAGACAATTGTGGATAGTGGACCACTAAATGGTGGTAAAAGAGAGCTGTAACATCATATGTCACATCATGATAAAGTATAATCAAAGTGATTTTTTGTGAAACTTTAGGCTCTTTTGCATCTACATTTAGTAAAACTATTTCATTGGATGAAGTTTCCTTCAGCTCTGTGTGTAAGCTATATATCCTCTATGATGACACGGGATGCAAATAGTTAAACAAAAGGAGAAGTGTTGAGATAAATAAGCCACAGCAATGGTGATATGAGACAGTGCTACTATCAGCTTCAGGAATGCTCTTTCATGTCAAAACACGAACATCAAGCAACACCATGACGTTTTGGTTTAGCTCGGCACAAGATAAGGAATTTACTTTTTCAACTACAGCTCCATGGCCGTGTGTGTGTGTGTTTCTAAAGACTAATGTTAAAAACATTACTATTTTCATTATATTGCACAGTAGCCCGGCAACTCCCATACGTTACAGTATGGTAAATGGCCTGCATTTGTATAGCGCTTTTCTACTCTCTAAGGACCCCAAAGCGCTTTACACTACATTCAGTCATTCACCCATTCACACACTGGCGATGGCAAGCTACATTGTAGCCACAGCTGCCCTGGGGCGCACTGACAGAGGCGAGGCTGCCGGACACTGGCGCCCTCTGACCACCACCAGTAGGCAAACATGGGGTTAGTATCTTGCCCAAGGATATTTGGCATGCAGCCAGGGGGCAGCCTGGGATCGAACCACCATTAGTGGCTGACCTGTTCTGCCACCTGAGCTACAGCCACCCTGAATGTAATGACAACAGTGTGCCGTCCACACTAGGTGACAGATACCCATGTTCCCACAGTGTCACCAAGCCAATGCCTGCATTTTGAATGGTATCTTCACACCAGAGACCTGTTTTATCACTCCATCACGATACAAGAGGCCAAGATAAACCTTCCAGCTAAGCTTGTAAACAAGTGATTTACTTGGGTAGGTTACATGGACAGTTTAGCTAACCGTGTAATGCATTTAAGAACAATATCACTGTGCACTGCTGCACATTAGCATGCCTAAGTCTAGTGAGTTGAGCAAGATGACTCAATACAGGGCTGATGACCGAAAGCCTTAAAAATATTCTATCACTAGACACAAGGGTTACGTGCTGTTTATAGCTTTTGTTCTAGAAAGGACAGCCTGCACCACAAAGCCACAAAGAGCACAAAACATTTTTTTTTTTTAAATCTAACTACAATGAGAGGTTCATTACACAAAGACAGCCAACAGACTCTTAGAGAGAAAGAGAGAGAGAGAGAGAGAGAAGCACTCATCCAAATTTAAAGAAGTACTTGAATGGATAAAATACTTGTTTATTAATAGAACAAAATTAGCACTTAATCATACTTTAATATTCAAGCTTGCAGAACAAAAATTATGAGCATGCATGCATGGATATAAAACCTATATGTCTAACTAACAGGAGAACAGTCGTTCCATACAGGCATTTTAAATAACAATATAAATAAAGCTGAGGATAAATAACAAATAACAAAATTGTTTGGGTCATTCGTGTGCACCCAACTCATGATCAGGGTATTAGACAACAGGATCACCATAACAGCATAACCATATTGTATCCTACCCACAGAGGGACTCATTCACAGACATTAAAATGGATATAGAAAATGACAGACAATCACATCAACGGACTGATCTGAGCAAATTTAATGAAGGCAAAGTGCATCATCCAGAGAGTGAATTGTTTCTTAAACCCCCACCTCAAAAAACCCAAAAACAGTGCAGTCATGACATGCTACTATTTGAAAATACAGTCTCTAAAATTAGCGGACAGGATAAGATTTAAGGATTTAACAAGCTTCACCAGACTATGGATGAATTTACACAGTAACCTTTTTTTGTCAAAAATGCTATACAGAGAATTTAAATCTGAGTTTCAATGATGATTGCAAGCAACAATTCTAGTATTTGTGGTCATCCACTCAATGTTCAGTTTTGTTGTTACGTTACCACACGTGAGAAAATCAGACAAAACGCTTTTTTGTTGATATATATATTTATTCCTGTCTGCTGGAGCCTAGTCTCTAGGGGCAATAAGACTAACAGGACAGGCACAGATTACTGTGACTTGAGTGGGTTAGACATCGTCTCTCTGTGTGCCTGTCTGTCTCTCATTAAGCAGTTTTGGGAGCTCTTTCTCTCTAGCTTATGCCTCAATTCTTCATCTTCCTTCGTCTTGACAGTTGGACTCAAATATCTCCACAGACATACTGTCAGCCATCATCAGGATCAAGAAAAGAAATAGTGCATGGTTGTACATTAGCAATGCACCTCGTAGCTACAGACTTTGTGTAGTTGGCATACCTTTTACACACATATTCAAGATTCCAGTATTCTTAAATAGAGCTAATGCACTCTATTAGCTTTCTTTGCATATCACATATATCCATACAATTGCACATAATAACCTTTAGCACCTTTCCGTGCCTTAGGTCTGAGAATTGGACAATGACAACATTATTGACCATATGCTTACATATAGAGTATTTAATAAACCAGTAAACCTTCTCCAAGCAAAACCGTTAATAAATTACTGTTTCTGCAGTATATTAGTGTGGCGAATTGAATTACAACTGTTATCATGAATTAAGTGCAATTGCTAGATAACAACAGGCTGCAATTTAGTTAAAGATACAAAAACATACCACATGTGCACAAAAGTTAAACAACTCTTTTCTTCCATGTGTAATCTATTCATTCAATACACCATACAGAGACATGATTATTCGGTTATTGACACTTTTTGGAAATAAACAGGTTCGTGGAGTCCGAAATGGTGATTGGGGAAAAAATGTTATCTCTGCAGGCTCTATAGTGTGAGCATACTGCTTGTAAAACTGACAAATTATGGAGGTGTAACATTGTAAGTGATTCTTACACTTCGAGTTCTTGCACTGTTGTTAGCAAAGCTAAGTGCACAAGACTTTCTGGCAGCAGCTTCCCACTTTTAGACAGCAGATTGGTGTGAAAACAGGCTGCAGGAACACTACTGTCTGTACCCAGCCAGAGTGTTTCTGATGTAAAAAATGCATAACTCCAGGGTCTCTGCCAGTGTTGCCAGACCAGTGGCACGCCAGCCCTAAGCTGACCTAACCAAGGTTAAGCATCATGCAATTTTCTAAATTCATTTTTAAGATGTTTTGGAGACATACGTTAAGCCATGTCTGAAAAACTGCAACAATTAATACTTAATATATCTTGTTGCAATCCAGTTCACAACCTTTTTTAAACCTGTATAAATAAAAAAAGCTCAAAAGTGGTTCCTGCAACTGTAAAGAAGTAAAAAGGAAAAAGAAGCTGTGAATGCAAAATGAGATTTATAGGCTGATTTGATCTCCCACTTACACCGAGTTTACCCTCTGCTGCATCTCCCTCCTGTGTCCCGTGTTCTCACAAGGTGCACCCACTCCACCGACAGCGCTGCTGGCCAGGCAAAAACTGTAAGCTCTGACGTGTAGAGCAGACCAACGGCAGCTTTAAATCCGTACCAAGCATGGTGATGTGACCCTTTTGGTGCCTTACTACGTCCATCTCCCGTAGCAAGGGTTAATGAGCAATATCCATGGAAGAAAGATAAACAGGAGTACACAAAGATGCAGATGGACTTGGATACATGCAACCGACAACCTATTTTGGTGACAGCTGGATGGTTTTGTCTGCTTCTTTGGTTCTCTAGAAGCTATTCTGAAGAATAACACAACTTGATCTTTCAGCTGCTGTCAAGCGCTGGTCTTTGCTCCCACTTCATCCGCTTCTCAATCTCATTCTCTTACTCTCCCTTAGTCTCTCTCTCCCTCTCCCTTAAAAACACGTATCACGAGCATGCTGGCGATTGGTGTTCCAAGCAGGGGAACAGCAGGGGTAGGGAGTGGCATATCTGCACATATACCGCCAACTGTATGACCACACATTTGCATGCTACCCACAAACACTAAAAAAACACACATCCATAAAAGAAAAAAAAAAAATAGGGCAATCTTGTCACCTAAATAACTCTGGCTTAACAAGGTACACAGCATTGTGAAACCAAGTAAAGCAACTACCAAATCAGCATATTTTTGTTTTACTATTAGTGCTTTCTTAATTAACTGACTGTGTCCTTGCTTTAGAAATTAAAGTAATAGATATGAAGATATGTTATGATAACATAACTTCTTATCAAGTTTCACATTTAAAATCTATTAGTTTGCAAGTACTGAAACCAAGGCTGACTTTAGAAAGTGAAATTTTGAAATTGTAGTATCCGTTTAATAAAAAAAAAAAGTTTTGCCTAAATCCTTCAGCTCTATCTTGAATAATTTATTAAATTGTTAAAGGCTTAAATTAAACATTGCACCACAGTGCAATGAGGACAGCTAGCTTTAGAAATGGTATAAAGTAACACTGCTTTGGCTTAATTTCCCCACCACTACCACGGCTTATTTTATGTGGCAGGCAATTTTCCAACTTTTCACTTAACATGGTAAATTAATTATTTCCATGAAAGTCTTAAGCCTTTAAAAATCCTCTTCAGGTTAAACTGGACTGATCAAATACCTTTAGTGATGATTAATTGTGAAAAAACAGCTTTAAAACAGCTGCCAGTCTAGCAACATTGAGGCCATTTACTAAAAGGCAACACTGTTGAATCCCCTAATGCATGACTATCTCACTTTTATTAGGGCTAACACATTTTATGGGCTGAAGCCGTGATTGTGCTTGTTACTTTGTTCATTGTGCAAAAAACAAACAAACAAATGAACCCCCCCCCCCAAAAAAAAAATAAATAAATAAATAAATAAAAATCCACACCACCATAAAATTTCACACTCAAGCTTGAGGCACGCTTGACTTGCATCTTTGAAATATAGGTGTTCAAGCATAAACCAAATTTTGCCAAAATTATCTGCAAAAGGTCTCTTTTTTTTCCAAACTGCTGCAGTAATACTTTTGAGTTCTGTGCCAAATGGGAAGCAGAACCAGTGCATCCTGCGCTAACTGAAAATAAGCGCCATTATACCTGCAGAGCTGAACGTGCACACAGACCCATACCTCCAGCTCATCCATTTTCCATATGCACATGGCAACCATAAAACATTGCACCAAAGCTTAACCACAAATTTAACAACAGCGAGCATAAACAAAGCTTTGTGACCTGCATTAAAAAAAAAATTAAGCAAATTAAAACCTAACATGCTAGCATGGTGTTGCTGATGGACAACAATGTTTGTACAGCCATGAAATTCAAGGAGTATCTTAAATTATAGAATTTTCTTTTCAGGAGTTCACGGTCAACGGTCTTATTACCCTACAGAATAAACAAGTGCATCACAAGTGCGTAGCCATTCAAACAACTCCCATGCAAAATGTGATCCTTTAATCATTTACTTACATTTGTTTTTTCATGTTTCCACAACAAATAGAAAGGAAGTTGTAGAGCTGATGACAGACACCAGTTGTGACTTGGAGCAAGTTCTAATTTCATTATGTATAAGCTTCTATTAAACATGATTAACTTCCAGGAGTTAGCAAGGGGGGAAAAAATATAATGACACTATAGTAAAATACCATGCTTGTCACATGACAAACAACATCTGCTAGCAACCTCACTCAATAATGAGGGTGACAGCACACCTGAAATTGTACAGATGAAGATATGGGAAAGTCAATCTTCGGATTCTCAGCTTTGCTCAGTCTAGATGATAACCAGCCAACACTTTAATCCCCAGTCACTCAAGCCAATACCTCAGCTGTCCTTCTGTGAATCAGCTTCCTTGAAATAACAGGATTACATCAGTAATAATAACAAGCTTCACTCCCACATATGCCAACAATCTTCCTCTGAGCATTTGATTACTACAAGTTCAAGCATACATTTAGGAACACCGTTTATGACAAGAACTAAAACCACGTCCACCTGTTAAAAAAACAACAAGATACTGTAGCTCACAATAAAATGGAAACATGCAACAGCAGTTTTCAGTTATGTGGCTATTCCTTCAGCATTCACTGCAACGGCATCACTGCCGCAAAAAGAATTTTTTCATATCACAGGAAGTCATGACAGTAGTACTATAATACCAAAGCCTAACCTGGCACTGTAATACTTTCCATTCACTCCCCAATCCATCAATCAGCAAACCTAGTTAAAAAGAAAAGTCATTCAAATCAGAAATCCTGCACATTGTCAAACACAACTCAAATGCTTCAGAGGATCCTGTTAGGGCCACAATGAATGGTTCAGAAGTCTTGAAAACAGGATGCTGGGTGAGAAAAGGCAGGGCAATGTGGGCGCTGGAAGAGTATAGCACGACAATGTATAGCAAGCTGGAAATATATGGAAACTATAGACTGTGTTATGAATGCACAAGACAGATATTATACTAATAAAAGTTGGAGCGGGATCAATCAGCAAATCAGTCAAACCAGCCCTAAGCATGATCATCCTTGGTTGTAATGGTTCAGGAGACTGAGGGGATATTTGTTGAGCAACGAGCAATCACAGCCTAATACTTCTATATATTATTTACATGCACACGCGCGCACGCACACACATACACACACACACTAGGAGAGCTGCAATAATTTTAAAAATAAGGGACAGGAAATGGCATGCTCAAGAGTGTAGTGGTTGTCACAGTGTTATTAATCAAATGCTGCTTTGTAATAAAAGTGCTGTAATATATTGACCACTAGGAACAGCTTCCATCAGGGAATAATCTAATTAAACTATGCAATCAGTCCTTGTGGTTTATCAGAATTCCATTGTCTGTAACAGCCTTCATCACAAAGGCCAATTAGGCAGTGTTGCTGCAAAATTAGCAGTAAACCTACAGACATGTTTCCACAGCCAACTGGTAAATCTGGTAAACTCATTCACACAACCACAGATTTTCAAATCCAAGTTTTGTTTCCAATTTTTTTTCCCTTCCTTCCGCCTACCACAACCTCCTGTGGGAAACCCTTTATGACTTAAAATCCCCTCTAATCTTCGTGGAAACTCAAAATCAACGACTCATTTCCCAATGTGCTGTTTGTTTAAGCTCAGGCTCACGGCCAGTGGTTTCTAAAGGTAGCAGGAACACACACTACTGAGGCCACCTGACATCTTCACTCCTGCATCTTTGTTAATCATCAGCTTCTTATCAAACATCCTTTCAAACATTCATACAGTGCTTTTAACCACACATGATCAAAATAGGGCCTGATAGCTAAATCTGACCCAGGGTCTGGACAGAAACTGTGTGCAAAAATCCTAAAAATCAAAAGCAAAATAATCCCTAAAATGAAAATAAAAAAGGCAGCACTATGTTAATGAAGCTGAAGGACTGACTGAACCTGATTCCAACCGAAGGTGCCCCTTTTAAGACTGTTGTGGCCATTGCAAATTATTCATTATTAATATAAGAATGTATATAATATGGCTATCTTAAAAAAATGCAGCCCTCTTCCACTTTTTACCTACATACATGCACACAAATATACACAGGAAACTAGACAATACCCCGTTTAGATAATATTTTTGACTATAGCCCGCAAGTCTTATTTGTAGCCCTAATGTATCCAGGTTAGCTGGCTTTAGCCCTCGTCAGCACTGGCAGGGGAATGTGAAAGCTCTGCTAATGTGTTTTACTGTTACAGAGGAAATTAATTTATTACAGGCAGGGAAAATAATCAGCTGTCATAGACAAGCTGGGCCAACACTGTGGGAAATAAAAAGGAGAAATTTAGCAATATTTTTAAATCTAAAATTACACTGCAGACTTGATTGGGTTATTTAAGTAATTGAAGAAATTAGGTGATTTTAAGTAACTGTTTTAGTAAGTTATTTCATACTTATTGCTTTTTCTTGTTGATATTATTCAGAATTTTATCTTCTGCTTAGCAAGAATAAACAGAACCCTGATTGATGTTAAAAACCAAGGTTCATGTTGAGCAATGACTGTTTTTATACTGTTACAGTTTGCAACAGTTTACTAGCTACATAATCAAATGAACAACACATACAGAATCACTGTGATTAAGGCAGTAAGCTGTCAATGTCCCTCAGCTTTACTTTTAAGCCACAGTTTAAGTAGTCTGCCTCCTTTTTTTTGATTTGTTTTGAGGTACAATATTTGTTGGGGTTGAGAGTGGAGGGTGAATAATAACAATTTTTTTTTTTTAAATGTTATTTTTGACTGCAGGCACGATTACTCAATCATGACTGGACCCAAGGACAAAACAGGGTGCGACCCATCTAATTGTAATTTGAGACCTTGGATGCTTCTATCTCAGATACTATCTGTTTCAGAGCAGTTACACACCTAATAGATTTGGCATGATGCACTGCGCAGCACCTCTGACATCACATCAGCCCCTTCTATCAACAGTGGATCAGTGGCACAATCAGAAGGAGAGAGAGATCCCAGCCTTTACTGGGCCAACTTTACAAGACAAAGTCAGCACCTCATAACTTGCCTGTTTCTGAGCTGCATCCAGTGACAGAAAAAGTGATAAGATAAGTGCTCTCAGGAGGTCATTTCTCTGAATTTTCTTTTACTGCCAATCGCAAGTGTTCTCATGTAAAAAACATACAAGTGGTATATTAAGTGTATGACTGTAGTATTTTATTCAGATGTTTACGGAATACAATTACCTTAAAGAACAAAGAAAATCCATCCAAATCAAAAATAGTAAACCTCATTCTAATAAACTGCCACACAATTCTTATATACTAATAATACCCAAAAATGTGGTCCAGCTTTCCGGTGCAATCACAACCACTACAAACAATTCACCAAACCACAAAGCCAATACAGCGGAAAAGCTTGTGTTGTGAACATGTCTTGCACAACTCGATTAAGAAAGACACAGGAGACTGTGTTGGTGAGAGTCAAAAAGATTCTGGGTATTCTACTCTAGTCCAAAGTTAGGTACTGGTGAGAGGTTTAGCGAATGTAGCAGATAAATATTTGAATTCAAGTTACGCATGATGAAGCAAGTAAAACCAAAGAAAGCCCCCCCCCATAACACGCAGTAATTGCTCCAATGCCTCAGTGAAAATCTTTCAAGCTGAAAAACTGGGGTGAGTGTAAACCTGTGAAGAAGTCTGCATTTCCAGGGCAAAACTACAATTTCCAAAGCAGCAGGATAGGTAGGAGCCTAGATATAAGTGATGTTCATTCCACTTAAGGTTATTCATTACCAAAACAGGCAACAGTGTAAAACGCTGCCCTTCCCCTTCCTCTGTAATCTGACAGCGAGATATAGAATGGCTTCTAAAATAAGAGCTGAATCCACACTCCAAGCCTAGTCACTTCCATATCTCACAGTATGAGGGCCAGAAATGACAAAGCTCAGCAGTTTTCTAATGAGACTATAACAAATGGAAGGCCTATATTTAGGTTATTACAACATCAGCAGTGCGCACGCAGGTTTGAACATGGGTTTCTGTGCATGCCTGATAAAGTCATGACAGTACCCACAATTAGTCAGATGCTTTCTAAAGTACAGTGCTTAGGCAGAATTTACTGTGCTGCAGACAAGAAAAGAAAAAAGGTTTGCAAATGCTTTGTTTTAAGTTTTAGTTCACTTCAATCACAGGCAAAATATTTAGACACGATGGCCATTCTCTCAGAGCATACAGTTGTGCAGCAAACAAGAAACAAGATTTTCTACTTCCCATGTAGCATTACAGAGAACTATGCACTTTACTATAAATAGTAGATAACAGAAAAGTGTATGGATTTCTGTCAAAAGCACAGGCATTGATTTTAATGTATCTGGGCCAATAGTGCCAAGGGTTCTTGCCAGCCTAAAACTTAAATCTAAAACAAGAAAAATGCTTTGTTTAATCAAAGAAACAAAGTTGCTTTGGAAGTATTTGTGCATCACCTGAGCATCAGTTCGAATTGTCACAACTGTCACCAACGACACCTGGAATCAAGTTGGTCTCCATACAATTGTTGATTTAGGTTTTTGATACAACAGAAAAAGAAAGGGAGGCTAAGGAGCTTGGAATAATAAAAAAAAATTGGAGTTCTTTAAGTTTCTTAAAGACATTTTACCTCTTATTCGAGAAGCATCTTCAATTCTGAAAGAACTATTCAAAGAAAGTGTCCTGATATGTATATACTGACTTTATCCGAACTTAATGATTTCCTATCTTCTTCCAAAAACATAAAAACTACAAAAAAAATTGAATGTTAAGCTGAAAGATTACGTGGAACAGGAAACGAAAAACCTACAGTCGAGTTCACTTGAAAGAAATCTAAAAACAACAACAAAGCTCAAATAAGCCTGGACAACTGCTGCAGAGTGCAATTTTGAATGTTCTTAATCGCTCAGTTTCACTCCATCACAAAGAAGTTCTTTGTATACCATGACTTCTCTGCAGAATGGGCAAAGCTGAAGGACCAACAACAGCATAAACGTGAACAAAAGCGCCTGCACTACCAGTTGTCCCACATCCTTGACGGCATTTTTGTTACTGTTACACTGTATTACTCAGTGTTGATTATTGTGTTTACTGTGTATATACATAATACTTGTTCTGCTTGGTTGATCCTGTGAAATGAGGCTATGCTGACAACAGCTGTCCAAGTCAATTATTGATATGTAGTAGTCCATTGTGAGAATGTTTATAAGGGCATTTACTATAAGTGAATCAGCTCTCTGTAAAAAATAATGAACAGGCATTACTACTGTGTTGCTAGGGTTTCTATTTCATATTGAATCTCCTGACAATTCAATTTGATCTCAGTTATTTCAGTGCTTTCTAGGATAACAGGTGTGCAAACGCACAACAGATGTATTTTAGGTAATGTGTCTTGGGGAACTGAAATTATTTCAAAGCCACATCTACCAAATATACCTCAAGTGCAAAACAGGAAGGCTATGAAAACGCAATAAAATAAATACATTGCTTTAGTGCTTCTATTTTCTAGAAGTTATAGACGTCACTTAACTTGTGGTTTACTTACTGGTTAGTGGGAGGTGCGGAGAGTGGGAACGTCACCTCTTCTTCGTCGATTTCCATCCCATCTTGCATGTCGCTTTCATCCATAGTGCCACCGAGCCCCCCACAGCTAGGAGGCGGAGGAGGTGGTGGTGGAAGTGGTGGGAAGACAGTGGGCCCATCCGGGCCTGTTGATGTGGGTGAGATCCGACTAGCTGGACCCTCCATAGTTGGAGAGCAGCACATGCCGCCCACTGTCCCTGAGCTTGTTCCTTGAAAAACTGAATGTCCACCTCCTGCTACGCCACTCCCTGCTCCGGTCATATCCCCACTAAGCATGGAGGAATAGATTATATTCATCTCTGAAAGGGAGTCCGGAGATGTGTTTGAATGCTGTCGGGTGGCTGGTGCCGGCCCTTGCACCAAATCAGTGGTTCGGACTCTGCTCGGCTTGGGATAGTATGGGAAAGGGGCCGTCGTCTCCGGGCCTCCTCCGCCTGCCACCCCTGTCCCTGTCGCGACCGAGCCCGTATCCTCACTGCTGACCTCCGCTGCCATCATAGTAGAAAAATACGTAGAGGGGGAAAAGTCCAGAAGGGAACCTGCCCTTCCCCTCTGTTTTTACAATAATCCCCCGGTGTTTGGGCTCCTGGGAAACAACACCAAAAGTTTCTCAAAAACGCGTTCAGCTAGCCGGCTAATGTTAGCCAACAGCTAACTTAGCTTACTTGGCTGCACTAGCGGGCGTTAGCTTCGCCTCGCATTCGCTCCCTGCAAAAATCACCGAGCTAACGCTAGCGGGACAGCTAGCAGCTTCGAGACACTTGATGAGTTCTTGCTCGCTATGTCTTCATTGTTTCCTGAGTTTAGAGTTCACGCAGAAACACTACATGAGATTAACCGTTACAATACTTCCAACAGAATATCACTTCACCTATATTTCCTGTTGGTATTTTTGAGTCTGGGGGGATGTTCGGACTTCACCCTCGGCACCAAAGCAGACCACTTGTCGATGAGTGTTGTTTTATTGTCACTGTTGTGTGTAATCCCCTTCTTTTTTCCCAGTGTTGTTTTCTTCAGTTTTAAACCGTCTCCAGTAGCGTTCCCAGACGACTTCAGCCTTATCTCCTATATCCCCGGAGCCGCATGTTGTTCTCCGCGTACTGCCATGTCGTTTACCAACATTTATTATCTGCGTACAAGCTTTATTTCTGGGTTTCGGGGCTAGTGGCTTGCCCGCTGCTGCGCTGCTCTTGTCTCCCCTCCCTCTCCCACTCCTCTCCAGTTAAAGATCAGACACAGCTAAGTGAACACAGAGCGGAACTTTTTTTCCCCCCAAATTTAATCCATGGCATCTTCAATCACGTTAAATCTTATTAAGTTGAATAAAATGCGATATTGTCCTTGTTACGTAAATGAAATATAGAATCTCATTATGGTTTGTTTGTTTTTTTCTTACCAGAGGATCTCAGAAAAGAAGACAAGTAGCAGAGTAAAATCAGTCCTCTAGATATTTTTCTGCAAATAATCTCTTGCTGAACTACTATACTGTGGCAGGAAATGTTTACACCTTTGATCTGCTGTTTTTAACACGTCAGCAGCACCGAACAAGTTTCACTAGTTATCAGATAAGCGGCTCTGTACAATAAACAGAAAAGAGTAATTAGAAAAAAAACATTTAATGGCAGGATTTATTTACAGTTCCCCATTTAATCTACAACTGCAAAAATATTTTTTTTAATTGTACCTCTTATTCTTGCTTCCATACAAGAACACAGAGATTCAAAATCTCCCGTGATGTTATCAGTTACACCTGAGCGTTTCCCTTTCAAGCCCCAACTTCACATTGTGATTTGTGTGTACGTGTGTGTGTTCCTGTTTTTCCTTCAGACAGGTAATGAAAGTCTAGGTAAATGACAGCATGTATAGTTCCACGTCCTCTAATTCTAACTAATTTCACCACTGCATCCTGTTAGATAGAAACATACTGGGTAGATATGCTACAATGCTATTCAGCTGTTTAAGATGTTCGAGGCGTTTACCTTAACATATTGGCAATAGCACTACGGGGCAGCAAGAAAACCGCTTAAACTAATTTGCAACCTTTCAGTTACGTTTATACAAAACAGGAAAATGCTTTAATTGCAAAGTCATAAATAGCATGATAATACTACTAAAATACCAATGTGAAGGGAAAACGCTCAAAAAAAGCACGCACAGATGTTCCATCACATTGCTGGCTCCTAGTGAAATAGGCTTGAATTTTTAATTCTGGCATGGTCCTTTTTAGTGCTGCAGACGTCATTGCTAACCGCGTTAAAATAGCAGCCAGGTTCAGATTTGTGCAACGCACGGACCCAAGTCTTTCTTTCTTTTTATTTCTAGATGCATAAATACAATTTTAGCCTAATTGTTGCAAAGCTGAATTCGTTTCCTGTATCACCCTCTTTCCTCTAGATGAAGAGAATAATCTGCATGTTGTGCTAAACTGCAGCACTATTACAGAACAACACCAGGAGGACAAATGTTTTGTTTTATTCCTTTAACTGAATGGACAACGATTAACAGTGTCAATAAAACTCAATAAATACTATCTGTCTATGTAGTCTACATGTATATATATATATATATATATATATATATATAGAGAGAGAGAGAGAGAGAGAGAGAGAGAGAGAGAGACAAAATGTGTGCACTAAAAATATCAAAGCAAGATTATGTGCCACTTTTTGTAAATATTTGCATGAAAAAAATAACTAGCTAAACTATAAAGGAAAATACTAACAGTGAGGAGTGGCTGGTGGAGCACCACACTCTAACACAAAAAGCTCTTGGAAGAAAAACTTACTGTTGAGCCTGTGGATGAGTTTTGTGTCATGTTTTCAAAGTAAGTCATTTCACTTTCTTTTTTCTATGTTGTTAACCATTTACACAGACATTTTCACACTGAAAGCAGCGAGGTTTATTATGCATGCTTCAGCACTAGCACTACTCATTTCTGAAAAAGCCTGTTCTCAGCAAGCAGGGCCTTTATATTGCATAATTACACAATAACTAGATCACAACATTTCATATTTTAATCTGGCAGGCGGTAAACTTGTCACTTATTTACCTGCCTTTAAACTGGCTCACTTGTACCAAGGGTCCATTTCCCACTTAGTAGGTAAATGTCAGAAGCGTAGCCGCCACAGCAGCAGGCAACTATTTCTTCAAGTCATGTAGCTATATATATACATATATGTGTATATATATATATATATATATATATATATATATATATATATATATATATATATATATATGTATGTATATATATTGTATATTGATCTTTACTAGACTTATGCACAAGTTGGTGCAGACAAGCATACACTTAAGGACAATGGAAAACAATGATAATCATGAAGTTTAATCAGGTGGCCAAGTGACGCCTTACTCACGACCTACAAAAACATATGTTTTGGCTTTTTTTGTTTTGTTTTTTCTGAATGCATCATATTTTGAATACAGATAAACTACTGATACAAACTTATATTTACTCTATACATACTCTCAGCACACACCCTTTAAACATGCAGAAGGGAAGGTGAATTTTCTGAATTCATCAGACATAAAACAGTCCTGTCTCACCTACAGCAGAAGTAGTGAAGCTGATTATGAATTAAATTGACTTTTTAAAGGTTTTTTTCATAAGTTCTAGTAAATCAGCCACTGGCTAACTTTAAGATAAGAGTGCATACGTGCGCAGCTTAAGCAGCAGGCCACTGTTGTTCTCCACCCACCATCTACAGTCATGCCCACAGGGCAGCTGCCATTACTGTTCTACCTCCACATAAATCCATTTCGGAGCAGCTGGCACTGTGAAAAGAATATCTGGAGGTCTCATCTTTCCTCTCTCTGCTTCCTGGCCTTTCTAACCTATTTTCTCAGTTTTTGAGCCAACAGCTCTGATCACTTTGCTTTTGTACTAGTATTTCTCAGGTTGATCAGATACGCAGTTGAAGCTAGATGACAATTAAAATAGTATTTTTTGTAATTTTATTTATTTAAAATAAAAGGGTCACATGAAAAAGATATGAAAAAAAGTATCACACCTTCAGATCCAAAATCAGGACCGTGAGTTTCAGATTGGAAACCAGTGATTAGACCTGTATTAGATAGTTACTGGAACCTATCTTCTCCTAACTGTGACATCCAGGATCTCCTGTTATCTTAACTTTGCTTCCCATCTGTTTGCTTGGTGGCTTCAAGTCAGTATCAAAAGAGGTCTTTAAGGCCTTCGTGGAAAAAATGTAGATGACTATGAGTCTGGTAAAATCTTCATAAAGATCTCCCAGTTGCTGAAAAGCAATCATTCTACCATTTCAAAAGCGGTCTACAAGTGATGTAGATTTTAGTGGTCAATCATGATAGACAGTAAGCTGTTATCAGAAGGGGCGATGCTTACTTTTTCCTCACAAAGAGAACATATACTCACGTTTTGTAGATAAAACAACTGAACTTTTGTTTGTTTTTCTCTCATCTGTAAACACTGTTTAAAAAAATATTGAATGCGCTTTATTTATTTATTTATTTATTTATTTTAAAGCAATTTCCATGGGATGTAGCCTACTTAGTATTTCACATAACTATTCACAGTATTATCTGGATTGTGTAACAAGGGAGGAAGCACACCCTGCACCCCTGTTGGTCACTCAGGGAGCTGATGCCTGTGTTCTCCTCTAAGGCGTAGAGATCCCTTAAGTCCTGTGATACAGAAGGTCAGCGAGCTGTGAAATCCAGAAGCTGACATTGACTTGACGTATGATCATCAGAGGCACTCGAGTTGAAAGACATGTACAGTGGGGCAAAAAAGTATTTAGTCAGCCACCGATTGTGCAAGTTCCCCCACCTAAAATGATGACAGAGGTCAGTAATTTGCACCAGAGGTACACTTCAACTGTGAGAGACAGAATGTGAAAAAAAAATCCATGAATCCACATGGTAGGATTTGTAAAGAATTTATTCGTAAATCAGGGTGGAAAATAAGTATTTGGTCAATAACAAAAATACAACTCAATACTTTGTAACATAACCTTTGTTGGCAATAACAGAGGTCAAACATCTACTATAGGTCTTTACCAGGTTTGCACACACAGTAGCTGGTATTTTGGCCCATTCCTCCATGCAGATCTTCTCCAGAGCAGTGATGTTTTGGGGCTGTCGCCGAGCAACACGGACTTTCAACTCCCGCCACAGATTTTCTATGGGGTTGAGGTCTGGAGACTGGCTAGGCCACTCCAGGACTTTCAAATGCTTCTTACGGAGCCACTCCTTTGTTGCCCGGGCGGTGTGTTTTGGATCATTGTCATGTTGGAAGACCCAGCCTCGTTTCATCTTCAAAGTTTTCACTGATGGAAGGAGGTTTTGGCTCAAAATCTCACGATACATGGCCCCATTCATTCTGTCCTTAACACGGATCAGTCGTCCTGTCCCCTTGGCAGAAAAACAGCCCCATAGCATGATGTTTCCACCCCCATGCTTCACAGTAGGTATGGTGTTCTTGGGATGCAACTCAGTATTCTTCTTCCTCCAAACACGACGAGTTGAGTCTATACCAAAAAGTTCTACTTTGGTTTCATCTGACCACATGACATTCTCCCAATCCTCTGCTGTATCATCCATGTGCTCTCTGGCAAACTTCAGGCGGGCCTGGACATGCACTGGCTTCAGCAGCGGAACACGTCTGGCACTGTGGGATTTGATTCCCTGCCGTTGTAGTGTGTTACTGATGGTGACCTTTGTTACTTTGGTCCCAGCTCTCTGCAGGTCATTCACCAGGTCCCCCTGTGTGGTTCTGGGATCTTTGCTCACCGTTCTCATGATCATTTTGACCCCACGGGATGAGATCTTGCGTGGAGCCCCAGATCGAGGGAGATTATCAGTGGTCTTGTATGTCTTCCATTTTCTGATGATCGCTCCCACAGTTGATTTTTTCACACCAAGCTGCTTGCCTATTGTAGATTCACTCTTCCCAGTCTGGTGCAGGTCTACAATACTTTTCCTGGTGTCCTTCGAAAGCTCTTTGGTCTTGGCCATGGCGGCGTTTGGAGTCTGACTGTTTGAGGCTGTGGACAGGTGTCTTTTATACAGATGATGAGTTCAAACAGGTGCCATTCATACAGGTAACGAGTGGGGGACAGAAAAGCTTCTTACAGAAGACGTTACAGGTCTGTGAGAGCCAGAGATTTTCCTTGTTTGAGGTGACCAAATACTTATTTTCCACCCTGATTTACGAATAAATTCTTTACAAATCCTACCATGTGAATTCATGGATTTTTTTTCACATTCTGTCTCTCACAGTTGAAGTGTACCTCTGGTGCAAATTACTGACCTCTGTCATCATTTTAAGTGGGGGAACTTGCACAATCGGTGGCTGACTAAATACTTTTTTGCCCCACTGTATACTCAGTTGTAAGCACGCAAAACAAACATTCCCCACTAGGATAGCCAGACATTTAAACATGCTCATTAATCAAAGCACTTCAGTGTGAGTGGTCTGTTCAAGTGTCAGAACAACCTGTTTTTTGTTTTGCTTTTTATTAAATCAACACTGCCCCTGCTTTTAATTTCACAGAATTATACATATTAAAATATAATTATGTATTTTAAGCATCCTCATGGCTCAGTCCTTTATTTGCTAGTCATCATTTGACCTTGTATGGTGATGTAATCTGGAGGACTGGGATCATCTCATGTGTCCCAGTGGCAGATGACGTGTCCTGCAGATCCTCCCACATGGAGCATAATAAGATTGCAGACAGGATATAGCTAATTGTCTTCCCTTAGTAGACGTGATACAAGAGGACCAGCCTCATACCTGCTGAATGGCAGTTCAGCCACTCTCGGCCATGTCGGAATTCAACCCTGTCTCTGTGCATGTATGTAATGGGGTGTGAAAGACTGATTTTTTTTTTTTTTTTTTACACATGTAGAGGTGAGATAGATAGTCCAAAATCTAATTTCCAGGACTTCACCCATGTGTGAATTTGCATGCAGTGATTTGTGTGTGTGTGTGTGTGCGTTTTTGTGTGCATCCATTCCTGTGTAACCATTTTTGTCTTTGTCTTCATCTCTGTATCTCTGGGTGTGGGCTGCAGGAGAGGGAATGAGGTGGGGGCTGGCACTGACAAACTGCCAAGGGTGAGGAAGAAGCGCGTGAGGGAGAGTGGCAGGGCAGCCCAGTTGTTCTGCTCTGTTTCACCATAACTGCATTGTCAGATATGAGGATGGGCACTGATATGAGTACCATGGGAGCCTGACTTGGTGTCAGCTGAGAGCTCTCATCCATATTCATTATCATATTATAATAACACTCCATTGCCCTCAGAGACAGCACATTGGAAGATCTCCACCCTCCAGTGCCTTTGAAGACATCTATGTTTTTTGTTTGATTTTGTTTTGCTTTGGGTTTTTTATCTACTGACATGCAGCTTGAGATGTCTGAAGGCAGCAGGATGTCTTTTAATTTAGTTAAAAAGTGTAGCAATAGTAACAAATACTCTGTATTAGTAATTGCAAATGAGCTATGCATTAAAAAAAATTATTGAATGTCTTGGTTTGATTATCAAATGTTTTTTTATTCTCATTGCTATTTATGGCAGAGTGGGCAAACTGCTGCAGAAACCATGGTTTGGGTATTCATTGCTTTTCTTCCTGTGTGGTTAGTGTCTGAAATAGTCATACATTAGATTTGAAATGTAACTCAGCACTGAACGCGACAGGTTTTAGATGTACCAGACTTCCCTTTCTGAGTTTCTCCCTCAGTCAACCTCCTCTCATATAAACCAAACACCTTCTAAAAGATTAAAATAAAATCTAATGTGTGTCACCCAACTGACTCCTTCAAGTGAAGTACGCACATTAACACTTGAATGCACGGCCCAGGTTTGGTGCTCGAGCCCTCTGATTCAGGGGATACTTGTAGGCACATCAGGACTTGTGTGAATTATTTACTGGATTAACATAAAAGTTTTAAAAAGGGACTGAGTGACACACGGATGAATAACGATAGTCACTTTCCTCTGGAGTTGGAGGCTGGCTTACTAGCATTACTTTCATGGGATTTATGAAACTTTCCGCCCCACCGTGTTAACCAGATGCTTAAAGTTTAATGTCATGTGTGAATTAACAATGTGAATTCCGGGGTGGCGATGGTGACATGAAACTTTAAGTTGACATCTTAAAAAAAAAAACAACCAAAAAAACCTCAGTGACTACATTTTCTGGGAATATGAGTAGGTTGTGGTAGGTTGTATTTCAAGTGTTCACTGCACATTTTAGCTCATATTAAAATATCATTGTGTGTAATAAGTGTGCTTGGAATTCCTTGGGCAAACGTGCAAAAGAATCTGCAGATATTCTAAGTTATGTTTGAGAATATTTGTTGAATAATTGATCCGCGAGCATTAAGTTTCATGGTTTTTAAAATCACTGTACGACCAGATTGAAGTTTTCATTGCTGGATCTGTAAAGATTTAAAATTGGCCTGGATTTTAAGACATTTCTAGTGTTTTCAGTTACACTGTATGTGGTCTTTTAACTATAGTAGGTATCAATGTGACTTTATTACCACTTTTGACCCAGACACATTAGCTGAAGAAGGTGACAGCACTTTGCCACACTGAACAGATACGATGTGTGTGTGAGCAAGAGTGAGGTGACATTTCTCAGAGTGTTATCGCGTCTAAAATAGACAGTGTGAAAGAGGCAGGATCGTGAGGCCTTCTGCATATTTATGTCTCTGTGTGCAGTATATGTTTGTTTCCCTGAATGGCCCACATGTCTTGTAATATTTTAAGTGGCGCTGGAGGAAACTTCCTCTCCTGTTGCCTAAACAAGCGGCCATATATGCCTGCTGCATTACGCGTCCTGTCCCCGGAGCAGGAGGACAAAGCAGATGGGAAGGCCACTGTGATGCGTGGTGTGTGCACACATGCATGTAATTAATGCCCCTACTTGATAAGAAAATAAGAGCAAAGAATCCCAAAAGAAGACAAAGAGCTTCTTACAGTGATGGCACAGGCCTTGTAAATAATAGGTTTGTTGTTTTTGGATAGGAAAAGGCCTTTTCTTTAGCTTTGTGTGTCTTCCTGATGCTCACAGTAGCTGTCAGACACATGCTGACCAGAGAAGCTCTTCGACTTGTGCGCAGAGCTGTTTTTCCACTTTCTTTTTTTCTTTTTTATCAGAGGGCAAGTGAGAAGGGAGGAAGGAGTTTGCAGCTGCCACCCGAATGCACATATGGGCTGAGTTGAAGTGAGAACTGGGGGTGGGGGACAGAGCACATGGCCCCCTCAGTCACACTTTTAGCCATGAATGGCTGTGGAAAGTAGGCGGCTCTGTACAACTCAGCCACTTTTTGATTTATGAAGCAAACTTTGACAAATGAGACAGGTTTTTTTTTTCACTTTCATTTATAGTACCATGTACCATGAATGGCTTCTAAAAGTTCTGATGTTTACTTTTGTGGGTTTTTTTCCATCTGTTTTACCTTTTCACAGCTACATAGATAGTAACAATGATTCACAAAAAGCCAATTTTAAAGTGCTCATTACAACACTTTAAATAATTATTATGATAATTGAAATGATTAAGTACAAGTCCAGCTTGTCTCTCGTGTTGATGTTTGCTGTGATGCCAGTGCTCCTCATGTCATTCTACATGTGCTTGAGAGCGCTCAAGCACATGTAGAATGACAGCTGATATTCATAATACAGGCTACAACTAATGGGCTGTCTCAATTAAAAATAAATAAATAAAATAAATAAATAAATAAAATTCTGGTTTATGGTTAAAGAAACAGGGATTCTAGTTAATAAGCCTAATTTACTTGGCACCCATTCAGATATATATAGCGCTAACAACTTCCCTTTTTATATGACACACCAATTTCACTCAATCTCCGGGATCAATATTTGCAGGAAAAAAAACCTCGATATAAAAGCAAGAGTGAAGGATGAAGACCTTTCACTATATGAAAATGCACTGTGTGGCTCAGAGCCCATGTTTGAGGTTGATTATCAGATGATATCACCCTGGCACCAGCGGTCTGGGCGGTTCCCTTTCCCGTCTGGGGATGCTGTGAGAGATGGACAGCAGCTCCCTGAGGACCAATGAAAGGGGCTGTCATTAGAGGCACTTCCTGTAAAAAGTTACTTACAAATATCAGACTCATAAAACACATTAGTGTGTGTGTGTGTGTGTGTATAAGAGAGAGAGCAATAAAAGAGTGGTTCTATCTAGCAAATAGCCATTGTAATCTAGACCATACGCTTACGGACTAATCTGCATCAGGGGTTAATCCTGCTGCAGATGGCTGTCCTCAGTAATAATACACACATATGACATGTAGAGAAAGAAGCTGTACTAATACTAAATATGTGCCAGAAATGACTCTTTAAAATGCCTATTGGTACTATAGGTCAAATCTTATCACTTTACTAAAACAGGAAGGGTATTACCGGAATCTTTTATCACTGTGTGTTGTTTTGCTGCATAAGGTGATGAGTCACAGACTAAATGAGGTTATCCTCTCCATTAGGACATGCAGGCTGACACCAGAAGCTACTCACTGCGCAGCCTATTTGAGCAACAGCTGAGACATCACACGCCCCACTGTCCAATGCACACATGCACGCGTGACATCATTGTCATTCCTCTATTTTATATGCACCCAAAAGGGATTAATGTCTCTCTGGCTAAATTAAGACTGCTGCTGCTGCTCTTTTAGCTATTTATCTCCTCTGTGTCCCGTTAAAGCCTTTGTAGCGTTTCTATCAGTCATGTCTGCTGTTTTCAAATGTCATCTTTATTTTTCTCTTGTATCTTTACGCTTCCTCTTCTTCTTCTTCTTCAGCGTATTTTTCTCCCTCTCTACTCTCGCATCTTCCTGTGTCAAAGTATGTCCCTTCCTCTCTGCCTGCTTCAGATCCCTCCAGCCCCTCAGGCTGCAGTGACATGTGCATTGCAGTCTGCAGCCCCAGTATACTCTGCTGTGTCCTCAGGCCTTCCCATCACCCTGTAAGCTCCCCTCGTGCTTTTAGGCCCTTCTGTATAATTCATAAGCTTCCTGTGGCTCCTGTCATGTCTCATCGGGGCCACAGGAAGGCATGGTGTAAATAATGGAGCATCCCCAAAGACATGTTCAATGCTGACTGCCACAGCAGTGTGCCTTGCGCTTCCATGGAGGGGACAGGACAACTGTGTGCATACTTTTAAATTTTTTTATTTTTATTTTGGTGCCCTTTTGAACACATACCAATGTAAATTATTTCTAGACATATGGTATGCATAGAGTGAATATAATTACTGGAATGTATACCATTAACATTGTTTTGTACTCTCTCATGAAACTCTTGTTTTATTTCAATTGACTACACGGTGCCAGAAACTATCCAACATTCTCACGCTGTTAGAATCCTCAGCATTGATCATCTCTCCAAGGTTTTATTAGCATTATTCACAGCTGAGGTGGTATTGGAGCAATACCCCATTAGGGAGCTCCTGTGAAATCCTTCCTTAAACCCCATAGCAGATCGAACTGATCAATATTGTTGTGATGCAAATGAGAAATCAGGGCAGCGGTAAAGATGCAAAGGCCTCACTTCACTATCACAGGGTTGTCTTTAAAGGCAGATAACAGGTGATGTGCTTGTTAAATGTAGCAGAGAAATTCATCAAATGGAACAAAGATCACTTTGTCCCACTCAAACGTCAAGCTTAAGGATCTTGTTTTGCATCAATCTTGTTAAGGGTTGTCACAGCGGACCATTTGCCTCCATCTCACTATATTGCTAACGTTTCACACCAACCCTCTGTAAGTCCTCCTTCACTGCATCCATGAACCTCCTCTGAGGTCTTCCTCTTTTTCTCCTGCTTGGCAACTTCAAATTCAACATCCCTTTTACAATATATCCACCCACCATCCTCTGCACATGCCAAAACCATCTCTAAGTTTGTCTCCAAATTGCTCAACCTGAGATGTCCCTCTGGTATATGCCTTTCTAATCCTATACCTTCTGATCTCTTGATGTCAATGAAATCTTAGCATCTTAAGCTCTTCCACCCCCACCTCTAGTTTGGCCTTATATGTTTTTGTCATTGCCACTGTCTCCAAACCATGTATCATAGCAGGTCTCGCTACCAATTCGCAGATCTTCTTTTTCATTTGTGTTCTTAATTCAAAAATGAGCTGTGATAATTGTCTCAAGCCACTCTACTCTGCTCTTCATCTCTCTGTGCACTGTCCATTGCTTTGGATTGCTGTGCTCATACATGTCCTCCACCACCCTCACATACTTGTCTGCCGCTCCTGACTTCCCCATACAATACCACAGTTCCTCTCTTGACACCCTATCATATGCTTTCTCTAGATCCACAAAACCACAGCAACTCATTCTGATCTTTTCTATGCTTCTCTTTCAACACTCTCAAAGTAAAGTGCTCTTTCTCCCCCTTAAGCCAGACTGCTGCTTGCTGATTGTCACCTTTCTTTTTAACCCAACTCCAACAACTATTTCCTTTATCTAACTACAGCCTTTGCATTTGGATATCAGTGTATCGGTTAAAAAGCCCACTGTCTTCCACAGACATGTCGCCTGAACCAGCGGTCTTTCCACTCTTCAGCTTCTTACTAGCTGCCCTCACTTCCTCCTTACTAATCCTCTGCATTATTTACTTTCTTTATCTTCAGCTGTACTTTCCCAGTCACCTGGTAACTGTTCCCTACCACCTAGAGCTTGTCTCAACGCTTCCCTGAACTCGATGCACCATTCTTCCACCACTTAATCCTTGCCTCTGCTTTCACTCACTTCCTCGTCTTGATTTCTAAAATCATGCTGCACACTGCTAATTGATGCTACCCCGTTAGATTGTCCCCTGACACAACCATGCAGTCTCCTATTCATTTCAAATGGCTCTTTTTGCATAGAGTCCACCTGTGTGCACCTTCCTCCACCCTTATTTGTCACCTTATGTTCCTCCTTCTTCTCGAAGTACATGCTCACCACAGCTGTTTCGATTCTTTTCATAAAATACACTTCCATTAGCCCTTTGGAATTTCTCTCCTTAACACCACACCTGCCTAGCATCTCCTCATTACCTCTGTACCCTTTACCTTCATATTCATGGAAATTCCAGTCATGATTCTCCCAACATAGAAACACTCTTCCACTTCATCCAACTTAATTCAGACTTTTTGGCCAACAGCACTGGATACAGTCAGTGTTCACCCTAACCCAAATGATTTGGTATAGATTTCTCATTCTTGATGATCCACGTTTGATTTGTTAAAGATTTTATATTTTGGGGAAACAAGGCAGGGATTTAATGTAATGAATTAAGGACAGAGTGACATCGGGCATAGATAGAAGTTGGGTTAGCATTGCAATTAAACATTTAATCTAATACCACTTTTAGCCACCTAAGAGCTATTTTTGCTATCTCACTCACACACTTCATTGAGACTCAGTGCAATGGAATATAATGGAAGCTTCTCTAGAGTACTGACTCCCCACCGAACTGAAGAGAGTACATATCAAAGTGAGGTGTCATGTTTTTGTTGGCGCATGTATGTCAGGAAGAGAAAGAGAGAGTGAGGCAGTTAGAGAGCTAAATGAACCGCAGTTTGATCAAATCAACATGGGCAGTCTCTTGGGGCTAAGAACCTGGAAACACACCATGTGCTTATTGATCTGTGGCATGTTCAGAAAATCACTAGACTCCACTTTCCAATCATATGTGTAACCCCCTACTGTTCAACTCTGTGGTGTATTCTTTGTAATTCTGCTTGATCCGTCTCCCCTTGGCTTTAAGTTGAGCCCCGTTGCCATATACAGAATGGAACGGATGCAAGGTTAAGTATATAATCAACTGTCTGGTGGCTCACCAATCAGCCTGCAAGACCCTTTCACATTATATGTTCAATATGAGCTCCTGGTCTTTACAGATGAATAGCCAAATCATGACAATGTGCAAGTAAGGACAGCCAGACTCCTCTGTGTCACTTTTTACTTAAGTAAAAGTGCATCACTAACTGAACCTCCACCTGCCATACTAATATCCATCCATTTATTCATTCTCTTCTATTTATTCAATGCAGGGCTGTGAGCCCATGGGCTTGAATTACATGTGACTTTCACCTGTAAAATGTCTTTCAGAAATGTCTTGATTCTTCATGGCATGAATTCAACAACATACTGGGAACATTCATCCAAAATTATGGTACATGTTGACATGATAGCATCATATAGTTCATCATACAGTTGCTGCAGATTTTTTGGGTTGCACAGCCATGATGTGAATCTGTTCTACTAGATCCCAAAGGTGCTCTCTTAGGGATCTGTGGAAATCAGAAGTCATCAGAAGATGGGTACACACTGGTCATAAAGGGTTGGGAATACTGACCAACAGGTAGGTTGTGGCATTTAAATGATGCTTATTTGGTATTAAGGGTTCCAAAGTCTACCAAAACATCTCCCTCACACCATTATACCAGCAGCAGCTGGAACTGTTGGTACAATGCAGGATGGATCCATGCTTTCATGTTGTTTCTGCCAAATTCTGAATGGCAGAAACATTTCTGCAGCAGAAATGATCTTCTATAAAAGAACTGCATGTACCTAGAGAAGGATTAAATATTAATGAAATATTAAGTAGGAGTTTTAGCAAAAAAAGCTGGTTAAATTCTACATTTGGTCGAGTAAGTAAGTTCCTAGAGATCTGAAAGTTTCAGTGGAACCTGCACCTGTTCAACTTGCGTGTTTTATTAAACTGGACATGGCAGAAGTTCCGCTCTCCATCATCATAGCTTTCATTAATAACAAGTAAATGAGTCATCAAAAACCTCTTACATCATGTTTGATGAGGTGGTTACTAAGAGAAAATTCATCTGGTATACTGGTATACTTGCTAATGCAACATCTGTTTCTACACAAAGCACAGATGGTAACTGATCTCAGAGCAGTGAAAGCAAATCCAGTGATAGCTCGTGCAGCACGCTAATCTCCCATCATTCTTCCATCAAAGCCCATACTTCTCCACAATGCACATGCACAAACAAACAGCTGCAAGCTGATGGCCTCTCAGCTCGACAAGCTCCAGCCAACAGTGGCTGAAGTGCTGTGTTAATTTTGCTTCCAGAGACAATAGGCAACTGTTGCCACAGGATGGCAGTGATGTAAAGAACTGATACAAATATGCACGTAAAGCTTACAGTTTTTCTCAGTTGCTTTGGTGCATTTCTCACAACAGAATTGATCTCTGCACCACTACTAAGGCTCTTCTCAAAACAATTAGTGCAAACTGCAAAACATGGTGGATAACTTGCAAAAGTGAGTCACTTCATCAAAACGAAAAGTCAGTTGTTCAAAATAAGTAGTCAATGCTTCAAAAGCAAGTCCCTTAATCAAAACAGATAATACATTCATCAAAAGCAAGTACTTATATCAATCAAAGTGTCAGGGCTGTCACAATTACAAGTCATTACACCAGCACCTTTGGTCACAAAATCAAATGGTTTGAACATGTTCTCATTGTGACGGATTTCTTTGTAGGTGCTTCCCAATGACATGTCAAGTCTGGACAGCATGCATGGCATGTTGAAAACCATAAATTGTAAAGGAAAATCAAGACACTCCATATGCACTCTTGATAATATTTACAGTTTTTTACAGTCGCTAACAAGCGTTTGTCCAAACAGTTGTCACATTTGCAAAACTCTAAACACAATTAGCACAGCATCGGTCTGTTGTGGCCATACCATTCACACATTTCATGTCGTGTTCACCCAATATGCAGTCAGTGAACACATTTCCACAATGCTTACATTTTCTTAACAGACAAGTTATACCTCCCAACAAAACTATGGACTGTTCTTGTAGTATCTACGAATGTTAACACACAACATCCCACAATCGCAAAAACAATATTCCAAACCTTAGATACAGTATAAAAACCTCTGCTTCTGCAATGATATGTCGGTGGATCCGACATACCAGGCGGTTTTATCCCAGGTGCATCGACTTGGATAACATCAGATGTGATGTTGATGAAAACATGTGGCCTAACCCTGAAGATCGCAGAGATTAGATGCAAATCTTTTGCCTTTTTTTAGCCCCCCTCCCCCTCCCCCCCTTTTTATCTTGGCTTTTTGCTGTTGTTTTTTTGTTCAGAATGCTCTTGTGTGTTTCATGGATATTTTGTTCACTGTAAGCAATACTGTAAAACTTTCTCTGTCCTATCATACCGTGTTTCTACTGTACCTCCTGTGGTAAACAGTAAAGAAACAAAAACTTGTTTGCTTTTTACTGGAATGCTTTTGAATGTGAACATTACTGTACATGTGGACATACAGTTACCAACCAAGACATTTCTGGTGTCAATATGGTGGATTGCATGTTTCGCATGCAAATACCTGTGAAACTGAAACATGAAAGTCTATGCAGTTTTTGTAATGTCAATAATAGCCAGTATTTTGAAACCTGGTGTACTTTGATTGACTGCATGTACCTTGTGAAGTGAAAACAAGTGTTATTCTTTGACAGACTAATTTCATTTTGAGTCAGATTTATAGTGTTTTTGTACAGTTAGTGTGTGCAGAGAACGATGTGTTCTAATTTTGAAATGAGGAGTTAGTATATATTTAACAAAGTGTATTTTTGGGAAGGATATTATCCATTTGGCCAATTGTGTTTTGTAGGTGTGGGTCTGTGTTAAGAGTTTAGAAAAAGTATCTGAAGTATGGGTAGGCGCTTGTTAGCGACTGTAAAAAACTGTAATTGAAACTGTTCACAGCATTGTGCAAACTGGGGAAATACAGTAAATCAAACATTTTACAGCAAACATAAACTCACTTAGACAGTAAACCTCACTCCAGTGGTTATGAAACAAAAAAACAAAACTGAAAAACAGACACTGCTGCATATCAATCATTGATATCTAGACGCTCCCGTCTGTCTGCCCACATATTTGCATCAACATCACAGCGAATGTCAGCTCTATCGATGCATCGGGGAAAGTATCTTCTGGAGTGTCAACTCCACTCTCTGCAGGACTCTGCTGTGATGTCATCACAAGCTGCATCCATAGCTGCTAGCAGGGTCATTTGGGTATGTGGATGCCTGTCATATACCTTCCACCTCCAGGAAGAGAAAAACTCCTCAATTGGATTTAGGAATGGAGTGTAAGGAGGAAGAAACTCCATAAGTATCCTGTCGTGTGCTGCAAACCACTGCCCGACTACAGCAGAGTGATGGAAGCTAACATTATCCCAAACCACTACATACATTGTCCGATTGTCACCAGGATCATCCCTTTCATTTTGTGGGATTAGGTCCCTATAAAGAGCGTCCAGAAAAGCCAACCGGTGTTGTGTATTGTATGCACCAATACGAGGAATATGGGTGTGAACGCCATTTTCTGAGATTGCTGCACACATTGTAATATTTCCTCCTCGTTGGCCTGGGACATCAATGGTGGCTATTTCTCCAATGTGATTTCGTTCACGCCTTTTGCAAGATTGAATCCCGCTTCGTCAAGATATACAAACGTGTGCAGGGGTTTCATGGAAACTCCTTAAAAATAGGGTTTTAAAAATGGGTGTACAAAGTGTTTGACAAGATGTTCAACAATTTTGAGTGCACTGACACAAGCAATGAAATGAAGACTATTAGTTGTAAGGACAATGACTATTCAGCCGGTACAAGTATAAATAATTGTGACATTCATGATAAAAGAAAGGAGATAGTGATGAATAGCAAGTCAAAAGTGACCATTCTTTAGATATTTGTACTTACTCAACTGCTTCATGTCCAAAGGCATTTGCCTTTGGACGCAATGAACATGAAACCGCCACAAGGTTGTGCCAAAACGACTACATGTTGTGGAGGTTGAACTAACTGTTGTGCAAAGTTTAATTCTGTTGTGAGAAATGCACCAAAGCAACTGAGAAAAACTGTAATGAAGAAGTGCTTTCTGAGATGAAACAAGAGAAATCACTTTACTATACCTTTTCATTTTTAGATATCACGAACCTTGCCTTCCCTGTTCGAACTCCACCGGGTGAGAATTTCATTATTTACTTTGCATGACTTATTTTTCCAATCAACATAACAGTGCCGTGCCTTCTGTTCAAATTATCAGGATAACAGTAGACAAGTCAAAAGTAAGTGACTAAAAATAGGCTAGTATATCATTGATTTCCCTTTAAAAATGCATAGCAACGAGGATAATGGTTGGTATGCCCAAAAATAATTTCACACTTGAAATATAGGTAATATCTTACATTGGTGCCTTATATGTACTAATATCAGCAGCACCAACACAATAGAAGTTAGCACTGTCAGATCAAAGGATGTGCCAAAGGGATAGTTTGCACAGCTGTTAGTGGTTGTTTAAAAAACCCTCCACACTGGCATCAGCATTTTGTTTGATCACTTCAGCTGTGGTGGCCTATATATATATATATATATATATATATATATATATATATATATATATATATATATATATATATATATATATATATATATATATATATATATATATATATATATATATATATATATACATATATATATATATAGGCCAGATGTAGCCATGTTTCTATATATCTATATAGAAACATGGCTACATGTGGGATTATTCCCATTGGAAAGCTCTTTATATGATTCAGTTGCTTGGAAAAAAGCAAATAATCTCTCTGAAAAGAAAAATATTTTCCAGCCTGAATGCAAAACAAATTTAGATTATGGAATAGATTGTGTTATAAATCAGCCGAGTGCCTGGAGGCAAGAGGTGAGTGTCTGCTATCTTTGTGTGCATAATCCTCTCCCTGAATGGATGTCATAAAAAGTGTGTTGCTTACAATGTGATGAACTTGGGTCCCAACATAGCAGCTCCCATGGGCTTCTGAGGCTTTGTTTTGGATTAAGTGGCGCAGAAATGGGGGGATTAGACACCACGCTAAAAAAAAATAAGGGCACTGCAGGTGTGGAAATCTAGAACAAGCCATTAAAAGAGAAAGCACGTTTATCTTTTGTGCTTAACCCATTCATTCCAGCAGAAACACATGTGTGTTCATTTCGGTGTAAATGTGAGGGTGACTGGCTTTCTGTAGCGCTGGAATGCACAGTCCATGGTATAGCCCACCTCATGCCCTATGACAGCTAAGATAGGCTCAAGCCCTCACTGCAACCCTGAACAGGTTAGGCGGTTATAAAAATATATGAATGGAAGGATTTTTTCTTAATTTTTATTTGTTTATTCAAAGGAAGCGTTTTCCTTGCTTTTACCACTTGCAAATATATATGTAGCTGTTATTGTTATTAACTGAGCCCAGAGCCTATGGCCCTTCTGCTCCTCACTGTAATGATGTTGATACTAATGTATAAACTGATGTCAGCTTGAACAAGCCTGCAGCAAAGAGCTTGTATTTTCACCAGAGGCAATCTTCTAAAATCTTCTCTATCTTTTTTCTGCTTCCTCTTTTTGCTTAGGGGCAAAACTTGTTCTGCAGTTAATTAAAGGTTACTCTATCCCCTGCTTTTATTAGCTAATGTTTTATACCACTCCTCACAAAGGCACACAGAAACCCACACTGACACTCTCTGCCCTCCAGCTGCACAAGTGCTACTTTCTTAGCAACTGTAATCACAAAATAGAATTTGTCCTAGCACCTTTGATTCAAGGCTGAGTACTGAAAGTATACCTGTCTTTCTGACATGCCTTGGGATTTGGAAGATAAAGAAAGTGTTCGAGACAATTCAAAGAAACACTTCCTGAGGACTTTTGTTGTGTGTGCTGTGCGTGACTGAACAGGTCAATAGTTCCTGATGTTGCTCTTGGCTTTATTCAGAATACATGAAGGCTAGTGTTTGCATGATGAGGTATGGTTTTATCATTACTGGCTAGACAGGAACTATTTTTACTGCTCCCTTCCTTTACTGTCTTCCAAAGCATGGTAAAAATGTGCCTGAGATGAATGAAGGTGCTTTTGCTATTCATTGATTCACTCTTTCAATAACAATGAAGCATTTGAATTCATAATCCAGGCCAGTTTGAGATAGATAGATAGATAGATAGATAGATAGATAGATAGATAGATAGATAGATAGATAGATAGATAGATAGATAGATAGATAGATAGATAGATAGATAGATAGATAGATAGATAGATAGATAGATAGATAGATAGATAGATAGATAGATAGATAGATAGATAGATAGATAGATAGATAGATAGATAGATAGATAGATGTTCTCTCTTGCTTTCTTATTTTTCTTTCTCTTGCTTCTTCTCTATAGACATGCTCCAGCCAATGACATCGAAAAGCCTCTTTATGAAGATCATAATGAGAAGTAAAGCTTTGAATTCAGGCTGGATGCCTCTGAGGCATGTTGCATGTCTGAGCTTAGTTTCATGTCCCATCCCATTCAACAGGGTTGACGAAAGGCCATCGTGTACAAACCAAACAAAACACCCCCCCACCCACACCCACACACACACACACACAAACACACAGACGCGCACCAAAAAAAAAAAAGAAAGAAAAGCAAACAGCAGTTCTTAGAAAACTTGGGTTCAGCCTGTGGTATTGATTTTGCTGTTCACCATCAGTACATGTTAAAAGATCAATGTTGAGGTGTTCTACAGAGATATAAGAAGATAAACAATTTTGAGCACAAAGAGACACTTTTCAAAACCATCAATAATCAGTTTTTTAAGCCACATATTAAGCAAATTTGACATTTAACGATTTCAAGAAAGTGGGCAGAAAGGCAGTGGCTCTGCATGCTGCCAGGCTAATCCCAGTGAGATAAAAGGTGTGGATGAAGCCCCCTCTTGTGGTGAGATTGCAGGCTCCTTGTTTTGACAGGGCTGAGAAAAAGAGCACACATTGTACCATTCATCTGGTGAAAACAACATTGAAAAGGTAATTGGTATCACAGACAATGCACTAAAAGCTCTTCTTTTCTTGCTGCATTCTTCTTGACGTGATGCATTTTTAAGCGAAACATCTGCAAGTGATAAAGTTGCGTGACTGTCACTGCACAATGCCTGTGTTGACGAGACTCCTGAAAGGACAACAATGCCAGCAGTCACAGACATTTCTGTGTGCCACATGGCAGCGAGCCAGCACACAGACACTGCCACGTGCTCTGACGGTTTGACACAGAGATGGGAACAGTTTTCCGAGAGGGCTTCTGTTGTTGTCAAAACAAACACGTGTTTTGATTTATTTCCCATATCTGCAACAAGCCGAGACACTTATTTTTCTATTCTTTCTTTTATCTTCTGGCCAATAGATGGCAATGTAACATCAAGTATGAAACAGGTGTCCTTAAATTGCCATATATATAGATAGAAGCTAGAAAATACATCACCATTATGAGACACATCAGCATCATCTTGCCTCTGAAATTGGGGAACACTTTGGTGGGAATGAAATATGCGCATTGGGAGCAGATGATAACCAGAGGGAATGTACATTTTTTAGAATACATTTCTGGCAGGCTATATTTACATACATTTAGACAAGAAATGTTTGAGAATAGTAGGATATTGTTCACATATCAAACATACCACCCTGGCTGTCAATCATCTGAAGCTATAAAGCAGACAGGCGAATCAACAATAGTCATTATTTCAACACAGGAATCTCTGATCTGGAATACATTTAAATATTAAGCTGCACCAAAGAAAACTTGTCGCCGGCGTGCCCAGACGTGTCATTCGTCTATCTTGGCAACAATAAGAAGTAAAGGACAGAAGTTACGACCTCTTTGTTTGGCTCACAATCCCATGAATTCCCCGGTGCCTGCGTCTTGCAGCTGTAAATAAAGGTAATTGTACAAAAACTTAATTAAACCACATAAATCCTGTTTACGACATCTGGGCTTTACTGAGCCACTGAATCATAGGAAGGGAGGAAGATGCAGTTTGTGTGTACGCTTATTTTTCACTCACACCATCCTACCCACATGTGCTTTCCCTTTGTTTTTTAGACATGCACACAAACACTACGGGGTACACCCAACCTAAAATCCTCCCCCTTCTGTTCTGCGTGTCAACATGAAGCACAACTTTACTGTGGCTCTCGCTGAAGTGGCTTTCTGGGAAACTGGAACAATGATTCATCTTATTCATTAACTTAATTAGAGCTTGGTATATTCTGTGCTGTCTGACTGGCACTCAGGATGGGATTCTCTGTTATTCTACACCACAGACAGCTGAGATCAGCCCAGTGCCATGATCCTGTGACCTGATGACCGGGTATTTAACGAGGGGAGGCAGAGGATGGAGCATACAGACAAGGGTGTCCCCTGTTTAAAAATCAAGTAAACGTATTTATGGAAAGTCAAGCAGAGTTCAGACCTGTCTGCTCACATTTGCTGTGAAAATATAACGCAAAGGTGGACAGTTAGTCACGTTCGTCTGGCTTGCAGAGTGCAGTGGCTGTGTGTACAGCTCTCGGTCTCAGCAGTTTCATCCGGCGAATACAATCTTTTATGATTGATTGATATTAGATTGAACTGGCTCGCTGTTGTTTCAGCGCCATTGACTTCAGCGAGAGTTGCAGCTGAAGATTACAACACTGATTGCATTTCAATTTTTAATGGAAAGTGCCAGAATATCCAGAGTTCTCTCTCGTAAGTTCACTCACAGTGCTTTGCGTCATTAGCAAGCCTCAGAAAGACAAATTGGTTGTATTACCAGTTGCCTAATGTTCATTTATTATTTGTAATAATAAAGTGGCACGTATGCGTGCTTCCCCCTAAAATTTATTACGGGATACAGCGCACTGTTCGTGGAAGATGATGCTTTTTCACAGCCTCATAAGTCACTTGAGTCTTTATGGCAGTTATTAATTTGTCTAAGTGATGAGGTGTGGGAGAATCCCCTGGGCCTGCTCCTGTTGTGTACACTGGACTGCAGTTAGACATGGCTGAACTATAAGGATCCTAATAGCACTAGAGTCAGTAGGTAACTCAGAGGGGTGGGGAAACATGAAAGGGCATGTGAATAAGCATTATAGATGGGTGGATGGATGGATGTCCTGTCTTTGTCCCATTGACTCAGCTGGTCATGGCAGATGACCACCCCTCCCCAAACCTGGTTCTGCTGGAGCTTTCTTCCTGTTAAAAAGGAGTTTTTCCTTCCCACTATCTCCAAGTGCTTGCTCAAAGGAGGTTGTTTGATCGTTGGGGGTTTCTCTGTATTATTGTAGGATCTCTACCTTACAAGATGACTGCTGTTGTGGTTTGGTGCTATATAAATACAATTGAACTGAACTGAATTGAATTAAAAAGATGGATGACGGTGGATGGTTTGGCAGATTGCTGGATTGGTGGATGGATGTTGTGCTTAAAGTTTGGCCTAGCTCTCTCTCATGTTAAAAGCACAGAGAGTAGGCTGTTAGAAATTACAGGAGAAAGTGAATCAGGCAATCCAAAGAAAGATCTAAATCACTTCTACAGTAATGTAACAGATGAATAATTCACTAGGAGAAACGGTGCTATTCCCACCAATACATCTTCAGCTTTCTCTCTGGCTGACTATAGTGAAGCAGCCCATAATTGCTCAGGGCATGAAGTAGTACTTAAAGCCAAGAACGATGTAGATCAGAGTGCAATGCACACTACAGTGACAGGCACCACAAGTAACTAGTCCATCATACTAACCTCTATACCGTGGCAGGTGAGCAAGTTAGGGGGCCATAAAGCTGCAACATTGCTTGCATATCACCGAAGGCACAAGTCTTGTATGGCACAAAGTGCAGAGAAGAGCTTGTGAATCACAGGGAGGCGAAAAATGGCACTAGTTAGTATTTAATGAAGGCACATAAAGTGGAAATCTCAGTGTTCAAGACCTCAGTGAAGTGCTACCCTGGAGGAAGAATGCAGTCTGGAGCGCTGATGGAAAGACTTTGATCCGGCTGCGAGAAATCTTTAAACTGACTTGAGCGCTGGCGGTGCACTGTTGCATCGTGGTTTGTTTTAAAACTGAGAGATAAACAAGTTCTCACATCATCACCAGAGTTTTAAGATGAGGAGATCATAAGCCCATGTAAGGAATCGAGGAGCGCTTAGGCCTCCATCCCTTCCGGTCTTATCTCCTCCAGCAGTATGTTGGAGGAGCACTTCTTTGTGGCAAGCTCAATATTATAGCCAGTGCACCCCTCCCCCCCTGCCCCCCAGTTCAGTTGATTATTACTGTATGTAGCTGTTCTCTCAAAGGTCAAGAGAAGTGATTTGTCTCTCCACAGCTCAGCGCTGTCTCTCACTCTAAATCCCAGCGGCGTCTGGGTGGAGATGATAGAGCAGCCCATTCCAACCCTCCCAAACTCCCTGACCGACCCCTCCTTCCCTTCGTCCTCGATGGGTCATTCCCTTCCGCAGTCCCCCAATTACATGCAAACCAATGCAAGAATGCACATTTTGTTTTGAAATCCCTTATCCAGGAGACGAGGGTTTTGGAGGCTGAAAGCAATGTGTAGTGCCATTTCACGAAGTTTATTGCATTTCTCTCGTGATAATCCCGTCCCAGCTACGCTCATGCATGTTTTATAAATCTGCTTAGCCTTGTGATGGAAAGCGGGGGAAAAAAGTTAAACAAATATTAAAACCTTCTTTTGCAAGTCTCTAGATTTGCAAATCCACTGGCATTTACATTGTATTGTGGAGGGGGGAGGGAGAAATCTGAATTGTGAAAATATTTGCTATAAAATTACAACAATTGTGACTAGTGTCATGTTTCTACTTGCAATATTGATATTTAAGCATTACTTTCTCAGTGTGTAAAAAAAGGCAAGTCTTCTCTTTTGCTTACTTTTCTATTTCTTTTACTCCCAGGACTCTACATCTTACTTTTCTTCTCTTACAGCTGGTCGTGCTGATTTGATTCAGCATTTCCAGAGTTCCCCAGCTCCCCGTTGCTTATTCTCAGAGCATTACTCACAGATGGCTGCAGAGGAGGCTACAGGGACGCTGGGCTTGCAAGCGCCAATTGGCTGGACACTTAGCTACAACATGTAACTGACTACCCATTGTTTTCTTTTTTTTTTGTTCCTGTGTTCATCCTCTTCATCACCCTGAGCTAAAGAGTCACTTGCTGTCACAAGCTGTGCACGGACCTTTATCCGTGATTATGCTTCAGAGCATGACTTAAAAGGATGCACAATTATGTTATGCATACATTAAGAAGGAGCTCAAATTCATTCACCTACTCGCTGTGATGCTGCACTTTTTTCTATCACAGACACCCACAAATAATGTATTAAGGGCAATGACATTTCAACACGTTGACTGAAGGAAGCGGAGATCAAACCACCACTCTACCTGCTGGGCTATAGTTGGCCACTTGACAATGACAGTGATTATAATGTGTTTAACAAATATTTAACTCTTAATGTTTGCAGACTGCAAATGCCTTAATGTGATGACCTCAGGTTAAGACCAAACCTTTTGTGGAGAGCGAACCTGTGGTCTCCCATTAATGTGCCCATGAAAAAAATGGAATAAGAATCAAACCTCTTCTGCATAAGTAAGTCATTACTGAGGTTAAATACAGTGATGGAGGGCAGAGTTTAATTGGACCATTTTTTTGTTCTGTAAGGCAGGTCATTCACTTAGCTTTAACAGACCTTCCTGGGATCTTAAAGGAAAGCAAGTTAATGAACCACTGAAGTTTTCAACCATTAAAAGTGAGCTTGATTTGAAATTTAGCGAGAACTTCTTCTTTGTCTTCACTCTGCTCCCTTTAAGGGTCAGCATTGCAGACTATTTGCTTCCATCTCACCCTATCCATACATCCATGAACCACCTCAGGTCTTCTTCTTTTCTTCCTGCCTGGCATCCTTTGTCCAATATATCCACTATCACTCCTCTGTATAACTAAACCAGGGATGTCAAACATAATGTCCAGGGGGCAGAATCGACCCGGCAAAGACTCCAATCTGGCCTGCTAGAAGGCTTTGGAAAATGTGAAGCAGTGCATAGATTTTGAACTTTTAACTGTATTTTCAAATGTTTTACAGCTTTTTTCTATTGTTAAAGACTCCGCCCACAATGCCACTGATTCAGTAAAAAGGACTAGATGTTACAGTCCCTGATAATGCATTGCTTTAGATGGAGAGACTCTTGAGGGATGGCTGTTATGAGGAAAGGCAGCCCAGAAACTTTGCCAGCAGCACACATCATTGTGTGCTTCAACTTTCGGTCTTTTACCCAGGCTAATCTGCCATTTTCCTTCCTTGGTTAGGTTTAAGGATTAGAGATCTGATCTAGATTATCATTTTAAATTTGGGACACATTGTGAGTAGTGGACCTTGGATTCATCGGGTGTATTTTCAAATGTTTTACAGCTTTTTCTATTGTTAAAGACCCACAATGCCACTCATATTATACCAAAGTAGTTCAGTACTAGATAAACAAGGAAATGACAGAAAAGTTCCTGTTTTTTTCTTTTTTCTATCTACTATCTTAACATCTTCATCTCCACCTCCTGTCTTTTTTCAGTGCTACAGCCTCCAAACTCCATACATGATAGCAATTCTCACTACCTTCCCTTTCACTCTTGCTGCTATCCTTCTGTCACAAATCACCCATGACACTCCTCTCCATCCACTCCACCCTGCTTGCATTCTCTTCTTCAACTTCTTGTGCACTGTCCATTGCTTTGGATGGCTGAATCCAGATATTTAACTTCATCCCCCTTCGCTACCTCTGCTCCTTGCATCCTTACTGTTACAGCTGTCCACATGTATTCTGTCTTGCTTCTACTGACTTTCATTCCTGTTCTCTCTAGAGCAAATCTCCAGCTCTCCAGCTCTCTTCCACCTGCTTCCAACTATCACTACAGATCACAGTGTCATCTGCAAACATCATCGTCCACAGAGACTCCTGCCTGACCTGATTTCCCAACCTGTCCATCACCATCACAAACGAGAACAGACTCAGGGCAGACGTAATCCCACCCACACCTTGAATTTATCAGTCACTGCACACCTGGTGAGGCGTGCAGTAAATTTTTTCTCTTGGCACCGTGTCATATGCTTTCTTTAGAGCCGTGTAACTCTTTCAATACACCATCATCACTCTCAAAACATTGATTACATTTGTAGTGCTCTGCTGCTTGCTGATGATCACCTCTCTTCTTAACCTAGCTTCAACAACTTCGTGGCTTCATGACATGGCTCATCAACTTTACACCAACATCACCCTTGTTCTTGAAATGCAGGATTAGAACATTTCTCCATTCCTCAGAATCAACTCACTCTCCATGATTGTGTTAAGCAATCTGGTTAATAAGTCCACTGCCCTTTCTCCTACATCCTCTCCATACTTCCTCAGGTGTGTCATCTGGATCAGCTGCCATTCCACTATTCATCCACTTCATAGTTGGCCTTTCTAATACTTAACGCTTCCTCATTCACCTCTCTTTCACACTTTCTTCATTCATCACCAAGTATTTCCCAAATCCTCTCAAAAAATGAAATTTATTGAGAACACAGAACCTCAAACTCCCTCTCTCACACACAAACACATACATAGATTTATAAAACCCAAATTCTACAGATCAAAAACAAAACAAAAAACGGTATATAGAAAATTTTACCTTAAGTGTTGTACTCAACAACAGGGTAGCCTGGTTTAAGAGATATAAGTGAGGCATCATAAATGGCCATTTTATACTGCTGAACAACCCCCCCCCCCCAAAAAAAAATGCAATGAACTTCTAAGAAAAGACGTTCAGAACAAAGAGACTCAAAGTCAAAGAACTAAGCTTAATTGTGTTAGCAGACTTTGAAGGTAGGTGAAATTCAATCTCAAACTTTAAAAGACCATGGCTGCATCAAATTACTTTGTTCAATTTATTCCAGTGAAAATTACACCAAAGTAATGAAATATTATGCTGTAGCCATAGGGGAAGCTTTTCAAGGCTAGATGAAAACATTTATTCAGAATAAGGGCACGCTATGATTTGATGACATTGCATCAAGATAATACTGCTGAGAGTGGCTCCTTCAAGAGCTTGTAATGATAAGCTAGATCTCCATTGGAAATGATGAAACAGCTGTGAAATCCTAGTAATGTGTGGCCAAAGTTCTCTGAGATTTCTTTTTTTTTATTAAACAAATGCTACCCCCAAGTTTCACGAATCCCTTTATTACCTGCGCTTTCTAGGTTTACCTTTTCGTGAATTCTTTGGAGAAAAGAAATTCATATATATATTTTTTGCTTTGTCACTTTCTTTATTTTGAATATGTGTTTTTTTTTTTCCACTTCTGAAATGCACCACTCAAGAAAGCTCAGGAGTGTTGGAGCCCCCAGGAGCCGAAGGGCTACATGTTCTATTCAGAGTCACTGTTCTCAAAGTTTGAAAAGAAGTCTGCCTGCCGTCAGTTTGGATTCATAAACCAAAGCGTGGAAGATGTGACGGAGACGGGGAGGTGCAGGGGTGAGAGATGGAGGGGGAGGAGAAAAACAAAGGCGGCAGACAGGAATTCTTCTCAGCCTGCTGAGGAAAAGCTGCCAACAGTGCTTGTATGTGAATTTAGGGAAAAAGTGGATATAGTCATAAGCTTCGTCCCTGGCGGCTTGTCACAGGGGGTGTGTGTATTGTGGCAACAGCTGTCCATCTTTTTGTTTTTGAGCTCGCAGGATTCCTTTTGCAGAGAGAAGAGTCACTGGCTTCCCGGGTAGAGTCAAGTGAACGATGCTTCTGATTGCATATCCACGTGGGAGCTGAGGAGGGGAGGCCTATGAAAAAGAAACAGCTACATGTCACATCAGAAAAACTTTTCTGATCATGTACTACGACTCTGGACTAAGCAGAGATGTAAAAAAAAACAAAAAAAAGCTCCTAACAGTATTTTGCTATGTAACAAACACCAGGCCAGTCTATGAAATGTGACATTTACATGCAGACTTGATACACAAAGAGTCATTCCACTGAGGCAGTAAAAAACAAACAAACAAACAAAAACTTCAGTGGACTTATCTAGTTCTGGTTGTCGCAAAAGTTTTGTTTTGGTGTTTGATGTAGCACGCAGTTTTCTCCTGAACCGGTCTGATCGCTCCCATTACACATTCAGCAGATGTTTTTTTTTGTTCAGTCAGCTTCCTCATTTGCAATGCGTGCTGAGCTGTCAGGGGGCCGCAATCTTTCCCTCAGTCTTTATCCTGCTTCCTCTCATCCATCCATTCTCCTCCGACTCGCTTTTTCCTAAGTGGCCACCCACCCCCGCCATGACTTTGTTCACCAAATTAACCAGGGCACCTGCTGAGATTGGACCAGCCAGTGGAAAGTCAACTTTAACCTCCTTTATTAATTGGATATCGTGGCCTCTTCTGTCGGTGCAAAGGGGCTGCGGCGCCTAGGGAAAGCTTTTTATTTGTGTTGACCTCCACGTGCACGTGCAAAATCTAAATTCAGCAGGTAACGATTACATCAGGTTCCGATTGGGCATTCATAATTGCAAAGAGAAAGCGGGAATGTCACTCACGTTATAAAGCCTGCACGGGTAAAAGCTGTGATATCTAACGAAAGGAAGAGCCTACAAAACTCTGAGCGGTCCGTATCCAGTAGAAAAGTGAAAGGTAATTAAATTTGTATAACTCAGAGTAACCGCTGTAAAAATAAAGTTAGCACTTCACCACCTTTAAACTTTAAACACCTCATCACTGACAGCAGCTCTGAAGGATGTGCAGAAACATTTCTGTCTGCCGAGGTATTTCACACGCAGAGTACTGGAGGGATTAGGTGTCATGCAGAGGCACGTTCAAACCATCATCTAATTTGTACTACAAATATTTATGCCGCTTCAGGATCAAGAGAAAAGTAAACAAACTTAATAAATAAATAAATAACAGACTTATTTGAGCCTCTTTATGGTTGCAACATCGAGTAACTCTAATGAGGCTTTGTGCCCGAGTTCCTGGGCACCATGTGGTTCAGCAGAACCTTTGAAAGGCGCCATTCACAGACCGAAACTGAACTCAGGCCAGCCCCAATTGTGCCTTTTCGTTACATCCAAAACATCTGTGGTGGTGTCCAAAGAACATCCTGGAGGAGACTGGTCTGCAGAAAAATAAACCATTCTGTGCGCCCCGTGCCTTCCTCTGCCCCAGTCCTCGCTCCGTGCCTCTGGGAGACACAAACCCCTTTCATTCAGATTTCCCCCTGCACAGCACAGTCTTGGCTTAGTCAGTTGTATTGTGTCTCTGTTCCTGCGTTCAAAGGCAACAATTATAGTTGCATCCTGCCCTCTGAACGAATGCACTCGCAAGAGCTATGTGGTGCTATCGAATTGTGTTTGTATGGACTCTTACTGTGCAGCTCAGTGATTCACGAGTTACCTCAAAGTTTAACGTGCCTAGAGTCGATCAGCGTTAATATCAACGAGTGGCAATTTTTGGACAGAGGCACAGAAAAAAAAAGTTGTTTAGATTTTATGTTGATGACAGTCAAGCAAGTTCCTCTTCATGCAGCATACCCTAACCTTGGCACTGACAAGTATTTTACATCTGTTATTTATTATATGTCACAGCTCAGTGGTTCGTTGTTCTCCATGTGGGGGAGCTGTAAGGCTACCCAGGAGCACTACAGTAGTGCGCAGCTGTACTTCTTCTCTTAACTCCACACCTCTGCATCTCTATCCTGGGAGACCACTGTGGAGCTACCTGAGAAATCTTGCAAATATGGTAAACAGAGCTGCAAAAAAACTGGAAAAAAAATGCTGACTCTCAGACTTCAGGCTGGTATTTGTTCCCTGTGGGAAACAATCCTAAATATACTGCATGGTTCCTAAACCTGTGCTGATTCTTTGCTCAGTTCTGCTCTCTGCGTTCATTAGAATTTCTCTGCCTTCTTTGGTCAATCTGTACTTTCAGGTATTTTATCTATTGCTGCTTTGGAGCTATAATACAGGCATTGCTATAGTTTGCATATGTGGCACCATTTCAGGTAGAGACCTGCTGGATGTATAGCAGCTCCATTTAGTCTAGTTATTTAATGCAATTGTAAGTAGCATAAATATATGAAGCATAAAAAAGGAGTCTCGAAAAAATTGAGTGTAATTGCACGCTAAGTACGAATATCCCAGACTTCAGTCCCAAAGTGTGTTTGGATTCGCGGAGGCATGTGTGTGATTATGCAAATAATGTTTACATATTTTTGCCGGCGTTTTTTGTGGATGCACTGTGGATGTTTGTTCATCTGTTTCAGAGGTTTGTATGTGAGCAAATGTGCGTGTGAATATGTAGGTTGGTGGTGGCAGATGCCTCTCGCTGTGTGAAAATGCCTTGGGTTGAATGTTTCCAGTGACAGTAAAAAGAGAAGGAGACCACTGGAGAGCAACAGACGCAGTTTCTGGCTGAGGAAGAAAAAAAAAAAGAAAAAGAAGAAAGGTTCTAATATTTTCTCTCTGTCAGCGGGAGAAAAGAGAGTCATAGCAGCGAAAACAACAACAAGTGATCAACAGAACCCGCCTTTTTCCCCCGCCATCCATCTTGCTCTCTGTTTCCACTAGTCTCACATTGTCAGACCTTATTCCCGCACTACATTTACGCAGTTCCATCGCAGCAGAAATCTCCAGAGAGGCTTCATTCGAGCGAAAGATATCTTTCGCTGTTAGTTTTTCTTCTCTGTGTAGATCACATGGACCCCAACAAACCCAGCCCTGGCAAATATGAGAGGGGTTTGTTAAAGTCAATAAGCAAACAGACTATTATACATATTCATGCAGATGCCACATACTGCTTTACAGCCATAATAACATTCTTTGGAGGTCTGACAAGGTAAACAACATAGATTATGTTCTGTGAAGTATCAGTGAGAGAAATAAGGTGTTTGGGAACATCAAATAGGTTTAAATTAGTAGGTTCTTGTTCCTGCTAAATAAACTAAAACACGACATAATAACTTTCTGGAGAAAAGAAAACTGAGGGACAAAAAATGAAATCCACTTGCTCATTTTATTTATTCACAAGATATCGTTTTTTTTACACGTCAGGAAGGATTTGATAACACGCGGTTGGTAAAATGAAAGATAAAAGGAAATGATTTTCATTCAGAGGGCACAGAGCTAAGTTCAAAATTTACTGTATATTGTATGAAGGAAGAGGGAAAATTGCACATCCATTCACACTGGAGTCATCCGAGGCATTAACATAAGGCTCGGAGTGGGAGAGCGTGGACTGAAGTGGGCATGATTATTTAAAATGGAAACTTGTTCACCCTGAAACTTGCTACTATTAACTGCGGCAGTGTGTAGCGTTACATTATTGAACTCAAGGCTGGTCTGGGATCTGAAGTGGGCTGGAGAGGATTTGGAGATTATGCTGGGTTCAGAATCTCGGCCGGGATCCCCGCCAAGTCTCTGCTTGCTCATATCAAACTGAATGTGAGAAAAACCTGACGTGACACATGACATATTTTTCTCCTTTGGCTTTACAGCCTCTTTATGATTTGCCACTGTTAAAGAAAGGAAGTAGGGAGGGATGAAAGGGGGAGGGGGGAGGTCTCCTTAAGATAGCTGAGTGCATGCATTGGTATTGCAACATTAATGAACATAAGGGCTGCAGAGTGGAATGAAGCCTGTACAGAGATGTAAGCGTGTGCTTCTGACAAAATGCTTTTAGACATGTTCAGTCTTGCTAGGATTACCCTAATCAGACTTTTAATTTCCATAAAAAATTTAAGTATTCCTTGCAATTTTTAAAAAATATATTATTGCTACTTTTTTCCTGTGACATCCAAAAATGCTCACATAGACAGCTGACTCTGTATCTTGCGAGCATTCATCTCCTATGAGCAGCCATCCCCCTCGAGGCTCTGAACTAATTGTGTAGAGTTCCCGGCTGAGGCAGTGGAGCCCCACTCCCGACAAAGTGGGAGGCGCATGTTCACTTCATCTTCCTGCACTGACAGTTCCGTGCTTCTCCACACGTCAGCATCTTTGAGCTAAAGTGTAGTAAACAGAGGAGGTAGAGGGTGGGTGTGGGGGGGGGGAGGAGGACGAGCTTGGCAGAAAACTTGGGAGTTCATCGTGTCCTTGTAACTTTATTGACTGACAGTGCAGAGTTGAGGTGTTGCTCAGCGACTGGAGACAGCAGCTTTCACCTCGCATTGTCGTCGTGCTGATATGATGGGTACAGGCCGAATCCAGAGAACTCCCCGGTATTGCAACGCAATACAGCGATTGGTGGCGCAGTGGAACGAGGCTGTGCAGGAGTGCTGATTAGAGCTCATCCAAGTTACCCAACAATCCCCCCCAGAGGGGTAATTTAGTCTGGAGAGAATTTGTCAGGCACCCACTCTCTCATTCAGACGAAGTAAATGTTTATAAAACTGTCAATCACTGTTGAGTCAGCTTTCACCAGCTAACAGTTACAAACATAATTGACTATAATGCTGTGGCTGGATGTGAAAAGTGACTCTTACTGGGGGGATTCAATAAAACGTAGAGTCTGTTTTTTTTTTTATTAGACTTCTGTGCATGCTCTACACCAGGCTGAGCCCACTATCTTCTCCTCTGAAGTGCAAATGAGTCTATAATTAGATTCCACACGTGAGATGCAGAGCACTACAGAGACTGCAATGAATAGCCACAAATACTGCAAATAAGACAATTTACATAACTGCAAGAACAAATAAGTTAAAGGAGGGAGGATGCAGTGTATGCAGTGAAGGCTGTCAGCCTTTGCAGCTGCGGTTCCGGCGGTTGCAGGTAGCCTTTTTGTTTTATCCACAGTCATCTGCATGACTTTAAACAATCACTTAATGGTGAGCTGGTATGGACTTTAATGACTGTGCTTTGCCTTAATTAGTGTGTGTACACACTTTAAAGCATTTAAAGGCAACTAGAGTAATGAATTTAGCAGATATCGCTACGGTGAAGGTGCAAACTCACACAATAGCAGTCCCTGCCTTTCTCTTTCCCCCACCCTCAAACTTACATACTAAATGCAGCAGGACAAACTCTTGCAGGAGACTTGGCATGCTGGGTGCACACTCATAGTGTAATTCATTCTTTTTCTGCTTCCTTCCTGCAAACACTCAAAGTGCCACGCAGAGGAGATACAGCATGCCCATCTTAAAAAAATACAACAATAATAATAATAATAATAAATGGGTGATGCAGACTTCTGTGGGCACTGTAGTACCCCTCCTGTAATATGACCTGTGCCAGCACACCCTCCTGTACTTTTCATAAGCCGCTGGTACTGCACTGCAGCTTGGTCCTTGTCCAAATAACAGCATTGTATCTAATTGGTCCTCGCTGTTGGAGCCTGGCATCAACTAGAATTCTTAAAAGCTCCAGTTAGAGTGCATAATGGCAGAGAATAGATCATTTATGACTAGGAAGAGAAAGAACTCCCTTCTTAGTGCCTGTTTTTCACCCTCGGATGCCCAGATATCGTGACACTCCTCTCAGGCTGGTAGCTGTTGGTAAGTGTCGGCGCCAATCTAAATTTTGCACCCTCAGTGGGAGCAAATTCATGTCTTTATAGTCCTCGTCCCCCTGTTTTTTTTTTTTCTTTTTCTGAAAGAGGGTCTAAATGTTGGGGACATTCCCAAATTAGCACTGAGTGCTGTGGCACTGAAGTGAACCATTTGCAAAATTTAAAGTAGCTGCGAGCAGTTCTATTCAATTAGTGGCATACTGTCAAGAGTTCACAGTCCAAAAGTGAAGCTTTCAAATGTTTACTGCTGTATCAAAATTGAATTAAAGTAACTCACTAGACAAAATGCTGTGCCTTTTAAGTCCAAAGAATAAATGCGCATAATTTGCAGCATTCTTTTTATTATATAATATGCTGGTTGTGGAGGAATGCGGACGAATGAGGAAGCTGACTTTTTAACAGTCACTTTTTAAGCTGGTGACATGTGTTTGATACTCAAAAGCAGACTTTGTATGGAGGATCACTTCAATAAGCCCCCCCCTCTCCCCCTCTCCCCTAATGACACTTGAAAGCTCATTCTTTTTCTCTGTGCAGCAGAGAGTGATCTTTGAGATGCACTTTCAAAGAGCCAACGTGAAGTATGCCTCATGTCAGAAGCTTAAGGACATCAATTTGCTGGCTCGCACACTTAACCGTGATGGTTCATTATGTACTGATAAGGACCATTCTGAGCAAGGATGATTGTTTATGGCTGAGATGGATGGAGCATTTTAATTGGTAAACAGAGAACCTATTGAGACATCATTGAGCAGAATGACAATGCAGCTCAAGACCTCCCGTCTTTCCTGCATTTAATCGGGACATGCGGTGATCAGACTGCTACATTAGTATGCTGCGCTTGTGCGAATGTGGGTGTTAAATGTGTACTAACAAGCATTTGGAGATTCATAAATTGTGTTCTTGCACGCACAGTGTGGTATTGTGATAACGCTGTTTCTTATTTATATGTCGAGAAGTGCTTTTGACCAGAAAAGCCTTGAGCTACTAAGAAAGGTCAACCTGTATGTGCCAAACAATACAACACACCTATGAAATATAACCCTCTACTTGTTGACCCCATTAAAATGTACAATAAGTTTATCGCTACCTCGCAAGAGCCGCATGACCTGAATGCTGCTCTGGCAGAAAGGTATAACAGCAGCATAACATCAGCAATGCAAGGGAATACATAACAGCATGACAGGTTTACAAATTCCTTTGAGTTGCGCGAGCACAAAAGGATATGCGGGGAGGGAGGGGGCAAAAGATATAGGACAGATTGTTTCTTGTGCTTACAGCTTGTCCCGGTGTCTCTTTCCTTATGTCTTTAGGCTAACTTAGGTGGTACCTCTTTGCTGCACATCACGAGGAAATGAAAACGTAACCTTAGCCGATTTCTAAAGATGACTGCAGGCACGTGGGAGACCTGAATGGATATACAAAGAAAGCCTCTTAACATTACCACTCCAAACCAACTGAGCAGCTACACCACCCTTTTTAATACTTTGTCCTTGGATAATTATAGCCAGCAGCACAGGGTTAATTGAACTGAAAAGGTTATTCAGTTGAGTTTAACTGAAGCGCCGAGCCACAGAGTGTTGGATGGGGGCTGGAACAATAACGTATCAGAGTTCTAAGACCAGGAGGACTGGATTCTTTTCTGCAAACCCCCTCACACCGATTTTTAATCTCCCACTTTATTCACTGCTTTCAGGAGCTTATGACAAAGGATTTAAATTTACCACCTACTTTCATGCGTTGTCTGCAGACTCAACATGAGGCCAGTCTAAACAAAATGTGCTTACACAAGGCTGCATTAAAACCAATTAATCTGGAGAACTTTAATCTGGCTGTGAACAACAGTACACAACTAAAAATCACATTTAATGCTGCAGGTTAAACACCAAATATAGCCAAAAACAGCCCCTGGTTTTTCAGTGGAAGCCCATTATTGCCAGGAAATAACCCGTTTAGTAAGTTTCATAATTTATAATTTATTAGCCAACTGGAATCACTGTTGACTCTTTTAAACAATGCGCATACATGTATGGAAGCTGTGCAAGAAACATGGACAAGGATATTCTCATTTTAGGAGACTTTATTTACAAAGAAAATTAGGTGATTCCCATTCTTCAGCGTCGATAGAACTCTGATGGATAAATATGTTCCAGCTGCCAACCTACGGGAAAGAACAAGAAAATGGGGGAAGTAAGCGATAAGATGACTTGCATATGCCAGGTTGTCAGAAAAGCAATTTCTGAGTAAACACCAGTGACGAGAAAATGTGACAACAACAATTCTGACCCGCTCCCACCTGATACAAATCGATGTCTGCAATAAACTGTCACATTAACTCGCTGAAGTGCGAGCTTATCTGCACAACATAGCAGCAATATGAACCCACATGACATTTGTTACTGTCACTCTCAGACATACAGGTAATTTATTTAAGATATGCCACAGCAGAAAAAGGCTAAAGAGGTGCAGTGAAGGACTGCGATCATCTGAGGTCACTATACAAACCGATGTCGAGGAAACTGCCACCCATCATCCTGACATTTTAACGAAAAGCAGATGGGGCTTGATAAAAACGGCAGGTGTAATTACCTTGAAGGCTGAATTACAACACTGGGCCATTTTACTTCTTCAGGATCTGATGTCTGACGACAATAAAGGGGAATGCAAAGCCACTGCCGAAGAAAAGCACCATCATGCCCAGCAGGCGCCACTTGTTGTCCACAGAAAATGGCAGGTTCTGTAAAAAGACAAGACCATTACAATGTAGGCAACTGCTTAGAAAATGGAACATAGTTCACTGAACCACAATTACTACACCTGTGAATGATCAGAATTATAGACAAGACAAATAGAGCGCCATAGTGCACCTTAATATCAGAAAGAAGCTACAGTCGGCCCTGATCTGTAATAAGTCTGTGTGTAAATAAAAAATGCAATGTTTTCTTTAATAGCCAAGACTAACATGCATTACAATAGATATTCCTTACAATAAATATGTACATGTACACTTGTAAAACTGGAATTTTTTGGTCATTTGCACTTTTTAAATCACCAGAAATTTTGATAGATGCTTACTAGTATAGAGGGTGAACTCTTAGTTAAGCGCACCTCTCTTCCTCCCTCACTGCTCTGACCTTAGCAGGAGGCGGAAGCACAGCTTGTACAGAAATTAAGATTCCTGCTATGCGAATAGATCCGCAATTTAGTGTTTACGAGACTTTTAAGCCTCTCAATATACATTTCAGATTGGTTTCAAAGTTAAGCAAATTTTCCAAAGTAGGCAGGTTACATAGCAAGCTAAAAGCCTTTACCGGTGTCGCCACAAACCGACTAGCATGGCTAATGCTAGCCAAAAGTTCGTAGTCCCTGTCATCAATTCTGTCTTTGCTGCCACAAGTTTATATAATATGTTACCAGAAACTGGAGGAAACGTAGATGTAGAATATAAAATAACCAAAGCCCGGCTATTTTGGCTCGATATACAATCACGCTCTTGTCAACTGACAGGCATGACCTCCATGTACCGCTAGCTAACGTTAAGGCTGTACGTACACACAAGGCCTCATCACAAAATACCACCATTATGGTAAAACTGCTGCTGTCAGGAAGTGGGCTCACCTTTCCTGGTCCTTCAGCATAGTGTGAAGAACGAACAGCAGACGTTGCGAATCGCCTCACAGCTTGTCCGAGCATTGTGGAAGTCTCTCCTCTGATCCAGTACACTATTAAAGAGTGCGACCTTCTTGTTTTAGCGGTGAGCCGTGGAGCGACGCAAAGAATAGTGGGAAAAGACTAATGTGTATGGGAAATGTAGTTCAATTGTATCCGAAGCGACTACAGGTTTTTTTTTTGTTTTTTGTTTTTTCCCATAATGATTATAATCCATTAGGTATAAAAAGCAAGCAAGCAAGAAAAATATAAAAAAAAGTTGTTTAGGCTATATTTGCCTTTGGGATCTTTCATCACAGGGAGAAAAACGTTTCACACTATGCTGTCTCATCCACAGACAGACAACGACATCGATTTGCGGTTTTTCAGTTATCATGGGATTTCAAATGTGAAGGAACCCATTCCTCTCAGAACGGCATACTAAAGTTAACTAAAGTGGAGATATAATGGGTAAGGGTGGTTATGCTGCTCACGTCGTTTAGCACGTGTGATTGACACTGTTTCAGAGTCAGTTATTAAAAATAATCCATGTGTAGGTAAGGCAGCAGATGTCACTTTCTTTATTTGAAAGTATGGAGAGATAGTGATCTGGGGATTAAATTAACTTCAGTGTTTCAGTGCGTGTCCTTGCGGGCTTCATTGGAGTAAAAAAGTATTGGTTGATAAGCTATCTTCATTTTTCAGCATTTGTCACAAACATATCATTGCTAAGGAAATACTGAGACAGAGAGAGATAGAGAAGGAGCAGTCTTACTGAGAGCAGATGGTTCAGCCATCCCTATGCACTATTGCTGCAACCTTTTCACTGATTAATACTACAAACTGGGTTCTGCATTTTGAAGGATGTTTAATTCATTAATTTATGACGGCTTTTAATTTGGAAAATGAATATCAGTTTCACAGGTTTCAGTGTCATATGAAAGTTATCAAAGTGCAGAAACCTGAGCTAACACATATTGCAATCTCCACACTAGGTTATCTGTTATGTGTTTGCTTGCCTGCAGTACCTTCACTTATTTGCCATTTGCTACTCTTTTATTTGTCCTGTATTGTTCTGATGCATTAAATAAAATTTGAAAACCCAAACTCTCACTGCTGCATAGAGAGGTTACACACATTTTCGCTCTGATATGCACAGTCCTTGTTGGGCAAAAAAGTACACATTATATGTAAAGAAGGGCTTAGTTGGCTACCTTTGTAGTTCTGTTCCTCATTAAAGCAAAAGCATGGCAGTTGGTAGCAGGGACACACACACACACACACACACACACACACACACACACACACACACACACGCACACCGTGTTCGTCGTGTCCTCAAAATACCGCGGTCATTTTCATTCAACTCAACAATTAAGCATGAGTGTTCTTTCAGTGTTTCTTTCATTCCTTAAATGTGCTCTTAATTTAGCTTTTCTAATTATTTAACCAAGCTACTTAGTAAACTTCAGGGATCTCAGTCTGTCTACTTAGGAAGCATAAATCAGTGACAACAGGTGCACTGGATAGGCAACTATAACTCAACCTCCAAAAAGGGGATGGTTTTGCAGGTGGTGTCCACAGACCATTGCTCTCTTCTTATCCCTCCTGAATAATTTTTTTTCTAGTTTTGCTTTTTGCTGGAGTTCTCGTGACAAGAACTTCAGCAAAAAAGCACGAGATAACATCTGGACATGCAAAAAGCGTGAGATAACATCTGGGCATGCATCCTGATGAGACAGCGGATGTGTCCTGGAGGATCTAATCCCACATTTGGGTCCTTGACAGTCCTCAGCGTTATTTGATGATGTCGATAAAGTGATATACTCCCCTGAGGTTCGCAGTTGGATTCAGGCTGGCTAAGCCCGAGGGCCAGTCAGTGCCTTTGACATCCAGAAACTGCCTAAATACTGTGTTCACATGAGTTCAGGAATTGTCCTGCACCAAGACACTGCACCAGCACATGTTTGTACTGGGATTCTGAGGATTTTATCCCCATAAATAACACTAGTCAGGGTATCTTTAGCTAAGATGTGGAAGTCTGTGTAATGGGTATGCGTAAAGGCTATGCCTCCCCAGATCATACCTGTGTGTTCACCACAGTTTCTTCATACACTTTTATATCTGTCGGTTCTGGTGGTCTCTGACAAATGTCAGACAAACCGCACAATCTTGGGCTGTGGGCACAGGTTGCACTAAAGGCCTTTGGGCCCTCATGCCGCTCTTATGCAGTATGTTTCTCACAGTTTAGTCACAAACAAACGGACGACCCGCCCTCTTGGGGTCATTTTGTCAGACTCTGGCAGTGCTTCTCCTGTTTCTTCTCACACAGAGAAATGTTGCGAATCAGTTCACACTCTAATGGCATCGTACAAATCGTTGTGTAGTCTTTTTTTCAAATACATATTATTAATATTAACTTAGAAAGCAAGGAAAATTGGAACATGGGGGAGCTGATGTTATTTTGTTTTTCAAATATAGGAAAGAAAAGAAATTATAACCGTAAATGGAAAAAATATGAACTTTTTCAAAAATCCATTATTCATTGTTATCAGCAGTACAACAATTTAAACACTACAAATTGTTTTTTCCTAGTGAGTTAAAAAGTAAAATCAATTTTTACTTGCTGAAGTTATTATTATCACACTGTTTACATATACCAACATAAAAATATATTTGCGTTATTTAAAAAAAAAAAAGAAGATAAAATTAATATAAACAAAGTCAGATTCTAGGATAAGTGACATTATACACCCTAAAAAAATGCTAGTTTAAAAATGACCCAATTTGTAAACCAATGCTGGGTTGTTTGAACTTAACAGGGTTGGGTTACTGGTTTGACCCAGCACACTGGGTTAGGATAACTATCTAAAAATTGGGTTAATCTGACCAACATTTAAAGTTGAGGTTACCAAAAATTGGGTTAAACTGACCAATGCCTAAAGTTGAGGTTAATAAAAATTAGGTTAAATTGACCGATGTTTAAAGTTGAGGTTGCCAAAAATTGAAACTCAGAAGCCATCACAAGGGTTATATTACCATTAACGCTTGGGTTAAGATTTCTACTTACTATAAAATTCAGCATGTAAAAACTAGATTCAAAACAGATTTTCTCAAAAATTATTTTTATTGCCATACGATACATAGAACATACACAGCAAAATTCATACAAAATATATCAATGAAAGTAAAATGCAAATAAAAAAAGTATGTAATTCATTATATTATATACATTACTTCAAATCAGTCTTTGGTTTCAGCACATGTACATGTTAATACACATGAAGACATGCTATGTAAAGCCCTCTCTGTTGTTAGAGCAAATTACATGTAAAAACTTTTAACTTTAAAAAACTGATGAATTCATGTTTTTTTCAGTAGCAAGAGGGAATCTCCCTGTCAGATCATTTCATGCACCTTTATGAGCAACATTTTATGCTTCCATCATAGCTAAATGAGCCCTCATTCATTTGACCATATTTGATTCATGTCCTGGGATTCATCTATTCCTGGGATAGATGACAGTGTGAAGGAATTCCCAAACCTGGACGCATGACTTTGGGTAACCTGTATCAAAAACAAAAAGTCCTTCGAAGCAGCCATCAACAGACCTTAGATTGCTGCAAAAAGCAGAAACAAATCTATCTTCTAGTACCAGGCAAGATGAACATTTTCTTGGGGTTCCTTTGGTTCTGAATTCTTCTTCCTGATAGAACGAAGCCTTTTCCTGACATTGCGTAGACACTCCTCCTGAAATCCAGTTGCTGGCCTACGAGTTCTGCAAGGGCTGAACCACACATCCTGAAATTTTTAAACAAAAGAAAAGGGTCAATAAAGTAAGATTTAAAAGATTATTTGCAGTTGTTTGGTTAATGTCAAGTTGTCTGTAATCCTGGAGCGGTGAGCTCCAACACTATGCCTGACATTTGCTCAGAGAGGACAAATCAACAATGAAGCAGACCAGTCTTTGGTTTTGAATGCTTGCAGTTAATTGTTAGGAGATGGACTAAACCAAGATCAAGTATCGTGTTTCACACACTTTATACTGTAGCAAGGTTTTACAAACCTTTTTGCCAACTTCGCAATAGATTTACAACAAATGTTATTATCCAAACATTTTTAACTGATCTGCTTTGTTTACATCACTCAACGCACACACTTTAGGAGTTGCCACTGGAATAATTTTACTTGGGCCAGCACAGCACAGTGTCTCTGACGTTCTGACCAAGAAGCCCAAATGTAGCCACACAAACCAACACCAAGAAAAAAAACCTTATAACTGATTTAGTTTATGTACAAGAAATACCCACTTTTCTTGTGTGTTTGTTCTATAGCGTGTCATTGCTTCTATCTGATGCAGGGGAAATATTTGGTCAACATTTCAAGAAATTATTGCCATCTCTTCTGTCAGCCCGCACACGTACCATCATTCTTGTCATTCGTGCATGGGCATATCAATAAAGTTGTTGCCGTGGTTCTTTTCATAAGCTTTTCTACTGAAGTGGAGCAAACATAAATAGAGATCCTTTCTCTTTTTTTAAAGGAAGATAATTTAAAATGCAGCATTTCAAACAACTCAACAAACATCATCAAACACACAACTGTTTTCGTGGAGTCTGGATTGCAATCTGCCAGCTAAAGGTACAATGGTTGTATTTTCAAGGGGGAAAAAGTTGTTTAATGTGTGGTAACGTCACTCTCAGAGATGGAGCATTTGATAAAATGGAAATTCAAAGCCTGTAATGTATTTTTTAAAAATTTCAAATCAGTCAATGGCTCTGCACAGGATGAGTTGCTTAGGTTATTTGGCTATTTCGAGATTTTAAATGTCTTTAAAAAACAGATTTAACTAACTCAAATTTCTGTTACTAATGGTTGTATGAAAATAGTGGCGTCTAAACTGGTTTAGTATAGTATAACACAATGTAATGTGGTAAAGCACACAGTAAAGGACTACGGTGGAGTGGTGGGAGGTGGTGGAAGGTGGTGTCCGCTGTCACTTTTAATTCTTCATTTGATAATGTCCTTCTGGTGATACTGTTAATTTCAGCTGCCAAATTACCTTTTATATTAGCTTTATACTGTCTAGAGGCTGGGAAGCAGCTCCTGTAAAACCTACTTGTGGGACAGAAAAGCTGCCTGAACTATTTTTCTACCTTCTTCTGCAGTTTGAGACTATAAACCTTTGTTCAAAAGGAATAAATTTAAACTTGCTTTGCAAAGGGTGCATGTCAAGTAAAATTCCGTTAGATAACCACTGTAATTGTCTGGTGTAGGAAGTGTTTGGATTAAACTGTGGCTCACCAGCCTTTTTTTTATTATTATCATTTTCAGAACTGAGTGCCGATTTAAAACATTAAGGTTTTTAATTAAAAATACAGCCTATTCATTCAAATCAGTTCCAAAGGCAATGCTGAGATGGGTGAAGATGGCGAGACTGGTTTACAGATGGACTTTCTAAGACATTGAAAGAAAAATAAAGAAAGTTTCTTTTCATCCATTTTTCACACAATGAAAGAAAGACAATTTAGACGAATTCTATGTATGAACCAATTTAATATTTTCCACATCTGACTGCCTGAAAACAATTTCTGAATGCAGACAGAAATTTATTACAGAAAGAGGAGACCAATGTTCTCTGTTATGAATGAGCAGGAAGAATTAATCATTCAACGTGGGGAATCTGACAATAGTGTCTTGCAAAATTAAATCTTTTGAGTTCGCTTACTTATTTGAAGACCACCTTGGGAAAACTTTCAAAATTGCTGTTTTGACCTTTTAAATAAGTGACTGAAGTAGTGCTTTACTTGTTAATAAATGTCTAATTTTCACTGTAAACCTTAGTATTTAATAAACAGGACTAAGATGGAGTTTCCTCCAAAATGTACCCCTGGCCTGATGTACCGGTGTAACTACTATTGTGTGTGATGCCTGTAATGTGTCACCCTCAGTAGATCATGTTTCAGACCAAAGTAAATGTTTCATTCCCGTGTTGACAGCTAATAAAATGCTGTTCTCTTGACAAGTCTTAGGATAGCTCTGACATTGTCTGCTATGATGCTGGATGTCACGGCAAGCTGGTTCCCATCGTCATGGCTGCCACATCCATCAGTGCAGGGTCATCACCTGGCCTGCTGTCACGTGTCTGCCCTCTCATTGTCAGCACAATCTGTTGCAAAGCAATAAAGGACTGGGAATCATCCCGGGGGCCGGGTGCACATCACAAACAATGTCATCACACCCGGCTATAAATATTGATGTTATTACATTGTCTACTTGTTGTATAAGGTTAGTTGCACAGTCCCGAAATCCATCCCTGCCTCGTGTTCTCAGGTTCATCCATCCCGGCGGTCCAGTGTTTGTTGTTTTTGTTGACTGTCTTAATTTCTTGCTATTGACTTTCCCCTAGCTTATAAGCAAAGCTGTTTTTTACCCAGAGTGCTCTGTCAATAGCCATGTGAGATCCTTAGTGTGAAAAAGAGCAGCTCAAACATACTGTTTACACAAATACTCAAAGCCGGCATCTTAAATAATAACTCACAATCTCATTTAAGTCGGCCAATTACTATCCCGTGAAACTGGGGCTTAGTCATATCAGTAAACAAACCTTTCATCAAATGTGTGCATGACTTTGCATGTTAATATAGTAGGCCATGTGACTAATTACAGTACATGGTAACATTATCACAAGCTTGATTTACAGCCAGTGTGGAATATACTGTATATCAGCACGTCAGACAACTTCAGTTTATTTCTATAAGTAAATGCTTTTTGCAGTTATTAACCAATCTGCTACAATATATGATGAATAGCAGGCTAGCTGCCAGGGTAAACAGCATCTCTCTCCTTGTCTAGATTTGCAATAATGTTCCACAAAGGGGTGGAGAGGTAATGGATGCAGCTGACAAGAGCTGATTTGCACAATCATAGCGCTTTGTGGAAAGCGAAGGTTCAATTCTTATTTGGACTGAAGTACAATTTATTTCTGGCTTCATGTGCAGTGATGAAAGGGAACTTTATCAGGTGTTAATCTGTCTCAGTTTGATCTAGATGGCTTCATCTGCTGTTCCAGGGTCTGAAAGGAATGACGGATTGCACACAACTGTGCAACCTCCCTTCATTTCATTTGCTCTGCTGTTTATTTTCCTAAATTTATGCCTCGCTTCGTCTGTTTTGGGGTTTCAGGGAGTCCTGGGATTTCAGTCAAAAGTGTAGGTGGGAATCCTACATGTTTACAGGAAATGCACAGGCACACTCATCCACGCAGGCTGCAAAGTGCACAGATGTACACAGAAGCTCACATTGCCTCCAGCTAGCTCACTACTGTATGGGAGTTTATAGCATGCACATAAAAGCATGATTTGTCATGAATCTTTAAAGTGGATTTAGAGGAAACTGCACAGCTGACCTAAACCTCTTGGGATGAGCAACCTGTGCCCCCTGTATATTCAGACCTTTTTAAATAACAAGCATCCTTACTTAGATTTATGTTCATGCAACACTGCTGTTCCTCTAAATCATGTATATCATGTTTGCACTCCAGTTCCACAAAAAGGGAAAAAAAATCACTGAGAGTGTAGCATAGTGTCAGTCTGACCTGCTTTGGTTTTAACAAAATTAACAACAGAGGAACAACAATGAAGCAACCCTCAAAATAGGAATGGTTTTATAGGAGGGAGCCACTGACACTTTTCCCTCATCTTTTCTGCCTGTTTTTTCACTAGTGTTGCATTTGGCTAGGGTCAGTGCCACTAGTGATAGCATGTGGTGATACTTGGTCCTACAGACATTGCACAAGTACAGTAGTTCTCCTTCAGGATGGCAAATCAATGTGTGCTGTTGTCAGAAGATTTAGACTTTAGATTGTGCTGTGTCTCCCAGCACAGTCTAAAGTGCACAAGCATATTCCTGCAGCTACTTGTGGAGAGCTGGATAAGAAGGTCCATAACCCCTTAGCAGGAGCTGCTCCTTTGTGCAAGGAAGAACAGGATGAGCACTGCCAGAGGTACAAAATGACCTCGAGCAGGCCACACAGGTGTGAATGTCTCTGACCAAACAATAGAAATAGACTTCATGAGGGTGGCTTGAGGACCCAGCATCCTCTAGTCTGCCCTGTAGTCATTGCAGAGCACTGTGGAGACTGATTGGGATTTGCCATAGAATGCCAGGATTAGCAGGGCCACCACTGGCACCCTGTGCTTCTCACAGGCCTAGATCAGGGTGAGTGATGGTCTGTGGAGGCATATCCATGGAGGGACACAGGGCAGTTCCTGGAACTGGCCCCCACACTCGCCTGACCGAAATCCAATAGATTATCTCTGGGACATTATGTGTCGGTCCATCCAACATCATCAGGTTGCACCTCAGACTGTCCGGGAGCTCAGTGATTCCCTAGCCCAGATCTGGGAGGCATTCATACAGCATGTAGGAGTCATTCAAACCACTGAGTATCTTTTGGAGCTAATGCAATGAAATTTCAGCAAAATAGACTAGCCTGAGGCATCATTTTTTCACTTTAATTTTCAGGATGTCTTTGAATTAAGCCCTCTGTAGGTTGATCATTTTATTTCCCATCAAAAAATGTGGCATCCTTTCATTCCTCTGAGGTGTGATGTGTTTCCAAGGTTTTCCGTTAATTGTTTTAAGGTTACCACTAACAAAAAAGGGGTAATTCCTGCATAAATAATAATACTAAGCACACAACCATTTACTAAAAATGTGCGCCCATATTAGAAAACATATGTAATATAGGAATGCATAGTAATACAAAAACCACATGCCCTGTTATTATCTACATATGTTAAATGTTCCTAACAAATCTAAAGAATTGCTCACACTGAAAGATGGCTGGTGGAGCCGCAACAGCCAGAATGCAGTCCTTTCTTGATTGATTGATTTTATTTAATTACACATCCATCAGCCATCAGTTGTTGGTTATTTATTCCTGAAAAATGTCTATAAAACTCTAAGAATGAATATTTATTACATCTTTTAAAAAGCTCCTTCATTTGGAACATTAAGAACAAACTACCAGCCTTTTTTCAAAAATGTGTCTTCCTTTTATATTATTTGTCCTTAACATTGCATTATTTTTAGAATAAATGTGTGCTTTCACAGTAATATAAAGAATTATTCTCTTGAATTCCAAACAAAGCAAAGTGGGAAAAAATCCTGACAAGGTCACTTATTCACAATGTTTAGCTGTATTCACTTATTACATTTTGTCCATTTCCACTTTTCTTTCCAACTGTTTGCCTGCACAGGATTATTACTGACTGTATTACTAGTGTGCCTCACTCTATTTTACCCTCGAGGTATTGTACAAACTTCAAAAGGTGTATTGGAAAAATCATTTAACTTTCATTCTGTTTAACAGAAGTTTCGTGCCTCTGGCAAAAAAATAATAATTCTTTTTCAGCTGGTGAGGGGTGAATGTAAGAAGTGAACTTTTGAGCTTCGTGCCATAACAAATGAAAACAGCTACAGAAAAGAAGAAAAAAAAGAAAAAAAGGGGAAGATTTCATTCCAAACCAAACCACTGGACCAGAGCATTGAGAGAGCTTGCTTTAAAGGCTGTATGACCAAATGCAGTTCAAGGTTGCATATATGAGCTTCCCATTATGATTGCCTTTGAAAATCCTTTATAATACAAATAACAAGCAATAAGCAAGCATTCGTTTTTCTTTCAGGTACCCTTTTTCTTGCAAGCGCTACAGTCATAGAAACAGTCATAGATGCTAATGTGTTTTTCCATTTCTTTGGTTCTCCTTCACTTGGGCTTCAGTGTTTACATGTTCGCAAATCCTTCACAATTCATTTAATTATAGTCTTACACTATTCATGCTTGTGAAATATCCACCGTCCTTGGCAATCCCAGCAGTCTATTGAAGATGAGCTTCTGCTTTGCCACCCTGTCAACCACGAGACAGAGTGCCACAAAGCCACCTGTCAGTGGTCCGTTAAGCAAAGCTCCAGGCTGACCAAGGACTGACCGGGAGCATCTGTGCCACTGTTTGTGTCTAATACGCTAATGAGAGCTGTCAAGCTGTCAAATGCACTCCTGTTGCCCTCCGGCACTAACAATGGCACGTTCAATTTGCCTGTCTTGAGTGACATTAACAAACGCAGCCACAAAGAGAACAGACGTGTGCCTGCAATGCGCTGCACTGACATGTTCACAAACAAAGAAAGAAAACAACACACAAATACATCCTAAACACACATACAGACGGATAAAAAGAGTGGTAGACAGAGAAAGATTTGTTATATTTAATAATGTAGTTATGTTTTTCACCTGCTGTTCCTCATGTTAAGTCCTGTTTCTCTGGCTGCCAATAGAGGCCAGTGTTGCTCAGTTGCAGGAATGGGGCTTCCTCTCTATTTCAACAGCATTAAACAAGGCAAGAAAGATCTAACAGTGCATTTATCCCAGATTAAAGCCATTAAGGAAAAAAATAAGTCATCCCCTGCAGTTTCACTAATTTCACATGAGTATTCCTGATTGATTCCACGAGCCAGGCTATGCAAACCTTTGCCACCCAATGAAAAGAGCAGTAGACTCCAGTCAGTGGAAGGAGTGTGTGTGTGTGTGTGTGAGAGAGAGAAAGAGGTCTTAAGGCGCTCCACTCTAAACCTGCCAAGCATCCATCAAGCTCACTCTGGCTCCTCTCAGCTCACTTAACATGTTTCCCCCTGCAGTATTCTGGGGCTCTGACCTTGTTCCACAACAACACAATCTTCCTGGCGAAAAAATGAAATATATGTGTATGAAATGGGAAAAATGGTTGCTCTTTGGGGTGCTGGCTGAAACCTTGACTTTCTGTATTGTCAGTAAACAGCCAATAAGTTGATCATGAAAGACTATCAGTCCTATCTGTCTACACACTCGTACACTTTGTCATGCAAACACAAACACGCTGGACTTTTTTTTACGTTAAAACCTGCAGTCTTGAATCAATTTGCATAAAAAGTCTTTGCATACAAAAGAAGCATATTAATAAAACACAATAACAAGTTGTCAATCTGTCAAATGAGCTTCGGCACCAGCAATAAATCCTGGCACAAAACCCTAGCCGGTTCATCTAATGGAGAAATTAGAGAAATTAAACACTGATACAGGATCTGAAAAAACCCACTTCAGAAACATGTGAAAATAACACATCCTTACTTTAGCGAGTGAATAATTTTAATTCTAAGTTGTTGGATTATTTTTGCCTTTTCAAAATGACGCTTCCGTCACAGTCAAAGTCTCACTGCTTTTTCTTCCTCTTTGAACTTTTGCAGATGATTTCTCATGTGCATGGTTTATAACCTAGCAAAAAAGCTACTGTTTTTTTTTTTTCATACACTTGTTCCACTTTCTTACGGGGAGCTGGAACCACACTTTTTGCAGGTTTATTCATGTTACTCCTTTGAGGTTGGTTAACTTCCCCGAGTATGTAAAGGCTCACGCACAGTATAATGATGTAAAGGAATGAATAAAAATGAATCCCTGGACAGAGAAAGATTTAACATTAACATCAACATTAAAAGATAAACTGCGGTTTCAACAAACACTAGTATTTGAATATTACAAAACATGTAAAAATGAAAAATGTCTGTTTGGTTTCCATTTTTTTTGTCATTTATAATGTTTATCAATCCAAAAGGAAAGCTTAAAGTGAAAATATGTAAATGTAGAATCATAAAAACTGTTATCAACTGGAACTCCCTTCCATCCACCCTGCTATCACCATCACCTGGGGAGAGAAGGTGGGTGTTGCGGGAGTCTGATTCTTTGGAGAGCCCGAGCCTGCCAGGAGCTGACAGATCGTTTTTATTCTGCCAGAGATCAGACTCTTTATCTGGGGCAAGAGAAAGGGAAGTGAATCCTGGTGAAACACAGGTGGAACTGTCACACACCTCCTTTGGCACAGATTTTGATCGATTTGCCTTGTTTAGGTTGGTTTGCGGTGATTGGAGTGCTTGACATACGGTGGGGACAGGTGCATCAGAGACAACGTGGGTGAAAAGCATCTGCGCAGGGCTCATCTTTTCCCTCCGAATGGTGGTTGGTTGACATTCAAAATTCACTCACGAAATATATTAGCATCATCTGCACCGTGACTCATGAGCTGCTAATGGCTTACTGTACCTCACAAACCTAGTTAAGCTCCCTGTTCAGTTTCGATTTCACTAATAGACAATGAAAGTCTGAGTGAATCCTAAATATTCTCAGCATTACACGTGTAAACAGAGCTGGCAAATTAAGCTCCCCTTCCTGTAATTTGTTAACACTGATGCTGACAAATATGAGGAAATAATTTAAAAATTCTAACTAACATGCAAATTTAATACTTGATCCGTGTTTATCTGTTCAGTGTAAAGGACTCAGACACAAGGCAAACGGTTTCCAGCTGCAACAGCATACTTCAAAGAGTCCAGGATCGTTGTAATTAAAGCGGGCATAGGATTCATTATTATGCTCATAAATCTCCCCTTGATTTCCCCTTGCTCAACACAAACTGGCACAGTTGTTGCTCCATTGCCTCATTGGCAAGTGCTGGTGGCTCACTGCAAAATATTGAACCACAGAGTAACTACAGTAGTTTTGCTCCTCTGTTACTGTAATATTGTAATGAATGATATGGATGGGCATACACGTGGATTTATAGGATTTGTATGTGTATTTGTATAACAGTTTACCCTAGTGAAAACCTGAAAGTGGAGGTGTGTAAATAGCTTTCGAGGCAAAAATGATCAGCTGGAAATATTTGACAGATGTGTCCTGACATCTCATGCTGAAAAAGAATTTGCTTCATAGCACTTTCACATTTTATCCAGTGGCACAGTTATTATTGATTACTGTTTACTTACTTGCACAGTTAAGTCAGCTTGGGAATGACAGTGTTTTGGTTCAAGCTGTTATATCAGGATGGTGCTAGTGTTATAGCTTATACCATATTTGTGATATATAACTAGAAACGCTGACCTTACAAAGAAAACATTTGGTCAGCATTTACTCTGCTATTTATGTTAATCTGCTGCATACATTCATCATTTTAAATGTTCACTCAGTGGCTCAGAGTTTTTTCCTCCTTAGGGCCTGATGGATTGTTGACCTTCATCAGTGACTTTCTGTCACTGCGGATGTCTGCAGCATCCATTCTACGCAGGGGAACTTTCCAAGAGGGCACATGGGGGCACTGAGTCATCCAGCCAGTGTAAGCACTGTGTTGCTTGACTGGGAAAGACACAAATATTTGATGAGTCCTTCCAGCTCGCACTGTGTTAAAGATGCACCGTGTCCAACACGAACTCTGCAGCAGCTTAAGGACCGGTTTACTCTGAGCTGACTGTGATCAGTGATTGAAAAAAAGAAGAAGAAAGAAATTATACAGAAGAAAAGCTGAAATTTTGTGCAAACATTTTCTGCTCAAGAACCGGGGAGGTTCAAGTCCGAGTTCATCTGCCAGACTAGGCATTAAAGATAAATAAGAAAGAAAAAAAACCTATCTAAGAAGTGGGAGCTATTTCAGCAGCCACAGAAACACTTTCCATAACATGAGATAAAATCCTTGGACAAGTCCAAATATTTCTGCCTAATGTATAGCTCATATATATGCTCAGAAAAGGTTGATTAGTTGGGCATAAAATTGCAGTAAATATGCTGTAAATCTGGCTGGCTTTACCACTGCTCTGCTCATGCTCTGATGCTTTTTAAGCACCAGCCACTTGCCCTCATGGATGACATGCGTAATCACATTACGAGTCTGTCCGGCCCTCTATCAAAATCCTGGCTTTGAGTCTGCTGCTGTAATGTGTCTAATACTATTCAAAAAGCAAAGTAGAAAAACAACAATAGACCTTATTCACATGCTTAACCTCTCCATGCTGTAACCAATGGCATATATACAGTATTTATTTATCAGTATTCAGGCAATTGCATGGTGGTCTTACCCCGACCCAGTGAGCCAAAGCTGATATAATAAAGTGTGAAATAATTTAGACTAAGCATTCTAAAAGATTTGAAACATGCTGTGGGGCAGAAGCAGCTTTGCAAAAAGAAACAGATCAAGACCACAGCATTAGGATGAGGCAAAGTCCTTATCTGGTAACAGGGAGGAGAAATGGGAGAAAAGAAAGAAATTCACACCCATATTCCAAACCTATGCTGTATTTCATTTCACACAATTATGCCCAACTATTTGCCTGCAGTTACATTCATTGAAAATCCATCCCTGCGTTAATGGAATTATAATGATGTAGTGTATGCCGTGGCACCTAATCAAACAGAATTGATTTAAGTTGCTTTTTGGCCCAGGGCCCTCGCAGCTCAAGGGCTCCACGTGTGTCTTCTGTTTCTCTGGCAGCCTTTGGCTTTGGGGAGGAGACTTGATAGAATGAGGACTGTGTGTGTACCTGCACATGCATGTATCAGAGTGTTTAACAGGTTTGTTAGCATTTTCCATTCGGTGATGTACTGTATGCTGTTGGGTTGCATCAGAGTGAAGTAATAAGCTACTGTAATTCCAGCAAAGGTATGGAAATAATAACACCTGGGTAGGAGTTGTAAGGCTGCTAAGATGCACGCTGTGACAATGATAAAATGCAGATGGTATAAAAATGATAAAGTCTGACCTGTTAAAAGAATCAACATTTTAAAGAAATTCAAACTATGACCAGCAAAACAGTCTCTGATTGGAAGAAAAATACTTTTACCTCTTTTGTTTTTGATAGCGCGCGTGTGTGTGCGGGTCGTTCTTTCTGTCTGCAAACATTGTGGCTCAAAAGGGTTTGACTTTATTCTGTTACAGCTTTGTAGGGGTGTGGTGTGGGCTCATGTTAACAATATATTTAAATCCATTTTACATCCACCAAGGTGTTCAAGGACAACTTAATTATTTATTGGTCAAAAACTTACAAAAAGCCTTATATCTTAGAAACTGTGATTCTTGCAAGCGTGTTAAGTACTGTCAACATATAGAAAGTACAGTGGAAAAATTTAAGATATCCAACCACATTTGAGCACTGGCTTTTAATACTGTATGAGAGTTATTTGGTATTAATATTACAAGTTGTAGGTTATTTGGTACAGGTTATTTTGTTATCCCTGTACAACACTTTGGTCTACCTCGCTGTTGTATTTAAATATGCTACATAAATAAAACAAACTTGAACTTAAACTTGAACTGTGACCTCTGACCTCTCCTTCAAGGTCAATAAATAATCTCAAGGTCAAAGAGAAAATAATGCTTCTACATCAGAACACAAAACAAGCTTCTGATCAAAACATTTTTCACTTGATATTTATTACTACACATTTAAATGATTTTAACTAAACAATTAAATGAGTGCTATACATGTTCTAGATTGACATAAATAAAAAACAACAACAACATGTACTGCTATAATACAACAATTTCCCTTCTGGGATCAATAAAGTATTGATCTGTCTATACCAAAAATTATTTTAAGTGTATTAAAATGGGTTTCAAGAAGGCAAATATCAAAAGCCTGCACGTTGCACTTGCTTTTAGTACACTACAAACATTTTAAAGAAAAGAAACAAAATGAATATATACAAAATATAATAGGATTCTCTTAAAAGTAAATATTGCCCAATGAGTGCGGGGCCTCGGCAGAGGTTTGGAGTGCTTCTTGCTTGTCTTTGTTTACAAGTAGAAGTAACAGTATTGACTACAACATTTAAACCATTTGCCTAAACATATTTTTGCTTTTTCAATTTTATTTACATTTGTAAACAAACATGAAATATTGGCTGCTGTTTCCAGAGGAATCATTAGAACAGTTGATGGGTTCCTAGATTATCAGTAATACATTAGTTATATAATGTACAAAATTTCATTGCAATCTATTGGCATTTTCACAAAAAAAAAAAAAAAAATCACAAATATGAGACTATCAGTGATGCAGAAAAGTGAGGAGATCAGCGAAGTCTTTTGGACTCTTGGCCAGCATGCAGTTTGTGCTTATCAGTTGAACAGATGTTGGAAGTGCACAGGGTACACGAAAGCTGATCTACTAGGAAGCTAGAGAAAAAAGTCAAGTCATCACCAAGATCATTCATCACCTGAGAACCATCTGCTTCCCCAGTCTCACAATGAGTCATCCAGCTGTTAAAACAATCACTGAAAAGCACAAATGCCAACCTACTGGTGGAGCTCAAAAGATTTTCAGAGTTATTAAGCTTCATTTCCCTATAAATAAAATCTCATCATAGTTGTGGGCAGACCAACAGACTGACCAACCAAACCTTCCCCAGAGATACGCCGCCAATGTGGCATAAAAATGGGAAAAGTCCTCCCACATGAAAAAAGCATTAATATACATTTTGGTCCTGTGAAACAGTCTTTCCCCTGATAAAGTTACAAAATGTCCATTTATTCCTTACACGGTTTACTGCTAAAAAGATACGAAGGAGGCTCTACCCAGAGTCCCGAACTGAAACCAGTTGTCTTTTTTTAGGTGCTTTTTTGAGCCGTAAAGTCCTGCCCGCATCGCATCACTGCGAGCAGGTTTATCCATCAAACGCTGCACTTCAGCTGACCGCCATCCTCCTCACTGCCCACAAAACTACTCTGCAAACCGATTTTACATAGCCAGGTTGCATATTGCATTCACCCCGCTGACTAGCCTTTTGTGAGGCAGCTGCTAGTCTGGCAACATTGTCTCACGAAGCAAAGCAGTCAATGTCAGATGTCCTTGTGAAGAAAAAAAAAGAAGGTGAATATGTTTGTCAATTAGACTGTTATTCAGTGTGGACACAAGATGGCTGCAGAAATGCCTCAAGTCTGAATTGAATCAGTAAAGCAAGAGAGGTGAATCAGAATGTGTAAATAACTTGAAGTGGAGCAAAAAGAAAAGGCGTACACAGACAAAATGTACGATGGGCCTAGGAAGAGTTTTGCACATTCACAAAACCTCATTCTGGCAATTCATCGCATCAGATTCTTGCTGAGTCTCCAGTGATGAGGTAGAATCAGATAGAGCAGAGACCTTACATAAAAATACAGCCTTTTCCCTCTGTGCTCTGAAAGCATGCAGCCAATTGTGTATGACAAATTGAGAGCATTTTACAATGCCCTTTACCAAGCGTCTGAAAAATTAGTTTCCCAGCCTCTTTCTCCTGTCTCCCTAACGTGGACACCCACGTCTCCCATTTCCTGAATACCTTGAAAACACAAAAGGAGAGTAGTGACATTTATTAGGCCTGAGTTTATTTGTATTCCAGCTCTTCCTTCACTACACGTCGGCTTTTATGAGCTCACTCAGGCGAAACATTAAAGAAGCTCATTCTTTATTAATCCTCACAATGACAATTCAAAGCTTCCGACATACTGACTTTACTGTGTGTGCTTGCACTTTCTACGCTATGAAATCAGGTTACTGTCATTATTTTTTAAACATCCCTTGGTTGTTGCCGTGTGTAACGTTTTGCACTAGTTGGGCTTTCCATTTCATCAAATGGGACAAAGTCAAATTACTGTACATGAAGAGTTGAAGTAAGTACTTTCCACTTGCGCTGTGTGCTAACCTTGTTCCGTGTGAAGTTGCATATGAGTCTGCACTCAGCTGTTGAGTGAGTTGACCTTGTTACGTTGGCACTCCAAATCATCTTGTTTCCCTCATGTTTAAACAAATTTATCAACACTGAATTCATTAAGAGCACACAATCCAAGGCTAAAGTTTATTTTCTCCCCCCCATTTTTAGCAAGATTTTTACTCACAGATATACAGCCAACTGAATGCTAATTTAGTCACTTTGCATTTTTCAGCTGCCCTGGGCTCGATTTTACAGTTCAACATCTGTGCAGCCCTGAGGAGTGATAACCACACATGTCAGATATTATTGCACATTATTGTACTTGGGGGGACAAAATGGACTGCATTTGCCTGTCTGCATTTAAGCAGGAGTTTTAGTTACAAACAGCAATACAATATCACTGGGTTAACTTAATGTTATATTTAAGGATTTATTGATGTTCAAAATTAATTCTAAGATATTTAAAAAAATAAATAGAGAATGATGTTTGAAATAATTTGCTTATGTTGATGGCTTTTTCCTTCCTTTACTTATACATTTATTTTATTTTACTAAGATATTGAAAATGATGCTTAAGCTTTACATAGTGTACAGTTCAAACTCATCTGATGACTTCCTAAAGTGACTCAAAGAGACACAAATGAAAATATTAAAATCTAAATCTTAAAACTGTGAAACTGTACATGCCAGTCATGAACGCAGCCATGACCCTGTCACGAGAACTGTCTCTGTTCCAACCAGGTAGAGACAGGAACCTGCTGGTCTTCGAAGGGCCACGTGGGAACCTCGGAAACAGTCTATCCACCCATTTTCTTGTGTTTAATGGTTGTGTGTGTGTGTGTGTGTGTGTGTGTGTGCCTGTGGGAAGAGGCTGGAAAAACATGCAAGCGACACAGAGGAAGGCCCCAGCCAGCTGGTGGATTTGAAGCCAGGACCTTGTTCATGTGAGACAACAGTGCTAACATAGGAAAAAAAAACAATACAATGTACTGTTTTAAAATGAAGTAATTCACCATATTAATTTCTTATTGATGGCTTTCTGTATATTTTAAACACATGTTGAGTTTTACTATTTGCAGAAATAACAATAAAGAAAAGGATAATGTACCAGAACATTTTCAATTGGCACCTGAGCTCCCATTTCAGTGAGTGTAGGAAACACTTTACCACTGCTTTGAAATAATCAATTTGTGAAATGTTTCCCATTCTCATAAATAACTTTTATTATTGTTGTTAATTTTGTACATGGTAGTGTTGTAAGTGTTGTAAAATCCAAAATTGTAAATTGATCTGTAGATCAAAATTCATTACAGACCCCTGATCCACACCCTGGGCATACAAGAAAGGTTTGAAATATAAACAATATACATCAAACTAATGGCTAGGGATGGGTATCGTTTAGGTTTTATCCGATACCGGTGCCAAACCGGTACTTTTGAAACGGTGCCGGTGCTTAAACGGTGCTCAAACCGGTGCTTAAAGAATGGAGAACACAAAATTGGTCCAAAAACCTCTCATGTTCAGCTGTTTTTTGTAAAAAGATAACAATGTTAGCCTTTTCTGCAGCTATGGGGCATATATGGTATCACTCTTGGCTGGAAGCAGTGCTTAAACAATGGAAAAAACACAAACTTTGTCCAAAAACCTCTCATGTTTAGCTGTTTCCCTCTTTTTCTTTGGTCATTTTAGCCTTTTTGGCCAGGGTGAAGGGAGTATCTGCCATCAAACAAGAAGACAGCCGCATGTAGCTATGATGATGTTTGCTAGTTCACCTTACATGCATTAATGTAATAACGTGGTTAGCCTACTCAACGTAAATTACACGAACAACATTAAGCTACTCACGCAGAGAACGGCTGCTGCTGCATCATCATCCATCATCATTTCTGCTACACTGGCAGGGCTAGGGGCCAGGACTCTCCTCTTCGTGTTTTTGGGTATGTTGCTAACTCCGGGTCCGATAACAGGCACCACACCGCAGTAGATGCGCTCGGTGTGAAGGCTCGCAGCAAGCTATCAAATACAGCGCATTTCTTGGTTTTTGAAAAAAAAACAAAAAAACGCTATGCGTCGCCAGGTGTTTCATCGGATTTGAGGTGTTACCTCCTTTGCACAGTATCACAGTATCAGCTTAAAGCACTTGTTGCTGCTGAGTTTGCATATTTTGCTGTGAAGTACAGCCAGACTTTTGACCGCTTCACCTTGGGCATTTTTAATCTGTAGCTCTGCATAAAAGAACGTACGTACCTGGCCCCGCCTACTATCCTCGGAAACGTAAAATGATTGGCTAGAAGTGTATCACAGCTCAGGAAAAAAAAGCACCGAAATAAAGCACCGAAATGTGCACTGCTTTTCGGTCTGGTTACTACCGTTTATGTCAGAACCGGTGCCATCATGGCACCGGACACCGGTACCCATCCCTACTAATGGCTTTTGGAAACAATTGTGATGGTTAACACTCAAGTTTTAGATCATCAACAGAGACTGGGAGAATATGGAAGAATGAGATATGGTCAAGCTATTCTAGTATATTCAGGGATCTTTTTGACACTGTGTGTCTGTATGTGCTTATAAATGGGGTCATGGACATTTCACTGAAAACACATCAACTACTTCTACCTTAAGTGAGACAAATGAGCTGAAGTAAGCCAAATAAATGCCATAATATAATCAAACCAGAGTTAAGCTCCAGATGATAAAAACACTGCTAATTTTTTCACTTTTTAAATACACCTGATTTAAACAACTCTCAAAGTCTTTTTCGAACAAGGTTGGTAACAATGAAACTTGGAATGTCACCGTCTGATTGTACTGGGACTTGATGATTGAGCAATTTAGGGAAATTAGGACTCAGGCAACATTTGGTCTTAAACTGATTTAAACAACTCTCAAAGTCTTTTTCGAACAAGGTTGGTAACAATGAAACTTGGAATGTCACCGTCTGATTGTACTGGGACTTGATGATTGAGCAATTTAGGGAAATTAGGACTCAGGCAACATTTGGTCTTAAACTGCACCAAGGGAACATTAGGCTTAGCAAAAACAGAAGTGTTGTTATTATAGGGAAATCAATAGTACTTTTTAATCCTAACTCAATTTGAGGGAGCTGGAGTCTCTGTAAACAGCTTTTTTATTTATTTTTTCCTTAGTGGAGTGTGCATGCACCGGGTAATCAGATAATGTTGTTTTGTTTCTGTGGTTTTTTGTTTTTTTGTTTTTAGCCCTATCAAATAGCAACCCAATTTAATACTTGATTGTGAAGTTACTGACAGCTTCTGATGTACAAATGTTATTTTACTTTGATGCCGACGCCAACACTTATCAATTACGTTTGAAATGCTGTCAGACCACAAATAAGACGTTTGTGATTACAGGAGGCTTTCAACCCACTGCATCACAGAATCACTCAAATCATTTTTGGGACAAATAAGACTTCTAGTGAAAGGGCGACATGGGTACATCAGTAGACAGGTAAAAGAGTCTAAATTTGGAGAACAAATGGCTAAAAAACAAGGTGCCCTAGGGAATCAGATGCAAGGAATTTAAGAGAATAACACAAGAAACAAATCAGCAAGTAAAGGGATGAATATTATTAAGAGTCAGAATTCTTTTTAAAGTGCAAAGGGAAAGCACGGTTATAGTTAAACCTCTTTATTATGTATCAAGATTGAAACACAGGGAAGAATCAGCGATGATAATAAAAAATGTTGAATCGAGCAGCAACATTTTCAATTCATGCGAGAATGTTTCACTGATAAGCTCACACAATAAATACAATACAATGAAAAATTACTTAAAACATTTCAATAAAAATCTCCAATAATTTAACACAGCTTGAGCGGGGTGCAGGAGGTGGGGGCAGTCGTTCCCCTTCAAGACATAATGATGGATTATGACCAGACTGGACTGTATGGGAAGTGCACAATCAGCTAAATGTAAGCCAGAGGCTGAGATTTTCATAAATATGTATGGCATCTTACATACTGTTAAGAGGCTGCAGTGAATTACAGATCAGCATTATCAATTCAGAAATACATAATTCTGCTGAGGTACATTTCAAAAGCGGCTTACTTCAATAGATGCAAATATGACACAATAGCCTCAAAGAGCTGAAGAACTTTAAGCGCCTCGCTTGACTTTCTGTTGCATACAGAATGAGTTCAAGTGACATTTTGTCCCTGCAGTTTTCACCTATCAAAGTACTGTTTTAAAGAATCCATCCTCCAAGGACACTTTATTACACGGTGATAAGAAACTTGTAAAGAAAAGTTTGCAAAGTCCACTTGATGGGAGAGCGATGGGGCAAGAAGCACGGAGCAATATTAGCAGCAGTCCCTCGTACAATCTCGTTTTCCGTTTCTGAAGCAATCACAGGCCAGCAGAGCACAACTGCACTGCAATTAAGCTGTCTGTGATTTTTAATTAAAACTAAGAGGCGTGATCCGTCTAAAACTTTGTTTGCCTTTCAGGCAACACAAGTTATCATCTTCGTAATGGATAAGATTATAACGTATGAAAAATGATCACATTACAATTCACAGTTTGACATAATATAAGGCAGACAGAGAAAGACAAAGTAAGTTTTTTTTCCCCCTTCCTTGCAGTTTGCCATCCAAACATTGTTACAATTAGGACAATAATTGTAATAGAGACATGAATTATTCAGAGGTGTTTCAGCTGTACCCAGTAGGCACAATCAATACACTGCCTGACGCCTTCACTAAGGCAAAGTCCATTACAACTTCTAATGCATCTGAGTAGCTTCTGAACCAAAAAGCAATTTAATGTTGATATCTCCGGGGACTGCACAAGAGAACTTGAGAGAGACCAATAAACAAAACCAGCACAGCAGCGAGCATACACAACCCTGAGGGATACAAGCTTTTACTGTACAAAACCATTGACTCTAACTTTGTATTGACAATATGAACATCAAAACTGTAGCTCTTTTAAAGTCCAGTCACAGGATACATGAGTTGGTGAAACAGCTGCCAAAAGATGCACTAAAAACAAAGTATTTTTTCCTTCCACTGCCGTTTTCTTTTTAGTGTTGTACACAAAAACCTCTACAAACATTAATTTTTTGGTTACTTTACAATACCTTTGCAACAACTTCCTCTTAGTCTAGAGAAACTGATCGAAGAAATTCTACAAATATGTGGCCATTAAAAAGAATATAAAAGGACGCCTATTTTAAACATAGTTATGACTTGTGGGTCACCATTGAAAGTCAAGTTGCATCCTAGACATCTCCTTAGAATCTAAAGCATTCATGTCCAAGATGAATGCAAAGATGGCGCCGGTGTACGTGGCTGCTCGTCTGTCGCTGTCAGTTTTGTTTGTTTTTATATTGCTCCTGTCGTGTGTCACTCAAGAAATCGGGTCATTACTGGTGTACGATCGCCAATCGCTTCTGAACCTCCAAAGTTCTGGACAAAATACAGCTCCATTTTCTAACGGAGGTCAGAATTCATGGTGTCCATTGCTGTCACATATCCCAACTTGCCCATGCCGTGCAGTCATGCTACCTCCCCGGCGAAGACGTCGGGGTAGGCGCAGTGGTCGGCTGGTTAAACTCAAGATCTCTTTAGCACACCATCCCACTACCGTCAAAGGAATACAGAGATTATTTCCTGGAGTTTTTGTGCACCGACGTTTCCTGGACCCCGTGGGTTCCTGCCTCATCCCCGTGGTCTGCCAGGATGATGCGCCGCCCCTCCATGACCCCTGTCCCCCTCGGCTCAACGTGCGCCGGGCGAACCGCCGCAATCTGAGGCCGCTGTGTCGGACTCCCTGTGCCGCTGGGGTTTTTACCTCATCCCCGGCTCCTGTCAGGATTGGGCTGGTAAACGCCAGATCGCTGGTGAACAAATCTTTTATTCTGAATGAGTTATTCACCTCCTGGAAACTAGACTTCATGTGTGTCACGGAGACTTGGCTTAATACTGGTGAGTCCAGTACTTTATCTGAACCCTTACCAGCGGGTTGTTCCTATTTTAACACACCAAGGACATCAGGGAGAGGAGGAGGTACGGTGGTTGTTTTTAAAAAGGATTTAAATGTAAACAGTGTGTTTTACAGCCCTCGTTTTCCAGCTTTGAGCTCACGTGTTTTGAAGTTAATCGCTCTAACTCTGTGCTCTTTGCTGTTATTTATCGTCCCCCTAAATACAATAAGAATTTCATAAATGACTTTTCAGAATTTCTAGCTGGGAGATTTTAATATCCATGTCTGTTGCCCTGATAAACCTCTGGTGAAGGAGTTTTTAAGCCTCATTGACTCTTTTAATCTGGTCCATACCTGGTCCCACACATGAACACGGACACACACTAGACCTGGTCTTGTCACACAGTCTACCTGTGTCTAATGTGGAAGTGACTGACACTGCTTTCTCTGACCATATGGCTGTATTATTTGATGTTGTGTTTTCACGCACTACAGCTCAAACCGGTGCTCCTGTTCGCCGCTGTCGGATTATTAACCCTTTCACTGCTGCCCAGTTCTCAACTGCTTTTAACCAGCTGTCTATCCCCGCCGATCGTACTCCCTTGGACACAGAGAACCTCAGCTCCTGGTTTCAATCTTCTTGCCTAACCATTCTGGACTCTGTGGCACCATTAAAAACCAGGAAGCCCAAGGCTAAAACCGATCCTTGGTTCCCCAAATGATCCTGTCCCACCACAATTTTTTAAGGAGATTTTTCCTAGCATAGGCCAGGCTGTTCTTAGTGTTATAAACAGCAGTTTAATATCTGGTGTAGTCCCTGCTAATTTTAAGCATGCGGTAGTACAACCCTTGCTTAAGAAACCTGCCCTGGACCACACTGTATTGGCTAACTACAGACCTATCTCCAAGTTGTCTTTTATGTCTAAAATCTTAGAGAAAATTGTACATTGCCAATTGATGGATTTTTTAAAATGAGAATGGTATCCTGGAGGTCTTTCAATCAGGTTTTAAAAACTTGCATAGCACGGAGTCAGCACTCTTAAAGGTTTTTAATGATATCTTCCTTTCCTGTGACTCTGGCAATCATGTTGTTCTTGTCCTCCTTGACCTAACAGCTGCCTTTGACACTGTAGACCACAACATTTTACTGTCTCGCTTGCACCATCTTGCAGGCATTCGTGGTACTGCTTTGAAATGGTTTAGGTCTTATCTTTGTGACAGAACTTTTAGTGTTAACTTTTTAGGGTATGAGTCTTCCTCTGCCACTTTTCAGTCTGGGGTCCCGCAGGGCTCAATTTTAGGGCCTCTGCTTTTTTCATTATATTTACAGCCCCTGGGAACCATCCTCAGAAGGCATGGAATATCCTTCCACTGCTATGCTGACGACTGTCAGATCTATCTGCCTCTGAAGCAGAACGATGCCTTCTCTATTAAGCCACTTTTAGCATGTCTAGAAGACATTAAATCTTGGATGTCCCTAAACTTTCTAAGATGCAATTCCAGCAAAACATTCTGTTTGGTCCTAGTGGACCTTGTGAACCCTCCACTATTGATTTGGGACCCCTGGCAGAGTATTTTAAATAAGTTGTTACAAACCTGGGTTTTAAGATGGACAGTGATTTTAAATTAGATAGTCAAATTAGGGGTACTGTCAAGTCAAGTTTTTATCATCTAAGGCGCTTGGCAAAGATAAGACCTATTTTATCCAGGCCGCATCTTGAAACGGTAATCCATGCTTTTATTTCATGTCGTTTAGATTACTGTAATGCACTATATTGTGGAGTTAGTCAGCATCTTCTCTCTCGTCTGCAGCTGGTCCAAAATTCTGCTGCACGACTTTTAACCAGAACTCGTAAAAGAGAGCACATAACTCCCGTCCTGGCTTCACTCCATTGGCTGCCTGTATATCTTAGAGTTCATTTTAAAATTCTCATGTTTGTGTTTAAATGTTTAAATGGTCTTGCCCCAACTTACCTCTCTGAGCTTCTGCATCTTTACCCCCAGATCTCTCAGGTCAGCTGACAAGCTGCTCCTGGAGGTACCCAGGTCCAAGAGAAAGCTCAGAGGTGACAGGGCCTTCTCTATTGCTGCTCCTAATCTGTGGAACAATCTTTCCCAGCACATTAGAGAGGCCCCTTCACTGTCCACTTTTAAAACACGTCTTAAAACCCATTTTTACTCTTTGGCTTATGACACAGTCTGACCCTGATTTTATTGTTTTAATCTAATGTGCTGATTTTATTGTTTTAAATGTTGTTGTTTTTTAAATATATATATGTTTTACTTATCTTATATTATTATTACTATTTTTCTCATTTTTTTTAACATGCTCAATGTATCATGTTTGGCATGTCAAGTGTACAGCACTTTGTGTTCAGCTGGTGGCTGATCTGAAAGCGCTATATAAATAAATTGCTTGCTTGCTTGCAAGATGATCATTTATGATGAGAACAGCAAACAACAAAAACAAACATAAATAGAATTTTTAGCTATTTATTCTTCTGATAAGTTGTTACTCCCTCCCTATATTTTCACACAATATCTTTACTTTCCAATTTGCAGTTATGTTTTTCACTGCACACTTTCCAGACATCAAACTAAGTTGAATCTAAAAGGAGGGAACTTCAGGGTGAATTTACAGTAAATCATTGAGTTTTACTGATGAGGAGAATTTGTGGCTTTCTTGGTTCTTGGTTAGGTTACTTCAGTGGTTGTTGACATCATATTGAATTTAAGCTGATGAACCTTAGATTCGTTTTTTATATCAACTTCATTCTGTCTGGTAAAATGACAGAGTAAACATTATACTGTCAGTGTAGCAGTGTATGCCTCATGAAACATCTTCTTATATATTGATAAATTGGCCCGTGTGGCTCCATAAACCTCAGAGCAGTAGCAACAGATCAGCTGATCACAGCCTGTACACACAGAGCATCTTTGTCTTGTGTTTTAAGTGATTGTTTTCCCCACACTGCACACGACAGCCAGTCTTAGGTGTAGCACATCTGGCTAATCCCACTTTAACCCCTGACTACAGTCATGTTGTTAGAAGTAAAGTCACCCATCGACAATAGAGCTGTAGACATGTCCTTCAAGGAGCTACATTTTAATTTTATACTTTGAGTACTTTTCAGAGCTTGTACTTATTAACTTTTATACTTCAGTAAAGATGTTGAACAAGTCCTTCAAACTTCACCTGACTGTTTTTTAGAAGATGTTTCCATAATTCTACTCAAGTGAAGAATGTCTGTATCTTTGCTACCTCTGCATTAAAAAGCTGTTTCACAGCTCTGTTGTTCATTGCTGCAAAGACATGCTATACATGTTTTTTGTAGTTAGGATTGCTACCAGTCCAGCTCTATATCCACCACAGACATATCCACCATAAATTGAACCACAAGAGAAGGAGAAACCTGAATATTAACTGCATGTCTTTCACTCGTCACAACAGAAAAGCAGCTGTATGCTCATAGCAGCAGCTAAACACTGAAAGATCACCCTCATGACATGATTAATGAGCTCAAAATTCACGACGTAGAGAGTCATATCATCTGTCCTCTCCTTAATATCTATAGTCTTTCCCACTATCAGTTCACTGGCAGTACAGTATTGCATGATAGGACCAACACTAGAATGTTCAAATGAATCTCAGGGAAGCATACTGTGCATTAAGGCAAATGTTATTGCAAGACAACGTGACAGTATTGCAAGTTTCTTGCACTGAATTCTTTGCAGGCACAGTGAAACGTAACAACACATCAGACGAAAACCAAAAAAACCAAAAATGCAAGACAGCATAGAGGTAACTTTGGATGATCTAACGTCATTTAAAAAGCTGACATTAGAAGAGAGTGGGGTTAGTAAATGCCAAAATAATCATTTCAATCAATTTACCAAACTAAAGTACTTTGCAAGTCACGATATACTATTAAATGTTACCTGTTTGATTAGGTATTTAACATTTCCTGAAATGTAATTTAGCAAAAGCCATCAGGAAACATTAGAATACACATTTAAAGTAATAATTGATTGCCTTACAGCTTCTCCACAGACCATTAAGAGACTCTGTAAAAGAAAAGTTTTTTGTAAAGCAACAATAAATCAGAGAGGCAAAATTTTTATACACAAGAAAATTCTTCCTTTGTTTCTTTCTTTATTTTTGGTTGGCTGTGACTGTGGTGGTGTAATTTAAAATAATATAAAATAAATGTTATTTCTGTTATGACAAACACCAAGTGAAGTTGCTGTTGTTGTTTTTTCTTTGGCTCTTTTTGGTTGGTTTTACCAGCTAACACCAGCACTGTTGGAGAACAAACAGCTATTTCTGTAACCTCGTTGCTCTGCAAGGAAGTGTAGCTTAGGGAAAAGGTGGTCATGAGTCGCTGGTGTGCCATCAAGCTAAGAAAAGTGTGGAAGAACAGATGATCCTAGAGGAAGACACTTAACATTTCCACAAAAGTATGCTCCTCCTGCTATAAAATATTTAGTAAATTATGGATATTCATTGCTGCACAAGACAACTCTCTGTTATTGTATCCAGTAGGTGATGACCTAAGTAGTTGTCTAGAAAATGCACTATGATTTATGTTGATATTTACAGCAAACCTTCATTATGACTGATTTCTTACTGCAGTCACAAATCAGCAACATATTCAATGCAGTTTGCATTAGCCTATGTCAGCAAATGACTTCCATTTGCTGCATAACACCCAAGATCGATTTACTCCGCAAAGAAAAATGACCCTATTTGAAATATTCAAATGTAAGTTCTGCCTTGAAGTTAAAACACTCAAACAGACATATTACTTGGTGCTCCTCTTTTTTTAAACTTAAATATTTCCCTTATTATTTCCTTTTCGTTCTTAAGGACTCGTGGTCTTTCTGGACCTTCAGCAACGATGTGCTGCAAATATTGCAAAGTTGACAACGTAATGTAATCGAGGTAATTCATCAAAACTGACAACTGATCTTCAAACTGACAAGGCTTCAGTAGGATCTTAATCTTTATTGCCCAGGAGATAAATGAACCAGAGGAGTAATTCAAAGTGAAAAATAGGAACTGAGAAATAATTCCCCTGTTCCAGGGACGGTGAAAAATTCCTGTTATAAAATACAGCAGTTTTCTTTTTCACTACTCTAATTTACAGTTGGCTGTTAGATGACAGACTCCAGCTTGATTGTGCGATCCAGTTAATATGTTAATTCCTTGAGACGAAATATTAGAAACCTATCATACTTTTATATTAAATATGGCCATAGAAAAGAGAGAAACATCTTGAATCTAAAAGTATTTATTAGTCTTTCACAGTTAAAATGTCATTCACAGTAAGCATAAAATACATTTGTGAGATCGAAAGCAATTATATTAATATGACTCCAGTTTTTTTTATGTCACAAAGGTCTTTCAGAACCGTAGCATAAACTGAGTAGCAATAATTAAAGGAAAAATACCTTCATTTGAGAGAAACTTTCTACATAGTTGTTGTGAGTGATGATTCTTTTCTGTTGCATGTTCTTATGATCATATCCATCAGGAGGTTTCTTTTTTTTGCTAGAAAGTTTTGGCTGATAAGTCCTAGTATAATGTGATGGTTGAGCAGCTCATAAATGGCCCTCATATCATATTCAGCGTGTAATATTTTACTATATGAAAAACCTTAATTTAAGATAGAAAGAAATGGCATCTACACGCGTTTGTGTGTATTAGGGATGTACCAATATGTGGATTAAATATTGGTGACAAGGAGCAGATCTATGGTCTGATTATTCAGTTCAGTTCTAAGCTGTGTAATGTGGAACTGCCACCACAGACCGTATAAAAAACAGACATAGATACCGAAATATCACCACCTAGCTTTTGAAGCCCCATTCTGAAGCCTTGAAATGAGCATTTACAACACATCAATGTGTTTTGGTGTCAAAGACCCTCAAATTTGAAGTGCAAGATTAACAAAACTGATGAATTTCTTTTTCTTCAATATGACCTAAAATAAATGACTGAGCTCATAAACTCAGCAGGAAAGTGTTTATAGAGGTCAAGACAGAAAGCTGTTTTCCCATAAACGTCTCTGGGACCAGAAGCCTTTTTGCAAACAGAGCCCTTACCATCTGGTTGTATTTACACCAGGATACTGATATTCTGGCATTTCTGTATTAGCTGAATTTTGCTGATCTGATTCATATCAGAAAAATGATACTGTTGCATGTTTGCCACATAATGCCAGCAGCTAATATCAGGGCTAACCTAGCATAGGGTTAAGCAGTATGGAGGTATTTAACCAACAGCTTATGTTTGTATGCTTGTAAAATAGTTTTACCTTTCTGCAAACTGTGGTCAAAGTGAGCTGACATTAATGATGAAACTGTCTCTCACTCGCTCCCTCATTTACTTTCACTCTCATTATATTCTGTTCTTATGTAAGGACCTCTGAAGGAAGTTAGTTTGGTGTAAAACCTGTTGGCAAACTTTTATTATACGTAAGGTATCAGAATGTGTTGTTTTCAAGGGAATTAAACACATTAAACCTCATTATTTCACTTAAGCTGGTTACTGTCTTCACAGGTGTGTGTGAGGAGGAAAAGGAGAAGCTATGTGACTATAAATGACAGCCTTTTACCACCTAATAGTTCTAACTTTAATCCAAAATAAGACCAGTGCAAATAAACTACATAACTCTAAGTATCCTATATTAATTTATTATTCACTAATAAATACCAATAACTCTGTGAATTTCTATACTTGATTATATTTATTTCTTATATTTCATGCTCAAGGTAAGGAATGATGTTTAAGTCCCGCTTGATGTTTTCTTATTGTAAGGTATACAGGTTATTAATTTTACATAGATATTGGATCTGTACAGTATCTGCAGATAGCCACAGCCAAGTTATCAATATCAGATTGTAACTGCCTGAACTGAACTATCCCCGGTGTATATATAATCTTTAGTTTATGTAATCTACCAAGAAAACAACTAAAAAAATACTGAAAAAGTATTAAGTCCTTCCTTTTTTTTAGAAGAAGTCAATTTAGTTCAAAGGAGTCCTTGAAAATTTTGCAGTGTTTGGCACTTCATCACTATGTTAGCTGCCTTTTTTTCTTTTTCTTTTGAAAAAAATAAATCATAGCACAGTGTGATTATCATCAGTTCTTATTAGTCTATGGCATTTAGGAAACAGGAGGACATAATCTTCATATGCTGTGTCTCATTGTAATCACCTTTTCCCCAAGATTAATGGTAGGAAATGGGTCTTTAGGCGAAGATGAGTCACCCAGGAAGGGAAGCCAAGTGGGAGAACATGAAAATGGCATTTTTAAGAGTGGGAATCATGGCCACTATCTATGTGTTTCTATTTTCAAAGAGCCATTAAGCACTGAGGCAGAGCAGGATAGACTTTAAACACCCTGTGTCCTACAATATTCCAGTTTAATAGCTTGTATATGTTACCTGCTGTGGGGATACAGTGAAGCTTGTAATATAGATATACCAACCTCCTGCTGAAGTGACCTTCTTGTCCTCTCAGATGCATATACTTCCTCAATGGTTTTCTGTACTCTTTGTTATTATGTCAAGGCTAATATAGTATCTCCATGTACCCTTAGAGTTGGATAAAGCCTTTGAAACCAGAACTGGAAACAATGAATAGCATGCTGTTAGCAATTACTTGTTGCACAACTTGCACAAACATTTTTTTTCCATTTGAGTAGGAAATAAAAGTGCTGGGGCAAATACCACTTTGTAATATTTCGTTTTAAAAGGTAGGGTGTGTGAAATATTGTGGCTTGTGTGGTACAGAAGAAAAATCTGTCTCCTATCCTCAGTTTGAATGTGGCACACGCTTCACTAAGCCAGAGATGCATGTAGAGGTGCTCAGATGTGCAAGGCATTGTTCATTTTCAGTTTTCTGTTTGGCTTCAGAGAACACAATTGTCAAAATGTAAAGATGTTGTCAAATCCTACTGTTTAACAAACTGAGAACGATCGAGGTGAGCCAGCAGGGAGACGAGCGTGATGGGTCTTTTTATGTTTTTGGACCAATGAGACCAACCTGTGGCAGACACAGTCGCTTTGCATTTTGTTCTATCTTTGTCAAACAAAATGTATTAAAACAAACCCACCAGAGTGCCGTCTGCTTCGACAGTCTCTATCACAGACGCCCGAGGTAAAGATTCAAGTCACCCGTCACTCGTCTCGAGTCTCTCATATATCCTTAGGAATGAAATGGAATCTGCCCAGTTTGTGTTAAGTTCAGCTTCTTTTTGAATTAATTTTAACCTGCGTTGCCTTTCCATTCATCAGAGAACCTTCACATAACCTCTGCGTGTCTTTTACTGTAATCACCTCTGCCACATATAGTTTGCCCTGCAGATGTGATGACCAAGAAGCGGTTGAAAGTGTCCCCGGAGACCAAAGGTCAAAATGACTCTGCCCTCCATTTTATTTTAGATTTCTGTACTTTCCTTTCGCATTACAAGGTTGATTTACTTTGGTCTCAGAGGGGCTTAAAACTATTATCCAGAGCACTATGTGTGATCTCAAAGAACAACTCAAAGCCAAAGATTGCAGACCGCTTATAGAGAGTGGTTAATTCACTTTTAACCTCTTTATCCTTAGCTTGGAAGGAAGCGAATGAAATTTCAGTTTAAATGCCTCTTTCTACTTTGTAAACAATCCTCTTTAATTTCTTTAGCACCATAATAGATCATTGTTCAAATTCGATATAATGAAATTTGGTTGCACAGGTGTGCTATAAAGTGCCATACATTTGTGTTGTGAATCAATATGCACTGTATCTTTGTCACAAACAAGGATGCGATGGACTCAAGAGCAGACTCAATTGCTTGAACTATGTATAATTTATTGAAAGGAACAAGAACGTGAACAAGACTGGGTTTAACAGAAACCATTCGCAGAAACTAAGGGAAATCCGTGGGCGGAGAAACAGGCGTAGAGCACAGGGAGAACTCGAACAGGAACTTCTGTAAACACAGGAGAAGGGTATTACTGAGTGAAAAACGAGTAAGGGACAGAGGTACGGAGACCCTGGTTATTAGGCGGGGAAAAGGCTGCCGTGGGAGCATTCCAGAGAGGGTCGAGAGTGTGGAGAGTCCGGTCCAGATTCCAAGGAGGTGGAGAGTACGGACTGAAGGGTAGGCTGAGAAGAAGTTGAGTATGTGGTCCTCGGGTTCCGAGCAGACGGGAAACCAGGATGGAGACAGAACCAGCACTACTGGTGAGTGCGACGGGTGGTGAATCACAGATGGTAGCAGGATGAACTGGCGAGGAGTGGCAGGCAGTGCTGGCTTAAAAACCCTCTAGGTGGAGCCCCGGAGATTGAAAACAGGTGATGAGCTGGCCAACTCCACCCCAAGGGACGGATGACAGGAACCTGGACCACGCCCGACCAGACACTCCCACAGCATATGACAATCTTAATATTTATACATTGGCGTATCAGTGTGGTTGTTTTTATGAAAAAGCATTCATGGAAATAGCACATTTAAGACCTCGGCATGACATTCAACAAGATCTACGTATTGCTGAAGTAGAGCCTAACATATTAAAGTCCTGGTATTTACCCTAGAAATGTAGTGGTTTTACATAGCAGCAGGCATTATTTACTCTGAGTCCAGTGGTTTCTTCTTAGCTTCCATTGGAACCAGATGTATTAGGTCTTTCCAGTTATTCAGGATGATTAAACCAATGGTCAGGTATAAAAAGCATGGACTTGCACTAGGAATATTGTTATATCAACAACTTAATTCTGTAATCCAAATGACAGCATTAAAAAAATACTTAACATAACTGAAACCAGCTGTTTTTATTGCTGTGTCTGCACTTTGCATTTTAGTTACCATTATACCATTATATGAAATAACAATAATAAAAACTTTAACCCACAAATCCTCCCAATCCTTTGATTACCACTGTCAACTGATAACAGGATTAATCTATCACTGATTTTTTTTTTTCCCAATTCCTGTCTGTCTGGCTTCTCCGTTGGGTTTCTGTCCCTGTGAATTGATACTTTACACTTTCAGAAGATGTTTGCTATCCTTTTTGACCACTGGATCTGGGTTTTCACTATACTGATAAAGGAAGGAGCCGGGATAGGCTCCAGGCCCTCTGACAACCCTGAAATGGATAAGTAAAAATAGATGGATAAAGGAAGATATAATAAATTGAATCCATAGATGATACACTGACTTTCCAATAACTTAAATACTGAGGTGCACTCTTTCCTTCCCTGTCTGAAATGCTGGGAGTTTAGACAATGAACTGAATTTCAACACTGCTCTGCAATTCAAAACGGTATATTTTGGTTCCAAGCAGTCATTCTCTGGTGCTCACATTGGAAAGTTATGAGCACAGCTATACTGTAGGTGCAGTTGTTTGCTGCGTGGGTGTTTTTTAGTTTTAAAGGAAGGCATTTGTGTGCAGTAGGCATAATATACTGTGTTTACACATGGCCGCTTGCGTGTGTCATCATATATTCACCTGCAAATACAAGCTCCTGTCGTGCCATTCTGTCACTACAATCATAGTAATGGCCTTGTCACGGATTTATTTATTTCATTTTTGACATAAAAGAAGCATCAAAGTCATCAAATTTCTAAGGTGGAGAAATGGAATAGCAAAGCGGCTCATTCAGGTTCCTTCTGAATGGTAAATTGGCACCATATTGCCTTTCTTTGTAATACTCATGTTGTGGGTGACAGTGTGTTCAGGCACATTGTGGAAAGTGACAAATTGTAAGTCTCTGTAGCATAAATCATTTAAACATTTAGAGAAATCTTTGGTTTAAGGTCAACGTAAAAGTCAACTTATTAGCGATTATTGTTGTAGATAAGGAAATTAAAACTTTTATTTTTCTTGTTTTAGACTAGGCCAACAATGTTCTCTGCATTCTGTCATACAGCAGGGGAAACATTGGTGGACAAGACTCCCTGCACAACACATGACTTCCTTTTCAAATAAACAGCAACACTGATAAGGATACGGTTTCAAAGAGAGCAACTGAATGTAGAGATGCATATCTTGCAAAACTTAGCCAAGCAAGTGGCGCTGCCATCCTCATTACTGTGAGCATCGGCTGCCTGCAATTGGATATTGATTTGTGAAGCAGCTGACCATTCCCTAAATCCTGTACCACTTTGACAGTTGAATATCTCATTTCTAAAAAAGTAGTACTTAAATATCAGGCAGATGTAGACATAAAGAAATAAAATATGCATATCAGAGTTCCATTTACAATATAGTTTAATGACAAAAAATGAATGAATAAGACTCTAAAATCAAAGGAAAGGCTCAAAAGCTCACTTTTAGTGCAAGGAAAAGAAAGGAGATGTGGTTCATGTGTAGGACCAGCATATTTTTTAGTTTATGTTAGTTATGCTCATTTGCAGCTTGTGTTATGTATTAGATATTTTAGTCTTTTTCTTGCAAAAGTAAGTTTTCCAGCTTTTCCATTTGTTTTCCTGCACACCTGCTTCAGATTGCTTTTATATCAACACTCAACTGGCCAATTAGGAGCTTAGGGAGCATTCTCAGTGGACCGCTTAACTGCAGAGCCAGTTTTCTGATCATAAATAAAATAAGACAGTTTAATTTCAGAATGATCACATTCATTAACCACCTGTAAAATGGAGTTCATTTCTACTGTGGCTTGACACTGCAACCTCTGGATGGCAATAGATAGAGTGGTTGCTACCACCCAAGGGGATTCGTGCTCACAAATCATAAAAGATGATTCAGCTCATGAGACTGGTCTTTAGTCACAGCATCACAGAAACCTTGTCAAGATGACAGACAAAAACTAAGCAGTGATGAATCATCAGTTATTACCTGTGCACTTGTCGCCACGTAAAATGTCATGACAAGTCAAATGTGATATTATTTGCATTTTATATTTACCTCATACTTAAAATAGCAAAGTGAGGCAGGTATTTTATCCATATCAGACATCCCTCCCAGTTATTGTGAGAGGCGTGTCAATATATAAGGTATGAAAACCAAAGAAAAAACACCAATCAGAAAAGAAAAAACAGCCCCCAGTCCAATTAAATATCAATAATGAAAACAATTAGAAAACTAATTAGCATAATTACTTTCCAGCTTCCCCTAAATACTCTGATATGTATCTAATCACATTTTCCAAGCTAAACTGGCCCAATGAAGAGGCCTCAACAGGCAGCTGAAAGAACATGAGTCAAAGGGAAAAGAATTTTCAAATTGCAATGCACTACTACTTATTCACAATGTCACCAAAATGATGATAAAATAACTTGTTATTATTTTAACTACCTCTGTATTTTGACAGAATAAGTATTAAGCAATAAATATGAATTTGTGTATGTGAGTACTGGGTGCTGTTTAAATAAAAGGGTGTACTGGTCTTATTTGTCTGTTCACATTATACACATTGTTTTCCTGTAGATAGAATTTTCTTTGGCTGTAATGGACATTTAATCATCAGTAAATCCATTTGGTCTCCAGTCATACAGTCAGTTTGCTGTTCACTAAAACATTAAGCTCTTAAATGCATGTTGGTTTAAAAAAAAAAAGGTGGATACAGCTAATTTAATCCTTCTGCTGTTTGGAAGGAAATAATAATTTATAAATACTAAAGTGACTTATAAAAGCAGATTACACACACACACACACACACACACACACACACACACACACACACACACACACACATATATATATATATATATATATATATATATATATAATTGATTTTAACGTAACGCAAAAATTGGTTAATTCTGTATTAGAACCTTAACGTGATAAATGTTTAAATGAGTGTCCCGTTTTACAGCTTGCACTTATTTGCTGCAAGAGGAAATATTCATGTCAGCTTTTCCTCATAAAACAGGCTGTAAATTCTGCTCCTGAAAATCCAGCTTTATAACATCATTTAATCAGCAGATCCATCTGCGCTGGCATTAATTAGATTCCTAATGAAAAAGGAGAGAAAAGTGGCCTCTAACGTCTCTCCATCTTCTCGTTTCCTGAATTACCATATTCAGATGTAGCACCATTAGTGGTATGAATTTCAGGGAAATCTATGGAAAGCTGTGATGGATGTAAGCATTTTATGTTTTAGTGCTGTTTAGCATAAGGTACTGTGATCCATGAAGGTAAATGCCCATGTTTACTAAAATTCCCCAAGGCAGATAAAACCTTTATCATTAGACCTTTGCCATGACATACTCATACATTATGTGAAACATGATAGTTGAAAGCAAACAGAAGCAGAACTATGAATAAAGTTAAGTGAATTTGAGAAGAAAAAGTCAATAATCCTGAGGTGTTATGTTTAGTCAAACTGACCATTGTAATGTTGCATTTATGTTTTTTAACTTACACGTTGTTATGTTCATCCTCACAAGCACTAAACTATCAGTGCAAATTTCAGACAAATTGTATTATGTACTATAAAAAATGTGTTTTCTTAATCACTTAAGCCCACATCCCCGGTACCGGGGGCAAAAAGCAGGAGATCACGTTTAATCGGTTATAACACGAGGTAAGAAATATAAGTTCTTCAGACTTCATGTAACCGGCTAAACACAAGCTGGTTATCTTCCAGAGCTATTACTGACTCCAAACACCAAGTTTCACCACACTCTGACCAAAATTCACTGACTGAACCGCAAAAGAAGACCACATTAACACATCGCAGCGCAAATGCGCTAAGACAGAGATTGGCTTACAGTCCCGATTTCCTCCGTTATTTTCGCCGGTAGCCGGTAGCCACGTGATTATCAGCAGTTACCACGCCTACCTAGCCGCATCAGAGCAGTTTTCCGTCAACAACCTCCATTTTAGACCCACCTATAAACATGTGACTGGACAGACTCACGTGCAATAAATTTGGGCCCACGTGGATTTTGGCCTTGCAACGTCTGATTGGTTTAAGTGACACGAACGTGGCATTGTTACTGTGATCCTATTGGTTCAAACGATTAAAAAGAGGTGTCAATCATGCAAATGGACCAAAAGAAACCAAAGTTACAGCCCTCAGAGTTTAAAGGGCCAGTGGCCAATCAAACGCTCTATGTGCACGGCAGAAAAGGGCCATTGCCATGTAAATGTGTGGTTAATTCTTCAAAAATATATATATATAAAAAAGCATTTTTAGGCCTGTTAATAAAATTAATTTCTGCTCTTTAATACCTAAAAAATTCAACTGGCATGGTGTGCAATTGTGTGCCAAAATTGGACATTTTTGTCCAACATCTGGATATTCATGTATTGACAGTGCTGTAATTTTTCACTGTTTCACTTTAGAAACATAAACCTTTGCACAGATGATGTTTATATGTTGGTTACTGAATTTCTTGAATGAAATGTGAACTGAGGCATATTTTTGAAAGGGTTATATGCTAAAAATTAAAAAAGAAAAATTAGGCGAGGATAAAATCGACTTAATTATTCCGTGTTCCAGTCTCAGTAACTTTGACACAGTAATATATGCTTCAATATTTACACCTCTGATGAAATTTCACAAGTGTTATCTTTATTTTGATACCAAGATTGTAAGTACAGAGTTTGTAATTGCAGAGAAATAATCAATTACATTTGGGCATTGCATTTTCGAGCAGGAAGCTCAGAAACCCCTTTGGGGCTTAAACACATTAGTCAATTTACATCATTTTTTTTAACACCTGCATCACTCCACACCAGTGTCATTTCTTTACAGATTAAAAAAGGATTTTTAGTAACAGCCTTAAATGATCTGAGATAGGCTAGAGTCTCAGAACAGCTCTAAACTCCTTTTTAATGTGAATTTCAAGTAAACCCATCCACTCCACAAGGAGAAGTTTGAGGCTGAAGGTGTAACTTTCTCCTGTCAATCACAGCTAAGCAATTACATAGAAAGCTGGAGGAGGAGACAGGAGGGGTGTCATTTCATGTGTCAGTTTGACTTCCCATAATTTGAGCTCTGTCCCCCTAAACTTACCTCCAGCTGGTAGTTGTTGAAGGAGGTGGGAAAGGCATGTACAGTATCTCAGCAATGGGTTTGGAGATTATTGACTTCACTTTGATTTTTATCCAGAGGGCGAAGAAGAGTAGGAAGTGAATTATTATTCTCGTCTAGACACCAAGGGCTCTATTTTCACAAACTAGTGGTTTTTCCTTCTCTCTTTGTACAGTATCTGTCTCGATATGATGTGGTACGTATAGACAGTTTGTGAGACACTATTACATGTAGACAGTATTACATGGCATTTTCTCTTTATGCACCTTTAATGAGGTCTGTTCAAGGTCTGTTAACGTGTAGAAATTGCAGATATTCTACACCCCCCAAAATTCTGATAGTTAGTAATGTTAGTAATCAGTGTTAGGAAGGTTATTTTTTAAAACGTATCCCACTGCAGATTACAGAATACATGCCCCAAAATGTATTTTGTAACATATTCCGTTACGTTACTCAATGAGAGTAACGTATTCTGAATACTTTGGATTACTTAATATATTATCATGCTTTTTACAATTACATGAATGTACTACTGAATTACTGAAGGTTACTCCCCATACTAATACCAACTAGATTTTTAAATCTTAATATAAATGAGTAACAGTAGGGTGGACATTAGGTAAGGCTGCACTTTTTGCAGCGATCTCGTATAGAAAACTATTCCACGCGTGTATATATATGGGTAGATTAATAAAACTCCAGCAGTGGGTCTTTGCCAGTTAGAAACCGTGACCTTGGATTATGCCACAATGGCCCCGGGGTGTGTTACTGCAGACCAATGCAGCTAACTGTTTAGCTAACTCTTCAAATAATTCTTTATCAACAATATTATAATATGTAAAATTGCTTGCCATCTGGGTAATCTGTTTGGGCATCATATCCCACTCTACCCAATGCTCTGAGATTTACTTACTACGAACAAGGACATGAGAGACAGACATGTAGAGACAGAAAAGGGGAAGTCTCACAATGGAGTAGAAAGATCATTTCAGTCTGCTATATGTATGTATGCTATACATACAGTTAGGTCCATAAATATTTGGACATTAACACTGTTTCTGCCTGCATATGAAATGAAAAATCAATATGTGATTGAAGTGCTAACAAACTTTAATTCGAGGGGCTTAAAAAGTATAAAGTAACTGTTTAGGACTTTTAACAATTTTTATTCATAATCACCCATTTTCAGATGATGAAAGGTAATTGAACAAACTAACATAATTTTAAATATAAGACTTGCCTCTTAGTCATTTTTAGCCAGTCATATCTGATACACATATCATAAACCAATGATAGCATTATTTTTTTTTTAATAAAAATGTTCATTCCCAGTTGATATAACATTATGTATAAGGTATTTAAATGATTGTTTCTTCTTTTACACTTTTCTTCTTTAACTGCATGATTCATTTGCCACCTAGTCTGCAAGTCTGCCAGCTTTGGGAGAGATGTGTTAATGTTCAACACTTTTGTTGAAGAAAGTTTGTTCTTTGGTGGCATTCCCTTTTTCTACATTTTGCCAATTAATTATTTACGAAACATATTTTTCAACCACTTCATAAGATTTGATTGAATAATATTTGATGTTATATTATGAATCAGACAGCGATAAAAGGTGTTTTCAAGCCTTGGGTTTCTTTATAGGATTTTAGACTGCTCTTGGGCAAAATGTTGGGGCAGTTTTCCTCCTTTTTTAATGGACTAAATACTATACTTGTGGAACCAAAAAGTGGAGCAATACAAAAGGGATCCAGTTCTTTGTGAAGTCACACTGTGGGTTTGTTTGAAAGAGGACTCTGTTCTCTTTCTGGTCCAATTCAGCTATGAGGGGAGTCTCCTCATTCGTCCTTAAATCACACTACAGAACTCTCAAAATTGCTTTACTGCGTTGAATTATGAATTGTGATGGCTTTGCTCACCCAGATTTTCCTTTTACAGCTTTCTTAAAGCTCACTAATGTGATGGAAATCGTCAAACTGTGAAAAAATGGTGCTCTGGCTAACAGGAAATGGATGTGTGGTCACAAACTCAATGTTTGCAGCATCCTTTGTCCAAATCAAGTCAGCTATCTTTTTTATTATTATTTTTTCAACTTTTTCAACTTATATTTGAATCTAAAATTTTGCATTGTGGAAGAGAAATGGTTAACTTATAGTTTGCTTCCTTCTTGTGTACCTGAACGCTCAGAACTTCAGAACAGAGAGGGAATAAAGAAAGAGAGATAAAATAAACAAAACAAAAAACAACAAGTATTTTTGCAATATTCCCGAGTAGCTTATCTAATCCTAAAACAAACAGATAAAACATGATATGAAAGATGGTCAGAACTGATGTTGTGCAATAAAAGTGTGAGATAAGAGAGGGTCGAAGCTGCTCTGGACGATGCAGACAGTTACTCCTGTCATGACTCACCACTCTCTAAAATAAATCACTATGATATAAAGTGTAAACATAGCTTACATTATTAGATCTCATGCACCAGGTGACCTGGTGACACGGTGACAATAAAGAAGATACGAACAGCAAAGTTGATTAAGAAATTGTCTGTTTCATTAAAAAAGAAACACGGGACAGGCAGGGAGGGGTAGTCATTAAAGTCAGAGGTTTAAGTAAAGAAGTGCTGAATGCAGCGTTGTACACTACAACACAAAGCAACCAGCAACTAAAATCCAAAGGGCTGTCTCAAAGAGGAAAGCCGAGCAGCAACAGAGCTCCAGGGTTTGGAACAGTCATAACAGGCACATGTGTTGCCAGCTTTGCTGACTGGCACAAACACACTTCCTCTTCAGTTCCTGCAAAGTGAAGCTGTCACAGGCAGGAAGGCGGGGTGGAGATGACCATCACAGAAGTAAAGCAGTTACCTGATCTAATGTTTTTAAAGTATTAAATATTAAACTAGGATGTAAGTCACCTTCAGTCTGATCGTCAGTTATTTAGATAAAAATTATTTTAGATGTTGAAAACCAACAAAACAAAACAACGATAAGAAAATTGTCTTGTGGTATGATAAATGCTATTCACAAGAAATCTTGAAGAACTTCCATGCTGGAAACAATCCATGACAATAAGAGATTATTAAGTACACAACATACTGTACAGTACTCTGTATTTCTTTGGTGTTGCAGCTGGCTCTTTGCAAATCATGCAATCAGCCCCATTTTATCAACATCTGCAATCAGCTACACAGCTGGAGAGCCTCGTGACCTTCTTCCTTAGTTTGTACAGACAAAAGTGCAATAAAGCTTAATTTTTCACAGTTAGGGCTGATTGTTATTCCCGGTGTAATCCAGTCTTGATTGGATTTAATTGCGTTCACTACAGGTTTTTTTTCTATTCATTTTTAGACATGCAACAGTGTGACCCACAATTAGTGCATCAATACAATAATTCAGTGTTCCTTAAGTATCTGCAGAATAACCAGCAAGATTATAAAGTAACACGCTGTGAGGAATTTTTAGAATTATATACTGATTCATTTAGCAAATGAGCTACATGAGCTGTCTTTACATCTTAAAACCAGACCTGCAGCCACCAACACTTCAGCAATTGTCTGTTAGGGTCTAAAAATGTTCACCATTCAGCTGCACCTGCAGGATCAGCTGTTCATTTCCCAAGGTTTAACACCCACCCACTCTAACCCCCATTGTATGCGCTGCAATTTGTCATTCAGTCTTATTTGTCACAGGAACAAACACATATGCTGTAATTGTAAGTGTTCAGTTGTGTCCGGTGGCCATAAAACCTACTGAACTGAACATAAAAATATTGCAAAGGATCTAAGCAACTTTGGCTCTGCTCATTTGAGCTTTACATTCAATATCGCTCTGAAATTGGCTATTGACCGAACCAGTTCGAGGCTGACATTAAACATATCCTCAAATCAATTCAGAAGTATTCCACTGAAGACCCAGAAAATGTCCACACTAGCAATTATTTTTTTTAGTATGAGATCAAATTTGGTAGTCTTTAATAATAATACTTTACTACGTTGTTAGTCTTTAGAAAGGTAAAATGCACCAATATCGTTTTCTGAGAGGTGATATGCATCGAGTCCAGAGCAAGATATTTGCAGTATTGAGATAAACCCCCCTTCATGACCTGTTTAATAGACAGACATAATAAAAATGTGAGGGCAATCTAACAATGTGACAGTGTCCCTTTCCCTTCATGCATGAAAGGTGTAGGAACACGTATTGTAATTTACAGTCCAAAATGAACTGCAGACACTTCTTTAAGCTCAACCGTGATTCGGTAAGAAAGCCTTTGTGATCTTTAAACCCTTTTCATGAAATGACCTACATGAAGACTTCAAAACCTGCTCCTCTCTCTGGCTGGCTTTAAAGCTTTAGTTAAGGTATTGGGATATGAAACTAGTGGGAATTGCCTTTACTTTGAATAAGTTGACTCTGACTTTTTGTGCTCCATCGGAGTAGCTTAGCCCACGCCCACAGTTTCTCCATGTGCATGTGTGTCTCCGTGCTGCTGTCCCTCAGCAGCTGATTATTGGTGACTCGAAAAACTTGTAATAAATGTGACACCTCCAGGGCTTAACATAACATTTTTTTTTGTTATCTTGGTCTTCAATGTGATTTTAGATACAGTGAAAGGAAGCACTTAGTTGCTCTACAAATGCCATACTAATGCTACATTTACTGCAGCTACTCTACAGCTATTGATATTGCTATCAACGCTGCAGCTACTGTACAAAAAGAAAGATATGGCACAACAAAATGATGTACTCAGGGTTCAGCTTTTTAGTGTTAAAGTTGAATGTTCAATTAATTCTTCTTTCCGTACTGTTGGTATTGTAGAAAGCAGGATGGGAATGAGTGGCTGTATGGACAGGAGTGATAAAATGCCCAGTGATCCTAATTGTTATCTATTAAATACACTTTTGGTTTATTTAATAGATATACAGTATGTCTTTTTACATATTCATTTAGGTTTTGTTCTTTTTAATATATTTAAAATATTACCAAGAGTGTTTTGATACATGTATGAGATGTTGTAGAAAATATACTTTCAAAATGACAGGCTGGCGACCTGTCCAGGGTTGCCTTATGGTAGCTGGGATAGGCCCCCCCCCCCCCCCCGTGGGTCTGATAAAGATAAGTGGAAGAGAATGGATGGATGGGTAGATAAATTTATTAGTAAGCGATCTGAAAAAATAATTTGCAAAAAACTTGATGCTTAAATGAAATTAGCCAATTAACCCTACCACCTCTACAATGCCAACAAAGCATTTATTAGCTCATAACCTTTATATGTGCCCTCAACTAATTTGCATTACAGGCAAGCACAGTAAGGGGCCGCGTGAAAAGATACCCACCCATCCCCAACCCCCAGCCATTAACTTTTGCCAGGAAAGAAGGATATAATCTCTATAATCTCTTTTCACCAAATCAGTTTGGCAAGGATTTGCAAATTAAAACAGCTGATGTGAGGGCACAGACTTTGCATTATAAAGATGGAGTTACACAGCCTAGTTTGGCCGAGGACAAGTACAAAAATTATTTTGTGCTATGAAAAGTGCACTTTAAATGCGAATTTTAATTATAATTCACCATGATTGTTATGATTATTGTATTTAAATAAATAGCTTCATTTGTGTCTGCTTACACAGAGATTGTGAGCACCCTGGACAGATCTTACTGGGAAATACTGATTTACAGTGCTGCCATTTGAAAACTGTATGTATCAAATATGATACACTAGGTGATAAGGGGTTAATAATATTATATTTTATATTTTTCATGAAGTCAAATGTTGGCTGACTGATTTGGTCGGACCATCAACGGACAAGAATAGATATGACTGAACAAATTTTAAACAAATCAATTCAAAAATGAAAAATTGCTGACGGGTGGAGATCTTGTAAAGAGTTAGGGAGTTCTGAACAGAAATTATTAACTATTTTCTGTTCAGCCTCAATTCCAAAAAAGCACGGTACAAAATGTAAATAAAAACAGAAAGCAATGATTAGCATCTTTTAGACATTACAACATATTTATAGTCCAAATAAACCTGTATTTTTGTCACAATAAAACAGGAAAACTACAAAATGTTTAAAATGGCATTTTCCTATTTCATAAAAATATCTCATTTTGTATTCAATGGCAGCAGCATGTCTCAAAAGTTGGGCTGGGGGCAACAAAAGGCTGGAAAAGTAGGCACTACATAAGTAAGGTCATTAACATGATTGGGAATAAATTTATGACCTTAGAGAGTTACACAGAAGTAAAGACGGGTAGAGGGTTACTAATGCCCAAACCACATCTTTTACAGCATCATAGGTTTATAATGGAAGACGAACTGGCCTGCATGCAGTTCTCATCTTTAACAAAACATTTGACACATCATAAAATGGAAAAAAATGACACAAAGATGACCGGGAATGAGCTGAGTTGGAGTTGTGTACATAAATACGTTCCTTAAGGGCATATTTATAACGAGGGCAAACAGTGTGCCAGCAACAGGTTAGACACTGAAAATAAAATGAGTGTGTAATTTCAGCATACGTCTGTGTTCAAACCCAAACAGTTTTGAATATGAATTGTTGTCACGGGCAAAGACGTGAGAGATGATCCCTGAGGATACTGTGGCATGAGTGACCTCTAGCTTGAATGTCCTTAAACAAATTGCAATTCAGCATCTGACAACTCCATTCCAGTTCAGTGCTTTCAAGAGAACTGCTGTGTATGTGCGCCGTGCGTTCTGCCTCTGAGGAATACAAATAATTAGACAAGTGCTCATCAATGTAACTAATTAGTGTGGAACTCAATCCATTGTCAACAGGTTGTACAGAGTGTGCACTCTGGACTCCGCACTGTCCTTGTCATGGCTGACTTCTTTAGTAAATAGCTCTGACAAGAATGGATGATATACTCTGATGAACAAAAAATATTTTGGTACCGTACCTGTGATTTGTTGCCAATCTCCTTTCGATATCGTGGTGGACAGGCCATGGAAGGCATTTGAGAGATGTCTTACAGAAAGTGCCTGTCATGAACGCGAAAACCAAGGAAAAACAAAACAAGTCGGGTCGAAAACATCAGCTCTCTCAAATCTGACATCCATTACCGGTGACCTTTCAAGTCTCAGCTCATCTTGTCTCCTTATTTCAGCCTGACTGATTTGTCAGGTACAGCAATATGATTTCTCTTTGTCTGTATACCTGTCAGGGAGAATAACACGTGCTTCTTGTTGAGTTTCTTTTTTAAACCATATACAGTAGCTGCACAATGGATACATACCGTTTTTCATAAATCAGCTCCGATAGACATTGATTTAACCTTTCGAAAGGACAGATAGATCTGAAGGGATTTTAATTCAGGGAAGGAAATGAGCCAAAACTACAACTGTTTGAGTTTCAGAGGTGTAGAGTGAGTTATACCAAAAAGGTTTCTCAGAACGCATCACAGTCCTTTAGTTGCCTGCACTTTAATTGGGCAATGTTTAGATGCACTGCTAAAATAAAAGAGAATGGAAATGTTTTAGTGGAAGTTATAGATAGAAAATCTAACAGCTTTCTTTATAGCCTTTAATGTGTTTGGCCAAGCTTGTTCCTGGATGCAATATCTCGCTACATAATAGATAACCTCAGCTTTGCAATCTTTTATTGTGGGAGTAACGCTCCAGCCTGCCTTTAGGGTTTTGCTGCCAACTGCATCTGTGATTGGGAAAAATATTAAGTGCGGTAATTACTCTCGCTGGTTAAGAAAGGGCCTTGCACCTATTTTTCTGGTTTAATTGCTTCCTTTTGCATAATTAGTAATCATTAAGAGATAGCCAATTGGGCATTTATGCACTGTCATGATGCACTGTACGACACGTCCAATATTATGTGGTGCATCATTAGCTGAGAGGTCAGCCGAGTGGTGTTGTTCAGACTAGACCCACTGTTATGATCCACTGAAAAAATACTAAAAGCAAAAAACTGAAAAAAAAACAGTGCTGCCAAGAATATATTTATGGTTCCACAATAAAGTGAAATTTCCAATTCACGCTTCAACAGAATTAGAGTGGTCTGTGATAGTGTATGTTAAGGTGGAAATAATAGTTACTGTATTTGCATTGACAAATATCGCCAGCTGTTGTAGTTAGTCTGTCTAGCTAATATACTGCTCATTTGTTTGACTGTGGCAGTTACAGTGGAAATCGGAGGGCTTGTAATGATGTCTGTACATCATGCTGTGCCCTGAGCAAGGTCACTTTTCCGCAGTAGCTTCTACGCTGCACTTTGGACAAAAGGTGAAATCTTTCTGTAAACTTAACCTGAGCTGCCACGTGCACAATCATTAACAAAAGGAGAATAAGCTATTCTTCAGCTAATTCACACCACCTGAAACTGCTGATTATAAATACAAAATATAACTCCAAGCCTAATTTATACTATATGCAAGAGAAGTTCTCTGCTCATGGGATAATATAACTAATTTATGTCGTTGCTTTATCCCTCCATTAACATTGTGATGTAAGGATGAAGGTTGAGGTTAATGTGAAGCAAAGTGTCTGCATCAATATCTGCCAGGAGGAAATAGCTCTAGAGCTAAGTAGCTCACCTTGTGCACTGGATGATGTGCGGTCTCATTATGTAATGATTTAGCAGGTAAGAGCAAGGCGAAGACCATCAAGTTGGCTAAAAATTTTAAAGGATTTGTTTGTCAGTTAAAGGGCTTTATTGCTACTTTAAATCCTTGTTATGTATTTTCCCCATGTAAACATAGTCTTAGGTCCCGCTTGGAAATAATTTTTATATTTCACACACACCCAGCTCTCAAATCGAAAGTTGTCAAACTATTTGCATGGAATATCCTTGTAAATTGTGGGCAATTGCACCAGGGAGATGTGTGGGACCTGAGGGAGTCATCCCTGAAATCTGTGAAGTTGCAGTAATATTATGATCTAAACCCCCTGAAGCAATTCAATATCTCACCACTGCCCGTTCTCATGTTGTCAGTCAGGGGACCAGAGGCCCTGTGGCAAATTGTCTGTCCTTCTTGTGCAGGCATGTGTTTATAAATGCTCACCAGTGACTGTGGAGAGGGGTCTACATGTCAACCCTGCTGCTGTAAGTGATCTTACATGTTCATTCAGTCAGCATAAAAACCTAACACTAGCAAGTGGGCGTGCCCCATAGCGCCAGAGGGGATGAAGAAACCTGAATCCATTCAATAAAAATGAAACGCATAACACAGCCGAGCTGCAGCAGTTAAAATGCAAGCGAAGCAGGAGCCATCTGATCCTGCCAGCTCTCCTAAGGTCATGAAGACCTTGGTGGTTGAAGCTTTAATCTGGAATAAAGGAAGATAGGAAGGCATTCACGTGCCTCAGGGAGTGGGGTGGAGAAGAGGAAGTCTGGAAGAAAGAGAGACTATTTTGTCTAACCATTCTAAAATTAGGTTGTAAAATGGTCTTTCTCATGTCACTGAAACGTTGGTTGACTTCAGAAGTGTTTAATCTTTTTATCTGTTAATGATTCTCCTTGTTACAGCAGGAAAGAAAAACAAAACAAAACATCTAATGTGTTTAAATAAATGAGACTGTAATCCAATCAATGTGTATGCTAAAGTATAACCTAATGTAAACTAATAACTAATTGAATTCAATACAAGCGTGCAGATGGAGTAAACAGTCCAACTTCTGTGCAGTTTTTTCAGTGTCTAGATGACAAATTAAAAAGATCTCTTTTCCATTTATGAAACCACTTATTATTTACAATAATTAAGAATATTTATCATTTTCTATCCAGATGAAGCCCGTCACATGTTGTCAGCTGTTTGATACTTAGCACATAACCCCGGTTTTACTATTTTTATTAGCTTTTTTAACAGTAAATTTGATCAGTTGATAGATAACGTAACAATAATTTGGTTAAACATTAAAAATAGACTTTTAAAAGCCTTGTGCATACTGGTGGATTAACCATAACTGAAACATAAAAAGTAATTTAGATAATTACCAGTACTGCATATTTAAGGCAGCTGTGGCATAAACAGCACTGCACGTTCAGCTCTTTATTCACTGGATCAAACCAGATGAGTTGCAAAGATCTGAGGGATTACACCATATGTGGCAAACTTACAGTTGTGACACTTTGAATATAGATTTTAAAAGGGAGAATGGTATTCAAGAGGATAAAGCTTTACAAATATTATCATCGATTTTTAATGGTTTTAATCTGTTAATTCATTGAAGAAGCCTGACACAGGCTTTTGTCCCTAATTGTTGCAAATGTGATTTTTGTGTGTGCTTTAAACCATATCCGTAACACCATGTAGCAATTGAAAATTCAGAGCAGCAGAGGAGTCTCACATCTTTGATCTAAGTGGAGGGTCTTTGATCATGTAATGCATTGGCATGTGTTTCTACAGAGCTGCACCTTTGTCTCATGATTTCCTCTTAACCCTTATCTACCAGCGCACAAACACACATATGCATGCACTCTTTAGATGCATATTGTTCGGGAAATGTTAAATTTCCCATGCAAGTACGTCACTTTGTGAAACCCACATCTGTTTCTCATGTATGGAGGTAAGAACAGCCAACGCGAGAGGTGCTTGTGGATAATTGCACGTATAAGCGAGAATCAGATGAAGGGATGTGGGAAAAGAAATGGTGGAAAAACAGGATAGAAGTGGGAGTTTGAGACAAGCAGGAAAGAAACGAGAGGTAGATTTCAGCAAGTGAAAACTCCCTATAAAGAACAAGGGCAAAACAAAAACCACTAGAGAAAAGACAACGATAACCAGGTGTGATATTTCTTTTCCTTATTTTATCTTCTGCGACACGCTATTCCCTGAAAACTTTTCATTGCGCTCCCTTTGCTTGTTATATGGCAGGACGAACCCTGAATTAGTCACATGCCTTGGAAGTAGGCCAGGACCCGCAGCACACCTGACTTCAAAATGTACAGTGATGCGTGAATAAACTCAAACACCTGCATATACACATGCATAAACACACCACACATAGAGGAAATAATAGATTTGCTGCCGGAATGAACACTTGCCCTTTGATACTGTTGTAGCTGTCAGAAGCTAAGAGGAAATGTTGATGCAATGGAGAGAAATCCCAGTAGTTTGATGTTTATTTGTTGTGCAGTTTGGTGACAGCAAAAGCCCAGAAATTAATTTATTTCATCATAGAAAGGGGCTAATCCAATGCGCAGCTTCCAGTAGTTACTGTTTTCCTCCATGCCCCTGTGAACGGGACATCACTTCAAGAAACACAATTCATTTAATTGAAACACTTGTAAACGGAACAGTAAAGAAAATCTAACTCTCCCCCTAAATGTCAGTTCATCCAATGAAGCCCGGTGCTGTGAGTGTGTCAAGAAAATCGATTTGGGGTCTCTTTCTCAAACTCTCATACAACATTTCCACACAAAAGGGTAGCCTGCTTACTCTTGTGCCTGGCACTGTGGGGCATTCTAGGAAAAAGGTAATCTGAACCATTAAATTATCATTGACAGAGCAGGTTAGAGTCAGGTGCACATGAAAGGTTACAGGATACTGAAGGTACATTTTAGTCATATCACACCACCTGGAGCTCTGCAGGCCATTTGCACAATTGATACCAGGGTTTATAACCACAGGGCTTTTTTGTTTATAACACTTGGATCAACAGTAATCGTTAGTCTCAATTTTTCTGTAGTCCTTACACAGATATAATGTAAAACTAAATAAATAAAACCGCTCTGTGCAGAGGTTTTGAGACAACCCTCGTTTCTTTACATTTTGCCTGAAAAATGGGAAGCAGGTGCACAGTGTTTTACTGAAATGTGTGTAAAGCAGTTGCGCCAGAATGTCCTGCTGAAAAGAAAGATTCTTTAAAATACAAGGGGGAGCAAGCGAGTCAGATACCACGGGCACAGAGATGAAGCAGGTCTGATCAGAAACTGTTTATTACTAGGCCAGGGAGGACAAATAAAAACACACTTAAAATGTACGTAATAAAATGTTGTCAATCTACTAAAACTAAATAAAACAATTTTAAAAACTCATAAAACTACCATTTTCTACATTCACTAAAAACCCCCTGCTATAATTATGCCACATGTTCATCATGGGTCCATCAGCAGGCCAGGAATTCCTTCTTTAGAGCAGAGCCCACGCCAGCCTCGTCTTCGGCAGACAAGGAAGAGCCTCCCATCTTCTTGTCCTTCCACTGGCCAATTACATCCCAGCCCAGCTTGCGTTCTGCACCCGAATCCATCATGCGACCACCGCCACAGCTCCCCTTGCGTCCGTGTCCTGTAAAATAACAAATAGGGGCCAGAACAATGGTCCCAGAAGCGGTAAACTCTGCCCTGCTGCCAATCACACGCATTGTCTCCTACTGTTGCCGTTCCATGAGGTCAGGACTGGGTCGCCGTGTCACGCTGGCCATCTAGCATTAACTTTCCAGTCTGGGGCCTCTCTCCTTCAGTGCTCAGCTAGCCTGCTTTAAAAGGTCTTTACACAGCTGATAGGCCACCTCTGGACACACCCATGCCTCAGCAGGTGGTCCCTATCAGCTAATTTGTCCCATGTGTAGCCAGTCCACAGTGGATTAAAAACTATGTCACATAAAACACTAAAAACCATACAATAGAAACAGAATAAAACCATGCAAATAAAACGACACTCATAAATAAACACTAAAAATCAGAATAAAAACAATATACAAGATAAATACAAATTTCCACTGTGTGACATGTGCAAACATCTATGGAGATATAGTATATACCCAAATGCAGAGTTTGTGCAGTTCTAACATGGTTGAAAGTTAATATTAGCATGAGCACCTTAATTCTTCAACACAGCCTGAACTCTCTTAGACAAACTTTCTTGTCATTGCTGTAAGTATTCCTCAGGAATACTTCTCTAGCTTCTTGAAGGACATTCAAAGCTCTTCTTTGGATGTTGGCTGCCTTTTTGTTCTGTTCTCTGTTAAGATGATCCCACACTGCTTCAGTATCGTTGAGGATTTGGCTCAGGGGAGGCCAGTCTATGACTGATATTATTCCACTGTGTGTTTTTATCTGGGTATGCTTTGTCTAGTTGGGATTGTCATGCTAAAATATAAATCTCTTGCTGATCAGGAGTGTCCCACATAGTACCTTGCAGTGGATCGAAATCCTTTTCTTTAAATAATGTTTATTATTCCATCAATTATGACTCAATTCCCAACCTCAGTCCTCACCCTTTTCTTTTCTCCTTGCTTCTCTTCCAGCGAGCAGCGGAACATCAGTTAAGCATGATCCAGTTTCTGCTCTTTGCTTTGTTTTAGCCTACCACTGCATTTTCTGAACTTTACCCAATGAGCACAACTGTGTTCACTGCAACTTGTATTCACAACTTGGCACAATTGACAAGAATGCAACCATGTTGTGCATTTTTGGATACATTTTCTCACCGTGACTTACATGTTAAGAGTTACGGAAGGAGTTCTACACAGAGTGCCTTCTTTCTTCATTCGTCTCAGATCAAATACATTTTAGGAACCAAAATGTCCTTCAAGAAAAAAATTGCAGGTCACAGGCTGGAGGAGGGAGAGAAGAGGATATACAAAGATATAAAACAGAAAAATGAGAAAGGCCTCAATGGGACTGGCAGGGGCTGATCCAAATGCAAAGGCGGGAATCCTCATTGTGCTTCATAAGGAGCACTCTTGGAACCCATTGGCTAGTCTGTTGACTTATCCTCAGGGGTGTAATGGGTCCAATCTAACCAGTGGCTGACCTAGCCAAGTTTTGCGTCTTTACGCACCATATGTTCTTTAGTAGATATCTGTTCATAAAAATTATACAAGGATAATGTGATAGCGGGCAAATTTAAATCAGGAAGTCCTATTTTATTCTGCCTGGGTTCTTATAATATTCCAGCTGCCTTGCTCAGATGTTACGTTTAATACCCAGGCATCCATGACTCTATGACATTTATAAGGTTTAGTAGAGTTAGAAGTTAGCAAAAACAGTTTCCACCTAAAAATAATATCCCATGTTCTGACTGATGCATCTCTGAAAAATACCAATAAGTGCAGATCTGCTATCACTTTGAAAGTAAACAAAGATGGGAAACTAAATGATGACATTTAGAGGGTTGTTGAATCCTGTCAGACATATAACTGACATATAATATCAGCTAACTGTGGTTAAGCTAACATAAATACACGAGTAAATATGCTGAATGAGGATCGTATATCCTACCAGTAGAACACGTGTTTCTAAAGTACTGCACAGAATGTGTTTTCTTGGCAGCATAAGAACGGGCCCTATAAGTACAAGAAACAAAGAGGCACACAGCTACCAGCAGGACCAAAGGTGCCTGATGCTCATTACCCACCACAAGCTACAAATCAGTACATTGAGAGGCATGGAGTGGCTGCAGTAGTCAACAGGAACATGAGTACTGAGTGCTCATGTCATAAGAAAGTAATGAGCCCTGAATGTTGGTGGTGAATTGGTGTTATTTGAAGTCATGGCTAGTCATGACCCATCGGAAAGTAGGCTCGTGTAGCATCTTTGTTTTCATCAGACAAGAGGTGTGAGGTGTGGATGCTTCTTGTGGTCTGTAAGTCATTAAGGGGCCTTTTGACAAATTCTCAGTGGACTGTCATGTTCCCCTTAATGAAAAATGGCCTTTGTCTGACGACTTTACCACAAGGGCCTGTGTTGTATATATAAATATTGTCACAAAGGAATACTAGAAGTTACTGGCCACAAGTTTCTTGGTTAAAAACCTTTTGCTTCACATAAATCAGGGAATGGCCAGATCTAGAAAGAAAGTTAATGGTACCAATCTCCTTCCCTATGCGAATGACTGGAGAAACGAAGCTCTTGGAGACTTTAAATGCTGCAAAAATTTAAATGACAGATTTCAGTTCCATGAATATTTTATAGTTTTATTTTGTAGCTAAATGGCGATAAAGGAGCTGTTGATCACAGCAGTCTTGTTTTGCAAAACTGACACAATGAGTTACATTCTCACTGTTGTTTTCACTGTCATTTCTGACACTTATCCTGCATATATTTCTGCATCAGAAATATGTAATTTTTCTAAGTTATTTTTAAATTGACAGAACAGACCAACAAGAGAGAAACAAAAAGAGGATGTGGATTGAAGAAAGACAAAGAGGGATACATAAATACTTTAGTACGCGTTAGTGCAAGTGTGCACAAATTTGTGTTGTATTTCTATTTTCCGTGTATGCATTTATGCATTTGTCCATCCACGTGTGCAGTCAAGCGTGCATAGCTATGTGTATGTATTCGAGCACGAGGGGCACCTGCAACCTGTGATAGAACAACGTGAAAGCAGGGGGTGGACGGTGTGACAGGAAAGGGAAAGGAGGATGGGGAAAGGGGATAGAGAGAGGGTTATAAGGGTAGTCGGATCAGTGACAGCCAGGAGCTCTTTCCCCAGAGAGAGGCCATTACTGGGGGAATGGAGGTGGGACATGTTGGCGGGGCCTGCCACAGAGCTTATTGGCAATCTGTTAGCAAGGCCGCCGGCAGGAGGGGGAATAACAGGTCCAGGGACAGAAGAGTGGCTGTGAGAAAAGAAAAATCTACTCTCCTCAGGATTCCTGGCAATAAGAGAGATATGTGGAGTGGGTGTTGGTGCGGGGTCATGAGTCGGCAGGACCAGAGGAGGACAGCAAAGAAGAGAGTGGGGTAGAATTTATAGTGGCATTTTGTTACTGGTGAGGCTGTTTGGGAATGTCCTCACACTAGAGGTTTGCATTTGAATTTAGTACAATACAAGAGAGGTGAGAGAGGTGATTTCTTGTCTGGAGAGGGATTGTGAGCACAGAGCATGAAGATGAATCACAAAGATCACATCTCGAGAGAGGCATTAGCAAGGAAGAGAAATAAATCAAAAGGTGTGAGTGTGTGTCTAGTATAAGGTAAATTATCCTCTTAGACAAAATAACTAAATAGATCCAATTTTCCCAGGGTATTACATACCATTACTGACCTATTGCTGCTCACTGTGTCAGGTTTTTTTTTATATGTATCTGTTTTCATTGCACGTGAACAAGGACAGACAGAAAATGAAACTGTGACAAATCAAAAATTAAAAAGAAAAAAACTAAAGACAATATAGCTCATTATTATTCTTCCTCTTTAAAGTTAGCACTTTCATTAGTTTTAATTTATTTACTAAATAGTTCTGACATTGTAGGTAAGCAAATATATCTCACAGTGCAAACGTTAGATATTACCGTTCCTATGAATCACTCAAGCATAAAAAGAAATGTAAATCAAGGGATGAACCTGTGTTGTTTCAGACAAACTATCTTAAATTGTATTTTTAGGCACTTTCTTATTAGCAGCCCACCGCAAGCTACAAAAAATGTCAAACATAACAAAGTGTTATAGGCATAAAATAGTATTTTTGCACAAAAAGACAAAATGGGTGATTCCCAAAGAGTTATTAGCTGAAACCTTGCCATAAGTTGACATTGTGTGCAGAAGAAGTGCCAGGTCTAAAATAAATATGCAGTAGATGAACAGTATCTGAAAGTCATGTCTTTAAGAAAGGGAAAAAACACCTACTAAGACCTGAGACAAGACCTGGGAGGTTCATCTGGCCCTTCAGTTGTTCCAACTATTGGTCACTGCTATGGTCTCACTGGAAGAGTGGCTATCAAGAAGCCATTCTTAAAGTAGAGAAGTCATGGCTTGACCTCCCCAGAGTCCAGACCTCAACATTATGGAAGCAGCGTGGGATCATCTTGAAAAAGAATGGAGCAAATATCAGCCAATATCAAAAGAAGCCTGAAGAACTATTCCTGAAGATTACTTAAAGAAATGACGAGAAAGCTTAGCTAAGACAGTCCAGACTGAATAAAGGTGATCATACCAAATACTGACTTTCAAACTTGTCAAAATTGCACAAACTGTGTTTTGCATACATCAGTGCAGCTATTTTCTCAAGGGGTCCCTCCAGACCTTTGCACAGTACTGTATAGTTTGCATTCTTGTTGTCTCCTGTGCAGTTTATGTACTGTAATCCCAGTTGTTGATCCTTTTCCCGCCAGACATGCTTTAATGATATGGGACAGATTAAGTGTCTCAGTGAATATAATACGTCTCCGAAAGAGAGGAAGTGCCAGGTGACAGATGCAATATGAATATTGAAATCACCAAATGATTTATTCGAGTCTGACATCTAAATCTGGCAATTAAAATGTCACCGGCTTGTCACCATGTATATGTATATATGGTGCTGTGAACGTGGCAGTAAGAAGACTGGGTTGGTAATAAAAATTGATAGGGAGGGGAAATTGGAGGAATAGCCAGGAGTTAGGAGAAGCAGGATAACATCTCTCATAACCATTCTAAACAGGCGCATTATTTCAGCCTATTTTCTCAATGTTTGATAATGCAGTCAGATACTGTGCTGCTTTGTGCGCAGTATCTGACTGCACGAAGCGGCAAATACTGTCACTGTTTCCTGCAACTGAAGCAATTTCATTTTCCTGTACAGAATTAATGATACCTAAGGGGAAGATGAGAGACATCAATCAATAGCTGGGGTGACAGACAACCTTATAGGTGGATGACCAACATTCACTGTATGTAATATCGTATTTACCACAGTGTGTTGCTGAACCTTCTCCTTATAGCCGCCTACTAGGGGCAAGTTCTGGTCTCACGAGCTATTTGAAAAACCAAGGTTTCCTAGAGAATTATTGATTGTGTCACACAACCCAATTTTTCAAAGACCTTGCTCCATGGGGAAGGAAGAAAAGGGGAGAAAAGAAACACCACCCCATACCGCCAATATGGAGTAATTTTTCTCCCTAACAGACGAGGAAGGAGCACATTTCCATTCCAAATGGGTTTGGACTTATTAGTCTGGTCGGTGGGTATTCTGTCATTGTCATAAGCACAGTGAGAATTAATTGGTGAAATGGCACCCCATGAGCCACCTTGTGGGGTGCAAATGACATTTTCTTAACCTAAAGATCTTAATCAAAAGCAAATAGGTGGGGCGTTTTTAAGCACCACCAACAGGTGCAGCCTGACACCAATTTGGAAAGTCAGCAGGACTGGATAATAGAAAGGATTAGAGTCACTTTAAACTCTTTATGATTTACCACTTATGTTCTCTGGCAAACAACCAAATTGGGGGCTTTAAATATTCGTATAAGCACAGCTGTTAGAACATCGACATATCTTCCTATACGAATGAGTTTTGCAATTCCGTTCAGAAAAATGCTCATATTTTTAGTAAAATAACACGCTCGCCTAAAATGATGCCAGGTGTCGATAAAAAGTGTGGGCGGAACATTTTCTGTTGCCCTTCCATTTACAGCAAGTCACTTGAAATTAAATTATGGGTTTAATCAACAATTGTACACACTTAATTGCTAATATTAATTCAGAGGCTTTGCCTGAATGACTTTCGCACACGATAAACAGTAGTGTGTAATATGATAAGTTGGGTGAAGTGGGATATAATAAACTAATTTGATAGTCGTAAATACAATCCAATTAACCTCCTTGAGGCTTTGCAGCAGGGGAGAAATAAAAGAAGAAAAAAACCCCAGCACTTACTGGAAGCAAACTGGAAGAAACCAGGAACCCCTACAGAAAAACTGTAATTTGCTTCTATTTCTCTCAAAGAAATGAAGAAACTAATTAAATTTAGTAACTCATAACCATTAAAGAGATAGATTGTAAGTGATATATGAAAATGTGTCTAAATCTGTTGCAACATCTTACCTCTGTCATAACCTTAACTAAACATTTAATTAGGTGACAGCATCATTTAGTGTAGTTTCCACTTTAGTTAATGTAATACTAATTGACCACCTTATTATGCTCCTCATAAAGCCTTCTCTCTGTTTCTCTCTTTCTCCTGCCTTCTCTTTCTTCTTCCCCTATCGCTGGCCTTGTCTGGAGGAGTAAATAATTGACGTCCCTCTTCTCACGTTGTGAGAAATTTATGAATAGTCGTAGAAGGGTGGCTGTATTTTTCTCCCTAACTTCTCAGTAGTCTTTCTCGAACTTGTCTGTGTATCCGCACGAAGGTCAAAATAAGTGCATATTTTATAAAGATGGATCGCCCCTGCTAAACTCGTAGTCAGCCCTGGCCAGCAGTCTCCAGCCTAAGATGCTTACTGGCCATACCTAGCCCCAGGACAACCATTTCTCACTCTGCATTTTTGTGTTTGTGTGTGCAGACGTGCCTTTGACTGCAAAATGTGCAAAATCACCTGATTTATGAATCAAGCCTAAAAAGGCACAAGTGTATTATTACAAATCTGAAATAATGCATTTTATCAGTAGTGTTGGACTTTCTTTCTAATCTGCTACCATGAGAGAAAAAAAGGTGTACTTTTGTTTCTGCAATATTTAGTTGAAAAAAGCTGCACGTTTCATCCAATTACTTTGAAGGAGAGAGAAGTAAGAGAGGAAAATAAGTTCTCACGGTATCTTCCAAAGTATACTTTTTTAAAGAAGACTTTCATGAACTTTGCTATGGCACGGTCCTCAATCACACTTAGCGACAGACAGGGAATTATAGATATCCCCTACCGCTATCTGCTAACATCTGTCAGCTCATGGGTGTATTTTAGGCTAGCAGCACAAAGTCAAGTCAGCTACAGCACAAAAAAAATGTCTTTAGTTCAAATATCACCAGTGAGTCTCAAAATAGAGCGACCCAAAGCCATTTTTTAATCCCAATACTTCATGGATCATTTCTGTTGTTCCTATTTTGAAGTGTGAAACTTACTTGCTAGCTTCTGCATTTGAAGGGGAACGCTGAACAGAGTGGGCAATATATTAAATTCAAAGTGAAATAATGTTTTTTTTTTTTTTTTGTTTTTTGTTTTTTTTTCTAAATGACATCAGAAACAGCAGTATGCGACATTACGTGATGGCAGAGCTTCAGTTCATCCTTTGTCATTTTTTTTTTTTTTTTTTTTAATAAATAGGACAGGGGGAATGAATGAGAGAGAGAGAGGGGGAGAGAAAGAAAGAAAACCCAAAGGGGAGAAGAGACGGTGAGAAGGGGGGGGAAGAGAGAGAAAAAAAAAAAAACTCCTGGGTCACCTGTATGGAGAAAAAAAAAAAAACAAACAAACAAAAACAAACAGAGGAGACAGCAAACAACAAAGAGCAACATAATAATAGAGAAAACAAAGCACCATCACAATAAACTAGCTAGTCATAGATATCAGTATTTACTAAGTAATAAACGATATTGTGCAGCACGCAAGATAGACAGCGCACAGTGTGCTTTGAGGCAGCAGCCAAGAAAGCTTTAGTCCGCGTCTGTGAATACCCATGTGTGCATACCTGTGTGGATCAGCATGCTTGCATTCCAAAGGTTTCTCCATGTAATGATCTGCTAGGGAGTGTGGGGGGGGGGGGGGGGGGGGGGCACAGCCCCCGTCCTCCAGGGTGTGAAGTGAAATAATGTTGATTTTAATGGTGTTGAAAAATTCCAACATTAAAGAACCAATATTGACAGAATCATTTTCAGATGAATTTCAAATGCAATTGTGTCTATAGTTAACAAAGTCTGCACAGGAACATTTGAAGTACGAGGATGATGCTGGGGTAACACGTCAGTAAGGGCTAAATAACGTCCACGGTGACTTAAATCTGAGAAGCATTTAACACATCTACAACGACTAAAGGGTGGAGGTTGTTTGTGTGTGCTGTTTGGCATCTCAAAGTGCCAGTGATCAAAATAACAGGTTCAAAGGCACCACCGGAAGAAAAGCATGACTCAGATTATAGTACATACTGGTTGTGTATACCTTCAACTAACGATGATGATCACCATTATCAAATCCATTTCTTTGCTTAATTATTATCATTACCGGTACTTGTTTTTTAGCTGATCAACATGTCACTTTAACTACATAATTCACTCTGCAGCAAAGTGTCAGGGGCTCTACATTGCGTATTGGTAAATGAAGCATGTAACCTGCATTTCTCCTGCTTCCCTTCTGCCCCGGGTGACATGTGCTGCTCTTCTGTGCTCTTCACTCCAAACAGCATCAAGGGCAGGAGCACTGGGAGGCAGCTTAGTGCTCTCTGCCTGTCTCAACCATTCTTTTCAAGCCCTGCCAATACACTCCCTGGGTACTGTATGCAACACTGGTTGCTGGCCAAACACTGTTTATGGAGGACACATTTGCAGTAACACACTGACTGAACAGCTTGACTTTGTCATACAGGTAAAGTATTTCTGAAATGGTGATGGATCAATTTGCAGCTCAAATATCCTTTTCGTAAACAGGACATATACGGAGCCGGTTTAAAACACACATTCAGTCAAACCGTGTCGGTGAGGATAAAATACAGGAAAATTTGCACCCACATGCATAATAAACACGAATGATACTTGGGAATTATTATAAAAAGTTATCAGGGACATTAAATAAATCCCACTGAAATTTCCAAAACCAAGAATAAATTATTTGCATCTATTACAACTATTGTCATCATCGTTTTTATTGGTGTGTCTGTGTCAGGATCTCATGACGACATCCTGGAGTGCTTAATTAACCCCTTTACATTCCAAATAAATGGAGGTCTAAGAAGGCATGCATACACACACAGATTTATTTGAATGATTTACACAAAACATGCTAAAAACAGCAATAAATGAGATCATACTTTGAATTATAAAAGAACACTATTACCCTCTCCTCACATACAAAGTCTTGAATAATCGGGCCCCATTACATGTTAAAAATCTCATACTATCATATTATCACTACAGCACATTTTGCTCTGACTTCAGGCCCCTACCCTGTGGAGTTTTTGCTTCTCAATGCTAGAAAGTAGTGATATGCGGATCGATATTGAAATATCGATTCTTCCGATACCAGTAATTTATGTTCCAGAATCAATTCTCATATTAAAATATCAATATTTTAGTACTTTGGGGTAAATTTTCATTAACAGGAACACAGTGGAAAGAAACTATATCATTCGGATTGTCTAAATTGGAAGGAACTACTTCCTCTTACGCCTTTCATAGTCATATGCAAAATACGGCTGTATAAATGTGTCGCAGCCCCTGGCCAGTGTTGTAAACTCCTCAGTTAGGAAAATCGCTATTGGCTATCCTAAATGTCTCTAGAAGTTGCTAAATGACGCCATCGCCTAATTTCTCCACGTTGTAGGAGAGAAAAAAAGAAGAGACAAAGTGAGTAAAAAACGTCCTAAATGCATTTAGAATTGATTTAGAACTACAAATTAAGTTTCTTTTAGCGATTATTGCTTTTTTTTATGTCACAATTCCATCCCTACTCCTTTATCTGGGCTCGGACCGGCAAAAGTGACCCGAAATAGGCACTCTGGTGGAGTTACTTTGTGTGTGTGTGTTTATTAGTAGTTTAAACCTTGTGATCCAAAAAACAACATAACAGTAAAAGAAGAACTGACTGCGTTACAGTCAGTGCGGGAGCAGCGGCTTCACTCGTGCGCGATTCAGTTGCAGTTTGGACGCATAGGTGGGAACATTTCCTGGCCTGATAGCAGCCGGGGGAGGACTGTTCTCCGCCCGTGAGCGCTTTGGCACGGGTGAGGTGCCCACGGCAGCACCGCTGCTTGTTGAAAGTAAAAGCAATACGCGCTTTCACATCAAAAAGTCGTCATAAATAGGTCTCCAATAACACCAGAAAAAGTCACCAGATTTGTTGCTAGTCGCTAAGGGGCTCTGAAAACTCGCTAAATATAACGACAAAGTTGCTAAGTTGGCAACACTGCCCATGGCGTGCGCACTCACAACAATGGCTAAGCCTAAACGGAGTCATGTATTTTATCTCCACAAACAGCCAAGACGCAGCAACACCACCTGGTCAAACACCTCAGAGTAAATCATATCACAGAATATGATGAGCTTATGTTGAGGCGAACTGAAGAGGAGGAGTGGACAGGGACAGGTGCTGCTAGGGCGAGACAGACGTCTCTCGCAGAGTCCTTCAGTGCTGCAGGCAGGCAACATGCTCAAATAGCGCACAACTTCAGGTTTTTATTTCTATATGATAATTCTGCATCATTAAGCTATAAGAACAAGTAGTCTGATGTCCTCTAATCATTATGAAGCTATATTATTATATTATGATTACAATTACATAATGCACTTATCTATTGTATTATGAAATATAAAAGTTTTTGTACAGAGTATCGGTATCGGATCAGTATCGTCGATACCACCCTGAATTTTACTTGGTGTCGGATCGGAAAGGAAATCAGTGGTATCGCACATCACTACTGCAAAGTGCTAGCTCACAGGGGGTCGATTGATTGTTACAGTCATGTCTTTAGCCTATGAATAAACCTGAACTGAACTGAAATTTTATTAATCATTGTTTTATTCATCAAAACAGTAGCAATATATACTAACAAGAGGATTTTTTGTAGTCTATAAATGTGCTGTTCATAACAAATATCTTTGTTAGGTTAGGATTAACCATTAAAAACTACTTGGTTTGATTTGTATGGATTGTTTTTAAAACGAACTCTTTTAAAACATTGTTTTTCAGTTTCCATGGTGAGATCACGTTCACTAGAAAACACACACGCTCCTGACACAAAATACATTTCCTATTGAGATACTTTACTTACAAACGCGTGTTCACTGACAAGAAGAGACTGTGCTTGCCAGTGTGCTTCCTTCACACTAGTTGACTGCGTTAATGTGGCCAGAATCATCACTGACACCCATGCCAGTAAAATTTTATTGCCAGCGAGTCTGGATGAAAAAAACAAAAAAACAACAATAACAACAAAACAATGAAAAATCAAATGTTCTTAAAAATATAAAACCCCAAATCTGACTTGACTCACAAAAGCCTGGTACTGCCCCAACCTGTCTGACCACATCCACCGCGGGTCTCAACTTTTCCAGAGTAAATGTGTGCATCAGTTAGAGAAAAACAATTTTGCTTGCCCTCCTAGTACAACGTCTGTGTAATACAGTAGCTGCTTGAGCCCCTGTGTGATTGTCCGTAGAAATCCCAGTGAGCATTTCTGACCTGCCTTCTGCACTCTCTATCCAGTTTGCCTCACCTGAGACAAAAAGTATATTTCTGGAAGTAAGAAAGCATCTGACACTGTCAGTCTCCTATTGTCCGCTCCATGTCACAATGTCCCAACCGCCCTTCTTTAATCAATCTCTGCAGTCTCTGGGCCAAAAATGGGTCTCGATTGGTGCAGGCATATGAAAAGTTGAACTTTATTTAAAAGTGTTACAAAGGAAAATCAATAAAGGTTGCAAAACTTTTGTAAATGTGTTCATCTATTTTTTTTCCCATCCTTACGACACTTGCACAGCACTTGTTTTTATTGACTTGTTTACTCTGCTGTCTGTGCTCAGTCTGTAAAAGGTCATTGTTCTATAATGTTAAGTCTCTGAGCAAGAAACTGTGTCAAATTCACTCTTCTTTCAGACATGATCTGAATTTTAGATTAAGTCCCAGCCGTCACCCCCACCATCACCACCTCCTTCACCCAGAAAACAAACAAACAAACAAATGTAATCTTAAATGTGTCCCTTGAGCTGCCAGCAATAGCTGAACTCAGGTCAGATCAGTGAAGCATTTCCTGCAATTACATATATTCAATATTAAGATAGGTTCTCATTATTTGTGCTGTGTGTGTGCGCATTGGTTCATGTAGCTGTTTCCCACGTTACCCACAGACCACCAGTTTAATTTTTCATTTTAAACATTTGAAGTCAAAGTCGGGCCTAGTCGTTTCAATTAAACTCTGGCTTACTGAACTATAACAGCATTCTATTAACTTTATCTTAATTACTTCTCAGTGTCCACTGTAACCTTGGGGTTGCAATGCAGTCCCACAGCTATGAAGTGTAGAATGGTATAGCTTTACGAGAAATCACTGCTTAAATATGTTCATAGTCGAGGAAAAAAAAATCCATTTTTCTTTTCAAGAGCAGTGGAGTAATTGAATTTACATTTTTTAATGCATGTCTCCCTGGTAAAATTTGGTCAGTATACGATCTGCTTCTGTCTTGGGTACGTACAGTTCAATGTTGTGTGAGTCAAGGCCGAGCAGTTATAGTGGAACTGCGGTGAAATAAACAAACTGCATGGAGCTTGTTGATCTCACAGCCGCTGACATCAGCACTATGGCGCCTTCTGATCTGCTGCTTTCTGTCCGTGAGCTTGTGACCTTTTAGCTGTGCCAGCCTTACTGGCTTTATATTTTTTGTACCTTGCTAGGATCGCAAGTGACAGTAGGTAGGTTAGCATTTTCTACACTGCAGCTACTGAAGAATAATTTTGTGTACTTTTACTCAAACGTAAAATTTTTTATTTGCAATCCCCTCACATTCTCCCACTGGAGGAATTTACACTAAACTACCACTGAGGTTGCTGCACAAATATCTAACGTAAGAACAAAAACAGTAAAATGTAAGTACTACACTAAAATGTTCTATATTTTCTCGTCACTTTATAAAGTGGAATGAAGTGATTGCTGTAAAACTCAGTGACTCATTCCTCTATGATCCAACTGTGAACTCAAAAAACACTCCATGACCTTAAAGGAAGCAAATCTGAGCTTCTTTTTTTTTTGCTAACTGCTCTTTTTACACACTTAGCCAACATCACAAGGACAGAAAATTAAAAATGAGGGACATTCGGAAAATAAGCCTTGTAAATACATCTCTTTAACATTAATTTTATGTGTACAACAGGAGAAAACTGAGTAAATTAGAGCATTACTGCAGAATTTTAAAGCATGAGACATTTGACTGCAACACTATGTGTAGTCTTATCCTTAGTTCGCTGTATTTATAATACTCCACATTTTCTTTTAAATGGCTAAAGGCTCTCTTATTCAGATATTCTGCGCTCTGCTTTATTTTCCTCCCCTGACTGCTTAATTTGAGATGTCCAAATTCTTGTTTGGGTTTTATCTTAGGTGGCTTTTTCTTTATTTGTCTGCTTTTCGAATGGCTGAATTATTCATTGCATCCCATACACAAACATGTTATTTTAAACAAAATGTCACGGACACATCAGTAATATTAAAACATTGATCAAAATTCAGGCTATAATGGTCGCAGTGGTTTATTTACCTGTAGAGAGGCGGGCTGTAAAGTCCAATTTCTGGGCTTTTGATTGCTGCTTTGGAGGAGTTTGCATCATTAATTATTCATGTCTTTACTCTTTTTCTCGCTCTCTTCTTCCTCTTGCTGTCTATCTCTCACTACTTACCTCCCATGCGTGAACAACCTTCCACATGAGTAAGCACACTGTCATTCACAACACACCCATCGACATCAGTCTGGGCCAAGATTGCCAATAAAAAAAAAACAGGCACATGTGTGCCTTATTTCATATGCCATTCCCATTTCATCATTCATCACTTTCTGGCTACTTTATCGAATATTATTCAATTAACTACCTTCATCTGCTGGTACGCCTGGGGAATTTTATAGTATACCTAAGCTGTTCCATATGGCTCAACCTTTAATCAAAAGTACAAGTACAATTAGTATTGTGAAAAACAAAACAGGCAAGAGGACAGACTTCATTATATTTTCTTTAATTAAGCAAATAGCTTTGAGGGCATATGATGTTTGGAGTGGAGAGGCTCCAAACAATTAAGCCACAAGGTTTAGCCTGAAGTGATTTAACGCTTTCATTTCAAGACAGATCAGATGACATATTTGCTCAGTTTCTTCTTATCCCTCTGGGCTTCTAAAGAAATGATTACAGCTCTGGATCATTAATAAGCCCTTGGTTTGTCTTGTGTTTAAAATGATTTCTTCAGTGGCAGTATAAACAGTAGTGATGTGCGATACCACTGATTTCCTTTCCGATCCGACACCAATTAATATTCAGGGTGGTATCGACGATACTGATCCGATACCGATACTTTGTACAAAAACGTATTTTATTTATTGTATCTCAAATTATAGCGTCATAATGATTACAGGGCATCAGATTACTTGTTCTTATCACTTAATAATGCAGAGTTCATCATATAGAAATAAAAAAACTGAAGTTGTGCCTATTTGAACACCTTGCCTGCCTGCAGCACTAAAGGACTCCGTGAGAGACGTCTGAGGTGTGTTCTAAGGTCAGTGAATCCCAGGAAGGCGGCAGGTCCTGATGGAATACATGGAAAGGTTCTCAGAGCATGTGCTGACGAACTGACCGGAGTCTTCACTAAAATCTTCAACCTTTCCTTGTCATCAAACACTGTCCCACCCTGCCTCAAAACCTCCACCATCATCCCCATCGCCAAGAAGACAGCTGTGGCCAGCCCAAATGACTACAGGCCTGTTGCACTTACGCCTGTAGTGATGAAGTGCTTTGAGAGACTGGTCTGTCAGCACATCAGGGCCGGTTTGCCTCCCACTCTGGACCCCCACCAATTTGCCTACAGGACAAATCGATCCACCGAGGACGCTATCACCATAGCGCTCCACACTGCGCTGAGTCACCTGGAGCACCGAGGAAGCTATGTGAGAATGCTCTTTCTGGACTTTAGCTCAGCATTCAATCATATCATCCCGGAGATCCTGGTCTAGAAATTGTCTCACCTGGGACTCTCCACCCCCATCTGCCTCTGGATCAAGGACTTCCTGACAAATAGACCACAGTCTGTCAGACTCGGCCCCCACCTGTCCAGCACCATCACACTCAGCACCGGGTCTCCACAAGGATGTGTTTTGAGTCCCCTCCTGTTTACGCTCTACACATCCGACTGCTCCCCTACCCATCTCTCAAACACCATCATAAAGTTCGCGGATGACACCACAGTGGTTGGACTCATCTCAAGGGGGGATGAGTCGGACTACAGAGATGAGGTCAACAGACTGACTGAGTGGTGTTCAGTTAACAACCTCCAACTGAACACCACGAAAACTAAAGAACTTATCTTGGACTTCAGGAAGGGCAGAGCAGACCCGGCCCCACTTTACATTCACGGGAGCTGTGTGGAGAGGGTACACTCCATGAGGTTTCTGGGCGTGCAGATCTCCGATGACCTCTCCTGGACTGCAAATACCACGGCGGTGGTAAAAAAAGGCCCAGCAACGTCTCCACTTTCTGAGAGTGCTCAGGAGGAACAACCTGGAGGAGAGGCTGCTGGTGACATTTTACACCATAGAGAGCATCCTAACGTACGGCATAACAACATGGTATGCAGGGTGCTCAGCTGCGGACAGGAAAGTACTGCAGAGGGTCATCAACACAGCCCAGAAGATCACTGGCTGCTCTCTGCCCAGCCTGGAGGTCATTGCAAACTCTCGGTACCTCAGCAGAGCTGGCAATATCATCAAGGACCACTCTCACCCCAGCAATCAACTGTTTGAACTATTACTGTCAGGCCGACGGTACAGGTCACATAAAACCAGGACAAACAGATTCAGGGATAGCTTCTTTCCCAGAGCTATCACCGTAGTAAATAAGCACAAAAACAATTGAACCTGCTTAGCTATTTCATACCGTCACTGTCATTATATTATGCTGCTATTCATACTGTCATTATATTAATGCTGCTATCCTGTATATATCTTACTTACTATTGTTTGAATACTTGCGATTGTTTTATTGTACTTTTTATATTTTACATTTATATTTATTATTGAATCTTGCACCAAGGGAGTGGCACTCCAATTTCGTTGTACTCTGTACAATGACAATAAAGGCTATTCTATTCTATTCTATTCTATTCTATTCTATTCTATTCTGTCTCGCCCTAGCAGCACCTGTCCCTGTCCTTCTCTTCAGTTCGCCTCAACATACACTCCTCATATTCTGTGATATGATTTACTCTGAGGTGTTTGACAAGGTTAGTGATGTTGCCATATGTTACCATACATGCCAACCCTCCCGATTTTTCCGGGAGAATACCGAATTTCAGTGCCCCTCCCGAAAATCTCCCGATTTTCCACCCGGACAACAAAATTGAAAAACCATACCGCAGAATTCATAGCGGGCCCAGCCAATTCCAGTTTCCAACAATGGCGGCAGCTACTTAGTTTTAATATCACTCTTATTTCTCTTTCTGGGTCGCAAAAAACTTTTAACATATTTTCAGGTGAGAATGTAGCTGTGTAAACTTCAAATATCTGAGCCGACCGACACATTGTTTTCAAACCCCCGCGGTCTTTCGCTACTCGGGTTAAACATGATATACAAGTCACTTTGATAACTTAAAAATTTTATTGTTTGGCTTTTTCAGTGTTTTATTTGTCCGTGAGTAAATCGGTTTGGCTGAGATTAAAGTTATTAGATTAGATTAAATTAAATTTAACTTTATTAATCCCTCAGGAGGGTTCCTCCGGGGTTTTCACACAGTTGAATAAACGCCAAACAGAAAATGATTAAACAGAAGTATGAGACGGTCGAGAGTTTACGTCAGCGCCCGGTTATATTCACCCTCCACCGAGGGAGCTCGTGACATACAACCCGGCTTTCTTTAGACCGCGAAGGCCGGGTCCTCAGGTGGAAGCAGCCTCTGAATTTGGACACCCCCGCTGTTTCCGGGCCGGCCAATAATAACGGAGATTTAACGTATTTTATCCGATTAATAAACCCTGTAAAATGTATTTATCACCCCCCCCCCCCAACAGACCTTTTGAATGTCTCCCTAGTAGGCTATGGCCACAACACCTCACTCTTGGAGCACTTTTTTGCCACATGTGTGCAAACCACGTCTCAGCTGTTTGTGGAGGTAAGATACGTCCGCACAATTACGCTCAGCCATTGTTGTGAGTGCGCACGTCAAGGCGCTGCGAGACATTTATACAGCCGTATTTCGCACATGACTATGAAAGGCAGAAGAGGAAGTAGTTCCTTTGAATGTAGACAATCCGAATGTTATAGTTTCTTTCCACTGTGTTCCTGTTAATGATAAACTACAAATTTACTCTAAATTACTAAAATATCGATATTTTAATGTGAGAATCGATTCTAGAACATAAATGATTGGTATCGGAGGAATCGATATTTCAGGATCGATCCGCACATCACTAATAAACAGAAGTCCTTTGTGTTCTGCCTTTTGTTCTCGTTCATAGAAGTTATGACGTGAAGAAAACGAGCGCTGAAATCTTTGACAGATAGTTAAGAACGTATATTGTTACGCTGCTGTTTTTGATTTAGTTAAGAGTACAGATACAATACAAAAGCACTTTCAGCTGCACTACATTATAGTGTATGCTGTGTGGTTATTTGGAGAAACATTTTCTTTCAGATTGCGCTGCCGTTACTGTTTGCCCCTTGTGGCTTCATCATCACATTCAGCTCAGGCTGCCTTCTTTAAGAGCAGCTCATCTCAGACTGATTATCTTATTAATGTGGTCTTAAGTGAGTCAATGAACAGGGATGGGTTCAGAGTGGGAGATGGGGAACTGTGTGATCACACCAAACGTGAAGTCAAGTTTCACCTAGCATTACATGTGTGAATTCAAGTTACAAACTTGTGAATATATGCCTTGTCACATCCAACAGGCCTGGGTGGGTGGGGTGGGGGGACTCCACTTTATTAACTCTTATAATTTTGCTCACTTTTCCCCAAGACCTCTCCAGTTTTTTCCGTCTCCGTATGCCCTCATATCAATAAGCTTGTCTTCTGTTTGTGATGGCTGTTGTTATTGGGGGATTGTTGATAGCTTGTGGAAGAATCCCAGCTGAGGGCTTTTTTATGACACAGCATGAAATCAATTTTTTGCCAAAGTTAAACTATATTTGTGTGGCCTGGCGAAAAGTCATTTTATATGAGGTCTTGCTGCTTCATATTTGACGTGAACACCCATCGAGATCTGCTTTTGAGGTACAACAGGAAAAAATGACAAAATTTGTACTGTGATTTAGCCAACTGTATCTTAGGTATACTATAGAAGTGAGTGAAAAGCATAATCAGCTTGAAAAATAATATAACATCAAAACAATTAATTATTAAAGCATTAAAGTTCTTTTAGTTTGTCAACTGTCGTTTGCTGGGAAGTTCTTATGCTTGAGAATAATTTTCCTTTGAATGCTCTGTCCAGTTTTTTTCCATCTTTGAATGAGTAACACATTAATGTTAATTATATTTCTAATTGAGAAACATTGTTCCTGTGGCATTCACTAATGAGACAGACACTAAACAGACAGCGTGTGCCTGACACCACAGAATACCTTGTAAGTCCTCTAACATCCATGCAACATTAGTGCTGAGAATACATTGGGGGATGAGCAGAGCCAACATATAAACCATAAAATATAAACCATAAGCTTTTAAAGAGTGTGAAAATCAGAAGTGCTGCATGGATTAAAAAAATGGATACAATGAAACTTAGAGTGTAATTATAGTATTATCCACTTACAATGCTCAAGTAAAGCTTGTTGGGAAAGGTCATGGTTATCCTCTCTTCATTTAGATGTCAGTGATGCCAGGACCTCCACGGCTTTAAATTAACCGTCCATAAAAACAGCAACAGTCACACATGAGGCATAAACTTTAGATGAGATTGTAAAGATCAGGACAAAAAGGAAAAAGTCCTGAAAATGGTGCAGAATCAGGCGAATATATGCACAATTTCCTCAAACATTGCTTCATTTAATGTTGATTTTCACTGCAGGACTTGTTGCTGCTATTGAATTTATTTATTTAAAAGGGACAGTGCAGTTTAACATAGTTCAAGTGCAAGACATGAAACTGATGTGCCACACATAGGTTTATAGCTACTGCTAATTTTCAACAATTGTCCCTTGTTGTTTGATTTCTTCTTTCGGAGAAATAAAGAGTCATTCACTGCTGCAGCAATCAAAGATTTCAAAGCAGCTGTGTTGGTGCACACAAATAAGAGAGAACTTTTTCAGATAGCTTATTTCTGATTATAATATTTAACCTCAAGGGTAAAACATTATAAATTAATTAATAAATTTATTATCAAATGGTGTCTGACATTCCACCTGACGTTACATTCTGTCTTGATCTAAAACTAAAATGAAGGAGGATTAAATATTTCACTTGCTCTTATGACAAAATCTATATACAAAATCTCATCTATCCTGCTCCATTCATGTGCTGCCAAATAAGTTGGCCCTATCAATAAATGAATGTAAAACCTTTGAGTTTTGTTTTAGCAAACTGTAAGAAAGTCCTGTGTGCACATCATCTCCTTCACTTTATGGTTATGGATATTAGAAAGAACAGAAACAAAATACAGAACACCCTGTAGCATAACAATAAAATCATGTTCATTATTAATCATTTCTGCAATATTAGCACACTTGCTAATATTGCAGAAATGATTAATAATGAGCATGATTGACACTTTTGTGGTTAAGGGAATAGTCAAAAATAGAAAAGTAATGCAAACTTTAATCTTAAAATTAAACTTAATTTCTTTGATATGCACACCAAATTACAGTTTTACAGAGCAAAGAGCAGAATGCAATCAGACTCTCTGATCACTGAAACAACACAAACAATTTATTATAGAAAGGTCAGCGTCACAGTGGCCTTTTTTTAGCTGAAACTTTAATGAGACCCAAGTGGGAGTCTTCATCTTAGCAGAGAACAGAATAAAGATAAGAAATAGAAAAACAGTGCTGGTATATTGCATTGATACTGAGAATAGACATGTATATTTGCAAAAAGATAATCTTTATTATCTCAGGTTGATACCGTGGAATCATGATGTGATGGAGAAATGATCATGACAATGCTAGAAGAGACTTTAACTGTGGAGAACAGAGACAGCAAGGGACATACGGGTGGGATATGGGACTTGAAGAATTTTACTTTTCAGTCTAAATTTGCACAACCGGTTCAAGACTGCTTTCACTGTGGTTTTCCTTTTCATTGTTAATGACTGTAAACAAAAATATATCCAGAGTTTACAACTCAAATGATTATTTCATGCAAATATTGAAATTATTTTAATGGTAAAAAAAAACTTAGTAACTGTCTTTCTAATTATTGCCTGTGTGTACTCATGACAGCTTGTGGGATAAACAGTTTGAATCTATGTACATTTTAATAATTTGTCACCTTGTTTTGGGGAAGAGTACATGAGTCATAGCAGTCATGGCAAGGCTGCCTGAAAGAAGTTTTCGGACCAAATTTAGTAGACTGACAAACGATATTAAGACCTGTGTAATGCCCTCAGTCAAGGCTGGTGGACAGCATCCAGTCATTGGGGAAAAGGTGTATTCCCAAAATGGTTGGGGAGTGGTTTCTGGCAGTTGCTAACTGAAATCAGTCACAAAGAGGCTGCTCCATCAGAAACCTCCCAGTGATTGATTTGGTTGTGAGCAGATTGCTGTGCTCACTCATAGTTTGCATGGAAGATTCTGGATTGTTCAGAACTACTTATCTACTGGGTGAGTGGTAGTAACCAGTAAGCAAGAAACAAAGCATTCACCTTCAAGGTAAAAGTTAGTAGTTAGTTACCATACATATGACTCTTATATTTCACCATGAGACAACTTGTAAACTGGTCAGAGAATAGACATTGTTTTCTTAGCAACCTGTGGTCATCAGGGGGTCCACTAACCTCTCTATGCCTGCATGACTGAATCTTTAGCAATTTCACAGTGACATCAACCTTTAGCAACCAGTCACCAACTGGTTGTGGAATTCACATTTTTCAGTCATGATGAGTGCTTACTGGATATGTCTTAACACAGAATGATGGTACATACTTACTCTGACAGTATGCTTGTTTTTCTAAAGATATCGAATATTTGATAGATGGCATATGTTATCTACTGTCCACTTACAGTGACTGAAGTATTATTTCAATTTTTATTGCAGTGTTTAGGCACTAGCAACATCAGGAATACTCTCTGGTTTAGTGTAAACAAGGTCTACAGTACCTTGAGGCAAAATGTATTTATTATTATTATTTTTTTAACTCAAACCATGTTTCCTTACCCCAACCAAAGATTTTTCTTCTAAACCTAACCAAAGAAAATCAGTTAACATTCAAGTGTGGATATCTCATGTAACAAATTTATACTTTGCACCAATTTAATGATGTAGCCACGTCCCACCTTATACAGTCCATAATTGCATAATTTAATCCATGTTTCTCTAATCATCAGTGTCTATTCTTGTAGAAAAATGGGACAATCATTTAAAAAAGATATGCAAGTAAAATTTTAGAAGGACAACGTTGCCTAGAACTTAGCTGAAAAGGCTACAGTGACATTCTTGTGTCACAAGACACAAAAAAACCCAAAATCTAAAAAATCTATTTTCCCTTAAATTATTTCCTTCTTGAAAAACTGGGAGTCTGAGGTGAATATGAAAGCAGAAATGAATACTGAACAAAATTATTACAAGTTATATTTCAGCGTGTCATAACACTGCTCCCTTGATAGGTCTGTATAAGAGATGTAATCTTCATCAGACCAGTTACTGCTTTTTCACTTCATTATGGAGGATGACTCATAACACTTAGTTCTGCACTGTCTGGAACAAGCTGTGGCTGTTTACACCTGTCTGCTTATATTTATAACAACATTCTTTTATTGCCTTTATAGTTAAGTGAAGTTTTGCACAGTTGAAGTTGATAAAATGATGTAGATCTAACCTGCATAATAAAAACATGTAAAAGTAAAGAAACTTTCAAGCAATCCAATCCAAGTACTCAGAAGCTTGAACTCTGTGCTACCTCGTTTGCTACGAGTGCAACACAAAATTTACCAGTAACCTTTACAAACTTCTCCAAAGTGAGAAAATTAAGGTAATTATTAATGTGTAATACTTCTCATTAAGGCCCTGTTATTTTTTTCTCTTTTTCCTTTTAACGTGTTCTCATTTTGTGTAAGATGATATTGCCTTTTTGTGTCATCACCCATTGCTGCAAGCCATGTTTGAATAAATTATTGAATGCACCTCAGGAAAAGCAGTGATTGACTGAAAAGTGCACAGACAACAGAATAATGCCACTTAGAAAAAGGGGGGAAATACTACATATTTGATAAAAGAAGCATCTGCTGAAACCTGTTAGACAAAGAGTGGTGACCAGACCTATAGTTTAAAAACACTGAAACATCCCATCTTTTAAGAAAGTTAGGAATGAGATGATTTCCAGATGATTTCACTGCCGTACAGGAAAACAAAAATCTGAGTACGCCAAGTACTTAAACTAAAAAAGACAACAACACCAAAAAATCCCCACGCAAAAACAAATTAGCAGTTTCTTCTCCTAGCATTTCTATTATGATTCATGTAATATGAAGTTCAAATCAAATATTAGAGTGGGGAAGAAAGGTGGTTTGACTTTGAGCTTCTCATGGTTGTTGGTGCAAGACGTCTGGTCTGAGTTTTTCTGAAATTGCTGGTCTCCTGGCACCTTCTGCACAACCATCTCTAGGGTTTAGAGCGAACGGTCTGAAAAAGAAAATGTCCAGTGAGTGGCAGTTCTCCCGCTGAATATGCCTTCTTGATGCCAGAGGATAGAGAATGACTGCCAGACAGCTTCAAGCTGATAGAAAGAAAATTGTAACTTAAATTAACACTTACGGTAAGGCTTAAAACCAAAATATGCAGAAGGTCATCTCCGAATGTGATACACATAATAACTTGGGTTACAGGAGTAGAAACTCCCTGCCAGCTGTCACTCCTGTTTGCTAAGAACCAGAAATGTGTGGCTACAATTTGCATGGCTCCTCAAAATTGGAGAATAGAACAGAAAAACGATTTTTGCTGCAACATTTGGATGGGTCAGAATTAGCTGGAAACAACATGAAAGCATAGATCCATCTTGCATCCATGGTTGCTGCTGGTCAGGGGATATTTTCTTGGCACACTTTGGGCCAATTTCACAGTCTACCTGACTTTTCTTGCAGATCATGTGCATCCCTTTATAACCACAGTGTACATCTTCAGGCTGCTTACAAGAGAATAATGTCCCATATCACAAAGCTCTATTATTTCCGACTGGTTTCTTGAACATGAAAGTGTCTTCACTGTAAAATCTCAATTCAGTAGATGGCCTTTGGGATGTGGGGGAACAGGAGAGTGATGCCATGGATGTGCAGATGACAAATCTGCAGTGACTGTGATGCTGTGACGCTGACAGTCTGCGGGTAATGTTTCCAGCACCTCACTGAATCTATGCCACACAGAATTAGGGCAGTTCAGAGAACAAAAGCGGGATCCAACAAAGTACTTTTAAAGTGTTTCCAAAAGTGTCTGTTGATTAATTTCTGTATCATCTGAAATACGGATAAAATGCCTGAACATCAGTTGTTCTCTGTAGTTGTTGTCTGATTTGGTAGTGACACAATATAAAAATCCAATCAGGAACTTGAATATTGAACTGTTTGCATAACAGACTGACCAACCAGCTGCATTTATAAATTTTTTTATTTCACTTTGCTACGACACATTTTTTTCATTCCTCTCTTCAAAGAAAACTGTGGCTAAACCACCAGTAATCTCACGTCCACGGTATGCAGAAATTAAACATAGTTTGACTGTTTTCATCATCAAACAGAGTCACAAGCTTGTATTTATGAGATTTGTCTTAGTCTGAGGCATTCATTTCAAGTATCTGAGATAACTGCTCGTATATCTTTTCTCTACCTATGCTTTAGAAATCGTGTATCTTAACACCCTGAGCTGCAAAAAGAGAAGGTGTTATCGCATACACAGAGGATTTTGAAACCTTTAAAGTTATCAGTTTGACTGCACAAAGTGCTTTGGGAAACTGCCCCTTCTAAGCTCCTCTGATCCCATTTAAATTGCTAAGTGGGGGTTTCAGACTGTTGCATAGACAGACTGTTGTGTAACTGTAAATGTTTGACGCAATGAGAAACACACACATATATGAAATAGTTGTGAAAATCAAAATAAGAACATTTAGTGCATGATTGTTGGGTTAACAAAAAGAAACGGGTTGTGTACACTGTCCATTTTACTATCAGTGTAAGCCAATTCATCTTAAATGTTTAAGTAATCACCTCTTAGAACACAAAAAAGAAACACCACTAATGAGAAAATTTAACACAATGGGAGAAAAAGATGACAAATATGTAAATATGTGGAAGGTATGCATATTTTTTCCTAAGAGTGAATAAGTGGATTCAGTTGAAATGAGACATCAGGAAGGGAAGGGAAGAAAAAAAGACAGCTGAGGAGTGGTAAGAATATATGAAGAGAGTGACATGGAGCTGTGTGGATTTGAAGCATTTGCACTAGGATCAGCTCTGGTTAAGAAACTAATACCTCTATTCACCACCTGCAGCCCAGTATAACACTTTCTTTTCACATATTCATCTCTGACATACAGAAAACCCTGAAGGAGTGAGAGGAAGAGAGCAAGAGAGGCATAACACTCACCAGCCCAGCTTTATTTTAGCTCCCATGAGGCACAGCTGAATTTGTCATATTGAGAAGCTGAGTTTTTGACAGTTTCCAGAAAGCTGTAGAGTTGGATTTTACACTTCTGTATTCAAGCCTTTTAGCTCCGTGGTTGTCTACTTGTTTTGGGTTTTTGAGTTTTCCATTGACACGACATCAAAACGTCAAAATAAATGAAAGCGTTATTTCAAATTATGAACCTTTGCTCATGTGAAACTGTCAGAAAATGATATTCATTGGTAATTTTGAAAGCACATTTTGCTGTTTCCTTGGAATTGATTTTTTCTTAGTTTTTGATACACCTTTCAAAGTGTCAAAGAATGAGTGATGGACCAATGCTGACGTTCTTTTCACGCAGACTAGAGGTCGGGTCGGACCATTTCTTACAAAATGAGAAATCAGATTATTGCAAAGAAAAATTGAAATTACAACAGGCAATAACAACAGGTATAGTGTGTTTTAAATTGCCACAGTCAATAGTGCAATGGTACAGTAATTGTATATAAGGAGTAGGTATAGTAGGTGTGTGTGGGTAGGGTAAAAAAGTGCAGTCATTATTGTGCAGTGCCAGTGAACCAGTGCTTTCCTGCCAGCTCATTTGTTTTTACATACCAAAATTTCAAGTCACAATGAGGTCCAAATTGGCAGAAATTGGACTTCAAGGCCATTTGACACATTTGGGGTTTCAACTCAGCACAGATCTGTCATCTTTTTCACATTTAGTAGGGTAGGTGACTTGAGTTTTGGTATGATTCCCTTCTCCCTGCGTCAACATCAGCAGCCCCTCTGGTGCTAGAGCTGTACTGTCAAATTCTTTATATAACTCACAATGCAGTCTCTGGCTTTGTCATTCTTTAATTTAACACACACCAGCACACGCTGGGACACACACAATATATTCACTCAACACTTACCAAACACACCTCCTACCCTGGATGCATACATCACCTACTAAACAACTCATGGAGCTCTCACTGGAGACTCAATGGATGTGCACCATATAAATGCAAATGATGCAGGACACACAGCTTCCCTTCTTTATCCTTACACAAGGAAAGAATAGCAAAGGGGAAAACACACTCATATATTGGTGCACACTAATCATTTTTTAATTATCCTTATCCTTAGCCTTTGTGTTTGCAGTTTGTGTCTTTGCATGTCCACTGTCTCTAGTACATCAAAAAGGTAAGAAAAAGAATGAGGGAGCGCCAGCACACTCTCAGGTCATTACAGTTTGCAGGCACTAACACATGACAGTCTGTGTCATTTCTCAAAGGTCAGTCCAAGATGGAGCTCCTGCTGGAGAATTAAAGATTCAAGTGGTGTGCCCATAATGGTCTTTCATGGATGTTCTTTTGTTACGTGTCAGGCTCAGATGGAGCTTACAGAGGCAGAAGCAAAGCATAATGAAGATTTTATGAGAGCCAAAACATTATGTTGATTGGAGGAAAGTGTAATGCTAAATTTTCATAATAAAGTATTAAAAGAAAGGTAATGTCAGTAGTTATGAAAGTTCTGTGATCCACATTAATGCATCCTTAAAAACATAATTTTCAGGCTCGTGCTTGACTGTGCAATTCAAACTGATAACTTAATTAGCATTATTATTACTACTACTTACTAACAAGTACTATTTCTTATGTACTATACAGCAATACTTGTTCTAATATTACTTCATAGACTTCTACCATCATAAAAATGTCATAATCAAATATTAAAAATCTATTAACGCCATCATTCATCAACCTGTTTTTGTCACACGTTGCATGCAGGCACTGTGCAGTGTTGTATAAGGACTCGTGCTGGTGTTCTCCTGTAAATTGTTGCACAAATTATGCTCTTAACATGACATCAGTGTCACATGAGAAACTATTTTCAAGCCTGAAATCATCAGCTGAAGTTGGGTTCTTGCTGAACATTTTCTGGGATAAAAGCTTTAAGAAGCAGGTGGCAGAAAATCGTAATCACAGTGTTTCAGCTCTGTCTGCTCCCAGTGTGTCTACCGAAATACTGCTCTTTTCAATTGTGTATATTTCACTGTGTTCTTTGTGACTCGTATATGGTTATCATCTAGAAAAGCAACAGAAAAAAGAAAAACTTTCAGAACTGGAGCAGGTAACTTCTCAACGTTAATCATCAAAGTTCTGATCTGCTCTGATTTGCTTTATGACTGCAGGATCTTGTTGCAGTTTCAAAGAACATGAAGTGGTCATTCTGATTCTAATGAAAAAAATTTCTTGTTTTTCATACAAACACATCTTTTACTACACTTTAAAAAATGATGAATAGTCTTAAAGTCCCTGCCACTTCATGCAATGATGTTGCCTTGTTTCTTGCTAATGTGAGGAGACAGTGGCGGTCTGGGGAGCAATAAATCACTTTTACCATGACCAAAAAGGAATTTAATGATCCAAGAGAGAAACGGAAGGGAGGTTGAGTATCCCCTGCTCTGTACGCTTGACAGAGAGCCACAAATGAGATTTATTTCCATCAAGCCATTCACTTCAGTACTTAAAATAATCGCACAAAGCCTATATTTGACAAGCACACTTGCCAAGGTACATATACCACATTTCCTACCTTGAGAATTATTTTATACTTCTATCAGCCAGGTGAATCGTGTTAGATATTCTTTGGACAACTGCCCATGGGTTTAACCACAATGGTAATAATAATTCTGCAGTTTAGTCCACTTTGGTGACATGTGCACTGGTGTGTGAATCTTCAGTCTCAGTTGGATGGTTGTCTTGATTAGAGTAATGTGGGGGAAATTTTTTTATGGTGCCAGAATACTGGTCTATTTGTAGTATTTTTAAATTGCTGATCTACAGGAATTTCCCCACACAATCATCATCTGTAGAGTCCGGTGAGTTTTCTGGGTTCGCTGAGTGAAAATGTCTTGTTGATGAGTGCAGACTGCTTCGAGGAGATAAACAGACAGCAATAACTTAAATAATAAACTTAAATAATACAACCAGTTTATGAAGAGTATTTGTGAATGCACAATATGTCAAACTCTGAGGTAGATGGGCTACAACAGCAGAAGACCACACCTGGTGCCACTCAACTAAGAGCAATAAGGCATGGTTACAATGACTATGGGTTGCACAAAATTGGATAACTGAAGATTGGAAAAAAAATTGCATGGTACAGTAAGAATTTAGCATAAACAGCGTGGACATATGGATCCATCTTGCATTGAATTTCTTTATAGTTCAAACTGGTGGTGCTGGTTTTCTTGGCACAATTATGGCTCCTTAGTACCATCTCAGTATTCTTTAAACACCACAGCCTACCTGAGGATTCATGCTGCTTCCTTTGTGACCACAGTATACCCATCCTCTGATGACTGCTTCCTGCAGGATAATACACAATGTCACTAAGCCCAAATGATCTCATACTGGTTTCTTGAACATGACATTGAGTTCACTGTACTCATATGGTACAGAGCGTCTTTAGAATGTATTGAATTGGAAGATATGCGTCACAGATGTGCAGCCAACAAATCTGCAGCCAACAAATCTGCAGCAAGTGCATGGTGCTACCAATTCAACTTACACAAAAATCTCTGTGTTTTGAGCATTTTGTTGGATCCATGTCACAACCAATCAAGGACGTTCTGAAGGTAAAAAGGAGTCAAACCCAGTACTAGCAAAGTGTACCCACTAAAGTCACCAGTGAGTGTCTGTCAGAGGGGTAAACTTGTGGAGGAGCTGTGATGAGGAATTACAATTATGCTGTGTAATTTGCTTTGTAAATGTAAAAAATCCTGTAAACAAAAAACAAAACAAATCTGAGTAATTCTAATCATTATACAGCTGATTACCCTCCCCACCCACCCACCAATGAACCTGAATTGAATAAGTAGATGGATGGATATTAATAATGGCTGAAACTTGAGGGGGAAAAGTCATTATTAATTTATGTCAGATAATAATATATGTATCCATCTTTTTTTACTTATTAGCAGTGCTATTCTATGAGGCCTCTGATTTCCAAATTGGGGGATGTATCATTAGCATTAGATAGACTTCGTAAAGGAGGATCTAAGGATTCTTGGCTGAACTCAGGTACTACTAGAGTAATGGAGCACTTGAGTGTTTAAGCACTATAAGAAACCCAAATGTCATGCCTATTGAGTTAATATGCTGTATCTGTACAACAAGAAGATGTACCTTAATTTGCAGTTTCTTTTGGATATGTGCTCATCAGAAATGAACCTTCAGTGTTATTCCAGTTTTGTCAGAAAGTTTTCAATTATGTAGCACAACCCATCCAAAGTTTCTGAACTACTGTGGAACAACAATGTTAAATGTTATAAATAATATAATGTTATAAAAAATAATCACATAACCAATTTTGCTCTAAACAGAGAAAAATATTGTTACAACCGAACCTGAACACCAGGTACCAAATAAATATTATTTGTCTGTAAACCTGACTATGTCTGATAAGACTGATTGACTTGTGAGTGAATCATCCACTTGATTTTTCTAATAATAGCAAACACTGAGCTTTTTTGCCAGTCACAGGAAGGAAGCTAGATTCTTTTATAGGTTTAAATTTTATTTATATTTTTATCCTATTGTGCCCTACTGATTATCCTATTGATTATGGGGGCGATCGTGGCTCAAGAGTTGGGAGTTCGCCTTGTAATTGGAAGGTTGACGGTTCGAGCCCCGGCTCCAACAGTCTCGGTCGTTGTGTCCTTGGGCAAGACACTTCACCCGCTGCTGGTGGTGGTCAGAGGGCCCGGTGGCGCCAGTGTCCGGCAGCCTCGCCTCTGTCAGTGCGCCCCAGGGTGGCTGTGGCTACAATGTAGCTTGCCATCACCAGTGTGTGAATGTGTGTGTGAATGGGTGGATGACTGGATATGTAAAGCGCTTTGGGGTCCTTAGGGACTAGTAAAGCGCTATATAAATACAGGCCATTTACCATTATGACTAAAGATTTATTAGCAGTTTTGACAGTGGAGTTGAGCTTACTAGATACAAATTCCTATCAGCAAACAAACTAACTAACAAAAACCCTACACATTTCTCAACTGGGAGTTTGGTTGTCATTTACCATCAGAATGATCCCCAGTCAGAAAGGCTTAAAAATGTTGTCTCATAACTGTGGACTATTTGCCATCATCCTGTATGTTTGCTTGCAAAACATGAGATCTCTTTTTGACCCAGGACCTTAGCAATTCCTCTGCAGTCTGTATGGGTTGCTCTTTTGGTTTCATTATTTATTGTTGATATGTTCCTGTGCAGCTTCTGTGTGAAGCTGACTTGTTATCACATTGCTTTTATATACACTAGGAAGAAGAAATAAAGTAATTACTCAATAGCAACTTCATTAACTACATCTTGATCCTCTTTTGCCTACATTGTACAGGATGGTCCACACTGTTATGACAGCATCACACGGTTGCTGCAGATTTTTCAGTTGCACATCCATCATGTGGACCTCCCCACCACATCTCCCAAATGTGCTCTACAGGATTGAAATCTGTGAAGACCGTGAACTCAATGTCATGTTCAAGAAACAAGTTTGAGATGATTTGAGCTTTGTGACGTGATGGGTTATCCTGCTGGAAGCAGCCATCAGATAATGACATACTGAACACACAGGGATGGACTTGGTCAGCAACAATCCTCAGGTAGGTTGTAGCATTTAAATTACACGCAGCTGGTTCAAAGGGGCTTTGTTACCCGTTGAAGTTCCGGGTCTGGCTGCCAGGCCGAGGGTCAGCATACACTCAGCTTTAACATCACTCTGGGCTCTTCGCTAAGCTTTGTATTAATATGCTGTCTGTGTAGATGCTCGAAAACAAGCCATAGTTGCGCTGGCAACTGGATGTAGATGTTGTCCTGAGGCAGTTTACATCATGCACTTGCACTTTTGTGCAATAAATATAAAGATGTTGCCCATATCTCCACTCTGCTCCACCATTTTCCTCCTTCCACACACAAACTGAAATCAGCTGATTACAGCAAAGTTCACAGAAAGAAATGTTCGTTTTATTTTTATTCTTTCTATGGATCTGTTGTGCAAATGTCTGCAGAATTAACTTTTTTTTTTTTTACCTAAGTAATAAGACATAATTGTAACTGTAATGTAATTACTGAATTTTTCACATGTTGCATACAGCATTAAAGTTGAAATCGACTCATCGGGCCAAGCAATGTTTTTCATTCACATTTCCAATCTTGGTCAGGCTGTGCAAGCTGTGGTCTCTTTCTGTTCTGAGCCGACAGGAATGACTTTCGCTGTTATCGTGTGCTGCTGCGTTCTACTTGTTTCATCTAACACTTACAATCACTCGCTTAAAGTCACTTAAATCACCTCTCTTATAAAAAATAATAATACACTTTATTTATTGGCACCTTTCAAAACCCTCATGGTCACCTTACATAAGTACAACAGTACAGTAAACAATTAAATGAGGATTAAAATAACATATAAAACCACAAAACAAAACGTCTAAGCTGACAATAGATAGCTGACTACACAAGGGCAACAATAGAGTATAATCTTTTGTAATAAGTGGTATACAAGTCTACAGATGGGTTTTGAGATGTGATTTAAAATACAAAGGCCCTTAGTAGTCAGGCAAGTAGATGGAAAAGACTGAAGAGAAACATAGAAGAGTGAAGAATGCAAGAGGGGGGGTATGTACCAAGAAGCTCAAGCATGTATGGAGGAAGGAGGTTATAAAGAGCTTTGAAAGTGAGGAGGGTCTTGAAGTTAATGCATAGGTGAACTGGAAGCCAGTGGGTTGTTTAAGAACAGGTGTGATGTGTCCAGTGGATCTGGTCCTGGGTGTAATGCAGCCTGGTAATTCTTATCCATTTTGATCAGTTTGAACATCGGCATATCATTTTGATGATGTCTGCATGTATAAATGCAGTGCAGTGTTGCTATGTGCTTGGCTGATTACATATTTGCACTAACAAGTGCAAAGGAGTTAAATAGGTGTAACTAATGAAGTGGCTGGTGAGTGTATGTATGTAATGTGTGTGTGTGCATCTGTCTTTTTACTGTAAATCGTGGTCTATAAGACTGAAATTAAATGAGAACAAAGACTGCAAGTGAATCCAATGAGTAGGATGAAATGGGGATTTGTTTTCTGAATTTGAGAGATTTTGACTTTAAACCATCTAGTTCCCCGAGGAAGAAAAACTGGTGTTTGAAATGCCATCCCCCAACTGCAGCTGGTGGGATGGTAACACGGTCTTCACAGTGTGCAGTATGAACACGGCCAACTTTCTCTCTCTTACATCTACATGGTAGATTCTTGTCCTCATTTACACATCAGTGTTTGTTTGATCTCCATCAGTCATGCAAGTTTAAAGTGGCAGCCTTGCATCAGGGCAAGGGATGAAGAGACATGGATGTTTTAAGCACATGCAAGCATGCATCATTATCCTTTCCCCTTCCTTCTAATTACTTAATTGAAAGGACATCTGTGTAATTTCTACAACACATTAGTGTTTCCCCATAGATTTACTTTGTCCTGACGCCAGATCTTTGTGGCATCTTTTTAAATAGGTAATCCAATTTCTGACGTATTTAGGCAGGTTTTATGGAACGATTTCGCATGTTGCAATTGATTCTCAGGCTGATAAAGGCAAATCAAAACAATGGCTTTTTTTTTTCCAGAATATACTACAAGATGCATTTTTCTGATTTATGTAAATACACTGGGGGTATACGCATTTAAGCCGTGAAAGCACCAAAATATTATTTTATTTTCTCATGCTTCACTCCTTTCTCAGCTCCCTTTTCAATACCTCTATGTATTTCATATAGATTTTGTCATAAGACACAATCAATATCTCCATGTGAGGTTTGGGTTGGCTTCTTAAACCAAAGCAATTTGCACAGCGAGTAAAACACCAAGAGCTGCAGGACAGCTGTGATGAATAACTAATCTTTAGTTGGCTAAAATATTGGATACATTTGCACCAGACGTATATACATCAAGCTACCTTAATGCACGCACCCCATTTATACAGTATATTTATAATATTTGAGTTTCCAAGAAAATGAATCCAACTTGGCAGGATAACTTGGTAAAATTAAGATTATTAGTGACGTTAAATTCATTGGCATCTGTTCAAAGAAGATCGATCATAATTCACCAGGCTGATTATAAGAATTTCTGTATGAGTGCAAAGTCTTCACACTGTGCACTTTAAATGATTTAATCATCACGTGTTCTACCCACCTGACTTGTTTGTCTTTATTCTTCTCTCACGGCCTCTTTTTGTAATAGACTGACAGGAAGCTGCTACACTAGGTAACAGCCAAAAGGTGTGATAGCAGGAAATGCTTTCTGGGAAATACTGACACCCCAATTACCTGCTGGCAGTAGCAGGGGCAGCTCCTTGTAGTGTCCTTGGGTTGTGACATTTTCGCTTTCAGCTCTCCCTCAGATTTACTGGGATGAGCAGGGTTGCTGAGCAGGGCACTTTATAAATACATCTCCTCCCGATTACTGTGACCACCGGCCCAGGGCGGCAGAGTGTAGCTGCGATGGCTTCATCCCTTGAGATTCAATGCCGTACATCAAGGCCCCAAATGGCCGTCCTAACTCAGCTATCAATCTCTGTTATTGCCTGCCACTGATGCCAGCGTAAGAAACACACACACATTGTGCTACCATCTAATCAGCGTGGTGCCAATCACTACATGGTAAACATGAAACAATAGCTCTTTTGCTCCTTGCCATGTGTTGGGTACAGAGAGAATGTTTCATTAATGATTGTTGATGGGTGTTATGTATTTCTTTTTTTTATCAACCCACTGATAAAGCATTTAAAAAAATCTGTGAACCATTATACTGCTACTGTCTTTACAACAAGCTCAGTAAATCCAGCCTGACAGCACATTTAAGGTTGTACATAAATACATCAAATATATGCTGTGTAATGTGATTACAGCCTAACTGTAATGAGACTAAACTATGTGGGAAAATAGCAAGGTTTAATTTGGGTGACTTTAAGACCATATCTTTAGTGGAAATCTTAGTAAATGCAGAACATATTCTTCCATTATGTTTCAGAAACTCGCCCTTCAAGACAGTGTTTGGCTTTTAGTCCCCACACAACTACACTATTTTGGTTATTCTGGCTAATGAGACCACTTTTAAGGGTGACATTTTACAGAATAATGCCTTGGAGCTTTGCTTGGGTTACCATGTTTGTTTAGTTTAAGTAATTACAAGTCACAACATGGGTTGCGCTGTAGCTGTTCACACCTTCTTAAGGATGTGTGTGGAGAAAACTGTGGCTAGAGGGGACTGCACTAAGGCCTTTTATACATGTGGGTGTGTATGTGTGCACTGACAGGTAATTAAACTAACACATCAGTTGCATAACTTTGCATAAGGAAACAAACTTATGAATTTAGAGCTATTTTGTACCACTATGTCAAACATTAGACTTTAAAATGATTTTAGGGCAAAAACTATCTTGCAATATCACATGCAACGCTTTCAGCCTTTGTGTTTTTGTCCTTTTTGAAGATTTTTCTTTTTTTTTCTTTCAGAAAAATAGTTCCAGCTCCAGGGACTTAGAGAGCTTCTGACTTGATAATTGCTCTTGTAAACACAAGTTTTGTTGCTACTGCACCTATGCATTATTTACACGGCTAACTCTGAGCAATTGAATGTTAAACACTAGTTAAGCATGCTTTGGCCTCCAGGCTTTTTACATTCGCAGTGGAAAAAGGTGCAATCTGTCAGCAAACCCGGAGTATATTTTTGCTCTGAAGATGAAAAAAAAGAAGGTAGAAGAGTATGTGTTTAGCGGAAATTTAAATAGGGAATGTCTTTGACGAGGTAATTAAATTTTTTTCAGTAAATTGTTTTGAATATGACATGCCTCCAAACACAGCTGCACACAGATCCATACTTGGTAAACAAAAAACTGCCAAAGACAAGGCTACACCAGCAGTATTATTTATCTGATGTGGAGACAGTTTGGTTGCAGATTTTGATGTGTAATTCCAGTTGCGGCTATTGTAGTCTTCAGCTGCGAGCATCAAGCACATATGAAGTATGAAAAGTATAAAAAATGTCTGATAACCTGACTTCTTCCTCCACACCTGCAGATTTTTGTTTCGTTTATAACTTTTATATCACATTATATCACTTGAGGCAATTACTTAGATTTAGTACAGCTCCCCGTGGAGACACAAACGGTTATACTACAGCTTTTTGACATATTCTATAGCACTTCCAAAGACCTGTAAATAGACTTTGGTGTGTAGAATTGGTTTCCCTCTTAAATGTAAAACAGGGGTAGGTCTAAGATCTCCAAAAACTCTGTGGTGTCTAATACTACATCTACTACAGTTTTAGAAAATAGTGTCTTTAGTTATGTAACCTAAAAGCCACAAATCAAAAACAGTAGTTGGAGATTGTGGTAAGACCAAGTTTATTGCAACTGCAGTCTTGTTGCTTTTGAAATGGTTGCTATGAAGAAAGTGACCACGTTTGTGAACACTTGCATACAGCTGCTATCTTCAGAGAGAATTTGCATCAAGATAGTGTGAAAGCCGTCGGTTTGTGACTGGAGTCAATCTATTGCCATCTACTGCGCTTTACAAAGTTATTAGACCACAAATAAAAAAAACAACAACTTTGAACGAAAAAAAACTTGTTTAAAGCTAAAAATTATATTGTTATTTTTTTAAGCAAATCAGTTGACTTCACATTGTTATACCCCAGTTTGAGCTGGCACACTAGGCTTCAGTCAGTAATTAAACAAACAACATTCAACAACTAAAGCTAATGTTTATTCTTTTTGTCTTCTTCTTAATCTTCTTTTTGTTTCCTGTTAAGGCAGGCAAGTAAATAACTGAATTTTGCCATCTTCATTAAAAAAAAAGTTTAACTATTTGTTTTTTAAAAATAAAACAAAATCAGAAAATTCATTGATGAAAACAACAATAATTATATGTTAGCTTTAAATATATAATTCCACTGACGCACTTACGCTTAGTGATGGGTTAACCATTGCAGAATAGTAAAATTATTATGGTATTAAGCATTAAGTTAATTGAAGGCAGCTGTGGCATAAAGCTTACATTGGGTGGTGATCAACATTAACATTAACCAGATGTTCACACTAAGTACTTACATTCAGTGTGGTCAGAACCATAATAGATTTTACAAAACAGTTCCTCCATAAATAGTGATACAGTTGCAGGACATCAACTGATGACTACAAAAAGATGGAAAATATACAACACTGCTTTTTTATAGAAATGGAAACCAGTTGAGTTGAATCCCAGCGATGCATAGAGATGAGTTGGGCTCATTAACACAGTCTAACTCAGACTGATTGCAGCATGCTGGCAATCTGTTGATGTTTATAAGTTATATCGCAGTTATTTGCAAACCTTTGCCAATCTGTCTGAGAGTGATTGGCATCAGTCTGAGTACAGTAATTATTTAGAGGCTTGTTTCCTCCCACCAGGAAACCAGTGCAGTTCCCTTACAATCAAAAGTGGTTGACTAGAGGTTGAAGGGGTTGCATGTTTAATCTCTGAGTACCCAGTTGATTGCAACAATTGCTTGCAGTTTTCTTTGTCAGCAAAAAAATTCAATCCAATCACCAGGCAACTACAGAGTTTTGCTACTTGCAAGGAGGTTGCATCTTAATTTTACTTTAATTTGACGGAGCGATTAACTTTTAGCTAAAACATATCTTCATACAGTGTCACTTCTATTTGTAGGCATCCTTCTTTTGTTGCCCGTTGTCCTCTGTGTATAGACACAGGGTTGGAGCATAACTCCAACCTAATCAGTGGTTTTGATTACAGTTCACCACAGTTTTATTTTCAGTGCACTTGTGCTTTTCTGAGCACTCTGTGTTATGTCATCATTATTTTTTCTGTTGTTTTCCAGATTGTAACTTATTGGAAAACTGATTTCACATTTGAAAATCAATCTAAATGAGCAAATTATGATAATGAGCCACGTCATGTATATCAAGTACAAAAAAAAAGGACACGGTCATATATCTATCATTACTTATCATGTTTTATAATGATATCACATGGTTTTCAATGTAATAAACCAATGTGCCATCTGATTTCCTCAAAACAAGGTGACAGGCTGCAGCATACTTGACATGTTGGAAGTAGCTGTTCCTCTAGGTACTGCAGAAGCACTGATGAGGCCATTTCATTAGCATACAATACCACTCCAGTCCCAGTTTACTCCAGTTTAATTTTATCTCAGACCTTCATATGGCATGACCCTCCTGAGGTTTTAAAATGGCTCCATGCTTAGTGGGAGATGGTTGCCCATCATGGTCAGATGGCTAACAATAACCACACACTGTTTGCTGTATTTTGGATACTCGAGCTGTAGGGTTACTTCCAATCTGGCTGTCTAACTGTGTGACAGGAGTCATTACTATAAAAACTGGCACACTAATTCATGGACCAAAAATGATGAATTTCTGTTGACTCCAGAGATTTTCACATAGTGCCACAGACAGAAGAAAATCATCCAGTTATCAAATTGTTCGCCATTGTGGCATTGAAATAGTGGCTCTATATTCTTAAAGAAATTCATTCTGAGAAGACTATGTTTTTACACCCGCTGTCACACCAGCAGCTTCTCTGCAGTTCAAGAAGTAGTCATCAATAACGAGTAATCTATTCATGTTCATGGACAAGACTTCCTTTTTTTCTGTACATATACACAAATAATCCACACACACACACAGTCTGAAGGCTTTTTGTGCAATCTCAGGCAGTTTGTGAAATAGTCACAAGTTGTACCTAACAATTCATGTCTGCAGACACAAATTATGGTGCTCCAGTTTGATGAAACAACTAAGCACGCATTAGGACGCACGAGGAGGTGGTGGCTGTATAATTCACTTGTCATTCACTTAAAAGACCACCGTCTGAATCACTTATTAGATTGTTCTTTTGAGTTCACTCACTGTTTGGTCAGGTTTAGAGAAAAATCATACTTTGGTTAAACATTTTACTTGCATCAAAATGCCATTTTCTCTGAAGAGTCTCAAAAACATGCAATACATAGAATCTAACAATTTACAGATTGAAGTAAGTCTCACTTAATGTCACTAAAGAAAACATAACATTTGCCAGACAGGTACTATGGTCATGGGAAAAAGAAAGTAAACCTTCTGTCAATTCTGTTTTACAGGACATAAATAAGTCATCTGACCTTTAGCAGTGACCAGTGTAAAGCAACATACAACAGATTTCACAGTTTCATTATTTATTCAACAGAAATGACGCCAAAATACAGAAGCAATGTGTAAAATAATTATTTGCTCCGGTCTTGTGGCTGAAAAACAGGCACAAATCACCACCCCTCCACCACTGTGCCTGACAGTTGTTATGAGGTGTTTGTGCTGATATGCTGTTTTTGTTTTTTTACATGAAACTGTGTATTACAGCCTTTCTAAAGAAGATTAATGTAGTTTTGTAGGTTATTTACATATAACTTTGAAAACTTAAACTGTTCTGCCATGTTCTTTTTAAATAGAAGATTCTTTCTCCAGGTTACATTTAGAAACAAGTCATACATTTTCAGTCTTTTTCTAACAGTACTATCATGAAACTTTAACATCTAACATGCTAACTCCAAATCTGAGTATGTCAGGATATGACCTTGAGGTGAATTTGACAGTCCACTCCTGGGAAGATTGGCAATGCCTATACGGAAAAGAAATAGTGAAAACTTATATGTGATTACTCATGAAAGTGGCCACTTTCGCATTACTTTCATACATTGTTTTAGTAAGTATCCAAAACATACAAGTTTCATTATATAATTTTTCAAGGGATCTTATATCTGTTTTCACACTTATATGCTTTTCATACAAGTTTCACACAAGACAGATACAAACTTTATAAGATTTATATATATATCTTTTCCATATGGGTGGTCTTGAATGTTTTCCACTTGTGAAAAAGTCCATCATTCTTTCTCAGAAGAATGACTTCAAATTGTTTGGAAATGGCCTTATAACCCTTCATAGATTGATGGGCAGCAACAACTGCTTCTCTAAGATTATTGCTGATGTCTTTCGTCCTTGGCATTCTGTTAACACGCACCTGAATGCTCTACACCGACAAACAGGAAAAGGTTTTTTAAAGAGGGGCTCCCGCTCACTGATGATCAGTGCATTTGATTAGCAGCACCTGTTTACTACTTACCTACTTTAGTCCTATAGGAACAGTAAGGATGTCCTTAGTTTTTCACAGGTTGTTTCTGCATTTTGGCCCAGTCTTTGATGAATAAATAATGACACGGTGTATTAGGTCATGTGCTGCTCATCTGAAGTTGTACATACTAATTTTCAGACCTGCTAGACCAGATGATTCATATTATTATGTTTTTATGCACAAACGGGTGTACCTTCTTTTGACCATGACTGTACATCCTGACTAATACAGATCCAGATCAGCCCCATTTTTGTTTTTTATTTTTAGTGAGTCTGAACTTGACAGAGATAAATTTTGTTTTCCACAGGTCTTACTGTGTGTCTGTCTGTATATGTTCTCAGTAATCCAGGTCATTGTAATCTAAGTTGCTTGGAAAGAAAAATGACTAGTGTTCTTAAAGTTGCTTGAAGACTTTAAGAGACTATGGAGACTAGTGGGAGAACTTGAAAAGGATAAAGCCATTGACCACCCTACATACCACTGTCTGTGGCCAGGGGATGCTGTTTATATGAACTTCCAAAGATCCACAAAGAAGGAGACCTATTGTTAGCAGCAACCTACAACATTTCCAAGAACACAGCCCATCACATCAAAAACTCCACGGACTTCACCAACACGGTCCAGAAACCTTTCTCGGATCCAGATGAAACCATAGTGTCCTTTAATGTGGTCTCACTTTCACTTGCATACCTACAACTGAGGCAGTGGAGAAAGAAAACAACTACAGCAAGAAAGCTCCTAAGAAACAGAACCAACTTTGCCCTGATCAGGGACAGCAGCTAGCCACTGGTACAGATACGTAGATGACACGTGTCAAATGTCCAAATTATGACTTAATATATGTGACATGCTCTACAAAATGATACATTTTCTAAATCCTATTGCAATTTTGTGCTATCCTGCTTACAGGGACTATTTTAACAGAACTGTTACACTGTCACCTAATGTACTTTCAATGTCTTTAAGCAAAAAGAAAAGTGCCAGTATCTTAAATAGGTCTCCTGAAACAAGAAAAGAGCCCAAAGTTTTTCCATTACCCTTTGCAAAGAAAAATCACTATTTAGAGGTGATAAGAAAAGGGCAATTGCAGTAATTACAATGAGTGTAGCAGTGATGCACAGTGTTTTTCTTTGTACTTCCCCTTTGGCAGTTTAGGTTGTTAAGAAGAGAGACTTCTTAACAAACTGAATAAACCAGTCCAAAGTCTTTGTATTTTACTCACAGTAAAAAAGCACAAGCTATAGTTTTCAGTTAGCTTTGATGAAGCTGAACTGAATTTCTAAGCAGTTGAATGAGTGTAGTTTTCAGCTTTTGTAAAGTCCATAGGTTTTCTAATCACTTTTCTTAGAAAAGGCGCAATGCGGGCAATCACAAGCTCAATTTCAGTGCAGTTTTTATTTGTTTGTTTTTTTACTGATTAAACAATGCAGTGAGTTTTCCACACATACTACAATTAACAAAAAACTAATTTCAACTCTAGACCGGCACAAGGCTTTTTAAAAACATTATTTGTACACAGGGGAAATAAAAGGAGACACATTGTGTTTCTTGATCACTGTGAGCCCACACAGTCAGGGCATAGTGACAGCATGATGAGTGTTAGTGGCCAGTGTGTAGGATGACGTTCCTGAGCAATGGCTGTTGTCAGGAGTTGTTGGCTGTTGGAGGGAAAAAATAAAAAATGGGTAGTTACTGTAAACAAACAGAAGGTGACTCATGTGGGGGGGCTAAATGAGACTGTTTTAAATTGAGGAGGAAATTAACAGTGTGGCACTGTTAAAACAGAAAGTAAATCGTTTTAGGAATGATGTTGCAGTGAATGTTGTCTTTGACTGATTTAAACTTCTTGCCTCCTTGCAAACTGCCTCTCCAAGGAAAATGGGAAGGCAGAGATGAGCTAGAACTTCAAATAAAGGAACATGAGTCAATTATTTACTGTCTTGCAGCACCCTAACAGCATTTGTGATTTTTCCTGTTCCACTGACAAAACCTGGAGCTACAGACGGAGGATATTAATGACTAACTCTCTTGCTTTCCTTGTATAGTCATATTTTTTAAAATGCTACCATAGTTTAAATTTCACATGAGGCTAGTCATAGTATCTTTTTTATTGGGCCTAGAAAATACAAATATTGTACCTTGTTATATTATGCATGGAGCGTGAAAATGTCCTACAGTAATTGGCTTGTTAATTTTGCTCGGCTACAGCTAAACCTGCAAGCCAGCAAAGAGCCCATTTAAATGAGAAAAATGTGTCCACTATTTCCAGGCATCTGACATTGTGGAACGTATGCAATAAATAAAGGAAGGGTGCTACCCTTCTTAATGCTTTAGAACTGGAGTGGTGAACCACACGTTAAAGAAAAGTAACAAAACAGATGGCAAAGTTGATTTAAAGCCCTGATACTTAAGCAAGATTGGGGAATCAATACCAACTGTCACGAACTGGCTCAAAGTAGGTGACTAGTTTTCAGACAAGTGGGAGGTGGGTATTTATGCACCAATTCCACTGGGCCAAAAAGCAACCATAAACTGCCTGGAAGTCAGGAGAAATGCTCCCAAGACATTGTCTTCAACCACACTGACTGCCAAATTAAAAAGACTTTGGCCAATTATACCACCTAATGTGGCTATACTCACTCAAAAAGACAAGTCAAATCTTGAATACATGGATTTGAGAGCAAAAGAGAGCATGGATTCGAGAGCTGTTGCTGCTGTCTTCCAGCGTCAACCACAGAGTTAATTAATGTTACCAATCCAAATTAATGCCATTTTGTGTGGAACTCCATTGAATATTGGTCACAATGTTAGCATTATGTAGCACTGTCACAATAGCTCAAATTTTAATCTTAACAATGGATTAAAAGATCCTGGATAAGCCCCCATTTATCATGAACTGGGCCAAAACTGGTGACAGGCAGGTAGGCCACAGAAGATGGCTACTTAAATTAAAGATTATTTATTAAATATAAACTAAACAAAAGACAAAACGCTCAGCTGTTTGATGCCAGGTGTAGCGAGAGAGACTGAACAGTTCATCTGGTCCAGTTTTTATAGCCTGCAAGACACAGGTGACCTGCATTCACTGATGATCCTCCCATTATCAGTAACAACAGGCCAGGGCTTTTTCGACAGTGGGAGTGTGGTCTCATTGCATTGAATCTGTTATTAGTTCTGTACATCAAGGCAAAAATAAGTGTGGAAATATGCCCCATTCAACTGAAATATCGACACCTTAGCGCAGGGGTGTCCAAACTTTTTTCACTGAGGGCCACATACATAAAAATATAGGAGGGGCTGGGCCACTTACTAGAAATTAGGTATATAACCTTAACTTTAGTGTATTAAAGTTAGAAAAATCACTTAAAAGTGGTCGAATATGTTATATTGCTGAATATAATTAAAGACAAAACTGCCTTCATCACAGCTTTCCATAAATGGATCTTTATTGATTTATTCAGAAAAAGCTTTGGTAGCTCATTCTCAGAACAGCAGCCTCAGATTTCTTCTTAGACAGAAGATTTACAGTACAGAGAAAAAAAACAATAAAGGGGAAAATGGGACGGGTACATTTCAAGTTTGTTATTTAAGTTATTAGGCTTAGCAACACAACTATTAACATTTGTTTGAAACCGTTATCAACATTAACAGACTGAACTGGACTTAATAACAGGAGTGCATATAATTTTAGTAAATTATTCTGGTGAGTATCAGCTGCGCTGGGTATGTAAGTCGGGCCATCCAGCTGCAGTGCTGATCATCTGAACAAATGTCACTTGATCAAGGAGCAAATCTGCATCAGATAAGATCAACTGACTTTGCGTGTGCAGTGTGTGTGCTGTGCACAGCGGTGTGTACTCTGTGTGTTAACAAGAAAAACGCACATAAGAAAGTGGTGTGCAAAAGCAGGTTAGTGACAGAAATGATGAGAATTATTGATATTTGAAGCATGTGTACCTGCATATTAACACACGGGTACGGTGGAATATATTTTTTACTCACCTAAAGCGCTCGTGCTCTAGTCCACTCCCCACAAAAAAATAGCAGCTGTGCGGTGTCTGTGGCATTGGTGCTCTCATCGCATGTGATGGAGTAAAAATCAAAAGTGCAGCTTTATCAGACAGTTGCAGTTTAATGTTGGCTGACAAGTCTTCAATGCGTCGCACAACTGTATTTCTGGACATGCTGACGCACATTATTTCGGTGACTTTAACGAGGCCGTGTTTTATGAGGTCTCCATCTGAAAAAGGCTTGCCATGTCTTGCGATGAGTTGGGGGACCTCATAACTGGCTATTGGAGCCTTTTCCTGGACCTTTTGAGCACGGAAAAAATACTGTTGCTGACCCTGCAGGAGAGCTACCCTTTGCTTTAATTTCTGCTCTCGCTCAGCACCAGTGTAGGATGCATAGGCCTCATGTTTGGTTTCATAATGACGTCGTACATTATACTCTTTCATAACTGCCACAGTTTCAGTGCAGATCAAACAGACACACCTCCCCTTGAATTCTTTGAAGAAATATTCACTCTCCCACCATGTCTGAAATTTTCTGCATTCACTTTCAACCTTTCGCTTCTTTGGTTCTGTCCTTTTTGGTGGAGCAACTGCCTTGATCAACAGTAGCTCCCCCTGGTGTTAAAACTAAGAAGTGCAATACACTCAAGCAAAAGTTGAAGTGCGAGCCATATTCTATTCTATTTATAAAATTACTTGCGGGCCAATTAAAAATGGATCGCGGGCCGCAGTTGGCCCGCGGGCTGGATTTTGGACACCCCTGCCTTAGTGGAAGATGCTGAAGCTTTGCTTGCTAGCTAGTTTTCGAGCCTGCACTTAGTATTAACATTGCATTTGTCAGTGCTTAGAAAGATAAACTAGCTTTTCACACCAAAGTGAAAAATTCTGATAAACCGTGCATATGGTACATGTTTCATTATTCATTTTTAGCTTTCACTGTAATGTGCTGCTTGCATGATAAAGTACCAGGTCCTCTGTTTGTGTTTTGCAGCTACAAAGCATCCACTATGACCACATCATGTAGCTCTAATTTGACACATCCCTGGAAATGTTTTATGCCATGCTATTTACTATTTGTGAAAGTTTGCATTTTTTCACACTCTTGTTATTTTATTATGTGTAATTCTTACTTTTGGTTTTATCTGCCACTGCGACCCGATGATTTATTTCGTTGCCCCATGCAGCTGCAGCAAAGCTTTATTATTTATCTGAAAGAAATTCTTGTGTGGCTTGTAATACAAAAAAGTCATTTTTATGAGGAAAAATCTATTTTTCTCAAACTGCTGTTGATCTTTTTGTTACCCTGGGGAGAAGTGATGAAAAGTCTCATAGTGATAGCTGTGTGTATTTTTCCATCATTTCTCTAAGTGACTAAGAGTTTAGGAGTTCCCCAGTAACCATTTAGGATGCCAAAACAATACTGAACATCCCCAAAAGCAGATATTGTAGATGCATTTTTCATGAGTCGTTGAACATCAAAGAATGGATCAAGATAAAACATGTATATTTTGCAACAGTGCAGATCACCACTGGTGACAAGTGAACCACTCCCTTTTTACTCTTCATCACAAATCAGAAATAATGTAACCCTCTCAGAAACTGAACATCTTTCATTAATCTGACATTTCACATCCACCACAAATAAAATGTTATTGATTTTCCATGGGTGTGCTGATGCTGCTTTATACTGTTCTGTGCCAGCCTAATGAGATTGACATGAGCTTTATGTGGCCAAACAGCCAACTAGGGGGCAAAATAAATCTGACAATAGGATATTAGTCATTTTATTGCCCTAAAAAGAGGGCAAAAGTGGAGGAAATTAAAGTATAAGATCTAAGTACAGGATTGTAAACCACAAACCTTGTTACTTTTCTGGCAGCTCACCTGGTGGATGCCAGAGGTCCAAATCCATTCGATGAGACGAACAGGAACACTTTCAGTTGTTTGTCTTTCACAGAGAATCCATTACAAAGTTCTCACTCCCTTGGTTTACAGTGCGTTTTACTTGTACCCCATAAATCACACCTCTGTCTAGGGCGTCTCCCTACTGTGTTCTTCCATATTGTACCACACTGGTTTAACAATGTGTCAGACACAAACCCATCATGTACTGCACAGGGTGATGACGGTAACAAAAAAGCTATTTAAAAATCAGCAACTAATTAGTGCTTTTAAACATTTTGTGGCAAGTGTGAAGGAAACGTTCAGCATCAATTCATCCAGGGGAAGAAAAATGTAACAAATGGAAAATAAAAGGAAACATTCAATGGAAAGGAAGATGAAAAGAAATGGCAATAGATCACTATGCTGGATGTCTTTTTAGAGGGATATATTCTCTCTCTCAATCTGTCTGTTTATCCATCTGTCAGACAGAAACACATGGAAAAATATAAATTTACTAATACATATTTTGATGTGTTATTGTAGATAAAATCATCTTTTTCTGAAAAATTACAGTGATATAAGCAGTAAGGAATCCATAATTACATTCCAGTTTTTTAATGTTTCCCGTATTACGACTTTACCCACATAAAAGGTCCAAATGCTTTTTATTTTTATTTTGCAATAGGGAACAATTTTCAGGCTCTGGTTGTAGTATCACTTTTCACATAACACATCTATATTAGAGCTCCAGGAAGGAACCTGTTGTCACCTTCTAAGAAAAACTACTACCTATGTTAATAATAAAAAACTTCTACTTAATAAATATTTTCCACATTCATTTCTATATAACTTCTGCAGAGACCGTATGTACTTTTAAAATGTTAAAAAGACCACTGGAATCGTAATGCTTCTTTCACTGTTCAGTGTCACTAGGTATTCAAGTTCAAAGGGGGGTCCCAAAGCAACATTGCTTTTAATTGGTGCAATCTGGTTAATCATAATGTCACCTATAATTTTGCCCATTCTTTGAGGATACCAATTCATAGTTGAAGGAAAGCAGCAGGGGGTTATGAATTTTGCTGCATGGATGAGGACGGGCCAACATTATTTGTGATTTGCTCAAATCACCTGTCGTACCAGCCTCACTCTCTCTCACAGACAGATACAAACATTCAGCCAAACTTAAAGCTATTTTTCAAGATACTATCAACACAGAGTTCTCATTATTAAACGCAGAAGAACATTTTGAGGGACCTGTGTCAAATACTGCTGTCCAAGGTGCAAAGTTTCCTCTGCCTTGTTTAACTTTCACAAAACGGTGTGCAGAAAGGAAAACAGCTCCTCAGCCCAACTTTCTCCTGACATTCTAATGAGGACAGTGAATTCGGATGAGTAAGAATCTAATTTCAGAATCACCGGCAATCCACCATCTCACTGACTACAATTTGCTGCCTCGCATACTTTGCGCCTGCAGGGTGGAGATTAAATGCGAAATTATTGGACATCTGTCATATTAACGAAAGTTGAAATGTCCCTGGGTCTTTTGAGACTGAGGGAAACGATATTACAATGACATGACAAAATGAAGGCAGGTGAGGCACTCTTTGATTCTGTCAGAGCTGAGATATCAGAAGTATTAAATCTGATATTTTACAGAAAATCCTTCCTTTCTCTCCTTTTGTTTCTGCATCGACATCTTTCAGTCTCGCTCAGTCTCGCTCCAGTCCATGATATTCTTCTTCTCTCCGTCCTTTGTTTCTCTTTTTCAGTCTTGTTAATTCTGTCATAAATCATCCTGTGGCAGTGACAGAATTTGATTGTGATCTTGCAGTTTCCTTGTTTGATAGTGTCTCTTGCTTGATTTAGTCCTTTTCACTGAACATACATCAAGCCTTCCTTCTCAGCAAGTGCTGACTGTGAGCTTTTTAATAGACCCTGGTAAAAAGTTCTCTTTGAATGGAGAAGGAGCTGCATGGGTTTTAACAAATATGCACTTCCTTCACAGTCTTTCTTTTGATTTCCTTCCTCATTTACTCAGGGCTGTTGATCATGCTTTACTCTGATGTTCAGGGCCTGCATGGAGGATCTGCAAGCTGATTAATTACATCTCTTACAGGCTCTGCCTCAAGGGGTACTGGAATAGTCAGCTCAGGATGAGCTTGATTTAAGCTCTAACAGCATTTTACCCATGATGCCAGGAGGAAGGTCAGAGCAAGTCCACAGAGGCGGCGAGCAGGAGGACAAGGGACTTAACACCAGATGATGGATGCCAGTGGTAATTCAACATTCCCTCAAGGACAAGAAACCTGGCTGTAAAGTAAAAGAAAATAAGTAAATACACATTACCTAATGAGATAGACACATCAAGTCTTCAACTTTGAACTTTGCTGGCATTAAAGCTCTAAAGGAGTGAAAAGTATTAAGTTTAATTGCAGACAGGTATTGCCCAGAGTGCAGTTCAAAGAACTGGCTGTGCCAAATAAAAGGACTGCGAACAGTCAGGTTAATCTTAGTTTCTTTTAAATTCTTTGTTACCAAAACCCCCCAAAAAACCTTTACATGGGAGTATGAAGGGCAATTGAAAAGAACTGCGGGACCAAAGTGGGGCCCACAGGGCATCAGTCAAATGATCATATATTATACATTCACACTGCAGGTTATATTAAACCCAGGAGATGTTATGACCACTGATCTTATTCTGTGGTAGCCTAAAAATATTATAATTAAATGAATTACTTTATCAACAAGGACATTTTCATTGTGACTCTCATTTTTAATGAAATATTTTCCTGCCACTTATTCTATATATTTTTCATTATCTATTGACAAAAATCTTATCCCTTACAGAGAGAGACACTAAAACACATCTGCAGTGGTTCCACTATGAGATCCTTCTGTCTGAAAGGAGCCTTTGTCTGCATTTGTAAAGGAAGGGGGTCTGCATATTTAATCTGTTTCTTTTCTTTTGCATTCAGCAGGGAGGTGAAACCTCCTTTAAACGAAGTTCGTGAGGGTTCATTGTGTAATTCACCTTGATAAGAAATGATTTATTTGGATGCATACATACTACAAGTTTCAAATAGCTCTTGAAGAAATAAGATAGCTGAGTTTATACCTACTAAAGGGAAGGAGTGCACAGACAATTCATCATTATTGTGACACACAAAGAAGAAAATGTGAAGGGGCGCAGAGCCACACTGATGAAACTGATGGAAAAGCCTAAATATAATCAAGAATTGTTTGCCTTTCTACTGGTTGTTGTTTTACATTTTATTAAGAATCATAAGTCAAATGTGCATTTTATTTTGTATTACATTTTTTTCTGTGTTTGATGCTCTGTGAATTAGACCGTGGTGTTGCTGCCAGTAAGTTGAGAAATAAACCTGCATTTAGCAACATTATTTTGTTTCTAAATAGCAAAGAGAGCGTTTTAATTGCTAGGTTCAGACGTCTTAGGAGCTTAAAAACCAATCAGTATCCTACTTCAGCTGCCCTGGAAAGCTGCTCCATCACCCACCCTCAGTTTTTCCTCTCGCTTCTCAGTATGTTTGACAGCAACCAAACAACATTAGTTCTTGAGAATAATTCTGACTTCATAATGAAAGCACATCCATTGTATCAAAGTGGACCCATTTCCAAGATTTTCAGGGGTTTTGTAATACAGCTACATTACCGATGTTGATCTTACTGCCTCACCTAACAAAAGCTCCAGCACCACCACAGTGTTTTAAGGCCCGAGTTTTACGTATTTATTTATATTAATGCCTTAAAATATCAAGTGTGAGAGAAAAAAACTCATATAGAGAAGTGTGCAAAAGTCTTGAGCCAACTCTCTTTTCTTTGCTTTCTACATTTTGCTCTGAGAATGATAGATGGTAGCTACTGAAACATCTAAACAGACATTGAAACACAGTGTTAAAGGCAAAAGCAAAATTTCTACAATTATTACAAGTTTGAAAGTCAATATTGGTGTGACCAGCTTTTTTGTTTACTGTTGACTGAATTCTCATAGGCAAGCATTTTTGTAATTTCTTTAAGTAGTCTTCGGGAATAGTTCTCATGGACATTTCAAAGCTCTTCTTTGGATGTTGGCTGCCTTTTGTTCTTTCTTCTGCAAAGATGAGCCAACACTGCTTCAAAGAAAGTGAGGTCTGGGCTCTGGAAAGGACAATCAGTGAGTGACGGTGTACCATTGTATGTTTTTTTCTGTCCAGGTATGCTTTTGCTGCTTTGAATCATTGTCATTGTGTACTACTCACGCTTTCCAGATGGTATTGTGTGGTGAATGAAAATTAGATTGCACTTGTATGTATTCATAATTTAATCACTTTTTGACTGACCGAAATGTAACCCCAAACCATGACACAGCCTCCACTGTGTTTTATAGACCCCTCTCCTGACTTTCTGCTTACATATTGATGACAAGTTCCTCGCTTTTCTTCATTACAAAAAACAGAATAGAAACAGGTCTCCATTTAGTCCATATCTAATGAAGATTCATTACAGAAGAAGCATCAATTGAAGGGCGCCTGATGCATCTCTCAGGCCTTTGCTAGATTTTTGCCCATTTCTTAAGAACACGACTTTCAAATACCATTCATCTGCTGTAGATGGCTTTTTAGGCCTGCCACTTATTGTGCTCCCTTTGTCTGTTTTCCAGAGGAAGCACACACAGACACACACACACACACACACACACACACACACACACACACACACACACACACACACACACCATGCCGAGGTATGCCAGGTAATAGCTTTTTGGGAATCACATTCTTGGTGCAAAACTTTGATATCTTAGATATTTTCATAGATTCAGCTAAAGACATGGACAATGTTGTTTTATGACAGGCTAGTAGTAACAAAGTGCCTAAAGATACAATCTACAATTGTTTTTCTTGTTAACTTGTCTGTTCTGTGTGGGCAGAACTCTTTTCAACCCTAGATTTAGGAGTCTTTTGTCAGTGTGAAGTCACTTAACAGAAAAGCTAAAAAAAAAAAAAACCCCGAAACAAACAGAAATGCTGATTCCTCTAAAACTATTCTGGTGGATCAAAAATAAGTGAAAAAGCAGCCGATGTCCAAAGAAAATCTTTGAAAACCCTTCAGAAAATCTCGAGAACTATTACTTAAAAACATTACTAGGAAATCTGGCACCTTGGAAGCAAAATATATAAAGAAAATTCAACTTTAGCCTTTTGCAGAGGACTGTACATGCCTAATAATTAGCTAAAACTGAAACAAAGAAGGTGTTTACCCTTTGATATGTATTTTACATTTCACTGCACATTTAATTGTTAATTTGCAAATCGATAGGGGAAATCAAATGGATAGTTTGAGGGTTTTTCAGTTAATAATAATCATCAAGGAAATTTTCGAGTTTGCAGACATGAACAAACGGGTAAATTTCTCAAGCATGGAATCACATCCATCCATTTTCTGATTCAGAGGGGACGCACACTGGGCCAAGTTATTCAGTGTTAGACGTGTGCCAGTGGAAACCCATGAATATTCTCTGCATGTGAGCCTAGCTAATAGGCCCTTCCTGGAATTCAGATGGCTACTGTAAATTACTCTCTGATCAAATTCATCATCGCAACTGTGCCCCAGAATCAACGTAATGGCACATGTGACACTGTATTTAATCACTGCGCTTTATTTTTTGTTTATTTATGAAACAATAAAAGCCATGAGTCGTTAATTCCACAGAATAAAGATCATTTGTTTGATGATTAGTACTTGTGTATACTGGGGTCATGAGAGACAAAGAATCTCGGCAGCACAATGTCATTAAGATTTTATCGAGGATTAAGCCTCCGCCTCCTTTTTACTATCAGTTCATTCTCTCACTCGCTTTGCTTATTTCCTGAAAGACAGAGACAGAGAAAGATAGAGCTTTACAATGCCTTCATTGTCCAATTAAAAAGGTATTTAGGGTTTTTATTTCAGCCCCGCTGACACCTTTACCACCACCCACAAAGGGAACACCCTAAAATAAACATAAATAATTTGCAAATTACCCATCTGTCAGCTCACATTGTTCATGTTTTCAATTTAAAACTCCTCAAAGACTTCCACATCCCTCACTGTCAAATCATTTTCAGAGCCAACTGTACTCTAAACAGTCTTTCAAAATGTATTCCACCACAGAGGAATTGTTGGCGGCGGTGGCCACAAACGTGGGCATGTATTTACATTAGAGTAAAGCATATTTCCTCCAGCCTCAGGTCAGACCTATCAGACCTCTAGCTAACACTATGGAAAACAGTCAGGGTGGAGTAGCCAGCCTGCTGCTTCACCAACAAAGGCAGTTAAGCTTCCCTGCTGGCTCTGTGCAACTCCAGCTGTTGGGCGGGGGGAGGGGGGGAGTTGAACAAGACAAGGCTCTTTTAAGCCTGCCATCTGGGGTGAGCTGGGTAGAGGTGCAGGGTGAGTAAGGTGTGTGACTGGAATTCTAGGGAGCTGTAGTGTTTGAGTAAAAACTAATAAAAAAAAGTTATGAATCACAGATTTGCAGAGGGAGGAATGTAAATGGTGGGGAGCCACAAATATACACTGTTCAAAAAACAAAATTAATGTATATCTTGCAGGATATCTATAGTGATGTGGACTGTGTAATGCATTAAGAATGAAAGGATGCCACATCAATTGATGGAAATTAAAATGATTAACCTATAGATGACTAAATTCAAAGATATCCTGAAAATCAAAGTGAAGAAATGATGCGGCAGGCCAGTGCATTTTGCTGAAAATTCATTGCAGAAACTAAACACAGTACTTTGTGGTTTGTATGGCCCCCAAGTGCTTGTTTGTGGGAGATCCTCCTAATGAGATGATAGATAGTGTCCTCTGGGATCTCCTCCCAGATCTAGACCAGGGCATGACTGCGCTCCTCGACAGTCTAAGCTTAAACACAATGTCCCAAAGGTGTTCTTTTGGATTTAGGTCGGGTGAGTATCTGGGCCAGTCAATGGTAACAATTCCTTCATCCTCCAGAAACTGTCTGCACACTGTCGCTACACGAGGCCAGGACGTACTCCACCAGAGTATGGCCTGACATCTGACAATGGATCCAAGGATTTTATCTCAATCCCTAATGCCAGGCGGGGTGTTATCACCTAGCCTGTAGAGAGCTGTGTTTTCTGCAGGGGTATGCCTCTCCAGACCATCCCTGACCTACCAACAAACAGCTGAACAATGTTACAGGCAGCATAAGGTTCTTCGTGGCTTCTCCATACCCTTCACATCTGTCACGTGCTCAGGCTGAACCTGCTCTCAACCAGTGGTGGACCTGCTAATCCTGGTATTCATAGGGCGACTGTGGCTCAGGGGGTTGGGAATCGCATCTGTAACCGGAAGGTCGCCGGTTCGATCCCTGGGCTCTCAAGTGTCCTTGGGCAAGACACTTTACCCTACTTGCCTACTGGTGTTGGCCAGAGGGGCCGATGGCGCGATATGGCAGCCTCGCTTCTGTCAGTCTGCCCCAGGGCAGCTGTGGCTACAACTGTAGCTTGCCTCCACCAGTGTATGAATGTGAGAGTGAATGAATAGTGGTATTGTAAAGCGCTTTGGGTGCCTTGAAAAGCGCTATATAAATCCAATCCATTATTATTATTCTGTGGCAAATGCCAATCAGTCTCCATGGTGCTTGGCAGTGAGCATAGGGCCCATTAGAGGATGCTGGGCCCTCAGGCCTCCCTTTCGAAGTCTCTTTCTGATTATTTGGTTAGAGACACTCACATCATTGGCCTGCTGGAGGTCATATTGTAGGGCTCTGACAGTACTCATCGTTGTTCTCCTTGCACAAAAGCAAGTACTGGTTCTGCTGATGGGTTAAAGGCCTTCCACAGCCCTGTCCAGCTCTTCTAGAGTAACTATCTGCTTTTTGAATCTCCTCCATGCTTTTGAGACTGTGCTGAGAGGCAGATAACCTTCAGGCAATGGCATATTGATGAGCCGTCTCGAAGAAGTTGGACTACCTGTGTAACCTCTGTAGCGTCCAAGTGTCATCTCATGCACACACTGACCCTTGCCGAATGCAACACTAGTGAAAAAAACAGGCCAAAAAAATGAGGAAGGAAGAATGTGTGTGGCCTTCACCTTTAAAAGCATTCCTGTTTTGGGAGTTGTCTCATTGTTGTTAACTCATTCTTGATTTCATTCCTCGGCTACTAAGCTCACAAAGTTAATAGTTTAACTGACTTGCTGCTATAATCAATACAGAGCATACACATATTTATTGCAAGATGCAAACACAATCCATTTGAGGTTTACAGAAAACTGAAATGTAAGCAGGAAAATGTCTTTGGGATGTTTACGAGTCTTGAGTTTTTTAGTTTGTTCCTCAAGTTCAGCTTTCCTCTAGCTTACAGTCAATTAGCCAGCTTCATTCAGACAAGTCATTCTGTTTCAGTCTCCAGTCAGTTTCATTTCCAAAGTGCTCTTGAATTAAAAAAAAAAAAAGAAGAAGTTGTCCAGTATGGACGATGTGAACTCAGGTAAAATGAAAGAAAAGGGTCTCCTCCTCCAGCAAAAGAAAAAACTCAGAGCAACTCCCTGGAGTAATGAGGTGTTCAGGGCAGGCTCATCATCTTCTTCATCAAGGAGAGTCCCAGTCGATGGGCATTTCCTTGAAATCACAAAAACTCAGTGTGTATAAAACAGGTATATTAATGCATTAAATCAAGAAATATGATTTCTTAATGGCCAGTCATTAAAGATATTATTAACAATTACATTTATAAATTACACGCTAATGTGTACTAATTTAGGAGTACAATTTATAAATGATGAATTAAGCATTTACTAACACATTTCTAATGCTTAAATAGTGTGTAGTGTCATACTGCTTTTGATAAATCTAGTTTATTTTGAAAGGTGGGAGTATAGAGCAGTAGTTCTGTGTCAGTTTCTGAAAACGTTATTGCTAAAAAGTCAAAATTAATTAATTAGTGTGGCACTTTATTACAGGGACGGCACAAAGGACAAATGCAGTGCTCTTTAGTTTCTCTTAGTGAGAACACAGCCACAAACACAGAGCACACAGAAAAATGGATGGGAAAGGAGAAAAAAACAAAAAACACTTGACCACAAGCCAAAACAATCACACCTGTGCCTCAGAGGCCCCCAGATCCACCAAACATATTCCAGCCGCATGCAGTGAGAAAATCTAATGTGCTGGGTAAATGAAAAGTCACAAGACAATTATTATGACCCCCTGCTGCACTTTAACAGTTAGGCTGTGAACTAGTGAGCTTCGGTCCTTCCACACCTTACCTTTTTGAGTTTGACGAAATGAGCTCTGCTGAGATTAGCCATTAGTTCAGTTCATCACCGTCTCGGGAGGTTCCAAGCAAACTCCTGCGGGGTTTGATCTGTGATGTGAAACCACATCGTTTTGTGTAGTGATTTCATACTCATTACAGGTTCTGACCAAGGATTTTTAATATCATAACTACTGTTAAACCTTTCCATTAAGAAAAATACTCCCTGATCTGTAAGTTTGAAACCGTGCAAGGTCAATTGGTAACCATGGTAACATGTATTACACATAGGCAAAGACCAAATAGTATGGTGTTGCTTAACATCCAGACCTTTCGCTTGGGTTGTTTAGTATTTCAGATATTATATGGTGTCATTAGCACTTACAGCTCTTTATGAGAAGAGAAACAATGTGGCGGCTAAAAACAAGTCGTGCATCATTACTTCTACCGAGGAATTTATGTTTTTGGTCGCGTCTGCGTGCATGCATGCCATTCTGTCTGTCTGTAAATTTGATAGCTCGAAAAGTTTTGATTGAATTCTGATAAAACTTTGTAGGGGGTAGCCTGGGGTCATGGTAACAATCCATTAAAATCTGGCTTATATCCACCAAGGTCTTCAAGGTCATCTCAATGATTTATTGGTTGAAAATGGACAAAAAGTGTGGTGTGCATTGTTAACATAAGGAAAGTACTGTATGGAGATTTAAAATATCATGTCAAATTTGACCTCTGACCTCTCCTTCAAGGTCAATAGACTGTCTGAAGGTCATCATGATAATAATGCTGTATAGAGATATTTAAAACCATGTTTCTTGCTGCCATTGTTGATCTGCCAACATGTAGGCACTACAAACATATACAGCACATATGTAACACACTGTAAACTGTGAAGCTACATTAACCCAAGTTAGCTTTGATGTTTCTGTCCTCCTTCTCTCCTTTAATATCCACTTTAAGTTTGACTTTTTGCTAGGATTTGAAATTTAGCATTGCAGCTGCAAATAAGCAGAAAAATAGGAGCAGAAGAAAATAAAGATATGTTAACCTATGCTAAGGTGTTATTTGCCCTTTTGATTTCAGTTGTTTTTAAACCTGATCGTTTTGTATGATATATTTAAAATGAAAAAGAAAAGAAATGGTCAGATTTCGAAGAGTCACTGTAAAGTGTAAGTAAAGTAAAGTGTAGTTACTTTAGTCTGCAGGTGCTTTTCTTGGATTAGTCTGAATAATTCACAACCTTTGCCAAGTGAATTGTTTTGTAAAGGTTATGCTTGTAGAGAACAGATTGTACACAAATGCCACAGGGGAGCAGAATTGACATGACTGCAAGAGGAATGACATTAACTGGACTCAAACTTGCTCAGTGTGGTCCGGAGAGTCCTCATTTCGTTCAGTGTTACAAAGTCACAGTTTCATTCACATCCGTGAATCTGATTAAGGATTTATCTCTAATACCTAACTGCAGATGCAAATTCCTGAATAATAAACTCAAGGTCTATGACAATAACATTATCATTGATGGTAACTTCTTGGCAAATTCTCCTAACAATTTAGTGCGTCTCTTCTGTTCTTTCACCTGAGCAATCTGCTAAAAGTAACAGTGCAATTGAAAAACAACAAGACAAAGGAAGGACAAAAATAGAAGCATCTATCTGTCGCTTCTGCAAGCCGACCCATATTTCCAGAGATCTCCTCACAGTATGTCTCATCCCTCTCACCCCCTCGGGGTGACCCGGGAACAATTTGTCAAGCTATTTTTCCACGTCATAGACTCCAAGAGCTATAATTTGCCCCGACAGCAGAGAAGTGCACTGACAGGCTAGTATATCCATGTGTTGAGATTTGCAGTTGGGCCAGGTGAGAGCTGAAATGCTTGTACACGCGGTATACTGGGTATTTGGCCTGGAGAAATTGGCTGGTAAATTCTACCCAAAGCTCCAGAAACAGACTAGCGGGGCTCATTCAGTGCAAGAACAGCTGTGACAAAAGCTCACAGCTGCTATGTTCAGGAATCTCACTAAGTACGTGTGAGTCTGTTGTCATAGGCTAATACTACAGAAGACACTAAAGGACAAGCAGTCAGTATTGGACTTTTTTCACTTTACCTCTACTGTCAGATGAATTTTCTAAAAATATGTGATTGTAAGTTTGTACAGGTCCCTTTTTCCCTACTTTCTGCTATCATCATAATCACAGAAATACCAGTGTGAATAAGATGATAGGTGGTAGTAAAATCGGCCAGTAATCATCATTCATTTGAATCATTATGATGAATTACTAAATTTTAAGATAAATTATCTCTACAAAAGGCCCCATTAGACCATCATAGGTTATGTAAGATATGCGTAGCGGCTTAAAAGATTCAAAGTCAGTATTTCAAGAAATCTTTATTGTATCATTATTATGAATACAGAGGTTTTTCATATATAGAGAAGGTGATCCCCCTAACTCTGAAAATATATCAAAATATTTAACACAGATGGAAGACTGTTTGTGGCCACTGGGGAACATATGAATACATTAGTGTAACAAAGAAAATACAAAATAAACAACAACAATAATAGCAAAGCTTATTTCTTTTTAGAGCATTATTAGTTATGTAGTTAGTGTATCTTACTGTTGTATAGTTATAAAATGAAAACGTTATGCTTTTCTTTAACATAATTTCCAGCTTTTATCCAAAGTATAATCCACATACAAGCTTATTTAGGAGGATCCTTTAATTATTGCATCAGGTAATTTTCAGTAATTTCAAGTAAACATTATTTTTTTAGAGGGATTTATATGATGAAAGCAATCGTGGTCATTTTGACCACAATATAGAACAATTGAAATCAAGACACAAAAAACAACTTAGCAGCCCGGAGACAGAATCTCTCCAGCATGTCCTGGGTCTGCCCCGGGTCTTGTTCCCTAAAGGTCATGCACCAAACACCTCACCTAGGAGGCTTGCTGGAAGCATCCTGGGCAGACACCTGTTCCACCTCAGCTGGCTCCTTATAGTGGGAAGGAGTAGTGGCTGTATTGTGAGCCCCTTTTAAGGGACCACTCTTCTTCTAGGATAGAGCCCAGACATCCTTTGGAGCAGAGGCGGAGCCAGACATTTGAAACACCTTAGCCCTAAAGGGTGGTATGTATGTGGGATTTTTTTTTTTTTTTTTTTTGGGGGGGGGGAGATTAATTGGCTCTGTTTTGACTTTTGTTCAAAAAAGAATGACTTCATAAAGGGAAAAATATATATCACATGTGCAGGACACCTGAAACTAGTTTTTTAATTAAGCAGCAAGGAAGAACAAGGTCAGGGCTGTATCAGGACACGAGGACTAAACCCCAATTCAACCAGACCCAGAACTGATCCAGAATTAAAACAGGACTACAACAGTTCAAAATCAGGACTACTTGGGATTTAACCAAGACAGAACCAGAATCAGAACTAGATGATAGTAGCACTAAAAATCATCATAGACCTGCACTACACTTATTTTTAATTCTACCAAAGTCCACTATTTAGATTGAGAAAAGTTTATATAATTATTTAGCCTTATTGTGCAAACAAGCCTGCATGACTTAATAAATATAGAATCTGAAAAATAACAAACCTAAAAAGAAACACTAGGTACGAGATACATGAGTACCTATGATACGGTGATACTTTTGGTAAACAACCATTTGGCTAACATGTGTGTCTCACCTGCTCTTGTTCCACCTCTGTTCTGTCCTCATTCTCCTCTCTCTCCCTCTCTGTTCCTCTCTCTCCCTCTTTGTGCTGACAATCATCAAATATACAGATATTTACAAACTCTTCAGATCAAAACACAAACACTTTTTTAATTGTAACATCAAATCAGACTAAATGTTTATTTTTTTAGATTGATAAATATAAAAAACATATTTGTTAACTTTAAGAGTAAAGAGAGAAACTATCTGTATTTCTTAATTGCAAATGGCACCAAATTGTATTCAAACTTGAGCCACACTTATGGAGCTCCACGATTCTTTTCCTGGTGTTTTGGTTGACATCTCTTGATTTTCCCATGTTACAGAAACAGGCTCTGTGTTTTGCCTTATATGCATCCACAGCTGTGCCACCAATTTACTCACATGGACTCTACTAACCTATCAGAAGCTTCTTCAGCTCAGAATGGAATCCTCTGGAGTTTTCTTATTAATTAACAAACTTAGTGTATATGTACTCCTAAATTTGATGAAAGTGATAATAAATAGACAGATCTCTCTCTCTTTATTCTGACATTTAACTAATTCAAAATATATTTCAATATTTATCTAAAGCAAAAGTTTACTCTAAATTGATGTTGTACAGTAAAAATGTTTTATGTTTTCTCCCTAAAGTGTATGTAAATATCTGGTTACAAATGTGAATATCCTGCTGTGTACTGAAATCCCTCTTGTTTTGCATAGAAATATACTGAACAACATACAAAGCATAATATATAAAATAACATTTACCTGAGTTTTTTCTTTGAAAGAAGCCTCTAATGTCCATTCTTATATTTCAGTACATAACTGAAACCGATTTAGTCGGGGAGGGTAAGAACTGAAAATGTGAAATAAACACACGTAAGCTAAGACTCTCTAAAAAAAAAATAGCATTTGTTCGGCTTTTCATTTCGCCATTTGTTGATTCACTCAAGGAGCAAGTAACGTAATATTGATCAAGTGATCAGTTTGATATCAATCTTTCGTGATGCACCGTCATATTTACATTATGGTACGAATGATTTGCTTTGGTACCTGGTCAAACTTAAGCTCTCCTTAGTATGGCTGGCTCCGTTTCTCCAACAGCGCACTCACAGGCAGCAGCTGCCCCGCCCCCTCGCTCAGTCGCTTAGTGCCTGAGCTCGGATCATACCAATATCAGGGGGGATTCACACACAGTCGTAAATTCCCACAGTCTGCACTATGTGCTTCGAATATTGCTTGCACTTTTTGTTTTATACAGTTGTCAGCCAGGCATCTAACTATGAAAAAATTACACTCCAAAAGACCCCGGGCTTCTGACAAAACAACCCGGGCTTAAGCCCAGTAAGCCACCCCCACGCTCCGCCCCTGCTTTGGAGGAAACTCATTTCTGCTGCTTGTGGTTTAACATTTTTTGGTCATTACCTACAGCTCATAACCATACGTTTGGGTAACAACATAGATTAATTTCTATAAATTGACAGCTTTACTTTCATACCCAGCTGTCTATCAGTCTAGCACTCTACTTTCCCCTCACTTGTGAACAAGAACCTGAGATACTGGAAGTGCTTCACTTGGGGAGCACTCATCCCTGACCCGGAGTGGACACTTCACTCTTTTCCAGCCTGAGAACCGTGGCCTCAGAATTGGAAGTGCTAATTCTCATTCCAGCTGCTTCATGCTCAGCTGCAAACCACCCCACTGCAAGCTGGAGGTCATGGCTCAATGAAGTCAAGAGAACCACATCATTTGCAAAAAGCAGGAGACGAGATGCTGAGTCCGACATCCTCCATCCCTTGGCTACAGCTAGAAATTCTGTCCATAAAAGTTTTGAAAAGAATCTTAATATAAGGGATAATGGACAGCCCTGACAGAGACCAGGAGAGGTCAAGGTTTTCACTTAACCAACTAAAATCAGCTAAAGCTGAACACACACAACAATCACTTATAGCATAGGCATTTGCCTTATGCTATGCTTAGGGCATGCTGGCTGTGCTACCTTCTTGTCTGCGTTTTGGGAGGAAGAATAACACCTTTTTTTGAGTAGATTGTCTAGCCGAGTGTTGGACAGTCACATCAGCTGGTGCAGTTTTCTTCACTTTCAGGAGAGTCATTGCTTCTTGGACTGGGCCCTGAAATGTAGCTGTATCAGCTCTCCTTTTCATCTGTGACCTGACCAGTTCTCCCCGAGACTCCATGTCTTGGGGAGATACAGTGATGTCTCCAATTTTCCAGTCTAGGAAGTTTCGCATCCAGATGATGAATGCCATAATTTTGTTCTTTAATGTGACAGAAACCTTAATTTGGGGTCCACGGCAAAAGTCAACTGAATAAAGTGCTTCACTTGTTAAAATTGCATTTCTATTATTTCTATTTTTTTTAATCACTAATCAAAGCAGAAACAGAAAACCACAATGTGACATCATTAGGAATAAACTGACAATTTCATAAAAATAAAAAAAAACACCTGTGCAATCTGACTAAAATATACATCTGGGATCTCTGCGAACCCTAGGCAGTTGTTGTGGAGATTCAGCTATATAAGGAAATGAGCAATGAACATAGCATAACCACAACAGTCTCATTCCCAGGGCTTCAAATCCTGTCATTTTGTCAAAGCTGCTAGCATCTAAAAAATATGCATAAGATGTCCTTTGGTGTCTGTGCTGTAATGCACCTGGTTTATGCAATAGTGAGATGGGTCTGCCTCTCAGCTCATCTCTTATGGATGCTTGTAGAGGACCCCTCGAGTAGCATGGTGAAAATTGATTTTCAATTTGCAAGTGTTACAACGGGACAATTTTTATCCAAACCATAATATTTTACCTTATCCAAGTAGTTTTTAGTGCCTAAACCTAACCATTAAAGTAAGAGCAAAACAGGCTTGTAATCATCATTCATGTAAGCAAGAAGCAAGAGAAAATGAAACAAATCAGCCAGTAAAAACCAAGGACACAAAGTTAAAAAAAAAAACAAATAAACTCCCAAACCACAGTTTGCTGGCTGATAAAGCTCTAACTGTGTTGTTCTTTAAAAGAGATTATCTTTTGGTGTCTAGTAATGCCAAGGCTGGTGCATGAAGACACACTGGTTAATCTCTGAGATGTGGCATTTGACAACAATTGGAGTATTCGATGCCCTGGGATTGGAACATGTTGTGGTAACATGTGAATCCATGTACAGTGGGGCAAAAAAGTATTTAGTCAGCCACCGATTGTGCAAGTTCCCCCACCTAAAATGATGACAGAGGTCAGTAATTTGCACCAGAGGTACACTTCAGCTGTGAGAGACAGAATGTGAAAAAAAAATCCATGAATTCACATGGTAGGATTTGTAAAGAATTTATTCGTAAATCAGGGTGGAAAATAAGTATTTGGTCACCTCAAACAAGGAAAATCTCTGGCTCTCACAGACCTGTAACGTCTTCTGTAAGAAGCTTTTCTGTCCCCCACTCGTTACCTGTATGAATGGCACCTGTTTGAACTCATCATCTGTATAAAAGACACCTGTCCACAGCCTCAAACAGTCAGACTCCAAACTCCGCCATGGCCAAGACCAAAGAGCTTTCGAAGGACACCAGGAAAAGTATTGTAGACCTGCACCAGACTGGGAAGAGTGAATCTACAATAGGCAAGCAGCTTGGTGTGAAAAAATCAACTGTGGGAGCAATCATCAGAAAATGGAAGACATACAAGACCACTGATAATCTCCCTCGATCTGGGGCTCCACGCAAGATCTCATCCCGTGGGGTCAAAATGATCATGAGAACGGTGAGCAAAGATCCCAGAACCACACGGGGGGACCTGGTGAATGACCTGCAGAGAGCTGGGACCAAAGTAACAAAGGTCACCATCAGTAACACACTACAACGGCAGGGAATCAAATCCCGCAGTGCCAGACGTGTTCCGCTGCTGAAGCCAGTGCATGTCCAGGCCCGTCTGAAGTTTGCCAGAGAGCACATGGATGATACAGCAGAGGATTGGGAGAATGTCATGTGGTCAGATGAAACCAAAGTAGAACTTTTTGGTATAAACTCAACTCGTCGTGTTTGGAGGAAGAAGAATACTGAGTTGCATCCCAAGAACACCATACCTACTGTGAAGCATGGGGGTGGAAACATCATGCTATGGGGCTGTTTTTCTGCCAAGGGGATAGGACGACTGATCCGTGTTAAGGACAGAATGAATGGGGCCATGTATCGTGAGATTTTGAGCCAAAACCTCCTTCCATCCGTGAGAACTTTGAAGATGAAACGAGGCTGGGTCTTCCAACATGACAATGATCCAAAACACACCGCCCGGGCAACAAAGGAGTGGCTCCGTAAGAAGCATTTGAAAGTCCTGGAGTGGCCTAGCCAGTCTCCAGACCTCAACCCCATAGAAAATCTGTGGCGGGAGTTGAAAGTCCGTGTTGCTCGGCGACAGCCCCAAAACATCACTGCTCTCGAGAAGATCTGCATGGAGGAATGGGCCAAAATACCAGCTACTGTGTGTGCAAACCTGGTAAAGACCTATAGTAAACGTTTGACCTCTGTTATTGCCAACAAAGGTTATGTTACAAAGTATTGAGTTGTATTTTTGTTATTGACCAAATACTTATTTTCCACCCTGATTTACAAATAAATTCTTTACAAATCCTACCATGTGGATTCATGGATTTTTTTTTCACATTCTGTCTCTCACAGTTGAAGTGTACCTCTGGTGCAAATTACTGACCATCATTTTAGGTGGGGGAACTTGCACAATCGGTGGCTGACTAAATACTTTTTTGCCCCACTGTAAATGCCACCCTCACCTTGCCTGGTTCAAAAATAAACCTACAAACAGTCCAGCATGTAATCTGCATATGGTTACTTTTCAGACTTAAAATCAGCTGCTGAGATCAAAAATGTGAAGCACAATTTTAGTAAAGGCCTGCTATTTTGATATATTTCCTTGTTATCTATATAATTCCTATTTCTGACACTTTCTGACATATATTGTCTTATCCATATACTTAATAATTTAGTTTGATGCCCGTATTCTCTAATAGGAAGAGGAGTGGAGGATGAGATGAAGCTTTACTGAAATATCCCAATTGGTAAATTTGATTTTAAGATTTTCAGAATTAAAGCCGAATCCTTATAATCACACACTTCACAGTCAACTGCAGAGCACTTGAGCAGTCGCAGGAATAATAGCAAAACCGTAGAGAATTATAAGTGATTTGAAAGACAATCACGAGCATTGGAATTTTGAATAAAATAAGCCTGCAATTGATGGAGAATGCCTAATGACTCTTTAAGTGTCAAGCGCTTGAGAATCGACGGTAATGATGCAAAGCAATTGTCAGCACTCTATTTTTTACCTCCTCAGACTGCAATCCTTTGTTCACTGCACATCACTCTTGTTATTCTGTTTTCTCTCTCTTCTATATAAAGAAAGTGCTGCCTTGTTTTTCATTTCTTTTGTTGTTTTTTTGTGTTAATTTGGTTAGGAAATGTGGTTTTGTTGTTTCCCAGAAACGTAATAAACGGCTCATCAAAAATAGTGCAAACTGAATTTAAACTGTGGTTGAAAAAAATTGGGGAGTTTTTATAATGTCCTGTATTTGCTTTTTGGCTTTTTGAAGGTGTTCTCAGTTTGCATATTTGAAACTGAAATGAGTTTTTCTTTCTTTGCAGATTGCAGTATTTCTGACATCTCATCTCTCCTTTTTGTATTTGGAACAGAACAACAAGCTTCATCTTCTGGCTGTTGTTGGAGCTGTAGTCCCTTGAGGTTCTTCTGTAATTCAGCATCATGCTTCTCCAGCTACTGCTTCAACACAATGATTTCTTTCCTTTGCAGTCTTTACACATAAAAGAAGTTGTGCTGGTGGAGAAAAAGTGAGTGCAGATATGACCGTCTTAGGCATTGTATCAACACAGTTTGTTGTTCCACATGTAACAACCCACCATGGGTGTTGTACATTATACAATTAAATGACCTATATACTTTAAGTAGAGATCATAGGGACAGATACTATTTATAAATCAGGGGACGTTCAATAGTTTTGCAGTAAATACTGCATACAGAAAGAAGCGAAAGGTCTAATTTACCAGAGGCTGATGGTAAACAAGACTATAGCCCTCCAAGCTCCTCTATGGATTATGAGCTTTGCTCTGTCAGTAGACTGGAGCACACTGAGTGTCAGAATTATGCAGCTGAGAGTATGTTGGTAGCAAACACATCATGGTTTAAACTAAACAGATCTGTCAGGTTTATCATGAATATATACATGCACACAGGCCACACAATCACACACCTGTGTAAAAGAAAATGCACACAGAATAATACACACTGATGAGTTTTGATGGAGTTTCTAATTATTGGTTTTACTTTGGTTGACAAAAAGAAATAAATAAATGGCACAGATGTGAAATAAAACAGTGATGCTAAATTTAGGGATATTTTGAGGTTCTTTGATGCATTTGCAGGTTACAGTTTGGGCAAAAATGATGATTTACTGGCCTTAAATTGTCAAGAGGGTTCAGACCATTAGATGTCAGATGAGTGGCACAGGTCCATAACACTCAGTGCGTGTGAGGTGCATAAAGGTGAAACCCTGACTCTGCTCTTTCCGAGCTCCTGCTTAATATTTCAAATACTGCAACCAGCACAGGACAGTGGGTTGGCCTGACAGCTGAGTGCAGGACCCTGAGCTCTGACTTGAGCAATGACTGACACCCCTGAGATGCCTGCTGTAGCATGCCCAAGCAGCCCTGGGAAGATCGATCACTGCTTTAGGTACAGTGCTGCCACGGAACTTTTAACAAATACAGATGGGAGGAGATGGATACTTCCCAATGCTTACTATTTACATGATAAATTGTTTTTCTGGCAGCATTTTTCTTCATTTTCTTTTTTTATATATACATTATTGTGATATTCTGTACTCCTGGACACCAGTGTATGCACCGAGAATGGCAATGGACAGCATTTATAGGTCTTTGTAAAATTTCCTGTGAGAAGTTCCACCACCAAATGTTAAATATTAGGAAGAGGAGCACTATCAGGTTGTGCTCACAAACAGAGCCTTAAAAGATTAGAAGGTTTTATGTTGTAACAAACTAACAAGCCAGAAAAGTATCTACAATAGAGAAGACTAATGTTAGACACAAAAGACTCACTGAGATTGAAGCAACAGCCTTATTTACTGAGTTGTATGTTCTGTGACACAATCAGAGTTTGTTGCTACATGTAATTAAATTTAAAAAAAAAATCAAACTGTTCAGGTCTTGGCACTGAGTTTTCCTCTGGGTGGATATCGAGTATTTCAGTGGGTATTTCAAGCTAATTTTTGTCTTTTGGCACTAAAACAAATGACTTACTAGGTATGTTATAGGACATGTTTTTAGAGTTTTAAAAAAACTAAAAAGCATTAACTTTAAAATATGCTTAAATTCACTGAACCTTTCACTAGCCCTATTTAACAATCATACATCATACATTTATTAAATTATGGGATAATAATTATTCATTTGCCACCCTGTGCTGTGCTCCAGGTTTCAGTCCAAACATTTCATGTCAGTTGACGAAATGACTCAAAAATAGCACTAAGGTGTAAATGAGCTATGTGTATGTAGCCGCTAAACTGGTGGAACTAAGTCTTCACCACCACGCCTATACAAGCAGAAAGGGGAGTGAGTGGGTCAGCGCTCAGAGCACAGAAACTTAGCTGGCTTCAAACACCTTTTATTTTCAGGATAAAACACAGTCTGAACCCCAAATACAAGCTAAAATCCCCGTATACAATAAAAAATAGTGTTTACAACCCGCTAAAAACCCTGCCGGCAGGAATGATTAAACGCTAAAAATACAAAGCTAAATGAATGTTTTTCCCTATACTAAAACTCCCCCCCCCAGGGTCCTAATTCTCCCAGTCCAGCAACACACGGGCAAATTCTCCTGAGCTGAGAGAGACAGGAGAGGAACTCCTCTTCCGGGATGTGGACTCTCGCCGGCAGAAGACCAGGGAGGAGGCTCCTATCTCCACCTGACTGTGCGCAATCGTGCAGTCCAGCTACTCTCCACCTCCTCGCACGGCCTCCCTCGTAGCTCCGCCAGATGCAGGCAGAGGCGTACCCCTGCCCTACTGTGGATTTCACGCGTCGCCTCCCACGGTCGCTATTCTGTCCGTCGGGACTGGATCGCCGGGTTATGCTGGCCGATCGCCGAATGTCTCGTGGCGCCCCACAGTCAGGCCGGAGGTCCTTCTGTTCATATGCTGGCTTGCACACGTTTTGTTTTCCAGCTCTCCACTTTTCGTGTGTCTCTCTCTTTTTTTGTCTTTGCGCTCACCATCTCCCTTAAGTCAGTTTGGTGGCTGATAGGCCACCTCGGGGAACGCCCCCACCTCACAGGTGTCTAAAATTGTCCGCTTAATCCACAGTGGAATAATAAAAAACATATTGTTCAATCAACACTAAACACACACTATAAATATGGAGATAAAATCATGCAATAGGAATATCAATAAACAAACATGCAATATCACTATTACAATAAAATCATGCAAATAAAATCGACACCCTGTACCAACACAGTCTGATCCAAAACAAAATATAAAAACACAATTTTCCACTGTGTGACATCCCCCCACATTTTACCTGTGACAGTCCCTGTCACCCTAATCAAGCGACCTGTAACGGGCGGGTGGCTGACCAAAATTAGGCCTCATCGAGCGCCGTACCTCTGACAACTCTCCCGGCTGCTGGGCTGGAGCGCTGGGCACAAAACCATAAAATGGAGGCTCAACTAGCACCTCTCCCTCAAGGCTGACTTCTTGCCCCTCTGAGTGGTAGTCTGCTGCAGGGGTAACGCACAACTTCAGTGCATTCCGATGGAGGACCTTCTCCCCCCCCCCCTTTCTCCGGACGCACCCTATATACTACACCGGTATTGCCAACTTCTTCCACTACCACATACGGCTCTGAGCTCCAACCTGGGTGCAACTTGCCTTGTCCCTGCCTATTCCTGTCCCTTATCCAAACTCTCTCGCCTGGCACCAACGGCAGGGCCCGCGCACTTCGGTCATAAGCCCTCTTGTTTTGGGTGGCTGCTGCCCTCATCTTCTTCCTAGCCATCTCATAGGCAAAAGATAGTTTCTGGTGGTGGTCCTTAACCCACCCTCCCAGGTTGTGGCATGGGGAATCCCGCTCAACACCTAGGTTCAAATCCACTGGCTGCCTCAAATGCCGCCCAAACATCAGGTACGACGGCGCATACCCTGTGGCACTATGGACAGTATTATTGTATGCTTGCAAGAGCTCTGGGAGGTATTCTGGCCACCTCTGTTGTCTCTCTGACTCTAAGGACCGAAGCATGTGCAGCAACGTCTGGTTCATCCTCTCAACCCCACCATTTCCAGCCGGATGGTATGGGGTGGTCTTGCTTTTTGTAATGCCATAGCACTTACACAGCTGGTACATCAGGGCAGACTCAAAACTACCACCTCTATCTGAGTGTAGCCTGGTCGGGCAACCGAAGGTCTGAATCACGTGAGCCCAAAGAGCATGCACCGCAGTCTGAGCAGTCTGGTCTTTGGTAGGAACTGCCCAGGCGTACCGTGTGAAAAGATCAGTCATAACCAGAATATTCTGGTACCTGTCTGTGGGCCTCCCCAATGTAAGAAAGTCCAGGGCCACAACCTCAAGGGGATAGGACACAATAACGGGATGCAAGGGGGCTCTAGGCCTATTTCTATCTCGTAGGCACCCTAGCTGGAATTCGCGCACCTCCTCTTCCATGCTGGGCCAATAAAAGAAGCGACGTATCCTGGACAGTGTCTTGTCCGCTCCCGCATGCGCCGCTGCCTCGTGATACTTCTCCCACACCTCCTTGTGTCTCTCTGCAGGACATAGGATCTGAAGGTACATTTCGTTAGTGTTAGGGTCCCTTACCTCTCTGCACAGCGTACCCTCGCAAACCTGCAGCCTTCTCCATTGCCGTAATAACTTCTGTACAGGGCTAGGCAGGGATCTCCTCGTTGGTGCATCAGGCGGGATTCCCTGTTCCACATGCTCCCTCAGGATGCGCAGATCCATGTCCTTTTCTTGAGCCTCCTTCCAGTCATTCATCTGTGGCACCAGCCCCTGTGGCTCCCGACGTGGCGCACTCGTGATGTTTATGTAAGCTGTGTGACAGTCTATGGGAAATCTAGAGAGAGCATCAGCATTAGCATTCTCTTTTCCAGCCCTGTACTTAACCTCGAAGTCAAAGGATGCCAGCTGTGCCACCCAGCGTTGCTCTGTTGCCCCAAGTCTAGCATTCTGTAAGTGGGCCACAGGATTGTTGTCGGTATACACGACAAACTTGGCACCTGTCAAGTAATCCTTGAACTTCTCAGTAATGGCCCATTTTAGAGCTAAAAGTTCCAGTTTGAAGGAGCTATAGTTTTTGTCATTTCGTTCGGTGGGGTGTAAGCTCCTGCTGGCATATGCAATCACCCGTTCCTTGCCATCTTGCACCTGAGCTAACACAGCACCTAAGCCTTGATTGCTGGCATCAGTATAAAGTGCAAAGGGCTCCAGGAAATCTGCATAAGCCAGAATAGGGGGCTCGGTCAGAGCACATTTCAAGCTGTCAAAGGCTTCCTGACATTCAGCAGACCACTGGATCTGCATGCTTGACCTGCTAGAAGTTCCCACGAGCAGAGCATTTAAAGGTCGAGCCAACCTAGCAAACCCTGGGACAAATCGCCTGTAATAACCTGCCAGGCCAAGGAAGGCTCTGACCTGCCGGGTGGTAGAGGGAACAGGCCAGTTCTGGACAGCTTGGATTTTCTCAGGGTCCGGTCTTACCCCTTGTTGGTCGACAAGATGCCCCAGGAACTTCACCTGACGGTGGAACAGCTTACATTTGTCCAGCCTCAGCTTCAGACCATGTTGCCACAGCTTCTGCAGGACATTCTCCAATTGCTGTAAATGAGTAGAGAAGTCAGGTGAGTAGATTATTATATCATCCAGATATACCAAAACCGATTCAGAAAGGTGGCTACTTAGACACCGCTGCATCAGGCGCTGGAAGGTGGCAGGGGCATTACAGAGTCCAAAAGGCATGCGATCAAACTCAAACAAACCCAGAGGAGTGGTAAATGCAGTTTTCTCCCGATCCTTAGGATCCATTTCCACTTGCCAGTATCCACTGGCAAGATCCAGTGTGGAAAACCACTCAGCTCTGGTCAAACATGTTAAAGTCTCTTCAATTCGGGGGAGCGGGAACGCATCTTTATGAGTTACTGCGTTTAATTTTCTGTAGTCTACACAAAATCGCCAACTGCCATCCTTTTTCCTCACCAACACAATGGGGGCTGCCCAGGGACTGCTACTCTCCCGAATGACACCTTTTTTCAGCATATCTGCTAGAAGTATCTTAATCTCTTTGTACATCAGTGGTGGTAAAGGACGATATTTTTGTTTAATGGGTGGTGTATCACCTGTGTGGATCTGGTGTTGGACCAAATCAGTTCTTCCGTAATCCTCCTCATTTACAGCAAACACCTTTCGCCACCTCTGCAGCAGGGTCTGGAGCTCGACCTTCTGCTGGGGGGTCAAGTCTATGCCGTTAAGCAGTTGACTCACCTCCTCTTCAGGAATCGCAGGCTCTTCGGGCCCAGCTGCTTCAACTACGCCCACCTCGATCACACCATCGGATCCCATTGTCAGGCTAAGATCACTGTCCATCTCCACGTCCGACTCCTCCACCTGATACAACTGGCCCATTTTCTGGTAGCGTCCTATAGTCACTTCGTATGGATTAGGGTTACAGACCCGGATCGGGAGCCTCCCTCCTTTGACTACTGACAGGGTTCGAGCTACCCCCCAGGGTCCAGCATCAGGTAAGGCTTCCACTAGTGCCAAGCGTTCTGTCCCACCCTTACCTTTACACGTCTGGCCCCAGACCACCATTTCACAGTTCGGGGGCACCGTGACTCCTCTGCGGCTAGCAGGTCGAACATAGCCTAGAAAGCCATCAGTCTTGGTGGTAGCAGTCTGTTGACAGACGGCAAACGCCTCTTTCCATGCTCTGCGGGACTTCAGCTTTTGAGGATGAAAAGCAGACTTGCCCTTGGCAAAAACATCATTCCAGCATGCACTAATAACATTCATACCAATAATTAAAGGGTGCGTGGAACAGTCATTTCTCACAACCACAACCCCTTTTTCTGGTATCTCCACCCCTTCTACCTCAAAATCCATAACCGCATAGCCTGAGTATGGTATCTCAAGTCCATTGGCTGCCTTTAAGGCGAACAACAGGGGTGTGTCAGTTTTATTCACTTCAGGGAAATGGAGATCCATTACCTGCTGTTGCACTAGTGTAACCGGAGAGCCTGTGTCTAATAATCCCGTCATCTTAACCCCTCCCATACACACCTCAATGAGTGGACATTCTCCCACAAAAGCTGTACTGGCCCCCTGATTGTTTGAATAGTCCCTTGTCCCCACCGCCTGGGCCTCGGCAGCGGGGTTTATTAGTTTAAAGGTGGTTGCTGGTCTAGTGTGCTCGGACAGAATCTGGCAATATGCCCAGCTTGTTTACAACGATGGCAAATGGGTTCTCCCTCTCGGGTCCAGTTATTAGCATACCCAGAACGCTTTGGCTTAAACCTTGATTTATTAAAAGCTGAGCCGGCTGGGCTTTGCTGTGGCAAGAGCGGTTTAATTTCATTAACAACATCTTTAACAAGATCTCGCATTTGACCCTTGACATCCTCCATAATTTCTTTTTTAAATGTCTCTTTCCAGTCCGGTTCATAAGGTGGCTTAACACACCTGGACTCACCCACTGCCAAGCACGTAGTTTGCAATCCCTGGTGTCCCAACTGTTCCTCCTCTAGGAGCAACGCCTCCCGATGGACTGTTGCAAAATCCTCTTCTGGATGGTGACGCACGTAGGCTCGCAGGGTTTGTGACAACGGGCCCTCCCGCAGGCCCAACAGCATCTGTTCCTGTAAACACTTTTCAGTAGGTGCTTGATTTGGATTGCGCTGTTGTAGCCTGCAGTGCAACTCCCTCAACCTTAAGGTAAAAGATTTTACCGACTCATTTTGTTTTTGTATACAGCTAAAAAACTGCGACCTCAAAACCGCTAGGGAGGTATTGTCACCATATAGAGAATCTAGATATGCGAATATTTTCCTAATCTGGTCTCTATCTTTTTCTTCTAACACGCTTACTTGACGCTTTGCCTCACCGCTTAAAGCCCCAATTAAAATTTCTACTTTCCGGGCCTCGGCTATTTCTTGAGCATTCAATAAACCTTGTATTTGTTCTTTCCAGTCACCATATGAAACATCTGTTTCAGGACCCTTATATTTTGGTACCCAAGGGGCACCCGGATACACTGGCATCATCATCTCTATATCTGCACTCCAGGTGCTGAACACTGCTCCCCAAACTTGTATCCTGTCGACAAACGCCAAAATTATGTAGCCGCTAAACTGGTGGAACTAAGTCTTCACCACCACGCCTATACAAGCAGAAAGGGGAGTGAGTGGGTCAGCGCTCAGAGCACAGAAACTTAGCTGGCTTCAAACACCTTTTATTTTCAGGATAAAACACAGTCTGAACCCCAAATACAAGCTAAAATCCCCGTATACAATAAAAAATAGTGTTTACAACCCGCTAAAAACCCTGCCGGCAGGAATGATTAAACGCTAAAAATACAAAGCTAAATGAATGTTTTTCCCTATACTAAAACTCCCCCCCCCCAGGGTCCTAATTCTCCCAGTCCAGCAACACACGGGCAAATTCTCCTGAGCTGAGAGAGACAGGAGAGGAACTCCTCTTCCGGGATGTGGACTCTCGCCGGCAGAAGACCAGGGAGGAGGCTCCTATCTCCACCTGACTGTGCGCAATCGTGCAGTCCAGCTACTCTCCACCTCCTCGCACGGCCTCCCTCGTAGCTCCGCCAGATGCAGGCAGAGGCGTACCCCTGCCCTACTGTGGATTTCACGCGTCGCCTCCCACGGTCGCTATTCTGTCCGTCGGGACTGGATCGCCGGGTTATGCTGGCCGATCGCCGAATGTCTCGTGGCGCCCCACAGTCAGGCCGGAGGTCCTTCTGTTCATATGCTGGCTTGCACACGTTTTGTTTTCCAGCTCTCCACTTTTCGTGTGTCTCTCTCTTTTTTTGTCTTTGCGCTCACCATCTCCCTTAAGTCAGTTTGGTGGCTGATAGGCCACCTCGGGGAACGCCCCCACCTCACAGGTGTCTAAAATTGTCCGCTTAATCCACAGTGGAATAATAAAAAACATATTGTTCAATCAACACTAAACACACACTATAAATATGGAGATAAAATCATGCAATAGGAATATCAATAAACAAACATGCAATATCACTATTACAATAAAATCATGCAAATAAAATCGACACCCTGTACCAACACAGTCTGATCCAAAACAAAATATAAAAACACAATTTTCCACTGTGTGACATGTATGAGCTGTAACACACTGTATTTTTTTTCTGCATTTCACACAGTTCATGCTGATTCATGGTCCATCACCCCTCAAGTCAACAGGAATAAGCAGAGAAGAAAGATGGATGGGTGGTTGGAGAGATGGCTGGAAAGATATATTCTGTAAAAAAAAATATGACCGAAAAGCTTAACAAGTAAACACGCTTAGATTAAGTTTTTTTTTTTTAAATTTAAATATATTTTTATGTGCACATTATTGATCCAAACTTTCAATGCCTATTCAGCATGTCTCTTATATTTTAAACTCTATAATTTAATAAGCTGGATCAGTTCACATTGTTGCTGTTTAAATGCACTCCCTTTTCATATTCGCTGTCTATGCAGCTTATATTTGCACGTCTCCATCTTCATAATCATATAGAGGCAAAGACAAATGTGATAACTATATTTATTCAGTGCTACATTAGTACATTTTGTTCTTGAATTGAGCTTCCTTGAGGATTAAAAGTTGTTGAATTTCCTTTAGATTAGACATCAGAGTGCTGATGCATCATTTCACTATTCTCCTTAGGAACAACAAGTTGTGACCGGTTCTTCAGTAAATTGATGTTGATTATGTTTGACTATCTGCTTCATCTATTTTGGCTTAAAGAAATAGGTATATGAAGTCCAGAGTCTCAGGATTCATTTGCTGTGGAATTACATATGTCCTCAACAGAACCTAGAGATCTCAGTGTGCCATTTCTAATACAAAAAAACTGGTTTATAGTATGCTATCTAAACAAAGGCCAAATGGTTTCAGCGGGGACGAGTGCTGCAGTGCGCTACGCTATGACATAATGACATTTGATGCTAAATTTCAGGGCTGAAGACAACTCCCTGCTGTTCAAGCTCATTCTGGTTTGATTTATTGACAGACCTGTGTTAAATTGTAAGTTAGATCATACACAGCAATGTATCACCCCCTACAACTTTCAAGGTCAAAAGTCAGAAAAGTCCAGTGCTATCAGATCAATACAGTATCTGATTTCCCACGAGGGGATGAGCTTACACTTTCACAATTAATTTAGTTGGCTCAGACCACGTGGCGAGTTATGACCTCACTGTTCAGCATTGGAAAAAAAGGAAGTTAAGTAAATACTCTTAAATGAATCCTGTGAACAAAAACTATAACAATATGACAAACTGAAAAAACAAGTTGTCAGTTAGAGTGAACATTTCTAACCTACTGTATATATGTTACTAATTTTCATATTCAGAGCAGAAGGAAAAGAGACCAAGAAGAGTAATAATTTATTCTCCAGCTTGCAAGGGCAGATTCCTGACTTGAAGCAGTGGCACTGAGCATTTTACAACAGAAACCTTCAAGCTATGTTTTGTCTCAGTCCTCAAGGGAAAACAATGTAAACCCTAAGGCAACAACTCATGCATAAACAAGTGATAATAAATGATGTACTATTCATGAATGATTAAACAATAAACAGAATTGAAGGTGAAAGCAAATCGAACAGTATTTTAAAAAAAGTAAAAGTAGAGCCAGCTGTGCTGCTGGTCCTGTGCCTGACCTAAATGAACACATTTTTTTCTAAATATAAGAAAAAAACACTTATGCTGTAAGTATTTTTTTAATGTATAGGTACCTTTGTAGCAGTTAAAAAGGGGGTGGCAAAAAAAACAAGTATATTTTAAAATTAAATGTATACATTCATTTGTTTGTAGGTGTAATACTGTCTAAGTGCAGTATGATTTTTATATAGACATTTCTAATTAGAATATAACTTGGGAGTTATAAATTAGCGTATTGACTGCTTACTGTTTAATAAGGAACATACTGCTTCTACTTTTCTCTTGATACAATTTATAGCTTGAAGCATCTTATTAGTGTACTGACCAATAATGTGTGATTGTCAGTTGACCCGTAAATCCACTTCTGACCATTATATTTAAAAACACCTAATTAAGGTTTTACTTTCAGTTAGTCAGTGAATGGAAAATGCATTTAACTGAGGAAATGTAATCGGATAGAAACAGTAGGTTGTGTAAAAACTTCAATGGGTCTTAAATGACAATCACTGGTTGGGGTTGGGAGGGTTACTTGTCTGTATTGAAATGTCTCCCCTCTCTATCTCTCTCCTGCTGATTTGACAGAGTCCATTTGGATTAGATGTAGTGGTGCAGAAAGAATTAATCTTTGGTGAAAATACTTAGATTGATAATTTTTTTTTTTTTTTTTTTTTGATAATAATTTAGATTGATAATTACAGGTTGTCACTGTTCACCCTGTTCATTCAAGTGACTGGTGTAATCGGTTGGAGGGAAACCAACTGTGCTACATCCACTCAGCCAGAACAGACGTTATAAAATACAAAGGTGTACCATCAGAAGGAGATCTAATCTTTCATTAGAGCTAAAAGACGTCAGTTAAATATCTTTTGACTAAATCCCTCATATTTTCAGCAAAATTGTTCAGGCCTGATGCGTACACATCATTGAAATAATATTGCAACTCTGCTACTTTAGACAGCAAAATCTCCAGTGTTAAATTAACACTGGAGATTGTCTATATGGGTCCACACCTCTAAGTGTTAAATACAACACTGTTGAGTGTTAAATTAACACTTTTGACAGTGTTATATGTTTAAAAGTAACCTAGTCAGTTTTGAAGATTAACAATGGCTAACACTGAGCAGTGCTGATTTTCTAACACTGGAGATAGTAAAACTAGATGTTTTTTCACATTCATACCCAAGCCAAGACAAAGACTAATACTACAACATAAATCTATAGGTACCCATGCCGATACCACATACCTGCTACACCTAAAGTAGCCTAGTGAATGAATTCAAGTATTTTAACAAAAACGTATTGCACTAACTTTATGAAAATTATAGCCATTTCTTAAATATGTCTGTGAAGGTTCTCAGTCATCCAGGTCATCGTCATTTGCAAGCTCCTTTGACCATTTCATATATATTGTCTCCTATTTTTAGAACCATTTGGATTTTTAGGTTATGTTCAATCAATTTTTATAGCATTAAGCTGAACAGGTACAGAGAATATCATCTTGCACACTTTAGAATTATTTTCTTGCTACTTTTGTCAGCAGGTCATATCACCCAGTTTCACTGGCAGCCATATATGCCCATATGTAACTTGCCTCCATCATGTTTAAAAGATGTTATGGTGTGATTTAGTGCTTCTTCATAATTTTCTCATTCCATCATTCTGATACGAGTACCAAGTTACTCTTGGTTTCATCTGTCAAAACTTTTCTGTTCTGGTCTTCTTGCTCTTCATTGTGACCAATGGTTTGTATTTACATTTAAGCATATGTATCTTTACTTGCCTCTTGGACACTTGGACATTGATGCCTACCTCCTCATGAGTTTTCTTAACATGGGTAGATGTTCTTAAAGGGCAATTTAATAAAGGAAATAATTCTGTGATTATCCACTTTAGTTGTCTTCTGTGTATTTTTCAGGAGTCGCTCAACTGGCCAGTTCATTCTGTGAATAAACCAGACTGTTGATTTGTTACTCCTGAAGTTCCTGCCATCTCTTTGATAGGTTTATTTTTATTTTTATTTTTTTCTGGTTGATGGTAGCCTACTTTGCTTTACTTCACTGCCTCTTGGGATCTGAGAGTCCCAGTCAAAAGCTTCCAAACGTAAGTGTAACATATGGTGCAAACTCTGGACTTTTCATCATGAAATAATGAAGAAAAAAGCCTCACTAGGCCTCTGAGTTGCTTGTTAGTCATTTGTCAGATTAGTTTGTAGACAGTCTATGACCATGTTCAATCAATTTTCAATTTCAATCAATCGATAAAAAAAGTTTGTGTAATACTTACAAAATCATGAATAAAAGCTGACAGTGGATATACTTCAGTCACAGCTTTCTTTTTTATTGTTTGATTGGAAATCCACAGAAGTGTTGTCCAACAGCAAAAACATAAAAATTGTTTCATTGTCCAAATAATTTTGATCCAAACTGGAGAAAGCTGAAAAGCTGTCATGTTGGGGAGAGACGGGTTATCATTCAGTAGTTCTAAGGTGTTGTACTTGTGTGGGTGTCCTATCCTGTGTCAACCACTCTAGGTAAGTACCCATGATTTGCACTTCACACATTCGTGCTGTTAGCTACTTCCACTACATGGGTGGCATGGATTGTGTCAAGCCTGGTTGATGGACGTTTGCCTTTGTAATATTAACTGGTTTTTGATCTGTTGTATGTTGTGATTTCTCTTTCTCCCAGATTTCAAGTATTGTTTATCGTCAGCACTGGATGGGACTGGTCCATCCAGGGTATATTCCTTTACCGACCCGGATGGGTCTTCGGAGAACAAGACATTTGTTCTCTTGGGTATTGTTTCTCGTAGCCGCTTAGCTGTCAGAGCTGGAAGTCTTTGCTTGCTTAGCTTCCTCCTTCTGGGGTTCTTGGACCTTGACTTTCAACCTTCTCATTGCACTGGCTACATGTTGCATTATTAACCTAATACCAAGGGTCTTCAGGATTACTGTTGCAGTGGCTTCTATGATACTGGCAGTGGGAATAGTGAGTAGATCAGTGTTAACATCTGCCACATCTCTCTTAATGAGGGATTCACATTCAGGTGTGTATGGCAGTGGTCAGTGCCATGCCCTTTTCAAACTTAATAGCAGTTTCCATCTATTCATGTTAGAGCCCTGATCTACCATGTCAGTGTGGATGTTGGTCTTCTGCTCATCCTACATCTGTTGTATCTAACCTTTGTATTTGGAAACAGCTTTAAGCTGCTGAGGCGTGAGTGAGTGTGTGTCAGTGCTCATCAACAGAGTAAAAACTTTTCCCATTACAAGTTTAAGGTGTTACAAGACTTGTTAAGGCACCATTTTAACTGAGTGAATGTCATTAAAACTACATTTGTGGAACTAAATAATTTATCTGTACGTGAGTAAGAAACTGTTGCCAAGGTTAACTCCATACATACCTTGACAACAGCATAAGAAAAACAACTTCCAGCCAGGACAATGCTGGGAGCAATTGTATTTAAAAAAAAATGTTCAACAGCACTTTTGCTCAATGTCAAGCTGTCCTCCTGTCCACCGTGTCTCTGTCTAAATGATCTGGTAAAGTACATGCTTTATTTTATATTAGTTTATGAAAGGGTGCTCAGCATTTGTTCTTTGACTGACAGATGCTTTATTTGTCTTTGTCCTTTGTCGCTCAGGCCAGCAGGTCCCTTATGAAAATGGACTGTGTGTGTGTGTGTGTGTGTATGTGTGTGTGTGTGTGTGTGTGTGTGTGTGTGTGTGTGTGTGTGTGTGTGTGAGAGAGAGAGAGAGAGAGAGAGAGAGACAAAGAATTTGTAGTCACTGTAGTGACAGATAAGTCGATCTCTCTACTTGTTATAAGCTGCAATATCTTTTCTTGTCAGGTTTCAAAACGCCAGTCTGAGCTGTGAGTTTTAGTTAGTAGAAAGCTTGATTATACTGTGTAATAAAGGTTATCAAGGAATTATAAGTGTTCATAAATAATAGTCTTCCATGTGACCTACACCCATCTGAGAGTTGGGGGGAGGGGGGGGGGGTTGAGAAGGAGCCAATAAAACTATATTTTTTCACATTTACATGTGTCTTATCTTCAAATAACACATATTTCTACTGCATATAATAACAGTAAAAAAGTGTAATTGATATGCTTCAGATATAGACCATCTAGACCTATGGATTCCAGGCTACCACATTCATCATCAATACCATACCCATATGGAAAAGATATATATAAATCTTATAAAGTTTTTATCTGTCTGGTATGAAACTTGTATGAAAAGCATACAAGAGTGAAAACACATATAAGATCCCTTGAAAAATTATATAATGAAACTTGCGTGTTTTGTATACTTACTAAAAAAATATATGAAAGTAATGAGAAAGTGGCCACTTTCATGAGTAAATGATGTAAGCCTTATATGATTTATATATGATTTACTCATGAAAGTGGCCACTTTCATGAGTAAATCATATATGTTTTTACTATTTCTTTTCCATATGGGTAGGCTTCATGCCCATGGCATTGATGAGGCTTTCCTTCTTCTCTGGAGGTGATTTGCATTTAAAATCTCATTTTTATGAAGGTCAGGATAATTTATTTTTAGAGGGATAGACACTCTTTACATATTTGTTTAATGGAATATGAATCACTTCACACCTGAGAAATGAATAGATGCAGCGGTGACATTTCCAAGATCTGTTTTTGTTTTAGTATCATAATTTGGATTTGATAAATGACCCAGGCATTTAATGGAGTAAAAATAAGGTCAAAAACAACTTGAGCATCATTAACTATTTTCGCTGTTTGTCACATATGGTTTTCTTGATGATTAATGCCACTCAGTAATGAAGCTCAGGCTGAGTAATTTACATAGGCACTCTCCACAATGTAGCAACACTAAGTACCAGAACAACAACTTCACTTACTTGTTTTGTATTATACATTATCACGACACATCAGAGTAAATATATTTAACTTGTTATTGTAAGATTTATTTGCTCATGCTGTTAAGAATCATGCATAAGTATCCAGGTTGCTGATGTTTCATGCAAACACAATATAAACATTATACAGCTGATAATATTAGAGACAAGATTATTATAGTTAACTCACAGATGTTTTTGAATTATCTTCATTTTTCTCTCCTTTGTTACATCATTCTCAATTTCTGAGTGTTGCACATTTGCTTTATTGTTTTTCCTCTCTCCCTACCTGGGAAATACAGCAACTTTACCTTTAGCTGGCTAACACATTTTGGGACAAATTGCACAGCTGTGTCTTCAGTAATATTTGTTGAGCTGTTTGAAAAGTTTCTTTTGAAATTACCCCCCTCTTCAGAAAAGTTTCTCCCTTTATTTCACTCGTCTTCTTTGGCGCTACCTAGATACTGACCAGGCTATATCACGAATGCACTTTCAATTTACATTGTTACCATGGAGGCATGGGACAAGGGTGAAAAGTAAAAAGGGATGTATTGAGAGTGTACACAGGTCTTGGGATGTCATTATTTTTTTATTGAATTACTGTGCAAACGTCTCCTCTGGAAGCAACACCAGGCTGCAGCACATGACAAACTCATCAACTGACCTATAATATTTAATCACTTATAAACTGAACATGCTGGAATCCCATTCCAGAACATTCTGGTTCACTTTAATCTCCGGTGATATTTATTCTGATCTTCTGAAATCCTGCCCCTGACAAATACGCTTCATATTCTAACAATTACAAAAAACTAAAACTAACAATGAAACTAATAAAACCAAACTATCTACTGAATATTTTCAAACAGTGAAAAGCAAACAGAAATGGTTAAAACTGCTCTGGAAACTAACTGAAACAAAAAATAGTACAAAAATAAATAAAAATTAAACCTATGACAAAATGCATTGAAATCAGGATCTCGCAGTGGTAACACATCCAGACATTTTGATATTGGTGCTCTTTTAGCTATGACTTCAGATTTTTCCTCTACAGTGAGTAAAGAAGACACAGTTTGCATGCTTAAGTCTACCAGTGGCAACTGCATACACAGCCGCGTCCATATTTAGTTATTAAAAAGGCTATACCAATAGTGAATGTAAACCTGAGGGTCTGAAAGTCTGAAGTTCTCTTTGTTGCCTGACTCTATTAAATACCTGCATGCACAGCTTTAGGTGAGCAGCTCTCTCACTCCCCCAGCTGCACATTTGCAGGTGCAAACAGCAGTAGCACCATTAATGATTCAAACCATTAGATCAGTCAGTAAATCTGAGAACAGTGAACTGCGTAATGCACTTTGGTACACCTCAGAAAGGTGAGCTGTCACACAGTGTTGCACAAGTAAATCATTTGATACTCATTAGCTTTCCTCAGTTTTGTGTCCTGAACTCAATCACAGCCATTTATTCCACTTTTAGTAAGCGTGACCTGCACTAAAAAGTCAAAATTATTTCAAATTCTCTCAGTGTTTTCAGTAGTGATAACTACTGTTGGCATACATAATTACCATAACTGTATGTACGATACAACCTTTAACTCACAAATTATAGTAAGAGGTAGTGTGGTAACCATTAAATCACATGTTAATATTCAGCTTTTTCAGCTTTAGTTGCATAATAACACATAAATAGACATAACGACCACAGGCTATATTACACAACCATTATTTTATTTTCTTAGTTTGTACAGTCACTCATATATTGTGTTATTAATAGATTGAGACACTTGGCCTACTAATTTTCACTTTGTCTTTTCATGTTGTTATATTATTTTGAGTATTTAACAAATCAATAAATACATTTAGATCTTTAGGTAAATTAAAATATTATCAGAAATCAATATTCATGTGTGAATTTACTTATTTTCATCAGTCACAGCTTCAGCAGGGGATAACACATAAATCTTATGAGTCAGTAAAGTTTACTGATTAATGTTGCATTAGAGCTGTAACATTCTCAATGTGCTTAATGATTTGATGAACAAAGATATTAAGGTAAAAATGTCATTTAATTGACATAAAATGCCATTTGTAGAAAAGCTTGCAAGGTTTGTTCTTTGAAATGAAACGCTAACTGCGCTGACAGTGGGGAAAAAGCTATATAAACTGGGTTCATCAGGAGGTGGAGAAGAGGAAATAACGCAATAATACTGCCATTTTTGCAGGGCAGTGGGCTGGACACCATCAAAACCTGATGAAGTGATGAGGAAAACAAGTCTTCAGCGTACAGCATCGAGAGTAAATCAAAGCTTTGTAATGGTTAATGATCTCATCTCACTGAATGCCTCATGAAATTAATTTATACGGTTTAATCAGTCCACATTCTGCACTTCTCTCTGATTATAGTAGATTTACAAAGTTATTTCTTTCTTTGCAAAGTAAGACGAATAGCTCTGGGCTCTGCAATATTTTCTTCTTTCACCTTAATATTTATTGAAATTTTTAGCATGCCAACATGCACACACGTAACATTAATGCGAGATAAAATGCAGATGTGCAGTCATCTTTCTTTTGCTTTGTTCCTTCATATAATAATACATATAATGTATTCTCAGCATTAGAGCCAGACAATTACATTTCTAAAGACAGAATAATCTGTAAACCAATGAAATTAAATGGGATTGTAGTGGATTATGCAGGGAATAAAGAAGAGAGTAAAATGCATTATGTGCAGATTACAGTAAACCCCATAATCTGTTTGTCCTAAATGGGCTTTGTTCATTCGAAGCCACAATCCATCTGTCCCTCTGGGACACTGTTTCACTGATGCCATCTCCAGCTGTAATTATTTAGACAAATCTCACATTATGGTTTTTCTTTGCACCTTCTAAATATGCTCAAAGGCTTGAAGCGATTCTCTATGTATATTTGAGAGAAGAAAAAAAACATTTTCTGCTGTAGATTGAAAATAAAAGTCTGTAAGTTTACTGAGAATGTACAAACTTGATAAGGTAAAAAATAAATTTCCTCTGTAAGGTAAACATATATTGGCAGGCAGGGATTGTTCAGGATATACAGTGTGTGTGTGTGTGTGTGTTGTTTTTTTTTAAATATGTGTATGTTGTGTTTTAATATCTCCTGACTAACCACAAATTGGGTGTACAATGTTTACACGATGATTCTGTCATGACCTATATAGTGCATAAAACATTAATAATGTCTGGATTATGAAAATACAGCTGGAACAAGGTACATATTTTTCTCGAGCACACACAGTGCTTGATATCAGAGTTAGGAGACACAGACATATACTACATACAGTCAATCATGCGTAGTGAAGTGGGAGGACCCAAATGTAGGACACATGGAACAGACTTGAACAAACGGCAAGTCTTTATTTTGTCTGATCAAAGTCCAACAGCGAAAATAAACAGGAATCCAAATCAGAGTGGGCAAACCAGTGGGGTGTATAACGAAGCCAGATTAATGGGTTTGCGATCTTAAAATCAGACTTTCCCGTGTCATGAAAATGTCTCTCTTTTTATCTGGCTCAGTCACCATGATACTTTATGCTGCACACATAACCAGGTCGGGAGAGGGTGATATTCTGACTTTCTGTTTAAAACTGGCTAGAGGTGCCAGGTTTTCGCTGATTATTGTATTTACAGCATGTTCTAAGTGGATTTTAGATGCTCTACAGGGGGAATGTGTTTTATATGTGAAATTTCCCCTCACTCCCAACCGACTGCACTGGCTGGCTGCCCCTCCCTGAGCTTAGTTCTGCTGAATGTTTCTTCAGGTTAAAAGGGAGTTTTTCCTTAACAGTGTTCCCAAATGCTTGCTCACAGGGGGCTGTGGGTTTGCTTTCCAATATTGCAGGGCCTTTATCTTACAATATAAAGCGTCTTGAGGTAACTGTTCTGAGTTTATGCTATATAATTTGAAATTAAATTGAATTGAAATGTGTTAAGCTATTCCTTACAAAACTACTAAATAAAGTGCTATGTTGTCTTGAGAATTTGTATGTATTCATTTGGTGATGGAGAAAATGTATATGTTGTTATACTTGAATGCAATCTGCTGCTAAGTCTCTTTTATACTGCTGTATTTACAGCTATTAGACCATGTAAAACAAAGAATACCTGTAGGCCAGAAAGGCAAGGACACAGCACGACATGACAAAGTAAAGAGGAAATACTGAAATTATATGTACAGAAAAAGTTTGTGTTTTCACTTTAGGGGAAGTGGAAACACAAGCACAACAAGATACAGGTGAGGATAATCAAGACAACAGCACAAGAGGCAGGAAGTAAAAACAAACAAAAGACATTTAACTAACAAAATAAAACAGGCAGTGAAAAACAGTAACTAAAAAAGCTAAAGCAGAGACATTGATGAATTAACAGGACAAAGAAACAAAGGAAACATGCAGTGAACTGATAAACTCTGATCACTAACGGAAACTGAAAAGAACAAAAACATGAAATACTAAGACAGATAGAAAACAAAAGCTACACTAAACAATGTAGAAAACAAAGAAACCATAAGACACAAACCAGTAGCTAAAAAAAAAAAAAGAAACTAAACTTCAAAACCTCAAAATCACTGGGACACACCCAGAGGTCACAACACAATCACTCTATTTATTGCTGCATTCCAAATCACATTCCTTATAAATGGCATGGATTTAACTTACCATGACATGCATTCCTTCGGTGGTCTCTATTGTTATATCTCTTCTCTTTCTGTCATACATCAGCTGCCTTTATATTTTTGTTGTCATCCTTCACTTACAGAAGACTGCAGTGAGGAAGCTTAATGGCCCATGTGCACCAGCCCACATGGAGTGCATGATGTGAAATGTTTTAATACATAGACTTTATACACCTGCATTAGCCTTGTGCGACTATACTTTTGTACAAAAGCAAGAAAAAAAGTTGCTTTGTCATTTATACAGGGAAAAAAATGTTTAAATATAAACTTTAACACAGTCATTGTATAGGCTGTATCAACTAAAGAATATGCTCTCATCACAACATGAAGTTTTAAATCATAGAATAAATTACATTATGTAGTTTTATTTTGAAATGGCTATGCTCTGATCAGGAAGTTGTTGTTTTTTAAGATAAGGACTGGAACTTATGTAGCATCTTTCTACTTAATTTGACAACTCAAAGTGCTCCAAATGCATCCCATTTTGAATGGTCTCCAACTGAATAGCTATGGTTAGTATACTGTAAATTCTTGCATTATTAATGCCGTCAGATAAACTGACCAGAATCAACACACTGTATCCATTTATTCATTTTCTTTACCAGTTATCCAATGAAGGGTGGCAGCAGGGCCCATGTAGCTTTCATAAGGCGTGAGGCAGGTTACATCTCAGACAGGTCACCAGTCTATCACAGAAACCTTGTACATGTATTGCATGTATTTTTGAGTGGCAGCTTAATATTTAATATTGTGAATTCCAACTGCAGCAAGGATGTTTGTCTGTATAGTATCTGATTCGTGGCCCTCAAGCAAGGCACTAAACCTGCTCACGGGCATTGTATAGTGACATCACCAAAACTGATTACATCTTCAGCAAAAAAAAAGAGAAAGCAAGAAAGAAGTTGGTAAGAATGATGACATGGTCCATATATCACAATAAAGTAAAATGATAAACAAACGTCAGAATGAGGGCTTCAGTAGCCTGGCGTTTTGAGTGATATGATCACACTGCACTATATCCAGACAACAGCTCTGTGCTGAAAAATGCCATTAGCAGTTGGCTGCTCTTCAGCAGGGTTGTGGGTTCAAGGAGATGCACAGCAGTGCCAACAGGCTGATGGGTAATCTGACATGACAATATTATCGTGTAGGAGGGCACAGTTGGCACTTTCTCCTGTCATCTCTGCTCCACTCCACTTTGCTCCATTACCAAACACAGCACAAAGATTGTTCTCTTTGTGAATGCTCCCATCAAGAAGGCGCAGAATAAGAGAAAAAGCATGAAAGTCAGGGGTAGAGAACAGAAAGAAAGACAATAGGCCTCAGAAGATAATAGAGACATAGCGACATTGTGACAATAAACACGAAGACAACTTCTTCTAATGGACTTTCACTAAGGTATTTGTTTGTATCGCTCTTAAATGAGTTTACCACAGTACGCAGCTAAGCCCATTTCTGCACTCTAACTCATAAATGACTGCTTTGTGTTAGCTTTAATTTAACTTTTTTGTTTTCACCCAACTTCATTATTGCAGAGAATGTATAATGGGAATTTAGCCGTACATTATACCCTAAGCCATAATGTCTACACATTTTAAAAAGTGCACATTTTCTACAGTTTGCTTTCCATGACATGAGCTGGCTGATTCAAAGTACTTCTGATCACAATAGCACAGACTAAAGATATTATATTAATTCAATTTAGTAGAGACATTTGGATTTTACCATTAACAATTTACAGCTCAAGTCAGATTCCTATGGATGATTTTTAAAGAGCATGGCAAAAAAAGAAAAGTGAAACATACTTGTCTTATGCTAAGATTAATGCAATGATATAAGGAGAGTAAAATCACTCATTTAAATAACCCTGCTTAAAATAGTGGAGAGCTTCATTAATCTTTATGTCATTCCCAAGGATAAATGGGAGAAGTAATTAGAGCTAATAGGAATTTCATTTTCCCCTCTATTTTGTGGAGTTATTATTCACTATCTGTCTGTGATGGGGGAAAACGATTGCACAGAAATAGTTTGTGGGCTATGTGATAGAATGAGGTTATATCATTTCTTTTCAGTTTTTGGATAATAACTGGAAACTTTAGCCTCTTTCAGTGTCAAAAATCACAAATAAATTCCACGTACCTCCAGGATTTATGCCATTTAAGTAGACTCAACAAAACAAGCCTAATAAATAGGGGAGAACTTGATAAGACCACCACAGCATTACCACAATCTTGTGAATTTTAATATGCAAAGTTATTTAAAAAATATATTTAAAAAGGGGGGTTTTCTTCTTTGATTTTGAAAATGGTCTTCATCCAAATGAAAATGAAAAAACAAACAAAGAAAACCAATTATTGTGAGACCCTGTGAAGAAGATTTCTTTGAAGTTCCAAGTCGAATTCTTCATTTCCGTTGTCCACATGTAAAGTTTCTGAAAATCTTCAACATGGAAGGAGTTTCTCAAAAGCTCCATTTTCAGTGACCTAAAACATTGTTTACATACAAAAGCACAGAAAAGGTTACGTTTTCCAAAACATTTGTGTATAAGTGGATAAGGCTTTGATGCATTTAAATAACCCAAATAGAGACATTGCAAAGAAACTTTGGCTATGAAGTCTGAGGTGTTACATGGTTCATGTAATAAAAATTTTAAAAAAAATAACATTTTAGATGACATCTAGGTCAAGTAATGTAATGCACTGAAATACAATGAAAAAATTAAACAAATACAAATTTAGCTAAATAAAGCCACTGCATTCAGGTGATAAATTAAGAAATATTAACTCGTACTTGCTTCCAGTCACTGTCCAGCCAGTTGGGCTGTGCAGAAACTGAACAAACCAGCATGATATTACAAAAAAAATATATATATATAGCATCATATTAAAAACGCCATTTCTAAAAACATCAGTGACACTTCAGAATGACATTAATGCTTGCTGCATTTGAGCTTTTCTCTTTTCAAGAGAAACGACTGGATAAAGTCACTGCACGTAGAGGCTGGTTTTATACCGCTTTCATGAAATTGCCGCCGTTTCATGTTTAACATTTAAGATGTCAAGTGCTGTTCTGTGAGTGGCTACATTTCAAAATATAGGAAAAGAATTTCTATCACCACCGAATGCTGCAGGATTACTTATAGCAACATTAACAATGATACTCTGCCACTGTACATTATGTCAAACAACACATTTCTTTTTTGTTAACTTAGTAGCGATAAATCCATGTGGCCAAATGGTTGTTTTTCAATTCATGATCAGCTCTGAAAATCGTATCTTAGAAAAAAAATAAGTCAAACACTCCCTTGACTTCCCAACTTATCCCAGAGATGCCCTTGAGCAGCACACTTAACCTCATATTCTGAAATCAAGCTGCTCAGTGGCCAGCTCAAAAAGACCTGCAGTTATATTGGGCTGTTTCCAGGTGCCGTTAACATTACTATAGTAATATTAAATTAATTTCTTCAGTGCTCTTACCTGCTTCAGACACTGACAATTGGCTGTGTCTGTGAATGTGCAGAGTAACTGTGTGTGCTGACTAAAAAAATCTGGGCAACAGAGGAACACATGATTGTATAAATGCAATGGTTGATTACTGGTAAACATCCTGAGACATACTGAGGGATTTGCTGAATCTGCTACAGCATAATGGGCATCACCATCAAGCTATCATCTAAGCAAAGATTGCATTGTAAATATGCTAAAATAACATGCTTTCCAATAATTTTTTTAAGTTTTGCTCCATTTATTTTCACTCCAAACAGAATGAACTATCTGTGAGCCCCTGCTACTTTTGATCTGTATGAATTTGAGATGATTTAAATCAGACTTTATCCATTGAAAACATATATTTCAAAAGAGTGGAATTCAGCTTTTACATTTTTATATTAAAAGCTAATCCCACCTGTACAGAGTGTGACAAATAATGGGTGTCACCATATCGTAACATATCTTAATTAACTGGGAAAGATTTACACATATTTATTATTTGGGAAAGAAGCAGACTTGAGGGCAAACCATAATCATTTTCAAGTAGTCACACTGGTGTTTTACATGATTGTTCATTTTAGCTTGGAAGTATGGAAACAGACAGTAATGCTGAGAACTAATGACAAGATGTATGCCACAGCTGCCTGAAAATTAACAATACTGGTAATTACCAAATGTTTAACCCACCAGTACAAGCTTTTTCATGAAAAATGATATCTTTAATGTTTTCAGACTTTTTTGCTTGCTACAAAAGAAGCAGTAAAGCATATGACATTTTTTAAATAATATGACCAATTGCCGTTATTTACTTGCATTCATAAACAGAAAAAAAATGTTTTTTGGTTCATTTTTGAAGTCCAGTGTCCAAATTTGGGTGTAGAAATGTGAATTCAGTTTGTTATTTGCCAAATAAATAATGGCATATGATTTTTGGGTAGGTAGGTAGGTAGGTAGGTAGGTAGGTAGATAGATAGATAGATAGATAGATAGATAGATAGATAGATAGATAGATAGATAGATAGATAGATAGATAGATAGATAGATAGATAGATAGATAGATAGATAGATAGATAGATAGATAGATAGATAGATAGATAGATAGATAGATAGATAGATAGATAGATAGATAGATAGATAGATAGATAGATAGATAGATAGATAGATAGATAGATAGATAGATAGATAGATAGATAGATAGATAGATAGATAGATAGATAGATAGATAGATAGATAGATAGATAGATAGATAGATAGATAGATAGATAGATAGATAGATAGATAGATAGATAGATAGATAGATAGATAGATAGATAGAGTTGTTGTAGCTGCTTTGTCTCCTGTTTATTTGCAATTGTGAAAAATTTGGTCATGTTATGCTGTTTGGAGAGCAGAAGGTTTAGCAGGTCATTTTTCACTTAAATTGGTAAAAATCACATCTTCTGACACACAACGAGTCCCAGAGTACCACATTTTTACTGTGGGGGCCCTAGTGCCAATCCATCACCTGAATGGAAAATATGATTTACAAGGCATCCATACAACCTCCAGGAGTGATAAATTAACTGGAAAAAACATTCTTTGTTGATCCCATAAGAATATGACAGCAATATATACATGTATATACATATATATATGTGTGTGTGTGTGTGTGTGTGTGTTACGACTGTGACCGTAATTGTGTGTGGATTTGAGTGTCTAGGTGCTCCTCCGGGGTATGTTACGATTTGGCGTTGGTATTGTATTGTTTTTGCGTGACTGTTATGTGTTTCCTACTTTATTTTGAAAGTCTATGTTATCTTAGTGTGTTCAGTTTACGTTTCCCTGTCTCGTCAGTTCTGATTTGCCCCAGCTGTGTTTCCCTCCTGTTGTCCATTCCCTGATTGCTCCCTCCATGTATTTAAGCCCTGTGTTTCAGTGTGTCATGGTCGCGATCTTCTTCCCCCCCGTTGTAAATAGTTTGACGTTTTGTGTTTTGATGTAAATAAATTCGTTTTGAGACACTTAAAAAAAAAAAAAACTAATACGGGTTTCCGCCAAAATCATCCCAAAACGAAAGTATCAACAACTCATTTCTTTAAAGCAAAACACAATATTTATTTACATCACACACCAGGCGCCAAACTATTTACAACGGGGGGAAGAAGATCGCGACCATGACACACTGAAACACAGGGCTTAAATACATGGAGGGAGCAATCAGGGAATGGACAACAGGAGGGAAACACAGCTGGGGCAAATCAGAACTGACGAGACAGGGAAACGTAAACTGAACACACTAAGATAACATAGACTTTCAAAATAAAGTAGGAAACACATAACAGTCACGCAAAAACAATACAATACCAACGCCAAATCGTAACATACCCCGGAGGAGCACCTAGACACTCAAATCCACACACAATTACGGTCACAGTCGTAACACCCCCTTACCCAAAAATCAAACATTTAACCCCAAGTGAAATGTTTTGATCAAAAGCGGATGAAGGCTGGTGGAGGCTGGAGCGGTCCCACGGACCCCCCAGCAGACGACGAAGGCTGGAGCGGTGCCTCGGACCCTCCAGCGAAGACAAACGAAGACTGAAGCGGTGCCCCGGACCCTCCAGCGAAGGCGGACGAAGGCTGGAGCGGTGCCTCGGACCCTCCAGCGAAGGCGGACGAAGGCTGGAGCGGTGCCTCGGACCCTCCAGCGAAGGCGGACGAAGGCTGGAGCGGTGCCTCGGATCCTCCAGCGAAGGCAGACGAAGGCTGGAGCGGTGCCTCGGACCCTCCAGCGAAGGCAGACGAAGACTGAAGCGGTGCCTCGGACCCTCCAGCGAAGGCAGACGAAGGCTGGAGCGGTGCCTCGGACCCTCCAGCGAAGGCAGACGAAGGCTGGAGCGGTGCCTCGGACCCTCCAGCGAAGGCGGACGAAGGCTGGAGCGGTGCCTCGGACCCTCCAGCGAAGGCAGACGAAGGCTGGAGCGGTGCCTCGGACCCTCCAGCGAAGGCAGACGAAGGCTGGAGCGGTCCCACGGACCCTCCAGCGAAGGCGGATGAAGGCTGGAGCGGCCCCACGGACCCTCCAGCAGACGACGAAGGCTGAGGCGGTCCCTCGGACCGGCCCTCGGACCCTCCAGCGAAGACAGACGGCCGAAGCGGTCCCTCCCACGGACCCTCCAGCGACGGCGGACGGCCGAAGCGGTCCTCGGACCCCTCAGCGATTGGACGAGCCCCCACATGTTACACCCCGGCCTAGGCAACCGGGGTGCAACGTAGAAAAACAAAGATAAGGAAAATAAAAATACGAAGAAAAACACTAAGGCTCTCCACCAAAATCCCAAAAAGTGTCTCAAAACGAATTTATTTACATCAAAACACAAAACGTCAAACTATTTACAACGGGGGGGAAGATCGCGACCATGACACACTGAAACACAGGGCTTAAATACATGGAGGGAGCAATCAGGGAATGGACAACAGGAGGGAAACACAGCTGGGGCAAATCAGAACTGACGAGACAGGGAAACGTAAACTGAACACACTAAGATAACATAGACTTTCAAAATAAAGTAGGAAACACATAACAGTCACGCAAAAACAATACAATACCAACGCCAAATCGTAACATACCCCGGAGGAGCACCTAGACACTCAAATCCACACACAATTACGGTCACAGTCGTAACAGTGTGTCAACAGCACATTCACAAAATGAAAAACTTCTAAAGTAAAATGTTACAGTACAGTACAACAACTGGTTACGTACTGAAGTTCTGAAAATAAGTCATCCAGTCACATTTTGTTTTTGCTGTGGTGAAAGATTATGAGCAACTTTGGGGGGCCAGGAGGCCTGGCACACACGCTATGCCTGATGGGATTGAGTAATGGTGTAGTAGCACATGTACGTCCTCTAAAAGTGTTTATCAAAAGTGAGTGAGAGCTATAGCAGGTGGGGGGAGCTGGACAGCCCTGATAAAACACATAAACAATAACTCATCCGTAACTAATGCAGTGTCATCAGTTTCATTTTTATCATGCAATCTGCAAATGGAACATGCTTCAGGTTTGATAGCCACTGGTGTACCGGTCACGCAGCTTGCATCGTGCCATGTTTATTGCGTGTTTTGTTATAGAAAAACAAATGTTTTGCTTATGGATTATCACTGAGGTACTTATGTTGATATCAACAAATGCTCAGCTCACAGGCGTTCTGTCCTGCTGTAAAAGTATTTTTCCATCCTTAAATGCGCATAAGCTTCTTTGAGCTGTCCCTGCATCTGCACAGCTGCGCTGAGGAATCGTTCCCTGTCACCACATCTAAGCCACTTTGCTCACCTCAACAGGGAGGGAGAGAGAAAGGGAGAGGAAGAGAGAGAGGCAGAGAAAGAGAGAGAGAACCACTCTGGGATGATAACCAATGTTAAGAATTTCAAGCGAGAAGAGATTAGGCCACATTCAGCTACAATGGAGGGAGGACTAAAGGGAAAGGACTTTTCTCAGAATCCAAAGCAATGCTTTGAGGATTGAACCAAAACAGAATATCCTTTTAAAAAGTGTCAGAAGTATTTGTAAGATAAATCTATCTGGTAATACACGAGTTTTAGCTCCAATTTTTAACAATTCAGCAACTTCTTTTCCATCTCCCTACCTGACAGCGCATGTCTCTGTATAATAATCATGCCTGATATCCATTTTGACTGCCTTGTTATATAACTGTCTCAAGTAAATATGACCACACTAACCAGAGAAAGAATGAACAATGGCATCGTTTAATGTCTGGAGTATATTTGTGTGTGTGACTTTGTGAATAAAAGATTCACCTGACAGCTTCATAGTTGATGGGATTTCTTTTTTAGCACACTCAGCAATATCTTGCTTTTTTTTTCCTCCCCTTTTTTCTCCCTACCCTGTCTCCTCAAATAAACACTGAGTCTGTATTCTATAGCTGACTTAGGGGTGTTTGAAATGCATGGTGGTGGTGCAGCAGTATGATAAACACCATCCTCGTTAGACCACTGAGGGAATCTACATCAGGGTTCACTTGAGGGCAAACAGCATTCATCATTGAAGTGCTCTGATGTGAGTTATAAGCTGCTGTAGCCATTATTATGGGTCAAAAGCCTCATGACAGCACTGGGGTACAAAGAAGCTTTGACCACAGCAGACATAAAACAATAGCATCAATATGGCAGTTCTTTGTTGTGTGATAGTGAGCCACCATAGCGACCAAAACTATTGAGGAAGTCTATTAAGAAACTTGAAATTGCTTCTCTCTGGCTGCTTGACTGCCTGACTTCTCTTTCCATTTTCAGAATGGCCCAGACAGTAGAGACAGAGAGGATGGCCTTTATTTTTCTAATGTGGTTACTCTGTATGCCCCCACAATCGTCTTCTCACTGTGGGACCTTAGGGACCAATATAAATAAATTTCATAGCAGTTATCAATATTTTTGAACTAAAAACAGTTATTTCAGTTTCTCAGTAGAATATCTAAAATATAAAATATCTAAAATTACCTTACACACATGAGCATTAAAAAACATTACCTGATCAAATTTGTAAGAATAAGAAGCCTGATACTACTGCAACAGTGATGTTCTGATTTGCACTTTTAGCACAGCTTTACACTGTTTTTAAAATGAGAGGCATATATACACTATATGACCAAAAATACTGGCCCGCCTACTTATTACACCTACACGGGCTGCTCACGGTTGGCCAGGGGAGGTTTGGAGCTCTGCAGTTATTGAGTCAGCAGAGCTTTGGAGACTTTTACCCACTGTGCCCCTCAGCTCTCGGCGACCCCGCACTGTAACTTCACGTTATCTGCTCTTCATGGCTGAGCTGCTGTGGTTCCTAAAGACTTCCGCTTTGCAATAGTACCGCTCGCAGCAGATCGTGGACTATCCAGGAGGAATAGCCAAGTCACAAACTGACTTGTTGCAACAGTGGTGTCTTTTTACAGTCTCACGCTCGAATTCAGTGAACTCTTTAGAACAACACGTTCTTTCACAAAGGTTTGTAAAGGCATACTGCATGGCCAACCACTTTATTTTATACACCTGTGGCAACAGGATTGAAACAAACACCTGGATTCAAAGATTAAGAGGTAGTCTGCAATACACTAAACTCAACGGTACTCTGCATTTTTTATGTAATTGTAAGTGCCTTCAGTGTTAATTAAAGCCATATTCTAATCCACTGCTCTGATTTGAATTTCAGTAACTCTTTAGCTTGTAAGTTAGTATTTAAGATGTGAATTGTAATTTGTGGATTACAAGATTACATTGAATTAATGTTGATTTTTCATCCGAATTATTATTATGGTCAAGATTGAAATCTCGGTGCTAAATAAATGTTGATGAAACCTACAGTGTCATAGCTATGAGATTATAATAACTATATATAATTGATTGATGAGCTATTTATAGTTGACCAGGCAACAACAAAGAGGTTAAAAATTCACAGATTTATAGTTGACCGGGAAATTAAAGCTATTATCAGTTGGACTGTTGCATTGCACCTCTCTCATAGTAGTACAGCACATCTGTTCAACAGTCATTGATTTATAGTTGATCGAGAGATGATATTTGAAAATTATGAATTTATGGTTCACTGGGAGACAATCTTGTATCAGTTGACATTACTGCACCCCTTGCATCTCCTCTGCGAACACATCACTTATTTTCTAATATTTGAGTTTTACACAGCCCAGTGTTTAATAGTACAGTTAAAATGTTTAATCAACATTATTATATCACTTATCATAACAATAGATAATCAAATTACATTATTCTGAAGTATTGTAAAAAAAAAAAATTGTTAACATCAGGTGAAATTCCTCTTATTTCCTCTTGATCTTTAGTGTTAGATCCACATTGTTTCAATATTACCTGAGGGTGCAAGATGATGAAGAATCAGTGTTAGAATTCAATGAATTTGAGGTTGACAGTAAAACATGCAGATTATAAATGAAGGTTGGGGAATGATGTTTGGACAAGCACGGCAGCAAATTATAAACCTGATGAGAGAAAACAAGAAAAACCGTGCTCAATTAAGCGATATCTCCTGGCATGAAACAGAAGCTATTAATGAAGAGATATAGTGGCATCTCCAAGACACGGAGAAAAAGAATCAGGAGCTGGAAGTAAAGCTTGATGAAGCGCTGGGGGAAAAAAAATAATGTAATTCTTCAAGAAAAGAAACAACATACAAAAGAGAGAGACATGCAATGCAAACTCCAAAACATGGGGAAAAAACAGTGCTGCAAGTAACACTTGATGAATCACTGCACAAAAATGCAGAAATGCTTCACGAGAAAGAGTAACAGCAAGAAATACAGAAAGAAGCATAACCTGTTCTCCTAGACTTTGAAAGAAAATAATCTAGAATTGCAAGCATGTTATAACAAAACTAAAAGTAAAAACTGGAAAAATATACGCTCAGGCATGCAATGTGAGTTCAATGAAATGCAGAGGAGAAATTGGGATTTAGAAGACATATACAACAAATGTACAACATTTGAAGAAAAAAAAGCAAAATTAGTAGAACTGGACAAAAGATACAAGAAATTTGAGGAACAAAATGTAGAAATCAATCACATGAAAAACCTCATCGTACTGAACAAAGAGCTACAGGAACAGTGCCTGAAAAAGAAGAAAAACCACTTCGGCTTTTTCCAGAAGAGACACTTGGCTGCTTCCTCACTCAATCCTGAGGAGGAGTAGCCTCATCTTCCTCCATTTTTTTTCTATTTTAATCTTCACCTCGTCTCCCCTCCTTCCCTTTCTGTCCTACCACCTCTCCATCGCTCTCCCTTTTCTCTTCCTCTCCTCCCTTCTTCATCCCTTTTCTCTTCTTTTCCCCCCCCAACCAGTCACGGCAGATGACTGCCCCTCACTGAGCCCAGTTCTGCTGGAGGTTTCTTCCTGTTTAACAATTCCTGTACGTTGAAGCTCTGATTAAACTTCTTTACTCAAGTAAAAGAAAAAAAGAAAAAAGTACACGCTCCGGTTGACCACCTTGGGGAAAGACCCCCATCCCCTCTGATTGCCTATATGGGCATCAAGCACACAGAGGTGTTGCTAGCAGACCCCGACTCCTGCGAGCACTCCCACGTAATGCGTGGGAGTGCATATGTGAGTGGCAGGGGCCACAAAAGCCGATCCCTTCCTTTCTGTCACTGCAACAAAGCCCAGCAGCAAATCCAGCTCAGCTGCCTCTTGCTGGGGGAGAAGATGAGGATGAGGATTTTAACATGGATATCCTGGGAGATGAAAATGAGGAAGATGCCATTCTCCCTCCTGCAACGTCGTCGGGGTCTAGCAACTCCATCGTTGGGGAAATTCAGTTCAGTGCAGTGCAGGATGACAAGGGCAAGGAGAGGGATCTTTACAACGATGAAATATTACCTGCTCACCAGGTACCCATCAAGCAGCTCATGCCCACTGTCCCGGCGTTTATGAAGGAGATGAGGCGTTACTGGAATAAACCCTTTTGCCACCGAGTACCCATCAAGGGTTACACTGGCTTGGAGATTGCAGATAGTGAAATTTTGGAGCTAACCAAACCCCTGGTGGTGGAGGAGCAGTTGGTGGCTTTTCAGCCCCCTTGAACTCATGTCAGTGGGACCAACCCTTCAGGTAAAATGGAGCATTTTACAGCCATCATGTACCAGAAAGTTTATAAATCAGCAGCTCACTCAATAAACTATCTGAATGTGGTCACCCTGATCTCTGTTTCAGGAGATGGGTACCCTGAGTCCTACGGTTTGGGAGGAGGTATGTATCATCACGGATCTTATTTTCCGGCTCTCTAGGGGTGCAGTGCAGGGTTGTGGCTGCATCATGGGCCTGGTTGTCGCAGGGGAGAGATCGCGGTGGCTCAGTTTCACCAACCTGCCTGACTAGGATGAGCAGGTTATTATGGATTTTACGTACAAACCGTCACAGGCTACGGGATTGTTTGGGAAGGTAGTAACCACTATGCAGCAGGCTGGTCAAGAGGTGCATGACCTGCTGATGTGGCACAAAGACTGTGTCTCGCGACACAGGATGTGATGTGAAAATTGTCACTAGACACCCGTGACACAAGCAACATGGTGAGCACAAAAACTGCCTAACCGTCTACTTTCAATATGGAAAAGTAGCGGCTCTATTCTGTACTGCTCCTGAATGACTGAACTACTCACCCTATCGCTAAGCTAATTTCTGCCGCTTGTATCTGCAATCTCATTCTAATAGTGTTAACATAAGCATCAGGTGAGATTAACAGATTTGTGGGCTTTCTCAGCAACGATGCACCATCTGGTGGCACAAGGCTGCATAACATTTAGCACAATAATTTACTGGCATTGAGCATCAATTAACATTTTAACAGTTAGGTTAAACGACTAGTAAAAGGGGCATAGTTCAAAGGCTAAAAAAAATATCTAAAATATATATATTTGCAATAACTCCAGAATCCAGAGAAAAATGCAGTCTCCCTTTGTTTGCCGTTTCCTATTATCACCGTAAGCAGAGACAGCTAATTATATACTGCATCTCCATTTTAATTTTTGTGTATTTTTCTGTCCCTTCTTTCCTCCAGTTACAGAAAAATAATAATAATTTGAGCTTGTTGCATTTTCACAGTTTTTTTCTAGCAATGTAAGATGGCTATTTGCCCAGCCTCAGCTACCCAACTAGGTAAGAGCGGTTTCCCGGAAAAGAATAATGCCAGATTTGTTTGTTAAAGCCCTGGGATTGAACGTGTCCCTACACTAAACATTTTTTGTCCTCTTTCTTTTTAACACCACTGGAGCACCTGCTGAAAATGTTCATTTAAGATGATCAACATAACTGAACAGTATTAGTGTGAGACTGTCATTATCTTTGAACAGAATGACATTTGCAAGGCCTCATGTATAATGTAGTGTTGTCTCACGAGCTAAGACCTCAAGACAAAAACACTTCTTATATAGTAGCTGTGAGAAAGCATTGTTCCTCTGTTCTAATTAACTGTATCACAGCTATGCCAAAAATACACTCAAGGACTGATTTGTTTTAGGCATATGGAGATGGAGAGAAAAAGATCTTCAGATAGAACACCCAAGTCTGTGGGGAGAGAGACCCTGAAAACCTGCATAAATTACTATGTTGCTCACAAAAATCTCTCATTTCTCTGTATAACGTGACCTAATTTCTCGTACCTGGGGGACAGCATCTCTAACTCCCCCTCCATCGCAACACTCGTGCAGAGGCAAAGCATTGCATCAGAGCACTGAACATGAAGAACTGAGGCTTTGATGACGTGAAATAAAATGCAGTTTACCACCGGGTAAAATCTGGTATCTGAAGTGGCAGTGCAAATGTCATTAGTGAGCACTCGAAATTTATGGTTTGCTATTGTTTTAGAAGCAAATATCAGTGCTGATCCAGATCCAGTGTCAATATAGACATTTGCATGAACGTACGTACGTAGTTCATGCGTGCTTTTCACTTAGGCTAAGATACCTGCTAATATTCACTTAATTTTTAATGACACAGACTTCGTAAAAGTGCTAGAAAGAACGATTGGGTAGCAGGGAAACATCCGGATCTTGTTCAACCAATTAGGAGATAAGATGGTGGCAAAAAAGTACCATTTTTTGTATAATTTTTTGCTTCCCAAGACAGTACTTGGGAAGCAAAATGGCAGGGGTTTAGAATAATGTATATACTTAGTTAGTAATGTATTAATACAGGTCAAAAACTAAAGGATACAAAGAATGAAAATATTTTACATTAGACCATAATATAACATCAAATCATATTTTAGTGTGCATAGCCATATACATATATGAGCCAACAACTTCAACACTCTGGTCCAAAGCTTGCACCAGTTGCTAAGTTTCCAGAAACAGTTAATTTAGGTTTAACTGTGAGCAGCTTTCTTTTTGTGCTTCATTTTATTTTGAAGACATACCCTTTTGCAAAGTAATTGAGCAAAGACAATCAGGGGAAACGTGTGAGACGACCAATATTGTACAAAGGGAAGCTGCGTTTCAACAGAACATTTGTCTCTCTGGGTGCTGAGAAAGTTCTACTTAACATGCAGATCCCAAAACAAAACAGTAGGAGGGCGTATAGACTGAGAGCTTGATATGCAGACAGGCATGGCAGGACAACAGCAAATAATAAACATGCTAATTTACGAAAGTGTAGCAGCCACTTATCTAGAGCCAAAAAAGTCACATCAAAATTGGCTTAAGCATTCTCTTCACCTCTGCAACAAACAGGCAGCAGCAGGCATTATGAGATGAGGTTGAGTGCTGCAGCCGCAGTTTGTTTGCTGCTTTCCACCCACAGCTTATAAAATATTAAAGGGCTATTTTGATTAGAATAACATAATCATCACTTCTGGCATTTACATATATAGTGCATGCTTTCAATGGAATAATGGCTAAGCTCAAGGACAGGATAATATTGGTTATGGAAAATGTCTGAAGCCTTTTATTTCTCTGGAGTATGTGTTTTTGTGGCTCATTAGAATGTAGACATTCCCACTTAATGCAAATGGAAATGAAATGTGGGGAAATTCAGTCCAGTTCAGCATTGTTTTCTTTTGAAGATATTATACAATGTATTAAGAGAGATATATCCGTTTATCTGCCAGACCTAAACTTGTATGTATAAGATATCATAGATATCATACATAAGATATATGTATGCTTATATCTTATACATATTTTTTTTTCAACTTGCTTTTATTTTTTCATGTTAATTGGTCCCGTGTGTGCAGGGGACGCAGTGTTCACATGAAATAATTCTGTCATTTTGATGCATGCCAGGATTATGATTGCCTTTTAAGTGATTTGAAAAACACTGCAAAGATGGAACATTATTTCTTTAAGAAGCCACCATAATGTGGTCTGAAAATACATCTAAGATTATGAAGTGCTGACAGGATCCCTCAACACATTCTCATCTCTAAACCAGTTGAGGTCTTGAGGATGTGCTGAGCACTATTCAGATAATCAACATAACTTGACACTTAGTCATTCATAAACAGGATCTGGGCTGTCTGTAAGCGCTGGCATAATAAAATAAATGTTTAAATGGCTTTGCTTTTCAGTCTTTCAGCAAAAAACTGGAATGCACAGGGTTTATTAAAGGTTAAAAATGATTACAGTTTTTCAGTTACCTCAACAAGTATTTATTTCTGTAATTAAATTATATTAGCAGTCATATACTCTGTGTGGTAACTTTTTCCTTTCACTCTGTCACTAGATCATTTTAAACAGCTTGATCCTAACCTACTGAGACTCGCCTCTTAACTTGAAGTCACCGCAGCTGACTGGCACTATTTCTTTTTTCCAACCCTGAGCCACGGGAATCTATGAGGTCATCCCATACAGTACGTAACCATTGTAGCAGCTGCCAGGCACAACATCTACTTGATGAGCAGTTCGATTTCCAGCTAAGATGCTTTCATCAAAAATCTCCAGGGGAGAAAACTCAATTTCCATTTTAAACTATTTCAGGTGTTTTGCAATAAACGGTCCCAGGTGCTAATATAATGTTAGGGCCCTCGCTGCATGTGTCACATCTATGTTGATTGTTTGGTTTATGGTCGTGTCATAAAATATAATGACACTCATTGAACTCCTGTGGCAGAGGTGGGAGAATGAGCATAAAGAAAATATATAGTTCTTCTCATGAAATTCAATTATTCAGGATCACTTGCATCATGTGAGATTTCTGAGTAGTCTGTATAAATTCATTATGTGTGTTTTCATTGCGATGTTTTCACTTTTGTGGATGCTTCCTTATATAATGTAGACTGTAGCCTGTATCTAGTGTGATTATGATAATTCAAAAAGCTTAAATATTCGTAGTACTGTTTAATATATACTCATTTGCACCAGTAAATACTTTTTCTGAAGGTGTGACAAATTAAAAAAAAATTAAAAATACTATTTTTTTTGTGTTTTGTTTTCTGTGTGGCTCTCTTTCTCTCCCCACCTCTCTCCCTCTCTCTCAATCTTTATTTTCGCTTTTTTTTTTTTTTACCAGCAATAAAATGTTGTGGCTCTGTAGTTCAAAATCTATCTACTCTCCTCCCTCCAAAAAACATCTACAGTTTTTGTTCCCAGTATATGCAAATATTGAGCAAGATCTATTATTCAGTTTTATGATCACTGTGTGTGCAGTGGTGTATCACCTAATTTATACACTTCATTATGGCTGAGTCAGTCTCAGGCTGAGGCGCTGTACTCTATTGTGCTAAAGTCTTCGTCTGTTATGCAATGTAAGTCGCCGTGGTGAAACAAAGAAATGTTGGTTTGGTACACTAATGTTGTATTAGGTAATGAAGAACTGAAAATCTGTTTAGACACGATAAGAGGTTTTCCTCACTCTGTTGCTGCCTGAGCCAATCATCATTCAATCATGTAGTGTCTGGCTACTTCCCTGCCACTGGCAACGAACCAAGCCATTGCTGACTTTATTTCCACATATAGACTACACTATTTTCTGCACTAGAATACTTTCAAGACTCATAGTTGGCAGACAATCAAGCCACAAACAGAGGAGTACATGCATGGTAGGAGTTTGTGTGTCTAATGAGATTTTCCCCACCAAATGGTATTTATTTGAACATGAATACTGGTTGTATTTGTCAAACCTGCTACACTCTTTAGTATCCAGTCATGCAGGGCTAGTGACCGCCTTGGAACCACAGCTAAATAGAGAAAAATATATCTGAAAAATACAGCTTGTGATTTTCTGTCAGTCGCTATGTGACTTTGGTTGAAAAGAGGTATATGATGCTGCACTGAAAACCTCCTTGTGAATGCTCTGGTCTCAAACAATTTTATTCCAAGGTTTGCATGGAAGACATCAACTTCTCCACAAACAGTTGCCAACTGCCCAGCAAGTGCAGCAGTAGTGAAACAGGGAAAAGTGTAATGCACTGTTAACCTTCAAAATAAAGGTTGTGCCTTTTTCCTGCAGCTAACATCTTGCAAGATGCGCAACCTTTAATTTGAAGGGTCTTAGACCAGTAGGTCCCTTCCTTGCAAACAATAGATATTTTGTACAACACCATCCTTGTCACTTTTCACCTAGTGACAGCCAGCAAGAACACAATAGTAGTACAATACTACTACTTAGAGCACTCAAGGAGTACATGTTTCACCAGGAAGTCCCTACCAGTCTTTTGGCCTATGTGACTGTGACTGAGGCCTTTATCGCCCAAAGTTCAGTATGCAATATACGGTCTATATATTTATATGCAGAGGGAGAGAGAGTAGTAGATACTTGGTAAATCATCTGTTTGGTTCTTAAATTTTGCTTCCTGAGTAACACACTTGTCTTGTTCCTGTAGATACTGTCACCAAAGTAAAACATGTATGATATTTTAAGGCATGAAAATTAATAAATCTTAAAGTGGGTCATCTGTTAATCGGAGGGTTAGGAGATGACTGCCAAGGTATCCTCGGGCAAGATACTGAACCCCAAGTTGCTCTCCGAGTGTGAGTGTGTGTGAATGCTTTGGTAGAAAGCACTTAGGTAGAAAAAGCATAGATTGCACGAATGGGTGTGAAGCATGCTGTAGAGCAGAAATGTGCATTTTAAGAACCAGTCCATTAAATAAGTAAACATCTACACTACATATCAGAAATATCTTTGATTTCCAACCAACTGTCAGTCTCCGGTTATATTGCTACAAACTCTACTCGTATTTAAGTGTTGAACACAGAGAACTAATGTAACTTTACATTTATTGGTAGGAGCTTGGATATGACCGCGGCCGTGATAAATCTATTGTGGCTTAACAATATGACAAGAAAACAAGTGCATCACTTCACCAACAAAAGGGGGCGAATTTCAAGGTTTTTGTGATTCACGTTCTCCTCTATTACATGGCTCTTACATAAAAAATAAAAAAAAAGAATTTTTTGAGAAGATGGCCTCCTGGAAATGATGTGTGACTGTGTTCCTACCAGATAGTACATAGAGAGCTTTCTCTAAAGAAGCCAAAATCACTGTCTGCCAAATTATTATATCAGCACTTTAGAAAACTGCTCTTCACTCTCAGCCATAAGGACTTTTGCTTTTTTCTCTATTCACAAACAGTATTCCTTTCCTCCGTTTTAAAAGTGTGAAGCACATCAGTTGCCACTTCTATGTTCTAAATATTGAAAGGAATACCTGACCTTGCAATGGCTTGAATTTCAATCAAGCAACACAGAGTTTTCGAAACAAAAGCACAAACATCCCCCGCTGCATTTTCATTTGCTCACAGATTCGGTTTTATTTTACATGCATCATGCATAAAATACAGTGCATTAAAAATTTACAAGATTTTTTCACCCAGAGTATCTGTCAGCTTTATGAACTTGGCTTATTTCCTCATTTGGACTCTTTTCATCCTGACTGTATGACACCTTACAGTTGATCAAAGTCGTTATGCAGTTTCAACACTGCCTGCGTCTGATAAATTTACCCTCATAATTTACTCTCATGCCAAGGCATTTGCTTCATCCTTGGTGGGCTGTGAATCCCTGTAAATGTTCTCTTAGAAATCAATAGGGCCATATCGTTTCTCACAGTGCCTGTGGTGACTGTAAACTATCTGTGGGGAGAGAGCTGTGTGATACAGGAAAGATAATTGCTTCCAGGAGTCTGAACACTTTAAGAAGTTACCTCTTTCTTTGATCAGGGTCAGCCCAGTTACGTTATTAATGAAATTTGTGTGCTAGATACTGATACTGGTGGTAACTGAGCAGCTAACGCAGACACATATGGCCTTGCGGGTGTACATTGTATTGACATAGCATGTTCTGGCTATTTTGGTGAAAACTATCATGTAAATGTTCGAACATAATAAAAATCACTTTATCCTTAAGGAGTCTGAAAACTGGGTAAATACAACCCTGGACGAACAACAACATTTGAATTATTACACCATGTGATTATTTATTTACAAAAATACAGAACCATAGCAGAGAGCGATGCTAAGTATATTCTATGTTCTGTTCTATGTTGTGCTCACAAATTTAAGATATTAATCATACAGTCATATCTGGGTGTCACATATTGCATTTATTTTGCATATCTCCCGAATGAACAGTTGACTACACCATTTGCAGAGCTAAATATGAGTGCACGTTCTCGCATTATGACAAACCTCCAGGTACCTGTTTATGTCAGTGCCCCTTTCTTCTGTATCTAATACACAGAGAATCCTCTGAAGTGATATCTGATTGGAGGCCAAGCACACCAGAGACAAAGTCATTTACATATCCCACATCTTCTGTGTACACGGTTCCCATTTATCATCAAAGTCAAATTTATGGATAGGTATTTCAGCGAGCGATATTAATCAAGCACAAATCCAAAGGGAAACAGAAATCAGGAGCCAGAGGACAGCAACTTCTTGTCTGTGTGCTGAAGGCCCATGTCTTGGGTAAATATTGCATAGCGCTAAAGTGTAGGAGTAAGCAGAAACAGCAAAGAGAGGGAGCACAGTGTGCAGAAAGTGAGTTATTTCAACTCAGCGTTTTGGCTTTGCCTGATGTGCTGGAATATACGCACTGATGTTTTTGAGGGACTAAGTGGTATGGTCGCAAGAGGCAATGTTATTTCTCATTTCATATTGGGCGTCAATACCAGCTCCACCAAAAAAGACATACTGTATGCATTCAGTAGAAGGACAAGTCTGAACAGTCACTGTTAGAGGGGGAAGATTCACAGTTACAATGCGGTATTATAGGTGTAGTAGTGGTGATATAATTTAAAACCCTAGCATGGGTCAGTTTCAACAGGAACATTAAGTGGGCTGTCATAAACCCAGCAACAAGGGTCACTTGATGAAAAGATACATCCTTCCTAAGGTCTTAATGTTCATGACAGCAAGTTCACAGAGCACTTAAAGACCAGCTTCTGTAGACAGAAAGCATTTCTGGACTGGGCTGAAAGCTTGGAAGTTACACGCAGCATCACAGTTGGGTGCTATTAACAGTGCTTCATGCTTCAATCCAACATGACTTTTACTGCAAAAAATAGACCTAAGCGCACAGAAAAAAATGACAGTGTGAATATTTGGAAATAGCTGACATTTTGTGCCCATGCTTTATAAGCTATAGAGTATTTTTATCATATCATTTGCTTTGGCACTGATAGAGGTGGGTATTTGGGACGGGGACCTATCAGCATCGATACATAATGATGTTACTTAATTTATGACCCCATATTTTAAATGTAATGTTTGTTTTTACAGAAATTATCAAACCATCTACCCAGCCATGTTAAATTATTGTGGCTGTGGATATTCTTCACTTGACAACAAAAATGACCTTGATTGAAGTCATCATGTTAATATTTTTTAGGGAAATTTATGAAGAAAGAAACTTTCCAGCTAGCATTTTAATCTCTCCACTGTAGACGGACCATGTGCAATGAATATGCAATGTTGTTAAAGCAGCAATAAGATGGAGAGGGACTGCTATCAGTCTGCAATTGAATGGGATCTAGTTGGTAAATTCATGCAATGTGTTTGTTATAATGCGAGCAATTGATAAAAACTGCAATTATGCTCATTGTCTACACCCACAGAGATTCACATTAAAGAGAACATCGCATTTACTGCTTACAGTCCAGACAGACCAGAACCTCTTAGATCAGAAGCAAATATTCAGAAAGTTCTTCACAAATACGGAAGTGCAGGCAGGCGATTTAACTGCAAAATGACTTATGTGCTCATCAACCTTGCCTTTACACTGTATCTATAGAAATATAACCACAGTAGAACCAGTTCAGTTTAGTCCCCAAGTGCAGAGGGTCATGTTGTGTGGACTAAGATTTACTCTGATCTGTTTGCATTTATAGTCATAAAGTCACATGCCCTTCATTTTCATGTAGCACTCAAAGAAAGCCAAAATAACTTACACTCAGAAGAAAAGAAGCACTTGTGTACAGCAGACACAAAGAGAAAGTAACACGTTTTATGTTTTGTCTCACTTTTTTCTCACTCTACATCTGAGTTGAAAACAGTAAATGCACGTTCCATCAGTTTGTTGTGTTGTTCACATGCTGTCCCCAGAGTGAGTATACATTGTGAGCAGGGAGTGAGAAAAGAGAACAAAGACAAACTCCTGTGTATGGAAATAGGGAACCTGTCCATGTTTGTGTCTTCAAGGTCATGAAAAGGACAAAAATACAATGGCTTTTTATTTCTTTAACGAAACGCATGATTTATCTGTCAACAAGTCATACTGAGGTCAATAAAGGATGACAGAGTTGCAGATGAATTAAGCATGAACTCACTTTGAAGCTGTGAGAAACACCCTATGGACAAAAGTACTGGGACACCCATACATCACAGCTACAGGAGCTGATTGGTCAGCATGTAGCTCCTGGTGCTTCAGTTTCTGTGCTGATGTTAATGCCAGAGGAGGTTGGGAACACTGCAGGAACTGAATCAGCAGAGCATTGTTAGTTTTTATACACCATGCCCAGCTCTAAGCTATACGTGGTCTGACAGTTTATGGCTGAGTTGCTGCGCTACTTTGCAATGATACTACCTGCAGCTGATCACGGCATATCTAGGAAAGAAGACACTTCACACACTCATGTGTGTTGCAAAACTGGCACCATACTTCTAAACGATTGTTTCACAATGTTCATAAAGGCAGGCTCTGCGGCTAGTTACTTGATTTTATACACATGACAAAAACCTGAAAGATTAACACGTGACACAGAGTTTTGTCCATGAAGTGTATATCAAACTGACCTATTTTATAGTGTTCATTGTGGCTTTAAGTGCCATTACACTACAACATGCATTGTTACCATGCAACACAGACTCCTAGTTTTACGTTTCATGCTATTTTCCTTCACCATGCTGGATTTACTTGTAACACAGTGTGCAGGGTCAGAGTCTTATCTTTCATTAATTTCGTTTAAAGTGACTTTTGCATCTCAAACCACGAAGATAAAGGTGATTAAGATTAACAAAAAATAAGAATAATCAATGCACTTCAAAGTTATTTCACTTTAGGAGATACTGAAACAATCCCAGGATGTTGTGCTCTATAGTCTTGTTGAATGTATGAGTTCAACTCCAGAGTAAAAGCTTATTTATTTCTAGTAAGAATGCAATGGCTGCTATCTGTGGAATGAAAGTCTTTTATAATCAAGTATTTTAGAGGAATAGTTTGGCATTTGGGGCGACCGTGGCTCAGGGGGTTGGGAATCGCATCTGTAACCGGAAGGTCGCCGGTTCGATCCCTGGGCTCTCTGTCCTGGTCGTTGTGTCCTTGGGCAAGACACTTTACCCTACTGGTGTTGGCCAGAGGGGCCGATGGCGCGATATGGCAGCCTCGCTTCTGTCAGTCTGCCCCAGGGCAGCTGTGGCTACAACTGTAGCTTGCCTCCACCAGTGTGTGAATGTGAGAGTGAATGAATAGTGGCATTGTAAAGCGCTTTCGGTGCCTTGAAAAGCGCTATATAAATCCAATCCATTATTATTATTTCTCTAAACATCTACGTGCTTTATTTCTTTTTATTTTCTTTTTCACATTAATTAAAAGGTTAGGCCTACTGTTTTTCTCCATTTCCAGCCTTTTTACTGCTCGACAATCTGTTTAGGACATGCATGTAAAGGGTTAAAGTTTCAATAATAATGTTGACGTGGAACAAAGATTGGTCTGCAATAATCTATGGGTGCATTGTAGCAAGGCTCTTTGATATCTCTCTGTCCATAAGTACTCAAAGTGACTCTCCTGTAATCATAGGCAGACTAACCTACACAGAGCATGAGCAAATAATCCCCAAACCCCAAAACAGAGCCAAGTCACATCATGTGTTCAGGCGTCCTGATTGCAGCACAGTCAGGATTATTAATGCTTTCAAAGTAAATTATACTGTGCAGGAATCGTTTAGGATTTCAGCAGAGCAGGAATCAGGTTTCCTTCAGAGTCACGCAGCATTCCTTTTAGTGTCTGTCAACAACTTACAAGAAATGCAAATCAGTATAAATAAATAAATATCAAGGGCCATTGGTGACTTTCAATATCACAAGCTCTAAACAGTTGAGAGTTAACATACTAATAATAAATAAAATTAATGATATATCTGTTTAACATCTTGAGCATGTTTAAATATGTTTTGTTTTTTCAATAACCAGCACTAACATCATTTAAGGTAATTTAGGTACATGTTTTTCTGTAAAATGAAACATTATGCTGTTGAACTTATGGCACCTAACTGCAATATTCTACATACAGTTGGTTCAAGTTAGTTTGAATTCATGTATATGGTGTGAATTTATTCTAAGTTGACTTTTTGAGTGCTATGACTATTACATTATTCAGGTGCCAGCTATGGGCTTATCTGGTGTGAACTGCCACGGGGAGTTTAGTGTCCTGAGTTAAGGACTCGTCTGCCACGTGTGAGTTAGGCCTTTAAGGCACAACCTTTCAGGGTTTCTAGCCACTCAAAGAAATCTGCAGTATGAGACCAAGTTTAGTTTTAATTTAGGCCAACAATGTTTCTGTTGTAGCTACAAAGTCCCAAAAGGCATAACTCACACTTGGAGAGATAAAAATGTAATTAAAAATAAAAAATAAAAAAATAAACAAAAAACTTTTTGCATAGAGTATAAACTATACTGAAGTGAATATTGATGAGAACAAGCTGTATTAAACTAGCCTGGTCCTATCCCCTGAATCACGTGGCCTCTTGAAATTTGTGGGTTTGTTGTAGTCCAAATCAGCAGCATGCTCTCAACCGAACTGTGAGGCACCTATGCAAATGAGACTAGACCTAGTCAATCTGTGACTGAGACAGGAAATGGGGGCTGAATATTCCAGCATGCTTGCTGGTTATGTGATATTATGCATGCAGACCGCTTGGAAATGAGCCACCCATACTGAAGATGGAGTGGGCAGGAAAACACCAGTTTCCAGGTTTTGAAGTGGCACTCTTTCACAAGTACCACTTCATTCCCAAACAAGCCTTCTTGAAGCGGTATTTAGACTTTGCTGCCAGATGGGTTTATGTATCAACCAGATACATGAAGGTATCGCACAATGAATGGGGTGCTCTAACATGACTACTCATTCATTCTAATGAAAAGTGCTCACATAGAGCATATACCAGAAATAAGTAGTACTTTTCCTGGACTAAGTCAGTCTGAGAAAAATATTCTCTAGAAACTTCTTGGAACCGCTGCATCATTTTTAATAGATGTACTGGTCAGAAAAATTTCCATAATATTTGAATTTCTGTTTCTTAAGTAGTAGCTGTATGTTGCAAAACCTATTTCTGGAACTGAAGCCGAATAAACAAACACACAAACCTGATATCCGCTCACTCTGGTACATCTGTTAACCTGCTTGTTAAGGCAAATATCTCATCAGCAAATCACATCACAGGAACTTAATATTCCAAAACTTTTAACTTTTGTAATATGCTGTTAGTCCATCTGATTGGCATAGAGAGAAGAATGCACACATAAGAGATAAGATTATTAGTCCCAAAATGGGAAATTAGTTGTACATGTACATATTTATTATTTCATCAAATTATAACACATCTTTCCAGGAATAACAATTTAGCTTCATACAGTGTATACAAGATCCAGTAATAGTCCACAAATTCTTCTGCTGCATCAAGCCCTGGCTTACCTACCCACACTACACTGTGACTTCTGGCATCTCTGTTCTAGATACGGTGTATTATGCTAGTAGTGACTAATTTACCTTCAAGCCTAGTCAAGCAGAGATTAAAAGCAGGCTAAACATTTCTGCACCTCACCTCTCCATTATTTTAATTTGTGCCATCTCTTGGGGGAGTTTATCAGACTTTATGAAGCACCCCTCGGGACTTGTAAACAGACTTTGATGTGTGAAATCAGTTCCTCTTTAACCTTACTACACTATTTTGGCTGTTGTTCCATTAGCTATTGTAGTTTTGTTCATTCTGATAAATATTTAACCACAGACATACAGTCAGCTCGCTCTCAAGACAACACTTAACATTCCTTAAGTTATCTTGAAACTGCTTTAAATTATTCTGCCATTTCACACACTTGACCTTTGATGATACAAAGATGTGAGCCTAGATTTATTATTTATGACTGCCTTCATTTTCTTTTTACTGTGAATGACCTGTTTTCACTCGGTGCTGTGATTGTGCATTACAATTGAATCTGTTGTCTTCTAAACTATATGATTACCTTGTAATAGTACCCCAGGACATTTGATAATCCCAGCCTCCCAGTATCTCTGCTTATATTACAAAATGTTAACATTGCAGTGAAGTTCATAATATCTCTTAAAATTAGCAGTAACTGGATTTTTCAACAATACACCCATGAACCACATTACCCAGGTCACAAGTACCTAAAGGTTCATTTTTCAAGTATGGCAGTCCAGGTGGGAATAGCATTAAAAAGGAATACCCGTTCCTTTTAATGCCAAAGGGAAAACATCAAACAGAGAAAAGAGCATGAACTTAAGACATTTTCTTTTAAGGAATATATTCATTTTCACCTCTGATCAACTTTTAACTTTAGCTCCTTAGATCACAGAATACTTGTGTATCCCTGCGGTCTGGTGGAGGGATGATATCTGACACAGTTCAGTCCTTGAGACTAAGGTGCGTGCTTCTGTTCAGTCTGACCTGAAACATGTTCAAGATCTCTCCCCTGGGTCACAAAAACATCTAAAAGACAGACCATCAAGGGCACAGTGAAAGAAACAAGAGAACAAGAAGGCTCCATTGTCTTCTGTTTTTGAAGTCCATGTGCATGTGTTTCAGTGTACCGTGTTTGTGGATGAGGCAGAAGAGAGACAAAGAGGTTGAACAGGAATAGGTTGCACAGAAAAATGGAACTATTTCTTTTTGAGTATAACACTAAAGGCTTATTTTCGCCTTGGCTGAGGGACTTAAGAGCAATGCATAACTTCACAAGGTTTCACAACCTCACAAAAACAAGGAAAAGTGTTAAGGCATCAATTGTATTTAAATTATTTTACTGTGGTGAAGCGCCATAGTTTTCCCTAACACTTTCTTTTAAACAGACACCTGTTATTGCCTTAGCCTTTCTCATCTTACAAAGCTGACTGATAGGCAAGAAAACCAAATTAGTCTGAGAAGGAAAAAGATTTCACTCTTGGAAGAAATAGCAAAAGACAAAAGCAAGAATGTTGCAGAAAATTGTTACCAAAATGAGTTGGAAATGCAATCAGTTACTCATCAGTTTCATGTGACAGCCTATCTCAATTTCACAGAGCCACCCCTCATTTATTTATTTTTTTATTTTTATATTTTGCTTGCATGCAGCCAGCCATTCATAAGGAAAAGAAATGGGAGGAAAGGATAAAGGATGCCAAATAAGAAATACACTGAAAATCAGCGTCTGCGGGTCCTATGGAGTTAAATCAAAACTTACAATATTTAGCTGAAATCATTCAAAGACACAACAGTGAGTTTCTATTTCATCTGTAAACCACAATGGAGTTGCAGTCATGCTTTGGGGTTGCATTACTGCATTTCATGCATCGCCATCTGCAAAGTGTCCTGGAATTTTGTAAATAAAGTCTGCAACATGGAAAACTGTGGTCAAACTATTTATTACTGCGCACAGGAGAACACACATACACATCAAAACATAACAGGTTCATAGTAATGAGCGTTCTAACCTCGGGGCGTCGCAGCACCACTTTTATAACATCGCACAAACTCTGTGTATCTTTTAGTTACAACAGTCTTTTGTCCAACCCGGGCTGTTGCTGAACAAAGAAGACTCCCACTGTCCTTTCCCAGGCCAGCACCTGGCGCTGGCCCTGAGCTTCATCCTTCTGAGCAAAACAGCAGATCACATAGTGAAACATTGTTAGGCCCAGCTAAGCAGTTTTCACAAGGTCATGCTGACACATACTTACTTAATCTTAAGCATGCAAAGGTCATACAAAAATCATACAGTGAAATTCTAACCACCTAAATCTAAATGTGAGGGTAAACTAGAATTTTCCACAATTTGTACCACAATGATCCCTGCTATGCTTTTAATGCACACACATGCAATGGAATAATCTCAGTCATGGATTGGCCTCTCCAGAGCTCAGATCTCAACATTTGAGGTTATTGATTGTAGGTTATTGTAGGGTCTTACAATATCCAATATATCTTACAATATAAAGTGCCTTGAGGTGACTGTGATTTGGTGTTTTATGATTTGAACTGAATTGAATGAGGGGTGCCTCAAAACCTTTGAACCGTACCGTAAGTTTCCACATGGATTACTACAAATATGAACATACTGTAATTAAGGGAGTCATTATTACCTTATAGTAAGTTTTTCTTCCTCCTTACTTTCTTGTAAAGATTTGCTAAGGTCTTTTGTGATATAGGATTTAGCTACCTTTAATATAAGTGCACACAGGTGGAAACCCTTAAAATGTAAATTAATATAATGAGAACAACTTATAAAGAAACACTAATTCAGACTTTAAGGAATATCTTAAGTTGATGTGTTTTGCTTAACCTATCAGCTGCATAAATATTAAAATATATTTTATTTTTATTAAAACCCAAAGCATTCAAAGAAGTGGCTCTGAGAAGACAAGGTAAATAGCAGTGACTCAGTAGCTGAGATCACAGCTAAGATGTTACGTGTTGAACAGAATTAATTTTCTCACAAAAAGCTTTGGGGACTGCTGTACACTCATATCTGAATCTCCAAGTAGTATTGTGCTGTCAGAAAACTGTCAAGACAGGCTTAAATACTCCCATGTCAGCACACGACACCTTGTAAATAGCAGATTGAGTCTTGAATGGGAAACGGCTGATAGTAGGAGAAAAACATGAAGCTCATTAGGGAAGTGGTGTTCCCCAAAGTCTGCCATGGAAGTTCTTTTTTGCAAGTAAAATTTTATACGAGATATCCATGTTGTGATGGTCACTTCTACGAAAAACTTTGTTTTTCTTTTGCTAAATATAATATGTTGTTGACCTTTCACTTTATTTTTGTTGTGCTTCAACAGAATTTATAAGTTTCATCATTTTCAGATGGTTTAGTCCAGTCCTACCTGACCTACTTTACCATTTTCAGAGAATTATTTATTTATTTATTTATTTATTTATTTATTTATTTATTTTATTTTTTTTTTTTTGCATCTTAAGCCACTTAACACTGGCCTTTGAATCATTTCAATGCAATGTCTGCACAAAGCAACATCTCTATCCTTAGACACTTTATTACAGTAGTCTGTTGCAAAAACACATTTTAATCCTGCTGAATCTATGAAAAATAGTTTGACAGGGATAAAATAGATAAAATATACCAGCAAAATGTTCTTCAAAGAGCTATTAGCTAAGAACTTTGTACAGCTCTGCATGCTGTGCAGTGTGTCCTTAACTATTTCTAGGGATGCACTGAGCCACCCGGCATTTCTTCAGGTTTTCTTCAGCAATAGTATTTTTGCAGCAACTATGTAATTTCCATAAAGCTTTTAGCCCAAAACTTGGTATATCTCAGCACAGTATGCAGAAGAAAAAATAAATATGCAGCAGATGAACAGCATCAGAAAGTCATTTCCTTAATAAATGGGAAAGAAATCCCTTACAGAGTTTGGGGAGATGTATTTCAAGACTTCTACATTTTACTGTATATGAAACCATAAAACCAGTTACTTAAAAAATTCAGAAACATAAATCTAATAAATATTAATATAAATGAATAATCCAAATAATTATGCTTGATTTTCTTTACACTTCTTCCTAACACGTGCCTTTTCCTAAATCCACTAATCGTATTACATCCATCCATCATCCATCCAGGAGCCCAGGAGGCATCCTTGTCAGATGCCCAAACCACCTCAACTGGCTCCTTTCGATGTGGAGGAGCAGCGGCTCTACTCTGAGCCTCTCTCGAATGGCCGAACTTCTCACCCTATCGCTAAGGGAGAGGCCAGCCACTCTTCGGAGGAAACCCATTTCCGCTGCTTGAATTCGCTATCTCGTTCTTTCGGTCACCACAGCTCATGACCATAGGTGAGGGTAGGGGCGTAGATCGACCGGTAAATTGAGAGCTTCACTTTTACACTCAGCTCTCTCTTCACCACAACAGACCGGTACAGCGTCCGCATCGCTGCAGCCCCTGCACCAATCCGTCTGTCGATCTCCCGCTCCCTTCTCCTGTCACTCGTGAACAAGACCCCGAGATACTTAAACTCCTCCACTTGGGGCAGGGTCTCGTCCCTGACCCGGAGTGGGCGCTCCACCCTTTTCGTATTACAGTCACTAATAAAATAATTATGCTAAGTATAACTAATTGTTTTATAGTTGCATGCAGAATGAGTGATATAAAAAAACAAAACAAATCAGAATCATTATGTAAGTACAAAATTTTCCTGAATTCGGTCTACAACTGAAGGGTAAAGCTATGAAAATCATCCATCTATTGATGACAAAGACATAACCATAAATTTCCAACTGTCCCCAGGTCAGAACAATCCATACACTGCTTCACACATGACATCAAGTCTATTCAAAGAATCTGCAAAGTCAATATGCTAACAAAAAACTATAACTCAAGGATTCCTGGGACAAGAATGGTGCTCGGATGACTGTACGCTAACCTGAACCAGGCAGCCAATATTAAGCAATTAAATCTTCAGCAGAGATCCACAGGTTTGCTGACTGTCTCGTGAGGTCACAAATTATGGTCTTAATGTACTGTGGACATCCATCCTGGAGCCATGACAGGAAACGGGCTACGTTTGTAACGTTGCAGGTATGGACACTCTTGCACTGTTTTGGCTTTGAGAAATTAAGCTTAGAACACTTCTTATTTAAATATATAAAATTCCCTCATTCATAACATTTCTTGGGAACACCAGTTAAATATAAAGAAATCCGATAGAATAAAAAATAAAATACCCTAGCAAGTTTATTTGTCTACTTTAACGTGCCTTTGCATTGACTATGTAAGTCTCTGAAACTCTGTTAGAGGGATGGAGAACCACTCTCCTGAAAGATTTTCCTTCACTTTTTTGATGTTGGTGGTAGATAAGTACAGACTGGGTCATTATTTATGTACATGTATACTTTTAAAATCATGAGCAGTGTTACAGAGGTTTGCCTCTGGCTAAATCGTAGCTTTAGGCTTTGATGGACAGGAAGACAAAAGAATTCTTAAACCAGCTGAGGCTAAATTGGGGGACTTAGAAGCATCTGCCCGAGGAGAGAACCTGGTATGGAGGTTGAAGAACATGAGTTGGATCAGTGATCATTTTTTGACGCCTGCCTGATTATTGTTTCATCAAAGATACCCTGGACTGTTAACTGCTACCTTGCTTTTATGGCTCTCTATTAATCTAGGCTTTCGTGTATAGTGAGGTTGCCAAGCCAGGCAGTGATACCTCAAGGATGTTTTCACCTGCTGCGTGGTAAAATGAAGAATCACTTTCTGGGAAGGAAGGATAGCCACAGTTATTCCCCAGTAAAGGCATTTTTACCCATGAATACTATGTTAATCTATTTTCAATGGTATCTGTAACTGTCAACCTACACGAAGGCTATATTGTGGTCATGCATAACCACTGGTAAGTGGTTTTCAGGGTGCTTGAACACAAACACTACTTTCTCTGTTGTAGGTATTAACAACGATGGAGTGATTCTCTGACAAATGGATAAATCAGAGTCTTGTGTTTGTATATGCAGTGGGTCTGACATGAGACCCTTTACCCCTTCAGAAAGAATCTACATAATGCTTCAATGAGTGCGAGTACAGGATGAACAGCACTAGTGTATTAATGTTCAGTTTGGGGTGCAGGTTGTCAGTGGTCAAGGTTTCAGACAAGATCCTGTTCAATGCTGACCTTCTGGGAAAACACTTAATAACATGGTAGTTCATTGCATTTGTGGGAGGACATAAGGCAGCAGGGTGTAAAGGCTGATCTGAGATCAACAAATAACATTTAGTATACACTGATGTTGGAAGTTAGTGACTAAGTACATAACACATCTTTTTCTGTTTTTGTACAAACTGGTAGGCTCACATCTCGACCGCTATCTTCATCAGCAAAACGAGCAATAGATCTAAAATCGTTGTTCTCATGTGGACAGGATTCTTAGGGATCAGTGTGATAGTTGCAGTTTTCTATTACACTGTTGCCACATGTCTATAGGAACCTATTAAAAATAGGATACTAAGCTGATGTCAGTTCATCTGCACATGCTTTGAATAGACAACTAGAGATGCTATCTGGGCTTCTGGCCTTGTTAAAATTGATTTGCTTGAACAGCCTATTAACGGGGTCAATCTCTAGCCTGTCAACATCATAAGCATCAATACCATCACCAACCATCAGTGTGTTGTGTTGGCTGAAAAATAATAAGCGCCCAATGCTTGTAGAGAAATACTCACTGAATTTGCTATTGTCAATTAATTTATTTTTTGTGGTTTTCATGCTGGTGACCAGGTCCCATAGTTTTTAGATACGATTTTCTTTCACAGCATGTTTTCCTTCTTTGAATTTCTTGTTTATTTCCTTTTTCCAAGGGTTTTTTTGTTTGTTTGTTGTTGTTGTTTTATTTCAGTGGTCTTAAAAGCCTGTTTCATTTTGTTGATACAATCCTTCATTTTTTTTCCAAATGCATAATTTGTTTCTGGGTGAGACTTTCATTGTCTGTTTTAGGATTAAGTTGTTGACAAAAAAAACTAATTGGAGGTAACCTCTGTGATCTTGTCTGTGATATATTCAGTTCTCAAGGGAAGCTATCCATGTTTGTGCAGAGAAAACAGCTTTTTGGTGGCTTATTTCTGTCATCTGTCTAATCTTTGATGGAATTCAGAATTATGTAAAGTGTCTTTTAAGGCTGTGGTTAATCTATGTCTGCATGTGTGTGCAGACATAGATTTGGGACTTGTCAAAAGTCCTGTTCTTGGTTATATTATATTAAATACACATTGGTCCTGCAACTGATGTATCCATAGGCCTATATTATTGGCTGTGTTTTTTTAGCTATTTGCTGATATATTGGTATTAGCATTTATCGCAGCTGATTCATAAAAATTAAAACAGGAAAGTAGCGAGAGGAGAAACATCCTTCAGTGTGTTATAAATATTAAGATTGCATAGTGTATCTACTAGCGCTCTGCAACTTCCCTGTTGGCGACATGCGTTTGGAGCAGACACTGCACACGAACAGCAGCGAGTTGAGTAAGAGTGTAAACAAGTAATCCACAAGATGTTGTGACAGTAAAACAAGTTTATTTTTAAACTGCATTGTCAAATTATCTCAGTAAGAACACATAAATTACACATAATAAATGTTAAAGAAATCTGTTTATGTTTCTGTATCTGAAAGAAAAAAATATCGGTTGATATATCTGATTTTTAAATACTGGTTTCTTTATTGGCCTTAAAATCCCAAGATCTTTGGGCTCTACTACAAAATCTCTGAAACAGAACATTGATTTTTATCCTTTTCAATTACTAGACCTCTCCTAGCTGAGTGAATGCTGACTGAATGCTGAGTGAACGCCTATCAGAAGTTCACTGGGGAAGGCTGCTGAGTTTGGCTGGATACTTGGTCCACATTTTTGTCCATGATTTCATGCCGATTTTGTCACGGTCTGGCTGGCAGACCGTGGGGAGATGGGGAAATAGGACCCAAACGCCGGACTCTTCAGTGCAACAGTGTTTATTTACAAGGTGGTGAAGTAAACAACAATAAATCCCCAGTTTCCCAGACTCCCGTGGAGTGTCTTCTTCCCAAAAGTCCCCGTGTAGTGCTCTCTGCCCCAGTGTCCCTGCACTCCCCGTGCTTACTGCTCCTTCTCGTCCCACACTCCTCCTGAGGGGAAAACAATAGAGGCAGCCGTTAACACTTATCCCAGCAGGCATACACTCACACTTGACTTGTAGTCAAACGCAATAATCCCGCGTCGGTGGAAGCTCCATCGCTCATCTAAATAGCTCCCCCGACGAGCCCAGATGAGGAGCAGGTGTGCGGCCAGGACTTCGGGTGTGGCCAGCCCTCAAGTTAGACCACGCCCCCAGGGCTGAAGGTGCCTGTAACTTGGCCACAGCAGAAAGGCAAAACACACACATACCTGCCTACATACAGATGTGCATAGGGGCAGTGCAGACAACACACCAAATAATAATAATAATAATAATAATAATAACAATAACAGTCACAGTCCCCACTGCCCACGGACCCCGAGTCCCCAGAGCCGGGTCCGTGACAGATTTCAGGCCAGTAGGGAACCTGTCTAAACTACAATGGTGTCATTACTCTGTATCCATTTAATATTTCATATTTAATATATGCACTGAAAATTGACTTCATAAAGGAAAGCCTCAAGGCAAAAAAACAAAGAAAAAAAACCTTGCATCCTGCTTTAGTTTGAAAGACACTGTATGTCAGTTAACTAAAATCAAATTGAGATCAAAGCACCATTTCTGTGCTCCTGATCATTTAAAAACAAGAACAACCTAGAACTGATATTTGAAATGATTTATTTCTTGGTGCAGTAAATCATTTTTGTGAGTGTTTGCATGAGCATGTCTCTGTGCTTACAGCTCTCTACCAGACAACGTATTTGAAGATAAAACGAGCAAATATTTACCATAGGGGAAAAACTGCGGAGCTTAACCAACATATTTGCAAACAATCACAGTAAAGATGCAGAACAAAATTATGCCTCTGTTTGTTTATTTCACACCTCCTGAGGTTCATGGTTTCTATGGAGACCCACAGTATGTGGGTGGTGGCTGTGGGGACTCAGGAGAGACCTTATCCCCTGCTCAAGTTCTGCAACATCGACAGTCCAAACACTTTAGATCCACATTCGTTAATATCCACAGCTTTTCAAAATTTTGCTCACATTTACTTTTTAAAGCCTTAAAAGATTTCTTGCACAAAAAGGAAGGGAACTGCATTTTATATCTGCATCCAGGCTGTGGGTACAGTGTTTCATCATGTGGCCAAAGTGTTGTTTTGTTATTGTTTATTTATTTATTCATTCATTTACTTTTCTGGTACTCATTTACAAAATATAGGATCATTTGTGGGTTTGGGTTTTTTTTTTAACGGCTCTATGATATAAGATACTTGTTACTAGTACATTAAAGCTTAAATAAAATAAATACTATATATTCACTTTTTTGCAGTTTGTTTGTTTACACTACAGTACTGGGCAAAGACACAACATAGCTAAATCAAAATCCATTAGAAACCACAATATTTGAACTGAAAGTTGGCATTTCCAGAAGTCTCATGGAAGGTACTTTTGGCTGCTCCCTTATTTCCCAAGGGGTCACCACAGCAGATGGATCCTCATATTTGACATGACACAGATTTTACACCGGATGCCCTTTTTGAGGCAACCCTCCCATTTATCCGAGCTCGAGACCAGCGCGAGATCGACGCTAGCTCGTGATCCCCCGAGGCTGGGTTGCTTTCCCTCCTAGACTCAAAGCAGGGATCTTTTGTCTGTAAGTTGAGTGTTTTAATGACTATACCGTGGAGACGCTATTTCTGGAAGCCTCATGAAAGAATAAAATCTCCTTATCGATAAGGAGGAGAAAGCCAATTTTGTATTGTCAGCTTTACTTCAGCAGTGTGCCAATTACCCTGCAGCGTCCACAGTTCCCACAGCTGTTTTCCAGATCTGTAAGAGAAAGGGAAACAAATTTAGGAAGGCTTATGCTGCTCAAAGATGGCTCTTGAATTGGAATGGAAAAATGTCAAGTGTACTGCTTTGTAAAGACTGGGATAACAAAATTGAAAATCCTCCATTGCCAAACAGAGAGTTTCTCACAGACACAGGCAATCCTTGCATAACATCTGAATTATTTAAATATGGCAGCGGGGGTGCATAAGCATTACTGATTTAAGTCTTACTGGGTGAGAATGGACACAAACATTCCTTGACAGCTATAAAACCATTTTCAGCTGCAGAATGTGTGACAGAGTCCATAGAGTAAAGGGTGACAGTTTCTGCAAGTAGGATCAATATATTGATCGTAAGTCATGGATCACTGGCGCTGTCATGTTGGTGGTCATCCCAGCTCTGCTTAACTTATTGATCATTTAATAGATTTTGCCAAAGAAGTTAATGGTCATACAGGAATTAATCATTACCGTTTATCAGCCTGGTGTGTCTATGAAGGCATCTGTAAAATACCAGTTATTATTGCAATGCTTTTTATCAGTTTCATAAAAAACAAAAAAACAACTTTCAAGGAAAGTATTTGGTACTCATTGGACAGTGCTCTGTTTTCTATTAAATTCATATCAAGACTCTAAAGCTTTGTGATACAAGGGCATTGGATTGTCAGATATTGTCCTTATAAATGTTGCTTTTAGTTTGGGATGAATAGCAAAAAAAAAGAAATAACATTTTCCCTTTTTTGGATTAAGTCTGTTTTGTTTTATTTCCTATATAAATGAACAAAAATACAGCCACGTAAAAACAATGAAAAAAACCTACACATTTGCTTTTTCCATAGGATTTAAGAGGGTAAATAGCAGCCAGGTTTTGCTAATCAGATACCCTTGACTAACTGATCATCTCATGAGGACCTTTATATATTCAGAGGTTTTGGCACTTTCCTGATCTGGAGTATACAGGTGTGTGTTAACACAATGCCACAATCTTCCCAGGAGTGAACATCCCTCAAGGTCAGAAAGTGTAATGGTCAGAGCAATTCGAAAACCCAGGAGCTACTCAGACTTTACAGGCCTCAGTTAGTATGTCAAATGTTAAAGTTCATGATGGATGTAACATTTGACAGACAAAAGACTGAACAAGTACAGTTTCTGTGTTTGGAAGGGTTAAGCCAGTCAAGTTTATTAAGTTTTTATATATAATACAATGAAAAACAACAGCTGTTAATATAATACAATCGATTAAAAATATAAAAGAAATCATGTCTAACAAGAACATGGCAGCACAGCTGAGGTTTGAAATATTGTGTCTGAAAAATACACAAAAGATCTGAAACAATGTGCTCTGGACAGATGAGATCAAAGCGGAGATTATTGTCTGTAATGCACAGCACCACATTTGGATAACACCAAAACACAGAAAATCACTACAAACACCTAATACCAACTGTAAAGGACGGTGGTGGGGTGAGTATTCTCGAGCCAGATGTGAAGCTATCTGTCCAATAGCTAAAGTTTGGCCATTAATGAACAGTGAAGCCAAAGCACAGCAGCAAATTTACACCAGAATGACTGAATAAGAAAGAATCAGTATGCTGCAATGGCCCAGTCAAAGAGCTCAGCCCAACTGAAATACTGTGAAATGTCTGCAAATCTCAATGAACAGAGGCATAAGAGTAACATTCCTGTATGAGTTTACCAGAGACTGATAAACTCATACAGGAAATGGTTACATTAAGTTATTGCTGCTAAAGGTGGTTCTACAAGCTACTGACACAAGGGTGCATAAGTTTTCACAGGACTGCAAAACATTTTCTGAAAACTATTTTTTCACATGACTAGATTATACCACTTGTATATAATATAACTCAATACTCATTTAACATTATATTTTTACATTAACCTTTATTGCTGAAAGGCTTGAAAAAAACAATAAGATTGTGTTGCTTGATTTCAACTGAACTCCCTGCCACGAGTAATTAAACAGTAAATTACCAGCAGACCTAGCTGCTGGTAATATGTGACTTTCAGTGACGTGCAGTTTGTCACTTTCCTTAAGTTATTCAACTCTGAAAAGAATATTTTCACACATGCAAGTGAGTAAACACTGTGATACTGTTGTTTACTCTCAGTAAGTGGAGGCTTGATGTTAAGTGTCACCTCTTGTTTATCCCTTTCATCTCCTCCGTTTCCACCCACTCAGTTACTGCATCATGGCTGCGATTTTGGAAAACAAGAAACAAAATTGTCAGAGGGCAAAACATTTACTTAATCTTTGAGTCAGGGATTTTAGATATCGCTGGTGGCTCGATGGTGAGGTTACTGTGGTACCATCACAGCAGGACACTTCTGTGTTTAAAGATCAAGGTTAGGTTTAGCCTGTGTGGAACTGTCCATCTGTGAACCCAGGTGCTCCGGTTTCATCCAAAAAGCCAAACTTTTTGGGTTAATAGTATAATCTATTGAAATAATGTGTGAAATTCAAACATTATTATCGTTGGATACAGCTGTTTACCCCTTAATATTAAGCTAAGTTAACTGGCTGTTTCTGATACCGGTTTCATTTTTATCCAACACAAATGATCATCTAATCTCACTGTTGCAAGGAGAGCACAGAAATATATATCTAACGGGCCAAAAGGTCTGCTTTTTAAAATACTTTTAGGGTGAACTGGCCTGTCAGGCTTCATGTATGTTTGTTTGAGCCAATAAGATCATGACATTATGTGTATTATGTAAATGCACTACACAGAGATACAGTAGAGACAGGGTAGCGGCTAATTTTGCTTTAACAGGGTGTTTTGTTGTCTGTGGCTGTTTCATTGCACTTTAAATACAAAACATTGCCAAATATGTAATCCACAAACACTTTTTGCAACAACCAGTAGACACGTTAGCACTGGCTCTTTCAATTTCCAAATGTCTTTTTCCAGCTTCTGGGTGTCTGTAAATACTTTCTATGGTTCCAGTGGAACAGAGGCTGTAAGTAACCTCCGTAAATGGTTTTATAAGCAGTTCACTGAAGCATGATGTCTCCTTACCTGAAAGCCCTTTTCATTATCCTTCACATATTACCACTGATACAATTTATTTTCAGGCATTTGCGGCATAGGCTGCTGATTCTCTCAACTGAGGCTACTTCTCACGCTCTTCAGAAAGATCGAGTGGCCTGTGTTCTCAAGATGAACTATAACTTTATATCTATAGGAAATCTCACATTAGCAAACTTTTCTAGACTTTTGGTTTTTCTTTTTTGTTTGGTTTCATCTGAGAACATTTTGAGTTGCACGTCTAGGTTGAGGCTAGAAGGGCAAACAAAGGCCAGTTTTTACTGCTCGTAAAACAACTTCAAACAGGATTTATGATCAGAGCAGATCCTTTGAAAGGCCGCAGCTTTTAATGAGTTTTGTCAAACAGCAAAGCATACTCATCAAGAATAACTAAATATATCACCCCGTTTCATAAGGCATTGCAAAAGAGAGAATTCATTTATAATAAACACACATTCGTTGATACTTTTAAAGATTCTTCTCAGCCTTTACCTTTTAGTGTGAGTTCTGCTGTTTCTGGTTGTTACGGGTAAACAGCTAAAGGGCTACAGGAGGGAAGAATGGGTAGGGATTTGGACATGATGGTAGGCAATGTGTGTTTACTCGAGATGATCACGGAACTGGAGGAGTCGGGTGGGAGGATTTGGTCATAACTCAGACTGTTACATTATAAATCCTGCTGTCTCATGCAGGCAAAGAGCGTATTGATTTTTGCACAAGAAATATAGTCCAGGTTGTTTGCCTTTGTTGATATGCAGCATTGTGGTGTGGAAAATGAGTTGCAGAGGTCTTGTGGGGGGTGTGATCGCACACATTGACGTGAATAACCACCCCTCAGCATAATCATGCATTTGTGTTTTCAATTCTGGTTCTTTGGTACATTTGTTTCAGTTGAGTAAGTCAGGTGTGCAATGTGTGCTTACACGGTTGGCCCAAAGTGCTCCTATAACTGTGTCTTTGCATATTTCAGCTGCGTTTCTCAATTCTTTGCATTATCAGGGGCTTGCTTATATTTCTGTGTTCATGAGAAAATCTGAAATGTGTCAATACTGCAGTCCTAAACTTTTTGAGACAACCCTCATCTTTTCATATTTTGCTTGGAAAATCAGAGATAGGTGCAGCGGTTTAATGAAATGTGCATGGAAAAACTAAGCGGAGAAAACCAAACCTTTGTAGAATTCTAACAAAGCTGAAAGTTTGGCACGACCAACTTTTTTTTTCAACTGAGCCTGAACTCTTAGTCAAGGTTTCTTGTCATTTATTTACGTAGTCTCAAGGAACAGCTCTCCAAGCTTCTTGAAGGACGCTCCAAAGCTCTTTGAATGTTGTCTCTCTTTTGTTCTTTTCTCTCTCGAGTTGATCCCACACTACTTCAGTAATGTTGATGTCTGCGCTTTTTTGTAAGCTACTGTGTGCTTTTTTTTTATCAAGCTATTTCGGATTGTTGTCATACTGAAAAATGAGGGAAATTGTCAATCAGATACTTTCCATATAGTATTGTATTGATCAGAATCTGATGCTACTTTTCTGCATTCATAATTACATCAATTTCTTACAAGATCTCCAACACCATTGGTTGAAATGCAGCCACAAATCGTGACAGAGCCTCCACCGTGTTTCACAGATGGCCGTAGACACTCAGTGTCACTTGCGTCAATTTGAACCACAATTTCCAAATAAAACCAGTTGTCACTGATTTTCAGTCCAGTTCTTGTGTGCTTTAGCATACAGTCTTTACTACCTGTTTCCCTAGAGAATGGTTTCTTCACAGCCTCCTTTCTATTGAAATAATTACTCATGAGATTTCAGCAAACAGTAGACTGATCAACTGTTGCACCAATGTAACTTCCTTCTAGGACGCAAAATATAGAGGAAATGAAGGGTGGTTCAAGACTTTTGCACAGTACTGTACCTTTAAATAAAACATTTTTGAAACAGAATTCTGAAAATCTGGAAAAAGTCCAACAAAAACAATTTAATCTGTTCAAACTTGTTCCTCCACACTTCGGAAGCCAAATACGTTTGCTTCTCACACCCTGCAATTTTTATCACCCACTAAAACTTAAAAATCAAAGGATTTTAAGTTTTTCTTAAAGGTCATAATAATAGCACCAGAAAATTCTGTTTTTATAACATCATTAGTGTATTCAATTTAGTTCCCCACAACTTTTTCACGTTTGTGTGTCCAACATTTTGAGAAAACCACTGTGATAAAGGAACTGTTGTTAAGAAGACAAAGAATATTTGATCAGTCTGGGTTTTTAACCTCCTTTTTTAACATCAAAAAATTGGTGATTATCATCTTGATGGTGACAGTGGTTGTGTCTCTGTTTCAGGCAGTGATTGTTGTGAATTAGAGGTTTAAAACTGCTGCTGTTGTGATTTGCTGCCATATAAATAAAACTGAATTGAACAATGACAATAACTTGTGAGAAGGAAAGTTTAGGATATTGCAACATCAGTGTGTTACTACATCAGTGTAACAAAGCCTACCTAAATATTATGATTTTCAGCCATAGTTTAGAAAAGAAATATAGGTTTCTGAATGAGGGGAGTCAGGCCAGTGTTTCAGTCATCCACCAGATTGTTGCCTTGGACATAGTCATGGTGGAAATAGATGGGGCAGGGTGCGCTGTGGCAAATGTTTCTTTTAGTTGGGGTGAGTAATGGAAAATGTTTCTTGTAAGGCGATGTATTATCGTTCTTTCACTCTAAAAATCACAGGGTAACTGGGCTGCATTGCAAAAGAACAAAATGTATCATATTAAATATTGTTGAGTGCAACAACAAGACAAAGGGGTTCTGTTTCCTCATCATTTACAGTTAAAATAGTGGAACTGTCTACTGACATAAAAGTGGCTAATATTGAGCATCACAATCACAGCTTAATTAATCACCTCACTCATTCATTTGTAGTTTCAGCACTCCGTGTATTTGCAGCTGAAAAAGTATAATAATAAGCACAATGAGAAAGAGAAGGAAAGTATGCTTGTGCCAGTGGTATCAGGCGTGAGGGACTAGAAGAAGAGAGGAAAGAGAAACAGAGAAGCCTGCTGGGGGAACATAACTCCGCTCTGTCCCAGTGCTGAGAGAGGAAAGAAAAAGAAGACACAATGCAATATTCTCTTTGGAATTAATACACTGTCTCTTCTGCAAGAGCATCTAATTTAGTGTTACTTGCCTTCCTCACAGTCTCAAGCTGCCCCTCGCTCTGTGTCTCTGCCACTTTCTTCATCCATCTCCTTTACTATCTCGCCGTTTCCATACTGCTCCATGCCATAACCATCCTCCCACCCACCCCTCACCCCGCAACATCCACCACCTCTTTCACTTCCCTGCCTCTCATTCTCTTCTTCTCTGCCTTAGGCCTTTGTTAGACTGTCTTTGTGGCGAGTGCAGAAAAAGAGAGACGGGGGCCTTGAACACAAGTCAAGCAGTTTGAATGGGAAAAGGATGGCAGAAGAAACTGGAGAAATGGGAGATGAGAGAGGGACCGAGTGGATATGAAAAACCGCTCGCCTCCTGTGAGAGACTGAATGAAAAGGAAAGGGAGCATGCTAATGAAAAGACAGGCAGGCAAGGACGAAAAAAGTGGTTATCTGTAGTTTTAAGAAAGTTAACCTCATTAAAATTGTGCTAAGAGAAATGCTGAGGGCATACCAGATAATAAATTCTCATGCTAATAGTACATGCTTGGTCAAAATTCATAGATTTTTTATCTATTAAGTTCCAATTCAAAAGGATTTCTGCATCCTAAAGGTGCTACAGCTGCCTCTCCAACTGAATAAAAGCAAAAACTCTGTATGCCCCAAATGAAACATTGCTGGAAGAGAAATAGTGAACACCCGTCTTCAGCTCTTAGTTTTTTTTCTAGAAATGAAAACATGGAACTCGTTTTAGTGGCTAAAACAAAAACAGCAGTAAATGAGTCAAATATGAGAAGGTCACTTTGTTTTCCAGCCCGTTGCTCACCCTAAATGGGTCCCCACGGTCTAAATGAGGATGGATGCGAGCTGAAGACGATTCACTGATCTGTGCTCTGTGTTTCGACAAGCCGAGGGAAAGACAAGGGCAAAGGAGGCAAACGGAGTTGAGTTTGAAGAAGGACTGACCATGTCTAGGTTTAGATATGCGAGTGTGAAGGATTTACAGAATACACTTGTGGCTGCTGTGATCTGTTTCTAAGCTGTGAGAGGACACTGGGAGGAGGTCAAGAGGTCGGTACTTAGCGTGGAGATTTAGCAGCGAGCCCTGGTGCCAGTGGACAATCTTCTTTGATCTTCTCTTTGTTACTCAATTCTTTTACTTTTTCCTACAGGGCATACACAAAACTAATGATGCGTTTAATGATCGCAGATGCATGCTTTTTAGTCAGATGTTAAAGTTTTATATTTTTTAGATGACATATTTTGTTTTTCTGACTACAAATAAAGGCTTTACCTCACACATTTTACCGATACCTTTATTTATAATGATATTATCAGTGCAAAAGCATGAAATCTATAGTCAAAGATTGAGAGGACGGGATGTGATCTTGGAGGGCTGGATGGACAGGTACTATTTTAAAGGGACCAGTGCAGTGCTTTGTAGCACTTTGTAGCAATATAAAATAGAAGTGGATCCTGTGTTTTTCATATGTAGGAATGTCCATTATTGGAGTTGTGCTTCGCTAGACCTGTGCCATTTCCTAAACCTAATTTATGGTCCTGCAAATATGTCTGTCTGCATACACATTTACGTGTGCAAAGTGAGGTGCAGTCCTCCAAAATCCCAAATGCACATTGCTGGACACAGATGACCTATGCCTATTGATTGACCTGAATAGGAAAGGGCGTAGCAGTGGAGTTTGCCAGGAGTGGGAGAACTTTAAAAAAAATCTTCAAATATCAAATATCACAACATAACTTTGCTCTTCTCTGCAGCTGGCAGACAGACCACCAACAGCACAGGCAAGAGTAGCCAACAGTCTGGTTGTACCACATATTTTGTACACTGCTTTCATCGACAACAAACACTGCAGGTACACTGTCAGCCTGCTACTGCCCCCAGACTGCCTTCATGTTACCTCCGCTTAAGCATAAAATAAGCATTACAACCACATGTTTTACCAGATGTCTGCAATCACAAAATGTTCTTGTCTAGAACAATAAAGACATTGACTTTGGTCATAAAACAACTAAATTTAGTTTGTTTGCCTGCTTGGTTGCAGTCAGAGTTGCTGCTGTGTTGTGTTGTTCTGGAGCCATCTCAGCAGGGTGAAGCAGTTTGCAGGATGTAGGTTGAACTATGGGTCGTTCAGTCTTTACTGTCAACATTGATGGTTGCACAGCAGTATTCTGTAGTGTTGCTCTTGTAAGGCAAACAGAGCTCAAAGGGTAGGCACCTGACTGTGGCCCTTGCTCCAGTGTAAGCGAGGTTGAATGGTACCTGGTGATTTTAGTTAATATTGACTTTCCTGCTTGTTCAGAGTGAAGGAAGAAAACTTAGGCAACATTAGGCAAAAGTGAACAAAGTGAAGAAAATACAGAAGAAAGTTTGTGAGCTGTTATAGACAAGTCTTGTAGGATTATGTGAAAGAACTCCACACAAAATAATTCAACACAGGGACATGAAAAATAAAGAACAAAGATAACAACCAACGAGGAGAAAAAAGGAACTAGGACTCCAGTATCATACTGAAGTCTGTAACACAGCATGGGGTCTCCTTGTTGCTGGACTTACTGATATATCCTTCTAAAGACAGAGTTAGGTGCTGTTACATGGGCAGGTTTGATATTATCATAGCACAAACCGCACCTTTCCCCTTCAATATAATCAGAACTAAAGAAAAAGGCAAATAGAACAATGAGCAGGACAATTTAACAAATTCACATCTGTTAACCAATGTGTCCTTAACACAATGACTAGACAGCATCAACAGTTGTTCTAATTTAATTTTATGATCACAATTACAGCTAAGGAACATCAGCAGCCACTGGATAATTTTTTTTAGGGATGTGTCACATCCCTTCTTTGCCTTCTTTGCCCTTGTCAGTGGATTCATGAAAACCAATGCTTTTTTAAATATAATGGTACGCAGATGTTCCAACATGATCATACTTTGAGGGAGAGGGATGTGCTATTCCACCAAGTATTACGTGCAATGGAGACAAGTCTGGAAATCTGACACAGTGGGAGGTGCTCTTTGGAATAGAGGGCAGCTTCTCATTATCATGATAGCAGACTTTACTGTGGCCACTGTGGATGATTTATTAGTCTTGACCAAGTGCATACAGTTATAGGTCTCTATCTACATTAAACCATAAGACACCTGATATCTTTCATGATTCATAATGAGGAGCCTGAAAGCATCTCAAGGTCAGACTGTTGGGTAAAGACATCGACTTAAAGTCAGAGTCCTGCTACTTTTCTTTCTTTCGTTCTGGAAACTTCTCTCTCAGATGTGCAGAAATGGCAATGGTCACAAATATGGAATGAAACAGTGCATTTATTCATGGATCAGTTATTCGTGTAAGGAGAACATGTCATTGTAATGTCTGCAGCCAGTATGCTATTGCAGAAAATGTCTTTAAATACTATTATTATTTCTTAGAAAACAGATCAAAAATGTTATTGAGGAGTAAGATAGCTATGTTGAACAAATATATGGGGGGAGTTGGTCGGGGCCCATAATCACAGTTCTCACCATGAGTTAATCAGTGTCAGTTTATAATTGGCAAAGTGCAATTGTCACATTAATTTAACTCAACCCAGATTCATGAAAATCCAATCAGAGGTGGGCGAAATATCACACGTGGCACAAAGGAACAATCAGTGTGGTGCCACCCTCTTGAGAAATAATCTAATTTTGAGAATGTCACACCCCAGTGAGACACCTGTATACGTTCAGTATGCATAAACAGTCTGGACACGCTGTGAAAAAGCATGGATGCGTTATTGTAGGTTACTTATTAAAGTTTATGTTTCAGTAAGATCTTCAGTTGAAGGATGGAAATGGCTTGTAAACTGGAAACTCGCTGTAAGCAGGGAAGTTGTGGTTTGTGTAAATTAATATGCGTTAATTAGATGTTCGTTAAACTCTGTTTCAGAGATGCTGTTCAGTCAGTGCCATCTTTTTCTCTCTCCTAGAAACAACAGGAGAATCTACAAAATGAAAATTGTTCATAGAACATTACGGCCAGTATCCTAATGCGATAAAGAATTTTCCAATTTAATCTTTTTGTTGAGGATACTAAAACTCATCAAGGCTTTCCAGAAAAATACTTTTGAAACTACTAAATTAATTGCTGAGCATCCAACTTCCGGAGGCTTAAAAAACAGAAATCTGAGAGTGAAATAAGAAGTTTGGGAGAGGCTGATTATGCGCAATTTAAATTTCTAGCAAGTTCTGACTTTTGGAAGAATTATTTTAAAGCTCTCTCTCTATTATTTATTTTTTTTCGGGCGGTGGGAGTGGGAGGAGGAAGAGTTTGCTCCACCAATAAAGCCTACCATGAAGCATCCTCCGAGTGACCAAAGGACCAAAGTGACTGTGGTCCAAGCTGTATAACGTTTTGACTGTGTGACTGCACCTTTAAAACAATAAAAAAAATAGTAAGGAAATAAAAAAAAAAACCCAAACTTATTTATCCTTTAAAAAATAGCTTTATAACTTAATTTTTAATATTTCTAAAAATAACTTTATAAATACAACTAACTGCGTAAACAGGCATTGGCTTAAACTCTACATGACATGATATCAGAAAGAGAGAGAGAATTAAAAATAAGAAAATAAAAGTCGGCGAAAAACATGGTACTATTTGTTTTTGTTTTTTTAATTCTAATTATTATTTATTTATTTATTTGAATACACGAGACATCAAATGAAGCGCAGTTCAAATTAAAAGTCATCACTTCTAGTTTTATTTTGTATGTGTGTAGCGGAAGTGATAATTCTTCTGACTCTGGGAGGTTTGACAGTAGTCGTCCGGCAGCACCGAGTGAGCGCACACGTCGCTCTCTCCACTACATCGCACCACTGCGGTAGGAGCGCGGAGGCAGCAGCAGAGGAGTGCCCGGCAGGCACAGTCCACTTGTTCCTGCAGGACAAAATCCAGGTGGCGAGTCTCTCACTCTGTCTCTCTGTGTCTCCCTCTCTGTCGACTTTATCACAGCGCAAGACTTTACCTGAGAGGACATAGTCATATAGCAACAGCTCTCAGGGTAACCCTCACAGTCCAGCCGGAGCAAAGGAAGGAGAAGTTTGGGCTATTGCCACGCGATTTTACCCACAGCTCCGTAACCTTGGAAGTCGGACCTGATTATTGTGAGAGGATGGGACCGCTACTCCTTTCCGTCGCCCTGTGCTTGAGCGCCGCTGTCCCACAGCGTGTGAAAGGTGAGCGGAACAAGTGACAGGCAAAAATAATCATTGTCACATTTTCTTTTCTTTTCTTTTCTTTTTCCCCACACAAATAGTTCTTTAGCGTGGGAGCATCACCGAACAGGGGATCGATCAGAATCCTTTGGCATATTTACATATTCTACTGAAAGTGACAAAGTGCTGGTGATTATTCAAAGAGGATCGTGGGGAGTGGGGGTATCCCACATGAACGGTTCAACACTGTATTGTTCGCGGGAAACGGAGCAATCTCGGCACGTTTTTTTTTTTTAAAATCCGTGCACGACTCGTTAGTTAATTGGTTTGATTGTGTTCAGAGGAGACCTGTTTGAGTATACAAGCGGCCGATTGTGTATTTTATCTGTGTGTAATTGCTCTTTGATAAAGGGCCACATGAGACTGCGCACAATTAAGGCAAATGTGCACAGCTCCAGTGTTTCGTGCGCCCTCACAGTGACCATCTTCAGCTGCTTGCTTGGCTTATGTGCGAAGCTTACATGGGGTAAAAGAAGCTGAGGGTCCAGGTTTAGCTCTCGTTAATTAATGCAGAGGGACAAAGGCATCTTTCTCCCCTTATTTTCCCTTTTTTTAATAACCAATATAAAAAGAAGAAAAAAAAACGGAATAGAAAGATTTCTTGCGTGGTGACTAGACAAATCTAGAGGTGATATATATCCTGTAATAGTTGCCTTATCATTATTAACCAGCGCAATATTACAAGTAGGGTAAATGGACATTGAAGTCTAATGTAGGGTCTTACCAAAACATGTCACACTGCTTTATGCAGAGAGAAAACTGCTGAAAGCTTATAGATTAACCTGACTCCCTGAATCACCGTTCCCATCATTTACATCCTCCCCCCTTTTGCCCTTCCTGTCCTCTGGTGATGGGGATGTTTAAGCTTTTGGCCGCTATATATTTTCCACCATCAGTGCAGAGCCGTACCTGTGGGATACAAACATATATATATATATATATATATATATTTTTGATAAAGAAAACAGGGTAGTCCTGATAGAAGTGGGTCATGCCATTGTCCCTGTCTCTGTTCATTTAGCAACACGCTTGCCTCAGGAGTCACACATGTCAGACAGACCTCAGTCTCTACACCGGGAGTGTGCCCCAAGCAGAGTTTCTAAGGCTCCCTAAGCCTCACAGTGTCAACTCACAGTCAGCTGTTACAAGACATAATACTCCCTGGTAGGCTGGCATAATGAATGTACAGGAAGAGCAGAGAGCCGTGGTGCCGCGGGTCGACTTGTTTCAAGGCTCAGTGAGTTAAAAATAAACCCCGGACTAGTCCCTCAATTAATCATATCCCAGTTAAAAATTGTGCTATTGTAAAGGGATTTATTTTTTTTGTCCATCTGCTTCAAAAATGAGTTAAGCTGTAACCTTAGTCACAAAAGGGAGCTTGTTAGAGGAGGAAATGGAGGTTAATCGACAGTGTTAACGTTTCATCTGTGTTTGAACAACAGCCATAGTCATATTGGTCAGCCTGGCAGCTATATTTGCAACCGAACCCCTTCGTCACCGTTGCTGTCAGTCTGACATGTTTAAAAAATCCACAGTCAGATTAAAAGGGACACGAAAGCATTCAGCTGTCATGAAGAAAGTGGCAGAAAAAAATGTCTTGTGATTATTAGAAATCTCTTTGTGTTGCTTTGAAGATACGGTTTACTTACCTTTTGTCATTGCTCAAAGACAGCAGGTGTCTTCTGAGATAGCGGCTAACAAACACTGCATGGAGGATGTCACAGGGTGCCTCTGTCCACTGAAACAAATTGATGGGGTAGAAAGATTCGCCTTCAGGTAAAACAGACTGCATTGTTCCATGTCAGCGTGCAATACATCACCTCCTCTCTTTGGTTACTGGGGCTGACTCTCACACATTGTTTGGGGTCCTGCCTGTCTGTCTGGACAAAGCACATGACTGCACCCGTGGGTTCTGTGGATGGATATGTAAGACGCTTTTGTGCTTTGTTTGGAGTGTCAGCCTTAATGAGTTTTATGCATCTTAATTTTAGCCCCAGTCTTGTGATAAGGACTTCACAATTAGAGGCTTTTAGTCGAATGGACAGCCATCTGGAGTGGCAGTGTGATTGTTTGCTATTGGTGAGCCATGATTAGTGTTAATATTGTTGACTGCTGTTCATTTAAGCCAAAGATTGCACTTGTTTAACGCAGTTGAAGAAGTCAAACAATACACTAATGTAGAAATATTGCAATTTTGCGAATGTTGGCAGCTTTAAATTGCTCATCATGCTCAATATGATGTAGGTTTGAGAGGTTGGGAGGCTTACTGAAGGGCAGCAGAAGTTTTGTTTAGCTGAGAGAAATTGAGCTTCTGCTTCCAAACAGTTGGATGGATATAAATGAGATATACCGACTTGATAGATAAATCTATCAAGGCTGATTTGATAGATTTATCTGAAAGGTCAACACATTTACTGGCAGCTGAGGTTATGGTTGATGTACCAATGAATTTTAATAAGAATGACATGTGACCTACACTGCTCTGCAAAAGTAAAGAGCCACCCCTCATTTCTGTATATAAAATGGGAAAACACTACAAATATACATGGCAATACAGTATATAAGGCAAGAGTTTGTGCAATCCTAATGAGGTTAAAAAACCAATATTTGGTACGACCCAATTATTCTTCAACACTGCCGCAACTCTCTTAGGCAAGCTTCCCTGTCATTTCTTTAAGCAGTCTTCAGGAAAAGTTCTCTGGGGTTCTTAAAGAACATTCAGAGCTCTTCTTTGGATGTTGGCTGCTTTTGTTCTGTTCTCTATCAAGATGATCCCACTTGCTTCAATAAGGTCTGGGCTCTGGGGAGACCGATCCATGACTGATAGTCTTTAACTGTGTTTTTCTATCCAGGTATGCATTGACCTTGTACTGGGAACCATTTTCATGCTGGAAAATGAAGTTGTTGCCAATTACATGCTTTCCAGATGGTATTGCATAATGGATCAAATCGAATCGCACGTTTTTGCCTTCATAATTCCATCAAGTTTGAGAAGATGCTCAATAGCACTGAATGTAAAGCATCCCAAAACCTCACCAGAGCCTCCGTTGTGTTTTACAGATGACTGTAGACACTGTTGTACCTCTCTCCTGATGATTTTCAGTACAATTTGTGTGTAATTTGGCATACCTGTAGAAACCTGGAGAGATCCATCCATCCATCCATCCATCCTCTTCTGCTTATACCACAGGGCTAGAGGGCCAGGAGAGCTATTTAGAAAATAAATAAATAAAAGAGAGTCTAGCTCCTTGGGAGCAAAATATGAAGAAATAAGCCTTTTGCACATTACTGTAGCTCTACAGTGCTGTGCACTAGATGTACAAAGATAGTGTGCTGAAGAAATGAAAGCCTTTTAAAAGAAGATGTATTTGTTTCCTTGCCACAAAAGAGGAAATAAATAACAGCAAAAACAAAATTTTTTACTCTGACTCAGAATTTTGGTCCATCTCTATTATATCTTTAATAAAATGGAGCTTTTGTTTGCAGACATTTAAATGGATATAATGCATATTAATTGTACAGATTTATCCAAACCTCATTACCTTTACTGGCCACTAAAGGTTATGGTTGATGTATGACTGACTTTTAATAACAATAACTGGCGACCTACCTCTACAGTGCTCTTCAATCCGGTTTTAAATGGCACAGTCCTTAATCAGTGGAGAGAGGTCAGACTTCTGTCAAATCAGCAGCCATGATTAGCAACGGATTCCAAGCAACTCATTGGACAACAACCCCTGCACAAGAAAATGCAACATAGAATATCAAAACATAGAACTAAGTGATGTAGTGCCAGCGCTGCTGTTTTTTTGTGGAACTTAATAGGGATATTTGTTGTCAGTGCAGATGTTCACTAATCCTTTTTATATTTGAAGGAGACTTCATTTGTCTGTCATGCTGACAAGGTGATGCATACAATGCTATTTGTCTTTGCCATCTCAGTTCTCCTGCCTACATTTCATGCTTGACTTATATGGAGGGCACTGGAGTGATGGTTATCAAGGTTGCAAGGACATATGAAGAGGAAACGCTTACCAAAGAGCTTTAATGCAGCCTTGAGAAGAAAATAGCAGCATGGTGGTAAAAGACCTATTTTAGTCAATGCAAACTTTCAGACAGGAAAAAAATGGATGTTTCATAGTTATTTTATAACATTTTGTGGTTTTGTTTGATTTAGAGTTCTGTGCAAAAGTCTTGAGCTGCCCCTCATTTCTTTATATTTAGCTTCCAGGTTCCCAGACTTTCTTGTCATTAAAGTGGTTTTGAGAAGTCGTCACTCTTGGATGAGTGACGAAACATTTCCCAGGCTGTTCATCTATGTCCAGATGAACAGAATCATCTTTTTGGGAGTTTTTTACCTGGATGATTGAGCATGCATCAAGACATCTCGAGAAATAGTTCTCCAGATTTTTTTGTTTTGTTTTTAAGAGTTTTTCTTTTACACATTGGCTGCCTTTTTACCCAGTTCTTGTACGTGACCATTTTCAGAGAAAGGTTTTTTCCCCTTTGATAAGCCTCTTAAAACTGAACTATGATTCATTCAAGCATAAAAAGGGCAACAATGGACCAATATTATGCCTGCACATAACACACAAGTTAGCAAAGAACCAATTTTAAATAGTATTTTTAGAGACTTGGGTAATAGCAGTCTGTCGCAGAATCACAGAAATTGTTCTCATTTCTTAAGCTGCGAAAATGCCAAAGATAACACAGCCTTGACAGATATAAAGTTGTATTTTTCCCCCAACAGGGTGATTCGCAAAGAGGGGAAAACTTGCATACTGTGTGCAGTGCATTCTCAAAAAAGTGGTTTAGACCTGCTTTTCAGTCAGTGGTGTTGGGGATCTTGTCAAAACTGGTGTAATTATGAATGAGGAGAAATACCATCAGGTTTTTATTTGACCATGCAATACTGGAAAACCCCTGATTTTTAATGGTGGGCAATGTGACCTCAAAATTAGATTATGACACTTTGAGAAAATTTATGATATTTCTGACAAAAAAGACATTTGGAGCATTTTATCGATGCTTCGGGCAGCAGCAAATGAAAGACATTTTCCATCCTTCTTTTCCAATGAGCTACTGTCATTGAGGACACACTTCCTGATTTGAAGTGTGAATCTATTTTATAAAAATAAGGTGCTACCAGCAGTGTGGTGCCAGAGAGACACAAGATGTGTGGAATGTAAGCACAAAAGTAACCCAGGGAGTGTAGTTTAACAATAAATAAAGTACCAAATTATTAATATTATTACATTATAAATATGAGCCATATTTTTGCTGTTGAGTCTTGGCTCATGCTTTAAGCCCTGTTTTGCCACCTTGTAAACACATCAATAATTGAATGGGTTGAACATCATTAGCTGCCTGTACTGTATGTCTTCCTTCGTAGCCTGGACAATGTGTGTGTTTTTTTCCTCGAGTCATGAAACACATTTGTTCTTCCCACCTTTGGCAGGAACAATTTTCCTTGCATATTTTGCTGAGTGCTGTGCTTTGTTGGAGGTTGCTGAAGTAGTTTTAGTTTTGGCTGACTTGTGGCTGTTGCTGTCAGTTATGCCTGGGCTTCTCTGCTTGCATGCATTGGGGAACACAAAGGCATGGGGATGCTACAACATCGTCAGTGTAAAAATATCATGTAAAAATTTATACCAAACAGTCAAAGCTAATCCTCACAAATGATATGATATGGCACAGCCCTAATAATGGTTTCATTTTCCAGCATGACAATGATCTCAGACACACTGCCAATACAGCAAAAGCAAAGCTGGATAGGAAAACAGACAATGGAACACTATCGGTCATAGACTGGCCTCCCCAGAGCACGGACCTCAACATTACTCCAACAATGTGGGATCACCCTGACAGAGAACAGAACAAAAGGCAACACCCCAAGAGAATTCAGGCTATGTTGAAAAATAAAGGCGGTCCTACCAAAAATGGACTTTCAGGCTTGTTAGGATTGTCGAAACTCTCTTTCCCCTTATATACTGTGGTTTCCATTTATGTTTGCACATATTTTAGTAAATCATCCAACTATTTCCCATTTCCTTGCACATTAGAAAAAAACTAAAAAACTGAGGTGCCTCAAGACTTTTGCAGTAATGGTACAATAATCATGTGACCGTCACTGAAACACTGAAAATTATCGTGTTTGAAGCCCAGTTCTGTATCCTCAAGGTGACTTTTGCTTAACTCTGCATTTGGCAGTGAGTGAAAAGGAAGAATTCTTCAAGGCATCAAAGAGACAAAAGATAAACACAAAGACTGATCACCAGTAAAAATAGCAATTTTCACACAATAGCTTGTCTGTTTTCCCATAGACCTTAACTCAAAGGTGATGTTTCTCTTCACAAAACTATGGAAATGTTGATTCTGTATTTCCCCAAACAGTGTTAAAGTTCTATCACTGACTAAAGGCAATATATAACATTATGACAGCTGACTTAAGCTGTGGCGTTCTTAGCAAAGTGTTAATGTCAGGAAAAAAAGCAGGAAGAGCCCCGTAGCTTGAGTAAAAAGATTATACAAATTCTTCATTTGTAGTGTGAGTTATCGTTGAGTGTACATTCATTTTTCAGCTAAGAACATGCAGCGGCCTGTCCCTTTCATAGCTTGAGTATTAACAAGACCACATGCTGGGTTTAAGTAATCCCACTGGGTCACAATTAATGTTTCAACTCTTGGAGGCACAAGAAGACTCACTGCATGTGATGCAAAAAAAGTTGCAGGTAATAACTTCAAATATATGCACTTTAACAAGTGGACCTGCATGTTTGAAATCGTTAAAGGGTATAGTGGATCACTTCAAAGTGACACATGTGACACAATAACAATTTTAGCTCAATTATGCTGTTTTCATAATGCTTCAAACCAAAATTATAAATGAAAATGACATTTCTTTTTGATTACTTGATTTTCCTCCTTACAGCAGACAATTCAGTATCTCTGCTAGTACTAAACCTTACTGCCAGTGGATGGTTGTTAGTGGTGGAACGGTGGTCGCACAACGTAGTTTGATGATAAAGTATTAAAGCATGCAGAAGTGGAACGCTGAAGGTTCAAAACACTTTTGATCTGTGTAACTCAATGAACAGCATTCTTCCCCCTGCAAATGCGATCTTACTTCACTGTTTTATTCATGTGTGACATTCAGAAGACATCACCTGTATGTAATTTAACACTAAAATTTGTATCCGCAATGCATTTTTGTGTGACTCACCAATAAATACGAAATGATTAATTTGAAAAAGCACCGCAGGCTAGTTTAAGTATAAAAAGATGGGAAAAAAAATCTTTTTTCTGGCCCTTTTCCTGCAATGCTTCTTTTATTGGCACATAAATTCAGAAAAAAGCACAAATATCATAATTTTCTGTTCACTAAACTTATATGGAGTAATTTGCAGAAGCGCAGCTCCTCTTGTAAATGAGTAAATCTTTGCATTTTGATGGATAAAGGTCTGTCAGCATGAGGCAGAAAGGGGAAATAGGTTTTAAATGTGTAAAAGTGCCTTTTAGATTTGTTTATCGACACCACAGATGTGACTATTGTTAATAATATTAAAATATAAATAAAACAAATTTATGTCAGAGATGTATTCTGATACCTCTCAGTCATGGTACAGTATCATAACAAACTTGGATTTTTTTTAAAAATTCAAATTCTCAAGGTTCAGCTACCATTTTTTTAGGTTAAAAATCAGAGGTATACTGCAAAAAGAAAGGCCCTGGGGCCACAAGAAAAATATTAAAACCAAACTTTTCACAGATAAGGAAGCCTAACAAGGTAAACAATTGGTAACAGTCAAGTTGGATGAAAGGAAGATAAACCAGGGTATTTTTTGGCTGGAACGTTAAGAGTTTTCTTGTATATCGTTAAAATGTTTGTATCTATCTTTCTCTATATTATTTTAAGAATGTTGTTTTTATCAATAACTGCCTATGCAGATGTGTAGGTGTGCCAAGTGTAGGTGTGTGTGTGTGGGAAGAGGATAGGTATTTAGGAGGAGGGAGAAATGAAAAGCTTACTGACAAGTGTCAATGTGGATTGTAAGTGTATCCTCAGCCAAGCACAATTTCTATGCTCAGTGGGTGTGCCTGCTGAGTGCAAAGGACCCCCTGTATTTGACAGGGAGGTATCACACCAGTATCAGCATTCATTATTGGTTTTGGCCATGAGTGAAGACTTCACCTTTCCCCAACGGATCAATAGGAAGAATAAAGTATTTTGCATTAAGTGCAGAACTGCAGCAGCCGTTAAGTCTGATGAGATGTAAGCAGTTTCAGCTTGCTTAAGTTTTAGTGGTTGACAAACAAAGAATGTAACTCTTGCTTTTGTATGGGAGTATTAGACTCATTTACATCTCTCAAAAAGAGACAATTTCTGGTCGTATTAATTACAAATATGGTTAAACTGCTTCAGATGGAAGTGAAGCTGCTGTAGTTAAAATGAGATTGATTACTTTAGTCTTTGGTCTGATAAAGAACCCACCATATTCAGTCAGGCCAGTCTACTTACTTTAGTTTAGATGAGATTAAGTGCTTAAGCCACCTGTCCCAAGGAGATGATGCCTCCTGATTCTGTCCCAAGGACATACTTAAATGAAGAGTCCCAACTCAGTCTATATTAAAAAAAATCCTTGAATTATGTCTCTGTCTTTGATTGACAGTTATGATGCCATAAAACCTACAAGAAATAACTAGCACTCATGTAAATTAATTAAACACTGTAACTGTTTTGCAACATATAATTTATTTTAAAACTTCTTTGAGGTGTTTTCAGCTTTGTACACTTAAAGACTTGCCAGCTCTGTATTATACAGTATTTCAACTTACATTTGAGTATATTAGTACATGCACTGAATGTATTGTCTGTTTTTCTTTGTGTGTGTTTGTGTGTGTACAGAAGAGTTGGTTTTTGTGCTTGAAGCTTGGAGAGGTAACCCAGAAATGTCATCACACCAAGTCTAGGCAGCAATTCTGGCTGTTTTTCACAGTGTGGAAGTGCATCCATACTTCACTCATTTGGCAAAACACAAAACAACATGCATTTATTTATCGTGTGAGTCAGCCCGAGTTTACACTAAATTGCGCTGAATAGAAACAGGTGAGTGACTGAGAGGAAGCAGGATACGATCAGTCTGGATATGACAAGTTTCAACTGGAAGCCTTTGCTTTAAACATTTTTTTTTTCAGAAGAGCAATTTTAGGTAACGACATAATGTATATGTTATCCATTTTGAAGATAAGTGCAGTTTTTTTTTTAAGTGCAACATTTTCCATCCAGATGTTTTAGATTACCCTTGGGGTTTGTAGTACCAGCCACGGGTAGAAAGAGGGAGAAAAAATAGAGCTGAGAGCCAGGATGAAAATTCCCTTTAACATGATGTTCATCGAACAGAAACCACTCCTGCCCGAAAATCAAAGTGAGACATAGTCACAGTCAGTTGCCCTCACAAAAAGGGCAAAGGTTGCAACAATTTACACCAGATTTGTACTTTCAGGTACAAGTTTCTGATAACTTTTTTTGCTAGAGTCTCAATGCTCAACAACATGTCACAAGACAGCAATAGTTTCAGATGAGCTTCTCTTGTTTTTAGCTCAGTAATAAACCAAGGGCAAGCCAAATGTAGCAGTAACCACTTATTAAGGTCTTAACCCTGTATAGCACATAGTAAGTAGAAAGAAAATTGTGGTTTTATACTAAAATACCAACATTAAAATATTACTTGACACCACTGTGACCAGTTTGCATGCTTTAAATCAAACAGAACTGAATTGAATAAACACTCAATTTGATTTGTGAACAAAAAGTCAGTATTTCTTTCCACTTCCTAACTTTTGCTTAATGTGGAGAATCCAACTGTTCACCTGTTCTCGATCCACTCGTGTTTTTCATTCTCATTGAAGGCTAGAGCCATTCCCAGCACGTACGATATACAGTAGATACATAAATTGTTAAAGATAATCTGAGAATCTGTTTTCAGATATTATTACTAAGATATTATTTTCAAATTTTGTGTCATGCGAGATACTAATAACAGCTCGAGCTGATTCAAGTTTGGTGAAAGGTCAAGGTCAAAATCAGCAAAAACTCCATGAGTATCTAAATTGGCTAAGCATTTGAGCTAAACCTTCATTGTTAGCACCCAAAGTCAAAGTTGACCTTGAAAAAATCTCCAAGTAGTATATCAGACGAAAGGGCACGAAGAGAGCTGTACAACACATTTTTTCTTTTGTTTTTTCAATACAGTGCCCTACAAGGTTACATTAATTTTACAGTTTTTACAGTTTAAAGATTTCAGCCTATTCGGCTTCAGCCCAACTATTTTTGTATGTAATACTTAAAGGTCATGGGTCAAAGGTCAGGGTCATGTCAATTGGGAAAAAGGTTTAGTTTCCATATTACCAAAACGAACATCAGCGTAAAACATTAAAGTTTTAGTGCAGCCCTTGCTTTTGAATTGTGCTCTTTGGGTTTTTGTTAATGGAACAAAGTGTAACAATGTCTGAAACCAAGACCAAATCTGTGGTATAAATGTTGTAACCGAACTGCTGTTGAGATGTCATTTCATTACTAACAGAGACACTGATGGAACCACACCAGAATTTATTTAGTGCTTTTCTGGTCACGGTGATCACTCAGAGTGCTTTAGGCCAGAAGCTGTGTTTCACCACAGCCTCATACAACAATTTATTCTATAAACCTTAAGCACTTTATCTACTGCTCAGCCAATTCAGCTCTCATAGTCCTGTGGGAGCCCAAGAAGGAATGCTCGCGTTGTGAGGCAACAATGCTAACCATTGCACCACCATGATGCCCAAGTGGGGTAGACACAGAAAAAACAAGGCAATTATGTAACAGACACATCATTACTTCACACTTCATAGCAGAGTAACAGTAGTCTGCTTCATTTTCAGATTTAGCTAACTACTGGGACACAATTGGTATGCTGGCAAAGTTGTTACAGTTACATAGTTTAACTGTACCTCTCTGCAGCTGTTTTTCTAAAATTAAAACTGTTTACAGCATGTGTGGAAATACAGGATGATAAGCGGCTGCCAGAATGTGCAGATGTAATGATATGCATTGATATTATCCATATGCTTGTTGCTACACAAGCTGGCCATGTGGTCTTTAAAACGTGCTTGCCTGTTTGAATACAGATGTTTTTTAACCATTTTTCCTTTAACGTTTGTGAATTCAGTCAATTAATCAATCAGTTTTACAGAAACCACAGAATAAATGTTCTCAGTGATAAACAAGACCACTGAGTTATACAAGAACCATTAAATTGTTTGTTTTCACTTTCTCCATATTTTATAAAGAAGAAAAAGTGTGTCATTTATAGCATAGTCATTTATAGCATAGTCAAGCGTTACAACACTGGTGTTGTCATGTTTAATTTTATGCCTCTTTTAGGACTTCTCACATTCTAGAGAAAGCAATCAGAGGAAGCAGACAGGAAGAAATGAAACAAATGTCAGCCTATGCTTAATGTATGAACTGTTCAGCTTTCAAGCTGTTACTTCCCTCTTATTTAGTTTAGTTTTCATATTGTATACCCAACCTAATTCTAACTTGCATTATTAACCATGTTTGATATCGTCCTATTTTATCTACTTTGCTTCTGAAACAGACCTTTGTACAACTCACCACTGTTTGAGGCACATGAAATATTTACAACTTTGATCTCTCTAACCTGTTCACTTGTCCTAGGTGGGTGTGCTCTATTGCAGATTCTGCCAGTGTATTGTGACTAAGCTTGAAATCTTGTTCTGCACCGAGTGTTGAACCTGTGAAGAGTGTGACAGATTAAATTAGCAACTGAAAAGTTCAAAGTTTAAATTGCAGTGTGTATTTTTAACTGTGTTCAGTGCACTGAAGGAGAGTCTTTGTGGGATATTGCACTCTCACTCTTGCTGTCTTCCTCTCTTGCATACACAAACTCTAGAAGTTATAATTATACACATAGAAGCATAGTTCTTTAGTTGTTGCTGCATTTCGTTGGAGATGTGGTTGGATAATAGGAATAATGCTATCGACTGGACACTAGCAGCGTCTAGTACATGTGTTTATCTGTCTGTGTCACATGCTGTTCGGTTACAAAGATGTGTTATCTTTTAAAGATGTGTGCTAAGGCAAAGACAAAATAAAATCACTGAAAAGTGAATACAGCATTTTACGTCGAAGCTCAGTAATCACCCTTGACTGTACATCATCACTCACACTGAGCCTTTTCTTGCTTGACACTGAATCTCTAAGTAAGTAGTGCCTGCTACATGAAATTCACTGACCAAGGGGTAAGCAGGATGAAAAAAAATTCAATTTGTCAAGGCCTGCCCTTTCCGTTGCACACAATGCACAGCTTAGGCCTTCGGGTGTGAAGTATGAAGGGAACAAGAATCAGAAGATATTTTTCAAGTATTTTTCATGTCCTTCGATGTTTCCTGCGTTGAAGAGGAACATTAAACAGAGCTTACCAGCAATTTTTGACTTTTCAAATAGCCTGTGTAAACTTACCTAACAATAAATTGCGGCAGGTGAAGGACCTGCTATTCAGTGAGACAGAACAAAGTAGCTCATCATGTCATCCATATGTTTTTCATTTTAATAAATGTGCTGTTAATTAATGGGGATGGTAATTGTTCTGTTGGCAAGAAAACGAGATCAGTACCATTCTCACATTTGTTCATTCAGTATTTAACTGGAGTAAACAGCTTATGTTTAATTTGATTCAACACTGCTTTTAAAGTGCTGGTTAATCTGTAATAATATTAATTGTTATATTAGCAGACTGAATTTTATATAAGTAAATTAAACCCTTCAAATTCTCATTAACTAAAGTGTTAAAATTTACTTCAAACAAGGCACTGCATGCAGCAGGTATTGCTGCAAAAAAAAGGGAAGCTTTGTTTTGCAAAATATACCAGTGGTGGATAGAAGCAGGTGGAAATCTCACTTTTCTTTGTGTCAAAGGTAAAACAGGTAGTTATACTGGTTAATGTTGTTGTTAACCAGTATAACTATAATGTTTAATATGTGAGCATGCCCATAAAATACACCCATTATAACAGTGTCATTGTTGTGATCTGTTGCCTCTTTAGCAGTTTTTAACATGGATTTATTTTGGTAATCATATGAAAATACGAACCAAACCAAACCAAACTTTATATAAGGATTTCACACACTTAGCATCACAACTAGCTAATCGAATGAAACAACTTCTTCCTATTTCCTGTATTTATGCTAAGCTAACAGGCTTCAGAATCCATTAGACATTTGTGAGCTGCATGGTTTAACCCTCCTGTGTGTTTTTTGACAAGAAAATAAACATGTAGAATTTTACACAAATCTTGATTTCAATTTTTCTTGATAAAATTCTCAAGCAGAAATGTGGAAATATTAAATTAGCCATATTTCCTGCTTTTATCAAAGTTTTGATTGGTTCTCTGAAGCACCCTGTGTCTCCCTGTCTCACAAAAACACTTGCAAAAGCTGGGAAAACATGACTAAACATTTGCATTTGCCGTACAAGTGCATTCTTTGTGAATTTTCAATCAGCGTTGCTCAGTCAAAAGTGTGGCATAATTTTTCTTTCATCCAAAATGCCAAATGCAAAACATCATGACAACAAGAGGGCTAATGAGGTAACATTTAAGGAACAGGGTCAAAGAAATGCCTAGATGTGTTGTTGAATATGCATTAATCCCGTAAATTTGTGTCACAGTTTCCAGCTAAAATGCATTTTTGCTTCGCCTAGTTTGTCTTTCCTTGCCTGTTAATTTGCAGCGGCACTTTCCGTCACAGACACCTTCCTCTTCAGCGGTTACTGCGAAGATTCAGATGAGATGTGAGCTCTACTCCTTTATACATGTTTGATGAATCTTTTTATGCTACTTCTGGGATACAAGCATGAATGTGGGAGATCTTGTCTGGAAAAAAGGTACAAAAGATGGGAGGTGTCCAAGTTTGTAATGAGGCTAGCGAGGCTCTCCTGGCTCACAAGCAAACTAGGGCATCTGTAATGAGCGTGCAGAGAGAAAAGGGGGGGTGGGGGCTGAGAGAAAGCAGAGAGGCATGTTGTGAAGTTGCATCAGAGCATCAGCTGTCCAGTGGATGGTGGTGGGAAGCAGGTGTCTTTCATAGTTCTCCCTCAACAGGACTTGAAGAACAAATATAGTAAATTACCAGCGTCTTCAAACCTTTAAACATATTCAAAACAAAACTCAATTAGCTTGCTTTTTAAAAGGACATTTTTGTCTTCACAAGAATTTCAGACAGGTAACAAAGCATGCTAGAGAATGATATAGGTGCCCATTATATGAGTGTTACCATTGAAAATAATATGTCTGATGGGATTACAGCAATTAGCAGTATGAAATGGATGTACCACACTGCTCAATATGTCTGTGCAAATACGTAATCTGATGACCGCAATTATTTAAAAAAATTGAAAGGCACCAAGTGGCATTACTCCTTTGTGATATGGCTGTATTGGAAAATGACATATTTACTTAATCCAATTAGCCTTTCTAACTCTTAATGAGCAAGAACCTGAAATAGGATGCTTTTGAATCATAATAATTAGCACAATCCATCAAAAAGCCTTGATGCTATGCATCTCTGCCTGTCTGAGAATTACATCAGAGGAAAGATTTGAGCACTATTTAATTGTTTTGGCTTTTACTTTTGTGACTGAGGGATAGCCATGTTTCTATTTTTTCTGTAATTTGATAGATAGCTAATTGAATAAAAGAAAGTTTTCTATTTTTTATTCTACTTCTCCTTATGGCCTCAGAAAAAAAGTGTAATCCCCTGTAATTAAATGGAATGTCAGTGTACTTTGTTTGAAATTACAGGGTAATTATATTGACATACAAATACTTAGCAAGGTGCACTGAATAAAGGAGGTAGCAAGTGAGGCTTTTAAAGGGAACAGATAAACAGTTGTAATATAGGTAAATGTAAGTAATAACACAAGTAATTTTTGTTGTGAATGACTTCAGGTGTTTTACAGGAAAGGAGACACAAATTTTTGTGTAATTTTAAGTACTGTATAACTAATTTACTGCATAATTTCTTGTGGAAAAACATATTTGGAAATCTTACATTGTAAGTACATTTTATTTTTCATGGCAAGATTCGCATTATGGAGTGGCGTCAGACAACTTAACACAGTCGAATAATAGAACATCCATCGTGCACATCAACATAATGAGTATTAAATAAAGATGTAAAAATACAGCATTAATTCACTCCATAATACTCGATCATCACCAAAAAATGATGGAGTACTTAAAATCACTTATATTATACTTAAAATTACTTACAGTTTAATTTGTGTTCTATCGTGTAAAAAACCTTTAAATTACTAATGCACAACATAAAATTACTTACACATACACTATTTAAATTTACTTACAGTATAATTATTTCACTGTTTCCTGTAACAACCTGACTGTTACCTCTGAAATTGCAGAATATGTACCTCTAAGTATTTGTAAGTAAATATGATAGTCACAGGCCATATTATGAAGTGTTACCTTTTCGGTACTTTTGATTATAGTTTGTTTATTTCTCCTTCATAAACACATGGAAAACTGTCTCACGTGCTTGTTTTGTTAGCCACAAACTCTTCTTAAATTATCAGAAGTTGAGAAACCACACTTGGCATATACATTACATGTTATGACTCTGAAAGTCATTATATGAAATATTATCATATCAGGTATTATGATGTTATTGTCTTGCCTACCTTGTACCAATTTTTAGCATTTATGCACCTAGAACACCTTACAAAAACATTGTATAATTTTTTATTTTATGACAATAAAATAATATGTATCACTACAAAAGTTTAATTATGCATCGCGTTATGATGCTGGGACGTTGCCTAGCAACCACCTAGCAGATGGCTAAAATGACCCATTTTTCAGCGTTAAAACATCTACCACCCCTATTTTTTTTTCACATTTCTCAATTTAATTACATACACTGAACAAAAATATAAACGCAACACTTTTGTTTTTGCTCCCATTCCCCATGGGATGGACGTAGAGACCTAAAATTCATTCCAGATACACAATATAACCATCCCTCCCAAACAGTGGTCACAAATCAGTCCAAATGTGTGGTAGTGGGCACATCTGCTATATTGAGATAATCCATCCCACCTCACAGGTGTGCCACATCAGGATGCTGATCTGACATCATGAGTAGTGCACAGGTGTACCTCAGACTGCCCACAACAAAAGGCCACCCTGGAATGTGCAGTTTTTTGCGCTATTGGGGGTCTGGGGACCCAGAACCGGTCAGTATCTGGTGTGACCACCATTTGCCTCATGCAGTGCAACACATCGTCGCATGGAGTCTATCAGATTGTCAATTGTGGCCTGTGGAATGTTGGTCCACTCCACTTCAATGGCTGTGCGAGGTTGTTGGATATTCATGGGAACTGGTACACGCTGTCGTATACGCCGGTCAAGCACATCCCGAACATGCTCAATGGGTGACATGTCCGGTGAGTATGCTGGCCATGCAAGAACTGGGACATTCTCAGCTGCCATCTGCCCTGAACAATGTGAACCATGATTCATCCGTGAAGCGCACACCTCTCCAACGTGCCAGACGCCATCGAATGTGAGCATTTGCCCACACAAGTCTGTTACGGCGACGAGCTGGAGTCAGGTCAAGACCCCGATGAGGACGACGGGCATGCAGTTGAGCGTCCCTCAGACGGTTTCTGACAGTTTGTGCAGAAATTGTTTGGTTGTGCAAACCAATTGTTCCAGCAGCTGTCTGGGTGGCTGGTCTCAGACGATCTTGGAGGTGAACCTGCTGGATGTGGAGGTCCTGGGCTGGTGTGGTTACACGAGGTCTGCGGTTGTGAGGCCGGTTGGATGTGCTGCCATATTCTCTGAAACGCCTGTGGAGACGGCTTATGGTTGAGAAATGAACATTCAATGCACGGGCGACAGATCTGGTTGACATTCCTGCTGTCAGCATGCCAATTGCACGCTCCCTCATTGCTTGTGGCATCTGTGGCATTTTGCTGTGAGACAAAACTGCACATTCCAGGGTGGCCTTTTGTTGTGGGCAGTCTGAGGTACACCTGTGCACTACTCATGATGTCAGATCAGCATCCTGATGTGGCACACCTGTGAGGTGGGATGGATTATCTCAATATGGGCAGATGTGCCCACTACCACACATTTGTGACCACTGTTTGGGAGGGATGGTTATATTGTGTATCTGGAATGAATTTTAGGTCTCTACGTCCATCCCATGGGGAATGGGAGCAAAAACAAAAGTGTTGCGTTTATATTTTTGTTCAGTGTACATTAGGTGCCAACAGGAGGCCAAACAATAGCACAGGCATGCACTAGCTGTTATTATTGACCTCATCACCCCAGCTTATTTTCCTTTATAAGAGTCATATTTATGAACTCTGTGTTTCAGATCAAAATTCAGAACTGTGAAAGCATGGTCATCATCTTTAATAGGATATTTAATATCAGCCTAAAGGGATACTAAACCTGAAATAAGTACTGCAGCATTTAACTTTCTCTTGAACACTTTGTATAAGTAACATAAAATAAAACAAAGTATAAAATCAGCTGAGATCGTTCGGAGGTTAGTTAAACAGCAGAATCACTTTGGTGTTGGGAAGTGCTATTTGGGCTGTTTTCCAGCTTTAATGCCTCTGTCTTTAATGGCCTTGTGTAATACATAAACACGTAAGGAACAAGCTTGTGTTCCTCATTACGATGGGTATTTTTGTCAGTGTGTGGAACTGCAGCCTCCGAGTTTTATATTGTTAAATGTTAAGTTTGACAGTGTGTCTCAGGCCATGTTATGGAGTCATTTAAAAGTAATGTAACAATATGTTTGCAAAGAATTGCTTTCTCCAGGGAATAATTAAGTAACGTAATGCAATACTTGTGAAAAAAAAGCAGCCACTACTATTTAATAGAATAGATGCTTGAGAAAGGACACTAACATGATAACCCACACTTAAATTTTGATGCTGTGTATTTCAATGCAACTAGTGTGTCAAGGAAAGACTTTATATAAAAGAGGATTGCTTAGGCACAGTGCATTGTTGGGTCTGCTGGTTGAACCACTCAGTCATTATCCCTTGGATAGGGCTGAAAGATGTTAAATCCAAATTGTAAGTACTAGATTAATAAGACATTCATGACAGGTGCATGATATGAGCAGTGAATACTTTTCCCTGTCAGTTAAGGTCGTGCTTCTGCATCTGTGTATCAAAGATTTTTTAAGGACCTCTTAATTGTTTCAAATCTAAAATGTTTTTGTTGTTCTGTAACCGTTGCATACATTTGTTCTGTAGTCATGGTTCATACTATAGTGGTTCACCTCAGAAAAAGCTAGATCCCAAGTTGCTGGAAAAAAAAATCCTGTGAACCCTCTAGGCCTTGGGCTGAGTGCATTATCGCTGCCCCTGGCCCATGATGAGGAGAAGTATCGATCTTATCCTCAGACGAAAGCCCTCTGTGCACCTCTGCAGGGCTTAGTGCTGGCTGAGGCAGGATGCACAGTAATGAGAACAGTAGAGGGCAGAATGGGGGACCAGCTTATTGCTAACAAGGATGGAGACCTTTACACAAAAGAAAAGAAATAAGCTAGATGGGCATTTCTTTAAAACCCCTCCCTCTCTTCAAGCCACTCTACTTTTTCTTTCTCTAAGCACAGTTTAGGTCTTAACCACACCACGGACTCTAGCCTTGATGGTCTTATCTGGAATTTTGAGCTCCTGTGGGAATATATCTCTGTACAGAGTGGCTAAAAAATAAATTTAGCACACTCCCACTATGAAGTCAGAGAAGCAGTAGAGGCAAGAAAAGAGCAAGAAAGTGATTTCAGCATAACCAAACTTATAAAATTCAGAGGATGCTCCTGGCTGGCAAGAGAGATCTCCAATCCTTTGAGCTCCATTTTTGGATGCTTTTGTGGTAACAGAAGTTGCTTTATGACAAGGACTCCAAAGACAGATTTTTGGGTGTGCAGGCCTTAGAGGTGATGATTACATTTGATGATACCTCAGGCCTCACGCTGACTGGAGCTCAACCAAACCATACGAATTATGGGATGTGAATTTTGGATCATAAATGCTTTTAACATATAGTGATCAAAGTTGTAACAGAGTTGAAACAACTGTTTGTTTAATGCCTAACAACAGATTTAAAAGCCCCCCACAAATAAACGAGAAATAATTTGCTTTTCTTATGTATTATGTATGATTCTCTCTGCATTTTAGCCAGTGTTGGAAACACATCTGTGCCTCCTTCCTTACGAGGGTGGGGAATATATTGAACGCATAGTTTGCCACAGCTACACCTCTTGCTGTTGTTTATTGGAACTCTCTTAGAAAATACAGAAAAAGAGAGATTGAGTTGCTTCTGAATTTAGATTTAACAGTTAATAAAGTAAATGTATCCAATTGCCTGGTTCAATTAAATACTGTTCCGTTTTGTTTGGTTTCAATTTCCCCTTTTATTGCATGTTAGTTTAAAATGAGAAACTTATAATGAAACAAAGTAGTGCTTAAATGCAAAGAAATGCTTGCATTGGTTACTTAGATCAAAACACTGGCGTGACTGTATTCGTCAATGGGTTCACATTTAAGCGTATTAGGAAAAATTATATTTGCAGGCCATATCATAAAGCATGACATCTCCCATGACAGCTCAAAAAATATCAACACACTTTGCAGGTTGTAAATGCCTTAAGAATAAGTAAAAAAGCTGAACTAATATCAAACATCAACAGACTTAAATTTCCTTGTTATAAAGTAAAACCTGACTGAGCCCTTTGTTTGACCTCCTTACTTCCAGTAGATATAGAAATCTGTTTAACTCAGAGGGGGGCGGTGTAAAGGAATGTGCTCACCAACTGTCTGACTTAATAGGAGCACCTAAGGTTTCTTTCATCCTCAAATGTCCCTGCAGCAAAGGCGTAGATATCGTCTCTCTGGACCAGGACCTTCGATAAGCTTTCACAGACTTGGTGGCCAGTGTGAGCTCTGTTATCGTTTACCCATTTCATCTGTGTGATGTGCTGCTTCCTTTAGATCTCTCTCTTCTGTCTCGCTTCTCTGGTGACTTTAATTCCAGTCCACATTCCTGTATGTTAATTTTTTTTCTACTTCTCTTTGTGCCTTTATCTTTATAAGGCAGTTTCTGAACGGTAGTTTGCATACGTGTTCAGCTTACCAGGACCACACTGTCTGTCTTTATAGTTTTCCATGGATGTTTAGCATTTTCAGCCCTCTCAAACATATTCGCTCTCTTCTTACTTTCCCCTCCCTGAGGCCAAACCAAGTTTATTCCCTCTAGCTATTACATCCAATTAAGGAGGAGTGAGAATTTCACCCCTCCTCCCTTTTCTCTACACTAACAATACAGTGGAATGAGTCGGAAGGTTCTCCTCTCTTGTTTGATGTGAACAAATTATTCTTTAGCTACACACTTCAAAAGGAAACCAAGATTTAGTTTATATTTTCCCTGCTTTGTCATTTGGTGAACACAATGAAAAATGAGACCTCTTGACGTGGATTGATTCCTTTTTAATTTCAGATATTCTCCTCCAGCTTGACAAATACTACAGTAGTTTGACACTATAATAGAGTAATTAAATTAAATTAAACGGGTCACAAGTTGTAATCATGTAGCCAAGCTTCCTTGCTTTAAGCAATGAAAATACTGGTTACTCAATGAAATTTGTGATACCAAGGTTTTTTTTTTCTTTTTAATAAAGAGTAGAGCAAGATGGCACTGGTGTTCAGGTGTTTTAAATAGCATAAAACATACAGTAACAAAAGTGTAGGGCGCTGGTTTATCTCAGTGGGACGAGCAGGCGACCATAGCTGCTGGCCCGGGTTCGAGTCTGGCCCTTTGCTGCACGTCTTCTCCACTCTCTTTCCTTTCAGTCTTTACTATATCTATTAATGGCAGAAAAAAACAGCGTAAGTGAAAGGTGTATATATTTGACAACACTTTTTATTTTAGATTTTCTGAGGGAGAGTTGGTTTCTGTAGGCTAGTAGATGTTTCTCAGCTTTCCTCTATGACTTTAAGCCAATAATTATGATATTCTGTTAAATGAACACTGTGTATTAACAATGTATTAACTTGTAGCATTGTATTAACATTGCGTTACACGTGGGCAGGCCTGCTAACTGTTGTTAATATTAATCATAGCCGCTAGCTATTACCTTAATGATAACGTAACTGATGGCTAATGTAGTAATCATATCACTGCTAATAGTTAGATGGCTAACGTTAATGTGTGCGTTGGCTTCTTTAATATTTATGGTAGCTGTTCAATTTCTTGACATTCCTCTTAAAGTGTTGTTCAGTATTGTGAATGCCAGCTACTTCCGTTACTAGTGAGTGACAGAGCTGCGTGCCTGCCTATCTGCAGTAGAGCTATATGTTGTAACAACAGGAGGAAGCGAACACAGCGCTCATCCTGCTGTGAACGAGTATCTAAGCTGATACTCTAATTGTTAGTATTTGAAAACCCTAACATAAGCTTTGCTCTTATGTATCAGTATCACAGTGTGTAACAGTATCAGGTGTGTTGGTAATATACAGGGTGGGCCATTTATATGGATACACCGTAATAAAATGGGAATGGTTGGTGATATTAAAGTCCTGTTTGTGGCACAGTAGTATATGTGAGGGGGCAAACTCCTCAAGATGGGTGGTGACCATGGTGGCCATTTAGAAGTCGGCCATCTTGGATACAACTTTTGTTTTTTCAATAGGAAGTGGGCCATGTGACACATCAAACTTATTGGTAATGTCATAAGAAAAACAATGGTGTGCTTGGTTTCAACGTAACTTTACTCATATATACTAATGTGCCACAAACAGGACTTTAATATCACCACCCATTCCCATGTTATTACGGTGTATCCATATAAATGGCCCACCCTGAATATGCCAGTCATGCTGACTTACAGTGTTGTCTTTTTCCTTGTTTTTTCCCCCACTATTTATGAGCCAAATCTCTGGATGAACAATTCTTCTACCTTCAGAGGCCCTTCAGTTGAATATAAAGCACCACCGCACAAGGGGAAAGCGGTCCTGATGACCTTTAAGTGCCTTTTCCTTCTTCAAAGTCTGTGCCATCAAAAATTCTTTTCCTACAAAATAATTTTTAGGAACTAAACAGCTACTGTGATCCTGGGCGTTGTTTCTCATACTGTCAGTGTCAAGTAGTGAATTTTATATATAACAGATGGCGGCTCTGGTAGGTGTTTGCCTTAAGTACATCCCAAAGCCCATGACAGCAGATTTCTGTGCCACAAATTATACAACTGACACATTTGACAGTTTAGTGTATCATATGAGTGTACAGGCGTTATACAACCTGACTTAAAAAAAAGACATAAAAATAAAATAAAACAAATAACCTCACTGTGTCAGTTCAGCTGTTCTAGAGCTTTTATTATTTTTTTGTGAAAGACAATAGCAGTTAACCTTTAGAGTTCCATCTCAGATAATTGAAGTAAACACAGGTTTCTGATACAAAGGGGTGGAAAATTACCATAAAATTTTAGGAAAGAGCTTCTGCTGCATAATGGGGTTGTGCGCTCTACCACTCAGGGACCTCATTTGCTTTTGTTTATTGGTTGTACAACACCCCGGCAGAATATGCCCTGCATACATAAGAGTGAAAACAGCTTTTTTTAAAAAAAATATTTGACCAATTTATGAGTGGAGATGCAAATCACATCTACCTGAGAACGATGTATAAAAAATGGCCATAGCTACCACGTCACTCACCAGTTTGTGGGTGACACAATAGTGACAATGTCATAGACTCATTATAAAGCCTTGAGATTAGTTTTTTTAATAGTTTTTTTCAATCACAATTTCTGAATAATTTCCTCTTCTGACCTTTAAAATTACAAACATTTACAAAATGGATTTAATATTTTATTCAATATGACCAAAAATGAAATGAATCACTGAACCCAAAAGAATCGCTACTCCTCCTGCTGTATTGTTCAAATGACTTTCAACTTTTATAACTGCGGAGCTGAATTAACTACTATCTCACTGATGTTCTGGTTTATGAAAGGTTTACACCAGTTTACAGCAGAAGAAGAAGAATACCCAGAGGTTACCTGGCCATCTGTTCTTTTATCAGTTAGTTTTGTGATATTAAAGTCTTTGCCAAGGAATCTCAATAAACAGAGTGTTAGTCAGTTAATGATTGTCTTTTTAAGAGTATCAAAAGTTAAAATGCAAATGAATCGTTTTGTTATGGCACTGAAGGGCACTTGCTTGTTTTAGTTTTCTATCTCTTACCTTTCAATCAATCACATTTCATTTGTAAAGGGTTTCAGTAACCAGCATGAGAGTTTTCATTTTATTGATAATTGCCTGTTAGGCTGTCAGATTTTTTTCCTGTTACTGTATTCTTGTGGTAGAATTCAATAAATCATACAGACTAAGTTACCTTCAAGAACATATGTTATTATGTTGACACTTTGTTTTGCACACTGACTCTAAGACTAAGAAACATACCGATTCCATGTCAAAAAAACAGTATGAATCAAACCTTGGATATGTCTGTGCTCTGTATTGACCACATTACAAAAACACTTCTCTGCAGACAGACTCATCCATGGGGTTTTCATTATCTTATGCTTGGAATAGCAATTTGATGCTCTATTTGACTGAGCACCTCTTCCACATGCATTCACATACAGTTTGTCGTATTATTAGTTTCAGGAATTTTACATTTCTTTTTAATTGAATTTTTTCAATCAGTCATACTTTAAAAAAATGAGAATCTGTCTTATATTACGGCTCTGTGTTTGCCCACATCAGTTTCTTAATTCTGAACACAGTATGTACCTTGTGCGTTATTGTGAATATGTTGCCATATGGTTTGAATACTTGCTACAGAAAAAGAAAATCCTTATATTTAAGTCTCCTAAACTTGTGTCTTAAGAGAGACACATAATTGCAGCAGATATATGAATAACATAGCTAAATGCCATTATCATACAGACGCACCAGCTACTTTGCAGGTACACCTTAATAGCACCTGGTTGGATCACCTTTTGCTTTCAGGACAAACTTAATTCTTTGTGGCACAGATTTAGAAAAGTGCTGGAAACATTCCTCAAAGATTCTGGACCATATTGATATGATAGCATCATGTAGCTGTTAAAGATTTGTCAGCTGCACATCTATGATGTGAATCTTCCATCCCAAAGGGGCTCTATTGGATTGAGTTCTGGAGACTTGTGGAGGCCATTTGAGTACAGTGAACTCATTCTCATGTTCCAGAAACCAGTTTGAGATTATTTGAGCTCTGTGAATTGGCATGTTATCCAGCTGGAAGCAGCCATTGGAAGATTGGTACACTGTGATAATAAAGGGAAGGACTTTGTCAGCAATTGGCCCAAAGATTGCCAAGAAAATATCCCCCAGGCCATTACACTACCATCACAGGCCTAAACGAGTGATACAAGGCAGGATGAATCTATGCTTTAATGTTATTAATACCAAATTCTGACCCCCATCATCTGAATGTCACAGCAGAAATTGAGACTCATCAGAGCAGTCTGTGCAAATTGTAGCCTCGTTTTTTCTTCTTCTTAGCTGGCAGGAGTAGGATCCAGTATGGATTTCTGCTGCTGTAGTACATCTGTTTCAAACTTCAGCATGTAGTGCGTTCATGCTTTTCTCCATACATTGGCTGGGGTTATTCGAGTTACTGTTGTCTTACAATAAGCTCTAAGAAGTCTGGCCATTCTCCTCTGACTTCTGGCATTAACAAAGGCAATTTTGCCTAGAGGACTGCCGCTCACTGGGTATTTTCTCTTTTGGACCGTTTTCTGTAAACCCTAGAGAAGGTTCTGTGGGAAATACTCCAACTACCATGCCACATTCAAAGCCACTTAAAAGTGGCTTTCTTTTCCATTCTGCTCAGGTTGAATTTCAGCAGGTCATCCTTTATTTTGATGACTAAAGAAAGCTAAAGTTGCATATTCTTATCACACTGGCATTAAACATCATTGCATTCATTATGGGTCCACTGTACTGGTCTAAGGCTACAAAGCCACAAAGCCACAGGGCAATGGACAGCGACTTGTCCATTGCCCTTTCCACCGTCACTCCACAATGCACAAGAATTGTTAATTCTCATATAGTCTTTATAAAATTTGCACACAAAGATCACCTAACAGATCTTTGCCATTGTCCTGAAGGTCAACTCATACTTAACATTTTATGAGCACTTTTCAGTTTTGACAAGAATCACTACTTCTCCTTGGTTATTGATAACATAGCAAGATTAATTTGTCTTGGATATGACTCTTTGTGAGTTTCTCCAACTTCATTTTTTTGCAATACAGTCAGCAAAACACAACTTTCTTTGTGCACTTGCACATAACAGCCACAATTCACATAACCTCTGAATTTTGATGGATTGTTTATTTAAAAAATAATTTTAAGCCACATGTCCTGTATATCCGTTTAATAAAACAGTGTAAGTATTTCTGTGCTGTATCAGGAAACACAGCTGTACAGCTGAAGTATTTTGCCAGAAACTTTCCAATGAGATTTTTTTTTCATACCTCCTGCCCCATTTTTCACAATATATCTACTCCTGTTTTATTACATAGAGGTTGTAATGGTGCATAAAGCATGCCTAGAAGTCATATGAATTGTTGGGATAAGTGTCTGACATCTTTCTGTAGGGAGGTGCCTTTCTTTTCCATTCTAAACCACATGTCAAAGAGCCCCACATTAAGGGTATACTTTACCCTGCACTCCTGCTCCGCTGACAAAAAAGTAAAATGAGGATGGATGGGTTATTTACTTACAGAGAGATGGTGCTTACCACTCCACTTGATATAAAGGGTTGTGCTACTGCATTCTTCCTTGTCATTAGTTGGAAAACAACTAATGATAAGGAAGTGCCTCAACAATGCCTCCCTAATTATTGTTGGTATTGTGTCTGTGAGTCATTTCACAGTTAGCCACCCACTCCATAGCTGGATGATTTAATGTTAATAAGCACCGTAGTGATGGAACAAACACTTTTAAGGGTGCTCTTATGTGGGAGATAGATGTGCAATGAGCATCTGTTCATGGTTTGTGTGTGTGTGTGTTTGTGTGTGTTTGTGGAGCACAGGGAAAGGTGATATCTTTAGTGCAAATGTAGAACATGTATAAAGGCTGCCATATGTGCTGCAGTGCCACTAACTAAATCCTATTTGCAACAAACCACTTTAGACATTTGTTTCTTTTATTCACTGTGAGAAGAAGTAAAATGATATTTTCACACATAAATACTGATGGTCTTCATGGGAAGCTGTGCTGATATCAGTAAATGTCTTATAAGCGAAACAAAGTCTCAAGCGTTTACACTTTCAGAGTCCAGAGGACTTTTCTAAACATCTTAACCATGCAAAGTGTAAATGATTATTGCCTGTATTGTGTCTCATAGAAATGATACCTTTACCTAGAATCACCATTTGAAGCTGTCTGTGATGATTTATGACATTGCTAGTCTGCATGTGACTAAAAGTGTGACTGTGATAATTACTATTGCTCATTTATGGCTGAAAACACATGGAACCTTTTAAGCTGCAGGTTGAGTCATGCACTAATTAAATGCAGGTCTGTGGCAAATTAAACTGGTTTGTGTGATAATTTTATGGATCTTTTTTTTTTTTAAGCTACTGTATGCTAATTAAGGCTGAGCATATCTCCTACTTACCACCAAATGTTGGGAAGAAGCATGGGAACTCTAACAAAAGTTTTACTGCTTGAGATAACTACAGTAGAGCTACTTGGCACACAGAAACAGGATTTGTCAGCTCCAGCAAGGAGGTGTCTGGGCTGCCATCATTAGCACTGACAGCCGACTGTCATATTTGATGCTACACTGCTAAATGGGAATACGATCCATTACCCGGATCGTTTTTCGACTTTGCCATGGCTTCACTGGCCATGACAGTGAGAGTGATAAGCTTTACAGAGCCTTTATTTTCGACAGAACTCGGGTTTACCTCTTTCTGGTTAACGTTATTGGGTTTTCAGTTGATCAGCCCTAATTAAGCACTAAAAAAGTTTGCAGTAGGTCACACTAGGTATAGCTGAAAGGCAACCTACTGAATCAGATCAAACTTCTCCATTAGCTTGTTATCTCTTAAAAAAACTGGATAGTAATTTGCCTTACTGATGTAAGGGGCATCCACTCAAACACCCGCTGGATATCCTTGTAAAAAACTACCATCAAAATGAGGTTCCTACACAACCTTTCCAGAATACAAAGCACCAGTGAGGGTCAGTGTCAACACAACAGCATAAAACAGTCAGTGGCTCCCACGACTGTGTAATGCACTGCTATCATAATAACAGTGCAATCATTGTGTTAACCCCTTACCCTGACAAATGCAGGTACATCAAAACAATAACGCTGTCTTTAGTATTGAAGTGTTGTAGGGTTATAAGGCTAATGGTAATGGTTAGGAAAAAACACTGAAATACATTAAATATTTCATGCAACCTAGCCCCACTCAAAGTCCAAATGTATTTATCGATTCACATTAAGCCTAACAGACAAATAATTCTCTGTTTCTTTGCTTTTTGTTTTAGACGTTTGCTCAGCAGCAGTTTCTGGAAAATGACTGCTGGTTAACAATGAACCTTAATGGAGAGTGCATCAGTCAGTATGTTACACTTGCTCTGCTGTGTGTTAGAAGACATTCAATTGGGAATTTGGCTGCAGTAAAATTCTCTGTACACAGAGAATAGAAGAAGAATAGAACAATAAATAGATGTAAAGGGCTTACTTGCTGACAAAAAGAAGAGTGCAAAAATGAAGTCACGAGTTCATGGATTTGCTGCTTTGGACGTGCCAGGACTTTAGAAGGCATTATTTACTTTCCATCTTGTGGAACGTGGTGTTAGAAATGCCTTTCATTTTTGGCACAAGTGTAGAACTTTGGGACATTGCAGATGTGACTTTTACTTACATGTTAACATTAAAAAAAGTAAATAAAAATTCAGAATAACACTTTCGCCTTCTGTTATGTGGAACTGGAACAGGGCCAGTTTGTGTTTTAACTTTAAATTTTCTAGTGAACTCAACTAAAGGGGTGAAATTCTTCGTGAATCAGACTGAGTGACTGTGAAGGCCACAGAATGTATTTCACATCATTGTTATAATTCTCAGCCTTCAGTGACCCATGTGCATTATCGCTGAACAGGCTACGTACTGTTGGCATTCTTTTGGTCCACATTGCATAACCCTCAAGGTTTTCATGGATACGTTTATGTGTGTAAAACAAGCTGTAAATACTAAAGGTCACAGCCATTTAACTCTACTAACTAAACTGTACTAGCTGATTTCTGTTGGTCAGTCATTGATTTAAATGCTTCTTGCAAACAAAGTTACTAAATCAAAATGGCTTATCATATTAAGGAATGTGAGTGTACTGTGTACATATTTACCCATCATGGTAAAAAAAATTGGTGAACCCTATTGTTTAATACACTGAACAAAAATATAAACGCAACACTTTTGTTTTTGCTCCCATTCCCCATGGGATGGACGTAGAGACCTAAAATTCATTCCAGATACACAATATAACCATCCCTCCCAAACAGTGGTCACAAATCAGTCCAAATGTGTGGTAGTGGGCACATCTGCTATATTGAGATAATCCATCCCACCTCACAGGTGTGCCACATCAGGATGCTGATCTGACATCATGAGTAGTGCACAGGTGTACCTCAGACTGCCCACAACAAAAGGCCACCCTGGAATGTGCAGTTTTGTCTCACAGCAAAATGCCACAGATGCCACAAGCAATGAGGGAGCGTGCAATTGGCATGCTGACAGCAGGAATGTCAACCAGATCTGTCGCCCGTGCATTGAATGTTCATTTCTCAACCATAAGCCGTCTCCACAGGCGTTTCAGAGAATATGGCAGCACATCCAACCGGCCTCACAACCGCAGACCTCGTGTAACCACACCAGCCCAGGACCTCCACATCCAGCAGGTTCACCTCCAAGATCGTCTGAGACCAGCCACCCAGACAGCTGCTGGAACAATTGGTTTGCACAACCAAACAATTTCTGCACAAACTGTCAGAAACCGTCTCAGGGACGCTCAACTGCATGCCCGTCGTCCTCATCGGGGTCTTGACCTGACTCCAGCTCGTCGCCGTAACAGACTTGTGTGGGCAAATGCTCACATCCGATGGCGTCTGGCACGTTGGAGAGGTGTGCGCTTCACGGATGAATCATGGTTCACATTGTTCAGGGCAGATGGCAGCTGAGAATGTCCCAGTTCTTGCATGGCCAGCATACTCACCGGACATGTCACCCATTGAGCATGTTCGGGATGTGCTTGACCGGCGTATACGACAGCGTGTACCAGTTCCCACGACTATCCAACAACCTCGCACAGCCATTGAAGTGGAGTGGACCAACATTCCACAGGCCACAATTAACAATCTGATAGACTCCATGCGACGATGTGTTGCACTGCATGAGGCAAATGGTGGTCACACCAGATACTGACCGGTTCTGGGTCCCCAGACCCCCAATAGCGCAAAAAACTGCACATTCCAGGGTGGCCTTTTGTTGTGGGCAGTCTGAGGTACACCTGTGCACTACTCATGATGTCAGATCAGCATCCTGATGTGGCACACCTGTGAGGTGGGATGGATTATCTCAATATGGCAGATGTGCCCACTACCACACATTTGGACTGATTTGTGACCACTGTTTGGGAGGGATGGTTATATTGTGTATCTGGAATGAATTTTAGGTCTCTACGTCCATCCCATGGGGAATGGGAGCAGTAACAAAAGTGTTGCGTTTATATTTTTGTTGAGTGTATATAAAGGGGTATCTTCACCCTTATATGAATGTGTATGTACAGTATGCATGTTCTGCATAGTTTTTATGCTTGTTCATCTTGTGCACTTGCTCCTCTATCTCCACTGAACACCTTGAGGTCATATCAATTCAGGAAAGCCTGACTGGTTCCTATTTAGATTATGGATGGTTATTACTGCCTCCTGGCTGTCAGTCAGATTAAACCAATAGAGGCTTATCATCTCATAGAGAGTACCTTCTCCTGGTAAGAAGGAGGGGCCATTTAAATAAGCCATCTCCAGAACCTTCCATGTTCTACAAATTTATTAATGTGGTCTGAAGAAATATCAATGCATCAAGTATTTATTGTACACCAATATGCTTGGTATTGCCCTTGTCTGTCAGTTTACTTTATGGATTTGTCTCAATAATATAGGACTATACCACAAGAATTACACTGTTGCCCATTCCTGTGTTTGCTCCTGCAGTAAACAAATATAATACCAGGTTCAGGGAGGAGAAAGACAAGACAGCGAAAGGAGTGCATGGGAAGGCGAAACACACACTTTCAAAAAGTTAACTGTGTGCATGCAATGTATTTTTGTGTCTTCATATGGGAAGAACTGACAATAAGCCATACTGTAGAATGACCCACGTAATATTTATAGCTTGCTGGCTAGCAGAACAGCTGTGTTTTTACCACTTTTTGATATAGACGAACCAATAGATTTTTAATAGATCCAGCCAATGGAGGGAATACTCTGGTAAGGCTCTAATGACAGCTTTTGACAAGATTTGTTGGATTTGCAGGATTTTATGAATAGAAAATATATCAACATTCAGTTTGTCAGTCATTTTTGAATCAGCATACAGCAATTCTTTGTTTTCTGTTGTAGAGATTTCATGTAATGACTTTGTTTTAACATTTTAGCATAAAATTAGAGGCACTTTCTCAAGAATGTTAGTAACAGTTTTTAAGTTGTGGTTAAGAATGATATTTATTGAAACAATGCCTATCTGGGTAGAATTCATGATAAGAACACAACCATTATGATGCCAATAATTTACTGTTGGCATTAAACATGTCACAATCAGACCTCACATGCATCAAAATGCATACCATCAATTCAGACTCCCTCTCTAAGAGGTTCAGCATTAATGCACAACATCTCTGCTGCTACTGATTTCAGGAAGTCAGCGAATAATCTGACAACAACAAAAGTGACTCCGCCTCGGTTTCCCAGTCAAAACTTTGCACTTTCACCATTTTAGTCTAGCTGAACGTGTAGGTAATCTTTAATACATATTTTTATTGTTTATTTTTTGTCCACAGTTTATCCCGATGCTCACTGCTGTGGGAAATAAGCTATGTGATTCAGCTAACACTGGGTGTTTTGTTATTTTTATGGAGAACACCAACAATTAGAGACATAAATTTTGCCAACCCACTGTACTTTCAATATTTTATGCACTCTTATGATTCACCACTTCAACACTTGGATAAACATAAAACCCATCCTTTTATGCATCTCTGTCTTCTCAGCATGTGTATTTATGTGTGGGTGTGAATAGTTGTCTGCACTCTGAGGCATATGTTGTTGTTTTTTTTGCCTTTATCAAGTGTGCAGTTTTGTGTGTGTGCACATGCGTGTGCACACACACAAAACTGTGTCTGAGGGCTTGCAAGTGTGCGTCTTGACCCTTATGGTGAGGCTGAAGAGAAAACGGGCGCAGAAAGAAAACCACACTAAGTGAACCGTGGAATGCGCTCGGTTTGGGGATTACATTGGCCCGTGCGCATGGTAAAACACAAAGGAGAGCTTCTGCTGCCAGGCAGATGAGAGGTTGAGAAAGTGCTTGGCTTTGACTCTGTGTGGCTTCAGTTGAAGCTTTCTCTCACAGTCAAAGCAGCATTAAAGGCTGTGGTTCACTCTTTAATTGTATCTGTTTATCACATTTATGACTAAGTGAATCATTTTTCCCTTCAGTTTACAGATGCTGCTGCCTTGATTCCAATCGTATATTTCTGTCTAAAGAGTACCACAACTAGTGATGCACTAAATAATTTGCTAGACATTTAGGAGATGTGTTGAATAAAATAAATAAAAAGAAAACTTATTTAAAATCCCCCGAGAGCACTTTATTTGATTTCCACATCCAAAAACACCACAGGGAGCAGAACCTGACAGAGCGCTGATGTTTGGTTTATAAAAAGAATAAAATCTGGTCTCCAAATGGTTCTGTGTGTTGTGGCTGGAAATGAAACAGATTTCTCAGATGGTTTTGTATATATTTGCACCTGTGTGCAATGCAGGCGCTCTATGTCTGCTTTTCTGCTTATGCAGGCTTCACCCTCTCCATATGTTAATGTCTAATTAGTATTCAGTGCTGTGGATGAAAAAAATGCTCATGACATTGAATCATACTTTAATTAAGCAAGAATTGGTAAGCAACATCATTAGCTATTGAGAAATAATAGACACGTATACTTAATATGCTCTGTACAGCAGCAAATCTCAATACATTCAGGCCTCGTTTGTCCATCCATCCATTTCTGGTTACACATTCTGTTCATCCCCAATAATAATGACAATCATATTTATCATCCTTGAATCTGATGCCCTTGGTTGACTGCCTCTGCATCTGTGCCCAACTTTTGGGCACGTCTTTTGGACCAATTTCACACTAATGATGGAGACAGAGGGTTGTGGTAATGCTAGCAGACAGGCCAAATCTAAGCCACAAAGCTGGACTGGGTCTTGGGAGCCAGGGATGCAGATAGTAAGTAAGTATGCCACAGGGGCTAATCCTACATTGGTCCAGAATGATGAACACATATTAGGGAAAGGTAACAGACCAGGACACGTGTATTGATGGGGCATCAGATGTTCCACTGTGCCAGGTTATGTTTCATGGCAGCACTGGAGAGCATGTCTGTTGGCAGGATATTGTACCCTACAGGTAGCAGGTGTGTCTGCCTTCACATACTGTGTGCTCAAGGGAATTACACTTAAATAAAACTTTGCATATGATAGCACAAAATGTAATTATCAATACAGCCGAATCTGTTGCAATACAGCTGCGGCATTAAATACATAGTTGTGATGAAGCTAATAGGAATTTTCTCTCTTCCCTTTCCCCCCTTTTTCTCCTTTGTGTCTCAACAGCAGCAGATGGTGAGGAACCAACTTCAGCAGGTGGGAATTTTTTATGCTTGGTAACGTGATTTCCATTCATTTGTTTTCATGCAAGTGTGTGTGTGTAGAGGGGGAGATAGAGAAATGGAACGAGCCAAGCCTCGTCCTTCCTTCATTACTCCTGAGTCTAATTCCTGCATTGATTCCCTGCTCATGCCGGGCCAGAAACAGTCATGATTACATCATTTAGCATTTCACTTCATAAGGCAGTCCTATTTAAACTTCCTCTAATAGTGTGAATCTGAGAAATGTCTTGTCTTTGTCTAGTACAGAGTTTTGAGATTGAGCTCACAGTCCAATTTGGTCCACTGATTGCTTTTGCATGACTGTTTTTCAGTGGAAATGAAATATGGTGGATACCTGAGCCTTTATCATATTTCTCAGGGTGTTTTTTTTCCTTGTGTGTGAGTGCTGATTTTACAATCCATTTACTTAAAAGCAGCATTAATCCATAGCAATTCCAATATGCTTATTCTAGAGTTAATGCAGTGCATCCATAAATACATGCCATTAGCATCAGTCTTGATGTACATTGTATTCACTCCCTATGGAGTGGACTGAGTGTATTCTTTTTTTGCTGGCTCCAATAGATGCTAAAGTACTTATCTCTGAATTATCATATAGATGTTAAAATCATATTTTTAAGGTAGCATATTTGGTATTCCAAAGTACTGCTTCTGATTATTGAAATAACTAATGTAACAAGAGTTTTATTACAAAAGCAAGACCACAGAGGACAACAGTAAACAAGAACCTGATTTATCTTCATCAGTGATGTAATTAAAATGTCACTTCACATCCTCGGGAAGTACTGCAGCTGAATATATAATTCCTCTTTCGTTGCATCCTCAACATCTACAGTAATTGTCTTTGTCTATGTTTCTTTCATTAATGTTAATCCCTGCTGGTTTGTTGGAGATCAAGTAGGTTAAAAAAAGAATGATTTATTTAGATTAGACATAATACTACAGGAATCAAAGTACTTTGCTGCAGCAATGCAAAGAATGTGACACAATAGACAAACTTCACAGGCGTCTCAAGGGAATATGTAAGTCCAGTGCAGTGACTGCTGTCTACTTTTGCTACTAAAATAGGTTTGCCTGCTGTATAAACTACTTTTTGGCATCAGCATCTTGCTCTTTGCACAAATACCTATTGTAAATCCTTTTTTCCTAAAGCATTTCAAAGCAACTTTTCGTGTATTATACTCACTTCAGATCAGAGCAGCGAGAACACGGCAAGAAAAAATAATTATGGAGTAAGAAAATGAACTGAATTAGGTTTGACTTGTGACCACTGACCTGGAACTGGACCGAGACAGAAAATAGGACAGAGTGATGAGGAAGGCCAAAGTGCTCATGACAAGTTTGAAGAATTTAGCAAATCAGCTGCTATTTCACAGCATTTCATATCCTTACTCTACACAGCTTTCATACTTTGTCTCCATTCATACAAAGGGGGATATTGTTTGCTGTGTTTGGTTATTATGGTTATTTGGCAGTGTATGAATACTGCCAAGTTATCTACACGGCTTCCCTTTAAAGCAGTGAGTTTATTCTATAAAAGTATCGTTTATTAAGCACCTGATGTGTTTTATGAGCAAAACCAATTTCATCAAAAAAACCACACGGACACGGCTGTTCTTTGATCTGCCTCGGTTGGAGGAATTTAAACTTTTAAGGCCTTTTTACTTCCATTACTAATTGCAGGGGCTGCATAAATTAAACTTTAACAAGAAAACTATATATTTTCTGAATTCTGTTCGCCAAACCTTTATTGCACAATCTCAGCGGTTGCAGTATGTGCAGTCAAAATACCATGGATACTACTGAGACCGAAGAAGCATATTTGAGCATATTTAATTGTAAAACTAACATTTGCCAAGTAGAAAGTTGAATATTAGCTCTCCAGTGAACAAGTTAGAGCCAGCCTTTGTCACATTTTCAGAAATGTTATTGGTAGACTGGGAATTTTATTTAACATATATAATTTAGATTTTGCTAATAAACATTGGAGTTTTTAGAAAGTTTCATGTTTTTTTAAGAGACCCCTGCGAGAAAAGGTACGGCTCTGACATTTTCATGGCATTTAGTCTCTGACAAGACAGCCTTCATTTCCGCTTTTCTTTGGATCTTTCTAGAAGGATGGTGGTCTTCAATGTGACCTCTTCTTTTGAGTGACATATTCCAAAGCATTTTTGTTGCTGCGCGAGTCTTACTACTTTTACCTTCAAGTGTATTTGTCTGACATTGTCAAATCCTGATGGGCGGAAATGGCAGAGTGGGAAGGGCACGGGAGAACAAAAGGCCAAAGACTCACTAAAAGCCCAACCGTCCGGCGGCTCACGCTGAGAGCCTCGATGTAATATTGTTTGTGCAGTGCCAGCTTCCATCAGTTGAAATGCAGGATGGATGCAGTGACCATGAGCCCATGAGCCAGTAAAGTCATCATACAAAAAGGCTAGGTTAAAATACATTTGACGCAATTAGGGCATATCAGATGTCTCAGCAAAGTAGCAGGGTGCAGCTTCTGAGCTGAAGAGCTTAAATGTAAATTTCATACTCTTGAGGCAGGTAAAATGTGTGCGTGTGTGTGCATGTGTGTGTGTTTTCTTTAAAGATATTATGAAAGCCTAACCGTGTGGTTGAATCCTGGCTTGTCATTGTTAACTGGGAACTGTTTAAGATGGCAAAATTGGAACTAAAATTCAGAGTTGACAGTCACACAGGCATTTCAGTTTTGTTATTTAAATGTCTACCAAATTTCACTTTTTTAATAGCAGTTGCTGATCTAAGCAGGGTAAGGGCTGCTCGGTGTTGCTGTCAAAAACATCAGGAGTTGCGTACTAATATGTGTGGTGCCAGATTAAAAGCATTTCCTCCCATGTTGCTGCACAGTAACTTTTTCCCTGGGATCAGCAGAAATATGTCACATGGAGACAATACTTTGCCCGACCTGCTCATAACCCTAAACAATGCATGTAACCCAACAAGCAGTAGGAAGATATGGTAAATGGACTGATTCTTATACATCTACTCTCCTGGAGTACTCAAAGCACTGCATACAACATGCCTCATTCACCCCCACTCATACCAGCACTTCTAGACTCAAGTGCAACTAATAAACATTCACACACGTTCACACTCCGATGAACGCATCGGAAGGCAATTTGGGGTTAGTATCTTGCCCAAGGATATTTGGCATGCAGACTGGGGGAGCCAGGAATTGAACCACCAACCTTCCAATCAGTAGCTGATCTGCTCTGCCACCTGAGCCATAGTCACCCCTTCCTAGAAGATATCTTTCCTTTATCTTGGATTTAATTTTCTTTGAAAAAGCTTTAATATATTATTCAGATTGTACATGTTGTTCTCTTTGAGTCTAGAAAAAAACATAATGAGGAAGGGGCTGGGTTCATTCATGTCCATATAAATTCAACTGACTATTAATACCTCAAGCTTTGCAGCTCATCTGTGCTTTCTAAAAATTGACTGCTACCATTATTATTAGCTGTGTCACTTCTTTCAGGCTAAGCAGAGTATGTGCAAAGCATGAAATACTGTCTCCCAAATGCCTGAATTCTTATACATTTGGGGGTGAGCTAATGCTTGTGACAGCAACTGTGACAGAGCACATACGTAGCCTTAAGCCTGAAAATGTCAAATCTCTGTGATTGATCTGCAAGGAAACAAAGGATGCTTTCCTGTGTTTAACCACTGGTCAGGATTTCACAGCTGATTGATTGGCCTCTCTTTGCAGTCAGAAAGGAAATCACAATGCCCATGCTGGACACAACACAGGCTTGCATCAATCACTATGCAAGTCTTGGTTTGTACAGCAGGGCAGCAGCTAACATTTAAATTCCCAAGAAAGCTCCCAGTGTTTCCTCCTTGCATTACCCGCAGTGTTAGGATAGTTACTATTAATCTGTAAAGATTTATTATTGTGCTAAAAATACAGTGAGTAATGCAATTATAACAAATTCATCTTAAGGTGTAATTCCTCCTATTTGAATGTCATCACTGCTGCTGAACAAGCTTTACTTTCTTTTTTTTTCTTTTTTTTTTTTTGTGTCCCGTTTGGATCTTTAGCCATCAGAATTGTTGTCTTAAGGCCAAGAAAGATGCCAAGCGGATTTATTTTACCAAGTGGATCATCATGGCCTTGCCATATTGGTCCATTTGATTGACCTTTATTATAATTATGAATTTATTTTATTTTCAGTTGCTACAAACGGGACAGACATGACTGGGGGATAGGACAGGGAGAAAGAATGAAAGAAAGAGAGGGAGAGAAAGAAAACCAAAGGGGAGAAGAGACGGTGAGAAGGGGGGGAAGAAAGAAAAAAACAAACAAACAAAAAAAACAAAACACCTGGGTCACCTGTATGGAGAAAAAAAACAGAAGAGAAAGCAAACAACAAAGAGCAACATAATAAAAAAAACGGCACCATCACAATAAACTAGCTAGCAGTAGATATCAGTAGATACTAAATAATAAACGATATTGTGCAGCACGCAAGATAGACAGCGCACAATGTGCTTTGAGGCAGCAGCCAAGAAAGGTGTAGTCCGCGTCTGTGAATACCCGTGTGTACATTAGATTACACACAGGTGCACTCTATTTAATCATTAGCACTCATCAGGCAATGTCTATGGGCAACTGACTGCACTCAGAGCAAAGGGGGCTGAATAATTAAGCACACCCCACTTTTCAGTTATTTATTTGTAAAAAATGTTTGGAATCATGTATGATTTTCGTTCCACTTCTCACGTGTACACCACTTTGTATTGGTCTTTCACGTGGAATTCCAATAAAATTGATTCATGTTTGTGGCTGTTTGTGGATGTGACAATGTGGAAAAGTTTAAGGGGGCCGAATACTTTTGCAAGCCACTGTAGTAGAAGCATTAGCAGCTAATACTTTCCAGCAATCAGCAACACACAACTTAAATGGTACATGGTGTGTGTTTGTGTGAAGAAAACACAATTTAATGGCACACCATGTTTACTCCCTCGCCTTTCCTTGGAAAGTTGCTTCTTTTCTCTAAGTAGTGTTTGGTTTTTCCTCTCTGTTGCTTCCATCATGGCTCCCAGTACTTAATCCTTTCTAGAAATGGGCAGCTGTTGGAGTGAATAAGGGATTTCTTTCTTTTTTTGTTTATAGCATTAAAAAACACTTCTTTCTTAATGAAAATCATCATCCTCTTAGTTGAAAAGTTTGGAGACTATAAACTAACTTATTTCTTTTTTTAAAAATGTTTTTGTAACTATTATTTTCCCAAGAAATTAGAAACGGAACGCGGTTTTGTTTTGGTTCATGTTTTTTGTAAGTTTCTGAAAAATTGTGTCAGTCTCAGCCCACCGAGGGCACGAAAGTAGCTGTTGCAATTTTCATGTGGTGTTTTCCACTGGCGAGACAATTTGCTCTCTCTCAGATGAACAGTTTTTGATATTATATGCTAAGTGGATGTCAGATTTTTGTATGTGTGCTAATGTGATGTGGCATTTGATCCTGACTCATAACAGTTCTGCAGTTCCTCAGTTTTTGGCTTATTTTGAACTCATACCATACAAAAGTTTGCTTAATTTCCGGCACACTGGGGCGTTTTTTTTTTCTTCCTGTTTTTCTTTTTTTTTTGACAGAAATTATGAAATCAAATGTAGATGTCATACTGAACACTCTTTGTATCTCTCTAACACACTAACTGAGAAACCATTCCCTCCCTCTTTTCTCTCTCACTACCTCCTTTTGTCCCCACTTTTTCTGTTTTATGCACTTGCCATTAGGGATGCTGTCAGTACAGCATGGTGCGACTACAGATCATTACATCAAAAGAGCCCTGAAACCTGTCAACCCCCTTTCTCACAGTGAGCAGGTCCTCTGTGAAAGCTATTATACAAGCCTCTGTTCAACTGATTATCCACCACTCTGATTATTACTAATACAGGTCCAGGATTTGAAATAGTATGACTTCGATAGGATTACCTCATTTGAAATTCACACCTAGAGGCCTACTAATTCCAGTGAGAGAACAATAATAGGGTCGGTAGTGATTTTGTATTTATTTGTTTATTTACTTCATTTTTTTTCCTATTCTTTTTATGGGTTGGGGCTAGTGTGAAATGGTTGCCCCGTTGATATAGTAAACAATTTAAGGCTGCAGCTTTTTACTTGACGTTGTCAAATGTTGTGCTCATGGCTGCTAATTTGTCAAACTGACTTAAGAGGGCATGAGATTCTCACCCTTGAGACTTCTTCTTGTTTCCCATCGCTTAAAATGAAATAAGAGACCTGTCAAAGCACAGTTTCCCTGTCAACTCTAAGATATGACTGTAAAATGACTGGAATAGAAATTGCATCACAAGATAGGAAACTTACAAGGGCATGCTGATGAAAAGAATTCGGATTTGCTAGTTCTTTTCTCAGCAGGCTTTTTGAAACTTTAGAGTCATGTTAGATATCATTACTAAATGCAGATTGTGCAGTCAGTTCATGCTGTTGGCAATGTGGTAGCTCTTGTTTATAGATTAAAAAGCATGAAAGATAAATAGATTCAAAAAAATAAATACTGTACTAAAATTAGCCCATTTTTATGGGTCCCTTACAAAGCTCAGTTGCTGCTCCATTATATAAATATCAATTAACTGGTTCACAGGTAACATGGTCGTATTATAATATACTACATTTGAATTTTTCTGGATATAAATTAAATCAAAATCATGCTTTTATAAGCTGCTTTAGTTGCGCAAATGCTAAACATGGGTCCTTTAAGCCCTTTGGTAGCTGGTTGATTGGCAACATGACAATGTCATGATATAGATAAGAACCTTCATTGGCTAAAGATGTCTCCCGTATTTGGTTGCTGTACTTGTGATCCTGTAGGAGGAGTTTGCGGACAGGCAAACAATGATTTTGTGGTTTATAATAAGATTTAATCTAAACATTACATTTTACAATAAATGATCAATTGACATGTACCTAGCTAGCACCCAGATGCCTGGGTGTAGGCGTGGGTGACGAGGGTTGACATGCAGCAAGGAGTCTGGGGTGGATGCAAGCCTGGGCGACCACTGTAAGAATTCAGCCTAAGTGCACGGTGCGCACACATCACTAGGTGAGCAACGAACACGCCCCATCAATCTGCAAAGTTTTGACAGACTCAGTGCAGTTGTACAACTCAATGTATAAAAGATTAGACAGATATTGGCAGGTTTTTGAGTTATGAAACCTACAAGCTTGCATCTAGGCGTCATCATTAACATTTTGCCTCATTCTGCAGGCTAGTTCATGAAAGATTTTGAATGTCACAGTTTTGTGGGCATTGGCAGTTAATTAATTCATTGCTGTATCATACACAGCAGGTTTTGTTATAATAATTTTTATTCATAACCTTAGTTATCATTATGGGTTGCAAAGAGGTACCATAACGAGAACAAAAACAAAAAGAAGAAAGAAAAAACAGCAACAAACATGGAAAGAATCATGCTCCAACAGAGTTATTAATCATTACCGGCGTAACTTTGAGGCGTTTTCTTTTTTTTCTTTTTTTTTTTTTGCTTGTTTTATTGAAATTCATTCTATTGTTTGCTTAAATCCCAAAGCATGAATTCTGTAGTGGCGAAGCTTCCCAGTGTTCTGTGCACCCAAATATTGATGAGAAAACAATGGTAATGATGAATGGGGTTTTGTTTACACAGCATGAATACATGTGATTTGTGGCTATGAATATGAATTCCCTTGCAAATTAGTGTTTGGCTCATAGGAGCCTTTTGTGTTCTGAGCAGCACTGACCCTCACACAGGGTACAGCATAAGCGTTTGATTTTCTGTAGGAATGCTGAACTGCGGTTATCTGTGCACAACATGGGGTAACTTCAACCAAATGGACAGATTTTATTGGTGGAGGTCATTTGCACAGCACTGAAAGCAATAAAAACATCCACTGAAGCAAACTATGCAGAAAACAGTATGTTCCAATACAAATGAAGTGACTTAAAGGATTGCCTCAGTTTATTAGTAGAGTAAATTTGCTACAATTTTCTGAAATTCAAACAATGTTTCTGTCTTTTGGTAATGCTTTTGTGTCACAAAAGTACTTTGGAACACCAAAGGGCAACAAGTATCTCAATAAAAAAGCCATTGCAGTCATTGGAGTTAACAATTTAATGTACATTGGAGCAAAATAAGAACATCATGTGACCTTTTTAAAATGTTTTTTGCACCAATATATTTATAACTATTAAAGACAGTGCGTTTGTGCTGGCCATTCTGCTGCACATTCACAACTTTAGACTATACCTTATATTGTTCAAACCCTCAGAGGTTGGCTAGCCTGCCCCTAGTATTCAGGACAGCAGCAGTACTTTCACAGTGGCAATCACTTGAGCAATCACTTCTTCAGAGACTATTATTTTGCTCTGTGAAGTACAAATTCAGTACAGTATTAATAACGATTCTCCATTTTGGGGGACGCATGAACAGAAACTCTTAAAACTGGTGAATTGTTCACAACAATGGCCACTTTTCATTAATTCAAAATAATAATAATCTTGTTTCAAATTTAAGTAACTGCTTAGTCAAAACTCGACTTATTTGTGTGAGGATCTGTGTGTGTACGTATGCGTGGGTGACGCCGTGGGTACATTTCAGTGCATAGATGGTGGTGCTCCATTTTACCTTGCAGCTAGTCTGTGCTTTTCGCTTAGCACTGTGAGAATGAAGTGTTGCCTTCCTGGAGGGGACACATTCAGTGATTTCTAGACGGTGCCTTGGGCCGCCCTCTAGACAACAGACACCAGCAGCAGTCACTGAAAGACAGACTCTCCCGACACTCCTTTCATCCTCAGTTTCTCCTGTCAAGCAGTTTTACTTAAACACCACCTCACGATGTCTCCCAGAATACCTTATGTATTAAAACTTTGTGTGTTATTGTGTGCTATTAAAAACTGTAGATGTGTTTAATGGGACACCCATTGTTTAGTTTATTAGACTACTGGCTGGATAATGATGTCTAAGTACACTTTTGTATCATATACCAAAATTATTGTGGAATATTATCTGCTGCAATTTGCTCTTGTGTGTACAGTTAAAAAAAATTTTTTTAAAAGCCACCCCCATCATCGGTGTCTGTATTCTTCTTTTTTCTGTGCAGGTCCTTGCCATCCAAACCCTTGCCACAACAGAGGAACGTGTGAGATCAGTGAGACCTACAGGGGTGATACCTTCATTGGTTATGTGTGCAAGTGTCTACCAGGTTTCAGCGGAGTTCACTGCCAACACAGTAAGTTGGACCAGCCTCTTCCCTATCCCTTATTTAAAGTGTCTCGAACGATTACGGAACTTAATATAAAGTCAAAAGGTTTGCAAGGCCTCTGTGTCTCTTTTATGGCATTACCAGGAAGAATGATTGGTCTGTTTGATCATAACGATTTTCTAACAGGAGTCAAATAATAACCTTGAGCAGTGAACAGATGTTGAAAAGCTGACAAAAAGTAAATTCCTGGTGAAAGGACGAGTTCAGCAAAATGATAGTGAGTTCAGGAGAGAAAGGAAGCGCTGAGCTTGCTTCCTTTTGTTGAGCATGCTCTTAATAAAGGTTGGTGTCAGAGGGTTTGTGCTGCCTGTGAGATAACTCTCGACAGTATGTTAGACTGGGAACACTGTTCTCATCCCATGCACAATTTATGCTGTCTTAGGAACTGACCTTTTGAACTCTTAAACTAGCACCTGGAATATGGGGACAAGGATAATTAATGACTGCAATCATGGGGTACAAGCACATTTGGGTGTGACCAACACTATCGAGCCTTAAACTATTATTGAGACCGAGCAAGTCAGATATATAATTATTTTTCTTTGAACAGCAACATGCATCAATTCACGTTTCAAAGCTTCATTCAGCTATTGTTTAGATCCAATATCTGTTCTGAAAGAATGAGTCTGTTTCGCTTTAAGTATTCTTGGTAGTCTCAGCAGTTTTTGCAGTCAATGTAATAACAAAAATGTTAATAATACTTGTAGCTGCTCTTACAAAAAATAGTCTGTTATTAAATAGGACCGCTAAAGCTGAGCAAATTAGACTATTTATTTGAAAATGAAAAGTCATACATAACAAATGTGAGGTAGCATGGTGGTGTGTTGGTTAGCACCGTTGCCTCACAGCAAGAAGGTCCTGAGTTTAAAGCAAATGGCCAGCTAAGGCCCTTCTGTGAAGCGTTAGGATGTTTTGTTTATGTTTGTTCCTAGTTAACCTTGGAGGACAGAACCCACAAAGAATAAACTAAAAACCTAGAAAAATAAATTGTGTTAAACTAAATAAAAACAGAACTAAAACTAAATACTTTCAAACAATAAAACTAGTGGCCACGGGTGCTACCCCTCAGCCTCCTAGTAGATGTGCCTATTGTATTAGTTAGAAAGGTAATTTTCAGAAACATTGACCTCTGACCTTGAACTCAGTCACTCTGACTGAGTTGTCTGACATTTTTAGGAGATGCACCAATCGTATCAATTTTTTAAAAATCCCAAGTGACGTCCTTCTTGCGTTATCGCACTCACAAGATTTTCAGAAAACCTTACCTCTTGTCCCTGAGTCTGAGGTCACTGAGATTTTCCCACATTTGAGATGTTTTTGTAGATGCACAGTTGTGTCAATTTGAAACTCTTTCACTCACTTCATTCTCGAGTTATCCCATTTCAGTGTCCACAGTGCGCGCCCACCTGCCCCTCAGGCAGGGTGACAATACCCCATCGGCTTTTTATACCTGAGGGGTACAAACGAATTAGTACAACTAAATGTGCGTTAGGCTGATTGATGATTCTAAACTTGCTGTATCTGTGAATGTCTTTCTGTCTCTCTGTTAGCCGTCAGTAGGTTGACAGCCTGTCTACCATGTACCCCAACTATTGTCCTATAGCAGCTGGGATTAGCACCAGCACAATTGTGACCCTAAATTGTATAAGCAAAAGAAAATAAATTGATGGACATAATAATTGTATCAGCAGACAATTAATGCAGACCTTTACATTTTCACTTTTCGACTGACTCCCGTGATTTAGACGTAGCATATAGCTTTCTCTGTGTGTGCCAAAATCTTGCTAAATCCCGCAGTATGATATATAGGCCAAGTTCTGTGGCTTTCCTGCCTCTGCGTGTGCTTGGCTGAGCATTGTATTAGCCTGCATAACACAGTTGTCCTTCACTGCCGGTGTGCTTGTAAGTAATGGCTTTAATGTATCATGGTGCAAACCGTGTGGCATGATGGCTCCTTCTTAGTTTGTAAGAGAGAGGATTTGTAGAGAGAGAGAGAGAGAGCGAGAGAGCATGGTGAGATGTTAACCAACGCCTAACAAAAAATGTGCGCCAAGGTTAAAAAAGACAGAAATGTGGGGTTTTTTAACTCATAAAAGAAATAGTTTTTTATGCTGCACTGGTCAGTGTCAGGCATAAAACAGAAAAGGAAATAGAAGGAGTCAGTAGATCAATGTTATGTCATCGAGTTTGTCTCCAGCCTGAACTGTGAGCAATTGGCTATCATTCATGTCATAATTCAGTTATTGTTTCCTATTATGCCCTGGGGTGGTGGGAAACTGATTCGATACAGTCTGAATACACATTAAAGTCTGCCAATTTTACTCATGGACATCGTCTGAATGGCAGAGAGTCGTGAGAGAGACAGGAGGGAGACATTAATAAGCAAATCTGTTTCTGGGTAATTCCTGCAATTAAATTATAAAGCGACACGTATAATGACAGTTTAGCTGGCTTAATAATGGTAAGATACTGGCTTTAATGCACGATAAGCTGAAAGGTATATTGTGCACCTTCACAATTTGGAAAATGTATGAAACATTTCATTACTGGTGGACAGTTTTATCAGAAAGTTTGAGTTATTCACAGTTAATGTAGTGAAGGGGAAAAATGCAGTATTTGATACTGGGTTAGTTCACTGGTTAAGAGAAAAAAGGTTATTGATTCCAAACCTCCTGGTTAACCGGTGACTTATTATGTTGAGTTAGGTTTGCCCTCAACTAGTTCAAAGACATGCTCGATTAATTGTTAGGTGTGGATATGAGACTAAACGTTTGTCTGTGTCTCTGTGTTGACCCTCTGATCGACCGGTGACCCATCTAGGTTGTAGCCAGAGTCTTGACTATAAATTGAACTAGCAGTTAAGGAAAGATGAACAGATGGGAGATCCCCTAGTCACTAGTTTGGTAGATAGCTATAAAGCGATAATAAAATAAATTGATTGTATTACCTTTGCCTAAGCACAGGGGATATTTTAATAGTTTAGCAGAAGTTTTAATTTAAAGCTACTGTTAAGCTGACATATCGTATTAGTCTGCTGCTCCTGTTGATTACATATTAAAAAAAGGAAATTAATTATGGTAGGCTAAGTCATCCATTATTGTATGAAAATGTAGTTAACCTTTTAGTGCTTTCTTGCCGTTGTAGCTTTTCTCTTTGTGCGGTTATTCTGTTTGTGCCACACGGCTTCATGACGAGGTGATTATGTTGCAGTATTCAGTGTTATGCCCCCCACACTTCTTCTCGCAGCCACTGGGCTCAACAGTTTTTGTGGCAGAAACATTGCAGTGCAGGTAGCGTAAAGAGTGGGTGCTCTTTGGAAACTATTTCTACATGCTCAATGTTAGCAGTGACAGCTTTTATCACTTGTGACATTTGGTTTGTCCCATTTTGAAGCCTTGAGAAAAGCATTTTCACAGTCGTTGGCGTTTTGAAACTGGATGCGAGGATGAGGGGTCAATCTGCGCACTCATTGGTTCTAAGTCACAAGTCTGCAGCCAATGAGCATATCCTAGATAAGCCTCCTTTGTGGACTTCTAATGACTAAAATAAAGTAATGTTTTATTTATTATGACCAAAAATGGAAAAGAAATAGTTGCACAGAGGCAACTCCAAGTTTTTCAGACAAATTTGCTTTTTTATTTTAAATTACATTTCTTATTTTTAGAACTTAGATGTTTTCGACTCTTCCTGAGGTGATGAGATTTTCACATTCAGGTCAGATGTTCAAGTATCACTGCTGAAGGTGATGACAGCGTGCTGGCACACTAACTGTGCAGTTAACACAAAGTTTGACAAGCTTGATTTCACTCAGCCACGTCATATGAAAGTAAAAGATAGAGTATTTTGTCTCTGGCCTGTCAAAGATGAGGTGAATTTTATTGTGATTGCATTAAGTTGGGTTTTAAAGCAATTCTTAGTCTGTCTCAATCTCGTCTGAAAGCCGTGGCTTTCCTTTGGTTAGTGTCATTGCTTTTATTATTATAGTCATTATCATCACAAAGTCATTCATCTTTCAGATAGTGTGGTGTCATGTCCCTGTGGTGACAGGAGAACAAATGCAGCCTTATTGGGCAAGTAGCCAAGCGCCGTAATGAGCTGTCACAGTGTGAAGATTGGGACTGATTGCCTCAGACGTCGTGAGGTTGCAGATCATTTTTAGAGCACACGTTCTCAGTCCGTCAAGGACAAATGTTGTATAAACTGTAGGCATTTTTATTCCTGCTCTAAGAAAGTTGTGAGAAAGTCATGCGTAACATACATGTTTTATCTTTAGTTTACTAAAACAATCATTTGATGTGATGCAGTGATGCCTGCTTTTGAAAAATCCAAAGTTAAAGGCAGTAGATAAAGTGCTTTTCAAGCAGAAATGTACTGAATAAAGACCCTGTTTAAAAAAGAAAGATAAAAGAATTAACAGAGTAATTGGGCTAAACTGTCTCTTAGATGGTAAGTGCTCTCTTTCTCATTCGATCTTCCTCCAATCTTTCATAGCCTGCAGGTCCTTTCAATAGTTGCCACCTCGTGCTCGTGGATCAATATGTTTCTTTGGCTTTCTTTCCTTTCTTTCTATAAGACACCAACAGATCCAGATTGATTGGTGGAAAAAATTGTGAAAAGCTTTAGTTATTTTTATTCAACCCCTTTATTTGTTCATGTATCGTATTCCTATAATCCTAGACCCGCCACCTCGCAAACCTCTTGCCACAAAATAATCAGCCACTGTTTATGGCTGTGGCCTGATGTAAAGCCGCAGGGAACCATTACTGTTAGTTAGTTCACCATGGGGCTGAACGAAGACTGACTTTCATCAGCACATGAAGAAAAAAAGAGACTCCATAACTCCCTCTGCATGGTATGTCTCGTAGCCCATTTATTGACCTGATTAGTGTATTTCGGAGCGAGTGAGGAGGCATCCGGAGATCATTACTTATTTGTTTGTTGTGTGATTCTTGTGTGTCTGTCCTCAGGCTCTCCACCTTTCCAGTTTGATTTTCCAAAAAGAAAAACGAAGATGTGACTTTTTCACCCTTGTCTGTTTTTTTGTGCTCAATTTACTGCCTAAGATAACAGCACTAAAACCCGAGGCAGCATGAATGAGTAAATGACAGTGGTTATTTGACTACAACAACAGCTTGTGCTTGTCAGCTACAGCACAGCACCCCTTCACCTTAGCAGCACTCCAGTTACCTGCCTTGGCATCGCGGGAGGTGAGCCTGTAACTGCACATCTACAGCATTTTGTGATGGCAGAGAGGGGAAAATAGAAAGCCTCCTGCAGAGAGCACTGAGAGAGTACAGTAAAGTGAGGCAGAGCAGGTCTGGTGGGCTCTCGCCAAGATTGAAGCAGCTGTTATCTCCTTCAAATTGTGAGGCTGCACTATTAAAGTGACTTCAGCAAACATCAGAATGACACACGAAGACTTTCTTAGCCTTTTGTGGCTGTGTTTAAATGATAAACACAACCTGAGCATCACACTCAGGATTAAACAACCAGCATAATGTTTTTTAAGAGATATTAGAATAAAAAGGATCAGCCAGCTGTGGCTCAGGAGGTAGAACAGGCTGTCTAATAATCAGGAGGTTAGCGGTTTGATCCCTGCCTCTTTAACTCTGCATGTCAAAGTTGCTAGATGCTCACACACATGTTTTATTCAAATAAAAGGAAACTTTTATTCAAGTTTCGAGCAAGCATCACATCATTAATAGATCTACATATGCTTGGGCTTTACACCTCATCAATAATGTTAACGCCGTCACTGCTGGGACTCCCGGGAGAGGTACGAGTGTCGAACACGTGGACTGTGCATATGTTTTTTGTCCACAGTGGATTTTATTTAATCAAACAGAAACACTTCTAACCAGCAAATAGGCCCATATTTCCAGCAAATGATGCTCCAAATTGTCTCTGCGTCCACAAAATCAGCTTCACAAAGTACAGTTGCTATTTTGTTTATCGCTCCAGGGGAAAGTCGGTCGCATGCAGAAATCCACTTACTGTCTTAGATCATATAAGCAGTATAGCTGAATTATGTTTAAGGGCAGATTTGCACTTCAAGTCTAAAAAAATAAGTGTTTTCAGGGCAGGCTTAGTTAAATGGATTATGATAGATTTAAGTGCAACTTAAGTCAGTGAAAAAGTTTGTTGAAAAAGTACTTTGTCCATAGAAAGTTCATCTGTTTTCAAAATAAACAGAGGCATGGATTTAGTCACAGTGCCTGAGGTCTGTACTTGTAGCTATAAATTGGTTTCGTCTTAACAGCCTCAGTGTTACAACATGCTTGAAATTTCACTGAAATTATGCTAATCTGCACTGCAGTTATTTTTATATGAATAAATTAGCATGACTAACTTGTAGCACCACTTTGTTTTTCTCACTAAAACTTGTATATGTGTTCAAAGGACGAAGGCAAGACATTTGTGACGCTTTATTCCAGTCTGCTTGTCAATATGCCAATAAAGTTAAGTTTTTCTGTCTTCCCAAATTCATCATTGTATCAAAGATCTCAAAAACAATGTGTCCTACCACTACAAAGTGGCCTCAGAACCACTGTGAACACCTCCAGCTTCGAGCTTCTCCCTGTTGTTAGATTGCTGCGATACAGAGCTGTGTGGGAAACGCTGCCATTTCCTGACACCGTCTCAACATTACATTCAGTCTCACAGCCCACCCACTGCTCACAGTCTGTGGCTGGAAAGCTGCGTTTACAGGCTGAGATGAGTGTAGAGGATCCTGGGGGAAGGGTCTGTATGTCCAGCAGACATTCAAAGAAGTGACCACAAGCACAGAGCCAAACCGACAGACGCCGATGATCAGCAAAGAGCGTGCCTGTAGATCAAAATAAAAAGATTGCTCTGCCTGTGGGCCAGCAGTCGTTTTGTTTCGGCTTACTGCACATTTGGTCTTTTTTTTCCTTTAAGCATCAAACAGTAGAATTCCTCTTTACAGACTTCAATAACTGGTGTCAGTAAACCCAACATTGTGATGTCTTCTATGTTCTTTTTCTTCTGTGTGAATAAATACAGATGAACATCTAAAATGGTAGATTGTATGAAATTTGAAAGCAAAAGAGAATGTCTGTATCGTCCTACCTGTGTCCACTATATTGTTCTTGAGGGAGGGAAGCAATCAGTAAAGGAAAAATAAACCAAAGAATAAAATACATTTTTTATGTTAGCATGCCATACACAAGTAGTGCGTGTGTTTAGCGGCATAAATGTGTTTTACATAATCCCATTGTGGCATCAGCTTTACTTTTAGAGTTTAAAAGGCAAATACCTAGAATCAAACTCATTGCATGGGGTTATAAGGACTTGGTTTAAGGCTTGGGTAGTTTTATTTTTAGGTTATTGTTAGCATCAGGGAACTGCTTATGGATAGGCTAAGTCTCCAGAATATGACTGTAAGTTAGTGTAATGTCCTGAAATGATGGAACCATGAGAGTGTGTGTGTTTGTGTGTGTGTTGCCTGTAGCAGACTAGCTGTCTTGGACTTGCTGAGTGTGACAGTGGCTTCTTCAGAGTGGCTGATGGGCTCCTGGTGAATAAGCCACTCATGGGGTTTCTGTGTAAATGGCGTACTAGAAGCAGATGTGTGTCATTTTTGTAATATAACCAACACTAGCTTACTTGACAGATGTGTGATTATTTCCACTGTTCAGATAAGGCATTCGTCTCCTGCTTTATGAAGTTACACTTGGCATGTGAGGAGGCTTCGGTCAAATCCAGAGTTGGTGGAAACTCACCCAGTTTGAGTAGTGTGTGTGTTACTGACAGTTTTTATTTGCTTTCTGGTTCCAAATAACAATTTGGAAAAAAGCTGTAGGAATAATAACTGAGAGGATTCATAGGTTAATAAGAATTTACATGTGTACATTTGTTTCAATGTTTCAGTTTTTCAACCTCTACCTTTACAACAGCATTTGTGAGTTTACATTTTTCTGTCATTTTGTATTGGTGCTATTCCAGCTTTTACAATAAATAAATACACACATTCTCTTCCATTACTGTTTTTGGGCTACAGTGTGAGTATTGTAACTCAACAGTAATATTCCACAATGGTGCACCATGATTGAGCAATTGGTGGTTGTTACGTACGGCAGATTTGCTTCCAAGCCCTACGCACAGGGTTTGGTTGAAAAGATTGAGACATTTAGAAAAGAAAAAGGTCTTTTCTCTGTGAAATGAAAATGAAATGAGTCGATGTCTGAGCTAACCGTGGGCTCTCTAAAGGAATCACTCCCTGTATGGGTTTTTCCAGTTAATCTAGTCTATAGATAGTCTGTGGGAGCTGCACAGTTCATTACATGTGTGTAAAACCAAAACCCATCTGTGTCTTCATCGCCGTAATAACAGTAACACCAGTGATAGTGACAAAACTACTCCCCTTCATTTGTATTTTGCAGGACATTGAACATGAGTAGGGCATCGTTTTATGTGATGCAACCGTCTTTACATACACATTAATGCTTTTGTAGTAGAAGCTATTTTCACCATTCTTTGGGTAACTCCTGACGTTGCATCTAATTTAAGTCTCAGTTTTATAACGTTACTTTGTTGAAGGTTAATACCATTTGTGTCTCCCTTTGGTTTCCCTCAAGGGTCCTCTGTTTGTAAAGAACATGTAGGTGAGTGGGAAGATAGTTTTGCTACACAAGAGCAGTGATTCTCAGAAACTGGTTGAATGAATTTCTTGTATACCTGCGCCCAGAAATCAATATGTATTGACTATGTTTTGACTGCCAAAGCCTTTTGTTTGTATGACTTGATTTTATTTTATTGTCTTTTTCTCCTTATAGTATAAGTGAGTGATTCTTTGGGGACTTTTCATTGTTAGTGGACTGAATCCTCAATAAGTATTAGACAGACAGGCAGATCGTAGACAGGTCAAGTCATAAAGTGGAACACATGTAACACACTTTGCAGTTTTGTAAACTATACTCTAATAAGAGCCAACAAAAAACAAGCACAAAAAATGTATATACTTTTCTGGTTGGCTTTTATTGAGTCTATACTTTGTGTGTGTGTGTTGTGGGTGTGTGTCGGCATGATTTCACAAAGAGGGAAACCCGGCCAAAGATGAGCCTTGTACTTCAAATGTCTATTTCCTTGGGTATCCTGCTGTCTCTGTCTCTTCATTCCTGGAGGAGCTGACCCTATCTCGCCTCTGTCAGAGGGCAGTTTGGATAACAAGCTGGGGAAACAAGCTAGAATCAAGGTGTTTAGGAGCGCTTTTTCTGTGCCTCTGACACCAGTATTTTACTTAGCCTTTAAGGTGGAGTTGCCTGCGTGGTAGATCAAACTGACAGATGTTTTTCCTCAGGTTTATTGAATACATAGAATAGCGCTAGACGCTAGATATTTTTGGCCCCTGATCCTTGTTATGTTTTATGGACATTTTATACTATACATATTTAGCACCATGGCCTGAAATCATATAATTGTGATACCTCACCTCGCCCACATGTCTTCAGTGAGCTGGTGCTTTGCCAGCAAAATTACAGCACAGCATAACATTGCTGTTAAAACAAAATATAACTGCACAGAATGCCTTGAGGAAGGTGAAGCTTTGTAAAATGGTCAGACTAGTGGCCTGAAGTGCAGTGCTGTAAGAGAAACATAACCTTCTAGTGTTTCCTGTCACTTTGGCAGTTCTTTATGTCACTTTTTACAAGCATTACTCACAAAGTTAAAAAAAAATAAAGAATTGGTATTTGAATCAGTACAGACAGTACAAAAACAAACTGTGCATTAAATAAAACTGAAGTTACAACTTAACAAAACATAGTAAATACATAAAAAGCTGAAGAATCTACAAAATCTGCCGACCATCAGGGGCATCCACACAAGACGCGATGCACAGTGACGTTCTTCAACTTCATGTGACAACAGGGGAAATACCTGCTGGCGATGTGAAGCTGGCAGGTCCCGAGTTAAACTTTTCTCAACGTGCAGATGAATAACTGAAGCGACTACCAATGAGTGGAAAGGATGCTGCTGATTGATATAAGACAAGGTGGTAAATACATCAGAGGGTTACCAGGGTAACTGAAGCCCGGAAGATCTGCTGGTGACCTACAGTTGGTTACATCTCCTTTAACAGTACTGATAGAGCATTTCACTGCTTTGAAAGCTCAGGATGGGTTTGTCAGGGCCTGTATTTTCTTAACTTAGTGCATTGAGATTAAATGAGAAAATGTGAAGAAGGAAACAAAACTACGAAAAAAAACAGCCTTGGAAATGTGATCTGTGGATGTTATGAAAAGAAACAGGTGAAAAATAATGAGATGAGTAAAGCTGCAAAGGTGTTTGGGCATTTCTATTTTCTTTGTTTGCAGCGCTGTGCACGCATTCACCTGGTTTATCGTTTCTGCAGAGGAGTTGTTAGTGAACGAGCTGTTACCAGGGCCTAATTGTGTGAGGCCCCCTCAGTCAGTTGAGCTGCGTTGGCGCCTCCTGGCCTCTGCAGTAAAGATGGGCCATGTTGGCGGTTGGCCAAAGCATAAATAGAGATGCAATTCCAAATCCCAGATGGCGAAAATAGTCAGACTCCATTCTACCCAGGGCTTTTGGCTGCCAGTGCCAGCCCAAACAAAACACTGATAAATGTTGTGCTTGACTAGAGCTGCATTATTTCAGGATGGTCAGTGTGGGCCAAATCAGTGTCAGTGTTATTTTCCTGCAGGTGGAGTTCATTCAGTGTGACACATAAAAGATATTACATTCATGGTCATGAGAATGTGGAGCATTTAAACCATAACATGGTGATATCGTGATGTATTTCTTTTTGATGATGTTAAATGAATAAATGACAGTGGTAATGTTTTTTTTTAGTAAAGCAATCATGGTTGTGTTAGAGACATAATTATGTCAGAAAAGGGTCAAAATTCAAATAAGTCAAAAATATTAGTGTCAAACTTCTCTCTGCTGAAAGCACTTATTCACAAAGCTGGAAGTGCCTTTCACTGTTTTATAAATGCTTTCATTTCACCCAGGTTGGTCATTCACTGGACTTTTTTCTATTTGACAATGTAAAAAACAAACAAAGAATAATTAAGTAAGAAAATCAGTAAGTTAAAAAAATCACTGTTATAACAGTATTATATCCAAGGTCCTCAGTTCATTAATTCTGCTTCTTCTACCAATTGTTTTCCTTAGAGAGTGGCGCAACATTTAGAACAGGCATGATTCCCAGATGAGTTTGGTAATCATCTAAAATTTTTCTTGGCATGTTTTATTTTTCAAATATCACAATAACTAATAACTGAGAAATTTGCCAGAAACAGTCATGTTTCCATTAAAATAATAGTTTGGCATATGATGATGATGATGATGATAATAATCCATGATTAATCTTAAAACAAAAAGCAAAGAAAATAAGAAATGTGTATTTGCATTAAAGGAGCCAAGTGGGGTAATGACAATAGTAATAACACCACCAGCGTACAGGGAGGGTACATGGGATATAGGATGCTGTGCCACTACCACAAGGAAAATTGGACTTGCACCAAGAAATTGTTGTCGTGTAGGACAGCAGAATGGACCTGACATTTGAAAAAGAAGGCCGACCAAATTTTAGATAGCGACAGAAATGGTTCAAATATAGTTTTAATATCTGCAGTGAGATAAAAAGTTGGGTAATACAATGCTGCTGAATTCTTTGAAAGCAGCAAATAAGAGATACATTTTGACCTTGAATCAGCTTATTCAGCAAAGAGGAAGAAATTACTTTTTCATTTCTGAATACTTTTTAGTTAGATATATTTAAAAAATCCGAGATGTGCTAAATGCGACTATGCAAAGCTAAATTTGTCAGTTAATGGGGAATATATATGCTCAAAGCCTCGGGATGTCTAGTATCTCAATGAGCCAAAGAGCCTCAATGCACTAATAATTTTATGGCCATGGCCTTACTCGGTTTGTGCTGTCAATTCTTATATTCTGGGTGAGATGGCTTATACATGTGTGCACTGTAGGAATATGAAAATTTGCAATTTTCTATTACAAAAAGAGAAATCCTGTTTTAGTGGCTTAACACTTTGTTTTCCTCACCTTCATAGCAACAGTGCTCACAAGCACTGTCAGGAGAGGGGCAGCCAATTAAAAATACAGATAGGGAGCTCAAAGGGAGAGGAGTTGTTTTAGGCAGGATGAACTGAGTGGCAGTTGGTAATCACTCAAAGCTACTCCAGTGGAGCTGGAAATCAGCACAGTAATTTGTCTTTATATCTTAAAGAATTGAGGTTGTCAGTGATGTTAAAAAGAGGGTTTGGCTAACGGACATTGTCATTGACCATCGTTGTTCACTGACTGTCAGATGTGACAGCCATTACTAAAGAAACTGAAAAATTGCTTCACCACAGTCAGCAAGCCTGTGTCAGGATGTGAATTGTTGTTTTCATTCAGTATAAGTTGTTCGCCCTCACCTTGGTTAGTCTTACCTCTGTTTTCTTCTGCACCTTTTGTCTATCTGGTTATTACATCCTTGTGTCCAGTCAGTCACTCATTCACCCCAGGGCCCCAACTTCAACTTTACTGTGAGGTTGTCCTGTTTGACAAGTTTTTCAATATTGTTCTGTCTTTTTTCCCCTAGTGTGATTTTTTTGTCTGTGACATTCGGTCAGTTTGTAGACTTCCCCTTCTGCCTGCTCCCCATCTGGATTGTTTGTCTTGCTGCCTGTGCTCCTGTGAATTGTTACCGCTGGTTATGATTTTTGATTTTTTTAAGCACATTCTGTGTTGTTGTACTAGCTTACGTATCACTTTAGGTTTAGAAATACACTGTGGACAAAAGGACTGGGCACCCACCGGAGCTTGGATAACCCATGATTCTAAACTCATAGCCAATAATATAGAGTTGATGTTGGACAAGAGAGCCTAGCTCACAGTCTCATTACTAGTTTATCACATTTTTCTTATGGGGTTAGGGTTAGGGCTCCGTATTGGGCAGCCAAGTTCTACACCAAACTCATCCAACCACACTTTTATGTACTTTGCTTTGCGCACTGGGGCACAGTCATGCTCAAACAGAAAAGGGCTTTCCCCAAACTGTTCCCACAAAGTTGAAAGCATGAGATTGTCCAAAATGCTGTGGTAAGCTGAAGAATTAAGATTTCCTTTCACTGGAACTAAGGGGCTTCAGGCCAATCTTAGAAAAACATCCCAATAGGATTATCTCTAATACACCAAATGTTACAATCTGCACAATGCAGTCAGGCAAATAATGTTTCCCTGGCATTCACCAAACCCAGACTTGTCTTTTAGACTGATGGATAGAGAAACATGAATTGTCACTCCACTGGTCCAGAGTCCACCGGTGGCTTTACACCAGACCATCTGAGATAAGGTGATGTACGGCTCAAAAACAGCCATGGAAAACTACACAACAAAGCTCCCAGCTGATGTTAATCCCAAAGGAGGTTCGGAACTCTGCACTTATTGAGTCAGCAGAGCATTAACCACTTTCATCAACATTTCCTCTCACCATTTGGTGAACGTCATCTGTAACTTTATGTGGTCTGACACTGCGTGGTTGAGTTACAGTCGTTCTTAAATGTTTCCACTTTGCAATAATGCCACACGCTGCCTTTATTTATGTATTAATTTATATTTTTCATGGAGAGAAATTGGCTGTTGTTTTATTGATTTTGAAGAAATCAATAATACATGAAACTGAGTATGAGTAGTCCAGTTAGGTAGATATCACCAGTTCCCACTTCATTTTTATTTGTTCTGTATTAAAACACCAGACCATGGGTGGTGAATAGTGCTTTAGAAATCCTAATTTTCAAGATGTGACCCATTAAATACACTTGAAAGCAGAGTTGTTGGTCTGTTTAGTTATGGTGAATGGCTGTACTAGGGGTAGATGAAGAGTCCAGTGGAGCCCAGAGTTTGGGTGAACCGTCTTTATAACAAAAAAAAAAAAAAAAAAAAAAAAGAGCTTTTGTAGTATTTTTGTGACCTTGTAAGTAGATATAAGAGCAGAAAGTAGCCTTGTAAGAGTACATGTCTCTTCTGATTTTCCCTCTTTGCCCATCATCTCCTTTTACCTTTTCCGTTCATGTCATTTAAGCATTCTAGCAAGTGTACCTGAGTAACATTAAGGAGCTTGTGGATTAGACTCTTTTGTTCCAAATTTCATCAGTATTCCCTTCACACATCTGCTGTGGAGGCTCCATCTGTAAGCTTAAAATGACACTTAAGGCCTTACTCTGAGTGTCATTCTTCCTCCAGGCTGAGGGCTCTTCACATTCTGCACATCCCAGTTTCGGCAGAGCCCCCCAGTCTGCATATCTTCAAAATGATGAGTGTTTTGCTTCTCAGATACTTAAACCTCTGCAGTGCATCCTAAGACACCTTTTCCAGGGCTTCTGGAGTGCTGCTGTGAATAACTTCTCAGTAGGCTAATCCCACTTCAAAAAGCATGTCCTTGGAATACACTATTCTTAATCCTGCATTCACAGCTTCATGCATCATCATCTCCCCTGACACATACGCCACATGTGCACCACTGTGAAAACAAGCTGGGATGAGATGAGAAGTTTTTTAGTCATCAATAAAACCGGTATGCTGCTGAGAATCGAATAACAGCATCTTAACTATATTACTGCGACTACACGTTTCACAGACGCATCGGATGAAGTTTCTCTTTTAACTGGTTGACTGACTTCATCAGACCCTTAATAGAAATTCTGCCTTTTGTGGTGATAGTCACTTCACATGACTAAGGAAAGGATAGACTGACAGCACAGACTGACAGTGGAGACAGGCACTTCCTTGTTCTGTCTTCTATCGCTGACTCAACTTGGAAAGACAGGGCTTGTCTTTGCTTCATGTAGCATAGACTAGACACATTTCACCGGACTGGGACTTTGCAAACCCAACATCCAAAGATGACGGTCCATATACAAAGATGCATTTCTGGAGACCTGTTGGCACAAAAGGATTATAGAAGTTTCCACCAAAAAATCCACAAAAAGAAAAAGTTCTACATAACTACTGTATTTACAATATGTGCATACATGTATAATGTTTCTGAGTATATGCTAAAGCTTATTTAATCAAGACCTCTAGGTTGAAATGCAGGCAGAAAAATAATATCATGCATTTAGATTTTATAATTGGCATAACAACTAAGCCTTAAATCTGCACTTAAAGCTCAATGGGTGGTGTATTTTTTCCACTGAGATATGAGCAGATGCATAACATTCAAACAACCGTGTGGGAGATGGGATACATGTATTTTCACAAAAGAAGTAAGCAAGACCATTGCATGATTGCAAGAGCAGCATGAGATATGTTGTTCTTATCAAAACTGAAGTAGTGCCGTGCCTCTAGCTTGACCTGCGCCGTATATAATATCACATAAACTACCTTTGCCACTGAATGATAACATAATCTACTGTTGCTGCTGTATGTTCTTTAGTTGAAAGAACTGAAAACTATAAATAATCATCATCAGACATGAAATTCTTGTTCTTGTAACTTCCTCACTGGTACATAGCCCATTAACTAAAGACATTAGTATTTTACCACACTGGTTATATGCTTGTTTTTTGGGGGGTTTCTACGTTTTTTTCACCCATCGATTGCAATCTATTTTCAGTATCAGATCAAACATTTACAGCACCGCTATGAATCACAAGATATCAGTACCAGCCTGTCCCAGAGGAACTCTAACCACTATTACGAATAGCATGATTACTTCCAAGAAAGTATGGGTGTCCAAGGTCAGGGGTTAATTATGTGGCAGGCATAAACAACCGGTGATCCACTTAATTGCTGTCGATCACGGACCATAGAGGTCAGACCACTGCTCCATTCTTGCCTAGAGGATCAGCTTGCTTACCAAATACTTTTGCATTTGCTGGCTCAGTAACACAAAACAGATAAGATGAGATGAATCTTCCCCAGGGGAAATTTTTCATGTAAGCTAAATTACCGTATGTCCAGATGCAAAGATGTAACACTGTGAAACAACTCCTTATGAAAACAAAGTCTTGACTAACCTCCAGTTCTGTGGCTTACAGTGCCTTGGCAGGGGCATAAAAGAAGGCTTTACCCAGTCTTGCCCAACATCTGACTGTAATTTAATGAAGGACGTGGGTGTGATGTAGGGGCAATACTACTGGGACATTACCTTTCATTCAGCTAATTAAGTTAGGGGGCTTAACAAGTTAGAGAGGATTAAAGGCTTTTAGCAGCCGTTTATTTCAATCATTTATGTGATTTAAGTTGTTGTTTGGGCTGTTTGGACATACTGATGCCATAGCCTCTAGATACAGTCCAATGGAAACTAGAAGCATATTTAAATATGATTCTGCTGTGCAAATTAAGCTTCCATAGACCGTATTAAAGAAAACACCAGACCATGGGTGGTGAATAGTGCTTTAGAAATCCTAATTTTCAAGATGTGACCCATTAAATACACTTGAAAGCAGAGTTGTTGGTCTGTTTAGTTATGGTGAATGGCTGTACTAGGGGTAGATGAAGAGTCCAGTGGAGCCCAGAGTTTGGGTGAACCGTCTTTATACAGGCCTGATCCTGCTCCCTGGACACATCATAGTCAGTTTAATACTTGGAGCCAGTCTTATTTCCTGACACACAGGACTACTCATTGCTCTCCATATTGTCTGGCTTTTTTTTTTTTCAGGGAGCAAGATGTTCCAGTGAATTGACAAGAGCATGATGATGGTATGGCCAAAGGCTAAGGAATTTTATTAAAAAATTTTATTTTATCTTTTGGAGATGTGATAATGATGAAATTTTGACAAATCAGAAATATCAAATTTAAAGAGACACAAATGAATAAATTATGATAAATTACCAGGGAGTACCATTCAATAGAGTCTTAGCTGAATCAGTCTTGTGCAGGCTCTATAGAAACATTACACGCTTCATTGGTCTGGCTGGACAGTCAGTATACAGGTTCACATTTAATTGCCTAAAAATAGAAAACAATTAATGACATCGTTAAATGTCAGCTGGGATTGGTTCCAGGCCCCTACAATACAGATCTCAATGAGAAAATGGGATGGATGGATTCTTTTATTTTTTTCAATCCAATTGAAATTTAAGTTAATTCTACTCATGCTAGTTTGCTAAATTGTTCTGATTACAAAATTCAGGCCTTAATGAAACATGTAGAATGGTGGATTTTGGCTAACTGTGAGTGACAAACCACCACGTGACTCTGTTCAATTCATGTAAATCAAGTTTATTTATTGGCACCTTATTTATTTATTTTATCGCTTCCTGTTTTGCTTTCATAATAATCTTTTTTCTCGCCATCTCGATCCCTACCTTTTCCTCTCTTCTCCAGTTTCTACCAGTTGGATTAACTGCATCCCCCAAAGTAATCCCCTTTCTCCCAACTGATTTACTGGCAAGTCTCACTTTCCCCACGCTAATCTCCTAGGAGCTGATGGCCTTTCATAAAAGGAAAGCAAATCGCAAAGATGGACTAGCTGTGTTTTCCTCTCTCTGTGGATTGTTGTGCTCTAGGCTATTTGAGTGGCCGAGCCATTTGGCTTACCTCTATAATTGAACCTACTGGTGGCAACAAGCTATGTACTTGTAGCAACAGCATCACATTTCTAAGTGGTGTGATTGCAGTTGTGAAATAACCATGGATGTGGATTGTGCCTGTGTGCACACTAAACTTTGCAGAGTATGCTGTTCAAGACCTTGTGGGCTGCAAGGAAGCAACATTTGTGCTATATATTTTGAGTTTTTCATAAAATTTTAATTTTTTTATTAGATCCAGAATCAGTCAATTCAGCATTCAGTTAATGCAGTGATTATACAGAAAAGTAGCTTTTCTGTAACTGGTAATAGAGACTGAACTTTTAAAAGGAGACAGCATTTGGTAGAAAAAAAAAACTGATAAAGAGATGAAAACAGATGAACGTGCAAAATTTAGATATTTTGGGTGGTTATGGTGTGATAAGAAATGACATCAAACAGAATCCCTTATGTAGTGAGCGAAAGGCTGAATGGCGAATGGAGACATGGGAAGAGGCCCGCTGAATAACCTGGATGAAGCGGGGATGGGAAGGAGGAGGGATACATGACAGACAGCATGAGAGACAAAGTGACAGTGACAGACAATTCATTTAAAGAACAGAGGCTGGAGATTTGATTGGCTCACAGAACACAGACAGATCGGTCACTGGATGAGACTACCAATGTCAAACTTTCAAAATGAATGGATTTGACAGCAAGTGAAAACCAATGACAAAAAAGCAGAGCAGCGAATAGAGCTTATAGCGCCATTAACACCCCCCCCCCCAAAAAAACCAAAAAAACAAAACAAACAAAAACAAAAACAAAAAAAACCCTTTAGTTTAATGTGATATGAAAGGGGTAACTGTTTCCTCAGTGGGTAATAATCATAATCATGATAATCATAAGTTTTTGTGTTTTTGTAATTGTCAAGACTGCCTAAAATTGCTGTTTTTTTGAATATCTTCATTTAAACAAATAAAAGCTGACTTGCTTTTGGAGGTTTTGAAGATTGATAATTGTAATGTGATTATACAACCCGAGTTACTACAGTTTAAATAAAACATATTCCATTTTCACTTCATTTACCTTCTCTAACCAATGTTTCATTCTGACAAGCATGTTTTTGCTCATGTTTTGCTAATAATGTGTTGTCAGGGTGAGAGTGGTTTCATGTAAAGCTTGACGAATCTGTTTTTGACTATCCAGATATTCCTTTGTTGGTTTGGCATGTGTTTTTCACTCGTGAGATGTGGATATTCGTTTTTCCAAAATGTGGAAATAATTACCATCTCAGCTTGGGCGAATGACATCCCTCTCGCTCACAGCAGTGATCTTCACACTTCAGTTCACCTCATTGCTGCCAACTTAGCGACTTTGATGCTAAATTTATCAGCTTTTCATGCCCTTTTACATACTTTTTTTTGTTGTTTAGTTTTATGCGCACAAAAAAATAGTCGCCACTACAGCTCTCGGAGACCAATGTGTTGCTCTTCTGCCACAAGCACACCTCATTCTTCTGATCTGATCTCTTGAAGAAATTGCAGAGAAGCAAGTAGCAGGGCCTGTTTGTGTTGCTCCCCTACTGCCATAATCAGACTGTCCTATACTACGCTTATCAAAGCACAGTTAAAAACAAACACAAATCAGCTACTGTGAAGCACAATAACACCTAATTACTGTACTGTTTGTATCTGATTGTAGCAAGCAATTTGGAGGTTAAAACACAGACATTCAAAGGTTTAGGCTATCTAACCTTGAACAACATTTATGCAAGTACTACAAAATAAATCAGATATTTTTTGTTGTTCAAAGTGATTTCTTATTTAAAGTGGACCAATTATGAACATATTTCAGCTGGAACAGGCTCCCAGCTCGCCCCACAACCCTAAGATGGATAAGTTGTTGAGAAAACAGACCTCATTACTCTGCCCCTTCTTCTCTTACTAAGTGTATTTTTTGTGATTGCAAAAGTGTCATGAAGTTGTTATTGTCTCTTTGGTTGTTTTTGCTTTTTTCCTGTTCAGATTGTAACCCAGGCTCTGACTTAGCATTCAGTACATCTCTTCAGTCGTCTCACAGTTGAAGACTCTAGTGCATTCACCCTAGTGGACAATGAAAAAGATGTAATCATGATGTAATTTTGGAGGAATGGGACCGTGCAGCAACTGAAAACTGAAGTTTTAATGGCTTTGTATTAAAATGGCTCTTTTTTTTTTTTGTGAAGCAGCGAAAAACAGCCAAGCATAGACGTGCACAGACGATCACAAACTGCCTCTGTAATGATTAAAAACTAAAAAGATACTTGCCACAAAATTGTCATGTGGCTGCCAGAGATGGAGCTGACAGGCTAGGACTGTAACACATTGAAACATATTCAGTGTATTTTACAATATAATCAAATATAAGTAAGCCATGCTGTTTAGATTTGACTACATATGGTTCAGCAATTCTGTGTGTTGTTGTAGTCTGTTCTTCAAGATGAGGATTTGTGCTCCAACTGTGAAAATGTCCGCTTATTGTTGTCCTCTGTAAAGCACACGCTGGCTAAGTATTTATATAAGACTGATGCATTGAACTCTACAGGTTAGGTTACATTGCATTTGAAATATCTGTATTTTGGTTCACAGCACAGTTGATTTATCATCGACTGCATTACACAGAAATGGCTGTACAGCCAGCCAATTGACAAATAGCAGAGCTTCAGTAACATTATCTCTATCTGAAGTGAGATAACTGTTACATTACAGCTGTCTAAAAATAAATTTAAAAAAGGAACACAATGTGAGATTGTGCTGAAGATTATATCTAATTTTAAATGTCCGAAAGAAGACCGACACACAGGCAAACGTCCTGCATACCAGATAAAGGAAAACAGTGTTTGTTACGGTGTGTTTCAAGTTTAATCTGCAAAACTTTATTATGTTTTGGGAAATGCTTTACCGCTCAGTTTCATCAAAATATAATTTTACCCAAATACAGTTGTCTTGCAGTTTGCCTATAAATTACTGAGCAATAACAAAACATTTCTCACATCTTTCTCTCTGTACGTCTGTTATTTCACTCCGTTTATTTATTTGTTCTGCTCGACTGCAGATTAAAGACGTTCCTGCTTCTAGTCACACCACCACATTGACCAATATGCATGAAGACCTGACTATATTCCTCCTGAGCGTCCAACATTCCCCCTGAAAAAAAAAGATGTATTTTGAGATAATAAAAGTGACTCGCGCTATTGTGTACGCTACAGATAAAATCTTAAAGCGATGAAGCACCATAACAGACTTACTTTAATCATGTTTCACTTTCTTAAGCTTCCTAAATCTCAAGCCTAGTTACACATTCATGAAGCCAAAATGTACTTATAACTCGCAGACAGCCCAGGGTAGGTGTTAGAGGAGTCTTGTAGCAGCCATAGGCAAGTTTGGAAGTCAAATCATTAGAAATTTGTTAAAAATTGTTCAAAAGTTCACCACTTTTCCTCTCGCTGCTTCAAAATCATCCCTGTAATTTCTTGCTGTTAACTCTACCTGTAACAGAACAGAGTGCAAATGGGGTGTAATGGGTGGGGTTGGAGTTGTGTCACCTTCGATAACCAGTTTGATGAATCAGTCAGAGAAAATCTGTTTCGCAGCGCAATTACAGAGCAAAGGTGATAACGCATTCTGCTCTCCTGTATCTGTGATACTTGAATGAAGAGACAGAGGATAACAAGCACGCTGGAAAAAGCTTCTGACAGTGGGGCAAAATTGTGTGTCATCACCGTCTTCCACTTTAGTGTAGGTATTTTATAGCACCATAGATATACAGGAGTTCAGCTGCAGTTATTCTGACTTAGAAAAATAACATTGTTAAATGTGATAAATTTGATGCTTTCTAAGTGGACGTTTGTCTGTAAAGCAGTGGCCCACACAAGTCTCCCCTCTCGCTGAACTTTTGATATTGTAAGACAACGACAACAATTTTTTTTCCTAAAAGAATTTTTTTTTTTGCATATATGGAAATATTAGTTATTCAATTAAATTCAGACGACTCCTCGAGTTATTGAGTAATGCATTAAGGATGGTCTGAATCCACCATTGGAATAAAGAAAATAATGTAAACAAGTTAACAAGTTTCTATTGATTTATTATTTTTCTAGTACATTCAGCATTTATATTTAGTTCAAATTCAGCAATTCAAAGTTATTTTATTGGCATGGCAGTTTTTAAATAAACACATATAATTAATATATAATTCTATGCATACTGTATGTGTATGTGTGGAAGATGTGCCTTGTCCTTCTCCTTTGAAATGTCTATTTGAATTTGGAATTGGTTAAAGGAAGTGTTCCTTACCTCACTAAATTTTTTACACTTCAGGAGGAAAATACATCTCTGTTTCTGTTTCAACCTTACCTATCAAACAGTAATCATATGTCGGGCTTTCTTTATGTTGCCATGCCTTGTTGTGTCTTTCTCGTTTGATTGCCAGTTTGTTTTCACCGAGCTTATACTGGCTTAGGATCTGTCTCTGCTTTCTGTCTCTGATGGTAAGGAGATATTCTTCCAATTCATAGTCTTTGTTTAGCACTAAATAAAACATGTGAGTCTGCATTGGGTTTTAGTTTCTTCTTTCCAGTGTTTCAGATAGCTATCTTCGCGTTGTTTTGATTTGGTTCACTCTGATTGGTGTTTGGAAAGCAGTGTTGTGAGACTGATCAGCGTGTGTTTGAGAGGAGGCAGCGTAGTATCAACACTAGCTGACACATGGGACTCTTTTCTGGGATCATCTCTTGGGTTTGGAGGGCTTTGCATTGGATGGTGTCTTGGGGCCTGGATTTAAGATGATTAAAAAATGTGAGTGCTCTCGTTTGAATGTTAATTGTCAGTGAATATCTGCCTAATTCTGCTTGACAGACATTTGCTGGTGTGTTGCTGTGTGTGTGTAAAGCATATATAGAGAATTCTGCATGTAGAGATTTCAAAGAGTGTTTATCTCAGTAGGTATAGCTCTGATGAATAAACCCCATACTTTGCTAACCTAAGTAGGCTTTTTGCAAACTACCCAAATGATGTGGTATGTTCTGAAAAATACTACAAAGAAAGTAAACTGTCAAGAAGTGGATTATATTCTAGCAAAAATAATCTTCCTCTGAGTTTTTGAGTTATTAGTTCCAAGAAACCTGTGTCTTTGTGTGAGCTTCCATGTGCACACAGAATTGAGAAACACGCAGAGAAAATTCAATATGTGCTCCCTACCAATCCATTTTAATGAAGATGAAGTCTTTGTAATTGCCCACGTCTGCTTCATATAAATGAATGCACTCTCTTTTTTTCTTGCCTCTTCCAGATATTAACGAATGCGAAAGGGACCCGTGTAAGAATGGGGGCATTTGCACAGATCTGGTTGCCAACTATTCCTGTGAATGTCCAGGAGAATACATGGGGAGGAACTGTCAATACAGTAAGTACTCCTGTTTCTTTTTTTGGCAGTGTTTACCTTCTAACTCTTACAACATACCATTGATTCGAACAGCACACCTGATGCTGCAGGTAATTGCACTGCTGGTAGTATTACCGACACAAAGTGATCGATCAGAGAAAAGGGGGGCTGGTAATTCTCATAAAGAGCGTCTGTCTTCTGCTTTAGTGCTTGGTGCACCTCCCTTTGATGATAGATTTTCAATGATATGCAAGTTTATCAGGAAAATCCCCACATGGAAAAAGCAGATTTAGTGAGTCACAGCTGAAAGACCTTGGGCTCTATGAATAAGTACACTTGGGAGAGTTTTGAAGTACAGTTTGAAGTATCATCCTTATCATCAGTTCAGAGTAAGATTTGAACATTTTCACCTAAATGTAAATAGCAGCTTTATGCAAATGTGACATTGATGTTGTTGTGCGTTTTAAAAAATGTAACACTTTCTCTGAATAAGACATCATTAAGACATTATAAGATATTGTAATGCATAACAATTAATTATTATAAGCACTAAAAATAATGTATTTCAATTCCAGTATTCAAATGCTTGCCTTCAAACTAAAATAACTGAACTACATGACACATTATAACTACTATGACTTAACCGTTTATAAAGTCACAAAGAGATCCATCCCTACAAACCAGCATTCTTATAAATACCCAATTCTGGTGTTAATATAAAGTGAGATTCTTATGCAAAGTGACTGGAGGAGGTTATTATTGGCAAAGCTATGACACTATAACACATTCTCAGCTATATTCTTTGCTGCTTAGTGTTAGACACAACGAATCAGATGACTACCAAAACCTTATCAAGTGTTTATTTTCCAAAACACACAGTTCCAACACAGAAAACGGCACCGTCACAGTAAACACAGCTGCCAGTGGTACAAGTGGGAGGTATTATTGAGTATTCTCCCAGGACAAGTTTGAATGTGAAACAGAAAGTGAGGCTGATGTTGTGAGTGAGTATGTGAGCTCAGCCAGCTTTTATTGGGCAAATAAAAGCTAAAGTGAAAATGATCAGTATTATTAGCATCGCCAGAAGAAAAGAAAATGCATTTTAAGGCTTTAGTGATGAAAGACTGCAAATTTTGTGCGTAGCTATCAAATGTTTACTGATGCCATATAAGTGCCTGAGACTTGATGCCTTTTGGTCTTGTGTTGGGGAGAATATGGTGCTGCCTAATGTAAGGTCAAATTGGCTAATGCTGGCTCATGCAGAGTCATTTGGGATGCTGGCTGCACAGAAAAACATGCATTTCATGTTGCTGGTTACAAAAACACAGAAACCTAAACCTGAACATAAAGGGTCTTGGAAATGTTTCATATGTTCTACAAAAGGCCTAACAGAAAATTGTTTCTGGGCTCTTATTGAAAGGAATCAGTTGGGTGTGAGGGTTAGATTTCAGGTGAAGAGGATTAATAACTGTAGGAGCCACCCTGTGAACAGTGTGCTTTCTGAGCACCATTAAATGTAAAGAACCATACAGTTCGACTCATAAGTATTTGGATAATGGCACCATTCTTTTTATTTTGTCTGTGTACATCACCACAGTGCATTTTAATTACACAACCAAGATTTGACTGAAGTGACCACTTAAAGTTTTTTCAGCAAGTATTGCATTGCTTGTTTAGGAAAAAATATATATATAGCCGTTTTTATACATGTTCCCTATTTTCACAGGCCCCAAACAAACTGAATTTAAGGATTGTTTTGATACTCGGATGAAAATCCTTCATAATCAATAACTGCCTGAAGTCTAGAAGCCATGTATCCACTATAGCCACCTTCAGCTGCTGCTTGCTTGTACTGTATGTCTCTCTGTTTGGTCTGTTGAGTTCAAATCAGCTAACGGTCACGTCACTGGTTCCACTGGCAGGCCTACATGCCCATGTCATAACATTGCCTCCACTATTTTGACAGGTAATGTGGTATGGTTTTCGAATCACGAGCTGTTTCTCTCCTTGTTCACACTTTTCACTTCCTATTATTCTGGTCTAAGTTAATCTGGGTTTCATCTTTTCAAATTTGTTGGGATCTTTGTTGTTGTTTTTCCCTCAAATGTGCAGATGTCTTCTGGCAAAGTCTAATCTAACCTTCTTGTTGAACAGCGGTTTGCACCTCGTTGTAAACTGTCTATATTTCTGTTCATGACGGCGTTGACCGTCTTGATTGTCGACCCTGGCAGTAGTACACCTACCTTCATGAGAGTGTGACTGTCTTTGTTAACCACACACACACACACACACACACACACACACACACACACACACACACACACACACTTGTGTGTGTATATATGTATATATATTAGGGGTGCAACAATACACAAAATTCACAGTTCGGTTCGGTTCGATACTTTGGTGTCACGGTTCGATATTTTTTCGATACAAAAAAATGTTCATGCCTTTTTAATTTGTCATTTATTAAAATTATAATTTTTTATATATTATAGTCTGATTTGTCATAACTTTTCCGTTTTGTGGTAAGCTTTTCTTTGGCTGTCACTTCTTCACCCTGACCTGTCTTATTTGGCTCAGCAGAACTAAAATATAAATCCTGCTACTTTTACACACGCACTCACATAAGCTCAGCGATTCTCTGCGCGATCAACCTCTCACATGTTTAAGCTGCGGGAGATTTCACTTGTCATGTTTGCATAGTAAGCTAACGATTGATGAGTTGATGTCAGAGGAATTGGTGCGCAAATTATCATCACTCACCAATCAGTACTGTCGCTCTCTATGCACAGTTCGCGCGATTGCAAAGTGAAAGCAAAGAACAAGCGCAAATTCAAACGCGATTTCAATATGTCACATATTGACAGTGGCTCACCGATGCCAATAATATATATATATATATATATATATATATATAACATTTAACATTTGAAGAAGTAAGAAGTTATCATATCATCATAGTATAGTGGTCACATTCTTTAGGAACATAATTAAACCTAATATTATAAACATATTCTAAACATTTTAATTCTCATAAAATGAAAGATGGATTTGTCTTGCCTTGTGTCAGTATTTTGTGTTTACCAGCCCTCTTTTTTTCCCACTGGCTGCATGGAAAAAGTCTTTAAAGGAGTAGGTTTTTGCAAGAAGCCCAAGAGCTCAAAGAGGCTTTATGTGTTTATTATGCTATTGTGAGGATTTCGTCTGCAGTCTAGGAAAATATTAGGATTAATATATCAGTGAACTTGGAGCCCTGAGCAGGCCCCCAACACGGCTACTCACAAATTAATTCATCAGATTTTGTTTGCTTAATGTGCCTTATAATCGGAAAAATACGGTAACTTCTACCTTCCTTTAGCATGTCCAGAAGTCAAACTTCTTGTGTGATGGTTCCCTTCTTCCTCTGCCTTTTGGATGCTACCGCAGGTGCCTTTGACGGTGCAAAACATTTTCAGAATCAGAATCAGAATACTTTATTTACTATTTACTATATACTATTTACTATAATTACTTTGTTGACATTGTTGTGTTTGTTGGGGAGAGAACTTACAAACATACAGTACAGCACTTCAGAGTCACACTGCTAGCGATCGCAGATTTATGTAAATTTGACAAGCTGAATGCATTCTGTACTGGACAGACGCGGCACGGAGGAGACTGATTGACTGATTGATAGTTACGCCTATTCAATTGTTTGCTAATGCAAATATCTAATCAGCCAGTCTCACGGTAGTAATTCAATGCATTTAGGCATGTAGACATGGTGAATATGAAGCACCAGAATGGGGAACAAAAGAAACTTAAGAGACTTTGAATGTGGTTGTTGGTGCCAGATGGGCTTGTCTTAGTACTTCAGAAACTGCTGATCTACTGGGATTTTCCTGCACAATCATCTTTACAGCTTTACAGAGAATGGTCTAGAAAGAGAAGATGTCAAGTGAGCACTTCTCAAGGTGAAATTTTGCTGTTGTGCCAGAGGGTAGATGAGAATAACTAGACTGCTTCAAGCTGATAGGAAGATAACAGTAACTGAAACGGAGTAGTGTACCCGAGTATTGTTTCCATGAGCAACCCCTTTGTGACCAGCAGGATAATGCATCATGTCAAAAAGCTCAAATCATCTCATACTGGTTTCTTGAATATGACAAGGAGTTCAATGTATTCAACATTTTAATTTTAATGTTTCTCATAACGCAAAGTGTAAGTATTTGTTTTATTATGGTCATTTTGTATTGACATTTTTTTTTCATATTGATTGCATCAGTGGTTCCCTATATATTAGCTGTTCTGTGAAAATGTAATTGTAGACTACGAGTTTTTCAATATGCTATAGACCATCCAAAGTTCAGAACTGCACAGCACGTATACAATATGTGCAGTATTTGCACCTGGTATTTCAGCTAATATTAATCAAAGGTTTTATTGGCTGACATACTGAGAGGTAGAGCAGGGAAAGCTTATTTTTAAAATAAACAGTGGAAACCTATTTCAAAAATGTATTTAGATAATATAATGTAAGGAAAGTTAATATGTGCATGTGGATTGTTGTACTAACACAAGCTATGCATTTTTCTCTGTTTGTTCTGCTTTATTCAACAAGAGCGTAGCAGTATTCTTTTAAAACACACATTGCTAGCTTGGTCACTTTTAAAGTTGCAGCTACACAAGAACATGTGTACAGGTGCATTTTATTCACCGCCATTTGTCACCTGTGGAACGTCTGTCGTGCGGCTAACATCTGTTAGGTGTATTTATTATTCTTTGACTTATCCCCTCTTTTTGCTCCATGGTCATTAGTATTGGTGCGGTGGCATTAATTTCAGTGGGGCGCTAATTTGTTTAGGCTTTAGGTAGGGCTTGTGGGAGATGGATTCAGCTGTCACATCACGGTACTGGCGGTGTTAGTGATGTGTGCTGTCGCAACGCTGATGTATGCTCAGGGGCCAGGAGGGCAAGGCCCCGGGGCTGGCTGCCTCTGCTGCTCTGACTGACGACTGGCAGGCAGCTCGTTAAGAGTGGCCCATCATTGCCACAAGGTCAGAGGGACCGTGGATTTGCAGCAGTGTCTTGTCACAACATCTATATGGAATATCTTACAAGAGAGCTGCCCAAAAGGCACAACATCTAGACAAATATAATATTGTGTTGATGCAACACTGCACCTCGATCCGCAGGCTCTAATGGGGAAAAATAGATTTCCATTTCATTTTTAGGAGGTAAATTTGGGTGATATGACATTTGGTGCCAGTGTCTGAAAAAGCATGTGTAACTGCAGGGTCCCTAACAAATTGAAAGTCAGGATTCATTAAGAAGACTCTCTTATTAAATTAAACTTGCTGCATTCTTTGCATTTGGTCAGGAGGGATTGTTCTCCCCGCAACGCCCATGTTCTGTTCATATCATTCAAAAAAGTATATTTAAGCATGTTATCAGCACAGCTCTAGGAAAGGCAGTGAAAATAATCTGCAAAGTCTGAAAGAGTGGGTATCATGGCTGGAGACTCTTTTGTTTTTCTTAGAAATAGAGAAACGTATTCTGCATTGCGCGGTTACTGTTGTTCCTGACTTTAAGTTCCTAGGGCGACGTAATCAGTTCTGCAAAAAAAGTTCACTTTTTTTTCAACCTGGCAACCCCAAAGTCTGTAAAATCCAAGCAAATCTGCAGTTTGCGTTACTAATTCAGCATCTGAGCAAATGTGAAACAAGGTCACATTTTCCATTCTATCATCACTTAATTCCTTTCCAGTTAGACATTTGTTCAGTATTTTGTTGTAATCAAAACAAGGATTCTTGAGATGAAGCCTACAATGTGTTTTGTAAGGTCAGTGTGAACCCTAAACACCAAATTTTTGTCAGTGCATCCTTGAGTCCAGAAAAAGTTTGTGCCAAACTTGAATCTGTCATGATCCTGGGTCTGCTGACCCAGCGTTTTGTGTTTAGTTTATGTAGCCTTCAGGTTTCCTAAGTTTATCATTATCATGCCTAGGTGTTACTAGTTATTTTCCCCTCGTGTTTCCACTATGTTAAGTCTCCCCTGCTTTCATGTATTTTATGTCTGTGGCGTATGTTGTCAGTCCAGGTTGTCATGTTTATATCTCACTGTGTTTCCTGTTTTATTGTGAAGAGGTCTGGTGTTCTGTGTTCATCATGTTCAGTTTTACTCTCCCACTGTGACGTCATTATGTTCATGTGTGCCAGCTGTTTCCCCATGTGTTCCCACTTCCCTCATCATCCTGTGTGTATTTAGTCCGTGTGCTTTCAGTCATTTGTTGTCAGGTCGTCTGCTCATCCATGTCTCATCTCCAGGTACCCATGTCAGTTCACTATGGTTAAGGTTTTTCATGTTTTGTTATTAGTTCACCCAGTTTAGGTTATTGTTTAGTTTTCAACGATGCCCTATTATTTTGTACCCTCATTACTAGTCTCATTAAACGGCTTGTTTTGTTAATCCACACGACGTTTCGGTCTGCGCTTGAGTCCTCCTCTGCAACACATACGGCCTGCCCCAGCCAGACCGTGACAGAATCATTTCCATTCTTGCATTCCTGTGATGTTCAAATCATGGAATACCAAAAAAAGAAGAAAAACAACAGCTAATTCTGACACAGAGGCCTAAAAATGTGGCTATTATTACATATGTTACTTATTTGAAGTATATTAAAATGAACAGTATACTGAATCAGTGATTCAAACAAGTAACAAGAAAAACACTTTCCATGTATTTAGTTTCAACTGCTAGGCTGCATTTAAAAATAAAACCAGTTTATTCTTAGAGAGCCTTTTTCAGAGGACCAAATTAAGTTTGTCCAACAGGTATTGGAAACTCATGAGATTCTCAGAGTTTTACCAGTGGTGTATCCACCTACACCATCCTCTCATCAGTCTGGAAGCGGTGAGTCACATAGTAGAACTAGTGAAGCGAGAGTGATTTACCATACTCAAATATATAAACATATCTCTGTCAGTACGTGTACACAAAAAGAAATACTTGTGCTTCCTTCCAGCCTCCAGTAGATCCCCCTGGACTGTCCTCAGACATTACTCACTGTCTCCATGGCTCCCTGTTGATTAGCACCCCACTGTTTTTAGCAGCTGGATAAGTCATGCTAGGGTTGTTTTCATCATTCCACTCTTTTCTGACTCTTGGCTTTCTTGTGTGGTGTAAGCCTTCTCACACGTCTCAGTGTTGCCAGTTTGGTTGTCTGTTGGAATGCATGTGTGTCGTTTGGATCTGTGTTTCAGTACTGACTTTGAAATGCCTTTTTTTTTTTTTTTTTTTTTTTTTAGATATTTTGTTTAAATGATGAAGGCAGCTTCATAGTATTTAGGTGACCATTGCTCCAGGCATCCCCTGAAGGCTGGTTCGCACAGCCACTTGCACTTCAACCAGCATAAGCAAGCTGTGTCTCGAGCTGAAGTCTGTACTTGATGTGTCCTCATTCTTTTGAGACTCTTCCAAGTTCCCTGTTTTTTTTCTGTGCTGTAGTTTTTAGAGCTCTTGCACTATATCTGCAATCACAAGCATGCTACTTGAATAATCAAATTGTTTGATTGATTTTTAATGACAAACCAGTGGTCCTAGAAAAAGTTTAAAAATGATGGTGTCATTAACGATTAAGGTATTATTTTTTTTCGCATTCCTTTCAGAGACATACCAAAGTAAATGTGAAAGATAAACAAAGGTTGTGGGGAATTCAGCCTCCATAATGCTAGCATTGATAGAGAATGACATGCATCACACTGCAAACACTGTTGCAATCACAGCAGACCAGTAATAACTGAAAAAATCATGCAGAGACAAATCTTCTATAACTATAACTGAGAAGATAGAAGACAATGCCATTAAATAATAATTAATTGCTAAAATGTCATCAACTAGCTGACTTTTGCATAAGTAGCAAATAATCCTGCTCATCTTTATTACTATTAGTGCTATGAGTGGGTTCTCTAGTTTTCTTTCACATTGCATATCACGTGAAACCAATTTCTCGCCATTTTTTATGCAGGTAAACTGCATGTTACAGTTTAAAGTTTGCATGATGAGGAGTTTGGGAAGCTGGCTGTGTCACTGCAACATCACCCCTGTTTAACATACTTTATTGAGTGTGAGAGATTATAAACAGGTGGAGTAACAGCTGAATCACTTTTGGTGTCAATGGGCCACAGCTTATTTTAAGGTGCAACCACAGTTGCGTACAGTGTTTTCTTGCCCACATCACTTCCTTGATTCTGATGCTTTTCCACAGATTCGCAATTCGTACTTTCAAACAATATAGGATCTATAAAACATTTTTACATTATCAGAGCTGTCAAAAACAAAATCTGTTGTGTTTCGACAGAAACAATATTTTTATGTGCAATGTACTGTGGTATGTTGTATAATTTATGTACACCTTCTCCAGCCCATTCCATCTACATCTATATTCTGTGCCAAGTTTTTTTTTGTTTCATCTCTCAGTATTTTTCTTTTTTTAATGGAAACACAAAGAAGTACTTGTTGTGCAGAGCAATAAATTCTTTATTGGATCAGCATTGCCAGAATCCCTTTTGCCACAGGTATATTTATTAAAATGCATTGGATATGCCTGGACACACTAATTAGGCTTAACTGCAAAAAACAGCAGCTTTAAAAAGGGCTTTTTGACTGAGGATAATGGTGTCAGACTTCCCCATTTTAATGCAGCCTCTAAGATATTTAAAGCTATTGCAAAGCTTGTTGACTTTGGGAATGATGCTGTTCAACTGTGGCTGCAGCTCCTTGGGAGAGAGCCCGGGGGCTCTGTTCCTGATGGAAGAGATGAAGGAACAACCTGTTAGTCCATCAAATGTGTGTAGTAGCACTGAGACGGAGACAAGAGTCCCAATCTGCAGCTGTGACTTAAAAGAACTTGGGAGACATGAGAAAAGCGCGTTGTTGACAATCAAAATTGTAGGGACAGTAGAATAGAAAATAGCTATGGTGAACATAACAGTGAGTTAACAAATAATGCAACAATAGTCAAGAGAAAGTCAGAGTTTGAATGACCTTGGCTAATATAATACAAATGAAATTTTGGAGCATCTGGGAACTGAGAAGTGGTTCCACTTGAGAACTGGTGCCAAATTGCTCAGTCTATTGGAACTCCAAGCTGATCAGTTCCCTTTTATTATTGCTGGCTTAGTTTTCTGACAGTTGTCCATTGCAGAAGGCTGACACTGAATTCATGGCACTGGAGCTTTTTTCCCACCTAAGTCACATGCAAGCCTTTTTTGGCTACTCTTGGTCTACACTGTGTTCAGACATAGAGATAATAAAAGCAACCAGTGATGCTGTGTAGGCCTATATTGTTATTTTCCAATAAGCTCAGTAATCAATTGTGAATCAATGGGGAATCGGACCACTGAGGGGAATCCATAATGATGACTCCAATTCAACATTTAAAGATAAAAAGAGTGAAACAAAACAAAATGGGGAGGATAAAGTCAGTGGTTTTGTGTTTTTTTTTTAACATTATACGCGTTCCTGAAACTCACTTTCCCACATTTCTGAGTGTTAGAATGATAGGAGGACTCATCTATCGCTTCCTCTCTCTGTCTCTCTGTTCTCTCAGAATGCTCTGGCCCACTGGGCATGGAGGGCGGTATAATCTCCAACCAACAGATAACGGCCTCTTCTACCCACCGTGCTCTCTTTGGCCTACAGAAGTGGTACCCGTACTTTGCAAGGCTCAACAAGAAGGGGCTGGTCAATGCCTGGACTGCAGCCGAAAATGACAGATGGCCATGGATCCAGGTAAAGCACAGTCACAAGACAGGCGCCACATAAAGTTGGGCCACAGCCAAGTGCAAATGAATTCAGCTCTCAGTTACAGACAGATTCCTGTTTTTGATCTTTAAATGGTTTAGTGTTATATTATTTAGAGGATCCCTGGTGTTTCACGTCACCTGTTTGTAGCTGATGGTAAGTATAAAGTGTTTGCGGTTTGGAGTTAATTACAGATCCTGTAAAACTGATGGCTAGCTTGCTCTTAATAAAGACTCACCATAGGTTTAAGCTGTAGGGTAGAACAGATACTGCTGCAGTTTGGCTTAACATGAGAAACAACATCAAGTGGCAAACCGTTTACTTTTTAAAATCTTTATTCAGCGGCACCATCTCTTGTTTTGTTTGAATTGTGATTTACTCACAATAGTAGCTGTGCTGCCACTGTATCTGTTGTCAGAAATTGACTTTTGCAAAGTCCCCTACCGACAAAACTTTGTTGCATTGTTTTGTAATTATTCAGAGGTATTGTTGGTTTCTGTTTGTTAAGCGTTTTATGTTTTACTGAGCTATCGAGAGAAGTTTGATGTTTAAATTTATACTCAACTGTGTTGTAAACAGTAATTTTCTTGTTATCCGTGGGAAAAAAAAGGATTAATTGAATTCTGCTCAACAATTCCCTTCGTATTTTTGTCCTTTTGTACCCTAGAGTGTTTGTATAACCACCTAGAGGGATTTCGTCAATAACAAGCATATAATTGTAAAATGAAAATGTGTGTTTATAGCAGCAAAGCACTGAGGCACAAAACCCTCCTCTTACTCCGACTTTGTTATAGTTAACCTTCACACTGTGCCATTAGTCGGTGCTTACTGTCAAAGAGCTGCATAGACAGATCGATATCATGGATTAGTTGTTGATCCTGAATTATGTCTGCACATCATATCAATAGATTCTGTCCTCTCTGGTCCTGCACTGTGGAAATCTTATTAATGTGTAGTCTTACAAAATTGTACTGATAAGAGCCTGGGAGCAGTTTTTTGCACTGAGTGAAGTGATGGTATTTAAATGTTTGCATCATTATTACCCAAAATGTAAACTGACCTAAGAGGAAATGGATTTATTTCTTTGGATTTATAGCAAAAATTCATTCTAAAACAGCTCTAGCACATGAAAACAGTTCTGATATCTGGATTTGCGCTCAACTCAAGATTTTCTACTCTTCATAAATAGACTCTGAGTTATATAGGATTTTTAAGGCGGATACCAATACCGATATTTGGTGATCTAAACATGCGATATATTGGCCAATAATTTTTATTTCGTATCAGACACACAAAACATGTTTAATACCATTTTATATTCAGAACAAGTTGTGGATTATTAATTTACGCGTTGCCCGACTCTGCTCAGATCAGCTGGTTGTTGTGTTTGCAGCTATGCAAACACGTTTCCATCTGAGAAGTTGCAGAGGCCTCGCTAGTGGACAGACTATTCGATATCAGAATTCACACCTTGGTTAACAGGTCTTTCTCTGGTCTCTTCTTTATTTTTTAAATGTTCCTTTAATGGCTATTATAAGTGCAGGTATCTTTAAATAGCTAATAATGGCCGATGACCCCTGCAGATACATCGGTCAGGCTCCAGTAATAGAGATCAATAGTAATAATGAACTATTTTGGAAATAAGGTGTTTTTTTTCTCACATTACATTCCTCTCACTCTGTACTGTGATGACAGACAGCAAACTTTGAAGCACGCTGTTGTCAGATATAAGAGAAACAGACAATGAACCGTGAACAAAGTATAATCGAAAAACACCATGACAGTGTGATGGAGAAAGTGAAGCTGTATGTAACAACAAGAGAAAAATAAGACAGGACAAAAATGGATTTGTAAAAAAAAGAAAGAAAGAGATGATTGAGAGAAGAGAGCCCTGGCACATGGAGAGGGTGAGGAGAGCGGCACATCAAACATTCAGGCAGCTTGTTTGACTTTAATGATGCCATGTGGGATGCTACGCAGGGTGCTGTAGGCATTGTGTGTTTCTACATAGGGCCTGGATAATTGGGATGTGAGTACAGAGGTATACAGTCATGTCAGTGTTTTGGGATTATGCTAAGGAGTCGGTGGTGTGCTTTTGTAGTGTGGAGTGACTGTTCACATGTCTGTCATGCAAAGCAGGTTACACTGACAGATGACAATCCCGTCAGGAGACACTTCAGGTTTGTATGGCTATTTGTAAGGTTTACTCTGGAGCAGAATGTACTACAGTATGTGTTTGGATGCCAGCCAGTTTCAGCTCTTTCCCCCTAAATCTCAACAAATGAATCAGCCGTACACAGAGCAATGCATTTTGAATAATACATCATAGATTTTCAGACAAAGCACTTCATATGCCTTTGTTTGCATTTATGTTGGTTTGTGTGTTTTTGATTTGTGCGTGAGTGTGAGCTCGCTACTGTTCACACATCTATGTACCGTGAGACAGCCTTGCCACTTCTAGCTCACACATAAAATTGCATTTGAGCACTCAAGGGAAATATGCTGCCGGTCTCACCAATATCAGCAAAATATAGCTTTAGCCGGCTGTGCTGGAAGAATGAAACAATACAAATCACTTGTGAAGGCTAAAAGGGTCTATACATATTTCACCTGCAGTTAAGCAATTAATGACATTACATTAAAATGCAGATCTCCATCAGTATGGACACATTTCTTTGTTTATAGAACACGCTTAGATTCTTGGACTTCAATTCTGTTCCTATCTGAGAAGCTATTTCCTCTTCATTCCAGCGTGACCTCAGTTATTAAAACATTCTACCGTCTGCTGTGGTTGAAATGTGACCCTGAGAAAGGTTTTTCTGTCACAGTTTATTTTATAATCGCAGCATGACTGCACGGAGGTTAAATTGAATAAAGCCTTTGGACACATAGGCTTGAACGTTACGACTTTGAACTAAAAGGCCTGAGATTTCCTCCCAAAACAAACTCTTAGATAAAACCAGTTAAGATTTTGAGGTCTTAAACTTGCCGCTGCACCTTTAGCACTGAGAGCAACAACATGATTTGTACTCTGAGTTATTTAGCAGTTTCTAACAGTGGTATGGCGGCCATCAATCCCTTAGCAGAGAAGCATCAAATCACTCACAGTGGTTAACTTGCCTATTTCTGCTTCTGCTACAACACCTCGGTGGTGCTTCGATCTTTAGGTGCTTTATAAATGGTGTGAAGATTTGTTTTCCTGCCATTTAAAATCATTTAAACTTCTTCAATGTCCATCTGTTCACATACAATAACGTGCTTGTATATCACCAGCTACTGCTGGCTTTTGTTGGCCTATAAGTTGGCACTTTAATATAGTTATGATTGTGTTAAAGAATATAAAGTTTGATTACTGTACACACTAAACATTACTGAAATAAAAAACAAGAAAGAAAGAACAAAGAGATGCTGATGTTCAGCACTCTTGAGCCAACCTGTATTTATTTATATTTTCTGGCAGTATAGTATTTATTTACTAGGGATAGAATATGTGCAGCCATTTACTGAAACACACATGAAAATACAGCAACAATGGCAACAACAGAGTTTGTACAGTTCTAACAAACTTGAAAGTCAATGTTCAGCATCTATTTATTCATTACATTAATTTAGTATAATACTGCCTGAACTCTTCTAGGCAAAATGTATAGTCATTTCTTTAAGTAGTCCTCAGGATTAGTTCTCCAGGCTTCTTGAAGGACATTCAAAGATCTTCTTTTGGTGTTAGCTGCCTTTTTTGTGTTCTCTGTCAAGATGATCCCACACTGCTTTAGTAATATTGAGATCTGGACACGGAAGAGGCCAATCTGTGGCTGATTGTGTTTTATTGTGTGTTTGTTCTGTCCAGCTATGCTTTTACTACATTGGCAGTGTGTTTGGTATCACTGTCATGCTGAAAAAATGAAGCTTTTGCCATTCAGATCCCTGTTAGCTGTGTTTAATGGATCAAAATGTGATTACACTTTTGTGTGTTCATTTATGACATTTTGAACCAAAAACTTTAATTTTGGATTCATTGCTCCATAGCACCTGATGCCACTGATTTTCAGTCCAGTTATTGGGCCTTCCATAACCTTTCTTCCTCTGGTCTCTTCTTAAGGATTGCTTGTTTTACATCATCCCTTCCACTAAAACCATTTCTCATGAGATTTCTGAGCTCGGGTACAAGGACTAGATTGAAAATCACTAAAAAATAAGCCAATGTCCGAAGAAAACCTCTTAAAGACCTTCTGAAAGCCCAAAGACCTTATTTTAAAAAAAGAAAGTCTGGTTCCTTCAAAGCAAAACATAAAGAAATGAGGAGTGGCTCAAGACTGCACTGTGGTTAAAATTTGTTCCTGATGCCAAGGATAAAGAAGAAGCTTTTTAAATATGTGTAGCCAAGTGTGCTTGACTGCGTGTGCGTTTGCTCACATGCATTTTTAAGCAGTGGTGCCACAGGGCTGTTAGGTAGCTTCAAGGGCAGTCTAATTGTTACAATATTGTTGCAATTCCCTCCGCAGTTCTGATCTCAGCATGTAATCAACAAGGGGTATATTTTGCCTGACCTTTGTATGCCTGTGTGTACGCATGTGTGTGATGTTTTGCTTGTTGGTATGAATATTCTGTGTGTGGAATAATTAGTGGTCTTAACAACATACAGGGAGTGCAGAATTATTAGGCAAATGAGTATTTTGTCCACATCATCCTCTTCATGCATGTTGTCTTACTCCAAGCTGTATAGGCTCGAAAGCCTACTACCAATTAAGCATATTAGGTGATGTGCATCTCTGTAATGAGAAGGGGTGTGGTCTAATGACATCAACACCCTATATCAGGTGTGCATAATTATTAGGCAACGTCCTTTCCTTTGGCAAAATGGGTCAAAAGAAGGACTTGACAGGCTCAGAAAAGTCAAAAATAGTGAGATATCGTGCAGAGGGATGCTGCAGTCTCAAAATTGCAAAGCTTCTGAAGCGTGTGGAAAAGCCAAGGCGCAAAATAACTGCCCATGAACTGAGAAAAGTCAAGCGTGCAGCTGCCAAGATGCCACTTGCCACCAGTTTGGCCATATTTCAGAGCTGCAACATCACTGGAGTGCCCAAAAGCACAAGGTGTGCAATACTCAGAGACATGGTCAAGGTAAGAAAGGCTGAAAGACGACCACCACTGAACAAGACACACAAGCTGAAACGTCAAGACTGGGCCAAGAAATATCTCAAGACTGGTTTTTCTAAGGTTTTATGGACTGATGAAATGAGAGTGAGTCTTGATGGGCCAGATGGATGGGCCCGTGGCTGGATTGGTAAAGGGCAGAGAGCTCCAGTCCGACTCAGACGCCAGCAAGGTGGAGGTGGAGTACTGGTTTGGGCTGGTATCATCAAAGATGAGCTTGTGGGGCCTTTTCGGGTTGAGGATGGAGTCAAGCTCAACTCCCAGTCCTACTGCCAGTTTCTGGAAGACACCTTCTTCAAGCAGTGGTACAGGAAGAAGTCTGCATCCTTCAAGAAAAACATGATTTTCATGCAGGACAATGCTCCATCACACGCGTCCAAGTACTCCACAGCGTGGCTGGCAAGAAAGGGTATAAAAGAAGAAAAACTAATGACATGGCCACCTTGTTCACCTGATCTGAACCCCATTGAGAACCTGTGGTCCATCATCAAATGTGAGATTTACAAGGAGGGAAAACAGTACACCTCTCTGAACAGTGTCTGGGAGGCTGTGGTTGCTGCTGCACGCAATGTTGATGGTGAACAGATCAAAACACTGACAGAATCCATGGATGGCAGGCTTTTGAGTGTCCTTGCACAGAAAGGTGGCTATATTGGTCGCTGATTTGTTTTTGTTTTGTTTTTGAATGTCAGAAATGTATATTTGTGAATGTGGAGATGTTATATTGGTTTCACTGGTGAAAATAAACCCCTCCTTGAATCGCTACCTTATCGTGGTGGAGGGGTTTGTGTGTCCCAGGGATCCCAGGGGCTATGTTGTCTGGGGACTTTTGCCCCCTGGTAGGGTCTCCCATGGCAAATTGGCCCTGGGTGAGGGACCAGACAAAGAGCGATTCATAAGACCCTTATGAAAAGGACACCGAGGGAACAGTTTACCCTGCCCGGGATAGGGTTACCGGGGCCCCGCCCTGGAGCCAGGCCCGGGGAGGGTGCCCGAGGGCGAGCGTCTGGTGGCCGGGCCTTAGTCCATGGGGTCCGGCCGGGCACAGCCCGAAGAGGAGACATGGGCCCATCCTCCCGCAGGCCCACCACCCGCAGGAGGCGCCATAGGGGTCGGGTGCATTGTGTGCCGGGTGGCGGCCAGGAGCGGAGGCCCTGGCGGACTGACCCCCGGCTGCCAAGACTGGCAATAGGGACATGGAATGTCACCTCTCTGGTGGGGAAGGAGCCTGAGTTAGTGCGTGAGGTTGAGAGGTACCGGCTAGATATAGTCGGGCTCACCTCTACACATGGCTTGGGCTCTGGAACCAGTCTCCTGGAGAGGGGCTGGACTCTGTCTCAGTCTGGAGTTGCCCCTGGTGAGAGGTGGCGGGCTGGGGTGGGTATCCTAATATCCCCTCGGCTTGCTGCCGGTACGTTGGGGTTTTTCCCGGTGGACGAGAGGGTTTGTTCCCTGCGCCTTAGGGTCGGGGAACGGGTCCTGACTGTCATCTGCGCTTATGCGCCGAGTGGCAGTTCAGAGTACCCAGCCTTCTTAGAGTCCCTGGGGGGGGGTGCTGGAGGGTGCTCCACCTGGAGACTCTGTTGTCCTGCTGGGAGACTTCAATGCTCACGTGGGTAACGACAGCGAGGCCTGGAGGGGCGTGATTGGGAGGAACGGCCTCCCTGATCTGAACCCGAGCGGTGCTCTGTTATTGGACTTCTGTGCTAACCACAGTTTGGCCATAACGAACACCCTGTTCGAACATAAGAGTGTCCATAAGTGCACGTGGCACCAGGACGCTCTAGGCCGTAGGTCGATGATCGATTTTGTAATCGTATCAGCAGACCTGCGACCATATGTTCTGGACACTCGGGTAAAAAGAGGGGCTGAGCTGTCAACTGATCACCACCTGGTGGTGAGTTGGATCAGGTGGCGGGGGAGGACGCTGGACAGACCTGGTGCACCTAAACGCGTAGTGAGGGTGTGCTGGGAACGTCTAGCAGAGGCCCCAGTCCGCGAGATCTTCAACGCACACCTCCGGCAGAGCTTCGACAGCATTCCGAGGGAGACTGGGGACATTGAACATGGTCCATTCGGACTCAGAGTCTCCATTGCCGAAGCTGCTGCATTGAGCTGCGGCCGCAAGGTGGTGGGTGCCTGCCGTGGTGGTAATCCCCGAACCAAATGGTGGACACCAGAGGTGAAGGGAGCCACCAGGCTGAAGAAGGAGTCCTATCGGGCTTGGTTAGCCTGTGGGACTCCGGAGGCAGCCGACAGGTATCGACAGGCCAAGCGGAATGCGGCTCGGGCAGTGGCTGAAGCAAAAACTCGGGTGTGGGAGGAGTTCGGAGAGGCCATGGAAAAAGACTTTCGGACTGCCTCGAAGAGATTCTGGCAAACCGTCAGACGTCTCAGGAGGGGAAAGCGGTGCTCTACCTGCACTGTGTATAGTGCTGGCGGAGCGCTGCTGACGTCGACTGAGAAAATTGTCAGGCGGTGGAAGGAATACTTCGAGGACCTCCTTAATCCCACTGACACGTCTTCCGAGGAGGAAGCAGAGTCTGGGGATGAGGGGAATGACCCGCCAATTTCCGGGGGCGAGGTCACTGAGGCAGTTAAACAACTCCTTGGTGGCAGAGCCCCTGGTGTTGATGAGGTCCGCCCCGAGTTCCTGAAGGCTCTGGACATTGTAGGGCTGTCCTGGTTGACACGCCTCTGCAATGTTGCGTGGAGATCAGGGGCAGTACCTGTGGACTGGCAGACCGGGGTGGTGGTCCCCATCTTTAAGAAAGGGGACCGGAGGGTGTGTTCCAACTACAGGGGGATCACACTCCTCAGCCTCCCTGGGAAAGTCTATGCCAGGGTGCTGGAAAGGAGAGTTCGTCCGTTAGTCGAACCTCGGATACAGGAGGAACAATGCGGTTTTCGTCCTGGTCGCGGAACACTGGACCAGCTCTTTATCCTCTCCAGGATACTTGAGGGTGCATGGGAGTTTGCCCAACCAGTCTACATGTGTTTTGTGGACTTGGAGAAGGCATTCGACCGTGTCCCTCGGGGTGTCCTGTGGGAGGTGTTGCGGGAATATGGGGTGTCTGGCCCATTGCTACGGGCCATTCGATCCCTATACAACCGTTGCAAGAGCTTGGTTCGCATTGCCGGCAATAAGTCGGACTCGTTCCCGGTGGGTGATGGGCTTCGCCAGGGCTGCCCTTTGTCTCCGGTTCTGTTCATAATTTTTATGGACAGGATTTCTATGCGCAGCCAAGTGGCGGACGGCTTTCGCTTTGGTGGCCTCAGAATCTCATCTCTGATTTTTGCAGATGATGTGGTTCTGTTGGCTTCATCGGGTGAAGGCCTCCAGCTCGCACTGGAACGGTTCGCAGCCGAGTGTGAAGCAGCGGGAATGAGGATCAGCACCTCCAAATCTGAGGCCATGGTTCTCAGCCGGAAAAGGGTGGAGTGCCCACTCCGGGTCGGGGATGAGTTCCTGCCACAAGTGGAGGAGTTCAAGTATCTCGGGGTCTTGTTCGCGAGAGAAGGGAGAAGGGAGCCGGAGATCGACAGACGGATTGGGGCTGCAGCTGCAGTAATGCGGACGCTGCACCGGTCCGTCGTGGTGAAGAGGGAGCTGAGTGTAAAAGCGAAGCTCTCAATTTACCGGTCGATCTACGTCCCTACCCTCACCTATGGCCACGAGCTGTGGGTAGTGACCGAAAGAACGAGATCGCGGATACAAGCGGCAGAAATGAGCTTCCTCCGAAGGGTGGCTGGCCTCTCCCTTAGAGATAGGGTGAGAAGTTCGGCCATCCAGGAAGGGCTCAGAGTAGAGCAGCTGCTGCTCCACATCGAAAGGAGCCAGCTGAGGTGGTTCGGGTATCTGACAAGGATGCCCCCTGGGCGCCTCCTGGGTGAGGTGTTCCAGGCATGTCCCACCGGGAGGAGGCCCCGGGGCAGACCCAGGACATGCTGGAGAGATTATATCTCTCGGCTGGCCTGGGAACGCCTTGGTATTCCCCCGGATAAGCTGGAGGAGGTGGCTGGGGAGAGGGAGGTCTGGGCCTCTTTGCTTAGGCTGCTGCCCCCGCGACCCGGCCCCGGACAAAGCGGATGAAGATGGATGGATGGATGGTGAAAATAAACAATTGAATGGGTATATATTTGTTTTTTGTTAAGTTGCCTAATAATTATGCACAGTAATAGTCACCTGTACACACAGATATCCCCCTAAAATAGCTAAAACTAAAGACAAACTAAAAACTACTTCCAAAAACATTCAGCTTTGATATTAATAAGTTTTTTGGGTTCATTGAGAACATGGTTGTTGTTCAATAATAAAATTATTCCTCAAAAATACAATTCAATTCAATTCAATTCAATTTTATTTATATAGCGCCAAATCACAACATAAGTCGCCTCAAGGCGCTTCATAGATACAGAGAAAAACCCAACAATCATATGACCCCCTATGAGCAAGCACTTTGGCAACAGTGGGAAGGAAAAACTCCCTTTTAACAGGAAGAAACCTCCGGCAGAACCAGGCTCAGGGAGGGGCGGCCATCTGCTGCGACCGGTTGGAGTGAGAGAAGGAAGACAGGATAAAAGACATGCTGTGGAAGAGAGACAGAGGTTAATAACAGATATGATTCAATGCAGAGAGGTCTATTAACACATAGTGAGTGAGAAAGGTGACTCGAAAGGAAAAACTCAATGCATCATGGGATGCATTGTGTTACTCCCCTCGAGTCGTAATAAAGCTCAACTTGTTCCTTGTGTTTTAACTGACATTTATTTCGGACAGGAGGATTCTTCGACATGCCTTAACTTGTAATGATGTCCAACCACAGCCGATACAATGCCGTCAGAACTAAAAAGAAATACAAACTTAAATGAATATTCTTAATAAAGCCCCTAAGCATTATATATGGCGAAACATTCCAACAAAATAATCAATAAAATACACATTACACCTCACACTGCGGTAATTGCACTAGAATATCACGCAACACTAGCATATTTACATACAATGAAAATAAACAAAAGAAAACATTTACCTCATTGGCCTCACTCAAAGGGAATAAAACTTTAATCCTTACATCGTGGGGAGGTCCAAAAAAGGCACTCTTTTATTTATCTTACTATTTACTATCTTACTGTGGACGTGCAAACCTCGTGGCTCGTCTCAATTAGCTTGCTGAGTGTGCCAGCCAAAAATACCCTCTTAGCAACAACAGACGGAACTATAGAAAAGGTTCCTATCTAATTGCACAATTAGTAAAAATAACACATTTAAACATATAAATCCAATGAACAAAACATGAATTACTATTGATTTATTTCTTAATATTTCAACTACTAATTGTTTCAACCTTACATATCTAATAAAATGAACTTAAATGCGAGAGTTGCCTATGATGGCAGCTACACTCCCACCAAATCACTTGTGATTTCCACCTATGAACTTATGAAATGTAAACTAATCTGCTTCTAATAGTGTCACAGTCTTGTGTATAGGTCTGTCAAGTAGAACTGGTTTACTCAGTCTCTTTCCATGGTCATCTAACAATGAGTCACTCATTAACAGTTGTACTTTGCGTATACATCCATCTTCACTCGGGTGTATGGCAACAACTTTGGCCAACTTCCAGTCGTTTCTTGATGCTTGGTCATCTTGTACGATCACTATGTCATTGATCTTTGCATTTCTGTTTGTTTTGTGCCACTTCTGGATCCTCTGCATCAAGTTTCCCCACTGTGACTTCTTCGTGGGGAAGTTTCTCTTGCCAAAGAAAACTTGGACCACTAAACCAGTTGGAGGTAATGAGGTCTTTGGCCTTCAGTCCGCGCGAGGCATGGTCTGCTGGATTGAGATCTGATACCACAAACTTCCATTGCATCGGTTGAGTGCTTTCCTTAATACGCTGAATGCGATTTGCAACGAAAACATGGAAACGTCTCGCATCGTTGTTGATATATCCCAAGACAACTTGAGAATCTGTCCAGAAGAATTCTTGAGCATCTTCTAGCTCCAACTCTGCTTTGAGCATGTCACTAATCCGCACTGCTACAACTGCTGCAGACAGCTCCAATCGTGGCACCGTAGTAACCTTCGTGGGTGCTACTCTGGACTTGGCAAAGACAAGAGCGCAGTGGACTTGTCCTGCTTCACTGACAGCTCTCAGGTACGTACAAACACCATACCCTGAAACACTTGCGTCTGAGAAATGGTGAAGCTCGTACTTCTGAACTGTTTGAAAATCTTTTGGCACGTAACATCTGTCAATTTTGACATCTGCTAGAATTTTTAGATCCAACAACCAGGACTCCCACCGTGACTTCAGATCGCTTGTGAGTGGTTCGTCCCAATCTGCTTTCTCTCGACACATTTGCTGTAGTATCTGCTTCCCAAGTAGAACAAAAGGTGCCACAAAGCCAAGTGGATCGTAAATAGAGGCTACTGTGGACAACACTCCTCTTCTGGAAAGTGGCTGCTCGTTCACAACTACTCGAAACTGGAAATAATCCGAGTCGATGCACCATTTGACACCTAGGGCTCTTTCAATTTGTTGCTCGCCCAGTGACAAGTCCTTTCTTACTGTTTCTGCACAATCTTCTTCCGGTAGCGAATTAAGCACTTGCTTACTGTTTGAAACAAACTTGTGAAGTCGCAAGCCTCCTGTGCTGCAAAGTTCCTTTGCTTCCTTCACCAAACGAATTGCCTCTTCTTCTGAGTGGAAACTGATAAGACCATCGTCCACATAAAAATTTCGCTCAATGAATCTTATGGTAGCTTCACTGAACTTGCCTTGACCTTGTGCAGCAATATACTTGAGACCAAAGTTCGCACAGGCAGGGGAAGAAGCAGCTCCAAACAAGTGTACGCGCATGCGATAGACAGATGGAGTAGAGTTGAAGTCTCCATTGTCCCACCACAAGAAGCGAAAGTAATTTTGATCTTCTTCTCTGACTCTGAATTGATGAAACATGCGCTCAATGTCGCACATCACTGCAACTGGACCTTTTCGAAATCGGCACAGGACCCCCACTAGAGAGTTGGTTAACTCTGGCCCTGTAAGCAGGTAGTCGTTCAAGGACACCCCTCCGTACTTTGCTGAACAATCAAACACCACTCTTATTTTGCCAGGCTTTTGAGGATGATACACTCCATGGTGTGGAATGTACCAGGCAGGGCCTTTGTCCAGGTCTACAGAGGGAACTCTTTCTGCATCACCACGCTCTATAGTCTCTCTCATGAACTCTGTGTAGTCTTTGTGGTATTGCTTGTCCTTCTCAAATCTTCTCTTCAAATTTTTGAGTCTGTGTTCTGCACAGCTCCGGTTGTTTGCCAGACTTGGTCTGTCTTCCTTAAATGGCAAAGGTAACTCACAGTGTCCATCTGCTTTCATCTTCACTCCTTCTTCCATTATGGAGATGAACCTTAAATCTTCTTGTGAGAAGTGTGAATCTTCCACCTTTCTTTCATTGAAGTCGGACTCGAGCACTTTAATTACATCTGCAGATGTGACCACCTCTTTGACTTGTGTGCGACAGACGTATTGCACTTCTTTGACCAACTGCTCAGCTGACTGATTGGGTGTCACTTCCTTGACAATGATCTTGTGGCTACATCCTATGGCATCCCCATAGTCAACACATGGATTAGCTCCTCCAACTATTGTCCAGCCAAGGTCTGTTCTTTGGGCAAAAGGTTCATTATCTTTTCCCGCCACAACTTCTCTGGGTACCAACACTTGTGAACAATTGTAACCAATGAGCAGGCCTACGTCACATTCAATCAGTGGAGCGATTTCTTCAGCCAGGTGCTCTAAGTGTGGCCACGCTCTTGCTGTCCTTTGTGTGGGAATATGACTCAAATTCGCAGGAATAAACTCTCTTGTGTATGTCACAGGAAGAGGAATTCTCCTTGAAGAAGAGAAACCTCTGACCTGTAACCCAGACAGCCTTTGACTTGGTACTAAAGTGTCTTTAGAAGACATTGTCGAGAGCTTTAACTGCACACATTCCTTCTCTGCATCCAGAGCATCTGCCTTTTCCTTCAAGACGAATGTCGTGTCACTTTGGCTATCAAGAAGAGCATAGAGAAGAATCTCATGTTCAGGATTGCTTGTTGTGGATAACCAAACTGGAATGATTGTAGATGTGAGATTACTTCTGTCACTTTGAATCACACGGTTTGATATTGCTTCACTTGGTGCTTCCTTGGGTTTGGTTTCTCTACTCTCTTTATTGCCTTCCATCTCTTTCATTTGTGGTTCCTTGTCACTTTCCTTTTCTTTCCTTTTCTTTGAGGTTTTGTCTCGTTCCTCATGCAAACATGTCGGGTGTTTCCCTTTACATGTGTCACACATCTTTCTCTTTTCACATTTCTTTGATTGGTGTCCAAAGCCTAGACATCCAAAGCACAGTCCCTTAGTTTGCACAAATTTGACTCTTTCACTCAAGACCTTGTCCATAAACTTCCTACATGTGTGAATGCTATGATTTGAGTTTTCACAAAACACACATTTTTTTGTGTTGGACGTCTCTTCTGCAGCACTCACTAGCACCTTTGCTCCAACACTTCTTGTCTTGAAAGATTTCATTTTCTCTGAGTCACCTGCTTTGAGTGCATGAAGCGATGTTACTGGATTGCACGCAATCTTGGCTTCTCTCGCAATGAAGTCAACAAAGTGGCTAAATGTTGGAAAGGAACCATCTTGTTCTTCAATTTCAATGACCTTTCGATTCCATCTTGCTGACAACCAATCAGGTAGCTTGCTTAGCATTCTCTGATTCTCATTGCAGTCATTCAAAACTTCAAGACCTTTAACCTGAAGCATGGCCGCTTCACATCCTCTGAGAAAATCTGAAAATTCTCGAAGTTCAATGCTATCCTTGTTCCCAATCCTTGGCCATGATGTCAACTTATCTCTGAAAGCTTTGGTGATTACAAATGAACTTCCATATCTTTCCTCCAAAATGTTCCATGCTGAGTAATAAGCACGCTCTGTTCCCAACAGAAAATAACTCTCAACAGCCTTTCTCGCCGGTCCTCCAACATACTTGTGAAGATAGTAAATCTTTTCATTCACTGGGATGTTCTTTCTGTCTATCAGCATTTGAAACGACATTTTCCAATCCTTGTACTTGAGAGGATCTCCGTTGAAGACTGTAGGTTCTGGTACTGGTAGGCGACTTATGTGAATGGACTCAGCTAGAGCTTGGGCCAATGTTGTGGTACTATCTTCCTGTTTGCTTTCTCTTGGTTGTGACCTTAAGTTGGCTTGTGGCATATCAAACGGCTCTGCATTTGCATTAAGTTGCGAATGTGCAAACTGATTCATCGGTTTAGCTGTGACATTTCTCCGTTTGCTCCTTTCGTGCAGAAGGTCTGATATTTCTTCATCTGAGCTTCCTTCGTCATTGTACACTTTCAAACGTGCTTTAGCAGCATTCATTCTCTTTACTGTTTCTAGCCTTTCAAGCTCTCTTCGCTTTTGCTCTAAGGCCTTCTGTTTCTCAGCATTCTCTGCTTCAAGGATTTCAAGTGCCTTTCTTTCACTTTCCAATTCCTCCATAATCTTCAGAGTTGCTTCAGTAGCCGCAAGCTCTGCAGCTGCTTCTTGCCTCTTTACAGACAACTTACTTGAGCTTCTTGATTGCCTGCTATTCGAACCTTTGGATCTTTGAGAGGCGGCAGAATTGAATGCTGATCCTATATCACTCCAGTGAACCAATCTCTCAGAAAGTTCTTCGTCTTCTTCTGCTGCTAATTTTTCTTGAGCTAGCTTTATCATCTTTTGAGAAACCGCATCACAGGTGTCCACTCTGCGGCGAGTGTCTGCATCAGGAGTTTCATGATTGCGCAGTTCATCATAAACTTGTTTCACTTCTGCCGAGGTATGTTCAACTCGGCCGATAAGCTCTTTAAGTTTTGCACTAACAGGTTCTTCAAGTGCCTTTTTGCCTTGCTTTGCAACAACTTTCCACATTTCATAACTGACTTTGAAGCGAGCTTGAAGCTTGTTCACCTTTTCATCATGTAGTGCTTGGCCCCTTTCAGTGAACTTCTTAACTCTTTGACTTTTCCTCAAACTTCCTTCTTTAGTAGCTTTACTTGTGCATGGTTCTGGCAAACTTTCTTGCTCTGCAAAAGCTTCTTGCTGCTCCACAGCTTCAGTGTCACAGCCTTCTTGCTCCATGTCACAGACAGTCAAAGGTATTGTACTACACTCAAGTCACCTAGGTCAACTTAAATACGTGAATAGTCACCTTATGAAGCACCTAGGACCTTAAATTGCTTTACTTTAAAGAGTCAACTTAAACATATGTCACAAACTCTTAAACCAAAATAGTAAATTGCTCTTCACTTGTAGTAAAACAGAAAATAACCTTCAATGTCAAACAAAATACTATAATGTGACCTTTAAATATCTAATGCAGTCTTAAAATAAGCAAACCCTTATAATCAACTTAAACGTACCTTAATTACAGTTACTTAGCATAAACAACAATAACATGAGCTTAAACTTTTACTCCAAACCACCACACTTCCACTTTCATTGCTTGACAGAGTCCCTTTAAGATGAGCTAAAGAAATCTACTCTCCACATTTAACTTGTATAAACGTGTTACTTCTTTGTAGCTTAACCAAGCTGCACCGCTGGACTCTGGTTGCTTTATGAGATGTCTGTGTGTGTGTTTGAGCGTCTTTGATGCTTGAGAGAGACGCGAGCTTAATCACGTGACCCGGCGCGCTGTCGGCTCGGCTCGGCTCAGCTCCGCTCCCGCTCGGCTCAGCTCCGCTCCCGCTCGGCTCAGCTCCGCTCCCGCTCGGCAGACCTCTTTCTCCTTCTCTCTCCTCCAGCACGAAGCAGGCTGAGTTCTGACTGTTACTCCCCTCGAGTCGTAATAAAGCTCAACTTGTTCCTTGTGTTTTAACTGACATTTATTTCGGACAGGAGGATTCTTCGACATGCCTTAACTTGTAATGATGTCCAACCACAGCCGATACAATGCCGTCAGAACTAAAAAGAAATACAAACTTAAATGAATATTCTTAATAAAGCCCCTAAGCATTATATATGGCGAAACATTCCAACAAAATAATCAATAAAATACACATTACACCTCACACTGCGGTAATTGCACTAGAATATCACGCAACACTAGCATATTTACATACAATGAAAATAAACAAAAGAAAACATTTACCTCATTGGCCTCACTCAAAGGGAATAAAACTTTAATCCTTACATCGTGGGGAGGTCCAAAAAAGGCACTCTTTTATTTATCTTACTATTTACTATCTTACTGTGGACGTGCAAACCTCGTGGCTCGTCTCAATTAGCTTGCTGAGTGTGCCAGCCAAAAATACCCTCTTAGCAACAACAGACGGAACTATAGAAAAGGTTCCTATCTAATTGCACAATTAGTAAAAATAACACATTTAAACATATAAATCCAATGAACAAAACATGAATTACTATTGATTTATTTCTTAATATTTCAACTACTAATTGTTTCAACCTTACATATCTAATAAAATGAACTTAAATGCGAGAGTTGCCTATGATGGCAGCTACACATTGAGTTTTACAACTTGCCTGATAATTCTGCACTCCCTATAAATGACTCAAAGCTAGCTGTTCTGCAGTCAGCTGCGTTTTTACCTGGAGGTTGTTGTTGTCGTAAATAAATGCAGTTCTGCCTGTTTTTACTTAGAGCAAGATTTCGAGCTCTGGAAAGATTCTAATGGAAAATATGTTTTAAAAATGTCCTGTTTTTCTTTTTTATTTATCAGAATCCAGTCAATTAAAACCAATATGACATAAGTGAATGTGTCACGTGCAGAAAGAAACTAAATGTTCAAAGTTTCCATCGTGATTTGAGCTCCAGCTAACAAGTATGTCATTACTGCTTGTGCTCTTAATGATTTTCTCAATTATCCATTCTGCTTGCAAAATGTGAAGAAACAATGAAAAATGGCTATAATAATTTCTCAGAGTCAAGCTGCCATTCGCTGACAAATTGTTTTAGTCCTAGTCATTATGCATAACTCAATTAGCTTCTGACATGTATTTTTATGGCAGGGGACTACAAATGTAGATAAAAACAAGCAGTAATGGCTGAATTATCTACATGTATTAGCACAGGTTGAATTTTTGTTTTAATTATGAATTTGGCTCTCTAAATTCTTAAAAATCGTTTTTTTAGGCAGTCTCAAAGGATGAGGGGAAAATTAAAGCTCCCGTGTTAATGACCTTAAGTATGTATGTATATTTTCTTTATGCCTCTCGAACAGTTATGCTGAACATTTTCTGGCGGTACTGAAAACATTACAGGGAAAAACAGGTTGAATCATGCTGTGCAAACAAAGGATATGTTCTTTGTTTTGCAAATAGAGTCTGAGAACAGAAAATATTTGATGTAGATTTTTTTTTTACTTTAGAGGCTCATTTTACTGAGTGCTTCGTACACAGGTTGCTGTCTGTGTCTGGAACAAGAGAGAGTGAAATTGTGAAAGGGTAAAAGTTCATTCTATACTTCTTTCTTTAATATGCTGCAGTGTTACTATTTTATATCTAAACCAAATTTACAGAGTACACAGTGTATGCTAAGTGTATGCTCTTTGTTAGATTATAATGAAAAAAAACCTTCAATAGCAAACTATATCTAAAATGCAAGCTCATCCTACTACAAGACATCAACCTCTGAATGCGGATCTGAATTGTTTTTTTAGACGAGAGCTGCAGCTGCAGACCAAAAGTAATAGAAAAGGGAAAAAGATCAAACTGTGCTAAATACTGAGTCACTCAGTCTCATTAGCAATGACCCTAAACTGCACAGATACATAATATATAACCCATATCAGAGAAATGTCAACAAAATTTTGCTAGCAGTTTATAAAGTTATAGTTTATATAGTTATAAAGTTATGATTTTGTAAAATTAGACAAACATAGAAAGCTATAGTCTCACAAATTTGCTAGGTACCTGATTTCTTTCTTTTGTTTTCTCATTGTAAATATTTATTTTGCATTTCTTTTTTTAACAAGACATGCATCACTATTAGCACTCGAGCGACAGAGGTCCTTTTCTGAGTGGTGAATTAAAATGTGAAGAATCACCCCAATTACCCCAGCGGTGGCCTTTTAGTGACAGGGCTTCTAATTAGTGCAAGAAGTATCTATCTCTGTGGAGAATAATGAGAAGAGCAAAGAAATGCTGTGAATTGGAAAGTGTGGGTCACTGTGGCTCCGAGGCTCTAAGAGGTTTCCTCATGTATAATTACCATGATACGTTGGTTTAAGCGTGTAGAAAAAATTGGCGTAATTGAGTCGTAGCCCTAAAAGTGGAAATTAAGATACAAATCACTGCTGTAAAATATTTATTTCTTTTTTTGACAGTTCAAGCATAGATGATAACCATTATAAACAGCGCTGGATCTGTTAGAGGCGATGTTCTAATCTCGAATGTCGTCAGGAGACAATGCTTAGAGCATTTCTGCTTTTTCAATAACAGAAAAAGGAGAATATAACTTGAGCTCGTGCTCTCAAATATTTTACTTGTAAATTGCCTTATTTCATAGTAATGTTACCACTCGTTTACCAGAAAATGTGCTCAAGCCCGCAGAATACCACAGCAAATGTAGTCGCACTGCCAGTTCCATTTTTGGCACAGGCTTTTAAAGGGTTTGTGCTCTTAAACAGACTTTAGCTAACAAACATAAAGCAAAATGCAGGCTTCTTTCTTTTCACTAAGTTGCTGTGTGAAATGCACAGACACAATAACAGCAGCACTGACTCACACAGAACCAGCCTAATTCATAGGAGTAATTAAAATTCTGTTTTAGTCTGCATTTCTTTTATTGGTTTGGCTGTCCCAGGTTAATGGTCCTTTGCCTAAATACTTCCTCAGAAGTGTGCTACTGCTACCCATCTGTTCTGCACAGAAATGGAAAGTTAGACAGCTGTGCTTTTATATTTTGACAGGGAATGAGATAGATGAGCCTTTTTTAGTGAAAATGACGCTGTTTCATTTCAATGTAGTTCCAACAAAGAATAACTGTCATCAGCTCTTATTTTCTTTATCTTATTTGTCACAGTCTGAGAGGCTATGTTGGTCTGAGAATTGCCCAGTGCCCTCTGGCTCTACTCCCCCCCCCACACACACACACACACAGGTTTTTTTTAATCAGTGTTAAAATTGACTGTAATAAATGGCAAATAGTATGTGTCTGTGAGTACAATGAACACAGCATCACTCCTTAGTCACCACAGGCTTCTGCGTTTTGCCACAGTGAAGTTAGCTGTCATCAACTGTCATCAGCTGTCTCATTTTTTTTATACAAGCTCACCAGAAATTACAGGCGAGTGGCATTTTTTTTAACCAGTGCTGACAGATTGAAGACAAAGACTGTAGGGAAGCATAGATGTGGCGGGTCTAATATTACTCACAGGTCTTTCAAACTTGCTGCAGTTGTGAATAGAGAAGAAGAACCAGCCGGTGTGATAGGCTGAGGTTTCTTCCAGTCAATCAGTATTCCTCAGAAATGTAAAACTCTGTCAGCGACTATCACCGAGACAAGCTGGTGTTGACACCATCAAGTCTTCTGCACTGATATTGAAGAGACAGGATCCTTAAAGAGACACTTTGTTTATTTTGAGTTCACCGTTAATACCATCGGTTTTTGTAAAACACTCTATATATATATATATATAGACTTTGTATCCAAGAAAGTCCAGTGATTAGAAAATCGACACGCTGTCAAACATGCTGCTGCTTTGCCAAAAGAAAATGTTCAGGAAAATATTGAAAATGCATCCTCTGGCCATTTCATTAGTTACACTGGTGTAATTGGTTATTATTAACCCAAATATTTTATGTGGAAATCAGATGGAAGTAGGGCTGTGCGATATGACCAAAATCTCATATCCCGATATTAAGACATCTATCGTCCGTTAACGATGTAAATCACAAAAATGTAACATTTTCTGTAAATTCTGTGAATCTCGGGCAGCTCGACTTGCGTGAAGTGTTTCCAGCTGGGCGTCGCTTACCTGGAGTCGAGTGTTTTAACCGATGCATGAAACTATACATTTTTAGACATAAGTTGTAACAGCCGCCGTTTTCTTTGCGAGTATTTATTACATGGCGTGCTGCAGGGAAAAGCCTGTTCTAACGTTTGAGTCCAAGGTTTATTTTTAGCACCTGGCGGCTCTTTTTTGCTTCTCATCCGTAAACACTCTGCATCTTTCACGTGATTCAGTTTATTTGGAAAAGTCTCAACAGGATCTTGAGCTTTATTGTGAAAGGTTTATGTGGAACAAGCGGACACGCGGAGGTTTTACCGTCGTTGTTGCTAACGACAACGCATAAAAACAAACACTTGTCTGTCTGTAGTGTGGTTATATTAAATGTAAGAGAAAGAGAGAACTTTAAGAAATTATTATAGCCACTACAGTGACCATCAAAATAATGAAAAAATATTGCCGTAAACAGTTTATTTTGCGACACCACGAAACAAACGATAGCGTAAAATGAAACGATAGACGTTTTTATATCGTCATCCGATATATATCGTTATATCAAACAGCCCTAGATGGAAGTAACTCAGAGCATTTAGCCATTTAGACATGGTCAGGAGGAGTTCCTGCAGTTTAAACAGAGAATCAGAAAGGGTAAGAAAGGTGATTGGTGCCAGACAGGTATTTCAGAAACTGCTGATTTACTGGGTTTACATTGGTCCACATAAAGAGAAAATATCCAGTGAGCAGCATTTCTCTGGTTGAAAATGCTATGTTGATGGCAGAAGTCAGGAGAATGGCCAGACTGCTTCAACCTGACAGGAAGGCAACAGTAACTCAGATAACCATTCATTACATCCAAAATATGCAGGAAAACATCTTGAAGCAGACGGGCAACAGCAGAAGAAGACCACGCCGGGTGTCAGCTATGAACAGGAAACTGTGACAACTATTCACATGAACTCACCTGCATTGAACAAGAGAAGATTGCAGAAACACTGTGTGGTCTGATGAGTCTCAATTTCTCCTATGATGGGGTCAGAATGTGGTGTAAACACAAAAGCATGGACCCATCCTGTCTTCTATCAACAGTGCAATGATGGCGGGGATATTTTCTTGGCACATTTTGGCACTGATACTACCAGTTGAGCTTTGTTTAAATGCTACAGCCTATCTGAGTAGTGTTGCTGACCATGTTGATCTCTTTATGACCGCAGTTTACGTGTCTTCTGATGGCTGCTTCTAGCAGGTTAACTCACCATTTCACAAAGCTTACATCATATCAGATTGGTTTCTTGAAAAGAACAAGGAGTTCACTGTACAGATGCCAGACCAAATAAGGATGTTAATATGGACCACAACCTTAGAGGAATGCTTCCAACACCTTGCTGAATCATTGCCACAAATAATTAAGACAGTTCTGAACGCAAAACGGGGTTCAATGTTATGCTAGCAAGGTGTACCTAATGAAATGGCCGGTGAGCATATACTTTATCAAAATGAGCTGTCAGGGAAAGCTACTGAAGATATTGGTCTATATGTAATGAATCTGGTTTGTGGGTGCTGAGTAGGATCTATGGAAGCCATTCGTCATTTTCCTCTTTCTTAGTGCCTCTTTTTCCTCTTGGCTCACCAAGCTGCTTTACACTGGCACCATATTGACAGTTTGCACAGTGTGGGCAGACTGGATATGGGGTGTACAATTGATTAAATGTTCTATTTGGACACAGACTTTTAGAATAAGATGGATGGCCCTGACAGAAAAGATACAAGGGGGTGAACTGAACTCGATGACATGCATGCTCACAGACACTTACACCTCTATATACAGTGTCTGAAAATAAAGCTAGAATTTCATCTTCAGCCTATCTGTGTTTTTTTCTACTCCACAGATAAACCTGCAGAGGAGAATGAGGGTCACGGGCCTAATTACCCAGGGTGCAAAGCGTATCGGCAGCCCAGAGTACGTCAAGTCTTACAAAGTAGCCTACAGTGATGACGGGAAGACCTGGAGAACATACAAAGTCAAGGGCAAAGATGAGGATATGGTGAGACACTTGTACGGGCACACAGACATAGGTGTACGCATCCATCGTCACCCATTGCTTCTTGTTCTGTGGTAGACAGACGAAATACACACTCATACATGCGCACACATCGACTAGAGACTGTGCACTCAGTCAAGGACAGGGTGGAGGACATGATGAGATGGCTTTTTAATTAGCTAGCGCACACCGGGCCCATCCTGCTGCCCCTTACCCCCCTCCACTTTTATGACTTCTAGATTGAATTTTTATACTATTTGGGGATGAACAGCCACCAAATAGGCCACAGAGCATTCTATCATTCCTGACAGCAAGCCACGACTGTCCTCTCTTTGGCCGAGCTCCGAAACAACCAGACCTCCAAACTTATTATCAGATATGTTGTCAGATTTGTATGCTCTACGTCTGGGCTTTGATATTTTTAATTTAGAGCTCTTTTGTTTTGCTCAGTCAAAGCTAGACACGGCTATGACATGTCTATGTTTGTTTGTACATCTTTCGCTCCAATCATATAGTTTCTGTCAGGCTATCTTCAGCGATTTGGATGAAACACTCCAGAAGGTAACGTGATATAATTGGAGCACTAATTTAAAACACACCACTGTTCTTATGAATTACTGGCTCAAATGGTGCGACAAATTGTCTATTTTTCCCTGTAATTCTAGCTCATTGACCTTGAATGACAGCAATTTGTTGAGCGTGGAGTAGACACTAGAGACAGCGGCGGATAGACTGCCACATTATTGAAAACTGATCTGCTTCACCATCCTCCCCCGCCCCCCATCTGCTGTTATTTCATCCCTTGCAACAGATTTTCAGAGGAAATGTCGATAACAACGCTCCATCAGCCAACTCCTTCACCCCTCCCATTGAAGCCCAGTACGTGCGCATTTACCCCCAAGTCTGCAGGAGGCACTGTACTTTACGCATGGAGCTGCTCGGTTGTGAGCTAACAGGTGAGTGAGCTTTCTTTATCCAACTGAATACACTAATCACCATCATTATCATAAATGCATCATACTGGAATTTGGAAATCCACTCCAGTATGCCTCTTGCACAGTTGTTCCTCTTGTTTTTAAGTAGTGTCAGCACTGAATCCATTTTCAGGAGGCCTGGGGTTAGATGTAAAAAAAAAAAAACAGTTTAGAGCCAATCTGTTTTTGTTGTTGCCAGGCTGTTCTGAACCACTGGGTATGAAGTCAGGCCATATCCAGGACTATCAGGTCACAGCCTCCAGCATCTTCAGGACGCTCAACATGGACATGTTCACTTGGGAGCCTGGGAAAGCCCGTTTAGACAAGCAGGGCAAGGTCAACGCTTGGACAGCTGGTCATAGCGACCAGTCGCAGTGGCTACAGGTGAGATATAATCTGAGCCAAGTCTGTTATCTGTTGCAGCTACTGTAGAGATAAATCAATGTATTAGCAGCAAAATGAACAACAGACACCCCTGTTCTTGCAGATAGCTGGCTTTCATTCTGATGAAGGATTAGCTCTTACCTCCCTGGCATAATAATTGATGGTTGTGCATGGTAATGCATGCCAATGGATTCAATTATATTTCATAGGGAAGGACTTCACTGTTCATGCCAGTTGAGAATTAAATTATCTCTTAAAAAACCACCTTTGTTAGCTGCTTCTCAGTATCCTTCTTGGAAACAGTCAGTAATAGGTTGTAAATTCTGTTTATTTCCATGTCAGTCTTTCTGAATCCAACACCCACACTGCCTCAGTTGGAAGAGTTGCGCCCTGTTATCTCTGGCTGCAGTCCAAGGCTTTCTATCTCTATGAAACCAGCCCATCTATTTGTTTTCATTACAGAAGTGAAGGCTAAACATGTCTCCTGAAAGGGACAAGACACGTCTCTAAGTGAACGTTTACCTCCCAGTCTTTCTGTTTAACAATATGTGAGATTGATGGTGGCTGAGGGAGTTTCAGATAGATATCAATAAGGCTCAGTCAGGCTTAGAATTCCCTTACGTATGGCCTCATATATTGGATTTTTTCTTTTTTTTTGTTTTTCATACAAAAAAGAAAAGTCATAAACGCTTTTTGCTTTTAAAGTGCGAAACCAGATCTTACTTCATGCTGTGAAAGTGATAGCATAGAAGAAAATGTGATGTGGATTATCTCATCGGGGAATTGAAGATCAGTGATTTCTTTGATTTCTTGGCCTTTCTCGCGGACTTGCTGGCACATACCCCCTCCCTATCAGTGACACAGTTAACGCTCTGTAGTCATACCGACTGGTCTGGCTGTTATTAGATTGGTTGGGTTCTGATTCAGACATGTTTTTTTATTACGCTGAAAGCTTTTTTTAGATGGTGACGGCACACAGGGCTGTGTGTCGGTGGAGACAGGTACTTAGGCGGGCTCCATCCATGCTAGGGAGTTTGGCTAAGCAAAATTGATTGCTTTGGGTAAAAGAAAACTTGCAGTCTCATATTACATGCTGTGCTGGCAGGAAAGAGGAGATGCCATACAGATGAAGTGAGAAAATCAATGGCTTCCATTGCCAAGAACCATTTCTGTGCACACGAGCAGATACAAAATCCAGCTTTTAAAAGTCGACATTTAAGAGTTCTGTACTGTAAAGTATGTTGATGAGGCTGTTGGTAATGACTGTTTTGAATATTTAGCGATCATCTTATATGCATTTGTTAAGCTCCTGCTATAATCACTGTCTTCTTTCTACTCGTTGCCATGGCAAATAATTGATTCAGAGTGGCGTTACTGAATGACTTAAAACCTCACAGACTAATGGAATTAATCAACCTTAATGATAAAATAAGTATTCCTATTAATCAAGAAAACTGTTCTTTTGCAGATTGGACACAGTGAAAAACCCTCTTTATGCATCAGGGTACATAATTTAATATAATATGGATTGCTTAATGCAGTGGTTCCCAAACTTTTTTTGCTGGGCCCCCCTTGTTTTACAAGAAAAATGTTTGCGCTCCCCCTTCTCGCGCATGCACGCGCGCACGCACAAACACATCCTCCAACCACACACGCCCATATTTTGCTCCATTGCGGTTTATTTCACACCTCAAACATTTAGTAAACAATTAAGCAAATACAAGTAATCTGCAATAAATTACAGGTAGTAATACAATAAACTACTAACTCTTTTACGCTACGTCCACACCTACACGGGTATTTTTGAAAACGGATCTATTTCATCCACATGTAAACGGCGTTTTGAATCACCGAAAACGTTTTGCGTTTACATGTCAACGAGGAATACAGAGTTCATCACGCAACGTCAAAGGTATGTGCCTTTTTTCACGTCACGCTGTGCGCACGTTTTTGTTTACATGAGATGAATTGCAGAATGGCAGATAGAGACAAAATACTGTTAATCTGACTATCTTCAGGTTTTACACGCTTACATACACACGCAGTTACTGTCCCTCCATTTAGAAAGGCAGAGGCGGCACGGTGTGATTATTTTACATGTAGTTGGGTTTTTTTTCTTGTGTAATAATATTCAACATTGCTATCAATACATTTTTCAAAAAAATGCCTCTCTGTGCAAAATGGGTTTAAAAACATAAAAAACTGTGGGATCCTGTTTGTCCGTGATCTGAACAGCCCGGCGCTGCTCCCGACACAGGGAGAACCTGCAGGGGAGACCTACCTCGGCACTTGTGCAGGTGAAACCAAAGGGAAGATATGCTTCACCATATTTTCTAGTCTTTGGCTTAGAATGAAGTTGGTTTGGAAACATATTCAGCAATGCTTCATCTCCTGCTTTGCATTTCTGTGGGCGCCCCGTGCTAGCAGTGTCCAAGCGTTTTGTTCCCCCCCCCACACACACACACACACACACACACACACACACACACACACACACACACACACACACACACACACACACACTTATGGAAGGTCTGGCTTAATGTATACAACAGAAAAGACATGATGATGCACAGATTTTGTCAGAAGGCCTTTTTTTCTTATCAGAATACCCACACATTTCTAATAGATATTGGCATTCCAGGTCAATCAGCTGTGACAATGGGTAGGAGGGAGGTAACAATAAATGCACATTTGTCAAGCCTGATGTCACCTTGCACTCAGTACAGGAACAGTTTACTATGTTCAGACTGATAAATAATCACCACTCAGTACCCAAAGCTGAGATATCTGTAGCATTACCTCAGCCGTGGCTAAGTAAAACAGTTTTTAGACCAACTATGCCCAAATATGCCAAACCTAACACATTTACATTCAAAGACACAGCGAGTCCTAGAGAAAGTTGCTGGAAAATCACAGCACAAATTACTGTGCTGTTAAACTGTTGTTTGCAATAGAAATGCAGCCATTTAGTTTGAGGACAGCTCAAAGTAAATGTTCAGCAGCTGTAAATGTTTGTAAAGTTAGACCTAATCTATCACTCTACATTAGGGTGGGCGAATCTGAAATTGAATAGATATATTTTACACAAAAATAACTGCTGAAACCTGGAGGGCCACTGATCTAGCGCCTTCTTCCTTATCAAAGTAACACAGGCAATTGTCAAGCCTGTAAGACTTTGTTCTGGAGAGAGCATATCAACCAACCAATGTGGAGCCCTAAATAGTAAGACATTTCCCCACCTAGTAAGCACGTCTATTATCATCATTTGATCTAACTGCACAGTTAACATTCTGAAGTTAGCAACAGCCTTAATATAAAAAATATTAAGGCTATTATATTCCTTTTCATTTTGCGACAGAAAGCTTTTAAGTAAAGAAAAAAAAATCACCAAGAGCTGGACCTTTTGGTCACCTTCCAAGTTGAAGCTATTCTGTTCTGACAGGGGATAAAATTACACACAGGGAGACTAAACCAGAAAATTTCAAGATGTTTTCAAGAGAGGAGCTGAAGCTGTCAGACGAGGCTGCCAAATGTTTCGAGCTGGCATAAGCTGATTAGTTAATTATGCACATTAACATGTCCATGTTGCAGAGAGAACGTGATAGAGAGACAGTTGCTACTTTTCAGTTTCATAACTGTTCTGTTAAAGCAACAAGTGTACTGCAAATTTTCTGACAAGCACTGCTCGGGACTGTGGAGAGTTTTTATGGTGGATTATGATAAAGAAGCCCCAGAGAAACAAGTACACAAGGCTGGAATGAAGTGGGATTGTCTCTTCCCTCATATTTAATTTGTTTGCGGTTAACAAATGACTTGGCAAGAGTTTTGAATTCTCCATTTGTATCTCTGTCATAGGCGGCACTGAGGAGGTTTTACATTTTCTTGCTATTTGTATGTTGGTTATTTGTTGACACTCAGCTGCAGTATTGGTATTGACATGCCTTTGCACTTAGAAGTCACAGAACCTTCAGGAATTTAAACAGGAATGTAAAACTCTTCTACAAAGGAATTGCAACTTTTTCTTAGATTATTCCTAATATTGGGTAACTACATTGCAATGGGCTCAAGTAAATAATCATTAAATGTAACCATACAGTACATTAGTGAAACAAGTGTAAGCATGGCCTTGTGTAGACATAGATAGCACAAAATACATCACTTAGTTTGCAACTTGTTAGATTTATTTGTATCCAGCAAAGGTTACAAAACAAGTTATGAACGCAATTCCGGTCTGTGGTTCATTTGTTATCCCCCGTCTCCATGGTTTTCACACCCAATTATCTCCTTAAAATGATGAATACGTGTGGTGTGCGGCTGTGGCACCCTGATAATCACCTCTGCCTCTGATGATGCAGAGTGAGCGAGGTTTGTGTGAAAACTTTGAAAGAAGTACAGTAACTCTCTTTTTAATAATGGCGCTAATGGTTTACTCGGCAAACAGTGGTTGTTGCTAATATATACACTGTTTCTTTAATGCAGTGGTGTTGTAGCAGCTGTAACATCATATCCTTTTTACACTGATGAGTCACCATGTGCTTGACCAACTACTCCAAAAGCATGGGTCACAGCTCACTGGTAGGCTGTGAAAAAACTGCAGGTGGACCACAAGTAGTTATTTACAATAAATGGAAATCCTTTTCATTTTCCTATTGCTGTAAATTTTAAGAATAAAAATGAAAATAAGATGCAGGTGTAACGCAATCTGTACTTACGCCAAACCTTTAATGCGTGGAAATCAGGACTGTTGACCTTGGGCAGTTCACTAGGTGTCGGTGTCATCAATTTCACCCCGATGTTTAACCCAGAATCACAGTTTCTCTAGAAATAGGTTACAAGAAATCAAATGCGTCCCAAATATCTATATCCCCCGTCCGAGGCTAGTTTCGTAAAGGAGATTGGTAGTAGCTGCTCCACCACAGGAACAATAAGGCTTCCAGCACACAATGGACACCACACTTACTTAACATAAACACATTTATTTGACACAATTTTAAATAATAAACCTTTTTTGTAGTGTCTTTCCACTCAGTGTCACAAGGAAAATAAAATAAATAAATAAAATCAAATATGTATCCTTTAAGGTCCTTTGACCAAATGAAAATCAGATACATGAAGTAATGCTATTAATGGAGATTCAACCTCAACAAAGCTAATCATTGCAAGGTTTTTGTTTTAGTGGAAACAAAAACAAGAAGAAAACATTTTTTCTTTAGTCTTGTGAGCAATCATCAAAAATAAGAAAACCAAAGAAAACCATAGGCCTGTGTCTGATATTATTATTTACATCTAAACCTAGAGTCTAGCATTAGCATTTATGGATTCAAACACAGCATCAGTGCTTCAGAGTTTCTGTGGTTTCTGTAAGTAAATCACACCAATCCATCTGTTTACTCTGTATTAGACAGATTTGCCCAGATATTATCACTGTTTAGTTTGTAACACGGGCTTATTGAATGAAGAGCATTGATGTTGCAGGATCGTAAAAAAAAAAAGAAAGAAAAATGAGCAACCATAAACTAACATGCAGAGCAGAGCACACATAATTAGTGTGAACTATGATAGTGCGGGTTTACTTAGGCAGATGCTGATGAGGTAAATATTGAAAGTGCAGCAGGTGAAGTACTGGGTACTCATGGGGGGGAGAAGTGCCTCTCTGTTGAGCACGTGGGACCGAGGAGAAAACACATTGGGCGATTACAAACAAAGATGGGGTAACAAGTTAAAGAACTGCCAAAGAGAGCTGAGATCAAGGTAGCACTAGTTTACAAGCACACATTTCCTCAATGCCAATATTATGTGCAGAAATCAAGTATCAGTTTAAAAAAAAAGCTATTGCACTCTCATCTTCTCTGTTGATCCTAAGAATTTGGATTGATACTACCAGTACAGGAGGTTTGGGAAGTTGGAAATTATCATAAAGCACTACAGGTATATGACAGAATTGGGTTGCAGCCATTTATTTCTTGACATTGGCTAAATGAGTCTGTGTAGTCAATGCTCACTAAAAATGATGAAGGCCAGCCAGGAGATAGTTTTCCCTCTCCAGCTTTTTGGCTTTGACAAAGTTCCAGTCTGCCACCTTGAAAATAGCGAGACAGTAGGACAGCAGATTGCATCATCAAGTTCTGGTTTATATTTTTTATCTATTACCTTCATTCATGAATCAGTATGAAATAAATACCAGGCTATGTGAACAGTTTGACTCAGTACTTTGTATATGGTTGTTGATAGCAGTAATTGGTGGTTTTGACCATTTCCTTGTTTAAATCACAAGAAATGATCCATGTTGAAAGAGCAGTCCTGACCTAGGAAGAAGAAGACATTACCGGCATGAAAAGAAGCAGGTTAGCTGAGCTTTTTGTCTGAAGTCTTCTCGATTTAAATGAGCATTGCTTTAATTCGTGGACCTTAAAAAGTCATATTGTAGCAGGAGTTAGTGATCCGGTTATACTGCTATGTTTTTTAATGGAAAAAAAAATACTTTTCACTCTATTGAGTACCTCTTTGTGATTTGCATACTTAAGAAACACTTCAAAAGTTTAAAGGATCCCTCAATGTCATGGAGACAATGGCAATACTACCTTAGCATACTTAAGGCATTTCGTACAGTATTAATGGCTTTTAAGCAAGTAAGATTTCCAGAGAGAGAAGCGTAAAAGCCACTAAGCACTGTTCATCTGAGGCAAGTGGATATATTTAATTCATGGTCCAATGCTCTTAATATGAAGCACGTCTGGAATCCAAAGTCTATCAGCACCAAAAAGGAATGGCAGTGGTTATACAGTACCGGAGGAGACTCCCAGCAGGATGAATGTGAGAGATTAGTCTTGTCGTGTTAAGGCTAGGCACAGTACAAGCAGCACTTCAGATAGATACAAGCCAACGTTTAAATGGGATGAACAGTCTGTTGCTCAGCTGTTACTCAGATGTTCTTCTTCTCGCCTTATCCTCATCTTGAGATTCATGAAGCACTCTCGGTTTCGTTAATGTTCTCAGTGTTCAGTCATAGTAACCCTGCTTGCTGTGGGTGGTTGATTATTACAGGGGCGGTGGTGTGGCAGACAGCGTCATTGCTTCACAGCAACGAGGCCCCGGGTTTGCTTATTCTATCCAGGTACTGCAGCTTCTCCCACAGTCCATAGACATGCATGTTGGGTTAACCGGTGACTCTCAATTGGCCATAGATGTGAATGTGAGCGTGAGTGGTTGCCTTTCTGTGTACGCCCTGAGACAGAATGGTGACTTGTTCAAATAGATAGATGGATAGATGATTAAAGGCACTCAGGACACTCAGTAAGCAAATATTTAGATTAAAAAAACATTTTGCTAAAAGCAGTATTCATGATTTTTACCAGAAAGTGTAACTTTTTAATGGGTTGCATTTCCTAACAAACAGTGGTAAATAAGATCAAATAAATGTTGTTATGTTGTCATTTAGCTTGTCTTTATCTCACCCACTCTCACAGACAGGTTAACCTCAGTAAAGGTCAATGTTGCAGTTGGTAATGTTGTATTTATAAACTAAGGAATTAAAATGATATCTCAAAAAAGGCGTGTGATATCCCACCAAAAGAAGGCACTGCACTTACCTGGTTTGACAGCATCAGTGCATCTCAAAAGTCTAAATAAACACACAAACACATCTGCGGATATCCGTTGTTTCATTAGAGTGAATTTTGTAATAGGAGCAGAAAAATTACATTAAAGTCAGTAAATTAATTTCAGATATAGTAGTGAATGATTATAATCCTGCAATTTTTTATTTACTCTTTAAAAGCATTCATCAATTTTTAAACCTCTATGAGTGTAATTTATAGTGCAATTCAAAATGCACTTGTAATAAAGTGCATTAATTAATATACTGTTGAAGAAAATCACCCACAGTGTTCGTTCATAAAGCATTTTACACGTTGACACTTCACACTTTTTCTCATGTGGGTCAAAGACAAGAGCGCACAATAAGTAAATGTGATGCAAGATTGAGTCCTGCACAGTGCCTGTGAGCCTGCATTTGATATAATCAAACCGGGTATTATCATTTCACCAATTTTGCCGAGCGCAGCTTCCTAATCAAATTGCTGCTTCAAATACAGCGCTGCTGACTGCAAACTCTATTTCTTTTAATCAATAGAATTAGCTGGGTGTTTGTCTCATCCATCCACAGAGGAGAATGGCTTTAATTTGTCCCATTGAAACTCTCATCTCTTCTTGAGTGTTTATGCAGCAAAGATGAAGTGTGTCCTTTCTAAAAAAAAAAAAAAAGGAAAGAAAAAAAAGAAAAAAAAAACAGAAAAGCTGCAACTGAGAGAGCAAAGGCATTGTGGCATGAAAGGATTTAAGAGGGATTCTTATTGTCTAGCATGGCAATGATCATGTCTTTATTTCAAGAACAAAAGACCAGCACTTTGTTGCAAATACTTGCATGAGACAGTAAGAACTCACTGGGAACTTTAAAGGGTGAGTCGCTGTCTTCTCTGTCCTTCAAGTATGATCCCCTCTGCAGTGGAAGATTTTTTTTGCAACAAATATTAGGCAGCACAAACGTGGTGTCCTCTTAATCCAGCATTTTTTTTATTACTGTCATATTGATCTGGTTGAAACTAGATAAAGGCACTTGTCCCTGCAGATTGGACTATTCAGCATTCTAATCACATTCTTTATTTTTCCCGGCTGTGCAGCTTTTTATCGTTATTTGTCCTACTGCACTAAATACAAAACCGAATCGATAGGAGCGGCGCCTGTAGCTAAGTTTTCTTTCTGAACTAATTGAAGAAAGCGACTGCTACAGGGAAAACATCTCCGATCGGTTTCTGTTTCAGATGCCGCTGAGAAGCACATAACCATGAACTATGAACAGTGATCTGCCAGGTTGCAGCCACGCTTGTCGATGGGGATTTTATCCAACATAATATTAGCCGATCCTTTTTCTGCGTAAATATTTATTTTGCTTAGTTTTATTTGTTAGTCGTGCTTGCCTAAACTTGGGCTGCGGCACTGCCTGCTGGTTCTGACTTTGAAAGCCATGTTAACAGATGACCGCTGCTCCAAATCCCACTGCCAGCGCTGACGTGCCATCTCAGTTGCAGTAAGGCAAATTGAAATTTGCACCGTGTAGCTACAGGCGGTGCGTGAATGATTTTACAAGTGGGGAAGTTTTTTTGTTTGTTTTTTTTTTTGTTGAATATTAAATGGAATCGCTCTGGGCTCTTATCAGACTTCAGTAGAAAAAGCATGTCAGATGGGACACATCTGCTACTGCATATGTAACTGCTGGCTACCCAACTATAATATAATCTGAATAGACATAAAAAGTAACTGTTGATTCAAAAATAAAACATTTTTCTCACATATGTTGCGAATTCTGGGCAGCACGGTGGCACGGTGGTTAGCACTGTTGCCTCACAGCAAGAAGGTCTTGAGTTCACCATCAGGCCGGGGTCTTTCTGTGTGGAGTTTGCATGTTCTCCCCTTGTTTGCGTGGGTTCTCTCCGGGTACTCTGGCTTCCTCCCACTGTCCAAAGACATGCAGCTTGTGGGGATAGGTTAATTGGATAATCCAAATTGCCACTAGGTGTGAATGGTTGTCTGTCCCTATGTGTTAGTCTTGCGACAGACTGGCGACCTGTCCAGGGTGTACCCCGCCTTTCGCCCTATGACAGCTGGGATAGGCTCCAGCGCCCCCCGCGACCCTGAAAAGGATAAGCGGAAGCAAATGGATGGATAGATGTTGCGAATTCTATTATTTTGACACCATTATCCATGAACTCAAAAACAATTTGCACACTAGCCGAAAACATGCCCGATGTAAATTCAGTGGAAGCGTTATCGTCCGAGCCTCACTTCCACCCTGTCCAATACGACTCTTTCTTGGCTCTATTTTATTCAGATTCCCTGCAGCTAGTGTGCTGATTCAATTAGCTTCCAAATAAAGTTATAGAAGGAATGGTAAATCCATCTGCTTCTCTGTTTCATTTGGTTGTGTTCTTTTTAGCGTTTCCTCCCTCCCACCACATCCTTAAATGTCCAGGTCTAAAATCTGTGTAAAATAACTCATTTGTTCTTATTATCAAAGGAAGCCATCTTATCCTTCAGCACCACATCCTCTCTCTCTTTCTTCCTCTGTTTCTCTCATTCCTTCTGACCTAACGCAGGATGCATTTGTCTGTTTTATCCCGGGATGATTGATTCATGAGTCGGCAGCAGAGCATGCCGTGGTTCTGCAGGAATTGTCAGAAGTGAAGGTGCCAGATCTTAAATCGGTGCAGCAGAGTTTCGCTGTGTTTTGCATGTGTATCTTGTGGTTTCATCGTGTTTGGAAGCCATCTCTTGGCACACAGGGGCATCCGCTACTCACATCTGTACACTTAAATCAGACATGATATCCACTCAGGAGAGTATGGACTGGATTTAAGGAGGACTGCTACATGCTAGAGTATCATGATAAATTTAGAATAGTCTGAAGCCAAGCTGTGGCTGTGTAGATATGATACTGCAGTATGCACTTATGTCCATAAATGTGTTTTTTAATTTCATCACTTCCTCTTTTTATTGCTTACGATGTCCTCCTTCTCTTCCATTTTGTGCACTGTGTGTTTATATATGTCCATATGTGTGAGAATTTGATATGAATATTTCATATACCGTGTGAGAAGGAGGAGAAGGAAGCGGGGAAAGTGGTATGATGAGATATAAGTGCAGCACTCGGAGTAAACATTTATTTTTTAAACTGCAACCTCGTTTGCACTACCTCCAGAAAGAGTAATCAGCGATAAAATGGAAAACCTTTCTTTAGGTTATTAAATCATTTTACATTTTTTACGCCTGCTTAATATTTCAACAGTAAGGAGTTCTCTTCCCACCAGAGTGAGTTACAGATTTGAGTTCGGTCAAGATCACACAAGGAGACAGAATGCTTTAGATTTTTCGCTGTGAGTAAGTGTCCATCAGATGTCTAGCCACAGTGAGCATTAAACAGAGTGTGAAATTCCCCAAGTCCCTTACTAGTGCACCATCAAGACCATTTTTTACGCGTGTGGATCCAACTCCCACACTTCACTCATTCTGACATGGGAAGCATCTGGCTACAGATGATGTTCTCCGTGCCGTAATAGCTCTAAATGATCCAGATGACCATGGTTGATTTCTTTCCTTTTGCCATGACCAATTCCCTGCATCGGTGCAACCATTTAGACTTAACTTGACATGCTGAAGTGAGGCTCCATCTGTTTTATGGCTACAGTATGTGCTCCAAGTTTTCTGAAAGAGGCCTTTTCAGATAGCAGTGCTTGTGCTCTAAGCCGGTTGCTTTGATTAAAGTCTGACTTTGCTTTAGAGCAAAGAATGGAAATTAAATAATCATTTAATAATCTGAATATGCACTTTCTCCTTTAAAGCATGGAGCTGTGCTTTGAAGTTGTGGATTGGATGAATGAGGTCTAAAAAAAGCTGACCTTGCAGGTTTTTTTGTTTCAAGCTGTGACTGTAAGGCGGATGGTCATATTTCACTACTAATTTATCAAATAGTTTTTACTCCGTAAAACGATGCGATATTGCCATCACCCTGCCAGGCAGGCGGGCAACATGAACACCCAAGTTTGTGAATGCAATAACTCAAGAACGAGTAAGACTTTTAAGTTGATACCATAGGTGTAGCTACTAAAAATCTCGGAAGAGTTAGAATCTGTCTTAGTCACTGAGTTAGAATCTCAGTGACCTTAACCTCAAGGTTGAGGTCAAAGGTCAGATTTTCTCAAATCTTGTAGATGCAGTTACTCGAGAAGAAAGTCACTTAGCATTTTGAAATTAGTAATGTAAGTGTATCTACCAGGAAGCTGAGGGGTAAAGATGACAAGTAATATGAAGAAATGAGAAGTGTCTCTTCTTTACTTTTGAACTGTTCATTTATCTCCTGTTAGAAATTCTGATGCTGAAATATCAGCAAACAGCTTATTTTCGCCAGTACATCCACCCTACCGATATACTGGTCTTGCGCTCTGATTTATTATGTATCTAATATGGATACATTTATGGATAAAACTTCTCATGCTGCCATTCTGTCAGGTTTGGCTGATAGAGTCCAAGTCCACATTTGGAGGTTCAATTGAGGGTAAAGGTTGAAGTTTGACAGCCAGAACTTGTCATGTCTGGGAGATTTCTAATTCGCCTTTTGTTTTCATCTATTTTTTTTCTTTTTGCTACCAAAAATTGCTTATTGAACTTTGGGAAAATACCAGGGAAAAAACACAAGGACCCCTACTCCCTGAATGTGAAATGCCAGCGATGTTTGGCACCGTAGCAATTAAAATAGACTTAAATTAACACGATCGAGGCTTACCAGACATGCTGAAATGCTAACTTTAGCAACATTAGCATTCACCGGATAAATGGAAATGATACTGCTGGTGTCGCTAGATAAGATGTACAAACAAAATTATTTATTTTTAGCAACAAAGAATTTAAATTCAGTTACATGCAGCATTGCTTCATTCGAGAGCGCTGCCAGGAAGATGAGAGAGAAAGGAGTGAGAAGAGTGCAGGGGAGGATGTTTAATGCATGCAATGTTCATGGCATGTATAACTGTTTGCCTTTCAAATTTGTGTGTTTGCAATTCACTGTGAGTTACTGCTTCCCTCTCATTTTGGCTGTAAGATGTGCTTTGACCAGCCAACCAGCTGACTCGCTGCGACAAAGACACACGGCACATGAAGATTTTTCTTTCAGGCGACTGCATTTGATTCTTATTTTGACATTTAGGACTTTTGAAATCAGTATAGTCCAGTCAAATTAAAAAAGAAAAAATGTTTACGCCCAAGTGTGAACGGTCACAGCCACACTGACCAGCCTGTTATGCTTTCCCTCTGTGAGTTTGACTTTTGTATGCTAAATGCTCCAGGGCAGCTTCAAACTGCCTGCAAACCTTCCTTTCAGTGTGTGAGAACTCAGCAGCCATTTATACCTTCTGACATCCCACCACCCCGGTCACAAAAGGTGTAAGAAAGGAGGATCCACTATCTGTGAGTGTGTGTGTGCACGAGCCATACTGAAATTTGTAGGAGTACGCACATCTCGGTCTGCGTGCTAATGCAGGGAGCTTGTTAGCTTGTAGACTTGATTCTATATAATTCTATATAACATGGCTGCGTAAGACAGATGGTAACCGAAACACAAAAAGTGATCATTTGTACTGCACTGTGGAGTAGAAAACAACATCACAAGGAAAAAGTGAAGTTGATTGAGCGCTGGTGCGTGGGTTTGTGCGCATCCACGAGGAGGAACGAGAAGAGAATGAGTCATAATTCACTCGTGGAGCAGGAGACCTCCTTAGGTAACATAAACAGAGGTGTAACATTAGGTGAGTTATTGTTCCCTTAAATTATATAATACAACAATATAATCTGAGCTGATTAGAGTTAGTGACAACAGTATTTTATCAAACAAATCACCTAACAATGAAGTGTACATTTATGGACAAGCTAACACTTCCCCAGATATATACTGTGTATTTGTCACCCAAGCCAGTCACTAATCCTGCGTGAGCGTGTGTCATGCATTTCTGTTTTATTTACAATAAAACTTTTTCTCATGTTGGTTTTATATGCTGACATTTTTACAATAATAAACAAATATATCTGATATATGATATTCACATTTCAGAAATTTAAAGGTGATTTGTAAAGCCGTAAATATGTTGCAATTTATTTTTTTTATGCTATCATTTTCACTTTCATGGTACTGGGACAATGTGCTGTCATACAGAGAAAAGAAAAAAAACTTCGTCAGCTCAGCGAGACTCAGACCAGTGGTTCATTTTATGAAATAGGCTTAGCCAGCTCACCTCTGTGTGCAGTGGCACATCTTTAAGCTTAGAAAGGTATCATAACACAAACAGGCTCATTTTTGCTCTCAGTAAAGAGGTGCTGTACTCACTGAACCATCTGTCTGGAAATTGTCTGCCTGCAGTCTCATCCCTCATCCCTCATTTTTTTTTTGTTTTTTTTTTTGTAATTTCATGTGTGCTTTTTGGATTAAAGATCTTTTTTGGAGACAGGTGGTTTGAACCAGTATATAAAAGTGTTTGCCATTTGGCATGTTATGCTGTTTTCAGACGGTATTACATGTCACCAGCTGCCTCTCTGATAACTCATACATAACTCAAAGCAAATGGGCCATTTCTCTGTGTAATGGCTCCCTTATTTGACTTCGCATCAGCAAACAGCAGGAACAGTCTACAAACATCCACAGTGGTTCAACTGTCTGCTGTGATTACTCAGTCCAATGTATATCAGTCCACAAAAAGGTACACTGTGACATTAGGTGGCTTTGTTTGGATTGAATTCTTACAAAAATACATCAAACATCCAGTGGTAAAAACTGTACAATTGCAGATGACTGACGAGTGTAATTGTCAGATTTGTAAGGCGTCTTTTATGTTTTTTACAGTATTGTGTATATAATCTTATTCTTTCGACTGCCTCTTTCTCTAGCATCCTCCTCTGTCACACCAACCCTCTGCATGTCCTCCTTCTCTACATGAACCACCTCTGAGGTCTTCCTCTTTTCCTCCTTTTCCACAGTTAAGCAGCATTATTGAAGAATGTGACAAATAGTTTAAAATACCTTTGTTATTAGTTTTTGACATTTTCCATTAAACGGTTCTCAAATTTAACTTAATATCTCAGTGTTTCGTGGTTTTAAACTACTCAGTCAGTTTTTTCCCCTTGTGACTAAGAAATTAGTCACCAGGAACATCCCTACTCCCAACTAAAATCTTAACACCACCAGCTCTGTCTCCTGTATTTTAATAATTCGATTTTAGCATTAAAAATCTCTTTTCGATTTCAGCGCTTGCACATACTGGTGGATTAACCATTACAAAAACATGAAAAAAGGGTTTTGATAATTGCCAATACTCGTAATTCAGGGTAGCTGTGACATAAATCGTACATTGGATGGTGGTCTTTCTTTCTTAAAGGTGAGATTAAAATCAAACAACACACGCCTAAAACAGTGATAACAAATTCAATTTAATGCTAAGTTTCATTAGCAATGAGAGCCATTAACATTACCAATTAACATATGCAGGACTGACTGCCCCAGTGCAATTTTGACTGTTATTATGCCTGTAATACGTGAAACAGATTTTAATTTGTTCTTAATTGCATCACACGTGCATTTTTCTCTGACTGCTGAACTTGACACAATTCAACTTGATTTTTTCTCAGCACTGCCCTGGTCTCCTTACCAGGCCATGTGCTATTTTATCATGCTACCAACTGAGTTGTAGTAATATGACAAGATGTTCACGTTCAGCGTGATCACATGAAGCATACAGTGCATTGTTTAAGTTTTCATGAGTAAGTAAACAAACCTCCTACAGGTATGTGGAAACTTCCTGTAGACAGAAAAGCACTTTTTAATGTTCTTGTTGCATCTTTAAGCTTTAATGATAGCTGCCCTGTTGTGGGGTTCATGGGCCGTAGCACTATCCGCCTCATGACTGTGAGTTGAATTCTGAATTCTGCCCTCTAAATATACAGTATACACAAAGACACAACACCTCCCTTAGGCTGCAAAGATTAAACGAGTCTTCGCTGCATACAGTTAAATCAGCACAGCTGGACGAAGACTGTTAGCAGGTTGCTGTATATGTGCACGTACTGTATTCATAATATAGAAAAGCGGGACGTATTCGGCTCCTTATTAAGCTTTCCTCTCGCTGCATTAATCTTCTTTATCCTGCAGTGGCAAAACCATTTCAATACAAACAGGACATTTAAATACCAACTCATAATGAGTGGGAGAGATAAGTGTTTCTCTGACAGAAGTGTACAAACATTTCCACTTTGCACAAAGCCATCAAAGACAAAGTACAAATAAGTAACTGACCCTGTCAGTTACTCCCTATTGCCTCTGCGGCTCATGGTTCTGGTAATACTTAGATATGAGATGAATCTAATTTTGTAATCTCAGACTCAGAAAGCCAAATCCTAAAATAGATTCTCGCGTTTCACTTCTCTGTAAATTGTATGCCACAAGCATTCAGAGATTGCTACAAAGACTTCACACGCTCCTAGTTTGTCTGGGTTAAAAGCTTGTGGAGGAGAGAACGGGGTTGAGAGCGTGATGGAGGAAAGAACAGAAGGTGGGGGCTGGAGGAGAGGCCGTGCTTTAACAAGCTTATCTCGCTCCCTAATGCAGTTTGGGCCATCAAAGCGTTGAGAGGCAGGGACGCTAGGGGCGGCTGTATTTTTTGACCGCTACCTGTGACAGCAATTACTGGTTCCCCTTTAAGCATGCCTTTGTTTGGTGGCAGACTTGAATGCTCGGGTAGAACAAGATTACCTCAATGTTTTGCAACTGCAGCATAATCAAAGCCTCACAATGCCATGCCCCTCTGAATCAACCGAGCTAGGTCTGCCACCATTTCTTTCTGGACCCTTTATTCAGGAGGTGGCTTGACATTATTTTCATTATAACAGTGTTGGGTGTTTTTTTTTAAAGGTATACATCACAGGCAAATATTCCACAACACTTCCGCAGCTTCTCTTAGAAACAGCAATGAGAACTGTGGTGCATAAAAAAAACGGAGGTGTTAACAAAATTCATTTAGAAGTGGAATTTAATGAATAGAGCTTTCACGACAATTAGATAATGCATCCATAGCACGCTACTGTATTCGCTAGTTGCATACCTGTGCTTCAGGTATTCAGTGAAATAAATGTCCCACTCCCAAACCTTTGTTCTGCTTTCAGTAGCTTATCATCTCACATATGTTGGCCGAGTTAATCCCTTTAGAGATAGTGTGGCCTTACCTTGGACCTTCGGTGCCATAAAAAACTATTTGCCCCCTTCCTGATTTTTTTGTTTTTTTACATATTTGTTACACTTAAATGTTTCAGATCGTCAAACAAATGTGAATATTGGACAAAGATAACCAGAGTAAATACAAGGTTCAGGTTTTAAGTGATGATTTCATTTGCAAAGGGAAAACATTATTGTTATGGCCCGTCTAGGGTTAGCCAGACCACAACATAAGGGTGATCCATCCTCGTCAGATCTCAAGCAGCCACAACTATTAGTTTAACTTTAGTAATTAAAATTTGTTTGGAGATTAAAACAAATGAAACAAAAAACTGAGAAACAGGGAAGGAGACAAAAACTTCTTCACTGTAATCCAAACCTGTGTCTGCTTATGTAGCATAGCACACAGCACAGTGTCATCATTTAAAGCCTCTGTAATACCCAGTACTAAGATTTGCTGTCATCTCATTTGCATTAACGCTAAGACAAAACTGTCAGGGTTTGGGGTTTAATTGTAATTTTGATTTTGTAAGATCACTTCCCTGCTCTTTCTTTAGAGCTAATTTTCCCCCCTCTGCGTATTCATGTCATTTCTTTCAGTTTTATTTTACCAAACTTTCTTTTTGTCTGTTGTTTGGGGGTTTTTTTTCCCCTTCATTTGCATCTTGCTTACCTGATAGTTTTCTGTGCATTTACAGTCCAGTCCCTTGTTGGTTGTGTCAGCCTTTGTGTGTAATCCTAAACTGCATTCCTCTATTTTGATACTAGTGGTTTTTTATTGTGTTCCTTGCAAATTTAGCTTTCGGTTTACTTGTTTTCTTTGAACTTTGTTGAACAACCTTCCGGAATTTTATTTATTCCTTTGGCTTGTCATTAAGGCTTAGGTTTTGCAAACTACCTGTCAGCCTCCGGTGTCCTGCATTTGTGTGTGTTTGCATGTGTGTGTGTGTGAGAGAGAGGGTTTTTTTTTTCTAACTCGTCACAACAGATAATGCAGTCAACTGGAAAGTGTTTTGTGATGTGCCAAGCTGCACTGCAGGGTTCTGCAACGTGTCAAAACCAGGAGACGGAGTGAAACTAAACCATACCTCATGCGCTAGTTTGTTTGCTTATTTGTTTAATCTATGAGGGGGGCATTTTTTTTTTTTTTATCAGAACAGTGTGACACAGTATAAGTTGGCCTGTGACCAGGCCAATTAGTGTGATGCATGGTTGTCTTGGTGTTGTGTACAGCATATTCAGCAAAAGAAACAACTCTGCATACTTACATTTCTCTCATGCGCTCGCTGCGCCTCTAAATTTTGCAGCTATCTATGGCACAGCAAAATGTCAAGTTGAACCCGGTATTTCATCCTCTATTCATAGCAAATTGGTGCCACGTTGATGTATGTGCTAAGTAGAACAGCTTTACTGTTAAATTTGAGCTATTTTGTGTAAAGGGGGTACCAGCCTAAAGCAGCTTCTTTGATATCACCTACGCAGTGTTGTTATTATGTTAGTTTGCTGTTTATCTAATATAAAATGTCCTCGTTTAAAAATGGAAGATGGAAAAACAAAATTTCCTTTTTATAAAAAAAAAAAAATGTGTGAATTGCATGTTAAATAACAAGAACAATAAACTTTTTTCTGTTGTTCTACAGAGTTTTCAGGTTTTCATTGTGTTAAAGGGGTCTCACATTACACACCCACTGATTCCTGAGAAAAAACAAACTATTTATTTAGTAATACTGCACTTAAACCTTAAAGTTATGCATGGCTTTGCTGAGGACTAGATTAAAAATTACTTTCAATCCCTTTCACTTAATGAATGCAATATTTATTTAACATAATTATCATGGTGGTAAAATCTCGCCCCAAAAAGCTTGATTATCATCTCCTTGGTTCAAAGTGTAGCCTGTATCCTGAAATTCTTCTTAACTTCATTTTTTGTTTCAGACCAACAGTGTTATGTACTTTTGAATATAATAAAGCATAATTGAACATTAAAAAGCCTATAAATGTAACAGTTTGTGTATTTACTGCCTGGAACCCTTGCGCAGTAAATTGTTTGCAACAAATGAGAACCTATTAAAAATTAACCCAAATGGAGCAGTGTGGGTCTCAGAAGCTGCTGCAGCATGCAATTTCTGTTTTGCTGAGGCGAGATTGTGGACTTAGCCTTGTTGTTCAATATTCTGTGAATAATTGAAACTGACTTGACTGGCGCCCGGTGTCTTTATTCAGTAAATCCTCAGATAAAATCGAAAGGAAAAATGCTGACTTAATCCTGAAAACTTAGCATATCTGACACTTTCCTACCTGAGTTTGTTGAGCAATCGAATTTATCATTCTGGTTTTGCCTCTCCTTCTCTCTGCTCCCATCCCTCCTTGGGCTTTGCTCCTCTCAGGTGGACTTGCTTGTGCCAACCAAGGTGACAGGTATCATCACCCAGGGAGCGAAAGACTTCGGCCATGTCCAGTTTGTTGGCTCATATAAAGTCGCTTTCAGTAATGATGGAGAGCAGTGGAATGTATATCAAGATGAGAAGCAGGGCAAGGACAAGGTAAGTTGCTTTTACACTACATATTGATTTGATTGGTTTTTATTTTATTTTATTTGAACGAAGGGTCTCACTCAGCCAAATAAACCTGAAGCAGACAAAAACGTAGCAAATATCAAAAAGATGTGTAAATGTGTTATAAGGTGTTAAATTGTGAAAATGTTCATCTTGGAAGCTGTCTGTTTCTCCTTTCCATTTCCTCTTAGCATCTTCTTATCAGCGTCTCAAACTGAGCTGTCCTGGTCTGTCCTGGTCTGTCCTATTGCCTTTCTCTGGTTTGAGATCAGATAAGACCACCCTGTCAACCTGGCCAGGCCGGTGCTATGCTGAAAATCTTGTTTACGGTCCTTCAGCAGAGTACAAATGTCCATTCCAATCGCCCACAACAACAGAGACAGTGCAGAGCTGCAGCGGGCTCTTTGTTGATATCAGGGAACCTGCAGACACAGGCTAACAGCTAAAGCTGGAGCGTCTTGTCTTTCAGATACTGATTGCAAGACAATCTGTGTTTACTTTTCGATCTTGCTGTGCTATTGAACGATAAGGCCTACCTCTTCATTCTGATTCATCCAATGCTGATGTGTCGAATTCAAGAAGCCAAATACGCTTAGCATGAAACAGCTTTGGGATAATATACTGTATACTTTGTTTATTCTCCAGTCTAACTTAAATCCATTTAGGCTTTGTAGATGATTTCAAAATATTTAACATTTTAAAATAGTTACAATAGTTAAATTAGTTTTCAACTGGAGATGACATTTGTATTAATAAATAACTGACTCATAACTATTAATGAAACAAAGTCCAGCTGTTAAAATTTGTGAATTTGGTTTTGTCAGAACAGCCCTACCTTAGTTCTTATGTTTATGCATATTTATCACACATTTCACATCATCGAACTAATTTTGATATTAGACAAAGATAACTGGAGTAAATGCAAAATGCAGATTTTAAATGATGATTTCATTTATAAAGGAGAAACCACTCTGCCTCTATGCAAGCAAGTAATTGTCCCTCTTTGATAAATCATGAATTAACTGTGATTAACCATGTTTTTGCTTAGCTAAGTTCCATGTCATTAACCACACCCAGGCCTGAAAAAGAAACATATCATGCTATGATCTAAAGAAACAGCTGAGAAATAAATTCACTGACATCTATCAGTCTGCAAATGGTTACAAAGCAATTTCGGAGACTTTGGGACTCCAGCGAACCACAGTGAGAGTCATTATCCAAAAATGGAGAAAAGTTAAAACAGTGGTGAACCTTCCGAGGAGTGGCCGGCCTACCAAAATTACTCCAAGAGCGCATCGATGACTCATCCAGGAGGTCACAAAAGAACCCAGAACAACATCTAAAGAACTGCAAGCTTCACTTGTCTCAGTTAAGGTCAACGTTCATGATTCAACAGTGAGAAAAAGACTGGGCAAAAATGGCATCCATGGGAGAGTTTAAAGAGAAAACCACTGCTGACTTAAAATAACGCAAATGCTCATCTCACATTTACCAAAAACATCTTTGATCTAAAAACATATGGGGAATGATTCTGTGGATTGATGAGACAAAAGCTAAACTTTTTGGAAGCTTTGAGTTTTGTTGCATCTGGTGTAAAACTAACGCAGCATTTTATAAAAAGAACATCATAGTCTGATGGTCTGAGGCTGCTTAATCCAATTGAGATGTTTCTGTATGACATTAAACAGGCCATTCATGCAGGAAAGCCCTCCAGTGTGGTTGAATTAAAACAATTCTGCAAAGAAGAGTGGGCCATAATTCCTCCACAGTGATGGGAAAGACTCATTGCCAGTTATCACAAATGCTTGATTGTAGCTCTTGCTTCCAAGGGTTGACACAGCCAGTTGTTAGGTTCAGTGGCCAACAGCTTTTTTTTTACAACGGGCTAAGGCTAATTTTTTTCCTGTAAATTAATGAACTAATCTTTAAACTGCATTTTGTATTTAGCCACATTGTCTTTGTCTAGTATCTAAATTAGTTTGACGATGCAAAACATCATCACTCATCATCATCACATCTGTTTGAATCATTCTGTTTTAGCTCATTTATTGGTCACCTCCCAAAAAGTCCATCCTCCTCTGATTGGTCAGTGGGCATGAAGAAAGTCAGACACATAGACAGTATAAAAGATGGAGCTGGTTTCCAGATCTGAACAAATGAAGCTAATGCATAACTGCCCTTAAACCTGCAGTTTTTTGTAACGGCCACCAGGAGGCGAGAGCTGTCCTCTGCAGGAGCTGTTGACATTTTGCTAATGGGTTTATAGTCAAAGTCATTTCAGGTTATACTGCATAATTATAAAGCATTAAGTCTATTTATTACATTTTGGTGTCAAAAAGGAAGATTTTTCGAGATGTGATCACTGGATACTGAAATGTGCTTTAGCAAGTCAGTTTGAAAATACCAAAACGGCTTGAAACAGCTTATCTTTTGTGCTGTCTATGGTCAGGCAGCTTTGGTGAAGTGCTTCACCACCTTAACTCAGGTTAGTTTCTGCTAACAGAAAACAAGTCGTTTTAAGTGTAAATCACGGCACATTATGTAAATGATTGTTTTGTCAGCACAGAGCAGAGGTTGAAAAATATGCCAAGCGGCAGGTTTCCAGTAGTCTTAATGTGTTACGCTGTATGTCTCTATTTTATGCTCTGTTTATTGTCTGACAACAGAAACAGAAAACTGGGAATATTTTCAATGGAAAGTCATCTCTATTAGAGTGGCTAGTACATAGCTTTGTGCCATTCTACCATTAAACACATGGTGATTGCCTTGTTATTGCTGCAACATTGCCATCAGAAGTAAAACAGCTCAGAAGCTGTGAGAGCATGAAGACTCTTGTGTTCACCGTTGCAACCAGCAGCAGAACATTTGGTGTGCTTTGTTCATAGCTGAGATATTTTCGAGTAAGAATTAGCAGAAGGTACTCTAGCGAGGAATTGATAGTGGACTGCATGGCATCTGGCTGCATGTGGATTTAGTTGAAGCACTTGTTTGAGAATGTACCAAAGGAACTAGGTAAGTAGCCATTATGCCATTGTGTTACTTAATGATGAAGAGAAGTACCATGTTTCCTGGGAGAGAACAGCATGGAATTCTTTACATGAATAAAGAAAGTATAACAGACAAATAAAACCTCACAAGGCATAATTTGAGCACTTTAATATCTGAAGGCAGACTGGAATTTTTGGATTCAGAATCTGTATTCCAGTATATACATCTATAAGTGATTTTTTTAAACCAATAGTACAATAAGACGACACTGAGTTTAACATCCTTTAGTTACTAGTTTTCTGTCATGCTTTGTATCATAGCCCAGCTGTGGGTCATACTCTGTAGTTTGTGCACAGATATTTTCAGGCTTTCTTAGATAAACTGTTTCTGAGCAGTTTGAAGAGGTTACCGGTGCCCGTAGCAGGCATTAAGTTGAGGCAGTGTCCTGTCTTTTTTCTTTTTCTTTTTTGTCAACATATTTTTGAAACACCTTGAGAATTTTATTTTGAATTTGGCACTACTGCTCACTTGCAGCATCAGCAGGTCAAAGATCCCCTCTGTGTAACATTCAATAAAAAAAATTGTGTAACTGTGCTACTGGGTTGAAGATGTTTGTGAAGCATTGAAGAATTATAACTTCCTGCTTCTTTTCAGCAAGATCCATATTTGAAACATTAGCGTCTATCAACACGTTGTCTTTCCAAATCAAAATAATTGGCCAAACCGAGAAGATGAAGAATTTAACTTGTTTTTCCTCTCTGAAACTACACACTATTACAGTACATACACAGCAAAACATAACCTCAAATGAGGAATCACTCCCATCACTGAGCAAAATGGAAACACTGATTTAAACTGCAGTGTGACCCACTGATGGAGGCATGCAACCACGAGGGGAGTTGCAGTCTTAGAAAAGAGCTTCCATTTTTGTTTGTCTCTGATACACGATAGATCAAAGCAGCGCTTCGTTGACACCAACAGCTGCTCTCAGTTTATCCCCTTATCTTTGCTGGGGATCCAGTGAAGTAGCAGATCCCTGGAAATAATTTTCCATTTCTACAGGTCATATTCTTTGCTTGAGGAGTTTGTAACACCCGTGGTGATCTTTGGCTGAGGGCCAGGCATGCTCACCATGATTTATACTCAGACAATTTCAATACCTTGGAATGAATGTTTTCTAAGCGTCATCTGAGTTAGAACGTGAAAGAAGGAAAAATACTGGTTGTATCTCAAGAGAATGATACATTTATTTTTAAGTCTAGTTTCAGCTCCACATTTTTTTGTTCTCTCCTGTGTTGTTATTGCTGTATAATTCAGAGAAGAGCTAAGACTATACCGTCACTCCGAGCATGTGTGCTCTGTATTAGAGGGCGGGCGTGTTTTGCAAGACTTCAGCAAATGTCAATCAGTTTGTCCCTTGCTGGAGCCAAGTGGCTGTTCAGATGTATGATTCTTCAAGGTGTTTTCCCCCTTCAGTCAGCCGAAGCAGCCATTAATGCTAGAGGACACATTTGGCTGTTAGACTCCCGAGGCTCCTCCTGCCACACCACAATGCTTGACTTGGCAGGGATATACTGTGAAAGTTTGTGTGTGTGTATGTCCGTGTGTGTGTTTGCCTATTTCCAACACAGTGGTAGAGGCTTGTAAGTATTCTTCTCAGCTCCCCCCTCCAGCTCCTGTGTGGCAGAGGCTGCAGGCAGTTAGATCTAGATTGAGAGAGGAGACTCTGTCAGAATACAGATGTTGTCAAAGCAGGGCCCAGCGGTGCACGCACAACAGTATCCCTCTACAAAATCTATAGAGTGCCCTGTTTGCCTTTTCTTTGTACACCAATCCCACATACTGCTGTACTGCACTTGTAACTGAGACAAGTAAGAGCAAAGTCCATTGTTTAAACATAATTACACTGAGACACATCCATAATCCTACATATCGGCTAAGCTGGATTCCCTTTCCGCACGTGGGTCACTATGTTACCTTGTCCTGCACCACCGCTCTTGCATTGGTGTCAGTATTGAAACAGTCCGTCGATGGGTTCAATCAAGCACAAAAGTAATTGATTTATGTTTAATAGTGTTTTACTCAGGTGACCTGGGTTAATTAGTCATCAGAGCCTTCAATTCCATTCAGGTCAGAGGGTAACTGAATACTAGATGGGTTTGAATACCGACATACCTAAAATGAACCCATGGTAGTAGTATTTAGTAGCTGCGGTCCACTGTGCACCTCAGGATTACAAAAACACATAACTAGGTAACGTATTGCTGACCCCCTCAAAGACTGGTCTCGATGTGCGTTTCAGTTTGATGCAGCGTGACTGCCTCTTTCGCACCTCGCATGATGCTTTTGACCTTTCACTGAAGACGTATGTGAGTTTTCCTGGTATTACCGCAGGCGGCTCTGGGCAACAAGGGGTTAGAGAGCAAAGAGATCTGAGCGACCTGATTCCTTGACCTGTGCAGCAGGTTTAAATAATGTAGTATGGGCTGAGTTGCAGCTCTAGAGTCGCATAGGGCCTCACCTCATAATGCTCCTGACTGTCAGGAAAATCAATAGTTCGGAGCAGTTGTGGCTGCTGTGTCACTCCGAATGCACACATAGTGACATGTGCTCTTTGTCATTATGCCTTCATTGCTGCATAATCTCTTTGTTTAGTGTGAAGGTAGAGGCAACTAGCTTCAGCATATTTGACTAAGTTTACTATTCCAAGAAAAGTAATACATGCAAAAACACCACCTGATTCAGAGTCTCCTTTTCTTCAGAATTATCAACATAGCTTTGTGAATTTTGCAGCAGTTCAAATAAACTTACAGTTTAGAATAAAACACTGCCACATTGTTAAGTGTTTCAGTTATCCGTGGCACAATTATTAACACTTGGCTTCACCTGTCAGTTGCCAACTCCTTTATTGTCACTGTCACTTCTGCAAGTCACGCATGGCAGGTTGGGCTTGTTTATACTCAGCTACGCATAGTTTGTTTTCTTCTTCTTCCCTTAGAAAACAAATAAAAACTGTCATTTGTCTTCTGCTTAATAGATTCTAATTCCAGTTACAGTAATAACAGGTTCTGCCACTGTTCTAACTCAAGTACAAAGCATATCGATCAATCTGTCCATCCATCCATCCATCCAGCCATCCAAATATCATATTTTCTTAACCATTTATTAAATTCAGGGTCATTGCACGCCTGCAGTCCATCTTAGCTGTCACTGGACAAAAGCAAGAACAAAGGCAGTAATAATAAGTAATTACAGATTGTATATTTAGTAATCTTTTATTAATAACAAAACTCCAAAGATGCTTGAAACTGCCTTAATTTTTTTAAACAATGCCTTTCCCTGTTTTGCTGTGGAATCATATCCATCCATCCATCCATTTTCCTCTGTTCATCCGGGTCAGGTCGTAGAAGCAGGAGCCCAAGCAGAAAAGTCCAGACCTCCCTCTCGCTGGCCAACTCCTCCAGCTTGGCCCAGGGAACACCAAGGTGTCCCCTTGGAGAGATATAATATAATATATATATATATATGTGTGTGTATGTATGTATAATATAATATAATCTCTCCAGCGTGTCCTGGGTCTGCCCCGGGGACATATCCAGAACAACTTACCTTACCTCACCTCATCTCACCTCACCCAGGAGGGAGCCCAAGGGGCCCTAACCACTTCAACTGGCCCTTTTCAATGTGGAGGAGTCGAAGCTCTGCTCCGAACTCCTCACCTTATCTCTAAGGGAGAGGCCAGCCACCATTCGGAAAAAGCTCTTTTCTGCCATTAGCATCTGCGATGTCGTTCCTTCGGTCAGTACCCAAAGCTCGTGACCATAGGCGAGGGTAGGGATGTAGATTGACCAGTAAATCAAGAGCTTCGCTTTTACAATCAGCTTTCTCCTCACCACGACAGACCAGTACAGTGTGTGCATCACTGTAGCCATAGGATTGTTATTTGATCTCCCGCTCCCTTCTCCCCTCACTCTAGAATATGATCCCGAGGTACTTAAACTCCATTTGGGACAGGAACTCGTCTATGAACTGGAGTGGGCACTAAACCCTTTTCCACCTGAGAACCATGGCCTCACACTTGGAGGTGCTGATTCTCATTCTCATGTGAATGAGGTGGCGAGGCCACCGCCTGATGACGCTTGGCTATGCCTAGAAAGTCTGTCCATAAAAATTATGAACAGAATGGGTAACAAAGAGTCCAACATACTGTCGGCTGTGCGGACCAAGCGCTTGCAACAGTTGTATAAGGATCAAATATCTAGTCGGTACCTCTCAGCCTTACGCACTAGCTCAGGCTGTTTCCCCACCAGAGAGGTGAGGTTCAGTGCCCCAGTTGCTAGTCTCGGGACCCGGGGAGTTGTCCTCCAGGGTGTCCACCCCCAGGTGGTGGACCTACAGGAGGGTGGGCCTGTCTCCCTTCCTCGGGCTGTGCCCGGCCAGGCCCCGTGAACTAAGGTCTGGCCACCAAGAGCTCACCTCCGGGAACCCTCCCTGGGCCTGGAAGTAAAATTGCAAGTTTTGTACATTTTTATGCAAAATTTTCTATGTTAGACAAACTGATCAGCATAGGAAAAAAAAAATCATAAAACCTGTTAAATAACTGGAATTTGGAAATCTGAATCTTTATGTGTGTTTACAGTATGCAAACCTAATGATAACATGCTGTTTATACATTTTTCAGAGACTTCCTTTTCTTGCTCTTGAGAAATGATCCAGTTTTCCTTTAGTTTGCATCAGTCTTTTACATCAGTTTTAGATGTGTTTAACTATGCCAAGTGATTCAAAATTGCATCTTTATGTCTTTCCCGTCTCTGAATGACTTGAAACACTGGAGGGTGTTTGCCATTATCCTGTTGATGTGGAGGAAATCTTCAACACCTTCCCATCCCCCATCTTTTTTTTGTTTTCCTCCACACATTATTTGTCCTTTTATTGTGATTCTTCACATACCCTGTTCCAAAGAGTAGATTTATATACATTGTGTGCGACCTGGCATGTCCCTGGATAGTCTGGCAGACATCTCTGTCATATTTCGATCAGCTGCTGGCTTTATGGCCTCCCTCTTCTGCCTTTTATAACGTGCTACCTAAAGTCACAGTGAGACTCCTGCATGTGACACATTTCTCAGGTTGAAATAATGTTGTCAAATACTAAAAAAGTTGAAAGAAATGCCCACAGAATTGTTTAGAAATGTTGTTCTTGAAGAATCAGCACTGTTGATCAATTAATACTCGTTTTGTGAAACGCATTTATTGTACTACAGTATGAACAATAATTGCCAAATACCACAGAAAATGTAACATTAAACCTCCTGAAATAAATGGGACACTTCTATGCAAGAGCACGTACCAAATTACGCCAGTCAAATTCATTCCTAAGTAATAAGGTTGGTCCGTCTGATGTCTTGATGCTTGTGTTGACTGTGGACTGTACAGTCACTAACAAAGACCAGAATGTGAAGTATTTCTTCATAAATGTATCTGGTACCAAAATACAACCCTAAGCTGTTGCATACTCTCTTTTCTGACAGTATATTTTTGTTTCTCCTAACTGAAAGGCAACGACCGAGAGGCAAGATGGGAACAGAGTTCAGGAAAAGTTCATTCCAAATGCTCTATAAAATTCACATATGTTTAATCTTGTGTAGTCTTCTTGTTGAAAACCAGAGGAATCATAAAAAATGTGTTATTGTACAACTTTTGGATCGTTATCATCCCGAAAAAGCAAAATAAGTGATTAAATTCGGATGCAGATGGAAAATGACTTATGTGATTGACTCATTAGACAGAAACTGTGTAAATCTGTTACACATTGAAGCACGGAACAATAGACAAAAGGAAACCTAAAATATAATGCTTTTTTTTTTTTTTAAGCACTCAAAAACAGCAGAACAAAGAGACGGAAAAGACTAGGAAACTGACAGAGAGCAGGATTCCATGTGATGTTGTTTGCACCAGATACAAACCTTGTCTGACTACAGTCTAAGCTCTGTGCTACAATATAGATGAGAAAGAGAGGGGAAGAGAATGGGTTTCACTGAAGGAGGAAAATGATAAAAAAGAATGTAGAATGAAAAGGTGACCCAAAAATAAGGAAAGTAATGAAAGAGTACACCTGTCACCTTCAGCTTATGTTCCCATTAAGAGTAACTCACGCAGGAGCCAGAAAATGAAAACCATAGGGGCAGACATGCTAACTAAAGAATTAGTCAGAGACGAGTTAATCGAAACGCACCTGGTTAGAAGAGAAATAAGAGGTTTGATTGTCACGCCATTGTGCATTGATTGCAGACCATAATGTCTTATATGTCCATCTGTAAATAGATACCAAGTGAGTCATGAGAGTATCTGATATTTTAAGCCATGATTTATACAATAGCTTTCTCTGTAATTTGAGCAGTATAGTATCTTTCATGCAATATTGCATGAATATCGTTCATGCAATATTGTATTGCATGAACTTTGAATGCAAAGCTCCTCTAGCAGCGTCCGAGAAATAAACTGAGGTGATGAAAATAAGAAAATAAGAATAGCATACCTCGTTAAACATTGTTAGTGCAGATGCTATATAATTATGTATAATTAATAGTAGCCTAAACCTTTTGTTGCATTTTCTTTGACAGTAACTACTTCTAAAAAATGCTGTAGATGGATAAACTCAGTATTTATTGAAATGTAAGAAAAGAACAATAAATAAATTTCAGCTTTTCAATTTTTCACGTTTAGTTCTGTCCTCTTTTTCTTGCATTTGTTTGTCATGATTATCAAATTTTTGAGTTGTGCTATTTTTCATTTTCACTCTCACGTATTTCCTGCCCATTTGATCAGATCCCCCTGCCCTCGTTAGTATCAACCATATCCAGTAACCCTCTTCTCCTGTGTTCCTTTTCCCCTGTGGCAGCTAAACTCAGTGTTTTTGTGTCTCACATTCCAGCTGTTTCTCCTCACATTCTCCTTGTAGTCATTAGATTGTACTGTTGTGTTATTGATACTGCTGTTGTGTAGCACTTTTTTTGGGTGGGATACAGCCAGATTTATTTGGACTGTGTAGCAAACTTTGTTGCAAGTAAAGACCTTCTTATTCAAGCTGTCTGAGAGTGACTCATGCATTTGAGTCGCATCTGTTGGGATCCTCGTTACGGTTCCCAGTTGACTTGACAATCTTAGACTTTATACATAATGGTTTCGAAGCGACAGTTCCCCCATGTCTAATATGACAATGATTCGCATTCGTTCTCTGTGTTGAATGCGTAATTTATATTGTGTACTTTGATTGCACAGTTATTTTCTCATGTTGCCACTATACCAGTGAACAAGAAAGCACTTTGCCTCGTGTTTTTCTATGCATAATTTGTCCTATTCAAAGTTATACTGGCTTGCCTAAAACAATCGGCTTTTCATCCTTTTCATTTAAGATTATTTTACCCGATTGACTAGAAAACAATTCTGCGCTTATGTTTGATGAGGACATTTGGATGTGCAGAGGACATTTATACAAAACCGAAGCTGGTGCTTAATACTTAAATCTTCAAATCTCCTCTCTGGCCTGGTGTTTTAGAAAACACTGTACAGTCTGTGAATATTTGGTTGAATCACACAGTCTGAACTGTTTTTTTTTCTCCAAAATTCTTAATGCCACTATGAATATTTGAAAGGGGATTAGATGAGTATTTACTCAAAAGATGTGAAGCCCCATTTCTAGCACCTGCTTGGATTTAGCCCACTGATTTTTTCATTCCACACAACACCGAATCCCATTTCATCCCAATTACGCAGGCATAATCATATCTGTTTAATTGAAATGATCATATTCGTCAATGAAGCACTCCCTGTAGATGCATTTCTCCTTAATATACTTCATTGTACAGTCTATTAAACACACACCAAAGCTTGTAATAATTAACAACAGAGCATGCATACCAGTGTGACAATTATAGTTGTTTGTAATAGCTGGTCAGTCACTGACCTGTTTATTTATGGTTCACCTTAAAGTTCTTAATTTTCATTGAATCTCTATGAAATTATATTTTCCCAAAACTAGGGTGATATGGTCTGCAAAAAAAATCATCTCTCAACAAAAAAATGTGAATTAGACAAAAAGAGACATGCAGATCTACTGATGTATCAACAACTGTAACCAAAACTTTGCGTTTCTATCAATGTTAACAAAATCCCCAGCACCACTGGCTGCAGAAACTATGTTCTCTTTGGAATTTTAGATTCAATGAAATGTGTATTTTTTTAAAGACCACTTTAAAAAAAATTACAAGAAGAAACGAGGGGTAGTTCGAGACTTTTGCACACTGTCGTATGAATGATGGTGACTATATGAGGAGTAGGCGTGTTCATTAATATCTATCAGAATGCATGTTATTCTCTAGCACAACATGTAATGACTTTTATGGAGCCAATATTGAAGAAAACTGCAGGGCTTTTTTTTAAAATAACATTATGCCAAAGCCAAAGTGAAGAATTCAAGACTGTGTGGCAAAACTGAAGGAAAACAGCACCAACAAGCCTGAGGTGCAGGCTACTTAACAACATTCAGTAAGGAGGAGAAACAGCAGCTGATGTTTTTGACTAATTATGAAGGTGGCACTTCCAGCTGTGCCACTCTAACAATGCGCAATCTTCCCCAGGGGGGAAACTGTTGATATGTTCGCATAGTGCATAAAAGAAACCACGAATAGGACTGAGTTGTGGGAATGTTCTCTTTCTGGTCATGTTTAGATTGAAATTCTTATTGGCTGCACTTCATTCATTACCAGTTCAAGCATGAGGTCTTCAAGGTAACAGTCTGTAGAAATCAAATGAGAAATGCACCAAGAACGTTTTGCAACCCCCTACCGAAAATACTTTTGGTTGTATGTGTGCGTGATTTCTCTCTTTGTCTTCACACATGACGCACGTTGAAGCATGTGGCTAGAATATTGGACATGAATATTGCATTTCAATTCTTTCCATGGGGATTTGTTTTTGCAGAAACAATCGAGTCAACTAACCATTAACAGCCATTCATGTTGTCATTTTTCCAGGTATTCCAAGGGAACTTTGACAACGACACACACAGAAAGAACGTGATAGACCCGCCTATCTACGCTCGGTTCATTCGGATCCTTCCCTGGTCGTGGTACGGCAGGATCACTTTGCGTGTAGAAATACTCGGATGCACAGAGGAAGAGTAAACCCTTTCCTTCATCTTTCTGCCCATCGCCCCTTGTCCCTTGGCATACTGGAGTGTCTCACAAAGTACTTCAGAAATAAACTGTGCAACCTGTAAAAAGAAATTGATTTCCAATGGATTTTTCAAGAGTATGCGTTGGTTGTGATGGGTTGCTGTTTGTTCTTTTGTACAATGATTTAAAACCTGCCCCTGCCCCTGTTTGTCCTTTTGTTTTTCCTATTTAAAGCGTGATCTTTGTCTTTTTATTCCTCTCAAGATTTGCCATCCTGTTTGGAATGAACTTCTATAATATATATATGGGAGGGGTGGGTTTGGGGGTGGTGTCAGAAAGGGAGTCTCCCTGTGGTTTTAACTTGTTGCCATAGAAGCTATTGTACAGTGTCACTTTTTAACAAATGTGTGAAATCTGTCTGTTGTGCTTCATTGGACATGATTAACCAGCTTCATGCCATGACTAAACTGTCTAAATGATCATGTAGATGACATGTTATCTCATCATCAAATGTGTTTTTACTTTGAATACAGCACCTCCTCAAGCCATGCCTTTTCCCTAATGGACACTGGCATTACATCATCAATCAAAACACTGCTAAAGCTCTTGTATTATATGTAAAAGACTAAGAAATTGCATGGTGCGTGAACTATAAATATATATTATGAGAAATCATTTAAAACCTCCAGCCCTGAAAGCAAATGGATTTGATTTAGAGACCTATTTTTATGTGCATTTTTAAATAGTTCTGAAACATTACAACACACTGCAAAAGCTTAATAAAGATGACTGATATGTGAGACAAAAAGCAAGCGCTGCAGTTTAAAGTGGTTCTGCAGCACTGACACTGAGGCTTATAAGGTTGTATGTAGTTGAAATGTTAGCTCACATTTTTTTTAACATTCGATTATTGCTAGATGTAAGATTATTTGCTATTATTGTTTGTTTGCCATTTTGCATTTATTTTATTTTGTTTGGTTTTTCAGTCTCAGCTGTTAGATTCACAACATGTTTTTAATGTCCTCGTGTTGTCTTGGAGATCTAAGTCAAATCAATTAAAAAAGCTCAGGATAGATGTTATCCATATTAACCCACAGCGCATATTTTTGGCCTCCTAGTTGAAGATTTCTGTGTTATTATTTAAAGAAAATACCACATGAGTGAAAGCAATTATTGAAAACATCCATATATGCATAACTCAAACGCTGAAAGCAGTTTCTTAATATCCTTAATTTCTTTGGCTTGATAAGTGAAAACCTTTAATTAATTTCCTCATTTTCAAAAGACAGGAAAATTGCTCATATTACTATCGTCATCTCAGACCTACAATGACCAGAGTGACAGAACAGAGCTGTAAATTAATTATGGAAATGGAATAATAAGCTTTTATTAAAATACTGGATTAAAGTATAGGAATAAAATATTAAAATGCTTATATGTGTTTCCACTGTTGCTCTCTGCATTTTCAAATGGTTGCAGGTTGCTAAACATATTTAAAGACTTGCAGTTTTTACTGTATGGCTTCTCTTGTTGGCTACATCTGCAGTAAATGAACAGCAATGTTTAGCCAGTTAAATAAATGGAAGCAAACAAACCCTGAGGTATTGCAGTAGTGTCAGAGCTTGTGGGCCTGTATCGGACCTGGATTGCTCAAGGGTTTTCCACTCTTGGCTAGTTTTTCCAAAGCTCTCTAGTGCAACAATAAAATCCAAAAGGAGCCACTTCCGCTGTGATACTCCATGTTTCACTTCAGCCTTGTCAGCTTTCAGGCCCATAACAAACCCTTCATTTTATATTTTCAGAATCTAGTTCTGAAAAAGAAAGTGAGAAATTTACAGGAATTCTGTACTGAAATAACTGCATCAGCCTTTAACAGATATTTTGATGGCATGAATGAATAAAAATAAAAATCCTCTAACATTATTTTTTAACTTAATTCTGCAATGTGAAATGATGAAAAGTACAGAAAGACATCATGAATGCTTCTAGACAAAAGGTAAAAAGTCTGAAATTAAAAAACAAAACCTAACAATGAAGTTACCTAACAACCAAGCATAGGCAGTAGTGTAGGTTTGGTAAATGGCAGTGTGATATGATACAGTATGCTATAATGGACCGGATGTGTGTTAAGATGTTATTTAAGTGTTACGTATTTGTGTAAGTAACATCGAAAGTCTGCTGTAGATTACCTATGTGTTTCTTTTTCTTTGTCTTTGGAGTGAACTGGTGACTCCATTGACACTTCATAGGTTCATGATCACAGGACACACATAAGTATACGAGTATCTCTTGTATATTTTACATATTCTCTGTGATTCTTTATCGACAAGTATCAAGTATTTCCAAGATCTGCTCCAGTTTGTCTTTGTAGTTAATTTGTCGTGAGCATTTATGACAAAGCAGGTGTGCTGCAAAGCTTTGTGGAATTTTGCATGATGATTTGAAGCGTACAGTACAACAAGGATGTCCACAGGCACATTGTGTTCTTGCATATCATAAAGATCTAATAGCCTTTACTTTGTATTCACCATCAGTTGTCTTGTGCATTGTAAAACTGAAGCATCTCACGGGTCCAAATGGGGAAAAAAATAGAAACTCATCATGTCTTTGTATTTCAGTGTCAACTGTTCACATATTATTTCTTACTTCCTCAATCTCACTGTCACCCACTATCTAGAAAATGTACCCATCATAATAATAGTTAGGTTCAAGCCTGCAGAGGAGAATCTAAAACTCTGTACAGTGGAAAAAAAAAGACATTGCTTCAAAACAAAAAGTTCTTTCAGTTTGACAAATAAAAACATATCTGTGAAAATGATACGTTTGCTTTGTGTTTTTTGAAATCTTTGATGCCATTGATATTACTTTAGTAGGAAACATAATAGCTTCAAAAAAGAGTTTCCCACCTTTCTAAAGGCTGGGAACGCAGCATCCACACAGTGGAGCACACAAGTATTTCAAAGAGAGAAAGTTATCTTTGCTTTTTATGTTTTCTTTTTCATTTTAGCATCATAAGTCTTTTGCTGTTTCACTGTTGTTACAAAATTAGTTCAATTTCAAACTTCTTTCAATAGCCACAGCGCAACAGCCTTTTTTCCCAGGATGTGTGCTATTTCACAAAGACACACACATACAATGAGTTATACAGTGAGTACCCCTTATGTCAAGGATAAGACTAAATACCTATGTGGAAAATAAAGATTTGTTAGTGTAATTGTCAGCTGTGAATGGACTGGTTTATGATTTGTGACAAACAATTAAGTCTCAAGGTTCAACAAACTGCATACATACAATCCCATTAAATAAAAACCCAATCACTAACTGAGTGTACAATATATATCCAGGCTTTTTGATGCCATTTTAGCTAAAAACAATGAAATATTATTATTATATTATATCATTAGTTATAATTTAATGTTTTTGGAAATGCTTTTTTGCTTTCAGTAATACATTCATGTTTGGTCACTATGTAGCCAGTATTCCTGTATTAGTATTAATAGCAACCTCTTGCATAGTCTGCAAATAGGGAAACAATTCAAATGCTTACCAGCACAAACATTACGAATTCTTAGGATATTTAAACAAGGCATATTCCAGGCAACTACTTTTCCATTTCATTGAAATCCAAGAAAAAAAGTTAGACCAGTCGATTTGTCAGAAAACTCTAAGAAAACACTGACATTGAGCAAAAAAAAACTCTACATGGATACCAATTAACTGGTAGTATCTAATATTATGGTACAAAACAATTATTAGTAACAAAAAAAATAAATTGCAGTAACAAGTTACAATGGGTATGACATGAAGCTGCTGAGCTAGCTGTTTCCATCCTCAGTGTTCAGTTTACAGTAATGGATTGGATTTATATAGCGCTTTTCAAGGCAACCAAAGCGCTTTTCAATGCCACTATTCATTCATTCTCACATTCACACACTGGTGGAGGCAGCTACAGTTGTAGCCACTGCTGCCCTGGGGCAGACTGACAGAAGCGAGGCTGCCATATTGCGCCATCAGCCCCTCTGGCCATCACCAGTAGGCAGTAAGGTAAAGTGTCTTGCCCAAGGACACAACGACCAGGACAGAGAGCCCAGGAATCGAACCGGCGACCTTCCGGTTACAGATACGCTTCCCAACCCCTGAGCCACGGTCGCCCCAGTACAATCATTGCACCTATTCGTCCAATTTTTGGCATTACTGCCTTTGCTGTTTTCGTTGTACCAGCAGCTACAGTTTTGGAGGAATGTTTCAGAGTTGACACCAGCTGACAGTAGCAGTACAAACTTTGATCACTCCCACTCAGCATGCAGCAGCAACAAATGCAGCACCACAATCACAGAGCTACCCGAGCGGCATAAGACCAGCACATCCATGAGTAACATGGTAATCATTAGTGAAGACCTTGTGCTGCTATATGGCCATAAAAATCATCGACAGACATCAGTATTAAAAGCATCATCCTTTTTTCTTTGCCAAGGTTGATGACTTTGACTGGATTTTTCATACCTTATAGAATTTTACAGTTTAAAAATACTTGTTGTAATTTGTGATGCCTCCATTTAAACCAAAGAATAATTATGTTTCTGCTCCCATTTCTTGTCCTCTGTTGCCTTGCTGTTTCCTGAAAGAAACATGTGCATTGGACCTACTCATGCTATTTGTTATATCACGACTAAGCAGCAAGTTGCACCTGTGACGTTAGTAGAATAGTGGCACCCTCATCAGTTCTGCTCGTTTCCAACCCCCCACTAATTTGCACTGCTCTTTGCAGACTGCATTGTTCATTGCTGATATGAGCTGACTGCCTTGGTGTTCCTAAATTCGTGCATTGTCCTTAGATCTCACACAGAATTTCTTTGGTGTTTATTTTTTCGATTACAACCTCGCAGTAATTTACCATGCATGCCAGATCTGACCCTATGTTTCATTGATTTACTGTGACATGCGATGGCCATTCTGTGCCTCCCTGAGGTTAGTGCCACAGTTGTGGCAGCTTATCAAAATGAGAGTTACAGGGCTAACACAGTGCAGGCAAAAGTCCACTAATGCTTCTGCTATGGAAGTGTCAGTCCAGTTTAATGTAATTGGCTTGTAAACCTAGGTGACTGAAGCTATAGGGCAATTAAAAAGTGATATGAAAAGGGGAAAAAAATCAGTTTAGTCGAAGACCCTTAAAGATTTTACATTTAAATTAGGAAGGGTCACGTTAAGGAAGATTGTGCATGCAACATTCCATCTAATCTACCTTAGATGTAATGTGAATACATATTATGGTGATCATTTATTGCATAAAAAGTTCAAGAAGTCAAACATTTTGTTTGATATATGGAATTTCCCATGTTGGGTCTGTCAGTAAATGCAACATGAGGTGAGCACTGTGACTCTGGACCACAAGAAGTTGTTGTTCCACTTGCAATAAAGAAATGTTCTGCAAGAGCCCTGGATCGATCCTGGTTTTGGATGTTGGAAGACATTTACATTATGAATCAAAGTTGCTGTTCACTTGACTGGCAAAGCAATTTCCCTGTGCAGTCGTGTTTTTATCCATCTGTTGGTTTAATTTTCACATCATGTGTTTTTAATTTCTTGTTCTCTTACTTCCCACCTTAGTAATCAAAGCAATTCTTGTTTTTCTCTCCATTTTATGTCAAACAGCTGTTGTTTTTAAAGGCTCTGTAATAAAGCAGAAAATTGTTTGCCATTTTAGTTTCAGCATTTGTGTTCGTGTTTGGACTCGTCTTTGTTGTCTTGACCTTTTATTCTATTTGCAGTTTCACGTCTCTTATCTTCTCCCAAGCAAGGAGCCTTAATCTATTACTGTGATCAAAAAGCAAGTCATATTTACTCTGGTGGCCCCATGATTGAATTTAGCTTTACAAACTGAAATAGCTTAACAGATTAAAGGATCACAAAACCTTATAAACCTGAGGTAGAAGGAGGCATCCTAATTAACAAAAGGCCTTGTGTAAAAAAATAATTAAATTTCACTAAGTTAAACATATATAAACAGGTAATCCTATAGTATGTTTTAAAAGTACCTACAGGTAAAACATTATCCAGTGCAGTGCATAACAGAAAGCACATGTAGATACTGTATGTGATAACACTAAATAGAGATCAGAGGAATAAATTGTTAATAAAACAGTATTTCTCCACTTCAAGTACTTTACGAACACCGAACTCTGGAGAGGAAATTGAGTTAAATATCTTACTCCACCATCACAGGACTCAATATCAAATATGTACAAGCTCTTGTCACGATTCATTTCAAGCACTTTATTCAAGCATGGTGTTGCATAGCCTTAGAAATATCAAGAGTCCTATATAACGATTCAACATGTCTATTTTTAAAAAGCCATGCTGAAAGAATGAGGAATAAAATGTTTAGTGTGAGTGGAGTGTAATGTGTAGTCGCTCTTACTGCCTGTCTATAGAATTTGCAAAAAGCTATTTGTAGGAAAGTCGAGATTAGGACTTGTTCCAATCAGGAGTGTGTCCACCCCTCTGTTGCAGAATGCTACATTATAATGTGAGCAAAAATGACAGGTTTTGGATCACATTAAATACTCTGCTGCTGTTCTCGTGTAAAACTGACTAACGGAGCTGCAACAGTAAAATGTTTAACAGGAACTACTTCAGACAGCATAGAAAAACCTCAGAAATACAAAAAGATTTTTATTTTTTAGGGATAAAAATGTTTCAATCTTCAATTATTTTAATTAAGCCAGATAGCAAACAAATGATTCTGATTCTTTTGACAGAATTATCTTAACTTCTACTTTTACTTACTCTCGTACTGCATCTACTTTCTCCTTTGACAGCATCACACATCAAGGTACCGTGTAAAAGTCTTGAGCTGTCCCGCATTTCTTTATATTTTACTTACAAGAATCAGTTCTCACGAGCAATACTTCTCTCAAGCAGTCAGTATTTTGTCTACACATAATAGACAATGTAACAAATAACCAATTTAAAAAGTACCTTTAGGCACTTTGTTCCCATTTCTTTAGTTGAATCTATAAAAAAAGACATAAAATAATATTTTTGCATCAACAAGGTGATTCCTGAAGAGGTATTAGCCAAAAAATGGCATATCTTGACATAGTGTGCAGTATGTTTTTAAAAAATTTGAGGAAACTGAAAAAGAGCAGGACAAAGGGTGTGAGAGAAGTGTGAGGTCGAAAAAATCTGCAGGAAATGGACAATATCTGAAGGCCATGTGCTTAAAGAAATTACTAGAAAGCTTAATAAGAAAGCCTGTTGACTTTATAAGCTTGTTAGAATTACACACTCTCTGCATTTATCTTGTATGCTAAATTAAATTTATCTTTGCACACATTTTAATAAATAGTTACATATATTTCTCACTTTTCAGCAAAATAAAAAGAAAATAGAGTTGGCCAGTAAAGTACATTTCCCCAACCCTAAACAATTACATCATTAAATGTTCTGATTTAATTATGTGTAAGCTTTTTTTTTTCTCAGCAAAATATTCTGATTTGGGTTCAAGTACGAACCTTGTTAATGTTATTTGATCTTTGTTTTCATGGTTCGAATAACACGTGAAGTTATGGAGCAGACATGGTTAAAACAAACAGTGACTATCGGTTAGAAACAAGAAATAAGCAGTGATAAGTAATTCAGTGATCTTACATATTTTTCTTACCTCACTTGTGAAAGCTTTTGTGATTTATTTCATCATCCCTTATCCAGAGCATTTTGTATCTGGAGCACTACAGTACATAGAGTGTTTGAGCTATATATAGTGTCACTTATCATATGGAATAAATTTATCTGCATGCCGTGTTGTTTGTCGCAATGAATATTGAGGGCATATGAGTTTCAAGTGCACTGTGATATCTCTCTTGTTATCTTGTTTGTGCAGTCTTTGGGGAGTTTTTGGCAGAACTGGGCCACACTTGTGTGGACTGTTCACTTCTCTAATGACAATGAAGCAAACGTTATTTTTGGTTCAGTTTTAAAAACCTGTAGTGCATTCAAGAGGGACAGAAATTGTGACTAATAAGCTCCTAAAAGCATTAAACTATCTTTTTCCCCCTGTTTTTGAGGTCATCTTGAATGCCTCCTTACACAGCGAGTGTAGCGAGTCGCATTGAGGTTAATAAAACAGCTCCTGTTTCTGTGAGAAGTCACATGACTGAAAACAGTGAAAGTAGGCAACACATAGGGAGATTAGAGGTTCTCGGACAGGACCAGTGTTCCAAAGCACCAGAGTTTATTACTTTGTATGTATAACCTTCTCACAAAGGTAGAGCGAATCCCTGGGAATTTTTACAACTGCTGGCATTGGTTGTTATTAGATTTGGTTACTTTAACAAGTCAGGCGCAATGCATTTACATTTCAAAACAGTATGTATGTGAGTACACACTGAAAATGAATCAAATGAATATTGACTTCATATTGCTCCTCCAATTTCTGGTTTTAAGCTGGTTCAAAGCAACAATAGGTGGATTGGTTTTATTATGTTGTAAATAAGGTGACAGATTTCAGGGCCAATACTAAAAAATATAGGATTTTAACTGTGTCTTAGTAATAAAAGAACTTTATTATAATGCCTATTATATGCCCCATTGTTATTCACAGTGTTTTGGGAACAGGTGTATTAATGTGGAATGTTATGACATAAGATAACATTATACCATATATATTTATCACCTATAACCCCACCCCCCACCCCACTGCCACAGTGTCATCATAAACTTTCTTTGGTTACTCCCTAGTGGTTAAAAAATATTCTCTCTCTAGAGTCAAGTTTAAAGTTTTAAATGAAACTTAATTACATGCAAAGTTGGGCTTGATGACAGATCAGAGAATAGAAGCACTGTCTACTTGCTGACATACACAGACTTTCCAGCAGTCTGGGATGATATTAGTCCAACAGTGCATTTTGTTTTACTTACACAGCTTTACCTTTATTTAAAATTAAGATGGAAATGCCTAAAGGGTATTCATTGCATTCTGAAGCAGTAAAGGATCTAAAGGACTAGAAAGTGAAAGAAAAGAATACAAATGGAATAGTTACTGTTAAAAATAGATTAGGACTGTTTTCTTCTTCACTATCCACATTTTCTTCTAGAATGAGATAAAGATGAAGGAGAAACTGTATTACTCTGGCTTTACATCAGTAGAAATAGCCTGGAATAATCTAAATCCTCTTCCTAAGGTGATTTTTTGTTGTTGTTGTTGTCTGTTCTTTAAGATTATGGCATTCTTGTAGTGTCTTGTCTTATATCGCTAGCTAGTCAGATATTCTGATCTTAGAAGCTTAAGAAAAATCAAAGCTTGAATGGGAGATGAGGAAGAATAGCACTGGGTGAGTAAGTGATAATGTGACCAGTTGAAGGAGGTGACAAAAACTTTGCAGCAGTCTATGAAAGATACATGAGCCAAGCTCCCATGAGCCTCCAGTTCACGTTAAGAGGAACGTGTGAGTCCAGTGCCTTTGAGAGTCACCTTTCTCAAAACTTGCACAAAGCTGTATATACAAAACTTAAAACTTGAGCAGAGATGTGCTCTTACTGTAGGCAGTGTTTAAAGTTCGGAGAGTAAACTGAGTAAACTGGACCTGAATAGACCTGAACTATCAGTTCTCTCTACTTATATAAGACTTGTTACAGTCACAAATGCTTATTTTAAGCATTGTCCTAACCAAAATATCTATTCTGATGTGGCTCTACTTTTTTTTAATTTTAATTTGTTTTTAGCTCACTGCTGTATTTTCAAATACGGAAGTAATTCAAGCATAGTGTTTATGCTCATATTTCCTCCACATAAAGGTTGTACACTCCACCTCTCATTTAGTCTCTCTCCTCATAGCGCCAGCTATCCCTACGCAGCTATCCAAAACTTCAGCTCCTTCCACAGAATTTGTATATGATTGATATCTGGAGATTGGCTACGCTACTCCATAATGTGCATCTTCTTTAGCTGCTCTTTTGTTGCTTTGGCAGTATGTTTTGGGTCTGTCTTGCTGTACGACCCATCCATGACACACTTTCAGTGTTCTGGCCGAAGGAACAAGGCCCCTGTCCAAGTTTTTATGGTATGTGGCTGCGCCCTTTGGCCCTTTGATGTGCTGTGCTTCTACCTCCATGGTTGACTGTGGCAATGGTGTTCTGATATATCACCTTTCTCATGGTTATGCTCACACCATGAGGCAGCTCCAGCCCGAGGGCATTTCATATTTTATCCATTTCCAGATAACCACACTTAAAAGTGACCTTTTCAAAGCTTCTTCTGGAGGCGCTGCTGGGCTTTCTTTACTAGGGCTGATGTGTTTGTGGACCAGGATAGGTCCTCGGATATGTGGGTGCCGAGGAACTTAAAGGAGGACACCCTCGCCACATAGTCACCTTTTATGGAGAGGGGAGGGGGATCAGTTCTTGTTTTGCATGTCCATGACCACTTCCTTGGTTTTCTTGGTGTTTAGGGTGAGGTTATTGTAGTTACACCATTCTGACAGTCGCTGGACCTCATCCCTGTAGGCGGTGTCATCATCGTTGGTGATGAGCCCCATCAGAGTGGTGTCGTCTGCAAATTTGATGATGATGTTGCAGGGGTGCGTAGGGGTGCAGTCACTGGTGTAGATGGTGTATAATAGTGGACTCAGCACACATCCCTGTGGTGAGCCAGTGCTGAGTGACAGGGTGGATGATCGCTGGTTGCCAACCTTGACTGATTGTGAACGGTCTGTGAGGAAGTTTTTGATCCATGCACATGTGGAGGGGGGGAAGTCCAAGTTTACCAGCTTGTCTATAAGAATGTCTGGGATGATAGTATTGAGCTGAAATCAACGAAGAGCATCCTTACTGATGTCCCAGGATTCTCCAGGTGATGCAGAGCGGAGTGGAGAGCAGTGGAAATTGCATCCTCTGTGGACCTATTTGCCTTGTAGGCAAACTGGTGGGGGTCGAAGCTGGGTGGGAGGCAGTCCTTTATGTGTTTTAGGACCACTGGAGTCAGTGCGATGGGTCTGTAGTCACTGAGGCTACTGATGGTGGTGGACTTGGGGACTGGGACTATTGTTGGCGATTTCAGGCAGTGAGGGACAGAGGCATGTGTCAGGGAGAGGTTAAATAGTCTGGTGAACACATGAGCCAGCTGGTCGGCACAGGCTTTGAGGACTCTACCAGGTATTCCGTCGGGGCCAGCAGCTTTCCTCTGATTTACTGCTCTGGACACATTCGTGTCACTAATGTCTCTCGATAACTCTTTAATCTTAGCCATGTTGGTGAAGAGGTTGAAATAGAAGAAACTGTGAACAGGTGGGCTCTGGATCCATAATGAGTTATGATCATGACTATCTGTAACTGATTGATTGTCTGTTATCTGTTTGTGTGCCATGTGGGCACACAGCCAATCTGTGGAAGCCATGATTCTTGTTGGGTTGTTGGGAATCAAATACTTAATTCACTTTATCTTATGCAAATTAATTTAGGACATTTATGTAATGTGTTTTTTTAGACTTTTGGTTGAAATTCTGTCGCTTTCCATTGAAATGAAACTATCATAAAATTAGAGACTGTTCATTTCTTTATAAGTGAGTAAGTCCACAAATTCAGCAGAGGATCAATTAATTATTTCCCCCCTGTAAGTGAAGTATGAAGTTATATTAACTGGTGCGATGTATAAAAAGTCCAAAAAGACACATTAACTTGCATCCTGTACTGCTCTTCTCTACTGCTCTTCTCAAGCTATTGCTCATTTTTTAACTCTGCAGTACAGCGAGCTGAACAGCAAGGATAATAACTGGTGCGTAGAACTAATCAGTCACAATGTTACAGATGTTTTTAACTTCATCTTTACCTCTAACTACCAGCTGTCTCTGTTACTGCCTGCACCGTAGGACTGTCTGAAAGGACCTTATAATGTTGCACCACTGTTTTTTATGCATATGTTCTTCCTATGTAAGGAGGATGGTACTGAGACAGTACACCGGCCTAAAGTTTTCTATACGTGTTTTCTATAAGTGGTAAGAAAGGTATCAGTTGTGCTGCTTTGCAAAATTTAGTATTTATTTACCTAAGTATTTGCAGTTTTTGAGACTTTATACATCTGCTAATGTATTATTTAGAGGAATATGTTGTTGTGTTGTGTTTTTAGTCATTAGGGTATAAGGTAAGATATAAGGACAACTTATAGAATCTAGACTTTAGATTATATGGACATAGCACATATGAAGCTATTATGATTTTTTTTTAATGGAAATATACCAATTTTAATTGTTCCCCCTTTTTAGAATAGCTTTTTAACATTTGTGATATTTTGAAGATTTAAATTGGTTGTTGGTTGGCTTGGAAACGCCTTAATATCTCCTCTGGAAGAGTTAGAGAAGGTGTCTGGGGAGACAGGGATCTGGGCATCTCTGCTTAGACTGCTGCCTCCTCAACCCAGACCCAGATAGACATCAGAAAATGAAAGCATAGATAGCCGGGCAAAGCATTATTGTGATGGTGTAAGTCTAAGGTCTAAAACAAAATTACAGAAGTTACAAAAACAAAATGCTGTTTTTATACGAGTATAAAAACAGCATCATATAATATATGAGTAATAACAGTTTGACTCCTAGGAGCCAGCTCCCCACAGTAAGAACTTTTACTTTCAGTACTTCAGATTCATAGAGCTGGTAAATATACTTGCATTTTTTGCATGTCTTGCATTGAAGGATTTATAGTTTTCCTTTAATAGTTATGTTCATGTAAAATATTCATGCCCCTCAGTACTTCTGTTATTATTTTACAATAAACTGTATCAAAAGGGCCTCAAGACAAAGTTACACCTCTGTGCTGACAGTCTCACTCTGCATACAGCAATCCTGTTTAAGCAGCCAAAAAAACCAACCACACTCTGCTTTTTCAAAAAGTAAACTTCATTAGAAGGAATGTTGAGAGGATGATATTAACAAAAAGGTTTGTGTAATGTAGTGTTACAACACACACACGCACACACACACACACACACACACACACACACACACACACACACACACACACACACACACACACACACACACACACACACATATATTTTTAAATTTTGTTTCTTTTCTTTTGTCGCCCTTCAGTTTGTTGCCTGTAGACTTGTGAAACATGTTTTCATCTTTGTCTGCTGGTTCAAATGTGCTTGCTGCTATAGATACTCTGTGGACCCAATTAGAATCAAACAATAGAAGCAAAATCCCTCAAGGTAGTGATTGTGTGGTTTGGACATTTTTATCTGCAGTGGTATGCGGTGCTGAATCTGACACAATTTGAAAGCATTTGTTTTATATCAATACTCTGATACTGTACACTCTTAATTTATGAGCCACTGTAAAGGAAGGATAGAGAGGCCCCACTATGATGGCAAACCAGGGATTCAGCTTTTGATGACTGGTCAAAAGAAACAAAAAGATGGATGAAGTTTGGTCCAACCATGCAGTAGGCCAAGCGACCTATCTCTTTAAATTTTAGAGAAACGTCTGTACTGTACAGTTAAAGGAAATCATTATTATTTAATCATCCATAATGACCTAATTACTAATAAAATTGCAAGCTTTTTTTAGTGAGATTAAAACGTTCATTAATATGTGCCACCAGCTTTTGAATGATGCAGTTTTTCAGATTAAATTCCATTGTGTTGCACCAGTTTCAATGACAACACAATGCACAGTACTAATAATAAAACTAATAAGTATCAAAATAACAAAACCGCAGCTGGGGAGAACATCCTGGGGCAACTGTGTTAACTAAGTGTTATCACATTGCAAAAATAGCGCAAATACAAAAAAAATCACAATAGGCACACAACAATTGACAGTAATACGAAAACGTTGTTGCAAAATCATAATTGCTCACACAAATTTAGGCGTGAGATGATATCAAGTGCCTGTACTGTGCAATCATGGTCTAAAAATTGAATGCATAAACAAAACTACCAAAAGCAATGCAAAAAAACAGACCGGTGGTTCTCCAAACTTTGAACAAAAATAAAAAAATAAATTAAAAAAAAAGCCTGAGAGCTGCTTGGCCTGGAACAAAGAGACATCATTCTTCTCCAACCTCCCTTAAACAGGGGCAGGACAGTCCAATTACTTTGTCGGGTAGCACCTGAGAGCAAGGAGAGGAGAACAAACTCAGCAGCTTAACAGACATTAGAGCACAACATATTTTTATGGATATTGATTGATTTATTGATCAATTTGATCATTATTCTCATGGTGTCAGCTATCAAACTTTTCCCTTCAGAACAGAAGGAATTCACCAAGATGATTTGGTCCTTACTTATATCCTGCAGCTGTACATTCATGACGCAAATCTCCTGTTGCACCACATCCCAAAGGCCCTCTTTTGCATTGAGATCAGGTGGTGGAGGCCAATGTGTGAACACATTTTTGTGATCAAGAAACCACTTTGAGAGTTGACCTTTGTGACACTGTGGTTATAAAGGGATAGATATGGCCAGCAACAATCATCATGTAGGCAAACTGAGACTCATCAGACCAGGCAATGTACTTTTTGTACTTTTAGTTTCCTGTTCTTCAGTTACAAAAGGGGAACCTGGAAGCAGGAGGTAACTTCAGAGATGCTCTTCTGCATACTTCAGTTGTTACTAAGTAGTTACTGTTCCCTTCCTATCATCTCAAAGCAGCCTGCCCGTTCTTCTCTGATCTCTGGCATCAACAAGGCATTTTCACCCAGGGAACTGCTGCTCACTAGATATGTTCTCTTTTTCAGACCATTCTTTGCAAACTCTAGAGATGCCGGATGTGCAGGAAATTTATGGTTAAAGAAAACAGAAGTAGAAAATCATCAGTCTCTGAAATACTCAGACCAGCCTATCCAGCATCAACAACCCATTCAAAGTAATTAAAATCACCTTTGTTCCCTATTCCGATGCTCAGTTTGAACTTCAGCAGGTCTACAAGCTTAAAATGTGCTCAGTTGATGCCATGTGATTGGCTGATTGGATATTTGTGCTAACAAGCAGTTGAACAGATGTAACTGTATTGTACATAGCAATTTTTATTATTATTATTATTATTGTTGTTGTTGTTGTTGTCGCTGTTGTTTCTCATTGTCATGTCAGTCTTTATAGTGTGTCACTCTTCTATAATTGAGCAGTCTACAGAAGTAATTTTGTTTTAATGAGTGAAAAGGGGAAAGTGTTTTAATGACATGAATCCCTCAGATAATATTTTGTATAGACTAATGAGCCTCGTGACAGATCACTCACACAACCCAAATTCTAGATGTGTGTACATTCACGTGTGAATGAGTGCGGATGCAATGCTCACAAACAGAGCTGCAAGAGTTAGGAACACTGTCAAATTAGACAGCCAGAGGTCTTTTTTTTGGCCTGTCCTCTAACGTCATAACAAAGCAGAGGATATTTGAAGGGTAATATTGTTATCTAGAGGGTAAACATACTATCTCATTTATGATCTGAACTTCAGAGACATCTCACTGTGATGGATGCAGTGCCTTCTTTATTGATAACACAGAGCTCATATAGCAGAACAAATGAACTACACACCCTTATTTAATGAGAAATTTTATTATTAGGTAATTCTCAATTTTGTGTTAATACATTTGTGTCATTAAAATATATATCAAAAGCAGTTAAGATAAATTCTATATGTTATGAATTTTGATGTAATTTATAATTAAATTAGTTCAGAGATATTTAACTTACAAAATTGTTTTTGAAAAGAGCGCTTTCTGGTTTTTCTCTCAACATCAAATCGATCAAATTATTGTTATTATGTTCCTATTTGCATCTGTTTGTAGTTTGTAGCTCGCTCACAATTACTATTTCAGCTTCTTTTCAAAAGAAAAACATGTTTGTATATGTTGCTTCCACTTGTCTAATTATATTTGAAAAACTATTATAATATATTTTCTATAAGTTTTCCTCTAAAACCTGTATTAAATGATAATAATTAACTGTCATCATGTGCACAAATAAGATATGCTTATTTGCATGTTTATATGTTATTCCAGCAGCATATATAAGCCACTTATATCCTCAGAGGGAGTCATACGAGTAAACAAACCTTTAAATCTGTGCAGAGATATAAAATCTTCCTGATTTGCATAAGCATTTTTTTACACTTTGAGATGGCAGAGATCATACCAAATTGGCATGAAAGCCCAATGAGCTATTTGGGTGCAGCGTTACACTTCAGAGAGCCTTTCAAATCAACCGCCCTCTCATCTCTGCCAATGAATGCTGCATGTGATTAAAACTTAACACCAAAACACAGGAAGCGACTCAGTGGTTTTATCGAGAATGAAAACTTGTGCCTTGAAATCCACATAAGGAAAAAGAAAAAAAAAGACATGAAGAGAGGAAATGAAAAGGAATAACCGCCGATTTCATCTCTGCAGTTATACACTTTTATTGCATGAAATATATTCAGAAACAGAGTTCAGAGAAGAAAGGAAATTTAATATTCTAGGAAACATTCTTCTCATTTCAAGAGGAAAAACTGCCAGTTAATGGTGGTAAACAGTAGGTAGATTGTAATGTTCAAAAGTGGTAAATATGACAAGCGTGATGCTGACATTAGAGGAGTTTATATTGTTTGTTTGTTATTTAATGTTGAAGAAAATGTAATTTTGTGACTACATGCAGACTACGTAGCGATTGTGAGTCCCTATGTTAACATTTCATGTGATCGTAAGAAGGAGTTTTGCTTTTTGGCTATTTTCGAGATGAATTTTATCTGTAACTGCTTAAAGTTCACAAAAAGAACACATTTTCAAGTCTGAGCTTGAGAAAGCACATAATCAGGTCCAACCTTAAGCAAACTCTAAGAGACCCTTAATGTTGGAGCGAGAGAGAGGGGAGAATGAAAAGGGGAATATGAGGTAGGATGTGACTGGGAAGAGGAAATAGCTTTGATGCCTGCAATCGCAATCTGGTCAATCAGCAATCAGAGTGCGCTGAAACACTAATGAGGGGTTCTGCTGATGCAGATGTGATATGACAGTTAAATCAACTACCGGAGTTGGCCTGTGGTGTTCTTATGGAGTGAGCCGTAGACTCGCTGTGATTTGAAGGGTTATTTGAGAAAAAGAAAATGTTTTATTCCTACAGGTTTGACACCAGATTCTAAGGGAACCCGCAGTCAAACAGCCCAGGAGAAATGATAATAATATACATCACGGACATTTCACACACTCTGATGTTAGACCCATTTTCATAATAGTCTCAGTCAGTCTGCTGATAGGTGATATTGTATTATCTCTTAACAATTACAGAATGGTATTAAAAGTTCTGTCTGTTATTTTGTTCTTATGCAAGCATGAAATTGTGAAAAGATTCTGCCATAATCTAAAATGTGTGGACAGATTAATTAAATCCATATATATGTGTTGAATGATAACAAGGCATCTGTTTAGATATAGGTATATCTCCATCCACACTGGTGGCTGTAGCTCAGGTGGCAGAGCAGGTCAGCCACTAATCAGAAGGTCGGTGGTTCGATCCCAGGCTGCCTCCTGGCTGCATGCCAAATATCCTTGGGCAAGATACTAACCCCATGTCTGCCTACTGGTGGTGGTCAGAGGGCCCGGTGGCGCCTGTGTCCGGCAGCCTCGCCTCTGTCAGTGCGCCCCAGGGCAGCTGTGGCTACAATGTAGCTTGCCATCGCCAGTGTGTGTGAATGACTGAATGTAGTGTGAAGCGCTTTGGGGTCCTTAGGGACTAGAAAAGCGCTATACAAATGCAGGCCATTTACCACACCAAGAGCTATTGTTTTAAATACATGTGCTTGTTTGGGCTGAGTCTGCATTGTCTGAGCTTGAAAACAGTGCACGGTGGCTGCGTGAGCAGTGACTCCATTCGACACTCCAGCCTAATAACACGCACGGTTAAAGCGCGCTAATGCTCTCCAAATGACGGCATCTGTCCAGAGCAGCTGTCCTCGCTTGTGTGCTCATCTGCTCTGGTCAGGCCACCTACGCTGACCTCCTCTGACTTGCTTTGGGCTCAGACATCACCAAGAATGATGATACCAGTTGTTCAGCTACCAGGACAGGTGAACTGCCTTGGCTGCATTCAGTCATTGCTCAGCCGCGTTTGATCTACATTGTAAGCCCCATGTCTAACACAGCACACTGAGCCTGCTGTGCTCAGTAGTAGGCTCTGCTGTAAACCACGAGCAGCTTTTCAGGGGTCAAACAGATGGCATCAGTGGATACAGGAGATTCATCAGATTAGGTTGATTTGTCAAACAAGACTGATTATGTAATAGCTTTCATCAGCCTGAAGTTCACTCTGGCTTTCTGTCCTCTTCTTCTGCTGTGATCAAAAAGTTCTGAAAACAAGTGCTTAAAAATCAAAGTCTCATTTTACCAACTGCCAGTGTCTTACCTAATTTAAACTGGACCAATGTTCATGCAGCTGTTGTTTGTTTAGATCTTTCAGTAGAAATCCCATCACGTTCCCTTGTACTTGTGCTTCTGGGATGTGCGCTGGACATCCTCCACTCTGTCAAAATGGCAATCCTTCAACTTGATTTGCATTTTGGAGAAGAAGATGAATTTGCTGAGAGGCAAATCTGGCCAGTGATCCATATGTTTAGGCCGGATTGTGCACATAATGCCAAAAAACTCATGGGTTTTTTAATGCTCTCTGAGCCAGCACACTGCCATACTCTGCAGTTCCAAACATTTCCTCTGAATGTTCCTCAGACGCTTCAGGATTTCACAGAAGTAATTTTCCCCTGGTGGATGAATTCGTGATTTGCGATGTGCATATGGATGCTCATGAGTTTCGAACTTTATGTTTGCTCTCTGCACAAGTTTGAGATGAAGCAGAGAACTCACAGACTTCCTGTAGTGCAAGCGGTCAGAATGGATTTTCAGGGATTAAACTAGAAACAGTGACTTGGGTGAATAACACCACGAGAAGACATAATATGACAGCACAAGATTGCTATTGCTAATAAACTTTTGTGTGCGTGTGTCTGTGTGGATGTGAGTTTTCTTTGTTTGTTTTGTTTTGGGGTTTTTTTGTGGTATTTTTGCACAAGGCAGAAAGCATCTGCAATTTTCAGGGGATTTAAAATATTTTTTATAGGAAGGGAAAAAGCAAACAAGTGCATTGTTGAAAAATTACTGCCCATGTGTTTTATCATGTTCGGTCCAAAAATGTCTATTTTTTTGTTTCTCTGACCTCTGAATGCAAATTTCAGCGCAATATTTATTTCCTGCATACAGTGGAATGTGAAACTGAGCATAAAGAAAGAAATAGTAGTGCATCTTAATTAATTTTTAAATTACACAATTATAATTATCACAATAAAGTGTCTGATTGCTCCCTTGTTCCATGATTGTGATAGCAGATCCAGTCTTTGTATGTGTACACATATTTTCTTACATGCTCTGTTGCACGCCCATGTTCACGCGTCAGACTCTGAGATGTGAAGCGAAAAGGCTATGACTCACCAAAGCTAGTGAACATTAAACCTCATTTACTTCTTTAATGAGATATCTGTATGAGGTGACTAGTTCTGCCAACTAATCCCGGTATTGCACACAAGAAATGTAATTGGCTAATTGTCAAAATGCAATGCAGTCTATTGCAGGCCCATATATCCCATTATTGAGATAGCTGATGAGTGAATGGTAGCAGCATGTGGTGCTGTCTGGGAACAAGCAAGCTCTATCTTCCTTCCAGGCCTGCAATAAGAGCTGTCTGTGAGGTCTGATAAGAGACCCCAAATTAATGACATTTTAATTACTGAGCCATTTGGATTCTCTGCCTTTGTTTTATAACAAGGGCAGTAGAATAATCTTTAGGATGCTTACTTTGCAGCCACTCTGTTATATAAAAGAAAACAATGTAGGGTGCCCAGTTAACATAACATGTTAATATCAATCAAAAGGAAAGCATTTGTTTAAAAAATGGCAAACAAGTATGGCAACGAGATACATGTCACCCAGTCAATGTGCCAGCCAGTTTCCAGACCCTCTAAACTAGAGGTGTCAAAGTCATTTTACATCTTGGGCTGCAAACAGCCAACTTTTTATCTGAAGTGGGTTTCTGTCAATGTCAAGTAGTTTAACTGCACATCTAATCCCTCAGATATGTTAATAGAAGAAAAAGAGGAGCAATTTCAACAGTGCATTTCAGTTTCGTCTACATGAGAAATGCTGCTGTAGTTAATGAAAGAAATCTGTCAGGACAACTCTTTGGGGTTAAATTGTAAGATATTAATGCGTAAATTCATGGAAAAGTTCTGGTATTAGCTTATTGCTATTCATGTCATTAATTATGAAGCTGAAGGTTTTTGTTAATTTGCAGAAAATTGCCCATTTTATTCATTTATTTCACTTTGGACCCTTTATACACTTAAAAGTCCAAACACATATTCGAAAGATGCCCAGTGGGCTGAATTGGAGTCTTCGCCGGGTCGATTCTGGCCACCGGGCCTTATGTTTGACACCGCTGTTATAAACAACATTTTCTACTTTTTCTGATCTGTTAAGAATTTCAAAATAATTTCCCTGGATTTCACATCTCATGTAACTTCACACCATCACACTGTTTGTCTTCTCTGGAAAATGTTCATGTGACAGGTTCACAGTTCAGACTTAGTAATTAGTTTTATTTAACACTCACTCATCACATACTGGGAACAGCAGTACGTTAAATGACATATCTGTTGACATGTATTATCTGTCCTGAATAAATTTGCATGTAATGATTTGCATGTAAATGTTTTACAGATATGTGATGATGATTCCCCCCCCCCCAGTAGGTATCTTTATTATGCACCTTTTAAATCCAACCTCTCTTTTTCCATTTACAATAACTGTGCCAGCACAAAATGGACTTGTTGGCTGGTGTATCAGCACTAAAGTGGGTTCTTGTTGTTTTTCATTTTCCCATTATGGTTTTTAGAGCTAACCTTCAAAGAGCGGAGATTCTTTTGTTACTTTGAAAAAAGCAAGATTGTGTAACTTGCAATATTCCAGTGAACTCTGATACACATTATGAACAAGATAAAATTTCTATTTTTTTTCCTATTTTTCTGTGGACTCTGCTGCTGCTGGGTATATAACTAATGAATTTAACACTTAGCAAGTTAACAATATAAGACTGCATACTGTATGTCTAATGGATTTTTTAATGAATGTGTTTAGCACTAATGCATCACTTAAAACATGAAAACACTCCAGTTACAGTGTTGATAAGGCTGAACATGACAAATTGCTCTCTGACTTTTCACATATCTACTGTCATGCTTGCAGATTTTGTGAGGCTGTAGAAAGAGTAAAAACAATGTCAGCTTGACAGAATGCTCACACAAACAATGGTGACACGTTGATGTTGTACAAGTATAATATTCCTCATAATCACCATCTTTTCAACTCCCATTAAACACAAAGCACAATCGAAGCTGATGGGAATTTCATTTGTTTTGCGGGCATGTGGTTATATGCCAAATAGTTTGACAAACTGATGTTTTCTCTAATATTTAGACCACATGGTGGAGCCAGGTAAAAACTCAGAGGACCACCATTAATAACTGAATTAATTTGAACAGAGACTGTATGAATTAAACTGATTAGGCAGAAATAGCAGCCTTATGCTGGGAAAACAAGGAAACTGAGCTCACTATTGTCAGGAGGCTGCGTCCTTTGGGAACCATTGTGGTTATGAAGCGACGTATATAAAACACATGGATACATTTGAAGGCAAACAATAAAACACACACTGGCTGTCTGATGATTGCAGTGATTTTTTGTTTTTCAGGAACTTATTTCACGTGGAATTAATCTCTGGCTCTTATATACTGTGTCTTTTGTCCTGTCTTCCTCCCCTCACCCCCAACCGGTAGTGGCAGATGGCTGCCCCTCCCTGAGCCTGATTCTACTGGACGTTTCCTCTGCCAAGGGAGTTCTTTCTCCCCACTGTCACCAAGTGGTAGCCCACAGGGCCATCTGATTGTTGGGGTTTTCTCTCTATTATTGTAGAGTCTTTAACTTACAATATAAAGTACCTCAAGGGGACTGCTGTTGTGATTTGGTGTGATCTAAATAAATAATCCCACTTAGACTGACTGCAGTCGTGTTGAGGCACGTCCTACTGCAAAGATTTACAAATAATTTATAAATGCAGACAGACTGCCAACACTTTGCAATCAGTCTAAGTCAGTTTGCACTGATGAGTCTGCAACACATCTCTTTGCAATAAGAACCTCGACTCAGCTGTTTGCCGACTGGTTATATCTGATTTTGCAGTTAAATTGCTCTTCTGCAGCAACTAGAAATTTGTGGAGGAATTTCTTATTTTTTAGAGCAAATCTAAGAAGTTCTGGGTACAGAACTAAATAAGACAATAAATCTGAATGTAGATTTATTGTCATTCAGCAAATGGATCAGTTATCATACTGAAATTTCAACACAATGAAATAAGTAAATATGAATATAAAAGCAAGTATTAAAAAGAATCTAAGCTATATACATATAAAAAATATAAGAAAACATAAAGTCTATATACATATATTAGTAAAAGAAAAACTTGACAGGTTTTAAATAAATATATTGCACAACAAAAGAGCAGACCTGGTCTCTGTCTTCAAAGCAACCATTTCAAAGGCTGCAACTTCACTGGTCGTGCCCTGGTGTCCAATCACTGTTTTCACTAATGTGACTGTAGTGTAAGGAACAAATAAACCCTGGATGTCATTAGCCTGAGTGAACACACTGAAAAAAAATGCAGTTCTAAGTTTAAATGCAGTAAATCCTTTATCAAAAAAGTAAATTAGAAGAAAAATCTTTTTGTAAGCATCTTGTGATGGTCAAACTTTAAATATTTATAAGCCACCTTGAAGAAAAAGCAGCACCTCTAGTAATCTCATCAAGGTCTGAAGTATCTTCTCAAAAGTGTTGCAGTGCATATCTGGTGATTTTCCTGTATGCCACCAGAGAGGGCAACGCTGAAATCAGAGCAGCCGTTTCATTAGGGCGAGAAAAAGTGGACAAAAGGAAAATGCATTTGCATAAAAATAACAATAGTGAAATACAAATAGGATGGTTCATGACCACGGTGAAAGTGGCATCCCTCTGAGACAAAACCAGGGCCGTGTCTTTAATTTGAAGGAGAAAGGACGATAAAACCTTTCACCGATAAGAGGCACAAGCGCTCATCTCTTCCTCACCCAATGTTCTCATATTGTCTCTGATTTTTGCTGTTGTTTTTCTCTCCACTCACAATTCCATTACTTATTTATCTCTTGTTTTTGCCATAGTCTGTTCTGGGATTGCTGCGCTGTGTATGGAATGACTATGAGCCCCTATGTATCTTTCTGATGGTGAGATTTTACTAAAATGCTAAAGGCTAGCTTCGATGCAGGAATTATGACTGACAGGAATTTGTTGTCAGTGGAAGATGAATATATCAGTCTGCATGTGTCTGAGTAGTACACAGTGTAGTAATTCCCTTGTATGCAAAAAGGTTACAACAGAAGCCAGATGCAAATGATAAGTGAGACATTTCTTCTTACTATGCCAAGGTGCACCTAGATTATGCTGGGGGCAAACACAACCAAGGGGAATATTAAAGTGTGTTAAAGAATGAGAGAGAGCACATCCCTTCTTTTGTGTGTGTCTATGCATTCATTACCCCCCCCCCCCCTGTATGTCAGAATCTATGCATGCATGTGTACACTCAAAGAACACAATGAACAGTCTGTTGATACGCTCACAAGAACAGAGAGCACCTTTGAATTGTAACATCAATGTTGCTAAGTCACCAGTGCCACAGAAGACATTTCATGAATCAGGCAAAAGGATAAAAAAAGGACAGGGATAACGAGCCGGCCATGGTCTGCAGCGGTATCACATTGGGCCACATGGTCCCATAAAGCTATAATAAGGAAAAATGGTCAAGGCGTGAAGAGGAGCCAAGTGGCGGGGTGAAGGCCACTAATTTCTCTCGTCTGGCACGAGAGATAAGGGAAAGATTAAGATTAAGAATGTCCATCCTGTTGAAGGCTAATTACGAGGCACTGTGCGCAGTTGTGTAAGAAGCATTTAACTAGGAAAGACCGGAGTATGTCCACTTGTTGTTTTTGTGCAGTAGTGGGTAGTAACAAAGTACAAATACTTTTCGACTGTACTCAAGTAGAATTTTCAGGTATCTCTACTTTCCTTGAATATTTATTTTTCGACAATGTTTTACTTTTGCTCCCTACATTTTTAAACTTTCTGCTCCTTACGTTTTTTAAAACAGGCTCATTACTTTGGGTTTAAAACAATTCCATGTTTAAAGGTTGTTAAGATAAAAAGAAAATGAAAGCTGTTTCTAAGGAAGCGTTTTTCAGCTACCTGATTTTTTTTCTTTTCAGAATTATTAAGACACCAACAACAAGGTCATTAACGTGCTACATTTTAATGTACAGGATACTAATGAGTAAGAAATTACATTGATGATGAGCTAGAATGCAGTATATTGCCTTTAATAGAGAATAATGGTGTGATGCCATGATGGGGAGGAAAGATCTGAAATGCAAAACCTATGAAGCTTTGTTAAAACTCAACAGAGGATGCAAACATAAGCAGAAGAGGATGCAGTGTGTGCACACTTACACACACAAACAGAGGAGGCAAAAGTGCAGAAGTACAGATACCAGGGGTAAAAATACTTCAGTAAAATTACTTAAGCAACTTTTATACTCAAATAAAAGTGAAATTGTACAGGCTCTGAAATGTAGTCAAAGTAAGACATTAAAAATCTCCTTAAAGGACAATTCTACTAAATATTTTTTTCAAAGGTAACTGAATGTTGTGTTATATTAATATAATAATAAAACAATATTGCACATATAATAAAAATGTTACACTGTAAATTCTAACACTGATTAATCTGCTTACTTTTCACAATCAGTGAAATCATAGAGGGTGACTTTGCCTCCTCAACTAAACAGTAAAATGTAGGTTTTTGTTAGTGTAAAGGATGTGATTGCCTGACCTGCTGCTCTTTGTGGATTTATATTCAACAAGATGTTAACAGTTTCACAGGTTATAATGTTTACACTATATTTACATTAGACAGTAGAAAGCTAATTAATCTAAGCATCATCAGCTTAAATGCAAATTCATCTCTGCTACACTTGATGTAACCTAAATCTGACCATGAGCACCACATCAACCAGTCGAATACACGTCACTACTGTGAATTCACCACATAATGGAAGCTAACCTGTTTATCTCACACAAAGCTACCCAGTATTTTCATGCAACATTTGAGTAACCCAAAGTTAGTAGAGCTTTGTTTGTTTTGCAGAACTTCAGAAATTTATCAAAACACATCTACAAATCCAATATGTGACTAAAATGATGACATCACATGCAAGCTTTAAATTTAAATTTATCACGTGCCACTGAGCAGTCTTTGCCTTTAAATCTATCCTCTCTTCTTCCTCTTCTGTCTTTCTTATCTTTCTCCATTTCTGAGTGAAGTTAGCTGTGAAAAACAGCAGCTGGACCTTTAGTGACACACTGTGTGACAACCTGCACACAAACAGTTTGTGTGTTTGCTGATGTTTGTCGAGATGATAGAAATGTTGAATTTGAAATTAGCTGCTACTTAAAAAAATGTGTCTCCCTTCATCCTCTTCTGGAGAGCTAGCTGCATCACAAGTTACAGACACCTGCCCTCCTCGACCCCTACCTCCAGAGCATAAACGCTGTAAATGATACTGTTAAAGGTTAATATAATTCAGAATTGTGCATCAGGAAACGCTGTGTCTTTCCGCCGTTCTCTGATGAACAATTAAGTTATCAAACTGCTAAAGACGGGTGATAGGTTTGTAGCATAAACCTATTCGCTGGAACGTTGAAGACAATATAATTACACCGCAAAGCAAGACACGAAGTAGGCGAATTTCTTCATGTTACTCGTGCACGGGAGAGAACCGGACAAAGCGCCGTCCCTTCGCTTGACCCCAGTTGCTCTCGTCCGTTCTCCCGTACCACTGCCCTTTTATTGAGGTTACATGAATATGCATAGGTTCATTAACATATGACGTCTACATTCACACAAAGAGTACCTTGCCTGTGTATGTGTGTGTGTGTGTGTGTGTGTGTGTGTGTGTGTGTGTGTGTGTGTGTGTGTGTGTGTGTGTGTGTGTGTGTGAGGTCCAGATGTGACCCTGTGAAGACTCCCCAAAGCTGGTGCCAGGAGTCTAGCGGTCCATCTGAACAAAAGGCTCTTATACTTAAACAGATATACGTGTGCTTGCTATACCATAAATCAATAAGAAAAGATACGACCTCTCCTAGGAGGTGTGATCTACGCCGGAACACTCTGTAGAGGGAGTGAACGCACTCCCCCTTCATGCTACACAGAGCTGTTACAGACCTCCTAGGATGAGACATTCTTTCAATCTACAAATGATTATACACCTCTAAGCATATATGGTTAAATATTTCTAAGCATAAATGACAATCAACAATACAAATCTAACAACGGGAGTTTTTGCTTTGCTTTGTTTTGTTTTTTACTGAAAACATCTGTATGATGGTATTATAGAATCAAAACAATTAGGTAAGGATGCTAAAGTTAACCTCAGAGGAACTGTGTTGATTATTGTGTTGGTCATTGAGATGTTAACTTGTGGTTCAATGCAAAAAACTTTGAAAAATCAACAATTTTTACTTTAATAATTAGTCACGAAAATATGCAAACATTAGATTGTTTTAAAGTATAGGTTCTCCTCAGTAAGTTCTTCACTGATAGCCGTGCAGACGTGGAACTTTTCAGGATCAGTAGGAGAGCGAGTGATCAAATGGCCCTCATTTACATAAAAGTAGTTTGAGACTAAGATTAAGTACACATAAATTTCTACCACCATTAAATCTGCATAATTAATCTACAGCCGTTGATTACAAACACCATCACCTGTGTCGAGTGAGGGTTGCTAATGTTTTCGACCTACAGTGTCAGTCGCAATCACAAAGGAGGACAGCATAAACCTCCAAGAAGTCGGGGTTGCTGCTGACATCTGGTTTGTAATTTTTGATCACTGAAGCGATTTTACTTGTTGTCTGTCCCAGAACAGAAAAACAGATGGAGAGACCTGACACTTACCTTTTAAAGTTGTTCTCTGCAGCCGGGCACTAAAGTGCAGCCCCAGACTACCTCCTCAGCCTGAGGGAGTGGGAGCACAGTTAGCTGTGGTGGGAGTATTTTCTGAACTGTTTATACATGCAAAAAGGCTCATCCGAATATGTGCGACCTATGTGCTGAAGCTGTGTACATGCCTGCGTATTCTTTTGTGTTAATGTGTTTGAAAAAGCACAGGCTGTGCAGCACGGTTGTCTAGTTGTGTTTTAATAAAGTTGCCTTCAGCAACAATACAGTATGGCTCTGCTCAACTGTATGTGTAACTGTGAATATCTTAGTGTTCTTTTTATATCCAGACTTTCCTTCCGCTCTCATGCATAATGCATATCTGTCACCTGTGCTCTGTCTGAGTGACTAACTCTTTGTATCAAAGAATTTTCTGACCTACAGAAGACTTCTCTTCAAAACTGGTGGTGCAGGCACGCAAGTACACACACACACACACACACACACACAAACAAATGAATGCCTGCAAAGTAATAGTTTGATAGCTTCAGCCCAAATGATCCTGTTTTTTTCTAACAATTTCTATTTTCATTATAGCTTCCGTTCATTTTCACAGTGTTTCCAGCCTGGCTGTGCTCGCTGCCGTTGTTATTTCTTAAAGGCTGCACATTTTTAGCTCAGTTTATATGTTTCTAGTTACTATACAGTAGATCCCACGCTGTGAGCATTCAAAAGTGTGTACCAGCTACAATATTACTCCACCAGAGTGCACAATGCATGCACATTTTGGGTAATTTCTGGAGTTAGAACAAAGATAAAGTAGCTTTAGGCAAAATGAATATATTACCAGTTTTTCTCTTCTAAACTTCTTTCATTTCATTTCATTTTTCTCATTTCTTATAAACAACACAGAAATACCATCAAACATGGATGCTGTAAAAACAAATGTTCAGGGCCATAAAATTACTTCTTGTAGGGTATGAAGTAAGAAAATGATGTGAGAAGAGGAAATATTAGCTCTAAGTAGCCTCTGTTTTAAATCTCAGGAATTGTGCGAGCAAGTCATCCTTTTTGAGCTGAAATGTGATACAGTTTTGCTCTTGAGACCATCTGTTCATACACGCTATAGAACATCATCTCTTTCGCAAAGACTCATTCGCACAAGAAGATATTGTTTCATGATTGCAAACATTTTGTCATCATGGCATAAAGACATACTGTAGATTCTACTCACTCACACACATATTGAGCTGTACATATGCTGGCTTCATTTTGGTTGTGTCAGCTCCACCTGAACTTCTTCTTCTCTTTCTACAAGCTTTAAGCAACTATTTGTTCCGTTTTAATTTTTAATTCCAGTGGAGCATTGCATAACTCAGAGTACAAAATTAACATTCTCCCACAAATTTCTTCTGATTGGCTCCCCCGTGCATACAATACGGTCTAAGGTGGGTGAATATAGTAAGGAAATTGGCCTTTCTGGACATTGTATAAAGCAGGGATGTCGAACTCATTTAACATCAAGGGCCATATACAGCCATCTTTGATTTTAAGTGGGTCGGACGAGTGAAACTCCCCTTTCTGTCAGTTTAAAGATATTCAACCACACATTTAATCACTGCGATATTTTAATATAAGATAAAGAAGTTCAATTTCAACAACACATTCCAGGTTTTTTTTATATAAATGTGTAAAATTGACCAAAAAATGTTCAGCTAGCTCTCTGCCCCGACTGTATTTATAAAGCATTTTTGTTGCTCTATAAACAAGTTCTGTTTTTAACCTAAAATTTCAGTAGTAAAGTAAAAACCAGGAACTTTTCTCTTAATAAATTTTTCATCCATTACTTTGTGACTTTGGTGTAGTATGAATGGGCGTGGGAGAGGTGTTTACAAGCAGAAAAAAGCTGTAATACTTACAGAAAAGCTTTTAAATCCAAAAATATATGCCCTCCTTATATTTTCCAAAGCACTTCACTGGGCCACATTAGAGTATTTGCTGGTGCAATTCTGGCCCACAGGCCTTGTGTTTGACACCCTTGGTATAAAAGCAAGATTAGAAAAAGAAGTGAAAAAGTCTGTTCTGGACTTTTGGCTTATAGTGACATTAATATGAGAACATGGAATTATTGTGAGGCATAGCAACAACCTTCATGCTCCTGCTTTTTAAGTCTATACAGAAATAATAAATAGCTGCCCATGCTTGCCTTCACTAGCTTCTACTGCACGGCTCTGTAGCATAATTATCATTATAACTATGCTCCCTAACTTACATGGGCAGCTCTGCTACTGCATGGTACGCATACTGTTATTAAATGGTTGGTGCCCTGCTAGCTGTAGGGCGGACTGCACAGACTGAGGTCCTTTTCAGTTCTTGTGTTGGATCCAAACGTATGGGTTGCATCCAAGTCAAACAGCGTTGCTATATTGCACACACAGATAATTGGTAAATTCTCACAGCCTCCAGCCATGAATTGTGTAAACGAGACTCTGAAGACAATGCATTATCAGGGCCCTCTTTATCTAGCAGTGTAAAAACATCAGCCCAGTTAGCACACATTTAACCATCCTATTTTATTCATACTGTGATTCTTCTCCGATACCCTTGGAAAAACTCTCAAAAAGACAAATTACTGGGTTTTTTTTGTCAAAACGTCCTTAAACTGTGATGAAATGTCTTTGAATTATGGTCAAATAGATGATCCAGCCTCTTACTCAGTATGTGTCTGAGTCAGAAGGACAAAATGTGTGGAGGTAAGAGTTATTCTTTATCATTCATTTGGAGATAGCAAATGTAAGCCAGACAGCAAAGCAATATGACTGTCAAAAATGGAGTCAACGTGTGCACGCGGTGCTGGTGAAACACCTGCAGGAGGGAAAAAGAGCTGGGAAATCAAACACTCCATCTTAACTCTGACTCCATCTGGTCTTCCAGTCATACTGAACAGTCGCTGCTGCTGGTATCATCGCACGCAGAAACACACCCGCTCACTTATCTCACTCACTTTCCAGCTCACTGTCTCCCCGTGCACCACGCTAAACCCTTCATCATCTAGTGCACTGGTGTGTGGCAGTGATTGAATAATGACTCATATGTAAATACTTGAATATTTAGGCTGAAGTTTTTCTTCTCTGTAGTAGGTACTGCACATGTTAGCACACTGTGTTCTCAGAGCTACAGTTCTGAGGCTGATGGAATACAATGCGACCCATTTTTGTATCTGTTCTTGAAGAGAGGCCAATGGTCTCAGCTCTGCAGATGGCACATTTATATTCATTTCACAAATGCTACACAACTCTAAATTATTTGGTCTGTTACAGGAAATTTGCATTTGCATTTATTTTGAATCCTAAATTAAATTAAACCCTCCATAATTTGTTAGTTGCACAAAATATGCCATACTAGCAGAAAATTGCATCGTGGCAGTAAGTGAAAGACAAAAAACATGTAAAGTATTTTCTGGGTCAGCATCTTCTTTTTTTTAAACTTTGAAGTAAGAATATTCTGTTCATGTCAGTCTCCATGTGACCCACTCAAGGTCATGAGTTTAATTGCCTTGGCAAGCTTGGTGAGCCTGCATCCACCTCAAAGATCTTTAAGTATGGGCATCATACACCTGACTAGAGAATCATAGTCTGAAAAGATTGAAAACTCTGAATAGATGAAAAGAACTGAGAAAAATCAGACACCTGCTAAGCTACAGTACGACAATAACTGACCTGCATGGTGCAGATGCCATACTTCAGAATTCTGCACCATTCGGGTTATTGGATGGTTTGCCTACTCATGTGTGAAAGAAAAGCAGAGCTCCGGGTGCTTCAGGAGGAAATGCTTGATGATCCACATCTTGTAGGGCTATAGTTTAGCCTGGCAGTAACACTGATAAAACATAGCAAATCCTCATCTGGCCAATGTTTGTGTGTCAAATGCAGACAAAAGAATCAATAAACTTGTATTTTTACTGAAAATATCAAGAAAAACCTTCAGTTTTGTATAATTGGTGACCTTTTTAATTTCAGAGAGAAAAATCTGAGTTTCATTTGCTTTTTAATGTGTTTTTTTCATTAACTCTTGTTAATAGAATTCATGACCACTGAATGATCAACCGTGCTAAAAAGCTAACAGGGTCATTGAAAGACTATTAACAAATGGTATTGTGCCTCATGTTTATCTCAGAGCAGCCTTGACCACAACTTGTCCACTGCAACTGAACTAAGTCTGTAAATCTGACACGGTGCCCATGCTGCAATGTGTTCAATAATGCAAAGCATTGGCAGTGGTGTTGGTAGTGGAGGAGCAGGGGTGAATTATACTCGTTCCTCGATATAATTTCAGCAAACAGAACAAAATTAATAGAATGTGGGAGAAAAAAGAGGAACTTTTGGCAGGAGAAGGCATGATCATAGAGGAAGCCTTGCTATAGGGTATAGAGGGGGGAAAAATGTTGACTTAAGTCACAAAAATAAATTGTTTCCCATGTATCCTCCCAGTTCATTCAAGAGCGTCTGAAAGGATGTCTTTAAAATCAAACCAACCGTGTACATTTAATATCATGGCCACAAAAAGGAAAAAAAAAAGTAATTTCCTCTTTCCAGTCCATCAAAGACTTTGGAGCTCACTGACCTCACAGCTGGATCGAGCAGCAGAGAGAGTTAAGGGGAAAGAGTACTAACACTGAACATAGCCTTACACTTTCCAAACCAACCAAAGACCCACTGGGCCTAATCATGACCATCATGGAGGGTTCTGACTGCAGATAATCCCCTGACGAGATTTATGAGCACCTACTTTTAAAGTTATAGCAGAAAAGTGCAGTTTGGATATATGCTAATCAGACTTGATCAAAAAAGACACCAAACTTTTTTTTGATACTGTTGTGCTTAAATGTTCAGTTTCTCTTTCCTTATGGAAGCCATTACATAAAGTGTTTAAATGATGTGCATTCAACTTACGGCTTCATTTACCTTCAAACAGCAACAACGTCAATTCAAAGTTTCTATTTTTGCTCCTTTGCTATTCATCCATGTGCTTCTATAAAGTCCACTTCCATTCAACATATTTTTTCCCTTCTTTTTCAAATAAACTCATTAACTGCATCTTTTGTCGTGTGGTCTCTTGAGAGAGGAACAAAAGCAGGGATAGAGTTACCGACAGCCCTGTAGCACTTTCAGGACTGAAGACTGAACAGCACAATGGCAAGTGTGTCACCAACAGTCCCTGAGGACTATACAAAATTAGCCAAAGGAAGATTAAAGAGACAACTTTAGTTACAGTCTTAACAATCACAATTTAGCAACATCTCCAAAAAGATTCACACGTTTTGTGGAGAGCTGAGGTCACCTACTCTGTTCATGAAGCAAATTCAAGTACGAGCCATTATCTCTTAATGACTTTACTCGTTAAGTGTCTGGCAAGTAAAAAAATTGAAAGGTGATCATCAAAAAGATTTCAGTTCATTTTTTTTGTTGAACTTGTTGATCTGCATAACCTGAACGCAGTGTATTTCTTACTGTTATGTTACCGCCGTGGAAGCAGTCAGTCGTTGCATCATGAGAGATGGTCACACTTACTAACAGCCTGCAGCAGCATGTAACACACTGGCAGTGATTTTGCAGTGCAATGCTAATGTAATTTCCTCTTAAATCATAATTATAACAACACATGCCTTGTAAATTTGTTCATATTGTCTCTTCTTCTACTGTGAAGAAGTCTGCTTACAGAAGCTGTCAATCAAATGCAAGAATCCCCATGCAGCCTGCAGTCAGCTGAGTGCATTTATGCACACAAGCTGAACTCATTCCTTCAGTTGTTTCCATGTAAATCCTCAGACATTTTTGCAACAAAGGGTACTTAAAATGATTTAGAATGCAGAATAGCCTGCTACAAAAGCATTAATCTTAAAAATTTACTTAAGTGCAGCACAAGTAGCATGCATGCATTCATTGCATATTTACTGTATGGTTTTTGCTGGAAAAAAACAACAGAAAAAAATCTCAGCATTTCTGACTTGCAGCATTCAAAAGACTAAGCCTCTGTTGAACCAAAGCAATGAAAAAAACATCTGAGGATCTGCTGGTTCACATCTTCAGCGCATGCCATCACACTATGACTTTCTTGCAGCATTGTTGCAACACACATGCATCTATGTAATGACTCACTCCATTGTTACATTATGCATCGCTCCACATTGTGGTTGTTTTTCAGCACACTGGGTAAGATAAATATACATCCCCCTCCCCATCAGCCCCTCTTTTTCTTTTCTTTTCATGCTTCTCTGATGTACTGTAAATAGCATTTCTATGAGACAGGCGTGAGCTGCAGGTTTCAAAGGTACAGAGCACAATATACATATTCTACTCACTATTTTTCAAAGTGGGAATTTGAAACAAAAATGTGATGTTTGGGCATAAAAGGTCAGAACACAGGCACTAGAACATCTACATTATGAACATTCAGAGAGCATTGATTGCATCCTCCTACCCCTTTCAACCCACATCTGCACTCAAGACCATTTGTGCAGGAGAGGGAGTATCTGTGGAGCATGATGTGTCCAATAGTGCCATCTGTTGTTCGCTGGATCACACTGCGATTAACTGAGCTCTACTTTGGATAGTAAAATGAATGTTAGGAGGAAAGAGAGAGAAAAACGTCCACACTGTACAGATGTAGTCAGATTTTATCCATGGATTTTGAGTCTTGCTTTCAAGCTAATATTTAGGCTGACTGTGTAAAAAAATTCAACGGTTAAACTTTAAAAGTCTTTTGGATCAAAAATCAACCAAGATGTGTTCATTATTCCACGCAGAGATCACAGCACTGTTATTATACCTATTCAAATGCAAGAAAATGCCATGCTTACACTCACTCAGACAACAAAAATATAAGTACGTCAGACAAAGACAATGTACTTAAGCACTACCCTCTGGAAAAAAAAGTATAGTTGTGGGCCCATTAACTGTACAGACAGCACCACCTGCTGTTTAGACTTTATTTATACTGTATGTTGCATGTTGAACACCAAATGAGGCAGAATAGATATCTTGTCTTGGATGAATGCACTGCATCTATCTTCCCTTCAGAGTCTTTAAACGCAATATCCTGTTTAAAGAAGCTGGATGCAGCGATGCTCAGCACAGAGTAGCATATTCCTCAGTGAGTGGGCTGACAAACGTCTTAGTCAGTGAAGGGCATCAGCCCCTAATGCATAATAACACCTACAGCCTCCAAATGGTTGATTGTTTAACCCCTCTGCCTCCCCTTGCTGTTATCTGAGTGATTTTATGCTCTTTTCTGTCTCAGAATGTGAATGTGGGGGTGGTCTCACCCCATTAGAAGCCACAGAAGAGACATTCTCCCTGTGGTGATATCCATCACAGCACCGGCCCTGTAAAGACTAATAATGGGAGAGAAAAAACTGAAGCACTTGGGGGCGGCAGTGATTGATGATGCGCTAAGGTCATTGTGACCAGCCAATCATAGCTCAATATGGTCGAAACTAAGCAGGAACATTTTGGGCCTGTTGCGCTGCTTTAAAAAAGGCTTTTTCGTATCAACAGTTTAATTTGTGTGTGTGTTTGGACCTGCAGCAGGCGAAAAAAGTGTCTATATCGTAACTCATGACTCAAATCTGCAGGAATCTAATACCCATAGTGGATCAATGGAGGAAAGGATGAAACAGCCGTCTGCTTCTTGCTGTTATGTGGCATGTAACCCACAAGATGCCAGTGATTTCCTTGTGCTGTCATTTGGCTGTTCAAACACACCTATCAAAGCCAGCTAGAAGGCGACCTCACATTTTCTATGAGAAACAAATGTGCGTCTACACTGTGATAACATTCTCCTCAAAGTACTTTCCCAGCAAGTGACAACGTTTCTTTTTCATAAACAAAAACCCTGTCTGGTAGAAAAGCTGATTTACTCATTCTTCCTTTTCTGAAACCTTTTATAAAGTTTGACAGAAGTTTTCTTCATTTCACAAGTCATCTGAGTCTTTCTTCCTTTCATTGCTACTCTTGGTCGTGTAAAGGGAGATGAAAGGTCCAGAGCAGTCTGCTGTCCTTGTATTGTCTGCCTCAGTCTCCCAGTAGGAGGAATGTAGGTACACAGAAGAAGTCAATATTGACTCGAGTCTGCTGCTTTGTCACCTTCACTGAATGGTGCTGATTGCCTTTGACCTTTGACCTATCTTATGCTTTGTCTGAATGATCACAAACTCCAATAACTGTGGAATTTAAATTTCTCAGGTGCTGTGTCTGCCCATGTGTGAGGGTGTTGTGGAGTGACAGAATTATGCTTGAATGTGATAATAAAGCCAAATGAAATTTTTCAGAAAGTAACCCGTCACAGAGAGACAGTACAGTAAGAGCTCTGCAAGTGACTGTGACTGTATTTGCAGTGCAGTTCCACTCTATGGCTTTATCACTACTAATTGCGTTTATCTTACATATCAGTAAATATGAGGAGTAACACGGTGGCTGGCAGTAATTTAAGCTCAGCGAGTTTTAGTAATCGAGAGGATGTCAAAACAAGGTTTTTCAAGAGTAGTGTTGGGCTTCTCGTTTTTTATCGGTCCTAAATTGTATGCTTTAAAGAGAGTTGTGCCAGAGTGCCTGTTGTTAACTCACACTGACATTACGTCCCATTACTTCACTCTCACAGCACTTCACTATTAATATTAAAATGATGGCTTATTAGGAATAACAGAGTTCAATTCAATTCAATTATCAATTCAATTTTATTTATGTAGTGCCAAACAGCAGTTGCCTCAAGGTGCTTTACATTGTGTGTTAAAGACTCAATTATAGAGTGAAAACCTCAACAATCAAATGATCCCCTGGGAGTAAGCACTTGGCAACAGTGGAAAGGAAAAAGTCATTTTTAACAGGAAGAAACCTTCAGCAGAACCAGGTTGTGGGAGGGGGACAGAACAGGAGACACACAGTGGAAGAAAGCCAAAGACTAAACAAGCAAACAACAACAACAAATCACCCCACCCCCACACCAACTCAATTAATCAAGGCTTTATTCGCCATGTGCAGGTTGCCCTGCAGTGTGTGCATATCAGTGTATATGTATGTGTGTGCGTGTCCAGAGTTCAGCTGAGACAGTGTCCTTCGCCCTGCTAGGCTAAGTAAACAGCCTTCCAGCCAACCCAGGTGGCCTTGCATGGAATGGGAAGGAACAGACTAAACACAGTCGTTATCAGGGTGTTTTTGTTCGGCTCCTGTAACATGCGGATACCCTCTTGAAGTGATGGTGCTTTTTACTTTAGTGCGAACAGCTCATATGAATTTCAAAGCAGTTCTACAGTCTCTCAATCTCCCTTTGGAGAGCCGCGAGCTTCGCCATACTTGCGCTCTGTGATGTTGTCATTCTTGTGCTCAAAGAGCCGATTCTGAGAACTCACGACCACAGTGAGCCTCCACGAGATGTCATCCAATTTGCGCTCAGAGATGTTATTCCGAGCGAGCCCTTCCGAGATGTAATCCAGTCTGCACTCAGTGATCTTATTCTGAGTATTCACGGCAGCCGTAAGCCTTTCCAAGATCTTATCCGTGCTGCACTCAATGAGCCCATTTTGAGAAACTCACGCCTCTTCCCATCGTTCCAATCCCAGTGGTCAGCCTTGTGGGGGTTTGATCAGCCGGTTCCGCTTTCTTAATTCTTCGATAAGTCAGGGCCAAGCCAGCTCCGATCAGCAAGATCCCTGTTATCATGGTTCCGAATAGGTAGATATCTTCAGCACTCAGGCTCACCCAAGCCCAAACTTCTCGTTGAGAAAGGGGTGTCAATTGCATTCAGAGACCAGTTGATCAAATCCATAATTCCTCTTTTAGGTTTTAGAGAACAGACTGTGAGAGAGTGTTCCAGGGAAAAGTAATACAAAAAAACACGAGACTAGACAAGGACATAAGAGGCTAAGCAGGGAAGCTAAGGGAGAGGAGGAGAGGAGAAAAGTGCGACAACAGCAAGAGCAGAGAGACTATTTTAATGATTTCAAATGATTTCAAATTCCTGCACATCGCTTTACTTGTCTGCAGCGAGCAAGTTCAAAATGTTTGCATTTGACTTTTGTCCCTGAGCAAATAGGAATACAATGGGCCCTTTCTTCAAACCTGCCCTACACTGTACCCTTGTTATTTCTCCTCTGCTTTATTACTTTGCACGCTAACACATACAAATTCTTGTGGGAGCAAATATTAGTGTGGGAGCCAAAACCGCAGTGTAAGTTAAAGGGTATGTTTAAAGTGTTCTAACAGCCCAGTAGCTCCTCTGTCTGGAGCATTTCTCCACCTTATGTCCCGAGAAGCTCAGAAGTGACAATTTACAGTTAATCCTGGTCAGCTTAAATGATGTTGGTGCAAAACTGCTGAGCTTTGATTATATTGTAAAGCTATCATTTAATAGGACATGTAGATGTGGTAAAAATATATGAGAGTACTCAGAAATTCCCCTTTTGTTGTATTTGCTGTAAAGGATTATTTTCTGCTGGGTTTTACTCTTGTATTTCTCTCGGGTCCATTGGCCTTTTCTTTACTTTCTCATGTCTAGAGTTCTATATATTTCAGTGTAGGGGATTATTGTGGCCTTTGATGATAGCAGACAAAGTATTTTCCATTGCTCTGGGTCCTATCTTTGGAGAGAAAACAAGCTAGCGCTGTTCAATCGACCTGTCAAAAGCTAGGAGCATAACCATAGATAATTCTTATGAGAATTCACCCAGAAAAAGAAAAAGAAAAAAGATAGGGCTGGTTGTCCCTGTATCAGAGTGGATTCTGTCGTCTCCCCATGCTTTTCTCACACCATCTGAGGATGGAAAAAGGAAAGGGCAAAAACAAAAGACAAGTGCTTTTATGATTCATTTTTAAACTAACATACCAGAGGCAGTTTCTGTCTGCGCTTTGCTGTGAGACTTCGTTTCACCTTGTCGAGCTGTTTTAGAGAACTCCAGAGCTCCATAATCCATGAAGGTTCTCAAAATCGGACTCGTCTTCAGGTGCGCACGCGGGAAATCAAACGCTACCATTCATTCTGCTGCTTCCTTCTTCTGTATGAAAAATGTGTGCAGTAGCCTCTCAACAGTGTGAAATTACTCCCCTGGGTGGGCAGAGAAAAGGCAGTCAGCCAAAGAATGTCACCTGGATTCCACTCAATGTCCCCTCATTTGTCATGACTTTACTGCACAGCACAGGCACAACGTACAGAACCCTGATGTTTTTGTGGTGCACTATAAACTGTTGTTGCTGATAGTGTTTTCTGTTGTCACGTTGAGAAACAATCTTGTTGTCTCTAGGGTTGGTTTGCCAACAATTCTTCACCATTGCTCTTAGTACCACTAGCACCTTAGCAGCATCTTAGACAGCCTCCTTGTTCTACTTTGCACATTTACAAACACCTAACTCTTCTACTCTTTTGACAACAATGTCATTAGTGCTCCTTTCTCATTTTGTGTAGCTAGAAAATGTTATTACACTAAGTCTGCCTGATCCCCAAATAAAGCAGTGCCTGGTGATTTAAAAAGGGGAAAGAAAGTGAGACTTTTTTGAGGGAGGCTGAGTCTGATTGGTATGAATGCCACATTGTGCCCAAGGAGTGTGAAGGAGAGTCATTACACCCACAGAGGAATCATGGGAGGGTCTCTTTTTGAACTCTGAGCATTTGTTTTGAAGTTTGATGTTTGAAGCTTCCAATTATCATGACTAAGTCACTTCCTCGAGCCAACATTTGGCATTTAATGTGAACATGTCACACAGACTCTCAAAGCTGGTGTTCATTTGTTCTAATTTGCATGTTTTCAGGTTTTTAGTGTGTCTAAGTGTGTGTTTAGCATGTGTGCATCAGAAATAAACTGTGACCAGATTAGAACACATTTGCATGAAATTGTAGCTGCATAGTTGATACCTTAAACTTCTTTAACCATCAGAACTGAACATCAGGCATTTCTCATGCTGCTATTTGTGGAAAATAGTTTGAAGACAAATGTCTCTAAATCTAGTTACTGATTGTTCTCATCATTTGCTGCCACTGTATCAAATTACAGACATTGGAGCTGGATCATTTTAGTTCTGTGAGTTGTGGTGTGGGGCCCAAGTGGACTGGACTTGTTCTGTCATATTTTTAATTCTCAAGTGGATTGTGGTTTGGAGGTGTGTATAGCTTGTCCTTCTGTTGTGTTCCCTGACCTTTTCCTGAGCAGTTTTTTGTGGTATGGTGAGGTGCATTGGTCTCCTATAGCTCCTGCTAAAGGAAAGTGTACTTGGTCTGCATTAATGTCCAGAAAAAGTGCTTGTTAACATGTTTTCAACAACAAATCTGATTGAACTAGAATTACAGTATTGTGCAAAAGTCTTTGCCCACCCCTCACTGTATATTTTGCTGGGAAAATTTGAAATAGGTGCAGTGATGTATTCAAATGTTTAAACGTGCACGAATTGCAGTATATAAGGAAAAGCAGAGTTTGTATAATTCTAACAAACTTGAAAGTCAATATTTTGTATAATTACCTTCATTATCACCAACAGCACTGCCTGAACTTTCTTAGGTGAGTTTTCTTCTAATAAAATGATCCCACACTGCTTAAATAATGTTGAGGTCTGGATTCTTGGGAGGTATTCTGTGTTCTGTAATAAAGTTGTGCGTTTACTGCTTTGGCAGTTTGTTTTGGCATCATTGTCATGCTGAAAAATGCATTGCATGGTGGACCAAAATCTAATAGTTTTTGTTATGGTTTTTGCATAACTCCGTTCATTTTGCAAGATCTCACGCGTTCAAATGAAGCCCAATCCATGATAGCGCCTCCAACATGTTTTACACATGGCTGTAGACACCTACTTTTGCACCTTTACTGGCCACAACCATACATACTGACAACAGTTTGAGCAAAAAATGTTTAAATTCAATTTATTACTCTTTAAGACTTGGGGCCAGAGTTTTTTTTTGTGTAATTTGGCATATCTTAGCTCACCTTTTCTCTGTGTTTCCCTTCTTTAAGAATGGCCCCTTAACAGCTACTCTTCCACTGAGACGACTTCTAATAAGTGAACAGTAGATGGATCAACCAAAATGCCAGATGGATCTTCCAGGTCCTCGGATTGGTCTTTGCTGAATTTTGTCATACTTCCAAAAGACATGACTCTCAGATGTTGTTCATCTGCTGTAGATTTTTTTAAAGCCTGCCACTTCTGCTTTAGTCCTTTACACGTCCAGTTTCCACATTGCCCACCAGTGGAAGAATAGCCAAGTTTTTGACCAATAGGAAATTGGTGGTGCAAAAAAATTTTGTTAACTTTGACATTTTTAAATGAAGAAATGTGAATATATTATGTGTTTTTTATAGGTTATGTGCAGTTACAACTCGGATTCATCCCTTGAGTTAGATGCCTTTTTTATATTCGGATGATTCGTAGGTCAGTGTCAAGAGGCTTAAAAAAGTACAACGACTGGACTGAAAATGTGTGAAAAAGTAGCCAATACCCAAAGAACAACTGTGAAAGACCTTTCAGAAGCCTTCAGAAAAATACAAAGTACAAGCAACTCTTGCTCCTTGGAAGTAAAATATAAAGAAATACGGGGTAATTCAAGACTTTTGCAAAGTACTATAAAATTAGGGTCATTAAAGTAATTCACAAAGTGTAAGTTATTGTCATTATGCATCATTTGTGCTTGTGTTTGTGTGTGTTTCTTTGACTTGGGTGGAAAGGGGTTGTATCTGTGCATTAGGGGCACATAAATCTTAAGTCCATGCATGAATCTGTCACTGGTTTTGTATTTCAACGTGCATGTCTGTTTTTTGTGTGCAGCTTGTCTGTGCAGTCATGGATCCTTGCTGAATTTTCTGTGGGTGTTTTGCTGGCTGTCACTCCAGTGATCCATCTTGTCTCCTCTCCCAGCTGCTGATTTGCCACAAGCTACAAGGGGAATTTGCTGAAGGAATTACACCGAACTTTAAGCCATGAATCTGACATTAGCATGCCATACTTCATCTGACATAAACACAAACGGCCATCCAGTTGTTTTCAAGAATTGCATCACTCTACTGGGAAAGAATCCTCAACATGAATTAAATATATACAGTGCTGTATGTAAGAGCCTTACGCTATAGTTTGCTGGCATGTATCACAATTTTTTTCTGTTTTGATGATAAAAGCTTTTCAGAACAGCTTTTCTCATCTGATTTGAAGAGAAAAGCTGTCATCACATTCCTTTATACCCAAAAGGAATGTGATGACCCAGGAATATAATTTAAAATACAGAAAATACAGCATGGGGCCTCTTTGTCTCTAATTTGAGATGGGCATAATTCCAATGGTCTCTTGCCATTTAATAAAAGAATTGTGTGGTACTTCATGGTAAAGTTAAAAAGGGTTAGTGCAGTTTAGTGTCACATATGTTTTACATGCCTCTCTGCTCCAAAGCTTACGATGATTCTCGAGGACATTTCTGCTCCTCAGAACTACTAAAAATGTCATTAGTGCAGTTTTATCACCGTGCAAAGGTAATAAATGTTCTTTATACCTCATGATTTCATTTTATCTCTCTTACTTATTCGTGAGCTTGTATTAGTCGACATTCTGTTTTGTTATTCATTCACAATAAACTTCTGTAGAGGAATTCATCTCATTCTCAGCACAGCTGCTATGTGAGTTACAGTTTTCAGAATCAGAATCAGAATCAGAATACTTTATTGATCCCTGGGGGAAATTATTTTTTGTTACAGTGCTCCATTTTAAACCAACATTAAGACAAGACAGACAATACGCTAACTAAGAATAGTACAATATATACATATATATACATACATACATACATAAGTCACTTATAAATAAATATTTGGAAAAGAAACATGAGTAGTTGTAGCAGCAAACAGTGTGTTAAGTGGATGCGTTGTACAGGGAGATGGCCACAGGCAGGAATGATTTCCTGTGTCGTTCAGTGGTGCTTTTCGGTAATCTCAGTCTCTCACTGAACGAGCTCCTGTGACTGACCAACATGTCATGGAGTGGGTGGGAGGTGTTATCCAACATTGTCTTTATCTTGGACAGCATCCGCCTCTCCGACACCACCTTGAGGGAGTCCAGCTCCATCCCCACAACATTGCTGGCCTTACGGATCAGTTTATTAAGTCTGTTGGCATCTGCGACCCTCAGCCTGCTCCCCCAGCATGCAACAGCATAGAGGATCGCACTGGCCACCACAGACTCATAGATACAATAACTGGTAATGTGAAACACAAAAAGATATGACACTCATGCTGTAAGAACTGCAGCTTAAATGACACCATTATGTTTATATTTAATTTGTTTCACTTGCTTCACTTTTCATTACTTACACAGGGTCAGTAAATGGACCAATGATGTTCTTTATTTACGTTACACTCATGAACAGTATAAAAGATGGACATGGCTACTGTGCTGTCACCCATTAGTTTTTAAAGCCCTGTTTTGAAGCTTTGAGATTAGCATTCCAACCACTGCGGTCTTGATCGCAAAATACTGGATGCGCTGGATCTTGCTGATAAACTGCACTGTCATTAGCTAATAACCTGTGACTGACAACTCATTAGCCTATGTCCATACACAGATAATCCTCCATAGGCAAAATATGCTTCATTTTTTTAAATTAAATAAGACTCCAAATAAGTTACTGAGCTCATAAATTCACCAGGAAAGTGTTTAAGGAGGTCAAGGCAGAGAGCCTTTTTCTCATTTTATGCCTCTACAGGCATCAAAGTGTTTTTGCAGCTACAGCTATCGCCAACCAGAATGCAGAATGCAAGTTCTCCTATATTGACTTCATTTTTCTGACCTGGAAGCTTCATCTGTGTTTTAAACTGTCTGTGATTACACTGATTATTAGATGTTGCAGAATCCTTAAACTAATAGTATACTGTGAGGGTGTGTGGCATCAGTGTGTGGGTATTTACACAGTAGGATGATGCACAATGGCAGTTTAATGGCATCTGTCATCATTCAATTAGTTTGAGAATCACTTGAACAAAACACTGCAAAGCTGTGTTACAGATGATTAATCATTATAAATAATACTCTTTTAAATCTTTAGTCATGCGTTAGTTAACAGTGCACAAATTGTTTCAGTTGTGTGATGATCAACTTAAGTCAGTCTAACTGTTTTATTTGTACTGATACGATTATTCAAAGGGAATAAGCATATTTTTATTAGGCCTGATTGAATGATTTTACTTCCTTTGGTTCATTTTTCTGACCTGGAAACTTCATCTACTGATGGCATATTTACCTTGTTTTATGTTAGATATTACAATATCACAGTGATGTTTTTACATCAGCAAAAATCTGATATTTTTTAGCGGCCTAAACCTGAAACACTCACTCTGACTCCTAAATATAGAAATCTATCAAAACTTCTTTAATAGTAAAAATGAAATTCTTATTTATGATGTAAATGAACTGATTTCATGTTTTATACACACACTAGACCTATCTGACAAGTCCGAAATCAATTAAATGTAACATTTAACCACTGAAACATTTTTCCTGCTCAGTATTGCAAGTAAATAACTGTAATTGGGCATCAAAAAAGATAATAATAAAAGGTGCTTTACTATTTTTCAGCTTTTTGTAAAACACTAAATTTATAAATTCATCTAGAACTACAATAATTATATTTTAGCAAAAGAAGAAATCATTTTGATTACAGAACTTACACATGCTGGTACATTAACTATCAAAAAATCTTTTCTTTATGATTGTCAGTGCTATTAATGTGGGGTAGCTGTGGCAAACCTTATATTCAGTCTTAAGCGCTGTAGTTTATAAACAAGCAAAAAAAAAAGGACCAACAGGTGTTGTGTAACTTGTGTTGTGTGATTGAGCTGCACCAGTGAAGCATCACTGTGACAGTGAGTGGTGTTGGGGTGAGGAACCAAAGTGGAGGCATCAGGAGGCACATAATTTCAAAACAAACAGAGCATTTATTTCATTATAATCAAGTCAGAAATAACAAAATCCAAAGTGAAAGTCCAAAAATCACAAGGAACTAAACACAGGATAACGCAGAGAATAGGACTAGGTAAGGAGAGTCATTACACCCACAGAGGAATCATGGGAGGGTCTCTTTTTGAACTCTGAGCATTTGTTTTGAAGTTTGATGTTTGAAGCTTCCAATTATCATGACTAAGTCACTTCCTCGAGCCAACATTTGGCATTTAATGTGAACATGTCACACAGACTCTCAAAGCTGGTGTTCATTTGTTCTAATTTGCATGTTTTCAGGTTTTTAGTGTGTCTAAGTGTGTGTTTAGCATGTGTGCATCAGAAATAAACTGTGACCAGATTAGAACACATTTGCATGAAATTGTAGCTGCATAGTTGATACCTTAAACTTCTTTAACCATCAGAACTGAACATCAGGCATTTCTCATGCTGCTATTTGTGGAAAATAGTTTGAAGACAAATGTCTCTAAATCTAGTTACTGATTGTTCTCATCATTTGCTGCCACTGTATCAAATTACAGACATTGGAGCTGGATCATTTTAGTTCTGTGAGTTGTGGTGTGGGGCCCAAGTGGACTGGACTTGTTCTGTCATATTTTTAATTCTCAAGTGGATTGTGGTTTGGAGGTGTGTATAGCTTGTCCTTCTGTTGTGTTCCCTGACCTTTTCCTGAGCAGTTTTTTGTGGTATGGTGAGGTGCATTGGTCTCCTATAGCTCCTGCTAAAGGAAAGTGTACTTGGTCTGCATTAATGTTCAGAAAAAGTGCTTGTTAACATGTTTTCAACAACAAATCTGATTGAACTAGAATTACAGTATTGTGCAAAAGTCTTTGCCCACCCCTCACTGTATATTTTGCTGGGAAAATTTGAAATAGGTGCAGTGATGTATTCAAATGTTTAAACGTGCACGAATTGCAGTATATAAGGAAAAGCAGAGTTTGTATAATTCTAACAAACTTGAAAGTCAATATTTTGTATAATTACCTTCATGATCACCAACAGCACTGCCTGAACTTTCTTAGGTGTGATTGAGCTGCACCAGTGAAGCATCACTGTGACAGTGAGTGGTGTTGGGGTGGCACATAATTAAAAAAAAAAACAGAGCATTTATTTCATTATAATCATTATAATCAAGTCAGAAATAACAAAATCCAAAGTGAAAGTCCAAAAATCACAAGGAACTAAACACAGGATAACGCAGAGAATAGGACTAGGTAATTGGAGACAGATGGGAAATAGAACAAAGCTAAGCTTAACACAAGAATTAGTTGTCTTAATTAGTTAATTAGTTAGTTAAGAATAATCAGGGAAGACATGGGTGATTATATTTAGCACAGAATGAGGGGGAAACACTGATGGAACTAAGAAATAACATGAACGCAGTGCAAAAACTCATGAAAACTAAAAAGGAAACATAAATCAAATAATGCAATAAAATCCAGGCTGGGTATTACTAGAATGATGGAACATCAAAAACGGAATTCAACACTCAACCAGCAAAGCACAGAAACCAAAACTACAAACAAGAGAATAACAGAAAAGCCAAACATACCAATTAAAAACAACTTAAACCCAGGGCCATGACAATCCCTCACCGTTAGCGTAATGATTACACTTGATAGACTCGACTGTAATTTTACAGTCTGTAATTTTACTGGCACTTTTAATTAAATGTTGTGCATCAGTTAGACCAGTACAGTCCAGGGTGCATTAATGGTTTTTGCCCATGCTGAGAAAAAGTATTCTGGGAGATTCAATTAAACTCCGGATGACTCTTATTTATTAACCTGTCAGTAAATAGTTGTTGTCCTGTGAGATGGTTTGTTTTATTTTTAGCATACCTGCCTGTTTTTTTTTTCACTTATATTGTAAAAATCATTCTGTGTTTAAAATTTTCAGTGAAGCGATGCATACATTAGCAATGTCACATTTTTTTTAATTCTAAAGTTGTGTGTTTTTTCTGTTACTTTTGATGAGTTTGCACCTTCTTGTCTTATCTACATTTGGGTATGGCATCTTTTCCCCCATAGTCCAAAGACATGCAAGTTATGCAAAAGTAAGACCATAAATTAAAGGTTATGCATTAAAAATTCAGCGGTTCTCTGTCTATACTCTATGTTGTACCCAAACTCCTGCCCCCCGTGACTCTGCACAGGATTAGTGGGCTCAGATGATGGATGTTATATTTATTATTTTACCTGTGCTTTATCAAGATGTAATAATTTAATATTTTGTACCGTGAGTGAAGGCTAAATGAGAAATATCTGGCAACTGCACCAACATCAGTTATTCAGGCAAGTGCACAGCAGTGTGTGTGCCTCTACCAAATCCTGTAGCACACTACCTGCAGGCTGTCATTAAGTGAGCATTACATGTACCAGTTTCCTGTAGATAAATGAACACAAGCTCTCATCAGCATAAGTTCTCAGTGCCCCTGCTATGCAGAGTTCAGTCTGAATTTTATGTTTGCCACATGCGCCTGCTTCATGCTGTCAGCCTATTGCTGAAGTGGGTGTGGGAGCCCCCGAATTTTTCATGTTCGTAAAACACAAAGTGACCAACCACAGCAATTAAAGTAAGCAGGATATTCACTCAGACTCTGATTAATCTGTCATTATTTTGCTCTGCAGAATGGCTGTGTGTAATTAGTGGGCACCAAGAGGCTGCTGCTGATTTGTGAGGTTTGGTTTGTTAGTAAAAGTGAAGATTGGTTGTGTTTCAAGTGCAAGAATTAATTAGTATGAAAGATTTATTTGTACTTGGCTGTTACGAAGACATGTCAGATAATCTTTTCCCCAGAATTTGATCAGAATACAAACCCACATGTCCATTTTAGCAGCTTCACACGCCTAAGGAGGCATATGGGACCCCTCAAGAATAAACAGAGCCAAATGTTTTTTAAATGCTTTTGTAAGCGTGCATCAGTGCTGAACGGAGCCATTTCCAGCAGTGCAGCAAAGTGGCTTTTCTTTTTTTCTTCTTTTTTTTCAAAAGCTGCAATCAAAGCCAGCAAATCCTAAAACTTAAAAAGCTTCCCCGTCTTCAATTAGTTGCTTTCAGTGACCTTTGAAAGCATGCACAGATACATGGATATCATACAGAAAATCCTAATTTAATTTCATTATAATATTGAATTACATTTTTTTTATGTAAGAATCCCTTGTAGTCATATTTTCACTTTCAGAATATCATTCTTTAAAGTACTCTTAAGTATTCTTATCCATGTGTCCCACTTCTTTATACTGGGGATGGAGAAGAAAGCAGGTTGGTTATGTAATCCCTCTGAGGCCTGCTGCGGTCTACTTGTTACTGAGGCTCCATCGCAGTGAATCAGCTCATATTGAGAATGACTCAGTAGAGACTCACTGCTATGGCCTCAGTATCTGTTGAATCAGCGTTATGTTAGATAGAACAGTGTGATCCAGGTCCCAGCCTCACCTGCTGTGAAAACAGGTTGCTTTATTCCTCAGTGTAAAAGCCAGTCAGATCATCCAAGTGGTCAATGTGTCGATGTGTTTTTTAACAAACTTGATTTGTACTTTACATTTATCTGAGAGGGGGCTGATGAAAAAAATAGTCAACATTGTGAATACTGGCTTGCTAATAAGTGTTTGCATTGAATAACAGTGATTTTCTATGCTGAGCTGTTATTGTTGTTGTGGTAAAATTACACGTGACAAGTACTGTGATTTTGTGGAAGTCTAAGGAGTTAAAAATTGGACCACAAAGTGAAAAATTATGTTTGTTAAAATCTAATATTAGCAGCAATTAAGCAGCAATACTTCAAGCTAGAATGTGTGGCTTCGTAGTTTTGTGGTGCTTAAGAAGCAGAAGATGCCCAGTAAGGCCCTGGGAACAGATACATAAAACCCTTTTGGGGTTGAAGAATGGGCATCAAACAAGTGACCCAGTGTGAATAAAAGTAGCTTACTTTTACTTAAGCTCGAGAGGGTACTTGAGTTTGCACCTGAGTTTTTAGTGTTGGTGGGTGTAACGGCTGCTGTGGATTTGTGCTGACTGTTGTGCGCTTGGCTTCTGACATCATTTTAAACCACCCTTACATAACACACATGCGTGGAGGTGATGAAGAGTTTATTAAGGAACATTTAATGCATAAATCAAAACCTAAACTAGCAAATAGCAAATCAAAGTGTGCACGGCGCTTTGTTAACAGAAGGCACAGTCAGTGTTTCCACATTGCGTCAGGCTCTGAAAGAAAAATCCTCTCTGTGCATCTACACTGTTACCATAAACCAGGCAGATGACGATAACAGACTGATATTTTCCTGTTTCAAGATTTTGCACCCATGCAGTATCACCAGTGATGCTTTTAACATTGAATGTGCAAAGATTTTCCAGGCCTATGTGCTTGTTGTCACATTAGTGCTGGTGGAAAAGCAAAGGAACGGCTTGGAAGCAGCCTAATGTTCAGTAGCCAGTGATTTTTATATCCCAGCAGGGAATACAGCATGTACATGATCCAATCCAAGGGAATTATGTTTCATAAAGACTCGATGCGTTGGAAGAGAATAATCATGCGAACATGAAGGGTTTCGCTTCTTTGTGCATTGTACACGAGGTCCCATGTGAGAACGTTAGCCAGCTGTGTTGTCTGCTTGATGTTCATTGATCTCTAGTAGCATGCCATTTTTTATAAGACAGTTAAAAGATTGCTAATAGGAGCTCCCTGATCCCAAAACCAACCTCAGCTCATTTTTCCACTCACTAACCATTAAGATTTCACAGCGGTGTATTAAAGTGAACTGCAGAGCTCTTTACACACTGTATACCAGAAGCACAACTGAAAGAATTTCATCGCTCCTGGTAGGGTTCTTTAATTGTTTAACTGGTCGAAATTTTGACTTGAAACTTCACTCTCTGCTGCACATGATGCAGGCAGACACTGTGAACGGAGTTTCCCAGAATTCACGTTTCCACCGATTTGTCAGTGTCTTGCAAAACAGTAGAATGCAATGATGGTGGTCCACTGTCATTTTCTTTAATAAGCACTGCAATGGAAACGTTTTCTTTTACATGATTCTGACAGATGGGGTGTTGACTGTATTTGCGTAAGTCTGCTACATTTAGCCAGCAAAAGCAGATGATTTTCACGTGGAGTTTGCCTGCATTTTGGAAGAAATACAGGTGGTCAGAACTTAGTAAGCAAACAGATGGACAGAAAAGAAGTGGATTATGCTGTAGGAGAAGATTTGGAGGAGGTGTCAGTGAATTATTTCTTGTTGCTATTGGTAACTGTTAAAAGAAACATGAATTCAAGCTGATTGCAAGATCTCATCTCTTTTTAGTTTTTGTGTTCATTTTTTGTTTTTAATGACAATTTAAAGCCAACAGGACACACAAAGAACTTCACAGAAATATATGTAACCTACTTTGTTCCCTAATATTAAAATTGTCAGTAGAACTAAAGTTTTTGCTGTTACCACTGATTTAAATACAATTCCAACATATTAACATGTTTTCATTTTCAAATTTGGAAAGTTCTGGTTCATTTAAGATACATAATCTTTTCTCGGTGCCAAAGATGTTAATTTGAAAGTTTTTTTCAACCTTTTGTATTATTTTAAGATTATACCACCAAAGAAATCACACCAAGAATCCAAATTCCAGGCCGTCTTACTGTTTCAAACCTCTCTTTCTCCCTCTTCATCTGGCAAGTTTTTCTCATTTCCCTCCTGTGTATAAAGAACATGTGGAAGCTATTTTCATGTTGCAGTGTGGACCCCAAAACAAGGAATCAGCTAGAGTCTGCTGCACATTATCTTGTGCAGTCAACCAAGCTGATTTAGGACAGAGATGCCCAAGTTTGAGGCTTTAGTTTGGTTTTAAGGGAAGGACAGGAGTCAATGAAAAGATCATCTCCCATTTGTGTTTGCATACTTGTATTTAGGTCAAGTTGTTGTGTATAATCCTTTTAGTATTGCTGATTGACAGTGTGTTTTTCTTTCTATAAAATTGTTCATGGAATAAGCAAATGAGGAGAAAATTGTGAGAAAGCTTTGATTGAGAAGAATGGAGATATACACGGCAACAGTGGACAGGAAACAAACTGTGAGCAGAATGAAAGGGAATGGGCTTGAATAGAGAATTACACAGTGCTGAAATAAAAGAGACCTGTTATCGTGCTCAGAGAACATCAGTGTTGGACAGCTACGGCTGGGATAAACTCTTGGATATAACTGTGGGATAAACTCTGATTCAGTGTTGCGTTTCATAAAACATCAAACTTATTGAAAGTGAGAACCGGTCTTGATTTTGGACGCGTGAAAAGTCTTTCAGCTTTAGGATGCTGACACACAGTGAATGCCAGTGGAAGGACATACTTTGTGTTAACGAAGTACCTTCATGCAGTAAGCTATGCCACTGGGAGCAGATAAATGTGACCTATTTATTTTAGATCTTGATCAAACCCATGTGTTACTTAGAAACAAAAGTAGGGGAGGAGACTCTAGTGGGAAATACAAGCAGCTGGAACATGTCCTACACAGTCCCTAAACCCATTTGAGGTTTAGGGCTAGCCTTCCGGTCTGAACTGATGCTTTCAAATGTAGGGTGGTCCTGAAAACTCATTTCCCCCGAGGACACCCCAGGACTGGGACTAATTAAATGCACATTTCACATGGAGAGTGTTTACATTCTCCATGTGAAAAAAAGGAGTTTTACGCTTGCAGCCAAAAAACCAAGGTAGAAACCTGTTTGGTCAGTCATATGAATGGATGCTGTGTGGTGGGATGCACTTGTAAAAAGAAAAATGATTCTTTTATTGAACACTTACCACAGGACTGTTTAATAATACTTTATGGTCTGTTGGACGTCGTATGTGACATGCAGCAAAGTTTCTATGAGTCAATGACCTTAAACTATCACACTTAACATTGGCGTGTGTAACAAAGTGGGTGAGCACTTATAACAATTTTATACTCACCATGTTTCTGCATGTGCTTGTTTGTACCTTACAGAGAGTTAGACAGATAGACTATGTGCACGTTAGCATATGCTACTTCCGGTGCGGAAACTCCTGTTGGGAGCTTGGTTTCTGGTGTCCTATTCGCGCCTTGTTTACGGTCCAAAACAAGTTAAGCAAATGAATGAATCAAGCGGCGATTTACATTTCTATAGATGTCTTGGGCATTTACCCAATATATCTGTAAATGATGTTCATTGACTTGTCGATATTTTTCCCCGCGCCTCAGAACAAAAAGAGAAAAGGGATTCAAATGTTATATTTCTCAGCTGTCCCTCGTTTATCGCGGGTGTTATGTTCTAAAAATAACTAGCGATAGGTGAAATCAAGTAATCAATTTTAGTTTTTGACGGTGCAAAACGTTTCGTGGACATCGTGGACATACAGTACTGCACTTCAGAGTCACACTGCTAGCGATCGAAGCAGCGATTCTGTACTGTACAGGAGAGACGTCACGGAGGAGATCGTCTGCAGCGAACAGGACGCAGGATACAATGTGATGTAAAAAAAATAAGCATGCAAACTTGCACTAAAAAATGTGAAACAGCGAGGTGAAAGGTGAACCGCGTTATAGCGAGGGACCACTGTAATTTTTAAGGTAAGTCACAACATACCCTTCGTAAATACTAATGTATAGAAACCCTCACCAGCAATCATTCATTTTTTGTGTGGCTTTTTTTCACGGTTTGTTAACATGCTGTGTAGGTGTGTACTTGACTAGCTGATCTTGACATAACGGGGAAACATCTGGTTTGACTATTCTTCACCTGTAGTTTGAATGCTGAACATTTGCCTGTTTAAATCATAAGACCAGTCACTATACAGAGATACTTCTGAATGTGGACGATGTGTCTGCTTGTGTTGAGTGATGTAAACAACTGATCGATCTAAACTCTTTAAACGTCAAAATTGATCATTAGATTTTTTTTATGACACAACAGTGGTGAGTGTTCCCACCTCCTCCTCTTTGTAACTTAACGCGATCTTTCCGTTTTGAGTTTTGGACATGATTTTGGAGTATATCTTCGGAGTACCAACTGACGGCAAAGTAAAGCTACCGGAAATGTACAACCCCACATCCGGTCTCAAACCAGGAAGTTAGCATTTTCTTGTGCACAGGGTCTATTGTGCAACAAATGCAAGCATGTCATATGCATATAAATTACTACAAAATCAGCCAGGAGAGAAGTATGTTTTCTTAGAGAAAATCATTGATTTTGAAACTTTTTTTCATTACAGTCATTACTTTTCTGTCATTCATTCTTTTTTTGTTGTTGTTGCAGTTTCAGTTTTATATTTCTGTCTTGGCTGTCTTGTTTGGGTAAGCACAAAGACATTAAATGCTTTTTGTGAGGGGCATGTGTTGCTTTGCATGGGAATATAAAGTAGCATGTGGCTGAGGGTGAGAAATGTGCTGATGATGACACCAGCAATGCCGAGAGTAAAATGGGCTTTAGTATCATTCAATCCGAGGATTATTTCCTGTCAAACAGGAGCCTGTTCTGCAGAACTGAGAAGAGAAGAGGAACAAATTTGTTCCTCTCCCTTTTCTTCGCTTTTTCACACTGCTTCCCCTCACACAAAGGATCCTCTGTGTGAGGAGATTGTGTGCAGCAGCGAGTGAGGGTGGTGTGCAGAAAGTTGGATCTGGATGGATGGGAGGGTCTGCTTTTTATGACATTGCACTGTTGGCTGAAGATGTAATTATCAATAACTAGATGGGCACTTGAAGAGCGCAGTCATCAAGCAATGCAAAAAAAGAGTAATATAGTGAATTTGATTTGCACTAAAATGTAATAAAGATTTCTTTTTGCTCATGCTCTTTCTCCCCACCAACTTTAATGGAATTCAAAAAAAGGAGTCTTAATGACAGACAGGCAAACAGTTTGCAGTAAAGGCATCTGAACAAGCAGAATTAAACCACCTACTCAGCTTTTACCTTGGATAGAGGAATAACTCAAAAGCACAAGCAAAGACATCTTGTTTCAATAGTGAATCAAAGAAACAGTCGGGGACTGTGTGCATATTGATTGCCTGTAATACAGCCCAAAAATCACCTTGGAGAAACTGCAGTTCATGATGAGTTTAAAGGCAGACATCCTCCCACATATTACATCCCACTGTATGTGGCATTAATTTACGCATAAATGATGGATGCAGCACTTTTAATTATATAACATAAGAAACTTACAACTAAACAGCTGGAATCACTTATGTGTGTTGCAAAGCGAAAATGGTGACCAGTCGAAATATTTCGATTTAGGGCTTTCAAGAGGAAATTGTTATAATGTATTCAGCATATGTACACTGATTTAAATAAATGAATCCATACAGATTTTTAGAGTGTTTGCAACACTGACAGAGTTTTCTAAACAGCTGCAGAGTTAGTGTTCATCAGAGAAACAGAGATGTGCACTCATCGGGTTTTCCCCCGTGTTAGGCTCCCTTAATAGGTTTTATGTCTAATCGATTTTAAATGAAGGAACTGCTCTGGAATGATTCCAGGTCTTTGTTACATGCAAGCCAAGAACCAATCATACAGTTTAACTTGTGGGTATTTTTTATTTTGTTCCTTCAGCTTTTCACTTGGGGAAATTTGTGAACAGTGCCATTTGCTTTCCACACATTCTCACCCATAGGGTATCTACAAGATTACTGCACCGCAGGCTTAATTTACATTACTTCACTGCAAGTCTCACTTGCTTCTCCGTCTTAGCTGTAAAGATTCTATTGGTAAATACGTAAAATAATTACGTTAATAAATAAGCAATTTTTGGCCTTAGCAATATTCATTTTTCTGTAAGTTTTCTGAGCTGCACGTTGAGTGACACTGTGTGTTTCCAATCTGCAAATGGACGATAAGAAAAACCCTTTTCCCCCCAAACTGGAAACAGATTTTGCTGTACAAAGCTAAATGCTGTCCTAGTTTATTCACCTTCACAAAGACACACAATGAGCCTTTTTTTTAAGGCACTAAAAAAAAGGCGAAATTTGTTTTTTGTCTTTTATTCACAAGGCTTATTTCACACAGGTGCCTCCCCACCCTTTTTCTTGGCTACAGTTTGGGTTGAGTCCTTGAAGTCTAGGTGGATTGTGTGACTTTTTATTGCACCTTAAATCAGTTGTGAATAAAAAACATATGGGGCTCAAGTGCTGGCTTCTTTGCTATTCAGTAAATCACTGTGGGCGCAGTAATTTGCCCTGAATCCACCCAAACTGTTTCCCGATACTCCAAACTTTAATAACGTTTTATGCTGATTTTCCTCTCTGTTAAACACTTTTTGACCATATTCTGGCATCCCATCTCCTTATGGCTCAACAAGGTTTTTCAAAATGTATTTTCTCTTTTGTTTCAACTCCAAATAAAAATCAATATAAATTCAATAAACTGTGTAAAAACATTTGCATTTTAATGCAAACTAAAATATTTTTAAAGAAGGTTTTTAAAATTCTTTTCAGCTTTTAATTGCATGTGAGTTTTGTACTTTTTTAAAACACATTTCAAGTGGAATAGCACATAGTTCAAGAAGTTTCAGAAATAAATACGAGTAATAATAAAAAAATTAACCTCCAGCAGCAATTAAAGAAGGGTGAAGTGGCAGTAGCTACTTAAATGATGACACATGTGACTTGTGATTTTGCTATTTGCCCAAAAGAATCATTTGAATTTACTCATTTCCCAGTCCAACTGTAAAGTCGTTCACTGTGCCAGTGTGGTCTGTAGACGCATCCCAGAAAACATAAAGAGGAATGTGTGGGCTGTGGCAACATACAGCAATTACATGTGGGTTTCAATGGCTCCCTCTTCTTTATCTTTAGGTAGCTCTTGTGTTGAATTTACAGCTTTCCATTTAAAATGCTTAAATGAGTATTGTGCCTTATACTGCATTTTAACACCGATCATGCAACTGGTGGCGTTTTATCAGAAACACTGTGTTCTCTGACGTCCCTTGAATGAATAAATTTGATTACAACACAGTGTTTGACTATTATAGTTCAAACAAACTATAGTTGGGTACACATATCTAAATTATTATTAAGAGGGAAAACAATCCAACCTACATGGCCTTGTGTGAAAAATCATGAATTCTTTACAAGGTTGAGGTCACACCAAAGCCTGAAAACTGCCAGACCTGCTGAATGAAGAAATCAATTAACTAGAAACTGTCTGAAAATCTGAAGCAGACTAAGAGACCTCAAAAAGCAACACAACATGAAACGGTGATGAACTTTCCCAGGAGTGGCCAGCCTATCAAAATTACTCTAAGAGCGCATCAACGACTCATCAAGAAGGTCACAGAAGAAGCCAGAACAACATCTAAAGAACTGCAGGCCTCACTTGTCTCAGGTAAGGTCAGAGTTCATGACTCCACCATAAGAAAGAGACTGGGCAAAAATGGCATCCATGAAGTGCCAAGTTCCAAGACTAAAACCAGTGCTTGGCAAAAGGAACATAAAAGCTCGTCTCAGTCTTGCCAGAAAACATCTTGATGGTCTTCAAGACTTTTGGCAATAACACAGCATTTCAGAAAAGGATCATACCAACAGTAAATTATGGTGGTGTAGTGTGATGGTCTGGGGCTGTTTTGCTGGCCTAGGATCAGGATGGCTTGCTGTGATAAATGGAACCATGAATTCTGCCATCTACCAAAACATCCTGAAGGAGAATGTCCGGCCATCTGTTTTTAACCTCAAGCTGAAGCGCTCTTCAGTTCTGCAGCAGGACAATGATCCAAAATACACCAGCAAGTCCACCTCTGAATGCCATAGTCAAAGTCCTGACCTCAGCCCAACTGAGATGCTGTGGCATGAACTTAAAAAGGTGGTTAATGCTCAAAAACTATCTAATGTGGTCGAATTTCAACAATTCGGCAAAGATGAGTGGATCAGAATTCTTCCACAGCGCTGTGAAAGACTCATTGCCAGTTATTGCAAACATTTCATTGCAATTATTGCTGCTATGGGTGTTTAAGAGGCCAATTTTGTGTTTACTTGTGTTATCTTTGTCTAGCATATAAATTTGTTTGATGTTCTGAAATATTTAAGTGTGACAACATACAAAGAAATAGGAATCAGGAAGGGGGCAAACATCGCTGTATATACTGTTGTCAGTTTGAGTTACTGGGGAAGGGCAGAAACAGCATGAGATAACGATTTAAATGACACGCTGTTCAACTGAAATCTTCTAAGTCTCAGTGTGTGTTGCTCACTGTGTTATGGTTACCCACATTCATTAGCTTTTCTCAAATGCAGATCAAATGAATCCTGTAAAAGTTTCCAATTATGCCTCTGTGTGTATTCAGACGATGCAATTTCTTTTGCGAGGAATGACTCGCGCTTGTTGTTCTGAGTCATGTCCTGCTAACATACCTTTGGTGTTTATTCTGCATAAGTTGCAGTGTGTGTCAAAACCTTGTGCTACAAACGCCCTTTCACACATTTTTCTTGTGAATTTTTTACAACTGATGATGTCTTTAGGAAAAGACTATTTGTTTCCATTACAAATCTTGAACAGGCTGGCATTTTAATTGATACTTTTTCAGGGTTGCTGACAAAGTGCTCTCAGAATACAGGCAACATATGTAAACAGGCTCATACTCAAAGTGATACATGATTGGAAATTTAGGGTTCGCTATCTTGCTCAGGGACAAAAGAACCAGGAATTTAACCACCAACCTTTTGAGCCCCAACCACACTAAACCAACGATCCAGCTTCACCATCTCATTGAAAAAAAAACCCTAGGATTTGACAAATGTTTGTAATAGAGCTCCAAATTTCCAGTAAATCTTTTATTAATAGAAGTCATCACATGTGCTTTCCATAGCTATCCATATTGACACAATGATTTAATTCCATCAGCTCAATTAAAAGTTTTAAATGTTGTTGCCGACAGCCAAAATTCAGCGATGACCAACCACGCTCGACTTTATGATTTACACTTGTGAGCTGACATAAGTGCTGCGTTTCCACAAGTGTTGTTACTGTTGTGACTCTCCCACAGGCCTTTGCCCTCCAACCACATGACCCCCCCACACACACACACACATAGCCCCAAACGCTAACAGTGAGATCTTGGCAGCCAAGTACAAGGACAAGGCCAGCCTCCAGATGGAGACATGAGAAAAAAGAGAACACAAAGCAAAACAGAAACAAATGTTGGTTTGTGATAGTGATAACAAACTATATCCTCATTAGACAGAGAAATCTTAGGTGTGTGATTCTGTACATAATGATGGAGATTTATGTTATGTAGCGGTGAATATGAAAATTTGGTGGGATCTCAAGACAGACGGATCTCAAAGAGAACAGATTCATTGAATTAGGACTGCTTCAAAGACAATTTGAAGGGCTCATTTCAGTGTTTCTTTTGATAAAGTATAATACATTTTAGGTAACAAAAAAAGAAGAAATTTACAATATGACATTACAGCATCTACCCAGACACCAGTCACAGACATCAATAACAGGCTAGGTGATATAAATGTCAAGTTATGTTTCAGTGGCTTTTGAGTTCTTGATCTTCACTGAGATTTGAAGAATCATTCAAACCTTATGAGTTTCTTAACTGCTGCATTGTGGTTTGTGTGTGTCAGGTCCAAAACAGCAAATGGATGACATGTCCCAACACACAGCCAGAGTTCTGTTATGCTTCTGCCTAAGTCACCCTGGCTGTCTTTCAGTCATAGTGCACAGATGGCGCACAGAAGAGCCAGAAGAGCCAAGTGAAGGTGTGGATCCATCCCATCTCAGGATTTGTTGACTGAGAATATCCATGACAAAACATGAAGAGAAAAAGGCTCTTTTTGTTTCTCGCTGATCTGATATGGAGAGGATGACTGTGAAACACCAGATGTGTGGCGTCAAAGCTCCTCTGCTCACGTCTGTATCTACATATTAGCTTTCCCGTCCCACCCAAACCTTTTATAGTCCAAGTTTTTGGCTTCTTTGTTCCATTACCAAGATTGAGCAGCCTGTTATTCTCGTGTAAACTTCTTCTATTGTCTAATCGTGTAGATAATGAGGAACATGTGTTTGGCGGTGGCTAATGTGAAAATGTCAAACCCATGCTTGCTCAGCTTTGACCTTTTCCTGTCTAGTGTCATGAGGAGGATTACATAAGAAAGTCCCAGGGGGTCCTGACAGACACTCTTCCGATGCCTTATCCTATCCTGCCTGTCGATGCCTTATTTTGGCCAGGACCCAAAAAACTGCTATCTGTTGCCATGACTTCTTGTTAATAAATAGCAGACTATGAATCTGGATTAGGAAAGAAAGGAAGGAAGGAAGGAAGGAAGGAAGGAAGGAAGGAAGGAAGGAAGGAAGGAAGGAAGGAAGGAAGGAAGGAAGGAAGGAAGGAAGGAAGGAGATTTTCCAACCTGGCTAAAGGTTGGGAGTCCACAAATGGCCAGCTGTGAATGTGCTCATGGCCCAGAGACCTGGCTCTGACACAACAGACCCAGAGAAACAGACAATCTGCACAGGACACCTAAGCCTGTAAATTATACAGGTGCATCTGTATTTGCGTAATCTTAAGCAAAAAAATGTTTTATGCTTTTCTCTATAATCTATTGCTACTGTGAGATCACATCAACCTTTATCTGTTGATAAACTGTTGATAAAAATAAATTTTTTTCGCACTGAATATAAGTTTGGAATTCTGATCTGCTTTCTGCATCTTCTTTAGGACAAGCAGGGGAAAACATGCATCTTGAAAACAAATTTACCACCTTTACAAGATTGAAGAAGGACCCTGTAGATGAGCAGAGCTTCCACATGTTGACTGCTGTGCTTCAGCATCTGGCGAAAAATGTAGAAAACAAACAAACAAAAAGGATTTATGAAAGATCAATATATCTCACATTTAGCAGGCATGTGCATGTCTGATAATTACAAAAACAGAAAAGGTTTATACTGAAAGCCTACAATCCTTGCAAGCATATTTAAATAAACTTATGTTGGGTTTCCAGATGCTTGAAGCTTTTTAATCCATGCACATTTTAAATATATTTGAATACATCTGGGAGCTAAACCATGTAACACATTTTGCTGACTGTATTGGTTTTGTGCACAATGCCAAAGCTGACACCAATTCCTCTTTTATTTTTCTGTCAACACGACTCAATGGGAACATTGTAACAAAAAGTCATTTCTTTCAAACATGTGTACCAGATTATCATGCTGTCACAAATAGTCAGTTGATGGGAGGTTAGGGCTTTTGTACTTATACAGTTTAGTCAATAACAGTAAGTCGTTAAAAAATTGCACTGCCTTTGATGTCCTTTCCAGTGTCTAATCTATACGATACCGCTGATTGTATCACTGTTTTAAGCGCAAAATGTGCCTCACACTGTGATGGTGTATGAACCAAAGTTCACTTTTTCACTGTCCCCGTGGCAGTCTTATGTAACCTCTTTTTGGAGGGTCCAGTCTAAGCTTGGAGATTTTGATTACTGCCATATACACCAGAAGCACAGTGTACCCTACTGTCATCTCTACTGAATGTGAAGGACTGACAGATGGGCCAGAATCAGAAAGAAAGCAATAAACAATTTGGGATGTCCCATCTGTTATAATTCTGGTGCTAGAGCAGTCCAGAGAAGCATCAGTACCATATTCCTCCATTCCTGAGGCTTGACCATGTTTCAAAGACATTCAGAACACCTGAAAAACATCTAAGAGGGACCACACTGGTCATCTCTGCCACATTTTACCTCCCTAGAGCTGTTCCGAATGCTCTGCAGTATTGCTGTCTCAGCCTTGGCCAGAACATCAGAAGAGACTGAGAGAAACAAGCTCAAACAATTTACAGTAAGGGTTGGAAGAGTGGGTATTAGCCGACTTTGTCTTACCTTCTTAGTAACAGATGTTTAGTGCCAAAGGGGAAAGAGAGGCAGGGAGGATGTCTTTATAGATAAAAGAAACTAAGAGGTTTAAAATAAAAGGATCCCTCACAGGGACATTTCCTGTGTGCATCACTTTTTTCTGGCCATTCAAGTGGTTTTCACATCCCTGCATGTGCATGTATGGGCAGACAGATGCCGTCTGTCCTTTCATAAAGTTCATAGTTGTGCATGACTTCATCTCTTAGCTTATATTTAATTGAAGCGTAATAGATAGACAATTATCCCTTGGATGCACAACATACCAATATCTACACTCTTCCACGAGTGGGGTCAAAATTGACCCCAAATAAAATCAATGCATTTTGCAATAAACTCGGTTGTTATTCTTGAAAATCTTTCAAACGAAGAGCTGTAATATTTTCATATTCCAGGTATTCCTCATAAAACATGTTTGTGACATGAGGCCACTTGCATTTTTATTTATTTTTTCATTAATTTTAAGAAATTGCAGTTTTTGTATCACTTGTATTACTTTTGTATGCTTGCTCAACATATATTGCAGAAGCTGTGTCTTCCCTCTGAAAGGCACGAGTTGTTCATCCACTGTAACACAATCAGTGAGGATGAATTTCTGCCTGCCGTTGACCAGGAACAGGCCCCATATGTAGCGGAAAGCTGCCATGTTGTTTGTTTTCAGTCGGCAGGCTCTGGTTCTCTTGTCATCAAAGTGCAAGAAATGGCGAATATCTTCAAATCTACAAATTGACATAGTGGCCTTGTACAATGGGTTATGCAGAGGACTCCCAAAAAACACATAGACTCGTACATCCCAGTTCTTCTCACTTCCTGCAAGAATGGTCAATCAAATGAAGGCCAGGAGCTTATGTTTGATTACATTTTTCCACTCTTTTCCCCTGTCTGTGGCTACTCTTTGTGCCTCCATGTTTGTGCATGTCAGCATCTCTTCTATTATATTATCAGACATGAACATCTTCCATGCATCTCTTGGGGAGACAGTACTAAACCCAGGTGCAAGCCCTGGCCAACTATTCAGAATATTGTGGCTTGGTGTTTTAGCCTGGCTGGGAGGTAACTCTGCCCAGTAAGAGCAGTAAGAGGAGCTCATTCTGTTAGACACAATATCCATTTCCTCTTCAGAGGACTCATCAGAGGACTCCTCTGTACCAGACTGGCATTGTTCAGTGGCAGGACAATAGTCATCTCTATATCTGAGATGTCAGATTCTGAGTCAGTTCCTTCAATGGGCTCTTCATCCCATCCATCCTGGATATTTGTAGGGCAAGGTCCACAAGGATCCTGGCTGGCCTCATAGCAGCTATGTTGGATATTAAAAAAAAATATAAACATCAGAAAGGAAAATGTTTGAAATGCACAGGAAACTATAAATCATGTATGTTGCTGTGTAAAAATTAATTCCTGATTCATCAGATTTGTAAGTGGGACAGTCAGAGCTGCTAAGAATTAAAGGTTCATAGCAGATTCCATAGGAACTGTTTGTGGAAGAGCGGGGTAGTGATACAAAAACTGCAATTTTTTTTAATTAATGAAAAAATAAATAGAAATGCAAATGGCCTCATGTTACAAACATATATTATGAGGAATACTTTTCATTTTAAAGATTTTTTTTTTCTCTGTTCCGTTTGGCTCTTTTGCCATCAGAATTGTCGTCTAAAGGCAAAGAAAGATGCCCAACGGATTTACTTTACCAAATTGACCATCCCAGCCTTGCCGTAATGGTCCATTTGATTCACCTTTTATTGTTTATTTTATTTTCACTTACTGAATACGGGACAGACTTGACTGGGGGAAAGAAGGGGAGAAAGAAAGAGGGAAAGAGAAACAGCTGAGAAGAGTGACGGGGGAGAAGGGCAAAAGACAAAAACCAACAGAATGAGCAGGGAAAAAAAATGCATATATCGATCACCTGGATCACCTGCTGAGAAAGAAAAAAGAAAACAAGCAGAAGAGAACAAGAGTAATAGAATAAACAACATCACAATGATATATGGGAATATGACAGTAAATACTAAATATTAAACATTATTGTGCAGCACATAAGATCAACAGAACACAGTGTGCTTTGAGGTAGGAGCCAAAAAGGGTGTCGTTTGTGGGTGTGATCACCCGTGTGTACACCTGTGAGCATGGACGCACTTGTTTTTTTTAAAAGGTTCCTTCATGTAATGATCTGCTAGAGGGTGTGGGGGCGTCCTCCAGGGCATGAAGCAGGTATGGAGGAGATCAAAACTCCAGACATCCAGAGGCCCCCAGAACACAAGAGACCAAGGAAGACCAACAGAGGGGCAGCTGCGCCACTGTCCCAGAAAGAGCTGAGGAGAGTCCCAGATGAGGGCTCACTCAGCAGCCGCGGAGCAGAAGCCAGGGGGAGTTGCAGTGACATGCCCGTGAGCTCCGCCGGCAGCCAGCCGTGCCTGAGTGACCGAGCCCCAGGCCAAGAGGCTGGGGGCACCCCACCTCCGAAGTGGCCCGAGCGAGCCCAAGGCTCCAGGCCCCGATAAGCGGCCGCCAAGGAGTGAGCCGGTGTGTACCTGGACGCCCATCCCCGGACACAAAGAACCACCAACGCACCGATGTCTGAGGGAGTCCGCCACTGGCAGGGGAAGTGGTGGTAGGGGGAGATAGGCCTCCAAACCTTGGAGGGCCTGAGATGTCCCCAGAGAAGTGGCGTCTGACACCCAACCTGACATATAGACACAGACATACAGGCACACACATATACAAACATCCATTCCCACCCTCATGCTCTCATATGCACTTACTCCACACTCAACCAACGTGGAGACAGACATAAAGAGACGCTGTACACACGATCACACTCCCCAAGCTTACTCTATTAACCGGGTCTAGGTACCCTTGCCCCTGGAGGGGGGAACTGCACCCAGACCCAGGTGGTGTTACCCTTTTCCCTGCGGTGGGGGGAGGCAGACTGCCCCCATTTTAAAGATTTTTAAAGAAAAACAACCTGTGGGGTCAAAACCCACGGGTGCATCTAAAGGTTAAGAGCACCGGATAATAAAAACGGGAAGAAGCCACAAAAATTCAGAGTTAATGAACCAAAAGCAAATCCTCAGACAAAGCATGTGATCCAAAAGAGTTTTTACATTTTACAGTTATGTTTTTACTAACTGGTGTGACTGTTACTGTGATCCATACTACACCACAAAGATCATTAAAATTTCCCTGCTATCGAATACACAGAACCTTCTGGATAATCACAAGCAGGTTAATTGTCTAAAGTTTTGCTCTGTCCTTTTTTCTCCTGAGAGAAAAGAGTTTTTTGTTGCTTTTTTTTTTATAAAAAGTGGCAAAGGGGGGCTGATTTACAGCTTCTACATGGTGATGGGCTGAGGGGAGAAGGAGTGGTCTCAAACATGCTGGGCTACAATAAAAGGCACTTGTTTGGACCTCCGAGGACCCCAAACTTTCCAGTAGCACCACAGGCGGCTGCTGAACAAACGGAAAAAAAGGAGGGGATAGCTGATTAGTAGAAATTGAAAGAGAAGAAAAAGCGCTCAGCTTTCTTTAAATATTTACATTATAGATAAATTACATTTTTAACTTTTTGCTAAAGGAACACTTTTTGCAAAAACTAAAAAGTGAGAGAGAAAATGATGAGGCTGCTGTGCATCACTATAGTCTGCTTGATCCTGGCTGGCAGTGCGTACAGTGAAGAGACGATCTTAACAGGTAAGATTTAAAATGATGTGAAATAGTTTAACATGCCCAAGTGTCTGTATGTATGTGTGATCTTTTATAAATGCATGATGTTGCATCAATCGTGTGCATGCGGGGGGATGAGCTGTGCAAGAAGCCTGAGCAAAGTGGTACCCCATCAAAAGCTTGTCTTATAACGGTGTCGTTGTAGCAGCAGGTAACAAACACATCTCTGGAGTAACGCTCACACAGACACAGTGTAACTCAGCATTACACTCACTGATGTGCTGCACACAGACCACCCCAGCACGAACAGGCTGGTGAATAAATTACCCTTGCCATTCATAGGGGCTTCCTACCCACTCTGCTGAATGAGTAATACCACTGGTTGTCCTCCTAAAATAGGTCACAAGTGCTGCAGTGGATTAAATTGGGCTGGTAGTGCTTGTCCCCCTTTTTGTGGATGTAAATGCGGACTTTAATGTGATTTATGGTGTTGATTTTTTTTTTTAACTTTCTGACACTATTTGTTCCAGACACAAAATGAAAACTTAGAGAAATCTTTCCAAGGAGCCCCTGCACTCCATCATAATGCTGTTGTAATTTCAAATTCACAGCTTCCTACAGAATGACACCATGAGATGAAGCTGCTCCCAATAAAACACAGCTAGATCTAGTGCTGCAGAGAAAGAAAAAAGGGAATTGCTGGAGATGCCCTCATGTTATATGTATTGACTGATATTTAATGTGCTTTCAGCAGCTCTGCAAGCTGACTCAGTACGTCAAATTAGGAACGTCTCAGCTGTCTCTCTTCCAGGAGCAGAGGAAACGGCTTATTTGTTGGGACAAAAATTTCATTCTATGAGGAGAGCTTGTATTTTTTTTGTCATTCAAACATTTAAACATTTGCGGGTGATGTCACAAGTGTGTGTTTATGTGTTCATTTATATGATGTCATTGCCTGAAGTATGTAAAAGCATTTGCTCAGCCCAGGCCAGCTGCGTTGTTCCGTACAGTATATTTTTTCGCCACATGAGCTGTGTATTCTCCCTCAGTTCTAGGGGCGTTGCCTGTCCTTATACCTACTGACTCACTCTGCCACTGGGAGCTTTTGGAAATCAGCCCATGGTAGCAGGCAGCCTGACAGGAGCGGAGTTAAGATTAATGACCCACAGCCAAATGTATAGAGCCCCATGCTGAACAGCGGCCAAATGACTCTGTCTTTTCCTGTGAAGTAATAGTCTGTTAAGTCTAATGCTTACTGTGGTTGTTGGTTACTGAAGCCTGGCCTGGTTGCTACTGTGGTAGAGTGGGGAAAGGGGCTTGGCTGCAAATGAGGCCTGGGGTGAGGAGAAGATGTGTTTAGGGTAGGAGATGAGATGTTCGCAGAGGCACGTTTTTGGTGGTATTGATCCTGTATTATTAAGCTCAACAGAAATTTAACAAATCACTCTGATGGAAATCTATGGTGCGCTTGTACCGAGGATGTGCGCACACACGTTTTTTGTGTTTGCACTTGTTTTGCATGACAGAATACAGGAAAGAGCTTATTGGCATACGTGTGTAGGAGTTGGCCTGCTGTGTTTATCCCAGCTGCACTTGTTAATTCTTTCTCCATATTGACACAAGTGGGCCAGCAACATAAGAGAGCGACACTTTGGGATGTTGTAAAGCATTGCTCGCTCTGCTAGAGGGTGTGGCATTTTGTGCACAAGGAGATATGAACATGCAGACTGTTGCTCTGCAGAGTTTCATCCTTTCAAAGAGATTTTTAATGTTGATTGTTTAGTAACTTCATGCAGGAAAGGCTCAGGGGTTACACAGTATACAGTATAGTAAGAGCATAACATGATGCATGGGGCACAGAGTGGACCTGGATCACTGTAAAGATCATTTCCACTTCAGTGTTGCAAAGAAGCAGATGGTTCCAATCACTTGCTAAAACCACCTTTTACACAGTGAGACTGAACTGTGCTTGGTAATAAAATGGCAGTAGGTCTTGGCTGCAGCTGCTAAGCTTCTTTTTATTGCCCTACACATGTGTTCATTTATGTTTTGGGGTTTTTGGGGGTTTTTTTGTTTTGTTTTTTTGTCAACTGCTGCACAGTTGACGAAAGTGTCAGTCATAATGGTTCCCTATTATTTGACCACCAATAATTATGACAATTTGGAACCACCTTGGGCCTCAGAGGGTTGCAGACGGTTGGAGAATGGCAAAGAAAAGAAAGGCTTCCCTCTCTTCCCAGAAGGATTACTACCCGCAGTAGGCTGTTGCTTTATATGTGCAGCATGTCTCGCATGGCCAGGGCCACAGTCTCCTTTGGGATGTCTGTCTAGTGGTAACTGCAGGAGCAGGAGAAATTCAGGAGTTGCTTTAACATGCATCTGTCTCTCTGGGATTGTAACTGTCAAGGGTGTAGAACAAATAAAAAGACAAATTTATTTACTGTGCCTTCGTTTAACATCATCCCAAGCAGTTCATACTTCAGCATTCACTGAATTGGCTCCGTCCTCCTCAGGGTTACAGCTCACACAGAGGCTCTTGATTTAACATTCGAACAGTGTTCTCACGAGACACTACAATGAAGCCCTTTACTCTGTTTTCTAATAATTTCAGACATCACTGTTGGCTGTAATTACATCTGGTGAGTCTGTGTTGATGTCAGCACTGCCCTTACCTCTGCCAGTTCAGTCATCCTGGATGCCTCAGGTTTCAATTCTACTTTATGCACAGCGTTACCCATGCAGAGTGTTTACGAGGCACAGCGAAGCTGTGAGTCATTTCTCTCTGACAAAACGGGCAAAGACGACTCTTGTCCAGACACTGGCAATTAGCAGCGGCAGAAGTGTTTTTCCCAGCTCATAAAATACCTGGCGTCTCGGTGACCACTCAAGAGGCAAGTGAGGCAATGGGTGTGGTGATTTGGTAATAGAGGTAGTCACTGGCATGTGCAGCCTCATGAAAGAAATGAGAACATAGAGTTTAGAGTGGCATAAGGTGAGACTGAAGGGTAGATTAGGTCTGTCAGCACTGCCTTTGCTAATTAATTCTAATGATCTGAGAACCACTGAAAGAACTCCAGACACACTTCTACTGTGTGAACCGGGACAGTTTCGGCAGGCGTTTGACGAGAGGTTCATTCAGTGTCACTCCACTGTGAGTGTGTGTGTTCTGAGGGAAGGTTGTGGTTTGAGCAGAGTCAAAGCCACTGTCTACTTTTATTTCCTGTAATAGCCATGTGGGAAATGTTTCCCGCTGAAGAGCCAGCGACACAGTATTCCAGTCATGCTCAGGTGTGGCTGCTCAAAGTGAAAGGCCTTCAACATGAAAGCTGCATCCTCAGTCAGAAATCAGAAGCTGACTGCAGACTTACATGCAGATCGTCCATACTGAGTGAGTGAGAAAAGACACAGAGTAGCGCCTATACTTTTTAATGAGTACCTGAAACTTAAAGAACAAGACGGGTTATTTATGAATATAATAAAAAAGTCTTCTGCGGTGCTTCTTGCCTTACCTCACTTATGTTTACACGTTAGATTGTTAAAAGGTTAAACTGCGGTGTGTTTATAGGTTGAGGATAGGGGCAGGGGGTGTCAGCGGTGCTGTCTACATGCATTTATCTAGTGCTTGTTATTGTCTGGCACAGACAGCCCCCACTCTCTTTCCTGGCTGGGGTCTTAACTAAGCAAGCCCTGTGAGGTCTAAAGATAGAGGATGGGAACCGGTGGTGAGACACAGATGACCTGTCATTTTGAGTTAAAGGCTGACCTAGCTTGGACAGGAAAGATAGAGAGGGAGTGCACAGAGGAAATAAGTAAAAGAAATAATGATGACAGCTAGATTCTGTATTTTGTCAACAATATTTTCTGCTCTCTTTTCCCATTATTTATGTGCCTGACACACTTAACACAAATCAGATGTAGTGGATGAAAGAAAAGCACTTCATTTTGTGGGTTAATGCTGAGGAACCAACGGCTTATAAGTGCAAGTACTGACAACAGCAGGAAGGAGACTGAAAAAGGATTATTGGCTTTCAGGGCTGAGGACTGGCCGGTGCCCAATATTACATTTAATAAACCAAACAGACTCCAGACTCTTCACTGGCTTTGTGTGATGTAATGCTTCAGATGTCACACTGTGTATTGTATATTACAATAATACAAACATTATAGACATGCCAAAATACGTAGCTGTTTCATTAACAAGGCAAACAAAAAAAAGGCAACAAGGAGAAGTTTAAAAAAGTGTTTCTACAATTTTTTCCCCCCTTTTTTGCATTGAAAATCATTACATAAAAATGTTATACAAAGGGTTTTTGGTTTTGGTTTTTTTATCCAAGTATCATAATTCTAAACAAGAGCAGAAAGGTTATATCATATTTCTTCTTTTCTAGTCAAGGTTTCTGCTGAACTAGGTGGCAACATCACCCTGCCTTGCAGGATCTTGTCCTCAGACACGGTGTCCTTTGGCAACAACGGACACCGGATAAAATGGACAAAGGTGGAAGATGATGAAGCTCTGAACGAGGATGTGCTGGTTAAAATGGGACCACACATAAGGGCCTATGAGAGCTTTGAGGGCCGTGTCTTCTTGCAGAACCTCGACAGTGAAGATGCCTCTTTAATAATGACTGAAGTCTCCATGGACGACAAGGGAAAATATCACTGTGACATCGACAACGGGATTGAAGATTCACTGCAAGAGGTTATCTTGGAGGTGCATGCTGGTCTGATGACTGGTAAATCCTGTTTTATTTTGTTTTGTTATTTTGTTTTGTTATTTTGTTTTGTTACTATTTCCATACTTACACTTTTTTGAAATTCATTTAATAATATATTCAATTTCATAAAAATAAAAAAATGGTATACGCTTGTTACCATGCAACATCACGAACGTATCCCCCCCTGAACGGGATTGTACTATATACATATATATGTATATTCAAGAGAGAAAAACCAAGAGAGACAACATTTGCTTTCTTCCTCATATTTTCATCTGATCTACTTCGTTCAGGTGTCGTGTTCCCATACTACCCTCCTTTGGGCCGATACAACCTGAACTTCAACAATGCCGTGCAAGCCTGTGAGGACCAGGAAGCTGTGATTGCCTCACATGAACAGCTGCTTGCTGCGTGGAAAGGCGGTTTGGATTGGTGCAACGCTGGATGGTTAAGTGACGGCACAGTGCAGTATCCTATCACCAAACCCAGACATCCTTGTGGTGGCTCCAACAATGAGCCTGGCCTCAGAACCTATGGACGCCAAGAGAAGATTAGGCAATTTGATGTGTTCTGCTATACTACTGCACTCAAAGGTCAGTTAATAAAAATGTCTCTGTACATGAAACGCAGTGACCACAAAGACTAGTACATTTATATAGTAGCACATCTGCTTGAATTATTTTGTCTTGTTTGCCTTATCTGCTGTCAGGTCATTTCTATTGGCTGGTCCAGCCTGAAAGGCTGACCTTCGATGAGGCTGTGGAGGCATGCAGAGATGACGGTGCAGAGATTGCCAAGGTGGGCCACATGTTTGCTGCCTGGAAGCTTGAAGGCTATGATCGCTGTGATGCCGGCTGGCTGGCTGATGGAAGTGTCCGGTACCCCATCTCCAGGCCGCGGAAGAACTGCAGCCCCACAGAAGAAGCAGTGCGCTTTGTTGGGTTTCCCGACAAGACAGTGAAGTCTTATGGCGTGTATTGCTACAAGCCTGATCAGTGATGGGTTAGATAGGTCTAAATAAGCCATGACCACCAAAGAGCAGCAAAAGCCACAACCAGTAAAATAAACAATGAAGCAGATAAGCTTTTGATCTAATCTAGCATGAACCCAGTACCTTTCTAAAGCTGTGATAACCCTAAAAATACATATATATACATACATGCATACATCTTATACCCTCCTAAGAATTAAAAAAATGACCTGTAGCTATTATGTTTTGCATTTTCCTATAGGTGGCTTTCATTGGTTTTACACAGAGTATTAAGTAAAGGTCTATTTTGTCAAAATGTGACTGATGAAACAGAGACAGAGAAGTAAATGGTTAGCATAATCTGACTACAGTTTGTGTCCTGCAAAACATGACTGGATTTGTGAAGTTCCAAATGTAGTGCAAATATGCACACGTGCAGTTGACATGTGCTGCTTTAAAGTCTGCAAGAACAGAAAAGTGTGACATTTTATTTTTATCGAGTTCGGCATTTGGGAATTACGTTAAATTTATTACAAACTGCTATGGGTACTTGTTACCCTGCACAAAGTGATCATTTGCATGTTGTTTGCTTTTAGCTTCTGAAACTAAAAAATTAAAAAAAAGCTTTTCAGACAGAATAGTTGTGATCAAAATATTTGCAAAGAAAATGAAGGTAAACGTTTTGGTCTACAACTCTTTTTGCTGTGAAAGCTTCAATTACCACAATTTCCAGTTACAGTCGGAAAGACCACTATAATCTAATGCAATGTATTCTTTTGTCCTAACAAAAGGTTTTTACTTTTTAATGATGGGTTACTGATAGTTTTTTGTTTGTTTGTTTGTTTGTTTTTTTACATGTGCATAATGTGCTTTTCAAGAAAAACTACAGATTAAGTTTCTAACACTAGTAGGATTTTAGCGGAGAAGTTAAACTGAAGATGTGATTTGTCCCAACACACGAGTGGCATTTCCTAGAAGAAATCTAATGTTACAGCAGTTAATATATGACTATTAAATGTGTGGTTGCACATGACCACTGATGGAGTTGCACATCTTCATATTGTGGCTATGAGCTGCTATGAGCTGCAAAATTTCAATTCGTATTTTGATGATCAATCACACTCACAGATGGTAATTAGAGGTGCAACAAAACTTTTCTAGAGATACAGAGATATGGCACTCACTGTAGAACACATGCAATAATGTGGTGATGCATTGTTTGTAATAATAAAACTCAAGTTGTCAAGGAAAAAACATTTTGTATCTTAGCACCTTGTACCTTTTCAAATGAAGCTGTTTGAAATAAAGAACACAACTCTTAAATCCATTTTGAATCATATATTCCTTTTTTAAAAATTGCATTCCTTCTTATTTTACTGGAGCAAAATCATGCAGCATGTGGAGTTGTTGAAGTTTAAGCAGGGACCTAAATGGGATTGTTTAAGTTGCCAAATTGGAGGCCATGAATTTGGCGTAAAGCCATGTCAACTGAAAGGACTTAAGATTAGACTCTCCCCACATTCATTTATTCTTTGCCATTTTTATCTTCAGTGCCAGGCTGCCAACCCACCACTAAGTCAGACAAAGGGAACAGTAGCACAGTCTTTAAGAGGCTTGTGGGAATCTCTGGGAACAGGGTCAGATTTAGGTGGATACAGCAGGGAAATGCTAGACAAATGTAAATGTGTGCGATCCATCTTAGGTAACTTTTTTTGGATAATGCAGCTAAAAGCAACAGCAGATATTTTTGAGGAATAAACTGTGTACATAAACTATAGATTTTTGCACTTGTATTATACAAAAGACTATATGCATGTATTTAAACAGCTGGCATCAAGTGAGCTGTTCTTTGGGCCTCTGTGTGTTTAGGCAGACAGTCAAATCAATGAGCAGTCTGTTGACTTCAAGCAGTCCAGTGCAGTGCACTAGTCTAGCTACATTCCAGATGCTTGACAGAATTACAGATATGCATGTATGGAAAATAAAAAAAACCCAAACATCATGGCATTAAGTGAATGGTACACTTTATTCTAAGGTGCCTGCTAAGCTGAAGAAGTCAGTAAGAGCTTGGGAGCATTTCATTTCCAAAATAAATCTAGAACTTCTGTTAAATCCCAGTGAAACTCAGGCCTAGGGGTTTTTGAGACATCTGCACTTCGTGAGGCAGGATTTCATCCAGGAGCAGCCATTAATCACAAGTCACGTCTCCTCTAACGACAGAGTTGGCACTCACAGAGAAAAACGCAGCTTAGCTTGCACACAGATTACAATGACCAACCTGATGTTGTTACTCAGGTAATGGTGCTTTGTGTTATTAGTAAGCAACAATGTGAACTCCAAGTGACTGCTGCATAAACAGGCACTGTGGGAGTAGTAGTGAAAGGTAATGTAGTCAAAAAGCTTCTGATTTTCCACACAGGGAATTCATGTGGATCCTTTATGCACCAGCATGTAGACTCAAGATGTTTTTCAAGAAGACCACTTTTACTCATGCTATTCACTAAAAAGAAAAGAGAAAAGCAGTGGGGTATCCTTATGCAGGTTCACAGTACTGAAGCATCAGCCTTTTCTGCATGGCATCACTTTTCCCTAATCCAGTTTTAGTTTGCTACAATTCACATTCACATTGCCACTTCCTATCTTCTCCCCTGGATGTACCAACTGTCTACCAACGGGCTTGCAGAGCATGTCTGATAGGTTTTTCTACAAGTGTGTGATGTATGTTTAAGACACCGCAATACTTTGAAAAATTGGATACTGGTATGATTTTCCACACAGTGCGATTCACATGAAGTTTAAATTCATCATTATATGCTTAGTGTCCATGAGTTGTGTGGGTGCTAAAAAAAATGAAACGTGATAGCAGAAAAAATCTTTGGTTCATGAGTAAGGCTGATAGCACTACCTGCTGGGGAAATCACTGTAGTGCACACTGCATCCTAAATTAGCTTTAGTGCAAGAAGACCCATGTTTTAAAATTTGTTCAACTTCATTACCTGGCTTCTGCAATTTTGCAGCACATTTCCTATATAATAAAAACTCTAATCATAATAAAGAAAAGTGTAATAAGACTGCTACACTATCAAAACATTACAAGAAGGACAAACTCTGGACTAATTAGATCTGAATAAGATCTGCAAAAAATCTGGTCAACAAATTTAATTTTGTAAGTAAATAATCTTTATTTTATTTCATTGGTGATTTAAAGCAGGAAAAACAACAGCTAAAAAACAGTTTTTTTTTAAATTCACAAACGTACCAACCATTCACATTGTAAAGTAATCTTTAAAAAAAGAAACACTTATAAATATAAAATCATATTATGTGCACATCAAGGCTAAAACACAGACAAATACTCAGACAACAAAACAACATTTCTCCTTAAAAAAAAATTCACGTCTGTTAATGTTACAGAACAAAATCGATGCAGATTATTGCTGATGTGTGTCTCTGAGTTCTTTGGTCCACTGTTGCCATTAAAGTTGAAAAAAAAAACAAAAACAAAGAAGAAGAAAGAAAAAGAAGAAGGCATGTAAATGGATCATATTGCTGAGTAATTACTTTTAGATTGTTAGCATGCAAATGTTGCCGGCGTCCTGGTGAACAAACAATAAAAACATTTAAAAAGAATCCCCGTGAGGCCCAAGTGACAGAATCATATTTCATCAGTAAAACAAGTAAAGCAATCAAGAGCAGCTTGAAAATAAATTATACGCATCTCTGCCTAAACAGCTGTTACGTTCAAGTCTTTCTGAGTGATTCACAAAATACATTCTCTCAATGACTGATCTTAATTGACCACAATAACAGAAACAATTTTTTTAGAAATCATACCAAAAGAGAAAAAAAAAAGACTTACATATAAGCTACCCCACAACAGATGACAGCAAGAGTCTTTGGTGTGTGATTATGCACAGCATTAGTTATATAAGTTATTGTAAACATGCTGTTGTGACTAATTAAAGGCTATGCAATGAACATATTTGAGCAGAAAATAGAGGCTTCTTGAGCTACACTTTCCTTTTGAAGTAGACGATAGTCATCAATTTCCATCTGTTGATAAAGGCTTTGTCGATAGGACTTAGAGAGCAATCTTTCATATTGAACTGTCTCCTACAAAAGAAAATGTCAGTTACATTTTTTAAAATCTATCTATAGAAATCTATTTATAAACATTTAGTCTGACATATATCTGATGACAGCAGGAGAGAATGAAAGGTGATAATTTGATACTAAAAGCTGCCATCACAAAGAAGCTGATAACCAAGCAATCAGTGAAAAACTTTCCCCAGACTTGTGATATTTTAATCTAGAATGTGAATAACTACTATACAGGAAACCTGTCAAACCATGTCAGGGTATAATTTGCCCCTTTATAGAATGAGCTATAAATTCTGGGAAAAGATCTGTATGTAAGAAAGTTTATAGCTCTTTGTATGCAACATAATGTTTAACTCATGCGATATGAGTTCTTTGCAAGCGCAATAAAAAGGAAGCCCAAATTAAAACAGCACAATATTAATGTTTACATGAGCAGTATAATCTCTTTCTTTCTATTAGAAAATGAACACTTGCATAGATTTTAAATAGCCCAGTTGATTTTAAAATTGACTAGACAACCATCATGAAAAAGGGTGATTTTAGTGTTTTTTTTAAGTATGATAAGAGTAGTTTTTGCTTTTCCAGTAGCCAGCTGAAACTTTTTTTAATCCACATTGGCATTATTATAAAATAGTGCCCCTTGATAAGAAAAGGTCTTGTATCTACATGTCTATAAAAGGCACTTTGTAAGATTCCATTGACAAAAACTGCAGGTTGTTGTTTTTTTTCTTTGATAAGTTTTCTCATGTGCTTTTTTTTTTTTTTTTGTTCTTTTCAAACAAGCATCTGGCACGTGCTCTCGTCTCAGGTGTGCCGTGTTATTTCCACTTATGTTCTATTTTGTGTCTCCTTCCTGGTCGGAGCTGATGACGAAAGTGGAAGGACTCATCTTGCCAGTTATTGAAGTTGTGGATGCTGTAGAGACTATTGTGCTGATGCCTTCTGATAAAGGTCCTCTGATAGCTTGAGGCTGTTGGGGGGGAAAAAATCCCATTTTAGCTCTCAAACTATAATTATTTGTCAAAATCTTACACATTGGATTAATGCTGAGTAGCAAACTCAGTAAATAGGTTTATATCTTATTAAATGCACAAAAATATATGTTGTTCTCTGTGCTTCAATATTACAATGAAGGTCAAATTTTGTTGTTGGCTGATCAGGAAAATATATTTTAGCCAATGAAAACTCGAAACGAAAAGTATTTATTTAGAACATAACCACAGCTGTTTTAAAGCAAATTATGAATTAATTAAGCATTAACTCTTTCACCCATAAAGATAACGTTGGACAACAAGAAAACATTTAATGACAAATTTTGAAAATTCAAAAACCATGCACTTCAGAAATAAGGGTTGCTCCTAATAGGCATCTGAGGGCAGTTAAATGCCAATGTATTAAGAAAATATGATAAATATTCAGGGCTGGGACAAAATGCAAAAAAGTAACAACTTATAAATAAATGCAAGCATAAAAATGTTAAATGAATAAATAACATACTAAATGTTATATTTTTTTTTTTCAGTTTTGGCACTTTTGGCACTCCATACATATCAGAGTAATGTCTATCTATTGAGAGCAACAGTGTGCACTTACGGTTCATGCAGCTGATTTTCGGGATATCCCATCGTCCATTCCCACGACAACGGATAGTTGGGACATGTCTCTGAATAAAGCCTATACGGCACTGGTACCTCACCAGCGAGTTGATCTCATACCGTTCACGTGTCTTCCCAAAGGAACGTGCATTCTCTACCACAGGAGGCTGACTACAGGCCACTGTAAACCAGACGAGACAAAGGCATTTGATAAGGAATTTTACATGAACTATGGGTTTTCATTTTTACCTTAAGAAATTTTTAAAAAGTGGATTTTTTGTTTGTTTGTTTTTTACCTGTGCCCTTCTTGCAGGTGAAAGTGAGGTGGTAGTTGCAAGGAACATCATTCCACTGACCATCCTCATGCCATATCATCACCACACAGTCCTCGCCAGCAGAGAAGAAGCTGTCAGGCTGGTTGGGCCTCCAGTTTTCATATTGCTAAAATAAGAGCAGGCAAGAGTAAAACATTACTGTTATTAAACTACATTCTAAGCCTAACAGCTTTGCTTTTTTATTAGTAAAATAGACACTATTTACAGACATTATCTATAGACACTCCTGTTGAAGGGTCACTGCAGCAGTAGCTCTTCATATTTGATTTGGCAGATTTTTATACCAAATTTCCTTCCTGACACAAGCCAAAAGGGAATAGTGTCTCCTCCCAAGATCGAACTGAGCATTTTTTGCTTGTTAGGGCAATGTGTATACCAATAGGCACTTGTACGGTAAAGGTTACCAAATCACTACAAATATTGTGCCTGCTACATATCTCGCTAGAAAAAAGTGAAGCCAAAATCCTTTTGTTTTTCCTTTTCCTTTTCATAATTGCAATTCTAATTACTGTCCACAAGAGGGAGAAAGTGTATCTTTATGTAGGCCAATTCTGAGCAAACCAGACTCAAAGGGCAAAAATGAAAGGTTTATAAAATGGGCTCATAAACTTTGTCCAGAGAGGAGCCATCTGCATTATCCTGCTGTAAATGTCACAGTAACCTACTATTTACACAAAAAATAAGAGTAGCTTGGATTTTATAGTCAGTGCAGTCTACACCCCTGATTCAGTATCGCATACTTGGCATGACTGGTATTCCGTGTAACAACTAATGTGTCTTTCACACAACAGAGTTTTGGGATAACGGACAACCATTAGTATGTGATGTCTTTTCATCATTAGCTGACATGTCAAGCGTTACGATTGTACATCTCCAGGAACAAAATTCCACAACAGCACATGTACCTTCATACATTAATACAGCATACACACAGCTGCAGTGCTGCGAGGCATTCGAGCTGGCATCGGTGCTACCTGCAGTCTTTCAGCACATTCTAGGTTCAAAAGCTTTCTTCAAAGCTGTGACAGACCCCCACCCCCCTCACCCCACCAATCATGCCTTGAGGCTCCGCTGCTCTCTCATTATGGTTAACAAACATGCTCTGACTTCCTGCTCAGCTTGCTTCAGGTTAACAAATGGCTGACCCATCAACTCCTCAGCAGGTCTGCATCCTCCTCAGAACATTCAAACAAACTTTGATCACCCACACCTAAACACACATCCGAAGATTTTCCAGCCTATGTGTTTCAATTCTCTATAGTAATTATTTAATCACTGGTCTTTTCTTTTGCCGTTGTAAATAGTTCACAGTTATTTAAAATCAGTCTTATTTATTACATTTAAGTCCACTAGAGGTGACCACCCACACAGACCCCCTGGGCACCCTCAATCCAGTGTATTTTTTTTTTTTTTTACTCATTCTACAGCTGAGCACAGGTGCTGTCCATCTGTGTGTCTGCCTGCTTTGGTGGCCTTTTTCCCTGGGTGGTTGCCTGTTGGTTGGGCCTGCTCATGAGTGTGGGGGATAAAGAAGAAACATACCTGTCTACGCCTGACAAAGTCCCCTCTCCGCTGTGTCACTCACACCTTCATCACCCCTCATTCTTTCAGCAGTGAAACAGCCTCCAGGCCTGTGCTTATCTTTTAACCCCCCCAGGCTGGCTCAATGCTTCCTGCCTTTCTCTGGGTCTGGAAGGGCATCTTTGAAGCAAGAACGTCAGTGTGTGCAAATCTTAAGCACACTATATATTGTATTTAGTTTCTTTTCTGTTTAGTGGACAGCAGCTAGAAGGACTATAGCAAATATTAACTCTAACTTTTAATTAATTTATTTATTTTTGCTTTGTGGAAGCTATTTGTTTTTCTACACAGAGCTCATACTCATTAAAAGGAGTTAAAATGAAATACACCATGTTCTCTATCAGATTTATTACCACAGCGGTCACCGGGGTGTAGTGACATGAGGCGGAGGAGAATGCGTCATGAGAACAGCAATGCGACTCCCAGAAAGGAAAGACCCTCCCTAAATGACTAAATCTGTCAACAGCATTGCGCATATTTACACTGCTCCGGTGCCATGTTTGTTGAGTCGATAATATGTAAGAAAGCATCCTGTCTTACCATAGGGCAACCATCAGTCCAGCGGAAGTCGTTGTCATACATCTTATCATTCAGGCCGATCCACTGGTAGTCCTGTCCAAAACCTGCCAAGTAAAACACAACCAGTTACATTCCTCAGTTGGCCTATTTCCATTTTAGGACTGGTAAGTCAGAGAAAGCAAGAGAAAGCCCAAGATAACGTGGATGTTTTCATTGCTCGAACCCTTATCTTGCATAGTCTCTACCCAAACACGTATTTGTTCTTGAGTTGGCTTTATGAGAGAAAATTTCCCATTAATTAGGTTTTTTTTTAAATTAAGTATCATCTTTATCACATTAATCTAAAGTATTGTTAATTATTTACACCTGTCGTGAACTTACGGTTGACATATTGTTGCTCCTCGTGGGACAGGATGCTTGTGAGATGAGCCCCGTTGATGCGGCACTCTCTCTCTGCTGTGTCCCAGTTTTTCCTCTGAGGGAAGTACTTGTAGCAGTGGCCTTGAAACTTATGCCAGCCGTAGTCACATGTTTCTGTATCTGATAGAAGACAGAGTGACAGAGAATGAGGTATACAGAAAACAGAAAGAGATGTGCAACAAATCAACAGACATGAAATAAACTGAGGAATAGACTTTAGCTCTTAATTCAATCCATGTATCAGTCTCACAAACTAACATTTATGGCATTATCTAATCTAGGCCTTACACAGGAGCAAACTGATCCATCAGACCTTGTGTTGGTGTATGTGATTCTGCATAAATCAGAAATGTGATAAACTAATGTATTAGTTCAGCCATAAACAGATCAGATTTATTTCAAACTCTGAAGCTTTACTCTGTTAATGGCATGTATTTCTAAACGTATACACTTTAGTATAGAGTCCGTTTATCCGTCCCCTCTCCTTAATTCAGCCTTGGAAGTCTAATACACAAAAACATAGGTATAATCTTTCTTTAAGTTCTACATCAAGTTTTTTTTTTTTTTGGCAAAACTTAGTCAGACAGCAGCTGTGTCTGAGTAAAATATCTGGGTGGGATTCACTGTTGAGTGACTAACAAAATTTAGGGTGTAGACACTGGTCAAGAGACATCACCCAAGGCACATATTGCCCTGGTTTCAGCACACTTGGTGTAAATATATGGTTCAACTGGTAACAGTAAAATAATTTTTTCTTAAATATTCCAGAACTCCCTTGTCCAGATAAACTTTTTTAAGCAAGAACTCAGAGACTTCATTGTATTTTCTAGTCCAGTAAAGTTGTCTTAGATGGAAATATAGTGATTTGAGATCTAGCATGCATTTACTCTGACTGGATTCAACTTGATGACAACAGGTCATATCTTTAAATACTAAGAAACTGAAATCTTTGGGAATTCAAGGGGTTTTGAAGTATGTTAGCTACAATGAGACACCAAAAAGAGACAGTAAAAAAAAAGCTGTGGTGATGAAATAAAGATGTTGTTGATTAGTCAGCTGACGCCTGAGGACGAGACGTCGATCAGCTGCATGCAAACAGTATGATTATATTTAATGTGGCGTGTCTAAACATTTTTGTGGTTCACTCAACTGAGTAATATGTTAAATGTCTAAATACATAGTCAAATATAAGAGGCTATAATGTTAACATTTTGTTTCTCTCTTATATGTGCTTAGCACTAGCTCAATTTGGATAATTGAGACCAGCCCAGAAATAACTGATGAGTTTTATTAATGGGAAAAATAATAATAAGAAAGAATCTAGAGAGAAAAATTGTTAAATTAATTTCAAACTTACCCTCTTCACAAAACAGCCCAGCATAGCTCGGGAGACACACACATGTGAAAGAAGACAAGCCATCGACACAAGTGCCTCCATTGCGGCAAGGGTTTGATTCACACTCATCAATATCTTCATAAGAAACAGACATAATCAATAGGAGCAGATGAGCAAAACAACTTGTAGTCCCAGAAATATTATGTTCTTTTAGCAGTGCTTCATGTGAGCTTTGCAAGAATTGTCCTACCTATTTCACATTGATGACCACTGAAACCAGGAGCACAGTGACAGGTATAGGTGCTGCCAATCCTCAAGCAAGAGCCTCCATTTAGACAAACATCCTCTGTGCATGAGTCAATTCCTGATGGCAAAGTAAAATAAAAGTCGAATTAAACAGAAGTTTATTGGAGTATTCGTTTTTTTTGCTCTATTTCAGTGCCAACTTAGAAGGAAACTTACCAGAAATCTCCATAGTCTCGCCAACAACAGTGTGTCCCAGATCAAATCCTCTATTAGGCGGTGTGGTTGTTTCCTCCTCTTTTATTGATGGTTTTCCTTCAATAACTGATGGTGGTGCAGTCATGTCACTGCCCTGTTTCTGGTCTTGCTCAGAAAAGGTTGATGGTGTGGTTGATGCAATTGTACCTAGCTGATTTTGCACCTGGGCTGGTGATACTGTCTTGAATTGAGTGCTGGTTGGTATTTCAGTGTAAGGAGAGACACCTATGTCACCTTTCCCAAACGTGACATCAACACCTTCCTTCTTTGAAGCTTCTGTAGCATTTACCTTAAATACTTTCTTGATTTCATCTGGAGATAGAGCCTGTTCTATACTGATGATCTTTGGTGCCTTTGTAGTCATCAGTTCATCAAATACATCATCAAAGCTGGGGGATGAAATCCCAGAACTTACAGAGCCACTTTCAGCCTTATCATTAGGGACAGAAGGTGACTCATCATCACCCAGCTTAACAACACTTGCTGTAGTCATGCTGTTTTCTTGGAGGGTAGAGACTGATTTTCCACTGATTGTGGTTGATGCCGTAACCATGATAGCTTCTGCTATTACCTTTGAGTCAGGTGTTTGAGCAACAGATGGTGGTGTAGAAATTAACACTGTATCATTTTCTAGTGTTTGGTTGTACAGGGGATCTGCTGCCACCACATAAGGATTTAGTGCTTCATAATCTGGTTGTGGATCAGTTAGACTGAGGTGAGTCGTTGCACCACTTGAGACCTGATCAACAGCTGGTTCAACTGTCCCATCTGCTACCGAAACACGGTCGTCTTCAGAAACAAAAGCAGGTGCAACTGTTGATACTGCAGTCTGGCTTGTGACATGATTAGCAAATACAGGGCGAGTTGTGGTCAGTGATATATCATGAGAAAGACCAGGGTTGGGGCGGTGTGTAAGTGTAATTTCTGACTTGGCTTGTTCAAATAATTCCATGGGAGTTGTCAGTGGTTGTAGAGGAGAAAGAGTTGAGTCCAACTGAATGACAACATCTGGCTGTGATGGTGTTGAGGGGACATTTGAAGTGGGTATTGTGGTGATCATTACTGTTGTCTCTGAGATAGCTGTGCTTGTTATAGCTGCATTTTGTGACTCCTTTGGTTCTGACTCAAAGGAAGTTGATGTATTCAATGACTCAATAGATCTGGTCACAGCAGGGGGCTGTGTTGCATGGGCTGCAGTGCTGAAGACCTCATGGGATGTCTGACCTGAGGTTTCTTCAAAAGATTCTGACTCATCTGTTTGGGAGCTTGCCGGCTGAGTGGATAAAGTGCTAGTAATCATAGTCTTCTTAACGGTCGACAAACTAGGAGTGACAGAGTCAGACCCAAAGGTGCTCAATCCCATTTCACTTGAACCTGCTGTAGAAATAATAATACTTGTTCCTGTTGATATAAACCTCTCTTCACTCTTCACTGGCGTCTTGGCATAACGTGAACTGTCTTCATCGGTTGAGGTGTCTCTCTCAGTCGATACTACAGCTGGCTTCTCAGTGGTAGAAGCAAGAATGGTAAGGGCAGGTTCTGTTATCATTTTGGGTGACTGGTCAGTAATTTCTGAAGTGAAAACCAACCCTTCAGTCTCAGTGGTAGAAACTGAGGACACACCTGAGGATGGAGTCCTTTTTGTTTCAAATGAAAATGAATAAGTTGCTTCACCTGAGATCTCTAGTGATGCGTCTACAGCGCTTGACACTGCAGGAGATCTTGTGTCAGTAGCTATAGTTTCTTCTTCTTCTTCACTTGGAGGTTTTGGAGTTGTAGATTCTACTCCAACAGGCTCCGCTCCTGTCCCCATATGAGATGAAGTTATAATAGCATGAGGAGATGTTTTCTGGATGTCACTGTCTGAACTACTTGAAATTTCCCCTTTCAATGTTGTGACTGTTAATGCAGTCTGGGCAGTTACAACCATAGCAGTGCTTAACTTCTCACTAGACAACACTGGGCTCACTGTGGCTGGTACATTTTTCTCAGAAGAGATGCCAGTGTGGGGAGTAGGCATGATCTCAGACCTGGCTTGCTCAGTACTAAACAGTGAAGAGGGTGTAGATGTTTTTTCAGTCATCCAACTTTCCAAAGATGATGCTGAAGGTTTCTCTGAGCTTTCTTGTGCAAAGTCATCAGAGTCACCTGAAGAGTCGTCATCAGATGTTTTACTGGTGGATTTCATTGTTCCAGGTTTAGTGGAGACTGGTGCGACAGTGACTGAAGGTTTAGTGGTTTGTGTGAAAACGGATGAACTTAAGGTTTTATCAGTTATGCCGTGACTTGTAGCTGTTAGAATTACGGGTGATGCTGTCGTATATTTTTCTTTTTTAACTGTGGTGACCACATAATCTTCACTAGTCACTAAAGTGACAGAGGTAGAGTCTGCTGTTTCCATTAACATTTGAGAAGAAAAAGATGAGGAAGTGGAAATCTCAGTAGTGTCTCCTTGGAATTGATCAGAAATTGGTTTGGTAGTCTCAAATGAGAAAACTTTGTGTGTTGTTGTAACATCATAGATTTCTCCAGAGCTTGACTGAGTGGACACGGAAGTATCTTGTGTGACCTGCGCCAACCTTGTGACATTTACTTCACTTGATGTTTCTTCCGAAGAAACGTCTTTCACAGGTGACGATTCTGAAGTGAACAAGTATTCAGAAGATGTTGAGGCTGATGATGTATCACTGGCTGAGGTTGGTGTAGGACTCAAAAATGTGTCACCCACAGTCCCTGAACCCTCTGGTTCTTCTGTAACTTCCAGCTTTTGAGTTATTGTAATTGCTGTGACACCCCCAGCTTCCTCTGTCAGAATAGTTGGATAAAATGAAGAAGAGGGAACCACAGACATCGTATCTGCATCAGTGATTGTATCATCTTTGGTAATAAGCTCTGTACTGTAGCTGTCTTCTCTCATACTATCTGTAACTCCAGAGAACAGTTTATCTTCCTGTTGTGTATCCTCGATGAATATGATAGATGTGCTGGTTGATGTTTTGGATGCATCCAGAACTATGGTCGGTGTTTGTTCAGTTAGTCGAGTCTTGGCTTGGCTCCTGTCGGGAGTAATAATCTCAACTTGTTGATCTGTAACGCTGTGATATATAACAGTGGGAACTGGGGCAGATGTTGATGTAAATTCATCTTGTTTATGCTCACTGCTCAAGCTTTCTGTGCTGAAATCAACAACAGTGTGATTATATATTAAGGCATCGGTTGTATGGGAGGGCAGGGCTGTAGAGGGGGATTCTGTTGTGTGTTCAGCCACAGCAACCTCATCTTTCTCAGTGCTTGAAAGGGGATGATCTGTTGCTGGAGTAATTTTACTTTCCTGTGAGAAAACCCTGTTATCAGAGGTTGCTGTTGCTGTAGCAAAACCCTTGGTTTCACCTGCTGTTTCTGAAAATGTGGCAGTCTCCATCACTGAAGGCTTTAGGGTGAACTTCACAGTGGTTTGGTTGCCGGAACTCTCTACCTCTGTCAAAGTAAAATCTGGTTTTGGTGTTGATTTTTTACTTGTGATTGCATATTCTGTTGATGTGTACGACTTCTCTGTGGTGTAGAGAGAAGCTGCAGGTGCAGTAGATTTTGGAACATCAGCTGTTCCACTTTCATTAAGTCTTTTTGCTGTGCTTGTTGGTTTCTCTGTGCTGAAAATGGAATGGCCTGTACTCTCTGTGCTAGTAACAGATGTACTTTCATGAGTTGCTCCTATTATTCTTGGTTTGGTTGTGGGTAGAACTGATAATCCTGTGTCTTTTACTGTAATAAGCACGTCAGTGGTATGGCCACCTGGGTCACTATCTTCTGGAAACACTGAATTTATAACCGCTGAGGAAATTGTACTATCCAAAACTCCAGAACTCTCCCTTTCAGGTACTCTTGTGGAGGATGACCCACTTGAGTCATCGCCTGACCACTCATCTTGATCGGTGACTCCACTGCCCTGATCAGAAGTGTAAATCTCAGGGCTCATCATGCTTGGAGATTGAGTTGGTGATATAAATTCTTTGGTTACCTGTGTACTAGACTGAGGTGAAAATGCAACACTGACCATGTCAGATGTGCTCCGAGTCTCATCTGTTTCTGTCTCATCTGTTTGCACTTTAAATTCCTTGTATGGTTTTGTAGCAGTTTCAATTAATATCCCTTCACCAGATCCATCTTGACTTGATTCCAAATCAAAGTCTTGAGGGAAGCTGCCAGAGTTGTCCATGTCATTGTAGGCAGAGGTCATCATTGGGGTAATACTGGGTATTGCCATTGGCCGAAATGTTTTGAGTGTATAGGGACTAGATGTGGCAGTTGTAAATTCTCTATCACTTGAATGCTCTTCCCCAGTGAATACAGGTGTGTTTGATGGACTAAATGTTGTTACTGCTAGGGTTGCTGATTCCACAGAGGGCTGTTCAGGTGCTGTTTCATCTGTGTATGTTGATGTGTAATCTCCTGAGAAGTCTGGGTCGGGAAAATGACCTGTTTCTGACTCAAACTGAGTAGTGGCAGAAAACAGAGGAGCATCTGTAGACTGCCCGGTCATGAACTCATGAGGTGAAATCATTGTACTGTGAGTCAAAGTTTTCAGGTTTTCAACTGTTGCTGTAAAGGATGTGTGTGTTCTTTGAGAGTCACTGAAAGTAGTTGATGGTGCTGATGTTGATGTTGTAGTCATGAAATCAAAAGAAACAGTGTTCCTTGTTGTTACCATCTCTATTGTTTCAGTTGAAGTTGTATCTGAGAAAGAAGATAACGTAAACATGTCTACAGTTTGGTCAGTTAATGTAAAGGGTTCAGGAGATAACACTGTGTTGTCAGTTAAGGGGTAAAGCAAGGTTTTCTCTGGGTGACTAATTAATGGAATCTCAAGTTCTGCGACTGGACTTGATGTTGGGGCCATTGTGCTGAGCGATGAAAAAGATGGAGGAACTGCATTGACAAAGGCCGGTATATGGGTTATCTCATCATGCGAGCTCCACTCTTCAGTAAAGGAGTTAGTTTCATCTCTTGCAGTTGTGGTATAGTATTTGTCTGTTCCAGATGACATCGCATCTGTATCAACATGTTGTGTTACTGCAAGTGATAGTGGTATTGACTCCACAGTGCTGGATACAGATGGAGATACGTCACTGAAAACAGAGCTTGCATTCAATATAGCTGTGGTGTCATCACTTGAACGTTCTACATCCATTGGAGTTGTGTCCGAATAGGTCATTGTCTTATCAGTCAAAGGAGAAACAGAAGTCTTTTCTGTCTGATCTGAGAGAGCACTGGAGTAAACATCAGCTGGAGTTGCTGTTGACTTCTCCGTGGTGAACTTTGCGGAAGCTGTGGGAAGTGCAGTGAGATTTCTGATCATTCCAGGCGTCTGATCTCCTGAGCCCTCTTCTGTTGATGTCAAAAAAGAACTTTCCTCTGGTGTTAATGAATATTCATCGAACTTGCTTGTGGTGACAGATTTTTGCGTACCAGATGACACTGATATTGGCTTCTGAGTACTGAAGACAGATGAGGATGAAGTAAAAGCACCTTTTGAAGTATCACTTGAAAGCACTGTTGTTGTTATGATGCTTGAGACTTCAGGGAAAACAGTAGTGCTGTCTCCAGAAAAATCTGCATCTGTGGCAATCGGGAAGGATGTAGTTTCTGACTTCATTGTTGACGGACTGAAAGAAGCAAACGAGTCCATTACGGTAGGTTGACTGCTTTCACTTTCAACCTCAACATCTGGAACACTGGTAAGGGATGGTACTTTAGTCTCATCTGTATCAACATGTTGTGTTACTGCAAGTGATAGTGGTATTGACTCCACAGTGCTGGATACAGATGGAGATACGTCACTGAAAACAGAGCTTGCATTCAATATATCTGTGGTGTCATCACTTGAACGTTCTACATCCATTGGAGTTGTGTCCGAATAGGTCATTGTCTTATCAGTCAAAGGAGAAACAGAAGTCTTTTCTGTCTGATCTGAGAGAGCACTGGAGTAAACGTCAGCTGGAGTTGCTGTTGACTTCTCCGTGGTGAACAATGAGGAAGCTGTGGGAAGTGCAGTGAGATTTCTGATCATTTCAGGCGTCTGATCCCCTGAACCCTCTTCTGTTGATGTCAAAAAAGAACTTTCCTCTGGTGTTAATGAATATTCATCGAACTTGCTTGTGGTCACAGATTTTTGCGTACCAGATGACACTGATATTGGCTTCTGAGTACTGAAGACAGATGAGGATGAAGTAAAAGCACCTTTTGAAGTATCACTTGAAAGCAGTGTTGTTGTTATGATGCTTGAGACTTCAGGGAAAACAGTAGTGCTGTCTCCAGAAAAATCTGTATCTGTGGCACTCGGGAAGGATGTAGTTTCTGACTTCATTTTTGACGGACTGACAGAAGCAAACGAGTCCATTACGGTAGTTTGACTGCTTTCACTTTCAACCTCAACATCTGGAACACTGGTAAGGGATGGTACTTTAGTCTGATCTGTATCAACATGTTGTGTTACTGCAAGTGATAGTGGTATTGACTCCACAGTGCTGGATACAGATGGAGATACGTCACTGAAAACAGAGCTTGCATTCAATATATCTGTGGTGTCATCACTTGAACGTTCTACATCCATTGGAGTTGTGTCCGAATAGGTCATTGTCTTATCAGTCAAAGGAGAAACAGAAGTCTTTTCTGTCTGATCTGAGAGAGCACTGGAGTAAACGTCAGCTGCAGTTGCTGTTGACTTCTCCGTGGTGAACTTTGCGGAAGCTGTGGGAAGTGCAGTGAGATTTCTGATCATTTCAGGCGTCTGATCTCCTGAGTCCTCTTCTGTTGATGTCAAAAAAGAACTTTCCTCTGGTGTTAATGAATATTCATCGAACTTGCTTGTGGTGACAGATTTTTGCGTACCAGATGACACTGATATTGGCTTCTGAGTACTGAAGACAAATGAGGATGAAGTAAAAGCACCTTTTGAAGTATCACTTGAAAGCAGTGTTGTTGTTATGATGCTTGAGACTTCAGCGAAAACAGTAGTGCTGTCTCCAGAAAAATCTGTATCTGTGGCACTCGGGAAGGATGTAGTTTCTGACTTCATTGTTGACGGACTGACAGAAGCAAACGAGTCCATTACGGTAGGTTGACTGCTTTCACTTTCAACCTCAACATCTGGAACACTGGTAAGGGATGGTACTTTAGTCTGATCTGTATCAACATGTTGTGTTACTGCAAGTGATAGTGGTATTGACTCCACAGTGCTGGATACAGATGGAGATACGTCACTGAAAACAGAGCTTGCATTCAATATATCTGTGGTGTCATCACTTGAACGTTCTACATCCATTGGAGTTGTGTCCGAATAGGTCATTGTCTTATCAGTCAAAGGAGAAACAGAAGTCTTTTCTGTCTGATCTGAGAGAGCACTGGAGTAAACGTCAGCTGGAGTTGCTGTTGACTTCTCCGTGGTGAACAATGAGGAAGCTGTGGGAAGTGCAGTGAGATTTCTGATCATTTCAGGTGTCTGATCTCCTGAGCCCTCTTCTGTTGATGTCAAAAAAGAACTTTCCTCTGGTGTTAATGAATATTCATCGAACTTGCTTATGGTGACAGATTTTTCCATACCAGATGACACTGATATTGGCTTCTGAGTACTGAAGACAGGTGAGGATGAAGTAAAAGCACCTTTTGAAGTATCACTTGAAAGCAGTGTTGTTGTTATGATGCTTGAGACTTCAGGGAAAACAGTAGTGCTGTCTCCAGAAAAATCTGTATCTGTGGCACTCGGGACGGATGTAGTTTCTGACTTCATTGTTGATGGACTGACAGAAGCAAACGAGTCCATTACGGTAGGTTGACTGCTTTCACTTTCAACCTCAACATCTGGAACACTGGTAAGGGATGGTACTTTAGTCTCATCTGTATCAACATGTTGTGTTACTGCAAGTGATAGTGGCATTGACTCCACAGTGCTGGATACAGATGGAGATACGTCACTGAAAACAGAGCTTGCATTCAATATATCTGTGGTGTCATCACTTGAACGTTCTACATCCATTGGAGTTGTGTCCAAATAGGTCATTGTCTTATCAGTCAAAGGAGAAACAGAAGTCTTTTCTGTCTGATCTGAGAGAGCACTGGAGTAAACGTCAGCTGGAGTTGCTGTTGACTTCTCCGTGGTGAACAATGAGGAAGCTGTGGGAAGTGCAGTGAGATTTCTGATCATTTCAGGCGTCTGATCACCTGAGCCCTCTTCTGTTGATGTCAAAAAAGAACTTTCCTCTGGTGTTAATGAATATTCATCGAACTTGCTTGTGGTGACAGATTTTTGCGTACCAGATGACACTGATATTGGCTTCTGAGTACTGAAGACAGATGAGGATGAAGTAAAAGCACCTTTTGAAGTATCACTTGAAAGCACTGTTGTTGTTATGATGCTTGAGACTTCAGGGAAAACAGTAGTGCTGTCTCCAGAAAAATCTGTATCTGTGGCACTCGGGAAGGATGTAGTTTCTGACTTCATTGTTGATGGACTGAAAGAAGCAAACGAGTCCATTACGGTAGGTTGACTGCTTTCACTTTCAACCTCAACATCTGGAACACTGGTAAGGGATGGTACTTTAGTCTGATCTGTATCAACATGTTGTGTTACTGCAAGTGATAGTGGTATTGACTCCACAGTGCTGGATACAGATGGAGATACGTCACTGAAAACAGAGCTTGCATTCAATATATCTGTGGTGTCATCACTTGAACGTTCTACATCCATTGGAGTTGTGTCCAAATAGGTCATTGTCTTATCAGTCAAAGGAGAAACAGAAGTCTTTTCTGTCTGATCTGAGAGAGCACTGGAGTAAACGTCAGCTGGAGTTGCTGTTGACTTCTCCGTGGTGAACAATGAGGAAGCTGTGGGAAGTGCAGTGAGATTTCTGATCATTTCAGGCGTCTGATCTCCTGAGCCCTCTTCTGTTGATGTCAAAAAAGAACTTTCCTCTGGTGTTAATGAATATTCGTCGAACTTGCTTGTGGTGACAGATTTTTGCGTACCAGATGACACTGATATTGGCTTCTGAGTACTGAAGACAGATGAGGATGAAGTAAAAGCACCTTTTGAAGTATCACTTGAAAGCACTGTTGTTGTTATGATGCTTGAGACTTCAGGGAAAACAGTAGTGCTGTCTCCAGAAAAATCTGTATCTGTGGCACTCGGGACGGATGTAGTTTCTGACTTCATTGTTGATGGACTGACAGAAGCAAACGAGTCCATTACGGTAGGTTGACTGCTTTCACTTTCAACCTCAACATCTGGAACACTGGTAAGGGATGGTACTTTAGTCTCATCTGTATCAACATGTTGTGTTACTGCAAGTGATAGTGGCATTGACTCCACAGTGCTGGATACAGATGGAGATACGTCACTGAAAACAGAGCTTGCATTCAATATATCTGTGGTGTCATCACTTGAACGTTCTACATCCATTGGAGTTGTGTCCGAATAGGTCATTGTCTTATCAGTCAAAGGAGAAACAGAAGTCTTTTCTGTCTGATCTGAGAGAGCACTGGAGTAAACGTCAGCTGGAGTTGCTGTTGACTTCTCCGTGGTGAACAATGAGGAAGCTGTGGGAAGTGCAGTGAGATTTCTGATCATTTCAGGCGTCTGATCTCCTGAGCCCTCTTCTGTTGATGTCAAAAAAGAACTTTCCTCTGGTGTTAATGAATATTCATCGAACTTGCTTGTGGTCACAGATTTTTGCGTACCAGATGACACTGATATTGGCTTCTGAGTACTGAAGACAGATGAGGATGAAGTAAAAGCACCTTTTGAAGTATCACTTGAAAGCAGTGTTGTTGTTATGATGCTTGAGACTTCAGGGAAAACAGTAGTGCTGTCTCCAGAAAAATCTGTATCTGTGGCACTCGGGAAGGATGTAGTTTCTGACTTCATTGTTGACGGACTGACAGAAGCAAACGAGTCCATTACGGTAGTTTGACTGCTTTCACTTTCAACCTCAACATCTGGAACACTGGTAAGGGATGGTACTTTAGTCTGATCTGTATCAACATGTTGTGTTACTGCAAGTGATAGTGGTATTGACTCCACAGTGCTGGATACAGATGGAGATACGTCACTGAAAACAGAGCTTGCATTCAATATATCTGTGGTGTCATCACTTGAACGTTCTACATCCATTGGAGTTGTGTCCGAATAGGTCATTGTCTTATCAGTCAAAGGAGAAACAGAAGTCTTTTCTGTCTGATCTGAGAGAGCACTGGAGTAAACGTCAGCTGGAGTTGCTGTTGACTTCTCCGTGGTGAACAATGCGGAAGCTGTGGGAAGTGCAGTGAGATTTATGATCATTTCAGGCGTCTGATCTCCTGAGTCCTCTTCTGTTGATGTCAAAAAAGAACTTTCCTCTGGTGTTAATGAATATTCATCGAACTTGCTTGTGGTGACAGATTTTTGCGTACCAGATGACACTGATATTGGCTTCTGAGTACTGAAGACAGATGAGGATGAAGTAAAAGCACCTTTTGAAGTATCACTTGAAAGCAGTGTTGTTGTTATGATGCTTGAGACTTCAGCGAAAACAGTAGTGCTGTCTCCAGAAAAATCTGTATCTGTGGCACTCGGGAAGGATGTAGTTTCTGACTTCATTGTTGACGGACTGAAAGAAGCAAACGAGTCCATTAAGGTAGGTTGACTGCTTTCACTTTCAACCTCAACATCTGGAACACTGGTAAGGGATGGTACTTTAGTCTCATCTGTATCAACATGTTGTGTTACTGCAAGTGATAGTGGTATTGACTCCACAGTGCTGGATACAGATGGAGATACGTCACTGAAAACAGAGCTTGCATTCAATATATCTGTGGTGTCATCACTTGAACGTTCTACATCCATTGGAGTTGTGTCCGAATAGGTCATTGTCTTATCAGTCAAAGGAGAAACAGAAGTCTTTTCTGTCTGATCTGAGAGAGCACTGGAGTAAACGTCAGCTGGAGTTGCTGTTGACTGCTCCGTGGTGAACTTTGCGGAAGCTGTGGGAAGTGCAGTGAGATTTATGATCATTTCAGGCGTCTGATCTCCTGAGTCCTCTTCTGTTGATGTCAAAAAAGAACTTTCCTCTGGTGTTAATGAATATTCATCGAACTTGCTTGTGGTGACAGATTTTTGCGTACCAGATGACACTGATATTGGCTTCTGAGTACTGAAGACAGATGAGGATGAAGTAAAAGCACCTTTTGAAGTATCACTTGAAAGCACTGTTGTTGTTATGATGCTTGAGACTTCAGGGAAAACAGTAGTGCTGTCTCCGGAAAGATCTGTATCTGTGGCACTCGGGAAGGATGTAGTTTCTGACTTCATTGTTGACGGACTGACAGAAGCAAACGAGTCCATTACGGTAGGTTGACTGCTTTCACTTTCAACCTCAACATCTGGAACACTGGTAAGGGATGGTACTTTAGTCTGATCTGTATCAACATGTTGTGTTACTGCAAGTGATAGTGGTATTGACTCCACAGTGCTGGATACAGATGGAGATACGTCACTGAAAACAGAGCTTGCATTCAATATATCTGTGGTGTCATCACTTGAACGTTCTACATCCATTGGAGTTGTGTCCGAATAGGTCATTGTCTTATCAGTCAAAGGAGAAACAGAAGTCTTTTCTGTCTGATCTGAGAGAGCACTGGAGTAAACGTCAGCTGGAGTTGCTGTTGACTTCTCCGTGGTGAACAATGAGGAAGCTGTGGGAAGTGCAGTGAGATTTCTGATCATTTCAGGCGTCTGATCTCCTGAGCCCTCTTCTGTTGATGTCAAAAAAGAACTTTCCTCTGGTGTTAATGAATATTCATCGAACTTGCTTGTGGTGACAGATTTTTGCGTACCAGATGACACTGATATTGGCTTCTGAGTACTGAAGACAGATGAGGATGAAGTAAAAGCACCTTTTGAAGTATCACTTGAAAGCAGTGTTGTTGTTATGATGCTTGAGACTTCAGGGAAAACAGTAGTGCTGTCTCCAGAAAAATCTGTATCTGTGGCACTCGGGAAGGATGTAGTTTCTGACTTCATTGTTGACGGACTGACAGAAGCAAACGAGTCCATTACGGTAGTTTGACTGCTTTCACTTTCAACCTCAACATCTGGAACACTGGTAAGGGATGGTACTTTAGTCTGATCTGTATCAACATGTTGTGTTACTGCAAGTGATAGTGGTATTGACTCCACAGTGCTGGATACAGATGGAGATACGTCACTGAAAACAGAGCTTGCATTCAATATATCTGTGGTGTCATCACTTGAACGTTCTACATCCATTGGAGTTGTGTCCGAATAGGTCATTGTCTTATCAGTCAAAGGATAAACAGAAGTCTTTTCTGTCTGATCTGAGAGAGCACTGGAGTAAACGTCAGCTGGAGTTGCTGTTGACTTCTCCGTGGTGAACAATGCGGAAGCTGTGGGAAGTGCAGTGAGATTTATGATCATTTCAGGCGTCTGATCTCCTGAGTCCTCTTCTGTTGATGTCAAAAAAGAACTTTCCTCTGGTGTTAATGAATATTCATCGAACTTGCTTGTGGTGACAGATTTTTGCGTACCAGATGACACTGATATTGGCTTCTGAGTACTGAAGACAGATGAGGATGAAGTAAAAGCACCTTTTGAAGTATCACTTGAAAGCAGTGTTGTTGTTATGATGCTTGAGACTTCAGCGAAAACAGTAGTGCTGTCTCCAGAAAAATCTGTATCTGTGGCACTCGGGAAGGATGTAGTTTCTGACTTCATTGTTGACGGACTGACAGAAGCAAACGAGTCCATTACGGTAGGTTGACTGCTTTCACTTTCAACCTCAACATCTGGAACACTGGTAAGGGATGGTACTTTAGTCTGATCTGTATCAACATGTTGTGTTACTGCAAGTGATAGTGGTATTGACTCCACAGTGCTGGATACAGATGGAGATACGTCACTGAAAACAGAGCTTGCATTCAATATATCTGTGGTGTCATCACTTGAACGTTCTACATCCATTGGAGTTGTGTCCGAATAGGTCATTGTCTTATCAGTCAAAGGAGAAACAGAAGTCTTTTCTGTCTGATCTGAGAGAGCACTGGAGTAAACGTCAGCTGGAGTTGCTGTTGACTTCTCCGTGGTGAACAATGCGGAAGCTGTGGGAAGTGCAGTGAGATTTATGATCATTTCAGGCGTCTGATCTCCTGAGTCCTCTTCTGTTGATGTCAAAAAAGAACTTTCCTCTGGTGTTAATGAATATTCATCGAACTTGCTTGTGGTGACAGATTTTTGCGTACCAGATGACACTGATATTGGCTTCTGAGTACTGAAGACAGATGAGGATGAAGTAAAAGCACCTTTTGAAGTATCACTTGAAAGCAGTGTTGTTGTTATGATGCTTGAGACTTCAGCGAAAACAGTAGTGCTGTCTCCAGAAAAATCTGTATCTGTGGCACTCGGGAAGGATGTAGTTTCTGACTTCATTGTTGACGGACTGACAGAAGCAAACGAGTCCATTACGGTAGGTTGACTGCTTTCACTTTCAACCTCAACATCTGGAACACTGGTAAGGGATGGTACTTTAGTCTGATCTGTATCAACATGTTGTGTTACTGCAAGTGATAGTGGTATTGACTCCACAGTGCTGGATACAGATGGAGATACGTCACTGAAAACAGAGCTTGCATTCAATATATCTGTGGTGTCATCACTTGAACGTTCTGCATCCATTGGAGTTGTGTCCGAATAGGTCATTGTCTTATCAGTCAAAGGAGAAACAGAAGTCTTTTCTGTCTGATCTGAGAGAGCACTGGAGTAAACGTCAGCTGGAGTTGCTGTTGACTTCTCCGTGGTGAACAATGCGGAAGCTGTGGGAAGTGCAGTGAGATTTATGATCATTTCAGGCGTCTGATCTCCTGAGTCCTCTTCTGTTGATGTCAAAAAAGAACTTTCCTCTGGTGTTAATGAATATTCATCGAACTTGCTTGTGGTGACAGATTTTTGCGTACCAGATGACACTGATATTGGCTTCTGAGTACTGAAGACAGATGAGGATGAAGTAAAAGCACCTTTTGAAGTATCACTTGAAAGCACTGTTGTTGTTATGATGCTTGAGACTTCAGCGAAAACAGTAGTGCTGTCTCCAGAAAAATCTGTATCTGTGGCACTCGGGAAGGATGTAGTTTCTGACTTCATTGTTGATGGACTGACAGAAGCAAACGAGTCCATTACGGTAGGTTGACTGCTTTCACTTTCAACCTCAACATCTGGAACACTGGTAAGGGATGGTACTTTAGTCTGATCTGTATCAACATGTTGTGTTACTGCAAGTGATAGTGGTATTGACTCCACAGTGCTGGATACAGATGGAGATACGTCACTGAAAACAGAGCTTGCATTCAATATATCTGTGGTGTCATCACTTGAACGTTCTACATCCATTGGAGTTGTGTCCGAATAGGTCATTGTCTTATCAGTCAAAGGAGAAACAGAAGTCTTTTCTATCTGATCTGAGAGAGCACTGGAGTAAACGTCAGCTGGAGTTGCTGTTGACTTCTCCGTGGTGAACAATGAGGAAGCTGTGGGAAGTGCAGTGAGATTTCTGATCATTTCAGGCGTCTGATCCCCTGAACCCTCTTCTGTTGATGTCAAAAAAGAACTTTCCTCTGGTGTTAATGAATATTCATCGAACTTGCTTGTGGTCACAGATTTTTGCGTACCAGATGACACTGATATTGGCTTCTGAGTACTGAAGACAGACGAGGATGAAGTAAAAGCACCTTTTGAAGTATCACTTGAAAGCAGTGTTGTTGTTATGATGCTTGAGACTTCAGCGAAAACAGTAGTGCTGTCTCCAGAAAAATCTGTATCTGTGGCACTCGGGAAGGATGTAGTTTCTGACTTCATTGTTGACGGACTGACAGAAGCAAACGAGTCCATTACGGTAGGTTGACTGCTTTCACTTTCAACCTCAACATCTGGAACACTGGTAAGGGATGGTACTTTAGTCTGATCTGTATCAACATGTTGTGTTACTGCAAGTGATAGTGGTATTGACTCCACAGTGCTGGATACAGATGGAGATACGTCACTGAAAACAGAGCTTGCATTCAATATATCTGTGGTGTCATCACTTGAACGTTCTACATCCATTGGAGTTGTGTCCGAATAGGTCATTGTCTTATCAGTCAAAGGAGAAACAGAAGTCTTTTCTGTCTGATCTGAGAGAGCACTGGAGTAAACGTCAGCTGGAGTTGCTGTTGACTGCTCCGTGGTGAACTTTGCGGAAGCTGTGGGAAGTGCAGTGAGATTTATGATCATTTCAGGCGTCTGATCTCCTGAGCCCTCTTCTGTTGATGTCAAAAAAGAACTTTCCTCTGGTGTTAATGAATATTCATCGAACTTGCTTGTGGTGACAGATTTTTGCGTACCAGATGACACTGATATTGGCTTCTGAGTACTGAAGACAGATGAGGATGAAGTAAAAGCACCTTTTGAAGTATCACTTGAAAGCACTGTTGTTGTTATGATGCTTGAGACTTCAGGGAAAACAGTAGTGCTGTCTCCGGAAAAATCTGTATCTGTGGCACTCGGGAAGGATGTAGTTTCTGACTTCATTGTTGACGGACTGACAGAAGCAAACGAGTCCATTACGGTAGGTTGACTGCTTTCACTTTCAACCTCAACATCTGGAACACTGGTAAGGGATGGTACTTTAGTCTGATCTGTATCAACATGTTGTGTTACTGCAAGTGATAGTGGTATTGACTCCACAGTGCTGGATACAGATGGAGATACGTCACTGAAAACAGAGCTTGCATTCAATATATCTGTGGTGTCATCACTTGAACGTTCTACATCCATTGGAGTTGTGTCCGAATAGGTCATTGTCTTATCAGTCAAAGGAGAAACAGAAGTCTTTTCTGTCTGATCTGAGAGAGCACTGGAGTAAACGTCAGCTGGAGTTGCTGTTGACTTCTCCGTGGTGAACAATGAGGAAGCTGTGGGAAGTGCAGTGAGATTTATGATCATTTCAGGCGTCTGATCTCCTGAGCCCTCTTCTGTTGATGTCAAAAAAGAACTTTCCTCTGGTGTTAATGAATATTCATCGAACTTGCTTGTGGTGACAGATTTTTGCGTACCAGATGACACTGATATTGGCTTCTGAGTACTGAAGACAGATGAGGATGAAGTAAAAGCACCTTTTGAAGTATCACTTGAAAGCAGTGTTGTTGTTATGATGCTTGAGACTTCAGCGAAAACAGTAGTGCTGTCTCCAGAAAAATCTGTATCTGTGGCACTCGGGAAGGATGTAGTTTCTGACTTCATTGTTGACGGACTGACAGAAGCAAACGAGTCCATTACGGTAGGTTGACTGCTTTCACTTTCAACCTCAACATCTGGAACACTGGTAAGGGATGGTACTTTAGTCTGATCTGTATCAACATGTTGTGTTACTGCAAGTGATAGTGGTATTGAGTCCACAGTGCTGGATACAGATGGAGATACGTCACTGAAAACAGAGCTTGCATTCAATATATCTGTGGTGTCATCACTTGAACGTTCTACATCCATTGGAGTTGTGTCCGAATAGGTCATTGTCTTATCAGTCAAAGGAGAAACAGAAGTCTTTTCTGTCTGATCTGAGAGAGCACTGGAGTAAACGTCAGCTGGAGTTGCTGTTGACTGCTCCGTGGTGAACTTTGCGGAAGCTGTGGGAAGTGCAGTGAGATTTATGATCATTTCAGGCGTCTGATCTCCTGAGTCCTCTTCTGTTGATGTCAAAAAAGAACTTTCCTCTGGTGTTAATGAATATTCATCGAACTTGCTTGTGGTGACAGATTTTTCCATACCAGATGACACTGATATTGGCTTCTGAGTACTGAAGACAGATGAGGATGAAGTAAAAGCACCTTTTGAAGTATCACTTGAAAGCAGTGTTGTTGTTATGATGCTTGAGACTTCAGCGAAAACAGTAGTGCTGTCTCCAGAAAAATCTGTATCTGTGGCACTCGGGACGGATGTAGTTTCTGACTTCATTGTTGATGGACTGACAGAAGCAAACGAGTCCATTACGGTAGGTTGACTGCTTTCACTTTCAACCTCAACATCTGGAACACTGGTAAGGGATGGTACTTTAGTCTCATCTGTATCAACATGTTGTGTTACTGCAAGTGATAGTGGCATTGACTCCACAGTGCTGGATACAGATGGAGATACGTCACTGAAAACAGAGCTTGCATTCAATATATCTGTGGTGTCATCACTTGAACGTTCTACATCCATTGGAGTTGTGTCCAAATAGGTCATTGTCTTATCAGTCAAAGGAGAAACAGAAGTCTTTTCTGTCTGATCTGAGAGAGCACTGGAGTAAACATCAGCTGGAGTTGCTGTTGACTTCTCCGTGGTGAACAATGAGGAAGCTGTGGGAAGTGCAGTGAGATTTCTGATCATTTCAGGCGTCTGATCTCCTGAGCCCTCTTCTGTTGATGTCAAAAAAGAACTTTCCTCTGGTGTTAATGAATATTCATCGAACTTGCTTGTGGTGACAGATTTTTGCGTACCAGATGACACTGATATTGGCTTCTGAGTACTGAAGACAGATGAGGATGAAGTAAAAGCACCTTTTGAAGTATCACTTGAAAGCACTGTTGTTGTTATGATGCTTGAGACTTCAGGGAAAACAGTAGTGCTGTCTCCGGAAAGATCTGTATCTGTGGCACTCGGGAAGGATGTAGTTTCTGACTTCATTGTTGACGGACTGACAGAAGCAAACGAGTCCATTACGGTAGGTTGACTGCTTTCACTTTCAACCTCAACATCTGGAACACTGGTAAGGGATGGTACTTTAGTCTCATCTGTATCAACATGTTGTGTTACTGCAAGTGATAGTGGTATTGACTCCACAGTGCTGGATACAGATGGAGATACGTCACTGAAAACAGAGCTTGCATTCAATATATCTGTGGTGTCATCACTTGAACGTTCTACATCCATTGGAGTTGTGTCCAAATAGGTCATTGTCTTATCAGTCAAAGGAGAAACAGAAGTCTTTTCTGTCTGATCTGAGAGAGCACTGGAGTAAACGTCAGCTGGAGTTGCTGTTGACTTCTCCGTGGTGAACAATGAGGAAGCTGTGGGAAGTGCAGTGAGATTTCTGATCATTTCAGGCGTCTGATCTCCTGAGCCCTCTTCTGTTGATGTCAAAAAAGAACTTTCCTCTGGTGTTAATGAATATTCATCGAACTTGCTTGTGGTGACAGATTTTTGCGTACCAGATGACACTGATATTGGCTTCTGAGTACTGAAGACAGATGAGGATGAAGTAAAAGCACCTTTTGAAGTATCACTTGAAAGCAGTGTTGTTGTTATGATGCTTGAGACTTCAGCGAAAACAGTAGTGCTGTCTCCAGAAAAATCTGTATCTGTGGCACTCGGGAAGGATGTAGTTTCTGACTTCATTGTTGACGGACTGACAGAAGCAAACGAGTCCATTACGGTAGGTTGACTGCTTTCACTTTCAACCTCAACATCTGGAACACTGGTAAGGGATGGTACTTTAGTCTCATCTGTATCAACATGTTGTGTTACTGCAAGTGATAGTGGTATTGACTCCACAGTGCTGGATACAGATGGAGATACGTCACTGAAAACAGAGCTTGCATTCAATATATCTGTGGTGTCATCACTTGAACGTTCTACATCCATTGGAGTTGTGTCCGAATAGGTCATTGTCTTATCAGTCAAAGGAGAAACAGAAGTCTTTTCTGTCTGATCTGAGAGAGCACTGGAGTAAACGTCAGCTGGAGTTGCTGTTGACTTCTCCGTGGTGAACAATGAGGAAGCTGTGGGAAGTGCAGTGAGATTTATGATCATTTCAGGCGTCTGATCTCCTGAGCCCTCTTCTGTTGATGTCAAAAAAGAACTTTCCTCTGGTGTTAATGAATATTCATCGAACTTGCTTGTGGTGACAGATTTTTGCGTACCAGATGACACTGATATTGGCTTCTGAGTACTGAAGACAGATGAGGATGAAGTAAAAGCACCTTTTGAAGTATCACTTGAAAGCAGTGTTGTTGTTATGATGCTTGAGACTTCAGCGAAAACAGTAGTGCTGTCTCCAGAAAAATCTGTATCTGTGGCACTCGGGAAGGATGTAGTTTCTGACTTCATTGTTGACGGACTGACAGAAGCAAACGAGTCCATTACGGTAGGTTGACTGCTTTCACTTTCAACCTCAACATCTGGAACACTGGTAAGGGATGGTACTTTAGTCTCATCTGTATCAACATGTTGTGTTACTGCAAGTGATAGTGGTATTGAGTCCACAGTGCTGGATACAGATGGAGATACGTCACTGAAAACAGAGCTTGCATTCAATATATCTGTGGTGTCATCACTTGAACGTTCTACATCCATTGGAGTTGTGTCCGAATAGGTCATTGTCTTATCAGTCAAAGGAGAAACAGAAGTCTTTTCTGTCTGATCTGAGAGAGCACTGGAGTAAACGTCAGCTGGAGTTGCTGTTGACTGCTCCGTGGTGAACTTTGCGGAAGCTGTGGGAAGTGCAGTGAGATTTATGATCATTTCAGGCGTCTGATCTCCTGAGTCCTCTTCTGTTGATGTCAAAAAAGAACTTTCCTCTGGTGTTAATGAATATTCATCGAACTTGCTTGTGGTGACAGATTTTTCCATACCAGATGACACTGATATTGGCTTCTGAGTACTGAAGACAGATGAGGATGAAGTAAAAGCACCTTTTGAAGTATCACTTGAAAGCAGTGTTGTTGTTATGATGCTTGAGACTTCAGCGAAAACAGTAGTGCTGTCTCCAGAAAAATCTGTATCTGTGGCACTCGGGACGGATGTAGTTTCTGACTTCATTGTTGATGGACTGACAGAAGCAAACGAGTCCATTACGGTAGGTTGACTGCTTTCACTTTCAACCTCAACATCTGGAACACTGGTAAGGGATGGTACTTTAGTCTCATCTGTATCAACATGTTGTGTTACTGCAAGTGATAGTGGCATTGACTCCACAGTGCTGGATACAGATGGAGATACGTCACTGAAAACAGAGCTTGCATTCAATATATCTGTGGTGTCATCACTTGAACGTTCTACATCCATTGGAGTTGTGTCCAAATAGGTCATTGTCTTATCAGTCAAAGGAGAAACAGAAGTCTTTTCTGTCTGATCTGAGAGAGCACTGGAGTAAACATCAGCTGGAGTTGCTGTTGACTTCTCCGTGGTGAACAATGAGGAAGCTGTGGGAAGTGCAGTGAGATTTCTGATCATTTCAGGCGTCTGATCTCCTGAGCCCTCTTCTGTTGATGTCAAAAAAGAACTTTCCTCTGGTGTTAATGAATATTCATCGAACTTGCTTGTGGTGACAGATTTTTGCGTACCAGATGACACTGATATTGGCTTCTGAGTACTGAAGACAGATGAGGATGAAGTAAAAGCACCTTTTGAAGTATCACTTGAAAGCACTGTTGTTGTTATGATGCTTGAGACTTCAGGGAAAACAGTAGTGCTGTCTCCGGAAAGATCTGTATCTGTGGCACTCGGGAAGGATGTAGTTTCTGACTTCATTGTTGACGGACTGACAGAAGCAAACGAGTCCATTACGGTAGGTTGACTGCTTTCACTTTCAACCTCAACATCTGGAACACTGGTAAGGGATGGTACTTTAGTCTCATCTGTATCAACATGTTGTGTTACTGCAAGTGATAGTGGTATTGACTCCACAGTGCTGGATACAGATGGAGATACGTCACTGAAAACAGAGCTTGCATTCAATATATCTGTGGTGTCATCACTTGAACGTTCTACATCCATTGGAGTTGTGTCCAAATAGGTCATTGTCTTATCAGTCAAAGGAGAAACAGAAGTCTTTTCTGTCTGATCTGAGAGAGCACTGGAGTAAACGTCAGCTGGAGTTGCTGTTGACTTCTCCGTGGTGAACAATGAGGAAGCTGTGGGAAGTGCAGTGAGATTTCTGATCATTTCAGGCGTCTGATCTCCTGAGCCCTCTTCTGTTGATGTCAAAAAAGAACTTTCCTCTGGTGTTAATGAATATTCATCGAACTTGCTTGTGGTGACAGATTTTTGCGTACCAGATGACACTGATATTGGCTTCTGAGTACTGAAGACAGATGAGGATGAAGTAAAAGCACCTTTTGAAGTATCACTTGAAAGCAGTGTTGTTGTTATGATGCTTGAGACTTCAGCGAAAACAGTAGTGCTGTCTCCAGAAAAATCTGTATCTGTGGCACTCGGGAAGGATGTAGTTTCTGACTTCATTGTTGACGGACTGACAGAAGCAAACGAGTCCATTACGGTAGGTTGACTGCTTTCACTTTCAACCTCAACATCTGGAACACTGGTAAGGGATGGTACTTTAGTCTCATCTGTATCAACATGTTGTGTTACTGCAAGTGATAGTGGTATTGACTCCACAGTGCTGGATACAGATGGAGATACGTCACTGAAAACAGAGCTTGCATTCAATATATCTGTGGTGTCATCACTTGAACGTTCTACATCCATTGGAGTTGTGTCCGAATAGGTCATTGTCTTATCAGTCAAAGGAGAAACAGAAGTCTTTTCTGTCTGATCTGAGAGAGCACTGGAGTAAACGTCAGCTGGAGTTGCTGTTGACTGCTCCGTGGTGAACTTTGCGGAAGCTGTGGGAAGTGCAGTGAGATTTATGATCATTTCAGGCGTCTGATCTCCTGAGTCCTCTTCTGTTGATGTCAAAAAAGAACTTTCCTCTGGTGTTAATGAATATTCATTGAACTTGCTTGTGGTGACAGATTTTTCCATACCAGATGACACTGATATTGGCTTCTGAGTACTGAAGACAGATGAGGATGAAGTAAAAGCACCTTTTGAAGTATCACTTGAAAGCAGTGTTGTTGTTATGATGCTTGAGACTTCAGGGAAAACAGTAGTGCTGTCTCCGGAAAGATCTGTATCTGTGGCACTCGGGAAGGATGTAGTTTCTGACTTCATTGTTGACGGACTGACAGAAGCAAACGAGTCCATTACGGTAGGTTGACTGCTTTCACTTTCAACCTCAACATCTGGAACACTGGTAAGGGATGGTACTTTAGTCTGATCTGTATCAACATGTTGTGTTACTGCAAGTGATAGTGGTATTGACTCCACAGTGCTGGATACAGATGGAGATACGTCACTGAAAACAGAGCTTGCATTCAATATATCTGTGGTGTCATCACTTGAACGTTCTACATCCATTGGAGTTGTGTCCAAATAGGTCATTGTCTTATCAGTCAAAGGAGAAACAGAAGTCTTTTCTGTCTGATCTGAGAGAGCACTGGAGTAAACGTCAGCTGGAGTTGCTGTTGACTTCTCCGTGGTGAACAATGAGGAAGCTGTGGGAAGTGCAGTGAGATTTCTGATCATTTCAGGCGTCTGATCTCCTGAGTCCTCTTCTGTTGATGTCAAAAAAGAACTTTCCTCTGGTGTTAATGAATATTCATCGAACTTGCTTGTGGTCACAGATTTTTGCGTACCAGATGACACTGATATTGGCTTCTGAGTACTGAAGACAGATGAGGATGAAGTAAAAGCACCTTTTGAAGTATCACTTGAAAGCAGTGTTGTTGTTATGATGCTTGAGACTTCAGGGAAAACAGTAGTGCTATCTCCAGAAAAATCTGTATCTGTGGCACTCGGGAAGGATGTAGTTTCTGACTTCATTGTTGACGGACTGACAGAAGCAAACGAGTCCATTACGGTAGTTTGACTGCTTTCACTTTCAACCTCAACATCTGGAACACTGGTAAGGGATGGTACTTTAGTCTGATCTGTATCAACATGTTGTGTTACTGCAAGTGATAGTGGTATTGACTCCACAGTGCTGGATACAGATGGAGATACGTCACTGAAAACAGAGCTTGCATTCAATATATCTGTGGTGTCATCACTTGAACGTTCTACATCCATTGGAGTTGTGTCCGAATAGGTCATTGTCTTATCAGTCAAAGTAGAAACAGAAGTCTTTTCTGTCTGATCTGAGAGAGCACTGGAGTAAACGTCAGCTGGAGTTGCTGTTGACTGCTCCGTGGTGAACAATGAGGAAGCTGTGGGAAGTGCAGTGAGATTTCTGATCATTTCAGGCGTCTGATCTCCTGAGTCCTCTTCTGTTGATGTCAAAAAAGAACTTTCCTCTGGTGTTAATGAATATTCATCGAACTTGCTTGTGGTGACAGATTTTTGCGTACCAGATGACACTGATATTGGCTTCTGAGTACTGAAGACAGATGAGGATGAAGTAAAAGCACCTTTTGAAGTATCACTTGAAAGCAGTGTTGTTGTTATGATGCTTGAGACTTCAGCGAAAACAGTAGTGCTGTCTCCAGAAAAATCTGTATCTGTGGCACTCGGGAAGGATGTAGTTTCTGACTTCATTGTTGACGGACTGACAGAAGCAAACGAGTCCATTACGGTAGTTTGACTGCTTTCACTTTCAACCTCAACATCTGGAACACTGGTAAGGGATGGTACTTTAGTCTGATCTGTATCAACATGTTGTGTTACTGCAAGTGATAGTGGTATTGACTCCACAGTGCTGGATACAGATGGAGATACGTCACTGAAAACAGAGCTTGCATTCAATATATCTGTGGTGTCATCACTTGAACGTTCTACATCCATTGGAGTTGTGTCCGAATAGGTCATTGTCTTATCAGTCAAAGTAGAAACAGAAGTCTTTTCTGTCTGATCTGAGAGAGCACTGGAGTAAACGTCAGCTGGAGTTGCTGTTGACTGCTCCGTGGTGAACAATGAGGAAGCTGTGGGAAGTGCAGTGAGATTTATGATCATTTCAGGCGTCTGATCTCCTGAGTCCTCTTCTGTTGATGTCAAAAAAGAACTTTCCTCTGGTGTTAATGAATATTCATCGAACTTGCTTGTGGTGACAGATTTTTGCGTACCAGATGACACTGATATTGGCTTCTGAGTACTGAAGACAGATGAGGATGAAGTAAAAGCACCTTTTGAAGTATCACTTGAAAGCACTGTTGTTGTTATGATGCTTGAGACTTCAGGGAAAACAGTAGTGCTGTCTCCAGAAAAATCTGTATCTGTGGCACTCAGGAAGGATGTAGTTTCTGACTTCATTGTTGACGGACTGAATATTTCAGTAGAATCAGTCGTTGCAATGGATCCATAAGACTGAGTAGTGGTTGGCTCATTTTTTTTCTTCTCTTCATGCGGAGTGGCAGGTGTGGAAGTTTGTTCTAACACACTAGTGCCAGGACTAGGTGTTTGATGAGTGCATCCTGATTGTACTATATTTGAAGTTACTTTACTTTCCATTTGGGCTTTAGCTTCTGTATGTGTAAAGGTTAAACGTGAAGATAATGCTAAGGTAGAGATATGTGGATGTGGGCTGGTTGTAAACATATTTACAGTTTGGACTACTGAACCCTCCTCCTGCGTTATAGATACCGCATCAGTTCCAACTCTCTCTGTAGAGGAAGTTAAACGTATTGGGCTGACTCTAATCCCTCCTTGACTTGTGATTTTATCCTCCGGAGTTTCAATCGGTGCTTCAGATTTTGAAGATTCAGTACCTCCTGCAGCTGGTGTGACCTCAGCCTTGGCTATCTGCTTAAGAGAGGGTGCACTACTAAATACTGAAGAAGTTGTTGTGCTTAAGGTAAATCCTTCTGTGGTCTGGATCTCTTTCCTCCCCTCTACATCTTGAGTGGGGCCTCTTGATGATGTTGCTGTTTCCCTATCAGCGTCAGCGGTGGAAGGACTATACACAGTCTCTAACACAGACTCTGTGCTGTCTTTAATAGCTGGACTGGGAGATGTGCTCTCTGTTTCCGCTATGATTTCATCTTTATCTTTGTCTGTGTAAAATCTGGTTGGAGAAGTAGTTGGAGATTCATCCTCAGTCTTCTGTCTCTGAGTCAGATTTGAGTCACTTTTCCCATGGGCAGGAGTTCTTCCTGTCTCATGTGTCCCTTTTTGTACAGACATAGTGCTGAAAGCAGGGGTTTTCACATTAGCCTTTGATGTTTGGGTTTCTTTAACTGCTTTGGTTCTCTGTGGCTCAGTTGGTGTTACTGCAGGAAGAAGGTCAGTAGTATCTGTGGAAGCCGAGCCAGCCACAGTTATTTGTGGAGTTTCCAGTGGAATCTTGTCTTCTACTGTTGTGGCAATAACAGAGGTTAAGTCTTTGTGTTTTTGGCCTTTTGTGGTCAGATCATCCCCTAATTGAGGAGGCATTGATTCAACGGTTGGCCCTCTGTCAGGCTCAGAGACAACCATATATGGGGTTTCTGTAAAAGCCAGAGGTTCTGTAGGTTCCTGTGTAGATTTAGTGAAGCTACCATCAGAGAAATCAATCAAAATCTGGGTACCTTTGGCCTCTTTTTCTTCCACGCTTTGAGGCTCCAATGTGATCTCTTGTTTACCATTAATAAAGCTGATACCTGGGGTGATGGTTATGGTAGCTTGTGGGAAACGTTCTGGGTCTCTGCCTTGTATGATTGTCTCACCAACACCTACAGAGGGAGTGGGATGGTCCAGCAAAACTGGTGTGGCAAGAGACTGAGCATTCTGTGATTCTGAAGCCTGGTTAGCTGTAAAGAAAATAAAGGAAAATTAGCACATGAATATTTAGTTTATGCATTAAAAAAAATACCCAAGGAACAATGTTAACATATGAAAAGGCAGCAAAATTACACCATTCCTAACTTCCTATTTCTTCATTCAACATTGCTGTAATTCACATGCTAGCATCACAAAGCTATCGTGTATAGCACAGTGCTGTATAGTACATATGGTACAACTGTTAATCTGAATATGACTGTGTTGTGGAAGTGTTCAAATTATCATGTTCACTCCTTGTATATAACAAAAAAAGGAAATTCCTTGAAGTAATTCAGATCTTAGCTGTCTAAGTCTAACACAGAAGCAGCATTCTGTTTCCACTGCAGCAATGTTATCATCAGCCGCCTACACTATGTTGCCAAATGGGTTTATGTATTCCTATAAATAAACAAGATTTGTCTGGCTGGAAGTAGTCCACATACTGTTTAAAAGGTAGTGGCTTTAGACTGCTGCAAAAAATATGTTCATCCAAAGCGCTTTACTTAGGAAACAGTGAACAAAAAAATGAACTTTACTGAAAATGGACCTGATAACTGAGGCACAGCATGGCCTGTCCTCTCTGGAAATCATCTGTTTAGCCTCATTACAAGAGTGAACATTTCCACTTTTACTTTGCAAGCAAAGAAAAGAAAGGAAAAGCCCGTTGATACTAAGCCATAGAATTATGAATTTAACAAAGATGATAACATATACAGTGCTGGCTGTAGAAAGAAAAGCTGTGATTAATCTTAAAATTAACAGTGTTGCTATGCTCCTTACCCATGTTTGCATCTGTTCATAAACAAATTGAATAACCTCTACCTCCTTCTCTCTCTCTGTTTCTGCCACTTGTTCTCTCTCTCTCTCTCTCTCTCTCTCTCTCTCTCTCTCTCTCTCTCTCTCTCTCTCTCTCTCTCTCACTCTCTCTCTCTCACTCCTTTCCCACAAATGACGATTAACAAAAATTACTGGTTGCAACAATAACACCTGCAGTAGCTCAGCTTTGCAAAAAGACACCTGTTAGAAATCCAGGTAAGGCCTGGGAACTAGGCAATATTCCCACTTGTCGGATCCACACACATTCAGAAACTATCCGTCTCTCACACACAACAACACACACACAGTCCTTCTCTAGTCTTCATCACCTGTCAGCATTATGTAGCTGTCCAACTTTCAAAGAAACACAAGTTCAGCTTGCATTCAAGATTAGTTACAAATTAGGTAAATACTTCAATGAACTGGACAAACTGGGATTTACCTAAAAACTCTCCTATTTTGTTCTTGTTCTACTCCCAACCAGTATTTAAAGATTTGGGTTGAGGGAAATTAGAGTTAAATGTGTAACAACTGCTGGAATTGTTTTTTAAAAGCAATCATTTTTTAACAATCACATTTTTTAGTTTAAACATTTTGAAGTCGTTTTACATATTGAGTTTTAATAACTCATAATGGGCATGAATGTCATGATAATTGATTTTCTTTTCTTTTCTTTTTTGTCTTTAATGACTTTTAAAAACAAGAATTGGGTGCACAAGTTTTAATTTAATTTGGATTTTCTCTATTCCACACAGTATCAAAAGTGTACACACAGGCTCAAATATATACTCTCACTTAAATACCTATGGCCATTTAACTTGTCTTTAGCTGACTTCTCTTTAACTGACTAGGGCTGTTAGTTTATCTGCCAGCACAAAAAAGATTTTTGATGGCACTCACTGGATTGACCACTAATCAGAACAATGGGAAGGTTCAAGGAATTCATTCAAGTTCTAAACTGTAGATTAGCACAAGTTGGGAAGATCTCTTGGAGCTATTTATAAGCAACTGCAGATTTAAAGACCATCAGTTATTCGTATGTGTCACTTTACCAGGTCTGGAAGAAGAACCAAACTGTCGCCCTCAGATGAGAGGAAATTGGATGTTCAGGAACAACCTAGGAGCCACAGAGGCTTAATCCTGTCATGAAACTCCTGGAAGAGCAGTGTCACAGTCCACAGTGAAGTAATTTTTACATCACCATTGACTGAGATGGTGCCGACCAAGAAAGAAGCTTATGCTTCTAAATTGACATCCTTAACCTCAACAGAAATTTGCAGCTGTCTACATGAACAAGTTTTTCCAGAGAAAGTCTTTGTCTTGTCTGACCATAAAACCTAACAGCAATTACAAGAGTTATGTTTGGAGGAATAAAGGTGAGGCTTTAGCACAGAACACTGTACAAGCTGCTAAGTATGGTGGTGGTGATAGCATCATGCTCTGGAACTGTTTTGCTTCCAGTGGTACTGGTTGATTGCACAAAGTTAATGAAATTATCAAGGAGGTCTACCTCCAAATTTTTCAACTTCATCTCAAATCAACAGCTAGACAGTTGAAACTTTTGGGTTTTCCAAGAGGACAATCCCAAACACACATCAAAACTGGTTTTGGAATGTATAAAGCAAGCTAACATTAAGCTTCTGGAATGGCCTTCCCAAAGCGCAAACCTCAACCCTATTGAAAATTTGCAGATGACACTTAAAAGCCACTTAAAGGCCATTTAAACCAACAACTTTAAATTAACTCTACCAATGCTGCCAAGAGGACAGTTCAAACATCAAGCCAGAATTATGCCAAAATACCAAAAGTGTCTAGTCAAGGTGCAACTTTCTAGGAGGCTTTAAACCAAACACTAGTGGGGAAGTATGCATAGGTTTGAAACAGTATGCATCAGAAAAATCTAAAGTAAATTCAAATTCATTGTTCAATGATTGTATGCTGTGCAATCATTCAACCCTAACAAAAGAACGGGTCAAAGAAATCATTAAAAGCCCCCAACTTCAGTGCAATCCATATCCATGAATAACTTATGTAGACTACAACTAGGTCAAGATGAGACGCAGGACAAAAGGTTACAGCAGAAAATACTGCATGGAAACTTGGTGGACAGGTAGAGCATGAGCGAGTGTGGGACTGGCCTTAATGGAGATTACGATCCTTGTCTGCTTCTAGTTTTGTATATGCATGATAAGGGAGTGCTGTCAACAAAGCTAGCACAGCAATGTTGAAACACAGCAACTCACACCCAGCCCTTATTAATTTGTTTCAAATAAGTCTTAGAATTTTGTAAGGTTACCTGGTGGAAGTGGACAGGCAAGTGATATTAGCTGTTAGCACTAGCTAACAAATGCTAACAACTAACATGTGAGCTCAGTGGTGCAAATAACAATATGACAGGGATTTCCAGTGAATTTAATTACCTGAATTTAACAATTACCATACAATGCCAGGTCTCCATAGCACTATATCTATATCAAAGTGAAGTGTAGATAACTTAGCCTGCACCACCTTGTGGTACTGAGGCATATTCATATTCATAGACTCTAGGTATTAGAGTTTCCACTATTTTCTGATTGTCTCTTAGTGTTATAAGTTTGATAGCTCTCACCAATGGAGATGTTGTCAAAGCTAAGTATTTCTGTGCACAACACAGTTATACAGGAGTGTAATTCCAACAAGGTAAAATAGGTGAGGGTTGTTAGAGTTTACTGCATAAATGTATGTGAGAGGGTTAAAAGTACAAACCTTGCACAAAATAGCATTAATAAGTATAATTAAAGTGCAATCCTCTTATCAAGGACTTTACAAAAATGCAATTAAGCCCACTTCTAAAAATGTTAAGTACTCTTATAAAGATTTGTTTAGCAAGCTTTCGTGGACTGGATGTTAAATAGATGTTTAATTACTGTAAGAATGTACTGTTGGTGGTTTTGTGACATCTGTGGTTGCCACGCCTCAGAGTACCAATATTTCAACAAGTCATAATATGCCATATAAACACTAAGCACTAAACAATGAATTTAATTGTCAGCAATTAATCAGAAACACATGTGCACAGTTCACAATAACTCTGACAGATTTTGAGGTGCTCTAAACAACAATTCATTGATATTATTGTGCACTTTGTTACCATGCATCCAGACGGCACACTCTTCCCAGTGCCACAATATTTTCCAAAAGCTTTTCCCACACAAACTGGGAGGGCAGAAAAGAGAGTGTCTCAGCTGAGCTACATCACATGATGTAGCAGTAAAAGTAGCTATAATCACCCACTTTGGTCAGGCAGCCTCCAGCTGTCCTGACAGAGAATGGAGACTGTGAGTTAGAAATGACATCATCTTTTGAGGTGGTGTCCAGTCTGCACTGAAGAAAGGCATCTGTGGTTACTCAGGTAGACTGCCAACACACCTCTGCTATTGCCAGGCTGGCTGTCAGCAAGCTGGTACGTGCACACACGAGGAGAGAAATACTGCAGCTGCATAGTTATTTGCAGTACAAATACAGAAGTACAGACAGAGTTTGTATTTCTTTCACAGAGAGGGCTCTCTTACACAAGCAATGTCATGTGCATTCTTGGCATCTAAACCAACAACACTGGATATACACAGTGCTTATGGCCACATTAGCACTTTCATTGTGTATAATTTGGAAAGCAGATCATTGCTCTCTCAGGTGGGCTTAGAACCTACCACAAAGTTATTCTCAGTTTCTGCAAAATGACCAGTTCATTCACTTGTATGCTTTCCAATTTAGCAGATCCCTACCCTTCAACACAGACTGCTCTCCAGGGACAAGAAATGAGTCACCATAACAATATTTGAAGCTCAGATGCAAAATTCATGGAGCAAAAAACGGTGCAGCTGCTGTTTGCATGTGAGATCATCCAATGTTGGCCCAATGAAGCCAGTATAGAGGAACACAGAAGTGCCACTGATGATTGCTTAATGAGTTCCCTGGCTGTAACTGACTCATACAACCAAATCACTGCTTGCTAAAAGATTTCACAACTAAGTGTAAGGATCAGATTTAAAGACTTCTTCATAAAGCTTTCATGTCTGCTTTGTGGCTTCTGATGTCACCTGTGGTGAACAGCTCACAGCTCCTTACTATCATTCAGTCTGACTTTTGGAGCTTTATTAAAATAATAGACCATCATTTATCTTTAGAAATTTAGTTCTCTTGTGCTCGTGGTTGGGAAGTTATGCAAACAAGACCACCACTGAAAGCAACATTTAGTGATTTTCACGTTTTACTGTGACAAAATATATTTAAATTATTCCAACAATTTAAAACATAGTTTCAGTCTCAAACATTTGAATTATGCACAAAACCAGGTTATTTTATCTCACTATTAAATATAAACAGCTATAACAATAGAATTTACTGTTTTGGGAAATAATCCCATCAAAAACTGCAGTGAATCATTTATGATCAGCTTGTCCAAAGGCTTGGGCTTTAACTCACAGATGGCGCTGGTCACACTCTCTAAATGTCTCTCTTTGCTTCATATTATTATTATCTTTCTCTTCCTGTGTTTTTTTTTTTTTTGTCAAAATCATCCTGAAATTACAGTGGGGCAAAAAAGTATTTAGTCAGCCACCGATTGTGCAAGTTCCCCCACTTAAAATGATGACAGAGGTCAGTAATTTGCACCAGAGGTACACTTCAACTGTGAGAGACAGAATGTGAAAAAAAAATCCATGAATCCACATGGTAGGATTTGTAAAGAATTAATTCGTAAATTAGGGTGGAAAATAAGTATTTGGTCACCTCAAACAAGGAAAATCTCTGGCTCTCACAGACCTGTAACGTCTTCTGTAAGAAGCTTTTCTGTCCCCCACTCGTTACCTGTATGAATGGCACCTGTTTGAACTCATCATCTGTATAAAAGACACCTGTCCACAGCCTCAAACAGTCAGACTCCAAACTCCGCCATGGCCAAGACCAAAGAGCTTTCGAAGGACACCAGGAAAAGTATTGTAGACCTGCACCAGACTGGGAAGAGTGAATCTACAATAGGCAAGCAGCTTGGTGTGAAAAAATCAACTGTGGGAGCAATCATCAGAAAATGGAAGACATACAAGACCACTGATAATCTCCCTCGATCTGGGGCTCCACGCAAGATCTCATCCCGTGGGGTCAAAATGATCATGAGAACGGTGAGCAAAGATCCCAGAACCACACGGGGGGACCTGGTGAATGACCTGCAGAGAGCTGGGACCAAAGTAACAAAGGTCACCATCAGTAACACACTACAACGGCAGGGAATCAAATCCCGCAGTGTCAGACGTGTTCCGCTGCTGAAGCCAGTGCATGTCCAGGCCCGTCTGAAGTTTGCCAGAGAGCACATGGATGATACAGCAGAGGATTGGGAGAATGTCATGTGGTCAGATGAAACCAAAGTAGAACTTTTTGGTATAAACTCAACTCGTCGTGTTTGGAGGAAGAAGAATACTGAGTTGCATCCCAAGAACACCATACCTACTGTGAAGCATGGGGGTGGAAACATCATGCTATGGGGCTGTTTTTCTGCCAAGGGGACAGGACGACTGATCCGTGTTAAGGACAGAATGAATGGGGCCATGTATCGTGAGATTTTGAGCCAAAACCTCCTTCCATCAGTGAGAACTTTGAAGATGAAACGAGGCTGGGTCTTCCAACATGACAATGATCCAAAACACACCGCCCGGGCAACAAAGGAGTGGCTCCGTAAGAAGCATTTGAAAGTCCTGGAGTGGCCTAGCCAGTCTCCAGACCTCAACCCCATAGAAAATCTGTGGCGGGAGTCGAAAGTCCGTGTTGCTCGGCGACAGCCCCAAAACATCACTGCTCTCGAGAAGATCTGCATGGAGGAATGGGCCAAAATACCAGCTACTGTGTGTGCAAACCTGGTAAAGACCTATAGTAAACGTTTGACCTCTGTTATTGCCAACAAAGGTTATGTTACAAATTATTGAGTTATATTTTTGTTATTGACCAAATACTTATTTTCCACCCTGATTTACGAATAAATTCTTTACAAATCCTACCATGTGAATTCATGGATTTTTTTTTCACATTCTGTCTCTCACAGTTGAAGTGTACCTCTGGTGCAAATTACTGACCTCTGTCATCATTTTAAGTGGGGGAACTTGCACAATCGGTGGCTGACTAAATACTTTTTTGCCCCACTGTATCTGGTTCCCTCAGGCAAAGCATGCCATTCAGCAGCAGTCACTGATAACACATAAACATGTGGTAGGGGTATCCCTCTTACTAAATGACTGAAGACTTACAACCAGTAATTTGAAACACCACAGAACCATGAGTACTCCCTCACTGTAACTAATTATGTTTGAGTCTATGCAAAGACCGTAGTTATATATTATCAAAATTCAGAGATCAAGTCCATTGAACCATAACTTAACCACTACTGTTAACGACCTTAATGGCTCGTACAAATAAGGACAGTAGATTTTAAGCCACCCATTCACCTGATGTAAACAAAATGCTAAAGAAGAAACCCTTTACAGTTGGCTTTGCTATATTCACATATCCGTTTTCTGCATTCTCTCCATAATTTTGTCTTTACAGACCCAAGAGGAACAACCAATTTGCAGCTACTCTACATCAGCAACATTACAATAAATGGGCCTAAAACACAGCAATGTGAACAAAGTGCAAAACTACACTTGTAACATCAGCCTTTCTTTTCATTTGTCACTCCTTTAATCTCACAACAAAACAGAGGAAAAAAAACTGCACTGAACAGAAAAATTTCACAAGAAAGCTGAAATATTATGGTATTGTTGGAGCGTCTTACCTGATGCAGTCTGAATCTGCGTAGTGGTGGTCTGGTTATCTGTGATCACTGCAGCTGGATGGGCTGTTGTACTGGCCACCGTTGAAGTCGTTGGAGCAGATATAAAGAACTCTGTACCAAACTCTGCTGCTGTTTCGTCCTCCATCAAGGTGCTACCAATTCGCTCTGTCACCTGAGTGGAAGACTCATCAAAGACATGGACAGCTGCTGAAGATTTCACTTCCTCAGTTAACATTACACTGTCGATCAGGATGATTGTGCCTGGTGAAACTTCCGGTGTTGGTGGTGTCTCAACACTGCTGGCAGTATTTGGTGTCACTGTGGTGGTTACCTTCACCTCACTGACACGATGGGTGTTATTTAAGGGTGGAATGGCTGTGATTGTATCATCAATTCTATTGGTGTCTGAAGGGCTGGCTGAGCCATCTGGTTGGGATGCCCTAGTAGGTGGCTGACCCTCTAAACCTATTATAGGATAAATGTCATCGTAGCTCAAATTATCGTCTGTTGCTATATCACTGATTGAAGGTGATGGTGTTAATTGTGAGGAGCTAAGCATTTCCTCATGGCTAACTTCAGATGATTTGGTCGGAGTGTCAGTGAGATCAGAGATCGATGTGATGTTCCTAGGATCTATGACAGTTTCCTCTGTCTCCCCTTCAGCAAACATGAGCTCGTTGCGGAGAGAAGCATCTGGTATAGGGACGTCAGGCTGAATCGTGCTGACCTGAATTACTGATTGATCATCTGACTCATCATCAGACACTGTGGCATGAGTGCTTTCCACCGTGATCTTAGTTTCTGTGGCTGTGCCACCATGGGCAGCAGCAGTTTCCACAAAGGTTACATTTTGATCATCAGTGCGAGAATCTGGCGCAGCTGTTACATCATCATCGTCCTCATGGTCGTCTTTGATAGTGGGTGCAACTGTTGTGATTAACTCTTCCTCATGGCCTGCTGGGGTGGGGCGAGGTGGAGCCATGCTGGTTGAGAACATAGATGGAGGATCTGTAGAAGAATCTGGAGAAACGTCTGCCTCTGATGTTTTTTCAGATGTCGTAGTTGTCAGAATGGTGCTACTCTCCAGTAAAGGGATGGAGGTACTAGGACTGATGATGTTGGTGGTCATTTCTACCACAGATACATCCACAAAGGAAGTCTGGCTGAATACCATTCTCCTTCCTATACAACATACATAAGCACATGATCACAAAGTCAGAATGAATTTACGTATCAAACAGAGCTTTTGGTTGGCTAAAGTGACATTTCTATCACATTACTGATCTGGATAGCCAAGATTCATTGTTTCATTGTCAACATTTCACAAACACCATATTGATGTACATTAAGAAGCCAAGATTACAAACAGTAATGTGATTCAGCAGGTCAATTTTAAGTCACCCTTAATAAGTTTGCGAGATAAGTCTAATGAGTCTGTTGCAGTCAATTCACGATAGCAGCAAAAATAAGTGGCCACCCAATATTTAAATACCAAGTTTCCTAGAAACTTCCCTGTCAAAGGCTTCCTCTCTCATATCTAGCTTTAACAGTTATTCATTAAACTTCTTCAAATAAATTGTTGAAACCACAGTAACAAAGTTTTACTGTGCATTATAGGGCATGGAATCAGTGAGATTACCTCAATTTTATTTGAACAGCCAAGTGCACTTTAAATGTTTCTATGAGCGTGCTCTGTGGGAAAGGGCAACCATGTGTTTAACAGATGAATTAAACACCATATAAATCATAAGTAATCTAGTGTTGTGGTTTGGTCAAGAGCTACCCTGGCTTTTTTATTCGTGTATTCAACCCACCCGATTATCTGAAGAGCAGCCCTTGACTTGATCACTTGATTACAGTGATGGTGTTTAAAGTTTACTATTACAATTATTAAGACGTTCTTTTAACACTGGTTCTCCCCTGTCTTCCCAAGATCACTTTCATCAAAAGTTATCTCATTTACTCATAAACACCAGTAAAGCCGTTTTAGAAAGCTTTCCTCTGGGGCGCAGGCAGAATCTGTAAAGGCAGCTGTTGACCATTACGTAGCAGACCCCTTTCCTCATGAAACTATCTCTGATGTAAGGTGTGACATATGTTTTTCCCTTACAGGAAAAACTGTGCTTGCTCTCAGAGGGAGTGCATTATGTCACCAACGAGTTTGAGCTGTTCCCTTTATTCAGACCTTTGTTTTCTTTAGGCCACTCCAAAAATCAATCAGAGACTAATTTTCCAATTTTCCCACTGCACTACCTCTTCTCTCTTCGTCTTTTTGTCTAATCTAAGTAGAGTCGATTTACACAATATTCCTTTTATTAAGATATGATCAGGCGTGGGAATTCAGGAAATGATGGAGTGAATCCTGCCAAATTAGAGTACTTGAAAAGCACTTACGCTGGGAGTGTAAATACAACACGAGTGAGAGGGCTGACATGAAATACACAGAGCAGAAGCTGAAGGTGGCCCATTTGCGTGAACTCTGCAGGGACTTATCACCACGAGAGTTAGCATGGCCCAGGGGCAGTAAATGGCCAGGCAGTGGGCGGCTTATCTGTCCAACTTCTCATTTGTAAAGATGGAAAGGCCAGGTCAGAGGTCAGCAAGGATGACTGAATTTAGAAGTCCAGCAGTAGCTTTGTCCATTATCCAAACGTCTGCTCTGATAAGTACAAGTGAGAATGACAGACAGCAAACTGACAGAGGAAATGAGAGGTGAAAGATGGAAAGGTGGTAGATAGCGAGGCTAAAAAGGCTGACAGATGTGGCATTAGTTGCTTTTGGTGTTTCTCTAAATGGCAACTATCACCTGTCATTTTCTGTTGTTTTAAGAAAACCGATTAGTTAAGAACACTCACATTTTAAGGGATTAAATCTAATTCTGCCTACTTCCAGTCAACCATGAAACGTCACTATTTATAAAGATCTACAGCTATAATTCCTTTCCCTCTCATGGTCAGTAATTATCACAGTGTGCAGCAAGAGTTGGCGAAAAAAAAATTTTTTTTAAAAATCCTCATGATCTTATTTAGTGTTTAGGTTGATTCTTTGTTATAATGTGCAATTAATTTGACTTTATATATTACCAAGATTGATATCTTTAAATATTCAAAATTGCACTCAAGTGCATTAACTTGTTTTTGTTTGATTCACAATAACATTGAGGTTGTACGAGGGTAAAGCTTAAGAAACCTTGATTAGCCCAGCTGGAAGCAATAAAGAGTCAAACAGATATAAACTGTTCTCATTCTCTTAAGCAAACTTTTGGTCATTATTCCTCAATCAAGAAAAAAAAGTCAGTCTTTTGCTTTCAAAGAAAACAGAGTTTACCACTATGAATTCACTTTTCTCTTGGCTCGCTTTTTTGCCTCAGAAATGGGCGGGAGACAAACTTTGAGACAGTGAGGTCAACGGGATGCTGTAGTCTGGCACATGACATGCCGTGCTCAGAAGAAAATCCTCCCTCAGCGTTGCTCATGTTGCTGTTACTGAAACTATGCAATCGCAAGGCGTGAAACAGATGCAAACTAAGAGGGAGGAAAGAGAGGCTTTCAGATATGTTAAAAAGGTCAATTTGATTCAGATATGGAAAAGTGTAATGTGGTGCAAAGACACAGAAAATCAAAGGGTGGAGAAGCAGGAGTGAATGTAGGAGATGAGATCATAGCTCCTTACAGTCAAGCATGGTTTTGTTAGGGAGTGGTCTGTGTCTTTGGTCACTTTCTGTCTCTTCTAACATATACGTCGCATATGTAGGTAACACTTTGTTCCATTACAAACTCCAAATGCAATAAGGAGTAACAACAGGAATCTTGGAGTGAGTTTTTACCTTTAAAGCAGTAAGCCCCAAACTTTCTAGTTGGTTCTGGGAAGCCAGTCTGATTTCTGTAGCGATACATGGTCCTCACGCCGAGTTGGCCTCCGCCACACTTAGTTCTGGGGACTGCGACAGGATGCCGTACGCTGCCATCGGAGAGCCAGCCGTAGTCACATCTGTCCAGCCCCTGTCTCCAAGCAGCATGCAGCTGTCCGGGACTTGCCAGGACAGCTTTCCTCTTTTTACACTCTTCACTGGCTTCTTCAAAAGTCATCTTATGGGTCACGGGAGCATAAAAGACTTGACCTGATAAAAAATAATGAGAAACAGTGGCAAATGTAGATGCACATAGGCGAAATAGCAACAAATCATCTGTGGTCACAGCAACACAAAAAGAGGGTTTATTACCTAGTAGATCAGAAGTAATTTCTCCTTTAAAATGTATTTATTATTTTTAGATTGAAAACATACTGAAATAGCCTATACTTTAGATTTTTACTCCATTCTGACCTTTCAGAAAAGACCAACACAGCTGACATCAGTCACAGCTGTGCAGGGCAGAGACCCAAAACATCTCCCACCAATCATATTTAGGACAACAGTAGTTCTTTCATTATATTATTCTGAGGTGGGATAGCAATGCTGAAAATGTGCCTGGCCTGTCCATAAATATGTTTGTATTGCAGGACATTAGGTTTCCCCAAAGTGGGTAGAGCAAACACCTGCTGTTTCCTTCCTTCATGTTCATGTCAGAATCTCTGCAGAATGACCAGTGTGAACGTTTGTCTATGCTCACAGGATTATATAAATGAAAAGGGTACTAAAAGCCAAGATCTTAACTAAAACCAAACAACATTAAGAGACGATGGCAGACTGCCTATATGTTTTCAGTTAGTTTTGGGCGTAACGTTTCAAATATCCCTTGATGGTTTCATCCCATTGATTTACCATGGCATTGAGATTAGGAGATGTCGTTCACACAGGAATGTTTTCCCTTTTAAAAACAGATAACATACGTTATATCCTCAAAAAAACTATTTGATTTCAGTATTTTACACGGTGGTTTTACTGGACCCTTCCTGCTCTTTAGATATCATATTGATGACTGCTATAAGCATAAATGGAGTTCACATTTTGTTTAGCTATATTATAAGATCCCTGGAATTACATAACTATAGAAAAAAAGCAGTCAGTGTCTTGCAGCTCACTCATTAATTTTCATGGTTAATTTATGGCCAAGTTATTACACTTAACAACCTCGAACACATCAAACCACATCCGCCAAGCATGTCTGTTCCTAGATCATAAATGGTCAGAAAACTGAGACAATATTACAATATAATGGAAATGAATATTCAGGTTGTTGTGGGGTGCCAAAACTTTCCTTGTTCAGTTCCAGAGGAAGACCGCTGTAACATGTCAGTCATCTCTATCGATTTTGTCCTTTCATTTCTCGTCCATCTCTATTCTCTAATGCACACAATAATGATGAGGGGTGTGTATATGCATATGTGTATATGTCCTCAGCGGATGGGTTCACGTTTATGACTCGAAGACTGTGACAAATATATTTGAACATATATTGTGTTGACTAAGATGACTGTGCAGTACAAATCCTAAGGTAGCTGATAAAGCACTTTAGTAAATAACAGGAATAACAGGATGGACAGAGAAAAAAGACAAACTAAGACTTCCCATAAACTGGGCCAAAGACCTTTAATAACCCCATTATCACATTTTTGTTGGTGTCTCATTCAAAAACCACTGTAGAAAATATGTTTCAAGTCCCACTTATAAGGAAACTGGAAAAAGGTCACCCACATTCACCAGCTTTTATATTTAAACAAGAACAAAAGTGTGTTTCCAAACTGTAAAAATTAAATGTACTTAAGCACGGATGATGATTTGAAGGCTTCTTAAGTTCAGACTAAACATGGGTCAGTGCTACGGAAGGACAATCCACTACTTACCATCCAGTTTGCCTACATAACAGTACACATCGTAGGTCTCTGTAGGTTTTCTGGTTCCATACGACCTGACACCAGGTTTATTAGGAAGGTTGCCATGACAGCCCTCTCTTGGCCTTGTAATTGGGTATCTGTATAAAAAAAGAGAAACAAAGAGCCATTTTAAAGTCTTTGTCTTTCACATCACTCCAGAATTCAGTCGGACATATAGAGCATACGTGATTAAACAGCAGTGTTGTTGTCTCTGGGACAGGCAACTGAAATGCAGCTAACCTCACTGTCTGGTCAGCAATCCAACCGGCATCGCATTGATCAAAGCCGTCCTCATAGGCTGCTTTCAGTTGCTCATAGGTTGCAATGTTTGCTCCAACGTTTTCACAAGTTTGTACAGCTTTCTGGTAGTCCAAAGTGTACCTGCTGATGCTTGATCGGTAGTGAAAGACAACACCTAACGATAAGCAGTGAAAAATGAAAATGAAAATTAAAAACTCAGGCATAGAGTGATCTGGAAGTCATTAGTTTAACTTCAGCGCTGTAAATTATGGCAAACGTCCTATAAAGCACCCTCTATGTGTGATATAACTAGGTCACTCAGCTTCTTCGGAAAGAAGGATCTCTGCAATAAATGGAGGAGCGACACAAAATGCAGTTCACCACAAACAAACGAGAGAACTCCATATGATGCCATGGCCCTGAAATCCCCATATTTGTGGACAGTAAATAGACGCAAAAGATATGATTGATAGTCATAATTAACATTGCAGAGAGTTGGAAAAGAGGTTATGCAGATTGTAAACCAGTGAAAACCAAAACTATCTGAGTGTCCCCCCCCCCACCCATGTTTTCTACATGAGTTATATCTCCCAGCGTACTTCTCAAATGAGAGCATGTAGAATGCACATGACACTAGGTAAGGATTGATGACCCCACCCTCCACCTCACCACATCCCCTACCAGCATAAGGGCGCTATCATTTTTAGGATGCTGAAGAATACTGCCTCCCACAGACATACTAACGCTTCCTGTGTGCCCGTAAAATGAAATAAAAAATCTATACTGACACGGTGGCACCCAATATTACAGCAATGCACTGTGTTTGAATGGATAATGAACTGATAATCACTGGAACTAAGGCACTGCTGTGGCTGATATGGAAAATTACCAAAAAAAAGGTCATCTGACTCTTTTTCAAGAGAGCGTCACCTCTAAAATAAAAGCTGTGGTTACTCTGCATGACTAACGGTTAGCTGCTGCTATCAATGTAAGCAAAAGGACGCCCATAACTTTCCCATCCTGTTTACATTTCTGTCAGCACTTGTGTGGCATTTCACTATTATTAAGTTTTGCAGCATCCCACCTCTACAATTTTAAAGTTTTTGTCTAATTCCACCATAATAGAGGAAGGATACTGGGAATCTCTTACCGCTGACATCAAGGTTAACAGTATCCTGGGTGTCTTCAATCCCGAACATGACCTCGCAACGATAAGTGCCAGCGTCACTGGCACGCAGCTTCACAATTGTGAGCGAGGCGTCACCGACAACTTCAGGGTGGCTGGGTACTGATACACGGTTCCTGTAGCTTGAGCCTAGCTTGATGATCCCATTTTGTGCCACCAGCACCGTGGACTCTGTTCGTCCCTGTATTTTGCTCCATTTGATCCGCAAGTAATCCTTGTTGTAAACGACTGTTCCACTGGGACTGATGACTGGTGCTGAGGTTGGGATTGTGGAAAAGTAGCAGGGAAGATTTACCTTCCCTGAGAGGGACCCTATGACTGGTTGGATGACTGATAATGCATTTGAGGCTGAAAGGCAAAAGGCCAGAGTTAGATGGAGTGCAAGTTCATTTAATGTTTCTATTTTAATGGCAACCTTCTTTATTGTTTTATTTTATTCAAAATGCACATATCTCCTCTTCAATTTTCACTCTTATCCTAACAGATCGAACCAGACAGTATGAAATGCACAAGTCATTTGCACTGATAGGGTGTGACCACTGCACCAAGCCTTTAAAAAAGCATCCATTATGACTTGACTCTTGGAAAGTTAAACCTCAACTTTAAAATGATGGGTGTGGGAACATATTCAACACAAGGGCAGTGTATGTGCAGCATGTCTGCATCAAGTTATAGATAATCAGGGAAAGAGGGAAAGTCATCATGGTTGTATTATTTCATGAAAGTTTGCTGCTAAGCTCTGTGCATGTTCCTGCTTTTTTTAAAAAAAGGATAAACTAAATAAGCAAACCCACAAAAACAGAAGTATGTCAGTGAACAGTATTATGTGTATTCTGCATGTCAGATAAAGTTCTAAATGCAAATGGCAATAAGATGATTACAGTTATTTTGGATGGGGTAGAAAAGCATTCACAGGGAATAATGGGAGGAATGCTCCGTGCGGACAGGCCAAGAGGTGTGAGTCTGTGTGCTTCAACAGAGGGTCTTATTAGGATGTGGGATGAAACCAGCTGTTCAGCTTCCAGACTGGAAGCAGAGTCTAATTGAAAGGTGTCCATCCCATACCCAGAGACAGAGACAAAGCTATGTGGACAAGTAGTATGCAGGTCCTAGATTGTAACCCTCAATTCCTCTTGACCTACCTCTAAGTAGAGTCTTGCAGGTTTCACACAGCAAAGACTGGAAGAAACTTATCAAACATGCTAAACAGTTGCTCTGGAGCTATAAGAAGAGTAGAGGAATACAAAGGGAAAAAAGGGCAGAGGCAGGGAGAAGAATGGAGGGAGGGATGTGGGTGGGGAGTGACTAAAAAAAAGAAAAACAGAGAAAATCCAAAACTTAGGCATGGAACCAGGGAGCAGGAGAAAGAGGAGTGACTAAAAAACAAGGGAGGAGAACTAACCCATTCAAAGCTTACCTGTTGCAGCTGCAGCTTCACAGAGGCAATATAACCACAGGACATGCTTTATATTCAGTATCATCTGTTGGAAAGAAGAAGAAAAAAGGAAAGGGAGTGCAGCTTAGGAAGCAAGAAATTTAAAGTTTAAATGTTAATTGCATCCACATTTGGCTTATGGAGAAATGCAACTCCTACAGTAGGTTATAACAGACAAGTCTGTTTAAGCACTTTTCTAACATTATGGTCTGTAGAGAAAAAAAATACTCCCCATTTATTAAGCATGTGTATTCGCAAAATATCCACATGAAAAAATAGATGTTCCAACGGGCTAAAGTGTGATTTTAATACGTTTAATACGTTGTGTTTATAATATCTAACATTACCAAGCATGATCTTTTATTCGTCTCTAACTAAGATGTTGAGCTTTGTATGTCTCGGGGGTTCAGATGTAAGACTCCCTGTGGGGTCGGAGTTGTGAGTTTGTGGAGACAGAAGGACAGGAGCACCGAGCCCCTCACCCTCATTTGCACCCCGCTGTATAAACACATGCGGTGGGTCGCAGTGCTAACTGAAAACTAGTATTGTTTGTTTTCAAAGGGAGACAATCTCGCACTAATGGCAACTGGCAGGTTCAAAAGATCATCCTCTAAAATACTGCAGGATGGCAGTCTGCGCCTTTAACTCCCACGAGCTCCACGTCGATTCAATTGAACCATTCTAACGGAAAATAAATGAGACTTTAAAAATATTTTAATACCATATATCGACGGAGGATATATTGCTCTTAGCTTAACGTGAAATAATTTAGTCATATTTACACAAAGACATGCATGACTTGATGTAATTGCTGAAGTTTTTTAAACCCTCTTTCTCTCTCTAAGAAAGCTGAAAAACGAACACAGATCAATACTGAAGCATCACAGGGAAACTAATTGGTTGCAGGCTTTTACAGTTCGAGCGCAGTTCAGGGATGTCCCTTGCTATGAAGCACAATCGTCCGCTTTAAGTACAGTTATTGATTCAAAACCTCACTTTTGGCAATAGCAACACTTTATGCGACGGTTCTTCTTCTCAGGAACACCTGTTGCTTCTGGACACTCCACAGAAATTATGACATGGGTGGCATGGTCACTCCAATTTCTAACAACTGACTGCGGAGTAATCTCCAGTCCACAGACTCGTTTTTCTGAATTGTTTGTCTTACTCGTCAAGAAACATCTGCACATCGGTGCAGGTTATCTGAGGACAACATCGTGGCGCGTGTGTTTGTCTTAAACGACTTGTGTTCTTAAAAGTTGCATTCATTTGATTTAATATTTGTTTAATGTTATAGCAAAATACACATTGAAAAAGCAACAAACCAACAATAGGAAATCAGTTATTTTTGCAAAGAATTGTCTCAATTCTTCCTTAATTCAAAGATAACTATCCAAACAGAAATAAACTTACCTTTAAATGATTTTTATTCCATAAAATGTACAAAAATAGATTTACGTCCTTATACGGAATTAGTCCCGGTCCGCAACATGCGTGCGTAAAAAAGTGCCTAAATAGGTCTGTTCCACATTGGAAGCAGCACTTATCTTCCCCTTGATGCTCCGCAGTTGTAGTGTCCTGCTCTGGAATGATGGGCACACAGCGACTGAGACCGTGAAATGCTGGCACGGAACAGCTTCAATTTTACCTAAATCACGCGGTTATTTCGTCAGTGTCAAGAGGTGGGGCCCATAAAAAAAGTGAATGAGACAGAGTGGAGGAGGGAAAAAAACTCTAATTTGACCGTGTGCCTTAGAGGTGTACCCTCTGCTTCTTTATCAAGGATCTTTTTGGCTGGTAACAAGAGTCCCATATGATCGTCAGATAGCATAAAAGTAATCAAAACTAAGAAAATAGCAAATTAAAAGATATGTCATAGCTTTTTCATCTAAATATCAAGAAACAGATAAATCATCTACTGTAGGGAGCGCACCAATCAAGGCTGGGCGATGGAAACGGGGCGGTCCACACATGGATGGTTGAGTTTGAGTCACAGAAGATACTTCAGTCAACACTGTGAGGGAGTTTTCCCATCCATCCCGCAGTCTCATCCGTCATGCGAGCATTTGGTGTGCTAGTATGAATGCAGTTTTTAAGGTGCTAAGACAAAAGTTCATGTGATCATCAAGAGAAACTGATGAGGTTGAATAAAAACGTGTCATTTCTGATCACTGTGCAAAACCGCCTAACTAAGAGTGAAACAATGGCGGTTAACCGAAGGCTTTGGTCTTGCTATTTTACATAAAGAGAGGGGGCAAGGCTTATAAAGTTGCCTGATGATCATCATTATTGGCTACTACAAAGCACACAGCAAAATCTCCAGTGTTAAATTAACACTAGAGAGTGTCTATATGGGTCCACACCTCTGAGTGTTAAATACAACACTGTTGAGTGTTAAATTAACACTTTTGACAGTGTTATATGTTTAAAAGTAACCGAGTCAGTTTTGAAGATTAAAATTTTCAAATTCAAATTCAAATTTTATTTGTCACATACACAGTCATACACAGTACGATACGCAGTGAAATGCTTAGACAACTGCTCGTGACCTAAAGAAAAAAAAAAGGAAAAAGCTATGAATAAGATAGGAAATAAATATGAAAAATTAAAAAATGTAAATTTAACTAGGAAGGATTAAAATATAAAAAAATTAAGGTTAAAAATGAAATAACTGTACAACACAAATTAGAATGAAGGGTAAATTTAACTGGGAAAGAATAAGATAAAATATACAAATTAAAGTTGAAAATAAAATAACTCTACAACAAAATACACAATACACAGTATAGAACTATATAAGAATGTATGAAGAAATATAAATAAATAAATATATATATACGCACAATAACAGCAGCTGTACAAGTATTAACTGGAAATGAAGAATATAGTGACCAGTGTTGTACAATCCACATTATGTCTTGTGCAGTGCAAATATGCTTAAAGTGATTTAAGTGATGAAGTGAAAACAATGTCCAGAATGTCCAGTGTGTGTGTAAGAACTATATGTGTGGGTCAGTACTGTGTGGTGGTGTGATTGAGAGATCGTATCGCCTGCGGGAAGAAGCTCCTCCTCAGTCTCTCTGAGCAGTGCTGATTTTCTAACACTGGAAAATAACTCAAAATGTTAGAAATATTCCAGTGTTAGAAAATCAGCACTGCTCAGTGTTAGCCATTGTTAATCTTCAAAACTGACTAGGTTACTTTTAAACATATAACACTGTCAAAAGTGTTAATTTAACACTCAACAGTGTTGTATTTAACACTCAGAGGTGTGGACCCATATAGACACTCTCTAGTGTTAATTTAACACTGGGGCAAAAGTGTGTTACGGATTCAAATATTGGGGGTGGATACAAGAGGAAAAACCACAATAACAACACTGGTCCGGCCGGGTTGAGTCAAACGATGATTTTAATGATCACACGCGTGGGAGATGGACACCGTACGCAGACAGCCTCAGATCTCAAAATGGTGGAGCATTGATCAAACTCTTATAGCCTCTAGTGGCCCCCACCTTATCATAAAAGCCTGAACATTCACATGCTTTCTCTCACTCAGCACCTAAGCTACGACCTTGGCTCCCTGTTTATCTGCTCCTGCTGAGATGGGGCAGAAAACTCCAGTATGTTCTGTTCTCTTCTAATCAGACAAATAAGGCGATGACTTTCTGCGAACAGTATTTCTTATAACTCAGCAGTATAATGCATCATAAAACAATATCATTCATTCAAAATAAATCAGCAGTCTAATGTAATGCAAATCAGTTTAACAAAGGCAATAGTTATCACCTTCTAATTCAGGAGAATAATGCAAACTAAAACTACATAATAATTCACAATCTTTAATTAGGGGTCTAACATGGCATAAAATAATATTATAATCCAACACTCCCCCTGATGAGCTCTTTAGAATAAAGAGCTCACCTACACCCTGTAATCCAGTGTGGCCGGGTTCATTTCTTCTCACTCCTGAGGTCCTTTGTCCCCCTGTTGGGCGAACCATATGTGAGATGACCTCTGTGTTTGCGCAGTTCAGATGCAAGAAAAACTATTATTACAACAATAGCAGGTACAGATGACACTCCCCAGTTCTTCCACAGCTTTATTTTGGTGCTACCTTATACCCTTCAGACGTACTCAGACTAGAACCTCTGTCCGAGGAGCTTTTAGCCTTTATTTTATTGCTGCAGCCACCAGTGTCTTCCAGTTGGGTGATCCTCTGCTCTCCTTTCTTCAACCTCAGGGGTTAGACAACCCTTCAGCCGTGACACAGATCAGGGGATTATTCTGCCCCGATTTCCAACAACGATCTGTGTATCCTCGGGTCCTGTGTGTCCTGTGTATCCTCCAGAAAAAGGAACAGGAACGTGTCCCCCTTTTGCCCAAGAGCCTCTCGAACCTCGTTGGTCTGGTGTTCCTGGATTTCCGCCAACCCCTTCATGGTTATTGCTGTGTTTATGGGATCCATCCTTTTGAGGTGACTAATCAGAGCCCAAACGCCATGACACTTGAACCCAGTTGGTGTCTCGGCAGTCACTGTGTCTGTCTCTGCTGCGAAGGATCCTCGTATATCTGTGACCTCGTCTGGTGCCTGTTCCTTTCTCTGTAAGAGACAGAAAACCAAAACACCTCTCTTCCTAGCCCTAATAATCTAATGTTGTTATCTACTGATCTTCTGGTGATTCAGAATTGGTTTAGACTATTCAGAATGTCCCAGGGACTTATTCTAATCATATCCTATGTGTGTGTAAGCGTGTTTGCATTTAGCCCTCTGCACTCAAGGCATTTCCTACACTTTATCAGTCTGGACCATCACGCCGAACGAAGCTTATGACCTTCAAAAGACCGAGCGCCAACTCATTATAAGCACATTTGCAAGGTGTGTCTGGAAATTATTAAAACCACTCATTTTAACAAAAGACATCAAAAACAAATTAGCCATTTTTAATCCTAACATTTGCCCCCCCAAAAATCATGTGTTTGCTTCCGCCTACTGTCCCACGGTTTCCTCTCCAGTGTGGTACTCAGCTTCTCATGAACACAGGCATTTTATCTTCTAAACGCTATTCAGTTCACTTCAATGACTAATGCTTAAACATGGAAATAATGATTTATGCTTCTCACTGATTCTCTAAAAAAGTCCGGAAACCTCTTGGGTCACTATTAGCTTAAGCAACTAACCACTCTTATTAGATTGTATAGTGTCATCTCAATGAGAACAAATTGAGTTGTTGGATTTCGTACAGATCTTTAAAGCCTGAGGCAATTGTGTTAAATACACGCGAGATGCTTACGTAAACCCAAGGGCTGGCCCCTTTTTTCTTTTTTTTCTTTTTTCAGTGTGTTCCTCCTTCAATTAAATCTCAATCACAAAAATGTGGCGCTCCGAAATAAGGCTCACACCGTTAATTCATCATTTTCACTCTGTGCCACTGCTCCTTATCAGGCTGTGTGAAGCACAGTAAACAATTCAGTGGAGGCCTTAAGCCATAAACAGGCATCACGCACAGACATTGTTTTCATAACCAAACTGCCTTAGACCTTGTCCCCTAAATCTACACAAATGCCCTCTGGGTGACATGAAATGCATTTAACCAATAAACAATCAATGGGTTCTTGTTGTTGTAACAGATTCTGTATTTGGATGTTTGTGTGCAGCGTTCTTCATTGCATCAGCGTGTGTGTGTATCACTCTTCATTGCACAAGCGTGTGCATGTGTGTGTGTGTTCATCACTTCTCAGTGAATTGAATCACCATTTCGATTTGTGTGCATGTGTGTGTGTCATTTCTCAGTGAATTGACTCAGCGTGTGTGTGTGTGTCAGTTCTCACTCAATCAACGAGTGCATATGTGTTCATATGTGTGTTTCTCTTCATTCTGAGTCAGTGTATGTAGATGTGTGTGTTTGTGTGTGTTTGTGTTCATTACTTTCCTGTTCTGGTGTTCTGGGTCCAACCGAAGAAAGTCCAACTTTTTTGTAATCAATTAACCAGTATCAGCCTCTAACTGTATCTGGCCTAATCTCTAAAGTCCTTAACTCAATTTAACAGTGTCCAAAAAAGCGCAGATACCGTTTAACACGGTAAGGAGCCTCTAACTCCTAGCTTATTCCAGGATGCCCTGTACCCCACAGTTAAGCCAAACTGAACTAACCCTGATCGCCGACAGGTCCACGGCCAGGAGGGAGCGTAACCTCTGGGCTATGCGCTTCTTAGCAGCCTCTAACTGCCGTCCTATAATAATTTATAACACTTTGAAACAGCAGTCAACTCCTCGAAACAAGAGTATGACTGAGGCAGGTGCAACTTAGTGATCAATGGAGCCTCTAACTCACAAAATGACCAATTCCCTACCAAACTACTTGAGCCTCTAACTGCATTAATTTCTTAGCAGCCTCTAACTGCATTAACTCATGAGATTTTTTCATCAAAATCAAAACAGACATCTACCAGTAATTTCAGTGAGTAGACTTTAATTTTATCATGTTCAATTTGGCACACTTTGGAAATAGATTCAACAGGTAGTGCCTTACCTTTGTATAAGCTTGTGCCCACGCACGTCACACCACTGGCTCGTGCCTGTCCGTTCGACAACCTCGGACCGTCCAAACCTCCAACTTCCACCCCAATACCACAGGACGAGCCCCCAAACTGGAAGACACTGGTAGCTGCAGCAATAAAATAAAGGCTAAAAGCTCCTTGGACAGAGGTTCTAGTCTGAGTACGTCTGAAGGGTATAAGGTAGCACCAAAATAAAGCTGTGGGAAAATTGGGTAGTGTCATCTGTACCTGCTATTGTTGTAATAATAGTTTTTCTTGCATCTGAACTGCGCAAACACAGAGGTCATCTCACATATGGTTCGCTCAACAGGGGGACAAAGGGCCTCAGGAGTGAGAAGAAATGAACCCGGCCACACTGGATTACAGGGTGTAGGTGAGCTCTTTATTCTAAAGAGCTCATCAGGGGGAGTGTTGGATTATAATATTATTTTATGCCATGTTAGACCCCTAATTAAAGATTGTGAATTATTATGTAGTTTTAGTTTGCATTATTCTCCTGAATTAGAAGGTGATAACTATTGCCTTTGTTAAACTGATTTGCATTACATTAGACTGCTGATTTATTTTGAATGAATGATATTGTTTTATGATGCATTATACTGCTGAGTTATAAGAAATACTGTTCGCAGAAAGTCATCGCCTTATTTGTCTGATTAGAAGAGAACAGAACATACTGGAGTTTTCTGCCCCATCTCAGCAGGAGCAGATAAACAGGGAGCCAAGGTCGTAGCTTAGGCGCCGTGTGAGAGAAAGCATGTGATTGTTTAGGCTTTTATGATTAGGTGGGGGCCACTAGAGGCTATAAGAGTTTGATCAATGCTCCACCATTTTGAGATCTGATGCTGTCTGCGTACGGTGTCCATCTCCCACGCGTGTGATCATTAAAATCATCGTTTGACTCAACCCGGCCGGACCAGTGTTGTTATTGTGGTTTTTCCTCTTGTATCCATCCCCAATATTTGAATCCGTAACACAACACAACATAATTTTCCTGTTTGTCTGTTTTTGTTTTGTTTTTGTTTTGTTTTGTTTTTTCTCTTTATGCTTGATTACAGGCTGCTTTGTCGGCCCTGAAAGCCGAGGCTGACCTGGACTCCTGCTCGCCCCTCTACCATCTTTGCTCACTCCTCTACCATCTTTGATGTGACCCTGACCAAATGCTACAGCAGCTGGACCCACAACAACAACCTACAAATGTCAACAAGTGCTGCAGGAAAATGATCTCATGCAGCAGAGACGGAGAGCGTTAAATCCAAGGCCCGTTTCACTACACGGGGGAGATTTCCAGACAGCTTCAGCTGACAGAGCTGTGACGAGACGGCCATTAAGCCCGGATGAAAAGTGAGGCAGAGCAAAAGAATGCTGACCTTAACAACTCTGCATTAAAACTGTGCAGGACAGTGACGGACCAACACGGATGATCAGGCAGCAAAAAGGGCGTGCCAGAGACAGGAGGAGTAACTGAGGTCAGGAGGCACCTCAGAATGGACAAAAGCACAAGAAGAAAATAAGCTGAAGGCACAGGTGTCGGGGCTCGGCCAGGAGCTGACCTCTGAGAAGAGCCGAACAGCAGAGCCGCAGAAGGCCGTGGAGCAAAGCAAGGAAAACATCAACAAACTTCAATCTGACATGTACAGAAAAGACTCTGAGGTTTCTGCCCTCAGTAAGAGCTCAAGGCATCAGAGCAGAAGCTGAGCATGGCTCAGGAGGAGCTGGCTGATAATCGAACCCATCAGTCAGGCTTGGAGTCACAGACACAGGACTTGAAATCAGGCCGGAGCTTGCTGGAGCAGGAGGTCGCCAAACCTGACGAAAAAGCTCCAACAGCAGGAGCAAGCCCTGAAGGAGCTACAGAAGCAAAAGGGTCAAGTTAAGGAGGAGCTGGACAAGGAGAAGATGCAGGACACTGGAGAAAAGGACTGCCTCAATTGGGGCCACAACCAGTATGGACAGAACTTTGAGCAGCAGCACCAATGGATGCAAACAGGCTGAAATGGAGGAGGGCAGGACCCCAGGGCACGCTTCAGGCCGTGGTTTACCCAGAACACCAGAACAGGAAAGTGATGAACACAAACACACACAAACGCACACATCTACATACACTGATTCAGAATGAAGAGAAACACACATATGAACACATATGCACTCGTTGATTGAGTGAGAACTGACACACACACACGCGCTGAGTCAATTCACTGAGAAATGACACACACATGCACACGCTTGTGCAATGAAGAGTGATACACACACATGCACATGCACACGCTTGTGCAATGAAGAGTGATACACACACACGCTGATGCAATGAAGAATGCTTTACTAACAAATGCTGCACACAAACATCCAAATACAGAATCTGTTACAACAGCAAGAACCCATTGATTGTTTATTGGTTAAATGCATTTCATGTCACCCAGAGGGCATTTGTGTAGATTTAGGGGACAAGGTCTAAGGCAGTTTGGTTATGAAAACAATGTCTGTGCGTGATGCCTGTTTATGGCTTAAGGCCTCCACTGAATTGTTTACTGTGCTTCACACAGCCTGATAAGGAGCAGTGGCACAGAGTGAAAATGATGAATTAACGGTGTGAGCCTTATTTCGGAGCGCCACATTTTTGTGATTGAGATTTAATTGAAGGAGGAACACACTGAAAAAAGAAAAAAAAGAAAAAAGGGGCCAGCCTTTGGGTTTACGTAAGCATCTCGCGTGTATTTAACACAATTGCCTCAGGCTTTAAAGATCTGTACGAAATCCAACAACTCAATTTGTTCTCATTGAGATGACACTATACAATCCAATAAGAGTGGTTAGTTGCTGAACTCACGGAATTCACAACACCGCATAAGATTTCAAACTACAGGAAAATCACTGGAGTTATAAGAGGCAGACAACGACACACACACCCCATGCATGCTATTGCTATTTATTGTGGATTAACCTGTCAAGGGCAAGAACAAAAGAATTCTGCCTCAAATACAGGAAATCATAGCTTTTCTGTATTTCCTACATTGTTGGCATGCTGGTTAGTGCTGTTGCTTGACAGTAAGAAGCTCCTGGGTGCAAGTCCACAGTCTGGCTAGTTTGCAGTGGTTTCTCTTTGGGTATTCTGGTTTCCTGCCACAGTGAAAAGTCATGCAGTTATTAGAGCTAGGTTAATTGATGATTCTAAATTATCCATGAATGTAAGTGTAAACGGCTGTTTCTTTCTATCTGATAGACCGGTCAGCTGTCCGGGGTGTACCCTGCCTGGCAACCTATCACTTCAGGGTTATTTCCCAGCCCTAGTGCAACCAGGATAAAGATAGGAGGATGGTAGTTGTTGTAGACCCCTTCAATTTTTATGGTAACCAGAATCTAGACTTTGTTGAACCGCATGTAATATGAAGACAACATGTAGTATTTAAGTGACCAAGTAGTATTCGGATAAAAGTTATTGAATAGTGTTGAAATAAACTGACAGAATTGAAGGATTAAAATACTCCAGGAGCTCAACTTTCTCCATCTGAACATGTTTCAATCGTGTTTTATGAACACAAAATGCACAGGTTTACTGAATATGAAAAGGTTGTGTTGATTTAACTCAGTTGTTTAAGTTTCTGCCAAAGCAAAACATTTGTGTGCAACCAGTGTCCACTATTGAATTAAGTAAATCCAACATGTTTTTTGTCAGTGCAAAAAGGAGTTACGGTACCTGTATTCCTACACAATATTGTCCCGGGAGGGAGAAAAACTTTCTTGTGAAGTTTTGGTTGATTTTTGGGTTTTGCTTGACACTAGGTTGATTTTATCAGTGAGGTTTGGATTGTTTTCTTTCTCTAAGAGAGAGAAAGATGGTTTTATGCTTGGACATGTTTGCAATGGGCCTCAGTATTTGTTATTATATGAGTATTTTATTGGTTACGTTTGTTTTTGCTTTTGTTACAGTGCACTGAGATAAGAAAATCTGAGAGGTGTGATCCACCGGTGGTGATGTTTTGGTATTTTGTGAGTTCCTGATTTAACAAATCAGCTCTTTAATCCAGGCCTGAGAGATTGAACTTTAAAGCGCTATAAAATATTCTTACTGGAAACAGTTGCAAAGTATTTTTCTCCATGATTATAATGGGCTTGGGAGAAATTCACTTATATGGGACATTGATCACATGAGAAGTCCTGAGCCTAAAAGGATTGCAGCGAGTCAATCCAGTCCAAAAAACAAGGAACTGTTTTCCTTTAAAATGATGACGTCATCTTTTTAAAGGAAAACAGTTCCTTTTATATTATAAATATAATGTGCCAAACCACATGCGGATGGAGAGTTGGAATCGATAAGATGGTGAAATAACACGCAGTAAAATGTTGATCATGTTGATTATGTTTATTCCAGTGTGCAGAGCAAGGTTATTATTATTAACGAAAACAAATGAAATAACGAAAACTAGAAGTGAAAAAACATTTTCGTAACAAGTGTCAATGTGTAACAGCTGTTAAAATGAACATGGAGTGCTCTGTGATAACATGAATGCTGTTTAAACATGCTAATTATCACTTTATTTATTGAGAAATTGGATATAAGCATCCTCTAACACCCAGAGATCACAGTCTGTAGAGTCAGTGTCCTTTCCGGAGAATTTTCTCTGAACCACTCAAACATTATCTGCCTTAAAACAAAATTATTAAAACTGCATTTAGGTGCCATCAGTACTGTAGTAATAGCATTCCTTGACATGATCCGAAAGAGAGAACTATATAAGGTGAGTTGATCTAGAGTGCGTTTGCTGAAGCTAGAGAGGTTCATTCATTGTTCAAAATGATGGTGATGTGTGTCTGAAACCAGCTGAAGAGAGAGCTAAGGTGAAAAACCTCTTGTGAAAAGTCAGCCCCTGAGGGACCTTGTAAAAAGCTGTAAAAAAGGTGTATGTTCCATACCTGAGTGGACTGGTATTATCTCAGGGGCATTCAAACAGTTCCCCATAGAACAAATCTCTCCTGCAAAGTAGCAAAAGAAGAACTGAGCGAGTTGTCGAAGGAAAGTTGGCAGTAATGTGTTTCAATTTTAACTGATTTCTCTATCACACATCGACAACCGTCTGTGGAATTCTAAACATGGGAAGTCTGATGTTTAAACAGACCTGTAAAATTAACAGTCTGATAGCATGAAGAGCAAACCAAAGCGAAATTGATATTCTGACAAAGACAAACTGAAATAACTTTGATAACTTTTTATAAACTTTGTTTAAAGAAAAACACTGAACAAAGGGGGGGAAATGCAACTTTATCTAAGCAGAATTAACATCTACTCAGTTGTAGCTGCAGGATTCATTTTACAGCTGAGTCAATGCTAAACTAAAATCTGCAAGTCACATAACATTCAACATTTCTCCTGCATGAGGTGCAGCTTTTCACTGTGTAAAAACCAGCGGGTTAAAGAGGCAATCAAAGAGTGTTTGATCCTGGTGATCTGTAGTGCAGGCTTCTGGGTGACCCACGTATCACATTGCCCGTAAAGGCAGTCGCCATCCGGCCCCATGCCACCTCAGACCGCATAAAAGCAGCTCCAGCCTAAAGAGATCTGTCTTACCTGAACTCAGAAATATGAAGGTTATAGTGACTTCATTTAATGTATATTTAATACTGTTTTCCATTTAAGTGTGTCTGTGTGTCACCAGAAAATGTGATTCCAGAGACATTTATAGAAGGAGGAATCACTACAAAGGCAATTTTGAGGACAAATCCTTTAGTTTTTAACTATGAAAGATGCAGTCGCAAAGCTTGTGAGTTTAATTACGATATAAATAAAAAGGCTCAGTTTGGAAATGGGTGTGAGCTGACCTATTAGTACTGAGTAAAGATCACCATTAGTGTCAGTCCTCATGTCCCATTTAGGGTGGACCCAGGCTCCATCCCATTTTACACTCCTGTCATACATTAATTGGGATTTTTAATGCAGTATGTAACTCCCTTTGTCAAGAGTGATTTCATATGCAAACACACACTATTGCAGTTGATGTGGTCTCTAGGATTGATCTCTTTCAATAGAGTAGCTATTTTTTTTCTGTTTCTGTGGATTTGACAAAAATCGTTCAGTATGTACACGCGTAAGCCGATAACAGAAAATCTGCATTTCTGCATGTTCTCCCTGTGAGTGTGCCTCCCACACAAGTACAGGGAGAACATGCGCTCTGTCTTAGCCCTGTGTTGGACAGGCCTGGGTGTACACATGTCCTGTGATAGCTTGTATTGGCTCCACAGTGTGACCGTAACTTGGATAAGAAAATAGATGGATGGACGACTTCAACTGGCACACACAAAGGCAACCACATTATTCAAGAAAGCAAAAAAAAAAAAGAATAAAAAATGGCATAAAACTGGTTGTAATTTAGGTGTCAGATAAAAGTTAAACCTGTGACCAGGAGTGGAAAATGACAGAGTGTTGGTTTTTTGGTTGTGAACCCACTATTTAATGCAGAATGTGGGGTAAATGGAGTTGGCTCTGGACAAAAGTGAACCTTGATCCCTTGAAGTCCAGACAACCAAACCTTATCCCCACAGCTTTAGAGGCCATGTGATGTAAGTGGCAGTGCAAACATTGATTACAATGGCATTTCTTCAAATCAAAATAGTGTGAATGTAAAACAAAGTGTAAGAAGTAAGAAGAAAGTAAAGAAATAGGCTTTATTTCTTCTCTTGGATATCATTTGTAATAATATATGATATATAACTTCAAATATACGATATATTTGTAGTTCGATACTTCCCATCCTCTTTCAGCTCCACCTTCACCTTCCTGGTCTTGAACTGGTGCATTCAAGTCCAGGATGGTGAAGGTGGTGAAAGCGCACCAGCTTTCACATGTGTTAACCACCACAATATTCATGCTAAAAGCGGTTTTGTGTAATAAGCTTAACTTTTGCAAAAACTTTGTTGTGGTCACCTATCTTTTCATACTGCTAAACCAGAAGTGTAATAATATATTGTCTGATCCGGCTCAGAAGAAAGAAAATAGTTCCTGTGGTGATGCAGTGTTTAGCTCTGTTGCATCACAGCCTAATGGTTTGGACCTGTTGGCTGGCTGTGGCCTGTCTGCTTGGGGGTTGTATGTTCTCGCTGTGCCTGTATGAGTTGTCCCTGGGTGCTCCAGCTTCCTACCGCAGCCCAAATACATGCATGTTAGGTTAAGTAGTAATTCTAAATATGTTGTTGTAGGTGTGAATATGAGCATGAATAACAGTCGGTCGCGCTGCGTTAGCCCTGTTGGACTAGCAACTACTTGTTGTGTGACAGCTGGGATAGGTTCCAGCTCTGCATGGTCCTGTAACCGAGTAGGTATGTAAAAGGAATAATGTTCCCTGCTAACCACAAGTACTTCTTTCTATGACTTCTTAACATCTTTAAAAAATATAAAGGCAAAAAAAAAAATAAAAGAAAGAGCTGCACAGTAACAGTGAGAATGCCCGAATAATGACAGTTGTTTGGAGTAATCTGTTGTCACTCAGCAAGTAGGGTGTCAGTCACGTTGGGACAGCTGACCAGCTGTCAGTCACTCAGAGAGAAAACACAGATTTCCTCTTCTGTGTAACATTTGTTGCCTCTGGGGAAAACCACTGATCTACACTGAGTTTTGTGTTTTTTTGTCTTGGCTCCAGCTTCTAAAAGAATGTCTTTACCTCAAGTCTTTACATAAAGTTCTTGTGGTGATATTTTAAGAAGCCCAGCAGACTGGAACTTTATGAATGGCTGCATCTGGCACGCTTTTTCTTACACTGAATGGATGGCAGTGGAACAAAGACATAAGAAGCGAGTTAAAACCAGAGAGGGGGATGATAATCGAACACAAACCATCCCCGCATCACAGATATTTGCCAATTGCAGTTCACATAATGCAGCAATCTGGAAACCTTTTAATCCCCCAACCCCATTCTTTCCCAGCCTATGCATGACCTCTGGGCACTTGAGATTGCAGTGTTTCAAAAAAATGTTGGTGTCATGCTGGACAACTCAGATCCTAAGTGTTTTAAAACTGTGTGATCCTAAATATTTTCACTAACTGTGTGAACAGTCATTGACTCCTTATGGTAAACTTCCAAGTGGAGTTATGTTTCTTACTCTTACTTTAGCCACTACACAGATGGGCGTGTGAGACAGTCGGTTATTAAGCCAGGCAGAAATTAAGCCTACACAAGAGAAGGCAGTATGGGCAGCTCAGCAATTCTTTGGTCTCTGACCAAGAGGAAGTTAAGATAATAACATAATGCATTCCCCTGTCATGAGAGAAAATCAAGTCAACTGTAGAAAGTCATTTTGGTTTCCTTGGTTCCAATTACCGTTTTAAAGAATGGTTTGGTAAAACTGGAAAACAAATCTTTTTTGGCCGCCCATTAAAATGTTTGGGTGGTATAGATGACTTTTAAGATCGCTTGGCAGTCACTGTATACTTCTAAGTAGAATCAGGTCAGGCGAGAACATGAAGAAACTACAAGACAGTGATAGAAAACACTTGCAAACATTATAAAACATTTGAAATGAAACAAATCTTTAAGTTTGCATATGAAATTGTGTTGAAACATCACTGTTGCTGCTTTCTCATCTGATTTTACCTATGCATGAGTAACAGCAAAAAAAGAAAAAGAAAATATATTTAGAGGACCTTATATGGCACCTTTTGAGCAAAGTTTAAATATCTACTGCACAACGTGGGGAAAAGAAAAAAGGCTTCCCCAAAGCACACTCTGCAGCAGGTAGCCATTATCACACTTAATGTTCAACCACAGTCCTCTTCAAACCTGAAGAACATTTGGTTTAATTCAAATAATGAGGCCAATCAGTTCACACCAGCATCTCAAAGAGAAGGCCCTCATTATTCGTGATTATCAAAAAGCTGTTTTAATGACTGTGTTGAAACAAAGCGAGTACTCTTTGCCACTGGCTATACTGCTCTACTGCCAAAAAAACATCACGAATGAGAGACAACTCAACTCTAAATGTTGTATGGAAATTTGTATTTCAATAAAGTTAATTAAGCAATAAAGTAAAATAAAATAAAAAAAAATTGTAACATTCATGGGAATAACACAAGCAAACATGTAAGTAACTGCCAGGGTAAAATTGTACTGTGTATTTCTATTATAATGGTGAGAAAATGAGAAGGAGAAGACCAGCACTGCAAAGCATCTTACACGTGTGAAAGATTTGGTGGAACTTCTGCAAATGCAGGGCAAAACTTTCCAAACAACACTGTGTGTTCAGCTGCTGAATGATTTTAAAGTTTAAGCTTAGATTGAATATACCGTTTGTTTTTCATATTTATGCTTTTTTTTAAAGATTTACTTTCTATGTTTATTTTAGATGACACTGAGACATGTCACTATGTACATTTCAGTTATTACCTGGAAAAGTAGGTGTTCAAAAATGCTGGTAGTCTGCGTAAGTCTGTCTTAAGCCATCAAAGGTGCAACTGCCCTCAACACAGTGTTCACATATTTCATCAAACTCTAGAAAACGGTCGCATGAGATGACAGTGTCGGTGCGTTTAGATCAGGACATCGCCTGATGTGATGTTGCCTTTTCTCACGATGCGTTACTTTCATTCGCAGTCCTGGAAATATTCTATTAAGTCAATGCAAAGGGGTTGCCTGGGAACACGCAGGAGCCCAGACACATGATGCCCCCTCACTATGAACTCACCCGTCAACTTCCTTTTCTTATTCTCACATTGACCCAAATCGGCACAACTGGACACACGCAGACAGCAGGTAAACTGCTTAATGTCGACTGTGTTGGACGTGTGGACCTCCTTCAGAGGGGTGGGGGGCAGGGCTGCAAGTTTAGGGCTGCAGTGCATGTGTGAAAGCAGGCTTTCAAAGAGCATGGCCTCTGCTTTACTTTCATATGCCCCACCCCCACAGAAACATCAGCACTTCCCGCTGTGAGCAAAAACAGCAGCAGGTAATTGAGTCTGACGTGTCTCCCCCAATAAAGCTGACTACACTTTTTATTCAGGAAAAAAGGGGGAAAAAACAGGAGAAATTATTTATTGCACTAGCAATTTAATTCACTGTAAAAAGTATATAGAAATTTATATTACAGCCCCCCCCCCCAAAAAAAAAATACACTGTGTAAAATGCAAATAAAAGACAGAATGAAACGTCAGAAACTCATATTTATTCACAATAGAACACAAAAAACAAATCAAGGTCACTTAGAGTTTGATGGCTGCAACATGTCCCAATAAAGTTGGTACAGGACCATGTTTATCAATCTGTAGCATACTGTCTTCTTTAAACAGCAGTCTGTAAACATCTGGCAACTGAGGAAACCAGCTGCTACACTTCTGGGAGAGGAGCGTTATCCCAATATCGTCTAATATAGCATTCTAGCTGCACAACACTCCCGGGTCGTCTTTATTTAAGTTTTTCCATTTTATGATACTCCAAATGTTTCCAGTTGGTGAAAGAGTTCTTCTATTATGAAGTCATGTTGTTAGAGTAGATGCATGCAGCTCTAAAATCTTTGTACATCTTTTAGCATTGATGGTACGTTTCAATAGGCACTAACAGAGATGCAACTTTTTGCACTGAGCGCTGAAAACAAGTTGGATGGTCCCTCTTTAGCCTGGAGACTAAGAGGGCACTGTTTCTGGATTGTGTTCACACATGGCCCCATTTTTTGTTTAATAGAGCATCATCATCTTACATTTGTGTATATCACAGTGAACTGTGTTCACGATTACATCTGGATGTGTTTCTGAGCCCATCCAGTGATTTCCATGACAGAATCCTGCCCGTTTTCAAAATTAGCAAATATTTTTCATGAAAAAATAAAATGCCTCAGTTTAAACATGTGATATGTTTTCTGTGATCTATTGTAAATAAAATGTGGGTTTATAGGGTTTACACATTGTTACATTTTTACACAGCATCCTTGCCTTTTCAGAAATGGGGTTGTGCAAGAATCAGCTGGTGCAGCATGTCTGTATCATAAATAAAGTGTAAGCATTATTTTTTTTTAGTTTATTCAGGGATAACGTTTTGCAAATTAGATATAATAGTAAGTTTATGCTTATGTAGTGTGAAGTTGTTTCATATATTATAGTGTAGGATGGTGAATAGTGAGAGCCCAGCACAGGCAGATGACGGACAAAGACCACTCTGTCTCCCTGAAGCGTTGTGGCGGGAAACCAGGAAGACTCCTGTCACTTCCCTGGATAATGGGAACTCTACAGGTGCACTCTAAGTGAATAACGATGATAAGCAAGTGACTAAAGACATCATTTCAGACTTGCATGGCCATCGTTTCTATCTCACAAACAGTGTTAACCCTTTTAACACCAGTCCACTGATGTACATAGTGAGAATCTCGTGAAGTTGAAACAATTTAATTCAAAAGTTATTCCTTCAGTAACACAAAACGATGCATTGAACAAGAAGTCGGTTGATCTCAGCAAGCCCTAAAAATAATATTAAAGATAAAAGGTTCCTTAATAATATTTTGTTTTTCAAAATTGAATTGAAGAAATTAGCAAGTTAGCCTGCAGTAAAGCCTGCAGTAATCGTATGGTTGGTTATTCTATGAAAACTGATTGGTTTGTGAATCCATCTAAATTATTTGTTAAATATGAACTTCTGTTACACACTGAAGTTGATGTGTTTATGTGTTTACCACTGTTTAGCAACATCATAGATCAACCTTTTTGCTCTCATAATTAAACTAGTTTTAATGTCCCTGCTATATATGTGAGTTATACATATATACATGTACCACTACTACCACATGTATGACGTGTATTCTAATAGAGTTCTTCATTTTTCATTAGTGATTGTACATCACTTTTTCCATGTTTTTTTTTTATCTTTTCCCTGCCAACTTATTCAAGACCTCCCAGAATATTTTTGTTCTATGAATATATATACATGACCAACGACCAGGAAGTTATGTTTTCAACACTACCGCATGATGTGAAAACACTGATTGCTGGAAAAGTTCGTCACTGGCGGGGATAATGTTAAGCAGAAATTTTCTGTTTTGACTTGCCAGATTAAATTACAAGGAAAAAGCTGATAACATGTAATACTATGCATTTGCTAATGACTGTTGTCATTTTGAAGAAAAGGTTTCATTACTAATCAGTCAGGCGTCATTCTGAGGGTGTTAAATACTGCCTTTTTTTTTTTAAAGTTTGTGTCATCTGTGTGATTTGAACAAAGTGTCATGATACCAGTCCTCACACCTAACACTGTGACAAATCACTTCTCATCAGACTTAAACACGCCAGGTAAACTTAAGCATATTTTTTTCTATGTAAAGTGTCCAAACCACAATCTTTACTTAACCAAGTAATTTGTGTCAGATGCCTTAATCAAATAAAAGTGCTTTAAGTGTCTAAACTGACCCATTGGTGGTGACTAAACCTAATCAGGTAGTTTTAGATGCCTAAATCTAAGAAAATCGTCTTCAGTACCTCAAACTAACCTGTTGGTGAAATGATGATTTAGACCACAGACACACCAGTGCAGACAACCCACCTGCCTGCTTATCCTCTCTTTAAACAAATAATACAATCATCAGTTTTAACTTTATAATAGCCTTATAGACCAAACCAAACCTATTATGAAACCAGCTAATGATAAATAACAAGCAGCATTTATTATTCTATTTGAATTATATCAATTTATTAAAGAAAGTTATAAAGCGGGAATGTGCAAATAATTTTCCCAAGGGGCAACATGAGAAGCTGGTCCGCGTTTTTGTTTCTCTCCCTTGTCTCCTGGCTCCTCCCCGCCTGGGCATTACTTGGTTCCAGGTTTCGACCTTGGCCAACACGCCTGGTTGCAAATTGACTCACCAGCTGCCCATCATCCTTGATTAACCTGCTACTACTTAAGGCGGCGCCTGGGTGATGTTCTTCGCTGGATCGTTTTACTTCAGTTAGTGTAGTCCCGGCTCTCTTTGTGGTTCCTGTTTTCTCTGAATGTGTTTCCCTGGTTTCCTAACGTGTGTTTGCTGTCTGTGTACAGACCTTCCTGGACCCCTTCCTGTTTTCCTTCGGACCCTGTCGAGAAACTGTGAGTGAGAGTCGACCACAGTGAGTTGTGAGCTTCGGATGAGTGAATCACTGATCGTGTGAAGAGGAGTGTTGGATGTGTTTCCCTTCGCCTGGACTTCCCTGGAGCCCCTCTAACTCTCTTCACTGTATATATGTATATATCTGACCTGGTGTCGACATGTAAATAAACTTCCCTTTCATCGTACGATTCAGTTCTGCACTTGGGTCCTGCCTGTTTGACCGTGACACTGGGACTGTTGTGGAGGGCTCAATTCACAACAACAGTCCCAGTTATTCATGTGGCTCACTGGGAAAATAAACTGTCTAACCCTGTTATAAAGTATTAACCACACAATCAAATAAAACATGCTTATTTGTGTCCTATTCAATGATATATAAGTCAGAAAATACAAAAAGACAACCACGTTGAAATGCAAAATTTTTAATAATGATGTTAACATACATTTTCTTCAGAGGTATTTTACATACATTTTTAACATTTGAAAAATAAATCTCCTTTATGTGTTTAAATTACAGTAAATATTTAAAATCAAATAAAAAAACCCACATATTTAGACATTAAATGTGCACATTTACAGCAGGTTTTACCAAATTAAAAACGAATTATCAGCTTTTATTCCAAAAACAGAACGAGATCTTGCTTTGGAGCATTTTGAATCAAACAACTACCGGTACGCATTGTAATAAAGGAAATCCCTTAAATATTCAGCACTGTCTCCTTTTCAGCGTAAGCTCATTGTCCATCGCACGTTGTCATGCATTCATCTGTAAATTAACCTTTGATACTCTTCTTTGTTTTGCTTTCAGAATACTTTATTGATGAGATGTAAACAGACAGTGTGACATTCCAGTGGGGATTACTAAAACCACCAAGAACATATAGCGGGATAATCCCGGTGGCCACCTGTGGTTTTCAACAGACATAAAGGTATCATCAAAAGCAGCAGCAAGAAGGTCCAGGATTCAGATGTAAAGGGTCAAATAATCCAAAGCTTCATTACTGTCTCATTGAAAACACACGGCGATGAACTAAGAACCTAAAGCTGATAGCAGATGTTAAGGACAATGCGGGCAAGTGAAGAAGCTTAAAGACAACATAACCTCATTAACCTGAAAATCAACCCTCAGGTAGTTTGGGCCACATAATATCTACACCATAGGTGTCAAACTCTGGCCCGCGGGCCAAATTTGGCCCGCAGCCTAATTACATTTGGCCCGCGAAGCCATACCAAATTATTATTAGAGCTGGCCTACTGGTATTATACAGCTAATATATATATTGTTTAATATTAAGCTTTGCTCGTTCCATATTCAGTTTTTCAGCAAAACTTGTTTGAGTCCATAAGAAGAGATTCATTCTTAAATCTGGAGGAAGATTTTTTTTCAATAAATATTAATGTTAGCCCGCGACCTTGTTCCAGTTTTGAATTTTGGCCCACTGTGTATTTGAGTTTGACACCCCTGATCTACACAATAAAAGGCTGCGTGAAAAAGAGGGAAAAAAAAATTAAGGGCCAAATTATCTTTTGCAAAATGCTAGTTTTGAAAGTTAAAATGAAAGAGACGGTTTCGAGTTTGTTTTCATAATAGAAAGAGGGAGGAAAACATCAGCAGGACATTAAGCATTAAGAAAGCAGTTATAGTTCCCTGGTTGTGACACCCTTTTTTTCTGGGTGTAGCATGTTGACCCCCTTTTTCTTCACTCTCACACTGAGCTGAGATCTGACTACAGCTGGAGTCAAATTCAAGCTAAGGGAAAAGTGAGACTCTTCGTAAATTGCTTCCGTAGTCGTGCTCCAGATTCTCTACCGAGTTCTTCAGCTTATTAGCAGAAACACTTTTGGTTCCTGACATAGTCCCAGACAGTGTTAAGTGGCTGTTATCGCATGGCCACTGACACATCTGGGAAAAATCTTTACAGCAACACAGAATGGAGAGAATTTGGGAAATGATTGTATCAGTAACTGCTTTTCACCCCTTTACTGTAAAGCAACTAGTCTCTTAGGAGATGTGGTAGGTAATTGTCACAGTTAAAGCAATCCAGATGCTGTGATGTGCTCTGGCTTTCTGAATTCACTTTCACAATCTAGGAGAGACCCTTGCATCATAATCTGGAGACACTTCCAGGACACTGCTGCCCGGCTGTCGCTGTTTTGGTCGTGTGTGGCTGGAACTAGCCTGCCACATAGCAAGATAGCAAGCAGAGAAAACCTGCTCATTAAAATGTTCGTGAATAGTCCCGGGCGCCATCTATTTCTTGAAAAGGAGGCTGAGAACAAGAGATGGAGAAAAAGAAGCAAATATTGTTTGAACCAGTAAAACATGCATCACATTTATATTTTATAGCTTTCCGTGTAATATTTAGCTGTACTAGAGAAATACAGTTCGATATAGTGTGATGACGCAGAATGAAATACATTAACTTTATATTCAACCCAACAAGTGAGAGGAGGAGGAGTGAAGCATGAAGCTCAAATGCTAGCCAACACACAAATATAAGCAGTTGTCAGATACTATTAATGTTTGTAGAGTTAAAGAAGTGCTGCTACCACAGAGGCATCATATATTAAATTAACTATATTTTATGATTTATAAAAACACAGAGAAGTTGATGTTATTATGACAACGCAATCCAAAACACCAACAGTAATCAGGTGACATTTTATTTCACTTATCTGCACCTCTTCTCACTGTGGACAAAGTCTGGAGAAGGTTGCTTTTCTCACTGCTGTTTTACATTAGTAGCATACAGGATGTAATATAAATCTGAGCCTCTTTATAGGCAGCAGTCCAACAACCTCAGCTCTTTCTACTGCAGCACATCAGCCAGAGAAACCACAAAAGATATGCTAGATTTCACTTTTTCAAATGTTTAGAGACAATGTTAAAAACCATTAAAAATCATTTTCCACAACTGATGAGTGCAAATAAAATGATGCCTCTTAATTAATCCTATTTATTAGGTGGAGACAGCAGCTACTCTATAGCATGTGTGGCCCAGGGCCACTTCTAAGACCGCTGCTGTCAGTGGCTGGACTCCTTTATACCTCTGTGGATTAATATAACCAGCAATATAAGAATACATATTTCATCTAAAAAATGTTCAGGCCTCAGTAGACAGACAGTTAGATGCTGGGAATTACACATAAGTGTTTTTTTTTTTTTTAAAACAGATGATGACGACAAGACGATGATTTAATCCTCCTTAATTGGGTGAAATGGAAATAACGGGGAATAAAAAAAAATCAGTAGATCGACCCACATCTGTCACTGTAGTGGTTTTACAGAACCTACAAATGGGGGGAAAAAACTGCTGAATAAAACTTGAGGCTAAGAGGTTTCAAAGTGCAATAAAACTTTAATCCTGAAATGATTTCCATGCATCGATGTTAAACTTTGATTTGGGGTCACATGGAACAACTTATTTATTAACCGACACAGGACCGGAGACATTGTGTGTCATGTTGGCACCATCTTTACATGGTACTACTTGAAAATCTGCAACATATAACTGCACATTTTCTTAAAATTTAAGATCCAAATTCTTACAATTACACTTTTTTTTCCCTTTTACTACAACTATATGTAAAGAGCGGTTCCACACAAAATTAACTTTAAGCAACTATGATATAAAATATGCTGCTCCATTAACTGCATTATTTCTCTGACAAACCTACAATTTAAAGTTGTTCAGAAGATCGTGGGCTCGAGGTGTGAAGCAACCTACGCTTCCATTTTGGTTGCTCATCTTCATCATCATCAGAAAAAGTCCGGTCAACGGGGATCCCTTCCCAGACCAGATTACGTCCTGCAAAGAGCACAAACTGTTGATACTTCACGTACAGAGAAACATACAGGCTATTAGAGTCTAATTTCATTTCTTTTTAGAATTACATGGGTGGCTACATTGCAAAAGCCTAAATTCTTCAGCTTTATGGCTTACACTCATACTCTGTCAGTGTCACTTTTGGTGCATTTTTGGCAGTTCCAGGGCAAATTACCCCAGATTACCACTGTTAACCCCAGAGGACTCCACACCTTCAGAGGTGTGATCTTTATCGGTAATTAAGATCTGGCATTCCTAACAATCTTGGTCACGCTACAATAGTTTATATACAGAAGGAAAAACACACCTGTTTGCCCTTCAACACTGCTGCTAGCCCATTCAAACGCAAAGATCGACAGATTGAGGCACCACGTAAGAACAAAGACATACTTGGGCTGAACTGATTAAGAGCTAAAACTCAGTACTGTAATGGTAATGTTACTGCAGATTCAGTATTTACAGTTACCTTAATGAAGGAGGTGTGGAGGCTGGTATTAGAGACCCATTATTCCTTTCCCTCACAGGAGTCACATGTGTGCCCCTCAGGTGACATGCTTTTCTTTAACGTCCCTTTATCCTACTGTCTCTATCGCTCTTATCTTCAAGTTATCTCATTGTGAGCGATTCTTCCTATGGTGTCAGATGCTAAAACTCGAGGTCAAAGAGAGCCTCCAGCTCTGCTCAACATGGAAACACAGCCTGAGGCACAGAGGTCAACAGGGGAAATGTTTGATCTGATGCCACGTGTGTGTGGACTCACCTGGAGTAATATCAGTGAGGTGTTTCATTATGTGTATGTTTCATGTTCATGGATCGGCGTAAAGGTGTCTATGAATTAATCGGTTGTTGTGGTTACGAATCTAATGCTAGCAGAGAGTGACACGAGCATACGGCTTTTTTCCACCACTGTGCTTTCGGCCAAGAAAAAAAACGCCCAAAGACTTTGGAAACACACCCATAATGTTAAAATGCTGAGAATAGAGACAGATTCATATGTAGGTAAAAGCCTGGAGATGTCACTGACAAGCTGAAAATACAAGAAAGCATTATAAGACTCTTTTGGGCCGCAAACAACCGACTGTGTGAGCCAAGCCCCACACGGGCTAATCTACCTCCTCCATCCATCTTCACTGAAGCCAAGACGGGACACAGAGCACAGAGCAGAGGGTGCATGTGCATGTGTTTGCGATTGAGAGCACAGAAAATAAGAGCCAAGCAACACAATCTGCTGAACGACATCAATGTGTTTTTCAACTGTATTCTCTCGGGGTGGTTTGAGTTTGGCTGCAACCACAAACAAAACCATTGATACAGTGATCTAGGTTTTCTCAGTAGATTGCAGCACTACAGTACAGGGGGGTATGACTCAGATGTGACGTTACTCCAGCACTGCGAGACGCAGGAAGGTGAAGACCACCTAATGGCCAGCAGTGCTGAAGCAATCTCAACAGACTTGTGTGGGTTTATGACTCAAGTGTTTCCCAGAACCCTTCGACCAGAGGGTATGCGCTCTGCTTATGTGTGCTTTTAAGTTTATGTTCAACCCCTCACCCCCTTGCTTACGTACTCACTTACATTCAACTGTCAACTTTATTGGACAGTAAAATCGGCGAGAGGAAAGCGAAAACTCAAGGGCTTCACTTTGGTCCGCATCATTAGAAAATAAGATCGTGACCTATTACGTCAGAATACTGGGAAAGGGTGTAAATTTGCCATGTTCAATACTTGCACAACCTGCTCCAAGACATGCTGCATGTGTTTTTGAGCAGCTACTGGAACACAAGGTTGTTTTGAGAAAAGCTGAAACAGCTTGTTTATACTTGTTGGAATACTGAAAAACCATTGCATTGGGCAAGATGGATTTGGGCTATGGATCATTCCCCCATGTTGTTACATACCCCATTAACCTCCCTGTGAGTAGGAAAGGTTGGTGGTTGTCTGGTGACTGTATTACATTTTTATGCATTCTGTGTCAGTAGTTGTGGCGAATAACTGGTCACTCAGAGGTTGAGCATACAGCAGTCTCATCCTCGGGGAAACCACTTTTGATTGGGACTGTTGTTCCCTCTGACACAAGCAAACACACCCATAAACACAGACACACACACCTGTAATGAGGATAGTTGGCTCCAGAGAGGGTTGGATGCTCTGACTGGTCTCCTCTCCTCTGTCCGGACTGCCTTCACCTTGAGTTGTGAGATTGTCACTGAAAGAATTTACAGAAGACGAAGTGTTTCCTGTAACGCCCACAAACTGAATCCTGAGTCAGACAAGTGGATATGCTTTAGAAACTACAGCAGAGTATCTCATTTTACTCTGCTTTTGAGTACTCGTCTTTCACTGTTAAATATTACTGACCACAAAGGACAGTGTGAGCAGAAACTATGAGTAAAATCTTCCATGCTCTGCACCCTGTAGTGGCCTGTAATGATGAAAGCTATTTAACAAGCCTGACTAAAAACAAGTCAGCCAAAGCCAGAGGTGTGGCAAGCACACATGTGGCTCTGACAGCATTTTGTTGAGTTTCTTAGAAAACAAAACTTGCAATGTGGATGTAAAACAAAAGACAGGAACTTTTTGATTGATTCTATGTTTGGCCAAAATCTAAATACATAATTCCACGTATTTACAACACAGCGCACAGGGAGAGTACCCCTTTCAGGTGAAGGCTGCTCCACTGAAAATCAAAGGGTGAAATCATTTTAAACTGACTGAAAACTTTACTGGACATTACCAGACTAGGACCTACTTGTTACTGGTTAACGTGTAACTACAGAAATTGACTGAATGTACAAAAACCTGTCAATCAATAGAAAATTAACATTTTGTTTTAGAATGAATGATTATTATTTTAAACAATCACCTGATGATACTGGTTTCTGAAATTTAAAAAAGGATGTCTGTTTTTGTCCATCTTAGATTAAAAGTTAAATGAACTGTGGCTTATTCAAAACCAATCGTCAAAATTCTACGAATAGCTTTTTAGTTGCCTCTATTCAAATGTGCATTTTAGGACATTAGTTGATACACAGGTAAAACCCTTCTATGGACATAACATACAACATTCAGTTGTTTCTGTCCTTAAATTGGACTTTTAAGGCAGATAACACTATAACAGCACTCGAAGCAGACCTTTGTACACCCTCCTCGTCGCTCGGATGGTCGTCCGAGTTTCGAAGCCTTTTGACAGCCTCCTGCAGACCTCTGATCTTGGCCTTCTTCTCGTTCAGCACCATGACAAAACGTGAGTACATTTCCCTCTCTAACGCTTCCTTTTTCTGAACCTGATGCTTGAGCCTGGTGAGAAAAACACATTCATATGACAACAATATTCTGCGTGGAGGTTTCATGCTCTTGTCGGCTATCTGATAGTAATTTGCAAAGGTGAATGACGCTAATCCCAAAAGTCCTGTGTGAACCTCATGCTGTACTCTGGAGAGAAATCAACAAGCGAATAAACAACAGCACATTTTATTTTAATTTTACATGCCAGGCATTAATAAAATTGAAGACATGTGAATCACTTGAAGTAATTTCCGAGAAATTACAAACCCAGCTCGCAATAATGGGTGGATCCCACAATATTCTCAGATGGGCGACCAGTGATGATGTCATACTGGGTGATTTTTGTGGATATAAACAAGCTGGCAACTTAAAGAGAAAAAGGAGTGTGCATGCAGACGAAGCAATCAACAATAAATACCAGCCCAGAACATCTTAAGAAAATTATGAGATTCTGTTGAATTATTTCTCTCATTATCCTTACTGTCCGAGTATTCGCTGGTGATCCTGCTTCAATTTACAGTTTTGCTCCAACAATCGCGAGTTTTCTGTCTCCAGATCTGTGCTGCGCTTTAGGGACTGTCCAATCATCTCACAGGTCAGCTCCAGAGGGTCTGGAGATGGCTGGAGCTCCACAGAGCCCAAGTGCACCTGAAACAAGGAGGAAAAGAAGCTCAGCGACAGAAAGTGAAATGAGACAGCAAGACAAAGTTTGGTTTGCAAGGCATTGGAGAAGATAGACTCAGTCTTTCTTCCTCTGCACTGAGAAGTAACTTCCACTTGCCTCCCTTTGAGGGCAACCAACAAACAGGACAGGTTTACAACTACCTCTGAAGTACCTGGGGATCCTCTGCTAGAAGTTAGGAGTGACCTGAGAAAGTCGCATCTGGCATCAAAATCATGACTACGAAAATGATCCATCACTAGCTTCCAGAATCAGTTCACTGTGAAAAATGAGTAAGCTTCACACTTCTATCATTACAATGAGTCTACAGTACAACGTACCACAAATATTACATAAGATTTTCTCTGAAGCAGGAGAGTTTTTTTCAGGTGATGAGGAGTGTCCTTCTGTCTGGGAGAAACAGAAGATGAATTCACTGGTCACCTGCAAAGTATGCGAGGGGAGAGCAAAGTTTCCTCTCTGTTGGTTTTTGTCGGTGAGTCTTTGGAATCGCAGGCAGGCTTCATATGTAATAAAACATTCCTCATTTGGATTGCATCTTGGCTCTTAGTCACAGGCCAGGGCTGAGGCAAAAAGCAGTGAGCAAAGAAATCGAGAAATTCTAACTTTTAGGTGATGTGTCGTTTTTTTAAAGAGGAAAATGTTATCCTAATTAACAATAGAAACCATGTTTAATACGGTTCATATCATATAGCTGTATTATCTTTGCTTGTTACCTTGGAGATGTTTCCATTTACACACCAACACATAAGTACTCCTCATAAAGAACTGAAAAACCAGAAGGTAATGAGGTGTTAAATCTTCACTTAGCTGCGTGAGGTCGCAGACCCACTGCAATAAAGCCACCATCTTCAAAAGCTCTCATAAAATACTTGTCATTTTTGTCCTGGGCTGATTCTGTCCTGGCAGGCTACACACCTGTTTTCTCCTTTTCTGTTGAACCTGAACATGTGTTACTGAGCAGACAGTGGCTTCATATTGCCCCCAGTTTTATATCCTAAGCACTACTGTGCCCTGGTGCCTTTCGTTCAGTTTCAAAACTTTCCGTCTTCTCTTTTCTCTTCTTCCATGGAAGTATTTCACACTCCCATCAGCACCAGCTGTACTCTGTGTTCAGTAGTGGTTGAATGTGGTCTCTTAGGGCCTTGAACACTAACTGTTAATGGCTGTTACAAAACTCTGACAATAACAAAGACATTTTATAGGAACAGGGCAAACTAGGCGTGTTCTACAAAGCATGTTCGGCTAGCTTGAGAAAACCTAAGATCCCAGTCAGAAGAAAGTGCCATCAAGATGGTAGTTATCAGCTTTCTTTGCTAACCTGGAGTTTCTTTGTTAGGCTCCATGTGCACTCACATTAATTATAACGCATTGTTTGACTGGTGCTGCAAATAAGGCGAGCAACCAGGCCTAATGCGGCAGAAAAACATTGATTTATAATAATAATAATAATAAACGCTTAATAGCACGCAGTGTGATGAGCTTTGACTCTGTCCCATTGTTACATGTTCCAAGAACACGTAGGAATTGCTTTAGTTTGTTGCCAAACCAAAGTGAAATGAATTCTGTTGCTTGATTTAATTCTGGGTGGTAAATTGCTAACAAATGAAACTGATCAGTTTTCCGATCCGTGACCTAGTAGCTGTAATTCCAGCAGTGTAAAAAAAAAACTGCAGCTGTTTATGACTAAACACTAAAACTCTTACATTTTCTGCTTGACCATCTGAACATGAATGCATGCAAACAAGAGTGTACTCAACTTTCCTCGCTGACCCATCTCACTTTGTAGTCAAACCTTCTGGACTACTTTTTAAAGCAGGAAGTACAACATCAAAGCAGAGGCCCTTTCATAAAATGACCAAAACACAGACGTTATACATTAAACATGACAGGAACATCAGTGAGTACACCCAGTGAAATATCACTTAAATATAAATCGGCTCCAGCGTGTATCGCCTATCAATAACAACAGTAGAATATTTCCTTATTCAAAGACAAACAGAACATCATTTAATGTTATGCAAAATTATGCTTCATATAGTCTAACATAACACTGACATAAAATGGCCCCAAAACACTACATTTTTCTCAGTTTTGGGCCTTGGACTTGGAAGGGTGTTTGTCTCTGTACATCCATATCAAGGCTCCATCAGTGTGCAAAACTTCACAAATATGGAAAAGACTACAGGGAGATTGATGACTACCAAAAAATCCGTGGCAGCAGTAATCAAGCCATGTAAGCCAGCTGAGTGTAGGCATGGAGTTCCATTTACCCCGCCTGCGTCTTATTTGGTAATTTGTTCGGATTGTTATAAGCTTTGCCAGTTTACACTTGGCACACTGCTCTCCTCTGGTGTCTGCATGGTCTGGTAGATGCTGATTTCCAGACCATGTTAACGCACAGCTGTTTTCTGCCTGCGATGGCCTGACGACAGTTCTCCAGGGTGGACCCTCCCTCTTGTGCTGCGATGGCTGGCATAAACTCAAGCACTGTCAAACCATCTGGTTCTGTGACTGCACTATTAAATTAAAGCATTATTAAATGATTAGATTTCAAAATCTTGTTCAACTTTACACTTGTATTCTGTATTACTGGTGACTGTCACACACAAGGAGCTCTTTTAATATCATTTGGCAATACATTTATTATACAGTGATAATTATTTAACTTGCACAAGTTTTGGGAGTGAAACTGTAATGCTTAAGTTCAGCTTCGTCAGCGTCCATGTCGACAGTGCTCAGGCTGATCACAACAAATGGAATCAGGACTCAGAGAAGACCACCCGGATACTATTCCCAAGAACTCATAAAAAAGTGGAGCAACACCGGTGATCCAGTGCAGCCTCTTCTAGCAGGGGGAACTTGTGTGAGCATTAGAATTTATCAACAAGTTGACATAGCTGTGATTCAGTTATTGTGCAAGTTAAAGTCCACTGTTAAGATCAAACAGTGAGATGTGTGTAGATAGAGTAAGAATGGGAATTTTTCTGCAAAATGTGAATGTTAACAGAGGGAAGTGATAAAGAGCCACTGTGACGATGTACCAACTTGTATAGTATGACAAGGTACATGCAGACGTGGTCAAAATTTTACACTAATGGGCATCATGGGAATAAATGTCATGGTAATTTGGGGCTTTTCATGATTTATTGGTTCCTTTTTCAGGGTAGAATGAATGTACAGGATACATTTTCAATGCTTTTGATAGCCATCAACAAGTTTCTGGCATAATTCTGGCTGGATGTTTGATCACTATTCTTGGCAGAATTAGTAAACTTCAGTTAAATGGGTTTGTTTCCTGGCATTGGCCCAGTCTTTAAGCCTAGTACACACATTTTCAATAAACATACAGTCGGGGCTTTGGTAGGCGATTCCAGAAGCTTACAAGAGTTGATCTTTAACAACTGCAGATTCCAAGATCATCAGTTCAAACAATTGTACGTGCATATTATTGATTGTGATGTGGAAAAAGAAGAGTTTGAAAACATCATTCAAAGCCCAGATAACTGACAGCAAGTAAAGACAGAAGGGAAGTTTGAGAAAAGATCAAACTCCTCCTTGACTTGCACTCTAGAGGAAAGGCTCCCGCAATACATCAGCTCCATGATAACAGATAATATAAAGGCTCTGTTGAGTAATCTAATATTTTTATGTTGTGTTATGTTATGCTGAAGAATGTTGTCCCCTAGATTTTCTCTCAATCTATAATAATGCTGAACTTTATCTTCGATGTTTTAGACACGGACTCACAAATCTTCCTAACCAACATGTCAACATTGTATTACCCTAATAAGACACTAGACAGAGACATCTAAAGTGCTGGAAGAACAACCTTTATTTACAGGATTAACTTTAGAAATGGAACTCAGCTGCTGTTTATTTATTCTCCTCCTTTTTTTAAATACCAAAGGTAGTGTTTTTTCACTGTCTTTAGTCAAAGGTTATCTGAGAAGACCCACTGCAGTAAACACATCGCCAAATATTTAACATTACTCTATGGAAGTCATAAGAAGTATTGTACACTAAACAGAGGTATAAATATGAAAATGCAGTGAAGCAAGATACAAATATCTACATATCAGTGACAGACAGAAAGAAATATTTCTGTAAGTGATCAACGTTAAAACACAGCAATGGACAAGAAGTGCTTTTTTTTCTTATTTTCTTGAGCTTGGGCTCCTCTCCTGGGAAACAGAGATAAAGTTAAAGGTCAGTCTGCACACTGCTGCCAGCCACTGCAAAGATGTGGGAGGTCAGACTGTTTGTCTGTGATGCACAACCCACTACCACATTTTTGTTGCCGAACTGAAACAACACTAAAATAAGCAAACTGCTCACAGCAGTAGTTTCAGCCTCTAACAATATTCAATATATGTCTTATAACACTTAACTTTCTGGACAGAGAGACACGGATAAATTCACTCAAATTAAATGAGATGCTTCATACAGCTAGTTTTTTCTGACATTGCAAGCGATGAATAATCTATATACTGTGGATGTACAATCTTCTTCTATGTATGCAAATTTGTCCAACATTTCAATGTGGTCCAGTGTGTGTGGTCTAGGTGTTTGTTTATGTTAGTCTGTGTGAGTGTGTGTATGTCTCCAGCTTGCAAACCAGACCATAAGGTCAAATGTTGACATAGGTGTGGAGGACAAAGCCAGAAGAACACAGTCCCACTGGAAATGATACCATAACACACTGTGGCCACAGAGGACTGAAAGCTTTCCATGTCACTCCATCTGGCACACCGCTGGAGATCTAAAAGGTAATATGGCCCTAAGGATAAAAAAATACCTTGGTTTAACAACTGGTGACCAATGATACGAAGAAATGCAATGCAAGGCAAATGCGCTCATGTTTATCTAAATCCTAATAAAAACACCGTGAACATGTCCCTGATAAAAGTTTTTTTTTTAATTCTTTATCTGGAAATAACTATTGTGTCTTAGGGACCAGGGAAGTGAGTGGGTGATCACTGAGCACACGATACAAAGAGACAGTGTACAAGAGTGGGCACGGACACTGACGTCTGGGCATCGAAGCAGAGATCCGTTTGTCCCATCGGTTCCCTTATCCGCTCTGCAGAGGCGTAAGGCCAGATAGAGTCCAGGAAGTGGAGGGCGAAAGCAATGAGTCCATCCCGATAAGACACACTTTCACATACGCGGCAAGGACGATGTGGCGCGGAACTAACTGGAGTGCAGATACCGTAGAAAAATACTTAATGGTCACTTTGGGTTGCAGCAGAACAGGAACAGTCGTTCTAAGCACTGATTGTCATTCAAATTGTAGAGGGTACAACTACAAACCTGACTACGATTGCAGAAAGCTGCAGGTGGCACCGGCAGGAGAAACGTGTTGGTGGATCAGACTCTTCTGTGTGGTCGGTGTTCAAATCTGGCTTCCAGCTGTGCCACAATTTCCCAGACTTCAATGGGACTGCAAAAGCTAAAGATGCAACCAATTTGTCCTCATTTTTGCTATTTGGTGTTTGAGTCAGTGCACTTTTTGTTTGTTTTTTTGTGTGTTTGTTTTTAAACTCAAACCACAATAAAAGCATTTGGCCAACTTCGTGGCAATGAAAAATTTGCAATTACAAAAATGAATTTAGGGAATTCTCTGCTCTAGCCAAACAATTCTATTGTTAACGTTGTATACAATAATGCAGCGCTATGACAAACCCATTATGTACACACACATACAAAAAACTATCAGTTATCCAGGGGCTTCCTGTGATTTTCTAAAACCTGTCACTTTCACTTTAGGTCGTATTTCAGCGCCAGCCTCGAAGCACCGGGATTTGGACCGTAATTTTTGACAGCTGACAGAAGATGATTGAAGCCACAAGTGAACGAATGGGACACAGATGTGTCCATGTTTTCTGTTTGTCAAATAAAAGTTATCGAGTATTTCACTGGGGACTCAAGCAGTGCAGCTTGACACCAACCACAAATTTCACTGGAGGAGCCTAAGTTCTGTTATTCTTTAGTATAAATTTATCCATTATGTACTTGAACATGACAGATTAAAATTGTCAGCAAATCATGTACATGATCATTTTTTAAGAGATGGGTACTTGGAATGAAAATCTGAATTCCAAATTAGAAAGACGAGCCTGTAAATGACCAAAAGTGAAAGCTTCATAGATAAAAAAGATAACAATCCGGTTGTTCAGTCTGACGTCACTAGCCGTGTCTGGGTCTAAACTCCGCTGCAGGTCCATATATCAAACGATCACTATGGCATTACTGAGAGTTGAAAAACTGTCTAAAGTCTTTCATCTTTAATAAAATGATCAGCGTTCTGCTCTACCAGGTGTAACAATTGAGTTTAGCATCCAGGCATCCATGAAAACTGAATTTATGACATTTAACAGAGTTAGAAGTTAGCAGGGAGTTAGCTCGCTAGCTTCTATCTAAATACAATATAGCATGTCCTGACTGCGGGGTTTTGGAAACAAATTAAAACGTACAGCTCTGCTATCACTTCCAGCATAAATGAAGACAGAAAACTAAACAGCAGTGACGTTTGTAGGGTTACTGAAGTTGGGCTAGCTGGTATATAATGATGTGCTACGGGACCGCTAGCGACACAGCTATGTTAGCATAATATAAACAAGCTAACTTTTTTCCCACTCGATAAAAGTTACCGTGAGTGTTCTCGGTGGTCAGGAACAAATGTAATCGCATGGCAGGATGCTGTAAAAGGACCAAACTTCAGTCAGGAGAACAACTGATCCATCCACAATACGAGGTTAGTCATTCATATACTGCTGCATGGGCTGGGCTGTAGTTACATCCCAAGGTTTTAAAAACTGAGCTTAAATAAATGATTAGCGGTAATAAAAGCCGACGGAGGTCAACAGTGATCACTGACTGTTTTAGGAGCTTTTTGAGATCAAATAGAAGAAAATATATAACATTAAACATGTTAACAACACAAAAGCCATATTAAACGCAGACTACTTTAGACCCGGAAGTAGGATTCGTCGCGTCATCACTGAACAACCGGATAAGTTAACCATAGTAATTCTTCCATAGTTAATCAGCCATTCATTAGCAATTTTTACACAGCTGTTTGTGTGCTTGACTTAAGTTGTCCTTGGCTTTATGTTCAAAGATTTTTAGCATTTTTTTTATTATTATGTATCTTTTGTCATTGAGAAGCTTACAGCTATATCTGAAGAAGAAGCAGCAGGCCTAAAAAACTATCTAGACTAGATTAGAAGTATTGGAAATTTATGTCCTTAAGAATCATTTTAAAAAATATCCAGTGGAGATCTGACACAGGGCCTGAAAGATGCATTTACCAATTGCCAAAACACCAATATATAAAGAGGAGATCATGAGAGAGGTACAACAGTGAGTGCCCACAGCGATCTGTAAAACATGTTGGAGGCTCTGTCGTGGTTTGGGGCAACATTTCAGCCAGTGCAGTGGTGTCGAGGAACACTGAAAAATACTGCGAGATTTTGATTCACTGCGCAATAACATTTGTAAACCACCTGATTAGCAACAGCTTCATTTTTCCAGCATGAGAATGATCCCAAACACACTGCCACAGTGGAGGACCATCAGTAATTGATTGGCCTCCCCAGAGCCTGGACCTCAAGATTATTGAATCAGTGTGACATCATGTCGGCAGAGAACAGAGAAAAAGGCAGCCAACATCCAAAGAAGAGCTTTGCATTTCCTTCAAGAAGCCTCTCTACTTCAAGATTAGGTTTCAAATTTTCCTTTTTGATAAAGCATGTGGTTAGGGCTGGATCAAGTGACCCTGAATTCTCCCTTAGTCGTGTTGCAGCTTGCTGGGGACTTCCCATGATAGACTGAGCGCTTCTTCTTCACACACCTCTTTTCGTTCACTACGTGTTTATGCACCATTTTGCATTTAACCATTAGTTATTATTAATCTCTGGCTCTCTTCCACAGTGTATATTCTATCCTGTCTCTTGAAATGGAATTGAATTAAAAACTACTACACTACCACTACTACTAGTACATGTAACACACACTCCTATTTGTAAACGTTCACTGCATGTACAAGCTTAGCGTGGGAAAATGTCTTTGCGTGGAGAACTTTTAAATGAAGTTGTTAAAAAAGGTAGTTTCTTATGATATAAAATAGAGGCTATGAAGAGATCAATCTAATAAAAATGGAAACAACTTACTGTAGCACAGAAATGCAGCTGACTCAGGCAGGTATAAAATACACTAAAATTGTAAAAACAAAAATCACACTCTTAGATGACAGTAAATTAACAAGTGACCTATCCAAAATCTTAGGTTTGTGGATTTAACACATTTGCAGAAGACTTAAGTTAGAGTTCAGTGCTGGATTTTTGACAGATGTGTACTTAAACAGACATTAAGGAGGAGATTATGTCTAATTTATGTGTGTAAAACACCTGCTTAGCTGTAGTTTAACATGAAACAGCCGACTGTATTCATCATTACATCGTCTGAGGTCATAATCATAAAATATTAACGTCATGTCAAATCTACCACCTGTTTAGTCTCCACCTTCTTTTCTTCTCTTTCTAAAGGAAACTTGCACCCTCAAATTAGCCGCGAGAAATATGTTAAACTTTTTAACCTCTGACATATAAATAATGGGGGCAGTACGAAGGCAGATTAGGAAAAAATACTATGAATAGAAGGCGTAAGAATAAAATGTGAATTTGCACGTTATATAAAATTTGGTCATGATGGGTTTTCTTCTGCACATCGTGAAGATAACTGCAACCATGGAGAATTGATAATTTTTTTTTTAAGTATACAGAGGACTGCGCAATTTTAGGCAACTGCCAATCATTTTCTGTGGTCCTGCAAGAATCCTGCATGAATTAATTCCAGTAGCCATTTTCACACCTGGAATCCAGCACTGAATTTTTCTCTACAGACGCAGGTACATGTAGGAACGCAAATGTCTGATGTAGATCATACACAGCAGCTCCCTCACCTCCATCTCTAAACAACGTCCCGAACTGATTTACCCAAAAGATCACGTTTGAAAACAGCTGGTGACTTAATGAAGTGTAATGAGGCATTTTTAATGGAGAGCATAAGGTGTTACAATAATCGAGGCATCTTAAAGTATGTGTAAATTACTGTTAACATCAGTAATGTACTGTAGGATGTTCTCAGTCATCCAGGTCATGGTAAAGAAAAGCGACTTGACTTCTTTAAGTTTCTTGAAGAGGTGAAAGGTTATTGTAGGACCTAGTATCCTTACTACATCCACAATAATAATAAGCAAGACATTGTTAATTATGTTTTGGTTTTTGATTTTAAAACTGAGCTACATGTGTATTTCTGTGTCTGAATGAGCAACCACTTGCTCAACAGCTTTGTCAAGTGTGGTACGCAAAGGCTGATGGCCTCAGAGCCTTTTTTTTTAACCAACAGTATGTCTGTACATGTTTGGACATGGACACATGCATGCAAATGGCCCTGTTGCCCACAATAATAGAGATAAAGAAAGCCAAGAGGATCTGAAGAGAGAAAAGGGGTCTAATCAACTGTCTTTCAAAATGGCTGGATGAGGATGGCCCTCTCCATAAATCTGGGTTTTATGGTTACTACAGTGTTCCTAACCTCCTGGGGTTCTTCATCTGCCAGCACAGCATTACAAGATCCCAAAGTAACCTCCTCAGAGGCAGAATCTCACAGTTTGAAAAAAATAACATCAAAATCAACCGCCATGGCCTGCGCTTCATCGAGCGTGTCATTCCTGCCTGCCTGAGCAAAGCATACAACATGTGTTTCTAAACTTTTTCAGTATTTGTCAGTGACTGTTGCATAAATTTAACATTGCAACAGTGTGAGCCATAATTATCTTTCCTTGTAACAAACCTTTAGTGAGAAGCCTTTTTCTCGTTTTCCAGCTACAGCCATTACACCACTAACTAATAACACTACCTTTGGATGACTGGTAACAAACTGCACTGAGTACTTCCTGTCTGTAGCCTGAAGGCCACCAAGCCTTTCTGATTCTCCTTTAATGTGGGGAAACTATAAACCTTATCTTTTCAACGGTCCCTTGTAAAAACCAAAAAGAAAGAAAAAAAGGAAAATCAAGAAAACTTCCTTTCGATTTTGTTGTGTGTTGTTAGATGTCCTCAGGGAACAGTGACAAGAGGGGAGTCCATGGTGCTGTGGAAGATGGAGTACTGATAATACATCGTGTTTTACTCCATAAGATTGGGGTCTATCGTTGAGCCCCATCACTGAGGCCTGTGCTTCAAAGCTACAGGCAAGGAAAATTACAACTGCTGCACTTTTTACACTTGTGCCACATCCATTCAATGCATGAAACAGCAGCATTTTCTCTTCATTTGTTAAGGACATTTACGCTGAAAACAACCCTGCATTAAAATATTTATCCCCGTGTCAGGAGGACTACATAAAAGACTGACATCTCATCAACCGTCATTCAAAACAAGCTCTCTTTTTACTTGCTTTCACAGAACGAAGGGTAGTTTAGTGCGGCACTTGCTCAAGTTAAGCAATTAGTTCCTGCCTCACTATGAAAGATATATTGATTCCAAGATTTCCAGACCATAGTCAATGTAAAAGATGGATATAGCTTTTGTGTCTTTAAAAAGTGAAGCCAACATCGAAAGGTCTTAAACAAACCAGCATGCATGTGATCGGCCACCAGGGGGTGTTTCCTGTGGTTGCAAAAAGTTTTTCAATTCCACAGAAGCTTATATTTAAGGATGAGGGTATGCTCTTTGGTTCTTAGCCAACAAATATCCTGTTCATTCCTCCCATGTCTGTCTTTTCTATTTGCCAAAAATCCGGCTGCTTCATCATTAGTCTCTTAATAGGTGGAGACACAACCTTGAAAAAGCTTTCTGTGAGTTTTAGCATTCATCTTTTAAAACCTATCATTTATGTAAGGCAAGACCCAAGGGCTAATGTAAAGACAGGCTAGGAACCTTCTCTTATGTAACATCCAAAGCATCAGCTGTCTTTTCAAAAACCTATTGTCCATATTGCTTGACATTGCTTGAGTGTTTACTGTAACCATCTGCAAACTAGTCAACTTGCAGTTTACATTATTGTCTTCAATACTGCCAGAAACAGGTTTTGTAAAGGTCACTGCAACCTTGACCACTAAATTCTTATTAGTTTATCGGTGACTCAAGATTCATTTTAATACATACTTTTTACAAAAACCTTATCCTGATTTATCTCTAACCTGGTTACGTACTCATTTTCTATGCTTAGCACTTTGCACCATAAAATGCTAAACATAATGAATGATTATTGTAGCAAACACTGTACAAATCCACACAAAACCTTTGCTTACCGAAATATCATTACAAGTCTTCTCATACAAGAGATAACGGCGATCAGGAGAGAGGCCAAAGGTATACATCTCCTTGTCTTCGCTTCTTCCTCCTCCACTTTTTGTTAGGGCTTGAAGAAGATCCTCAACATATCTCTCTCTTGGGACTCCTATGTCATTGGCTTCCCTTGTCATATCATCCTCTGAAACTGACAAAAAAAAAAAGCATTGCTCAAACATCTTATTGTCTTTTAAAAGGCATTTTTCTCATATTTAAAAATTTTTTTCAAAGCTGTACACCTGACAGAAACTGGATAGAGGGGAAGGAGCAGATTACAGAACAAGAAGTGTAAACATTTATTATGTAGTAACCCATGAATGCACGTGAAAGCGGATTTGAAAGGAAGCATGCAGAGAAACCAAGGGGACTGTCATCAGCTGCTGCACAGCTGCTAACGTTGGCTTGAAAGTCCCAATTAGCACATGAAACAGAGAAATACTGACGAGCTACAAGCCTGCACGTAGCTGTCACAAACTCATCTCCACCTGTCATCTCTCCAGATGGACAGCAATGGAAAACTAGAGAGCAGTTATGTTCCAGATGTCCTTCCAGAGTATGGGCATTCATGTACAGACACACACAGGCACACACAGACACTCACTAGTGGCTTACTATATACAAAGACAAGCCTTGTAGATTTTAATCTGCTTTATACACCTGTAAGCTGCAGCGTAGGAGTGAAGAAGGATGATGAAACGAGGTCACGTCTGTCCCTCTTGTTAAAAGACCAACAGTTATAACACTATGATAATATGATAAGGGGGTCGGCCAGGTGCCTAGACAGCTTGGATGAATGGTTGCCTGATGAATAGCAGCCCTGCTAACCACTCAGACTAGGTAATTAGAAAAAAATGAAAGTCTTTCTATTACACTTAAGCCTAAATTTAAGGTAATTTTCATCTATTCTAAACTATTCTTCTTACATCTCAAATATTTACCTTCTCCAATCCATGCTGAGCTGCCATTTGTAAGAGCTAATGTGAAACCAGCACCCAGGTCTATGGCCCAGTCCACTCGCAGGAAGTACGGAGTATCTGGATCATCACTTAGTCTAATTCGACAAACTGTACCGCTCATGTTTCTCACATATCCGAGACCTGCAGAACACCAAAAACAGAAATTCAGACACTCTAAACAAGAAGAAATTAAAATGCAATTTTCCGGCAACAATTCCTATGAGTGTTTATAACATTTTGTAGGTTTGTTAGTTTTGAGTCCTAAGACCTCCTTCGAAGACAGTGCTCTAATCAATCTGTTTTCGTGGTGTAAGATTGTGTTAATCTTCCCTTTGCATCAATGTGGTTCATTGTTTCACTGCTTGGATTTGGTAATAAAAAAACGTTCCTGTGTATGCCTTCAGTGGGGGTCTCTCTGAGTCAGTGGGACCACACGGAGATTAACATGTTTTGGCAGGTTTTTGTGTCTGCCTTGAAACCACCAGGAAAGTAATTACATGCTGTTAAAGATAAATAGAGGAATATTACTGAAACAAACCAGTTGTTTCACTGGTTTTATACAATTAGTACATTATCAAATTTATACAGTAGCGTGCAAATGCATCCAGCCAGCCCTCATTTTTTTACATTTTGCTTCCAAGGACCCAGACTCACATTTTCAAAGTGATCTTGAGCAGTAGTTCTCCAGGCTTTCAGAAGATCTTTCAAAGTTATTTTTTATTTTTGTTTGACATTGGCTGCTTTTTCACTCATTTTCAGTCCAGTCTTTATATGCCAACTCTACACATAATATGCAAGTTAGGAAAGAAGTGATTTTAAATTGTATGTTTGGGCATTTTGGTACTCGTAATCTGTTGCAAAACTCATAATACATCCGCACTTATTTAGATGAATTTACAGAAAATGTCAAAGACGACAGGCATAAAATAATATTTTTTATACCAGAAAAAAAAGTGATTCCCAAAGAGCTATACGGGAAAAAAACTGTATCTGAAAGTCATGTCCATAAAAAATAGGGGGAAAAAATCAGCAAAGAGATGCATCTGACCCTTCACTTGATTCATCTACTATTGAAACGGCCCCAAGTCTCAAGGACAGCTTTCAAGAAGTTATACTTAAGGAAGGGAAACAGTGAGAAAATGCTGAGATATGCCAAATTACACAAGAACTGGACTGAAAATCAGTGGCAAAAGGTCTTTTAAACAATGATGCAAATTTTGGTTCAAATCATCATCAGTTTGTACGAAGGAGATCAGGAAAGAGGTACAGCAGTGAGTGTCAGTATCCATCAGTAAAACACAGTCTAGACTCTTTCACGGTTTGGGTCGTTTCAGCCAGTAGTGTTGGAGATCTTGACAAAATGAATGTAATTATGGATGCAGATAAGTTGGTCGTTGGTCGTACCAGAGTTACTTTTAAGCTTGTTATAGTTGTTTTTGCTTTTTACGCTGTAATTCATACATGTTTGCTAATGTTTCAATAAATCACTACATCCATTTCCCACTTTTTAAGCACAATATGAAATAAGGGATGCTTTTACACAGTTCTGTATTTCTTAATGGGAGCTTAAACTATCCTACTAATGCCAGAAACAGCCTGTTATTAGTTGTGAAAAAGTTGGTCTAACGATTACAATAACTTTAACGTAATTAACTCAAAAAAGGGGGTGGGGGTGTCTTTGATTGCTAGTAAACTTTTACTTGATTATGCATATCTAGGTCAGAACATATGATTACTGCTTCCACATCGAGTGAGAGGTGAGCTGGACAGTTTCCCTGCTTAAATACAGGGCAAAGTGAGTGGAGACGGAGGAAAAAGCAAGACAGCTTAATTGGCAGTTAGCCAAGCTGAACATGTCTGAAAAAATGAAAATGAGTGCCTTTGGACATTGTGCTTTTAGTTATGATGTGACATGTATCCCCCACCACATATGCTGACAGAGCAGGTGGTCAAGGTTATTCAAAATGAGACATGCTCTGCGCAGGGGGTACGCACACACCCTATTCACACACACAAACACATGCATGCACAAAGAACTGTGCAAAAAGATTAAAGTTGACCCTTTGTGCCTTACGAAGGGGTGTGGTTAGGCAAAGGGGCCAACCAAGACTAGGGAGCTGAAGGCATCAACTTTAACCTCATAAAGTGAGCCCGGCTACTCATTAGTTACTGTAACATCTGTTGTTCAGGGACGGTGACCCTGTGGTAATGACAGAAGGACTTCAATTAAATAAACAGCACTGCCTGTGAGGAATGGAGAGATACTCAGAATCATCAAAGCCAATACTGATTTCTCACTGTTAGCATCTGTTCAGTAACACAGCCAGCAGAGGCAATCATCTGAATTGCTTAAATCATCAACTAAAACTACCCTAGAGATTCGACACATAGCTTTTACATTCTTTTTCTACTCCTTCTGTAATTTTTTGCTCAACCTTTTCATTGTCACTTCTTCTGGATTGCCTCATTCGCAAACAGCAAGACTTAATTCTGTTTAGAGGAAGTACCAGGCCAATGAGTCACAAAGAGGGCCTGTAATTATGCATCTTGTGCCTTAAACAAGGAGTTCATAAGGAGTAAAGAAAAAGCCAAGATAGCTGACTCTCTCCCTTGTGAGCCTTGACAATTAGACCCATCCTCTCACTGTACTTTCACTGGACTTCTCCTCCTGTTTTCTCCAACACAATAGGCTCAAGACGAAAAGGACAACTCTTTGGCAAATCCACTGCTTTTATGACCAGTTAGGGATTAAAGCAATGCTGCCCTAAACAACAGTAAGTGGGGCTGGGGCCTTTTGTTCGTTATTCTTTCCAGGTATTGGCTTCAGCCACTGGGCACAGTTACAGAAAATATAATATTTACTATAGTAAATCACGGCCTTAAAGCTAAAACATCTGTCTGAACTGGGCTACACCCTGATCATGTCAGAGGCAGACTTTGTGAAATGTCCCCATAAGCTAGCTGATAGATGCCTCTGCATTAGAACCAGGGTTTTAAAAAGTACTGTAATTTACCAAGATGCTTCGAACATATATTATTGCTGTCTGAAGGGGAAAATGTGATGCAGTGGTAATGGGAAACAACAAAAAAGTAGGACATGTTGCACAACATGACACGCCTTCACTTACATGCAGAAATGTATTCTGAACTTTATTATAGATTATAGATGGAAAACTTTCTTTTCACCACTGGGTAGGAAAACAAGCTGAGATTGGTCACAAAATAATGAGTACCTACAGTACTCCTATTGCCTGATAGGAGGGAAACCTGCAGTCGTAGTCTGACTTGGACAGACTGCAATCACTCTCAGAGAGATTGTTGAAGGTTTGCAAATTATTGCTGTCTAATTTATAAATGCAGACAGACTGCCATAAGTTTGAATGAGTTTTTGTCAGAAAGCACAACTCAAGGGGACTCAACTCAACTGGCTGCCAGCTGGTTGTATTCTGGTTATATTCCTGTAACACAGGAAGGTTACTGAGTGCAAATGTAATAGCTAAATGCAAATTTCTGTCTATATCGACAGCAACAGATTTGTGATTTTTGACAACTTATCGCAGCTAGTTGCTGTATTATCAGAAACACATTGCATGCAATTGCCAACTTGACTCCATTCGACCGCAGACTGATAGCAGACTGCCTCTGTCTTATGGCAGTGACAGTGTCTCATTTTGCAGCTGAAAAATAACTGAACTAATAACTTTATCTTATGAGATAAAACAGATGAGTACATAATTAGCAGTTTTAAAAAGGGGATTGCAATATATGTTATTATAATACTGCATATTGCAAAATGTTAAAAATCGCAATAGTATATCGTGAGTGAAGTATTGGGAAAATATCGTATGGCAGTGTGTCCGGTAAGTACCACTTATATTCAGTACTGTACAATAGTTTTCCTATACCAATAGCCCAAACTCTACTGATCTCTAATTCATTTTGCACTGTGAAAATAACCCTAAACCCCAAAGAATCATAAAGAACAACTATTTCTTCACTAACAAGAATTTAAAAAAAAGTCCTGCAACAAAAAGTATGGTCCCAATGGAGCCCTGATCTCTACATCAATCAGCCACTTCAAGATAAAATGAAGAGACAGAAGAAACTAAAAAATCACAGATCCACTAAAGAATAGTAACTAGGGCCATAATGTATGTTAATGCATTTACTTCTCTTTCAAGTGAACATACTCACTTGAAAGAACCTGGACTAAGAACTGTGCTCCTACTGCTGGTTTTGATGACACTAAAACCATGGGAAGAATAATGAAGGCATGACAGATTCTTCATAACAGAAACCACTACTGCAAGCAGACATTATATGTTCAAAGCAAGCCAGCCTCCATTATCACAGAAAACGAGTGCAGTGGAGTTTTTCAAATTTTCTTTTGTTCATTTTCTGCTAACTTAATAATATGGTTACAGAAAAAATAAGTACTATTACAGTAAACCACTTGTTTTATAACAGAAACCTCAACACAAGTGGTTTGCAAAAGAAAGGTACTTTGTATTCTGGTGAAATTAGCCGGATCAGGTCGGAGCAGACATCAAGCACGCTGATGTCAGCTTGCTGTAACACTTCCAGTATCCCGTTTCAAAATAACCAAAAGTCAAAAACATCTTTAAAAAAATAAAGCTTGAGGACTGTTTCACTCTTGCAAATGTAAATATGGCCTGATTTTAGATCTCACAAACAGAAGGCCACACCAAGTCTTGATTTAACTTCAGTAATCAAATGTGCATGTATTGTACTGTAGCCAAAATGGATCACTGTAAACTATATAAAAGAAAATAAATTTGACCACATTAAGAGGAATGTAAGCCTACATGTAAGCCCGGCCCATCTCTTTGTCTTAGGAACACATCTGAAGGCAGACATTGTCTTAGACAGCTAAATAATTAGCAGTCTAAGACAATGAGCAAACAAATTTATTCTTCTAATTTCTAGGAGTGCTGAGGAGGGAAATGTCTGGGGGGAAATTTATGAAACACTGTTTGAATGCAATTAAGATGCTGCCATGGCTGGTTAGAGAGGGAGGGAACATCATTGTGAAAACTTTGAGAGAAAAGTGGACCACAAAAATTTCTCTCTTACATCACCAAGAGAGAAATATGAGCTATATAATGTAATTTTTTGCACATTAAACTTTAAAAACAAAGACAAGCACACCACGAATGATACCAATTAGCAAAGTATAGTTTTAACACATTTGTCTGTAGACAGTCTACACTACTGTCTACAGACTTGAACAACTCTCAAGTATTTTCAAGCTAGTACTCAAGTTTGAGGGTATAATATCTAAATATTGTATAATAATGTTCATTTCTATTTTTCCTTTATATGTTCAGAATAGATTTTATCATTAGCAACGAGCTGGCTCTGCAGGTGCCGACGTCTTAGACTTCAAATAACTTTATGTGTGCATTATTATAGAACAAAGCACAGTGGCATAGGCGCTATGGCAAGGCGCCGAGTCATTAGCGTGTTATAGACGACTCGAATTTTCCTCTAGTTCTTACAAATGAAGTACAAATTCTTCTTCGAAAACTTAGCACTATGTGGACCAACAACTGCGATGTGAAAATGAAGCAATTATTTTATGAAACTGATATCATTGAAGCACTCACTCTTGACAGCTTCGACAGTAGTTTCAACCTTCAACTCTTGTGCTTTGAGCCAATCAGCGACAGCGCAGTGCGTCCTTACGTCACGCAAACCGTGCTTCGCTTTCGTTACGTAAGTTCCAGGGAGGCGGAAGTGTGATGTGGCTTTGATTCCCATTTACAAAAATGGTAAGTTTGTTTTGATAAAGCAGATCTTTTTGATCTTTTGCAGCGACGTTTAAGCGTTATTTATCGCACGTATTGGAGATATGACCTGTATCAGTGATAAACTGTGATGGCAGCTTGTGCTTGTAGAACATACAGTAAATGTTAAACTACCGAGCTAATAGTGGTTAGCTGAGTTAGGCTAAAAGTTTAGCAAATCTAGCCACAATGTCACGTTTCCGTTCATGCTATTAAACTTTTATTTCATCGAGTGCGCGCACTAATGTGTCATTGGGAGTCGTTTGCTAAAAAAGTCAAGTTATCTCTGATTTTTTAAATACGACGAGTGCTAGCATCGTAGTGTTTTGAGGCGTATGCCACGTAGCTAGACAAGGAGCATGGACTACTGCCTGCATGCGTGGGTATTTCGAATTAAAACTCGTAAATGAATATGTAACCAGTGAAATTAATTGTTTCCATAAAGTAGAATTTTAAAGACGAGCGTTTATTAAGAGGGCCTAAATGATGAATAATGATGAAATGATGAACCAACAGAAACAGGGAACGTGGTTAATTATATAACATTTCATTTTTAAAAGTTAAACATTACGTGTACGACACCAGTTAAGTCGTTGTAAAATGATGCTTATTTTCTGTAACAGCATTACAGTTTGAGTTATTGAGGGATATTATAAATTCAGCAATAGAAGCAGTTCATAATCTCGAAGTTATTTTAAGGTATAGACTTTAAATACCCCTGTTTAAATCCTATGTTAGTTCTTAAATGTACTTGTAAACTCATCATGCTCACTACTTGAGCAATGGAGTTGGATTAGACTCTATTGCAGAGTCCCTTGGTTGCTTTGGCGTGCCATAAGATTAAGACAGTTATAAATTAATAACAAAGTCCTTCCTTTAGATTTACCTTTGATTTGATCATAAGTGCACATGCATTGTAAAATGAGGTGCACATGGTAAATATTGCCATTCACATTGCGAAAGACTGGCCAATATGATCAGCAGTTTTTCCATTTAGTGTCTCATCCTGCAGATGAACGCAAATTCCGGTCTTGGTTCTTGCAGCTGCACTACCAATCTGGTCTGTGAGCTAGCTAATATGAAAGGCTTGGACTAGCTGGTTAGCACCAACTGAACAAAAGAGTGAGCTGTTGTTCTCTTGTAACTCAGTGGTAGATAAAGTTCTTTCAAATGGTTGAATACAAAGATCAAAATTACTGGCAATATATAAGGTGAAGATTACTGGATAATTACTGTGTGGGTGTTTAATAAACCAGATTCAATTCCAAAACACCTTGTTTCTTAGATTAGGATGTGGACATGAGTTGCAGTTTGCTGGTGAGTTATGAACAAATACATAAATATTGATCGACCTTGCTTTTTTTTTTCCAGGGAAAAATAATCAGGATTGCTTCCACTAGTTAACCTTTCTAATCTATCTAGGCCAATCTCCAAGGTACATTGTTCTGTAGAAGGCTAAAGGCTCTTTTGCAGTAGCAAATAAAATCACTTAGTATCTGAAACTAAGTTTGATTCATAACTCGACCGTCTTTCAATTCTTACATCGGTGCAACGATCTGTGCAGACATCTGAGTGCCTTTCAATTTGTTGTGACAGTGTGGATTTTTCAACTATGTCTACAAGTGCACCAACTGTAAATGTTCCCTCCAAGCAGACAAAAAAATGGTAGGATAAGAGCACTCATGTGTCCCTGGTGTCCACAGCTGTCCAAAGTACTGTCTGTGTGGTCTACAAGGTTTCATGTATTGACTGCCAATTCTTCAACATGTTTGACAAAAAGTGTGATCAGCAAGAAGAAGTGGGTTGGCTCACAGGTTGTGTGTGAGAAAAATACAGTCTCTGGGGAGCTAATTTTGTTTTCTCCCCATTTATGTTGGACTGTGGGCTCGGTATATTCACTGACTGTTCGATCTATATATGTGGTAGAACACTGTAGTAGCTATTGTTTTAATGCAACAGTTAATTATTCTCATAAGTGGCATGTCTGTTTCTAGTTTTGTTATTCATCTTTTTAATGTCTAAAACAGTTTTGAAGTGAAAATCTTAAGTGTTGCACCTTTTGATGATAAGGACTAACTGAGTCCATTTGGACTTTGGTCTTCATTTTGGCAAATCAGAGTACTGTATAAGATATTGATTGTGAGGGAGGTCATAATACCTTCTAGGCACGTAGTTGATTTTGTAAGTAAGTCTACATATGCACTTTCACTGTGTAATTCTGAATATGAGATTATAAAAAAACAGATTTTAAGTTGAGTTTTTGACAATATAATAACTCTAAAGCGTTCTGCACAGTCAGTCAGCACCAAAGTGAACAACTGGCACAACAGCTATCTTCTCTGCACGTAGCTGAAGATCAGTATTACAGAAAACTGTCACGAGTTCACTTTTTTTAAATTGTTATGACATATTGTATTATGTCTGTACTAAATGTATCATTCTCTTTCATCTTGCAGTCAGCCATTTTCAACTTCCAGTCACTGCTAACTGTGATTCTCCTCCTGATCTGTACCTGTGCCTACATCAGAGCAATGGCCCCCAGCCTGCTGGACAAGAATAAGACTGGGTAAGATGGGCTACTTAAAAATCACCACTGACATGATTAATTGGCTTCCCATCTTTGTCTTTTTGAGCAGTATAAATGATCAAAATGACTAAATCATTCATCTTTTCTAAGTTCATTATCAGCAATAATGGCAAATTGCTTGATCACTCTTCATTTCACTATGTAATAATTCAGAATGGTAATCTGTATGTAAAGTATATTATTGTGGTTCTATAACATTATAGATCATCTTACAAGAAATTAAAGGTAAGGTTAAAACAGTAAATTTCAGCCTAATGCTTTCAGAATAGATGGAGACATTCACATGCATATGACAACAGTTAAATGTGGAGCCTTGGAGCAGTGTAGAAGAGTGAAAATTCAAATCTAATGATTCTGCAAGTTTAATCAGTGCTTGCTGAAATATTTCTACACAGCAGTCACTTACAGTGTTTCTGCTGGTAAAAACAGGAAAATTGTGGCTGGAGACAACAGTTATTGCGACCAAATGCCATGCATTTGCAAACTCATTATCTTTGAAATCCGAGTCAGTCTGCTATCAGCTTGCAATTAAATGAGATCAAGTTGCCTATTTACATGCTGTGTCTGTGATAATACAGCAATGAACAGTGATACATACAGGGAGTGCAGAATTATTAGGCAAGTTGTATTTTTGAGGAATAATGTTATTATTGAACAACAACCATGTTCTCAATGAACCCAAAAAACTCATTAATATCAAAGCTGAATGTTTTTGGAAGTAGTTTTTAGTTTGTTTTGAGTTTTAGCTATTTTAGGAGGATATCTGTGTGTGCAGGTGACTATTACTGTGCATAATTATTAGGCAACTTAACAAAAAACAAATATATACCCATTTCAATTATTTCTTTTTACCAGTGAAACCAATATAACATCTCCACATTCACAAATATACATTTCTGACATTCAAAAACAAAACAAAAACAAATCAGCGACCAATATAGCCACCTTTCTTTGCAAGGACACTCAAAAGCCTGCCATCCATGGATTCTGTCAGTGTTTTGATCTGTTCACCATCAACATTGCGTGCAGCAGCAACCACAGCCTCCCAGACACTGTTCAGAGAGGTGTACTGTTTTCCCTCCTTGTAAATCTCACATTTGATGATGGACCACAGGTTCTCAATGGGGTTCAGATCAGGTGAACAAGGTGGCCATGTCATTAGTTTTTCTTCTTTTATACCCTTTCTTGCCAGCCACGCTGTGGAGTACTTGGACGCGTGTGATGGAGCATTGTCCTGCATGAAAATCATGTTTTTCTTGAAGGATGCAGACGTCTTCCTGTACCACTGCTTGAAGAAGGTGTCTTCCAGAAACTGGCAGTAGGACTGGGAGTTGAGCTTGACTCCATCCTCAACCCGAAAAGGCCCCACAAGCTCATCTTTGATGATACCAGCCCAAACCAGTACTCCACCTCCACCTTGCTGGCGTCTGAGTCGGACTGGAGCTCTCTGCCCTTTACCAATCCAGCCACGGGCCCATCCATCTGGCCCATCAAGACTCACTCTCATTTCATCAGTCCATAAAACCTTAGAAAAACCAGTCTTGAGATATTTCTTGGCCCAGTCTTGACGTTTCAGCTTGTGTGTCTTTTTCAGTGGTGGTTGTCTTTCAGCCTTTCTTACCTTGGCCATGTCTCTGAGTATTGCACACCTTGTGCTCTTGGGCACTCCAGTGATGTTGCAGCTCTGAAATATGACCAAACTGGTGGCAAGTGGCATCTTGGCAGCTGCACGCTTGACTTTTCTCAGTTCATGGGCAGTTATTTTGCGCCTTGGTTTTTCCACACGCTTCTTGCGACCCTGTTGACTATTTTGAATGAAACGCTTGATTGTTCGATGATCACGCTTCAGAAGCTTTGCAATTTTGAGACTGCTGCATCCCTCTGCAAGATATCTCACTATTTTTGACTTTTCTGAGCCTGTCAAGTCCTTCTTTTGACCCATTTTGCCAAAGGAAAGGACGTTGCCTAATAATTATGCACACCTGATATAGGGTGTTGATGTCATTAGACCACACCCCTTCTCATTACAGAGATGCACATCACCTAATATGCTTAGTTGGTAGTAGGCTTTCAAGCCTATACAGCTTGGAGTAGGACAACATGCATGAAGAGGATGATGTGGACAAAATACTCATTTGCCTAATAATTCTCCACTCCCTGTATGTTGTAAATTGCAAATCTGTGATCTACACACATATAAATTCACATTTTCTTCTTGGATTCAGATTCTAGCCTGAAACCCATTAACAAAAATTCAGAAATTCTTCCACAAATACTGATGTAGTTGCAGCAGGTCTGCAATTAAACTGCAGATTGCCATAGGTGATCAGCAACCATGCTATTATATATAACTGAGGGCGTTTTCACAACTATTGTTCATTTACTCTGATCCGATCAGTTGATGAGTTTGTAAACTTGTAGCTTTTCCCCGTGGTTTTGGTTTACAGAGAAAAGTCCAAGAGAACTCCAGGCGAAGTGCAAACTGTGAAAATATTCAGTCCATTCATTGGCCAGATGTGTCTGGGGCAGGAGAGGAGCAACAAATTAAATATAGGAGGAAGATGCAGTGTGAGAAAACTGAGAATTTACATTGATTTCTTGGCTAGTTGCTAGACCGTACAGACCTGCACATATATAAAACCTCCCCACATTAAGAATACAAAGAATGCATTGCAAACTAATGTTTTTTAGTTCAAACTTGCAGCATACAGCTGGTGGTTGGTCCAGTTTGGGGTCAGATCACGCTCGCACCATAAACAAACCGCTCTGGTGCTTGTTTGGAAATGCACCGAGACCACCTCCTCCGGTGTGGTTGTTTTGAATGGCACCCAAGTGCGGTTACTGTCTTCACAACTGCACAAACAAATCTTACCAAGGGGGAAAATGAACCTGAGCTCAATTTAAACAGACTAAACAGCGCAGGTGTGAAAACACCCTAAGACGACCAATTGAGTCAAGCAGCCCATTGCAAAAAGATGTTTCACAGATGAGTTTGCTCATTGCTACAGACTGCGATTGTTTGGAAACAAGTTGCCTCCTACCAGGTGAGCTTTGCAATAGACTTGGAATCAAAAGGTCGGTGGGGTGACCACTTGGATACCACAACTACTTGCAATCAGTTCCAGATTTTTCCTAGTCGCAAGGGGATTGCTGTCCTCGTCTTACTCTGTCCACACTGAGCAATGGCAATTGTTGATAGACACACACCACCAATGATAAGTGAACATCCTTTAAGGTTCTGACGCCGTCAGTTTTCATAATAGAAATGGTGCACTTCAAGTAATTTACGCCTGTATTTTTGCTCATATTAAAGTCGTTCCTTTATCAAGTAAGGCTTGTCTGTCCAAAACACTTGGTTAATAAGAAGCTGCTTATTAAGGCCAGTAAAGTAGCAGAAGTAAAGCAGATTTTTATAATTTCAGGATCAACATTATTCTTGGCTGTATAAGTTCTGTAATTCATTTCTAATAAATCTGGCAAATCCCAGAAACAGTTTCACTCACATACACACAGCATTGGAAAAGGGAGGGACATCCTGTTCAGACAAGCGCTTGAGACTGAGAATGTCATATGGGATGATTTAATAGTTTTCCCCCTTGATTGATTTGTTGACTGAGGCATGAGACATTATTTGTGTTGATTTGATGCCACACATTTCGCAGATAATTCTTGTGTGGTAGGGAAAGGCACAAAATCTAAGGGGAATACCATCTCCAAGAAAATATGTGTTTTATAAAGAAAAATAGCAGTACACTCAAAAACAAATCTTAGCTTCAAGTGTACAAAATGTAACTGTTATACAGAGACAACTTTGAGGAAAAAATTGTACAATGGGATGCTGACACCATCTGGTGAGAATGAAAGTTTAAAAAGTTTGCTTTAAATGCAGAGACACACAGAGCTCTCAAAAGAAGTGAAAATGTCTCATTTGCCTCAGTGCTCAATCCATATGAGATGTCCTGCTGTTCGTCTTTTCCCTCTACGTTGTAAATTCCTCACATGGAACTTGACATCCGATGGCTGCTTGGGTTTTGTGGAGTACCTCTGTTGCTGTATGTGCACATATCATCACAGGTCTTTGAGCTTTTAATATCAGAGTTCCTGTTTGTAATGTTTGTAATTCCTTTACTTTTTAGGCTTCTAGGAATTTTTTGGAAGTGTGCCAGAATAGGTAAGCCTATGACTGCCCCCATATAGTTTTTTTTTTACTTTGTCATATTGTTATTTATACATGCATGCAGAAATGTTTCCTGACAAAGCCTAAACACTGCACTATTGCATTTCTCCAGGTGAGCGGAAGAGTCCGTGGGTGGCCTGCTGCTGTGTCATCATGGCTTTTAGTATACTGTTCCTACAGTAGCAATCTAAAGAAACCCACTAATGGAAACATTGGAGAAATGGAGAGACACGAAGACATGGACAGGATGATCCTAGAAGCACAATAAGACCTCCTTTGCTTATCAGTTAGATAATGTAAAAAGAGAGACCTGACATCACGTACTGAGTCACGGAGAGCCCGTGTATGGAGGAGGGGGTTAGCTGATAGCATTTGTGTGAATCCCTCCACAGACTTCCAGGTCTGTACGTTTAAGTGTGTGTGTGGGAGGAACAAGTGTACCGCTTTTCTGTTATCTGCTATTTGTGGGATCAAATGATACAGTTTGTCTAAACATTTCAAACAGATTTTTTCCATCATTTTGTGTCACTATAAGGAGCTGATTAATCTGTTTGAAATTCTTCACAAAGAGGACCCCAATAAATGTTTAATCTGTTAAGGGATTTACATGCTGACTTATATTTGTTACCTTCCTGTTTGTTGAGTTGAAAATGGTGGGTACAGCAAACAAAATGGTATTAAAGCTCTTCAGGTGTCTAGTTGTCCTACATTTTTGCCTCAAAGAGCTACTGATGTTTTTAATGTCAGTTGGTTTGCAGCTATTTATTAAAGTCCCTTTTTTTTGGAAGTGTGGTTTTAAGTTTTTCTTTTTTAACAAAGCTTATGATTCATGTTTTCTGCCACATTGTACAAAGTGTCAGTAATTATGACTTCAAACATGGTAAATACGTGTTGATGATAGATTTGTGTCATTCTTTACTATTTAAGTACTTATTTATAAACATGCAAGAATCTTTTTAGAGCTGTTTAGAGGGTCAAGAGTTTGTGATAACCTCTTAAACTTTGCAGTGAACACCCATCTTGGCAAGGTTTTGTGCAAAAAAAGCTGGAAAGCTTTGGTTTCATTCATACTAAGAAAACCTTAAAAAGTTCTGCTTTAAAAATCTGGAGAAAATTTAGTAGCCTCTGAAACAGATCCAGAATATGTTAGAAAAGTTACAACTATGTGTGATTGCTTATTTAGACAAATTCTGGTAATTTCATCTTTGAACTGTGTACAAGATAAATTGCATGAAACCAAAATTCCACATGTGACCACATCATAAAACTGCCTGCAACAGGCTTAAATTATAAAGTCCTTATGAAAAAGCCTTGACAAGTTTTGTCAGCCACAGAATTTGACCAATTGGTGAAATCCTAAGAAATGCTGGCCTGGTATTGTTTCAGGAAATAGTACAACTGCATTGTGGGTTTCTCATGAAAATATGAAGGGGGGGGGGTTAAAGTTATTCACACATTTTCTCCCTGTTTATGGGTACAGAGGATGAGACTAAAGAAGAACACTTGTAGTCACACACCCCCTTGATGAGTATCCAGATCCAGACTCCCTGTTAGAGAACATAGATCCTATATTGGTGTGCAACCGTTTTAGCTCTCCTCGGTTGAGATAAAGCATCAAGCCTTCTGGTAAATTTGTGATTATCAGGCCATGACGCAGATAGAGCAGACACAGCGGAGCAGTCCTCCGTTTCTATTTGGGGGAACAGAGATACTGGTACGAAGGATATCACTGGGTCAATGAACTGAGCTAATGTCTTGGGTGATGAAAGGAAGACACTATGGAAGAACTGATGCTCCTTGCTTCAGCTGATGATAGGAGCTGTTATCACTGGTTCAATTACATGTAGGAAAGATGGAAGAAATAACTCGTAAACTGGCGGTAGGCAGCTGTATACTGCTCTGGTAGGGTAATTTGGGGACAAAAATCAAACTAAACATATAATTGTTCTTTTCTTTTTGGGTCAAGATCATTATTCCTAATCTCCCATAAGCTATGGAAACATTTGCCAAGCAATGAGCAATGAACATCTGGCAGAATTGCAGTGAATTGATGCCTAAAAAAACTTTAGGACTTCGCTCACTTAATGCATGCTCTGATTTTTCTGTTTGAATTGGCTGATCAGGATTGATTAAAGGGGATGCCAAATGGCAAAGGGCACAAAAATAGTCCTGTTTCTTATGTCAGAATTCTGTTTTAAATGTCATCTGCTGAGCATCATTGCCTCTGTCCTTAAAAGTTATGTTTATTTCTCGGCTCCACCAGCCGCGGCATGGCAACCAAACAGTCTAAACTAACTGTGCTTAACAATGTGAAGCAAACTCATTTAACTGACTGCTAAATAAAATGTGATGTTATGGTGACATCATAAAGCGTCTCTGTCTGCCATGTGAACAGAAGAAGAAAAAAAAGATCCAAGTATTGATTCCCTCATGATTTGATGTATCGCTGTTCTAATTAGAAAAAATAAAGCTTTTACTATAAAAGGCCAGGATAGTGAATTCAAAGTGAGACTGTAAATGTCAGACATCTTTTTTTAGCATTTAAACAATAACAATTTTTGGGAGCTGATTCTACTTTTCAAAAGGCACCTTGTATCTATTTACAGTGTCAGAACTGAACGGATAAACTTTTAACTCGTGCCCTCAGTATTTAAACAATCCTAGTTACAGACTTGCTATTTCTGTATATCCTATACAAAGTTACAGTTGTGGTCAGAAGTTTACATTCACTCTTCATGGGCATGAATGTCGTGGTAATTTCGGGGTTGTAATGATTTCTTTGAACTGCTCTTTTTTCTAGGGTGCAATGATTGTAATCACACATCTTTCATGACTTTAAAAAACAAGAATTTGGTATACAAGTTTGGATTTACATTAGATTTTCTCTAATTCACACAGGGTCAAAAGTTTAGATACAGACTCACTCACTTAAATCTTTTAATAAATGATGCTGAAGGTTCTATTAAGAGTGTTATTTTGACAAAGCCAAGGCATATTAACTTCACATTGGTGATCATGATTTATTACAACTGGTGCTTTCTGTTTGCCAGCACAAAAGTGATTTGTTTTGACGGTACTAAGAACAATGGGAAAGTCCAAGGAAGTTGATATAAGAAGAAGAACTGTGTATTTTACAAGTTGGGAAGATCTCTTGGCGCCATTTGTTAATGACAGGGTATTTCAAGATCATCAGTTTAAACAATGATGTGTAAGTATAAGTTATTCAGACCTAAACTGTCACCCTCCCATGACAAGAAATGTGTTAGGATGTCCAAAAACAGCCCAGGAACCACCAAGGCTCAAACATGCTGTAAACTGCTGGAACACCAGCGTCACTGTCTACAGTCACTATGGACTGAGAGGGCGCTGACCAACAAAGAACTTTTTACTGGTCAGATGAGATTGAGCTATTTGGCCACAATAACAAAAAGTATGCTCAGAGGAGTAACAGGAAGGCTTTCAGAACACTATACAAGCTTTAAAGCACAGTGGTGGTAGCATCATGCTCTGTGGCTGTTTTACTGCCACTGATGCTGGTACATTGCAAAAAGTGGATAGAATAGTGAAGAACGAAGACTACCACCAAATTCTTCAACTTCATTTCAAATCAACAGCTAGACAGTTGAAACTTGGACACAATTGGATGTTCCAGTAAGACAGTGACCCAAGACACATATCAAAACTGGTCATAGAATGGATAAAGCAGGCTAACATTAAGCTTCTGGAATGGCCTTCCCAAAGCCCTGAGCTCAGCACTATTGAGAATTTGTGGACTATGCTTAAAAGTGGGGTCTGTGTCAGAAAACCAACCAATTTAAATGAACTGTATCAATGCTTTCATAAACAGTGGTCAAATATCCTACCAGACTTATGCCAGAAGTTTGTTGATAGCATCTGGTTACTGTGCAGTTTACTAAGTGACGTTTATCCAAATATTAGTCTGGGTGTATGTATATATTTGAGCCTGTGTGGATTACAGAAAAACCCCATTCAACCTTTTTGGACCCAATTCTTGCTTTTTAAAGTCATCTAAGATGTATCCTGTACAATCAGTCCACTCCAAAAAAAAAAAGAACAGTTCAAAGAAATCATTGCAAGCCTAAATTTACCATAACATTCATACCTATGATTATCGTATCTTAACTACACTTGCATATTAACTTTTAAAAATATATTTAACCTTTGTAAACCGGCAAAGTTAGAGGAGTAGCCAGAGACATGTATTGAAAGGCCATTAAATTTAGACATCTATTCCAAAATCCCCCTTCTACCTTTCAATGGAAATGAAGTTAAAATGACTGAAAATAGAACTCACTGATTTCTGGTTTTGCTTGTTTGTTTGATTGGTGAGGTATTTTTTTCATTATAATGTTTCTGGGCAATGTAAAATTCATATTAATATACTATTGTGTTTTCCAGAATTTTCCCTCAAGAGAATTTTGTAATAGTTCACATCATAAGTACTTTTTTGACATCATTAGTCAACAAGGAGAATATTCAAAGCACATTACTCTAATTGTGTTGCCTCTGTCCTCCTTTGATCATATTGGAGAGGTTGCTGTCATTTTGTGGACTTCAAAGGCAATCAGGCCGTTAAAGTCTTTGCCATCTCCTGCTGAGCAAACCAGAAGTGTCCAAACAGACCTTGACCCTTAAAATCTTCAGTGGAGCCTGTTTGAATCAGTTCTGTAAAGGAAGGTAAAGATGAATGGAGAGAAAGAAAGCTGCACAGGAGATGGCCGGAGGGTGAGAATGTCAGCAAGATAATGACAGGGAGTAAAGGAGGGAAACATTCACGAGTAGTGGATTATTCCTTATTGGTGTATCTCTGTGATCAGTCTCCCTTTGGCCCTATATTTTCTTTCTTGATTATATATCTAAAAACCTGAGGCTTCTTGGTTTACTGATACCTACGGGGGTAATTTCTCTCTTGTGGCTGCTTCTAGCTTGAGACACACAACCAAACTTTTAGACATAAAGGATTACAAAGGCTTCATTATTATGATTAAAAATGCTTGACATCACATTCTTTTTATAAACCCTTTGTTCTGTCCTCACTTCTTCATTAGAAAGATCCAAACTGTTTTCTGCCCACGAGAGCACAAATGACAAGTAAACGACTTTGGTAGCTAAAGGACACCAATATCCTCTAAGTAGGGCAAGTCTGGGTCAGTCGCCTGCCTGATGACAATTTGTGTGAATGATCCCATTGTGGACGCTGGATGTTTTAATCAGGTATGTACTTGAAACTTTATTTTATGTAGAGTCAATATTTTTAATCACTCTAACGTCTTCCACATGCAGTCATTTTTACCAGCAATGCTATAAGGAAAATTTTTAACTCACTCCTGTGGCCACTGTGGCCAATATGTGTCTCCTTTGAAGGTGGCACAGTTTCTTCATTGGGACATCTCAGCCTGGCTTGTTAACCTGCAGCAGGAGGAGTCTCTGCACGCCAAGGCAGTTCCACAGATCTGGAAAGCCCAACATCTTTGGCTGAGTTAATAATGACATGAAGTAAACATTCACTGAAAAGTGACTTCATAACCAGCCAAATTAAACAACAGGAGTTTGAAGGTTTACAGTGTGGTTTTGACCACTTGTGTCCACATTTTGATTAAAGTGTTCCCATTTGCAGTGATACTGGCTCACTTGCGTGAGTCTTTGCATATTAATATAAAGTGGAAACACTGGAAATTATATGTAGCCATTTGGACCAGTTATTTACACCGTTATATATACATACCTATACATTACTTTTACACTGTATGTGTAAGTACCTAACACAACTTGGTAGTGACCAAGGCTCAATTTTTCTTGTTCAGAAAAAAATGGTTTTGCTCTACATATTCTGGTTATCAACAATGAATCAGTTCACTTCATCAAAGTCACCCTTTTTTGTACTTTGCTATAAGCACAGCAAACGTTTTATGCTAACTGTTCAATTAATATTTTGCCCATAAATCTATGTGCAAATGTGGCAATCTCAAGGCTTTAGTCACTGTATTTTTATGAAGTATGATGCATTTTATTTTGCAGTGAAGGTGTATTCAAAATCACAAAACCATGAAAGCATCTGAAAAATGTCCTGTTCATTCCCACCGTGACTGTTTTTTTTTTTTTCAACATTCTTGTATTTACATTTTAAACTGAATATTGAGCATATAACTCCAGTTTATAGTACCACCATTTCCCCCGGGATAATGACCAAACTGTCTGAAAACATGTAAATATGCTATGCTTCAGAAACACGTGAATGTGTAGTGCAAAGTGGTTGAAGAGTTTGAGTTCCTCTATCACTTCTAGGAAAACCAAACAGTTTTTCCACTTTGGCAGATGAGACGGTCACAGAAGTCCAGCAGGCATGTTTCCAGTAATGAGTGGGGATGTGAGCTCTTCCACTTCAACCCTCAAAGCTGCCATAGGAACCGTGTGGAGGATGGAACAACACAGATACTGTAACAGCTTGCACTTGTACAGCTGAGTGAACCCTGGTGATAAAGAAGAATATCAGACATAAGTACAGCAGATCTGAACAAATGTTAGCGCTCTTATGATATACAGGTGTGGGGTCAGCGCATACATCCACATGTAGCTGTTTCATGAGCACTTGATGACGCCTCGCTCCAACCAATATTTATTCCAGCATTGTTTGTAGGAAACAAATCACAAATGGAGGCAATTGTACTTAATTACTTGTGATTACACAGCAAGTCATGCCTGAGTTCACCTGATTATTCATATTTCTCTGGCAGTGCAGAGAATCAGGTTTATACAGCTGTAAAGCTTTGTGACTGTATTTTGCAGGGTTAGTGTTGAAAAATTGGTTCTCTGACAGATGGGCTTATGAACACCTACCAAACTGCATAAAACTACCATTGGTTAAATTCCCAATAGAGTAGATGTCATAAGGACCACATCTGGCCATCTGTCACAAACACACAGTTTCACGAGGTGAAAATAATACTAGCTGTGCTGCCTGTAGTAAACAAGATTTTCAAGACACACAAGACACATAATAAATCCTGGTGTGCAGAACTCAGAAATAAGTTGATTCTTGTATATTTACTGAGTTTTAAATATTAGGGGTTGCACAGTGCTATGTGGAAAGCAGCTGAATATCTTGTGCACGGTACAATTAAGATTCTCCTACATCCACAAGAAGACTCTGTAAACATCTTTGATTTATCACGACTCTCCCACATAACCATAACTCACTTTATTGGTCTATAATCCTCTTTGCAGGGACATTTCCCTCAGCCTTCAACTGGTCTGACTTTAAGTGACTCTTAGTGTTTCATCTGTTTTATTGGTTTTCTTTAAAAAGGAGGCTGTACAATATTATATTTGTTGTTGGACTGTAGTCCTGTACTAATGTTGGCATTATGCATAGTGTATCCACACTCATTGAAACCACAAGGCCCTTCCTGGCAAAGTAACATGTATCACAGAAGTGTAACTCATAGAACTGTGGTGAGACACAGCTGGTCAACGTAAACATTGACAAAAAAACATTTTAAAAAACCCAAAAACTGTCAGATGCCCATCTTAGAGTGACACTCATGGGTGTAGCCACAAATTGAGAAATAATAACATGAATAATCTCCAGCTGTATCAGAAATTGTACCCCGTGGAGTACGGCTGTGGGAATTTAGAACACAAGCATCTTCATAAGACTGATGAAAAGTCTAACAGATAAGAACTGTTTCTAATTAGTATACAAGCCTATGATTTGATTTATTTACTGGCCTGCAACACTTTGGCACTCCAGCTGAATTTACAGTAAAATCAACAAAACACTGGCGTAGAGGGCTGCAATCACACAATTTTCACACTCAGTTAACCAAAGGATTTGGTGTTGCGCAATGAAAACAACAGTTATGCTATGCTCAGAGTATTGTTTTCTTCTAAAGAACTGAGAAATAGTAAAAAGCTAGAGGGACAGTATAGACATGCTCATTGCCAGGTTGGGTTTTCTACCGTAGACTGTATTGAAAAGCATTTCAAGGGCAGTCATGTTAGTTTTTTGGGGGGGTTTTCTTTGGAGTCTTTTGAAGTTTGGGAGTTTTTAGTTAGCAAGATTAGCAGGTTTAGTTAGCAAGTTGTAACCACGAAATGTACAGTTGCAATGCACAGACACACATTTGTGCCATTTGGTGCTAAAAAAAACAGTCTGCACCACACAGTAGAACATGTTATTTTTCACATAATACCATGAAAAGTGCCTTTTCATGGTATTAAAAGCTCAAACAGCTCAAACAGGTCCAATTAGCAGAGGGAAGGCCAAGCAGGCAGTAAATGGCTAAGGCTGTCATCACGTCTGTCAGTCAAAGGTTTGGAGAGAAATTATCTGAATATCAGGAGCGGGACCACGCCTCTAAAACATTATCATTGTTATTATTAGTGGTAATAGTTGCCTAACAAACATAAGATCCCCGTTTTGATGTTGAAAGGAAACACAAATCCCTCTGGGGTTGTGTCAGGAAGAGTATCTGGCATAAAAATCAGATAAATCAAACATGCTGATAACTTTGTGTGTTTGATTTGGCAGACCCCTTGTGGATAAAAAAAAAAAAAAAGCTTTTATTAGTATAACAGTAGTAGTAGCAGAAGTATTCCATAAAAATTTCAGTTGCTGTAACAAAAGTAAATTTCATTCTCATGAAACTGTAGTCTGTCTGACCTCTTTCCCTGGTGCAAGTTGGAAGAATCAGCACGTCATGCGCGTCATGTTTAAATGAACCTTCAATACACAGAACAGAAATCTTGTCGTGGGAAGCTCAAAACCATGCGTACGAAGAGTTTCCAAATATCACTTGCACTCTGATAGCTTTATTTCCTCAAACTGTTTGTTAAGAAAACGTATCCATGAAACAAATCTTTTTCTCCGGGACTTTTTAACACAAGCTTGTCAGATCACAGAAGTAAAAGGGTGAGTAATAATCCAAAGTGTAAACTGTGTTCCCTTTTTATTTATCTATTTTCATAACAGGATCATTTAGCACATACATTGCAGGATGACCTCGCCTTATTCCCCAAACAAACTCAGTGCCTGGATAGCTTAAGCATCAAATCAGTCACGCATACTGGGGTCATGGCACTGATTTTTAAATATTACTTTGAGTTGAAACCAAGCAGGAAAGGCCACCACTTCTGAAACGTGCCCGTGCTGAGGTAGATGGCAAAGAAAATGGAGCATCTGATACACAAAGTGATTCACAAAGAAAACAATGGGATCCTCGATTCATCCGCTTCTTAAGAAGCACTTAATAGTGCTAAAAATACCTTTAGCCACAGATGCAACAAGGATAACTGAATGAATGAAGATAACTGAACCCTATCAGTTTCAGAAACATGTTTTATACATTATTACTGTTCAGACTGACACTTAAAAAACTGTTTATTAAATCAGGAAGTCTGACTTGACAAGTTAACCCTGCTGACGTCTACAATCATTCTTAGATTAAAGCTGTAAAGAAAAGTAGCGAATACTACTTAATACTACCTAATAACCCTACTATTTATACTTACAGAGTTCAACCATGGAAGGGCTATCCTGACCCCCACCAGTAACAACCTACAACTGGGCAACAGGCAGCCTTCTATGCCAACCATGGCAAATTAGCCAAAACAAACTAGAGAAGATAACAGTCAAAACAGGTGAGAGACTTTTACACCCTCAAATCAACTTTGTACTGAAGTTAACACTCATACATGCGATTGATTGCACAAAATATGGACCAAAGTACCTAAACATGGAAACCCGTGGCCTGAAGATGTTGATTCCATAATAGGTCAATTCATAGATTAAGAGTGTTTCCCAATACTTTTGTCCATATAGTGTACATTTACACTTTCTTTTTAACCCCGTGGTGATCAGTTACATTCATGCGACTAACAATATCTCTTCATCTTACAGGATGAGCAGCAGATCAAGCCCCTGGAGGTCAGAATCACACGCAAATCATTAAAATATTCACGAAATAACAGAATAGTTAAGTTAAATAGTTAGTTGTCATGTGCAGGTTTATGCTTTTTAATGTGCAAAGATTTTCTTAAAGTACGGAGCCCAACTAAATGTGCGTGGAAAACATATCCACTGTTCTCTAAAACAGGATACAGTTTATTCTGAATCACTAACAAATACCTCTTTGTTACAGAGAACTATGGAGATCTTATATTCCAAAATGTCCTTTGTCTATGAGATTATTTTGTTCCATATTGTTTGGAAATGTTTTTCTCTTTTATTCCAGTTGCTGCTGAGTCTCCTCATCGTCATTATTTTTCTCTGTCCATGGGTGTGACTGGTATGTGATGCAATGACGAAAGTGCTGTGCGAAGAGCAAAATTTGCAGTAAGATGGTTGATCACAACAAGCCGCAGTGGCCTTTAAGATATATAATATTTTGCAAGACTGCACATGTCAAACATATGCTCAGTGTTTTGTCTTTTCCAGTCAGATAACAAAGATTCCCTCATTTTTGTGATCATTGAGAGATCAGTTCATATCCAGGAACATTTTTCTTTTTAAACTTGCGTGTTCTCTCAAATAGAAATAGACAGGACAAAAAGACAAGCTTTCTCATGTGGGAACGGAGACTGGGAGAGCTACACAGGCTCCTCTGTCCCCTCCTGTTCTCAGACATGAGTCAGGCTGAGAGAGGGTTGTCTCATAGTAACAGGCCTCCCTGCACTTAGCTTTGACTCCACAACAGCAACAACAAGCGGATAAATATGAGTCTTTATTTTACTCATACATGTTTAAAGACCAGAAACGTCTTTTCTGGGTTAATCTGTGGTTTACAATCAATTTCTTTCAAGTGTATGCTCTCCTCTTAGTCATCTTAGCTGAAGAAAGGTGATCAAAACAAACTGATAACAGATGTTTGAACTGGGCCCGCTTGATTCACCAACTCAGTTTCTAAGAATGACTTGAAAAGCAACATATATCATGGTGTTATCTCTCTGTTATAGAGGCAGTGCTCAACAGTGCCACTGATATTTATCCATTGACTGTTTTTACATTTAATTCTCAAAGTACATGGTGAAAAATGTCACTTATGCTTTACAGATCGCACAGGTGTTTAACCCAAACACGTGCAGAGGGGTGATAGCTCGCTCACTGTGAAATATTTTCTTTTTCCTTTTTTTGTTTGGAGAAGTCATGAGAATGTTTGGACTGACATTCACGAGTCTGTTTATAGGTCATTTCCTTTCAGAGAACCAGGTCCTCTTCATCTTAAGGCACTGGTCTTCAAAAGTCCGGCTGTATACCCTGCCAACCTTTTTTCACAGTGTTACCTCACTTTATCAGACTCAACTCATCATTCTCAGCCACTTAGGACCACTGCTAGTACAATTATTATGTATTAAGAATGATACACATGGCTCTTTATCATCAAGTACAGCAGCTGTGGTCAAACTAAGGATTTGGCAACACTGATGAGTACCTAAAGATATGACTTGAGGGAAGACGTTGTGGTTGTACAGCAGGATTACAGACTTTTGTAGACTTTGGAGTGTCCTTTTCTTGCACACTCATCGCCCCATGCGGCCCCTTGTTTTGTGACCCGAAGTCTTCATCAAGGGCTGGTAACAAGGTCCATATGTGGTCACTTCCTCCCTCTGCTCCCCGAATGTGAGAAGTCTGTATTAACGAGGGACCAGGCTCCATTGAGTAACTCCTAAAAGGAAGAAGAAAAGCACAAGCAGAGAAGTTAAGGTGTCCAATAACTTTCTCTGACGCTGAGATGCACACGAAGCAGCTGATCTGGAACTTTTTTGCTCCCCGTCAGAGACTGTGCAAGCAATCACTGGCGTCTGTTGAGGCTGAACACAACCAGGGATGTAAAGCTGAAAGAAACAAGTTATCCACATCTCTGTAACAATTGAAATTTTAATGGCTTTTAAAAGCGATAACAGTTTGAGACTGCACCTACACCAAGTGAAGTCTTGAACCTCTTTAGTTTCTGTGAAATATTAGTGTCTCAAATGACAGATCTCAACCTGAAATCATAGGACTTTGCATAACTGTAGATCAATATACTCATGGCAGTTGTTAACCTTGCCGGCTTTCAAAATCATATAGGGCTGCACTCAAGCTTCTAGTGAAGTCTTTTTTTTTTTTTTGCTATGCAGAAATGCTCTTTGCAAAAGATGTGACACAAAGGCCCCCGATGCACATTGATTGTGTCATGTGGATCCAGCGGTGAGAAATGAATTTGTCATAGGGATGAATGTGCTGCTACTAAATTAAAGGTGAACGCTTTCCTTCGAAAGCATTCGCCAGATTTTAACAGCTTTTTTGAATTGCTCGCCATCTGTTTATTACTTACTGCATGAGACCTCATATGATTTTGCAATACAGGCCAGACGGGAGAGATATGTGAAAAATATGGAAAAGGAGGCAAGAAAAAAACAGCCAGTTGAGACCAACTTATCCAAGAGCCTTGACTTTGTGTTGCTTTGCATTGTGAATGATGTGAGCAGCAATCTGACAGTGATATCAATCCATTATTTGTTACTTACAGGACTGAAAAATAATGGTGTACAACACACATCATGCATTTGTTTGTATTTTTTCCCATCGAGACCATTTGGATCTAATTAAAAACAACATGAAAACAGTTCTTTTCATCTGGGAGACTTGGATGCAAGAGAATGATTTACTGCTAATAATAAAATCAGAGGAGAGTATCCCACTGAAAGGGATAAGCCAATGATCATTCATACAGAACATTAATTACAAATCAGATCAATAGTGATGTTCACTTTCCCATGAATGCAGACAAAGGACGCTGTGAGTTATTGACATATGTTAGAGGATTAACAACACATTCTTCAAAAGCATTGTTTGTTTATTACAGTGTGAAACGTTTTCCGGTCATTCTCTGCATGTAGCAGACAAAACACTTCCACAATCCCCAAATGTGCCATATTTTGTGGTCTCTGGTGCGTCACTGTGGCAATCTGTCCCCACGTGTTTTGTCACATGACAGTAACACAACGACACCCATATGCAAGGCCAATGGTGGACGGCAAAGGGGATTCCCTTAATACTAGACCATGCTTTGAAACTTTGAAACACTTAAAAAGGATACAATTATTCTACACAGTTCGGTAATTACCAAAAGAGGACAACTGATGGCTATTAAAGTAATAATCATGAGAATAAAAGTTAAAATTCAAGTTTTCCTCACTAGACATCACATATTCTGCAGTCTGTTGAAGAAATTATTAGGAATTCCTTATTTTGCTAAAGTGCAGTGCATATGACATCTGTTGACAACGCTCATTTGTCCCATAGGCAGTATAAAAGATGGGCGTAGCCTCTGTGATTTCACCCACTGGTTAACAAAGCTCCGTTATGAAGCCTTGAGTTGAGTTTTTGCCATAGCCATCTTGGTGTTTTGAAACTGGTGAGGGGTGGATCTGACTGAGAAAACAAGGACACCACATACTCACATTGCCTATTGACTTGTGATTGACAAATTGTTAGACAATGAGCATATTCTGGATAAACTCTTAGAATGATCATCCATCTGTCCATTTATTCAATTCAATTCAACTCAGTTTTATTTATATAGCGCCAAATCACAACAACTGTCAACTGTGATTTATCAGTCCAGGCTGGGTCACTGGGGCAGCAGTATAAGCAGAGAGGCCCTGTCTCTTTCTACCAACTCATCTGGGGGAATACTGAGGCATAATCTCTCCAGCATGTCCTATAAGTGGGCGTTCCCAGAACACCTCACCCAGGAGGCATCCTAATCAAATGTCAGATGAGCAATGTCACTCCACCCTTTTCCTGCTGAGAACACTAGCTTTGGACAAACCCTGGTGCTCATTTTCGCTGCAGACTGCTCAGGTGCAAGCTGGAGTTCACTAACTGATGAAGCCAAGAAAACTACGTCATCCACAAAAAGCAGAGACAAGATCCTGAGTCCATCAAGGTGGAAGCCTTCCACCACTTGTCTCCGCCTTGAAATCAGTGACAAACCTGTGGCAGCTAAATACCTCATAAACACAGGTCAGACACCCCATACTCCCAAAGCACCTCAAACAGGATCCCCTAAAGAACACAGTCAAATACCTTCTTCAAGTCCATAAAGCACATGTAGACTGGTTGATAAATGGCAAATGAACTGGTTTTTATGTAGTGCTTTTCTACTTTTCTTGAGCATTCAAAGCGATTTATACAACATGCCTCATTAACCCATTTGTACACATTCATGCATTCTTGAGTTTAAACATTGAAAACAGTGCTTGTATGAATGTGTGTGATAATGAGAGTTAGTACCTTCAAACTCTGCTTTCTATCTAACATTCACACATATTTACACTCTGATGGACGCATCAGAGAGCAACTTGGGGTTTGGTATCTTGCTTAAGGATACACTGGCATGCAAAGTGGAGCAGTCAGAGATCGAACCACCAGCCTACTGATTAGTAAATGACCTGATCTACTTCCTGAACTAGAGTCACCCCAAACTCTCACACTTTGGGCAAACATCCATACACACGAACAAGATAAAGAGCTGGTCCAGTGTTCCATGACCAGGATGAAAACCTCACACCTCATTATTCCTCCTGAATATTAGGTACAAATAATAGATTTGTGAAAGATCAAAACTTATTAAAAGAACTTCAAGTACTCAATATGACAGTTATGACCTGAAACTAGTGTCTAAACTGATTAAGTCATCAGGGGAGACATTTAATGAGGTCACAGAGCAAGAAAATCAAGAACCAGATTACTATACAACTGGAAGTCTTTGTGCAGCCAGAGTAGTAGCCCACTGCTGGCCATAAAAAAGAATGCAGGTTCATGGCACTTTCATTTGTGAAACATGAAAGCTGGAAGTCTATCCTTTATACCAGGTATGGGCAATTAATTTTTCCAAAGGCCTAAATGAGAACCTGAGGCTGCTGTCGAGGTTCTGCACTAATAAGCTGAACTCAGTTCTGCTCAATATTCTTTTAATTTCTTCAAAAGCTAGTTAGTATGGACATCCACAACAGTCCCAGTTTCTTGTGTGGCCCCTTGGGAACATTAATTGCCCACGTCTGTTTTATCCTGCCTGTTCTTTCTTCTGACCGGCTGTGTGCAGCCCTGATTTTTGTGGGTTGGCCTATACTTATGAGCAGCTGCCTAAACTAAAAGGTTGGTATAAACCCAATAAAGATGTGCTTAACAGTGGTGTCTGATATTTAACTGTGCGTCCATCCATGATACAGAGAAGATTGACTCATAGAAGTAGGGTCTGGTATTTAAAACATTTTACATTTGCAGTCATCAGGAAATTAAGCTTAGCTAAATTGCCTCAGCTTCCTACAGAACACACTGTGGTTCCCCTTTTAAAATGAAGGTCAGTAACACACAAAGAATGAATTATGGGAGTAAATGAATGAATTTAAGGAATAAGTAAGACACAGATTTTTTTTTTTCCTAAGACCTGAACTTGCAGAAGCGCTAACTGTGCAAAAGGCAGAGCCAAGGCCTCAACGATGAGGTCTGTGAGTCCTACTCGAGTACAAAAGGCATAATGAGGAACACATGGTGTATGCACTAAGAGCCAAGTGAAAACTTAGGTGAGTAATACACAGAGACTTCTTATTCCACTGGTCTGTTAAGAGAGCTTTGCACACAAAGAGAGCATAAAACATGATGCTGAGTATAATTACGTTTGTTTCATTTCCCTCAGTATTCTGTCTGTTTCCTCCATCTAGTGGCCAAAGCATATAAAGTTCTCCAGTAGCTTTAACTACTTTGTAAAATAACCTGTTGCCCAACTTGGAGATTTTTTCATCTGTTTTGAAGAGCAAGATAACATGTTATTGTTTTTTTTGTTTTTTTGCATTGATATTTTTGTATATGCACAAAAACTTATCTGTAATAAAGCAGTGTGCCAGTTTTTTCACTGTCATAATTTAATTACTCCTCATTATAATTGCTATATTCATTCTGAGATCCAGTATCAATACAAGTATATCTAAGAGGAAAGTCACGTGAAGACTGTTGGGCTCAAAGCACACTGGATTTTTCACATTACTGCACTCTGACTAGACCAAAATAAAGCCTCTGTGTGCTTCACCGCAAAGATTTGCTCGGCCATAATAAGATAAATATAATAAAATTAACATTTGATCGTGAAATTATTATTATTATTATTTTAAAGACTTTAACTTTGTCAGACTGCTCATGTGATCACTGCTCTCTATCCAACACAAGAGGGCAGTGTTTTCCCTTTGCCTAAAGGGAGGGGACAATCAGGTGAATATTTCTCAAGGTCAAAATTACACATCATGGAGCCTTTGGGCAGGTAACTGGGTCATCTAAAGGTTCAGCAAAACGCTAAAAACCATTTCATTATGTAGCAACACTTTAGTAAAGAGTCCATAATATAGCAAAGCTGTCCTAAAAAGACAGCTTAGCTTACATTAATAGCACTACAGCTCATCAGTTTCCCCAGTTATGTCAAACATCAGCTCATCAAATCATCTGATAGTCTGCTTACTAAAAAATCCACTGTTTATGATTTGCTTTCGTAATTCTAATCACATCAGCTGAGACTGAGGGTGCTTCTGGCAGTGCAAGGAGATGTGTGATTAACAAGCCCCTCAGTGACAAGCATTACATACACATAAGCAAAGCAGACACTATACCAAAATGACAGAGAAAAAAGGCCGCCTGTCTAAAGCGGGAGCTGCAGTGGTTGCACCATTTGCTCACATGCAACCAGATGCATGCACACACACAGACACACACACTCAAAAACCATCTCTGAACTCATCCACAGGAAATGGATCTGAGCAGTGGAGGAGCTGAGTTTGCCGCACAGGCACACACGCGCATACACACACACACAGAACGCCTGCACCCCCATTGGTTGACGTCTCTCCACCCCACCGCAGGAGTCTCTGAGGGGTCTGCTGCAGTACTCTGCTCCAGGGGCCTGGAAACGCTGGAGTGAGCCATTTTTTCCCCCTCTCTACTTCTATTTTTGGGCTGGATATCGAAGGTCCACAGCCTCCCTCATTTTCCACTGTTTTCCAGAATACTGGTTCCCAGTGTGCACTGTTCGTATGGCATTCAGTTCCTTCTCTGCAGATAAAAACAGCAGGCCTCTAGCTCAGAGAGGCAATATGATACCACTGAGACAACAAGAATCTGTGCAATAAGCTAGTGAGGAAGGACGCATAAATCGTGCCTCTGCTGCAGGGCCCAGGGGCAGCAACCCAGTGCTCAGCCAGCCATGTAGACTCAGGCCACAGCTAAAAGAATTTGGGAAGGACCCTTCCTGCAGCCCACACCCTCCCCCACCCTAACAAAAAGAAAGGATTTAACCAGTCCTCAGTCAAACGAAAAAGAAACAAGTTTTATTATTTCAAGTCAAAGCCAAATGTCTTATTTTACATTTTCTGCTGTCTGTTGTGGGAAAGTGACCCTCAGTAATATGCTGTTTATGTGTAATTAATATAACTATATAACTAGTACAATGTAGCGAATACTTTATTTAATGCAGAGTAGCATACAGAAATGTCAAAAGCATCCTTGTTTAACCCTAGATCACATATTACAATGGCCATTTTGAGCTTCCAAGTGTTACACCGATGAAGGAAAACCCCATAAAACATAAACAACAACAGTAATCATAAAAGGGTTGTTTATTCTGATAATAATAACTGCAAGTATAGCTGCAGTTCACGACTAGAGCTCAGCTGTTGCACTGATCTGTTCATAATGGGACTGAAGAGTTAACTTATACTGGCAAATGTCACAGGCTCTTAGAAAGTGCTTGGCAGAGTCATGAGTGTATAGTGTGTAAACATGGGAAATCCTAATTGAAATGGCACAGTTAAAGGAAAATAAAAGGGCCAGCATCTCACGGGTTTGCAGCCACTACCTGCAGGGGGAATCAATCTCATCAAGCAAAGATCTCCAACCTCAGTCTGAGAGTAAAACACAAGAGTATCTGCCCACATTCATAAAATAGAGGGAGGTCCCTAATTCCACAATAGCCTATAGGGCTTCAGATTCATGTAAGAACCTGTCAGAGGGAAGAAGCATGTTTATGAATGAACAAACTGCTTCTCTGCCCGAGTTCATTGTGGTGTCTGTTTGGCATGGGGATGGATAAGAAGTCCTGCACTTTAAAACTGCTGTGTGTGGTTTTTTTATGCATTTAGTTGTCACAGTTGCAAACATTAGGGAAAAAAACTAAACTTAATAAACTTGTGAAAAAACAAAGGTAGAAATGTTTGGGGGGAAATTCAGAGTTTGTAATCTGTTTGCAGGATCCACAATGTTTTACAGCTGTTTGGTGTGACAGCTGATTGACAGCGTGTGATTTTGATGTTGTTGTTGTTTTTTGTTTTTTAAAGCAGTGGTTTCTGTTATCTCCGCGGCCTCAGAAATGGGTATCCGGCTTATTGATGGTGGGGAATGCCAGCGGGCATTAGAACAGCAAGCGGCCATCTGCCAGCCTAGCGAACTAGCAACCCCACCAGCTGCAGTCGCAAAACGCCCTACAAAGCAGGACATGCATGCAGCTTCTGACGTCTGCGGCCACACTGCGCTACAAAGCCCAGAAAAACCAGGAGCGGAAACAATGAGAATCAAGCTTATAGACGCCGCATAGGTCCACCGCTGGCAAGTTTTTTTTGAGGGAAGAGGCTGCTGTTAAGTGCACATCAGTTCATTTCGGATGGCCGGTTTGCGCGAATATTTTTCCACAGTGAAAAAATCTACATAAAAAGACTCATGCAGGGGCACTTTAATACCCCGACATGGCGACGGCAAGAAAAGGGAGAGAGCTTTTTACTATTTTGGAAACTAGCGCGGACACAGAAAGTACAGCGGCGTGCGACAGCCAAGACTCTCCGCTTAACCTTTCGGCCGATGTGAAGTGGTTTGAGATTCCGTACAGAAAGCCAGACTCGGACGAGGAAGACGAACTGCGGGAGGAAGAGGAAGAGGAGGACGGCGGCGGCGAGGGGGAGAATGGATTCACGAGCACAGCAGCAGCCGCGGCGGCGGAGACTGCAGACGCGGCCAGCTTCATCGCAGGAGGAGGCTGCAACATAATTTTAGTCACAGGCAGCAATGGGCTCAAGCACGACGAGGAGGAGTATGCAGAGGACTGCTATTATTCTACCTCCACTAACTGCTCTGACACCACCTCGAACGATTCGGATATTGATTTCTCCGATTTGGAGGAGGAGGAGGAGCGCAGGAGTTTTTTCAGCTTTGAAGATGATTTGGATGAAGACTGCACTTCTCCCGACTTCTGGGGCGAGCCTGACCAGGTAATTTCAATCGAGCCCTTCTCCGCTGTCAGTGGCCCTCAGCACTCGCTGGGGGACGATGCTGACACCCGTGACTATTTCCGGATACTCTTCCCAGATTCTCTTTTTGAACACATGGTAGAACAAACAAACAATTACGCCCTCTATCGGCAAAGGAGGAGCGGTAAATCAGACCCCCACTGGCACCCAACTGATGTTAGGGAGATGAAAGCTTATGTGGGGCTGAATATTCTTATGGGCATCAATCAGCTTCCAGACACCGGCATGTACTGGGCCAGTGATATTTTCATCGGCAATGCGGGCTTTAAAAAGACAATGACGGCGAGGCGCTTTGAGAAACTCACCCAGTATCTCCAGCTGTGCGACCGTGAGTCAGAGCCCGTGCGTGGGGAGCGTGGATATGATGGCCTCTTCAAAATCAGGCCTCTCCTTGATGTGGTGGAGAACACCATGTGGGACGCGTACGTGCCCAATCGTTGTTTGACCATAGACAAGTGTGCCATTGTCACCAAGGGACGTTTCTCCCCCACCCAGTACATGTCCTCCAAGCCCCTCAGGAAGGGGCTGACAGTGTGGATGCTGTGTGACTCTCGCTCAGGCTACTGTCATCGAGCCAAGATCTACGTAGGCCGGCCCAGTGAAGACGAGGCAGCAGCCTGCCTCGGTTACAGAGTGGTAACCTCTTTAGTGCGCGGCCTGGAGGGTCAGTACCACCATCTCTTCATGGACAGCTTCTTCACCTCTGTGCCCCTCCTCCAGAGGCTGCTGAGAGACGGACAGTATGCCTGTGGGCCCACTCAGCCCGGGCGCAAAGGTTACCCAGAGGTCCTCCGCCCACGAAACGTCGGAAAGCTGTCCCAGGGCGAGTTCTACCAATGCCAGCGTGGCAACCTGGTTGCTACTGTGACAAGGGACGCCAAGGTGGTCAGCTGCCTGTCCACCAACTCCGCTCCAGGAATTGTGGGCATCAGTCCAGGCCGGCAGCAGCACGAGGCAGACAGAGATGGTGAGAATGACAGCATAGACAGCTCAGGTTTGTCTTTTGGCGTGCCCCGACCTCTGCCCTTGCTCTTGTACCAGGAGAACATGAGGGGCGTGGACCTGTGTGACCAGCTGAGGGAGTGCTACCAGGTTGGCAGGCCGTGCAAGAAGTGGTGGCGCTACTTCCTGTGGTTCTATGTCAACCTGTGCATCGTCAATGCATACATCATCCTGAGGGAGAGCCGGGGGGGCGCGCCACCAGCGGGCTTCAACGGCAAGCAGTTCACCCAACGTCACTTCCGTGTTCGCCTGGCACAGCAGCTGATTGGAGACTACCAAGGGGCGAGGGGCATGGAGCGGGCAGCACGCAAGAGACACGCAGATTCACCCATAGAGTATGGACATCGCCTAGAGCGCATGTCGGAGCGCTCGCGCCGCTGCAGGAACTGCACCAACAAGGGACTGCGACATGAAAGCGTGTTCGGCTGCAAGATATGCAATGTCCACCTATGCAGGGGAGGGTGCTTCTCTGAGTTTCATAAATAGAAATGAACTGTTTTTGTTTTGTTTTTATATCCTTTGTGTAATCAAACAACTTGTGTCAAGGGATTTTTTTAGAACAGTAAAAACTATTTGTAATTCCAAAGGTTACCACTACAAGTGCACAATATAGTCACACTTTATGTAGAGCTAGTTTTAGTTTTAGGAGTATTATTGCACGTATAATAGAGAAAAATAATAAGAGAAACTGTAGATTATTTGAATTAGTATAGAATGTTTTGGCAACTTGCCTTCTGTAACACTGACAGAATTGCCTTGTGTCACTTTTTTATACATTTAAAATATGTTAAGGATTTTATATTAAAAAAAAAAGAAGAAGAAGAAGAAATCAAACTTTTCTGCACTTACAGAAAGAAAGATCAGAAAATGTTTACAGTGGGAAGTTTATCTTTCTCCTTTTCCAAAATAAAAACTTCATTTTAATGCACTTAACAAACGCAGTTCTTTGTTCCCGTGGCCCTGAAAGCATTATTCATATTCTAAGGAGAAACAATGAAATGTGAGCTTTAATGAACATGCGCTCCTTTAAAAACAGGTTCAGCTTTGGTTGCCCCCTCTTCCTTCACTCATGAAAATCTGTGTGTGTCTCTGGCCGTTCAAGGGGACGCAGCTTGGAGCAATTAGAGAGTAGAAAAAGCCCCTCAGTAGTCTCCAGCCAATGGACCCAGTGATGCCATTTCTTTCTCCAACCACACTAGAGACACAGAGCCATCTGTGGCCCTATTACACTCAGTCCAAACCCAAAGAGTGGTACTTGTCACTGACACGAATGGAAAATGGAAGAAAGGCAGCAGAGACGCACATTTCTACAGAAGCTTTGCTGATGGATCGATTAGAGTTTGAATCGTGTAAAGCAGCTTGTGCACAATTAGTGAAATGAGTGTGCGCAGAATCAAATCTGCTCCCGAAGAAGCGGGACCGGTTAGATTGAGAAATATTCAGATTTAATATGTATTTACGTAAGATTTTCTGCACACTTTGCTGTCTGCTGGCAAGCTAAAAGCCTGTACGTAGGCAGAAATAGGCCGCTTGAGCAGGTCAGACTCCCCGTCTCCCGTGTCTCTCCTTCTGAAGTCTCTCTCCTTCCTTTCTCTCTCTCTCTCTCTCTCTCTCCTCTCCCTCTCCCCAGGCGCTGCTGTGCCATCCTACACATTCATGCACCCTCCCTTCCTCTTCACTCCTCTCTCTCTCTCTCTCTCTCTCTCTCGCACTCCCTCAGCCGTTCCCCAGCTGGGAGAGGGTTAGTCAACTGGACGCCCATCCCGCTGATCTGCGGGAGCCCCATGGGGAGTTGCCATGGCAACCGTGGCCGATGAAGACAGGGAGTCGCCGGCAGGCTCACATGGTTGTCATGGTACTCACTCTGGCTACGGAGGTGGGAGGTGCCACAGGCCACACCTCCCTCTACCCTGTCTCCAAAACCCAGGAAAGGCTGCGGCGTGTGTGTGTGTGTGTGTGTGTGTGTGTGTGTGTGTGTGTGTGTGTGTGTGTGTGTGGAGAGAGCTGGCTGGCTGGCTGACAAGCCTGCACTGTACATGGAGCCAGACTGGTTACCAGGCAGGCTCTGCTACAGAGCAGCCAAGACCATGAGTGCAGCCAAAAAACTGAACCAAACTGCTGCCCTGTAGAGACGCCTTCATGCAGGTGTTCCCGGAATTAGAGGAATCTGTCACACACTCATTCCCAACCATACTGACAGCTTGTATGCTGGTATACTGAAGAACATGGCCTACACTGTCGCTGCTTTTTGCAGATATCTCCATGCAGGCGGGGGAGGCAGAATTAGCTTGATTTGTCTGTGTTTGACCACACTCCAGATTTCTATTGTATTCAACCGTAAACCATTTAGATCCTGTAATTTCCTCCTTCTTTCCAGCTTGCATTGACATACGTCAACCGCTGCCAGTCTTCCTGTGCCCACATAGTCATTGTACTGTCAAAGTATCACAGTTACTTACAATAATTGATATACTAAAAGCCATTTGTGACATATATCATTTTATGTTTCCACTCAAATGTTAATAGTCTTCCTAACACACTCAAGTCACACACGCTGACAAGTCAGCTGCAACAGATGTGGGTTGAAATATGATTTTTAATTTTCCAATTACATAAATAGCAGTGCGGTGGGCAGGCAGGCCAGAACATTAGAATCAGTGCAGGTCACGCTCATGTTTTTGTATTATTAATGCTGAGATCTTTTCTGTCATTTTTTTCCCTCTGTTTTGTGGGCTGACTGTGAAATCGTGAAGCCCTGTTTGTGCTGAGTCAGAACCAGACACTGCTCTCTCTCTCCCACTACCTCTCTTTCTCTCCCTGTGGGTAGGTGGGTGTGCTGTATGTGGTCCCGCAATAGTCAAATGTTTCTAGGATGAATCTCAACCATAAAATGCTCAGCTTTCAACATGTTGTTCCTTCCTAGGCAAGGAAAGATGTCTGAGTCTCTGTCAGGAACATGGGCCTGGTTTCACTTAAGAACCGCTGGTTGGGTAACACATGTTCTGTTAGAATCATGAATGTGCCTTTGTTAAATACTTTCCTCTGTTGCAAAACGAGTCCACGGACAACGACGAGCTTGAGAAAGCCCTACCATCTGATTCTCAGCTCCTTCTGAGTCACTGTGTCTCGCCGCCGCTGCGCTGTGTAAATGTTCTACACAAAACGGAGGGAGATTTTGAGATAAGGAATTATGTAATTATGCAGTTTCTCATATATAAGTTTGTTTTAAAGAACTAGTTTAGACCAGATCAAAATTCTGATTATTTCATACAACTACGTCAGGAAGAATCTTACTCTACTGTACAAGAACTGTGGTTAGGTACTTAACCTACAATGTGTGTCCATTTAATGGTACTTTGTACTTCACAATTATGCACAGAGATATGTGAAGTTTGTTCTTTTTGATTGGATGGGTGTAGAGGTCTGTTGCCTATTTAACAAAGACTGTATGTTGATAATACAACAGATGATTAGTATTTAAAGCAGCAGTTACCAAATTTTTTTGAATTGTGACTCTTTTTAAAATCAAGATCTGACTGAGGTGCAGAATTTAACAGAAGTATTGCATTAACTGTCCAGGAATTACAGGCTTTTTTGTTTTGTTTTGGGGGGTTTGCATCGTTTTCCATTTTCAGAGGCTCAAAGGTTATTGAACAATTGCCTGACATTTGGATTTATGGCCAGTTAGTGCTTTAAGTTAAATTAAACTGCCATAGTAAATTTGATAATTTTCAATATGAGGTCTAAGAAATGTCAATGAAAGTAAAGGTGGCCATTATTAGGCTGAAAATAAACCCATCAGAGTGACAACAAAAACTTTAGGAGGGGACAAATCCACAGAAAACACCTAAGTGGATGATCACAGATTTTTTTCATTGGCCCTTTCCTTGTGTTTTGTGTGCTACAGCATCATTGTACTGGTGTTTTCTTAAGTTCGAGTGCATTTGACCTTTCAGGGCTGCTGTAAAAAAAACACAAAGAAACCCTTCACAACATTTATCAAAATGCAGAGCACTCTAAAGTATCTAGGCGTACCATTGCCAGAGTCTACAATCAAGAGACACCTTAATGAATGTAAATTCAGAGGGTTTACAGCATAAAACTCACCACTAGTTATACTCAATAACAGAAAGGCTAGATTAGACAAAAAACATCTAAAAGAACCTAAAACAGATTAAATAGAAATGATCTTCTACCAGAATGATGGGAAGAGGAAAGGAGCTCAGCTCGTGACTTAAAGCATACCACATCATGCTTCAAACACGGTGGAGGCGTGGGAATGTATAGCTGCCGATGCCAGCTAGCGTTTACTGATGATATGACTGCTGATGAAAGTAGCAGGGCTATACTCTCGTTACCCAGAGCATATGCAAAAGCAACCCAGGAGCTTATCGAGGCAAAGAAATGGGATATCCTTCAAAGGTCAAGTCAGTCACCTGATCCCAACCCAATAAAGCAGCTTTTCATTTATTGAAGACAAAACTGAAAGCAGAGAGATTCACAGACAAGCAGCAGCTGCCAGCGTCTGCAGTAAAGGCCTAACAGTGGATGTCAAGGTTGTCACTGACTGCACAGGATTTAAAACAAGTATTAAAAATAATCCTTTTAATTATTTAATATTATTAAATATGATCTCAGTCTGTCCAGTTACTAAAAAAACGAGGGCTTTGTGAAAACCCCTGAATTACAGTCTGCACTTCAGTCAGATCTTGATTGTTCGATTTAAAATCCCCCGTGATGGTGTACAGAGGTATATTTAATAAACATCCGGCTTTGTTCATAAACTTATGGACCTAACTGCCTGATTCGGGAAATTAAAAATCAAACAATGTGGAGCTGTGTGTAGTGAAAGACACATTTCCCTCTAAATTTATCTTACTATAAATAAATAAAAATCTTTTTCTACTCTCTAATGTGGCCCACATCTCCACCTAGTGGACACTTGGGAAGTTGCCCACTTGAGGTAGTTCAAACATCCACTTATTTAAACTCGTGTTTTTATTTTCAGTCCTGATATTCATTTCAAAGAACATGCAAGCCACTTCCTGGTGATCTAACACATCCTTCTAACTAGGAAGCTTTCTAAACCAGATGGACCTCTTTTTCGTCTTTTTCTCATGTGGTTTTGGTGAACCCAGCAGGATGACCAGAGGGAGTTTGATTACAGGCTCTCTTGACAGAGGGACATCAAGGGTAACCTGTACAAATAAAATAAAGATACTTTGATTACTTACATTCTTTTTAAGTTGTGTCTGATTTTGCCTTTAATCAAAATCTACTTCTTCTGTAGACTAGATTGTATAATGCACTCTGTGTCTCCACCACAGGACCAGTGTTTACTGAAAGCACTGGCTTAAATCTGTTTGAGCGGATGGCATGGAACAGGTTGGACTGCAATGTGACGCTTTATGTGGTCTCATCAGTGTGTGGACAAGCCATGAGGAAATCTCCCCTTTCCTCCCTCTCACACTTCCTGTCCCCAGTATGCAGCCACTGTGCAGTGCTGTTACCGCTGTGCAAATGTATCCCAAAAAACCTCAGATCTCATTTGACTTATTGTCTCAGTGTTACACTGTTTCATCTTAAAATACGGTATTATTCTGTAATGTAACCTGGTGTAAGGCCATATCATTATACTGTCTTTAAACACAGTCTGTACCTTGAGTCTGTACTCCAGCTTCATCATGCAGCAGTTGAAGAAGGTAGGAGGGAGCTGCGGAGGGATACAAAGAACTTTGGTGGTGGTCTGACTGGTTTCAGCCGGAACAGGCTCTCCTGTCCCAAACAGGATGTCATTTGTGTGCACTTTCCTCTTTGACTCAGCAACAAAGGTCTGCTTCTCACACAGGTAGAATTTGGGTATTACTGCATGTGCTGAATCATTGAGCACTTCCACAGAGACTCCCACTGCCTCACCTGTGTATGTTTAGAAAAAAACCCCCACATTATTTATGTCTCAGTTAACAAAATTTAGGAAAATATATTCTGTGAGACATCGGTTTACCTTGCTTTAATCCCATTTTTTCTGAGGTAACATTCATAGTCACCTTTCCAGAGCCATAAAATGAAATCCTAGTTGCGTGTTGTTGCTCCTAGTATAATAATAATAATAAAAAAGGCAATGAAATAAGTCATGACACATTTAGGAGAGCTGAAGTTGAGCTCAGTCCAAAAAGAAAAAAGTTTGTTTTTTTTTGTCTTTTACCTGAAGTCCAATGATAATCATTTCTGATTTGGAGGCAAAGGGGAACTCAGACTTGGTCCAAAAAGGAAACTCCGTCTTGGTTTTGTGTACAAGCCAAATCGACTGAGTAAGCTGTGCCCGCAAACTGTATGTGATCCTGCCCCATTTCCCTTCATAAGATGAAGGCATGTCTCTGAAAGAACCCAGAGGGAAATGATTTCATTCAAACATATGGAAAGAAAGTGTTTACATAATATAGATTTATTATTAGAGATCATGTTAGAGGGGAACACATACACATCTGGAATTACAAAGTTGAATGAATACACATTCCTCCCAGGGCTGATGGTTACCGAACCTTATAAAAAGAAACACTTTATGTTACCTGTATGTTCGTCAGTATTTATAACAGCAATTATATATCTCTCAGCTCAGAAACTTTACTGGGACAATACTAACCATCTCCCTTTTTATCTTGAAGAATAATGTGTTCAAAATAAAAGTATTTCTTGTTGTTGCTGTGGGCCACAATATCCTCTCCTTCTTTTTCATGCCAAGTTACCTTAGCCTTCCCTTTGGCTTTGACCGAAAAACACTGCACTTTGATTTCCTTGCTGATCACCACTATCACATTTCCAGAGAGGATGTCCCCAGGGGAGAAGGTGCCTTGTTCGTTCACCTTGTTGAATTCCACAAAGAGATGCTTGACGGTCATTAGAAGGATATATCAAACCGTCTTCTTATGGAGTGAAAGTGAGAGAATCCTCATTTGGTTGAAATTAAATCCCAACAATTTACTGCAAGCAGGTTTGACTTGATCCGCTGGGATGGAGTCTTTCCTTGACGAATAAGGATGCCAGTAAGGCAGGCATATTCAGTGGAGCAGTGGACCTTCTTCAGAAGCTGTATCTGCGTCACACAGTATCATGTGATCAAGCCTGCAGGTGTTGCTTTCACAAAGGTAACTCTAGCCTCTACCTGTGTCACTGGTGATGGTATCGTATTGTATTACTTAATGATCAAGCTAAGTGATGAAAAATTGGTGTAGAAAATTCAAACAACAGATTTCTGAGGGCAACATGATGTCACTTTTGTGTTGATTTTTATCAAATGACTGTTTTTTTAATGTTCTAATATGACGTTAAAGGTGAAAGATTTTTAATGTGTTTGAATACTGAGTCACAATAAAATTAATTTAACCTTATTCTAACCATAAAAGGTACATAAGATGGAAACTTTGTTTTGAATTAAGTGTTAGAGAGTGAAAGTCTGAAAACAGAGACCAATCCAACTTGTTCAGTGTGTCATACTGCATTTGATATACAGTGTTTAAGCAATAAAACTTAAAAAATTAATAATTAAAGGTTTTAGCACAACTTTGTGTGACTCCGTTTAGTTAAAAAGTGCTGAAATACACTGAATCATTCACCTGACAGCCAAAGTGCAGAACTGAAATTCACACAGAAGAACTTGAAAACTACCTCAACATCTGAATTACTATTGAATGCTCATATTCTTTAAATCACAGGAAGACTTGGAATATCTATCTTAAATGTCTAAACTCAAGAATCTCAAATGAAAAAACGGAATATTTTCAGTTTGTAGTTTTACAGTTTACAGTAAGTGTTATTATGGCTTGGTTCGGCATAAGTCTGCATGAAATTAGTATAAGTCAACATAATGTCCTGTGAGCTTGGTGTGTGTGTGTGTGTGTGTGTGTGTGTGTGTGTGTGTGTGTGTGTGTGTGTGTGTGTGTGTGTGTGTGTGTGTGTGTGTGTGTGAGAAAGAGCCAAACTGGCATCAAATGACCAGGTAAAAGAGTTTTAAATCTTTAAGTGTTTTGTGGGTTTTATTTTAATACTAACTGCATTTTAGTGGGGAGATAATCTACACAGACTAAACACAGAGACAGTAGATTACATTAGATCAGTTGAAATGTGGAAGAATTCTCCACAGACAGGTAAATGGTTTCACTTCTAATCATACATAATTTTCCAAGACTGTAACTCTGGTCAAAATACTTTTTGAACCATGAGGGTCCCAAGGACTCTCTCAAATAATGGGGTCTTTCCTGCTGTTGAAACAAGCTCCTCACTGGAAATACAATATATCATTATGGGTCTGTTAGAAGGTACACTTTGATCCACACAGTTCAAAAAGTTAACATCTCAATGCCATCATCATCGAGAGTGGTAGTGGGGTATACGTCGCATGTGCTCCGTAGGGAGGTGGAAGATCTCCACACTGGGGTGGTGTTTGCTGGGGTGTAGTTCCCCAGGCTGGATTTTCTGGGTTCCTAAAAGTGTCAAATCCAATGCCAGCAGAAGGATGTGGTTGTTTCACAACCGCAGGCATGATAACTATAGGAAGTTTGAGCTTTGGATCAATGGAACATTTGATTTTCATTTGGACCTGTGAAAACAAAATAACACACAAACAGTATTGTTTAGCTTTGTTTGTTTGTTTCAATGAATGTAGATGTTGATTCGCATGATTAGGAAGTATTTATATCAGCAGGCCTTTGTTGTTGCCCTGTTTTGTCACTAGAGGGCTCCCGTGCTTTAATCCAAGTTTCTCACTCTTTGTCTTTTTCCCTATTAGTGTTTGCACTTGCCTCTTAATGAGTGCTTTTCTTCCTTTATATGGAAGTACTTTAGTTCCTCTGAGTACTTAGATCCTTTGTTGTATTTCCTTTTGTGAACGTTAAAAAGAAGAAAAGCAGTTTTCCAAAAAAATGATTTGTTACAGTTACCTGTGACAGAAAAGAGGTGCCACTAACCAACTAGCAGCCCAAATAAAACAACCAAAATAAAACAAAGACAAGCCATCCAAGCTTCCTACCATTAGTTATATTACTTAAGCAGTACTCAAGTACACAAACAAAAGGACAGCTCTACAAGTTGTTTACCTTCAGCATGTACTCCAGGTTGATGATGTGGCTGTTCAAGATGGAGGGGGGTAGGTCTCCAGGGATGGTGATCACCTTGGTCACAGTTTTTCTGCCAGAAGATGCTTCAACAGCCTCAGCATTATCCCTAAGGATGTCGTGTGTGTAAACTGTCCTGTGGCCCTGGGCAAAGAAACTGTGTTTCTGATACAGTTTGAATTTGGGCTTCACTGTGCGACTCGAGTTGTTGTTGATTTCAACTGTGACCACGAGAGCTTCGCCTGTAAAGTACAGAAAGTTATCCTGTATAAATCACTGCCAAGCACAGAAAGACATTTCCTTACATCTACATAATATCTAACTTCCTTTCAATAATCAAAGGATCAGTTCCACAGAAACACCCCTCACTGAATCATGCACACTGGTTTCCTGTTTACAAGCACTTTAAGTAGCTGAGAGCTGGGATGAAATAAAGCAGTATTTTTAAATGATGGGAAGTATCATTTAAAAATACTGCTTTATCTGAAGAGTGAAAGCGCATGACTCAACCAAACTTATAGTCACTTTCCAAAAAATTAAAATAAGGGAGAGGGCAGAAACTGAATACTGAAAGGCAGTAAGCCAAGTAAAGATAATTACCTTGCATGTATCCCATCTGAGTGGTATGAACATCTACTGAAACCTTTCCAGAGCCCAAAACAGATTTATCCTTATGAGTATACTGAGGTTCCTAAAAAGCAGACCCCCACATTATAAATGTGCTTTAAGGTAATGATCTCGTCTGCCTGAACACTATCAGTTATGAAATTAAATGATTGCTTTTTTTTTTAGGATTAATGATTTCTTACCAGAAGTCCAGGAATGCCCATGTCTGCCTTGGACACAAAAGTGAAGTGAGCCTTGGTTTTTCTTGTAATTGATTGTGTCAGCTCTGCTTTCACCTTATGAACAATTTTTCCATGGGCTCTTTTATAGGTTGATGGCAGTATTCTGTAAAATACAATACAAAAACATTCAAATGACCCACTAAGAAGCATAATGGAAATCTAAACCTCTGATTAAGACAAGAAGAGGTACCCATCAGGAATCCTGAACGAAAAAGGATACACGTGTCTTCCTTTTCCAATGACTTCAGTGCCTGGAAAAGAAGTAGGTGCTGTTTTGAACAGTCTGTTAAACAAGGAACAGTGTATCACGTGTCAGCAACTGTGTTAATTCAATACATCACCATCGTGTCTTGATTCTCTCAAGATATCTTGTTTGATGTCATAATATGTCTCAGTAGCCCAGTAATCGCGGTAATCATTCTCTCCGTAATTCTCAGTCCAGCGTACCTTCGCTCTCCCTTGTCCTCTAAAAATCAGCGATTGGATTTTGGTTTCACCAGACACCTCCACAATAATTCTTCCATTAATCATATCTCCATTCGTGAAGGTGTTTTTGCTGTTGATGGCATCGTATTCGATTGAGAATCTTGTAATGGTCATTTTCAGATGGCAAAAAGTGGGATAAAAAAATTCTGTTGCAAAAACCAAGAGAAAACTCAGGCCAGTTGTGCCCAGCACAGCCACTCTCTGCCGGTTATATCTGCTTTCAAGTATACAAATAATGTGAAACCAGTTTTTCTTGTATCATACACCCTCTCAAAGCAGTGCCACTAAAAGATTTTCAGCTATGGAAACTTAACGGGGTTTAACATGAGATTACATTATGAATGATTTGAGACACACTCTCTGGATAACCAGCATGGTCTCTTCACAACCACATATTGGGGCAGCGAAAAATACCACCTTGTTTCTCTTTATTTATTTTTTATTGTAGGTGTGACTGCCACATGCTGGCTGCATCACATGATATATTTCACCACACCTACAGTAAATTTTCCACTTGATGCAGATTACATGCCATGATGTTAAAACTCTTTGAAATCCTAAGCAGAAGTGATGAGAAGTAACCTTAACAATAGACCCCGTTTTTCAGAGAGATGACAAAAGGGCCTTTTGGGGGGGGGAGCATGCTGCTGTTCTCACGGCCCCTGATTCCCAAGGCTTGGGAGATAAGTTTCCACATATTTTGATAGCAAAAATTTGGGGGAAGTTCCCCAAAAAGGATTAACAAATTCTTGTTTGGAGGACATTACTATTAAATAAAACAGTAAAAGTATCACTAACAACACTATAATATTCACAGTAGGTTTAGAAATAATATTATATGAACGGTATCAACTTTTCCTGGGGAAACACGTTCTAAGTAAGTTAGTGTTAATAAGTGTTAATGACCCCTCTTACCAGATTAATTTTGTCTTAATAGTCAAAATTAATCTGGAAACACTGGCAAAACCTAAAACATACCAGGAAAAAAATGTTGCGGTCAATATTTTGATGGCCCCATGAACTGAAAGCAATTAACTCAAAGTAAAAGATGTCTAGTTATGTCAGCTTCATGTTTTGTGGTATATCTTGAAAAATTACTAAAATCCAAAGACCACCCCAAAGACGTTTATTTCGTTAAAAAAGTTTATTATCATACAGAGCTTTATTTCAAAGATACCAAAAAAACAAAACAAAAAAGTGCATTATATGTCACCTGCAGGCTTGATATTGTAATGCTGTTAACCAGTGAATGAAAAATATTTTACTCTTTACTTTTCAGAAAGGGATCCTGGGATCGGAGAGCACGGGATGGAACATAAAGGTGCAAAAGATCAGAGAGGTATGAAGGTGGCAATCCATTTAAAGCTTTGTAGGTGAGCAGCAGGACCTTAAAATCTGCTCAAACCTGACAAGATAGCCAATGAAGGGATTTCAGTACAGCGTAATGCACTCAAATGTTCCAGTTTTAGTTCAAATGCGAGGTGCTGTATTTTGCACCATCTGTAAACCTCTAAAACTTTTCTTTGGTAGCCCAGAAAAGAGATCGTTACAATGATCAATACGTGAAGACACAAATGCATGGAGAAGAACCTCTGCAGTCTTGCTTGATAAAACTTGTCTGATTTTGGCTATGTTCCTTAAATAATAAAAGGTGGTCTTTGTTGTCTCTCTTACATGAGACTCAAAGGAGAGCACTGTGTCAAACCACACGCCCAAGTTTTTTACCTTCAATTTTCAAGATTAAATTTTGGGACATGTATTGAAATTTTTGTGGTCCAGTGACCATCAACTCTATCTTATCAGTATTAAGAAGCAGGAAGTTATCCGATTACCAGCCCCTAATTGCAGATAGACACGATTCTAATTTAGACATGTCAGCACAATTTCCAATGGTTAAAGGAACATAAAGGTGCAGGTTGTCAGCGTAACAATGAAAAGTTACATTAAAAGAACGTAAAAGAACACCAAGAGGCAGCAGATACAGGGAAAACAGCAATGGGCCAAGTACAGAGCCCTGAGGGACCCCATGCCCCACTGCACAGGTCTCGGAGAGATCATTTTTAAAACTAACAGTCTGAGATCTCCCAGACAGATAAGATCTCAGCCATGATAAAACATTTCCTGTAACTCCAATAAAATGTTCAAGCCTATCCGATAAAATACAGTGATCCACAGTGTCAAATGCAGCACTTAGATCTAGTAGTACTAAAACTGAAGTGCGATCACTGTCTGCATTTACCAACAGACTGTTTGCCACTTTGATTAAAGCTGTTTCTGTGGAGTGATTTGGTCTAAAAGCAGACTGAAATGGTTCAAACAGATTGTTTGTTGAAAGATGATCAGTGAGCTGCTTAAAAACAACTTTTTCAAAGACCTTAGACAAAAAAGAAAAATGTGAGATGGGTCTATAGTTTGCAACTAAGTCAACATCCAGTCCAGGCTTTTTCAAGATTGGCACTACCACAGCAGATTTAAAACATTCAGGGAAGACTCCGGTCATCAATGAAGTATTTAAAAGAAACAGAATGTAGGGTCCTAATACTGACCACAGTTCCATTATAAGTACTGTTATACATTTTCTGCTTTCTGGAACACGTAGACACTTAAGATATGAAGTGTTTAATTAAAAAAAAACAACAACAAAAAGAAACAATCAAGAGTGGATACTCCTATATGAGGCAGTTAAACACACACTATAGGGATTTGGTATAGTCTATAGCCACAGAAGTGCTTGGTGAACACTAGAGTGGCTCTTAATGACCACAGTATGCTTCTCGGTGTTTTCACACCATTTCCTGGCAAAGCATCTGGTCAGACCTGTTGCTAGGATTTATTCTCAAAATCTGGCAATGGAGGGTACATTGCATATGCTCCATAAGGAGGAGGGGGATCTGACGGTTGGGGAGCTGCTATTGGTTGTTGTGGCTCAAAACCCCACACTGGAGGGTTTGGGTTCGGGTTCGGGTTGAATCCAAAGGGGGTAGCAGCAGCAGCGGGATAGTGTGGTGGCACTGCAGGATAGGCCTGGAAGGCTGGCAGGATGGCTACAGGAAATGTAATCTCTGCAGAAAAAACACTTTTGCAAACAAATGAACAAAGCGTGACAATTGTGTTCAAACGCTTTCAGCAGCTTTACACAAAAGTCTTTCACTGTGTAAAATAAAGAACCGACAGAGAGCTTTAAATATCGCTCTGCTGCGATAACAAAGTAAAATGAAATTCATTTTCTTTCGAGGAACAGAGCATTCCTTCTTGGACCATTTTAGGTTAGCACAGCATAGATCTGGGCTGTTAGCTGATCTGGTGACTGATCTCCAGTGTGACAATGGGTATTAAGTTACTGACTGGAAACAGTCTTGACTATAGGCAATACAATCCAGTCATATTGTATTGTGTGAAAGCAATGTGACGCAGTATAATTACTAAGGGAATATTTTTGAGGGCAACATAGAACTACTTTAGGCACCTTTTTTATCAAATCAAGATTTTTAATGGACATATTGGTGAAAGCTTTTTTAGTATTTAGACACAATTAAAAGTCAAAAATCTACTTTAAGCAACTCTTTCAAATAACAAAAAACAGCAAACATCCCTTAACTTTCATCTGACCATAAGAAGGGAATAGCATCCGACCGTTGCTTTGGATTAAGTGCTATAACGACTGTAAGTGTTACAGTATAGCTGCCTGGCAGACAGGATGTGATGAGTGTAGAAATAATAACCAAAATAAAACAGGAAGAGAGGCACAGCTAAACAGGGAAGCAAGATTATATTAATCCGGCAGAGCTTCAACAGCATTCCGAGGGAGACTGGGGATGCAGTGGCTTGCAAAAGTATTCGGCCCCCTTGAACTTTCCCACATTTTGTCACATTACAGCCACAAACATGAATCTATTTTTTTGGAATTCCACATGAAAGACCAATACAAAGTGGTGTACACGTGAGAAGTGGAACGAAAATCATACATGATTCCAAACATTTTTTACAAATAAATAACTGAAAAGTGGGGTGTGCGTAATTATTCAGCCCCTTTGCTCTGAGTGCAGTCAGTTGCCCATAGACATTGCCTGATGAGTGCTAATGACTAAATAGAGTGCACCTGTGTGTAATCTAATGCCAGTACAAATACAGCTGCTCTGTGACGGCTTCAGAGGTTGTCTAAGAGAATATTGGGAGCAACAACACCATGAAGTCCAAAGAACACACCAGACAGGTCAGGGATAAAGTTATTGAGAAACTGAAAGCAGGCTTAGGCTACAAAAAGATTTCCCAAGCCTTGAACATCCCACGGAGCATTGTTCAAGCGATCATTCAGAAATGATCGCTTGAACGAAAATCATACACATGGCACAACTGTAAACCTACCAAGACAAGGCCGTCCACCTAAACTAACAGGCCGAACAAGGACAGCGCTGATCAGAAATGCAGCCAAGAGGCCCATGGTGACTCTGGACGAGCTGCAGAGATCTACAGCTCAGGTGGGGGAATCTGACCATAGGACAACTATTAGTTGTGCACTGAGTGGCAAGAAGAAAGTGGGAAAGTGTGGGAAAGTTCAAGGGGGGGCGAATACTTTTGCAAGCCACTGTATTAAGTCCAAATGGACCATGTTCAGCACTTCCATTGCCGAAGCCGCTGCACTGAGCTGCAGCCGCAAGGTAGTTGGTGCCTGTCATGGTGGTAATCCGCGAACCAAATGGAGGACACCAGAGGTAAGCGGTGCCACCAAGCTGAAGAAGGAGTCCTACCGGGCTTGGTTAGCCTGTGTGACTCCGGAGGCAGCTGATAGGTACCGACAGGCCAAGCGGAATGCGGCACGGGTGGTGGCAGAAGCAAAAACTCGGGTGTGGGAGGAGTTCGGAGAGGCCATGGAAAAAGACTTTCGGACTGCCTCAAAGAGATTTTGGCAAACCGTCAGGCGACTCAGGAGGGGAAAGTGATGCTATACCTGCACTGTGTATAGTGCGGGTGGAGTGCTGAGAAAATTGTCCGGCGGTCGAAGGAATACTTTGAGGACCTCCTCAATCCCAATGGCACGTCTTCCGTGGCGGAGGCAGAGTCTGGGGATGAAGGGGATGACCCGCCAATCTCTGGGGGCGAGGTCACTGAGGCAGTTAAACAACTCCTTGGTGGCAGAGCCCCTGGGGTGGATGAGCTCTGCCCCGAGTTCCTGAAGGCTCTGGATGTTGTAGGGTTGTCTTGGTTGACACGTCTCTGCAATGTTGCGTGGAGATCAGGGGCAGTACCCCTGGACTGGCAGACCGGGATGGTGGTCCCCATCTTTAAGAAAGGGTACTGGAGGGTGTGTTCCAACTACAGGGGAATCACACTCCTCAGCCTCCCTGGGAAAGTCTATGCCAGGGTGCTCAAGAGGAGAGTCCGTCTGTTAGTCAAACCTCGGATACAGGAGGAACAATGCGGTTTCCGTCCTGGTCGTGGAACACTGGACTAGCTCTTTATCCTCTCAAGGATACTCGAGGGCACATGGGAGTTTGCCCAACCAGTCTACATGTGTTTTGTGGACTTGTAGAAGGCATTCCACCGTGTCCCTCGAAGGGTCCTGTGGAGGGTGCTCCGGGAGTATGGGGTGTCTGGCCCATTGCTAAGGGCCATTCAGTCCTTATACGACCGTTGCAAGAGCTTGGACCGCATAGCCGGCAATAAGTCAGACTTGTTCCTGGTGGGTGATGGGCTCCGCCAGGGCTGCCCTTTGTCACTGATTCTGTTCATAATTTTTATGGACAAAATTTCTAGGCGTAGCTAAGTGGCGGAAGGCTTTCACTTCGGTGGTCAAAGGATCTCATCTCTGCTTTTTGCAGATGATGTGGTCCTGTTGGCTTCATCAGGTGATGGCCTCCAGCTCACTCTGGAATGGTTCAGAGCCGAGTGTGAAGCGGTGGGAATGAGAATCAGCACCTCCAAATCTGAGACCATGGTCCTCAGCCGGGAAAGGGTGGAGTGCCCACTCCGGGTCAGGGACGAGACCCTGCCCCAAGTGGCGTTTAAGTATCTCGGGGTCTTGTTCACGAGTGATGGGAGAAGGGAGCGGGAGATCGACAGACGATTTGTGCAGCAGCTGCAGTGATGCGGACGCTGTACCGGTCTGTTGTGGTGAAGAGAGAGCTGAGTGTAAAAGCAAAGCTCTCAATTTACTGGTCGATCTACGCCCCTACCCTCACCTATGGCCACGAGCTGTGGGTAGTGACCGAAAGAACGAGATCGCGAATACAAGCGGTAGAAATGGGCTTCCTCCGAAGGGTGGCTGGCCTCTCCTTTAGAGATAGGGTGAGAAGTTCGGCCATTCGGGAGGGGCTCAGAGTAGAGCCGCTGCTCCTCCACATCGAAAGGAGCCAGTTGAGGTGGTTCAGGCATATGACAAGGATGCCCCCTGGGCGCCTCCTGCACGAGGTTTTCCGGGCATGTCCCACCGGGAGGAGCCCCCGGGGCAGACCCAGGACACACTGGAGAGATTATATCTCTCGGCTGGCCTGGGAACGCCTTGGTCTTCCCCCAGATAAACTGGAGGAGGTGGCTGGGGGAGAGGTAGGTCTGGGCTTCTCTATTTGGGCTGCTGCCCCCACGACCCGGCCCTGGATAAGCGGAAGAAAATGGATGGATGGATGGATGGATGGATGGATGGACGATAAAAAGGTTTGTTTTCTGCATTATTCGTTCGCTTACGCACAAGTCTACTGTTGCTTGCACCTCTGATAAAGTTTCACAAGTGTCAGATTTCTTTTTATAGATATAAAAATATGGATATGTACTGATAAATGATCAGAATTATAATATTTCTGGCTGTCTGAGGCAAAATTTCCCCGATTCATGCTGAATCGATCGAATTGTGGATTGAATCGAATCACGACCTTGTGAATTGGAATCGAATAGATTCTAGAAATCAGTGACGATACCCAGCCCTAGTCTATAATTTTGGACAGTAAGGTGGAATAACCAACTAATACAGTTTTAAGACTCACTGCAGTTTCTAGCAAACATTTTTCAAGCTGCTTACCCTGAGTCTGTGCTCAGCTTTGATGATGTTGCAGTTGAAGATTGAGGGCTCCACATCACAGGGAATGGTGATGACCCTTGTGACAGTTTCTTCTGCAGATGGAGGGATGGCGTCTCCCACCTCTTTCAAGAGGTCTTTAGTATGGACCCTTCTCTTCTTGCAAAGAAACTGTGCTTTCTGTACAAACAGTAAATGGTAAATGGTGTTAAATTGAATTTATTTGCCAAAGACAGTGACTATATCAAATTTACTCCTGACCCCATAGGCCCCAACGTGAACCTTGGAGCACATACTTTTATACATCAGTTAATGGTTGTCGTGTCCAAATTGCCCAAATGGACTCTAAGGTTTTAGAAGAAGCATTACATTAGGATGTGTCATATGATGAGTAGAATATAAGGGTTCACATTAAACTGGAATCACCAGCCACAAACACAAGATGTTGGTTTTGCATTTCAAATATGATGTTTTATTAGAAAAATATAGTAACACACAGCTTAAACCTATTCGCTGGAACGTTCAAGACAATTTACTACACAGCAAAAGCAAGACACAAGTAGGCAAAGTTCTTTGCTCTGGGAGGCACACAGAGTCTCCACAGACTACTAAGGATCAAACCTCTACCAACATGACATTGATTATAAAACTCTAAGCATATATGAGTAGATATTTCTAAGCATAAATGACAATCAACAATACAAATCTGACAAACTCTTGTAAATATATTATTTACACAGATATTAAATGTATACAATCTTACAGTTTAAATAGGAAAGTAAATTAAGATCTGTTAGGAGTTAGAAGATAACAACTGCTAATATGAAAACCAGCATTTTCTGATTTATTGCCTCAATTGATGTCATCTTCACAGTTTGGGGTATGAAGGAACAAACAATAGGTGCTTGGTAGCTTTAACAGCACACCAGTCTGCTTTTCTGAATGTATTCAATCATTTGTGTCAAGTCTGTGTTTAAGGCTTAAATGTTCTCTCTCAAGGGAGATTTTCAAAGTGCAGTCTTATAATCATCAAGAGTGGTAGTGGGGTACATCGCATGTGCTCCGTAGTGAGGTGGAAGATCTGCAAGTTGGGGTGGTGTTTGCTGGGGTGGTGTTTGCTGGGGTGTAGTTCCCCAGGATGTTTTTTCTGGGTTCCTAAAAGTGTCAAATCCAATGCCAGCAGAAGGATGTGGTTGTTTCACCACCGCAGGCATGATAACTATAGGAAGTTTGAGCTTTGGATCAATAGAACATTTGATATTCAGTTGGACCTGTGAAAACAAAATAACACACAAACAGAATTGTTTAAGATTTTTTTGTTCAGGAATTATTGATTTCAGCAGGGCTTTGTTGTTGCCATGTTTTGTCACTAGAGGGCTCTCACGTTTTAATCCAAGCTTCTCAATCTTTGTTTTCTTCCATTAGTTCCTCTGAGTACTTACATCCTTTATTTTATTTCCTTTTGTGAACGTTAAAATGAGGAAGGAGAAAAGCAGTTTAACAGTTTTCCATAAAAATGATTTGTTACAGTCACCTGTGACAGAAAAGAGGTGCCACTAACCAACTAGCAGCCCAAATAAAACCTTTTAAATGGCATATACAGAAACAAAGACAAGCTTCCTACCATTAGTTATATTACTTAAGCAGTACTCAAGTACACAAACAAAAGGACAGCTCTACAAGTTGTTTACCTTCAGCCTGTACTCCAGGTTGATGATGTGGCTGTTCAAGATGGAGGGGGGTAGGTCTCCAGGGATGGTGATCACCTTGGTCACGGTTTTTCTGCCAGAAGATGCTTCAACAGCCTCAGCCTTATCCTTAAGGATGTCGTGTGTGTAAACTGTCCTGTGGCCCTGGGCAAAGAAACTGTGTTTCTGATACAGTATGAATTTGGGCTTCACTGTGCGACTTGAGTTGTTGTTGATTTCAACTGTGACCACGAGAGCTTCGCCTGTAAAGTACAGAAAGTTATCCTGTATAAATCACTGCCAAGCATAGAAAGACATTTCCTGACATCTACATAATATCTCTCTACAGGAGTTCAGGATGCTTTTATGCAGTTGGCTAAAGTCGGGTGATCCAGAGGCCAAATTATCTGGGCACATACCATCAAGAGTCATCCTCCCAAAAAAGCAACAACATGAAACTATATAAAACAAAATCCATCTCAGTGTAACACAGCCATTATGCCATTTTCCTCCAAATTCATATGACACAAAATAAGGCACAAAAGAGTCTGGAGAGTTTTATTCTTACATGACTTAATGTTCCTGGCACAAAAGGCGCCAAATGCAACCTTTTTTCTATCTTAAATGATTATTGGACTTTTCAACTTTTTGTCTTTACCTTCCTTGTAAGTCTAGTGTACAGTGGTTGATAATTTAGCTTGCCAAATGTACCCCCCTAGATGTTGCCAAAAACAGCACGTCAGCATCATACAGCTCGGTTCGTACTCATAAAAACAAAACTACAACAACAACTTTTAGCTTAGTACTTAATCAGCTATAACTTCCTTTCAATAATCAAAGGATCAGTTCCACAGAAACACCCCTCACTGAATCATGCACACTGGTTTCCTGTTTACAAGCACTTTAAGTAGCTGGGAGCTGGGATGAAATAAAGCAGTATTTTTAAATGATGCTTCATTAGGGAAGGAGTCTAAGGAGTAAAAAGCTCTTGACTCAACCAAACTTATAGTCACTTTCCAAAAAATAAAAAATTAAAATAAGGGAGAGGGCAGAAACTGAATACTGAAAGGCAGTAAGCCAAGTAAAGATAATTACCTTGCATGTATCCCATCTGAGTGGTATGAACATCTACTGAAACCTTTCCAGAGCCCAAAACAGATTTATCCTTACAAGTATACTGAGGTTCCTAAAAAGCAGACCCCCACATTATAAATGTGCTTTAAGGTAATGATCTCGTCTGCCTGAACACTATCAGTTATGAAATTTAATCGTTGCTTTTTAGGATTAATGATTTCTTACCAGAAGTCCAGGAATACCCATGTGTGTCTTGGACACAAAAGTGAAGTGGGCCTTAGTTTTTTTTGTAATCTTCATTGATTGTTTCAGCTCTGCTTTCACCTTATGAACAATTTTTCCATGGGCTCCTTTATAGGTTGATGGCAGTATTCTGTAAAATACAATACAAAAACATTCAAATGACCCACAAAGAAGCAGAATGGGAATCTAAACCTCTGATTAAGACAAGAAGAGGTACCCATCAGGAATCCTGAACGAAAAAGGATACACGTGTCTTCCTTTTCCAATGACTTCAGTGCCTGGAAAAGAAGTAGGTGTTGTTTTGAACAGTCTGTTAAACAAGGAACAGTGTATCACGTGTCAGCAACTGTGTTAATTCAATACATCACCATCGCGTCTTGATTCTCTCAAGATATCTTGTTTGATGTCATAATATTTCTCAGTAGCCCAGTAAACGTGGGTTTGATCTTGTCCGTAATGCTCACTCCAGCATACCTTCGCTCTCCCTTGTCCTCTAAAAATCAGCGATTGGATTTTGGTTTCACCAGACACCTCCACAATAATTCTTCCATTAATGATATCTCCATTCGTGAAGGTGTTTTTGCTGTTGATGGCATCGTATTCGATTGAGAATTTTTTAATGGTCATTTTCAATTGATGACAAAAAGTGGGGGAAAACAAAAATCTGTTGCAAAAACCAAGAGAAAACTCAAGCCAGTTGTGCCCAGCGCAGCCACTCTCTGCCGGTTATATCTGCTTTCAAGTATGCAAATGTTGTGGTGAAACCAGTTTTTCTTGTATCACACACCCTCTCAAAGCAGTAGCACTAAAAGATTTTCAGCTATGGAAACTCGGAGTTTAACATGAGATTACATTATGAATGATTTGAGACAGTCAAGACACACACACTCTCTGGATAACCAGCATGGTCTCTTCACAACCACATATTGGGGCAGTGAAAAATACCACCTTGTTTCTCTTTATTTATTTTTTATTGTAGGTGTGACTGCCACATGCTGGCTGCATCACATGATATATTTCACCACACCTACAGTAAATCTTCCACTTGATGCCCATTACATGCCATGTTTAACCCTTTGAAATCCTAAGCAGAAGTGATGAGAAGTAACCTTAACAATAGACCCCCTTTTTCAGAGAGATGACAAAAGGGCCTTTTGGGGGGGGATTACCAAGGCTTAGGAGACATCTTTTCATATATTTTGATAGCATAAATTTAGGGGAAGTTCCACAAAGAACATTAAAAAAAATTCTTCTTTGTCATTGTCACTAACATCACTATAATATTCACAGTAGGTTAAGAAATAATACAAAAAGAAAGGTATCAACTTTTCCTGAGGAAACACATGCTAGGTAAGTTAGTGTTAATGACCCATCTTACCAGAAATTGTCAACTGTCTAAATAGTCAAAATTAATCTGGAAACACTGGCAAAACCTAAAAAAAATACCAGGAAGAAAAATGTTGCAGTCAATATTTTGATGGCCCCATAAATTGAAAGCAATTAACTCAAAGTAAAAGATGTCTAGTTATGTCAGCTTCATGTTTTGTGTTACGCCACAAAAAACAAACCAAAAATAAGTAAATAAATCCAAAAACCAAAGAGGTTTATTGCCTTAAAAAAAAGTTTATTATCATACAAAACTTCATTTCAAAGATTTAATCCACCCAACACCAACTTGATGTTGTAATGTTGTTAACCAGTGAATGGAAAATATTTTTCTCTTTACTTTTCAGAAAGGCTTTTAGGTGTAAAACAAACCAGTCAAACAGCATTACTTGTTCCTGTGATAAATGCAATGTTTTACATTTTGTCCCTTTTATTCAGTCGTCTGTCTGTAACACGCAGGCACTTAAGATATCAAGTGTTAAATAAAAAAGAAAATCAGGAGTGGATACTCCTATATGAGGCAGTAAAACACACACTATAGGGATTTGGTATAGTCTATGGCCACAGAAGTGCTTGGTGAACACTAGAGTGGCTCTTAATAACCACAGTATGCTTCTCGGTGTTTTCACACCATTTCCTGGCAAAACATCTGGTCAGACCTGTTGCTAGGATTTATTCTCAAAATCTGGCAATGGAGGGTACATTGCATATGCTCCATAAGGAGGAGGGGGATCTGACGGTTGGGGAGCTGCTATTGGTTGTTGTGGCTCAAAACCCCACACTGGAGGGTTCGGGTTCGGGTTGAATCCAAAGGGGGTAGCAGCAGCAGCGGGATAGTGTGGTGGCACTGCAGGATAGGCCTGGAAGGCTGGCAGGATGGCTACAGGAAACTTGATCTCTGGATCTGAAGCATATTTTACGTCAAGGTACACCTGTAAAACACGTTAGATTGTTTAAAGTTACTCAATATTTGCAGAATTGAACCAATCCTCTGTTTTTAAGAACATGTTCAACAGGTAAAATCTATCAGCCTTTTCTTTGGTTACGGACTTCATGTATCTCAGCTTATGCTTATTTTAGTATTAATTAAAAGTTTGATCATTTTGTAGCTCAACCCTTTCACACAGGTTATGTTGGTTTTGAGCTGCAGATGTTACCCATTAACACAAATATAACTGCTGTCCTCAGTTACTACTAGTAGGTTCTTATGTCACATAAGTCTTTTGTTTACATTATTGCTTTTCAGTAAAATGAGTCAATAAACCATGGCAGACACTGGAGCTTTGCTCTATAAAGACAACCTATGTGCCGACAGTTTTCCACTATGCTCTATACAATACTGTGTTCACATGCGTGCAAAGCAAACACTTTCCTCAAACAAATGAACAAAGCGTGACAATTGTGTTCAAACGCTTTCAGCAGCTTTACACAAAAGTCTTTCATTGCATAAAATAAAGAACCGACAGAGAGCTTCAAATAGCGCTCTGCTGCGCTATTGCTCACAACATTCATACCATCTTGCTTATTTTTTCTGATCACATCAACATTGATGTGATCAGTTACATTACAGATCTTTTCTATATTCTTTGCTAGGATTTTAGCAGTAAAGCCCCTCAAATGAACTTTTGGTTTGGAGTTTACATGCAATAATGTGCAAAAGTCTTGAACCACCCACCGGTTCCTTTCTTGTAATTTCTAAAGTGGTCTTGAGAAATAGTTTGTCAGGTTTTCTTAAAGTCTTTCAGTTTCCTTTTTTTGATGCTGGCTGTCTTTTTTTCCCCCCCATTCATTTTTAGTTGAATCCTTTTAAGAGGAATAAAGGATGAATGTTTTTTGTTTGCTGAAATGCTTAACACTGAGCTATGAATAATTAATGCATGAAAAGGAAAGCTAGGTAACTCAAGGAATGAACCAGTGCCTACTCACACCAGGGAAAAAAAGCGTAGCAAAGAACCAGTTTTCCATTTAAATTTACATTCTATCTAGAAAGTATCTTTTTTCCTTTTTGTTTAATGTGTGCATTTCTACTACAGAATTTCAAAAAACAAGTTAACAAGTTCTCACCAAAGTAAAATGAAATGCATTTTCTTTCGAGGAACAGAGCATTCCTTCTTGAACCATTTTAAGTTAGCACAACTTAGATCTGGGCTGTTAGCTGATCTGGTGACTGATCTCCAGTGTGACAATAAAGCAGTTCAAGTTACAGACTGGCAGACAGAATGTGATGAGGGCAGAAGTACAGCTGAAACCAAATAATGAGACAAAGGAAGTAAAACCCACAGAGGACACAGAGAGAAATAATAACCAAAATAAAACGGGAAGAGAGGCACAACTAAACAGAGAAGCAAGATTATATTGATGCAAACAAAGACAGAAAGAGGAAAAAGTCCTGTACCTCCTTGGCTTCCTGATTGGATTGCTTCATTTTTCATTTGATCACAAACAACGCCATTAGTATGGATTGGCCTACCTGGAGCCTGAACTTCAACATTACAAAAGCAGTGTGGAATCATGTTAATGGAGAACAGAAGAAAAGGAAGCCGACCTCCAAAGAAGAGCTTAAAATAAAAAAATAAAAAGCTATTTCTGAAGACTACTTAAAGAAATCCTTTTGTGGATCAATAATTTTGGACAGTATTGTGGAATAACTAACTTGTATTGAAACGATTAATACAGTTTTAAGATTTACTGGTGTTTCCAGCAAACATTTTTCAAGCTGCTTACCCTGAGTCTGTGCTCAGCTTTGATGATGTTGCAGTTGAGGATCGAGGGCTCCACGTCACGGGGAATGGTGATGACCCTTGTGACGGCTTCTTCTGCAGATGGAGGGATGGCGTCTCCCACCTCTTTCAAGAGGTCTTTAGTATGGACCCTTCTCTTCCCTCTTGCAAAGAAACTGTGCTTTCTGTACAAACAGTACTTGGGCTTGATCTCACGAGATGAACTGTTCTTAATGAAGGCCACAACTTTTAATCCTTCTCCTGCAATACCGAGCGGAAAAGTCAAACCTGACCTTTTCTTTAAACAAATACATGTCAGTATCACCTGCAGGCCTCTCACCTTGTCGGAAGCCCATTTTTTCAAGATTAACATCCATGGCTACACTTCCTGAGGTAAAAATGTTCATTTTCTTATCCTTAGAGTCATGCAGCGGTGTCTGAAAGAAAAACAAGAATGTAGCACAAATTAGGGCTGGGCCATATCATACTGTTCACGGTAATACCGGTATAATGTTGGGCAACGATAAGAAAATTAAATATCGCGATAAAATATGGGTAAAAGACGCATGCGCAGTGCCTTTGTTTTCATACGCATACGGCGCCGACGCAGAATGAGAAGGGTGAAAGCGGATCGTTGAATGAAACGGATGAACCAGAATTGGTTTGTAAAAATGCTGCAACTTCAGTGGTGTGGAACTGGTTTAGCTTTCGTCCGTCAGATACTCAACAAAACACTATTTTTGGTAGGGCATGCTAGCGGGCCGTCGTTATTACCGTGTTTTTTGGTAAATACGGCACACTTAAAATCAATTCTTTGATTTTTCTGAAAATCGACAGTACCCCTTATAATCCAGTGGGTCTTATGTATGAATTCTGGTTGTGTTTACTGACCTCAAAACGATTTTATGTACACGGCGCTCGAAAATCTGTCAAATGTTTTAGTACGACTTTGCTAAGCTACGAACCCGCATCGCTTGATGGATTGTCGGAGCATTACGGCTATCGTAGGCAGGAGCCTCGCGGAGTGATACGTACTGCGCTTCAACATAATATTACTGTATTGTGTATAATCTCTTTTTAGGTTTTGTGGATATTATACACGGTTATGCTGAGGATATGTCGGCCAGTTTCCACTGGAAATGCCTTTTGGTTAAACTGTCAGCAAGGAATTTGTATTTGCACTGTTAAATTTTTATATAACTTTAAAACACATAACAAACAGTTGCTTGTTCAAGTGAGAATAAATTGATGTTTGTTTGTTTATTTTGCACTAATAAAGTTGTGGAGTTGTAAAGTATTTTGTCTAGTGTCAATTATATCGTCAGTTTTATCGTTATTGCAAATTTTCAAATGTATATCGTGATAAATATTTTTGGTCATATCGCCCTGCTCTAGCACAAATGCACTTAAATTCTCCCAAAAGCAGAGATATATTAACTTTAATAGACTTCAGCCACATTGATCTCAAAGCTAAGCCAGTGGCCCTTTCCAGTAAGACTATGTTTGGTGCCTTTAAAACCAGTGTTTTCACAAGGTGAGCACTCTGAATGCAAATACTGAAACAAGTTGCTCAATACATGTCCAAGCAGGTCTAAACAGGTTATTGCCGCCCACTCACCCCTTGTTTTTTGTTTGTTTGTTCTGTGGTTGTGCCAACTTTGTTGGAATGACTGCAAATGAGATAACACACATACCTGTAACCAAGATATACTGTTCACATTTGTCGTTGACACAAAGTTGACCATAGTTGAACGTTTCGTGTTCATCCTCATTGATCTGCTCAGCACGGCTTCCAGCGAGTACACAATTTTACCATCAGCACCTTTGAAGGAGGAGGGTAAATCCCTATTGAACAAACACCAAAGCCCACAGAACTGCGATGAGTTGATCACTTTCTTGTAAAATACACACAGCTTTTCACATTTTCTAAATGACTTAATAAAATGTTTTATATCAAAATAAACAATACAGCAGCCATAAACAGAACAATTACGAGTGAAGCCCTTTGGGATTAACGGTTTTTCAGCACTAAATAAATAAAATATGTTCTGATGTTCTTCCAGTTTGCAAACACAACTGGCTCAAGCTAATGCTATGCTGACACTTTTTACATGTTTTAGAACACTCCCTTTATGCACTGCCAGCGACATTCCAGCTGGCGGTGAAATCAGGCGAATCCTTGGATTTACAGCTGTGCCGTGAATGTTTAGGGAGTTATGGACCCGTGAGTGTTCAAATATCTGAATCAACTCAAGCTCAGAATTCAGACTTGATACATTCACCAAGTCACGAATCAATTAATGATAAAATTACTGGTGGTTATCTGCCCACATTCATACATGTACGTATCTAAAACTTCAGTATATTAATGTTGCTTTAATGTCTGTGAAGGTTCTCAGTCATCCAGGTCATCGTAGTCAAAGGAGCTTGCAAAGAAAAGCGTCTGGACTTCTTTAAGTTGCTTGAAGACGTTTCACCTCTCATCCGAGAAGCTTCTTCAGTTCTAAGGTCAAATGGTGGAGAGTCCCAGATATAAACCTAGTGGGAGTGACCCCCCACAGAGGGACAAAAGGACCCCCTGGACCCCCTAAAGTCAGCAAAGAGGCACAGAAAAGAAGACCAGACACCAGCGAGGGAGGATAAGAAGGACAGACGCAACAACATTGTCATCCCCTATGTAGCCGGTGTATCAGAGAAACTCAGGAGAGTTTTCTCCAAGCGTGACATCCCGGTGCATTTCAGACCCAGCAACACGCTCAGACAGAAACTGGTTCACCCGAAAGACAAAACGCCAAAACACAAACTTAACAATGTGGTGTATGCTGTACAGTGCAGCGAGGAATGCTCAGACCTCTACATTGGAGAGACCAAACAGCCACTTCACAAGCGCATGGCACAACACAGAAGAGCCACCTCCACAGGACAAGACTCAGCAGTCCATCTGCATCTTAAGGATAAAGGACACTCTTTCGAGGATGCCAATGTTCACATTTTGGACAGAGAGGACAGATGGTTTGAAAGAGGAGTGAAAGAAGCCATCTATGTCCACTGTGAGCGACCATCTTTGAACAGAGGCGGGGGTTTACGACACCAACTCTCTGCCATCTATAATCCAGTTTTGAGATCCCTTCCCAGACGCCTTAACGCCCACTCACATCCTGGGCCATCTGACCTCAGGAATTCGCATGATAAGGTGGGGCCAGGTTTCAAAATGAACACACCCGAAACTCTGGCTGATTGGGACCCACGCCCAGTTTCCCACCTTGGCCCAGGCGATTAGAGGATCATCAGGGGGTCCTTTTGTCCCTCTGTGGGGGGTCACTCCCACTAGGTTTATATCTGGGACTCTCCACCATTTGACCTTAGAACTGAAGAAGCTTCTCGGATGAGAGGTGAAACGTCTTCAAGCAACTTAAAGAAGTCCAGACGCTTTTCTTTGCAAGCTCCTTTGACAATGTTGCTTTAATGTATACACAACCTCAGTGTGTTCACTTACTTTTCTGGAACCACAGCAGTAACAAAACACGAGGTTGTCTGTTTGTTCTTACTAACACTGCAACCATTTAAAGAAATGTTTCTTACTGGAAGGGGAACTGAAAGCTGAATGGGTAGACATGGATTCCTGGGGCAACAACGCTGCTGTCTAAAAAAAAAAAGAAAAAAAACAAATAGTAAAAAAAAATGTAAAAGATAAATACAAATTTAAGAAGAATTGTTCAGATGTGTGTTTAAGTTACAACTCCTACAATTACGAAGCAGGCCGTTGTAAAGGGATGCTGGGGTGAGTTTGATTTGGCTTCCTGTTTAAGTCAAATATTTAGGGATTACAAACACAAGAGCTGGAAAAGAACAAAAAACTCCTCAAGCTCAACGGATGTCTGAGGGAACAAAAACGCATGTTTGCATCACTTAGCTAATGTGTTTAGGGTTTTTTATGCTTGTAATTAGACATCAGTGATTAAAAAGCACTCTGGCTCTCACTACACTGCGACTCTAAGTGTAATCCTGCAGCAGGATTGCATTTACGAGCCACAATGACAAGACATGAAGTTTCAGTGTGTTGAAAATATTACAATTATATACCAGATAAAGATATGGCCATTTATTTTTCATATTAACTGGAGTTTATTTAGCACAAAGAGTTTGCCCATGTTTCAATGAACAGACAGCCTGACATCTGCCAGAGTTATTTAATCCAGCTTTGCAGAAGATGACACAACAGAAGGTGTAAAAGTGACAGACTGACAGCGTGAACACAACACCGGACGTGCAGTCTCAGCATTCAACAAGTGACTCAAGCTATAGCTGAATGAAATAAAAGCTCAAACAAAGACAGCACACAAATATATTTCAGTAAAAACACAATCAAGCACCACTACAGGCTGAGAGAGGACGGTCAAATACTCACATGTTTGTAAGTTGTCGGTCACTAGTGTCTGTCTGTCGTCCTCTGAAGAGAAAAATCAAGCAGAAAGCAACGCAATCTGTCAACCTTACTGTGTTATTTTAGGCTGGGCAAAAACCTGAAAATCATGATTGTAATCTCTGAGTGTCTGTTAATTTCTTGAGTTATATAGTAAGAGATGGATTAAAATGTCTAAAACTAAAAACTCTCAATTTAGAAGTTTACACTGAGAAATGCAGGCAAATCATGCTCTGAATCATCATTTTAACTCTAATCTTTTACTTCGATTTGATTAATCATATTTTCACTGTTAGTACAGAATCCATGTAAAAACTGGTGATCTGGTGCTTTAGTTGTATATGTGTTCTGACTGGTATAATCACTGACGAACAGCAGCGATGGGCTGAAAATTCATTTCTACAGGAAGAAACTTTGCTGCATGTTATGCTGGGCTTACACTGTGCGATTTTTTCAGTCGCGCGATTCAGCTCCTGCTCAAACTGTACGATTGACTCGCAGGGGTTAGAAGTTCATAGGTCACGATGCAGGTCTCACACTATACGGCCCGATGCTCTGATGCGACCTGAGTGCTCACACTGTGCCTCCATAAAATGAAGGTTATAACAGAAAATCTGTCGCGCTCTCCCTCTCTGTCTTTCACTCACACAGACACACACCACCACCATCAACTTTGCTAAATTGCTAATGAAAAACATGATCAGGCAGCTGTGATTGAGCAGCAATGTAAATCCAACTATTTTCATGGTTGTTGTGGTCGTGATAATTTTGTGAGGCCACATCGAAAAGGCTCGGATGAGCTTTCCAAAGTTCTACAAGTTGTGCCTCCATCGCTTGTGTCCAGATCACACGCTGCACAGCCGTGCTGCTCCATCTTTTACACCAACGTTTACGTGTTTGCGCGCGAGCAGTGTGAGCGGCTGTGATGAGACCCTCACGAGCGATTGATGATCGGGAGCTGGTCGTGAGGTGTTAATCGCTTCTCGTTACCCCACGTATACTACACGATGCACGATGAAGATCACTCAAAAATCGGCTCAAAATGGGCCTAAAACCGCACAGTGTAAGCCCAGCATTAGAGCAGCAATGTTTGTTCCCCTCAGAGAAAGGGAAGAATGGGAAAAGGAAAACACCTGGCTGGAAAAAGTTAATATGGGCATGTGCAGTGAATATCAGCGCTATGTGGCCAGAAGTGTGATAATATAATTTATTTTGTGTAATAAACAACTGCAAGGATAGATGATTACAAAAAGATGACTAATACAAAAAAGTAATACATAGATGAATAATGATGATGAGTTAAGATGCGTAATCATGGGAACAAGTGGGTTTACAAACAGGAGCAGCTGATTAGCATTAGAAAAGCTGAAATAATACCTCAGCTGAAGCCAATTGTACTAAATGCACTAAATGTGCACTGTTACAAGAATGTTTTTCTTTCTATTGTTTTCTATTATTTTAAGTTAAGCAGGACAGAGTTCTTTTAAAGAAAGATTTACTTATATTCTCAAAAGTTAAGCATGACAGGCTTCTGTTTAAGAAGGAGACCTGTTTTATTGTGTTAATGTTGTCATTTTGAGCTAAAAATAAATGGCTAAATGATCATTTGTTTCACATGTGTTCATATCACAAAGAATAAACATCTACTTAAATCAAATTCAAGTCAAATGGTTAAAAAAATAATTTCACACACAAAAAAAGAGCTAGAAAATTCACCACACTGGGAAGGGTGAAGACAACTGGGTCGCCCGGCCCTGGCCACGAGGTGTCCCTTATTTATTTTTCAGGGAGTTGGCAACCCTAAGTGTAAGCCCAGCATTACACAGAAAATAACTTTCAAAATGTTCAGTAGTTCAAGCAGATTTAGATTAGGCTGAAGCCACAGAGCAGCAGCATAAGAGATCGGCGGTTGAGCAGTTGTTGTGCAGCAGGAATTAGTCTCCCCCTCCGCTCACCCAACATAAACAACGCCTGATGCTAACATTTCCTTCCACTGCGTTGACTTTAGTCCTTAAGCTGAATTTATTTGTTTGCTAAATTCTTTAAAACTATAAACTGAACACAAATAATTTAGTTTTTGGTTGTTCTTTTTAGTTTTTTGTTTGTTTTTTTCTAACTTAAGCAGGCTCCTCCGTGCACGCAGCGCAGAATGAAAAGCAAACTTACTTTTGCTGTTTTTGTCTCGGATGAAGTAACTTCTAACGCTGAAGTATTTGTCTTTGGCGTGGTATACATGCGTGGTTTGTCCGTGCCTCTCGGTCCACAAAACCTCAGCTTTCCCTTTGAATTTAATGAGCAGGGACTCTATCTGGAAGTCTTTCTCCGCTTCCAGCCTGACTTCCCCATAAATGACATCACCATTAGTAAAAGTGTTGCTGTCATTGATAGAGTTATAGATTACTTCTAATCTCTTGATTGTGGACAGCATAATTTGTAGTAGCGCACTAGGAAACGTTCCAAGGACACCAGAGTAACAACCGACAGACTGAGATATGCGGTAGGTGTGTCCCGATCCTGAAGGAGGTCTTACATTACCGCGGCTTCGCCTTCCGCTGTATCTCTGATTTCATTTATCCAATAATGCGTGCACCCAATTAGTCACTTATATGGTGACACACAGTGACATGCAGGGGCGTAGTAGCAGTGTGGGGGAAAGTGGGACTGACTGCCCAGGGGTCCAATGGGTCAGGAGGAGCTTATCCAGACCTGCAATGAATAAGTTTGCTATTGTTTGCATTTTTTTCTTATATTGGAGAATATATATATATATATATATATATATATATATATATATATATATATATATATATATATGCAGGGGCGGAGCGTGAGGGTGGCTTACTGGGCTTAAGCCCGGGTTGTTTTGTCAGAAGCCCGGGGTCTTTTGGAGTGTAATTTTTTCATAGTTAGATGCCTGGCTGACAACTGTATAAAACAAAAAGTACACACAATTTTCGAAGCACATAGTGCACACTGTGGGAATTTACGACTGTGCGTGAATCCCCCCTGATATTGGTATGATCCGAGCTCAGGCACTAAGCGACTGAGCGAGAGGGCGGGGCAGCTGCTGCCTGTAAGTGCGCTGTTGGAGAAACAGAGCCAGCCATACTAAGGAGAGCTTAAGTTTGACCAGTAGTGATGGGATTTCCGGCTCTTTTTAGAGACCCGGCTCTTTCGGTTTGGCTCACTACAAAGAGCCGGGTCTCTCGGCTCCGAACCGGCTCTTCAGGTTGTTTTGTTGCTTTAATTTATTTATTGTTAACAATAATATAAAATTATGCACAAAAGGAATTACTAACGTAAGAAAAAGTGGTTTTATTTATATATGTTTATATATAAATATATGCGGTGGCCCCTAGAGACAAAACACATACAAACTCCAAAACAGATTTCTAGCATGAACTGAACTTCCAAAGCAGAGCTACTAGATCACTTAAATTACACAATTGAAAGCATGAAAGCATGTGTGTATTGTTTGTGTATTTATACACAGGCACTCATATATATTCAAATAATTTAAAAACAATGTTCATTTACCTGTTACTACCACACACCAAATCCGGTCGTTGGTACTTGCTGGCTTGTGTAGCCACTAGGTAACAAAAGCTCAACACTGCACCTAGCATCCTGGAGCACTTCTGTTGTCTTTTGTACGTGTTTTGAGTTTTTATGTGCATCTGAGTTTGTACGTGCTTCAGAGTTCGTACGTGATTTGAAGTTTGTACGTGCTTTGTCTCTAGGGGCCACCGTAAATATACTTTTATTTATTCACTCCACATAAAATGTAATAAATAAATCATATAATACAAAAATCTACTATTCACATTTCAACTTTTAACTAATTAAATTTTCAGCTTTTTCCTTTTACAAATTTAAAGTAAAACAACACAATTAAATATGAATTAAAATATGAAAACTAAAAGAACATGCATATTCTCTGTCATATGGACCTGCATGAATAAACTTTCTGAATCCTTTATCATCTGCAACTGAAAATAGTTGTGGATGATTACTATACCTTTCTAATGTGACATTGTTGTCCCTGGCTCTCTTTCTCTCCCTCTGGCTCTGTTCCTGTGCTGAGTGTAACTACCGCCCCTCCCCCCTCTTCCCAGCGTAAAGCACACAGCTCGCGTGCGGAGTGAAGCGAAAAAAAGTGCTAGAGAGAGGTTGAGAGAAAGGGGGGGAAAAAACATGTGATGGCTCGCGATAAGGAGCCGGCTCGCGTCGTTCACGTCAAAGAGGCGGCTCTAAGAGCCATTTCGTTCACGAACGACCCATCACTATTGACCAGGTACCAAAGCAAATCATTCCTACCGTACAAATAATGTAAATATGACGGTGCATCACGAAAGATTGATATCAAATTGATCACTTGACCAATATTATGTTACTTGCTCTTCAAGTGAATCAACAAATGGCGAAATGAAAAGCCGAACAAATGCTATTTTTTTAGAGAGTCTTAGCTTACATGTGTTTATTTCATATTTTCAGTTCTTACCCTCCCCGACTAAATCGGTTTCAGTTATGTACTGAAATATAAGAATGGACATTAGAGGCTTCTTTCAAAGAAAAAACTCAGGTAAATGTTATTTTATATATTATGCTTTGTATATTTCTATGCAAAACAAGAGGGATTTCAGTACACAGCAGGATATTCACATTTGTAACCAGATATTTACATACACTTTAGGGAGAAAACATAAAACATTTTTACTGTACAACATCAATTTAGAGTAAACTTTTGCTTTAGATAAATATTGAAATATAATTTTGAATTAGTTAAATGTCAGAATAAAGAGAGACAGAGCGGTCTATTTATTATCACTTTTATCAAATTTAGGAGTACATATACACTAAGTTTATTGTTAATTAATAAGAAAACTCCAGAGGATTCCATTCTGAGCTGAAGAAGCTTCTGATAGGTTAGTAGAGTCCATGTGAGTAAATTGGTGGCACAGCTGTGGATGCATATAAGGCAAAACACAGAGACTGTTTCTTTGAAATGGGAAAATCAAGAGATGTCAACCAAAACACCAGGAAAAGAACTGTGGAGCTCCATAAGTGTGGCTCAAGTTTGAATACAATTTGGTGCCATTTGCAATTAAGAAATACAGATAGTTTCTCTCTTTACTCTTAAAGTTAACAAATATGTTTTTTATATTTATCAATCTAAAAAAATAAACATTTAGTCTGATTTGATGTTGCAATTAAAAAAGTGTTTGTGTTTTGATCTGAAGAGTTTGTAAATATCTGTATATTTGATGATTGTCAGCACAAAGAGGGAGAGAGAGGAACAGAGAGGGAGAGAGAGGAGAATGAGGACAGAACAGAGGTGGAACAAGAGCAGGTGAGACACACATGTTAGTCAAATGGTTGTTTACCAAAAGTATCACCATATCATAGGTACTCATGTATCTCGTACCTAGTGTTTCTTTTTAGGTTTGCTATTTTTCAGATTCTATATTTATTAAGTTATGCAGGCGTGTTTGCACAATAAGGCTAAATAATTATATAAACTTTTCTCAATCTAAATAGTGGACTTTGGTAGAATTAACTATCATCTAGTTCTGATTCTGGTTCTGTCTTGGTTAAGTCCCAAGTAGTCCTGATTTTGAACTGTTGTAGTCCTGTTTTAATTCTGGATCAGTTCTGGGTCTGGTTGAATTGGGGTTTAGTCCTCGTGTCCTGATACAGCCCTGACCTTGTTCTTCCTTGCTGCTTAATTAAAAAACTAGTTTCAGGTGTCCTGCACATGTGATATATATCTTTCCCTATATGAAGTCATTCTTTTTTGAACAAAACTCAAAACAGAGCCAATTAATCTTTCAGTCATTTCTACCCCCCCCCCCCCCCCCCAAAAAAAAATAAAAAATCCCACATGCATACCACCCTTTTGGGCTAAGCCCCGGGTGTTTCAAATGTCTGGCTCCGCCTCTGTTTATATATATATATATACATATATATATAGAGAGAGAGATAATAAAATTATATATATATATATATATATATATATATATATATATATATATATATATATATATATATATATATATATATATATATTTATATATTTATATATGCATACATACATACATACATACATATAAAATTGTATTTTCTTAAGTAATTAGGCTCGTAAATGAATTTCCTCAGTGACCTGAACTTTCACACCCAAATGAGACAAAAGGGTTTAGTTTGCCCTGCGCTCTTGACTGTTACATAAGCACCCTAATTTATTCTATCTAGATCTAGATGACTGCTAATGTGCGCTCTGAGTCTTTCAACCAAGAATACAAAATCAAAGAACCAAAACAAAAAAAAAGAAAGTCAGGTGTTAATAAATTTCTTTAAAAAAAAATTAAAAAGGTGAGCAGCAGAGCACAACTAACAGGTATTGCTACCAGTAGTTATTAAAGACAATGAGCCATGTCACATGTGGCATTATATCTATGAGAATGACCCAGCACAAATTAACACCATGAAGTGCAGAATCAACAGAAAGCTTGGAAACTTAGGAACAATAACTTCAAGCAGCATTAAACTTTACGTTGGTGTTTCTTTAACTGCTCTGAGGCAAGCACAGCTTTTTAAGGAAGCCAGACTGTTTCAGGCTGATGAAATTCTATCATGCTAAAATACCACAAGTAAAACTCATTTAACCATAAAGACACTACAGTATGTTGAGAAAAAAGGGATGAAGCATGAGAAAATGTGCGTATGATTTTTATTAATCGTAGTATAGGAACTAGCCACTGCAGATTGTTGTGTTCAACTGTCTGCTCAGTTATTTGTTAAAAAATATAATAACACCACCCGTTACTACAAAAACATTTAATCAAGGTCTTATCTTAAGATTTTCCTAGATGCTTCATGGTAGTAGGCTATACAGAAAAGCAAAGTGCAGGACTGTCCACTGTTCTATTTCCAGCACACCTGTAATGTGACTTGCATTTCCTCAGTGGGAAAATAATGCAAACATTTAGTGTTCAGAGACATGATTGGTCAACAGCATCTTGTTGCTGGTCATAGTTCAGAGATCACAAATGTGAGTCTTCTGTTGTCAGATGGATTAAAAATAATTAATGTGGACAATATATAATCTCTGGAATGAGAGGATTATTTATTAAATATTTTTTTATTCCTGCTATTACACATTTAAAGGGAACAAATATGGTCAACGACTGAAATTAAACCAGAATATCAAGCTGTAAATCAACCTATTACCAATTATTCTTACTCTTATTCTCTTATTCTTGCTCTTAATTAATTGCTATTATAAAAAATAGCAATAAAAACTACATCTGCACTACAGATTCTAGGGCTTTCTATCTAAACCTGTGAAAGAGGGGTACATCCCATATGTCTCATAGGAAGGTGGTGGAGCAGAAGGTTCAGGGGCAGCTGGATTTTGTAGAAAGCTCATCCCTCCTGACATGTAAGGATTTGGAAATTGGTCAAATTCACTGGTCAAAAAGTCAGATGACTGCTGATTATCAGACCCCTCTAAAGCAGGCAGGATGACTATGTGGAACTTGACTTCTGGGTCTGAAGCATACTTCACATCCAGATAGACCTGTGGTGGAAAAAGAGTCAACATTACCATGCAACCCCATTGATGCAGAACAACATAAAAGTGAAGATAGATAGGCTTACCCACCCGGAGTCTATACTCTACTTTGATGATGTTGCAGTTTAGGATTGAGGTGGTCACGGTGGAAGGTACGGTGATGATCCTGGTGACAGTCTGACCTGCCGAGTGTGGGATGGCTTCACCCTCCTCCTTCAGGATGTCTTTTGTTTCAACTTTCCTTTTCTTATTTGCAAAGTAGCTGTATTTCCTGTACAGACAGTACTTGGGCTTAATGTCACGAGAGGACTTGTTCTGAATTGAAGCCATGACCCTTATGCCTTCTCCTGGAAAAACAACAAGAACAGGTTATACATGAGCGTTACGCTCTGTTTGCCATGAATTTACAAATAATCAAAAAACTGGTTACAGAAATATGAAACTTTTAAGTTGCGAGTGTCACTATTACAAAATCAATGACTTGCATTAATTCCGCACAGAAGACAAATGCATTTAATTATATGAGTTTAAAGTTTGACAGCAGTACTACAAGGAGAGGACGGTTTGAGGTCATGTACCAAGATTACATTTGGACATTTCCTGGTATGCGTTTAGGAGTGAAGTATTTACATCACATTTAGTTCCCAGTCTTTACTTCCATGGCCTGTGACCTACATTAGATATCATCTTATCTTTAGACCATAAATGTGTTCCATGAGCAAATTGACCTTGAGCTGCACATGTTTCAGCTATAGATGAATTTCAATGTGTTCTATTGCCATTTTCTACTGTAATCCACTATTAGAATGACGTGCAGATTGACTGTGTGGTTCAGTAATGGTTTAAATTACCTTGGCAGAAGCCTGTTTTTGCAATGCTTACATCCATGGCCACAGATCCCGTTGAGAAGAGCTTCATTTTCTTATCAATCATATTTTGCTGTGGGCTCTAACATAAAAAAAGGGTGAATTTTAGAAAATCTGTGTGTGCATGTGTGTATTTGTTCAACAACAATGTAAGGGTACCATCATCACTGGATCATGGTTTGTCTTTTGGATGAGGGTAAACTCTGCCTTCGCTTTGCTGTCCATTCTCATCGACCGGTTCAGATTTGCCTCGACTGTGTACAAAATCTTTCCACATGAGCCCTTGAAGGAGGACGGCAGGTCTCTGCAAGATGTGGCAACAAAAGGTGCAATGAAACTTAAATGAAAGGATATTGTTACAGAAAATAAAGAAACATGTTTGAATATGTTTATATGGAACACCAATGGAAATAATTTTGTTCAGAAGAAAACTCACTGCACTGGAATCTGAAAGGTGAATGGGTATACATGGCAGCCAGGGGAAAGATCATTTTTGCCTAAGGAACAATGAATTAGTCAGATAGCATGTTTTTTTTTTATGTCTGATTAAAGGAAGGTTTGTAAATTTGTCTCTGTGACTGTTTTTAGAAGGGCTGCTCATTGAAATAGCAGGTTTGCAAATAGTTCTGAAGAAGAGAGAAAATTACAGAAAGAGAAGAGCAGGATAATGTTATTCCTGCTATTATTGCTGCCATCAGCTGGTCAAGATTGTACTAACCTTACTAGTTAAAAGGCATTTTTTGTATAAATGATCATTCAAATAAAAGCTTTTCTGTTAACAGTAGCAGATTAATTAAACATACCACGATTTAAAATGATTACAGCATTGTGCTAAATTGAAAGACATTAGCTTACCCATAGATTCCTGAATGACAAACTGCTTGATGCTGAAATACTTCTCTTTGCTTTGGTAAGTCACAATAGTTTTCCCATAATTTTCAGTCCATGACACTTGAGCTTTTCCCTTCAGCTTTACAAAGAGTGACTGTACTTCACACTCATTAGTTAATTCAAATGTAACTTGTCCCATGAGATAATCACCACTACTGAAAGTGTTGCTTTTGTTTAGGGGATTGTATCCCACTGTAAAGTTCTTAACACTACTTGACATAGTACACTGTTCAAAGCTGCAAGTACAGTAAATGCCAGATAAGCATGAGGAGAGAGGTTTTATGTGTCATGAGGAGGGTTTGTAGGTGCAAGTACACAGAGTTTTGATAATAATTAAACCACAGGGCCCTAAAATATTCATGTTTATTGATAAGAAACATTGTAAATGTCTGCTAGAGTAATTAAATCTTGTGTAAATAAAATGTGTAGGCATGGTTCTTCTATAAATGAAATTATGAAACACTAACCTCGTACTAGTGTGTGTAGGCGCAAATAGCATTATGGACAATAAGGTGTGACTTGCATGGATCATGGAGTTAAACATGTGGTTAAACACTGGAAATGTTGAGTGTTTACTTAAAGGAGAGTGCATCCATATACCAGTGTGTCTAAAGGTAAAGTTACATAAAAAGTCCTCATTATTCTGTGGTCGTAGCCCATTGGCCAAATCTGGCCCATTGTGTTCTCATGCACACCTGTTGGCCAGTCAGGTTTCTATTCATTAGCCACTCCAGCTACAAGGCTCAGACTCCGTGACTTGTTGCCTTTTTTTGGAAGCCCCGCACAGCTCATATCTCAAGTTTTGACACATTCGTTTGTTTTGTTTTTCTATTGAAGTGTTATACACCAGGTCTGAGTTTGTATCTGGCACAGATGTGGTGCTGCTGTTAGCAAAGTCTGTCCGGACACAGTCGTATGAAGACATCCCAGAGCAGAGCTTCAAAGTGTTTGGTTAAAGGAGTGCATTTGTAAAAGCCTTTTTTAGTCTTATCCATCACTCAAAGGATTTCATAATACATATACCTGTTTACATACACATTCCTTTTACATGCACATTTTTTTTATTCCACACTGGTAATACACTAGGGCCCATTTGTGGGGCTCAGTATATTTGCTGTGGACATGTGGATGTCTCAGAAACAATCTCAGCATTAGGATTATTGTTATGGGCTATTTATCAGTTTCCCATAAACAGTACTTGAAGAACAGTACAAACACATTTTTTCTTAAACCTCAATACCCATCAGCATCAATATACCGCAGCATATGAAGTGAAATTTATAAATCCATATATTTAGAACAAATTAGCTCTGTGTATTAATGCTGTAGACCAAATAAAAGGATTACTTCAATAGTACCTTTCAAGATAAACATCACACAGTGCTTCCCAACAAAACATTAGATCACAAAAAAAAAGCTCAAATAAGCCTGACTACATCTTTTTTAAAACTTAAAACGAACTAATATTAAAAATATTATAATTATAATTAAATATATTCAATGAGTGTATTTTATGGATTCACAGAATCTGCTCCTGCTGGCCCTGTTCTACTCTACAGCAATAAAGATATTTATGCACTGAGTGGCAAAGATTTGATATTTAAAAATCCATCTGTTAAAAATGTATCAAAATACGCCTCGGTCATGGAAATCTTCTATCATCACACTGATAAAATAAATGAAAATATACATTTTCTCTGAGGCACTAAGTAATGTCTGGAATAAATGTTTTTATAAGTGGCTATATACAGTGATTTTTTATAGATTTCATATCATCTCTGTAACACATCGTGTTACTTCCTTGAGCTATTCAGAATATTTAAATCAGAATCAAAAATAAAAAGAGCCCAGTACCCTCCAAATCTGTAGCCGAGCTTCTAGGACTTTCTGTCTGAACTGTTCAGGGAGGGGTACATGTCATATGTCTCACAGGAAGGTGGTAAGCCATCAACTCCAGGGGCAGCTGGATTTTGTAGAAAGCTTGTCCCTTCTGGAAAGTCAGAGTTTGGAGATGCTTCAAATCCACTGGCTGAATAGTCAGATGACTGCTGCTTATCAGACCCCTCTAAAGCAGGCAGGATGATTATGGGGAACTTGATCTCTGGGTCTGAAGCATACTTCACATCCAGATGGACCTAGAAAGAGTCAGTGCTTATTAGACTCGTAATGCATACTTGATTAAATAAAGATATTAACAAGGCCTGGGAAATACTTTCAGGAAGATGAAATAGGCCTATTCACCCGGAGTCTGTTCTCTAATTTGATGATGGTGGAAGGGACGGTGATGATCTTGGTGACTGTCTGGTGACTGACTGTGGGATGGCTTCACCCTCCTCTTTCAGGATGTCTTTTGTTTCAAGTTTCCTTTTCTTATTTGCAAAGTAGCTGTTCTTTCTGTAGAGACAGTACTTGAGTTTAATGTCACGAGAGGATTTGTTCTGAACTGAAGCCATGACCTTTATGTCTTCTCCTGGAAAAACAACAACATCAGGTTAAAGTTCTGTCCTACAATATAATTACATTGATGTTATGCTGCATACAAAGCTGTGGAGCTGTGGATTTCAGTACTGCAAACTTTTAAGAGTTTAAGCTGTGTCATCATCTGTTTGATCTTTGCAGGAATGAGTTCGCAAAGGTTTTAAGATTTTCTATATTTCTGCAAAAATATAACACATTTCACATTTAACCAACATGTGCACTACATGCCTTATCTGTCATCATAGTCTATCCTCAGTCATAAAAAGATTCCCTGTGGAGTGAATGTATATTTCAGTAATGTGAGATTGCGAGCAAGTCATAATTACCTTGGAGGAAGGCTGTTTTTGGAATGCTTACATCCATGGCCACTGATCCTGATGTGAAGAGGTTCATCTTCTTATCAGTCATATTTTGCTGCAGAGTCTGAGAAGAAAATCACAATTTATGTACATGCAGTGTTAATTCAGGAGTGTAACATATAGCAGTTTGTAAGGGTACCATAAGCTCTCCATCAAGGTTTCCTTTGTGGATGAGAGTGAACTCTGCCTTTGCTTTGCTGTCTTTTCTCACTGAGTGGCTCAGATTTGCCTCCAATCTATACACAATCTTTCCATGTGAGCCCCTGAAGGAGGAGAGCAGCTCTCTGTAAGACAGGACAATACTATTAACAAATCAAAGTGGGTGAGTGGCAGGATATCATTTAAGGAAAAATTGAAAACACTCAAGAGTGCTTATCCTTATAATAATAGTTTTTTAATAAGTAATTATTGGGGGTTGACTTGCACGGTAATTAAAGTTGCAAGAAAAAAAATATGATTGCAGGCAGGGGCGATTCTAGGATCAGAGCTTTGGGGGGTGCTGAGCACCCAGAGAGCTGCTCAGCCAGGCAAGATAATCTTTACTCGTCACGCTGAGACCCTGTCTCTGTCAGTCCCTGCATCCTTAAATGTCTCCAGTTGTACAGAGTTCCCTCTGGATGTCTCTTTGGTGCATTTAAACCCCTGTTCCTTCCTGTCCTCATCATCTGTTGTCTTCATCTCCGTTATCAGTCATCATAATTTTACCATCTCTGTGCAAGTCTGCAAATTTCTTTATTAAATCATAAGATTCTTAAATTCATCAAGTCTCTCTGTGCTTGGGTCCTTGTCAAAAAAACACGACATCACTGTTTTGTAAATTTTAACACAAGTTAATTCCCACAATTGTGAAAGAAAAGCAAAAGTCTGTAACAAAACCATCAAATCTGATAAAGGTTATTTAAATGCTGCAAAAGAAGAAGGGATTGGAATAAAAAAATACATATCCTAACCTTAATTACTGGGGGAAAATTATGAATGATGATCATAGTAAGAAGTAAACTGAGGGCATTTTTTGGACAGAGATTCACTTTTAATGTGTATGTGTAATACAGATACATAAAAATACACTCCAAAAATAGAGTCCTTGAAATGTACAAAATATTGATAGAAAAATTATAAAAATGGAGGCAACAATGTATACAATGTATGAAAAGATCTTTACTGCAGATACTACTATGGCTCTGCAGATTTTTTATTTTATTTTAACCTATGTCGCCTCACCCTGAGGTTGGAAAATCTGTCTATCACTTTTTGGTGGTCAAGTCTCTCAAGCAGTTTAACAGTTTCTGTTTTGCCTGTCACTGTTCCCTGTCTGTTTTCTTACCTGGTTCTTCCTGACCTTGTACTTTCTCCTCACGTTCCCATCACTAATAAAAAAGTCCTCTCTCAGTGTACTTTCAAGCAATTTAAAGTTTTAGATTTTAAATTGGCTGTATAAATTTTAATGGGAGCAACAGGGCGGTCAAATGTCGCTGATTTTATTACACAGTAGGACGGATTGTAGCGAACATGTCGGAAAACACGTTTTCAACACTGTAGGTTACCTGGGTGTAAAGTTTTTCAGCTAAAAAGAAACATGGTCTGACTCCTACCCAACTATATAAAGAGTAACTGAAGGTTAAATGCAGCTAATATGTCCTGTTTTAAGCCAGGCACTCACACCTCAGCTCCGCTGCATCTCAGCCACCATCGCTCTGGCAGAAAGGACGCTAGAGCCAGAGCAGGGGAGAGCCGAGCTGGAACAAACCATTTGGGGAGGGTATCTATACTTTTGTTGTTAAAATGTTCCATCTCAATTAAGCACTGTATGCTTTTTATATTTTTAGTAGTGTGTCACACAAACAGCAAATATTGTCAAAAAAGTAAGAAATCTTTGGGGGTGCTTTGATTCATTTTGGGGGTTCATTGAAAGACATAAGCGTACTTACCCTGAGATTCCTGAATGACAAACTGCTTGATGGTGAAGTATTTGTCTTTGCTGTAAAAGGTTATGACGTTTTTTCCGCCTTTCCCTTCAGCTTTACAAAGAGTGACTGTATTTTGCATTCCTGTGACAACTCCAGTGTATTTTGTCCTGTAATATAATCGCCACTAGCAAAAGTATTGCTTTTGTTAATGGGATCATATCCCACTAAAAAGCTCTTAATAATATTTGGCATAACGCTATCAAACGCTGCACAGTGCTACAAAAACAGCAAGTGCCAGCTAAGTGTGAGCAGCGAGGTTTTCTATCTCATGACGAGAGTCATCTTACAAAGAACTTTGGTAATAATTAAACCACAGGGACCTAAATAAGTGCTAGCACGTGGTTCTCCCGGGCCACCTGTTGTGGGATTGTTGGAAAACTTTGAGCAATATATATGATCATGTGATTGAACTGGGGAAATATTAAATATTTACTAAAAGGAAAGTGCATCTAGGTAAGGCTATTAAAAATAAATAAATATAAAATCCTCATTAATTAGTCTATGGTCAAGCCCTATGGACAAATCTGGTCTCACGCATGTTTTAATGTTTACCCGTTTGTTTCTATTCATCAGCCACTCCAGCTACACAAATTGTCTTCTTTGGGAAAGCCACACCCAAGCCCTCTACTCTTGAGCAATGTTTGTTTGCTTGTTTGTTTATTTGTTTATTTTTTACGTGAACTGTAATCTGTCTAGTCTGAGCTGTATGTAGGACCTCACCTAACACATTCAAACTTGGCCTGGAGTTAATCTCAACTAAAAATCTGAAAAGCTGTGTGAGCGGATATGGCAAAAACGCTGTTCTACCAGGTTGACAAAATCTGTCCCGAGACATGCATATGAAGACCTTCTGAAGCAGGCCGCTATAGAAATGTTTTAGGAAAGAAATGATATGTATGATGTATGAAATATGAGCATGCTGTTTCTGTAAGTGAATGAATGATGAAATTGAAATAATGCAGTTTCCTCAATGAGGTCACTGTTACCACGTGTACATGTAAACAGCATTACTCACACAGCACGTGGTAGCACGTGATATTCCTAAATCACCTGTTGTGGGTGTGTTAAACTTTACAGTCCCAAGCATGGGTCATGTGACTAAACACAGTGGAAATACTCCAGGGAAATATGAAGTATTTAAAGGTAGTGTTACAGAGTGTAGCCAAAATGAAATCTTTATTCTTCTTATTTGAGATTTTTTAAGGTCTTGTCTTTTTACAAAAGAGATGAATAATATATTTCAACTGTGTTTTCTTCTAATGCTTTCTGGACTAAACTCGACTCATCGTAGCACATGACAATTGAGTGTACTACTTATTATACTGCATGCCATTTCATTGCACATATCATACACCTGATTTGATGCAAACATCATTGAACTTTCACATCAATATAACTATATTATTTTCAATTATTGTGGTGTGCCTTGATGATCTGGTTTGTCCTCTGACAGTTTGAAAATACTATAAGGATGTCAGCAGGTTGTGAATATTAATATTGATCCTGTATTAAACTTGTAAAGAGACTAATATTGATCCTGTATATTTGATTTCAGCAAGTAATTGCAGACTACAGGATGCTGAGAAACCAAAAAGTGAGGGAACTTTAAAACCACACCAACATACCAATATATATTTTTCATTACATGTAATATAGGAGATGTCATTTCTGTCTACCCTAATGACCACTGCAGATTGTTACACACTTTTCATCTTAATTATTTGTTATGTTAGTTGTTAGTTATGGATCATGAAGGGAAAGTGGCAAACAGAGACTGCTCATGTACAGCGCCCTGAGTTCTGTGTCTTTGGGTAAGAGGTAAACTGCTAAATTGCACCTTTTCATCCTTAAACCTGCACGCTGCTGCCCTCTATGGGAAATAAGATGGACTGCAGCATATTTACAACCAGGGCACAGTAGCACAACAGCAAGCTCAACTAGTCTGATAACAAACACAGGCATCAAATTTTAGTTGAAGTTCGTGTGTGTTATTTAATTTATGCAAATACTACATTAGATCACCTTAATGCTAGCACTAATTAAAATGGTTCTAAAAGTCTGCATATGATGGACTGTAAGGGGGTGACATCATTGAGATAATAATAAAAGAATGTTTCTGTTCTGAAAATAATGTTAATAGCAAGTGAGCATTAGCCATTTTTTATCTGGAACAAAAAGACGCAACCTACCTACTGTAGGAGCAAATCCCAACTCACCACCAGCCTCTAACGTTGGCTTGGAGAAAATGTTGACCAGAAATTTTTCTTTATGTTTCCTTAGGTTGATTCAGCATCAACCTTTGACCTCATTTTGTCTTAAAGCAGTTTTTCAAAATATATATACATATGGTGTAAAATTCTTTATTTGTTCAACTGAGAGCAGCACTCTGGCGCTGCTCATGAGCTTAATTCACCATGGCAGCTAGTCCCAGATAACGTGGGAGTTGTTGAACTCCAGACCACTTAGAGAAGTTTCCTTCCAGTGAAGTCATTTATTTGGCATAAATTGTAATTAGTATACTGGACTGAAGGAAGTTCAAACCACTGATCTCCCATTAGCGAATAATCTATTTGAGCTACAATCATTCCAGCTACATATCTCCAGGAACACATACACAAAAACATAAACAGACACTCAAAGCCTGAAAATAATGCGGGTCATGCTGTTTCAACTCATAGTTCTTTTGTTTACTATTTACAGTGCAGTCTATTGGTATCACAATCTTTACATTATCTGAGACAATCTCTGAAAGATGCTCTGAAAGAGTGTACTGAGATTAGGTATTTTCTATTTTAACATGAGTTTAAACAGAAAACAAGGAAAGCTTTGATCATTTTTTTAAAGTGAAATTTAAATATGGTGAATTTGATCTCTGGCCCTGAGGCATACTTCACATACAGATAGACCTGTGGTGGAAAAAAGATTAAATGTAAGTCTTACTTTTCTCGAAATCAGAGAAAACAGGAAACTAAAACCATAATTTGCATGGGCTCAGTAAAATTGGACAATAGAAGATTCTCTGTCTTTGCTTCTTTTTCCTCTCAGGTTTGGAGTGAGCTGGCTCCTCAGCTTTTTCCTGAGATCAGCCTTGCCATCAGCTCGTTTAATCTGCAGTATTTAAAGAACCTGCACTCTCTGCCAGATCATTGCCTGCTCAGTGGTGGTGCTGCAACACAAGGCTACCAATTTATTCTCTCTCCTCTTGCCGACTAGTCGTTTGGTGTTATAGTCGCTGGAAAAAACTCAAGCTGACTCCTACAAATCCTACTCATCTGAATCCCTGAGCTAGTTTACTTATGCTAAAAGAGAAACACTTCCCTGTCACCCACCTGCCTCTCTAGCCTTCTCTCCCCTCAATTTGCTGTAGTAATCAATCCAAGACTACATGACTTCATGCAATCAAAGTAACCCTCACCCATCTCTAGCTTGATCTCTCCTCTTCAGCAGAAATCACTGCGTCACCCCTTTAAAGAGTGCACTCACCTGTTAAACTGTTAGTGAGTCCTGCATTGAAGTCCATATTTACTGACATTATGACTGTTTTGGCACTAAAAAGTACTAAAATCAATCCAACACAAAAATAGCTGAATGGCCTGAAGCAAGTATTTAATGTAAAGAAAGCCTCCTACATAAAATTTTCATGTGTGTTATTAACAGATTTTCTAAAAGGCACATGTCCCACAGTAAGCAGGTAATGAGTGAATCGTTTACTAAGCTGAGATTTTTGGCTGTAATCTTTGTTGCTGCAGGATACTTCTGTTGTGTTCACTCGCATATGTGGGATCAGATTCAGGCTCAAACATGTACAAAGGGATTTGTAAAGTTACCTGTTGTGATGCCACAGCTCTGCAATAGAAAAGCCTCACTTCTGGAGCAAGCGATAAGCAGTTTAAGTGTTTTCTTTAATAATTTATACAATATAATAAGTATATTATCAAGTTAGGTTTGCTGTTAGCAAAATTTAAGTTACTTGTGTTCCTAGCGGGTTTGCCAGTGATAATTTTCAAATGCACTAGCTAACTTCTCGGCTAATGCTAATTGAAAGCTCAGACAACATCACTGGCCATTTGCAATGTTGATGATGATGCAGGAAGAACACCAACACGGAGATAACAGATTGTGCGTGGACAACATGCAACATCCATGGTCACTGATCCTGATGTGAAGCGCTTCATCTTCATATCTTCCTCAGTCGTCTTTCTCGATCCCAGTGCGTCTCTACACCTCTCTGCATTAATCATTACTTATTATTATTCGCTGACTCTTTTCCACAGCATGTCTTTTGTGCAGTCTTCCTCCAATCACCTCAATCAGTCGCAGCCCCAGTGGCTGTCCCTCCCTGAGCCTGGTTCTGCTAGAGGGTTCTTCCTGTTTTTCCTCCCCACTGTCACCAAAGCGCTTGCTCAGGGGGTCATACAATTGTTGGGGTTTTCTGTGTTTTCCTTGTATCTTTTTATCTCTTTTGATTATCTTAAATGTACAGCACCTTGCTCAACAGTTTTTGTTTTAAATGCACTAAATAAATAAATTTGATCTTTTATTATTGTACAATATAAAGCACCTTGAGGCACCTTGAGGCAACTGTTATTGTGATTTGGCACTGTATAAATAAAACTGAACTGAATTGAAATCTTATCTTGGCTGTGGAGTCTTACAGGAAAATCACAAACTGGTTACATGCAGTATTAATATTGCATGTACAATGCACCCCCACTGAGCAAACTCAGTGGGGGTGCATTGTCTGGCAGTTTGTAAGGGTACCATGGATGAGAGTGAACTGCCTTTGCTTTGCTGTCTTTTCTCATCAAGCAGCTCAGATTTGCCTCCACTTCATACAAAGCCTTTCCCCTTGAAGGAGGACGTCAGCTCTTTGTGAGATGTGACCACAAACTGTACAAATCAAACTGGGTGAGTGACAGGACATCTTTCAGAAAAGACAGAACACACTTGAAAGTGTTAATCCTTAAAGTCTGTGGTAATGATAGTTTTTCCCGATACATTTCAGAGACAACTCACTGTGAAGGGACTTGAAAGGTGAATGGGCAGACATGGCAGCCTGACTGGGAACTAAAGCAGTCATTTAAAAAGCGTTTCATTTCTCATTAAAGAAAGGCTTATAAACAGACTCTTGGATTGGTCTTGTCACTGTGGTTTGCTAATTTTACTGAAGGACGGTTTCCACCATGAGGAGGACAAACTAGGAAACAAATTTAGTAAGTCTTCCTTGTATTATTTGTGCTACTAGTTTGAATAGGACAGGATTACATTTACGTCTTGGGAAAAAAAGATCATCTTACAACAGTCAGGGTCTGATTTTGTAAACTGTAAGAATATGTTTAGCGTGTAGACTAGTTTTGTCAAAATACCAGAAAGGCAAAAGAAAAAGAAAAATGATTTTGTAATACAAATTTTAAAAAATGAAAGACAAAGAAAGACCAAAAAGGATCTATAAAACCTATAAAAGCATTACGTTATTTTCATTTCACCTACTTTATTATTATTATGCCATCACACTGCCTTGCAACCATTTAGCAAAAGACTAAACTGTTATAGTGGAGCAGGACTTTGGCTTATTTTTACAGTTTGCCTCAATATACTTTGATAAGTTTGATAGCATATGAAGGTGGACACACCACAATGCATAGAAAACGCAAGGGTTCAAAAAAGTAAGTACAGTCACTTTTGAAAATGAAAAAAACAATGTACTACCCCTATTTTTTTTTATTCCTCAATATGAATAAGTACATCACTTTTCTAGCTGCACAAAGCACAGACCCAATAATATTGGCCCTATACTATGGTCCTGTGCTAGTTAATGAACAATGCAAGAAAAACCAAAATAAAATCAATCAATCAAAAAAAACAAAAAAACTTACTTATCCTGACCTTCCTCAGTGATAAAGTTTGTCTTGAGTGTATTTTGCAGTCTTGTGACAGCACATTTGTAATTTATCCTGTCAGAAAATCACTATTGTTGAAAGAATTGCTTTTATTTCTGGGGCTTATATCCCGCTGAGGAGGTCTTAATATTATTTGGCATAACATCCTACTCAGTACTACCGGTACAATAAAGTGATACGTGAGACGGAGAGGATGGAGGTTTTATGAGCAGGTGATGAGGAAGGAATTTGCTGATAGATACTTGGGTTTAATTAATAATTAAACAATATGACCCCAATAAATCATGCTTCCCTAAGAATGTACTGATTTATGCATAGTTTTGTTGTTGCTGTTGTTGTTAATTTGACTAGCACTGATATGCAAATTCACTAAGAGCTAAATACTACATTTAAAAGCAGTGTGGCCTGTCAGCTTTTTACCTAAAACCTAAGAAAGGCAAAATAAAAGCTCCATGATGCTGACAATAGTAGTTGTGAACCACGCAGGCTTGTTCTTTTTGAACTTAAACATTTCGTTGCATGTGCCTCTTTTTCCGGAGACAAACTTGTTTTTGTTTTGAATTCCCACGATTTAAATTGAGTGGCTTCATTATTGCTTTTTGTTTACTGATGTTGTTCTAGTCATAATAAATGAAAATGTTGCACAAAGAATGAGTGAAATCAGACAGAATAAAATAAAAAGAAGTGAAACCTTTTCTGCTGAGTTCACTTTGTTTAAATATTATGTTGATTTACAGGTACAATAAACTTTCTAAGCATATATTTGAAATACAGTTGCTCGTTCGAATCAAATCCATCCAGACTTTATCCCGACTCTTAAGCCACTTTTGGTAGTTTTCCCATCCATCTTTGTTTAACAAGCTCCTTATTCTAACTTTGCACTGGAGTTCCTTTGCTTAATTCAAAGTTAAAAATAATCTTTATAAGCAGTAAAATCTATTATTTCTACTGTGTAGACAACCCTCCCTTTAAGCAGGCTATCTTCTGATTGGATGTCTCCTGGGATGACCACATTATGAGTATCCCTTCTTGCCAGCATCACAAAGACCCAAGAGGCAAAATGTTACAGTGATTACTTGTAGATACACTGACCTAATCATTGGCCCAAATATTACCATCAAGATACACCACATCATCTTTAAGAGTAAGAAATACATCACACACACACACACACACGTGTTCTACTAATTGTTTTTATTTTTATAAACAGTTGAAATGCAAATGATGACAATATAACATGCAGCGTTTGTGAATATGTACATATAAATTTATAAATTTGATAATTTGTCCAAAACTGGACTATGACACTGTTACACAAGTCTCCTTTTTCTTCAGTCACTATGATGAAAAACTTCGCCACAGACTATTCACATCATGTAGATGGAAAGAAAGATTTCCAATTCTAAGACTTTCCAGTTTTAACATCCTTTACCTGGCTATTCTCCTCCAGTCTTGCAGTCTATACTGGCTCTCTCCATGAAAATTTAGTGTTAGAAACTCCATAGTATGATTTATTAAACTTCTGACAGCCACCACATATTTTCTCAGAGATGGAAAGGTCGAGGATTTTATTAAACTTACACCAACACTTATTGACCTTCACCCGAATGCAGTGATATACGCTGTGACTCGTGACGTCGCGTCTAGCCAATGCGCACCATGGCAGCTTTGCAGTACAGCACACCTTATACAAATACATTCACAATAACGTGAAAATTGGTAACAGACGGCTGTAGGGATGATTTTTTTTAAAAGTGGCATATATGAGATTATAAAGCATAAACCTGATGTACATCAAACACAACACTCAAAACACATAACACATGTAATAAACTGTACAACAAGCATAAACACACATACAGACACATAAAAGCATACAAATATACACAGTTTTCTGACACAGGTGTGGGAATATATTTGAAGTTCTGTAAGAGCGAGTGCTGAAACCACCCGCACCAGATTTGGATCTTATTCTGAGTGTTGTTACAAGACCTCTGCCTGATGACCTTAAAGGCCTTAGTGGGATTTAATAAATGAGTAAGTCATCGCCGTACTAGGAACACAAGCATAAAGGTGCTCTATTGACTATTGAAAGGATTTTGAGTGTATTACTTCAATCTACTATCAACATGAAAATGTAAAGTTAAGGTAACACATAATTAGTATAGCCAGTCATATTTGGCAAAATATTTTAATTATTTATGCCTACTCAAATGGTGATAGGCTGTATCATCTTCATTAACCAATTCATCAAACAATTTTTCTGATTTTTCTATCGGTGATCAGACAGCAGTAGCTTGTGAATGCTTTGTGCTTCAATGATACACCAGATATCCCAGTTTACAGGGATATCTGGTGTATCGTTTACAATACACCAGATATCAGGAAGCTTTGAAGCAGACTAAAAGAAACTGTAAACTGTTTACAACTTGTCTCTAGCACAAACAGTATCTAAGTCATTTAAAGTAAAAAGGTAAACAGGAAAAAAAAATGTTAAGATAAAATGAAAGATGCATCGAGGTCATCAGAGGAAATTAACATGTACAACTGCATGTCATCAACATATGAATGGCATATGAACAGTAACACGTGTAGGAAGAGCAGTGGTGATATGCTCCATGTGGATCCTCAAAAACACCCTGTGTTGCTGCACAAAGGAAAAATGAAAAGCTTGTGAAAATATCATGCTCGCTGTAAGTCAATGCTGAGGTAAAAGTAGATTTTTCTCATGGTATATGTGCTATATGTTATGAAATAAAATACATTCACTAATTTCTTTAAAAAAATATGTTCAAAAAATATTGTCTATAAAGTTAAGATTAAAATTTGGTTTGCAATTAATTCCAGAGTTTATTTACAGTTAGACTGAGAAAAAACAACTAACAGGTTTGTAGGGATGGAATCAAACCATTATGTTGCTATTCGAACTATTTAACTCGCTTCCTCTTGTGTCTTGTTGTGAGCTTTGCTTTGTGTTTAAATGTCTTAATTATCTCCTCATTGCCATCCTCAATTCCTAACCAAGCCCCTGTATGTATATACAGTCTCATCATTGTTGAGTCATCTGTGTTCTCCTTTGATTTCTGTTTTTTGAATATCTTCATGGTCTTACTAGATTTATGTTTTTATTAATTTTTGGGCTTTGTTATTTTGTTTATTGAACTTTGTACCAATTCAAATAAATGGCTCACCTTTTTCTATGAAGCTCTACCATCTGTGTCTGAAACTATGGGTCCTTATCGCTCTCTAATCGACACACAGCATACTGTGACAACACTGAAGAGTAAATGTTTAAATGCCTCAATGAATTCTGTCAGATTAACCCCTGAGTACTGTGAACACAGATTTTTTTTTCATGACAATGCATAATTCTTCTTCCCCAAGTTATTGTTATTGCCTTATTCGTTAAGACTGCGGTGCACAGATGATGTTTTGCATTTTGACCAAAAGGGAGACATTTTAATACAATATTAAATCGACATTAAGCTGTGAACATTTAAAACTCACAAGTGGAAAAAAGGCCACCCCCAATGCAACATCATACCATTCTGCATCATGTATTATTATCTTGTAATAGTAGAAACAAATTTTACTTACAATCACACTGGGGGATAAGTTTGCACGGGGGTATCACACAGGATGATTGGAAACAGCACAACGACCTCATCCAATGCTCCTACGTGGAGTTTAACCTGCAGGAAACAAAAAACAGAAGCTCATTAGATTTTAATGAATAAAAAAAGAAATGGATCCAAACAGGCTTTTGCTGTCTGAACAGCTGAGGTAAACTGGATTATCAATACATCCATGACTTCTCAACCCATCACAGGTACTAACCTCAATAATGTAATCAACAACCAGAATGCTGCACTCTGAGATGGTTAAAGATGCAGACGAGGGAATAGCGAGCATGATCTCAGTGCGTACATAAGAAACCTGAGCACCAACAGGTTCTCCTGACACACACGCCAAAGTTTTGATAGCCATCTTCCTGTTGCGCTTACTGTGGGTGTAGAAAGTCTGTTTCTGTTGCAGCTTCACCTTCGGAGTAGCTGTTTTAGATGAAGGGTTACTAAATTCACAAAATATTTTCACTGTTTCGCCTAGTGGAAGAAAAGACAAAGTGGCAAGTTATTTCAATCAAATTCTTCAAACTTAGCTATTATTATTGATTATACAGATAAAACGATTATCTGATGGATGGAAACCATACCAGGGGTGAAAGCTTTCGTCGCTACACTAACTGTCAGAGTGACGGGACTGGAGTTACACCACAAGCTACACGGTGTCACGCTGTTTGAACCTGAGAGTGGCGCCTGCAGAAAAACAACACACTGATAGTGCCACAGATAAAAAAAAAAAAAAAAAAAGTGTAATATACCAATACTACACTGTTTTGGTTTTGGGATTACGAGAAATCAACACCTATTTATTACTCTTATGCAGAAAAAGTTGCACAAAATGAGCATCAGCGGACCAAATCAATCAAACAATGGCTTTAGAATAATATGAAGAAATGGAGCAATCCCATCATTCTCTGTTTCACTGCATATTTGCAGTAGCAGCTCAGGTTCCTTTGGCATTGCATGGTGGAACCGTATAAAACTCCAAACATATCCAACATTTGCTATAGTTACAGTAACAAAAAAAACCCCAAAAATCTTAAATTCATCACTTTTGGTCCCATAGTTACTCAGAGCCTCGGTGGGATTCATTTATTAGAAGTGAGAGCTTGTGTACAGTCTGGTTTGTGTCCATTTATTCGAAAAATACGTCTGAGAACATGAACAACTGAAGCACAATACAAGGTTCAATATAATAGTGGTCATTCAGTCTGTGTTGGTTACGACTGGAACATAATCAGATTTTAAAGATGTAAATTGTCTCTAAATGCAGTTAGACAACTCTGAATCATTCTTGTACAATAATTGCTCCCATAGGGTTGAATGAAAGTACAACAAAGCAAACCTGGGGTTGCAGAGCTTTTTCAAAGTCAACATATTGAGTTGTGAATGCAGGAAAAACATAGGTGTGGCAAGTAATTTCAAATTTTGGTTCACTTAAAAGGATTCCTGGGACAATTAGTCGAACAAGGTGTACTTAGGGAGGCCTGTGAGAAATATCAGTTTGATTACAGAGAAACTGCAGACACTGCAACAAAAACAAGGACTCCTCAGCTGATTCATCTGAAAATGCACCACTTACATTCAACCCTGGCTGGTTGGTATCAATGTGGTTTACAAACTTAAGCTCTGTCACAAAGTCCTTGGACATACGCCACGGTCTATTAATGCCCACTGTCAAGGTATATGCTATTTTTCCGTGAACCCCATGAAAGGACGATGGGAAGTTTCTGGGATGCAAAATAATAGAAAAGATAGAAAAAAAAGTGATTCAGGCGCATACAAATTCAACAGTTTTACAATAAACAATAAAAGTAAGCATTATGTTAATGAATCAAAAGGTTGAACTACAACACAAGTTGTAGGTTTTGGATTTTAAAAACCAAGGGCCCATTCTTATCTTATATCTACCAAAATCCCTTCATTTTTAACAGTGGCTCTTTACTTAAGTCAAATCTACAGTTCCTGATTTCTTAGCTTTTTGCATAATTGTCACACTTGCATTTTTCAAATCGGCAATCAAATTTAATAGCAGACAAATATAACTCAAGTAAATACAAAATGCACTTTTAATGAAGATCTAAGGGGGGGACACACCAGCCCTCGAGGACTGGACTTCGTTTTTAAATCTTTTAGCCTGCTTGACTTTGTCAGACACGTTCTGTTTTAGTGATATCTTCATTCAACACGTCTGGGAGTAATCAGGTCTGGGTGCTTTTTGTGAACTTAAACTCAGCTTTCCAAAATAACATGGCTATTCACCGTTCATTCATGATTTAACAAATAGAAATGCATTTAGCATTTTTTTTAAAGGTTATCATTGTCTATTAAAATTTGTTTGATGAAAAAACAAACTAACTAAGAAATCAGGAAGGGGGTAAAGACTTTTGTCAGCATGCCTCCCTGAGTAAAACGCTTCACACGCTAGTGGGTGTTTCACAGTTAAATGGTCATACACACCCTAGTGGGAGCTGACATGTGAACGGATACACATGCGTCCCGAGTTGAAGTTTTGTCCCACGAGTAGCTATAAGAAAAGGACAAAGACAGTGACTGTTTGTTTGCCATGTATCACTGCGTCCAAACAGCACCAGTAACAGCATACCCCTGTCTTCTTGCAAAATAACTCCTTTTAAGTCGAAGAAGTCCAGCCTTGCAGAGTAACGTTTCCTCGTTTCCTGTTTCCCTCCACCTCCTCCGGCGGTCCAGTGCACATTCACGTTTCCCTTCAGCCTCGTTGTTATTGAAGTGATCTTTGTTTCTTTTGTCAGATCAAAAGAGATGTGACCTATGATTTGGTCGCCACTGGAAAAACTATTTCGTCCATCGTGCCTGATAAAATTGATTTTGAAATTTCGGATTGTCTGCTCGAACATCGCAGAGAAACAAAACTAAAGACAAGTCTTACAGGAAAGAAAAAGTTTAATACGTCTGATAAATGCAATCAGACAGAAAGTGAGAACAGCCGAATCGAATAACTTCTAATCAACAAAAATAAAACTGCGTAGGCGACACGTTACTCCGGGGGGATCGCCCTGACATTGGGCGGGGTCACGGGTCAAGTATTCCGTGACCTCCGTGGATCCGTCGAAATGAAAAAAAAAAGCATTTTAAAGTTGTCGCTTTTCGTTCTCCATTTAGCTCCCGTTACTTTTACATTTGAGATATTCACAACCACCTTTGTTGTTGTTGTTGTTGTTTTTACATGAAAGTAACTAATCTACTTTTAGTAAATATGAGTTGAGCCTGTTTTGATAAATATTCATATTTATGAAGCTGTAACATCCCTGACGTGTTGCTGTAATGTATTAACTTATGTGTGATTAACTTTTTTCTTATGGAAATATCACTGATTGTAATTTACGACTATTTAATTTATTATTATTCAATTACTTAATTTATTTTATTTGATGGATCTTTCCTTACATTACATAGTTTATTTCTTATGTAGATTATTTTTTAAAAATTAAATTAGATTGGTTTCCATTGATAGCATTCTTCTGACAAACTGGAGACAGTTATAATACACAGTACAACCAATTTATTAGAGCACCACCCAATGCTTATGCCCCACAGCTGACATAAATTAACAGTACTGGTAATATCCAAAATAACTACATCAGTATTCTCCAGCTGTTTAATCAAAATTATATATTTTTAATCTATTTTTATTTTTTTATTATTATTATTGTGTTACAATTATTGTTTTGTTTTGTTGTTTAAGTTAACATTTTTACAAAAGCTGAAAAAAATAGTAAGTAAATAACAATATAAAGTTTTTGTAAAATATTTATGTTTTCCTGTGTTTCTGACAGAAGGCTTTGTGAATTTTCTGAGCACTGTATATAATATAAAATCATCTGTCTACACAGGTATTATTGGGTTACACAACCAAATCCCTTTTTTTCCCTTTTGCTTTTCTTCCTCTTCCATGCTTCAAAATAACGTTTTGGCCTCGAGGTACTGCTTTTCTCATCTGTCTAATTAACTGTGTTTTTCTAATCTAAATGTGATCTCTTATTATAAGAGGAGACAGACTGTATCCACAATGAAACATTTAGAAAAAACTATCATCATCAAGGTTGTTAAGAGACTTACACTTTCATATTTCAAAGCAAGTATATTTCTTAATGATGAACATTAATCAAAATTTGAAGTGCAAGTTTGACACTGAAGAATGTTTTATATATATATTTTTCACTTATGAATAATTAACTTCAAATTGTTTGGAAATGTTTTTACAACACTTCCCAAATTGATGTGCAGTAACAATGTAATGTCTTTCCTGCTTGGCATTGTGTTAACACAGACCCACAAACTGCTAAAACCCCTGCTTTAGATGCGCTCACACTTGCTGATGATCAGTTGGCATTTGATTAGCACCACCTGTCTGCTACTTACCCTTTTAATTCCTATGAAAGCAGTAAGGGTGTACTTAGCTTTTTGCACACTGCTTCTGAATTTTGGCTCAGTTTCTGTTAAATAAATAATAACATGGTGTGATATGTCATGTTTTGTACTTCGCTTTTTTAATGTCTTGCATCGAGAACTGAAAGAGAGCAGGCTTTCCTTGACATGACTGTAGTTGAACTAGCCTGACCTTTTAACAATGTGTAATTGTTACACCACTAGATGGCACTCCATACTTTATTGAGGCACTCTATCATATATTGTAAAGCCATGCATTATTATACAAAAACATACTGACAACATCACTCGCCATTGCAAAACCCAAATGTCATGTTTCCATTATGTGGAAATCAATTATTTCAGAACTACTCACTGAATAAGCTGCAGTGGCATTTTACTGTGTTATGCTTTAATAAGAAGTGTTTTAACTCCCCTTTGATGGGTTTATAGTACACAATACAGCCATAAAATGAAGATAATGACCCATTAAAACTGACAGCTCACGACATTTAAAAACTCCTGGCACAAGTTAACCTGGACACATATCTTTTCAGACCTGCTCGCTTGCCACTTTTGAGAAGGGAATAGACCAGTCAGCAGCCTCTTTAATTTCAATGGAGAGTATAGTGAGCCACAACATGCAGTGCAAAGGACTTACGGGAGTTTGTGATTTCGGCAGCCAAATATCACTATGTGTAAGAGACTTGCTGCTTTGTAGTGCATATATACAGGATGTTAAAACATATACAAGTGACTGACAGCGATCACAGACTACCCCACACAGATAACCGTTCACATTATCTGTTCAACGCTGCCAGTAGAACACATTTTACCATCGAGTTTAGAGAAGTTACTAAGAACATCTTTCATTAAACCGACCTTCCAGTCTGGTGCCAATATTATAAAGGCCTGAACATTTATTTTATGGTTTATGTTATATGTTTTAGGTGTGCGCGCGCGTGTGTGTGTGTGTGTGTGTGTGTGTGTGTGTGTGTGTGTGTGTGTGTGTGTGTGTGTGTGTGTGTGTGTGTGTGTGTGTGTGTGCGGGCCTTTATAAATGTAAATGTTTGACAAGACTGTTTGCAATATTTAGATCATAACATCAAGACAGCGCTTCAGCTGCATTTTAAAACAGGACGAGCTGAAAAGCAGAGGTCGGTTTAATCAACAAACTTTAATGATGTCTGTTATTCAACCACTCAAAGACTCCAGGCTTATAAACAATGGAAAGAATTTATTGTTGCAATAGCGCGGGAGACGCCACTTGTGGAAAGCTCAAGATCCCAGCTGTTGCAGAAGAACTTTGGTTTTGTTAACAATTACAATCCCTTTAACACTAGCACCAAGTCTAGCTAGTGGATAAGATAACATATAAAGCACAGGAACCATTTCTCCTCTGCTTTTGTTTACCTTTGTTGGACAAAATAAAAGATAAAATCTCACGGAGCCATTTTAAACTGTAAATTAGTTCATTAACTTTAGCTAGTAGTTATTTTACTGTTTACAGTTAATTATTATTTCAAGGTTGCAACTTGTTTACAACATTAGATTTGGTCTTTTTTCTATTTTTCACTCATTTTCAGTCCCGTCCTTGTACCTGATCATTTCTGGAAAGATGGTTTTTGTCTATTAAGATACTTAAACACTAAACAGTGAACCATTCAGACCTAACTTGACAAACTGAACCACACAAAACAGATAAATTAGCAAGACACTGGTTTTAAATCGTGTCGTTACGCAGGTACATTGCTGACAGACAAACTGAAATGTTTGGGAGAATATAGTCACTTTACCTGTTTTATCTTCAAAGCAGATTTTTGAGTCAAAAAGACCTGAATGACAGAGTGAATGATCTGAAGTCCTGCAACGAGTCTTCTCAGAGTTGATGCAGTGTAGTAAAAGTTACCTGGTTGTTGTGAATCTGGAAATTTAAAGTGAATGAGTGTTTGGCACATTTTGCTATTACGCTAGAGAGTTGTAGCAACATGATCTGCTGATTCAGATCTTCACATGCGCGTGTGTGTGTGTGTGTACTGCTTGAGTGCACTAGCACACACGACCATTCATAATAGGCTTAGCAGTTTCTGATAAGGGCACCTATCAGGTTTAGTTGAGCTCATGGTGACTTGACTTTTCCTGCCAACTCAGTAAATCAACCACACGTAGTATGATGGCTGCGCACACATCTGCCTATCCATATCTTTATCTCTGAGATATCACATCGAAGTGTTAGTTAAACCACACAGCAGCTGGTATTCTGATCTCGTCAGCTGGTTCGTGCAACATGTTTCCATCATTATCAAAGTTTCTGTATTGCAGACTGTTTTCTTTTGTTTTACATGAGCTCGAATTGTGGATTTGCTTGTGATTCTTCTTTTTTCTTGTTACATTTCACCACTTTAATGTCCTCACAATCTTGATTTCTGAAATGATTTCTGTTTTGGCTACATGTAACCCCGTTGTTTGTTGTTCAAGAGGAGAGCAGACATTTCAGTAATTCAGACCTAAATCCAAAGTGAAGTAAAAGAACCCAGAGGATAAGCCGCGTTATTGATCTGTAGTTTCTACACACCGCCTCTCTCCTCTAGTTAATCCACAGGGTCAGCTCTAATGACATTGAGGAGCTCCTCTGGCAGTCAGCACTGCTGCCATTTGCAATTTAGATAGAGGGAAAGGAGACGAGGAGGAGGAGGTGTATGAGGGTGAAAATGAGGAGAGAACCTGAAAGACGGGGGAGAAAAGGAAAAGATGAGGCAGAGAACTGCGGTAAGCTGAAAGAGAAAGACAGGAGGGATGCATGCACTGCAGGAAAAGATTTTGGGAAGGCAAAGACAGAAAATACATCAGGTGGATTTGAATGACAGGAAGTCAGAATGTGGAAAGAGTTGGGGCAGCTTAGTTGTGCACATCATGTCTTACAAATGTATGACAAATGACACCAAATCCAAATACATACTATGAAAATAAACAGTTCAAAATTGGGGGAAATATGCTTATCCGCAGTTTTCCTGATGGTTATGTGGAAATTTTGTCTCCAGCTTAGTTAGATCAGGATAAAGACAAAAAATTAATAGGAACTGAAAACACAGCTTTCAGTACCAAACTGTAAAAATATGAATTGTTCATTTGAAAAGCAGGAGCTCTGTGCACACATAAGAATCTCCTCATCTAACGTCAGCATGTTTCTAAAATCTCATAACTATTCCTTAAACCAGGATGTGGAGGAACCTTAGTGTCTGATGGAAACATTTAACATAGAGCTTCAAAAGAGAACTTTTACATTTCTAATAAGGCTCATGCTGAGAGGAAAGGATTAACTATGTCAGACGTTTTTCTTCAGTTATGTCTTTTCTTTTCTATTTTGCACTGGCTGATAGAATTCCTGCGGCAAAACAGGAAAGCGCAAAGGGAACAGTTGGCAAACCTAATCTTGTGCAGATCCTCTGATAGCTTTCTTCTCCACAAACAATGCTGGTCCAGACTAGAAAGGCTCAAGAAGGGTGCTGAAAGACCCAACAACCAGGCAGAGCCAAGCTCTCTATCAGCCTCTGACAGCTCAACACTCAGACACGTTCATTTAGTGGCAGGAAGATATAGCTAAATCACCTCAGAACAATCGTGCCACTTAATGCTTCATATCCTCTGTTGTTGTTGTTTTTTTCTTTTTGTGTGCTTTTATCATTTCATTTCCGTGCTTCATTTAAAATGTTTTTTCTAAAGCACGGGCTACTATTTTTCCTCTTAAACAAACTAATTATTCTCTTTCTGTTGTTTGTTTGTGAGAGACCTTTTTAAATATCTAAATTCATATCTGTCTTTACATTAACTAATTCAGTCCTCGTTCCTGTAATGATGTTTCTGCACTATTTGCACAATGAGAGACGACCTGTTTCTTGCTCTCTGGGAAGTTTACCACAAGATGAAGTAACTGTACGAAAAAATACTATTTTAAAAGAACATCACAGATTGCGGTCTGTGTTTCTTTGTGGTCGGACTTTAAAAGCTATTGCCACCATGATGTCATTACCACAGAGCCAGTGCTACAGCTAGTGAGTCAGAAACTGCAGGGTTCTGTAATGTAGACTACAAATCAGTCAGTCAGAGTGTGTCTGTCTCACTGCCTGTGGTTAACACACAAACAACCCACACACAATTGTCAGCCCACATGCTATATTCATGTCTAAAGTTAATGTCTAAAGTACTGCTCCATCTCAGAGTATAAGAGTTACCTCAGTAAAACAAAAGAGGTGCTTTGTTCCATCGTCAGGCTAAATCCTCCCTCAGCAATTACCGTTCACCTTCCTAAGACCTCGGCGAGGAACAGAGCAACACTCTTTCTTTTAAAGCAGGCAGTGGAGCATGAAGACAGTGGCGCTCTACAGTCAAAGCCAGATCGCCGTTCTTCTTCATCATCTGCCTGTGTCTGGAGCTTTAAATAAAATCTTCTGATTCTGTTAGTTTCCACAGCAGGACCGTTTGTCATTGTTTCACACATAAGAAAAAGGCGTTTCTAGTGAGAGAATGGCAGGGGATCACTAAAGTCACTGGTACTACTACTGTGGGAAGCAATATCTTGTATGTTTTCATGGCAATCCCTATATTTTTAAACTATGTACACACAAAAGATACACACAAGCCTACTTCTAAAATTCTGCACACGTCTGCTTGTTTAAATCAAATATTTGCCTTGAAAAGTATGGAAAATCTTTTGCCAACAGTGGTAATGCTTAAAAATCCACTCGGTCTCCCCTCAAAACTCTTATTTTATAAATCAGGGAAGAAAGAGATGTCATCACTCGAATCACTTTTGCCTTGACTCTTCATTAAGCTTTTCCCATTTCCCATTTAAGTGTAATGCAGCTTTGATCACATTATCAGGCACTAAAATGCCATAAAAGACAAGTTGGAATGAAAAAATGACCCTTTCCAGCACACTGTAGTGCTCTCACTGCTGCTGCAGTTGTTTACATCGGGGCCGGTGGGAGGCTTCCAGACGCAAAGGTTCTGACAGTCTATCAGTGGAAGAGGGTTGTTAATATGGCCACACAACCTCTGTCCTGACCTTGATGCAGGACCATCCATCATCTAAGCTTAGAGGAGACATAAGGTTGAGAGGTGTAACCACCAAGGTTAGAGTTTTCAATCCTATCACGCATTCTTAACAGTAGTATAAAACCTCTGTTCTGATTTCATATTAAAGCCCCTACGTGTGGGATTTGCAAGGGGTTGTTCAGAAAAATACTGTGGCAGTGATAAATACAGACGGATAAGTAGTGCTGATAATAAAAGTTAATATTTTACTGTTAATTGGTATTATGGGATTGAGTTCAAAGTTGCCTGAACTCTTAGATGTGAGGGCCTAGATGAGACAGACAGCTATCTTACATTTACTTTCGGCCACTCTGTTCATATCTATTTAGGTATTTAGCAGGCTAGTCTTAAAGTTGTACTAGCAACTGGTTGCCTATTTAAAAATCCCTTAGCAGTGGAGCTACATTAGCATTCATTTCACATTGTTTTAAAAGCACAATACTTTCTCCTTTTTTTTGGTCCCTATCAACACTCGAGGAAATATCTGCAGCTGACTTTGTCTGTCTCCTGGTGCTGCTCTGTAGTGTACAGAAGACTTTTAGAAGTTGTTTAATGAGAGCGTTTGCCTGCTGTGGCTGGAAACAACACTCATGAGAGAAAAGAGAGTGAACCAGAGTCAGAAAACCAAAGAGCTTAAAGATGTGGAAAATCTCCACAGAGCTGAGGAGAAGTGCAGAGTTAGTTCCAATATCCCATTTCAGAAATTTGCCAAGTTTGGGATTAAAAAAAGAATAGCTTGTCTTATTTTAGCCCTAAAACAACAATTTTTTTGTATTATTATTATTGTTATTCTTCTCATTATAAAGGTTATCATTATTATTAGTAGTAACAGGACTTATAGTGATAATTATTCACATGGATTATAAGTAAGAAGTGTTGAAACCTACACTACCCTCTTCCTTTTATCTTTTTGCATGTTTGTCACACAAGTTTCAGATCATCAAACAAATTTTATAATAGACAAGGACAACTTGTGTAAATACAAAATAGAGCTTTAAATGACAATGAAGGGAAAAACGTTATCCAAACATACCTGGCCCTAAAAACTAACTGGTTGTGTCACCCTATTGAGAGAAGAGACTTTAACATCTCTGGAGAAAGTTTGCCCCACATTTCTTTAATTCAGTCATATTGGAGGGCTTTTGAGCATGAATGCCCTGCCTAAGGTCATACCAAAGCATTGATTAGGTGACAGCTAAACCTTCATTTTGTTTTTGGTTTTTTTGAGACATTCAGAGGTGGACTGTCCTGCTGCATGGGCCAGATGTTCCTTGAGGTTTAGGCAACGAACTGATGGTCGGACACTCTCAGTCGGGATTTTCTGGTAGAGAGCAGAATTCATGGTTCCATCAATTACAGCAAGACTTCCTGAAGCAGCAAAGCAGCCCCAGACCATCACACTACCACCATCATTTTGCTGGTATAATATTCTTTTTATGAAATGCTGAGTTCATTTTCCACCAGATGAGTCAAACCTTCCAAAAAGTTCAACTTTTGTTGCATCAATTTCAAGAATATTTTCCAACAAGTCCTGGGGATCATCAAGATTTTTTTCACAAATGTGAGACTAGGCTCTGGGTCCTTTTAGGTCCTGGTTTTCTTCTTTGAACTCTCCCATTGATGCCATTTTTGGAGTCATTTTGGTCAGCTGGTCACTCCTGGGCAGGTTCCAAATTTTCTCCTTTTGCAGATAATGGCTCACACCGTGGTTCACTGGCGTTCCGGGCCTGTAACCCTCTCCAGACTGATAGATGTCAATGATTTTGTTTCTCATCTATTCTTGAGTTTCTTTAGCTCATGGCATGACACCTTGCTTCTTGAGATCCTTTAGCCTACTTCACTTTTGTTTGGTTTTGTTTTAGTGGCTTTAGTTAGGATACCAGGAAAAGGAGATCACTGCCATGAAATTGTGTGTGTACCACCTGAAGAATGCCTATAGTCCTGCCTGTTCTTTTATTTAAGCTCCTTGTGCTCTCAGTGTTGAAGATCTGAGAATGTGCTTTTGGCTGGCAGCATGCAAACTGTGTCTTTGTTGAACACTCATACACATTTATGCTCACACACACACACTCATCCAATCCCCACGCTCCCATTTTGTTTTTTGGGTCGCACTCATCTGCAGCCTTATTACCCAGAGTCCTCTGCGGCAGCCCGATCGCTGCTCTGCTGCTGGAGTGTTCTGTTAGTCACATCAGCACCCAGCACACGCTCAGCTCAGCTCAGATCATCAGGAATTTCACCGATGGAAAACCTGCTCAGAATTCAGAAGAAGCCTGTGCATACATCTAATTGTGATGGAGTTTTCCACCTTGGCTCAACTGCTCTTTTTTCTCTGCTTAGTCACAGGATGAAATGCTCTTTCATCTCAGCAAATTAACTGAAGAAATTAAACTGAAAAAAGTCAGTTTTGCATGTCTGAATCAGGATTGTTGCATTGCCTGCTCCCATAGTAAAACACCTATACTATCTTCCAATCACCGTGACTATTTGAGTCTTCAGTAGACTCATTTACCAATCATTATAGTGGCTATTTCTAATTTAAGATACAGTACAGTGGCCATCACGGTGTGCAAGTCACTCATTATAATAAAGTGATATCATCTGCACAATGTTTGAACATCTGTTGAGTGGAAATGCCCAAGGCCCTTTTTTTTTTAAGTAATAAGCCATTTAACAGCTGCTTAATTGGTGTATGAATCAGCAACTCAGATCTGCATTTACTCTGGCTCTGCCATTACTTTTACATTTTTATAGCTCTGAGAAACTTAAATGCTGAATGAGAACAGCACGTCAACAGTTATGTTTCCATGTTGCAAAATTCTTGGGAACAAATTAGAAACGAATGTGACCGCATGAGCGCCACATGATGCTACAGATGATGCTTTCGCTGAACTTTAAACACCACTGTATACACTGCATCTCTCTTTTGGGGGGTGGTGGGGTTGTTTGATGGCGCCATTAAATGTTTGTCGGGCTGTCCAAACTCCTTTAAAACAAAAACAGGCCAGCACTTGAGCTAGCGAGGAATCTTATTTCAAGTTAAATACATATTGGTTGGTTGATTCCCTGCAAAGAACTGACAGGCTATTTTACAACCAGGCATTAATTTGTTGAGTCAACCAGCATCAGAACAGAAGAGTTGGCACAGCGGGGCCTGTATTTTCACGACTGCTTGAAGTCGGTGAGACGTAGAATGATACTAGACATGCTTATTAGGATGTTTTCAACTCTTGCTTCCCTGTTGCATCAGCTGCAGGAAGCAAACACTTTTTTTTTCCCTTGAATGCCAAGTTTATTTCACAGCCCAGTCTGGATGATCTTGGGGCTGCAGCGCTTCCTTGTTGATTCCTTTTAGATAAACTGTGTAACCAGTTTGTAAGTTGACTCGCTTTACAGTGCTAATCAAATTACACCCACAGGCAAATTGTTTATACGGGCAATATCAGAAGTATCACTGTGCTTATGAATGCAACTTTTATGGTTTTTTTACACAGTAATAGAGAGAGTTTTGTAACACCCCCCCCCCCCCCCCCCCCCCCCCCAACACACACACAATCACACACCCATCCCAGATGGGATAGCCTCTTCAGCAGAGAGAAAGGGGGGTGGAAACAGCAAATGCTGTTTAAAGGAGACAGTTTCAAGATGCCCGTGGACCTGAGGGGTTTTATTTCGTTTATGTCACCTTATTCATATGTGCATCTACATGCAAACATCTGTACATGTGTGTGCATTTAGTGCATTAGCATGTTACTCATTTGTATTATGTGTTTCCATGTTTCCCAGTGTCCTAGTTTCTTTTTTCTTTTTGCAAGAGAAAGCATTTTTAGCAGGTGAACAGGTGAGCTTCTGACTGCATGCAAATGAAAGAAGACTGATTTAGCTCAGTCTATCCTCCGCTGTCCGCTTTAGTAAACAACTGTTGAAACAGCGTTACATCTCTAATTCTGACACCAGCATTTAGTTGAGAGCCCCCCCCAAAAAAAGAAAAAACAAAACAAAACAGTGTGACAAGGTATACTATTGTTCATGCTAAATTATTTACTGAGACACAAGCTTCTGTAAACTTCAGTAGCAATTAATCTGAAGAACCTCTTTTGTGTGAGAGCTTAATCGTTTGCTAATTAGCGTCCTTGCTAACAGACACTCTCAGTGGAAATATACGATTACATAGCCCATCGACAGGCTCAGTAAACAAAGGCTGTTTGCCAAAATACCAAGGCAGTTGGTGTAAAGCCGGGGAAGGGAAAATATATTACTTGCGCGTGTGTGTGTTGCCTACTGTGTGTTAATACTATTTATGTGACATACAAGAGGCAAACAAAGTGTGCCTCAGAGTATCGAGAGAGAAAAAGGGCGGATTTTGGATTTACCCCGTAGATTACGGTGATTTTGACTGTATTTTCTATTTTACTAAGTGAATATGCTCACTTGCTTATAAATGACTTGAAGATGCAAAGCTAATAAAGAGTGCCTATTAGGTGGAATAAGAAACATCATTTAAGGAGGAGTAGAGAGGAAGAAAACAGATGATAAAAACAGGAGAGAAGTTTTTTATAGTGAGTCACAATCTTTATGACCTTTTAGAAAAATGTGGGCGCCAAACTTCTCTGGTGGTTTTGTTTAAAATAACTGCTCAAGGCCAAAAGAAGCTCACAGTTTTCACATAAAAAGCAAACATCAGTGAGAAGTCTCAACAACTAAATACTAATTTGTCCAATAAAATTTTTCTTCTCTCCCATCCCAGCAGTCCTTTCACAAGCAACTTTTCTTATGGTCTTTTGTAAGAAGGTGCAACCAATTTGGAAACTACTGGACCTCACTGCCTAACTGTATGTAAATACCCTAAATCATAGGTGTCAAACTCTGGCCCGCGGGCCAAATTTGGCCCGCAGCCTAATTACATTTGGCCCGCGAAGCCATACCAAATTATTATTAGAGCTGGCCTACTGGTATTATACAGCTAATATATATATTGTTTAGTATTAAGCTTTGCTTGTTCCATATTCAGTTTTTCAGCAAAACGTGTTTGAGTCCATGAGAAAAGATTCATTCTTATATCTGGAGGAATAAATATATTTCAATAAATATTAATGTTAGCCGGCGACTTTGTTCCAGTTTTGAATTTTGGCCCACTGTGTATTTGAGTTTGACACCCCTGCCCTAAATGGTTAAAAATAGGGGGTCACACCTTTTAATCTTTGAATTCACATGTTTTTAGTCTGGGTGCCACAGGTGTATAAAATTCAGCACCCATGCAGCCTGCCTTTACAAACATCTTTGAAAATATCTGGGTTGCTCTAAAAGGCTTATTAAATTCAAGCCGTATGGTACTGTAGTAGGATGTTACTGTAGCAGTAAGTTAGTTCATTGAATTTCTTCATATCCAGAAATTCTACAATCAGCTGTAAGTAGTTCTGTTTCAAAGTATTTATGAACTAGAAACTACAAAAACTCAGTTACAAAGTGTCAGACCAAATAAAGTTGCAAAGCAGGGATCACTGAGTGGTGAGGCTCATAGTTTGCTCTGCTCACTCAGTAACTGTAGAGCTCCAAACTTCCTCTGGCATTAACATCGGCAAAAACACTGTGCGCTGGGAGCTTTGTGGTATGTTTCCATGACCAGACAGCTCCTGTACATGTAATGTGTAGGTGAACCAGGACTATTGTACATATAGTGTCATTTTAAAAGCTCAAACTTTAACTAATTAGTAGTTCTTTTTCAATATTGTAAAAAAAAAGAAATAGAAGAAGAAGTAAAAAAATTCTGTTGTATTTTGGTTATATTCCAGTGGAACAGAAAGGTTGGTGAGCAAATGTAATTGTTAAATGTAAATTTCTATTAAATGTGAGTTTATGTTTTTTCTATAGACAACAACAGATATGTGATTTTCAGCCATTTTTCCACAAATAATTATTGTATGAACTGCATTAACTGTGAGTCAGTTTTGGAAGCTGGGAATTGAAATACGAGAACTGCTGCTGGATTCTCAAAGCATTGAACCTCTATCACACCAAACCCCTACGGCCCAACCAGGTCTCGTGGGTTAAGGTTTGGCCACTGACCTGGTAGGACCCAGGTAACCCTGTCCCAGACAGGGTACACTGAAACCATGATTTTTTTTCTCAACATAGGGGTTTTCTGAATCACTACCAGATTGATCCAGACAACATAGTTCCTGGGATTACTAGAGCTTGGTCATTCCCGAGGGATGACTGAGCTCCTCACTCTGCTCCTCCTCATCAAAAGGGGCCAGTTGAGGTGGTTCAGGTATTTGACTAGGATGCCTCCTGGATGCCTCCAAAGGCAAATTCTACTAGGAGGAGGCCTTGAGGAAGACTCTCTATATACATCTCTCTTGGCTAGCTTAGGAATGACGTGGTGTTCTACCAGATGAGCTGGAGAAGGTAGCTGAGGTGAGGAAAGTATGGGCTTCTCTGCTCATACTGCTGCCCCCTCAACCAATGGATGGATGGATGGATGGATGGATGGATGGTCAATTAGTGTATCTTACTGGATAAAACAGAAAAAGTTTAACTTTGAGGATATAGTTTGCATTTGAAAAAGGCAAAACTTTGAGGATATAGTTTGCATTTGAAAAAGGCAATAAATCTCACTGTATCGCAAAATGCAATCAAAATAGTATGGTATTGTGATAATGTCATATTATGGGGTAATTCCCACCTTTTACTTTTTATCCTATCACATCTTTATAGGAATGAGCTAAATTTGAGCTGACTTGCTGATCAGTCTGCTGCCTCTTGTACAATGAAGGATATCATAACATACCCCACCTTGGGCTTTCTGAAAGATTCAGGAATCTGGCATAGATAGAAAAGAGACAATGTACCAGACAAACCTGATAAAGGAGAACTGGCACTTTGTGCTCAGTGCATACAGTCAGTCTCTACCTACATACCTACCTGCTTCTCACACAGAAACATGACAACAAATGGGTTAACCTTTGTTAACCTTTCCATTATCTGTTTTACTCTCTCTCTCTATTTCCTGCTTCCTCTATATTTTCCTTGTTCTTTCTCTACTCCTTCCTGCTCCTCCATCCTCTGGAACACATGGTTATCGCCTGTGAGTGGTTGTCATGGTGATCGACCCCAAGGGACTCATCCCAAAACCAAAAGTTCTGCTTGTCTGAAATAGAACCGCCTCTCTCCAGGGGGAGCGGGGTTTATTTGGCACATGGAGGGGGGAAGTGGGGAAACAGGGAGAGAGAGAGAGAGATAGAGAGAGAGAAAGAAAGAGAGAGAAAGAGAGAGTGAGATTTCAGTTAAGAGATGAGAGCGTGAGGACAAGAGGGTGAGATAGAGAGAACCGGAGAGAGTGAGGCAGCATGCATCCATTCCAACTGGGTCACATCACGGGAGCATTGCGTAAGCATAAACACTGCTGCCCCTGTGCTACGCCCCCAGTGCGCACACACATACACACACGCATGCACAGTCTGTGTTTTTCCAGAGCTTACTACTGTCTGGGAATCAGCCTTCTATAGTGCCTTTTATACCGAGATGTAGCCTGTCTTTTTTTTCTCCAGAGTGCTTTGACTCAGTGGATTTGTGATAAGTATATTGTGACAGTGGACTGAACCTTCTACTCTGTTAGCTTCCAAGCCGGTCATAGCAGCATGACATAGCACTTCTTCCCTGCTGCATTTTCCAGCCACACTCATACATACAGTGTTTCTATCACTGATTCTCACTCAGCTACTATCATGCACTGTATATACTACATGCTTCTTTGTGTTGTGTGTGAGCTTCAGCAGGAGAACGTTGTTGCAAAATCAAGCCAGCAAGCTGCTAACTTACCTGAAGTGAGAGTTGCAGGCTTTGACCACAGAAAGGCGCTTACTTTCTGTGAACATCCATCCATCCTTATTTCTTAACTGTTTAACCATCTTAAAGTTACAAGGGCGCTATAGCTTATCCAAGCTGTCACAGAGCAAGAGGACATACCTGATGTGAAGTAAATGCACTGAGAATGATATGTAAGCATGAAAGTGTGCTTTTGAGACACTGGATAGTAAATGTATCCAAACTTGTGTTTCCTATTACCATCAAACAAACATTTTACTGTTGCCCACGTGAGGACTGGGGTTCCACTTTTGATCAAACTCACATACATTATGTAGCAGGAATTCCTACAGGTGGTCCTACAAAGTTTAATGCTCATCACCCTCGCTGTCTTTCAGCAGATGTGACATTAGTGTTTCAGCGGATTTCCCGAACATTTCCTCTTGGTGTTGCAGCTGCACTGTAGCAGCACTACGTATGATGTATGTACAGGAAGGCTTATAAGGCAACCGCATCTTCTAAAAGAATGTGTTGTTTTCTCTCTCTCTGTAGAGCCCGACTGTTCCCGACATGCTCCGCTTCCCACATGTTTGGATGTCTTCACACCTATGTAAATAAACACCAATGGAAAAGCAGTTATTTGCTGGAGCTGTTTGTGCAGTGAGCTGCGTGTGCGTCGGTAGAGGGTGTGATTGTCTATAAAAGGAGCATCCAAAGCCAGTTGTTTAAAAATCCTAGTTGGACTGTTTCAAATCCCCCCTCCTCTTCTCAGTTTGCACTAAGCAAGAGGATATGTGTGTGTGTGAGTGTTTGTGTGTGTCGAAACTACATGGCAGGAGAGCCTTTCCAATCAGGGGAATGGGAAGGGGATAGATGCTGACAGACAGACAGACTTCAGACAGGCAGGGAGACAGAAGGATAGACGGTAGAGCACAGAAAGAAAAAGAGAGCTATATGGAGAGAAAGAGGAGGTGGGTGGAGTTACTCTGAAAGGGGGCGTGGACACACAGCTGTCACTCACTGGCGGTAGCCATGGAGAACGGGCGGTCCTGAACAGCAGGACATCCAATGGGAGACGACGCTGCTTGTGTCACCATGGTGACGGGGCTGTGCCCAGGGAGGTTGTGATGGGTTGACAGGTGCGTGACAATCGGAGCTCTCTGCAAGCATGTACGCCAAAGGCAAGAGTAGCAACGTGCCGTCCGACAGCCAAGCCAGAGAAAAGTAAGTTTTATTTATGGGGGAGGAAACCGCGGCTGTGAGGGAAGTTCACGAGCGGCCGGGGGCAGTCACACACAGAGCTGCGGGAGGGGAGGGCGCAAGGCGATACACTCAGCGGCGTGGGTCTCTCAGCTCAGCGCTGTGCACGGCTCAGAAAGTTGACTGCTTTGGGTTTTCTTTGAGAAAAGACAGACATTTTATCTGCCGGTTGTAAATGTTGTTAAGCGGGAAAGGTTCAGTTTTACCAAGCTTGTTTCACCTTGCCAGAATTTTACTTCCAATGCGCTTTAAAAATAAAAATAAATTACGAATCCAGCAAACACCTTCCTTTCTTCTGTAAATGTTTTGGCGTCTTGAGCATGTTGATTGTTTGATTTCATTCTCATTTTGTTCATTCTTTTTTCTTCAGTCATTACTAGTTTTGGCTGGTGTATGCTTTTCACACACGCGGTCAGGATCGAACAGTTTAGAGAGAAACTAGATGTTCAAGGTCTGGTGTCGGCGGCAGCAGCTGGAAAGTCCGCGCATTTGACCGCTCGAAAACTGCTGTGTTTGGAGCGTGTTGCTTTGCACAGAGGCTGCCTTGCTTCAGATGCCGTGTTCCGCGGGTCCGGTCCTGCTACAAGCTGCCCCAGATGGGGCTTGTGAAAACGGACAGTCACGCTGTCGTCGCGCTTGGGGAGACGGAGACTGTCGATCCGGTTATTTTAAAGTAGTTGGACACGTACTGTGGGTGTCCAGCAAATTTGTGTTGACATATCAGCTGTTGTTTTTTTTTGTTTTTTTTTTATATATATAATAGAAATGCTTGTCATGGCTGTACTGCCTGTGTGTCTTGTCCACTAACACGGGAGTGGAGGGCTTTTTTTCTACCCTCCTGATTAAACAAGCTTTTTTTTTTTTTTTAAACATTCTACAGTAAGGTCAGCTGCAATGGCTCCATGTGTTTTACGCATTTATCTAACCAGCAAATGATCCCTGGTTCGATCCCAAGAGGAGACACAAATCTCTTGGGGCTTGCTTCAGGAAGGGCGTCCGGCATAAAAATCAAATATGCGGTGCTACCCGCTGTGGCGACCCCACGTGAATAAGAGAGCAGTCGAAATTAGCTTTCTTTCTTTCTTTCTTTCTTGTAAGGTCAGTTGTGAAGGTGGACATGTTAGTGACATAAAATAGAGGCTGTGTTAATATAAACTGTGGTTGATAGCCTCTTTTTTTTGATGCATGGGAACTAACAGGATATTCCCACACCTGATGCACTGGGTCAGGAGCATGTCTTGATTCAGCTTCACTGGCCAGGCTTCCTGCAGACAGGGTGATCACAGTTGTAGCCTGTGCTCTCCCTGTCTGCAGGGACAGCTTATTGCCACCTGTGAGAGTAGGGCAAAGTTAGTGCAGATATTGTCTCTATCGTCTCACTTTGACTGCCAGATACTGCAACTCGTTTATTGTGTCTTTTAAATCCAGTTCGCCTCCATTGGTCAACAGCGTGATTGAGTGTTCATCCCTTGAGCCCCATTCTTTATTCCAAATCAATATGAAAGGACTGAAAAGTGAGACTCTTATCGCTGCCTTATCGTGTGCACTGACTCAGAGGCTCCGATGGAGAGCTTCCTCCAGGCCTGGGAGATACTGTGTGTGAAAACATGCATGCATCTGTGTGTGTGTGTGTGTGTGTGTCTTGGCATAAGATTTTGAAGTGGTTCTGCAGTCTCCTGTGATGAAGTTCACATTTGCAAGCTGCTGCTAAAGGTACATCAGCACAAACAACAAAGAGGCAAAGCTATAATGAGGAGACACACTAACTTTATGTGACTAAACGTTTACATCAAAGTCGATTTATTTAATGGAACTGAGCCATCTACCTAGCGGATTGTTTAAATTGCGTACACGAGTTAGAGGTGAGCTCAAAGGGAACTTCTTACTTTTCCTGGTTAATTCAGACTTCTTTGCTTTTGCCGATCATTTTGTTATCTGTGTTTACACTTCGACGCAAGATTGATGTTCCACTGGGCATTACAGCCAAGACCATGTCGACAAAAGAAGGGAACGCGTGTCAAGAAAACGCTAGATGAAAAGGCAGTGGAAGGCAACAAAATCGAGGAAGCCAAAAGTTTCATTTGTCTCTTAACAAGCAGCCTTGTTTATCAGTGGTGTGTATCAGAGGAGCAGAGCAGGCCCGGCGCTGCCGAGTCTTCAGTTGTTTCTCATTTCTGCAGCGCAGCAGGGGATCAGAGAGTGGGAGAGACAGAGGGCAACAACAGATTGAGGAGAAAAGGAAGGAGGAGGGGAGAGAGTAGGACTGAGGGAATTTGCTGGATCATTAGTTTACAGTGTTGTAGTATTGACCTCAGAATGGACCCCTGCAGACACGGGGCCCTGGCGTCTCGCCCATGTAGATACAGAGAAACTCTAAATACAACTGACCTCTGAAGATTTTATGTTTGTGTGTGTGTGTGTGTGTGTGTGTGTGTGTGTGATAAACATCTGAAACATGTAGTCTGTCCTTGCTAGAGATGCATTTTGGGAATATGCTTTTTTTTCTATCTCATGTGTCCACACTATAAAAATTCAGTTCATTTCAGTTTTATTTATATAGTGCTAAATCACAGCAAAAGTCACTTGAAGGTGCTTTATATTGCAAAATAAAGACCCCAAAATAATAGAGAGAAAACCCCAACAGCCAGATCACCTGCCTATTAACAAACACTTGGTGACAGTGGGGAAGAAAAACTCCCTTTTAACAGGTAGAAACCCATGGCAGGACCAGGCTTAGGGGTGTGCAGGTATTTGATGTAAATGGTAGGAGCTGAAGAGAGAGCGAAACAATCCATAAAAGTTTATATTTCACTACAAACACAGATGTCACGCTTGAATTTAAAATCTTATTCAACTTTCTCTGTACAGTGTAACTAAGCTGCAAGATCATTTACAGTATTGTAGTGGGAATTATTATTTTCTTTCTTATTTGCATATATTACATGGCAAACATTAAGAAACACCCACTGCACAAAACATTTGAAGCACATTTTGCTGAAGGTAGGGGGAAAGCTGTTATCACTTATCAATTTCCTTTATATAATTTGTACCTTTCATGCTGGAGGATATGCAGATAAAGAGAAGCAGATGAGCGAGAAAAGGAAATGTTTTAAAGTATTGTTCTTCCCAATCATAAGAAATAACAATAATAATCAAAAACATATTGTCATACTCGTCAATTATGGTGTCACCGCATGCTGATTATTCAAGTTGGATGTGCCGCACAGTGTCTGGAACATATCTGCCTCTGAGAAAGGCGCAGAGACACATGGGCTTAGGAAGGATAGCTGAGATTTTGTTTGTGAGGCTCAAAGCCCCCAAAAGAAAGACATTTGAAATATTCAGGTGTGCAAAAACAGTAGCCCAAGTTGCAGACCACTTGCAGCAAGGTGTATCTGGATGTCTGATGCTGAGTAAAACTTAAAAATATAATCCTGACGCATGCATTTTTAAAGAGAGTTTTCTCGTATTTATACCCTACGTCCGCGAATATCTGAGAATAGGCTGTCTTTATGCCTTTGCACCAGTAATGAACACTTTGTCTGGCTTTTAAGACAGCAACACTGCTCTGGTCTCTCTTCTCTCTCTGTGTGCTACCTGTGTTATGGTCTGCGCTTGATTTTGATTCAGAGTGACAGTACACGACCACTGACTGTGTACTGCAGTTGTTCAACGAGTGTAGGTTTCAGTCGCTGGCAGTTAGAGGACACATTCCACATAGTTCTGGGATTGTGGTCCTGACTGAGTTGCATTGCAGCACATAGTACAAATTCCTTTTCTCCTTTTTCCTGAGTGAGTATTGAGTCATGGAACAAACTCTGCCTCAAATGCTCACAGATGCTTGTTTTGTCCATTTTTCCAGTGCTCACAGCTCTATAAATTGCTTTTCAGGTGTTTCCTAAAGATCATGTAAAGTCAGGGTTTAAAAAACAAAACAAACAACCTATAGCATAGGAATGTGTAACTAGTATAGGTATGTGCCATTTCATTCAGTCTGGTTCAGGTACCAAGCATCAGTCTTGGTGCAGACTTAAGCATTTTCTGCTCTTGTAAGGATCATCATTACACACACACACACACACACACACACACACACACACACACACACACACACACACACACACACACACAGCTACTTCTAAACCGAGACACCTCAAAATCCTGCCAGGAGGCTGCCAATGCAGCATTGCGCAGACTGAGGCAAAGCAGTGCATGCTGGGAGTGTTTATCCGACAGAAGCAATTCAGGCTGCCACTCTGGCTCTGACAGTGAGTCGCATTACAGTGGAACTACAATAAAAATAGCTGTATCTCTCTCCCAGATGCACTCACGCACCGCAAGCTCACAATGCATTGGATAAACTGTGCAGGGAATCACATTTTCCCCATGCCAGCTGCCACCTGATGAATGTAATTGATGAGGGTTTTTTTTTGTTTTGCTTGTTTTGTTCACTACATTTCGTCGTCCTTGAGCAATGATATAGGTGCAATCATTAGAACAAAGAGGAAACCTATTTGTTATGGCAGGAGCAAAAGAATGTAGCCCGAGGGTAAACATATGTTGCTGGTCAGCTTGGATGGTAAAATGAGAGGTTAAGTATGGGAAATAAGCATGAAAACATGAATGCTGGAAGAGTTTAAAATTTGAAATAAACTCCACAGCTAAGCGGTAAAAAAATGAAAAGGGACGGACGGATGAAAGAAAGATTAAAGAGGTTTTTCTTTCTTTCACTGAGGTCAGACGAGGTCAGGTGATGTCCTACAGGACCGCACGGTCTAATGCTCTGTAATGGCTCTGTGTCGAACCTCCCCACTCTATACACACATCCCACTCTCCATGGATCACTTACATTGGTAAGTGGCCACACCTGGTTCTGTTGGCTCAACTCCCATGCATAAGCCCCATACATAAGATCCACGTGGTAGGCCTCAGCATGAGCTTTTCCTTTTGTTTAAGTGGATAAAGAACAATATAAATGTGCGTGATTACGTGTCTGCGTATCTGTATTAATCTTTGCTGTTCTGGTCAATAGAGAGGATGCTACATGTGTTAGCCTGCAATCCCATCTGAGCTGTCTGCTCACAGCACTTTTCTCCATATGCTTCATCCCTCAAAATCAACCTCCATCTGTCTGTCACGCTGCCATTGTGGATGTGAACTACAACATCCAGTGATCATTACACAGCTAATAGCCTTGCCAGCTCTCAAGGGATGCCTCGAGAACAACTGTTAGAACACGGAGAACTGTCACCGCTCTCTGTCGTCTGCGTTCGCCAACACTGACTGTCAGTGAAAGATAGCAACTTAAAACTGCTTCTAGTGTAATCGCCACAGTGTTTTTAGATTAGCATCAGTCTGGGATTACAAGAAAACCAGAGGAGAAATGCAGCTCTGGTGTATTTTCTTTCTGGGGTATACAGAGCTCTCTTCAAATCAAAGTGATAATGACAGTTTGACAAGGCTTTGATAGAAAACACTTTTTAACCTGCTGAACACATAGAAGGCTGGTAAAAGTCCTCTTTTATCTGCTGGCATCCCTCCTAGTTTCTCTCTTATCCCTTCTGCCAGAGATGTAACTTGCCACAGAACTGCTATCAAAGCGGCGGCCTCTTATTGAGCTGTATGAGGCAGAAGGGAAATGGCCTCTGATCGACGCAGGGAGGAAAAAAAGGTCTGAGGTGTCAATCAACACACAGGACCCTGAAGAAGGCACCCTCACAGGACGCCTTGGGGTGCTTGGGAAGGATCGACGTGACAAAAGGCCTCTGTCGGCATCAGATAGCATGTGGGAAAGAAGGAGAAAAGAACAGAAGAGGGCATGGCATCCTGAATTTCTTTTATCGCTTCCCAAAAAATAGGCTAAGGATGAGAGAGTTTATCACCTTGTGCTGGTCCCTTAGGACCCCATGGGTGTCCCTGAGTGCTTTTGTTTTAATTAGAAACACATTATCACATCATTTCTCTTCTCTTCTCTTCTCTTCTCTTCTCTTCTCTTCTCTTCTCTTCTCTTCTCTTCTCTTCTCTTCTCTTCTCTTCTCTTCTCTTCTCTTCTCTTCTCTTCTCTTCTCTCGTTTGACTCTTTAAGTTAGAGCTGCTGTGCCGCTCGTGGTTTTAAAGCTGTGCACAAATGCCCAGTTTTAAAGGTGTTTTGTCTCTCAGGCAGTCTTTTCTCATGGCATTTGATGTTGTTTTGTCATGAAATTACCCAGACTAACTTAAAAAACATGTTTTGGCCAGATCTTCCACCTCTAGGTATGATGAGACACAAAAGAGAAATGAGGGAGGCTGTGACTGGAGAGCTCCAGGCAAAAGTAAACTCCATTAATGGAAACACACACAGACTCGGGCCAAGAGTGCTTTTAGATGATCTAAAGCGTGTTTTTGTTTGTCAGTTTAAAGCAGTATTTTCATATTGCACTCTTTAATTTCTTTTTAAATCAGCGTGTATTTAAAATATCACACTTACATTTACAAAAACTCTTCCCTTACCCGATATAACTCGCATTGCTGTAGTAAGCACCGTAGTGTAGCTGCAGATGCTGCTCTGCCTGCCCCCCCCAACCTCAGCCTGCTGAGTATAGTGGAGGTTGGTTGGAGGCCTCTCTGCTGATATTCGTCCATCATTGATATGCAAGCTGCATCGCACAGGCACTAGCGCAAGGTTAAGCATGCGTGACGACCAGGCTTCGGAACTGCTTCAGACACTCTCTCTCTATCCCTCTCTCGCTCCTGCACCCACATGCAAAAACACATTATTTTTCTTTGCTTCCTCACTACCTTGCCCTCATTTCTCCTCTGTCTCTTTCTCACTTGTCCCTGCTAATTTCTGAGAAGTAAAGCCATGGAGTTGTCCTCTTTTATTTTAGATGCATCGTCTTTAGATGACAGGCTGTCTGCCCACTGATCCCTGCAAAGTCCATGGTGACATCTCATTTCTCCCCAGTGAAATCCAAGATGGAATATCCTCGTGTTTACGATTTAAATCGCTTAAAGTCCACTTAATGCCAATTTCTACCATTGAAGAGCAGGAAGGACAAAAGAGTGAGACCAGGTGGGCAACAGGGACGCAGCAGGACTCACCAACTCTGATCCAGTGCTAGCTACACGTGAATTAGCTGGAAATATTGTGTACAAAAAGTGTGTTTTTAAAAAAATATTTTCTGTGTGTGTGTGTGTTTTTAATTATTGTAATTTGCAGACACTTTGGTGCATACATTTTCTGCAAATTTTTACAACCTCATGTTACAGAAAAACATTCCTCTGAATGGTTAGTCATTTATTTCTACTTCCTCCAGAGCCTTCATACAGGCCTTAATAGCTTCACATTTCTCCCCAAATTGCTTCAGATTGCCTTCATCTGTATCAGCTTTTTTCAATCTCATCTCGAAGCTTTGTTGTTCAAAAGAACAGAGGCCTATTAGAGTCCCGTAGACAGGAATTCAAATCCTATAAGATTAGAGTGGTGCAGTCCTCCCAGTCATCTCCTTCTCCCTCTGTTTTTAATTGTCGTTGATTGTGGAATGCTGTATTGTGCGAGCCGAACAAAGATTGTGTGCCACCGGACGATGTGTGGAGCTAGCAGGAGAGGAGCGCGTCCCACGCCGTCGCATTCCAGGTCCTGCGTGCTGCTGAATGACAGACCAAGCTCAGTAGAGGGAATGGCAGTGGATACATGCCACAGTGTCAGTGTGTTTGGGCAAGAGTGTGTGCATACAGAAGAAAGCAAGAGAGAAAAATGCTGTATATGGTGAACAATAAAGAAATTGAGTGATTGCATGTCTAAACAACTAAATGCTGTCTGAAGAATGGATGTCCACCCAGATATAAAACAGGACAAATGAAGAAAAATCATATTTCTTGTGGTGGAAAAAAATCCTTCCCATTTCTTCTTTTTAATTCTTATTGGTGAAGACTTTTTACTAAGGATTTTTTACTCTTTATTTCTTAAATATACTTTTATTATTAGGAATGAATTTCAAAGCAAAACTGAATTTCCTTCAACAGAAAAAGCAAATTCATATTGAATATGTACTGCTCCTTAAACACCATAATGGTTTGTTTAAATAAATACTACATTTATGTTGTTTTTTGTTTTTTTTTTAAATCACCTTTTGAACTATCTTATTGCTACAAGTATTGGTTTATTGGTGGGTAAAATGAAGGCATAAAGTAGGGGTAAAACCATAGCTCCAGTCCTCCTAATCCAATGACGGGGATGAATTTGCTCCACTTGTTGAATGGCTCAGTTGCCTCTGTGTGAACGCCACCTCTCTCGCATACCTCATATTTATCAGTCGCACTTCCAGTCGTGGTGGAAAAGCGATTTCCTTTTTTATTCTTGCATAATGTTGCTTTAACTCTCGTATTTTCCAGTAAACTCTTGAGAACAGACTTTTGCAGTGATTAAGCGAGTATGATCACTAAGTGTCGCCATCAAAGTTCTCTCTGTAAACAGCAGTTTAATATTCTGGGGTTTATGGCTGTATTGCATTCAAGATTTACTGTAATAGCTTGTAGAGAAAGTTGAACAAGGAAAACTCTCCTAAAAATCATTGGTGTTCTTTCAGCTGTGAAATTAAACAAACTCCCCACGAGAGGTGACTCAATCTGAACAAATCAAAGCCAATGAAATGGAACTCAAATTAAGAAAGTGATGGATTTGCCTACCCCATTATTTGATTTATCCACTTTACATGTTCTGCAAACAAATTACAGTTGCAGGAGGGGGGGAAAACTCACTGGCTGAAACTTATGTGTAAATGACAGACTTTCACATGAAGGACACAACAGAAATTTTTGCTCACTTACACTGTTGGTAAACAGTGAGTTACTCATCACGCTCTCTCGCCATCTCCCTCTGTTTTCTCCCCTCTCTGATAAGCTGGCATTTCCTGTTATCTCAGCCCTGGGCATTGTTGTCTGCTCTGTGATACAGTAGAGTCTCTGCACTGCTGACAGAACAAGAGCTGGTTCACTCTGTCTGATTGTGCTTGTATATGGCAGGGAGCATTGCTTCCTTTTTACATTTCTGTTCAAGTCTTAATTGCAACCCCCCCCTTCTCCTCGGTTAGACGGCGTTCTGTCTCTCGACTGTTTCTCATGTGATCGTAACGGCCTTTGGGTGTAGCTTTTTGAGGACACGGTGTGTTCTGTCCTTAGAGCACAGGGTGGGGATTCACAACTGCAGCTGTATTATGGTTAGAGTATCTTGATTAGTTGGCTTTTATCATTGTCTGCCTGTAGCTTAGCTTATGTCGTGAGCTGACGCTATTCTTGTGTTAGTCATATCCTGTGTCAGTGCATTTGCAGTGCACTGTAGTTCCCAAACTGTGGAATTTTTCAGCTTTTCTAAATGGAATATTTTGGGCCTTTTAGAGATATGTTAATAAAACCGTTTTACACATAGATTACGGAGCGATCTGTAATTAGAATTCATCCGGGAAACTAAAACTTAGACTTAGTCTTTCATCAGCATTTATGAAATAATTTATAATTCAAACATAATAAGCTGTGCTTTTTTTAATATTTGTTGTTCAAGCAGCTATTTTACAGCATTTATTTTCACCTTGTATTGGAGTATCCCAAGGGAGGTTGCGGGAGGAGAGGATTCTGGGATCTCTAGTTAATGAAAGGTAAACACAGAGTCTACACTGAGGTGAGCCAAAGAATGCAGGACTCTTCCTCTCTGTCAGGATATGAGCTTCATTCTTTTGACTTTAACACATGATATCTCACCTTTGGCAATTTCTCATCTTTGCTGGAGCAAGGTTTCAGTGAAAAACTACTTTATGATTTACAGTCAAGAAGAGTTTTTACCTTTAACTCTTTTCCGCTATAAAGATGATATTTTATGACCTTCCTTGTATCCTTAAGACATGGGTTGGTGACCGTTAGAATAGTTTCTGGGTTTTTCAGAGGGCAGCTGCTTAGACAGAGACCACCCTCACTAACTTCTGAGGCACAGCCAGTCATTTTGTTCTATAAGACAGCCTGAAATATGACACAAAATGCTCAGGTTGGAAAAGAGTTTCCTCCTTAGTAGACTTTCAAGAGGTAAAGAGTTAACGTTCAAACTATGTAACCCTCCATCTTAGTGGTTTATCAGCTAATTGCGAAATTGCTGGTCAACCTGTAACAGCTAGCGTCATTCAGCTCAACCATTCTTAACCAGCGCTGGCTGCAGTGTTTTGTTTTTTGGGGTCTTTTTTTGCCGAGCCGGTTATAGAGCATTCAGGCTTGTCGCTGAGCCAAAACTTCACCAAGGGCTTTACTATGTGATGTGGAACGAGAGGGATAAAGGCTACGACAAACATTTGCTCTGTAAAGCAGCATGTGAGACCATCTCGGTGCAGACGAAACGCTGAAGACGAGCAGATAAAACACAGTTTATTTTACTACAAGTGTCTTTCCTCAGGCTGTTTCCATGCTGGATTATAACACGTGTTTTGTTAATCTTCAAAGAGGTAGTGAACTTTTCCCTCCCGCTCCTCCCAAACTCTCAGCTACACGCCAAACCTGCAGCTGAAGTAAGCCCGTGCGGAGACGAGTCGGCATCAGAGAGAATATACTTTATACAAATATCTCTATTCAAGTGCTCGGAGCCATTAGAGAGATCCCAGGGGACATGGTGGAAGGGTAATGGAGAATATAGATTTAACTTGTGACCATCAGCAAAAATGCCAATTAGAAATGCATCAGTGAGCCCCGGCAATAGAGCCACAGCACACTGCCAGTTGGGGATTAATTTAAGGCATGAATTTGACTAAGATGTTGCAAGAAGTTAAAGGATCTAATGAAAGTCTTTGAACAGTTTTGTCAAGTAATAAATCATCACCGGTGATCAAAGTTTTCTTCTCTACAGTGACGCAAACTTATCCACACGCAAGTGTTCATTGTATTTTTGCCAGTCTTTGGCTTAAATAACAATAAAAGCCTCTCAAAGGCATTACGGCCAATTAGAATCTGTGTTTAAACATGAAAAGGCAAAAAAAAAAAAAAAAGCCTTATTTAGTGAATTTGGCAAATTCAGTAGATTCAACGCGTGCTCTCAAGCTCTTTTGAGTCGCATTTGGTTCCCCTTTTACAAATCCTGTGTTACGGTGAGCGACAGCAGCGCGGCTGCTCATAATGTTGTCCTCTTCGGTTTTGCTCACTGGCTGCAGCATCACTCCTCTTCTGCTCAGTCCTGACCTCCCTCCACAGCTCCTTTCATTAATCATTTACTCTCTACCTCTCTCTTTCTCTTTCAGCCTCCCTCTTCTTCAGTCTCATTTGTCTCTCTCTTCCTCTCTGCCCCCTGGATCTCCTGTTGCTGCTAATCTTTATCTATTTATCTTTCTCTCCATCCCTCCATCTTTATCTCCCTTTTGACTGGTAAATTACCAATCTTTGTCCACTCTCAGTGCTGTCGGGGTGCATCATTGCCTCTCCCTTCTGTAATCTTCCCTTTCTGGAATTTTCTGCCTGACTTTTTGATCCTGTATGAATTTGTGCTCTGAGAATAGCTTATATTAACATGTGCTGTAGGCGGCGCACAACACTTTCAAGCGATTTATTTACTCGCACCTATAGCTGTCAAACTCCCCCTGCACAGATTCATTAAAACTATACCTTTACCTAATGAAAGCGCTTCACGGATAAGTCTACTGGAACCTGATTTTTTCCATTTAAAGTGATTTGGCCGTGATCCCAGTGTGGTACCTTTCCCAGACAAGGTGTGTGCATAAGTAGTCCTGTGTTAATGATATTCTTTGGTGTATAAAGACTCTATAAGCCCCATGGTTGTTTGGACTCTTGTTTTTTTTTCTTCCCTCTGTTGTTTTCCTGAAGCTCTGCGTATAAGATGAATAATTCAGCATTGTAATGGGTCTATATTTGTCGTTGTTTATCTTGCCTCTGTGCCCCCACCACCCTCATCGCTGCCCCACCACCATCTCCTCCAAGCTTTCACTTGTCTGTCTGTCTGTCTGGCGAGCGGAGCTGCTCTACCCGCAGAGGATGCTCCACTTTAATGAATGAAGTGAAGTCATTTAGCAGGGCTCTTAATGGCACATAAAACCCCGCTGCTAGGCTTGATTAATCAGGGAAAGTGTTTGGCTGTCACACACAGGGCTGTCCTCAGCAGGGGCAGCAGCTTGATCGCCGCGCTCCCTTTTATGGCGGGGTCCCTCTCTGTCCTCGCCAGATTCATCAGGAGCCCGAGCTGCCGGAGCCTCACAGAGGCTTGATTTGGAGAGATGGATCCCGTAGCATTCAGTGTAGGCTCGGCACGACGAAGACGATAACGCTTACGATCATACCTCCAACTCAAAGACAGGTGTCTGTGATTTGTGTTGCCATTGTGGCCCAGCGCTGTGTGTTGGGGTGTGATATCACTTAGGATGTCTCAAGGATGTAACGAAAACGGTGTAAAACATTGTGTGTTTTAGGTGGCTGGGTGATAATTAATAAAAAAGAAAAAAATCCAACTAAAAAACAGTAAATGTGTTGATTTGTTAAATTTTTTTTTTTTTTTTTTTTTTAGCACTCCCAAATGCTGATCTCAGTACCTGCCTCAGAATTTCTGTGAGTCAGGTAATAAAAAAGCAGCCATGTGGTTGTTCTGTACCTATATTTAAAGCCTGCTTTGACATAACGATGACCAGTCTCTAATCAAGCATTTGCATGATGCTAATTGGTAAAGTGGCTCAGTTTTATGCAGGGCGCCTTCCTCTATACTTGTGATTACTGCTGTCACTGTCTGTATTGCATCAGTCACATATGCTGCAAAATTATGTAACATGGCAAAAGTCTAAAAAAATAATAATAAATCTCAACATTCGGCTGTCAAGCTGCAGAGGATCGCTAAAGTAGATCCTCACTGAGACGAGCTGGAAGGCACTGAGTGATGGGATTGCATTTTTTTTTTTAAATTAACATCACACAAATGAAAGCAGAGCATTCAGAATGAGGCTGTCCACATTTATGTATTATGACTTTCACCAAGCTGGAGTTTACTGCAGGTCTAATTTGCAGTGTTACTGCTATTATATTGAATTCGGAGGAGTAACTTTTTTTTAAAAATTGCTTTCATTGCTTTTTTATTTCGTGTACGGTCGCTTGAAAGCAAAGCGCTTCAAAGACACTACAGCTCTACTTCACTGTGGCACATTTGCTAAAATTATTCTTTGCTGTGAAAACACACAGCAGAGATTTAAGATGCTAATTTAGTGGGTTTTTTGGGTTTTTTTGTGTGTAGGTAAGCATATCCAGGAGATAACTACAGCGTATAACTTCCTGTCTGTGACTTGGTTCAATAGGATTACTTTTCCATTGATATTACCTCTTCACAGGACTCTTTAAAATGCGTTTATAAAAATATAATGAAATCCAGCGCATACACCACGGCATGCTACGCTTGTGTAGCTTCCAGTCCATCCTGTATGTTATGATTTCAGCACAGCATGTAGTCATTTGCTTTTTCTCTTCAAAAAACGGTAGGAATCACTTCTACTGTAGCTCCGTAGACTTTTTTTTTTCATTGCAGGGTTTTGTGTTAATTTGCAGAAGGAGGTCACAGCAGGGTGCTTGACTAACTGAGACACCGCTCGGTGAGAATCCTCAACATTAGAATATGAAAGTTTACAGATCTCATGAGGATTCATCTCAGGGCTCATCCGCTAGCACCCATCACCTCCATCCTTTTTTTCCCTCTCCGTCTCTCTAATCCCTCTTCTTCTCTCTCTGCTTGTCACCAAAACCTTTCATCTCGCTCTGTTATACTCCTGTCCCACCATCGCTCTCTTCCTCTTTAATTTTTCTCTGTAATTTTCCTCCATCCTGACAACGACAGAGGGATATGGTTCCTATATGAATGTATGTCTTTTTATCTTTTTATGGTTGTTTAATACACGAGCAACTCTGTACTGAACACATGTTCAGAGTACTGATCACGTGTCCAACCTGTGTTTGACCAATTCATGAGAGAAGTTGCAAGTTAATCCCTGGTTGACAGCATAGAGAGGCTCTAATCTCCAGCTGTTCCTCGAAAGACAGAACGGTAAATCACTGCACTGAATTTTTATTTTCACTCGTTTACACACACACACATTTATTTTTAGACATGTCAGGCAGTTGCTACATTCAAAAATACTTATATAATTATAATAACGTTTAACAATATTTCCGTACGTTGTGCAAATGCCACATTCCTAGAGCAACGCAGTGTTGGACCCTCGTTCAGCCGAGGTTGAAGAGCCGAGGCCTCAATTAAAAGATTTACTTTCAGTGAATTTTGATCTTCTGTATGACTTGAGCAGAAAACCAGCAGTTACTTGCATTTCATTTTTCTTTTTTTCTAAAGGCTAGACTGAATGTAAGTAATTTTCCTGCTGAATGTGTAGGAGTATTGCAGATTAAGTGCTACAGTATGTGTCCAAACCTGTAGTAACATCGAAATAGTTGTTTTAACGATGTGACAGGAATTAATCGTTAAAGGTGTGCTTATTTAATTGTTAGGTTCAAGGCAATAATCATGGTTGTGTTTGCCTTATTGGAAGATAATGATGACCGGGAAGGGGGGCGTGATTTCTTGTTTCAAAAAGTTAGCTTCTTTCTTTCTTTTAACATTGACTTGCTAAAATATGCTTCCCTGGAAAAGATGACGTGTGCATATGTTGAGAACCTGTAAACACCTTTCACCCTCATACCAAGGAGTTGCAGGCTTTTGATCCAACCACCGATAACAAGCCGGATGGTCCCTCTGTGAGGACGCAGGTTTTTCAAAAGACATTACAGTTTTTCCATTTTGCCTCAGTCCATTTTAAATGACTTCAGTCCACAGAGAACTCGGGCGTTTCTGGATCATGTTTACATACAGTATGGCCTCTTCTTTGCATGATAGAGCTTTAACCTGTTCTGAATGCAGTGCTGCCCGAGGGCCCAGAGATCACGAGCATCCAGTATTGATTTTCAGCCTTGTCCTTTGTTCACAGATTTCTCCAGATTCTCCGAATCTTTTCCGTAGACAATGAGATACTCAGTCTTCACAATTTTCCTTTTAGAAAAAATATTAAGGAATTGTTCCACAATTTTCAGAGATAATTTTTTCGAGGTTGCTGAACGTCTGCCCATCGTTTTGTCTGAAATGCCCTTATTATACCTAATCATGCTGCTGAGCTGTTGCCAATTAACCTAATTAGTTGCAAATTGTTCCTCCGGCGGTTTCTTTTTAGTACTACTTGAAATGTAGTTGCTCCCCTCGTCCCATCTGCATTTTAGTTCATGCTATCAACTTGAAAACGAGCTAATATTTGTCATGAAAAAGTAAATTTTCTCTGTATAATAATTTTATATATTTTCTGTGTTCTATTGTGAATAAAATGCGGGTTTATGAGATTTGTATTCTGTGTTTAGTTAGATTTCTTACAGCATCTGAACAGTTTTAGAATCGGGGGTGTATAAGACTATAGAAATTGAATGAGAAGCAGCTAAGCTGACAAAAAAACGCTGGAAGTAAGTGAGAATGATGTGGTGGGAGAAAAGCTCAGATTAGTGATTGCAAATGTTGAAATAAATACTTCTCTTCCGAACACAAAGGAACAACAGATAAAGTTTCAAACACTATTGCAAAATTGCAACTGAAGTGCTAAAGATTCAGGTATTTACCTCAGTAGCTTTTAGGGCCTTTATCTTTACAATATAAAGTGCTTTGGGGCAACTGTTGTTGTGATTTGTTGCTATAAAATAAATTTTGAAAAGTCAGTTGAATTGAAAACTTTAATTAAATATATTTACCAGATGACCAGAAGCATGACGGTCACCTGGAACTTCATCACTATGATGAAGTTCAGCAAAGCCAGCCTCTCTTTGTGTTTGCTGGCTTGACAAAATCTAAAACCACAGTTAGCAACTTTCTCCATGAAGCAGCCATTTCTGCTCCAGCCTCTTTGCACTCTCGCATTTTAAAAAAAGGGGGTGTTTCACCCATCATGTGACTCTTCGTCTGCACAAAAATCTTTTGAATTCAACGTCACTAAACTAAAACTAAAAGCTGAGGAGCGTGGAATAGAGGTCTAAGGAAAAATTGTGTAACGCCAGAGAAGGCAGTCACCTGACACATATCCACCGCTACCTCCAAAAAGCCAATCGTCTGTTTTATAACAGCTGAGCTGCTGAATACCAGGCCAATCATGTTTTGTACTGGTACAAGTGTGTGGGTGTTGTAAAACATTGTGCATAAGAACGAAAAAGCCCTGTGGGGGAGGTGGATGTTTGGGGTGGAGGGGGGGATATTTGGGGTTATTTTTTGTGTTATTATCAGATTTGATTATTCTGTACATGCGTTTTTTATGTGGTGGTGGTGATTGAAATTGCAGTTATGCCTCTCGCTCCATCCATTTAAATCAGGGGTTCTCAAAGGTTTGATGACTAAGTGCCAATTTAAAGAGCGGACATATGATTGAGGGCAGAGCGGGGGGGGGGAATGCATGCATCAAACACTTTGATGGTTTGCAATGTGTGTGTTTAGAGGATGATGGTTTATCTTGGTAGTTATAGTAGTTGAATCATAAGTGAGGTGGCTTTCGCATTTCTTGATTCTTTGTTGATTTTATAAAGATAAGCGAATAGAAAGCGAAAACTGGCCTCATTTTGAGATTTCTGTATTTGAATACTGGCCGGGTTTCTGAGCCTGCAGTAACTGCCCGGGGGCGTCACCACCATGGTTGCTAAGGGGCAAGACTGCCTGATTGGATTTGGAATAAACTGCACAGACACTATTTTGAGTTTTTGATCAAATATTTCCTGCCGCAAAACTCTCTAACTGCCATTTTGGACACAGTTTGCATTCAACACCTTCTGCAGGGAGAAACTGATTTCCTGCCACTGCCCACACCTGAATAACATTTGTGCAGTAAGATACTTTTATAGCACTTTATTCAGAGGATACTAAACGCCGCTGCCTCTGCTGTGTGGCGTTTGTGCAAATTTCTCCCTTAAACAAAAACATTAAAAGTAAGTAATGTGGAACTACAACAGGACCGGCACCCAGCAGTTTTCCCAATAATGCAGTTTTGGTAATACAGACTGCTAAAAATCATTAATGAAGATTGCTTACTGGCAGTAAGGATTTGATTGCTTCCCTTTTCACTTATATAACATTTAATTTGATTTTCCTGGTCAAATATGTAATTAGGCTATGTCAGCACAGTATTGAGTCCTGGATATATGTCACTTAACGTGTCGATTCAGATCAGAAGTATAATCGCTTTTCCATTTCATCTTTAACAAGGGTGAAATATTCTGAAGCTAATCTATAATAGGCAAACCTAATCACTGAAACCATTGCCTGTTGTGATTTGAAGCTCTGCCAGACTTTGATCGCCATGGCAGTAAATTGATTAGCAGTGATCTGTTGGTCTCCTAAATGCTGATCCTGAGGAAAAAAAAGCTTCATGTCTTCGCTTTAAGCTGAGGTTGTGGTTGAGCTCCGAGATAGCTCTCCTCTCCCTGATTTCCTCTCTGTTCGACAGCCTGGTAACAGCAACAGCGGCTCTGTTACAAGACTGCGTAGAAACTGGTCAGTGTTTCTGCCTGCTGCCTTCATTAAGCTAAGCTCAGTCTCTGACTGTCTGAGCTTGCTGCAGCTGTCTGGTCTTGTAGATTTTTGCGAGAGCAGCCGGGATGGGGTTCAGCTTGAAATATGAATTTAATTAGATGTGACTCAGAGAAGACGGAACCACTTGAATTTGAAGGATAAATGGGTCACTTGGAGACCTGAAAGTTCACCCCTCTCCTCTGCCTATGCCTTCTCTGCTAGAACCACCACCGTGACGCAAAACACGCCCAGAAGTGCATTTGTGCACACGCTTACGAGCAGCATGGAGTGGAAACAAAGCGGGAGGGGCCCAGCACTCTAATCATTCTAGCTGCAGCTTTGATTAATGTAAAGTGCTTCATATTTACAACAGAAATTGCCAGAGTAGTCAGGTAAGAAATGGAAAGAAACGTGCGTGTCCGTCAGCAAGGGCAAACGCCTCAAAACTTCAGTGTGTATGGACTAATATGGAGTCAGGGAGCATTTCGAAAATCATTGGCTGCCTCAATTTGAGCACTGCTGCCCACAGATATGACTTAAAGTGACAGTTTATTTAACGTGACAGGAGAGCCATTGTCATGTTTTCATTTTAATGTGTCAAATTTAGAGGATTCTTAACCTTGAACAGTCCCCCATCCTCTAATCCTCAAACGTTATCTCTGCTCAGTGTTTGGGCTCCGTCGTCCTGCCGAGTTCCTTGTAGCTGCTTGTGGTAAGTGAGCAAGTTGAACAAGTGGTAAGTGAACAATGAGGCAACAGCATGAAGGGATTTAGTGCTTTCAAAGCCTATCACTCGTCTTGGAGGAAATGAGTAGTTGTGAGTTAAAGTTAGGCAGATATCGAGTGCTACCAATATCTGCTCTGTTGCTTTCTGCTTATCAGCCACGTTTAAACTCCACCTGTTGGTGTGTGCTAAGAGAAGGAGGGTGTTAGGGTGTATTTTGCAAGCTTTTACGCCTTTAAACTCCCTGTATTTAAGGTCAAAAATGAACCAAGTCTTCCTTCTTTTTTCCCTTTCTTTCATCACCTCTCCAAAACTTGTAATAGCATATGTACCTGTGGTTTCACTTCTTTTTAAAAAAAAACAAAAAAAAAACTGCATCACCTTTGCCACTACTGCCCTCTTCTATCCACCTTTCCTAGGTTTCCTCACTTCCTTCGATTCCCACCTCTCTATTAGGACCAAAGGTCACAGCGCGGAGCCTGTGTGAAATCAATCATAGGTTAAAACCTTTAAGTCTTTATCCGAGGCAGCTACCATGCGAGGCTGTATTTAGCATAGTAATAGATAGCTGACTGAAAACAAACTGGTGCATGCTGAGAACAAGCTTTCATTTCTTTATTTATTCCCACTGACACAACAAATTCATTCATGCAGCCCATCAGGTTGTCATCATCGCTACGAATGTATTCACTGCAGATACATGCGATCTGTCAGTATTAATAAATAGTTCTATACTGATGCTGCAGTGGCTGGCGGTGGGGTTCACAGGAGGGAGTGACAGATTTCGACAGGCTGACAGGAAAACGAAGCAGAACAGAGCGACGGAGCAAGTTCGTTCCTAGAAATGTTCGGGGGTTGTGCAGCGCCTTGGAAAAAAAACACACACACATCGGGCACATCTTTTATTCATGTTCAGTTGTCGAGGTGTCAAGAGTTTTGTCAAGCCTCTCATTGTTCTGTTAACCTTGTCCCTGTGAAACGTTCTGTCTCTATCTCTTTGGTTACACATTACAGCCCGGCCACGGGGGGAGGAGAGGGGACATGGGGAAGAAGAGATGGATATTGGAGGGGAAGGATAGACGGAAAGAGGTTCCCTCCTCGTCCTTTCATCGTTAAACAAACATGGCCTCTGTAAAAAATAAAAAATAAAAAAGGGTGCAAGACGAAACCAAGACAGAAAAGGCACAGAGTGAAAGGGAGAGGAGGGGGAGGTAGACGAAGGATGAAAGCGATGAAGAAAGATGGAAATAAAGGAGAGGGACGGAGGAGGTGGGGGCCACAGACAGAGTACCTGTGTGCATAGCAGAAAGGTGTGCAGTCCATCATCTTCAGACAGGCAGACAGAGCTGTCTGGGGAGTTTATTTTTACTTCGGTGTAAGAGTCTGGATCTGCTACAACAAGCTGGTAGCACCTTTCAGTGGGTGGGGGTGTTCTAGGACAGCTGCTGTCCCAGTGTGGCCATCGTTCATGGCTTCATGCCTTCAGAAAGTTGAACCCACTAACGTACAAAGCTCCAAGCTCCAGCTCAAAGCGCTCGATGCATCATGTTTAAGGCTTCTCAGATGTGTGTTTGAATCGTCTTTCGTCATATACAACAGTACAGTACTCTGCAAAAGTCTTGTACCACTCCATCATTTCTTTATAGTTTGGTAGGAAAATGGGAAACGGGTCCAACAATTAATTGAAACTTGTAAACTCACATGGAAATACAGTACATATGGCAAAAACAGAGTGTGGTCAATTCTAATGAGCTTGAAAAAAATGTTGGTATAAACAGCTTTAGTCTCCAACACAGTCTGAACTCTCTGGTGTCATTTGTTTAAGTAGACTTCAGGAATAGTTCTCCAGGCTTTTTGAAGAACATTTAAAGCTCTTCTGCGGTTCCTCGTACCTTTTGTTCCGTTCTCTGTCACGATGATCCCACACTGCTTCAATAAAGTTGAGGTTTGGGCTCTGGGGAAGCCAATCTATGGCTGATAGGGTTTCACTGTGTTTTTCTGTCCGTGATGATTAGCAGCGATGATTTGATGATGATTTGAACCAAAATTTTCCAGTTTGGATTCATCACTCCATCAGACCTGCCACAGATTTTCAGTCCACATCTTGTGTAATTTGATGTACCTTAGCCTTTTCTCCCTGTTTCCCTTAAGAATTGCTTCCTATGGGCCAGCCTTCCCCTAAGACTGTTTCTGTAGAAACCTTTGTGGATGGATGCTGCACATCGTGTCTGGATTTACCTAATAGCACTTTGGGAATCACTAATGATTCTGTGGAAGTAGCATTGCGTTAAATATATTTTGAGAGCAAATAGTATTTGCTGTCAAACTACTATTTCATGTCTGTCAAACTGTGTTATCTTCTGTCTTTTGGCATTTGTCATAGATTCAGCTAAAGAAATGAGGAGAAATTTTGTGTTTTCTTTCTAGTTTTTTTGGGGGGTTTTGCAACAAAATGCTAGTAACAAAGTGCCCAAAGATTTAAAACTGTCTTTTTGCTGTTATATGTAGACACCACACTGTTTAGGTGCCTTTCTATGCTTGGATGATTCATAGGTCAATATTAAGTGGCTTAAGAAACGAACAAAAAAAACAAAAAACATGTCTCTGAAAATGGCCAAATATGCAGACTGGACTTAAAATGAGAGAAAAAGCAACCAATGTCCAAAGAAAAACTTTGAAAGACCTTCAGAAAGTCTGGAGAACTATTTCACTATGTCCCCATAATCTTTAAAAATGATGATAGAAATGTTGGCAGTTTTCCAGCGGTATGCATTAGACAGCGACACACTGATTCACTGAGAAATAGTCAACAGATTAGTCATTTAATTGAAGCTATATATAACACAATTGTATTAATACATTGCTGTTTCAGCACACATCAAGCCCACTGAGTATACAAATATCTGACAGAATAGTTTTTTGTACTAATACTGCTAAATACGCTGATCATGTTCATATCCCTGTAGAGTTACTTTGTGTTCTTACAATGGCTAAATCTCTAAATCTACACAGTGCCATTAGGAGTCAGTGAGATCTGCTGTTGATCCCCTGTAGATCAATTTTTACCTTGTATTTATAGACCAGTAGATTACCCCGTCCTCCATTTCCTAAGTTGCTGTTAGTACCAGGAGAGGCTCACAGGGAGGAGAATTGATTAACAAATCAAGCCTGTAATTAATTCTTACTGTGATCAAAGCCATGGGAGGAAGTCCATGGAGAGCCCAAGGCATTGAGGTGAGGTATTTCTCAGTGTGGTCCCACCAGGCCTACTGTTATCACTGTGTTGTTTTAGCTTATATGTTGCGTGAATTTCGAATGTTTTTAATGGTTGTCCTGTCTGTTTGGCAATTTGGGGGCAGGAATATTGCTCCTAAGTTAGAGTGTGTCTTTGTGTTTCCCATGGGAATTCTAACAGACTCTGCAGTTTTCACTCATCTCCTCATACAGGATTCTAGTCCTGCCTGGCTGCCTGGCAAATTGTATCCACGCCTAGGTGTTCGTCTTTAGTGCAGTTTCCCACTATGTATGGATTTATCTCAAACACCCAGAGAAAAACTTATTTATTTCAATATTTGGAGATTTGCAAGTGCTTAGTAGTTGCTCTAATTTTTGCCTGCTTGTAAAACTAAGACTGTTTTCACTGTCTCTTGCTTACTCGCCTCATATCTGTTTGCCTCTGCTAATTTTCATCTTTTGTCCTGCTGTTGTTCTTTGTTTGTGCAGGTTGGCTCTTTATGTGTACGAGTACCTGCTGCATGTAGGAGCACAGAAGTCAGCACAGACCTTTCTCTCAGAGGTAAGTCACGAAAATGCTTTATGTGTTTGTGCCGGACTGCAGGCCATGTACTTTATGTGTCCACTCTGAAGGGTGGTCTGACCCTCATATAACATGTCGAACAAGTGTAGCGGCTAATTGAATTAGCCTGGCCTCGCAGTGCTGAGACAACAAGCTTTTTAACATTAGTGTTGCATTTAGTGGGACTGGAGCCGGCGCGCAGGGAGACTTATGATGCTTAGGCTGGAGCTGACGTCTCCGACTGACATCATTGTCTGATCCGCTCGGCAGCTTTGTGTTTGTCCCTCTCTTCCCATCTTGCTCTCCTCTGTTTTTATTGTAATCTTCCTGCTCTCCTTCTCGTCTGTCTCTCCACTCCTCTCCCTGCGCTTGTCCTCACTTTAATTCCGCGGAGGTGAAAAGGTGATGAGGTGAAAAGGAGGTCAGCTGATGATTGTGCTTTGCAGTAAATGACGGTAAATTGCAATGTAGGAGACAGTAGCTAGAGGCTTGTTGTACATCGGCCAGAGGAAGAGGAGAACAAAGGGGGAAAGGGGGTGTGGGTGGTGGAAAAGGTTACATCATCAGCTGGCACCGATTCTCATCGCTCTTAGTGTGTGTTCGCACACGTGCGCACACGTACCTACACCTCAGTTTCTCTCAGACACCCTTTCCTCTCTGCCGTATCACTTGATCTCTCTTCCGCAGATGAAGAAGATAGGCGGTGTCATGTTCAAGTGTGGGAATGCATTCAGCGGGAGCGCAACAAGTATAAACACAGCCGCTTTTGTGCCGTCCGCATGCACACATATGCAAGCATACACGTGCACGTACACACAGAGCATAAACATGTTTGCAAAAAAAGTGTAACTGGTGCTGGAAGGGTGGGTTGTAGTACGGCTTTAAAGCCCTGTGTTATCATTCACATGGGTTTACAGCGCATCCTTATGCTCATGGAGCAGGAGCCCGGGGCGGCAATTCACAAATCGTAAAGGGATACCTTGATATAAATATCAAATCACAAACGGACAGCTTAGAAGAAGTGGCAAAAAGAAACCACGCAAACCTCTCAAACTAAATTGATGGCTCAAAGAAAAACAACAAAAAGATCTGAAACCTTAAAGACAATACAGCACAAATTCAAAAGGTTTACATTTTACGCGAGTAGGGGTGAAAACAAAACTGTGCCCATGTCACACATTGCCTACATCTGCCAGCAATCATGCTAAAGGGATCTTTCTGCAGCATGACCTCCTAAAAGACCTCCTGGGAATGCAGACCACAGGAAGATGGGATATGCGGGCACATTCGTTGTTTTTTGGGGGGTTTTCTCCACACTTTCCAGATGAAGGGGAAATACAAGAGACACTAGAAAGTGTCCTGACCTGAACTGTGTGCAATCTTGTTTGGTCTAAGCTGCAGCCAATTAAATGTGAGAAATGATGAATGTCATGCTCATTCTCGATTTTTTTCTGTATCGTTTCTGCCAGTTCGAGAAAGTAAAACCTGCTTTGTCATGGTGTGTAAATGGAAATTGCTGGCTGCCAATAGGGTTTACTGGAACTGCGAACTTAGACTAAAAGCATGCGGGCCAAACAAACAGGGGCAGTTCCTGACCCTCCCAAAACACTTCAAAGCAAACCATTCCTTCTAAAAGTCGCTGTGTCTGATCTGCAGCTGAGGTCAGGATGGTCTGATTGAACATGCGGTGATTCAGCTTTTCCTGTTATGTTAGCGCTTGTTCACACCGCTGCTGTAGCAGGTGGCACAATAGTCTTCTTCTTTTACTTGGATTAAACATAATATGAAGGGAAATTAAAAAAGATGAACATGAGGTCACTCTGAGAAGTCAGATGCAGACAAAACAATTGTGTCATTGTCTCACTACTGGGACACTTTTCAGCTCTCTGTGTGTGGTGTGTGTGTGTGTGTGCATACAGGGTCAGAGCCAAGGTGTGGGCTCCAAACTCAAACCTGGTCACCACACACAATCAATAGAAAAGCCCATTAGTGGGGTAAACACATAGTCATAAGGCTGAAGTTACAACCACTAACTACTGTTTCTCTTGTGCTTTCCATGAACCACTGTGATTGTCCTCACATGGATCCATTTATGCAGCGCAGCCTTTGAGTTCTACTTGTCTAAGCCTTATCAAAAATTAAGACGAACATGGGGCTAAGCACAGTTCATCCATGAACACTGTGCTCAAAGTCGTCCTACACGTGGGTGATGTCACTGATTCTGGCGAATGCTGCAATTGTAAACGACATGTTGGACTATGGTGTCAAGTCATCCCCATAACCGTTTATGCACACACTTGAGGCACGCTTGAAGTCGCTGCAAAACAAAGCAATCACTCTTCCTACTGTTGCAGCAATCTCCCTCTGTGCTCCTGCATCGGTATATCGCTGAAATGCGTGGAGGAGCCAGGCTACGAGAATCGAGAGCCTAAAGTGACAGCAAAATGCACAGCACGTCAGCAGCGGTGATGTCATTTTTAGCTGTTTGCAAGGCCGACGACAGCCTGCAAGGTGCTACGTCTGTTTCAGCTGACGTGTCAGTCTGATGAACAGCGTCTGAAACCCTCCCACTGACGCTGTGTTTTTCTTTCTTCGGCACCAGTGAAGTTCACCGCGCTAACTTCAGCAGATTATCACATAAAATCCACAGCAGTTTTTCCAGCAGTAAGTAGAAAAAAAAAACGATTTTCTCCTTCGTAGATAGCTCATTTTCTGCTTTTTAAATAACTATCTATTCCTCCGCCCACCCCCATCTGCACTTTTCCTGAACTGGGAATTTGCTTTATTATAAACTGCTTTTTTAAGCATGTTGTAACCATGTTCACTTCCACTGGAAACTACTTTGTTTTGGTGTCTTATTTGAGTGGTATGCTGCCCCAGAAGAAAAGAACATTTTCTTTTTTTCTCCACCTTGTTTTCACATTTCAGATATTTTATTTTTGATTCAAATCTTAATACCTTAAGATGCTCTTTTCTCTCTCTCTCTCTCTCTCTGTGTACCGATTTGTTTGAAATAATCACATCTCAAGATAACAGTAAGATCCGAAAGAGAAATTAATTTGCTCGTAAATGAGCCCGGACAATATCCGAAATTTGTCTCAGTGATCAGATTCAAATCTGTGTAATTTGTCTCGTGCTTTTCATTCGCATATGCTGTCACTCTCAAACTGAATTTTATCATAGGCTGATTTACTCTTGTGCTCCATGTTTCCTCTGTGGCGATAGTGGTTCTTGATTTGAGAAAGAAAACGCTGCTGTTAGCAAGTTTCCTCAGAGACGCCTCGTTAAACTTATTAAGAGTCGATTGCCCAACACTTTTTTTTTTGCTCTGTATTGAAAACCTGACTTTAAGGATTAGTCGGTCAAATTTATTGACCTAATATGAGCCTAATATTATAGGATAAAGGCCTGAAGGCAGAGATACATGTGGGGTGGCTGTAGCTCAGGAGGTAGAGCAGGTCATCTACTAGTTGGAAGGTTGGGCAGAGAGTAAATGCGTGTTATTATTATGATTATTTGATGGAAAGCATGTATATGAATGGGCATGAATGAGGTATGTTGTATAAAGTACTATGAGTACTTCAGGTAGAGTAGAGAAGCGCTATATAAGAACCAGTCGAGTCCACATGCAGTAAAACTCTTATTCCACCTTGCTCAATGGCCATCTTCAAGAATTGCATTTTTTGCTGTCAGACTTATTTAGAAACTTGTCTGTGTTCATTTTTTTTAATAGGAAGGAAGGTAAAGAATTTAGAGAGAGCAGCAATAAATGAAACTCAAAGTTGATGAGCTCAGAATGATGGATAATGCTGTGAGGAGGAGACTGAAGGGTGTGTCGTAGGCCGCACAATAGTCTGGCTGGGCTCCTCAGGCCGGTACATGTCTATGACCTCATACCCTACACACCTCCTGACCGAGGAAGCAAACGCACACTTTCATGTACTCATGAATACAAGAGCTTTCAGGCACACATAAACCCACTTATCCACTTATGATTCCACGAGAATCATAACATAATTACTTAATGGCGTGTGTTATAAGAATTCCCTCGCACCCTCTTTAACCTTATAAAGCAGGTAATTCAGATGTCAGGCATGTTGTTATACTTGCTATGTTTCTGAAGGATCTCATTCTGTGTGTGTGTGTGTGTGTGTGTGTGTGTGTGTGTGTGTGTGTGTGTGTGTGTGTCTCAAGATCCGATGGGAGAAGAACATCACATTAGGAGAACCTCCGGGGTTCCTCCACTCATGGTGGTGGTGAGTGCGTTTTTTTTATGGGAATTGATACAAGATCCATTCTTTTTATTGCCGTTTCTGTTCATTCCATCACTGCCATGACTGAATAAAATTATCTCTCCTCCTGTGTTTGTCTTTATCTCATCAGCCCTTCCTCAGTTAACTGTTTGCATGCTGTGATAGTGAATTTGAAGTCATCTGCTGCAATGTCGATAACAAAAAAACCCCAACTTATTTTCTGGATGCCAGATTACCAGAGCTCTGTCATGGCCTATCTTTTCTTTATTTCAAAGGGTTCGGCTTTATAATATTGTCTCTTTCTGTGCTTTGTAGTGTTTTCTGGGACCTGTACTGTGCAGCTCCAGAGAGAAGAGACACATGTGAACACTCCAGTGAGGCAAAGGCCTTCCATGACTACGTGAGTCTGCGCTGACGCGGCTTTTCATCCTTATTCTGGCTCAGTGGCGCTCTCATATTAATTCAGAAATCTATGCTGGATGGTGTCATGTTATAAGGAGACCAATGCCAGTGTGCAGTATTGAATAAACAGATGATCAAATCATATAATATCCTTAACCAGGAAATTATGAAGTAACTAAAAAAAATATGACAAATAGTGTTTTATCTGCTTTTTTTGCAGAGCAGTAGAGTCTGTTGCGGGTCATGCTTGTGTTTGATTGTGGCTTTGATGGAAAGGCAGAGTCTAATTCACAGTGTAAAAATCTTCACATCTCTGCTGGATGAAAGCATTTTGAGAAGTTGCATAGAAAAATATTCTTTTATGATATGAAACTGGAGAAAACTGGATTGTTTCCAGATTTTATTGTGTTGTGTTCACCTAGCTCTTAAAATTCTTAAAATTAGAGCTAATATATTTTATTTAGTAAGGCCACCGCACCTTTTTGGTGGTCTCCTTGGGGAAAGCTGCTTTTAGTTCCCTCACTGAAGTTTTAACTACTTGCACTTGTTCCTCTGACATATGTGCTGGGTTTCTGCTGTTGTGTCAAAACGATGCCCCTTCAGCTAGATTTTATTTTGATAGGAAAAAGCCGCAGGGAGCCAAATCTGAGGCCACTCAGATCGTTTCATTTCAGTTGGTTTGCGCTGAATATCTACTCTCAGTTGCTGCAGCATGCTAAAGGGTGCTAACATTTAACTCTGACCCCAGCTGCACAGTCAACTTTAAAATAAATAAATAAAGAGACGATGACAAGCTTGCTCCTAGCTGCACTCCTGCCCTCATGTGCCACCTTTGGACAGTAAAAGAACCGCTGTTTAGTCCCCCTAAGATCCAGCTCTCATCTAGGGGTGGGTTTTAATAATCGATTCATCGATTAAAATCGATTCTGGCTTGGATAACGTGATATTGATTCATTAAAATCCTGAATCGATTTTTTTATATAAATGTATTTTGCCCAAAATTCCAGAATCTCAGGTGAAACGTCACAAAATTTTGACAACCACCAAACATTTAAAACAGTAAATGAGAGCAGGTCCACGGCTTCTGCACAAAGACGTAAACGCAAAGCGCGGACCCGCAGATCAGAATCAGTGAGATGTCGCCTTTCTCACCCGACGGCACAGACACGGTCGGGGCTGAAAGCCGACAGCTCGCTGACTCTGATGTTTCGGCGGGTCCGCGCTTTGTGTTTACGCCCGTTTTGCGTTGATTCTAAAGCTGTTAGTTTTATCTCTCCAAACAATATTGACCGAACCAGCAGCAAAAGAAGATCCAAACTACGCTTCACATAAACATCGTCATGGACTCCCTCTGACTTTTGCTGTTTTGCTTCCACCACAATAAAATCACACTTCATGCACAGCTCTCTCTCTCTTTCTCAGTGTACTTCAAGAACAGTTTCCCATCTATCCCCGAAATCTGTTTTCTGCATTATTCGCTTGCTTGTTACACACAAGGCTACCGTTGTTTACAGCGCTGTCGGACGATGTTTTGTTTTTCCTTTTACTTACTTCCGAAAAGAAAACCTAATTTCTGCTGTTCAACAGGCTTCTGAACAAATTTAAACTTTTTAAAATGATACAAAATGCAAAACGCTTAGCTGTGTCTGTAATCAAACCGCTGTAACTTCAGAGGTAATGTTCATATGTTGATTAATGGTTTTCTTTCGTTTTTGTTGTACTGCAGAATATTTTTATAAAATCCCAGGCCAGGAAAATCACCTTCATGTTTTTCTGTTTTATCTTCAGCTACTTTGACACAAAGACATCTGCTGTGATGCTCACACCTTTGATAAAGTCTGGAAAGTGTCAGCCTTCTTTTTATAAATACAAAAATATGTAAATGTACTGATCTGAATAATATTTCTGACTGTCTGAGGCAAAATTTCCCAGATTGAATCGAATTGAATCGAATCAATTCAGGACCTTGTGGATCGGAATTGAATCTATTCTAGAAATCAGTGACGATACCCAGCCCTACTATGATCCTCGACATGAGAGTCGTGTCAGTCTGACACAATTCTGCAAATTTAAAACCTGTGATGTCAGAGATGCTCGAGCACAAAAAAAAAAAGAAAAAACAGCCACGAGTAGCCATGTTGCTAAGAGTACCCAGAGGTGCACAACGAGATGCCCTTGAAGATCAGATTGTTCAAATGTAACTTTGCGATTGTAACGTGTATTCTGTTCATTAATAAATTCATTTATGGATACAGTTTAATTTTTAAACTTCATGTTGAGTAGATTGAGACTCTACAATATTAATCCCGGAAGCTGTGGTCATCCAGTTTATTGCCACCCAAAAATATACTGAACTACAACACTGCAGCGGCATCTCTGTGTCCTGCTTCCTACTCGCCATATTTAAGGATTGTAGCATTATAGCTCACCTAATGTTGCGTTGTTGTTGACAAAAATGACACAGTGGGATGTATTTAGATCATAAAGTTTAGACAGCTGACATTTATTTCTCACATCTATTGTGAGGCTCGTGTACTGAGCACACTCAGTTTCTCATATGGCGGCAACTTGTCTTCACAGCCTTGCAAAATGGTTTCATCCCATCATGAATCTTTGATCTTAAGTGGCGTTTAATGGAATGCTTGTTGTGATGTTTGTGATGGAGTGCAGAGACCTCAGTGCATAACTTAAGGTTTCTACCTGCTTCCTCTTGTATTCTACCACAGCAGCCTTAAAATGCAGCACATACTGCATCGTGCACATTTATGCTGTAGAGCAGCCTGGGCAGTGAGACGCAGGCTCGTGTAGTGGAAACACTGTTTATGGCTGTGTTTTCTCAATGTGGCTCCACTTCACTGCTGTTGTTCTTGCACATTAAGGGTAGATCCAGCCTTCACCACTAAAGAGTGGAATACAGTGAGAAGTGCCAGAGCTCCTGAAGTTTTACATTAACTGGCGACTGTGTGAGAGGAAGTGTGGTCCTCGTTTTGAGTTTGGAGGTGCTTGTGTGTGCGCTGGGGTCTTCTCCTGCTTTTTATGTTGTTGTTGTTTTTCCCTCAGGAGCGTGCAGTCTGACTCATCACATTTCTCTACAGTGGTTTATTGAGATGTATTGTTGGAAGTGCACAGGTCAGGGGTTTCTGCCTAGCCCAGCAGGATCTTCTCTCTCTCCCCCTACGTGTGTGGCTCTGTGGTTTACTCCCTTTTTTCCTTTAAGCTTGCAGTCCTGTGGAACGAGGGATGGGGGTTCGCTTCCTCACTTCCCCTTTTATCTGCATAATGTCGGTGTGTGTATGCGTGCCCGTGTGCGTACGCAGGTGATGCTGCTGATGCCGGCGATGATGATCGGGGTGATGAATAGGCACTCTGAGGACGAGGCAGCGATGTGATGATGTCATCCCGGCTCCCAAGGAGGGAGCTGGAGGGCATCGTGACCTCAGGCCTGAGAGACAAACAAAAAAGAGAGGAGACAGGCAGAGAGAAACATGGAAGCAAGGAGATGTATGAAAATAAATAAGAGGGAAAAACACTGGTGAGATAAACGCTTTGCGATTCATGTCAATAATTTGTAACACAAAAAGCAAAAAAACCAAAAACAAAACATAAAAACCGAGTAATTAAGTATTTGTAGTGGAAGCAGCCACAACAGTATGTTGTTGTTTTTCTATGTGTCTGATCAGAATCTATTCAATTCAGAAATCATTCAGAATGTATCTTAACGTGATTAGCTAAGGCCACCAGCAGCATCTCATTCTTACGTTTCCTGCAGGGATGTAATCAGAGAATTATAATTAGACCAATTGTAATTAGACCAAGGTCACTTTCAATCAACTGCTCCAATGCAACACTACATCTCGCAGCCAATGAGAGGTACTCTCATATCTGCCACTCAATTAAAACAAAACGAGAGGACAACTGTGGTGGACGTCGTTAGAAGGAAGAAGGAACACGCCTTAATTTGATGCCCGTGTCTCTCTTTCAGTCTCCTGACTTTGAGACTGGCGGAGATTTTAATCAGACATTTTCATGGTAATTATTTTCAGATAGCTAATTACTGAGTGAAGTCCTAATTAATGCTGCAGAGATATAGGAGCTCGCTGGCATCATCTTTGTGTCCCACTCCTTTGATAATTGATGGGATTGTGACAAGGCTTTTGACTTCATTTGCGAGTTTATCCCAGTTTGAACTACCTACTGTAGATACATTTGGCTTTGTGCGAATCTGATTGAAACTGTTTGATTTGTGCTCTCTCTTGTTTGCGTGTGCGTGGGATTCATGCATATGGTTTTGTTATGTAGATGCCAATCATATAACTAGATTTGAGCGCGTGGGGATGGTCTTCTAGGACATTAATACAGTAATCTAATGTTAAAAATGGAAGAAAGAAAAGGCTGATGAACAAAGTGAAGAGAGATGCAGCGTTATTGATTTCCATCCTCAGACAAAGCTTTTCAGGCATCAGAAAGGCCGTTTACAGTTCTGTTAAGTGCTTTGTAAATTGTGTTCTCAATACTAAATGAGCGGTTTCCATTTGCAAGGGCCCATGGAGTCACATAAACAAGTTATTTTTAAATTCTCATGCCTGGCCCGGAAATGATCCTATTAGAGACAAAAGTCAGACTCGTTTCTGTGTTGAAAGAATATACATCACAGACCCGTGCGTGTCATTTCAGGGGTTTTTCCTGACAGCGTTGCGAGTTTGAAAACGGACACCTGTTTCACAGCTGTGCTATCAGAAAAAAGTATGCACTGTGTTAAGTGCATTAGTGTGTAATTGTGTGTAAATTGTAAATGTGTGTGTAGCACTTACATAATTCCCACAGCACTCTTACTACTATAACTTTCTCTGTGTAGATTATTCTTACAAGCTCTTGAATAGAGACTTTGTTAAAGAGGCGAACTGGTACAAGGAGTGCTGGTGACTTTGAAATCTTCGGGGGAGTTGGGGAGAACTCTTAACTGAACTCCACGGAGAAGATGCCTGACTTTTGATTTCAGGAGATTATCAGTGTTTGACAGAAGTACTGGTTGTGCTGTGCAGTCTTAAGATAAGTATGTGCTTTAACTGAAGAAAGTCACTGGGTGAAACGCTATCCTTGATGAATCCAAGTTGTTGTTTAAAAAGTGCTTATTGTGAACTAAAGTATGCTTTAAGCTAAAATGCTCTAGTCTGTGTCAGTAGGTGGACCTCTGATATACTAGAGGTCATCTGAGTGAGCTCCAATAATGTTGCTGAATTGGCAAACACTACAATAACAAAAGATCTCTGCAAGGCTAAATTATCTACAATTCCCATATTATGCACCTATTACCAAGTTAATGTAAGTTTCACAGTGTGAGCTCAGAATCAGATCAGGTCGTATACTCCTGGTATTAGCCCTGTGCCAAATAAGGTGCTTCAGAGTTGCTGCAGCCCCCCCCCCCTTTCAGGAAAACTGCTGTGCATTTCCTGCCCATGCCACAGAAACCCCGGCCAAAACAAGGCAGGAGAACTTCTGTGGTTGCCATGTGGCTCACAGACCTGAATGAGTGTGAGTGACACAAAAGCCATTCTCTCTCTGCTCTACTATTGTCCTTCACTTCACTTTACAGTTATAAAATCAGGATTTCAAAAGTGCAGCACAGCGACTCTGGTGTCTCTACGCCCGCTATTCAGTCATTATCTCATTCTCATTCACTTATCTAACAACATAGAAATATGTCATCGAAAAAGTGAAATGGCGGCATTAACCCCTTAATGCCTAATGTATTGCATTTGATACACACAATTTGTGGGAGTTTTTTCTCCCAAAATAACCTAAATGAATACAGCACATTTTTGAGCAATACATTGCAAAAAAAAAGACTAAATATCAAACCAGTTAAATTCTAAAGAGTTCAGAAAGAATATATTTCAAAGAATATATTTTTTCATGGTTCAAAGGGCTTTAAAGGGTTAAAATAATGTATATTTGAGCCCAGAAGATAGGAGAGAACATAGACTGTAAATAAAAGAGGTCCCAGAAGTGACAAGTCAGGAGTGGCTGTGACTGAATCAGAGGGGCACTCAATCACATGACGAAGCACACCCAGCTTTATCCTCTTTTTTCAGTATAAAGGGCATGATTTACCTAATGTCATGTTGTACTTATTCAGACTTGAAACTAGCAACTGAGATCACAAACTCATTAAGAAGGTGTTTACTGATGTTACAGTACGACAAAGCCGAGGGCTGTTTTTTTTCCACAGACTTCAATTCAGCTGGATTTCTTTTTGCAGCTGGATGAGTTGCCTCAGGCTGGCCATTAGGGGGAAAAAAATGCAGGTTTAAGACAATTTGCATCATTTTTTCTTTTCAAACTTGGAAGCTATGTACATCTTTTCTATACAGTCTGTGAGAGAAAATTAAACAGACGGTAACTTTATTCATTTGTGAATGTTTTGGAGAAGGTCTTCTGTCCTCTGACATGTGAAGACTCATTTGGCTTGCTTTGCTCATAGCTAAGACATTTTAAAGCTAGAAAAGGCAAAAGGCATTTTCACAATATGGGATCTTCAAGATGAGCAAAGGTGACAGATGGATGAACTGGAGACTGAGTAGACATAAAATGTGCTAGTAGTCAGGCAGCAGTGTTACAGGCAAGTATTATAGCAGAGGGAGCCTGGTATCATTGTGTGGCATCACTGTGGGAGATAGCAGGCACACAGCAGTTAGGGGAAGAAGAGATCAAGGAGGAGTGCCAAGAGCAACCCCCTTTGATAAAAATGCCTTGTCTCATGCTGTCAGATCTTACATTCATACTCTCCCCCTCATGCATAGAAGTGCATTCATAGCGTGCACTGTGACAGCAGCACGTATATTGTGTCATTATTGTTAAGCTACACCATAAACAGATTGGTAAATATGTAACAACACTCTGTGCTGCTTTATTCATTTACATACATATGGTTCTCAAACAGTAGTGTTTGATAAGCACGAGTGCACACATCCTGTACCGTACTGCCTGTGAGATGCTGAAGGACAAGCAGCCACTGTCTGCGCTGAGAGACATGTGAAGTAAAAATGTATGCTGTTTCAGTATATTAAAGGACACTAAGTGCACAGCCGACCTTAGACTTTCCTTTATTCTCTCTCTCTAGTATTACTGAGTCATAAAAACAGTTGTTACCCTAAATGTTCTACGTCATAATGAAAACATTCTTGCAAATATGTTAACCTGCTGATCTTTCCTAACTTAAACAGTCTGGTTTAGCAGCACTCCTAGGAGTTCCGAGACACATCTACATTAATAAACATCACACCTCAGCAAGCCAAAATTCTTACAGCCATGCTTTTGACTGTGAGACTTCCTTTCCCCTGAAGTCATCGTCTCAAGCTGAGCTGCCTCCCAATCTTCATCAGTAAAACCTTTCTAACTACTGTCTTAAGCTAAACCCTGCAGCTTCATTTTTGATCTCTTTGTTTCTTATAGATACAGTCACAGTGCACTGCATTAAAACAATTTGAGGATTACTACTAAATATTCAGGAAAGTGTCCATGGAGATAGCTAGAGATGGCAAGTTACTTAATATTTTCCTGACACCTAAGACTCCATACCCCCAATTCTCTTAGAGAGAATGCTTTACTCTCTAAGTAATGTCCCTAAGAGGCTAAGAGACTGGTCAGCAACAATCTCCCAACCATCAGTTGAGACGGAAAACATTCCCCAACCGGTTCCCAAGTGGTTGCTGGAGGTTGATGGCAGTCAGTGTGAAATCAATTGCGAAAGCCTCAGTCATGGATGCTTAGAGACCAGTCAGTGACCCCCCCCCCCCCCCCCCCCCTTGACCCCATGTTGCTGTGTATTCCTTAACCAGTTGGCAAGTGGTTGCAACAGGTTTGTTATGCTGCACCCAAAACCTCCTTGCAATTGCTTTGGTTGTTTGCAGATTGCTGTTGTTGCCTGTAGTTTGCATCAAAGATGCCGACTTGCCTGGGCATAGCCAAGTGGCAGAAGGCTTCTAATTAGATTGTCTAAGAATTTCATCTCTACTTTTTGCAGATGTTGTGGTTCTATTGGGTTCATCAGGTGGTGGCCTCCAGCTCGCACTGGAGTGGTTTGCAACCAAGTGGGAAGTGGCGGGAATGAGAATCGGCACCTCTAAGTCTGTAGCCAAGGTCCTTAGCAGGAAAAGTGTAGAGTGCCCACTACATGTCAGGTTCGATTTAGAGCCTAAAGTGGGGGAGTTTAAGTGTTGGGGTCTTGTTCACGACGGTTTATTGGTCAATCTACATCCCTACCCTCGCCTATGGTCACGAGCTGTGGGTAGTAACCGAAAAAACTAGATTGCGGATACAAGCAGTGGAAATTAGCCACGAGGAGACCTCAGCCTTTCAATGGGACTCAGAGTAGAGCTGCTACTCCTCCACATCGAAAGGAGCCAGCTAAGGTGGTTTGGGCATCTAACAAGGATGCCTCCTGGGCGCCTCCGGGGTGAGGTGTTCCAGTCATGTCCCACCATGACTGGAGATCCCAGGCAGACTAATGGCACACTGGAGAGATTATATTTCTCCGACTCTTGGTTTGGGATTGCCTTGGTGTTTCCATAGATAAGCTAGAGGGGGTGGCTGGGGAGAGGGATGTTTGGGCTTGTCTGCTTAAGCTGCTGCCCCAGTGACTTGGCCCTGGATAGGTGGAACAAAATGGATAGATAGATGGATAATGCAGCACAAGCAGTAAATGGAGAATATTCATCTTCAAAGTAAAAGTGGTAGTAAAGCATAGCTTTTACTTTAAGGTTAACATTTTGTAGAGTTGGGTTTTTTTATCGCACTTTTTCAAATTTTACTATTGATTGCCAAGTAGATGACAAGTGTTTGCAGATAAGTAGGCACTGTCCTCCATAGAAACTACCAGCAATTGCTCGCCAACCCATCCAGGAATGCATGTTGTTTCTTCACAACCAGTGGTTGCTAGATAGTCACCGTCTGGTTTCTAGGCATCTGTGACAGGGACCTAAATAAATTACCACATTTAAAGAAAAAAAAAGTTGTTTCATTAACATATGTGCTCTCAGTCTCTACTGCATTTTTCTTCCAACTAGTCTCCTTTCCTTAGTGTGTATGCTGTGCTGGCACACAGGGAACAGAGGAAAGAAAGTCGACTCATTCCTTAAAGTAAAACATTCTTAAACAACTTGAAACCTTAAACCTTATATTATACTGGTCCATAGAGATGAGAGATACCATATGATGAGGTGGCCATGGTGAACCCTGTTTAGAGCAAGGCTCAAGGGGATTGGAAGAATATGGTGGAGAAGTATGGGGACACAATAATAAAAGTCCTGAGTTTGTTATAATAACTGAAAAATGACTGTTTTGAGTTCTGCAGTTTTAATATCTGATCATATCGTATCACCGAACAAACCTGAGCTCGGACAGCACGTTTCAGTGGTATGAATGCAAACCTGAATTTTGACCAGAACCTGAGCTTGTTTGTGTGCGTTTGAACAGATGGGAAGAAAAAAAAACAGACTGGACAGAGACAACCTAGAAACAGAGACTCCGTTGGCTCAAGTATTGTGGGTAACAAGCTGATTCCAACCAGCAGAGAGCCAATGGGGGTTGGGGAGACCCCCGGTCTGTTTCCAGGGAAACAGAGCTCTATCTCCTCCTCCACCCCACAAAACCTCTCACTCCCTCTCTCTTTGTCTCTGTCCATGTCTCTCTCTCTCTCTCTCTCTCTCTCTTACACGTTCCCATGTTCTTTCTTGGCGGTGTTGAGGAGGAGGGAGATGATGAGGTGACTCACTGTAACATCATTGCCATGGCAATGAAGAGCGAACCAAGAGGAGAGAAAGAGAATGGGAATTTCCATAGGTGGAGGAGAGATGGAAATGGCTGTCACGATCTCTGTTTTAAAAATCAAAATGGAAATTTCAGTGTGGCGCCACTTATACTGAAATATTTCTTTACCAAAAACCCACATTTCTACCTTTCCCTGCCTACTACTTCATCTTCTTCTTCATTCCTTCTTTGCCTCAGTTTTCCTTTTAGAGACTCCTCTCCATGTGTGTTGCTTCCTCTTTTGCTGGCCCGTTGTAGTCAGGCAGCAGTGTTACATATGGGGAGGGGGGGGCCCTCCCCATATGCTCTCTAAGGAGTATGTTTTCCACTGGTGTATTACGCTGAGTCATGTCGCACGCGTGTTTAGACACGCCGAGGTGAAGTGTTATGTGATGTTGACATATGCACGCCTCGCTTCGAGGCAGGGGCAAAGATGAAGCCACGGCACTGAGCGGAGGGGAGAGGTTAACTGAGGGCAGTGAAACACTAGTAGGCATAAGAATAAGGAGAAGCTGTAACAGGGCCATGGGATACAAGAGATAAATTTCAAGTTCATGTGCAATTATTGCTATTGATTATGATGATAAGGAGCTTTGTCAGGAGCATATTTTACGCATCTGCAGCGGTCTAAGTAAAGACTAGCTGATCTTTAAGACGGGCAGCTTTGCTTCCAGCATGAATCCATGTTGTTTTTATTTTGCAAAATCTTTAATCATGGGACTTTGCATGCTTAAATACTATGCTTCCTTGACTCATCTTCAAGGAAAACTGGGGAAATTCTTGCAAAGATTATCACTACCAACCGCAGAGGTAGGGGACGTGGATGGGATTATGTTGAAAAGGATCCAGAGATTGAGCAGCAGAAGTGAAAGTAGGAGGGCAAAAGAGAGAACCCTGACACGATCAGACTGGCACGTTATCTCTTTAACTGCAGTGTTTTCCTTTCCTCTTGTAGACACCCATATCCTTATCTTGTGCTGTCTCCTGTGTCTGGCCTTCTATTACTTAAAGAACTGCAAGATGAGACAACTCCTCATTAGTTGTTCCTGTGGCAATAAGTCTGTGAATTAACATTTCTGCCAGTTTTCTTAATTACGTTTCTCAATCTCCGTAATTGCACTATGATGTGTTTTAAAATAATTGAAGTGATTCTATTAAAGATGACATAATAATCAAAGTCTTTGCAATGATCTTCTAAATACATTAGAAAAGACCACACTATAGCCTCATCTCTATCTAAGCTGCAGGATTTAAATCTTCTGTCTTTTTTTTATTTTTTTGCCCACCCTCCCCTCTGTGTTCAGTCCATCTCCCTTATCTTCCCCAGTGCCGTTGAACCAAGGAAAGATAGTGGTGGACGAAGAGTAACACCCCAGCGCCAAAGTGACTATCATTTTCAGCTCTGTATGTGTATCTGACAGTGTATCAGCCTGCAGCTCCACCTCGCATATTATACAGCTCCTTGCAAGACTCGGAGATGTTTACAAGGGTCGATAATGACATCAGTGATAAAGGAAACACAACCAGTATGCCCTCCCCCCCTCCCCCCTCCATCATAGTCACCCCCTGTGCAGCTGATATCACCCTACCTGTAATCGCCCAGTGAGACCAAGCAGATTAGCGCAGTGGTGCCATTTTACCAGGTAATCACCTGTAATGTTACACTAGAGAGTGTCTGGGTGCTGGTGGGGATTGTGTTATACTGATAATGTGCTGCTAAAGTCGATAAACATGGCAAAGATTTTGAAAGATTGTGATAGTGAAAGACTGTTGTGCTAGAATAAAACTGAGAAAATGCTAAACTCAACTGCGAGAAATTAGCCTTTCATAATAAGTTCTTTAGTCTTTACACATAAAGCTCATTTCCCCACTTTATATCCACTTTATATCCACTTTATATTTTCCACCTGCTGTCCACCCCACAGTCATGCGTATATGTGACATTTCCAACTTTTATTTTTTGTTTATTTGTCAGGTCTGCATTTCTGATTATTATCGTCTAGGTTTTACTTTGGTTTTGCTATAACCTTAATAAGCATCCACACAAAAAACAACCACAGACAAAAGAAAGTCAGTGACATTTAGTGGCTTCCAAGCAAGGACAGGCAAACTAGCAAACATGAAACTCTATATTTGGTATTACCACCTTTATTTTTCAGTCAAGGCTGAACTCTCTTAGCCAGCTTTCTTCTGTAAGTAGTCTTCAGAAATAGTTCTCTAGGCTTCTTGGATGCTGGATGACTTTTGTTCTGGTCTCTATCAAGATGATCCCACATTGCATCAACGATGTTGAGGTTCGAGCTCTGGGGAGGCCGATCCATGACGGATTCTGTAACTAATTACGTGTTTTTGTGACCGACTGCTAGTAAGTTCCTAAAGTTACAATTTTAAATGTATTTCTCTAATGTGTAGACACAACGCTCGATTCCTTGAGTTGGGTGCATTTTATAATGCTTGAATGATTCATTTATCAGGGATTAGCCTTGATCATATTTTCCATGTCCGCAAGTCCTCTAAGGTCCACTCAGGTCCGAGGTACAATGTTGACACCAGACGGTGAACATGAGAGTTCATGCAGGTGTTCACGTGTCCCTGTTTTTTCATATACAGAGAATTTACTTTACCAATTGCATGTACCAACTATGCATGTGCCCTGGGCAGATATCAAGCAGACTTTAAAGATGTTTAACAGAAATAACTATTCAGCCATATAATTAAGGCTTTGAGGGCCTTAACAAACAAAAACACACTCTCTTAAAACGGAAAATGGTCAGGTACAAAGACTGATACTTTGTGAAAAAGCAGCCAATGTTTATAGAAAAACCCGAAGACTGTCAGGAAGGCTGGAGAACTATTGCTCATGAACACTTAAAAAAGACCAAAGTCTGACTCCTTGGACACAAAATAGAAAGAAATGAGGTGCGGCTCAGGCCTTTTGCTTAAAAAAAAAATGGTTACCTAGGCAACCAAAGTCTGGAATGGTTGGAATGCCGATTAGTGAACAAACATCGGTGGCAAAACAATGTGCAACACACAAATCACTTCCTGTGTGGATGTCCTCTTTAGTTTAATCTTTGTAGTGCCACTTAATATCCAGACCTTTAACACTGAACATTAAAGCCTTGCTTTTGGGTCATTATTGCTTGAAGTTTGCCAGATGTCAACTTTACTCATCTGTATATACCACTGGTAACTATGTTTTCCTGAATCTTTTCTTTGCTCATCTTTTACTAAAGGACAGTTGACCAGATGCTGCAGTTTTAAATCTTTGCCTGGTGATATTAGTCGACAGTTGCGTTGCTATATCTGAAACTGACTTCTCAACTTCTATTTTGTATTTTTCTGTTTTTCTTGTTTTTTGTTTTCTTGTTTGCATCCCATTACAAGAACGAGCAAGCTTACCGTTCTTAAAATGTGAAATTATATCATTTTGCTTGTTCTCAGTTAATTAAAAAAAGTAGACCTAGTATTCCACAGTATTTTCTCTCATTATTCTACATTTGTACTGAGAGTATCGGCAAATCAAGCACCGTGCGTGATCATTAGAGCTTTTGCTAAAAAGCTAACATGAAAATTATTAGGTAGTATAACCATTCAACGTCAGGACTGATGCTGATTTTACTGTGAAAAAGCACAGGTCACTACAGGGGTGGCTGAGGTGGTAGAGTGTGTCATCTACCATTTGTAATGTTGGTTGTTCAGTGCGTCACAGAGTCTGCGTGGCGAAGTGTCCTTGCCCCCGGTGCATCCATCGGGCTGTGAGTGTGTGATTGTTAGAAAGCACCAAAGCTATAGAATAACATTTTGTTTGAATGCATGAATGTAGCTTGTAGTAAACTGTTCATGAGGTATGTATAGAAATATGGAAACCACCCTTTTTGTTTTGATTGTTTTCATTTAGCTATTTCATTGAGATTCTTTGTAAACCCCACATAGCTTGAGGCTAATTGCAGATTCGATTTGATTCGATTAGATTTATTGTCATTGAAAAAGAATATAACTCAAACAACATCAAACCAGAAGTGCAAATAGTATTTGTACATATGTAAATATATACACATACATATAAACAAATCAATTACAGTACCAGATTACATACAGCAATACAATGCAGTGCATATACTGGATTTTTCCATTTAGGGTGTTTTCACAGCTGTGGTGTTGAACTCTGGTTCGTTTTCCCCCGTGGTGCGTTTCATTTGTCAAGGTGTGGACTCAGTAATTGCAGAGCAAAACAATCACACCAAAACCCTGGAGAGGAGGTGGTCTTGGTGTAGTTCCACATGAACTCCAGTCCAGTTCGTTTATGGTGTTAACGTGATCCAACCTCGATCCAAACCAACCACCAGGCAGTACTGTAGATGTGCAAAGGTCTGGGCAGACGAACAAATAGCTGTGAAACGAACATAAATTCTCTGTCCTCCTATAGTCCAGAGCACAACACCTTATTTCTGTGTTGACTTTTGATGCTCCCGCCCCAGACACATCTGGCCAATAAGCGAACTGAATATTTTCACGCAGTTTGTAGTGATGGATTTTGATTCACTTGGAGTTCACTTGAATTTTTCTCCGTGTGAAAATAAACCAAACCATGGGAAAAAGCTACAAGTTTACAAACTCGTGAGCTCATTCAAACCACACTAAACAAACTAGAGGTGTGAACATTTCCTTACAAATCTGATATTTGCTCTCATTTAGGCCATCGTGCTATCATCACTTTTCATACTAGCACTGACTAGAAGCCATATTAGACAACTTTCACTCTGGGCTTGCAAGTCACTATTCTTGAGCCTCATCTTGGACTTTCCCTCGTAAGAGCTCAAAGATGACATAACCTTGGTGTTTCAACTGAATTTGGTTCAGACACTTGCAAGTAGCTCTGGTACAGTGTGGGCAAACAGGAAAGGTCTGCTCCAAGCTTTGAATAGCAGAGGGTGATTTTTAAGTCTTGAAACTGAAAAGTGAGTTTGGGCTGGGATTCCACAGTGGGGTGTGTTGATCTGTCTTGCTATGGGAGATGTGAATAATAGATGATTAAAAGGAGAGCACACCCATTCTCATCTCTACGCTTCGTTTTGCCTCTCTCATATGACATTTACAGATACAGATACTCCAAAGTTTTATTCTGTGGATACACATATTCACACTGTGATATTGTGCATATATGAATGTGTGTTTTTCTTGTTAGTGTGTGTGTGTGTGTGTGTGTGTGTGTGTGTGTGTGTGTGTGTGTGTGTGTGTGTGTGTGTGTGTGCGTGCAAAGAGGGAATCATGCAGAATGGAAGCATCTCTTCTTTCCACACCCTCCCTCCTTGTTCAGGAAGTGGACTAATGGCATTTGATAGGATGGAGTGAGTAGAAACGAGGGGGAGGGAGGGGGAACACATTTCCTTCCTGTGTAGCGTGTCATTCGTAGATCCTGATGTGGCCTTGAGACTCAGTGTTAACTGTTATGCACAGCCCGCTGCAGCCTTTCACCTAAAGGCTCTCCAAGACAGCCACTGTGCTCAGTGAAGAATTCGTGAACCTGCCCCTCGAGCTTTTACTTGAACATTTTCTCGCAGTCTCAGAGATTTTTCCTTCTGCCATTTTTCCCCAGCTGCTACTGTAATTCATAAATGAAAATATGTCAACCTCTGTCACTGGCCATCGTTCACAGGTTAACTGAAGCAAATAATTTCACTTATTAGTTCAAGTTATCTGCTCTTCTTTGTGTTATGAAATGGTTAATTCTGTGTCTGTAGGGAGGTGGACTCTCGCTAGGTGGGAAGTAGTATTAGTTAGTGGTAGTGAGAATTTATAGGATAACTTAGTAGTGGTCTGCTCTGAGTATTTCATAATAAATCCTGTTGTTCCATTAAACAACCAAAGCCAACAGTGCTTTCACCTTATCGCATCTGAGGCACTTTACCCAGGTCTATAATATTATACAGATATAAATACTGTTATTTAAAACTGCATACACATTCAATATTGCTGTGTTAGTCTGAAGAGGGTGCACCTGTGTGTGACTTAAATGTCAGATTAATAATAATTTTATTGTTTCTAAGGTCAGAAGTTGAGTATTTACTCTCTTAAGCAGACAAATGTGATACAATCAAAATGCAATGTTGAAAACAGGCTAAAAGAAGGAATCAACAAATTTAAACACACCTGTGATTTCGGATTAGGCATAACTGCATGAATGTGGTTTTAATATGACCTGTGAACAGGAAACTTTGTGAATTTTGGAGTCTGTCTGTTTTAAGGTGTCTGAAAATAAAAGAAAGGCTGACTGTGAGGCTTTTCAAACTTGGAAAGTGATCCAGGAAATTCTAAGACCAGCTACAAATCAGTGGAAGTGCATTTGCAGCATTAATCAGGAGGTATAGAACGAGCCACAGCGGAACTAATCAGAGCCAGAGGAGTATGTTAAAAACGTTACCTCACCTTAGTCCAACAGAGCAAATCTGGGGTATCTTAACCCTGTAACACCTGGTGTGTCATATTTGATACATGAGTTTTTGAGACCTCCATTTAATCAGCGTTATGGTGACCATATTTTGACTTCCAAAAAAAAGAGGACACTGTCATGAAGAACTTTAATAATACTGTTTGTTTAAAGAAAACTTTAACACATTTAAACGATGCCTTCTCTGAAGTGAAATAAAAAATGTCATATAGGCTTTTACAAGTCAACAAGTGCAAAAGAAGGTCGGTCACCCTAATCGGTGTACCCCCCCCCGCAAAAAATACAGTTGTAAGCGATAAACTGCAGAAAAATACTGGATGTAGCAGATATGCAGCCTTTATAGGGTTAAAGAGGAAGACAGGCAACATAACCCGTCTGTCCAGGAGCAGGTTGTAAAATTGAGGCTCTGTAGAAATTTGAATATCTGACGGAAGATTCTATCATCAAATATAAAGGTGAACAAACCAAATAATAAAGGCTTGAAAAAAGGAGTGACTTCCTGCTGTTGGGCCTGAATACCAGACTACTGGAGTATTGCAGTTACTGTAAAGTAATATCATTTTCAATTATTTGATATTTAAGTGATGGTAAACACAGATGAACTCACCTATGCTGCATGATGTAAACAGATTGTCAGGTCAGTTTTACTACAGCAGGACATTTTATGTGGGATACATATTTATTAAACTTCTTGTAATGGGGTGGTAAATTAATACATACATAAATAAATAAATAAAAATCAGACAGAGCTGATGTGTGAGGCTGCGTGAGACAGAGAGGTGGAGGGACCGCTTCAGGTTTACACAGCGATAGAAACAGAGAGGGAAGGTAGACACAGACAGCCTTTTGAGATTCCACTCACGCATCTCTGAGTGTCTCTCAGTCTCTGCAGTATTGAATGAAAATGACTCCTCACCTTCACATGCACACACACTCACACACACCCCCAAGCTAAGTATACATGCATCACACACAAACACACACACGCATTAATCTGTAAACATGGAGGGATGAAAGAGTTTGCAAGTTATCTTGTTAAGTATTTGTGAGCCCTTTAGTGTGATGGGATTAGTGTACTGTGAATGTAGTATGGAGGAAGTCTGATTAAGTTGTAAAGTGTTGAGCTGCGGCGTAATTGCCCTACATATGAATGACTACGGAGTTCTTTCGATGCATTTTTGTGCTTTTTATAGAAAAGTTTAGCAAATTACATGTTTGGGTCGTTTTCAGGCATAAAGCAGGAGATGCTTCGGGAGAGAAAGCGCCATTTCTGATGGAGAAATTATACATATTTCCATAATATGGGAAGCTTTTTGATAACAGAGTGGACGTGGTAGATCTAATACATCTAATACTTCAGTGAGTAAACCTCGAATTCGGGTGATTTTTTTTTTCCCCCCTTGTTTGTTGTGACATATGATACATTTACTGCCTTTTTTTCTTTCACACAGGAAAGACGCTGTTATATTTACCAGTCTTCACAGTTTGAAATAGAAGCTGACCTTATTTTAGCCTCTTTTTTGGACCTTTTTTTTAAACTTCATAAATGGCAATTGTAGTTTGTGTTATTGTATGCCTTGTTGTGTATGTCTGGTATACTGTAATTCCCCTCCTGGAGGGTGGTGTTTTGAATAATTTATGAAACAAATGAGTTTGCCAGGAGATGCAGGTGTTCATCTGAGGACATTCGGGGGCTGTTCCACTGCCTCGGGTTTCATCACAAACACTTCGTTTAGCGTGCAAATAACCGCAATGTGGGGAGAACACAACAAACACAGCGCTTCATTAAATGAAAAGCTGTAATGTAATGGGGTTCCCGAATGGGCAGACGGAAGAGTTGATTGTCTTGTTACGCTTCAATCAGGTCTTTCTGGATCGCTCTAGAAAATGATGGAGTATCGGAAAAGATACGAGTGTAAGAACAAAGATAGTTTTAAGAAAAGAAGTGAGGGAAATTGCTTAAAGTGGACTGAACCTTACTCTTCTTGAAGATAAGTTCATTTGTTATACACTTTAATCAGCTCATCCGGCCGAAGGATCGACTATCTTATGGCGTGGCGAGGAATCCATCTGCTAGCCTACTCCTCCTAGTGTAGTGAGTCTTCACACAAACTGCGCTCAAGGTCAAGGTAACATTTGTCGTTTCACAGACAATAACCTGTAAACTGTGATGGATAGTGAGCCGAATGAGCTCACTGACATTCTGGTTATCTGTATATCTACAGATGGGTGTGACAAATTAAAGGAAAACTCAAACGCTGAGCGTTTTAGTCATTGTGGTATCATGGTTCAGGTCGATGTTACATACATGCATGCAATACCTTTTCCCCGCCATTGTGCATTCATTAAAACAATGCTCTCTAACACATGATCAATACAGCAAAAAAGGCAAAGACTTTTGGAGTAACAGAATAGCTCAGGTCAGATTGTTGTGACCCAGCACTGTAAAAAGACCCCTTAAAATTTAAAAATTTACTCTCATTGTGTGGATGCTTTAAGCATCCACACTATTGAGTTCCTGTTTCTCTTTATTCTTTATTATTATTATTATTATTATTATTCTTCAAGTTGCTCATTTTTCGTCCTTTAACTACTTCCACAATTTTTGTGCTATTTTCACCGTTCAAACTTTAAACTATTCTGCTATTTCTGCTAATTTGCGCTATGATTTTTGCTATTTTTTGCTATTATACTTTTTAAAATATTAAGCTTTTTTCCTTTAATTTGTCCCATTGAAATGAATGGAAAACTTCCAAAATTCTGCTAAATTTTGCTTGTTTTTGAAACTTAACTACTTCCTCATACTTTCGCCTAGAAAAACCATTCAAACTTTAAAATGTTCACAAATTATTGGGCTATTCATGTATGATTCAGCTTTTTCAAATCTTTTACCGTTTTACTTTTATGCCTCTTAAAGTTTTGAGTTGCAAAATTGTGATTTTTCACAAAATACATGCGTTGTTATGGTTGCTATGCTCTTGGCTTCCAGTGTGTCACTGAAGGTTTTGCAATTTTCACTTCATGTCCGAACAACTTCTTGCTACTTGCTCAATTTTCACTCAACTTCCACAAATTATACATCAAAACGTAGGTATTTTTGCTGGCTTTCAGAAAATGTCACTATCATTGTTGTGGGATTTATAGAATTTTTGCAAATCTCCTCAGACTAACACAATGTCAGAAAACTCTCCATATAAAGTGAATGGAGAGCTTGTTCAAAATCATCGCTGCATTTCTGTAATGAGAGGCATATTCGAATCGTCATATCTCCTTAACGAAGCAAAGTTAAGACATGAGGCTTGTCCCGGTATATCTTCAGACACTCCTGACGCTCACAATTCAAGAATTTCTTTCTCACCTATTACCGTTCTGAAATGAGTTGGACTTGTTTGAGGGTAGGAAATTTGTCCTTCGCTCAGATTTCTTCAGATTTCAAACTGTGGAAATGAACCACTTTTTTCTCTCGTCATAACTTTTTGTTGGATTTCCACAGAGACCTGAAAATTTCTCTGACTGTTCACCAAAGCCTGCTGTCTCTTACGGTGAAAGAATGATATCGATACTCCAAATAGATTTAGAGTTAGAAAGCGTTGTTTGAGGGCAAGTCAAGGCAGTTTTTGCTTCGCTCTGCTCAGTTATGGTGCATTAGAAGTCTAATATCTTTAATAATTCATATTTTAATGATAAATTGTTAACACTGGAAGATTCCCCCATCTCTTCTGAACAAAACGGTGTAAGAATGACCGCTCTAGCCCCTACGGTTAGGAAATTATGGTCATTTGTTTGAGGGAAGTCCTCACTATGAGAAATAGGCTGCAATAATCCTGTGCCTCTCTGTCCTGCGTGTGTAAAAAGATGCACCTGTTTTGGCGGGAAAACGTAAACAGCCACTCTGATTGGTGGATTTAAATTCGGCAGCTCTCTCCCTCTGTGTCTGTCTGTGTGTGTGTGTGTGTGTGTGTGTGTGTGTGTTTAGTGGGAGAGAGAGGACCCTGCCCTTATTTGGCAGCATGTCATTGTAGGATTTAAATTGAATATAGTTAGACTGGTTGACTGGATTAGAGCCTGTGTTTGTGTGTCCCTCTGTGCATTTGTGTTTCAATATGCCTTCATATTTGTAATTTTGTAAGTTATTACTATTCTGCTAAATGATACTATTTCTGCTTTTCATAAGATTTGTGCCTAATATAGTATTTCTGCTAAATTATAGTATTTATTATTTTTATAGGATTTGTGCCAAACATAGTATTTCTGTTAAATTATAGTATTTCTGCTTTTTATACTATTTGTGCCTAATATAGTATTTCTGCTTTTTATAGGATTTGTACCTAATATAGTATTTCTGCTTTTTATAGGATTTGTGCTTAATATAGTATTTCTGCTAAATTATAGTATTTCTGCTTTTTATAGTATTTGTGCTAAAACATAGTATTTCTACTAAATGTAGTATTTATGCTTAATCATAGTATTTCTATATATTTCTGCCAGGTCCCCAGGCAGCCAATCCTCTGTGAGGACTTAGACATTCAAATTTTCAAATCAGGGCCTGCACGGTTTCCCAGCCAATCATATATGTGTCCTGAGGCATTCAAATTTGCATATTGGGGCCTTCATGGCTTCTAAGCCAGCCAATCATATCTGAGGGCTGAGGAATTCAAATCCACAAATCAGGGCCTGCACAGCTTCCCAGCCAGCCAATCATGTATGTGGGCTCCAGGTATTCAAATTTGCATATTGGGGAATTCGTGGCTTCTAAGTCAACAAGTCATCCATGTCATATATCTCTAAAAATTCATATTTTAATATTAAATTGTCAACACTTGAAGATTCCCCCACCTCTTCTGAACAAAACGGTGTAAGAATGACCGTTCTAGCCCCTACGGTTAGGAAATTACGGTCATTTGTTTGAGGGAGTCGTCACTATGAGAAATAGACTGCAAAAATCCTGTGTCTCTCTGTGCTGCTGCGTGTGTAAACAGATGCACCTGTTTTGGTGGGGAAAAGTGCACAGGCTCTCTGATTGGTGGATTCAAATTCAGCAGTTCCCAGGCTGACCTAGAAACTTAGTCCTCTCTCCCTGTGTGTGTGTGTGTGTGTGTGTGTGTGTGTGTGTGTGTCTGTGACAGAGAGAGAGAGAGAGAGAGAGAGAGAGAGAGAGAGGCTTTTAATGGGATGATCTCATTCTAAGATTTAAATTCAATATATTTAGACTGGTTGACTGAATTGGATCTTGTGTGTGGGTCTCTATGTGCATGTGTGTTTCCTCATGTGTACATATTTGTGATTGTGTGGCTGTAATAAATTTTTTTGCAGATTTTTGTCATTTAACAAGTATATTTGAGGGACCCTCAGCATGTTCAGCATTTTTTCAGCTGTCCATTTTGCTTTTCCAATTTTTCTGTTTAACTTATTACTATTGTGCTAAATCAAAGCATTTCTGCTATTTTATAAGATTTGTGCTTAATATACTATTTCTGCTTTTCATAGTATTTGTGCTTAATATAGTATTTCTGCTAAATTTAGTATTTCTGATTAATTATAGTTTTTCTACTAAATCATAGTACAGTATTTCTGCTTTTTATGGGATTTGTGCTAAAACAAAGTATTTCTACTAAATGTAGTATTTGTGCTTAATCATGCCATTTCTGCTTTTTATAGGATTTGTGCTTAATATAGTATTTCTGCTAAATTATAGTATTTCTGCCAAATTATAATATTTGTGCTAAAACATGGTCTTAATTTAAAATTACAATATTCATAGTTCATCACAGTGTCTCTGGTAAATCACAATATTTCTGCTCTGTTGTACTATTTTTCTAAATCATAGTGTTTCTGTAATGTTTAAGTATTTTTGGCTAAATATATTCTTTCTGTTATCTTATACTATTTCTCCTAAATTCTTGTATTTTTGAGAAGTTATCATGTTTCTGGTAAGTTACAATATTTCTGCTAAATTCTGCTATGCTATTGTATTTCTGCCAAGTATTATGTTTCCTCTAAGATATTGCAGTTCTGCTAAGTTATTCCATTTTAGCAAACTTCTTTTGCTTCTGCAAAGTTTTTACAATTTCTGCAACTTTTCAGCTTTTTCAGCTACCTTTTGCATACAGCTTCAGCTTTAAGCATCCACACTGCATTTTCGCAGGAAATGCAAATTTTTCTAGTTTTTTTTATTTTTGTACATTTACTGTATTTAAGTTCAGTATTTATACTGAAGAAAAAGGTAGAGTCCAACACATTTGGCTTATGTTTTGCTGTCTTATAGGCAGGTACAGGTGTTGTCTAATACTAGTTTTTGTTGTTTATTAAAAAATATATATATTATACAGAAAAATAATAATCAAGCAGTTTTGTCATTACACAGTGTTTCTGTTTCACGCCATTGTTCATGGAGCATGTTTCAGCTGTACAGGTGTCACAGCTGAACAAACGGTGGTGCGCGGTCAAGCAGTGTTTTCCCTTCATGTTTTTAACTGGAAATGTAGCAAACAATGAAACTATAAAATGCTGCATGGACATTGGCAGCAAAAGCAATGATTTACCCGCCAAGAAAAATTGTTGTCGTTCCCCCAAATCCAGTTTCAGACAGGTTAATTTTCATTTAAGGGCTGAGAATTTTTGAGCGTTATAATTGGCCTTACAGCTTGTTCACAAATTGAATGGGCAATGAAGTCCATCAAATGAAGTGCAGTGGAAATTAGCGTCAGTGTTCGGTTGCATTTAAGTTCAGTGAGAAGTGTATGCAGAAGCGTTACACTGCACCACTGCTGGCAGCTACATTCACACAATAATGTACACTACCGTACGGTGTTAATGTGTACAGGCATTACCTCATTATCTCAGTGTTCCTCTCACTTGGCCTTGTCAGAAAAGTGTAAACACTGATGTGTGAGAGGTGTTAATGATGGATTCATTAACTGTGTAACAATCTGTGGATCTTTTGTGGTTGCTAAGGTTAAGTGCTGGAATATGTTGAGCTCGCTTGTGAATCGGTATTTAAACAGAACTGACAACGAGGAGTTTGCTGTGTGGATCACAGCATCGCTGTGGCTAACACGAGGTAATGGCACCACATTACTATTATACAGCGACACCAGGTGTTATGATTCTGCAGATCTTTAAGCTTTGCCGTCAGTTTAACTGAACAGATTTTATAGATTCTGTTTTCAGAGGAGGGAAGGACACACGTGATTCAGCCTTCAGTTTTGTATTTAGTAACTGGAAATAATGATCAGGTGAGTGGCGTGTCCACTGAAGACTGTCCCGTTTCTTTGCTCGAGAAACTCTTGGTTTGCTTTTGGATTTGGTTTGTGTGGGTCATTATCTGTCCATTGTGAAGCACTGTCTGATCGGTTTTGCAGCATTTGGCTGAATCTGAGCAGCGAGTACAGGCCTGCACACTTCACAGGTTATCCTGCTGCTACTGTTATAGCAGTCCCACTGGCAGCCATATATCCTAATGCCATAACATCAGCTCTACCGTTAGCTGTTTCTTCCCGGCTCTTTTAGATGTTTCCTGGCAAAGTCCAGTCTGACCTCCTTGTTCTTGAGTGTAACCAACAGTTCTACTTTCTCAAATCTAGGAACTAAAAGTAAACCAGCAGTCTTATAGCTAAGATCGGGGCCTGATTATTCAAGATTTAGTATGTGAGGAGAAGGATTTTTAATTCAGTTCTGAATTTAACAGCGAGCCAGTGAAGAGAAATATGCTCTCCATGCCTAGTTCCTGTCAGTACTCTGGCTGCAGCATTCTGGATCAGCGAATGGCTTTTTAGGGAGCTTGGGTATATGCCCACGTCCTTGAATGTGTTACTGTAGCAGAGGTTAAAATGGTTAAATGTTGTGAAGGGTTTTTATAACAGAGGAAAGAATTCTGCAATCATCCACTGCAGTTGTCCTCTGTGGTCTTGCAGGTCTTTTGGTGTTGCTGAGCTGAGCAGCGCATTCATTCTGTTTAAGAAGTTACCACACTGTTGGTTCGGCCACTCAAAGTTTTTGCTGTCTCTCTGGTTGGTTTATTTTGGGCGGTTTTCAACTCCTTCACCTAAAAATCTAAAAACTGCATTTTCAATATTTAGAATCAACTCAGCGTTTTTGTTTTTGTTCTCATTTGCTTCATTTGTCATTGTGAAAATGAGAGAATGGGCCATGAAGCTGCTTGCCACAACTGGCAAAGCAAATACGCCTGTTTCCAAATCCCAGTTTTACACTGTTTAACCCACGTGACTCTTCTAGAGATCAACGTATGGAGACAAACATGGGGGGAAAAAATCACTTCTTTTAAAGAGGCTTTGTTAAACCTGTGATTCATTCAGATTTTAATGTCATTTGACTCAACCTGATTTGTCGTAATCAAAAGGCACTTAACCGTCGGCAGCAGTACCAGAGCTTTTAGCGTTGCTGTAGTTTTCCATGTATGAGAGCTGGTCCTGCTTTTTGAGGCTTGTTGTTTTTGCTTTTATTTCTCCTCGTTGCCGTGTTTGGGTGTTTGGGGAAAATGCTGCTTTGTCAGCAGGTCAGGTAGATCCCCTCCTCCTCCCTCCTCCCGTTCTTCTTTTTCCGCCACAAACATTAAGCGCGCTCACACACTCACTGCCACATGCACACACACACTCATAATCTCTGCTTTGTCCTCTTTTCTCCTCTTTCCCTCCCTCTCTCGGTGCACGAAGGCAAACTCAGCAGACCTCCAGGCTGCCAGGGTGGAAAGGCATTCTGGGTAATCCAGGGTGCGAGGAGGGAGAGGGAATAAAAGGGGAGAAAAAATCCCAAAAAACAAAACACACTTGATGCAGTGCATGATTTTGTACACACAGAAACAGACACACACACCAAATCCAGCCTCCCGCTACTGAACCATGGAGCTGCAAATATCCATCTGTGTCCATCTGTACGTTCATCTGCTGAGACAAATACAGCCTATGTTTACAGCAGAATATAGAATCTAAAAACTGCACGGCATCCTGTTCGACATTGCTCAACATTAACGATCGAGAGATATGAGAGCGAAGGAACAGAGAGGGTGGCGGGGTGGAGCAGAGGAGGATACAGGGGTGTCGTCAGTCTGCTTTTATCTCAGCTCTGATTAAACCTTGTTCCTGTCTGACCTAAAAAGTCAGCTGGCGGAAACTTCAGAGACTGTTGGGTGAATTTTGCTGGATCTCTTTACACCCCTCCAGTGCCTTCAGAGGGGGAGAGAAAGTGAAAAGGAAGATCAGAAAAATAGAACAGAGAGTGGGCAGATACTGACACAGATGCAGCCACTCCGGCTTCATGAGCCCACTGTTCACACGTTATTGTGTACAATATATGGATGTACGTACACTCTCCCACACTGTGCGTTGTCTGCTCTGTATTCCTAAAGAGGATTAGGAAGAAGAGGCCGGTGCTGGGTGGTAACTTGGTTGTACAATGCGACAGGAAGCAGACAGAGGCAGTGCTGAAATGATCCAGCGCCACCCGTCTGGGACAAGCACAACAAAAACGCATTGAATAAAAATAAACCTGGGCCGGCATGGCAGGGCATCTGCAGAAACAGGAAATATCCCACTGAGGGAGAGAGATGGGGAAAGACCCTCGCAGTGCAGACTATGACTTTTATATAAGTGGTAGCAGGCTTATCTGGTATTTGGTGTTGGATGTGTTATCTTTGCAACATGGATAAGTAAATTCCTGCTTTGAGGAAGACAGAAATTATCCAAACTATTATATCTGTTTGCTTATTCTGCAGAAAAATGGAGAGTAGCTGATGAAACAGGTGAAAGAGGTGTTGAGTTTGTTGTTTCTGACAAGTCTGAGATCTGAGTTGAAGTCTCCCTTTTTCGCCATTTGTCTCTTTCAGAGTGCCGCAGCAGCACCGAGCCCAGTCCTCGGTAACCTTCCCCCAGGAGAGGGCATGCCAGTAGGGCCAGTCCCACCGGGATTCTTTCAGGTATGCATGCAACGCAGAGCTGAACGGCCATGTTTCTGTCACTCCAGAGGATGTAATATCAGCTCAAATTTAAGCTTCCCCATATTTGGCAGATTCAGTCTCACTTCATTTCAATTGCATTGTATTGAAACTGCTCCAAATCACAGCAACAAGCCATCTCCAGGCATTTTAAATTGAAAGAGCGCATTGCAAACATCCTAACTAGAAATCCAATGAATCCCCTAAGAGCAAGAACTCACTCTCAGATAACAACAACTGTATGTATATTCACGTACGTTACCTTTGAATATGTGTACAATCTCAAACACAACTAATCTGACAGGAGAGATAAATTTCTGGCACACAAAAACGCACACATGCAGCATTGCCCCAGATCATCTGTGAAGGCCTCTGCCAGTTGTACATCGATTAAACGTCATTATCAGTCAAATTCAGGCGCTCGGATTAGACGCAAAGATCAATAGTCTTCCCGGGCATTTCTTAGTTCCGCTTTCATAAACTCACATGTGAGTCCGAACGGCTTTTTCCGTCTGCTTCTGAAGATCAGTCGCTCTTTGAAGGCAAGGTCTTGTCAGGACCTTAGTTAAAGAAATATAATAATTACCTGATTGCCAGCTCTTCTGTCTGGTTTTTTGTGTATGAAATATAACGGAATATCTGCACTATCTTTTTTTTTTTTGTGATAAATTGCACATTATTTCCAAAGTCAGTCACAAATGATGCTTCGTTTTATTCATTCAAATTCTGTTACGTCATTTGCTGATAATGATTAGTTGTTTACATTTTTTAATTAATAGTAAAAAAAATAGTAACGCCATCACTAAAGAAACCTAAAATGCTGTAGCTTCATCCAGTTGATTTAAGCACAACTAAGACAGCAATTTAAGTGAAGGCTCTGATTAAATTAAGAGGACCATTGCTCTCTAGTGGCAGATTTCTGCATTGCTCCTCCACCACTGCAGAGTGGCTCTTCTGTCCGGGGTGGCATCAGTTCAGCAGACATAGCAACAGCATTGCTACTGTCTGTGGTGAGGACAAGTGAAAGCCCACTCACAGCTGCAAAAGAGCTCCTCATACAGGCTGCCAAATTCCACAGAGTTAACACACGCACTGACATCATTATCATCCTTCTTTTTCCTGTCATTTTTTTTCTCCCCCTCATAAATTCACTCCAGTGAAAATGCGGTCAGCTTCCTCCGTTTGCTGTATGGTTAAAGGAAAATGAGCCCTGAATTCAAGTGAAAACATAAAAGCAGCTCTGGTTGGTTCCCTGCTTTGAAGAGCGTATGAAGTTCCCACTGTGCCACCCTCTAAATCTTTGTTACACATGTGGTCAGTCCATTTATTTGTCTGCATGTAATATTTTATTTGCCTAATTTTTAGCCATTTATGTCACCTCGATACCCCGGAGGACCAAGACCGCCCCTCAGATTACCGAATCAGGTAAGAGCCAGACTGACCCCTGCAGGCAGCAGACGTAACTGAATTGTATAAATGAGCAACATCACAGTGATTATAACATTGGAGATGGATCCTCTTCTTTCTGTAGGGTCTTGGAGGAGTTCCAGGGAGCCAGCCTATGTTACCAAGTGGAATGGATCCCACAAGACAGCAAGGTGCATGCCCACACTGAAACACACACATATAGTCAATAATTACTTTATTTAACAATAATGCAGGCAGGATTTTGTCTTTTGAAATAATATTTACTGTGCGATCATAGCCTGATTGAGGTTTTGCCCTTAAAACATGCACCCTTATGTATTAACACGACTAAAAGAGGACTCTCCACCTATAGATCATGGATTCCTGAGCCAAATTTTACCGTAGTAGCTGTCAAGATATTTCATTACAAAATAAATAAACCCCATTATGACACTATAATTGGGAGAAGGGAATCACCAAAGTCAGAATGGGTTCCCGAGGGGATTGTGAAACAAAGGTTTTATGACAATACATTCTCTAGAGAATCCCTCTAGAAATCACATAACACACTGAAAATTGAAAGCGTTGTTATATCTGATCAAAGACGGTATATAAAGAAACAGTCGCCCTTATTCATTGCACTGGAAGAATGGCACGTTTATGAGTTTTTAATAGTGTTCAGATAACCGTGAAACCCAGTTGAAAGCTGCTTGTTACCAAGATGAACTCATGGTTAGCCTCTCCCTGATATACTATTATCATTAATATTAAAACCAGCATGTTCGGTATTCTTATGAATCAAGCATACTCCCATTTACGCAAACTACTCACTGCTCCAGACAACACTTAAATTATGCATGGGTGAAGATGGTGTTCAGCCGCTGTCGAACCAACATCAGACCAAGAAAACGGTGTCACTGAAGCAGCTGTAAATTTTAGCATTTGTGCCATCTAAGTCTCGTCGCCTTAAAAATGCATCCTCGTCTGTGGTTTGAGTTACCAAAGTGGCCACAAAAAGGTGTTAAACACAAAAATGCATGTTTGAAGAGAACCTTTTCTCATTCTGGTAAATCCTACACTTCAGGACATCCAAATATGGGAGGACCAATGCAGAGGATGACTCCACCCAGGGGCATGGTCCCACTAGGACCCCAGGTTTGGGTCAAGATGATTTTTCTTTGAGGACTACTTGCTGTAAGTTTTGTTTCTGATAGTTACTCTCATGTAGTCGTGTCCAAATGGAATTCTGGTTTCTGTTTTTTCCCAGAACTATGGAGGTGGGATGAGGCCACCACTGAATGCTCTGGTTGGTCCTGGGATGCCTGGTATGAGCATGTGAGTGGTATATGAATAACACCATAACACACGCACATATAGACAGAGTAGCATAAGGCCTATCTGAGCACATGAGCTTATAAAAGAGTAAAATACACTTGTCTGTGTATCTATTTTAAAAATGTAAGCTTACTCAGCACATTTTTCTCCAAATGTCAGCTATCTTTAATCACTCAGTAGAGTTGTTATAGTCAGCCGTTTCCTTTAACTGTCTTTTGCCTACAGCTTTACCACATGTTTTTAACTTTTGGCTCTGAACATGAAACCACAACCTTAACCTTTCCCTCTATTTAGTCTTCTTTAGTTTTTTCTTCTTCTTCTTCTTCCATTTACTTTTTTTCTGGCATCTGGGGAGCTTGTTATTGCCAGCTCTTCCCAAATAAATTGGAAACAAAGACCCTGCCAAATGCAAAAAACTCAAGTGTATGGGTGTTTTCTAGGGGACCTGGTGGTGGTAGACCCTGGCCAAATCCTCCCAACTCCAATTCTGTAAGTCCTGCAACAAAAATACTGAAGAAGTTTCATTTTCATTTCATGACTTGAGTGGTTTACTTCTTTGTCTTTGTAGACCCCATACTCTTCTGCGTCACCAGGAAGCTATGCGGTATGTATGTTTGAAACTCTTAAACTAGCTAAATAGGCTTTAATTCACAGGATCATGCATGAATGTCATGAAAACAAAACTCTCTTTTCAGGGACCTCCGGGGGGAGGAGGGCCACCTGGAACACCAATAATGCCAAGTCCAGCAGGTAAGCTCTGTGTGTATCAGTTGTATATGTGTATGTAGATATATAAACATGCTACTGACCTTTAATTTTCTTACTGTTTCCGTTTTCCTTTTTGTGTTGTGTCAGATTCAACTAACTCTGGAGATAACATGTACACTATGATAAACACAGTCCCTCCAGGTGGAAGCCGGCCAAATGTGAGTGGCAATTGGGTCTGTGTTAGTGTTACAAGTCAAACAGGAATACTGCTGTTAACTTGCCCTATGTGTGTTCTCCGAAGTTTCCTATGGGTGGAGGCAGTGATGGTCCATTAGGGGGAATGGCCGGGATGGAGCCACATCACATGAATGGCTCTTTAGGTACAAAAACAAGAAGCTTCTGTGTCCGGCAGGGGTAAAACAAACAAACTAAAAAACCTCTGGTTATGTTTGTCCCTGAATTGTCATGAAAAATTAGTATTCATTTGATCGTGGTGATGTGCATTATTTTCATACTTGTGTTCCCTCCTTCAGGGTCGGGCGATATGGACAGTCTCCCCAAGGTATGAGAAGTTTTTCACCTACTCTGAACTACACTTCTGATTTTTGTAGCAGATACTGTGATATATGTTTTATTTGTCTTTGAACAGAACTCTCCTGGTAACCTAAGTATGAGTAATCAGCCTGGGACGCCTCGGGAGGATGGAGAGATGGGAGGAAACTTCCTCAACCCTTTTCAGAGCGAAAGTGTGAGTGAAAATTAGTTTCTTAATATATGGGATTACTGGAGGTGTTTGCTGCTGAGAGTTCCCTGTAATACTTTGCCTTAAACGTGCCCATTTTTTATGCTAAGCTAAGATACTACTTGCTGTACTTTTTACCATGCGGATAATATCAGTCTTACTAGTCTCTGCAAGATATATAGACTGTATATAAAAGATAACACCACCACTGGTTTGCTGACTACTGTTCTGAAGCCTCGACTTTATGGCCATTGCCATCTTCTTTTTCTTTGTTTAAACTGGACATAGTGTATTTTCACCAGCATTATCTCTGGCTAGTTAGCTTAGTTCCCATGATGCAGCCGTGATTTTAAATGTGATGCTAATTCTTGCTGGTGAAACAAAGAGGCTTCGCAGCTGACTGCGAGTGCTCACAGACCTGATCCCTGTCTTCAAAGCAATCATTTCAAAGGCAACAAAGTCCCATTTGGCGCATATGGTCCTAGCAATTTTGGTCTCCAACCACTAATATGCTTCGTGTGACTGTTGCATAATTAAGACTGATGGCTAGAGATGTGCTTTCCTCTCTTAAACACATAAACAGTTGCGTTTTTATGTTTCTGCTTAACTTTTTTCTGCAGTATTCTCCAAACATGACGATGAGTGTGTGAGGGCTCTGGAAGCAGGTTTGGTCTGTCGCTCAATAACCTGGTGTGGCTCACCAAAAAGCAGTGAGACATGATATGATGCCATCTAGGCCAGTGACTCTTCCTCCACCACCTGCCCAATCGGACAGTAGCCCCAGGTGCCATCTTACTACTACTACCCCCCCTGACCGAAGTCCCACCCTTCCATGGTTTCTGTCCATGTTTCTACGCTCCTGTTTTTCTCCAGTTCTAAGTGGTGACTCTGCTACCTTCATCTGCTCTTCCTCTGCTCCAATGAGACTGTACAAAGGAACAAAATTGACCCAGAGGAGAACTGTAAATTTGCATACGGTGTGTATGAGAGTGCAAACAGTCCGGTCACAGACAGATTTTCCTGCCTTTGCATCAGATCACAAAGCTCGGCACCCAAAAACAAAATACCAGTAGCCTAAAGTTAAAATTCCAGTGAGTTTAAATATATAAAGTCACTGTTTGATTGATCTAAATGGCTGTCATCAAGTCTTCTTTTTTCTAATTAGTCTGTTTGCAGTACCAGAAGAGAAGTGGAGAGACATCGCAATCCTTGGGCCGATATTTGAGAAGTCTTTTTAGAGTATGTAAATGTCTAAAGACCGCATACATTGCATTTAAAGTTTTATACTATCAATGGTTTTCTCATCCCACTTGACAATATTTGTTTTCATATTTAATTTGAAGGCGAATGTTCATTAAGAAAAAAACTCGCTCAAGGCTTAAAGTGAGACTATGAACCTGCTTTAACAGCAGCCAACATGCAACAGGTGGAAATGGGAAATGTCTAAACACAAAAGTCGGCAAAGTGGCATTGTAGATAGGTCATTGCATTAGCTAACATTTAGCAACTAAAAGCTAATGGTCATACCAGACCAAGCAAGACAGATAAAGCAAAAGTCCTGAATGTATTGAACTAAGCATTCATGCATTCTAGTAGTTACGGATTCATCTTTCAATTAGTCTGAGGGAAAACGAGCTAATTCGTCTTTAAAAACTTCCATAGTCTGACTTTAAGTCACATAAGATCAGTCACTATGCTAATTGTAATTAAACTGAAGTCAGCATAAGGCTGAGGAATGTTTGCACAAAAGTTAGTACTCCGTAGTAATCCGTAGTACTCAGTAGTACTGTACAGACTGAAAGTTTTTATTTCACCTGAACTCTTACTACAATTCATCCTGTGGGTTTTTCCCATTATGTGCTTTTGTGGGGCCGAAACAAATGTTTTTGACAGAAATGAAGGAAATCATTAGTTTGTTTGTTTGTTTTACTTGGTGACAAAACATGCTCCCATATCCTAGACATAAAAATGTTCAAATGAGAAAGAGAAGTAATAAGAGGTAAGCAGTATGGATGATAAACTGCAAGCTTTGGTCACTCATACTTAACTGTCATCCGGAAAAACTGTGATTTTTAGTATGATGAACAATTGGTTGGTACAGAAAAATAAAACAAGCTCGTTTTTAAATAATCTTTGAAACCTTTTTCACTGCCCAAGATGAATTATTATCATGTACAAAGGGTGAATATTCCTGCAAACATTCTCCTTTCCCTTCCCTTACTGCAAAGTGTACAGCTCACAAATGTAGCTCCTCTGTCTTGTATGTGTATTTGATATTATTATTATTATTATTTAAAGATAATGCTAGAGAGAATTATTATTGCAAAGGGAACGATGGACTGATGGCGCACCATCACAGCTGACCTGAGATGTTTTATTTTGTTTTGTGTTAGATTGAAGCCATAAGTGGGAGTACATAAAGATCAATTTGTAAATTGGATCATTTTTTTTCTTTCTGTTTTTGTGACAGTATGTGGGACTCCATTTGTGACGTGTTCATTTTCTCTTTTTTATTCTTGTATTATGTTTTTGTAAATACACAGAGAAGTTTCATGGGTTTTGACTATGCTGATATAAAGCTTCTCTAACCTTAAAGTGTCATCTCTTTTCATTTTGAACAGACTTTGGAGTGCATTTGAAAGTATCTGCTGATGAAATTATATGAATATGATCACAATTGTGTTTGTTAAAGCTGTACTTAAATTTACCAAACCTGTTGTATAACTTCTATCAAACAATCATTTGGGGATGGATTTTGTACTTAAAATTTGATAGACAGGTAGATAGATGATAGCTTTACATGTATAGCTACATATTTTAATAATAATAGTAACAACAGCAAGTCCCCCAGAAGAGCAAGGGCTATGCTAGAGGCTATGCTAAAACTCGATGTTGTTACTCTAGTTATAAAAGTAATAACATCAAAGTTGTTATGGCTTATGTTGTTTTTATTACATCATGCTGATATCAGCCTGTTATGATGTCACTGTAAAGTCGTAGGCCATCGTATTGGAAAAAAAAAAAAAAAAAAGAGTGTGTTGTACAGCTCTCTCTATGCCAAGGGCTCAAACTCCAGTCCTCGAGGGCTGGTGTCCTGAAACCTTTCCATGTGTCCCTGTTGCAACACACCTGAATAAATTAGTAGGTCATTAGGAAGAGTATAGAACTTGACTGCAGGCTGAGGAGAAAACTCCTGACCCTACTCAAGTAAATTTAAGTAAATGTAAGTGTTTGGAAAAATGTACTTCTAAAAGTACTTTTATTTCACCATGTCATGAGCAGCTGTAACATGAATCAAATGGCTGAATTGCCACCTCAGGACACCGGCCCTCTAGGACTGCAGTTTGAGACCCCTGCTCTATGCCTTTCATATGCTGTATTACTCAATATGTTTTGGGGTTTGTTGGTTTTTTTTTAGTCAAGGTCAACTTTGATCTTGGGCACTAACAATGATGGTTAAGGTCAAAAGCTTCGCCAACCTATTCGTGTCCCCCAAGGCCCAGTTTATCACCGTAAAGTTTGCAGATAATACATAAAAACTGTAGTTAATATAAAATATTTTATCAATTTTCACATTCGGTGTGACGACCCGATTCTCAGCAAATCGGGTTGCGTCATTTTTGCAATATCTAGTTAAGTGTCCTCTGGTTTCTAATCATGTCTCTTAAATTCACCATACCTCCCCCCAATCTAAGAATATTTATCTCTATATTGACGTTCATAAACTTGACTTTAAGCCGTGTTTGTTCTGAGACTCATTAGTTTGATTTCCTTCCTCTGTTTCAGATCTGTGTCCCAATGAGAAGGAAAGTGCCGGAGATGTAAAGGGAAAAAGCAATAAAACACTGTTATCACCTGCTGTATCGCTCAAGTCTAACCAGAGACATCAACTGGCTCCATGAGTCACATTTGTATTCAGATGTGCTTTCGTTGATATGAGGGAACTCTGTATCGCTGATGTGTTGGTGCTCTTTTTTTTTTTTTTTATCTTGCAGGGAGTTCAATGTGAGACAGGTAGTTAAGCGTTTGTCGCACTCTGTGTTACTACCTGGTCTAAAGTATGTCTCTGTAGGTCATCCAGGTGATGACTGGGAGCTTTGGTAAAGACAAAGCTGATGAGACTCATAAAGCTATTCACTAATGAACCTGCGACATTCAGCAGTAGGTCTGCTAAAGACAAGTCAACAAACTAATTTCATTAATACTGCAGTTGGGTTAAATAATGTTGGAAAAGGATTTTTCTTGTCTCCTATATTAACTGAAATCTACAAAAGGACACGCTATGCTTGCTTTTGTTTTTCAGGAATCTGCTTTATTTGTACTTTCTGTGTTTTGGCTGACGCTACCCTGGAAATTCCAGTAAGTTTCCAGTGTTCTGCAATAACTGGCAATTCCAGGCTGCAACAGATGGTGATTGTGAAATTGTTTATTTCTGTGCCACCCTACCCAAATCTGTCAAATACTTTTGCTGCTGCTCACTTCATACTTGACGGATAAAGAGAATATCTGTTTCACATGTCTGTGAGAAGCTTTTGCAGGAATGCAGCACATTCATGTTGTTTGCTGTTTTCCATTTTGTTATTCTGCAAACGCGCGCACACCACAGATTAAAAAAAATTTAAAGCTTTATCCTTATCTGTACCAATATTGCACAATCCCATTAAAGACCACCTCCTGTCTTATATAACTTCCCCGCTGCACCTTCCCTATAAGAGTCCAGCTGTTGTGGTCTTGCAGTAGTATACAGCTGCCTGTCATTTGACTTGTCGTCATGTTCCTTCATTGTTCCCTGGCTTTGCTGGCTCTCTTCTCGCTCTCTGGTGCGTCTGATCCAGGCTGCGAAGAACTCATTAAGCCTGTGGAGGATCATAGCAAGGTACAGTGTCCTCAGCAGAGACATTCACCATGAAGCAGATCTGAGTTTAAATTGTTTTAAATCCCTGAGGGCTGAATCATCATCGCTGATGCTCCTAGCTCTAGCAAAAAAAAACAACAAAAAAACAAAACAGACTTGACCTTGGATGGTTAAAAAGGTCCCACTGGTGATTTTGCATGTATAAACTTATTATTATATATGATCACAGAAACAAGTGATGATCATGTTTATGCATGTGGTAAAGATGGTAAACTCCTTTCTGTTTTCAATAGAAATGCTGGTTCTTTAGAACCTGCTGTGAATCTCTTTGAAAGTTGAATTTACTTTTTCTTTTTTCTTTCTCTAGCTTTGGGGAAAATGGATATTTTACGCTGGAACATCAGACAGCAAAGAGCAATTAAAAGAGCTTAAAACTCTGCACAGCTTCTGGGTCGAACAGACTCCCATACCTGACAGTGAAGACATGCTCAGTCGCTTCGGACAAAAAGCGTAATTGTCAATATTTTCTAAATGATTTGTACTACCTTCAAGGCAGGGGTGTTAAACATAAGGCCCGTGGGCCAGAATCGGCCTAGCAAAGGCTCAAATCCAGTCCAGTGGACAATTTAGGAAGATGAGAAGGTGGGCATAAATTTGGGGCTTTTAACAAGGTTTACAGTTTTGTAATGAGATGAGTTTGACACCCCTGCTTTGAGGCATCAAATGAGTTACGTAATTTGACCTCTTGACTTTTTTTCTTTGTTTTTTCATGTGCTTATATTTTTTTCCTGCTCCTTAACAGGGATGGAAAATGTTATCATGGAAGTGTCAATGCCACCTTCTTAGGAAACTCTTCCACAGACACGTGTAAGAGATCACATGTTGTTATACTCACATTATCAAATAGTCACTGTGATGTAAAACAACATGGCAACCATCTAATTTGTATCTTACAGATTACTATAACTCCACCACTCATGAGCATATTGGCAAGCATCTGGCCACTTGCCCCGACTGCATGCTTTGGACAGACCACTTTGTGTCAGAGGTCGGCGGCGAAACCACAAAAAGCAGAGGCTTCAGGATCTTCAGTGAGTTGCATTTGCCTGTCTGTGTCCATATGTGTCCAACTTTTAGGACTCTGTAATGTTAATAATTAGTTTCAAACTGTTTTTTTTTTTTTATTGTTTTTGCCACTCTGTTGAAAATAATGTTAACACTGCCATCCCCTACCTCCAGCAAAGACTGGGACACTGGAGGCCTCTCATCTCGAAGTCCTCAAGAAACAGGCTGAGTGCCTCAACTTCACACTAGATTTATACTTTGCAAACACTACAGGTGAGATGCGTTCACCATCCACGCAAACAGTAAGCAGTACATCTAATGTAAACAGTGACTCATCAGTTTGATTTCCTTCCTTTGTTTCAGATCTGTGTCCATATGAAAGTGAAGCTGTAACAGATGCAAGACGGGAAGAACAATAGAGAAAAACACATTTAAGCTCCTTTCACTCGATCTCTCAGATCTATCCTGTAACCTGAAATTACTCAAGTGTTTGAAGTGTGTATTCAGATGTGTATCACAGATGTGCTGACAGATGTGGAGAAAGCGCTCTTTCATCTTGCGGTGGGTTCAGTCCAGGACAAGGAGTTTGTAACAGTGTTAACTCTGGCTGGGTTTTTTTTGTTTGTGTATGAATAGGTGCAATAGACTGATTTTACATTTACTAGAAGATGCAGTAAACTGTGATTTCTGATTTGTCTTGTATTCACATAAAGATTTACAGAAAGAAACTGTGTTTGCTTTCTTCTGTTTCGTGTAAATCCGGTCTATTGGTCAAACTTTGGCAAGTCTTTCCTGCGAATTTATAACTAAAACTTGGGCTTTTTTCCTTCAAAGCCCCTCCCTTCCTATATTTTTCCATCATTGGCCTTTATGTCCCATCCTGACAGTTTTGCACTGTCTGTGGAGTTTTAAATTGGTGTGTGGATTTTACAGTACGTGATATTAACCACCTATCAGCATGCAAAAAAAAAGAAAAATTGATTCTCTTCTGGTTATCCTTACCAAAGTTGCAGGGGGGCTGGAGTCTGTCCCAGCTGCCATAGGGCAAGAGGCAGGTTACACCCTGGACAGGTCACCAGTCTGTAGCAGGGCTAACACAGAGACAGACAGCTATTTGCACTCACATTCGCATTAACCTAACCCCACTAACTACATGTCTCTGGACTGTGGGAGGAACCGAGAGTACCTGCAAAGAACCCACGCAAACAAAGATAACAACAACACACAGAAAGGCCTTGGCCAGATGGTGGAGTCAACCCCAGGATCTTCTTGCTGTGAGGCAACAGTGATAATCACCATCACACCATACTGCAGTGTGGTGGTTAGCCAAAAAAATAAATAAGTGATGAGTATGTGGTAAAGATAGTAAACGCCTTTCTGAAGGTGAATACTGTTTTATGTTCTTCTGCACATTATACCTGTTAAACGCACATCATGCTGATACAGCAGGCCTTGTCTGGATGCATCTTGCACTCCACCTGAGAGATTCATCCACGGAACAGCGACCCCAGCCAGCAATTCCTAACTGAAAAGTTAGCCTTTTTTAAAACAACAACAAAATCAAATACTGATTCTCCTTCAAGCCCTGCTACAGACTGGCGACCTGTCCTGGGTGTACCCTGCCTCTTGCCCTGTGACAGCTGGGATAAGCTGGATGAATGTATGGATTCTCCTTCAGCTGCATCTCCTTGGTCTGAATTGAAATGCTATTTCTGAGAAACAAGAAGTGGCAAGTTTTGAAAATGATCTACCATATTTGTGATTGCAGCCTTATGCTAATTTTCCCCACTTAGCCCACTTAGTAAACCTAACCTTTAATATTTACCATTTAGCACGCGCATACACGCATCACCAACAAACACCAAATGAAGCATTATCTCTTTTGAAACCAGCCTTACACAATCCTATTACATAGTCCAACCAGCCCCTCTGCCCACCCCCTCTCTTATGTAACCTCCACTGAAGTCATCCCTGCCTCCCCACAGGAGCTCAGCAGTCCTGGTATGGAGCTGGCCGTCGTTTGACTTCTCATCATGCCTCTTCATTATTGTCTGACTTTGCTGCTCACTCTGTTTTCTGATCTAGACTGGGGGGTGCAGGGGTCAGCCATTCGTTTTCCCAAGGGGTCACATGAGAAGAGAAACCAGTACTGTTGTGGAGGGCCGCACCAATAAGCAGATAAAGAATATCGGATTAATACTGAGTGTGACAGTATCTAGAACTTATATTACATCTCTTGTAGGTTGAGTTTGTTATTTATAGTAACCTTTTATTTTGAGTCCTACTAGTTTTTATTCTCTAGTTCTGTCCATGGTTATAGTCGTGAGTATTGTGTATGTAGTACTGGAGTTTATCCTGTCTTGTCTGTGTAACCTGTGCTAAGTTTCTGTCATTCTCTGCGCCCCTTCGCTGCTGTGTCTAGTTATTTTTCATGGTTTATTTCAGGAGGTTGTCTTAAGTTTAGCTTCCTTGTCTCATTAGAGTCAGTTCAGCAGTGTATTTTAACCCATGTGTCTCCACTTCCCCTAACAACCCCCCTATGTATATATTGTCTCAGTCTCCCTTCATCCTTTCCAGCATTTCAAGTTTTGTGTCTCCCAGCTCCTGTGCCCCCTGGCCCTAGTGTTGATTCCCAGTTTAGGTTCCAGGACGTTTATCTTTTCAGTCCCCTTTTGTATTTTATGTGTGTTTCTTTGATGTCATGTTATTTTCAGCCTGAATAAATGGCTCGATTTTTGTTCACCACCACCTGCCCCTGCATGTCTACGTTAGGAGCCTCACATTCCTCTCCGCTACACAACCCCTGACATGTACAACTCTTGTTTTTGGAGAAAACCCTCTGTTTTTACATACTATCATGTTCCGTGTTACCCAAGACATGAAAACAAAAAGCTATAATGACTGAATTATATTGTATTGAATGTAGAACTAGAGCTGTTGGGATTTATCATATATAATCATGTATAACCATTACAGGCATTAAACACTGTCCACTCTGCTATATCTTTAAAAATACTTAAAAATCCTCTTAACTACCATCTATAAATATCAACATTAATTAACACGTAGAACTCAAATCTTGCATATTGCAAACTATTATGTGCATTCAGAGCTATTCTAATTGGTTTTTATTTTGTTACATTGCAGGTGCAATTGAAATGTACTCATATTCATGTAGTCCTTTTTTTAGTTGTACCACTCAAAGAGCATTTAACTACAAGTCACACTTTAACTAAGGCCCTGCGACTGATAAGTGACCTGTCCAGGGTGTACTGTGATAGCTGGGATAGGCTCCAGCCCCTCTGCAACCCAGAATTAGATGAGTGGAAGATGATGGGATGGAGGTTCTCTCATAATCCTTCAAAGACCAGCGTGTGTCTGTCCCTGCAGGAAACTGCGCTCAGAGATTTGAGAACGCAGACTGTTCTCACGTTTGGGCGGCTCTGCCTCAGGAGGTTGAGCATCTACCCATCAGAAGGTCAGTGGTTCGATCACTGGCTTCTCTGGTCTGGACATTAAAGCATTCTTGAACAAGATACTGAACTCTGTCTTCTGAGTATGTGAATGTTAGGTTATGGATAGAGAGACGTATTGTGTGAATGAGAGTTATAGGAAGAAAGTCCTTTGAGTTCATTTCTCATGGCAGTGTTGAGGTCTTCCTTGAACTCAGTGTCACCACTGTCCGATTAAAAATACACACAGACGTGGCATATACAGTTTCAAGATTCCCTAAAAGCATAATTTTTCTTGATTTTTTGTATCTGAATGGATACAAAAAAATTGTATTTGTATTTTAAATTGTTTGTATTTTCCTTCACTCAGAAGGAAAAGCCATCAAATGTCAGGATAAAAGAATGACATTTAGGGGTTTTTTTACTGATGAAAAATGTCAAACAAGGTCAAATTTAACTAGAATAGGTTGTAAAGGTTAATCTGTAAATAAGCAAAGTTAGTTACCACAACAAGGGAGAAAATGCCACAGCAGCTGGAAAAAAGAAGGAGAAATTTGTATGGTGGTTATTATAAGTGTTTCTGAACTACTAATGTGTCCTTTGTGCAGGAATAGTCTTTTATGAAATGTGAGGTATGAAGTAGAGAATATTAATGCATTTATTAGCTAAATATTTGATATCAAGGAGAAAAAGGATTGGCACGTCCACCCACAGTTAAAATCCATGCTAGTCAATAGTTTGGCTGTGTTTTATCCCTCTGACATGAATAGAGGACCCCACTGAGGTCAGAGGTCATTCCAAAGGGGCTCATTTGTCAGGACTACAGTGAAGGGGCTCAGTGTATCTCTGCTTGGAATTCAACCAAATTTGGGGAGAGCTACACTAAAAATCCCCTGTCACAAAGACATTGCACATGTTAAAAAAACAGATGAATGTTTGTGTGTGTGTCTTTCTTTTTATTTTCATGCCTTGTTTAGTGTGAGAGAGGCTGTGCAAGGAGGTGCTCGCATACTGAAAGATGGAGGGGATGGAGGTCCTATTCAGACTTTGCCAGCTGGCTGTTATATAACAAGATAAATGGGACACAAGCCCGACTGACTGGATGCATCAAGTGAAAGACTCCTCCTGAAACCAGAGGAAGGAAAAGAGAGGGAGAATTATTAATGTGATTATAAAGTCACGTCATGGTGACAGAAAGCATTTCCTCACAACATATATTAGTTTACAGTAAGTGTTATTATGGCTTGGTTCGGCATAAGTCTGCATGAAATTAGTATAAGTCAACATAATGTCCTGTGGAGTGATGGGTGCACAGCTTGGTGTGTGTGTGTGTGTGTGTGTGTGTGTGTGTGTGTGTGTGTGTGTGTGTGTGTGTGTGTGTGTGTGTGTGTGTGTGGCCCAGCCCACTGTTACAAAACATGTCCCTCAGTTCCCTTTGAGGAGGCTCTAGCTGGCAGTGGGGTCCCTGAGGTTAGTGTTGCTCCCTGGCCGCCTGCTGTCTGGACCATGGCTGCACAGCAGGTTATAGTTCTGCTGGCTCTCGCCTCCCTGGCCGTCGCATCTAAACCGGACTGTAAAGAGCTGGTCAAGCCTCTGGTGCTGGACAGCCACAGCCCCGTGAGTATGAGCAACCATTTGTTATGAAGCAGTCATAACAGTGATGCATATTAATGTGAACTGAATAGCTGAATCTTGTGTTATTGGTGGGATTGTTGCAAAGTAAAGATCCCAGTATATGTTATTCTTATTATTCTTCATCCGCGAACTTGTCGCACATCATTTGCCGTAGACACACTGTTCATACGCCAAAACGACGGGCTTACTCGTGTCCTGCGTGTTTCTATTCAGATTTCAAAATTTTCATGCAGTTTCTGAAATATTCCACTTTTTCTATTAATAAAGTCCCATTGACTTTGAATGGAGAGGCAGCACTCTCTCACTTTTCTGCTGTCACTCTCCTTCCTCTGGACCCATTTTCTTTCACGTCATTTGCCCATTCAGACGTCGTTGTCACACCACGATGAATATCACGAATGTGCCAAAAACAATATCGCATTTTTCCACAGTAACTTCTAAGGTCTTTAAATTATTTTTCAAAGATGTCACAAAGATATCTCTCAAATCCCTCCCCCATTCATGTGTATTGCAGAGCAACAGTGAAAACTAAGTAGGTCAGAGTGCGAAAAGCATCAAAGCTCGCCTGAAAATTTTCGGTTTAACCTGTCGCTGTGACCATCATTTTCACCCTTCAGCCATCCTTTTATCTTCAAAACAGCTACGCTTGTCTTCTTTTCAAGGAGCCCTTCCCACACATGCATACTTCTTGAACCGGAGCCGTTTGTTTCAGAGGAATGGCATTTTGAACTCCCGTTCACTCCCTCTTTATTATCTCCAACCAGTTTTGGACAAAAATCCCCCCAAGCTTTTTTAACTCGCTCCCCTGACCTCACTTTAAGGTCTACACACACCAAAATCCATAGATAGGTAGAGCCATGTCTTGGGATGCTAACAGTTTTTTAAACAGATGAATACCACTTTTGTTTCCCATTTTATATACGTCATTTTGTGATAGACAGAGAGACGGGGTCACTGCTCTCATTTCACACCCTCACTCATTCGAATATCATTTGTTGATTGGTTGGCACGGTCCTGCTTGCTTGTCCTCAGTGGCATACTTATCACTTTGCTGGCCTCTCCCTCGTATGCTGAAGGTCATCAGTTCATGTCAGCATGGGACATTTTTTTCTCTTTCTCTGCTTCTCTGTAAACACATTTTTACAATTTACTATTTACAGCGTCAAACATGTGTGTTCACCCTACAGCAGCAAGCTATTTGCTGTATGTAATGAGGTTGCAGGTTGAAATATTTTACAGATAATTTTAATACTGATTTTAATCTCACTCACTTTTTAAGTAGATTTAGACAAGGTCTCTTAGTGGCACAGTTACTGCTTCCTTGTCTGTCTTTTGTGTGCTGAAGGCCGTCGGTTGGAGTACAGCATGGGACATTTTTCATTTTTTTAGCAACCATCCCACTGCAGTTCCCCGAGAAACTGCACGGTCTGTTTACTGTTGCAACAGCATAAAGCAAATGTTCCTTGGAGTTTTTAAAAACCAAAGAAAGTTTCAGCTGGTCAGTAATAGCTGGAAGCTTGCGTCCATGTGCATCGAGCACTTCTACTGAATCTTGCATGTAAGCTACATTAATGTGTCCCCTACTAGATTCCAACACAGTAGTTTTCACTGATTATAAAGCAGAAAAATTATGATTTAGAAGAGCTGCAAAGTAAAATTGTATGATTATTTATTTTTAACTTAGGGAAAGGGACTCACCTACCTCTGGGTTAATCCATGTTTTTGGGGAAGCCAAATGCCATGTCTGTAGTCACAGCAGAGTAAAACAATAATGTAATACATTTTCACAACGCTTTTTCTCTAACCAGGCTATGAGAGAAAGTTTTATTCTGCTGAGAAATAAAGTCTGGTCACATCTAACAGAAACAGTCATGAGAGTCATTTGCATTTTATTTTTCTCTCTGTGTGCCGGAAGATTTATGGGAAGTGGGTGCTTCACGTGGCATCCTGGGACGATCCGGGCCTGAAGGACGACATATTGTCAGTGAACAGCTCCTGGTTGGATGTGTCAGCGTCCTCGGAGAGCGGAGTCATCACCATCTACTGGGCTGACCGCCTGTGAGTGTCGTGTGTTTCATGTGTGAACATACTGATGCGGTCCAGTTGAGAGTGTATAGTAAAGTGTTGTTGTTGTTATCTCAACACAGGAATGAAAATAAATGTCTTCAGGGCATAGCGAACGCCACCATCTCAGGAATGACAAGTCACACCACCTGTATGTGTGGTATTTTTGCTCTGACTCACTGAGTTGGTGATGTGTGCCGCAGGTTTCATTTCTTTTAATCGCTGGAGGTTACAGTCAGAGTTATGTTTAGTTTTTTTTTTTTTCCACAGATAACATCAATGGTCACACTTCCTATCATGACGGGAAGTACTATGAGACCTGCAGCAACTGCCTCCTGTCTGAAGACACCACTCTTCTCCCTGACGGCAAGTCAAAGGGGCGATACTTCTTCCTGTTCAGTAAGTCGTTTTTCAAACCTTCATCTCGTATTTTAGCAGCAACACACAGCTTAATATTTAGCACATACTGCTTTAAATAACCACCTTTCTTTTCCCGTCCTCTTCTTTCTTTCTTGAAAAGCACGGACCGGCGCTCTGGAGGGTTCTGAGTTGGAGACCTTCAAGAACCAGGCAGAATGTCTTAAATTCCCTTCAGAGTACCACTTTACAAGCAAAGGTCAGCCACCATTTAGGCGTGTTTCCAGCATCCAGTGTGACCATCACAAACACTATTCTCATTTTGTGATTTCCTCTTCCTTCAGATCTTTGTCCTGATGGCAGGGCGACCACGTCAACTGGCGTCAAGAATACAGAGAAAGAGCAACCTGAGATAGAGCCTAATGTGCAGTAAAGTAGAGCAAAGAGGGCCACAGCTCTGTAAACACCCAGATAAATCTTCCTTTAAATGTACTAAATAGTGCTGTAGTGTGATCTATATGTGCTGCCATACAATGTTGTGCTGCATAATAACTTTTTAATACACTATGTTGTCTTTCGAGCTAAGAAAAATCAAGTCTAAATGCCCAGTTTAAATCCTTTTAGTGGTATTTGTACGAATCTAGTTCCCACTGGTTGTGCGCGGCAAATAAAAAGGGCTCTAACTTCTCCGTCTGTGTTCTAGTCATTTATTTTCTGATCACCATCACACTGCTGTTCCCCAAAGCATCAACAAAGACTGTTACTGAATAACATCAGTGTTAGAGGGAAGAGAAAAGATGTTAAACTCTTAAACCGTCACCACACAGAGTCCAGAACGCCCCCACAGGGAAACATCCTTCATTCTGCTGCAGAAAAGCTGCTCCAGGTCCTTTTTGAAAGATTTCAACAGCCCAAGACAAGATGTGGCACTTTGCCTGAGTTCATTCAGGAGCAGTGGCGTGGGCAACAGAGGGCTATTGAGCTCGCCTTTCAGTGCTGAGAAGAAAAAGAGGGGGGAAAGAAGAAGAAAACTGCATGCATGGTCATTAGGAAACCTTCTCTGGTGCATTTGGGCCTGCAGAAAGCCCCTCCACCCCCAGACCCTCTCCTCCCCTCCTCCCCCTCCTTCAGGATTAGCACTCACACAGAAACAACTTTTTGTGTGAAGCCCGGAGGGAAAATGAATCAGAGTTAGACGTTTTCTGTTACAGGTTCGGCAAACATCCCTGTGGCTGACCATGGCTCTGCCTGTTGTTGTATTCCTGTTGTCTCTCATTGCACTGGCTGCTGCATCTGCACCTGACTGTAAGGAGCTCGTAAAGCCTTTTATGCCAGAGGACCCCAAACAGGTAAGTCACCTAGTGTGTTTGCTTTCTCTGTCGTATTTACAACAATGATGCTGGAGTTTTTTTAAAACATGTAAGGACCTTATTTTATTTTTATTTTTTTTGTGCATCAAGGTGTTTGGAAAATGGATTTATGTGATGGGAGCTGGCGACCCCAAACAGTACCACAAAGCACTGGAGTCTCTGAAAAGCTCCTGGATAGACTTGTCCCCGACTTCCAGCGATCAGACTGTGACTTTGCGATGGGGAGATCACTGCTTGTGAGTTTGGTGATTATGTTATTTCAATATGTTAAACAGACTTATGTATTTAATGCAATTCAGTATTAAAAGCGAAACATTTAAATTTAGTTGTGAAAGCCAGATTCTGCCATGCCTTGTTGTTTCTCAGTAACCGGTGCATCACGGGGGAGGTAAATGCAACCATCTCAGGGATTGCTACCACATTTCGCAGTGAGTGAGCTACAGATTGATGAATTTGTCTTCACAACAGACAATAGATTTCTCGTAAAATAACCCAACACTGTACTTTGAAAGAAAATCTGTCAGACCACAAAGGGCACATCCTGCAGACTTGCTCTGACTGCCTCCTGTGGACCGACACCTTCCGAAATGGGGACGTCACTGGCAGATACATCCTGCAGTTCAGTGAGTCCTGCACTTCTCAGCACATCAAGTCAGGGCTGCAACCTGGATGTTGACATTCTCTCTTTGCTTGCAGCGAGGACAGGAAAAATTGATCCAAAACATGTGGACATTTTCAAAAAACAAGTTGGCTGCTTGAACTTCCCAGATGACTACCACAGCTATGATGGCAAAACAGGTCAGCAGCTATCCAAAAACCTCCAACGACAGAGTTTTAACTCCCACAGGGTGGAGATTCTGCCCTGCGAAATGTCATATTTAAGTGCAATAGTTTTTAGGTCTTCATTATTTTTGGATCGAATCCATAAAATACAATGCACATGGTGAGGAAATGAGGCCACCGTTCTCCATCCTGCTCAGGGAAACGGTCACATTTTGTTTCTCTTTTTCCTGCAGAGCTGTGCCCTGATGACAAGGAGAGCACGCAGGAATAAAGAGGAGGCAACGAGATCCACAAAGCTGCATGCATTAAAAGAAAATACATACAGTGTCGTCGTATGTGCCGTCTGTATGCTCTGACGTCATGAATGCCAGGACGCAAAGTTATAAATGATTTAATCTCCTTTAAATATTTACTCACTGTAACGGCATCGTGTTGGGAAAACCACATCGACAGCTGTTTTTGTCATATCATAACACAGTTATTAAAACTGTTTTTATTAACAGTGCACTAACTGTCATACCCATTATTCACTGGAAACACAGATGTGTTGAATATAAAATAAAAAGGTATTGTTAAAATGTTTTTCTTATTGTGGAATGAATCCAATATATTCCACACTGTCAAAGTGGTGATTACATTTTATGACTATAAAATAACAGAAGATAACTGCTTGCATGTACACACTGATGCTACCAATGTGCTTGTTCTGATACAAATAAACCCAGCACTACCACTGGGGTCTAAAGTCGGCACCACATCAAGTTTCATATTTCATCTAATCCACCTCATGCGCTTCTTGATAACAAACAGTTCGAGCAAACACAGAAGTAATCTGTTAAAGTGTGGATATGGCTGAGAGCCGAACAGTTTTTCAGTCCTCGTGTCTTAAGCCATCAGCCTGCTGTAATGGCTCCCCATTTCAGTCTGAACGCTCTCCATTTTGCACGATCTGCTGCTCTCTGTCAACTTGCTGGTTCTTGTGCTGCTTGTGTGTGAGCCGATCCCTCCCTGTCCCGGTCGCCTGCATCTGAGCAGAGTCACCACCTGCTTCTGGCACTGAGAGGACCCGAAGTAATAGAGGACCGGATCCAGACAGCAGCTGAAGCTTCCTATGCACATGGAGAGCAGGTATGCCTGGTAAGAACTGTTGCTAGCCTTGTGCGCCAGTTGAACGTAGTGAACCATGAGGATGATGTTGGTGGGGGTGAAACAGACCACAAACACCAGCAGGACAACCACAGCCATCACCACAGCGCGAGTCTTCTTGGAGCGGTTCTCCACGTTGGCTTCAGCCAGAGCCTGAATGATGCGTACGTAGCAGACAACTGTGAATATGAAAGGGATGAAGAAGAACACAGAGGAGTAGATGGGGAAGAAGTAAAGATAGTAAGACTGTAGTTTTCCTACGTCCTGCACATCATGACATGTGGTGATGCCCAGCGACGATACATGTAAGGTCTGTTCTGAGATCAGCAGGGGGCACACTCCTCCCAGGGATAAGAGCCACATACCCGCGCACACAGCTGAAGCCGTCTGAGGGCTGCGCCACATGAGCGAGTTCATGGGGTAAACCACAGCCAGGAAACGGTCAATGCTGATGCACATCACAAGCAGGACGGAGCAGTACATGTTACAGTGGAAGGCAGCAGTGACGGCTCTGCACATGAAGGATCCGTAGATCCAGTTGTTGCCGTGATAATGGTAGGCGATCTTAAAGGGAAGGAGCAGCCCGAACAGCAGGTCAGCACAGGCCAGGTTGAGCATGTAGATCACCGCCGGCTTCTTGGGACGGATTTGGCGCACGAACATCACCGTGGCAAGAAGGTTAAGGGGCACGCTGATGATGAAGACGAAGATGTAAACGGCGGGGATGAAACGTGTGGCCAAGCCACCCTCGAGAAATGCTTTGGTCTCCTCCGAGACATAATAGTGCTTCCGGGGATGATGGGGGTGAGGGGGGTGTACTTTTCTGGACTCCGTCGATCCTGAGCCTTCATCATCTAAGAGTGACAGGTCTAGGTAGTCTGCTGCATCATCTCCAACCATTACAAAGTGGCCAGAAAAAGTCCGCAAAAAGGGAGTGGAGCCTTAAAAGAAACAGGGAAATGAAGCAGAAATGTGGTTACGCCAAAGGGATGCACAACACTCTAAAAACATTTACACTAGGAGCAGTTTGGAAAAGCAGATTTTTTTTTTATCTGATCAGATTGTTAAATGCATCTATCAGGTTCAAGCTCGTCCTAATGCCCCGATATTATTTTAGAAAGTCCGGTTAAGTAAAATAAACTCTCCAATACATTTATTACATGCATCCATATCATGAGTGTGATTCTTACCCAAAGGTTAACTCAAAATACATGAATGCATTTTCATTAAAAACAAACAAACAAGTGTTTTCTCATAAAATACTGCAAATAAATAAATAAAATTAAAACTTTTTTGTATTAATTAGTTGACTAACCAGTAGAGATCACACGTTTCCGTGTCCCCACTGACCATTACTACAATTTAATTGATTTTAAATGTATAGAAAATGTAACTATAACTCAACTTTTAGTGCCAAAATACAATTATACGCACATTATTTTTAACTATAAATAAATTTATTCTATGAAGTACCAATATTTACACATCCTCCAGTTTGCTTTGAACCCAGTAACGCTATACAATTTACCTGCTACAAAATAAAATGTTTTTGACATGAGCACCAAGGAAGTGACATCACCGAGTCTCTTGAAGTGCAAAGAGAATCAAATGTCACTATATTATCTTACCTATTTATTTATTCACAGAACATTGTTGAGCTTTGTTGTTGCTTTAGTGTATGGGCTTTTTCTTTAAATTTTTTAGCAGCCTCTAAGGGTTAAAGTAATTTACCACAAACATTCAGGGCCAGTATTTAATTCCGATTGTATATTTGTCAGATGACATGTTGGATGTTTTTTTTCCTAGTTAAATTGCTCTAAGAATAAATATATTCATTCACTCCTTCCTGCGCAGTGATCTAGTTAAAAGTAAATGTTTAAACCGATCCTGCATGTGTTTCTGGGGGAGATACAAATACGTAAAGTTTACTCGAGCGCCAAGAGAGTACAAGGCAAACTGTAGACATCATCATCATCATCTTAAAGTCTTAGGAAAATTACTTACCATTTCCAGATGGGAGCGCAGAGCTTTGAACAGAAAATACAAACAAGCAAATTAAGAGGTGATGCATGGCTTTACTGTAAATCCTCCAAATATTTAGCAGGAGAGTGGAAATTATGTTTGCTGAAGAGCTGCTGAAAGTGCTGTTATTAAAGGCAGGAAACTCCACCTCCTCTCCAGCTGAACATTTCCTATCATTTAACAAAAACCATGAGTAATGTCACAGCGGCGTGGATCTTCAAGCCAAACGAAAGCCCAAGTAGGTTTTTCCAACAGGGTCAAAGGTTGCCAGACCAAAGGGAAAAGCACATCACTGAATATGAATGCATGACAAAAGCACCAAAACAACTACTACCAATAATAATAATAATAATAATAATAATAATAATAATAATAATAATAATAATAATAATAATAATAGTAATAATAACGATAAGAAGAAGGAGAAAAGGTTTGGGATGTGCAATTTATTATGAATATTGTTTAAGCATTAGACATCAATTATATAGCAACAACACTTATAAAAATACATCACATATAGCTTTTAAAATGTTCAAATGTTTATTAATTAAAAACATGTGTCTTTAAATTCTTTCATTAAAAAGGCACTACATTATTTCATACAGCCATGCAGGCTGCGCCGCTCCAGTTTCTGAAATAAGACCGTACTGGTTCGTCTGACATTTCCATCAAACTTCTCTCTTTTGAACAAGAAACATGAACATCACAATTGAATTCTTCAAAATATATTACATTTACAATCACCACGTGGGAAAGAAAAAAAAAATATAGGACACAAAGTGAACGATAAAGTTTCATTTTGGTGCGATCCATCAAATTATAGGCAGAAGAAACAAATCACGGCACCGCGTGACGTTTTTGTGCTGTTCAACAAACTCAGTACAGTCCAAAGGCACGACCAGGTTTCTCCCAACTCTGTTTTTTCTCTCCTTTATTTTCCGTAGAACTTCTTGTTCAGGAGGAAGATGAGTAAATTGACATTCACTTTGGCTTTGTCGAACATCTTCATGACCGCCACACCTTCGTACTGCAGCTGAAGGAGATCCTGCCAACATCAAACTGACTTGTTAATGCGCTGGTGCTACAAATACGCTACAAATGATATCATAATAAAACACATCACTAAGTTCTTTCTTAAGTCAGACTCATGCTGTGCTGGCTTATTTCCATGACTATTCCTGCCAGTAGTCCATAGAGAAGAAAGGGAAATTCAACCATTTGTCACCAGGATTAAGTGTTGACGAGTGAGTTTTCTGAAGGGAAATGTTTACCTGGAAATGAAGCTGGACTTTTTCCATCTCGACCCCCATAAACTTGGCTTTCACCTCAAAGTCTCCAACTTCCTCAGTGGGTGAAATGTCGAACATGACATTTTTGAACCTGAGAGATAAGAAAAACAAAAGTGGACACCAGATGTGTGAGAGGATGAGAGTCCGTTTGAAATTATAGCTGAAATGTTGGAGAAGCTCTAAACAGACGTTTGACTGACTCCATAACAATGAGAGACGGCCCACAGACAAGAGATCCATTTGCTTACATTGTGCTCTTGACCACTAATGTAAAAAAGATCAAAAAACTGATAGTTGATTACATGAAGTCCAACAAAATGTAGACAACCTCGTTCTCATCAATGACACCGAGGTTGAGCAGGTAACAAGCGTTTCTTGCCGTTATCGCTGAGGACCTGACACCAGCTCTCTGATAAAGAAGACCGAATAAAGCCTCCACTTTCTGAGGCTGAAAAAGGCAAACATTTTGACAACTTCCACCTCTGCAGCAGTGTGGTACGGTACCTGCACTGTTGCTGACCAAAGGGCGCTGCAGCTGGCAGTAAAAGCAAGTGAGCACACTGCTGGTACCCAGCTTCCTGCCATCACATCTATTTAAAATATAGCATCTGGATAACATCACCTATGACCCCACTCACAATAGTCTGTTTGATCATTTCACAGGGGGGGAAACAGTACCGGTGTCTCAGGGCTTGCACTTTAACATTTGTTTTTCCTTCCCCGGACTGTAAATCTGTTAAACTATCGTCTCTCTGGCTCTTAAGCACTTTATCAAATGCACTCTATTAGACATAGAGCTATACACCGAGGTGTCATACACAGTGACTGGATCAGAAAACACCATCAACCAGCACTTTGCCAATAATAGAATACCAGTACTGTAAAACACTATTATGCTGCTATTTTATAATCATCTCATTATATTATATTTGCCTTTTCCTTCTTTATACTGTAGTGTAGTTACAGCTCTGCTTGTATAACGACAAATAACATGAAATCAAGCACCAAAAAGCGTCTGGTGTTGGGAAACCGTAACTTTTGTACCTTACAGCCAAGTTTACTGTAAGGTACGGTTAACAGACAAATAACCAAGATGTGACTGAACAAATGATAAATATAAATGGTAAATGGTCTGTATTTGTATAGCGCTTTACTTGGTCCTAAGGACCCCAAAGCGCTTTACACTATACACAATCATCCACCCATTCACACACTGGTGATGGCAAGCTACAGTGTAGCCACAGCCGCCCTGGGGCGCACTGACAGAGGCGATACAAATAACAATTTAAACAAATATAAATCGTTTAAATAAAAACACTAAATGTGTTTAACAGCTTCTGCAATGTAAAATGACATGTAATGATATGTAAGAAGGATGTTAGTACCAAGCCCTTTTCGACAGAACAGGTGAAGAACTGAACTCACTGGTTGGTCTGAAGTCCCTCTATCTCCAGGATGACTCCCTTCTCGTGCAGTTTTGCTGCAGTGTACTTCAGAGACTGGGGCTTCCACTTCTTACTGCCCTTATCTTCCCCTTTCCCGTCCAGTTTTATAGATCTGCGTGAATTCCTGGACCATACAAACACACCAAGGGACATGTGTTACCATTGAATCACAAGCTAAAATCATCCATCTTTACCCTAATGAGGTTTGTTATAAATTAGGATACAACTCACTTCCTGTTTAGGTTATCCAGGCAAGTCTTGATGTAGGCATCATAGTAGTTCATCTGTTCCTGGTAGAAGGCAGTTTTTGAGTTAAGGGCAGTCAGAGTTTGCTGGAGCTTCACGAGCTCGGCCTTCCTCCTCTGTCTGTAGCGCCTTTGGTATCGGATGTCCTGTCAAATACACATTTTAGCTTCACAAATACAGAATGTGGGTCTGCATCTTTAGCTGGGAAAAAGAGCTGCTTATGAACCTTTGATATTTCGTTGATGAGGTCCTGGTATTTGTTACTTGCAGTAGCAAGGCCAGCCTGCTCCAGGTTACGAAGGTTCCTGATAATCTTCCTCTTCTTCTGCTCGAGCGGTAACTGGCTGTCCTCCAAAAGCGCTGGGCTGCTCTTCAGACCCTCTGGTGTCTGAGCATCCTGGACTGCCCTGCGCTCAACAATCCTAGTATGCTCTGACTCCTTAAGGAATAAGTCGCATACGAAGTAACATAATTAATTAGACTGAGAGGCAAAGAAAAAAAAATCAAATGAATATGCTCCTTTGATGAATGAAAGTAGCTGGCAGGTATATATAGAGGAAAAACAAGCTGAGAAATGTAGATCACCTGTGCTGCAGTGGCTGGAGTCTCAAGAATTTCAGGTAAAGTCTCTCCATGTTGGATCCGAATCACATCCACAATCAGCTTTTTTGTCCTGATGTACACACACACAAAGATCAGATGTGACACATTAGCTTTTGTTTTATTTCACCTCACCAAAGTCACAAATATGTGCTTATGTTAATTAGTGTAACATCCGTTACCACCAAGTACAGAAGTAACCAGAGCACACACCCACATTTTACTCACACCTACTGCGCTAACTAGCATGCTAACACTTTAAAAATGTATCATTAAGTTGGGGGGCTTTTCACACCCTGTGTGTTCATACACCATTCTGCATTTAATCACTAGTTATTATTAAACCTTGGCTCCCCTCCACAGCATGACTTTTGTCTCTTCTCCATTAGCAGATGGCGGCCCCTCGCTGATGTTAAAAGGGAGTTTTTCCTTCCCACTGTCACCAAGTTCTTGGTTATTTATGGCCGTCTGATTATTGGGGGTTTTCTCCGACTCTGCAGGCACATTGAAGTGGCTGTTGTTGAAATTTGGTGCTAAATGAATAAAACACAACTGAACTGATGCCAAGCGCAGAGAAAAATGTGATTACTTTTGGCTCTATAAGGACTGTTATGTAAGATGAACGCTCAATACAGGACAGAATGTTAATCGCCTTCAAAAAAAAAAAAAAATTTAAATTAAAAAATTATATACTGTATATTATCCCAAGGAGCTTGAGTCTTATAACAGACTTTCACAGCATTGATAGCAGGGTATGTTCAACTTTTTAAAAAAAAACAAAAATTCAGACACATTTGCAATGTTTATTTTAAATGTCTGGACTACCATTTGTTGCACTAGCTGTGAACTGTGTCCGAGAATAAAGACAAAACCAACAATGCGTTAGAGGCAAGATAAGCCAGACCACGAAACTCCTTCCTTTGGAACAGGATATGATAGAAGAGCAGGAAAGACATGCAACTGAAAGATAGCCACAAAGAAACGCACAATGTGTCAAGAAGGGTTAAGTGCAGTGCATCATATAGGCAATACCAAACTATGTAGAAGATTTCTGAAGGAGTGTAATTCAGCATCAAAGTTTTGCTTTAAATACCAATTACAGGGCTAAACACCTAAAGCCTAAGGATTAAAGTCTTACTGGACACACAGGAGTGTGTCTCAGCATCCTCCAGTGACAACCTTACTTTGTACTGAGGGTCTTTAAGTCTCTGTCATCTCCTTCCAGCAGCTCAAACTTGCTGGTTAGAGTGAGGGAGATCTCGGTCTTCGCCAGCTGACTCAGAGCACTCTCCCTATTTTGATCATTTGGGTCAACAGCTCCTTCACCTGGGAAAAAAAGCAGTACAGATTTCAGTCAACCTGTGACTAACTTGTGATTAATCAAAATACAGGTTTACTTGAGCGTACCGAGCAATGCCTCTACATCAGGGACGTCTCCGAGGTCCTGTAGCAGCTCATGCAGCAAGTCATTGCGTTCTGGAGAGATGGCGTCCAGATGTTCCAAAAGCAGCTGCACAAACACACATTTGATTAGTCACATCGAAAGTTTAAAATGTTCACATAAAATTAGTCATTGAACATATTAAACATTTTGAGATGAAGCTTGATAGATTTTCCAGTAAACGGAGAGCAGAAGCAGGATATAGCAAACAGCTCTTAAACGTCCTCTTACTAAATTTTATTACAGTCAGCGCCTTAATACATACCACAAGTATGAAACTGTGACTGTTTGGTTTCCAACATCCAGCTCAGTCCTACATATGCAACAGTACATTTATTTGTAGGTAAAAATCACATCCCCTTTTCAGCTGGGATTTTGCTTTTCTTCATATATTTGAACTACCTCAGTGTACGAAACAAAACTTTAGGGAACATCTGTCAAATTCAACAGGAAAGTCATTTCCATTTATAACAGATGGCAAAAAGACACAGCTGGCCAGAACCTACTGACATCCTCAATACTAACCCCTTTGAAAGGAAGTGTTCTGGAAACATAACGAAAGAAACAGGATGTCAAGTGGTGATGATGATAAGGGGACATAACGTACATATAACATATTCTAAAAACTAAACTTTGAGCTTGGAGCAAAATATAAACCCCTGCTAGATCTAATATCAATGTAATCTCAATAATATATTTTCTAGTAGCAGCAACAGTAAGAATGTGTTTCCAATAACAGTTTGTAGCATGTACAAGCATGCAAGACAGGGGCATGGAGAGACAGGGCAAGTCATTTAAGTATGAATCATGTAAAGTTTAATTATATCCTCAGGAGTAGCAGGAAGAATCTTTATCATTTTGCTTGGGTTTACCGAGTGTGTATTGATGATCTCCTCTATTGATATGTAGATGATGGGTTTGCTTAAGTTCACCATATCCGAGTATTCGTCAATATTAAACTTCTCCTCTGGTTCAGGGACATCACACGCCGACTGGAAAAATAACCTGGACAGAAATCAGCTGTTATTAGTTCTTCCAGAGCATGAACATGAACTTCCTGTGAAGTGCTCTGTATTGTTTTCCTCAGCAAGGTTAGCAGTTCATATTGACCTTTTCCAGTAAATGGACTGAGATTTATCGCGATTTTCAGAAATGATGAGTCAAACACAAAGTGAGGCAGATAACAGCACATAGCCGCCCAGCCTCTCCCATTTAGTTTGCTCTAGTCAGTCTGGAATTTGGTTGATTTTGTAGACACGCATGTCCGAACTGCTGACACGGCACAGCGGGCTGGCTTCTGCTGCCAGGATTCCCTCTACTTCCACCATGTCAGCTTAACGCGGCCAAACACGTTCATCTCCAGGGTTTACCATTCTTTGTTATCGGAAAGAAACTGGTTCTTCCTCCATCACACTTTTATCATGTCGTTTTGGATGAAAAGCTTACCGTATTATCAGTGATCTACATTGACCAAAACTAAATTATCTCCATAGACAAATCAGAGTACAGATTTGTGCCGTGTATTCCGCTCCTTACCTAAACTTCTCATATGTCTGTGATATGTAGTTGTTCATGGGCGTCATGTGTGCATTCTCGCCCTCAAACAGATTCTTGGCAGCAGCATGCTGGAGCATCTTTGCCACTGATCCCAGATTACGCCGCTGGTCTTGGTGGAGCTGCCCTCCTGCTGACAGGTCAATGATGTCAAAGCCATCTGGGGCCACAATGGCTGGGTTCATGTAGCGGTAATACAGCAGGTTACCTACAATCTGACATTTTTTAAAAAAGTATTATTTTCTCTTACCTCAGCAGGATCACAATAATAAGACCTATAGAGAAGACCATGCATGACTATGGAAATCAAACAAACAAACACACAAACACACACACACACACACACACAAACACACACACACACACACCATATATATGTATATATTTAGACATTTGATACCTTCAACAGCTCATCCTCTGAGGCATCTGGAAACTTTTCATGGAGGCTGTTCTTCAGAACTTTAGCTATGTATCTCATGCCATAACTACATGCAAAACACAAAGCATTGATGGGACATGAAGCACAAACATGCACTCACATACTACATGGCAAAAACAAGCTCATGATAAGGAATGCATCTGATGCATCAATATCTGCATTAATGACTGCAAGTATTGATGGCTTTCAGTGTCTTCAGTATGTACCTTAATGTTTAAGATTTTAAATTGCATAACAGCTCCATCTAGTGGTCTATACACTCTAGACTGTGAAGATCGATGAGGCACAAAACTGGGTTACTATGGTAGGACTCGTGTCACACAAAGCACAAACAACTGGCCAGATGAGCGCTTGCATCATAGCAAAACTGAACAACAAACACTTAAGAGACCAGAAAATACACTACAAATAAAAATCATGGCATGAAAGAAAACTTTTAAACAGTTCAATACAATACAGGGAACTTAACCAGGAAAAGTCACAGAGCAGACAAAGGAAATTGGGCTTTGACAGCTCCTAAGACTTACGGGAGATTATCCAGTGAGGACACAATGGAGTTCAGGACCTTATCTGTGGCCGAACGCAGTGTCTGACTGGAAGCCTGCAGCCTGTTGCGTACTTCCTCATGTGACATGGCCTGCTCAGGAGTCACTTCGTAAGGCAGCTTGCTAAGGGGCAGCAGAAGATGCATGTGTAAAGTTCACTGCTTTATGCTTTTTGACCTGAATTTTAAATGCTGGATACGTCCGGCTAATTCAAAATTCAATTAGGATAACAAGCCATTTAAAAAATTTCTTCAGAAAGCTGAAATTTCAAGATGAGAAAAACACAAAATAAAAAAAATAAACTTAAAAAATTATCACATGAACTAAATAAACAGCTGAGAAACAAAGTTATTTGTTTTTACTCTACTTACTTTTGTCTCATAATAAAATTTATTTGATACCTGAAATATTTAAGTGCAAAAAGCCAGGGGTAACTAAGTATGATGGCAGTCTCCTTACCTGGCCTCTCCAGTAGCACTTTCCAGCTGGTTGACCCAGGCTTTGTAGACCTCAACAGGGTTTGTGTTGAGGCCTAAGCTCTTGTCCTCAATGATGTCTTTAATGACTGGAGCCAACAGCTGTCTGAGGGTGTTGTGACCACGTGCACCTCTGTTGAAGCTCACCACCATCTTGATAACTGTTGGATTGCCTGTCACTATGTCCTGGATCTGGTCCACCTTAGAACTGAGACACGCAGAGAAGATAGTAAAGGACTTTATAGGCACTCATTTACCGTTAGTAGTAGGTTATAATTGAGTAAAATAAGTGTAAACTAGCTACAGTGAACTCTCATGGTATAGCATTATATGGAGCCACAATACTCACTTGATTTCCTCTTCTAGAGCAGTCTTGAAGAGTTTGAGCAGCAGGTATTCCTCTCTCTGGTTTGAGGCATAGTTGTAGAGTGTGAAGATCACAGTGTCCATAAACTTGGTGGACTTGTTTTGGGGCATCTGGAAGATCAGCTTAGCCAGGTAGGATGGATTGGTCTAAAGATAATGGAAGAGAAAGCAAGCACAGCGTTAGGCGACTAGAAGTGAAACTGAATGAGTTCATTTAAAGTTGATGAGGCAGAGTAATGCTTCTTTTCCAATGGTTTGGTGACACTGAAGTTGTCCTTTACTGTCTATTGAGTTTAGAACCAAATGTAGTGGAAATTGGACACTATTCCCCCACTATACCCCCCCCCCAAAAAAAAAAAAAAAAAAAAAAAAAAACCCACGGGGGATGAATTATACAAGTTGCATCTGCGAATTATCTACAAATATCTTCCAAATAACTTTGGGACCAGCAGTATTTTGAGTCTTTTCAGTTGAAATGCCATGACTGGTTTTATATCAAGAACTGGGCGAGTGGAAAAGAAATCAGACACATTTTTCATACCTGTAGTAGATAAAAGAGATGTTGGTAGGCCTCGAGTTTCCGTCTTTTGCCTTTACTCAGGCCCTTAATACCGAGTCTGTCTCCTGCCGTCGGGTCATCTTTACTCGCCTTATTTTTCTTGCTCTTCATTTTCTTATTATGGGACACAACATCCTTTTCAAAGAAACAAAGTTAAATAGGAGTTTGGCTGGATAATAGATAAAGAAACTTCTTCAGATTTTAGTGTCAACAACATTTTACTCAAACTATAAATGATTTCAACCCATTTTTATTAACTTTCCGTTTTCCTGTCACGTATTAATTAGAGGTGACGGCAACCTGCAGAGTGATCCTGTTCTTCACTAGCAGTCCAATCTTTATATCCATTAGGTTCAAGTCTTTCTCCATCTGTTGATTGGAGCGAATCTTTGTGACTACTTCCTCCCGAAGCCGTGTCACTTCCTGCTCTTCCTGTAGATCCAGAGGGCTCTGCTCCAACAAGTGGACAAATTTACGCACCACTGACAGAGGAGGATCCTTGGCTCCAGCTGAGAGTTGGTGTAAAAAATAAAGTCAGCAACAAATGCAATTTGCAAGTTTATCCTTCATCATGTTCTGCATTTATATTACTGTCTGTGCTTGTCAGCTGTGTTTTTCATATTATATATATTATCATCAGAACTGAACAATATTTTTGGCTTGACTGTGAGGAAAAATTGGGGGAAGAAAATTGCAAATAATGTGGTTGTTCAAAAATTTGTGACTCGCTGTAAGTTGCAATCCTCTAAAACTGGCGAAACATGCATCAAGACCATAATTTCATATTCAAACGCAGATCTAAATTCTTTATGACTCACTTAGCGTCCTGTAGTCCTCTCTGGCTTTGTTGGCCTTCAAAAAAGCTTGGATTTTCACAATTTCTTTTTCCTAAACACAAAAATGAATCAGAGTTTTAGGAAGCATGAAAACAAACCCAAATCCTGCACCTGAGTAATGGCAATGAAGTATTACTTACATGATCTTTGAAGAACTGTTGCCTCTGATTGTATTCACGTTTTGCTTTCCACATCTTTACAAAAGACTGGATCTAAATAAAATAAAGTATTTATTAAACAGTTATAAAAAAATATATACCAGGCGTTTGATGCAGCAGCTATGTTGCTAATGTTATTCACAGGTCAATTAGTGTTAATAAGTGTTAAAAATCCCAATTAATATTCTCCTGTTTCAGTCTGTCATTCATAACAAAAATAATTCATCACCTTGACAATGGAAGCAACATTTTTCTGAAGCAAATTCATCCTCTCTTTATACACTTTCCTCTGTTTGTAACCTTTCCAACAAGCCTGCAAAAAAAGGAAAAACTGAGACAAACATGTACAAGCAACAAGTTCGGCATCAGCTTCACCACAAATCAGTTTATGAAGCTTAGTCATGAAGTTTAGACATCAGTTTTCTAAAGACATTGTTGTCATTGTTGGTTTGTCTTCTAAGAAGATGCAAACAAAAATATGCAGTCAGTACAGTGGTTGTAATTTAATGTAAGTATATAGCTACCTTTGCTTATGATTTGTTTGTGCTTGGATAAGCCCTAGACATCCAGAATCAATGAGGAATATTTGACTAATTACTAAGTACACTTTATAGAGGTTCTATAAGCTACCTGCAGTTTTATGACATGTGGTTCTTGCTGATGCAGATACTCCATTCTCTGGACGTGCTTCTTCCTGACCAGGTAACCTCTGACTCTTGCCTGCAGCTTGGTCACAAAGCACTCATTGGCCAGCCATAGCTGTTCCCTGTTATACTCAGCAGTCACACAGGTCACCACATTCTGAGGGAAAAACCAAAAATACCCCACAGCAGCATGAAAATTGTTTGTTTAGATGCAATCCAAGTATAAACAAATCTCACTACTGTTAAAGTAAAAATGAAATCAGCCCAATCAATGGGAAATGTTAAAGCTTTATAATCAAGGGGTAGCACCTGGATTTCTTCTTTACTGAGATGTCCGCTGTTCTGTTCAAACCCTTCAGGCTCCTCCCAGGTGCCCTGTTCAGTTTCCAGGTTATAGAAATAGTCATATTTGTCCTTGATGCAGTGTTTTACCCACACACCATCAGTGCTGCCTGGAGGAAAGCAGAAAGTGCTTTTTAAAAAGTCTGTTGGTGTAAATCTGACACAAATTCTCAACTTCTCACTGGAGTTTCTTGAACAGAAAGCACACTTGCTGTCCCACAGATGTAAATCCTGTTACCTTTGGCAGCACCGTCTCTTTGTTTCTGTGAAAGGTCATCTTGGTACGTGTCAGCACATTCAGGAAGAACTGCTCTCAGCCCTACACTGGGAGCCTGCAAAGCCTCCAGTGTATTCTGGGAGTCCCCCTCATTCACTGTCTTGTTAATATGAGCTACTGCTCCAGACACTAGCAATGCAAAGCAAAAAGAAAAACCACTGGTGTCAGCTTCACAACGCTATTGGGTCAAATAAAACAACAGTATACAGTAAAAGTACAATGTGAACACACTGAGTAGTGTACAGGAAAATAAATTTAAATGAATTAGACATCAAATGAATTACATTGACATTTTTTATTGTTTTTTTTTTTTTCAATAGTTCATTTCTACGTCCGCCTCGCTATAGCAACAAGAAACACTGGATAAGAGCATCTATAAGGCATTATGTGACAGTTATTCATGGAAACAAATCGCAGATCAATTTGAAGAATTAATCAGGCTTTACGAGAACATACATGCGAGAGCCTCCTTTTCATCCTGGTTGGCTGTCAGTATGGCCTCTTGGATTTGGTCCAGCCACAGCACTGCAGATTCATCACCGGAGCTCTACGATCAGGAAAAAGAACAAAGATCATTCCTCTTCATTTCAGAAGACAAAACTCAAACTCACTCAAACAAGGCGTTATTAGTAGCTTGTTCATCGTTTCTAAAATATTTAAAGCACCCAGAACCAAAATAATGTGGAAAGTTTTAAGTTTGTGTACATTTACTGTACCTGAAATATTTTCCAAAGTCAAACTGGGATTGTGGAGATATTTAATAGAGATAATGATCGCATTATAGAGAACCAGTGCCAGGAACCAGTCGAGACAAATAAGGAAAAGTTGACAAAAGATGACCTGCAACCATATCCTAGCCCACCACTTAAAGCAATGACCTCAGTCTATAATGGGCTCAAAAGTCAGAACAAACACAGCATGTTTATTCAGCTTGATCCTTATGTTTGTTCTCAAGCTAATTTTAGACAACATCAAGGGGTGCATCATCGACCACAAGACCATCAGGAAGGAAGTCGCTGTTTACAAAACACTGAAGCAGTCTGAAAGTAAAGACATTACTTGTGCGTTTCACGCACTCCTCATATATTGAGGGTGTCATAAGAGATATTACATGCGTGATGTGATGTGATAGCGCAAGCCAGAAGAACATAGCAGTCCTTCAAAAGCAGCACAGCATGGAGGCAAGACAGGAAGAAAGAAAAACACTGTCCTGGGAAAACACTTTACTAAATGACCATCTTCAAGCACACATTTCACTTCCTTTATTGCATTCATGATGTAATTGCTACACATTTTATGTTGTCTGAAAACCAGCTTCTAATTCACTAGGCTGACAAACACCAAATCCCATTTTAACAAAAGTAATAAAACCAAAACCAGTCAAATGTCTTAAATGAACCAAACTCCTTGGACAAACACGATAAACAGCTCTGTAAACCATTAAGTAGTTTTTTCCCCCACTCCAGTGATTCAGAGGGCTGTGACTGACGCAGACAGCAGGGAATTCAGTTTTCAAGTCCAGGCAGGAAACATGCTTCTGTATACACTGCCAGGAAGCTGAGTTTGAGCTCACACCATTATCAGCTCGACCGCTGCACTGAAGAGATGCAAAACACAAAGTTTTACTGGTGGAAAACTCCTGACAAGAAGCAAAACCAAGAGGGCTGAAGCCTAATTAACTGGGAAATACTGGAATATCAACTTAACGGTGACATGTTTGACCTCATGCCAGGACTACTCATTTGTTTGATGGCAGTGCAGACCAATCAGCTTGATGGTAAGTTTCTTAAGTTAACACATTACTAAAAGGATAACTCTTTAAAAAAAAAAAAAGAAAAAGAAAAAAGCTTAAATCTTGTAGAAAAAGTACATTTTGGTATCCAACAACTGGGAAAGCTCTTTTCCCAACTCAGACTCACAAAATAGAAAACCAAAATTACTTCTTTAAAACAAAACAAAAAACCTTCAGAACATTTTGGTACAAAAGAAAAAAAACTTTTTGCATGAAAGTTGGTTTGAAGGTGTAAAAACTGTTTTCTACTCTTTACAGGAAACAAAAACAGGACCAAAATCCAACCTCACACAGTGAATCCAAGGACCTTTAAGGCCGACTATAATGACACAGGCAGAAACTTGCATGTGAAGCCAGAGGATCCAGTGACAGCCTATACCACAGGGGTGCTCAGCACCTGGGTCATACCCTCATCGTACATCCTGTCTATGCTGGTGGGCATCCCCTCCAACGGCTACATTCTGGCCTTTCTCAGAGTCCGGCTCAGAGCACAGTCCTTTTCCACAGTCGTTCTTCACCTGAACCTGGCGCTGTCTGACCTGCTGCTCCTGCTTTCCCTTTCGCTGCGTGTTCACTACCACTTCAATGGGAACAACTGGATATTTGGGGAAACCTCCTGCCGGCTGATTACGGCTTTGTTTTACGGTAATGTTTACTGCTCAGCTCAGACCATCGCGTGCATCAGCCTGAACAGCTACCTGGCTGTGGTCAAACCATTCATGTACAGGAGACTTGCTACGAAAACACTGGCGGTGTGGACGTGCTTGGTTATATGGTTCCTGTTCGGGGCTGCTGTTGTGCCTGAGCTCCTTGTCAGGCAGAGTTACAACATCTCCCAGCTGGGGATCACAACATGTCATGATGTACTTCCCCTAGACGAAAAATCACACTCCCATCTGGTGCCATATAGGCTGATGCTTATCTGTCTAGGCTTTATAACGCCCTTCCTCTTTTGTATCTATGCCCATGTGGCTGTAATTTACCATCTAGGTCAAAGTGCTTGTGACTGGAAGCCATTTATCAGAGTCAGCACTCTGGTTTTCAGCATCTTCTTGGTGTGCTTCTTGCCCAGCGGAGTCCTGCATATGGCCCACTACATCCGCCTGTTTTCCGGTGGGGACGACAGCCTGTATGGATACTTTAGAGTAGCTGTGTGTCTCTGCTGTTTCCACAGTTGTCTTGATCCCTTCCTGTGTATGCTTATTTCCAAGACAGCGGCTTCAGAACTACAATTTATTTCTCTCCGCGAGATATCTCCGAGACAAGCAGTTATGACGTGATACTGGACATGTATACAAAAAAAACAAAACAAAACCCAAGCCTGGACTATTGTTGGAACACAGCAGGAAGTCACAAGGGAAAATGACAAACTGAAGACCGGACATTGTGGTTAACATTAGGCTGTATCCACGTTACATCCAGAATCAGAAACTATTAATGTGGCCATAGTGTTATTTGTTTCCATGTATACTAAAAACATGTTTTATGTGTCATGTTTTGTTCATTTTTTCATTAAAATTATATCCAAAAGTCAACAATACTTTTTGTAAACGATATATCCATTACTTTAAAATCAAGATTGAGCAATTCAGATAGATATATACATGACCTAATGTAAAGAAGTGACATAGGATAAAAAACTGCTGTATAACAAAACTAACAGGACAAAGTTATGACACGGTTTAAATAATGATTCATGGAGGAAGTGGGGGTGCTTACTGAACCTGCTTTGCTCGCCCTTTCCTTCCAGGGGGAGTCCTCTACCTCCTGATCTTAATCATCATCCCGTGCCTTCTCCTCCCTCTGCTTCTCTGACAACACATCACCCACGCACGTAGGGTCTCAGGGGGGACATGAGCTGCATAGGTTGGTAGGGCCATTCACGTGGCTTTGCTGGCTGTGCAGTCATATGTTTCTCATTTTTAATTACCACACAGTAAGGGTGGGAGATAATTCAAATATACTCGATGTATTGCAAGTTTTTCCACTCACGATAGTTAAAATGGCTTTATAATTTGCCATGGCAATATTAAGCTGTCTGCATGCAATTCCCTGTGAGGTTTTTTTTTTCCTCCCACATGCTGCACAATCATTAATTCCCCTCCCTCCCAAACAGAAAATTTTCTACCTGGCGCACTGCGCTGAGCATGTGTGTTTATATCCTACCGGACGAGCGAGGGAATGAGACTCGCTGAACAAAATGCGGTAATTTGCAAAACGTGCCGTAAACATTTGCCGCAAGAGGAAGCAATACCACGAATTTATTCTACCAGCTGAAAAGTTCTCCACTACAAAATTAAGACTTTTTAAACTCCACATGTCAACGTCTCCCCACACACCAAAGAAAACATTAAATAAACCAGCTGTGATACTTGTGACTGTTCTATGTCAGTCGTTTTTATAGTCACTATCTAGACTTTTGTTTCTGTAATTTGAGGTCATCAAATTTTTTATTTTATTATTTTTATGTGTTGTAAGCTCAAAAGAGCACCTTTTTAATTTCAATTGTTTTATTTTGTCTCGTGAATTCTTGCTTGACGTCTTTTGTTTGTTGAAGGTCGAGTGTTGACCACAGAATGAGTAATTTATGAAAAACCTCTGTGTGCAACTGATGGTTAAAAACAAAATACAACAACAACAAAAATTGTTGTTGTTGTTGTTGTTGTTGGGGCATTGTTGCCGTACACAGACACTCACATCCTCTCACACACACACAGCAAAATTCTATATTTGTGTCCCTCCCTCTGTTTTGTCTTTCAGTTGCTGCATATCATTTAAATGTGTGCTTTGTTAGCGAGTTGGAGACCGAAATGCCCGTTTACTTCACCCTTTTTTCTATCTTTCACCAACCTGGCATCACCCCCAGCTTAATACCCACACAGATAATAATATGAATAATAAAATAAAATGAATAATGACCCAAAAACAATTACAAGAGTCTATGCCCCTCTTAGGAAAGCAAATGTGCTTTCCACAATAAAGCATTCAGACCATGATCCTGCTTGCTGCACAGGACAGGTTTAAATAATAAAAAAAACTTACAAAATGAATAAATAAACAAAATAAGGATTCGTTCAGCTATAATGACGTTTTCCACAATATCTAGCTGTGGATGGTGCAAGTATATTTTTCTACTCAAATTCGAAATGACTAAAGAAATGTTCGCCTACCTGGCAGAGAAGTTGTTTGGTATTTTGAAGGACATCATGGTAGTGTTTGGCTGTGGCTGGGTTCACCCCCGACAACTTGGCTGTAGGGAGGAGGAGGGCTGCAAGGGTCTGCTCATGATCACCTGAGTTTAGTGCCTCATTGATCTCAGCTATGGCTATGATTCCTGTAGGTGGAGGACCAAAAAACAAAAACACAAAAGCCTCTCAGACAAGTTAAGAGCACAGATTGTGTTTCATTTTTCAGTGTAAGACGATGCCTAAAAAACTGTTCTAAGGTTTCAAACATCTGTAATTTGAGAATATTCCTGAAACAGTGGGAGTATTTTGAGCACCTTTACGTCATGTCCACCTCAGCAAACTGTGTAGTTTTACGCCTTTTTGAGCCTCAAGGAAATTATTTATGTTTGAGCAGTTTGCAGTTAATCGTTTGTTATTCTCAAAATTACAATTTAGATTGGGTGTGATATCGTAGCTTGACTCAGTGTGATGTCTGATATGGTTCTCTTAGCAGACAAAAGCACTTTAAGGAATCACCAGCACCTTCAGGTTTCAGTCCAGGCATGAGTAATTGTCACATGTCTGTCTGAACTGTACATGTCTGTGAGCTTCTACATGCCTCATCTCTCTCTACGTACAACATATCGCCGTATGTTACTCAACAAAAGATCACTGTGTATTAGTTACATTTACAGCAAGTATCAAATCTCCTGCTTTTATTAAGTGGCCAGTTCTAGTTTTGTTATGTGCAGATATGTTCTAGCAAAGTTTAGAGAACTGACATTGTTTTACAATGTACGAGGAGAAACAAGGAGAAGCCTAATGATTCATTCAGTAGTCACCAAATTGCATAGCAAATTGATTAGCTGCACAGGGCAAAACACTTGCTAAAATATGTAAACTAGAAGAGGAAATCAGCAAGACGTTCTTACGTTCATGCTCTTCTTGGACCTGAACATTCACGGTGTCGATGCATTTCTGGACATCATTCCAGGTTAGAAACTCTTGGCCCGTGGAAAGCGCCTCAGCTCGCTCTTTGATAAGCATGTCAGAATACCTGAGGAAAGAAGGACTTATGTAACCAGAAATTGTTTGGATGCGCAAATACATTATAACTTAATTTTTAAGTCATAAATAAATAAAAGAAAAAACTATGACATTACAGCAACAACAAAACACTCATGGGTGTAATTTTTGGTGTCCTCATAGCCTGCCCACCACAGCACAGCTGCATTTAGCACTTTAGCACCACAGCTGAGCAGACAGCAGTGTGGAACCAAGTGTTGTCTGCATTGTAAACTGATAACTTTGTGAAGCAAATCGTTAACCTTATAAGCTTATAAGTGTCCCGTCATACAGTACAGCAGGACAAATGTCTGAGAGGAACCAAAAGTTACACCAACCTGCTACCCATTTTTAGACATAAACTGATTTTTGTTCATGTGGTGCATTCAATATACCAAGCAACTAACAGACTAGAAGAAAAATCATCATACAGAAAAAAAAAAGCTCTGCAGATTTTATCTGGTCAAATTAGTTTTTCTCCCCCTCAAACAACCACCAAAGGGATTTTGGGTTTCTTCCCAGGATGAAATTGAGGGTCTTTCTGTTGTTAGGTGAATGTGTAAATCACTAAAAATTCACATATTGTATGTTCTTGTTAGTATAATATAAATTAAATGCTATTAGGTTAAAACTACCACAATATGGTTGAACTGTTATGTTTAACTACCAGGGATTAGTTTTTTAACTATTAGCTGCTGCACAAAGTGACCGAGATAAGTAAAGAGTTATTTATTAGCAGTAATGTTGATAAGAAGTTGGGTAAAGTAGTTATATATTAAAAACTGCCATAAACATGTTGTATAAACATTCTGCAATAAATCACAATAACTCTTCTTTATGGTCTCTGTGTCGTTTCCACAGCCTGACTTAAAAGTAGATGAATCCACTAAATGGGAACACTGGGGGGGAGGTGAGTAAACAATAACACTTCCTTTTGCTTCCTCATCTATCCTGCGGCTATCTTACCTGTTAAGGTTGTCTTGGTCTATGTTGGTAAAGCCCAGGGGAGAGTCTGTTAGCTGCTCAATCACAGCCTGTGGGTCTTTGGTGTCTAGTACTTCATTCAGCACTGCGACAGCTGACAGCATCTCTACAGCTACACTCAGTTCCTCGTGGCTCAGTCCAGACTGAAAAACATAAAATACTGGATCAGAAAATTGTTGCCTGCAGAGTGTGTGTGTGTGCGCGCATGTATATACATGTATATCGCTGACCTTGTCAATACCCATCAACATCCATGTGCACAGAGTAAAAGTCTGAAACATGCCTCACCCGTCCCCCTTGTAGCTGCAAACTGAAAAGCTCAGCCTGGTAGAGGTTGGCAGCAGTTTGGTAGACAATTGGCAGCTGTGCCTCCGGGTTCATCAGCTCCTCCACTGTTTCCAAAGCATTGCCCAGGCGAATGGCTGTATTGACTCTTGCAACTGCTTCAAGTTCTGATTAAGAAAATGACAACAAAGTCGTGTTTTACATTATAACTTGGAATCAATTCCCCAAATGAACGAAAACAGTATTTCGTACAACCTTATACATGATGTTCTGAAGGACCTTTAAGAACCCATATTAAATACTTATCATGAGTCGTATTTGGGTGATTAGGTAGTTTGAATTTTAACTCATTAGTAAACAGCCCGAAGTTACAAAAGCCACTTACTTCGTTTCTCTGCTTCGGCAAAGTCATTGCAGGAGCTGACAACTCGCTGAATCTCTTCCTTGTCCAGAATCTGGACCCTTCCACCTTCCTGAAGAAGAAACATTAGATTACACTAAGCAGATATCCAAAAAGACCCCATTAAAGAAATGGCTCGTTTTTCTTTGCATTTTGACTTGATTATTTTTATTATTTGAAGGTGGAGTTAGATATTTCATGTGAAAGCAGGCCATTGCTCACTTGTAACAAATGCTTGGATAACAAGAAGACCACAAAGTCTGAAATATGGATCTCTCTCTCTCTCTCACACACACTGCTGGAATTAAATCCAACAACTGAGCAAACAAGCTCTGACTCTGTATACCTTAGATTTATGCTGACAGTAGTTGGTAAAATGTTCCAGATACCACCGGCTGTTTGACTCCTGAACCCCGAGCAAGGCCAGCACGTTGAGCCTAAGCGCAGCCAGCAGAGCAGCTTGATCCTGGCTCGACACAGCATGATTCACCTGCCTTATAGCTTCCTGGGCTGGAGACAGGAAAAATAAAGACAGTGAGCAGATCCTTTTTAACTTTAATATTGTTTTGATTAACTGTGTAATTGTGCTGCATAATCTGATTTAACAGATGTTTAGACCTAATACCCATAAAGGCCCATCTCACACAAAGACAAAAACATCTGCGACACATGACAGTGTTTAAGTGAGAATGTGTGTAAAGCAAACATAGGGAAGTTCTTACTGTTGACAAGATCAATGCATGTCTGGATTTCCTGTTGATTCAGCAGCTCCTCATAAACATCTCTTTCTTCAGCAGCAACTGAGGACCGCTAACAGAGGGAGACAAAGAAAATATAATCACATTATATGCATATAATTGTTAAAAAAAAAAACAAAGCGCACTATATTTTAGCAGGTTGTATTTACTGCCTCCCATTCTCATTTAAATTGGTGTGGTAATATCAATTAAAAAAAGAAAAGAAAAGCTAGTGCTACTGTTTGCACAGCGTTTGTAAAGAGAATGGGAGGAGAGGTGCTGGATGGCGTGGAGCGTTAGGTAAATACAGCTTACAATGCAGTCACTGGAATGTGCTGGCAAAGCCTGTAGAGCACATCAGCGCAGGCAACCATTTTCAGATGTCCGTGCAGTTCTCGAGTTAATATAGCTGCCACATACATATCACACTTCTTTATATTCCTTTGGAAAATGTCTCAAATAACAAACATGATTCAGAAATTTCTAGAAACTACATTCAGACATACAGCTCTTAAAATCTGTCTGTGGTCAGCACGTGTGCTCTTGAACACAGAAAACATGTCAACCTCAGCAGCAGTAAGAGGTGTAACTTAATCAAACCTGCTTACATGGTTCAAGGTTGGGTCAGGTTAAAGGGGTGAGGACAATTTTAACAAGGCTGAAGATGAGAAAGTTGCATTGTTTTATTTTTTCCATCTAAAAAAATAATTAAAAAACAATTATAAACCAAACGGTGGCTCTAAAACCAAGGTGTGAACAGTCGATAGAAAATATTGATGGATCCCCTCCAAGATGATGTTTTCCCAAATTACAAACCTTATGAGTGTTTATAACACTCATAATTCCTTTGCCTCAGTGTACACTGGTAAGCAATCAGAATTGCCTATTCTCAGTCTCTGATACAGCACAACCTGTTTTATGACTCAGCAGTCCAGTCTATTCTAGCATGCAGCTACATTTTAAAGCATTAAGACTCCAGTGTAGAGTAGGGCTGAACGATTATGGAAAATAATCTAATTGCAATTTTTTGCCCCAATATTGCGATTGCGATGCGATATGCGATTATTTTTTAAGGTCTTTGTCTTCTGTATTATTAAACAAAGACAAGCAATACATCATATAGTATGGCCAATACTATATTACATTAATTTTAAACTGTTCTTTCCTGGAAGACAGACCTCTGATATGATGACATGAGGTGATGCATGAATTGATGACTGACATTTTTATTTAACTTCTTCAATCACAACAGTATATTTGAACATACACAATAGTTTATTTTTAGCTTACAAACATCTGAGCATAAAGTGCTGACAAGGAACCCTGGTGTAAACATTAAAATGAAAGTCAGTACAATGTGCAGATTGCAGAAATATATATAAAAAAAAAATCAGTGGCTTTACCACACTCAGTTTTTCGACATCTGTGAACTACTAGACAGTCATTCAATTAAAAAATAATATTAAATAAATAAAACTAATAAATAAAAAATACACACATCTTACTGATCTCTGCAGTCAGTAACATTACACATAAAGTTCAAACATAATAGCAATTGTATAAACACACACACAAACACGCCTTTAAAATTTAAAAGGCGTGAAATTGGACGGTCTAGCCTTCTGACGTTCTGATTAGCGTCACCGCTGTCTCGGTGGAGTTTAATAAACTCGGCCGTCTGCTTCTTGCTATCTAAAATATAACCAGACACTGGTGTAAATTCTCGACTGTCTCATACTTCTGTTTAATAAGTTTTCTGTTTGACGTTTAGTCAGCTGTGTGAAAACCAAGGAGGAACCCACCCGGGGGATTAATAAAGTTTTATTTTATCTAATCTAATAACTTTAATCTCAGCCAAACCGATTTACTCACGAACAAACAAAACACTGAAAAAAGCCCAACAATAACATTTTTAGGTTGTCTAAGTGACTTATATATTACGTTTAACCCGAGCAGCGAAACTCCGCGGTGATCTGAAAATGATGTGCCGGGAGTTGTGCCGTTCTCGGCCGCATCAGTAACCCTCGAGCTCCCGGCTAGCTGTCGAGCTGGTGGGTAGCAGACGCTTCTGAAAACGTCGAAGCACTTTTGCAAATATGGGATATCTTGATAAACCGAGCAGATATTTGATGTTTACACAACTACTTTCTCGCCTGAAAATATGTTAAAAGTTTATTTTGTGACCCAGAAAGATTAGTATGAGTAATTTTAAAACTTAGTAGCGGCCGCCATTGCTGGAAACTGGAGTTTGGCTGGGCCGCGCTATGAATTCTGGGATATGGTAGTAATTTGGACAGCCTTCGGCGCGTCGCTGTGACGTAATCGGTCTACAAATGCGGCCTCAGGAGGATGCAGCCCATGAATTTGGACATGTCCAGAGTATAATCGCAGCCTTTGCGGTTAGAAAATTGCACTCGATCATGTCGCGATATTATCGCAAATGCGATATATCGTTCAGCCCTAGTGTAGAGCTAGCCCTGCAGCTAAGATACTAAATAAAAAGGAAAAAGCTCCAAGAGATCACTGAAGTGTTTGTCTTCTCACCCTCCCTGAGGACTGATCCCGCTTGCGAGACTTGGTCTGACTCAGTGTGTCCTGATATTCTTGGGCCAGAGGTTCCTGTGTGTTCCTCAGCATTGCGTTAGGATTGTTCAGGGCTCCCATTGTGACAGATGCTTGACCTCTATCAACCGCTTCATTGATGGCAATCACAGCAGCATGTACTAAGGAAAAAAAACAAAACATGGATTTAGTGGAGGATATCACATATCAGATCAGATAACTCCGTTTACTTCAGTCAAAAACAACTGAGTGGTTAAAAGATCACAAGGTTAAAAGATCACTCACAGGCAGCTTCATCAATCGACAGCTCATTGGCCAGGATACCTCCAATTTTACTGAAAGCTGGCATCTGAATGCCATACTTTTCCAGTTCACTCCTCATGTTACTGATCTCTTCCTCTGTAAAACACATATATTACTGACATGAAACAGCTGCGACGCGGCACATTGGAATAAAAAAATAAAATAAACAAATAAAAACAACAACAACAACAACAACAAAACAAAACATACAGTTGGGACAAAATTCTAACCAGTATAACTGTTAAATGGGGCATCAGAACACTAACAACGACTTAAAATCAATCTGCCAAAACCCTAAAATAAATATTTCATAACATTCAAAAAACTAGTTAAAAATGATCAAGTGATATTAGAACAACAGACCCCTCACACCACACATGAGGAGAGTAAATGTCCTTTGTTAGAGGAAAATTAAGATGAAGACATGTTGCTCTTAGAGCACCATGACAGTTGCTTGCAGGAGAACATGGGTACACACGAGGTGCCATCAAAAGGTTCAGGGCCTTGCCCCATAAAAAGCTATCCCCCACTTTTTAAATCCAATTTCCCCTTCAAGGTCATCGTCCTGCTTTTAGGGCAGCTGCAATTTATAAATTGTTCCATTTATGGTCCCATTACTTGAGTGGATGATCATCACTAGTGATAAGAGCCTGATCTCTGGTAATGAACCATTGGTCATAAAATTCTGCTATAACATGAAGAACACATGGGAACCGTGTTGTGTTGTACCATCACGTGAGGACTAACAAGCAAAGTGATGCTGGACTAATAATATGAATGTAGTATGAATGATATTGTGCGTTATAAGGTTTGTGCTATGTTTCACTTTCAGGTAATTTATATGGTAGATGGTTACCTGTGAAGTCCACTTTCCCTAGAAGGTCTTGAATCTGTGGTGCAATTCCCAGTTTGTACAAGTACAAGCTGGAAAAAAAAAAGACACAAACACATACGATGTAAGAGTTGTGCAAAAAATAAGCGATACAAAACACTGTAGATCATACCATGAAAATAAAACTATTTATTTTTTCGATCAAGATCGCTTCGGTATCGTCTTCTCTGCAGTGTCACACTTACACCACAAGGGGGTAGCACTGTCTCAAATTACAATAAGCACTGTGACAACACTAAGCAGACTCCGTGCACTACCTAGCAGATAAATTTAACAAGGAGGTGACTGGAAACTTCATAAAACTTTCATCTTCCGGCAGGTACTGGGTAACTGGCAATGAATTATAGATACTTAAATGGTAAATGGCCTGCATTTGTATAGCGCTTTTCTAGTCCCTAAGGACCCCAAAGCGCTTCACACTACATTCAGTCATTCACACTACATTCAGTCATTCACCCATTCACACACACATTCACACACTGGCGATGGCAAGCTACATTGTAGCCACAGCTGCCCTGGGGCGCACTGACAGAGGCGAGGGAGGTCTGGCATCAGTACAGCTCTGAATAAAGGAGTTGTAGTAGCTAGTGGTTGTTCTGCCCTTTGGTCCCAGCATGTGTAAACATAAGATGCACTCTGTCCTTGGCACAGAGAGGTTTGAAAGAGACCATCTAAAAAATCTGCTTTTACAAAGGGTAATTTTCCAACATGCAGGCAACTGATTCGGTCTGGGATACAAACACAACAACAGCTGACTGGGGTTAATGAAGGTGGCTGATTACCAGCCACAGGGGTTAAAGACGATCAGCTGACTAGCTTGGTGGATTCCCTTTTTTTTTTTTTTTTCTTCTCCAAATCTCTACCACTCTGAGAAGAATTAAAACATCTACTTATGAGGTCAGCATTGTACCTAAGGAGGAATAACATTCAATGGGAACTTGTGGGACTTGAACTGGATTTGCAGGAAGGAAGAGCACGTGTGTGCATAAGGGGAGGAAGGAACCCAATTCTCAAAAGGACCTCACCAAAACACTACAACAGAGAAAACAAGGCAGGCAGCTCCCATAACCACTCCCCAAATGTGTGCTTAGCTGACTGGATGGTTTAGAAAGTCAGTCATTTAGACTAAGTAAGCAAGGGCCTACAGCGACGCACAAGCCACGGAAAAAGACCACCAACCTTTCACAGGAAAGCAAACGTAAAGTTAAACACTGAAACTACAACTAATAGTATAGAGTGAATATAGCTGTCTATAGCTCAATAACAGAGTCTGGATAATATATACAGCATGGCACATCTAAAGTAACACACAGAACCTCCTTGTGCTACTAAAGTAGAAACAATGTTTTCCAGTTTCTGTTTCATATCATTTACTAAGTACCACTTCTGCTTTTGATGTATAGATTGGAGGTTAAGCTTCATGGACACACTGTACAAATGTGGTCAGAAGTTTGCGTACGCTCACCGTGGTCATGAATATCATGGTATTTGTGGGATTTGAATGATTTCTTTAATGAGCCTTTTGAACTGTTCTTTTTCCAGGGGGAATGATTGCACAGCATACATCTTAAATTAAATTTAGAAAACAACCACGTCAACAAGTTTGAAATTATTTTGGATTTTCTCTAAAAGAAGATTAAGTAAATACAAATATATACATACATCCATACATACAGCCCCACTAGTATTTGATTAAATGCCCTTTGGCAAGTTGCACAATGACCAGATACTTTTGGTAGCCATCAACAAGCTTCTGGCATGAGTCTGGCTGGATATGTGACCAGTCTTCTTAGCAGAACTCACCAAATTCATTTTTAACTGGTTGGATTTCTGGCATGAACCTGGCTTTCAAGTGTAGTCCACAAATTTTCAATCAGGTTGAGCTTGGGTCTTTGGGAAGACCATTCCAGAGGTTTAACGCCTGCTTTACCCATTCTAAAACACTGTCCTCTTGGATCATCAGTTGTGTCCAATATTCAAGTTTCAGTAAAGCTTAAATGTGTTGATTTTCTCAGCCCATGGTCATGCAACTTCACTGTGAACAGGTGATACTGTTGTTCCAGCATTTTCCAGTTCTTGGCAGGCTTGAGCCTTGGTGGTTTCTGGGCTTTCACCAATTTTCTTTCATCTGACAGTGACAGTTTGGGTCTTCTTCTAAATATTGGCAAATCAGTTACACATCAAAATTACTTGTACTCGCATACAGTTGTTTAAACTGATGATCTTAGAAACTGCAGTTGTTTAGAAATGGCTCCAAGAGACCTTACCAACCTGTGTCAATCTACAGTTTTCCTTCTTTGATCTTCATCAAGTTCCTTGGACTTTCCCATTGTTCTTAGCATTGGTTAATCCAGTGAGTGCTGACAGACAAATTATTTTATGCTACCAGTTGAATAAAGCATGACCATGAAGTTAATAGGCCTTGGCTTTGTCAAGTTAGAAGAAACTGAACCTTCAGCACTACTTATTACAACAGATAGGTGAATATGTTTACACATTTGAGCCTGTATGCATTTCTGACCTGGCATGGATTAGATAATATCCTAAAACAATTCAAACTTGTGCAACCGTTTTATATTTTTCTTAAAGTCATTAAAAACGTATTCTGTACAATCATTCCACCCTGGGAGAAAAAAAACAAACAAACAAAAACAACAGTTTAAGGGAATCAAGAGCCTAAAATGACCATGATATTCATTCCCATCATGATGATGTGTAAACATCTGACCACAAGCATAGTAGTTTTATGAGCTGTCGATAAATTCTGTCTGTAGATACAAAATAAGCACTTCATTTCCAATTCAAACCAAAATGTTTGGTTTAGTCCAACACAACCCAATCCAAATTAAATAAATAAATAAATAAATGTTAGCGAAAACAGTATGTACTAGTCCATATAATCTACAGCTGCGCTGTATACATTGTATGGACTTGGCACAATGACATCACCTATAATCTTGTGTGGAAGCCTTGAGCTGTGCACTTCTGACCTTCGCTATTGCATGCTAGGAGAGTGGCTTGTTAGTTACATGGTTGTCCCAACCTAATCCATTCCCTGCTTTATTCTCCTTTTAACTCAAAGTAAACATGATGTTGTTTTCGTTAGTTCATCAAGACACCACAGAAAGAGGTCATGGATCAACTGAGCATTTGACTTATATCGAGGTTTTGCAGAAATGTGACTACTAACCATGTGACATTAACTTCTCTGCCATTTTGGACATGTGACAAGCGTGGTGACAATGTTGGATCATCCATGACCATCTGGCAACCACTGGTCATAAGGGAAAAATTCCCAACACTGGTTGGGAGTGGTTGTTGGAGGTTGATAGCAGTCGATGAAGAAAAAAAAAAAAAAAAAAAAAAAAGATTGCTAAAGTCATGGCAACCACCTGTTGCTAGGGTAAAACGTGTTTTCCTCAACCATGTAGAAAAGTCCTCTTTATGATAGTTTTGGTTGTTAGCACAATGCAGCAGTCATAGTTCACTTCCAAATGAAAAGTGCGACAAACTGGATATGGAGAAGGCTCCCTTTTAATTAAAACTTAAGCCTCAGCAATGTAGCAAAGATATTTCCACAAGCACAATTTTTAATATGAAGGGGAATTCTTCTCTATTTCCAGCTTGTAGTTAGCCAGTATTTGAATAAACAAAAAGAAGGAAAAAAAGAAAAGAAAAAAACAACAACAACAACAACAACAGTGGCAATCTGCTAGCATCCAAATAAATCACAGGTGACTTTTGGTGCAGCGCCTTTTTTGCAACCAATTTCATTCATCAACAGGTAGAAACCCCCAGGAACCACCACCAACCAGTCAGGGAAGAAACTTTCCTAGCAACAGGTGGTTGCATCGTGTCCAGTATGGCAGACAGAAATGTGCACATGAAGTCACATGAGAAACTTCAATTTCCACATTTTTTACAACCAGATGAGTTGCCCCCTGGTGGTGATTAGAAAGAATGCAGACAAAAGTCACATGTATTAAATCAGCTTTTCACTTTGGAAACTATGCACATCTTTTATATACACTATAAATTGCATTCATTAATTAGGCAACATTGTACAGACAAATGTAATGCTGCCTGAATCTAATCTGGCCTGGCTCATAGTTTAAACCCTAACAGACCGATACAACCACATAGTTTTTAGGTCAAAGACAACACTTAGGTCTGCATTTCATGAAATGAAACCACACTGAACATTCAGGTGTAGATCCTTCAGGAGAACTCAGCCAGGGGAACCCAGCCACTGCACATACATGAAGATAACAGATGAGCGACCAATTGTGCTGTCAAAATAGATCCTTTCAGTCGTACCTCAATGCATGAATGCAGTATACCACCTTGGGCATGTTTTTGCGATCGTACACATCTGTCGTCTCAGGATAGAATATCTGAAAGCAGAAACCACCAGCAGGTATTAGTCACTCTTCTTTATCATGGTCTTGACACTTTTCATTCTGCTACAATTTAACAGGACCACATGTTCCTGCTTTTTTTTTTTTTTTTTTTTTGGGGGGGGGGGGGGGGCTCTGTCTCAATAATTATCTTGATAATAACACACGAATGATGCATTTAAAATCAACATTGAATTAAGAGGTAGGAATAGCTGCAAGTAATTTTAAATAAATAAATTAAGACTAAAAGAAAATTAAATGAATGAGAGGTAAAACTTGAGGGGGTAGGGACAAATAAGTAAATACTTCTGCCTACTCCTTTTCAAACAAATAATGGAACGATATTTTGTAATGATTGTGAAGGCACATGTTTGAAATGTTTGAAATAAAAATGAACTGAAGACTAGAAAAAGCCAGTAGTAGATAACAATAGAGCAGGGCGATATGGCCAAAAATATTTATCACGATATATATTTGAAAATTTGCGATAACGATATAACCGACGATATAATTGATGCGAGACAAAATACAACTCCACAACATTACTAGCGCAAAAAGACAACCTTCCATTTATTTTCACTTAAATAAGAAGCTGGTTTTTATGTACATTAAAGCTTTATAAAAATGTAACAGTGCAAATGCAAATTCCTTGCTGAAAGTTTAACCAAAAGGCATTTCCAGTAGAAATGGGCTGACATATCCTGAGCATAACCATGTATAATATCCACTGAAGTTAAAAAGAGGTGCTTTGCAACATTAAACTGCAGTGTGCAGTACGTATTTTTCGGACCATAAGGTGCACGGGATTATAAGGCACATTAAGCGAAACAAAGCAGTCAGATAAATCAAACTTTATTAAACTCATTCTTCTTGCTTCCTCCAATTCTGTACCATTGATTCATTAATGTTGAATTCTCTGGCAGCGGCTCTATTCCCATGTTGTTGCAGTATATTAATGACTAACCTCGTATTGTGGACGGATTATCTCAGTTGTTCTCCTGACTGAAGATTGGTCCTTTTACAGCATCCTGCCATGCGATTGCATTTGTCTCTAACCATGAGGAACCTTAACGTTAACTTTTATAAGATTCTACTCCCAGATTTAAGGGCATCTTAGTCCGACAAATACGACAATAACGATGGCCGCTTGCATGTTCTGCAAAAAAATGTGCTTTGTCGTGTATCTGACGGACAAACACCAAACCAGTTCCACATCACGGAAGTTGCACCATTTTTACAAACCAATTCTGGTTGGTCTGTTTCACTCAACAATCGGCCATGTGCGTATGAAAACAAAGGCACTGCGCATGCGCGTTTTACTCATATTCTATCGCGATATTTCATTTTCCTATCGTTGCCTAACATTATACCGGTATTACCGTGAACGGTATAATATGGCCCAGCCCTAGATAACAACTTTACCATATTCTTATTTCCAGGATGCAGTTTATGTTTTTATTTCCAGTCTTTGGTGTTGTGCTATAAATGATAAAATATGAGTAATACTGTTCTAGCATTACTCCTACACATTCATTATAATTGATTGGAGGTAAAAATTAGGTGCCATGGTGGTTTCTGATCTCTAACATGAACAAGTACAAACCATAAGCCAGTGTTCAGATATGTTATGGTCTTAAATAAAAAAATAGGACCTTTCTATACAAACTTTTTTCTCTTTTACATCATGCACTTACAAACTTCAACAGTCATGTTCTCGCATTTCAGATCGTTTCACTTAAAGTGTGACAAATGTGAAAGAGAACTTAAAGTGTCTTCAACAGCTGTACAAGCCCCTTACCTTAGGGAGGCCCACTGACTCCATGGCTCTGAGCCACTGCACTGTGTTGTCAGTGTGTCTGAAGTGCAGTCCTTTACTCTAAAGATAACCACAGAAGCACAGATATTTAAAGGGATGAACTGCAAAAAAAATGAGCATTTATATTTAAGGATTTATTACAAAGCATAAACTATGTGCAAGAGCTGAGCTGGTCTGATGGCCAAATCTCATATCGAGCCCTGAGTATAATATGGCAAAGTACAAACATATCTATACTTTAGTGTAGCAGCAGAACAGCTGCAACAGCTTACAGTTAGCCCTCAACACTGGCCTGTCACATCTCCCTCTTTCCGGTTTAAAACTGCTTGTAACTGCCAGGAAGTACCTGGGAAACAGTCATTCTGCCTTTTATGATGCAATCTGAAAGTTCAAAGTTTTTATTGACTTTTCTTAAACAAGTTCAGTAAAAGAAGAGAAGCCTTACCTTATAACGGGACTGATCTCGGTCATAGATCCTTTTCTCTGAAACCATTTTTGGTGCAAAAAAATTGGCGAGCTTGCCAAGGTAGACCCCATTCCTAAGTCTTTCCTCCAGTTCTGTGGTAGGCGGCAAGTCCTCCTCTAAGCAGGCCTCCATCCATCTGAGCAAACACAAATATGAAGCTCAGATGTCAAGTGCATCTCACATACTGATCTCTTGGAACCAAACAGACCCCAATGAACAGCCTGATGTTAATTAAATCTCAGAGATTTTCAGTATGGTTGACAATTACATAAAATAGAGAAGAGGACATAATGATGTAAAACTGCAGATTAAAAGAGTATAAAGAAGAAAATGAGACTAGTCTACAACATTAGTACACAGGAAATCACACTGACGCAACATCTCATTTGCATTGCATTCTACATAATAATTGTGACCTCTTGACTTTCTTTGACCTATTAATTGTTAAATTCCTTTTATCGCATTAATCTACACTTAATACCACATGATGGCAACGCAAGAACAGAATTTAAACATTTTCTTTGCAGTTAAAATCAAGTCAAACTGTGATAAACAACACTTGCAGGTCTGATGGAACTGACTGCTTTGACTTTAATTCTGAGCACTGTGTATGGAGGAAACCAGGGACAGCTCATCTCCTGCACAATATCATCCCAACATTGACACATGATGGTGGCAGCAACAAGTTTGTTTTTCATGAGCAGTGACAAGAGAAGTGGTCACAGGTGAGGGAAGACTGAACAGAGGATAGTAAGGTGGTGAAAAACCTGTTCCAGAGTGCGAAGGACTTCAGACCGGACGAGTGATTAACCTTTTAAATCTAACAGGACTGTGACCTTAGGCACACAGCCCAGACGGTGTAAGAGTATCTCAGGGATAACACTTTGGATGCCCTTGAATGGTCCAGCTGTATCCCTGAACTGAGATCTTGAAATGGTGGTTTACAGGCAATCCCTAACTAACTTGACAGAGCTTAAAATCTGAAAGAGTCTGTAATAACTTCTAAATTTCCCATTTTCAGTATGGAATATTGAATATAGACCATGTAAAACAAGTGAAAGGTTCTAAATACTTTATGGATGCACTTAAGAGTAAAACCTTTAATTTTCATCGCTAGTTAAATTAAACTTGCTTTCCCTTAAACATTGCTATGGTTACTAGTCTGTTTACCCACACATCTGATAGGGTGCTGTTCAGATATTAAGTGGCTGAATGCCTACGTGCAGTCAACAAGTCAATATTGAATTTCCCTACACCTGCTGAACTCTCACACACACAAAAAAAAAAAATTAAAATATATATATATATATATATATATATATATATATATATATATATATATATATATATATATATATATATATATATATATATAGAGAGAGAGAGAGAGAGAGAGAGAGAGAGAGAGAGAGAGAGAGAGAGAGAGAGAGAGAGAGAGAGAGAGAGAGAGAGAGAGAGAGAGAGAGAGAGAGAGAGAGAGAGAGAGAGAGAGAGAGAGAGAGAGAGAGAGAGCGAGAGAGAGAGAGACACACACACACACACACACACAGTTCACAAGAGCCATTGCTGCTGAAATGAACTTGAAGTTTTTTGATTAAACAGAGCAACAAAGTAGCCTGTTTATGTGAGGGAACTGGCAAATGTTACAGGCAACACCCACACAGAGGCCAGCATGCTTTAGGAAGGGGGCTGCACACACATTTCCAGTGTGTGATTAGAGGTGACCAGTCAGGGGAACAATGAAGGAAAAACATTAATTAAAGCAACCTAATACTATTTTAAATCGTCTAAATTCAAAACAGCACTACGGATAAAGTTTAAAAGTTGCATTTTGGCAAGAAAAAAAAGTGTGTAACGATGGAAAAGATCACATTTTATTCTCTAGAGGATGGCAGAGGTTTTGAGAAAGGTGCAAACGAATAACTGAATAGAAAAATATACAGTTTATATCAGAATTAACTTGCCCTCCTTTTATGCTGATGTAATTTCCCTTTGAGAGGTTTAGCAAAGCCTTCAGGAACGCAGTCTCTGCCAGACTATTTCCAGGGACATCAGGAAAAACCTATTCCAAAGAACTAGTGAATGATTTGTGAGCATGGTGAATCATCATGATCGAGGACGTCTGTTACACATTATCTGACTGCTTACAAGTGACACTAAATTTACTGTTATGGTCTCCTGTCCTGGATGTTACAAAGTAAAAGAAATGTGTGTGTAATTTATTAGCTGTTTGCTCATCCCCATACACTGAATTTACAGTGTACAGCACGCAGCCATCTAACCTGGTCATGTTTCAGTTACGGGTTTTATTTATACCAACAACTCCTGCCTCCTTTCAGGCTTAACAAAAGCAGCAAAGCATTACTTCCCACATGCATGCAGAGGACATCTTGTTTAGGTTAATTAAGGCTGCGTGGGTGCTTCAAGGATTCAGTGTGGCAAATTATCTGTCAGCACATTAAGGACAAGGACAACAACCAACCACACACACACACACACACACACACACACACACACACAGGAGTGTGCAGGCTATAACCATGAGGAACAAACATTTGTATAATAATCTTAAACAATGCTATAGCTATCCCTTTATTTTTAAAGGGAATGCCTAACCCTAACCCCTAACTTAAATCCCACCAATAAGAAAAATCTTTTTAATTATACACTCGATGCACTCATCCTTTTCCGGTCATCAAATGATTTAGGCACAGTTGTTTTAAGATGCTTTTCCCCTCTTCAATAGCTCTAACACAACAGAAACAAAGTAGCATCTAAACCTGCCGCTTCTTCCACCCCGCGTGGGTTCTCTTCAGATATCCCAGCTGCCCACACAAAGTCAAAAGACGTGCAAGTTAAATTACTCCTAACCAGTTACTCTGTACTGGCCACAGGTTTGAATGTGAGCATGAACGGTTGGCCTGGTTAGGATGAATGATTGAATGGATGCATGGAATGGATTGATATTATACAGGACTGTTTGTTTGCTTCAAATTGCCTACAGGGAGATTAGAGAGCTCTCACTACCTCCCTGCACCTAAGCTTACAGATTTTCCACATACTGTGCAGTCCTATTAGTGTTGTGCTATTGCACAAAGCCTCACAAACAAAGCCCATCTGACAAAATAAATGACTTGAAAATCTTGTGCAAAAAAAGCAGCATATTAATTAACAGCAAGTATATTTGATATTCAGATTACAGAGAAAGAAAGAAATCCAACTAGTGCATGAACACATGATGCAGGAACATCCTGTGCTTAAAACAATGACGGGAGAACTTGTCTCCTGACGCAGGACAAACTGGTGATGCTGTTTACAGCCCTCCAAAAAAATCCCTTCCTGTTATTGTCCAATCTGTGGCTCACAGTGCTAAAACAAAATAGAGCTTTCAGGACTCTAGAACAAAGGTCTATCCCACCTCAACACATGATTACCATCCTCTTTTGCTTTCAGCTTCAGCATTTCTGACTGAACAGTGGCTTTGGGAAGCTTACGTCATGGAGCTTAGTCATGCATGTCATGAGTTGTCTTTGTGTGTGCCAGTGTGTCTGTAAATACAGAATTTTATTTTACATCTCAGGCTAAAATGTATCCAAAGATTAGGGTAATGCTGTTAACTAAAAAGCAAACATGACAATTTAGGCCTCCAAGCGATCCTGCATCAAAGCAAACAAGAAAGCTCCCAATCCAGAAAAACTACAAATGTAAACCACCATTTGTTTACTCTGTGGTGAGAGTACAAGGTCTCCTTCCAGAAACTTCTGTGCAACTGTGTGTGTGAATTGGGGAGAGGGAGGGGGAGGGTCTATTAACTGACATCCGTTCTTGTCAGTTGATAGACGTTTAAAAAAAAAAAAAGTCTGGCTAAAATGAAGCAATCGTCCTGTGAAATATTAGCAGATGTTTCATTTAAGGTGCGAGTTAATGTGCAACATACAACAGAAACAATTCAGGTAGTTAAACCTTTATGAGTTTGACCTAAACTAATTAGGCACTGCAAGCAAAGCACTGTTAAAACAAAGCATGTCTGTCCATCCCACATGCTGTCAGAGATAACAATGTCACTGACCCCACTAGCTGTTTGTTTGTTTTTTTTCCTTTGAGTCCCTTTGCTGCAGAAAGATTCCAGTTTTTTGGCTGTCCAATTGTCCCATTAGGCTTTTATACAGACGACATGTAAATAAAATGTTTAAAATGACAAATTGGGAAATTGCTGCAGCTTCAGGATCCCGGGCATGTTAGGCATGCTGGGTCATCTGCTGACACCAACCTTACTGGTTTTTACCACTGTTAAAAAGGGGGCTAATTAAACTGTGCCTTCAGGTGTACTGGGTTGCTTACTCATGGTTGCTTGACTTCAGTGACTGCTTACACCTGACTCCAGAGACCAGAACCTAATCCCCTGCCCTCTGTGGTTTACAGCTTTGTTAAAGGTCTGTCTTAATCCTAATCTAACTTGACACATTTCAAAGAATGGAGGTGCAATTCAATGGCTGAAAGGTGTCACAAGCTCCAGGATTAAATAAGGGGAAGCTAAAAGGGAAACTGAGAAAGTTAAATATAGTATTTTTAAAGGCTAACCTGGTGTATTAATACAAAAACTTTCCCACTAAAAGTTCTCTATGCAGTTCAGTATACCTTCTGCTAAAGTGTTTCCTGTCAGCTATAAAAAGACTGAAGTGTCATCATATTGGTGTGACCAGATTATGATGAAAGCCTGAAGCTGTGTTCAGTTAAGTCTTATTGTAAACCCTTAAACTCTCTTGTGTCATAAGCAGATAATATAGGCTATTCAAACAGTCTTTACAGGGTCAAAGTTCAGCTGGGAAACAAATCTCTGAGGGCATGTGGACGTAAAGCAAATGTGCAGTCGACACTCGGCCACAGTGACTGCAATGGATTTAAGCTGAAAAGTGACTCCAAGAAAATACTCTCTTGGGGACTGGGTGTGGTTATCAAATCTGTGTTAGAAGAAACATGATCAGACTTCCTCTTCCGTTCAGATGGATGCCAACATGAAGAAGACAGGAAGTGGTTCGCTTTCAGGTTTGCTAAGACACCTCAAAGACTCTTCATCAGATTTGTGCTTGCTTTGGAAAACAGCTTTTTCTTCTTTTTTTTTTTAAATAAATAAATAATTTCAGCTTTTAGAGAAAAAAAAAAAAGCTAAGATGAGAGTACAGTGGATAACGAGCCACTCTTTCCACTCAGTCAGCACCACCCCAGATTTAATCACACGTGCTCTTAGGAATGTTTACACCTCCATGTCATCATGTTGCATCCACGATGATTCAGCCTTTATCCACCATTGCAGCTTCATAATACTACAAACACTGTTAACCACACACATTTGCTCTCTTACTCATAAGACTGCCCTCACTTTCACTCCATTCCTTTATTTCACAACCATTTCCTGTTCATTAAACACATAAACCTTTGTATAAAAACATTAAACAGAACTAATGATTGACCAAGAGCACACCCAACTTAAATCCTAGATGCCGTGTGAACTGTGACAAAGCAAACAATACAAAGAAAAGCAACTGGCTTTTGTCTGCACAATGCTTCTCCCTCCATCTAACGCCCACCTTACCGTTTGGCTTCTTCTAGGTGACACAGGTACTCGTAGGCGATGTTCTGCCGCCTCCTCTCATCCATCTCTTCTGCTGACAACCTCTCATCATCCTGAATGGCTGGAAGAAAAAAAACAAAAAACACTTATGATTATATCACTGTCATCGTTTTTCATTATGCAACATACTCCATAGTGTGTTGTCCATTCTTATTGTTCTTAATTACAGTTGAAAAGGGTTGTTTCATAAAGCTGCACAAGAACAGGTCAAGCTAATACTTAACTATAGCTCGGGCCTCCTTAGGAGCTGTGTCACTGGTATTTTTTTTAGCTCTAACCAACACCAAGATCATCATGTGTGCGTCATACTCAATACAGGAAGTTGTCACAAGCATGACAACATTTTTGCATACACAAGGTTATTTTAAACACGGCACAGCAAAAGTTGCACTCGCAACCGTGACACACATCGGGAGGGTCTTCACAGTCTCCCTCCAGGTTGTAAAGAATCAGTACCACAGAAAGCGGTCTCCTCGAGGATGGTGTTTTATTACACTAACATTGAAGGTATAGGTTAAAACGGCACCTGAACAGAAGTGCTGATACCAAACATACATAAAAATAAGTCTTTTTTTTTAATTACTATGAGCTGATGTGTTTAAAACTCCACTTCATGCTTCAGTAAACCCTGCCGTGAGAGATGAAATAGTCTTTTTATTTTATGGTTTTTAAACTGGCTTTGGCGGGGTGCCGATCTGACAAGTGACTTCTGCTGAGAGTTGACCTTCACCTGCAGCTTAACGAGACCCCACCCCACGCCGTACTCCCTAACCAGCTCTAATCCGATCAAATCTATTTATTTCTGGCTGAGTAAAAGGGAAAATCTCAAGCTATGGGGCTCCTTTTACGAACAGATCTTTCCCTTTTCATTTAAATACAGGCTAGCAGCTGATGGTACACGTGGACAGGCACAGTTTTTACTCGCAGGTTTCTGCGAGTGTAAAATAAAGCCAGGTGACCTGCAGATGTAAGCCTCTAGGAACTGTTTAACATGACTCTTTTTTAAAGATGGTTTTGCCATAATCTGCAACCACTAAGTTACCTATAAGATGGGAAATAAGAAATAACAGAAAATAACAAGATCCGCCAGTGTCAGTAGCCAATTTTTTCCCTTTCCTTTTGTGACATATCAATGTTGAGCCGGCTAACTACACAAAGACTGTCTGATGACTTAAAAGAAAAGACTTAATTACACTAGATTTATGTGATTCTTAAATAAGTAACAAAACAAAAAAAACAAGACAGACAAAAAATATCAGCACTGGCTAATAGACAAACTAGAGCATATCCTCTCAAGTTCCATTGATGTCATTATTAAATTAAATTAAAATTTAATTTATTTGATAGGGACAATGTCGTTTAGCACGCAGCAGTTCCAATACAGAGCGTGAAGCTGATGTGCTGCACAGAGAGTTTACATATATTGCTAATTTGTCCCTAGCTGGACTTTTACATCCATCAGTGCTGAGATGTGTTTCAGAAAGGTTCGCATTGCTAAACAGTGACATCAAACTCATGGCAGTGGAGCTTCTGCACACCTGGGCCAAGTGCAAACTTTTCTATTCACAGAGATCCTAAAACAAAAGCTACAAAAGCCAGTTTAGAATCCTGACTTTACTGTAGTTTTGTTCAATTTTATGCCCACATTGCATATATTCTACCAATCATGCCAAACCAACTTCATATGTAGGTCATTAAACCCTTTTCTAGCCTGAATATTTTAAACCTCTAAAGCACACTCTGTTAAACTTGTCTATTCAACAGCCACCTGCAGAGACATTTGTTCGCCAAGTCTCAGCAGAGGCTTGGCAAATAATACTCGCATGCGAGGAGAAGCACGGGCCAACCACATCTCTACAGACGTAATTGTCCCGCTATTTAGGCGAAATGTTTTCTAGTCTCTTGAGCACCGCATCCAAGGGTCCAACCACAGAGTTGTGGTCCAGCTGTGCAGAAGACAGATGCAGATGAAAACGTATGTCAGGCACAGAAGCCCCAGCGCAGCCATTACACACTACCTCTAGTGACACACTCACACACTTCCTGGAAGAGCCTGTCTACGCTCTTGCACTGTGTTATATTTAACTATCAGGATGGGTCTGTTGCTTTTGTGTGTCACAAGATCACCGGACCTGAGTTATAGTCCCTGTGATTATGACTCATGCTTTTGTTTAGCTGCAGGGTTATTCTACGCAACCTTTTGGCGGGCTACGATTCAAGGGAGGCTTTGTGTTTTTTTTTTTTGGTTCATCCATTGTATCCAAGCCAAATCAATAAACTCAGGTCAGTATGAAATACATGAATAGATTTGCCTCGGGGTCCCACAGCAGCACTTGCAAATTAAAGCGCAGTTGAAGGACAACTTTGTGATTTGGGGCCAACAAATTTGGACTTGTTTGGACCCATATCTTAGAGAGTTTGCAGCATACTACTCTCTCTTATCTGGAGACACACTTCTTATTGATTCACAGTAGCAAGATATGATCAATAAAATATAATGATTCAAGTCAGATGCTACAGAAAGAAGAAGAAAAAAAAAACAGCACTGGGGGTAATACTGCCTATTCTCAAAGCTGTACTTTGCCCACAGACATGCTATCTACAGTAAACCTACCTGTGTTTATTGTCAGTGGACTCGGTTAAATTCTTGGCGTGCTCACGGGGTTAGGCTGCACATGTGACAGCGGCAGCAGAAAGCTCAAGTTAATGGTTAACCTGTGAGAAAAACGCCTTATGTTGGCGTCCACTGTCAAATAAACAGATTAAAAAATCATTGTGCTGCGTTTAGGGCCACCTGTGAGAGGCGAGGGGAGAAAACTAGGTCTCAAATAACTATTAGTAGTATTATTGAAGCATCCAGGATGTGGTTTCTTTCACCTAAAACCTCTAATAGCCACTCTTCATCCGCATTTTAAGCGCACCGTCAGGGCCAGCCACACCTACTGAAGGTATCCCGCAGCTAGTGGTGCAGCTCACCCACCTGTTGCTCAGCAAACATCCCCGCGAAGGCACCGAAACGTTAGCTCGTCCTCATCCTCGCAACCAACCCACGTTGGGGTAGGAGTCAGTAGCTTTTTTAGCTCTAAAACAATCAAACACGATCTCACTTACTTCCATAGCGTGGCCTGTGTAACGCTGCGGTCTCTTCATGGTACATCCTGCCTCGTTTCCTCCACCCGTGAACTCGTCTCAACTGGAAATAACTTAAGTTAACGTTGAAGTTACCCGGCGACCGCGCCTCTCGGCAGATACAGATGTGAATAAACTAACTGGTAACTGGGGGAAGAAAAATAATAGTGATGTATATGGAGAGAAAAAAATAGGCACAGCTGTGTCCAGAAGTTTCATGAAAGTGCTAACTGTGCCTTGCAGCAGACGAACCCCATGGTGTGCACAGCTTGTGGTGCCTCCTGAACAAAGTGCTCCTGGTCGGTGCTTTTGCCCCGCTCAGCTCTGAGCTGCAATGATTGACGGGAACGCTGACGGAGCTTTAGCACCTTGCACCACCTGCTGGTGATAAGGTGAGTCTGGGCAGAGCTTTAACTGTTTTTATTAGTATTATTATTATTTTAATTTTTAAGATGGTAAATTGTGAATGTTTAATTCTGCCTGGTGCTTTCATTATTTGTTATTTTAATGTTTTTTTTTTCTCTTAGACAACCCTGCCTTGGGTGTGTCTTTACAGGGTTTTTTTTTACGTCCTCTAATTTGCATAAAAGTTCAGGTTTCGCTTTTGTATGCAAAGTTGATGCCACAAGTCATATAAACCAGCGGTCCCCAACCTTTTTTGCGCCACGGACCGGTTTGTGCCCGACAATATTTTCACGGACCGGCCTTTAAGGTGTCGCGGATAAATACAACAAAATAAAACTAGTACCGGTGACCGGTACCGAAAAAAATAAGATTTATTCATAACACACGTGAAAAGACCCAGGAAAACCAAGTTAACGAAAAAACGATAACAAAATAACGCTAAAAACCGATAAAACCCCTGAAAACCATACATTTCACACCCGAGTCTCACTCTCGCGGCCCGGTACCAAATGACTCACGGACCGGTACCGGGTTTCCTGATATAAACTTACTAGTACAACGTGTTCTTATCATAAAAGGCCATCGTGGGAGGTTAAAAATATCACTTCAAGATATTATTGCGTAAAAAATCTTTCTAAAATCAATTAAAACTTTTAGACTGTATGAGGACAGCGAGACAGAGACGAGTTGTTTGCGGGGCTGATGGACATACTGGCAGGCAAGGTCAGGCAGGAGCCTCTGTGGACTATGATCTTTATAGACAACATTGTGGTCTGGAGGTGTAGGTATGCTCTGGAGTAAAAAAAACAATATCTGTGACAGAATATCTGTGTGTGGATGAGAGGGTGGGTGTGACAGTGAAGATGCTAGGAGAGGTAGTAGAGGAAGTGAACGTGGATAAGTTTAAATACCTGGAGGCGGGGAGACATGAAGAGTGTTGGGTGATTTTTGACAAATGAATAGCAGCAAAAATGAAAGAGACCGTTTAAAAGATGGTTGTGAGTTGTGCAGTGATGTAAAGTTTGGTGGTGGCATTGACGTAAAGAGGTGGAGCTGGAAGCAGCAGAGTTGATGTTAAGATCTTCTTTGGGAGTGATTAGAAATGAGTAGATAAGAGAGACGGCTCAGGCTGAGCAGTTTGGAGACAGAGTTAGGGAGACAAGTCTGAGAAGTTTTGGACATGTGGAGGATGTTAAACATAGAGCTGCCAGGCAGGAGGAAAAGAGGAAAACTGCAGATAAGATTCATGGATGCAGTGAAGGAGGAGATACGGCGCGTTGGTGTGATCGAGGAGGATGCGTGAAATAGGGTGAGAGTGAGGCAGATGACCCACTGTGGTACCCCCCAAAAGGGAGCAGCCAAAAGAAGTATGTATACAGAAGAGTCTATACCGACTCTTTATACATTAATCATTGGCAGCTATTGCAATGATTCACGTCCTCGATTTTGGCCACTAGGAGGCAGCATTACCTCGAGGACACAGTTACTCTAACCACGTGTTTATCTGCATGTATTCATTTGGCAGGTATGCAAAATGTTGGAAACGGTTTCCATTGTGGTACAATGAAATGAAAAAGATTACATCCACACAATTTTTGATGTGGAGGCCACATTAAAACCATATCTTTTACTGGGTTGGCACAACAACTGTTACATTTTTCTATTTATGTATTCTTTTTTTCTCTGTGGCATCATCTTTTATTATTTTTGTTTTTGTATATCCTCTTGTTATTTTCTTCTGTGGGCTGAACTGTCATGTAGTGTTATATAACTGCTGAAAACTGTAATATTATTAGAATTTAATGGATGCTTGTGCTGCTTTAATGTCTCCACATGGCAAAAGGGACAGTAAAGCAGTCGTTCAGCAAAAGACCTGCAGAAAAAGTAGCTAGTGGTTGTAACTTCAGTTTTCTAAGTATGTGCTTCACCCGCTCATGGAATTTGGAGCGATTGTGTAGGTGTCCCCAAACATCCCATGAGTTTGGAGTGGCCTGTCCACTCTTTGGCTCTAGCACTGTCCATAAACACACCCGCCCACTATTGCGTCAAAAATGAGTGTAAATGCTGCACTCTCTCAAAGAGCTTCTCCAAAAACTGAACTTTATAGCCTTTCTAAACTATTACTGTTTAGTTAAACTTACTACATACACATAAATTTAAGGCTTATGTTGTCTTATGCACATAAATGATGTTTACAGGAGCATCAGTATTAATATTAATCTGAGGTTTAGCACAAGCATGACACAGAAGAGTAACTTGCTAGAGAACATAAGTTTTATTATATATGTTCAAAAGCAGCACAGTCTGCAATCCCTGCTTTTCCAGTTTCTAACATCAATCACAGGGAATTGAATATTTGGCAAATACATCTTCACATTTTCTCACACTTGCTGACCACTGAACATCAAGCTCAGTCATCCCTCAGGCCCTTCACAATTAGTACTCACAACTTTATTGTTGACACACATCTGGCTATCCCCCCTCCCCTCAAAAATAGATGAACAAAACATACGAGTGATACATTCACGTTTTCCTCAACAAAAATCTTAATATTGTCATCATTTTCTCCCAGAAGAATTTATAATAATGAAAAAAAGTTGAGCATAAAAGAACGCAAGTTTTCTTACGTACATGCAAGTGTAACGCATACACAACCACGCACGCACAGAGTAGCAGGTAAAAGCTGAGGACCAGCGGATGTACAACAGAGATACAGTATATGGACTTATCGCTTGGACGAAGCCGGAGACACACGTGTCCCCTCAAGGAGCTGAAACATTTAACCCAGAAACTTCACTAACATCAGCTTTGATATGTACATAATATTTACATTCATGGTTACATACACAAGCCCACACACACTCTCCCTCTCAGACTCGCTGTCTTTTGCATACACACAAATACAGTACATATAATCAAAATCCCTAAATACACCAACATGTTAGGTAATATTACTTCTCCGGTACAACAATGCAGGTTTTTCATTCATACTGATGACTCCTTCTGATATTCTTTGCTACTGACATAGGTCAATATTGCTGGGCAAGTTTTTTTGTTTTGTTTTGTTTTTTTGTAATTTAGATTCTGTATGTCATACTTTTGTTTTAAAAATATTTAAATTATATATATGTGCTCAAAAAATATGTTGCACAATAGCAGCAGACTTCACTTTCCAACTTATTTTACATATTCTGGCAATGATGTGCACAAGTACAGTACAGTTTTTGTTTTTTTGAGTAGCTGAGAGAGAGCCACCTGCAGCACAGACACAAACCAGGTCCACACTGAAGTTACAGATGCCACAAATACAGAGAAATGCAGGTTAAGGTTAGCTAACACCACAGAAAATACAATACACACGTTTATTATTCAAAACTGAGAGCAACTGAATCTGGGGGGAGGGACGGCATCAAATTTTTTTCCTGATATCTTTATTTTATTATCTTCATCATGATGTGCATTGAGGTCAAAGACATGCTGTACAATAACTCATATCACCTCAAATTGGTTTGAGATGATATGAGCTTTGCTGAAAACAGCCATCAGTAGATGGGTACATTGTGGTCATAAAGGGACGGACATGATCAGCAACAATACTCAGGTAGACTGATGCTCAGTTGGTACTATGAAAATTTCATCACACTATTACACCACCACCAGCCTGACACACTGATGTAATGAAGGATGGATCCATGCTTCCATGTTGTTTATGCCAAATTCGAGACTCATTAGACCAGGCAATTTTCTGTTGTCCAATTTTGGTGAGCTCATGTGAATTGTAATCTTAGTTTCCTGTTGTTAGTTGACAAGAGTGACACCACATGCAGTCTTCTGCTGCTATAGTCTCATCTGCTTCATCATCATCTCAAAGCAGCCGTGCCCTTCTCCTTGAACTCAACATCAACAAGGTATTTTCTCTTCTTTTTTTTCGGGCCATTCTTTGTAAACCCTAGAGAGGGTTGTGTGGGGAAAATCCCAGTAGGTCAGCAGTTTTTTAAAATACTAAGACCAGCCTTTCTGGTACCAACAACCATGCCATGTTCAAAGTCACTTAGATCGTCTTTCATCTTCCTTCTGATAATCAGTGTGTGCTTGATCAGGTCGTCTTGACTAAAGATAAATAGGTGTATCTAACCAAGTGGCCAGTGAGATCAAGTCTAATGAGAGGTAAAAGATTAATGTTCCCTAGAAGTTTCAGTTTTGTACAACTGTGAATATAACGACTATAACCAACAAAAATGGGGTTAATTTTGATTAAATTAAGATGCATTTAAAAAAACGTTATGGGCTGCACCAATCCGCCGTCATAACGAGGTGGTTGTTATCTACATTATTATTTTGCCGTCTTGCATGGTAACTAACACCACAGGTCATATCTTGATGATACGATTGGTATAGCAGTGACATTTTTGCAGGAGAGAAGGAAACAAAAGTTTTAGCAAAATACGTATGTCTAACAAAAAACATGACATTAAGACCAAAAATGAATCAATATCTGTGACATATTTTACATATGTACATAAAATTACTTATTCTTTTTTTTTAATCTAATGCCTGTTCAGTTTCTGTCTGTTCCTTAAAACCTTTGGACAGCACATGACTACGGGCATCTGCTCCAGTCAAGGAGAGGCACATTAAAAAAGGCCATTCAGTATTTTTGAAAGGAAGCAGCATGACATGTTACTGCCACAAGCAGGATCCAACACAAAGCTAAATCAGAAGGATAGCTCCTCTTAGAGCTTTTTTAAAATAATACTAATAATAATAATAATACCACATAGAGATTTGGACAAAAGGAACAAATCATTATTTTTGGCTTTCACAAACACACAGCAGAAAATAAAAATTTCCATGTTCATATTCAACGTGACATACAATTATTGATACAGGAAAAGTGTTTCTATATGGCCTTTTTGATTCTTGGTTGGGTAAGTAGTGCAAAGGGCTTGGTCTCTGATGTAAATGGGCTTCTTTGTGAAGGTTGCTGATATAGGAGCAAATATGACACTGATCTAAATACAGCAGACTGATGTTAGATGCAAGCGAGTGAAAATAATTAGATATATGTATCTCACCTTTGCAAATGAGGTACCTGCTGCATGTTTTTCTTTATATTTATTTCTGTATGATGACTATCGGCACACATGGTCTGTGTACTGATAGTTGGTTCTGTGGGCAAGCCAGCTGTCATACAGCTGTGTCACGAGTATGAACTGTCTGATCATCTAGTCCCTGCGTTGTCACACAGCAGGTTGGCTGTGCTCATTACAGCTTGTTTTTGCACTTTTCTATCCATCTGGATTGGCTTAATAAGACTGTATCAATATTAAAAGCCTTCAGATTTTAACCGTGCAGTTTTACCACATAAGCAATGACTGCAGCTAGAAGGTGCAACCTCAACAAACCAAACTCTAACGAGAACTCTGTAGGTGAATGATTCACAAAATGTTGAACTTATCACCTCACAAGGTTTGCATCAGACACATTGTGAAAAGGTGTGTTTGCGGTTTTGCTTCACCATTTATACATCAGCGAGCTTTGAGATGTGTGTTAAGATATGTATAAAAAACCAAGCCAGCTGCACTGCTTCCTCAAAACGTTTCTCTAGGACTCTCACATCCAGATTTTAGCCCAGGTGAGCACTGCTACACTAGTGTTACATGAGGACATTCGCCCGAGTGTCAGGCAGCCGTAGTCCAACCAGGCCCCCCCCAACAAGCACTGATGACGCCATGAGGATAGGAATGGCCTTGGTAATGCCAACAAGAGAGCCAAAAATCAGGTTCCCTAGAACTGCTGCCAGCTTACACAGAGCATTACAGAACCCAAAGCCTGTTCCCCTGGGAGAGAAAATCAAAAAACGAAAACAGAAACATGTTACTCTCATAAATTGGATGAATTAGGCCCTATTTTATACACAAGTGTATACAACAATGTTATCTATAAGAAAAAAAACACGTTTGTCCTGTTACCTCCTGACAGTAGGGAAGGACTCGGTGGTGACAACATCCAGGGAGTTCCAGGCAGAGATGCTGAGGCCATTATAAAGGCACAACATGAAAATCATCATGGATTCACTGGTGCCGAACCACAGGAAAAAACAGCTGATGCCTGATAGGATCATGGAGCCACCTGAGGACATACACACATATTCAAAAGAAGAGTAAAAGTTGACACACCCATAGTGTTACCAAAGAGCCAGGTCTTACTTTCCTACCTAACATAGAGAGACGCCCAATTTTATCCATAAGGAGAGCAGACACGATGTTGCCAGGAAGAACAGCCAGGGTGCCCAGAAAGTTGATGAAGTAAACCCAGTAGGCGCTGTAGTCATCATCAAAAGTCATCTGGCACCCTGTCTTGTTGTGGGTAAATGTACTGTTGATCACCTCTGTGCCATCAATTAATTTAGATTCATCGATATCTGCCCAGAGAAGCAAAAAAACCAAAAACTTTCCCATGTTAAGATTATAGATGGTGTATTAGAAATGACAAAACATAAGAGTTTACCTGTGTAGTCATGCCTCACCTGTGTTAAAGAAGAACGTGTCAATGAAGGTACAGTTCCTGAAGAAGGAGCCCACTGATGTCACATCATCAAAGTAGCAGTTACGAAAGGTGGAGTCAATGAAGGTGACAGACTTCAGCTTCATATTGACAAAGCTGAAGTAACAGAAATATGTTAACTTTAAAGGTACAATCAGTCATTTTTTTAAGTTATTTAATAGAAAACAAGAATATTATATTTATGTGCAATTAAGTCTTCCAACAAATGGATGGGTTCTTATAAATGTTACAATTAATTCATGAAAAATACATGTGAACGGCGCTGACAGCTCACAAAGAGAAAGTTATGCAACAACATCTGGTTATAAGCTAACGTTATGCCAACGCTCGAGTGTCCTAAAAATGACACTTCCTGTCAGATAAACAGCGAGCAAACTCTCAAACAGTGTGAGAATGTAATCAAACTAAGTGTTTGAGTCCAGCAATGTTGAATCCATTTCAAAGAAAGTTTGACTGACCCCAAACCTAACAGCAGCTAACACTGACTAACAGCAGCAGTGGCAAAGAAGCTGTTTTTGAACTCTTTCTGACTAAAATGTTTGTCCAACAGCAGCTACTGTAGCTAGGATTTAGCACTTGAACTATGAGGAGTAAGTAAAGGAGTAAAACAGAATTCAGTTGACTGCAATCTGCTGATGTCTAGTGGTGATATTTTATGCACTTTATCACTTTAATTGCAGCATGTAACATTTTATCAGTTGTGCATAACAAATTTGCCTTCATCATCATCATCATCATCATCATTATTATTATTATTATTATTATTATTATTATGATGATGAAACTGAATTGTCTTACTGGTCGTTAATGAAGAGAATATTTTTGTGTATCTGGTTCTCCAGGGTGAAGTTGAAGGTGATGCCTTCGATGCGTTCATTGTTATGGATCTTCACTTTAGAGGCATACTCATCAGCCTGCAGGTGTTTAATGACATCAGGGAACCAGACTGACAGGCCATAATATCTGCAATCAGAGGGACATGTTGATAGTTGGATCTAAAAAATCAGCTGATCGGTTCATCAACGAGAGGTTGTTCGTGTTAGAGTGAGACCTGACAAAACAATAAATAGATAGACAGACACATTAGAAATCCAGAAGATACTTGTGCTTTAAAAAATCAACTGGCTGCCTCCTGTCTTGTCTCCTCCACACATGCACGCAGGTCCACCTCTGTATCCACAGAGACACCAATGAAACTGTATTGATCCGTGGGGCAGGGAGACAGTGATTGATTTTGAGACTGCGCAACTTCTACACAGCAGCGCTCAAGATGACAGAAATGCAATGTGCCAACAAAACAGACTGCCTAGAGCTATTATCTGACCACAGAAACTTGTCTGATTTTTCTATGACAAAACTGACAAATCTCACCCGAATGACAGCGTGAACCACACTATGGCCAGTCGCAACATGTTTTCTCGCATTGGGTAGTTGAAACACTTCATAAGGTTCAGATAGATCTAAAAAGAGACAAGAGCTCTATTAGAATAGGCATCAGGATTTGGTACAGTGGAATAATAAGGAAAACAAATATAATTAAAGGTACTTTTTGTAATGGCCTAGTACACAACTTAACTGAAATCTTCTCCACCAGGGGGCAGTGTGCTACCAGAGAGGGTGTTGAGATGTTCTCTGATATGTGCTGCTGCTTTTGACTTTCGATACTTCTTTTTAGCCCTATTTCCATTTCCACCATGCAGCTGTTTATAAATAAGGTTTTGTTATCGGCGACTTGCCTAGTTAAAGAAAAGTCGCACTGAATTGTTGCACCGTCTTGTGGTTTGAATTGGTATTACATAAACTGTAGCCCCGCCCTACTTGATTTGATATTTCTGTTACTCAAATCTTAGACACTTTTGACAAGGAGTCAAAAAGGTTATGTCGTCACACTCAAACAACAGTTTTAATTTATTGAGGAAGGTTTAAGGTGGCTCTATAGTTTTCCGGTTTACACATTTGCTTAGCAGCTGAAATTAGCATTAGTGAATTTAGGAAGGTTTAAGTTATTTATAAAAGCAGGAATTTACAATAAAATTAATTATAGTTAAAAATTAACTATAATCAAATAAAAAGACAAATATTTACCCCACGAACTTCAGCCTTTATCCTGAAGAAAGCCTTGGAAACTGGGTTGCCAGATTCTGATTCCATTTCAACAAATTCATCCAACTGCCGTGGAGTTTTGATCCTGTTTACCTGGAATATTGGAAAACAGTATAAGAATAACATCTGTATTACTTTACAATAAGTTGACATTGAATTACTGACATTGTTGTGCAATATCATAGCCTTTCATTTATTTCTAGAATAAAACTACACCTACACAGCATTAAAAATCAAATCAGCTTCTGAACAGCTGTGACAGTACAGCAATAGGTCAGCAGATTTCAACAAACCTGCTACTCTGTCTGCTTGAGAAGATTCCCACCTCTCTTAAAAGAGGCTGTGATTGAGTCTCTTTTAATGCTAGTGAGGAAAGCCATAATGGTGAAGGGGGTCGGAGATGATCCTCGTTCTATTTCCATGTGGAACTCTCTAATTGTAAATTTGGGAGAACTTGTACGTTGCATGAATGGAAGGGAGAGCTGACTGGAACTTTGACATGGGAAACTGACACATTTCTGGACCTAAAGTACATGCATTGGATTCATTCTGTTTGGTTTTTGCATTTTGCTTGTTTGTTTATCTTTAAAAATTTAATGAACAGAATTATGGAAAAAAAAATCAAACCAGTATAAAAAGGGTGAATATAAACGGTGTGTTCAATAGCATAGGATCAATTCAGGAAACATGTTGACTAAGCGGCTTTCCCAAAGTGGAGCTCATGCTGCAAATAAGCCTGAATGACACAAAACAGCTTTCAGAACCATCATAATTCAGATGTGATCCTGCACGGTGAAAGCGTTAAAATCTGTCCCAGTGGTGGCAGAATATAAGCCTCTTTACTTCTTTAAGCGTCAGGAAACCCAGCACTGCAGAAACAAACACTCACAGTGAAGACTTTCTCAGGTTGCCCACGTGCTCTCATGTTGGTGTCGTGAATCTGTTTAAGGATCATCCAGGCTTCATCATGCTTCCCCACCTGTCAAGCAAGGAAAGTAAGGAAGAGAGACGACAAGATAAACTCATGGGATCAGCAGCAGCAGGCTGCTCAGGTGCATAAATACAAGCCTTTGATTTCTCCAAGATAGGGCAAAATGATGACAGTCACGACAATGGTGACTCATTTCACTTCAAAGGATAATTATGCTGGAGCGGCAAACCTACTGTCACAGATCTCTGAGCTTCTATTTTCCACATACACAGGCCTCCAACAGCACTGAATGACTCACACTGTTTTTGTCTGATTAAACATCTGCTGGGAAATGTCCAAGTAATCTCAATTTGTCTGAAAGATGCTGAATGTAAAACTGATGACAGTTGAGGACAACACAGCACCATGACAAGGCATTCTCTGGGATACGAACTGATGCAGCACATTCAGGAGGCGCAGACTAAAATAGGTTTAGTCTGCTAAAAATCAGAAGGTCTCGTTACCTCGAGGTAAAACCTGGGACTTTCAGGCATAAAGGTAAGTGCCACCACAGCGCACACACAGGGTAGGGCGCAGACGACGACAAACACCCTCCAACTGTGAAACTGGTATGCTGAACCCATGCTGAAGCTCCAACCTGCAAAAAGTAGCAAACGTAAAGTGACTCATAGCTCATTACAAGATAAAACAATGTGAATCAACAGCATTCAGATATTAAGCTATGCACATGCCTGGTGAGGTAAATAAACCAAACCTAACATAGTTTAGAAAATCTATAATGATCATGACATCATGACAACAATCATGATTATGCAGCAACCAAATCTGTTTAGAAAATTGCATGTGACTAATGCAGAAAGTGAAAAACACAGCATAACAGAGTTTGGGGGTTGAATTGGAAGAAAATAAGCTACAATAGTAGCAAATATAAAACATTAATCATTGCACTTTTGACACCTTATTAACATGATAGAATCACACAGACGCTGCAGATTTACCAGCTACACCTTGAAGATGTGAATCGCCTATTCTATCATATCTCAAAGGTTCTCTATTGGAATGCGATCTGGTGAGTCTGGACCTGATTTGAGTACAGTGAACTCATCGTTATGTTCATTATTGAGCTGGAAGCAGCCATTAGAAGATGGGTACATTATGGTCATAAAGGGACAGTACCAAAGTCTTATTAGGGTTTCTGCCATGTGCTTCACTGATTAGATATTTGTGTTAAACAGGTGTACCTAATAAAGTGTCTGGTGGGTGCATTTTTCTTTTACTATAACAATGGAAAGAGCGCCACACAAGCAGATATGTCTGGTTGAAATTCATGAAAGAGTAACAAACAGTTCACGGATGAATTGTTAAGTAATTCTCAGCTTACAGCAGGTGGCTCTTTAGGTAAGTCTGCACTCATAGGGGCATAATAAAAGAAAATGCAACTGTGCTTTCATGGTAACATAGAATCAATAGCTAAATAACACAGATGGCATTCAACATTTATTTAACTCTAGATGATACAGCATAGGTACTTCTATTGCATATTCTTAACCAGATGAGACTAAGTGAATTAAAAGGCTGATTGTGAGTGTTGCGTGCGAGTCTTACACTGCAAACACAAAGGGCTACAAATAAAAGACAGCGTTTAAATGGGAGCTCTTGACAGCCGCAGGAGAGTGATGTGTAAAACTTAGAGATGAATGGCTCTGCAGAGGAAGCCTGAGAGTGCACAGGGACAGGTTAATTGAATGGGTACGAATACAACTGAGCTTTTTCTGCTAAGTTAAATCTTGTTGCACCTGATCTCAGCCCACAGGCACTCTTCCAGACTCATTAATCATTTCTAACATTCACGCATACAGACACACACAAAGAGGGGAGACGCACACATGCAATAAGCTGAGTATCAGAATCAGAATCAGAATACTTATTACTACAGAATACTATTTTTTGTTACAGTGCTCCATTATAAACCAACATTAAGACAAGACAGACAATACGCTAACTAAGAATAGTACAATATATATACATATATATATATATATATACATATATATATATATATATATACATATATATATATATATATATATATATATATACACATATATATATATATATATATATATATATACATATATATATATATATATACATATATATATATATATATATGTATATATATATGTATATATATGTATATATATATATATATATATATATATATATATATATATATACACATAAGTCACTCATAAATAAATAGCTGGAAAAAAAACGTGTAGTTGTAGCAGTAACCAGTGTGTTAAGTGGATGCGTTGTACAGGGAGATGGTCACAGGCAGGAAAGATTTCCTGTGTCGTTCAGTGGTGCTTTTCGGTAATCTCAGTCTCTCACTGAACGTGCTCCTGTGACTGACCAGCATGTCATGTAGTGGGTGGGAGGTGTTATTATATGGAGTATATGGAGAAACAGCACAGAAATAAACATGAATGATTATGTGCAGCGACACCACATAATGCCATGTCATACCCACCCACGCATAAACACATATGAAATTTGTGCAACATTATGCATTTTCCTTTTTCCTTTCTATTGCCAGCCATGCCCTTACCTGCATAAAAAATATCTCCAGCATATTTGACAGATGATCCTGTGTGCTTGAGATCATGAGGCCTTCCTTTCCATCTCCAAACCTTTCATCTCTCCATGGAGTTGTCCTTTCTAACAAAGTTTAATGTGGCCTTTCTGATTTTGAGTGCCCTTCAGTGGTTTTCTTCTTGAGGTCAATCATCTGTATTTACATTGAAGACGTTGAGTTTGGCTCTACTTACTTAAGAGTTTCTTTTTAAGATATGTTTTTGGACAGTTTAGTCTTTATTGCTGGACAGAACAGTGAAAGGGAACGAAATGCAGGAAATGGTCCAGGACACAATCAAACCCAGGTCTCTTAACTGGCCTTATAGGCACATATAGGTCATCTACACTCCAGCACCTGCTTTGAAGCAGTCTTAGCTGATTTGTGAAGGAAGGTTTATTTGCATTCAAAAAAATATCCTCTCACCCATTTTAGTGGGCTTTTGTGGGGGTTTTCTTGCCCTAATGATGGCGTCTATGGACTGCGTATTATGAGTTTCAGTGATTTCATTTCTAATGGTTTAATGATGGAATAGAGCACTTCTGACCAAGACACTTGTCATCTGTCAACGTAGTTACTTATGTACCTGTAAAAATGTACGCACCAGTTTTTTGTAATTCTTTTACAGTTAACACCATGACTTGCTAGAAAAAAAAACACTTGACATTTTAACATTTACACAGTTCAGAGTCAAAAGTCAAGTAAGACAGGCAGCTAAGGTAAAGAAGCAAAAAAAAACAAAAAAAAAAACATGACACACAGGGAAACTGTTTAACAAAACAAAATAGGGAGAAAATACAGCAGAGTTTCAAATTAAATTGTATTTTTTGGATGAGTTTTGTGTCTTCAGTTTTTTTGGGTGTGCTGCATAAACTGAAGTTTACTTTTTGGCACAGCAGGATTCTGATGGAAAAACCTGAAGTATATAAAGAGAAGTGAAAAGACCAGCCATCACAAATGTTTAATGTACTGTATATGCACACTTTTCTTTGCGTTCTTAATGATTTAGTCTTTTTTTCTGCAATGTTATTGGGCAGGAAGCACGGAAAGGGATTGTTGCATCAGTTGTGACCTCCCACGTCTCTCCGTGGAACATGCCTCATGGAGATACTGCTCCTAACGGAATAGCACCATTATCCATCAACAGGCGTAGGAGGGGAGTCGGAGGGTGGGGAGGGGGTTAATGCTAATGGTTATGCCAGAAAACGACTGCTTGGGATTAATCTCACAGCATATTAAAATTCATCATTGATAGCTGTGCATATGAACCACTTAAACAACTGTTTTTAAAGGGTGTGGGAGACGATCATAAGTGGTGCTAATACGTCCCAAAAGAGACAAGAAAGAGGAAATGTCTTGTTACGAGTGACTAAAACGTAAATAAAGGTAGAAACTAATTACTTTGTCTTTGTATGATAATCTAAATTGCTAATGTATTAATTATCTAATGTAAAGAACACAGACAATGACTTTTTGTGACGCAACACGGATTACCAGTGAGTCTATAATGGTTTCCATTGGGCAGTAAAAGTCCCTTTGTTTATTTCCTTGCCTTTTGGTGTGTGTACATGTTTAAAGATCTTTGTGAGGACAGAAGACTGGCATGCCACTATAACTGTGGGGACCAACAGTTACTTATGGAGACAAAATGCCCATGCCCACAAGTTTGAAGGCATTTTTGAGGCTCAAAGTGTGGTTTTAGTGTCAGTGATACAATTAGGTTATGGTTAGGTTTAGGCTGAGGGTTAGGCATTCATTTTTGATGGTTAGGGTTAGCAGCTATAGGGAAAGCATTATGTCAATGAGATGTTTTCACTAAGATATGAAAACGAGTGTGTGTGTGTGTGTGTGTGTGTGTGTGTGTGTGTGTGTGTGTGTGTGTGTGTGTGTGTGTGTGTGTGTGTGTGTGTTTGAGTCTAGAGTAAAATCTGGTGAGAAAGAGAAATAAAGAGAGGAGCAATGAGAGAAAGGGTTGTTCAGCAGTGATTGCCTTTTCTACAGAAATGTAGCATGACTTCCTGCCCCGCAGGGTTAGTGTTTCACCGATGCCACTGAAAATCTCATTACAGGGATTATGTACATAATTGGCTAAGTCTATGGATGACTGAGTCAGCCATCCCAGGCCTACTGTAGACGGTCAGACAGACACATACAGAGAGACGGATAATATATAATAGATGCTGGCTCATAGAAAATATGGTGTGTAGTCCACTCTTGATGTTTAGGTCTTAGCATTGCCTAATGAGGTTACTCAAGTGGTGATCTTGCTTAACAACTAACTTAACAACTCATCCAGCTTTCCTGTCAGTGGATTTTTGCCAAGTAGACCTCCTTGTGGATCTCCAGCTGCCAGGGGGATTTCAGGAGACATTATGAGTCAGCAAGTGGTAAAGACAGATAAGAGCTCTAATGGCACATTAAACACCAGTGTTAAGGAACTTGTATCATAACCCATAAGTCGTGCAGCTTTGTTTTACTGCAAGGCTAAAAGGTATGTCTGCAGGAGTTGTTTTTTTTTTTCTTAAACGTCATTGTGGGATTGGTCGAAGGCACTGCAGCACTTTAGGGAAACTGTTAAAAAAAAACATTCGTGAGCTTTGGAGTAAGCATGCAAGACACGTCGTTCCCTCTCAGATAGAAAGGCGCAGTGGTAGTGAGTCTCAAAGAGAATAAAAGCAAAGTATCTGTTCAATATGATATCCACTGATCTGACAGCCAGGTTCTCTAATGAAGCCTCATTCGGGTTTCAGAAGTCCCTTACCAGTGTGTTTCTGTACATCCATGTGAGTGGATCCACAGCATTTGTGCATGTGTGCGTGCCCCTGTTTAAGCATCATGTAATAAAACTGGGAAGTCCCTTATCAGAAACACCATAAAAGCACCTCTTTGTGTGCCTGTGTTCACTCAAACGACCTCTCCCAGTGTCAGATGTTATTGCATTCAATTTCACCTGTATGCATCTGCAGTCGTAGTAAAACATCATCCATGCAACTTGCAGCAACACACACGCACGCACACGCTCTCTCTCTCTCTCTGACGTCACAGGCTGGCTAAAGCATGGTCTGGCCATAAATCAACTCTAGATGTAGCTTTGTCCTATTAGAGCAAGGAGAAAAACCTAATTATGCTTGATCAAGAAGAACACTCTGCAGAGACAGAGAGTGGAGAGAGAGGCGAGGTAATAAAAGGAAGGACAGAGTTAGAGAGATGGGGAGAGTATAAAACAGGAGGTGAGGGGAGGCAGTAAAAGGAAGGGAACAGCAGGTTTAAAAAAAATGAAAGCAAGGAGAAAATGAAAAGGATCCGGCGAGAGGAAGAAAGCCAATTCTCTTTGTGCTGTTTTTTCTCATGACGAGTGCAGTCGACAGACAGTTTTGTCATAAATCACATTTTCCGCCTTCCACCCTCACCCATACTTGCTATGTGGTATCTGTGCATACATTAATCTTTTGACCTCAGCCTCTCCCAGCCTGCAGCCACTCAGAGCTATTAAGTGATTAATTCCCATGGCAGGGAAAACTGGCACCTTAACCCATGGTCATGTGGAGACTGTACAGTTTAGTAACTCTATTCAGGAGCTCAGCATAAAGTCACATTGTAAGCATCCTAAGAGCGCCGCTTAACTTAATTGTGTTAAGGGTATCACCATATATAGCTTGTTATTGGGCTATATTTCAAACACGGAGTTGAGTGATTCATGCTTTCTTCTTCCTTCTAACAATGCAACCTTTAATTTCAAAAGGAAAAAACAAAGCTTAATTTTTTCCTTGTGGTTCCGCCTCACTCAACATTATATAAACTGATGGGTGATGGTGTGAATGTTAACATTTTTGCAAGTACACTCACCATAGTGTGGTATGATGGCCCATGCCATAGCAGATGCATAGATCTCACCAATCATCCAGAACATACACAGCCAGCTGAGGTGCTCTCCTCTTTTCTCCCTGGACAGCACCTCGGCAAAGAAGGAAAAGACGATGGGCACAGCACCTCCTATCCTGCAAGAACCAGAAAACAGGAAGATTAATGAGACTAAGGCAGATGCATTTTGTTTTTTGCATCATTCGCATAGTTTCACGTTTATCCCACAGTTTGTACCGTCCTTTGTTGTTTCAATTCACCTGTACAAAAAAAACCCCAAAATAACTTGGAAAAACTGTCAGTTAGTAATCAGTTAAATTGAGGGCTCTTTGCAAAGACCTGTAAAGTGAATGAGTAAGCAGAAAATAGCACAGCTATTGGAGAGCCTTTTCAATTACTCTCGAGAATGATGTCAATGCTGTCACGGTCCGCTGTGACGGACCGAGTGGAGAATGCGTGTAATGGACCCAGGTGCGTACACAAGTGAGCAGACGGGAGTGAGTTTTAACAAAAGGCGAGCCTTTAATATGGCTGAAAACAAGGTGTGCAAATACAGCAGGGATGGCGTGGCTAAACAAAAACCTAAACTGGGAACAAACTATGGTGAGGCTATGGCTTGGAAGACAACAGACCAGGCATGGAAACACGGAGGGTGGGAACACAGACGACGCGACACAGACTGTATGAAACACAGAGACTAAATACACATGAGGGATGATCAGGGGAAGTGGATGCACACGGGGAACACAGGTGACACTGATAATCATAACAAGACACGGCAGGAGTGAACGTAACACTGATGGGAGATGGGCAAAGTAAAGCAGGAAGTACACAGAGGTTCAAACAGGAGGAGAGAGAGCACGGGGAGAACGCAGACATAACGGGCTGGGGAAAACATAGAATAAAACACAAAGAGAGACGAGGGCTCATAAATACACAGAGGGGCACACAGGGGGTAAGAGTCACGAAGGGAAAACACATAAGGAACAACGTAACAGATCAACCCAGGAAGCATGGCCTAAATAAAGAACAAAATACAAAAATACATGAAAACTAAGAATACTGGGCCCACATGGCCCAGGACCATGACAAATGCATTTGCTGAATTAGGCCTTAAAGGACCGGTTATACTGCCAAAGAAAAGAACGCAATAAATCACAGTCATATGTCTATGCTATAAAAAGAGTACATGCTGTCTGTCATTTTCAAGCACGCTCTGCTCATTTTAATGCATTGCAGGAATCCCTAAATTCACAGTTAGTATAAAAGTTTGCTGACAGAGTGAAGAATTACATTGGCCATAGTTCTGGTAAAAAAGTAATAATTTTTATTACAGCTATTACTATTTTATTAATAATTATAATTAGCCTGATTTTTTTCATCACTTTTCAGAGGATGGGAACAATCAGGAAAAACAGGGATTTGTCTTTGATTGTTGGACTTGCTGTGTTACCCTCCCACTGTGGTGGCATTGTGCAACCTCCGGTTTATCAGACTCACCCGAAACCCGCGACGAGACGGCAAACGAGGAAGAAGCCATATCCCTGGACGAAAGATGACAGGAAGGCAAAGAAGCCATTCGTGGACATGCAGATGAGGAGGCATTGTCTACGGCCCACTTTGTCAGACATTCCTCCCCAGAAGAACGCTCCGACCATCATTCCCAAGTACACAACACTGCCTGGAAGGAAGAGAGAGCGGCCTTATTTTTATTTTTTGTTAAAATATAGTCGATTACCTCACATCTCTATATTGTGTATGTGCACTGCAGTGTATGATTGTGTTGGTTTGCTGTGTAATTTCTTCAGTTACTAGACCAGAGTATTTGTTAATTCATTAAATGAGTAAAAAAAAAAACTATACTACTACTTCTCTCCACAAACTCCTGAGTTGTGTTCTGTTACTGGATTTCTCTGCCAATCACGGTTTATCCATAACAAGCAACATGTTTAAGCATAACTGTTCATAAGTATGTTGGGGTTCATAAGAGAGGGGAGCGTGAGACAGTGAGGCGGACATCATGGAAATCTGATGTGGTAACGAGAGAGCTGAGTGTAAACTCTGGATGGAGTTTTTAAAAAAGAGATCACAGATAGCAGTGGCTGAAATTAACTTCCTCTGAAGGTTGGCTGGGCTCTCCCTTAGAACCAGGATAAATAGCTTGGTCATTTTGGAAGTACACAGAGTGGAGCTGCTATTCCTCCCTATCGAAAGAAACCAGTTTAGGTGGTCTGGCCATCTGACCGTCACCTGGGCCAGGCGTTTATGGCATGTCCAACCAGGAGGGGCAGACCCAGAACAGGCTGGCAAGATCACACCTCAGTGTCCCCTCTGCATGAGGGGAGGGAGGTCTGGACTTTTCAGTTTAGATTATGCCCCTGCAACCTGAAGCTGAATAAGCTGCAGAAAATGAATGAAAAGCTAGACTGCATCCTAAAGTTAGAACTCCAAGTGCAGATACTAAACCCTAAACCCCGTCTGAAAAGCCTCTGCCCCTGTAACACACTTAAATAACTGTAAAACTGTAAATACAGTGTGTAAAAAACAAGAAAGAAAAACAGAAAACAGGCTCCGAACAATGAGACAAATGTGAACGGTAATGCAGGATGACTTTACAAAAAGGTCCTCTGCCCTCTTTTAATCTCTCTCATCACAGATGAGATCAATGCTCCAACAAAACAGCATTGATTTTTTTCACTAATCATCATGAATCTGCCCGGAAGAGTGGAGCCTGTTATTACTGTTTTAGTCTGCACTGTAATTGGCAGTGGAATGGTTAGCCGCTTTCATGGACATGCAGCGTCTGCTGAAATTTCTTTCATTGATGTTTCCGTCCCAGGCTGGAAAAATAGCAGAGTTTACTAACAGATTATATTGAAGCTTTATCAATATCCAGGTATTTTCAGATACATAATCATAAACCTGGTTTAGGGAGGTTATTTTTATCCGTTGCAGTCACATACAAAGAGATACAACTCTGCCGCGGGGCACTTTGTTCATCCCATTACAATAATGTTAATAGCAAGATTCATTTCCTTTCTGTAATGTCTCCAGTCAGGTCTCTTCTCCTCTGCTGTGAGCAGATATCTGTTTGACTCTTTCACTTCAGGGGTCAAAACGCAGCTATCTGTCACATTTGGCAGCCATCTAGATACTCGCCTCAAGGTATCATAAATTCAATTCTAAATTTAACGGAAGTCCTCAGTCTATGCACAGTTCACATTTACTTCATTAAGGGGAGGCTAGATATGCAATGCACAGGCAAACACCCATTGGCCTCCCATTTAAATGTCATGCATCCAAACATCCAGAGGCCTTTTTATGTTTCCCAGCATTAAACCTTTCACACAAACAATACACTTTTTGGGTTTTTTTAGAGATGCAAGGAAACAAGGGAAAATAATCAATCATTCGTTCTGCCTTAAAGTCAGTTTAAATAAATAAATAAATAAAAGCAATAAAACTGCTAACAAATGAGTACATCTCTCACAGGACAGTCAATTACGTAATGACTTTATTGATGTTCTGTCCGGCTTGCTCCGCTGTATTCTACTGCACGGCGTCAGCAGCGCTCACACCAGCGGTTGGGACTGCAGTGCACTGAAGTGTAACATAATGCAAAAGTAGCACAGACATGTTCTGACTGTAAATGACACTTATCATGTTCTAAATGTGTGCTGCATCCATAATACTGTGATTTTTAAATTAATCATTAAATAAGTCATTTTAATTCAAAGATTTCTTTTTGTTTTTTATTGTCAGTTTGCTACATGTACAGAACTACGGTGGCCCCTAGAGACAAAGCACATACAAATTCCAAAGCACATGCAAACTCCAAAACACAATGGAAGTGCTCCAGGACGCTAGGGGCAGTGTTGAGCTCGATTTGCAAAATAAACAAGTTTGTTGCAAACACATGGAGTTGGATGCCAGCGGAAAACACCTGCAAGGACAGAGCAACAATGCTTTATAAGAAAGGTAATGTGCAAACTGTTGTTTGATTTGTTTTTAATTACTATGAACACTTAGTTTACGGTAGGGTGACCATATTTTAATTTCCAAAAAAGAGGACACTTGGCTCAGTCATGAAAAACTTGCTTAAAGAAACATATTTACCATATTAAAACGATGCCTTGTCTGTGCAGTTAATGAATTGTGAAATACAATATGTCATGTAGGCTTTTACAAGTCAACAAGAGCAAAAAAAATTAAAAATTAAAAGCCTCGGAAATGAAATAATGGTACAGAAATAATACCTCATCTGCATAAGAAAAATTACCAGTACTGGGTCGGTGCAAGAGAAATGTCTTTTGCAGTTCTTCTGAAAAGATGCACTTGCGCTTTGGGATCTTTTAAACATCATTATAATGATAATATAATAGGCACTTTGCTGCGCGCTGTCTGTCACGTCTGTGAGCGCAGAACAAGCGCAAAGCAGCAGTTCAGAAATGACGTTACACACATGGGTCCTCTGTCGGCCTATAGGAAAACCCGGACATTTTTATCAAACTCGAAAATCCACCCGGACGCCCCGGACTGAACGTGAAAACTGGACATGTCCGGGGAAAAGAGGACGGTTGGTCAACCTAGTTTACGGTGGAGTCAAATCTGGCGTTAGCTAACAGTCAGTGTGCTTTGCTCAGAGAGAACCTCAACACTGCCCCTAGCGTCCTGGAGCACTTCTGTTGTGTTTTGGAGTTTGTGCATGTTTTGGAGTTTGTACGTGCTTTGTCTCTAGGGACTACCATACAGAACAACCGAAAAGAAGACTTAAGAATATACAATAGTGCAGTACTGCAAAATTTAAATTAAATAGAGTAGCCTGTGAGTTGTTCATGGACAGTAGTGTGCAACATCCATCTTCTTAGTGAGTCACACACACTTTATGCAGTTCAGAAAGTCAGACAGGAAGAACTCTTTGCTCCAAGGTAACAAATTTAGATTTTTTTTTCTTTTCTACACATGTTCCAAAAAGGATCTATTAAAGATAATTTTGATCGCTATGAAAGCCCAGAAATGGTGGGCTTTACTTGCCAGACATTACATTTTAATTCGGGCACAATGCATTAGATGCAGATTTGCATCTTTTTGCTGAGATGCATTTAGGCTATATATCTAATATATACCTAACCCAAATGCCAAGTGTATCACATTGGATACATGGGTTTTAGTGAGTTTTTGAGAGCTCTACAAGCCAAATCTGGCAAAAAATAAATAAATTATACAAATTAAAACTGATACTTATATGTATTTTTTGTAATGTTTCAGAAGATTCAATAAAAACTCATGTTTAACTATTTGAATGGTTTGGTCTTTACAGTGTATCTAAAGCTGTGAAGCCCTGCTGTATATGCATAACACTGTGAAATACAGCTAAATTTAGAAGTGAAGACCCGTATAGACTCTGAGCACCATCAGAAGATGACAGTGTGTCAGGAGACCTCTCACACAGAAGCAAAAGGTTTTGCCCTGTGACAGTATGTTGAGATGTCAAAACACATCTCCAAGAATAATAAATATTCATCAAAATCTCAGGCACCCTCACACATACACACACACATACAGAGTAAAGCAAAGCTGCACACACAAACACAGATAATTGAGGAGTAAATCTGAGATGCTCGTTAAATTGTTAAAAATTCATTTATTTGCCTTTGTTGTTGTTAAAATAGCCAAGAGGAAGCTAGATTAAGAAAAGAAAACACAAAATAAGAGGGAATTGAGGATCGAGCACCAATATACGTCCAAAAGTAATGAGGGGGGAGATATGTAACGCAGGAGGAGAGTTCAGTCACTTCCAGATATGGTGAGAGAAAAAGAGCGTGAGGAGGAGGAGAGAATGGGGAAGGCCCTGGTGGAGTGTTTTCTGCCCTGTCACACACCAAGGAGCCCCCTGAGAGCCGTGGGAGCGCTTAGCTGCATCACGACCTCTTCTCTGATTTCACGCTTTGATGCTCTTCGCTCTTAGCGGTGCAAACTGTTTCGGCGTCGCGCAAAAACACCCATCCTGCTTTATTCATAATGATGATGCTATCGTGCAGCAGCACCCCTGGTGCATGCTGCGGCTCAGCTGTGGCACCTTTCTGTACCATCCCCCCCTCCTGCTGTGAGTCCCTGCATTACTACCATTCCCCCCCATTTGTCTTTCCCCCAGCTTTGCACCCTCCTTTGCTTTCCAGTTTCCTCTCTCCTGTCTTCTGTGCTTTCCTTCCTATTTACAGTATTTACTTTAGCTTCATCCTAGCGCCTCTGTCAACAGCTCCTTTACACTGAGCAGCGTGTAATCACATTTGTACTACATCGTGTCAGTTTGACCGGATTCGTGTCTCCTTCTTCTGCCACCTCCGCAGAAGATGAGATTGAAGCTTTGTGTCATATTTAAGTCATATCAGTGGAGGCAGGATTTCTTCTTTCTTCTTTCTTAGAGCGCAGGGTTTAAAAATGACTCAGTCCCAATCAGTAATGATCCAACCTTCATTATTAACAGTACAGATTGTGATAATTCACATAAAATAGTGATGTTGTGAAACCCTGATAAAGGCGAGCAGTTGGACATGGTGACAGCAGGTTTGGTCCACGCACAGATATTCAGTCCCATCGAGCATCTCCCCTCCCTCAGTCCACCACACACATTCTCCCACACAACGTGGAGCTAGCTGGGCTATTCGAGCAGTGTAATCTCCGCAATGACGCTGCGATCTTACTGCAGTTTAGCCATGCTCAGCTGCCCCAGGACCGCGCAGCCCCACACAGCCTGCCAGCTGGCTCAGACCGACAGGGAGAAAGAAAGGGAACGATAGGAAATGAGAGGAGACAACAAGGGAGGAGCGCTGTAGAGATGGAGTTTTAGAGGAGACAAAGAGTGAAGTCAGGACTCAAAGAAGGCCAGGGAAGGACAAGCGATCAAAAGACAAGAAAGTGAAGGGGGGGGGGGGGGGGGAGATAAAGGGCAGCAAAAGACAAGAAAGTAGGAGGGAGGTAGAGACAGCAGAGGTGGAGAGGTGGCTATTAGATGAAAACGAGATGAGTCAAAGAGAAAAATGAGGGGAGTTATAGCTGTGGAGAGACAGTCTAAGAAAACAAATAAGTAATGAGAGGGTGATCGGTTCCCTTTGTCTGATGTGTCTGAGATGATAGCTAAGCCTCTCCCTGACTTTGACTGTTGGTGTACTAAATACTACCATCCTCCACCTCTCTGCACCCGTCCACCCACAGCACTCTTCCTATTACTCCCATGTAACTTGGTCATCTCGCTGCTTCAAAGCCATCTCTCCTCCTCTCGTCTTCCCCCGTTTATCCCACATATTGCATCTCAGCGTGCGTGTCTTCCCTCCTGCTTCCCACTTCCCACATCCTCCACTCTTGTTTGAGGTATTTACAGTATTTCACCCCCTCCTATAGCCCAGTACTTCATCTTTCACACTGAAGTAACATTAAAAGATTCCTGTGAGATCGGAAAACCGGCTGGACCAAATTCAACTCAGTAATGGAATCAGCATCTTACTCATCCATCCTATTTGGGATTTTCTGTTTTTTTCATGCTGCATTATCCCATTATATTCAGCGGTCTTTACAGCATGCTCCTGCTTCTGCCTTCTATGGAGTCAATGAAGCTGCACTCAAACTGTGATGAAGTCTGGTAGAGCGAACCAAACACCAAACTGGTTTTTCAAATCTTTAGAATTTCTTAATTTTTCATATATTTTTGGGTAATTTTTAGTTTCTTAATCCTGAGGATGTCAGCCTCCACTTTAACTCTACTATTGTCCAAATGCCTCCTCTGAAACACTTGACCGCATATAAACAAAAATCAGAAAGCACATATATAGCAGAATGTGCATTTATTGTAATACCCAATTAAAACTTGGGTTTTTTTCTTCAGTAACATTTCTGTGTTAATAGACCTCTCTGCATTGAATCATACTTGTTATTAATCTCAGGCTCTCTTCCACAGCATGTCTTTTATCCTGTCTTCTTTCTCAAACCACAAACGGCCGTGGCAGATGGCCCCACCCCTCCCTGAGCCTGGTTCTGCTGGAGGTTTCTTCCTGTTAAAAGGGAGTTTTTCCTTCCCACTGTTGCCAAAGTGCTTGCTCATAGGGGGTCATATGATTCTTGGGATTTTCTCTGTATGTATTATTGTAGGGTCTACCTTACAGTATAAAACACCTTGAGGCAACTGTTGTTGTGATTTGGAGCTGTATAAATAAATTTGAATTTAATTTAATTGAAAAACATAAATCACCAACTACATTCATAGTAGATCAGTGATTAGGTTCATTTTTCTACTGTTGACCTTATTTTGGAAGCAATATGTACTTACTTCAACTGTGACAGAGATGAAACACATACTGAGAAGACTGAGTGTAGTGAGAGTGCACATCCACCATTCCAGAAGAGTGACCTTGAGGGTATAATGCAGATGCAACCATAACCAGCCTCATCTAAATGAAACCTAAGTAGCTTCACATGCTGATAAATCTGCCAAGTGTGATAACTGAACCTACAGACCAAGCTGTATGGACCACAGGTTAAACTGATCCTCAGTCCTTACCCGCAGACCACCAAAAAGAGGCTATTTCATGGTAAGACAACTGTGGCCAGTTAGAAGGTCCTTGATTAGATCCCTGCTCTCCTGGTCTGCATATTAAAGTGTAACTGGCCAAAAGAAGGTAACCAAAAATGCCCCAGAAACGTCCATCCACTGGAGCGTGAGTGTGTGAAAAATAAAGTAGTGAATGTGGGCTGTGGTGTAAAAGTGCTCTGAAAGACGATGTCAGTCCATCTAAGGCTGTCACTGTAAGATGAGATCCTCGTTACCCAGTGAACTTAAAAAAACAGAACTTCTTATCTCGTTCATCTGCAGATTAAAGTTCATTTTTGAATTTCTGCACTTAAAGGAAGTAAAAAAAATGCTGTGGCACCTGTAAAACATCAGTTGACACCATTTTGTTACCTCTAATTAAGTGTAATTAGTGTGTTAAACTCCGAATGGATACCAACAAGGTCATGGTAATTATGTAGGCTATGCTCAAACACTCACACACACACGCATGCACACACACACACCAATCAACAGGGAGGAGCCTCGGGCTAATCAGCAGGATGAGGAAGAGGAGGATGGGAGAAGAAAGGAAAAGCACAGAGAATGGGGGGTGAGGGGGAGGGACAGGGGTGAGGGATGGAGTCACGAACAAGGAGAAGCAGAGCATAGAGCAAAAATGCCTGCAGGACTTTGCTTGGCAAGAAAGGAAGCAAAGAGTTTACACTGATACCAAGGAAAGAGACAGAAAAATGAAGGTGCAGCGTACACAACATCTTGTGAGGCTTTAACAAAGTAGTGTTTTTGTTGATAAGATGACTCTGCTGCAAGTACAACCAACAGTACATTTTTCTTAAATAAAGCAGCAGTACAATAGTATTTGTCAAACTTTCCGTCACAACCTTCATTTTCAAAGCGCGTATCAGTTTTCCATCAGGTGTTGCTGTGAAGTTGATGTATTGTCACGTCTCACCGTGGCAGTTAGTATCTAAGGGCTGTGTGCCTGATTGAATGTCCTCTCCACTCTGGTACTGACACAGTGAGTCAGCCCCTGTACACAGCTCTGTGGTGATGGATTATGCACCTGCAGCTACTGGTACTGCTGAGACTCCACCTCAACCCACAGAGCACACAGGGAATATTAGCTACCCTCTTAATCCTGACACGGAGACCATTGGACCGAAACGCCTCATCTATGTGAAACACTGCTATAGGATAAGAGTGACATACTGTGTATAGCACAAACACATACATCTGGACCTGTTTTTCAAGGCTGTTTTGAGGCTATTTTTGCATGCTGTGTACTTATTTCAAACATGTGCACAGTTGTTAATTTTATAATGATCCTGGAAAGGATGCAGCTGTACATCGTAGGGTGCTATTTAAACTCTATTCAAAGGTGAGAAAAAGGCCTTTCAGACTTATAATAACTAATTAAACAGAATAAAATACACACTAAGAAAAGGCCTTGCTGAATTAATAATGAAGCGAGTGCATTAATATCCAAAACGAATACAAAGAAGGGCCTTACCTAGCCATCCCGAGCTGGAGTTGGGCACACACATGTCTGTCTCTGCACTGGGCAGCACAAAGCCCACCACAAACACCTCCACCCCATCCGACATGAGTGCCAGCCCGAGCACCAGGAACAGCTGCCACTGGAACCTGCCGTGGCCACACTCCTGGATGATCAGCTCATATTGCTGGGCCAGCTCCTCCTCATCCGCCTGCCTCTCCTGTTCCAGCTCGCCACGGTCCTTTGTGCCATCAGACATCGGCTTCCCCAGTGCCACCTGGCCCTGCTTCTTGTCTCCTGCGGATGAGGGGATGCCCTGGTACTCGCCCTCATAGATCTCATCCTCGTCGTCGTGGCCCTCTGTAGCATCACTTGAGCCCTCCTCATTGTCGGGGTAGCTCTCGCCGTCCTGCCTCGGCGGGTTCTGGTAGAAATCCTCATCTTCATCCACCTCGTCCTGGAATCGAGTGTAGTTGCGGTGAGAAGAGTACTCATCTGTAGCACGGTCTACCGCCTTGTTGACTTTCTTTGTTGCGTGCTTTTTGGCCTCCTTGACAATGTCCTTGGCCCCCTTAACTAGGGAAGTCCTATTATTGTAAGTGTCCTCCATTTTGGCTCCAAAAGTAGGCCTTTGCAGGGGTGCTGATGGTGGCAAGAAGTAGAAGAAAGAGGGAAGAGAGGGGAAAAGGGGCAAATGTAAAGGCGAGTTAGAGGAATGGTGAGATCAGTGGGTCTTGGGATGTGGGAAGGAAACTCTTGAGTCTGCAGTCACCACAGGAGATAAACCACAATGGCTGTGGCAATCATGGACCAGTCTGAAAGACAGGGGGGAAGGGGAAGCAACAGACAGATTTTAAAAAAGAAGAGTCGAGAAGCATCAGAGTTTAAAGAGAAATAAAATCAGACACAAGAGATGCTCATCATGTCCGCCCACTATCATTAACTAACCTGTTAATCGTTGGCTTTTCTGCATTGCCCCAAATTTCCATTCAAAATAAAAATTCGTTCTCCAAAGGCTCTCCTAGTTTGTTCTACATCTCATGAGTTGCCCTCAGTTTTTGAAGAGATGATTATTTGAAACAGAGATGCTGAACCTGCTGACTCATGATCAGCTCTGTAAAGCAGGAGCTAATAAACAAACACTCTGCCCAAAAATCAATTTGTCCCCAATAAAGACCCGGTTCATTAAAACGGGAGCGACGATCCAACTGGAACGGCACTGTCATTTTTAATCCAAGTAAAGACGGGAGGATAGGAGGAATGACCGTGAGTGGATGCACAGACAGACACAGTGTAGAAACAATCACAGACAAGAACTATTCTCAAATAAAGTGCCTGAAAAGCTGCACAAATATATATGTACCTGCAAAAGGCACACATACCTAGAAAGAAGATCTCTCACTCCTAAACATGTCGTGCACATAAGTGAGTGTGAACACACATGGGCGCGGGGAAGCCACTTCCCATCTCTGCAGACTAGTGATGGGAGGGAGACCCCAGCTTAAACGCTAAAATGATGTATCATGATTTCATGTGAGTGCTCCGCTCTCATCATCAGCCAGGTTAAACAAATCAAAGAATTTCTAAATTTCTCTTAAATTACAAAACCCTGAATTGCTCTTTTTTTTTATTATAAAACATTTGCAGATGCTATGGAGTGCATATTTATGAGCAGGGTGGGGATGGTCAGAGCCGTCCAGTGTGTGGGGTTTCCATGTGACTACGAGTGGCTCGCCACAGCCTCTAATGAACACTGAAGCCTTGTCAGGAGGACACAAATCACAGGGCCGGTTCCAGCTCCTATAATGCAATTTTACTGGGCAAAATGACACCGCAGTTTCAAGGTGACTCTACTAATCCCTTTTGGCGCATACGATAACTTCTGTGGTTACGAGCGTGCTCCCTTTTCTGATAATTTTTAATGCCTCCATTGACACTGGTGCTTCCTCAGATAAGGACGCGCATAATCAATCTGTCTCCTTTGTCAAAAAATAACATACAAAGGGCTGAGGTTGTGGCATCAGTTTCCTAGTTTCCCCCAAACGGCTCTCCTTGAGCATTTATGCATGAAAACATCAAAAAGTAAAAATGAATTGTGAATTCCTCAGAAGGCTAACACCTTGCAAGGAGCAAGTCAAAGTTCACAGGTGTCAGAGAACCATTTATTTCTTTCAGGACTGAGTCGTGTCAGCCATCACACAGGCTCTTACCTAAAACGGGCACACGCAGGCGCTGCACGAGGCTGCCTGTCAGAGAATCAATGGAGTGTATGGTGAGACACGCTGTCAGTGGTGATGAGGCTCAGAAGACACCCGAGCACAGAGGCAACCGACCTCACCTGACCGCAGCTGAAGAGACCCCGATACCGGAGACAGCAAGAGCAATCGCATTCTAGCTGGGGAAACCACCAACTCTGCCTAACCTAAGTTTTCTGTTTTATTTTATTTCTACGCGATCTTCTTTATTTTTTGCAGTTCCTCTGATATTTTATGTAGGTTTATATTTTAGGCATGTTGATTTCCTCATAACACTTGGCCATCTCAACAGCCACAACATCAAAACCACTGACAGGTGAAGTGAATATTTTTGATCGTTTTATTGTAGTGCAGTGGTCTGCTGGGAAAACTTTTGTCCAGACATTCATGGGGTTGGATACTTTGGATGGCTATGGCACTCCCCAATGGCAACGGCCAAGTGCCAGACAGCACATGGGACCCCCAGAGGTAACTGTTCCCTGCTATTAAAATAAAAAGAGCTAATATACTGTGCTGCTCTGAACCATGAGAGGGTGGCTGAAATTAGGCCTGGCTCTGGCGATACCTCTTGTCTGCATGATGGATGGTGGCCCTGCTTTTCTTAGACCTCTTTAAAATAGTAAAAGAAAATAGAAAAATCGCTAGGTCAAGTATCACTTGGCCTTTGAATTTCATCTGCCATGGACATAAAGACAAACTGAGAGATTAGTGTTTCAAGAGATTTATCCATGCGTCCAACTGAGGACAGCTAATCTCAGAAGGAGGGGGGGATTAGTGTTATTATCCAGAGTTTGTGTGTTTGATAAGCTTAATGCATTTAAACATACTGCTGTTGCTTACCGTGAAACATTTGTCATAAGTGGCACAGTGATTAACCCAAGCAATGTGAATTTTGACAGAAAACAAAAAGATATTAATTACACGAGATTACACAGTAATGATGACAATAGTAATAAACAGCCTCAGTGAAAACAACCTAAAACATAATGAACCAATTATCAGCACAGTGAGGGCTTCCTACTCACATTGCACTTTGTCAAAAGGATTGATGTGAGTGTTGGAACTAATCAACCGCGAGTCCAGCGGCCGACAAACAGACTGAGCAGGCACAAGCAGGTTGTTAGTACAAAATAAAAGGATCAATTTCTGTCCCTGGATTTCAGGTTCCCTGACCCACAACATCTTGTGGAGGCAAACACTTAATGTACTTGAAATAAAATCAATAGTGACCTTTTTGTATATGTGTGCTTATTTAGTACAGACTTTGTCTCTTTCACAGTACAATGAGTAAGTAGAATGACGCAAAACAACAAGGGCTGTGGTCTCCTTCTCATTCTTAAATCTGATTTTATAAGAATCGGTTTTATAGAGTGCACAAGGCAGAAATATATTCCAAAAATGTTTAGAAAATAAAAAGCAAAAGAGGGGAAAAAGTGGCACAGCTATGAGGGCACAATACTGGCACTTCACCTTTTTGACCTGTGTATTTTGTTCACATGAAGTGGACGTATTTGGGCCCCTTAACTCAGAAGAACTTTTTTCCCACATTTTGTAAAATATTTTGAAGATTTAGTGGGTTTTTGTGCTGTTGAAGCACAATCATAAAGACCTCCCATCTCTCAAGTATGACTTGACGGAGAAAGCGACCTTCCCTTTCAAAGACGTGCGTAAGCACTGTGATGGTGTGACCGGTGGTTTGCTCTATTACCAAAAGGAGGAAAGAGAAAAGCAGGTCCAATCGCTAAAGTGGGCAGAGCCACATCATGTAATCCCATAAAAACGGAGAGTCCATGACCTCATCTGGAAGGCAGAAACCCAACCGGCCCGTGACGTCTTAGGAGATTTCATCAAACACTGATTCCATTACTGAGCAAGCGAAGGGGAAGACAGAGGACGATGGCTGTACTGTATAGGAGAAATTGTTCCTCGTGGAGTGTAAAAAAACAGCAGCTTAGAAGCACTCAAAGATCCACCACAGATCACAGATGATGAATAAAAAAAATATCAATACAAATACACAAAAATGGGTCTGCAGCAAGCTGATTATTTCCTTCTCAAACATGAAGAGCTGCCATTGTTATTATTTAGAATGACTTCAGTCACTGTTATCTCAAGCCTGGAGATTATAAAAAAGTGTCATTCCTTGTTTATATTCTCACATAATTTATATTCTTTTGACTCTTCTTACTTAGACTGAAACAATTAATGTCTCCAGAAATGCATTCAGGAGTGTACAAGCATCGAAAACCTAAAACCTAAAGACAGAAAGAAACCCCTGACTGATCTACACACAGCAAAGTGTGTCGTCTCGTTTGCTTTTCTCTTTCAACTTGATACGTGTTTGATCTTCTTTATGAAATATCACATGCCACTCCTGTCTAGTCCAAACCCTGTCTGCTGGGTCGTAATGATGCAACAATTCATATTAGGTAAGGGATGCAATATGTTACACAGTTACTGGTGACGTTTTACCTTTGCATGGTGCATATGTGTGCTTACAAAAAGATAAATCAAGCCACAATCACACGCACATTTAGGGTAACATGAGAGTGAAAAAGAGGATTCTTCAGAGCAAAACTGCTGGTTTAAACTAAAATAATGATGAATGTGGTGGATATCTACTTTCACGTTAGTCAACAAAATGTTCTGACAGACCTTCTTCTCTCTTCTACACTGTGACATGCATTATCAGACACACTTTGGAGTCCTTTCTTCTTTGCAGCATACAGCAAAACAGTGCAACAGAAACTATCTCCACCTCAAAACATCTTTTTATTGCTGTTGAACTTCAGAATAGGAACAAAATTAGGAATCAATGGGTGCTTGTAGTGGAGACACAGGGAAGAGGATGTTATGAATCTCAGAGAGACTTTTGTTTATCAGGTATATATCGATTTTTAGAAACAATGACAAGTGGGCCAAACGACTGAATTTTGCAGCTTGCAATCACTTCCATCCAGCGTGTTTTCACTGATGGAGCCCTTCAGTGTTAACCCAGCAGGACTACTACAAGCGGCGTTAGGACTGCAAACAAAGCACTCTGCCACAGATTTCCAGTTCACCGGCTGTGCGCCTGTCAATCGCTCGCTGCCTCTTGAGGTACAATTCATGGATGAGTCAGTTGCCTACTCCCGCGTCCTCTCCTCTTTTTGGCGGCAGTGCAGAGTGCTTTAACTGCCCCAGGGCAGGTGGCTGGATTGCAGTACAGCGTGAACAGTCCACAGTCAACAAACCCCAAAAAAGCTCGGCTCATGCCAAGGACAACTATTTTATGATACCACAAAGATGGGCACACCAGCTCATGAGCCGAAAGGAAAACTAAACAGACTTTATTCGAGTATATCTGACATAGATTTGACTAAATCTCACAATCTAAGACACACTGAAACCGGGGATGAATCCCCACTACATCCCATTAGTTAATTATGCTCGCAGCCTACTTCAGGATAATTTGCCTTTACTCTTATATGAGGCAAATGTGAAGTCAGGGAAATAATCCCAACTTTTAACCATTCAATCATGAACTCGTGAATACAAAATAACCTGTCCCTGAGTCGCAGCTTTCATTTTAGTCAGAAATATCACTGAAAATGTGCTAATAAATTGATAGTCGCACGTGTCTGTGTGTATGTGTGTGTTTGTGTGTCCCCATATTAGATACAAAAGGCGAAAAGAGAATTGCCTAACTCGGAAGTCTTACACTCAGCATGTTTTCAGGGTGGGGAAAAAAAGTCATTACTTACCGTCATTTATGGCGAGAAAATTGGACCGAGCTGATTGTGAGCCATTGCACCGGACTCTGCTTTTGCTCTCGGGAAAAAGAAAAAAGAAGAAGGAAAAAAAAATCTTGTGGGCTTTTTACTGTAGAATAGGATCAGAGGAAACTGCCGGCGCACGACTGTTTTTCTTTTTCTTTTTTTCCTCTCTCTCTCTCTCCCTCTCTCTTTCTTTTTCGATGCGGTCCTCTCTCGCTGCAGCACTTCAGGGAAAGGAGAGAGCGAAAAACAGAGGTGGTGGTTGGGGAGAGGGAGGGCCGGTGTAATCAATAATTGTATTTCATTGAGTGATGCGGGTAATTCCGTCTGATGGAACAATCTAGTTAGGTGACTGACGCGCAGCACTGCAGCGCATGAATGCTAAACAGATGAGAAAGGTTTGCGCACATTCACTGTAGGGCAGCCCAGTATGTTCGTGTGTATGCGAACTACTTGCTCAGTCTTGGGGGATAGTTACAAGACACAGACTGTAGGACTTGTGGGAGTTGACGCCTGCCCATTTGAGCCGAAAAGATATGTTTAAGGGAAAGTTTCCCACTTCTTTCGAAAGACAAGTTGCAAAAATACCCCGACATCTAAATTCTGTGAACAGCAGAGATTCTTGCAACTCAGCTCCCCTCCGTCTGTTCTCAGAGTTAACCATTTTCATAAAAGTGGAGCTGTGTGGGAGCTCACCTTGGTTATGCAGAGTGGATCCTGAAGCCGCACAACGCATTTTAACGAAATCTCGCCTCTGTCCGTGGTGCTGACCGACCGACTCCTCAGCGTTTACCTCAGATAACTTCTCAGAAAATGGTCGATATGTTGCAAGCACAATCGTACTGTGAGCCACACATCTCTCTGAAAGTTATTCGCAAACATCGTCGCTAAAGTACTTTTATAGTCTGTCGCTTTCAGGACATGCGGAAGCTGTGGAAGAAAATCTGTAGTTTATATAGTCAGTACAACTGGTGCAAAATTATGATTGACTGCAAAAAAGTGCATTGTAAACACGAAGTATCAGGTGGGTTTTTTTCCAATCCCACACCTTTTATGCTGTTTGATCATTATCAGTACTTATATGCATACATAAACATACACAAGTCTGCATCCAGTAGTGGCAATTCACAAACCAAAACAACAGTCCACTAACTACACACCCTGAGATTAACACTCCCCCACGTCCCTACACTTGGTAGAAATGATATCTTCATATTTGTTTTTAAACTGTGTAGTTGATGTTTGTGATATTATGAGGGAAAACAATCAGCGCCCACTGAATAATAACATAGATTAACAATAAAATAATCTGAAGTTCTACAAATGTTGGGAACTACTGATTATTCTTGTTGGGAGGCAATTCAGCGACTCACACATACAGCTGGAGTACTGGGGACCCCTGCCAAAGGCTTGTCTGTCAGTTTTAACAGATCTGAACCATAATTAACTTAATCCTTGTCCAATACCCCACCTCTTCACCAGGTTTCATGAACTTTGGTGAAGTAGTTTATGTGTATATTTGCCAGTTCAACAAACAAACGGCACTGAGAATGAAGCCAAACAGACACACAAATACGCACACAGTCCACATCACCAATACATTTTTTATTCAACCCTTTTTATTGCACTAACACACTGTTGTCTTACTGGCATCAACTGTCACCATATTATCTTACCCAATTTGATTTGATTTTGGATTTAATCAGGCAAGGGAGAGCTTTATGAAAGGGTTTAAATCAAGAAAATGAATCATAAATGAACTTCAAACCATGAACTTTACCTTACAAAATAAGGTGCATTAAAATAAAAAGAAGTGCTGTGACAAATTGTAAAACTGATTTTCAGCTCTTGACCAGTCTTCACTTGGATCACTAATAGGGCAACAACGATGGGGTCAGGGGATCTGATCAAAGTGATTCCCCTGTGAGTGATACTCAATGGATTCCTTAAGGGTACCTTACCAAAATCTTCATGCTTTCCTGATGATCACCAATAAGAGCACAGCAGATAAATCGTATGTTAATTGCAGCGGATTTTCAGTTGCCAGGAGTACTGTGTTTTCCTGTAAGACTGAAGTTCCTTAAAGGAGTGCAGAGGCACAACTCCAGCATAATGAACTCAGCGGACACATGATACAACACTGAAATCTGATCACCTGCAGCCATGCACCGGGAGCCAGAGATGCTCATACTAGTGCAGGTCATAATTTCTGATTGTCTCTCTTGTTCTGTCACATTCTCTGTCAAACTACTGCTTCATGAACAGGTTACTCTGGAAAAGACAACACAAATGGGAAAAGGGTTTCACACTTTAGCATCGATCCCATATCTAAATACACTCTTAACTGCTGTACACAATTTTGCTTAATATTCAGGTTTCACATTTATTTTCATTTCAGCATCCCATTGCTGGTTCTTACTTTATTTGCAAGCTGCTAAGCTTAATTTGACAGTGTGAAGTAACCTGAGCAGTGAGTAAAGCCTTTGAATTCCCAATGCAGTTTGAGCAAGAGAAATGCTAATTTCTTTCATCTCATTAACGACCACAGAGGGACTAATAGTATTGATGAACACCACACAAAGGGTGTGCAGTCCCGTTATAATAATTACATAACCGATCACAGGCTGTTAAGAGATACCGAGGATCTTTAGATTAAGCATGATATAGCAACTGACAGTTCGCTGCTATGTCAGATACTACCCGCAAGTGACTCCTGGAGAAAATGAGGCAAGGGGGGGAAAGAAGGAAAATACAGAGTGATGCAAGCACAGGGATATTCAGCTTTTCAGTATTCACATCGTTTGCAGCTGCAAATTACACCAACAAAACCAGTGAGACACCAGAACACCGTCCACTGCAGAAAACATCTACAAGCAAGCTCTTTGATGTGTTACATCCAGTGCATCTAATTCTTTACTTTCATTATTCAAAAACTTTTTTTTTTAAAAATCAATCGCTTTTCCTGTTAATACGAAGGACGTGCAGTGAATAGGACAGCCTGGTTGTGCACCGTGACATGTTTGTAACGCTGGCTATGCATCATGTTCAGGACAAATGACAGAGAGTAAGATTTTAAATGATCCACACACTGTGTACTAAAACATGCACAACACAAAAACGTGAAGGGGAACACATACGCACACGCTCAGACACACAAACAAAAAGAAAAGCCTCTATCCTTTTCCTCTGAACTTGATGATTCACAGAAGCAGTGACCTGGGGTTTGGGACACACTCTGCTTTTGATCTGGACTTGAGAAGCCCCCTCCAAGCCCCGAGCCATAAGACTCCATTTACTACTGCTGTAGAGCTGAGGAGCACTTAGCTTAATGTACGGGACAGTAGAATGACACACACACACACACACACACACACACACACACACACACACACACACACACACACACACACACACACACACACATGCGGATCCTCATGGATTTCAGTATCTTTTATTACAGAAAGCATGATAAAGATGGTGTTTTCCCTGAGCTTTGGACATTTACATGTACAAACAATAGATGTGAATTTAATAAGATCCCATGCTACATGTAAATACAGCCTACTATTCGTGGTAGTTATTAGAATAGTGCCAGTGTTGGACTTTGTCTTGCCTTTGCCTGGCCTGTATGTAGAGTCTATAGGCAAGGTAAGGGATTTTTGTACCACTCTGCTTGTAGTCTGATTTCCACTGACCAATCACGTTTGATCAGGCTTTCGTTGCAGGAAGGTAAGCAGTGTGTGTGGACAACAAAAGAGTGCTTACATTTGCTGAAATTAGTGTGTCAAACACTGACTTTTTATTAGGTTTCAGAAATAATCTGCATTTGTAAACAATGACTACCATTTGAAACAGGAGGGTGCCCCAAAAACATGGCCATTGCCATACTTGGCTTGACTAAGCAATGGGTTCTTGACTGCCCACACTGATATTGACAAATATTGGTAAAAACACCCAACACTAAATTATGAACTTCATCCATCCATTCATTTTCTGCTTGCCCAATTCAGGAACATGAGGGGGGCTGGAGCCTATCCCAGCTGTTACTGAGTAAGAGGCAGGTGACTTAGACAGCTCTATCCATCACAGGACTAACACAAGGAGGCAGACAAGCATTCATACTCATGTTCATAGCTAGAGCCAATTTAGAACCGCCAGTTAGCAAGCATGTTTTTGGACTGTGGGAGGAAGTCGGACAACCTGGAGAGAAGCCACACAAAGAAGGGAAGGTAAAACAACAGGGTCATTGTTTAGTGACTACTTAACAAGGACATACGGCTTGACTCCACCTCCTCAGCTGTACTGCTGCTCTGCTACATGTGCTGCAGACCGAGATCCTGAGACCGTTTGAAGAACTATGCGATGACACAACTGTTAAATTACGTCCTCATTAGTTCTGTTAAAAAATTTACTCGGCTAAATCTGTGAGAGGACAGCATCAAAAAGCTACTTCCAGCTGCTCTCTTGTCACAAGGGGCCGCTCATTAAGTTGAATTTTACACTAGATGTTCTTCCTATAGGAAGAACATCTAGTGTAATTCCCATTGTAGTGTAATTCCCATTGAGGCTGAGTTATAACTCAGCCTCAATGGGAATTTGTAGAATTGAACCAGCAACTTTTTATTTGCAAAGCAAGATGAGCCAGTTATATTGTCCCATATATAAGTCTGATATATGGATGTGGTACCTGCTGCATCAGCTTTCCTTTATAAATTACACTGGAACAACTGTCTGCTGCTTATCTTCATCCAGATTATAACAGATGTGGACACTGATGGTAATTGCTTATGTCTTGTGGAGATAGAAGCACTGGTTAACTGATTTAGCCTCCATCTTTTGCTGTCCACCTCCACCGCTCATCTACATTCATACTGCTGACCACTTTATACTAGATTCAGCTTTAGTCATACTGCACGGATACGTTTCGAATTTGATATAAGAAAATCTGTTGACTTGTTGCATCTCATCTGTGTGTAGGTATGTGTTTAGAAGTGCCGGTGAATTTGCTACCTAGAGAGCAAAACAAAAAGACACGGATGTCATTGATAGAGAGATGTGATGGATTAGAGTGGCCCAAGGGGGAAGTCCCGCTCCATCAACATGTAATGAAAACTAATTTGAAAACAGCAGGCAGCGATGAATAACTCTAAGATGAGTTCTGGTAACATTGTCTTCAGTGAGAGGTCATTATTGTCTCATATATGGGAAAAATTGGTTGATAACATTACGATTGATGATAGAACATTAGTTGTTGTCTTCAGGAGTTATGGCTGTCTGTAAGTAGGTCTGACTGAAAATCGATCAAGGGCAGAAACAATTTTACACCAAGTTTGTAATCCACCGTTCCACCATCAGATGCAACAGATGAAATGATGCGTGCTGGACAAAAGAAAAGGGCTGTAATACCATACATTTCTGCAATCTCTTAAATTTAAATTCTCTGGGGGGAAAAATAAAAGTTGAGCAAGGAAAGGCTTGGTAACAAGGTAAACATGCAAAAGCTCAAAACATTATTTTCTCATTTCTTTTCTGTCTACCTTTGCAAGGTCCTGGATAGTCTAACGCAGCTGAGCTAAAATACCAGAGGGAAGAAAGTCAAATGGATTGTGATTATTGTCCTGGAACAGATTGAACAGGCTGTGGGAGAAGAATGTGAGCTGAATCCCATTTCAACACACAAGCCCAGGTGCATTTCTTTTACTGAGAGGAAGGTGAAACTCACAAAAGGGATCTAAAGAAAGCATTTAGGTGGTAATACCGGGTGTAATCTAACCACTTATCAACAGTAGTTTATCACTTTTTTTTCTGCAGCAAAAGAAAAACATTTTGCAAAGAACGGAGATGGTTTCAAATAAGTTGCCTAGATTTTAACTGCTGCTCTGTGTTAGTTAGATTAATTTAGATGTCAGACCTACACTTAACTTTATTTAATCTTATGCAAGATACAATTTACGGGCATTCAAGGCAAAGAAATCGTGTAGCAGACAAGAAGAGCCTGGGCAGTATTAAACACATCTACAGTTATCTGCCATGTGTTGTATTGTGCATTGCAAAAAGATGGCACAAGGGTCTAAAACTCCTTGATTTTTTTTTCTTTCTTTCTTTTTATTTTGCTTTTTCTATGCAAATCCTGTCATTTTCTAGTCTTAGCCAGTCCTTGTCATTTTAACCTTCCTACAGAGAAAGACAAGTGCAGAAAATTAGGAATATACCACAGCATGACAGAAAACCAGAGAAGCAAAGCAACACCATGCTGGAATGACAAAAAAAAATCACCTCGAAAGAGAAACTGCGATGAACGCATCACTGAAACCTTTCAAAACATGTGAATCATCTGCTCCGAAATGGAAATAAGTAATCTGTGGGGAGTTACAGCTTCCTGTCATTCAACAGGAAACCTCCACTCCCCGCCGAGCAGCTAGGATTATCCTCTGCGCCTCACAGTTCTGGTTCAAATTCACAGCCTGCGTCAGCTGTCAAGACATGTAATAAAATGTGTGTGTCTGTGTGTGCTGAGGGTTGCCTGTGCCAGGTCTTGCTTCCAGTAAGTACAGTATATTTGATTTGAAAATGTATTACATCCAAAACTGTGCGATTCCTCTAAGTCTGTTGTTTTAGGGGAAGATTACCAAAGTCACTACTTCTTTCTTTTTTTTTTAATGTCAGGCTGCGGGTCTTATAACAATGCTGACTGGACACCTTCGGACAGTGAAGTACTCTGAGCCAGCTGGTGAGGAGGCTCTAGTCCAACAGTGCTGCTTTCAGCTCTGCCATGGCTGAGAGGTACCATATGTCTCCTCTCTCAGGAGTCCGTCCCAGGCTACTATTGCCAAGCCGTTAAGGCCTATCCCACATATGTGCCATAATACTGTTAAGTACTAATAAGTCCTCAAGTGGTTAAGGCACTGCTGCAATTCAGATTGTGAACCCTTGTCTGTATCTGCATTTGGGCTTATGAACAATAGAGAAATGACCACAGGGAGGTTCACTGGGTGGTGGTATTCCCCAATGACCTACACCTTCCTAAGACAGGTGAGTTTGCTTCCTCATGAAAATGAACTTAATCAGATAATCTCAGCTAACATCAGACTGCATTTGAAACACAATATGGAAACCATGTTGCTCTTTAAATGAGCCAATCATTTTTGTAACTTTAGCAAAGTGAGCAAACCCGAAACTTTCTAGGGGCAATTAAAGTAGGTCTTTCAAGTATTAATTTTCAACCTGTTATAAAAGAAGAGGTCCTATTTGCCTCTATCACCATGATTCCTTTAGTTTAAAACCCTGATACTTACGGCACTGTGACACTGGAGGCTAAAATAAGTGTGAAGTAAATAAAAAATATTTTCCAAAATCACAGTAAAAGGTTTTGCACACCTTTCATATTTAAAACACAAGACAAGTAGCTTCGTTCCGCTTATCGTTGCCATAGGAATAGTTTAACCAATCAGAGGCGACATAGTAGGGCCAGTTAAAAAGAGTAGCCAATCAGAGAGTCTGTTGTTTAAGAGCCAGGCTGTTTGAAACGGCAAAGCAAGCCCAAGCACCTTTCAACTGACGACTTGTGAAACGGGCAAGCGTGGTACTTTTTATGGTTATATAAAATAGTTAAGTTTCCGAAAAGCGGCGCTACTTACAGAGGTAGATATACTCACTTCAAGTAGTTTAGTTTTTTTTTTATGAGCAGCTGTATTTCTGTCTCCACTTGTCCATTTCTGTTTTAGCTTTAGCTCTGATTTATTTAGCTAACGATGTTTGTTTAACTCGATCAATTAATGCGCCTGTAAATGAGTAAAATATAGAAAAATGTAAAGTTTTTTAAGCGTACAGATAAGCATATTCGTGGATTTCTTTGTGCATGAGGAAGTTTTCTGTTTACTCTGTGTGTACCTTCATTAGTTTGTAATGTAGAAACTAGCGTTTGGGCTAAAGAAACTTAAACAGAAGGCTTCAGCTGTAGCTTGAAATAAGTATTAAAGTTTCTTTTATAAATCAAACGCATCCGAATATGTTTTATGTCCATGTACGGTTTGCAAAACAAACAAAAGAGTACCAACGACTATCAATAGCTGCCAAAGATAACGGTGGTGGCCATAGCTGAAATTAAAATAAATACTATATAGTAACATACCAAAGTAGGTCCCGTCCGTATGGCCAGTTATTGATAGCTCATGCTGTGTTATTAAACTAGCACTATGACACTGTATATCTCTGTGTTTAGATGTCCTCAGACGAAGAAGAACCAACCAGTCCTGTTCTCCCCAAAGACTCGGACCGGGGCAGCTCCGTGTCCTCTGAGCTTCAGGTGAAAATGTGCTTTTATTTACACTCATAATTCTATGGAACCATGTTTCCACCACTGGAAAACTATTATTTATTAAAAGGAAATACTCATCTATTTTGTTTTTGTATTAAATGGTAAAAGGACAGATTGTCTAGAAGCTGCTCTGAAAAGGTTTGGATATTAAATTCAACATTTTACACGATTGGTGATTCAGTTTGCTGTTGTCTGAGTCCAACCATTTGAATTAGTCTGCCAACCAAAATCGTGTGTGATATCAGCTTGCTTGAACTAGAACCTTGTGTGAAAGTAGTTTTGCTGTGTTGCAAGTCCAAATGGACTCTGTTAGGTTGAGCAAAGCTTTACATAACATGGTCTTAGCATAACTAGGTGTCAAAATAGAAGAGTCACACTAAAATGTTGTAACCAAAATAAACTGACTTGAAACAATACACAGAAAAATACAAACTGTAATATGCTTCAATTGATATTTGACCACCTTGTTCTTTGTTATTGTTTATCAATTAACAGGATGAGTATGAGGAGCTCCTCCGTTATGCTGTTATCACCCCTAAATTTGACGCGCTTGGCGTTCAGTTGAAGCAGCAGAGCACCTCGCATCTGTCTGCAGCGGGTGGAAATAAAGATGGCACAAAGTTTCAACGTGTACCAGGTATGGTGGCTTCCTCCTGTATCAAGAACACTTTCATACACATGTCTGTGTAGGTTCACAGTCATCTAGGTCATCTTAGTCTAGAGAGCTTAGAAAAAGAGGCAACAAAACAAAACAGACACACAGTTCACCGGGACTGGCTGACTGAAACTGAATATGAGCCCTTCCAGACACTGTCTGCATCAAATGATCGTCTGTCAGAAAGGATTTGGCATCAAAATATGGAGAAAATGTGTGTGTGTATTCATCAGCTTTATATTTTCATCTTTTAAACCAGTGTAAAAGGCTAGATATCAGTCTGTCACATTGTACCCCCTATCTCTTTCCCCTGCAATACCCACATCTTAAACACTCCATCAGTTTCCTCCCCTGTTGTGACTCTCATCTGAGGTTTAGTGCTTTAACTGTCACGGAGTAGTGCACGAGGATGTAGAAAGCAGACGGGCCAATTGGTAATGATCTCCTGGCACTCTGCCCGTACTGCTCTTTAGAGTGCAGGCTTTCTCTTCTCCCTCCCTGCAGAATTTAATTAAGATATTGACATAAATGCTTTCTTGGACAAGGAGCCACACTCATCTTATTTACCACTCTCACCTTCACATTTTCTGCTCTTAAGCTGTTTTTTGTTTTCTGACTTTTTTGGATTACATTTTTTAAATCAATCATTTTAATCTATCTTTAGCCACATTTATCTATTCCTCTACCTGCTCACTGTAACTCCTGTATCTTCTTTCAGATTCTGCCATTGAAGCTAAGGATGGGCGGCACTCTAGCAGGAGCCTGAGATCGTCACAGGCCTCCCCCTTGATTGTTGGGCCACACTCGACACACTCAAGAGCCTCTCGTGGTAAAATAATTGTAAAATTTCAGAGAAACAAAATACTTATTATGTGTAACTGTCATAATACTGTTTCATATTCTCAGCCATAGTCTGCCTGTCTGTCTGCGGTTGTGCTTTTTTTTTTTTCCCACTCCAGCTGAGAAGATGGCAGGTCATTTGTCTAGCAGGGCGTCACTGCTCTCAGATAATCCCTCAGAGAGGTTACAGGTGGCATCTGAGAGGTCCAGGCCAGATACCCCAGAACCCTTTGAGTTTGTTGTGACAGAGATGTTTATTTCAGAGGAGAACATAAACAAGATGGAGAACATTCTGGACACGTGGAGCAACAACCTGAAGGTTAGTCTGCTTCCACACAGTGTACAACTGTCCTTCACAGCTGCTCGGTTTCTCCTGTGGGCTTTTACATAGCAGCAAACAGCATTGATGCATAGATAGTTTCTGGCATTTTTGATCATAATGATATTTTTCACACTCTTCTTTCTCTGCCATTGTCATTAGAAAGTTATACTATGCCTGTGGTCAGATTAGAGATTATATAGAGGGAATGTGTCTGAGCCTCAGGATGACTTTTTGAAAAGGATGACACCTCGCTGCTCTTCATGGAACCGTTGACCTTTTAACTGTGTTTCCTGGAGACATTATTCTAAAGGAAATGGGTGTCTCCATGTGGGTGTCCATCCTGCCCTTTTCCTCTGATTTTGTACAGCTCATTCATGGAGAGCAGATGACAGCCAATCACCTGCTAAGCTGTGCAAAGCTTAATCTAAGAAAAAAGCAGTACCAGCCAGAAGGAGAAGGAGATGTGGGTTAAATAGTACACTCGTGTGTTGAGGGAGGGGTTTGAAAGTTCTTCTAAACCTGGAACTACACATCAGAACTGTAAAATAATACATCTCTGGTGGAAAACTCTTACACTCTGTGCAGTAGCATAAATCTGGCTTAAGTTTGCTGGACTTCAGATGTCAAGAACTGAGTCCAGCAAAAGAAAACTTAGAGATGAATTCTTCAAGATTTCTGTGTTGTGCAGTTGCATCTGTCTGGCACACCTGTTCATGTAATTTAAAAGCAACTACAGATATTTGTACAGATGCTCATGTTTGCTAAAGTAGAGTAATGAACACATTGTGACAGCCCAACCCTCTATTCCCTAATTAGTCAAATGTGCTGACGGAGCTACGGAAGTGGAAGTTGGCCTTCGTTGAGCAACACAAGCTGGAGATGATGAAGGAGAGGGAGAGGCATGCAGCCCAGACAGCTGGCCTGAAGTCAGAGCTAGATAGCCTTAAACAGCTATTACAAACCTATGAAACCTCCAACCAAAGGAAAGATGAGGTGACTACACGTCTGTTTATTTGCTTTATCTAGTAAATCATTTAGCTGTTTGTTATCAGGTAATTTGCAGAATAATTTGTCATTTATTTAATCACCTGTTGTTGTTTTTTGTTTGTTTTTTTTGTTTTTTGTCAACAAAACACGAAAAAACTGTAAAAACACCCATTACAAAATCATGGACTCCAAGCTGACATCAACTAATGTCTCGTGTCTCTAGGAGACTAGAGTGCAAAAATATTATATTTAGTGCAATGAAAGGCAAAAAAAAGACTTTTACATTTAAGGTCCTCATATCAGTGTTTTGTTAGGCCCCTATATACGTCTTTATTAATTAATTTGCACATTATGCCTTGCATGCCTGTGTAAAAACAAACAAAAATTTAAAAAAAAATTAAAAATTCAAGAAGCACTCTACTTCCTTCCTTTTTTTTTAAACCAATGGGCTTGTTTTGTGGACTCTTTCAGGTTATCGGGAACCTGAGCCAAGTACTGGACAGACAGAAAGAAAAGCTTGAGAAGATGAGGGCCTTCACCCACTGGAGACTCCAGCACATCGAGGCCAAAGAAGAGGTATGGTGTTTAAGAAGATTTCAAAACCTTTTGACATGATATTTTAGAAGTTGCTTGTGACATTAGAAATGCTCATAAAATAGTAAAACCCATCTCTACCTTTAAATTGTCAGAGTAACAGAGATTTTTGCTACGTCCAAACTACTGGTTTACTAAATTTTGTGCTTCCCCCCCCCCCACTGTTGCTGTTTTTTCAATCTGAACTTTCATACAAGTGTTGGTGATTTACTTAACTCATCGGGTAATGCCATTCCTTAAAAATGACCAATTCATATTTTTGTATAAACCACGACATAAAATTCATGACGAGAACGAATGCAGCTGCACAGGAGTGACTTATAGACGTAATTATTGCCTTGTAAATATTACAAATCACAGCCCTGTGGTTCCCCGCCAGGCTCGTTCTTCTCAGGTGGCACAGCAGCACTACAATTTGCAGCTGAAGAAGAAGGTGTGGTTTGCCTGGCAGTCTCTGATCCAGAAACACTGGAAAGTCAAGGTGGAGAGAGCTTGCCGTTCAAGGGCTGAAGAGGTCTGCTCCCAGATGTCTGTGGAGTATGAGGCTAAGCTAGCAGAGGTCAGTACATGTGGGACAGTGTGTCTAAGATGAGGCTGTAATGCTCACTTTAAACTGAAACTCTCTGCATTTAAGTAAATGAGCATCCCACTTTTGTTAGTATATCATGGTAAATGGACTGGTTTTCAGCTCTGTTTGAGCACTGAGTGCTATCTTACTACAAGCCACATTCACTCTTACAGACACATTCATACAAGCAGTTTTTTCTATGCCTAAACACTTTCGTCCTGACATTCAAACACTTACACGGATGCATCAGGTTCTGCTGAGTAGGGGATTGAACCATCAACTTTCAGATCATTATATAACCCACTCAGTGTTGGGAAGGTTACTTTTAAAATGTATTCCACTACAGATTACAGAATACATGCCCCAAAAGCGTATTTTGTAATGTATTCCGTTACGTTACTCAATGACAGTAACGTATTCTGAATACTTTGGATAACTTAATAATATTATCATGCTTTTTACAACTACATGAATGTACTATTACTGTGTGATTTATTACTGTTACTGAAATACCAATACCAACTAGATTTTTAAATCTTATTATAAAATGAGTAACAGTAGGGTGGACAGTAGGTAAGGCTGCACTTTTTGCAGCGATCTCGTATAGAAAACTATTTTGTGTGTATCTAAAACAGGTCTGTGGCTCCGAACCGTAGTAAAGGGACCTCTGGCTAATATGTCGGGTTCCGTGTCGGGCTCGTAGCCGAAAACTAGCTTTACTTTGTTGTCTGAGTCAACGTTTCTAGCGAGAGACAGAGAAAGGCGTTGAAAGGCTGCTCCAGCGGAACTTATTGTTTCGGAGGAAAACACGAACACAGTGTACAGTCGAGTCTTAATAGCTCACAACTGGGTCCGTCAGGCACTCTTTTTGGCTGCAGTGGTTATTATTATATTTGCATGCTTCCAGCTCCCGTTTCGGGTCGGTTGCAACTCGTACTTTTCAACTCTTTTTCTCCCTCCCTCGCGCTCACAGACACATAACGGGTATGGCGGTCCATTCTCCCTGCAGCACGGACTACACTGCCCATGAGGCTACATTCTTTAGGGCGATGACTGTAACACTCTGCCTATTGCCTTCATATTAAATCATTTTTGTGAATAATTTTAAAAAATATTTCTTCACCTCGTTATGCGGGCCACAAGTAGAGGTGACATGGGCCACGAGATTGAGACACAGGCATTGGAGCCTCTTAATGCGTGTTTTCTTTGGGTTTCCACCAGCGTGGAATTACCAAAAATAGAGAGCATAGCCTAACATATGAAACAAGAAAAGACCGCCGTGTAATCCATTTATTTCAATATCACCTTTTTAAACAGTAACTGTAATGGATTACAGTTACTCATGTTTTGTATTTTAAATACATAACGCTGGTGCATGTATTCCATTACTCCCCAACACTGAACCCACTCTACCACCTTAATTACTGTGAATTACTTCTGTGTGCTCTCCAAATCACTGTAGAGCCCGTGCCGATGGTGAAACCAAAAATACATCCTACATAGGGCTTCATGTTTTCGTGTTTTTATTAGGCTGTAACATAATAAATCAGGTTTTTTTTGTTTTTTTTTTTAATGCACATCTTGTGTTTTTCTTCTTTTTAAAAAATAATTATATAGAAAGATAATTCGACAATTCTTTCTATCCTTTGCTACCTGTGTGCACAGCACTGTGAGGCTATAGAGCGGGCACAGGCGGAGATTCAGAGACTACGATTAGAGCGAGAGCGATATGAAGAATCCATGAAGAAAGCCTTCATGAGGGGTGTATGTGCTCTCAACATGGAGGCGCTCAGCATGTTTCACTCTACAGAAGGACGAGCAGAACAACCTCCAGCTCATGATCAGCATGGTTTGTAGTAAATTTGTGGCCTGTGGAGAAAAACATTTATCTTCGTAGAAATGTAGCACACTAAAGCATGTACTGCTAGGATGATATATAGACTGATGCTCTATACAATGTACCGTGGTTGCATCGTGGGCCTTGCCTCTGCGGTGTATTGATTTAGCGCAGTTTTGGAGATTGAAACAAAAAGACAAGATGGAAACAGCATTTTTCCAATAGAGTGCAGCCATGTGCTATTGACGTTTGTTAAGATTTATGATTGAGAGGAGGGAATGGGGTCTTTGCACTTTACTTGAAAGCCTCATTTAATGAAGTTAAATCTGTGAATATGCTCAGCACTGCGCAAAAGGTACTTTGCACAGGTTGGCAAGCTTAATGTGGCAATGAAAAATTGGTTGATAAAATTTAAAACCCTTTTGAACCATGTTAAGAATCATGTAATGAATGAATGAATGAATGTTAGTTAGTTGTATGTAAATGCTGGGAAGATTGGATTAAGAGCTTTGGACTATTACCTGACACTTCAGTAGAAAACCTTAAACTCGGACCAGCGGTGTTTAAAATACTAGCATCATATGATTATCACCAAGATGTCCCACTGGCATGAGTTGGGAAAAATATCTCATCATTATATTTACACCACCTGTCGTCAGATTTGTTGTCTGAATCTGTTTTTGTTTTTTGTTGATACCATGGCTGCTGGACTTGGATCTTACTATCTTTAGCATGTAGAAATGAAGCCTAGCATGGGCATCTGCTCATCCATCTGCTTTCAGGTTTAATGAGTCTTCCAAACTGAAATGTATGTTAATACGATGCTGTCAGCCAGGGCGGTTAATTGATTACCCTTTCCTGTTGCTTTAAAAATGAGCACTTTTTTTTTTCCCTTTGGATTTTTTTTTAAACTGCACATATTTATATATTTTATACTTTATAGGACTTTTGCAGAAGTTATGAATCCCCAGCTCCTGCTACACCTGTGGTTTAAAATGGGTACTTTATGTGTCATCTGACAAGCAAGAGATCATTGAAATATTCCAATTCAAATACAAACTCAGGATTTCCAGTTTAAAGGGGGATTTTTGTGTAACTACAATAAAAATGAGTTATTACTGAGTCCTAATGACTCAATGAAGGTTTCTTTTTGTGTCGTAGTTCCTCTGCCTCGTGAGGATGAGCGTGGCTCCTCTGCCATGGCTCAGCTCCAGCCATATGCCACCTCTTCCACACAGTTCAGTCCAGTCCATTTTGACCACCCAGGCCCGTCGCACAGTGAAGCAGATGATGTGGCAAGTCACTGTTAATTTATAATGAAAACACACCATAGTACAGTGTCTTTCCAAATCACTCATGGTTCTTGAAATTTATTTATTGAATGTTAAGCATGTCCTTTCACGTGGATCATTTTGTTCTTTTGATTATTTATTACTTTATGTCGCAGACAATTCTGGCTTCACATATAAATCATGTGATTGCCCTAAAAAAGAAAAATTTGTAGAGCAGTCTTGAATTTCCTTTGTTATACTTTTTGTTTAAATTAGATGCACTATGACTAACTTCCTCTAAATCCCAAATCCTGATCCTGTGTTCACTTGTTGCCTTTATTTGTAGATGGGCTCTGGTGCCCCCATGTCCCAAGAAGAAGCACTCCCTCCCACTACAGTGGTGCACAGCTCACTCCCTCTTGGGGGAATTGCAAGTTCCCACAAAAAGGTTAGTGTCAGACATATAGAGACAAACTACCAACAGCAGCTGAATCTATGTCCTGCTTTGTTGTCTGTACTGTGCCATCTAAAGCTCTTCATCAAAAATCACATTTGTATATAACACTAAAAATATTGCTTGTTTTAGGTAGGTACTCGTGTCGTCACAGCAAGTCAACAAAAATCCTCAAAGACTGTAACGGCTCGTGTCACTGCGCGCCATGAGATCAGTAAGGTGGGACGTAGCAGCCTGCAGGTGATGGGAGTGGCTCCACCCATGAGCTCTGTGGTAGTCGAACGGCATCATCCTGTTACGCAGGTATGTGATGTGATGCATCGATACTGTTCCTTTATGAGTCTTGCAGTCATATACTTATGAATCTTTGCACAGTTTTAGCTTCAAGGTCATGTTGTTGCGTATCTCGGACCACATCTAGCACAGCTCTTGCTTTTAGACTGCTCCCTCTAGGGTTTTCAAGTGACTTTGCACTTAAACCCTACACTTAAATTTGTATTATTTTTCACATCAGCTGGTTTCTCCAGGACCTTATAGTTGATGTCTGCATTGATAATCTGACTCTCGAGGACTCACCAGAGCACCAAAGTTTTATACTGGAAACTGCAGTTTGGTCTTTGGGTTTTACCCAAACTCTTATCACCAATAAAAATTCTGTCACCTTGAAACAAAAGTTGATGTTTTGGGTGTTTTTTTTGGTCAGTGGGGAAATCTCAGTTCCCAGTGCAAATGGTGATAATCGGACTGATCTTAAAAAAATAAAATCAGGTATGCTGGAAGCAGTCCAGGGGTGCATGAGAAGATGCCTACATCATAGGAATTAAAACAACAGACTTTAATATTTTTGTGCTGTTTGATTTTTGTTTTTCTATAAGCAAAATCACTTAACTTTATAAAGGTACCCTTTATTTTTCATGTTGTTCAAATGCAACTTTGTTTATGTAAATTAGAAAAGCAATTTAAACTTTTTTTTTTGTTTGTTTGTTTTTTGCTTTCTTTTAGCTCACCATTGGGCAAGCCACAGCTGCTAAATTTCCAAGCTCCTCCCAAAAGGGCCACATGTCCACTGCAGGCAGAGCCTCCTCCAGAACGCACAGCAGCACCTGTCACACACACTCCATCAAAGTAGTTGACTGATGACACGCACATATGTCAAAGATCTTCCTTAAGACCAGCTATGCAAAAATCCAAATTGATGGAATTTTCTGTCTTGATATGAAGGATATATATATATATATATATATATATATATATATATATATATATATATATATATATATATATATATATATATATATATATATATATATATATATATATATATATATATATATATATATATATATATATATATATATATATATATATATATATAGATATAGATATAGATATAGATAGATATAGATATAGATATAGATATATAGATATAGATATATATATATATATAGATAGATAGATAGATAGATAGATAGATAGATATAGATATATAGATATATATATATATAGATAGATAGATAGATAGATAGATAGATAGATAGATAGTTAGTAATTATTACAGATGGAACAAAAGTTCAGAGAATTCCAAAATGAACATTTATTACTTTGCTTTAAATTGTGCACAGATAACTGTGTACTGAAGTGTACTGCAAGGCGACCATCCAACAGCACATGTTGTTTACTTGACGAAACCAAAGCTATATGCTAATTGTGTGACGCACAACGTTATTTTTAAAATAAATTATTTCACTGCAGTAGTCCTGTAGAGATGCTTCGTTGACAGTGATGCGAACATTGTAAATACTGCAGTGTTCCTCTTCATGAAATGGTACATCTTTTACTGCTGACTTGCTCTGCCTCCAGTCGAATCTTATCTGAAAGACGAACATTTGATGAAGTAAAACTTTGGAACAGGCGGTGCAGAAGACATAAATTTCTGTTTATCGCATACTTGTTAACAGAGTGTACCTGCAGCTTTCGTGTTCCCAGTGCAGATGAGGCCCTGGTAGAGGTCTTTAGCAGGGGCCTTCAGAGCCAGCTCTTCCCCATGAAGCCAGATCAGCAGCATTCTGTTCCCATGCTCTTGATAGCTGTGCTGACCTGCAGGTAAACGCACAACCCTTTAAGTTCAGAAAAAAAGGTCAACCTGCAAAAAAATACCCTAAAGATACCAAATTACAACTTGGAAAATAAGCTGTAAAAATTTCAATGTCATACTGGGATATTCATTTTTTACCTAAGATTTCAGGGTATTTAATTAATGTGTTTGACTCAAGAAGGTTAAGTTAGATTTTCAGAGGGTTGCCAAATGCACAGCAGAAACCTGCCCTGTCAGTGTGTGAGTTATGGCACCTGTCCACTGCTCCTCGATGGCAGACACTTGGTCCTGAGTAAAGTCCCAGTGTGTTGCCAGTCTTTTCCAGTCTCCTGGTTTCAGCAGCTTGTACGCCAGGCGCCAAGCCATCGAATACAGCTCCTTGTTCTCACTGCGGCGGTCAAATTTGAACGTCAGTGCATGCTCGGTGCGAACAATCTCATTAAGCTCAGGGTTAGCCTGAAAGGGCAATTAAATCATGTCAGCAGGCTGATAAAGGCCACACTCTCCAGACAACAGAGGGGCACAGGAAGAAAATTTTGGCAAGACACTAACACGTATGATTAGCAATATAAATGTCAGAGTGAAACATTTTGAAAATCAATAATGGAGGAGAATAAGGCATATTCTTAATTAAACTGATGATAAATCGTATGTCGAATGTTTCTGGGCTCCGAATCACTTTTACAGTGAATGCTTTAATAGAATTAGAGGGGATTCAGCTAATCGAGGATGTGACACTGAATCATTCATGGTGAAAGTAATTATTGATTTCAAAGCATCGCGAATGGATTATGCTCGTGAAAGTTACAAGTATCATTTGATTATCCCCTCACCTTTTTCTGGTCATAGTATCGTTCTGCTTTGATGATCATGTCCACAATGTTTACCTCATCTGCTCTGGCTGCAACACCCAGAGCAGTCTTACCCTGCTACTCCGAATCCAGCATGTACAGTGAAAAACAAATTCAATTAGAACCGCAAGAGATTGCATTTAGTTTGATTTTTCTTGTATTTTCAATGTATCATGCTGCGACAAAGGCTTACATTAATTATCATTTTTTTGCTGTTTGGATAGCATTAGTATACAGTTTAATTTTATTAATATGACAAATGCATCTTACCCGGTCCTTGACTGTTATATCAGGCCCAGCTTTAAGAAGCATTTCCACAACCTCAGCTTTGGCAGTCTCAGCAGCAATGTGCATAGCTGTCTGGGACCTCTAACAGTCCAAAGCATGACACGACATAACGATACGCAGGAATTAGTTTGTCTACATTATGTTCATGGATGCTTTATTTTACTGTCTTAGGCAGGAGCTTGTACCTTATCTGTGGCATTGATATTGCAGCCAGCCTCCAATAGGTAGTAGATAACAGGGATGTGACTGTTCTTCACTGCCAGGTGGAGAGGTGTCTCTAGATCCTGAGAGCAATAATATTATGCTTCATAAAAGATGGATTACTCTGCCACTGCCTCCTATCTGGTTGTTTACTTACCTGATTTTGAAAGTCCGCCTGGGCATTGTACTGTAAGAGAACTTGAACAAGAGCCGCGTCTCCTTTTTCTGCAACTGTATGGAGAGCGCTGCATTTGGCCTACAAAGAGTACAAAGTGAGTGCAGTTGTACTGTCTAGAAGAATCTTTAAAAACTGATTTTGTTTATAACATATTTTTCAGGATAAACACCATAATGCATATTATATTAGTAGTACGGTTAAAAGCAGAACAGTAGAAAAGGTATTTAGTCATTTGAATCTACACAGTACCAAAAAACGCCAAGAAAATACACCGGTACACAAACAAAAGTTACCAAAGAAAACACATGATTTTCTGAACTTGCATGTTATGAACATTGATTACTGTAAGTATTTGATGTGTGTATTTTTCTCTTAGCTTGCACTGGTTCAGTAAAACTTGGCCGGGTATACTGCCTGAACGTACCACTGTGAGTATGTTAGGGTCACAACCGGCCTCCAGCAGGACCTGAGCACATTCTTCCTGACCGTGGTCTGCAGCCTGGTACAGAGCAGTCTCACCATCCTGCAGCACAAAACATCCGTCAGCAATGATGCAAATGGAAAATTCTTCTAACATAATTAACATTTTAAGTTATTATCATCATTATTATTATTATTAGTTATAACAAAGTAGAATTTCTTTACACTAAGGGAACGTTGGCTTGGATCATTCAATTAAATGCCAGCAAATAAATTAGTTACTGCAGATCTTTTGGGGGGTAAGGTTTTGTAATTATCTCTTACTTTAATGCATCATTAAGCCACATCAGTACTAATACAAAGGAACACATTTATCGTGTTCAGTTTACCTGTTACCTGCCAAAGTTCGATCCAGAAAGCTAAATGTGTCATTATACTAACTGGTAGATGTTTGATTCATCTCAATTGATCCCAAGTGGAGCCAGCATCCAGCAGTGGATTAGCCGCTGAGCTCACACTGTCACAAACCAAACCGTGATAGAGAGGATGTTTGCACTGATTGTCTACCATATTGACTTCATCCCGAGTATCAAAGCTCTGCAGCAGCAGTTGGACGACATCCAAGTGGCCGTTCCTGGCAGCTAAGTGCAGGGGCGTGTCCCCTCTCTGGCAGAAGGGAGGGAGGGAAACAGCTTGCATCAAAGAGTGTTTGACTTTGAGCTTTCTTGCAGGTGTGACACTGAAATGTGCACTCAAGGCACACGTGAGCATAAACAGCCATATAGCCTACTCGGAAATAGATGCAGAAAAATCGCACAAATAAGTCCTCGTGCACACCTTGTTGGGCTTCATGGTGGCCATGTTGTATGGCTCCATGAGCACCTGTAACATCTTAACACACCCGTGCTCTGCTGCCAGTGCAAATGCTCGGTGTCCTGACTGAAACACAAGAAAAGAGGCTCAGGTAATCACATGTAGTGCATGCAAAATGAAATTTGCCACACAATTGTTTTGTGCAAGTTGCATACCAGGTCATCCTTGTCAAGTTCTTTCATCTGCAGGTCATTTACAATGTAGTCTACGATTTCAGTATGGTTGTTGATGGCAGCACAGTGCAAAATATTGAGTCCTTCCTGAAACAAAGAAATAACTTTTTCTGTTAAATCAGGCAGGGCGCTGTTTGAGAATTTACAATGCAAACCAAATTCATCTTGAACCGTATTTGAAAATGGAAAGCCACAGTGTAAAAGATACAGTATAACGAAAGCAAAAATGGACAAACTACAACGTGTAGCTTGTGGTTTAATTTCCTTGAAATTTAGCGCACTTGAAAACTTACAAACAGGTGCGAGAGAACAAGAGGGTATATTTAAAATTAAACAAATTATACTTAAATTCGAACGTCGAAATGCTTTATGGTTATAGCATTGTCAGAAATATGTGCCACTAAACATTACATTTTAGTTATTTATAATTTGATGTGAATTTTTCAACTCATATAATTACATATGGATGTGAATTACACAGATTAAGCTTAAATGTATTTGTGAAACTGAATTTCGAAACTTTACAAAATTAAAATTAATCAAAACTTCACACCATATTACTTTTATTACTTTTCGTTTCTCAGAACTAAAATCCAGTTCTCATAACTCAAACTCAGTTTTTGCAATTCAAATTCAGTTTTCTGGGAGAAGCATCAGGGTTTCTGAGGAAGGGCAGCCGACCACAGATTCACACACAAACTCTTCAAGCAGTCGGGGCAATATTAGGATGTTAGGCTACTCAATAATATTGTTTGACATTACCAAGGTTATTATAAACATATTACAAAACTAGATGGGGGGGGCGCTAACTACTGAGTCAACTGCTTTCAAAATTCTTTTGTTGTTTTTATTGTAATACCTGTACTGATTTTCCTGAAACAAATGCAAAATAAACATTTTAGCCAATACAGAACTGGAATGTAACTTTAGACGTTACTATTTAAAATTGCTTAGAGGATACATTTTGTCCTGTCTTTTTAAAATGCTCTGAATTGACCAACTGCTTTCAAATATTTACAGTATAGTTGCACAGTAAACTCAGAAAAAGTATATAGTACTTTAAGGGGTATTACAGGAGATGTTGCAGGCTATATTATTAAGTGTTACTGAAAATTAAAAGTTTAAATAGTATAGATAATAAAATATCTGAATCGCAGTGTGTTGTTTTGAGAGGGTGTTTGTGCAAAATCTAAAAGGAAAACAAAAAACCCCCCAATGGGATTCATTTCTCAGTTTAAGGGTATTTCATCTCTGTTGGTTAGTGAGAAGCAATAGAGGAGAATTCTTCCTTCTACTTCACCTCGTTCTCAGCCTTCTGTTCTGCTCCAGCCTGCACTAATAATTTCAGGATGTCCAAACTGCCAAACCAGGCAGCCAAATGAATGGGTGCTACGCCGTACTGTCAGACACAGAACACAAAATGGTAGTAGCCGACTTGGAGACATTACATAACATATTGTCCTTGGCTCAAATCCTCGCATCTAACATCTTAAAATCCTCCCACCTTGTCCTTTTGGTCCACTTTGACCCTTCGCTGTAACAGCAGCTTAACAGCTTCTTTGTTTGTGCAAGCTACTGCAAAGTGAAGGGCAGTCCTATTTTGCTGAGGAAGACAAAATAATCAACATGTTATCAGTTTAATGAAAGTTTATTCAGTGATTGGGTCTGTTTGGCTAATGCAGATACTTTATCTTTTCAGACGCACCACATTCTTTACGTTGGCATTTAAGCCTTTTCCAAGATCCGTCATGGTCTCCACATCGTTCCTCTTAGCTGCTTCGATAAACTCCTTCTCAGCCTCAAGCACTACATAACACAGTAGACAAGCCTTAATACATGGCTTTTTTCATACATAATTAATTGTGCTAATACATATTAGACAGCAGGATTATATCACAACATAGAGTAAAGTGAACTAAGATGGTGAGATTTTCAACATTACTACCTACACACCCACATAGCAAATACAGTGTTTTTCCTTGGAAGGAAACTGTCACACCTCACTTCAGTGACAAACATTAGAAACTCAAGTGCTCGGTTCTTGAATCTGCTACATTTACTACACTTTCTATGTCTTTTCTGTCATATAAAGCACAAAAAGCTTGTTTATTCTTTTTACGTTTTTTTTTTCTCTTGGATACTCACACATCTCTACGTCATCAAAACTGTTGTCCGTCTCTTTGTTTGAATGCTTGTTCAGAGCAAAGTCACTGAATCCCCTCACAGTCTCTGGTCTTATCCACTTTCGAGGGTCCAGATTCTCCTTTTTAGGAGAATGTTTCTCAATCATCCTCTTCAGAGCCATAGCTTTTTTTTCCATTTGGAGGCTCTTACAACAAAGCCACACTTTGTGTATTAAACAGTATAGGTTATATCCTGAAAACAGTCTACCTCAGTTCCAGAGGAAAAAGATCGCACACCCATAAAGAAAGCCAGTGTTATCCAATTTCAAAGTTCTGATCTTCATAGAGCCAAGAGCGAGGAAGTGTATGGTAGTGTACTCCTTACTTTAGTGCCGCAGGGCTGATCTGTATTTACTTTACTAGCTCACACCCTAGAGATCCCCGGTGATAGTAACAGGTTTATTAAACATGACACATTTCACTTTGACTAGTCAGTGGCACAGCTGTGGCTATATTATGGCTCGAGTAACATGAGGAATTTATACCAATAGTCTAACTTAAATTTCTATTATGTAACGCTGGTTAAAAGATTAACAAAGGAGTTGGAGTTCAGTAGTAGTACATGTTTGTCTAAGGAAACAAACGTACTGTATGTGTAAGGAAGCGGCGAGTCACATTTACACATTTACACAACTTGAAGTGGTACAGTTTCATGGCTGACAGCAAGAACCCGTTTTTTTCCTCACTACTTTGAAGCACTCATTGTTTGGTTACAGTTCAGGCTGTTGGAGAAGTGATTAGTGTTGAGTGTAAACAAAAAAAATGTCCCTAAAAGTGAGATTTCAGCAGAATAATTTATTGCAACAATTTAAATGATAAAAAAAATCTCTTTTCGTCATTATTAAAGGTATACACTACACAAAAACACAAATGTGACAATGTCATAATAAAATAACTTAATGAAGATAAATAAAAAATATATATCTAGCCTGACCATTAAATAAAAATGCATTAAAAGGAATTATTGGACTTGTCTTCATCTTTCATTTTGAATATCGCTTAGAGCAGACAAGCCAGGTGTTTTAGGAGCATCTTCTATGTGCAAACTTAACAAGCTTTGTGCGCAGTGACCGCAGGATGAATAAAAACCGCGCAGGGAAGCCGAGGGAATAGAAGAGCTGCGTTTTTACTTCCTCAGTTCATCCGCACTAGGCTGAAGTTTGCCCCTGAATGACTGTCACCTGAAGAACTTGTCGATGGTGTTGCAAGGACCGAGGCTTTTAACCTTTTTAGACGGAGGAGACGAAGGCGTGTCCCGTCTAAATCATAAAAAGAACACACAACAATGAATACTTTTATTTATACATAAAATTTCAATGCTACTTCAGTCACACTAAATGGAACAAGAAGAGATCGCGTGTCAGCATTCAGTGAAGCGATTTGTAAACAAGCCGTCTCACCTTTTGCTTTTGCCTTTGCTTGCTTGCTTTAGCAGAAGATGTCCTCCGTCTACAAACAGAAAGGGACACTTATTGGCATGGACAGAAAAAATAATGTATCCCCCGCTGTCTTTTCTCTGACATAAAAATGACTTCCATTGAGGAGGTGCACAATCGCAGCACCAGGGATATAAAGAGTGCAATTTCTGAGGCAGGCTTGTTTAAGAGGAAACCGGGGTGCAGTTCATTGTAGGAAATGAATAGGTGAGAAAGTGATTTAGCAATTTCCAAGCCCGGGGCAAAGGGAGCCCCATGGGGTGAAATGAGATGTCTTTTCCTGGTCTGAATCGATACAAACGTCTCACATAGTGTCACTGTCTGTAAATAACAAGGTCATAGGCCACCGACCCCTTCCCAAATACACATTCCTTCTGTTAACTCCGCTGTCATACAGCTTATAGACTCGGCTAACAGCATCGCTCCTGTCATCAGGACAGAATAGTTTCTGTCAGAAGAGAGGGTTGCTGTTAGTACCTTCATGTAGCCGAAGCATGTAGTGACTGCATGCATCGTAATGAAAAACATTTTTTTCAGAATACACACACAACAAGGTTCCCTTTGTTTAATACACGCACTTACCTGTGCTCTTGCTATTTTTAACTGGAGATGGATTTATGGAGGATGATGTCTGTCTCCCCAGCTCATGTAAGACCTCCTGGTTCAGGCAGAGGTCAACGTGGTGGTTGAAGACAGCGAGGTCATGAGTCTCCTGGGTCAGTTGACACACTGGGCAGACGAAGACTGGCCCTTTGCTATTAGATGGCTGAGGCTCTTGCAAGGTCGCAGTTTTGTTGTCGTCTTTAATCAACGAAACCTTTTGAACAGAATCTTTTTTTACGCTGCTCTGGCCTTTCTGAGGGTTGACTTTTGACTTCTTCTCTTGAGCCTCGTGCCGCCTCCTCAGTTTGTTCACTGCTGCACGTTCTTCGCGGTCCTTCTTTAGACCCGACTCTGACTCTGTGTCTGACTCTGTGCCATTGTTTGTTTTTTGAGAGGCGTTGCTGAGACATTGGTCTATATGCGTGTTGAAGACATTCAGGTCGGTTGTTTCCACCTTTCTGAAGCACACGGGACATGTGAGGGTTTCTGATTCTTCACAGGCTGATGTGGATGCATGCGCCTGTACAGGACTGGGATTTTCTGAGAGATCGGGCGGTAAATGGTTGTTTTCGCTTGCTGTGGCCGGAGTCCTTGTGTTAGCAATCACTGGAGCGTTTTCCCCGCTCCCCTCATTTTTTGTGGCTGCATTAGCTGCCTCGAGTTGCAGTCTTCTAACATGAGCCCTTTGAAAGAAAGACTGCTGGAGTCCCACAGTCGCCTGGCTTCCTTCTGTCTGCCTCTGCTTACTCCGCCAGGGAAGGTCTTCTTGTCTCTGGTGTTTCTGTTCCACTAGGGGGCACATAAGTGGCGAGGTGTGGAAGGAGTAAGCATCGGAGAGATGCTCATTCCCCAGTTTTTGAAGCATCCCTTGGGAAGAACTAGAGCAGTCTGCCTTGCCGCTCTGCAGAAAGCCGACGATGCTCTTCTGCAAGGGCTTTTTATCATCCAAACTAGCGAAGGCAGAAATTCGAACACCTACAAGCACAAAAACAAATCATCCGAAGAAAACCTCTAAACGAATGCCAGCTGTGTTATTATTTCCACATGAAGCTTGTCACACATCATTTAGGTTCATTTCAAGCTAGTTATATTAATTGATATGTCAGTTTTATTGTTATATCTAATTACCCATGAGCCTCAGTCTGAGTGGCTGAGGACTCTCATTTTCTATTTCCGTTTTCAGGAGGTCCTTAGCAACAGCGAAGATCTCATCCACTGTGGCAACAGCACACGGCAGCGTCATTGCCCTGGTTTTCACCTCGAAGTTCACATTCTTGAGCTTCAGTGTTACCGTTTTACCCTTCCAGGAAGACAAAAATATATATATATATATACGCCTTTAAATTCATATTAGGCAAACAGTCACGGCCATTTCAGCCTGCACTCTAATTAGACGTAAATAATAGTACCAGGAAAGAGATGGAAATCTGTATAATCATATCAGTGATTGACTTGTCAGAATCCATTTTGTGAGTTTTTATGGCGATATGTTCAAAGCTGATAGTAGCCCCCTTCGGTCTCTTTAATGGTCCTCCATTTCCTGCAGCTATCAAAGCCACATCAGGACCCAGGTAGGGGGGGTAATAGTTGTGCTAAGCCATCCAGTCCTTACTGTATCGATTCAAAAGGGAATGAACATGTTAGAGTAACTGTACGAGATTCTGTTTGGAGACACAGTAAATCTAAGAAGGCCAAGTATAAGAATTGTGTGTTAGGAAGGTGTCGAGCCTCCATGTGCTGCCAAAATAGCTTCTTCCTGTTTCTGGAAATGTATTGGAGCGACAGAGCATCATACTTTCAAAAGAAATTGTTTTTTCTTTCCCTCTTTTGCTATTTCGATGATGGTGATAGAGAGCGGCGTCTAACATGTCGGTCCACAATGTGTAGGTGTTCAACTTTACACAACTTTTAAGCCATCAAATCATTCAGTGATCACTCGTGCCCTATGGAAGGAGGCACTGCGATCTAGAAAGAAGATGACAGGGGGATGACACAGCTGTAATGAAGGGGTCAGGGGTTTAGCTTTTCCTTTAACTTGCCTCTTGTCTGAAAAAAGTTGATGTATGAAAGCAAGGTAGCTGAAAAGATGTTAAAGAAAATCTTCTTATACAGTGGATATGGGTTTAAAGGTTACAATAACACTGATCAATACCTTCAGACCTTCTTTCTTCATGTCTTCTGCTAGATCTTCACAGAGCTCCCTGCACAAAGACAACTGCTCCTCAACTTTACTCAGTTCTTTAAAGGTCCTGTAAATATTGATAGTATGACAGAGAAATTAGAAGAGAGCTGAAAGAAGGAAACCATTTTTTTAAACTATCAAATATTAATTAAAATTGTTAAAAAAACCTCTCTGTGCTCATGCTTTTTCTTTCTTCATGCCTGTGTGACAGTAGAGACAGTCAGCTTTATCTCCTTCTTCTGGAGATCAGTTGTACTTGAGTGTTATGAAGCAAGCAGACAGTACCTGGGTATATATGTGGAGCCCAGTCCCAGAGAAACCTCCAGGAAATGATGCCAGGCTGTCTCCGAGAACAGCAATGACAGCAACGCCATCTGCTGGCCAAGATGGGAGCAGGTACTTATACCCAAAGCGTTCAGCATCTTCTCACTCACCTTTCCTATGCCACAAACCTAGAAAAGCACATAAACATGTTTTTAGCCTTTCAGCCATGTTTCACAGTGACTCCACAACATGTCTGTAAACCTTTATACTGCATTCTACTCAGAACTTCACAATTAACATTTATTTAAAGAAATCAATGAAGACAATTAGGAGGAAAAAAACAAACACATTCAGCTAACAAGCAAAAGATCCCTGGTTCGATTCTGGGAGGAGACACAGATCCTTTGAACGTGAGACACGTGGATTTCTGGAGTAAAAACTAAATATTCAGAGATACCCGCTGCGGAGACCCGTTGTGAATAAGGGAGCAACTGAAAGTAGCTTTAAACATGCTACAAATAAACTGGAGAAAGCAATAACTAAATCACCGGAGAAAGTCCAAACACAAGATAAAAAGGAAAAAATTGTAGCAATTGTGTTTCTTGTTTGAGATCACAAATCAATTTTGTTTTTTTTTAAAAAGCCACTCTTCTAGCATCAAGCTAACAAACCTTATTTCAGATGGTTATTTAACACATCCAATGCTTTTTCACAGAGCAGGATTACACATGTAAGAGCCCAAAAACAAACTTCTATGTTTGTTTTTCTACTTCTAAAAACCATCTTCTGTTTACTATTAAACCCTTGAAAAACATCCAGCTCATGTATCTTTTACCAAATGGACTCCATCATGTCTGCTCACAGACACAAATATGTGACAACTGCAGTTTTAACTTTGTTCTGTTATCAAGTTGAGCCACAGACTGACTATTATGAACCATGAGCCTCATACTGCAGTGGGTTGTCTCAGCTCTAACCCAGAGGAGTGAGGTTTGCAAACAAGCGAGTCCAAACTCAAACGTTATTTGCACTTTTGCAGTTAAAGAAAAAGAAAAATACTAAAAATCTTACATTGTCAAGCAATATACTACAAGCACACAGCTCTGCTAGTGCTTTAATTTGAGCAATGGGTACTGTACTTTGCGAACTGGAAGGTTCTGGATGAAGTCCATCACTGCCTCTCTGGTGGATGGGAGTCTGTATTGTCCATTGGGTTTGTTTTTGTCACTGCACACCTTAGCCAGCATCATGTTTGGCGCAATTCCTGGAAGATTGGAAAATATCATTGGCTATTTTTTCCCCCAAACAGCTGGTAAAGCATGCACAATAATTCCCAAAATATGCATACTAGACTTGTCAGGGTTGCATTAGATTAGAATGAACTGATGAACTTGGTGTACAGTCAAACAAAAGTAATAAAAATGTAGTATCAAAATATGTTGTAAACTATCATAAATAGAGCAATAAATAAATAGATATTCGTAATGACAGCAGCTTCAACAATGGCACAGGGATCAGCGATGTTCAGTGACTGCTTAGAGCTCAGGATCTGAGATTTATTACTTTATATCCCTGTTATGCAGTTAAAATGTGCGTGTTTTAAATTAAAAGCAGACTGGTTTCTTGCTCACCTGCACTGGCAGTCAGCATCGTCTTCTGCTCAATGCAGAAGCGCATCTCTCGCACAGCCTCTTCAACAGATGTCCCAAACACCTCGAAATCACCTGCAGGAGCATGCACACCTTCAGGGCCCACTGGGCTGGGAGAGGAGCCTGGGCTGTCCTCAAACAGTACTGGGGAGAGCTCTCTCACCTCTGTCACAGCTTCCTGGGAAGGCTCAGCTTTTTTCTCATCTTTACAAGAAAAAATAAATAAATCACACAACAATTAAATGGATTCCTGATATATATAAAACTTAATATCAATGTGTTTGTGTGTATATATTAAAGAAAAACAAATCCCTACCTGTGGTCATGTCTCTGACACGGAAGTGATGTGTACGTGTGGACTCTGGCCAGTGCTGCCTCTGCTCCAGGTGGTCTGTGAAATCTAGATAAGCTTCATCCAGGCTCATTGGCTGAAAGTTCGGGTCATAGTCTGCAAAGATCTCCCGGATCTAACAGAAGCACAGACAGATGGGCACCTGTTGAGCAACAAGCCACTGAAAGAATTTGTTTGCATGTGTGTTTTTAGGTATTGCGCTTACCTCATTGCTCACAGCTCTGTACTTATCAAAGTTAAGTGGAACAATGACTAAACTGGGGCAGAGTTTCTTTGCAATGAAGCCAGGCATGGCAGCTCGAACCCCATATTTCCTGGCGTGATAGTTAGAGGTCGACTGTGAAAGGAAAAGAGGCGATATGAATGAAACAGAGAGAGTGGCTGTTCTGGATCTTAAATGGCCATGATTTCAATACTTAATCTCCGTGTAGTTTGTAAAGTAGTGAGAGCATGTGTATACTATATTTCAGTGCAGTGTGGTTTATATTTGAAATAAACCTTTAATATCTTGTTTCAGAGTTCAGACATAATTCATAGTCAGTATCTGTGGCGTGTCCATTAGCCACAATAGCAATGTTTTTAACCCACCAGCATGCTCATGGATCCTACGGCCATGGGCTTGTCCTTCAGTTCAGGACAGTCTCTCATTTCAACAGCAGCGTAGAAAGCATCCATGTCCACATGTACAATCACACGGCTTAGATCACGACTCTTCTCCAGCGCTGTGGAAACCTTTTCCACCTACACAGAGAGAATAAAATGAAAAGAAGCCAGTTGCTTGAAGCTCACCTGAGTTGTGTCTGTGTGATTTTCGGGTCACCTCTGGAAAAAGAAGTGAGCTTTGGCCATGTGAATCCCTTACATCTTACCTGAACTTGTGCTTTTTTTAACTGCTGCTCTGTGATCCGTGCCTTCTGTAGCATCATTTTCGTAATGCGCTGGTTCACCTGCTGATCTCTCTTCAGCTCATTCTCGTAAAACTTAGATCCCTGCCCAGGAAGGACAAGGACAATGGGGAGTTATAACAACTCTGTTTTACAGCTTTAATAAAAAGCTACTGTAGCTCATTTATTTTTAGGACTGGATGTCATTACACAGAGGATAGTGGACGCAAAGGGGAACAGGATACAATCTACAAAAGTGGATGGAGGTTCATATTGTCCACAGTGTCATTTGTGCCTTTTATTGGTTAAAGCTAGATACATCCAAGTAAACCGGGGGAAAAAAAAAAAAGAGTCAATTTTTAGATTTTGCTCCCACAAAGTCTACAATGACTATAGCAGTGAGAAACTGTCCACATACACGTGTAAGCTTTTATAATACTGCAAACTGAAACATACTTAACAATGTAATGCCTCATCTACATATTTCAAAATAACATTTTAGAACACCATTACACAAAAGCTATTCATATTACTGTAAGGAATGAATTATGACACTTATATGGTGATATAAGAATTCTACAAAAAAAATGCATCATCAGAAATAATGTCAGTTGAAGGGTGCCTGTCGAGAAGCCATTCTTAAGGAAGGCAAACTAGAAGAAAAGGCTCATGTGTGTCAAATTACACAAGAAGTGGACTGAAAATCAGCAGCAACAGGTCTTGTGGAGTGCTGAATCCACATTTTAAATTTTTTGTTCAAATTGTCATCAGTATGTATGCAGGTGGTCAAGAGAAAGGTTAAATAGTGGATGTGTGCAGCCATCTGTGGAGCACGGTGGAGGCTTTGTCGTGGTTTCTTGTTAAAACTGATTAAATTATGAACACAGAAAAGTATCATCGGATTTGAATTCACCGTACAATAACATCTGGAAAGCGTGTGATTAGCAACAACTTCATTTTTCACACCATCTGAATTAAGGCTTGTGTCCAAACACACTGCCGGTGCAGTAAAAACTTGGGTACAAAAAGCACACAATGCAACACTATCGGTCATGGAGAGCATGGAACAGTGTGGCATCATCTAAAAGGAGCCAACATCCATAGAAGAGCTTTAAATGTCTTCCAGGAAGCCTGGAGAACTATTCCTGAAGACTGCTTAAAGAAATGACAAGAAAGCTTAGCTAAGAGAGTTCAGGCTTTGTTGGAGAATAAAGGTGTCAAACATTTCATGCTTGTTAGAATTGCCTTATATGTAGTACTTCTATGTATTTTTTGTGCGTGTTTCAATATATTGCTGCCCTTATTTTCCATCCATCCTAGCAAAACATAAAGACATACAGAGCGGCACGTCAACAAATTATCCATGCTTGTGTTCTAAAAACTAATCATTCGGTTATTTGCATCCTCTCGGAGACAGTTGTGTAGATGACTATCGGGTATGTGACCTCAGGTGTGTCATGCGCGTGTCTTTGATTTGTGAGCACTTACCTTGGAGGTTTCCATGATGATCTTATTTATCTTGTCTCTGTCAAGACCTTCCATACCAGCTTTGTTGTCATTGAGAGCCATTCTGGAGAGGAAGCCCTCTTCTTTGGTGGATGCCACCCCATTCTCCATCCTAATGACTTACTTAGTGCAGGTACACTTCAGGTTATAACGAACTGGGCTGTTTTCTGAAGAACTGAGCTGTGCATCCCCACATATGTGCGGCTTTCCGGGCTGGATCAGATCCGAGTTTCTCAATGACAAATAAGAGCCACGGTGACTGTAAATTAAGTCACTGAGCTTTCTGACAAACATGTCTCTACAAGTGTTGAAAACAGCTACGGCGGCGGTTTTTTTGGCGGCACTTCCGCGTCCATACGTCATCAGCCAAATGGGCGGAACTAAAAAACCAAGAGCGTCATTTCAGGATTGTACCTTCCCTTCAAAGTTTGCTTTTACAGTTTATGACTTGGGATTGTGCAGTGTTTCTGCTGATATGAGTTAACCTTAGATTGTTATCGGTCCGTTTAAAGTACACTGGATACTTCTGATTGCCAACAAATATGTTGTGAAACCCTTTGGCATATTTCACACGAGGAATTAAAAATGGATCTGCTGGTCAAGTAAATTAAGACATTAATTGATGAAATGTAGTTTCGTTGCAAACAACGAAACAGATCCTCACAACACGAATATCAAGGTAAATATTTATATGGCGTCACATTTACATGAAACATGAGTGCTATAGCACTCACACAAAACATATTCGTGTTAACTATTCCTACCTGTGATCAGAAGTCATGCCAAATAGATTTTTTTTATTCCAGTTTTACTGGTTTCTTGTGTTAAATGTAAACCGCTTCTTTTGATTAACTGGACTGATTCTTGCTGTGGGTAACAAAAAATCTCCTCCTGTGGCTTGTATGTGAGGTAGAAGAATCATGTTTGTCTACACAAAAAGTTAGGCTATATACAACATTGTTTTATACATACAGTTGTAGTCATTGGAGACTATGCAGCAACTATATATATATATATATATATATATATATATATATATATATATATATATATATAATACAAGTAAAGAATAATGCAACCTATTTATTAGAGTTAACCAGACATTTATCCATTATTACAGATTTTTGTTCTATACACCCAACAGTGGACAATATCTACTGTTCTATTTTTTGTTATTTCTATTTTTCATATTTTTGATCTGATCTATCGTCCCACTACAGATCACCCTATTGGGCAGAGCCTTGATGATCAAAGCCTGGATCAGCTGATTGATTTTGGTGTTAAAAATGCTTAACACGTAACTACTTTTAACTAGAGAAATGTCATTTCCCATTTTGGCAACTTTATTAATAGTTTTTCTTATTTATTCTTTCTTCTTATCTTAGATTATATACTAATTATATCACTAACAAGTTCTAGTGAGATAACTTGAAGCAAGCACACACGTTAACAGTAAATCTTATAAACCCGTTTGAAATACTTATAATACCTATTTATTTGTGATACAATGTTTGAAACTTTTGATTTAAAAAAAATATCCAGCTTTTAATTTTATTCAAACACATATAACTTCCGGTCTGGGGGTGACCGGCGGTCGTACACAGTAAAGCGTGGCTGCGGCTCCTCCCCCCTCGACCCGAAAGTCCTCCACTGCTGCTAACTGAACTGCGGAACCACAGCAGAGACTCAGTCCGCTGCTCGTCGATTTTCAGATGGAAGTTGATGTGTAGTGGTTTCCCCGAAGGCCTCCATGTCGAGCAGGAGCTTATGGACAGCAGCTAAGATAGCTAACGAGCGCAACCACAAGTTGTTAGTTAATGTAATACTAGCTAGTTGCGTCATTTGATAGCCACCGCTAACTTAGTTAGCTAGTCTCAGTGGTATACGACGTCAGTTTCAAAACAAAGCACGCAAAACGGAGAAAATCAGATCCAGCTGTCACCTCCAGAGTAGGTGGTGGCCAGACAAGCTAACTCGGTTGAAGTCTGTCAGTGACCTAAGGTATATTACGCCACCTAGACGCTGTTTTGTACTCTCCATTAATGGCCAATTAACGTTATTTTGCAGACCTTAAGTTGAAGAACGTTTCTGCAACCGTATTTTAACTCAACGAATCCAGCAACTAGCGTCGAGCTACGTGGTTGCACTGATACGATCAGATTCAACTTTTCTTGTAAACTTGGAGTTAAATGTCCGAGAAGAGTTCATCGTCCAGTTCGGATGAGGATGTGGACCCGGAATCCGGGCAGCCCCTGGAGCTTGGAGGCGTCCTAAGCAAGGTAACTTTAATTTAATCGGTGTGCAAGTGTTGCTGCACTAGATCACCTGCTGAGCGCGTGTTGCAGCTTTGTAACTGTGTACTTCACGTCTTGTGTGTTTACAGTGGACAAATTACATACACGGGTGGCAGGACCGATGGGTTGTGTTGAAAAACAATACTTTGAGTTACTACAAGTCGGAGGATGAACGGGAGTACGGCTGCAGGGGCTCTTTGTGCCTCAGCAAGGCAGTCATCACAGTAAGTATTTAAACTGGCCAACATCACAGCGAGCTTAGCACCTGTTCAGCATTTCAGTAAGTGAGGGCTCATAAGAGGATAGTTGTTTCTCTAGTAGGTCTCCCTGTTTTGATCTCTTCTTATTCTTAGCACACGCTCTCCATGTTCCTCTAAGACAGAAAGGTGAACATTAACTTATATTGAGGCTGTGTTGAGATTACAGATAGATATTTGAGCATACCAAGGGAACATTGCTTCAGTGATCATAGCGCTATCAATTGTTCGTGGCCCTTGTTATCTACTATAAATTAGCGTTTGCCCAGGGTTTCAGATGTAAGCTTTGACCACACACTGTAGAGGTTGGACCTACATTCTTCCTATTCTGGCCTCCTGTTAGTCAGATAAACTGAGACCTACCACCCTGGTTAAATATTCACTGCTCTCTCTCTCTCTGATCATACAAGTACAGAAGCCAAACAATTGGTTTTACTGTAATTTGCGCAGCTGTGTTCAATAGGATTACACGATTTTTAAAAGTACAACTTAAGAAGGTCACAGTGAGGTCCTGCTGCTTGTTGGTGTGAACATAATATCAGTTCCTATGCTTGTGCAGACCTGAATGGAGCACGGTTGTTTTGTAATTGCGCTATAGTAGCCAAACCAAGAATGTACACAGTTTTATTACACATGCTCACAAGTAATTGGAGCAACATGACCCAAACTTTTCCCTGCCTCTATTTTTTTTTTTTTCCACTAAAGCGGGGTCTAAGGACTCAGGAATGCACAAACAAATCTTTGCTTCTTAGCTCCCATGTAACAGCTACACACTGATACACAACTTGTAAGTAAAGACCGACACCAGAAGCTCCCATTGATTGTACATGTCATTGCATTTTCCCACCATTTATCAGTTTTAAGAGTTAATCTAGTATAAGTAATACTTAATATTTGTATATCTTGTATTAAATATTATTAAATTAATCTGATGCACACAGATGCGTTGTAAAATGTCACAAGAAGGAAAAGTTAGGATCTGACAATGACTAAGTCTTATCAGTGGACTGATAAGACTTTTCGTGAAGAAATGTACACGTTTGAAAAACAAAAAAAAAGCTAATGCCGTGTAGATACAGCTGTGCTTACGCAAAGGGGAAGAGAACGTTCCAGTCATAGGGAAAGCGTTATAAACTTCATTGTAAAGAGAAGGTTTATGGTCTGTGCCTGATGCAGCAGTGCAAGATAAACTGGATTTGTCAAAGCTATAATCATGGCTGGATGGGCACAAAGTTGCACACACCTTTATAGTGAAAATTTAAAACAGGAGCACTTTTTTCATATCCGACTGTTTCTGGTAAGGGAATACGGCAGCGCTGATTTTGTTAGGAACTTCAGTAAAAAGCATTTAAGGGTCATAAAAATCCACCCCATGCTTGTGCCCATTCTAAATATACAAGCTGTGAAATGCAATACCAGCGTTAAAGCATTACTACAATGTTACATAAAGTTTTGCAGGCTGACAATAGATGTCCAGAGTTGTGTGTTGCTGTTGTCAGTGGCTGCAAATAAGCCAGCACATGAGCAACATTCAGCAAATCTAATTAAACTTTGGCAGCATACAATTTTGTCAGCTGACAGAGCAGCTGTATTCTGAACACTGCTGAATAGGGAAAATGGGGGTGGGGACGGACAGAGATTGAACCCCACTGTGTCTTACTTGTTGCAGATCTCTTCTCAGCTGTAAGCAAATTCCAGTTTCAGAGGAAAGGAGAGAATTCTTTGTTGCACATGTTTTGGTGCCTGAGGCGGTTAGTAGCTGGAGCTGGGTGGGGTGTGTTGTAGAATGTGGAAGTGCAATAGTTGAAAGACTTGGTTGAGAAATTGACGGAAATCTTATGATGACCTTGGGTCAGGTGACAGTGTGCTGGAATAATCTGTTTTATGTAGCGCTGCTCCACTACGGTTGTTAAGGGCTACGACAGCAGGCTCAAGACATCATCTTCTAATTAAAATCCGTCTTTATTCCATGGCATATGCATTTCTGTGGCTGATTAAGTCCATATGTGTCTGGAATGTGTCATTGTTAGTAATCCTTTGCCACAGACAGAGGTGCTAAAGTGGGATTTTGCTCTTTCCTTAGAAATGTTATTCATTAAGGGAAAATGTTATTGAAATTTGTATTTTGATATTCAAATTTCTGGTTATTTTATTTTCTGACTCATGCACTCTAATAACTACCCATGCGCTCTGCCTTCTCTCTGCACAGCCTCATGAGTTTGACGAGTGTCGTTTTGATGTCAGCGTGAACGACAGCGTTTGGTACCTCAGAGCCGAAGATCCCGAGCACAGACTCCAGTGGATTGAGTCGATAGAACTACATAAGGTGAGCAGTTTGGTGATTTTTCTCTTTCTTCTGCATATTTTAAAATAAACTTTCTCCTTAGCTTCTTTTGAGATCATTGTTTGCCTGTCATACAGACTTTCTTGGGATTATATTATTTTTGCATGCGAGCTGCATTACCTTGACAGATTAATTTTAGGTAACATGATTTCAGTTCCTGTTGTCATCAGAGACAGCAGGAGCTTGTTGAGAATCAGAAAAGTGTTTCTTAAGCAGTATTGTGTTAGCTTTTCTTCCTTTTTTGTTGATGTAATCACTTAAAAATAGTTTTGCTGTCCGTGTTGTTGGGTTTTGTTTTTTGTTTTTTTTCAGCATTGGAGTTGAATTTGAGTTCAAGGCTTGTTTCTTTCTTTTTTCCCTTTTTTGAGTTTTATCTGTTTCCTTTCTTAGTGAACAGGGTGTGGCAGGGCAAGAATCAGACCCATACACACATACTGAGAGCTCTTTACCCTGGGAATGTGAGGAATCTGAAGAGTGAGGGGTTGATGTGGGGATGTTGTTACATAGTAGGCAGCTGTTTTCTCTGCAAGGACATCTGGTTAATGGTATATCACCTCTGAGCATAAAGTTTGTAAAACAAATTGGATATGGTTCAGGTAGTGTCTGAAAGGTTGTATTTAGGTGTGTGTGTGTGTTGGTATTTTGGACCTTCATTTTATAAGGCTGAGACTGTGTAACTTCGGATCACATGACTTCAGACTGTTGATACACAGTTGCCCCAAGGCCTCTACTTGGAAGCGGATTGTGGGGTTAGTCAGGGAACTTAAGGTTTAACTCTGAGTTTTGGGGCAAAAGTTACAAAGTTACCGGAGGTATTCATTTGATTGTGTGTCTCACTCAGTGTCTCGGCTGATTAAAGCACTTGTTGACCTTAAAAGATTATTTTCAAGTAAGTCATTTAAGTTAGTGGGGTTTTTTTTTTTTATACTTGTCCTTTACTTACTTCAAGTAAAGTTTAAGCGTAACAGCAGGTTATACATTTTAAATTCGATACATTTTTTTCTAACCCTATTCCTCATTGGTCATCTGGAGAAAACACTGTCTCTTTTATGTAAACACGTTCACAGCTTCCTCCCCCAAAACTGTGTGGTCTGTGTAAGATGATAACCAATGTCATGACACCATACCACATGGCGTGATGATAGTTGTTAGGCACATGCCTGCAATATCATCTGTAAAGAGAACGGGGTGGCAATGGTGGAGCTGCCAGTTCTCATGTTCTCTGGCAAAAGCCATATGAGCGGCATGGTGCACAGGTCCCACTAAAGTACACTGGACCCTCATGCCACCCTCATAGAGTCTGTTTCTGACAGTTTGGTTAGAAACATGTACACGAGTAATCCTCTAGAGGTCATGTTAAGGGCTTGCTCCATCTGTTTGTCATTGCATAAAGGAGCAGATCCTGCTGCAGAGTTGATGACCTTCTACAGCCCTGTCTAGATCTCTTGTTGTACCATCTTGTCTCCTCAGAAGTGACAAGGAAAGAGGCCACCAGCTGGAAATCTATTTTTTTTTTGGGGGGGGGGGGGGGGTTGTTGCCTCTCCGGTGCATCTATTGATACTTTGACTTGAACAGCATGCTTCCTAACTGGACAGACTGACATTCCTGAAGTTGAATGGAGATTTGTTGTTAACTTACTACTGCCTTTCTTTAAACTGCAGTGCATTACATCGGTGGTACATTCATTTCATGGTCCATGCCAAAATGATGTAAGAGACTTGTTTTTATAGTGGTTCTTATTGTAGCGCAGTGAACACGCACCATTCAAAAAACATTCACTTTTTCATGAATTCTCATAAGCCGTGCTTCTCCACCGAAGAGTGCTGTCAGTTCACTTTGTGAGTCCTGCTGGATGGTTTTTAGTGTGGGTGTGAGTGACCTGAGGTCAGCAGTCCATTAACAAGGGTGTGAGAGTATTTCAAAGTTATGTCTGAACTGTAACCCACAGCAACCTCAGTGAGCTTAATGAAGCACCACCTCAGCATTACTGTAGTGTTTGTACTGCTCCCAATTGGAAAAAGAAGGACTTGCATCATGCAGTGTACACTATGTGGAATATTGTTGTCTGTGTTTCCAGGCTAACTAGCATACACTAAAGTTTCTGCTGAAACTCTAAAACATGTGCTATAAATATAAATATTTCATTTGTAGGTTCTTTTTCTGTCCTAGTCCTCAACACTTCTTCGCAACAATAGAGCACACACATAACAGCATCTTTCCAGCATCAGTGTGATAGCAGTGCATTTCAGTGTAAATCGTTGAAGGTCACCCTTTTCTACTTTGTGGCGTTCTTTTTATTTTTTTATTTTTTTGTGTTCCACTTTTATAAATTCATACAGGGCAAGTTAATAATCAGTATTTAACAACTCTTAATTTGCTTTAATGTGGGGTGACTAATGATTCCAGCTTTTAAACACCCCAAAAGCAAATGGCTATTATATGTATATCACCGTGGCAAAATTAAGCTGGTCAGAGGTAGTTTTTGTGCAAATCCATTTGTGTTTTTATGTGTGGGTGTGTTTGTGTTGGTGGTGGGAAAAGTCGTGCTAAATGTGGGGACGTTAAGTGCCGCTCTCGATGAATAATACATTTGTTTAATCGCCTGTTCTCACAGCAACAAAATCAAGAGGGACACATAAAACTCCTTTGCACAGAGAAGGCTGATCCATTTAGGAGTATTCAAAGGGGTCATATAAGGGAGGGGGGGGAATACTTACTGTTTTATTTGTGGGTTTGCTGCCACTTCTTTGGGATGGTTTTGAGGACTGTCTGAACTTCACTGGTCCCTTCACATCTCTTTGTAAAGGAGAGATAAAAGGAAAGAAGTAGATAGAAGTAAAGCTCCAGACAAGTATTATCCCCTGCCTCCCACTCTCTGCTGCTCTCTCTCTCTCTGTTATAATATACAGTATGCTTCTTCACTCGCCCACCCATACTTTATTGGTTTATTACACAAACAGCCCCAGACAGCCTGCGTTTCGCTCTAATGCATACATGCATGCACCCTTCATTTTCTCCCTTCTCTCGCTCTTACTCTTCCATGCAAACACACACAATCACGGTTGCTTGCTCAGTGATGGATGCCGGACATAAGGACGGACAAGAGGAAAAGGTTTCACATATCAGGGTGTGTGGTCTGTTGATGGTTGTGTGCAGCGAGAGTGGAGGGCATGTTGGTGTTTTTGTCTTTGAGCCCATGTGTGTGACTGTAAAGGACTGACTGACAGGGGACTCCGTTTCACTACCAAGGAATTTAGAAGACTCCTTCCTTTGACTGAGACGGTGCAGCTAGTGTCTGCCTCGTCTCTGTTCGCTACGGAGGAAATGACTGCTTTTCTCTGTTCGTCCTTTGCTTTTCTTGTAGCTCTGTTCTTTTACTTGATGAGCTGAGCTAAAGCCTGCATGGCTTCTCTTCTCCTCCTCCTATTTCCTTTTGTTTAATAGTGAGGTGTGTCCGGGGAAACGGGAATACCGGATTAAAGCTTCTGAACTGTCACAACATTGGGAGTGTTGGGGGAAGTGGCTGGCCATGTTGAGGCCAGCAAACCGCCGGGACTGCCGCAGTGTCCTGCTCTGCTTTGGCTGTTGGAATGGCCGGATGGTGGGCTTTTAGCACTTTGGCATGCTGCTTGCTCCCTGTCACCCATCACTAAAATCTTTAATTATGATTCTAGTTTTATGGCAATAAAAATGATGTGATCCATCTCTTCCGTTGCCCCCACTGCATAAATTTTATTGTGCTTGCATGTAGTGTTTTAAATTGAGATATAAGAAGAACTAGTCTCTTTAATGAACTTCACTGCATGCCAGCCTTAGTCACTATTAGTAGGAAATTAGACCGAAACTGCATAGCTCATAGCTAACCTCAGATGTATCGACAATCTCTGAGGAGTTTACATCACATTTACCCTCATTTCATCAGCATCAACATTATAAAACCTTCAGATCAGGACGCCATTTCATTCGTCGAGAATGAGTGGAGTTAAGTTTGCATGGTTGTCATGCAACATAAAAATGCCAGTCTCTGGTCATAGGTTGGTCTCGTCATTGCTTCATTGCACTTTACTGCTTTTTCTGTTTGTACCAAATTAGCAACACTGTAAAAATAACATCTGTCATCTGCACAAAATGGTAATTATATATTGTCAATCAAATGTAATAATCTGCATTAGCAACAAATGCAGAAAAGAATAAATATATTTTAGATTGAAGGCTCTAGTGTTTAGAAAGCATTGAGGATGTCGCATTTCACTTAAAACTGGATTTTTAGTTGGGATACTATTATATTAGCAGTTTAAATCAGCTTTTACAGTATTTATTTATTTTTGCATTTATGTATTTGTTTTTTATTTTGTTGTAAGATATCTGTAACACTTTTTGCCAAAACTTTATTAACCCATGTAGCTCTTAAGTGTATTCACTGGCTTTCTTAATAAGAATTAATAAATTTTCATGTTTTGTTAAAGTCATTATTACTCTAAGACATCCATCAGCAAATACAGTTGCTATGGCAGTTATCTGGATATTGATATTTGTGGCTCGGCATTGACACGCTGAAGCTTTGCTCTCTGTGGGTAGAGATTTAGAAAATCTTCTCTTTTTTTTTTTTTTTTTTTTAAGTTATGTTTACATTTTGCTGGCTATCCAGTGACAGCCAGCCCGAAAGCAGAAGATTGTTTTAAAACAAACAGTTGCTTTGACTTTGGACTCTCAGTGTATTTGTGTGTGTAGTCTGTGTCATTACAGTGTACAGTTCAATGAATGTTTCTGTGGTTAGTTAAGTGAAGGTGCTTTATTGTCACTGTTTTGAATTTAAATTCGTTCTGTGGTGTTTTTTGTGTGGTGATAATGTGTGTCTTGTATGAAAAATACAAATGTTGTAAAAGGTTAATCACAACACTGGTAGAGGGGAGGAGTAAATCTGGTTGTTACTTAAATCTTGTCTTTGTGTAGCTTTTGAAACAGAGAAGCTATATACTGCTTTGTACTAAATACATGCTTTAATATGTCAGTTTTATCGTGTTTTGAGATTGCCTGTCCAGCTCGTTCTCACTAATGTTACATCTCGGAAACAATTCACCACAACTTTACGAAGTGTTTTTGGACATAATTCAAGAATTCATAAGTGAACAGCCTGTTTTTACAGCAGCCATTTTAATACGAAATGATAGATAAACACACATGAATCACATAAATTAAAGCATTGTACCTAAACAGTACAAACCTTCAGTGGTGTTTTAATCACCTATTTCATGTGAGAATGGCTGCTGGAAAAAGGTTTGTGACTAAAATTTAGACAAATATCTGCAATAAATTCATGAAGTATTGACATTTGATAACTAAGAGGTCATGTGCAGACAGATACAGATGTAAACTGCAGCTTGACTGCTTGCAGAAGGCATGCAACTGTGAAGCAATAACCATGATGTTAATATCACAGCAAACTCTTTATTGAGTGATTAAGTTTTCTGTTGCTATGGTTTTAAACACTTAGATCGTTACCTGGTTGCCGCTGTTTGATGTCGGTTTTCTCAGTCTCTCACTGTGGGATATTACAGCAGAGGAATTCACGTGGGCGCTCTGTCAAGATTGTCACCTGATCCCTCTTCAGTTTGCTCTCTGTCGTTAGGAAATTTTTCTGCATGCCAATTAGCCAACGGAAATAGCTTGCAACCATGTCTTAATTTTGAAATCAAGTGGAAAATTGGACATAAAGCCATGACTAAACCTTGGGAAATCACCTGAGAGTCTTAAAACATATTACCACCATGGCAAAATAATGTTTCCGTTTATGCTGTGTAAATGGTAAATGGCCTGTATTTATATAGCGCTTTACTAGTCCCTAAGGACCCCAAAGCGCTTTACATATCCAGTCATCCACCCATTCACACACACATTCCATGTAAGGAAACATGCGCATTTAAATGAGAGGCTTTAATAATATGGGTTATGAAGTTGCTGTCTGTATGGACACTTTGACAACTGTGTGTGGCATGTACAGCTTTAGAGATTTTTGGCTTGGTATTAACACTTACTAAACTAAAATATATATATTACATATTTATATAGATCTCTTTTTACTTTGCTGACTCAGTAGTGCAGGAATCGTGAAGTCATCAGTTTGCTGTTGCAGAACGGATGTCATCACTGCCACTCCCTAAATCCTGGTCATAAATCAATTTTGTCATTTCAAATGAAACGATACACTGCATGTTAGCACACACATCACAATAGTTACAAGAAACCCTTGTGAAGTTACTAAAGTAGCTTGACAGTTATTTCCATGGTTACTCAGCCACCACGCATTGGGCCTAAAGGCTGGGTTTCTGCATGTCTCTTCGTCAACCTTGGCCAGTCTCTGCAGACTGTGAGGGAATGTTTCTGTGTAGGTGTGGGTCCTGCTCGGGTCCAGCTCAGCATTAGTCAGGAACTGAGCTCCCTATGTCTAACTTTGATGATCACCAGGTTTTCTTATTATATTGCAGTTTGTTTAATGTTTAATGTGCCTTTTTACTGATCTTTTGTTCCTTCCTCTTTGTCTCTTCACCTTTTTGTTTCGTGTCTCTCTTGCTGTCCTCCCACATTCCCACGCACCTGCAGGCTGAGTCTGGTTACGGTTCAGAGACGAGTCTGAGGCGTCATGGTTCCATGTTGTCTCTCACCTCAGCAGCTAGTGCCTTGTCTTCCACATCTACATCCTCCTTCAAGGTAAATCATCGTCATCAGTGACTGAGTTGAAAGATCTGGTTAAGCGTGACATCTCTTTTTTCTTTTTTTTCAGTCTTTTATATTATCTTTTTCCTGTTTGCATCTCTTCGTCTCCCCCCCCCCCCCCCCCCCTGCTCAGAAGGGGCACAGGTTGCGTGAGAAATTTGCAGAAATGGAAACTTTCCGAGACATCCTGTGCAGACAAGTGGACACCCTGCAGAAGTACTTTGATTCCTGTGCCGATGCCGTTTCCAAAGATGAATTTCAGAGGGACAGAGGTATACCAGTTGTTGACCTTGCATAGCATCAGATTTACTTCAAAAATAGATGTACATTTGTTTTGAGTTGCCTCTGTTTGTAAAACAGTGATCTCTGGAGCAGTGTGGGGGAGTTGGCTTTGTTGTTTACTGGCACAGCAAAGCAGAACATTAACAGAGATCTTTTTTTTATCCGTTTCATGCAGTATGAGAGTAGGTAATGCTCATTGAGAAAGGATTCAGAAATCAATAACTTAACAAGACATTATGTGGGTTTAAATTTGCTGTCAGGTTTTTTATTTGTACTATGTTTATTGAATTTGTATTACAATGCAGACACAACCCTAATTGTTTATTTGCACAAAGATATTTAATGTGTTACCTGCAATTATGTGGACGTGGATTATTCAGTAACATGAAATAGGTTTTAAAATATTATAAGTTATACACTAATAACTATGCAGGGCAGGGAGATGAAGCTATAACTGCTTGTTGTTTTCTAACTAGTAGAGGATGATGACGATGACTTTCCCACTTCTGCGAGACCTGACAGCGAATATAATCACAACAATAATGGCAGCAAAGAGAAATGTGAGTCTATCTGTAAATACTCTTTGACTTTCCATTGCATTACTTGGCTTGATTATAACAAATTCAGTGTAAGTGTGAACACCATTGTTTATTTTTGTTCTTGCTTTCTCTCTTCCTCTCTGTGCCAGTGTTTTCTCCTGCCAGTCCTAAAGGTATTAATGGGATAGACTTTAAGGGTGAAGCCATCACTTTCAAAGCCACCACAGCAGGCATCCTCTCCACTTTGTCACACTGCATCGAGCTGATGACGAAACGAGAAGACAGCTGGCAGAAAAGACTGGACAAGGTACGGCTTTGGACAAAGAGTAAAGTTTCCCCAATGGGCGTGTCTGCAGCCACCGCTGTGGGTACTGCTGCTGACTGAGGAGCTGAGTGTTGCTTCCATTTCCCTTAAAGAGCTCGATGTTATCATTTGGGCTCTGTCTCTGAGGTTGTGATGCAACACTCGGTTGTCTAGACTTGATACTTACAGTATTGTAACATTTATAATTAAAAAGGTGCAGTTTTTGTTTTGGAAAGGTTACAAGGTGATTCTGTATTAAATATATAGCTTTGACTAAATAGTGTAGACTTGACTCTTTTGGAGTTATTAGTTTAGATGTGCTTCTTCAATCTTTCAGTCTTTATTTTTCTTCAGTCTGTGTGCGTCTTCTATTAAGTGACTCATTATTCTGGGATTCTGCTCTTGCACTTTATATTCTATGGGAAATATTAATGAAATAAACTGCTTGCAAGATGCTTTGCAGTTCAATTCTTCATCCAAGCACCTGCTGTAAATGCAAAGCAAATCTCATTCATTACAAAAGGAGACTGGAGACTATGCTCAGGCAGCAAGAAAAATCATTTCAGCCGTCCTTATAATCCAACTATCCACTGAAAGGTTTAATGTGAACTTGCTACCAAGCATCATTGGCAAATATGGGTTGGTAAATACATGAATAAGTCAGACTTCCTATAACGCACTCATATTCATTAATATTCAGTGAGTGGCCTGTGTCTTTAAAGGAATGCTCTTCAGAGCTCATATAATCCGACCTCGTCAAACCAGTTCTTTTCCCTGTGTAAGGTAGGTGTGCTCCTGCCCAGCCCTCAAAGCCGGGAAGCCTTTTACAGTTAGAATACCTGAGTGACACTACCTCAAAGTTATCAGTGTTTTGATGTATATTAGCATACACTCAGAGGAACAGGACACACCTCACCTCACACTTGAAGTTTACATTAGAAGATGAGTACTCGGACTTCAAGGCAAAGTTTGCCAAAGCGAATGTTACAAAGGAGGACGACAGAGCTGCTCAAACACCAGACACAAAAATGGATACCTCTGCAGACCCACGGCCATTTCTTTACAGTAGGTCTCTGTATGTCAGGGTCCTGGTTGTCCACAACTTACTGCAGTATCACATTCTGGTTATTTTGTGTTTTCTGGAATATATCTAGGCCTCTCTTTGCACTTTGTTCAGTTTCTTTGACTTTGTGTCTTATTTTTCTGCATTTAATAATATCTCGTTAGAGCTTAATTGTTTTGTATTATAGATGAGCCTGTTTGATTCAGCTTACCTGTTGTTTTTTTTTTTGTAATTGCTGTACTTCAAAACTTTGTCTTAAGTATCTTTTTTCCTGCAGTTCAAGTTGTTAGACTGTATTTTTGTTCATCTTCTTTTGCAGACAGGCGATTTACTGCATTCCTGTTATTTTAAGTGATAGATTTTATTATAACAGTGACACTGGAATATAGTCCAACTTCTTTAGTTCTCTATTCAAGCAATCATTGAGATTATTTGTGTGAAATGACAGTTTTTGTCCCTGGCAAATAACATTATAGACACACAATTAAAATATTTAAAACTTGTTTAACAGATGGCTGAATAATGGGGTAGTTGACTTCACTTTTATGATTTTTTTTCTTTTTTTTTTTTTTTAAATCACCTGTCATGTTGTTAATTTAAGCATAGTGTTTGGTGTGACAGGAAATGTTTCCACACAAACTCCTGACAATGTTATGAGAATGAGGCTGGGACATTGTCTGAAGTAAGACATAACACACAACAGGAAACAGTGTATTTCTGTCCACACACTATTGGAAAAAAACTCTGTTTGGTTTTGGGGAGGAAGTTGCTTGTATAAAAACGACACAGGAGACCTTTCTCTTGCGGTGAATTAAACAGGCAATTCATGTGCTTGGCTGGAAATCACACCTTTTTTTTACCAGGTTAAAAACTGTTTAAAGTAGAATCGGACTGCAGTGGACGGTTGTGTTGTCACATGCCCTTCTGCTGGATGACGTCAAGAAAAGGCTAGGGCTACAGTGCTGGTTCAATGGGTTTCTGTGTTTACACGCTCTACGTTTTTATTCAAAGTTTCAATACAGCTGAACTAACCATAACAGCATCTCGTGTGTGTGTGTGTGTGTTGTGTGTGTGTGTGTGTGTAGGAGCTGGAAAAGAGGAGGAAAGTAGAAGATGCCTACAAGTCTGCTGTGAATGAACTAAAGAAAAAGTCACACTATGGAGGCCCAGACTACGAGGTACAATGAAATCAGATAAGCTGAATGGATTAGATAAAAACTAGATGACGAAAGTAGGAAGATTTCCTGATGTTGCACATCCCTGTTGTTTTTAATCTTGGGTGAGGCTTTTCTCACAGGAATCACAAATTCTGACATTGTGTGCTTGTTATTGTTTGTTCACAGGAGGGGCCCAACAGTCTGATCAATGAAGAGGAGTTCTTTGATGCAGTGGAAGCTGCACTGGACAGACAAGACAAGATAGAGGAGCAGGTGTGATGAAGACCTAAATGGGCCTCGCAAAGTCAGGACATGTTTCAAAAACATGAATCTCCAATAAATTAATCTATAAACAAGTGTCTATTTCTGTTTACTGTTTCCCTCAGTGCCAGTCAGAGAAGGTCAGAAAACCTCGACTAACTCTGGCTTCCCCTAGTGATGCCTACTCCACCATCGGTACACACAGATTTGCCAACAAGGTGCGCAGCATATTTTTATTGTCACTATACCTTTCACCCTATTCCTATCCCACTGTGTTGTAATTTAAGGCTACAAGTTGCTGCTCTTTTCTTTGCCTAATCATTCCTGTAAAAATCAAAGGCAGCTTACAGCCTACTTGGTGCTGACTCCTGAAAAATTACTCATGATGTGGTCATGTGTCATCTTAACTGTTTAATGTCTTAACTGTGGGGCAATCATTTTGTGCCCACTGCAGTGTTTTTCAAGAGCTAACATGATGGCTTCATATGAAATCCTACTTTAGCAGGTTGTGGTTGTTCTCCTCTGCTCTGCTGCCGTGGTGTCTTTTTCAGTTTTTGTTGTTTATTCCTTTCTTTTTCAACCCTCTCTCCGCTGTACAGCCCTATAGCCACTCTTCTTCCTTGTCCTCGATCGAGCTAATCAGTGCTTCAGATGACATTCACAGATTCAGCCCTCAGGTACTGTGCTTGGTCAGCTAAGAGCAGCCTGCTGCTTTCCATGACAATCAGAGAGAGCATGAGCAAACGGCATGTCTACTAACCATTCGCTCCAGGTTTTCACTAATATTTTGAGGATTATAGTATACTAGTGTTTATACATTGTGCTGTACATTGACCCATGAGGGGGGGGGAAACCTACCTAGTCAGAGTTGAAATTTCCCGAGAGAGCAGGTTGAGTTGTCCTTACCACAAAGTAGGTCTTCTGTGCATGTTAGGAATTTGGTTCATTTCCTCCTCCTTTCTTCACTGCACGCTTCTCCTTCCACAGCATGAACAGGCATGAATCCAGGCTAGCTTTGCACTATATTTTTAACTCATTGTTGAGATGTTAAATAACACCCCAAGCAGTATCAAGTGCCTAATATTTATTTGGCTACTGCTTTGTGGATAATGTATTTGCTTAAGACATTCCTGTGATTCTGACACACCAGTAGTTTTCCTCATGCCTCCTATGTTGTTAAACAATAGCAGCATAGGTGGAAGGTGTGTTGATTGGTCAGGGCTGTCAATCATTACACCTGAGCATAGGAACCTCAGGTTCCTCTCTAACTGTGCCTTGTTGGTAACAACAGGAGAAGACTGCCTAACACATCATTAAATCAATATCTGACTCTTAGGTGGAGGAAACTGTGCAGAATCACATGGCTTACTCCATCCAGGAGGTGGGGGGCGATGCCAACTGGCAACTGGTGGTAGAAGAAGGAGAGATGAAGGTGAGGAGAGAGAATGCTGTGAATATTTAAATCTCATTGATGTTTTAAAAGTTATTATGGTGATTTAAAACTTTTAAATGGCTGGAAAAAAAATCATCTTAGTTTTTAGTAACGGGTGAAGTTGTTAGTGTGTTTATAATATTCTGTCTGTGGTGCTGTGTAACAGGTATACAGGAGGGAAGTGGAGGAGAACGGCATCGTCCTGGATCCCCTCAAAGCGACACATGCTGTGAAGGGGGTAACTGGACATGAGGTCTGCCACTACTTCTGGGACACTGCAGTCCGATTGGACTGGGAGAGTAAGATCTGTGTTTTAGTCCAACATATTATTACTATTTGACTCTCGTTGTGTTATTGCCATGACCTGATGTGAACTCTCCCTCCCACAGCCACCATTGAAAATTTCCACGTTGTGGAAAAGCTCTCTGATAATGCCATCATTGTGTACCAGACACACAAGGTATACTGAGTACATGGTGCCTTTTCATCAGTAGCATTAAACCACCTGTTTTTGATTGATTTGCCTGCTGAATTTTGTCTTTCATGTTTTAGAGAGTGTGGCCTGCCTCTCAGAGAGATGTGCTGTATCTGTCAGCCATCAGGATGATTCCACCAAGAAATGAAAACGACCCCGACACATGGCTGGTCTGCAACTTCTCTGTGGACCACGATGACGCCCCTGTAAGATTAACCCTCTGAGGCTTGCATTGTTTTCCATCATGTGTTCATATAACCGCCCAACTCTCTGATACCATTCAGCGACTGAGTGGTGTTAAACATGCTGTTGTGCCTACACTCTGGCACAGTGAGTGATTACATATCAGGCTCATTGAAATCTTGGTATGCTTCTGAATGATGAAACAGTCCAAATATAACACTAAGTTAGCAGTGCCAAGAGAAGTGAGGACTTTGTGAGACAGTCTCACAGTTACTGCCTCAATTCTGCTGCTATAAACACACAGTAAGTTTCCAGGATAAATTTCCATCTCGGGGAGCCATTTGCTGTCATAAACACGCTCTTTCCTGGCAAATGTTGAGATGCTTAATCTGTCTGTGCCTGCCTGCAAAACACTGGAGTACAGTATCTACAGCATTATATACTGTGGTTAGTTTTCAATGATAAGAAACTTCCACCTAAAAACAGAAAGCAAATTGGGATAATAGATTTTCACTGTTAGATTCTGAAATCAACACTTTGTGTCCGCCTATCAAATCAGCCTTAATCAGCCTCTTCTGCATATATTATGTTAGTATGCACACTAATGTAAATAGCAAGTAGATTGTTGTCAGAGAGTAATTAGGTCTGGATTTGAGCTTTAATGCATTAACTGTGTTTTTGTCAGACAAAGACTGTTTTGAGCATGTTTGTATTTGTTTACATCAAAGTACTGTGTTTAGTTCATTAAAGCTTTTACAAACATTTTTTTTTTTTTTTTAAACAAGACTTTTTTGGGGCGAAACAGAAGAACAGCATTAATCTTACTCACCCTGTCAGTTCATCTACAGTAAGAGTTGTGTTAGCTTGGGGGGTTGTTTGTATTTTGTTTTTGATTATTATTATTGTTGTATTTATTTGTCTATTTTAACTTTCAGCCCACAAACCGGTGTGTTCGTGCCAAAATCAATGTTGCCATGATCTGCCAAACGCTGGTCAGCCCACCAGAGGGTGACAAAGAAATAAGCAGAGACAACATCATGTGTAAGATCAACTATATTGCCAATGGTAAGTACCTCTGAAGATCATCTAGTTTTGATCTTAGCATATGTGCCTGAGGCAAGATCAACGGCCAGCAAAACAAAACCTGTGTAGCAACAACAATCCTGCTATAATGCAACCTACTGTAAATGCCAGAGGCTCCAACCAAACCTCAAATCAGTTTTTCAGTTTTACTCAGTCTGCATGTGTCCCTACACATACAGTGGTGGGAAATAATTATTGTATTATTATTATTATTATATTATTATCATTGTAAATGTGCGTTCTTGAGCAGGGGGATTTCTAGTGCTGTGAGATTTCAGTCCATTGCAGTGTAGTGTGTTGCTGATGGTGACTGTGGTCCCAGCTGCCTTCAGATCACTAATAAGCTCCTTCAATTTAGTTTTGGGCTGATCCATCACCTTTCGCGTGATCATCTTCACATCATAGGCATAATCTTGGAGCTCCAACCTGAGGATGACTGTTGGTGCGATTATTTAGAAATTGAGAAATGTATAACCATCAGTCACTGAGCTTCTTGCTGATGGTCTTGTAGACAATTCCAGCCTGTCTGCAGGTCTAAGATCTGGTCCTTGATACCCTCTGGCAGCTCTTTGGTCTCACCCATGGTAATGGAGAGGTTGGAATGGATTTTGTGGACAGGTGTGCTTTATACACCGAACAAGCTGCTTTCTGTAAATGACTGACTGATTGTTATCAGTGTGGGAGACAGAAATCTGTCTGGATTGTAGAGCATCAAATACTTAGGAGTCAATGACGTGCAAAATGATCTATAACATTTATGTAACATGTTTTTCTAGATTTTTTTGCTTGATATTTTGTCTCTCTCCTTCAAAATGAAACTACCATAAAAGTTAGAAATTGTTTGTTTCTTTGTAAGTAATCAAACTCAAGTTCATTATTGCCCCACTTTATATGAAAAAACACTAGGCAATAAATAAGAAAAGCACACATGGAATGTTCCAGCTGGCACATATACATATATCAGCTGGGTTGATCCTCGGATTCAGTTTAAATGGTTCAGACAAAGAAATTATTGTTGATTTACATATAGAGACAACAAAAGGCCTTAAAAGAAAAAATATGTATCGAGTAGTTTCAGTGTATCTGGATCCAATGTGACAATCTTTAGCTTGGTAACATCTTGTGTCACAAGTTAAAAATGAATATACACCTTTATCCTCATTTGAAACAATCTGATATCAGCATTTTTACACTTAGTACAGCTGCTCTGACACATGGATCACACAGTCTGGGTTTCTTTGAAATTTCAGTCCAGGCCTCTTCTCTAAGAGGCTGTTACATAAAGGAGCGCTGCAGGGGGAATCTTGAGCCAGTTTATTGCCGGGGATGCTGAGCAGTTCAAAGGATGTTCATTTAATAAATCTTACATTTCCTTCTCCCACTAGAGGGCACCTCTAAACAGTTACAGCTCTCTGTGCACTGAATCACTGAGTTATTGTTAATTGTTTTATCATAAGTCAGCAGGAACACATTGGTTTTTGTTTTCATCTTTGTCTTTATTCCCTCACTCCTGTGTGGCTGCAGTAAACCCCGGAGGCTGGGCTCCAGCATCAGTACTCAGAGCCGTGGCCAAGAGAGAATATCCCAAGTTCCTCAAACGCTTCACCTCCTACGTCCAGGAGAAAACTGCTGGGAAGCCTATCCTTTTCTAAATTTAAACAGGTAACCACAGAAACACTGTTATTAGCAGCGGGATCTTCTATACTTAGTTGTATTTGTATTCTTTTGTTTTGTATCCTGACTTTATTACACTATTTGAGATATCTCCTGGTTGATTTCGTATCTGTTATTTTGAATCAGCCAGCAGATCCATACACTTACTTCAATTTATTCTTTGTATTCTTTTAATCCTGCTCATTTCAGCTTTCAGAGGTGCCAAGTTCACCTGCTGGGGAGACTGCGTTGTTGAAGTGACTGTTGAAGATCACATGACCATTCACGTGTCACCGCACCATCAGGACGTGCTGCTTGAAGATGAGACTGCTTTTGGCCCTAATGGATCAGTAGTTATCATCTTAGATTGTAACCTGTTGGTCATGGGTTCGTTTGTACGTAAGCTGAAACATTTCCTAAACAGTCTTCAAATTGTTACCGATAATTTGCTTTTTGTTTTTTATTTGTTTTTTTTTGTTAGGGTTCTTTTTTTTCTTTTTTTTTTGTAAATTGTTTTGTACATTTACTATGATTAAACTTTTCTTGAACTTTTGGGGGGTTTGCTCTAATCACTAGTATTACAGCTACTTGTTTTGCTGCTGCTAAAGTAACTACCATGAAAGAGGAAAGAGAACAGATACTTACAGTGAAAGCACAGATGAGGTGTGGTACACTATTTCCTCTTTCTTGCCTTTTGCTGATCCTCTTGTGACGACTCTTTGTAGTTTGATGGGGGGTCAGAGCCTAAAGCTTTGAAGTCTTTACATTTCTAGATTGTTATAAAGTAGCTTTCAGAGAACACCGTGGACACAATGTATTGTACAGATAAAACGGTAAGATTTCAAATAGATTATCAATTGTGATAAATGTGAATTGACTCTTAAATGCTTGAATTTGATGACAGAAATGGGCAGATTAGATACAACAAGAGTGATGAGGAGCACTTACTAAGTCTAATTGACTTGTGTTGGACAATATTTTCAACTATCCAGATGATGTCGTTAGTTAGATGCTAAGTTGCGGTATTTGCATGTATTTGTCAGTCAGCATGCTGTTGCTGACAGATATTTGCAAAGGACCGGCCCTAGTGTCTGGTTTGAAGATTCCTCTCTTTCTTTGAGAGCTGAATGAATACATTTTGTACCCTCTAGGTTTTCTCATCTCTATTTTCAGACCCTGGTGAGGCAGGGAAAAGAAAATCTTTCTGTTCACTCAAGAGTGTCAGATTTATAAATTACTCCTGCTTGCTTTTAAGCGGAATTGTTATTAAATGTTAAATAGGCTTATCATTTTATAATGTGTTCCTTATGTTCTCAGTCAGATGATTTTACATTTCAGATGCCACACTACCGTGCAGTGGTTTCCTGCACTTTGACTGATAAACTACCCCCAGTATGCCTTAGACGCCAGGAGTTCTGGCTTTCTCTACTGTTCAGCCACCAGACGTGCATTTATCAACACTGAAATCAAACTGGGTGGGGTTGGGAGGGGGAGGGTCAGCATTTCACATCATCTTACCTCAAGGTTTCAATTTCGACTGTGTTCAATGCCATCAATAGTTGGGAGTTTAGCAGTCAGTAGATCTGCATGGTTTGAAAAAAGAGATTTGAGGTTAGGAGGGATCTGGATAATTGTTTTGCAGATAATGATAAGAGCTAAATCTCTGAGCGGTGTCAGCTGAAGAATGCATTTAGTCTTTTTAATTTTGATATTTTTGTCAGTAATCTACACACTTTGTATATTTCTAAGTTGTACATCAGAAGTGTTATTTGCACTAAATGTATTGCAATTTGACAATGTTCTGTAAATTAAAATGAATATACAAAAAACTGTAAGTGTTTTTGGTGTTTTATGGTTTAGTTTAGTTTAGTTTTTAAGTTATTACAAACACAGACCTGGAGTCAGAAAAAATGCACTTTATTGTGTCACGAAAGATCTTGAACTTGATTAAAAGCGTTGCCATCAGTGTAGGTGTTCCATAGGGATCCATTCTTGGACCTATTTTATTAACACTTTAAGTGTGTGTCTGTGTATAATCTATATCTCTGTGTATATAATATTTTTGTGTTTTTTACTGTCAGCTGCATTGTATCACATCTGTGTAATTTATGTAGAGCGTTTACATTTTCACACCACCTTCCAATGTCAGGTTTACCAAAGTAGTCCTAAATTAAGTTTTGCTTGTTACAAAATTTTTTGTTTCTACTATGGTTATTCCACCAGAATATGCTTGAATATTGTTACTGCATTCCTGAACAACACTAATTTTAGTGGTTGTATGTGATACTTGATTAATTTCTGACTTCTCAGAGACGTTCAGTGGCTTCAAATGTGGGTAAAAAGCTTTTTATTTTAATCAGGTTGTTTGATTGTTTTTTGACAGATTTCGAAAATATTCTTTTTTTCTTCTTTTTATAAAAGGTAGTTATTTTTTTTTTTAACTTTCAGCTGTAGTCTGTATTTTACTTATTCATCAGTCCTTAAACACAATCATGGCAACATTAGAAAGAATAACTACTGACATCTAGCGGTGAATACTTTACACTACATACACTTTAATGCAAGTTAGCTCCGGTGTTGGTCCGCCTGCTGAAAATGCAAATCAGATCGCATCCAAAGGAAAAAGAGACTGTAGCCTGTGTCCAGGCAGCAAGAAAAACAGGAAAAGTCAATTCCCCGGTCCTTTCCATGATCCAACTATCCGGATAAAAGCGGCTACTGTAAACATGTTATGAAATTCAACTCCTACAGTCACTGCTCAGTAAACATGAAACAAGTGGACAGTTTGAGGTCCTGTAACACTCTCTGTTCATGTTGACACTGATTGGCCTGTGCCTTTAAAAGAGCTCCTCATGTATGTCCTGATCTCAGCTGATCTCGACAAACCAGTTCTCTCTCTCTCTGTGCGTAAAGGTAAGCCGGGAAGTATTTCCTGTGAGTTAGACTACCTGAGTCAATCAACCACAAACTTATCAGTGTTTGGTTATGTATGTGAAGTTTAACTGCGGGTGTGTGGGGTAGAGACATAGAAACAGTCACAGAGCAAACACGAGGAGCGGGACACACCTACCCACACTTGTTCAGAGAGTAAGTTAGAAAATGAGTACCGGGACTTCGTTGCACAGTTCACCGAAGCAGTCACGGAAAAGTAAGAAGAAACAGCTGCTGAAGCAGGAGACTCAAAGATGGATCCCTGTGCAGACCTGCAGCCATCCAGTTACAGTAGGTCTCTGTGTCCTGGTTATACGACACATTCTATTTATTTTGTGTTGTCTGGAATGCCGACACCTCCCTTTATACCTGTTTGTTTGTGTTTGGTTCCTCTGACTTTAATAGTATTACTCTGTTGTTAGCATTACAGTTCACCGGTAGCCACACTTGATTTGTTAGTTTATCCACACAGCAATTAAAAAAACAAAGTCCAGATACTTTAGCTAGTTTGCTATAATTCCTTTCTTCTAAGTCATAGATCTGAATAATACTAATTGGACTGGGATAAACTATTGAATATAATCTAACCATTTTACTTCTTCGCTGATTAGCTGTTATGTGGAATGGCAGCATTTCTTCGTGTAGACAAGGAGAGATAAGATCCAAACGGATTAATGGACAAAGATACAAAGTAGAACAGAAACGGTCACGTGGAAAGGAAAGTCAAGTCCTGTGGAAAACTGAGTGCATCCCCCAATCAATAGCTTCTAGAAGTACCTTTAGCAGTAATAACCTGAAGTCCCAAAATGATTTCTGTATGACTTTATCAGCCTTTCACATCATTATAGAGGAACCTTGGTCCACGCTTCCTTACAGCGTTGCTTCAGTTCAGTGAGGTTTGCGGGCATTTGTTTATGCGCAGCTCATTCTGGACTTTGACTGAGCCATTGCAACACCTTGATTTTTCTTCTCTTTTTTCCAGTCATTCTGCTGTAGATTTGATGCTTTGCATCAGATAATTGTCAAATTGCATGCGGGTAAAGCTTTACAGTAGCTGTGGGACAAATACTTTTATATTTGACTGAAGAAGACTTTGTTATAGAGAGGAGTTCTTGGCTGGCTGTAACGTGGCCAGATCCTGTGGCTGTAAAACAAACCCCAAATCATCACACCACCACCACCACTATGTTGATGTTTTTTATTGATATGCTGTGTTTGGCTTTCAACACACATAGTGCAGTTCTTCATGGACAAACATTCCCACTTTGGTCTTGCCTGTCCAAAGGTCTTATTAGTGATTTGTTCAGATAAGCTGTGCAGCCATGTTCTTCCTTTTTTGTTTAGAGAGAGACAAGAAGCTTTCTTGTGGCAACCCTTCCAAACAAGCCACACTCTTTCAGTGTTTTTGCACTGTCGTGAACTTTAACATTTAACATGCTAACTGAGGCCTTTAGACTGAAATGTAGCTCTTGGGGGACTGCATAGAGGCCTGTGCAAAACTTTCTTATGATTAAACACTCAAGCTATAATATTATATTAATTACTGTTCATTTTAGGTCAAAATTAGGCTGCCTCCTCCTTGCATCTTCACTGTTACACCTGTCTCCCTCTCATTCACACACACATATTAGGTCTTTCTTCTACTGTCTTTCATGTCTCTTCACTCCAGAGGATACCTCCACCTCCCCAGGCTCTCTTCCACCTGCTCCCTACTCTCATTATAGAACACATTGTTGTATGTGAACATCATAGTCAGAGCAAAATATTTACTATATTTTATAAATATTTTGCTCTTTTACAATGTTTTTCTTTTTTTTACTGTACTATACTGCTGAGTGACTGTCTTCTGCTCGTCACATACATTTCATTGCAATGTTGACCCTGTGCTAACTTGCATATGACAAATAAAACTGAACTTAAATGAACTCATAGTCTGCAGAGACTCTTCTCTAAACTCATATATCAGTCTGTCCATCACGAGAAGGGTCTCAGAGCCCAGCAACACCACCTTGAACCCATCTGTCACCCTCCTCACTGCTGTCTCAATGTTCTCATTCATGGCCTCCATAAACCCATTTCTGTCTCCTTGATCTTCTCATCTTAACTCATCTGCTCATTCCCTCAGAGCCAGTCAAGGACGGTCTGGAAAGTTCAACTGCCTTCAGCTTCCTCCGGTCATGAATATTCCAGCATCGGCACACACAGATTTGCCAACAAGGTGCGAACCATATTTATGTTTGTTTGCTCTATGCTATTCACCCTCCTCCTGTCCACCTTTGTTAAAATTTAAGGTAACAAGTTGCTGCTCTTATCTTTGTCTTATCATCCCTGTACAAATCAAGGTCTTCTTCGGTGCTGATGACGCTGACATACCTGACCTTAATCTTAATCACATCAGTTTGTGCTCACTGCAATATTAAAGTACAGATTCATATGAAATGCTACTTTTTTGGGGTTGTTATGTGTCTTCTGCTCTCCTGCTGTGGAGTCTTTTTCAGTTTTTGTAGTTTATTCCTTCTTCTTTTTAAAATCTTTCTCCGATGTACAGCTCTATATCCACTCTCCTTCCTCGTCCTCGATCGAGCTAATCAGTCATCTGCTTCAGATAACATTCACTGATTCAGCCCTCAAGTGCTGTGTTTGGGAACGTCACATAAACGCCTGCTAAACCACTCCCTGCAGGATTTCACAAACGTTTCCTGTGCTCCGAGGATCAGAGTCAGGTTGCGCTCAGTATATAGCACCACCTGACTATACAGGAAGTCAAAATTCTGGGAGAAATCAGGGACCGTGACGCGTTGTTGAGGTTTTGAACACACCCAAGCAATATCAAGTGTGTAATATTTATTTAGTTGGATAGTAAATTTGCTTAAGACATTTCTGGGATTCATGGCTTCTCTTATTTTTATCAACACCTCTGTTTAAAAAAACTAAATACACAGGTAGAAGGTGTGATGATCGCTCAGGCATATAAATACTGTAATGCTATAATATCTGACTCTTAGGTGGAGGAAACTGTGCAGAATCACATGGCTTACTCCATCCAGGAGGAGGGTGGAGGTGCCAACTGGCAACTGGTAGCAGAAGAAGGGGCGATGAAGGTGAGGACAGAAAACATGAATTATTTCTGTTGTTTGCTGTGAATATTTAAATCTCATTCACATTTTAAAATGTACTGCAGTAGTAACTTATTTGTGCTACAGTGAAAAAATACGCCGCTGAAATACACGGTGATTTAAAACTTTTAAAAGCCTGAGAAAAATCATCTTAGTTTTTAGTAACGGGTGAAGTTGTTAGTGTGTTTATAATATTCTGTCTGTGGTGCTGTGTAACAGGTATACAGGAGGGAAGTGGAGGAGAACGGCATCGTCCTGGATCCCCTCAAAGCGACACATGCTGTGAAGGGGGTAACTGGACATGAGGTCTGCCACTACTTCTGGGACACTGCAGTCCGATTGGACTGGGAGAGTAAGATCTGTGTTTTAGTCCAACATATTATTACTATTTGACTTTCCTTGTGTTATTGCCATGACCTGATGTGAACTCTCCCTCCCACAGCCACCGTTGAAAATTTCCACGTTGTGGAAAAGCTCTCTGATAATGCCGTCATTGTCTACCAGACGCACAAGGTATACTGAGTGCACACTGCACAGTGAAACACAATGCACATTTCATCAGTTACATTGCACAGCCTGTTTTTGATTGATTGAATTGATCACGTGTCTCCTTTGTTTTAGACAGTGTGGCCTGTCGCTCAGAGAGATGTGCTCTTCCTGTCAGTCATCAGGATGATTCCACCGAGAAATGAAAGTGAACCCGACACATGGATCGTCTGCAACATCTCTGTGGAGCATGATGATGTACCTGTAAGATTAACCCTCAGAGGCTTCCCTTGTGTTTTTAGCGCTAGACTGTTGTGCTGTGTTCATTTAATTAATAGATGATGTTCAGGACATTTTGTGCCATTCAGTTTTTTATTTTCTGTTATTTCTTTTATTTTCTATTTTCTGCTGTGCTGAATGAATATAGCTGATATTTGCCAAAAGATATATTTTTTAAATTTTAGAATAGTTGTCTCAACTCCTTAAATTAGCTTAAAATGGTTAGGCTATGCACATCCACATTTGATCTAAGGCCAAAAAATGCCCCATTGAAAGCTATTGAAATTCGCTTCAATTTAAAATGTTTAGATTTGTCCACCAGATGGCGCTACTCTTCTGTTTTCTGCAGGGGTGTCTTGTCACTGAACTGATAAGTTAGTGCCGCTACTGATGTTGGATAATTGTGTGTGTGTGTGTGTGTGTGTGTGTGTGTGTGTGTGTGTGTGTGTGTGTGTGTGTGTGTGTGTGTGTGTGTGTGTGTGTGTGTGTGTGTGTGTGTGTGTGTGTGTGTGTGTGTGTCCAACTTAAAGTCTTCTCTTTCTTTTTTTTCCCAATTAGTAATTGTTTTGGTGAAAAAATCTGACACTGTACAAAAAATGCATGAAAATCAACAGTACGGCTAATCATTAACCCATCTCACAGCCTAACAAAAATAGTAATAATAGTCGTATAATCATAATAATAAGTTTTTTTACATGTATATTTCAGGCTGAAGTAGTTTTAAAACTACAGCATATCAGCATTAGCACATCAAACCAACTGTCAGACACAGCGGTGGAGGAATGATGTTTCGGAGTCACAGGAACCTGAGCACCTTTCATGAACTCATGAAGTATTATAGAGTCAAATCTGACACTGGCAGCTAAAGCTTGGGTCACGCGACAGGACAATGATCCCGAGCACAATCATGTGAGAGGCTCATAAAGTCATACACAAGACAATTACTTCGGGTTACAGCAGAGTCCCAGTGCTAAGCACTTGAGTTAAAGGCAGCTTTACTTCTTTTTAGGTTTGTGAAGGTGAAACATCTTTCCTTTTGACATGATGACAGGGTGAGTCAAAAACTCTCAGGACCACCCCCAAGGTGACAATCAGAACAGAATCAGAACACTTTATTGATCCTTAGGAGAAATTATTTTGGTTACAGTGCTCCAGTACAAACAGTAACAAAGACAGACATTACAAAAAGTAAGAAATACCACAATATATACATACATATAAGTTACTTATTGATAAATATCTGAATAAGAAAGAAGGGAATGTGCAAAAGGGGTGTAGCTATTGCAGTATACAGTGTGCTAAGTGGATGAGTTGTACAGGGAGATGGCCACAGGCAGGAATGATTTCCTGTGTCGTTCAGTGGTGCTTTTTGGTAATCTTAGTCTCTTGCTGAACTTCTTCTGTGACTGACCAGCATGTCATGGAGTGGGTGGGAGGAATTATCCAACATTGCCTTTATCTTGGACAACATTCACCTCTCCAACACCACCTCAAGAGAGTCCAGCTCCATCCCCACAACATTACTGGCCTTGCGGATCAGTTTATTGAGTCTCTTACCATCAGCAACCCTCAATTTACTCCCCAAGCATACAACAGCATAGAGGATCGCACTGGCCACAACAGACTTGTAGAAAATCCCAAGCATTGTCCGGCAGATGTTGAAGGACCTCAGTCGCCTCAAAAAATAGAGGCGACTCTGGCCAATCCCAGTAGAGGTTAAATATTTGGGTCTTTATGACTGAAGAAGACTCTCTTCAGCTCGAGTGCTTAAGCGTGCCATGACCTGGATGACTGAAAACAGACATAAGCACTGCTCCTGGTATAAGAACAACTCTTACATTTGAGGTTTAATACATTATGCCTGACAAAGAAAGCTGGGTAAACATACTGCTTATGCATATTTTTCTCTTCACACCTCCAAGTGCTGTAACAGTGCATCTAGTTCATGTTAGTATCAAACATCATCTTGTCAAACAAGGCCTTATTGAGTAAATGGGAGAACAATGTTAACCAAAGTCTGTCAGTCATATCAGTTACAGTGAGATATGTGTCTGTTTTGGGGGATTTAATTTGTTTTTACTCCTATTTATTTATTCATGTATTTTTCACTTTCAGCTAACAAACCGGTGTGTTCGTGCCAAACTTAATGTTGCAATGATCTGCCAAACGCTGGTTAGTCCACCAGAGGGCGACAAAGAGATCAGCAGAGACAACATCTCGTGCAGGGTCAGCTATGTTGCCAATGGTAAGTGCCTCTTAAGAGCATCTGGATTTGATCTCAGCAGACAGCAGAACAAAGCCTCTATTTAGTCTTACAGTCCTCACATGTATCACTAGATTTTGTACACGACAGATGAGAAAAGCACACTTTGAATGTCTGAATGTTTGGTTATTCAGTCTAATGGAAGTGTTTGTTAGACCATCAAAGAAAATATATTAGAATTGGTTATTCATTCGTTTGAATGACTGACATGCCATTCTTTGTTTTGGCCCTTTTTTGTTTTTGTTAAATGAATTTTGGAGTTTTGACACGAGGATGACCCAGCCTGGGGTATTACTTTGAAATTGTAGTCCAGACTGCAACTTCTGCCCCTGCAGACAAGCAGGTTATTACATAAAGCAGCGCTGCAGGATGAATAAGCCAGTTTATTGTCAGAGATGCCGAGCGAGTCGAGGGAGTTCATTTAAAAACATAAATATTAAATCACCACGTCCCGCCAGAGGGCATCCCACACAGCTGCCTGTGCAGGTTTATTATTAATAGTTTTATCATAAGTCAGCGGGAACACACTGTTTCCTGATTATATTTCTCTGTGTGACTGCAGTGAACCCCGGAGGCTGGTTTCCAGCATCAATCCTCAGACCTGTGGCCAAGAGAGAGTATCCCAAGTTCCTCAAACGCTTCAGCTCCTACGTCCAGGAGAAAACCGCTGGGAAGCCCATCCTTTTCTGAATTCAACGAGGTAACCAGGACCCCAAGCACAACTTGACTGGCAGCTACATCTTCTATAATTATAATTAATTATATTTGTATATTTTTGTTTTATTGGGTTAATTTAATTACCATGCATACCATCTTTGACCTTTTAAGTTTAACTAAGTTCATGATTTTTTTTCTTTTTTGAGATTGGATTGATTTTATTGAAGTGAACGAGGTAAGATCTACAGAATCTGTAATTATTCAGATGCCCCTTGAGCTTTAAAACAAAAGTAGTTGTTTATGATCTTAGCTAGATCATGCTGGTCATGGGCGCTTTTGTATGTAACCACAAGAATTTCATGAGGTGATTTTTTTTTTTTTGGGTAAATTATTTCGTGCATTTCTATTGATTATCCATTTCCTGACTTTTTTTTGGGGGGGGGTCTTGCTCTAATTGGTAATATTACAGCTGCTTTTTTCTCCTTTTTTGGTACTGCTAAACTTCACTAAAGGTCAATTAAACAAACAAAAAAACCTAAACTGATATTTACAGCAAAAGCACTGATGAGGTGGGAACACTTTCACTTCTTCCCTCCCTCTCGTGACGACTCTTTGCAGTTTGATGGCCTAAAGCTTTGAAATCTTTAATATTGTTATAAAGTAGCTTTCAGAGAGCACAGTGGACACGGTGTATTGTACAGAGAAAACTCTAGATGTCAAATAAATTATCACTTGTGACTCTTAAACACTTGAATTTATTGACAGAAACAGTCAGAAGAAATATAGCTTGGGCGATGAGGAGCATTTAACTTTGGTTTGGTGCCTTTTTCATATGAGTGTTAAAAGGCTTAAACTAAAACCATACCTCTGAAAATGGTCGGGTACAAGGAATGGACTGAAACTGTATTTAAAATAAATTAAAATTGTATTTTTTTTTATTTTTTTTTTTATAAAAGCAGCCAATGTCTAAAGAAAATCTTTGGAAGAGCCCAGAGAGCCATTTCTGAAAACCACTTTAAAAAATTACAAGAAAATCTGGAGGCAAATGTCACGAAATGAGGCGTGGCTGCAGACGTTTTGCACAGTGTTGTAGCTACATGAGCAGAATGCATTTAGTGATTTCAGTTTTGTCTGTATTTTAAATAGTTTGTATATTTTTAAACTGTATATGAGAAATTTTATTTGACAGTAAATGTTTTGCAATGTTCTGTAAATTAAAGTTAATATACAGCAGAACCGATCGTATTCTTTTCCTCACACTGGCGTGACAATGAAACTGGTTTCTGTGGAAAGCCGCAATAATCAGCGTTGGAACAGAATCAGGTCACGGCCGTTTCTACGTGGAGTTTACGTGTTACCACCGTGTTTGCATGCCTAGGGTTTCTACCCATACTCTCACTAAAGACCGCCACTTCCTAAACATCCACAGCTATGACCTGCAAACGCATGACATGAAATGTTTTGAGCATTCACAGGCAGACACAGAGTTTAAATTTTTTATTTATAGGAGTCTCTTCTTTATATAAATACGCATTGTCTATACATTCAGCGATGAAAGTATATTTTCAGCAAATGGTAAAATATTGGGATTTACATAATAAATTATGGTCTCAACTGACGTGATCGTGGAGTTCAAACACTTATAGCTGGATATGATTTTGATGGAGCGGTACTGGACCGCCACCGAGTGTCTCAGAACTTGAACTTAAAGAGGACACACTTATTCAGTATCAAAGGATATCCTGAGTAAAAGCATCTTCAGTCATGACGCAAACCTCATGAAACTAGTAGTTCCACATCAAACAGAAAAAAAAATATCTACAGTGTTGCTTCATTGTCTTTGTACATGTAGTGTCAACGACAAAACAAGTGTGCATTTGAATAATAAAGATTTTTAAAAAAGTGCATGTTCACACATCTGTGCTTCTATCAGGTAGCCCACCCGCCTAAAGCAGTGTCCTTGGAGAAATCTGTCTTACAGAAATCATAACATGGCAAAAGTGCCTCCTGCTCCGGGCTTCAGACGAGGCCTGGCCGCAGTCTTTGCTCGCTTCACGCTCCTCTCCGGGCGGCACAGTTAGGAAAAAATGCAGGCCGCTTAAACCGGATCGCACCTCGGGTTTGGCCTCGGCAGCTTCAGTATCTTGTCTGTTCACAGGAGTCTTTCCTGGTAGGTGTTGGATGCGGCTACAAAACCAACTTGTGTCCTTCGTTTGACAACGCGGCGTCCCTCCTCATTGGGGACAAAGATGCCACCATAAATTCAGTGTAAACATTTCTCATTTTAACAGCAACTAAAGCAGTCGCGAATCGTAAAAGTGTCCTTCATGTCTTTCTGAACAGCAGGGAAAGAAAAAAAACCCAAACCAAACATCTAAACACATGAATGGTTTGCATCTACCGTCTCCTCAAATATGCTGAAGTTGTTTTGTAGGCCTTGAAAACAGTACACACATATAAAACCTAATGGTGCCGCGGCATTGACGCATGTTCCCAAAGCTCAGTCTGATGTACAGCACGTGACACGGTATGTTGCATGGTTCCTCGCAGATCTCCTTCACTTTGACTTTTCGTCCAACAACCAGTGGAAATCTCAGTACTTTTTTTGATGTGTTGGCAAAGACAAGTGGTAACATGGATCTAGCAGCACTGAAAGTGAGTCAAACGCCAGCATGGCCTGTCCAGTGGGGGTGTGGCGATTGTCTTATGCTTGGCAGGAGAAAATGAATGTTTGTAAAGCTGCTCCTTTCACTGTGAAACAAAGAGAATAAGTCAGTATATCCAGCTGAAGCCTAGTCAATATTTAAACAAGAATAACCTGAAATAAATGAACCCACCAGGTAGACGTCAAGAACCGATCCGTCATCTCGATCCATGTCCACGTCCATGGTGCTCTGCTCCGACGTAAGGCAGATGGCACTGTCCTCCAGGGTGAAGGTGGAGCTGGATGCGACGTCATCCCTGAAAAACACGGTCGCACGTTAACTTGTAGACGGACCTGAGAGCTTATCATCTGCGTCAAAGCCCCGGTTAGAGCAGGGCAGCTGTATAAACAGTGCTGGAAAAGGGATTGGAAAAAAACCCCTTAACAAACGAACCGCAGATTTATTGCGGACTCTGACGTAAAGAGACAAAGAAACCTGTCTGGTGTCGGGACGTAGAGGCTCATTGTCTCAGAAACGCCAAACGGGAGGTTGAAATTGAGAGGAATTGCTGGGAGAGAGAGTCCTACAGATTTCTCAATGTGGAGTAAGAGATACAAGTGAGCTTTAAAAGAGATTTCTTCCAGGAAATTACAGACCTAAAAAGTTAACTCCTTCATTTTGGTTTCCACTGGAGGGAACTTACATCCACAGAAATTCCAATTTTCTATCCTTTCTAATAAAAACTGTAGCATATTGCACTCTGACAGAAAATATGTTCTTTTTCATGCATGTACGCATTCAACGAATGAGATCCAGCTAACGCGCAGCCCACAGATCTTGGAAATTCCTTGCAGTAGTTGAATTGGACGAGGAGGAATGGGGGGAGGGACTTATTAAAAATGGATCAAAAGCGTAATGCTGAAATAGAGTGCTATTAGACTGAATCCATACAGGAGTCAGATAAATGGATTTGAACGTAGCTCGCACATTCGTACTGCAAAATTCATCCTGCCTTTAGTTGCAGTCTGTGGTTCACCACTAGGGGGCAACAAAAGATCGTTTTCCCTTATATGCACATCAGCAGACTTCCTGATAAATTCAGGAATGTGTTTTTGCCCTTTTCTAACATATGACACACTATGTTAGGGGTTCAAAGAGATGTAATCCAATTAGAACAAGAGCAGCATGTTGCTATAGTTGTAGAGATATCAGATGGATGTGAGACATACGGATAAGCTACAGCTTTATTAATAAATAAATTTAAAAAAAAAAAAAAAAAAAAAATATATATATATATATATATATATATATATATATATATATATATATATATATATATATATATATATATATATATATATATATATATATAATTTTTTTTTTTTTTTTTTTTTTTTTTTTCTAGATAGATAGATAGATAGATAGATGTGACACTTCAAAAGTGTGTTACTAAAATAAAAGGCAGAGCGGCTGTCAGACAGGGATTATTGTTGGCTGATATACAGTCTCCACAGCGCCGCTTGTCCTCTTTTGTCACCGTATTTGTGCAGCGTAATGGCACAGAGTAAGAGTGTGTCAAAGCTGCTGTTTAAATATTTATAAAAACAGTTGACAGAACAATGTCAGGGCAGCAGCAGGTGACTGATGAAGGGACAAGACCGGGCAAGTCACACAATGCAGCCTCAGAAAGCAAGCTGAACTTGACACTGTTGGACAGGAGGAGCACTGAAAGGTGGAAGGGAAGAAAAAAATGCAAAGGGCAGGGGATGCAGGGCTTAGAGGCTTTTAGCAGGACAGGAAATAAAGCTTTAACACACTTTCTCTCTCCACACTGGTAAAAGTCACAATGAAACCTGTTAATGTAACACTCTGATTGTGTTAAAAATCAGGGTTTCAACTATTAGTCAATGCTGTGCCATTAAAGCATTTCATTAAGGGACGCTTGAGCCATCCAAAGTCATTCCTGCCACAAGAGTCCAATCAAATAAAAGTTTTCCTGGCATCCACTACAACACCACGCATCCTGATTCATATGTTGTCTATGAAGCGTGCACGTGTACTTGGATGCATGCAGGCAAACTAAGTGAGTAACATGCTCCATGACGCACGTCACCAATAAGACCGTGTGACGTAGACGCACAGGTAACAATAAGGCGGGAGTGCCCGAGCATGTGCGTGAGTGTACATGTCAGGCGTGACTTCCTTCTTTTCTTCATGGCCTTGCGTCATGGTTTAAGGTGATCAGCTTAACATTTCAGGATCATGTGAGTGTAGGAAAACAAGGAAACATCAACACAGGAGACACTGTACCTGTCCTCTGTTTGGTTTTCCACGTTTACAAAGATGGAGGAGGTGGAGATAGTTCCCATGGAGGAGCCCTCGTAGAAGGATGGGTTGGCTGGGACAATGTCGGGGCGCAGATATGAACCGAACACGGCTGAGGAGGAAAAAAGAAAACTAAATTTTAAACATGTGACGGTTTCCTATCTCAGGTGCGCTCAGTTTTAACTTACATGGTGCCAATAAATACAAACAGTCATCTAAAGATGCTTCCTAGTGACGGGAAAGGCCCCACAAAATCACAGAGAAAAACCTAACGATTCAGCAATCTAACTATGAGCAAACACTTGGCGACAGGAAGAGCGAGGGCGAGGGCGGCCATCTGCCACAACAGCCTGATGTTAGAGCGCACCATAAAACAGTAAAACAATAAACACTCCTGTGCCTTCAGACTTTCAAACTCCACAATCCAGGTAAGCGCATTTTGACCTCTACGGTTGGGCGATCCCACACATTTTACAACTTTAGGCTGAGTACTTCGGCTCCAGATAAGTGTGGGAACACCAAACGCTGTAAAATCAGAGTTCCCCCTTAAAAGGAAGCATTTCCTGGAAGCTGAGCTGAATAAAATCTAACTGGATGTATCCTAGGAAAAGTGAGTATGTTTTTCCTGTAATTCTGCCGTGTCTTTGCAGACTTCAAAACCTAATCATCGACACAAGGCAGCGAATGAGAGTTTAATGCAACTGATTAGATTAGGGTGTCAAACATAAGGCCTAGGGGCCAGAATCGAAAAGGCGAAGACTCTGATCCAGCCCACGAGACATCTTTGGAGATTGTGAAGCAGAGCATAAATTTTGGACTTTTACCTGTATTTTCATACATTTTACAGATGTCCTACTGATAAAGATCCCCTCCCACAGCCATTCATATGACACCAAAGTAATGAAGTAATAGATAAATGACTGAATGACATTCAAGTTCCTATAGACATTTCTGTGAATTAAACATTACAGGGCAGTCTGGGGAAATGAGCTACTACAATTCTGTACTTTTACACATTTTGTTTTTACCATTAAAGGCCAAAGAGTCGTAGTGACAGATTTCTTTCATTAACTACAGCCGAATTTCTTTATCATGAAAAAAAAAAAACCAAAAACGGAGACATACTGTTAAACACACACTTTTTTTCTCATATTGAGATGGAAATGGATTAAATATGTAGATAAAATTCTTTACACTGACAGAAATGGGATTTTCGCTGGTCCAGCCCACTTCAGATCAAAGCAGCAGCATGTGCGACACACTTTGTTTAGATGCTTCCGGTTAAACTGACATACGAGCCACTCCCTTTAGAGTGAAAACCGATTTCCTGCCCTTCCCGAGACCCCTTCAGTGACCATAAGAGCGAAGGGAAGTTTAACAACCCAAACGGATTTATAGTTTGTTGCATCACAGCTGGAGATACAGCTGGGGCAGGGCTCGATTAGAGGAGAGGACAAATGACCCCCGTGACTTATCTTTCTGCTCCACACCCACATTTCTTCCGGTGTGCTGTTGGCTAAATAACTCGCCTTATCAAACACAAAGATCACACAGATGTAGCTGCTTTATCATGTAAGAATGTAGGGGGAGCTCAATCTAAGGATGGTTTATACACAGTTTGTACACACAAATACTGTAACTGATGTAATGTTAATAGGAAGGTAACCTCTGTTTATTTCCATCAAAGCCAAACAATACATCAACCACTGACTGCTTCCTCCTCTTGGGAAGTGCTGAGAGGACAACATTTTTATGGCTGAGTGGAAGCAGCTCTTTAGTGGCCTCGAGTGTTTCTAAAAAGCTCTAATAAGCCGCAAAACGAAGCTTGAAGAGGCAGACGTGGCGAGGATTAAGGTAAAATGTCAAGTGCTTTTTATGATCTACCAATCCCACCCCCACTTCCTTGGCACAGATGCTGATCTGTCAAACTCTTGTTTTGTGTACCTTGTCCATCCAGGCTGGCGAGGCTGCGCGCTCCTACCAGCCGGTCCCTCCTGTCCTCCTCGTTCCTCTCATCCGCTTGCGATGAAAGGATCTCCTGTGAGCACGACTTCAGAGCAGGGATGGAAGTGCGGGTCCTCTTTGAAGGGGAGAATCGAATTGCTGTGGAGCCAAAATTTAAAAAAAAGGAGCACATGAGTCAGGTAAAGGACCACAATCTGATATTCAGGGACTTGGAGGCGAGGGAGACAAAAACTGCAATAATTAGGGGGAGATAAATCAAATCAGTGTTCACACAGAGGAAAACTTCAATCCCCTGCTTCCAAAATTAGAAGCTATTAAACTGTTAAAATGCACAATGACGCTGACACAAATGTCCCCTAAGCCACTTCTTATTCTGCCTCCTGAGCAGGGCGTGAAATAAAATCCTTTCCTGTCATCTCCCTCTGTCGGGACTTGGCAATGGTTAACAGCGCAGCTAAATCCTCAAATCAGTGCCTCAGCCATATGTATTTCCACAGAGGGGGTCCGACATGGTAACATTTGTTTCTATATTTGATGTTCCAAAACAGCTTCCTGGTTTCACCTACAGCCACACCCAGGACACTGAGAATAGATGCTACGGATAAAACTATTAAAAAACTATTTTCCTATCTCGGAGTTTACGGATCATGTGCTTCAAAAGCTTATCCAATAGCCAACTCTAAAAGACCCAGTGCCATTTCAGTGACATCAAAATACCCAGTAATTCATAAGATAAACTGCCTACAGTTTCATTCCTGTTACCAGAGCAGGATTTCCAGCTTTCCACATTTTGTTTCCTCCTTTAGTTTCACATGACCATGATCAGTCAGCTGACTTACGCTGAGTCTTCCTGAAGACCCGTGTGCTCATGAACTTCAGGAAGCGGCTGGCGTAAAACCCGGGCCGGTGGACTGAGACGGAGTCCTGAGGACAAATCAGAAAGGGAGGAAAGAAAAAAAAAAAAAAAAAAAGAAGTCAGGTTTTTATCAGACAGCCACGGGTAATTTTAAAGAGGACGTAACAAAATAAAAGGCTCATTCATAAAAGCTGCTCCATCAGATTTGAGCAGGCTATCAACTTACACCATCGTACACCAGGGCTTTCCATGAGTGCTCCAACTTTTTAATGAACCTGCAGGAGAAACACAACAAAAAGAGGCCTTGTTACGAAGGTTATACAACAAATTCCCCTTTATGCCCGATCAAACCTAAAAGGTTTCACTTTTCCCTCTGGGTGCAGCGCAAAGCTTTGCTCAACTTAAAGTTCTGCCTTTAAGTTAAGCAACATTTAGCTTTTAAGAGAGCAAAAGTACACAAACTCTGCCTTTTCATCATATCTGACCTGATCTGACTTCGCCTTCGCTGTCAAGAGTCTGATGCCGACAAGGCTCACAAAGGTTTATGCGATGCTTTTAAAGCACCACGAGTAGGAAAAGCTGATGACCCAAAAGGCTGTTGGATCTCATAAGACTTCGTGGCACAAGAAGTCAACATATTAATCTATTTTCTAGACAAAGTAAGAAGGAAAGGCAGTAAAAATCCAGTGTTTTTCAGTTTCATTAGCATCAGTACCTGTATGACTGTAGAATATCTATGATGCCCAGGTAGATGAGCAGCTTTTCATCTTTGTGTGTCCGGGCTGGGATGCCGCCCATCCTGAAAAAGAAGACAGAAACCAAAACATGGCAGCATTTAGAAAGCAGCTGTAGTTCAAATGAACGTTCAAACGTGCCTCTGCACTTTTTACGAGTGTTTGTAAAAGAGGCTCCTGCAGTATTTACATTTGTGTGTGTGTGTTGCTGTAAATATGCAGACCAGTGTTTGTATTTTTGTAGCTATGGTTATGCGAGAGCCCGACTGTGTGTTCGAGCGTTCTGTGGAAGGTTGTGTAACGTCTGCGAGGGAAAAAGTGGACATCAGGAGACAAACAGAGGAGGTGTGCGTGTGCATGTGTGTGTGCATGTGTGTGCTTCGCCCCCCCAGGCTGAATAAACTCACGTGTCATCAGTGGTGAGGGCTTCAGCAGCCTTGCCGTCTCCTTGAATGGACTCCATGGCGGTGGAGTAAAGCACCCTCTGAGCCACGGGTCTCCTCCCATCACCCCCTGCCTGACCCTGCTCTCCCCCCTCTCTGTGGTCCAGGACGTGCACGCCCAGCAGAAGACTGTAGTCCATGATCTTGAAACTCTCAAGCACCTATTGCAAATTACAAATAAAAAGAGTTCACTCAATATCACAATCTGGATATAGTTACATGATTCAATCTCCCACCTCTCAAAACTTTGAAAAGTTTTCTACTAGACTCTCATGAGGAGGGAGTTGTTTCCTTCCTAAAACACTTTCATCACCCAGCTCAGTCAAAAGTGTGTCGGGTGATGAAAGACCAGAAAGCCAGCAACAGGAAATCTCTGCTGAAACCTGTTCAGAGCCAAATACACAAGGTGTTTCACCACAGAGAGCCAAGTGTTACACACCGACCCGTCTGAGGAGCCTTTTACCAAGCTTCCCATAAACCCTCTGACTTTATGGGAACCCAGCGCTCAAGAAAAGCCACCCTGTGGCAGGAAAAGGGCAGAAAGTGAGGTGGGAGCTTGTTCTGGGAATGGGATTGAGGTCACTGCCATGTACTGAGGCTTACTTTATGACCCAGACTGAAACAAACAACCAAGAAAAATAAGACAAGCTATGGTAACGGTTTAATATTCTTAGCTTGAAGCCATTTGCTTTTGCAAATACAGTCGGCAGAATAAAAATGACACACATCTTCTGATGGGATCGAGCTTGCAGCTACGCCACGCCTACCGCTGAACTCTGCCTTCGTTTAAGGTCAAAACAATGCCAGTTGAGCTTTCGAGTCATAAATCGCGCTTCCCTCGACAGCTTTAATGTGTTTATATGGGATGAAAAATCAGATGAAACAGGCTGTCTAAACATGAATGAATAAACCAGATAAATGCTTTAACACTATGCATTCCCACAAAGATTTCTATATTTACTGCAGAAAAAACCTGACATAATCAAAGACAGTCATGGCCCAGAATCCAGAGCAAAATGAAGTTATCTATAGTCAGAAGATTTTATTAGTGTTCATTGTAAATCAAGTTAGCATTTGCTGATATTTAAAGCCAAAGCGGCACACACTCATGCACACAACTGCAAGCAGACTTAATGAGTGACTCAAAGCAAACACAGGGCCTTTTCACCGATCACCCCCCACCCCTCTCTTTTTTCATATCAACTATTTGCATCCCCTCGCTCAAACTCCCCCAGCCTATTCAAACAGCAACCATTTTGAATAGAGCCATACACATCACGCTGCCTACAGAAAGCCACGACCGAGCATCCGGGCCCCAGTTTTCCCCGACGGACAATCAAAGCATCACAGCAGACAGAGAACACCCACGTTTGTGTGTTATTTATGCAAAATTTCTCCTTGTATTTTTTAATCTGACTTATTCTGAGGGGCATACTGGTACAGTCTTTAGTTCCTGCTTTCAAACACAACCGTTCTTGTCTCATAGTGAAAGTAATAATAATACTGCTCTAAAGCTCCCGTGAGACGCCAGCTTTGTCATAGCAAAGCTTAATCCTCAACAAAATTCGATTTTTCTCATCATAGTCTAGCCTAAAGCGCTCCTCCACCCATTCAGCTCTGAGCCAGTAGAGCCGCCCGACTTTGCACTAATACATCAATAATACACAAATACATGTGTTCCCTATTCATTGAGCAAGCTGAAGCACTTTTTCCAAGTATACACCGACTACGAGTCCAGTTCAAGAATGCTTGGTTTGTCGCAGAAGTCGTGATGGGGCAGAAAGGAACAAACACCAACCCGCCACCTGAGGAGGTCACAAAAGCCACAACTCAAATCCCGCAACACACTGTCAGTGTTGGTAATTTAAGATCTTTTCTTCACAATGGGTAAAAAAACGGTATGAAATGACACAATAAAAACTGAAAAAAGGGCTTGATTCAGAAAATGGCCTTGATTAGAAAGAAATCTAATTTAACTTTACCCTTCGAATGATTCAAACATAACACATTGTGATCTGAAACTTTAAAAAGAAAAGTCCCACAGGGGTGTAAAGTAGGGCGTAATGTTTTCATATTCGTACTGCTCTCCATGACGTCACGACGCCACGCAACGAGTGGCTTCAATGACTGCTGACAAAACGGCTGTAAGAGCAACACACTTCCTGACCCGAGTGATCAACTGAGCTTCTCTCTCTGTAATATTTGTTTTCACTTGTCTACCACACTCTGCTGTATTCTTCCTATTTTCCACTGACCTGTTAATTCCACAAACAACATTATTTTCCATATAATGGTTAATTTAATGGCTAAAAATAAAGAGAAAATAGATGAAATTTGCTCTCTGTGCCCCAAAACACTTTAATCACATTAATCAACCAGTCGACAGCCAGAAGGGAATCAATGTCTAACCAGAATAATTGCAGACAATCACATTTAATTCACCTGTTAATAGAAAAAAGAAAAACATCTATTTTTTTTACCCTGTATTTCCACACAGCGGTCATTATAATTCAAAATTACTCCCATTACAATCCATCTATCACATGTTCATGCCTGCATTGCACTAAATCTTTCCATTTCTATCCTTGTTGGTGTCTGAAATTCAAAAGCTTGGATTTTAAAATACACTTGCACCCGCTTTATTAGGTACACCTGTTTATCTTCTTGTTAACAAACATATCTAATCAGCCAATTAGATTCCTGTGACTCAGTGCTTTCAGGAGCTGAGGCATGGCGGAGACGACAAGCTAAAGTTCAAAGTGAGCATCAGAATGGCGAAGAAAAGCGATTAAGTGACTTTGAACTTGACATGGTTGCTGGTGCCAGACAGGCTGGGCAGAGTTTTTTTGGAAACTGCTGATCTGCTGGGATTTGCCTGCACAACCATCTATAGGGCTCACAGTGAATGGTCAGAAAGAGAAAAAATATCCAGCGAGCGGCAACTGTGTGATGCCATCATGTCAATATGGACCAAAATGCCCAAGAAATGTTTCCAGCACCTTTGTGAATCTATGCTATTCTATGGCACTTCTGAAGGCATACAGGGGGCCAAACCAGTACTAGCAAGTGTATCTAATAAAGTGGCCAAAAGTGTATATTTCTTAATGCTTTTTTGGCCTGAGTTGCCCACAAGATGACAAAGTGTTGACAGCCAAGCATGTGTTGTGAAGAAAAGTCTCCTAACAGCTTGATTTCATCTTCAGCATCACAGTCATTATGTTTGCCTCACTGCACAGTCACTGTAATGTGACAGCAATGCTCTTCACCACGCACACACACACACACACACACACGCACACACACACACACACACACACACCCACCCACCCAGAGTCAGACTGGTAGATGCACACACACTCTACAATAAACCCTCTCTGTCTCACTCTCTCTGTAGAGTAGAGTTCAGCATGAATTATTAATGCCTCGTGTTGTTTTGGCATTTGGGGGAGTATCAGGGGAGCTGGAGAGTAATGGAGAGGAGAGACTTAAGAAGAGAGCACATTTCTCGTATCGGTTATTTCTGAAATGTCACAAGCATTACTCAAACACCATTTCTTCTTTTAACTAAACTGACTTTCCACATTCCCTGCAGGATCTGGAAAAACAGCTGAACATTACTTTTTTTATCATAGCTATTAAAGGACAACTCTTTCTTCCACTTCCTCGTTCCCTCCAAAGCCCCCTATGCCCCCTGTTGCTTAGCTTCTGCCGACCCTTACTCTGCGTTCTGGTCCGCAGCCTCTCCTGCGGTGACGGGGTTAGCTGCTTACTCATGGAAATGGACAGAGATTCTGCTTAGAGGGCACTTTGCTTCCCGCTTAGGAGGCAAACGCAGGAAGCCATGACAATAAACTATACAGCACAGTCTCTGTAACAGCTGCTGCAAAACAGTCCAACTTGCATACACCATATAGGTTTTATAAACTATATACATTAATTTTATACACACACAGACAGCCAGTGCATCTCTGTTGTACTTTGAGCTTGTGAACTGCTTGCGTGCGCTGCCAGGTTAAACATTAAGAAATCACTGAATTAGCCAGAAGGGAGGATGTCGGTGTCAGTGTGCTTAAGAAAACAGAACTTTGAGAAAGTCAACACACTGGTTAATGATAATGAGAAACACTCTAACCTGAGGAGATTACATAAGGCTCTGAGTTTATGGTAGCCTGACTGTAAGTCAACATCACAAGACCCAGATTTACCGCAAAACTCGAGATAATGTTTGACTTAAAAGGAGGGAAAGCAAGAGGTGATCACACCTGTTCATGCAGCAATCCTGTAAGAGGAATCAATTTCCCCTAAAGAGGAACAAAAAACTACAAACTAATGCAGCAAAAGATTTTCTGTAAAACTGAGCTACCCATGTCATTACTTGTTTTCTGAGTATACAGAAATTAGAGGACACAGATTGTGTTACATAATAGGCTGATTTAAACACACAGCATCCCACTATTCATTAGCTTTAATTCTTTCAATAAAAACATCATGTTTGTTTCCTCTTCTTCCAAATAAAAAACTGAATCATTTACCTGAAGTTTGGTGTAAGGGAAGTCATTAAGTTGTTAGCTATATGGAGCCTCACGAGGTTGCCAGGTCTGGCAGGTTGGCACGACTCAGCAGGAACTTTGCCAGGAAGTCTTTCTTTTGCTGTTCCCTGAACTCATCTGATGTACCCATCAACACTTGCTGTAACATCCAGGTCTATTTCCAGGTTAAATACAGCAGGCTGTTAACATTTTTTTTTCCCCCAAAAACAACGATTGAGGTCTAGATTTTCTGCACTTTGAAATGGCCCTTAAAAACATAAGTGGGCAATTAACTTTCCCAAGAGACCACATGACAAGCTGGGGCTGTTGTGAAGCGACACACCAAAAAGCCCAACTCAATTTTACTTATTAATTTTCTTTCTTTATAAAGTGCTACTAGAAAGAGTCGTCATTACAGTTAGACGATGAAAATGTGACACAGTAAAAACGTCAACATTTAATCACCATTTACTCAACATTCCCCAAAACAACTGTGAACTGTATGCGCATATTTTTGCACAAGACTTAACTTTATACAAAATACTGTTGCCATCTTGCCTCTTAGGTAAATGAATTAATCTGTGTTTTTTTATTTCTTTTTTTTTTCCAGTGCAGTAAAACTAGCTGGCTTTGGTCTTAAATAAGTGCATTAAAATCATCAGATTCAGTGTCTAAAGTTGAAATGTGAAGGACAGTCACAGCGACAGCAAATGCAAGATCTGCCTTCTATTCTGCATCTGAGAGCTCTGGAAAGTCTGTGCCTTTCTTCTCATAATGCTCTTGACTTTCTGGTCTGAGGTCCCATACTCTTTCCCCAGGCTGAGCCACCTGACAGCTGTGTGGTAGCCTATGTCACCATATTTAGTTTCATGTTCCTTCAAAAGTGCAAAAAACAGTTCAGCGTTCTCGCCCCCAATTAACTCTATTAGTTATGAACATGGTTAATTTTTAGCACCAAGTTACACACCTCCTGCTGTATCGTACAATGCTAACATATGAATTTCAGTTCTGGGTTCAGTTCAGTTACTTCTGTCTAAATCTGCCTTCAATCATTTTTAAAGTGTCCAAATCTGAAATTTGTCAGATTTGGACATAACGTCTGCCAGTTATCTGTGAACAAATCACTCCCTGTTACAGTCCCTTTCACTAAGGTCATTCCTGCCAGCTCCTCTGTAATATACTTGGGATTTACCTAAAAGAATAAGTAACTGGCCTGTGTAATTGTCACTGGGTGGGATTGACACAGCCCTCACCCAGAGCCAAAGAGAAACACTCAAAATCATCTCTGTGTGTTTAGTCTCAGAATGGCGATTCAAATTGTACTCCTCAAACACACAAATGAGCTCTCCACAAGCAAAGCACACAGTCTTACCTCTGACCTCAGTAAATACATACTTACATACATGTCTTGTTAAAAAAAACTCTACACCCTGAAACTGTCTTTTTATTTTATTTTTAGTGCGAGCTGACATTTACATATCGTATCATATCTCTCATAAGTGTTTCCACGAACATGTTCACAGTGAAGCTCCATTTGCTTGCACACATGTACATATATAGATTTAAAAACAAACAAACAACAAAACCCCAAAGGTGACTTTAAAATAAAAGCACAACTAACTAGAGGCTGTCCGATGCCCAGGTCTGCTCTAACCTGATTATCTAGCGTTTGATCATGGTGTATAAATAGCTTCACAAATATGCCACCTCTCTGTGTTTAGAAAGGGTATTTTCCAAATGGAAACTTCTGCTGTAACCGACAATGAGCCAAAGGTTATGTATGCTTAGTGCTTTATTAGGGTCTTAATTCAACATTTCAGAAAGCTCTAATGTAAAAAAGCTTAATATACAGCCATTTGTTTTATGAGTTTATGGTGCACAACGCCTGAATTGTTGCCTTGGGAGGGGAACAGAGGCTGCAGACATCAGTACCACTTAAGTTTTGTGTCTTTTGCTTTTTAAAACCTAGAGGCTTCTTATTTAATCACAGCTATGGCCCACAAATCTGAAAATTTACTGTATACGATCCATCAGGCTCCATGACTAGCAACAATTCTTCCTAACTAATGTAATGCAGACAGACAAAGGGATATGAAAGGATGAAGTTTATGTGTTTGCAGCATAACGTTTTCTTTTTTTAAAGATTTGGTGAATCGCCAGAGCACAGCTCATGTCTCTTATTAAGCTCAAACTATCCTCCTTCAGTTGAACAATTTCACGGTGTCTGCATTAATACAGAGAAGAATGTGAGCCTTTAGATTGGAAGACTATCTTTGGACAGGGCTCTGAGTCTCACGCTACCAGGATCATGCCTTAATCACATTCAGTGTTTGGAGAGCTGTCACGTAGTGAAACATAGCCGTGCAAGGAAACAAGAACAGAGACCCGAGGCAAACTGAAAGTTTAGCTGAACACATTGTCTTTCTCTCTGTGGCAAAGACAAGGAAAATTCTCTTTTCAAAATATTTCGTCCCATCTAGGATACGCACTTATTATCCCAAAGCAGTATATAATGTGATTAAGTTACAAGGATGCATGTTGCTGGTGTTAGAATACATACCAACCCTTTAAAAAGATATATTTTCTCACTAGACTAAGATTTCCAGCTTGAAAGGATTTCACCAGGAAAGCGCCGTGCTATGAAACCAAAATGAGATCATCCTAGACTTCCTTATTTGTTGTAGGGAACAATAGAGAGCTTCCTGTCATGATACGACTGCCATTTCAAAGCCAGTCTGTGAGAAGAACATCCATAAAACTACCTACCCGACAGTCTCTCTGCAGAGTCTTCATGAGGTTGTTGTACGTCTCGGCGTCAAAGTAAAGCCCCTCCTCGTGCATGTCTTGAAAGTCCAAGTCTTTGTAGGTCGGACAGGCCTTCTCTCTCTCTTTCCTGGACGCTCGTCTCTTATAGGTGGATCCCTTCAGGTCGTATTTGTAGTGCATTTTGACAGAGCGAGGCAACACATTGTTCATCACCACCAATCGGATGTTGATGCCTCCAGACTGGATGCAGTACAGGCCGTAAAACTTGGGAAGCAAAGTGCGTGGATTCTGGTTCAAGTTCTGTGAATTTAGAGAAAGCACAGGGGTCGCAACGACGTTGACTTTTGTAGACTGGGTGCATTTTTTAAAAGATATATTAATGTGTGGGATAAAAGGAAGCAGTTTGGTAACTAATTTGTGCATGGTCAGAATTATATTGCAGATAACTGTGACGTACCTACCCCAGATAAGGAGCTCTGTTAGTGTTTGTAGATAGAGCTATAAATTGTGGACCATCTGTTTAGTATTTATACTACTATAAAAAAATCTGTAGCTCCGCTGATTTAAAAAAAAATAAAAAATAGACCTTTGCAGAGGACTTTAAACTTGTGCAAAGAGCAAACTTCTGTGTCAGACATATCTGATTTTCATGCCAAGAAGAGTGCTGAGTCTTCTGTTACGGCTCAGAGCACAGCAGTTTTCAGTGGAATGGCACATAGTGCCCAGTGAGCGTGCTTTTCGATTTTGCTATAACATTCAAGGAGTTGTCCAAACTGTCTCCCAAAGTTAGACTGCTGAGGGAAAACATTCAATAGACAACTCAAAATTTTGTGAGTGTATTTTTTCCCCCACATTAACAAAGTCTTGGCTCAACACCTTCAATTCTTGCCGGATATGGTTCCCTGCGACTTTACCTTCTTCTCCAAAAAGAAAACATTCAAGTGAAGGGTTGCCGTTTTGACACAGTGGATCAGATCTAAAACACACTACTGGAGCACAAGTTTAAGTGGTCAGAACAGCACTTCTATGAAAGGATATATCTAAAAATAGCAAGCGGTGAATAGAAGTGGCGAATTGCTGCAGAAGAGGACTAACTGGAAGGGGAAGACTGCGTATGGTTTAAACTCCATATGTGGAAAACTTGGCACCATGTACACTCCATGCTTCACTGATGTCAAGCAGAATGTGGATGCAATAAATAAAAACATGAATAACAAAATGAACTGATCAAGTTTTGGACTTTTATCTATGCAACTGCCACTGTCCTCAGTCAAGTTGAATTGCTATTCAGGCTCCTAGTGCAGGAGCTAAAGGGCATTTTCACTCCATCTCATTTTTGCCTCTGACGCATCTCATGAGTAATCACTCATTTAACACCGAGCGGGTTTTAGACACCAATCAGCAACAATTTTCACATGCCATCACGAACTGTAATGAAGTAACATTAAACTTCTCACCATGTAGTATCCAGGTAGCAGCCTCTGGAGAAACTTGGCCTCCTTGTGCTGAACGGTTTTAATGATGAACTCATCGTCGCTGGTCAGGTAGAAGAGAGAGCCGCTGGCCCCGGGGTTGACCAGCTCAATCAGAGGCTCGTTTACCAGGGAGTACTGAGGAAGAGAGCCATAAACATTTCATATCTAATACATCAAATTCACAAATCAACTCTTTATGGTATAGCTTTGCACGCAGCAGAGCAGGAAACAGAGGTCCCTCGGCTGGTGCCACAAAATTGGAGGGCCGCTTTTGTAATGAAAAATCAGCCCCAAAGTCTACAGTTGTTCACATGCTTATCGGAGAAAGCTGTCTACATTTGTTTTATTGTTCCATTAATGCCAGCTCTGCTTTACATCAGTCTACTGTTTATCTGTTTGTCAAACTTTATAGGCGCCCACGGACATGTGAATCTTCCTGCTAAGAAACGAGAGCCTCTGTCCCGCAGTGCCCATCTACATACAAGAACCCGCAAGACTGTAGAGAAGCGTTAGATATTAATCAGTGCATTATGAGAGCCACATTTTCAAAAGAGAGAAACACTGGAGGCATCCACTCTCCCTCTCCAGAGACTCTTCCACTTGATGACCATCCACAGTCATGTTGCGTTACCAGCACAAACACATCCACACTTTATTGCATTTGCACTGAGGCTGGCTGTGTATGCGTGTCCACATTCTCTCTTAATTAGACACCGCAGTGTGGCCTCAAGGACATCAGTCATTAGCACTACTCCTCAACGCTGGCGGGCCTTATGCCATCAACCCTCTTCGGCCTTGAAATAACTTTTTAATCTCCGACTCTCTTCTGGAGCTTTTTGTCTCTCATTTATGCAGAAAAGAATCTGGCCATCAAAAGGAACAATGTAGCCTGATGGGTTTAGGAAAGACTTCGAGGCATAAGGAACGCAGGAAGATGCCGCCACAGCAGGATAAAGGTCAGAGGAAATCACACCTTTTTGAAATCTAATTTTATTTATATACAGGTAGAGTATCAATTTAGCATTAAATTAGAACTGTCAAACGTTTGAAATGAACACCAAAGACTTCAGCCAGGGAATATTTTCACAGACAAAAACACGTGCAAACGAGCAAAAACAAAAACATGAATCACACAAAATGCTTCTGTCTAAATGTCAAAATGTGCACCTGTGAGTCTGCTGGGAAATCACTGCATGTGTGAGGATTACAGCTGTGCTAATGAGGGCACATGCTCTGTCATTATTAGCTCCAGTATCTCCACCACCCCAATGTTTTGCCTTGACTTCACCCTCCTGGGGACTGCAGCATTACTGAACCTATTGGATTCTACATTAGTCAGCATTTAGTTGGTGGAAAGAAATTCCAGACAGACAAAAATAACGAGGAATTCTCTCTTCTTTATCAGACTTACAACTGATTATCTATGTCAGTTTGTGACGTGTGCATGTAAGAACCAGGTGAATCTCGCTGTAACACAGGAAATCTCAGCCTGTGTGGTTGTTTCTTTGGCTGCCCACTCCTCCTACACAACCAGGGAGATGACAAATCAAACTTGGCATGTAGAACATCTTAAAAATGCATCTACGTCATTACGTAGACTGGCAACCGCCTAGCAACAGCCTTAAAATGATGCGATTTCAGCATTTATGCCCCTGTAACACCTTACGTTGAATGTGAAGTTATAGCACCTAGCAAGCAGTTAGCTGAGCTTTGCATCGAGGCTGGAACAGGTAAAAAATCAAAATCCAATGTCATAGATCTCACTAATTTATAAAAATGATCTCTGTTTAATCTCATAAACAGCAGTGAGTTTATGCGGGTTATGTGCAGGGAAATACTGGGCAGGCAGTCAGTGACAGGAAGTGACTCAGCATATTTTCTTAAATCTCCTTTTTTTTTTTTCCCCCTTTAAGTCTTGAAAGCAAAAACTTAAAATGACCTTTTTTTACCCCCTTGAATAGGACCAGCAGGTTAATTTCAGTTGCTGTGCTGAGAAATGAGAGTGCACTAGATTTGCTTCCTGCGGCATGGCTCCATACAAATGAGGTGGTGATCCAGACGGAGCTGAGGTCTGGATTATGAGCATGAACACAAATAATGACCTGCAAGGTCTGCCAGGTTTTTAGTCTTACCAGGTAGTCATCTGGCTTGATGCCGAACAGATCTCTGAAGTAGCGGAAGGCCAGCGGGGCGTACGTCTTGAAGCGGAAGTCAGGATAGTGATGTGCTGGAGTCAGGTTGCTTCCCTCACTGGTAATATTTGACCAAGACAAGATGAGACAAACACACAAACGGGTATATTAGATACATCTTTCAACACTAACTGACATGAAATTTAAAAAAGAAGCTTTAACATTACAAAAGGAAACATGTTAGTGTCAGTAACACAGATGCATTCTCGCGCCCCCTGGAAAACTGGCACTACCGCGGGAAATGAACACCAGCACCTAATCTTTGTGCCTGGTATCTACGCTATTGACTCTGGGTAATTTTATCAGAGGGCCCTTGTATTTTCTTCCATTCCTGCTTGAACAGGCTTCAGTAAGTCCTCTATGGGAACCCAGATCCACCAGCATTGTGCTAACAGAGATAGGTCTGTATGGAGTTCTTCGCCTGGAGACTGAAGATGGCTCTAATTACTGGATCGAACAACACCAAATAAAAAACATGCACTTCAGCTCAAATGGGGAGAAAATGGCTCAAATAAAAAGGTTTAAAACCAAACAAAATGAGACACAATAACCTGCATGTTTTTTTTGTTTTTTGCCAAGCGTGGAGTGGGAGACGTTTCCAGACGGGCTTCGACAAAGGCTGACCCTGTTTCTAACTAACCTAACCCATAATCCTGTAAGCACATTGGATAAGGGTAGCGTGGGTCAGCCGTCGAGTCTTTTTTTAAAGCTAAACTTTCATTGGAATCAGTTTTGTAGTTGCAGAAATAGGTTAATAAAGGTTTTGTTTCCCAGGGCACCTCTAAATCTGGTTACTTGGAAGCTGCTCTGGGTAGAGAGGCCCTTTTGTTGTTCCCTGCGTGTGCTATATTCAGTGACACGGAGGCAAGGCGCAGGTGTAACACTATATCTGTGATCACGCAACAATGGCATTTGAATGGTTTGTTTAGTGCGCGAGGACAACGGGAATCATTTGCCACTGATTGAGAGTCTACTTAAAAGAAAAAAAACATTAAGCAACACAAGCGCCCGGAAAAATTTCAGTCTAATCAGGGATTCATCTCCCTCTCTGTCTGCGTGAGTCTGCGGAAAGGTGTGAGACAAACTGAAAATTAAGCGTGTGGGAGTCAAAGCGACATCTCCGTTTCCATCGTTTAGTCACTTGTTCAGGGTAGTCCTGCGGTGGGAGGAAAGAGAAGGGTTTGTGTGCTATTACAGAACAGAAGATAAATGCTGAGGGAAAGCAGAAAGAATAAAATAGGAAACGGTTATGTCAGAATAAAGATGTAAGACATTCATTTTCTCCCCTCACTCATTACACTCTGTTTGTTCTGTCTTGTGTAATTTTATTTTCTTCCTAACAACATGGCCTAGATTCTTTCTCCCCCTGTGAAAAAGGTGGCCCTGGAGACTGCCACCACTTTCATTTTAATTCAAACTTGGGCTGGATGAAACAAGCCTCATTTTAAACCAATTGTCGCTCGTCATTTTGCGCTTCAGAGCCTCAGCTAGTGTTGCGAACTCCTCAGTAAGGAAAATCGCTATTGGTTGTCCTAAAAGTCGCTAGAAGTCGCTAAATGATGTCATCGCTTAATTTGCATAATTGGTCATGCTAATCTAAATTGTAACCTATGTTGTTGGAGAGAGAAATAACATCGTGGAAGAGACATAAAGTGAGTAAAAACCATCCTAAATGCATTTAGAGTTTATTTAGAACTACAAATTAAATTTCTTTTAGCAATTATTGGTTTTTTTAATGTCACAATTCCAGCCCTGCTTCTTTACCCGGGCTTGGACCGGCAAAAGTGACCCGAAATAGGCACTCTGGTGGAGTTACTTTGTGTGTGTGTTTATAAGTAGTTTTAAACCTTGTGATCCACAAAACAGCATAAGAGTAAAAGAGTAAAAGAAGAACTGACTGCGTTACAGCACCCGCTGCTTGTTGAGAGTAAAAGCGATACGCGCTTTCACGTCTGTTTTTAGCGACTTTTTTTAGAAAAAAAGTCGCTAAGGGGTCTGAAAACTCGCTAAATATAGCGACAAAGTCGCTAAGTTGGCAACACTGGTCTCAGCGAGAGATGTGGAGTTTTCATCAAAGTCTTGAAAGTCATCAGGGCCTTTATCAGTCAAACACAACAAGAGCTTTGTTTGGCTGTTGCTGAGGAGCAGGACTGGTGTGCGTGCCAGAAGGAGGTTTGCATAAACCATGCCCAGTTTGCATATCCTGGTGCAGCATCTCTAAGGTAAACCACAAAGTACATCCTGATAGGACTGTAATTCTCCTCCTGACGTCCAAGGGTTAAACACAACATTGAATGACCTTGGATGTATTTACACTGGGATGGACAAACAGCAACTAATAGACATCTTTTGCTCAGCTGCTCCTGATTTAATTTGTTTTTGTAGTTCCTCTACAGCTCTAAAAGAAAACAAAAACTGATAAAGTATGTGCCGCAGCATCAGCTGTGTGTTAATAAACCATATGTGTGGACATAAGGCAACACTTTCGATGAATTCCTCGTCCTGCTTTAGATTATATAAAGCATTTCTTTGAGCTGATGATGTAATTTTGACGATAGCTCAGCGGCGCGCCGCCGTACGTTTTGCTCTGTGGCAGTTAAGAGGCACACAGTAAGCTGATTCCACAGTTCTTGGCAAGATAATCCACTAGAATAGTTTTATCCCTGCGTCATGACTTAGACTAGCAAAACTGTTGATAAATGATGACGCTGGCAGTTTGAGGTGGTACCACATTTTCTTTGGAGTGGATTTCGAGCGCATGTAGTTTCCACCGAGCGGGATTAATAACAGCGGTTAATGTTTTTCATTCGAGATCCAAACATATAATATTTGCGGAGGCCGTCCAGGCGAAGCGTGCCCTTCACTCACTTCCCATTCATTCATTCACAGCCAACCTACACACAGTCTGTTTTTACGAAGCAGCTCTCCTATTCACCAAGTCCTGCAGATAAATAACCTTGAGCTTACGCGACGAGGACGCAAACCTTCAACGCACAAAAACACATATGCTGAGAGAGTGTTTCTGTGAATGTAACACTGTGGATGTGCGTGTGGGATCACTGACCTGGGCAGAAAGACACTCTCCACCACATAGAAGTCTTGCATAAGAACATCTCTGTCAGGCTTGGAGGTGAGGTTTCCCACTGTATAGCCAATACCAAGCTGAATGGCTCCCTTTAACGCCGAGGATGTGGTCTGGATGGGAAATTCGAAAAGAAAATATCACATTAGTCTAGCCGTGGCACACTTGCTCCCTTGTTTACCCTTTGATTTGATTTGAAATATGAGAATTTCCACACAAACACATCCAACTGCACTTGCAGACTTGGACACAAATCTAGTTTGTGTTTTTATTGCATGACACCTCTAAAACATATTTCCCCAAACCTGAACAGAGGTAGCTAGTATAAAGAAATGCATTATGGGTGAATCTTAAAAAAAAGAAAAGAGAGAGATGTTTCCATAAGGAGTGACGTCTACAGTACAAGAAAGAAAACAAATGTACCCAGCACTTGACTGACTGCTGGCAGCTGGCTGTGGGAGGGTCACGACATAATGTGCTGCAGAAGGAGTTAAGGGACTCGAGTGGCTCAGAAGCAAAAGCTGACTCTAAACAGCAGCATTTCCAAGTAAATGTTAAGGGATCGTGCTCATATTCATCATAACATGAAAATGTTACCAAACACACTCCTTTACCTTCTTGTAGGTTTTCTCTGAGCTCCGATTCCCTCCTGTCCCATTTTCTGTGGCCGTAGACATCTAAAAGTGACACAAAGTCATTCAGGCAACAAACTATAACACCGTAATTCTTGTCAATTGTCGTATCACTCTAAAATTTACTGAGCAGTCAAAAGCATACCTTGCTTAATGAAAAGCTGTGCCTGACGAGCAGCAATCAGGGCAGCAGCTCTTGATTGTCAGGCTGAGCAATCATCAGGAGTTGTCACAGGACCTTCTGTAAGAGAACGGGTGCCCAGTAAGTTACTATAAAATATTTTTAAAAAGGCACTGACATTGCATTAAAGTAAGTGAATCTTGCTGATTCTGCTAATCTCCACCTGATAAAAAAGGCACTTTAACTCTGATAGTCACTCCTGACTCATGAGATGTACATCTGTGTTTTGTAATAAACATCAGAGTTCTGCTCGAGTGCCGTGTTGGAGAAACAGTCCTTTCCTGCCTGTCACTTCACCACCTCACAAATCACAGCGTGCAGATACAGAAATCTTGTTACACTTTAATCTAATCGCCGGCTTCTCTGTTTTCATATTGCCTCCATATTCAAGACTTTGTACGTGCAGAACAACACCTCATAAAGGAGTGGAGCTGCACAGCGTGTCACTGCCCGGCTTACAGCTCATCCAAGTCCTCCCTGAGCCACAAAGCACCAGTCTGTCTTGTTTCTACGTATGCTCTCCATGAATTTTCCACTCCTCCTTAAAATGTGTCTGTTTTTCTCCACTAACACTCCCAGAGAAAATGAGACAGAGTGGCGTAAGTCATTTAAATGTTGCCTCAGGACACACTGAGAAGAAGTGAGGAGTAAGAGCACTTGCAAAAGTTGGACTTTGACAAGCTCTCGCAAGGCTGCAGTCACCACATCACCTGCATATAAATGCGCCTGCTGTTACTGGAGCTTTGAGTATCGCACAATGTCTTGCTGCCCTCATGCCCTGCAGTCACCTGTTTTGTGACCAGCTGTCACATCATCATCACATCATCGCCATGCAGTGGAACACTAATTGAAAAAGTCTTGTTTGTGTTTGGTTCTTGCAAAGTAAAATCCTCGCAATATGTTGCACCTTTGTTGGAAATAGTCTCCAAATGGAGTAAGGTGCACTTGGACGAAAATACGCTCACACGCAGAGATTCAGATATTGAGAGTGTAGCAGACACTCAGCTCTTATCTCCAGACTGGCTCCTAATCTGCACACCAGCTTCTCTGTTGCTATAAACACATAAGAGACAATAGCACAGACCACAGAGACCATCCTGGCTAGAGGCTTACTCGGTCTTATTCTGCCTCTGTGAATCATTCATAGCTTTTATATCACCTTAAAAACAATTTCCTTCCTTACGAAAAGGACACGAGCACATTCGCTCACACAACAAACCCAATATGGTTTTTTGTGCGAGCTCCTGTTTTTTGTAAAGCTCACGTCTGTCATAAAATCCTGTTATTGATCTCGAGCCTCGTCAGTCAGTGTAATGAGGTGTTGATCCACCTGAGCCTTTACACTATGTGCCCTGAGCCTGAGGAATGTTAATAAGCCCGTAGGCAGGCCTGTCTGGCTCTCAGCTCAGCACCGGCCTGAGTGTCAGTGTCAAAATGAATTGTGCGGACCTCTCTTTCGCTCTCTCTCTCGCGCTCCAGCCACCTCTCCCTCACCTGACCCCACAACCCAGCTGGTACTCTAACAGACTGCTTCGAGAACAATCCACGAGAGGCCCGCAGCTGCAGTGAACAACAGCAGGTCTCTTGTTCACCTCTCAACAAAAGAGAGGCAGACAGATGGTCGGTAAAAATGAACGGAGGATCCTAATCAGGAGCGTCTCACCGCTGTCAAACACTCCCATCCCATGGTAAATGCCACTCACACAGGACTCTAACGAGGAAAACAAGAGTACACTGTACACGTGTAACACAATACCTCGTGTTTCACAATTACATTAGACGACCTCGCTAACACAAAAACGCAGCTTTGTTAAATCAATGCCTCTGGTAGACAGTGGCAGAGGTGGGACCAAGTCATTGTTTTGCAAGTCTCAAGTAAGTCTCAAGTCTTTATCCTCAAGTCTCAAGTCAAGTCTCAAGTAATGTCAGGCAAGTCAGAGTCGAGTCTCAAGTCACTGGTGTAAAAGTCCGAGTCAAGTCACAAGTCTGAAACTTTGAATTTCAAGTCCTTTCGAGTCTTTAAAAAAAAACAAACGAAAAAATAATGTTGCAGTTATATGCTAAATGTAAATATTAGACCATGTAATTTTTTAATCTGTGTTTTTCTCAACACATGACAAAATAGTGAACTTAGAAAATATACACAAATTGTGAAATTGCACCTCTATAAAATGCAGCTCAATTAAACTTAGCTCCAAGAATAATTTTCACCGACAGTTCTGAGATAAGCTGCATGTTATTCTTGGATGGTAATGGTAAATGGCCTGTATTTATATAGCGCTTTACTAGTCCCTAAGGACCCCAAAGCGCTTTACATATCCAGTCATCCACCCATTCACACACACATTCACACACTGGTGATGGCAAGCTACATTGTAGCCACAGCCACCCTGGGGCGCACTGACAGAGGCGAGGCTGCCTGACACTGGCGCCACCGGGCCCTCTGACCACCACCAGTAGGCAACGGGTGAAGTGTCTTGCCCAAGGACACAACGACCGAGACTGTCCAAGCCGGGGCTCGAACCGGCAACCTTCCGATTACAAGGCGACCTCCCAACTCTTGAGCCACGATCGCCCCGGATGCGGTTGTAGGACCGACTTTAAAATCGCATGACAAAAATATCATACACATTAAAAAAAACTGAATCACCAACGTAGCCTGGAAAACATTTGCTAGTTAGATAAAGTCAGCTATCTCATTGTAGCATATTTATATGCATATTTATAATTATACGGTTCTTGGAGTGAGTGCATACACTCATGAAGTTTAGTAACTTCCGGTCACTGCAACAAGCCCAGGTACAGTTTACCGACGGATGGGTGCAGGACCTTGAAATGCACCGTGTAGAACGAAAGACCATCGTACGTATCATAAGTTTACCAGTCTCACAAATCGTCGTCATAAATACACATTCGTTAACCGTTTATTAATAGGACCTTTGAGCTCAACGGTAATTAATTAGTAGTGGAAATAATTTCTGGTAGCATCACAGAAATGTAGCAGTGACAATAATATTGTATGCTGTAATCGTACTGGGCAATTAGTGATACAAAAAACCTGTTTTATCCTGTGAATAAAAGTATATGTTTTTGTCAATGTACCATAATAACAGAAGCGAAACGCAATATTGTGTCAGGACAATTCACTATTTATGCACAATAAATAAAGGAGCATAGCGCGACAATTTCTGTTCAGCGCCAGACTTGCTTGTAACCTATATCACCAATTATGTTATGAAAATGACGTATTAACTACAACAGCAGACTGACCTTCGTGTAAATGCTTGGAGCAGACTAACCTGTGAGCTGGAGTGTTCTGGGACGTTATATTTGATCTTTGAATGGCTGCAATCCAGGCCATCCGTCGCGTCTTTGTTACTTTGGAAACATGGCTCGAACAATTTCTCTTCAACGACCAACCGATCTCTTTACCCGTCGGCTTCCCGTGGCTGTCATGCGACCGGCTATTGCAGTTAATAATACAACAGCTTCTTGACATTTTTGTGTTTCTTTTTATCGCTGTGTGACTGATTTCAATTGAAAGCCTGCGTGCGTTAGTACCGCTTGCCACGAGTTCCCAGAATCCTTTGCGGTTCTACCCGTGAATGACGTCACATTTTCAATCTCTATATAATATGCATGTTAAATTTTATATTTGGGGTAAAATATCAAGTCTTTTCAAGTAAACCGGTTCAAGTCCAATTCAAGTCCCAAGTCATTGGTGTAAAAGTCCAAGTCAAGTCACAAGTCTTAGAACATTTTTTCAAGTCAAGTCTAAAGTCATAAAATTAATGACTCGAGTCTGACTCGAGTCCAAGTCATGTGACTCGAGTCCACACCTCTGGACAGTGGATGTGGATATTTGTGGTCTTGGGCGAGAACCAAATGGGGAAAGTGATCCAACGGGTCAATAAAAAGGAAACTTAGTACATGAAAGCCTGAGTCTGAATGGAAAACTCACACAGGCGTGTGCATAGGGAGTTGATATTTCGATGCCTTTGTGAAAAAGCAAGTAAGGTCAAAGATAGTCTATGTTACGATAAGACTTTGCAATGACCTGAAGAAAATTCCTAAGCAATGCAGGAAATGTCATTCCAGGATCAGCTTTCAACAACTTGATAAACTAAACGCAGACATTAAAGCCATTTAGTAAAACATTAAACTTTTTCCCTGACTTACCACAACTTCATTATGAAACGTTACTTTTCGAGCACCGTGTCCTTCCCTTCTTGTGAAGCTTTTTTTGTTTTTGGTTTTCTTTCTAAAACTTTGCATTTACCTCTCATCTCTCCCTGAGCCTCACTGTACGTAAACAACTCCATTCCCACTCGTCCCTACAGCCTTGTCAGAAACTCTACCACCCTTCAAACAAACACACTTGAGTGCAGATCAAACACTGGCTCTCATGCCGTATCTCCTCCGCGGCTTCGGGGTTATTGCCAAGGCTGCCATTCTGCCCCTGTGGAAGTCAAATAGCCACTCTGCAGCCAAGGCAGTCCTTGAAAGGAAAATATGTTGCAGAGAGCAGACGTGGGCTGTCTGGTATGATGATTATGCAGATTGAATAAATCTAAGCTGTCAAAAACTCAAAGTAGCTGTGCTAATATTCCCTCAATGATCCCAGCGGGAAAACCAGTAGTAATAATAAAGGCAGTGGTCAGGCAGATCAATCAACACATCATTAACCATGCTACGGAAATTATACTCTCTTCAAAATGATCTATATCTACCAGTGCCCTTCAGTAGAATAGCTAGGCTAAAATTAGGACAATCTGGATCACAATCTTTTTCAAAACCATCTGACTATGACTTCAAGGCTGTGAGGTATTCAGTCAACAAGGCTCCCACAGTCTCCATCTCCAGAGATATCACATATGGGTTCCTTTTGCTCTGCTTCAGTCCCCGGATACTATTGGATTACTGCTGCAGATTGGAGACATAATGGAAAATCAATAGCAGAGCAGCAATGCTGAGCTTCAAGGACTGGGCTGCTGGGCTTTCATGACCCATGCAATCCCACAACTCAGATGTTAGATAAGCACCGAGATCTGGATTTGGGTGGATACAATCAAGAAGATGCACGGGGAGCCAGCTTAGTCAGCCTGAAGGGGATCAGCTTCATCAACTTAAATGCTCTCATCCTTCACAGAAACTCGGGATGTAGGGCATTCAAAAAATATATACTCAATATTCCCAATAAATACACAGAGAAAAGGCTCATTGTCTGTATGCATCTGTCATGTGGGGCAGTGATCATTATACTTTTGATACCAGTGCTCTTTTGGTGTGTCAGTGTGATTACCTAAGGACTTTGTTTCCCCCATCTTGATACAGTAAGGCAGACAAAGACCATAACAGCAAGGAAGAACTACAGTTTAGCATGTATAGATACATATAGGTTTTCTGGTCCAATGCACAGCCCCACACACACACACACACACACACACACACACACACAACAGAAGAAGCCATTATAAAAGAAGCCAGGTATCATTTTGACCTGTTTTTGGCACGTTGTGTTCCATATTTTACGACGTGCTCTGGAGGTACGTTTCTTTTCATCTTTGCTCAGATGTAAAAGCTGTGATGCTGCTTCAGAGTAGTGTTTGTCCCTGAACACCAGGCACTATGCAGCACTGCAGAGCTTTCCAAGTGTTTGCGTATGTGTGCAGCAGGAAGGCTACATGATGAAATCAGACTAAAACGGCAGCCCACAAAGATGGCCGACAGGCTGGAGTAAGATACAGGTAGGCTACGTGACTTTTGATGGCAAAAGTGGCCAAAAAGCGTGGCTAAATGAAAAGACACAGGTCAAGCTGAAAGAAAATATTTCGGTTAATTACTGATATTAAGCCTGTATGTTACCATGAAGGGGCAACCTCCAGGCTGAAAGCCACCATCTCTGAAAACAAGTCGATTGAAATTAAACTTCCATCTTAAAATAATCAGCTGGTACAAAAAAACTGTGACAATACTGACCTGGATCTCCAGAGTTTGTGGTGTTGGTGCCTTTTGGAGCATTTTCAAGGTGAATATCTAAAACTAATATGGCTTAATGTGCTGTTATTTATATTAACAGCACATCAGAAAGTGGGCTCTCCAATTTTTTTACTCTTTTTAAAAATGTTTTTGATGTCTTTACACTAATTTGCAAGTACAGGTATTGATGGCTGTGTGATGCACCACAATACAGTCTATAGGTGGAACTTGCTAACATTAGCTGATAACTGAGCACTGCAGTCTCCTGTTAAAACATGGTCACCTGGGGTTCAAAACAACCAGGACTGATTGATAAAATGTGCTGACGTTTTAAAAACAGCACTCCACTACCCAACGAAGAAAGCCATAGTGGCTATGGCCATCTTTTAGATACAGTCTATAGTAAACATGTGCATAATGTATTAGATGTTGATGGAAAGTAAACACTGAACACTGAGGTCTATTCATGAGGTTTACATTACATTACATTACAAAATAACAAACACCGATCTGTTTTAACATCTTCATGCTGCAAGGAGAGCCCTGACACAAGTGTAAAAAATGGGAGCTCCCTTCACTGAAAGCAGCTACCATCAATCACACAAGACGGAGCGTACAGCGTGTACTGAACACAGCATCCTTCTGAATCCTAAAAAAACATGTTTCAGTGAGCTCGGCAGTGTGCATGTGGGCACAGTGATGTTCCCCTGACCATGCGTTCATCTCTAAACCTACATTTTATTCTGTGGTATTGCATATTAGCATGGTGTTTGACCTTTTGATGACAAGAAATAAAGCAGAAAAGAAGGCGGGTGGGATTACACCTACAGAGTGGCCTTACCTTTGAAATGCAACATGAACAGAAGAAACAAGCTACACGGGGCGAGGGACGTAGGACAAAAGATGGAGGACAGCGAGAGGCAGAGATTCTGAAAAGCTGTCTTGTAAACGTGTAGTCGGGAGTTATATCAAGTTTTATTCTATGTAAACCCCCTTTTCTTGAGAGAAGAGATAAATCTGTGGTAATAAAGTCACAAAAAATGTCTCCATTTCATTATATAAGATAACTTGAGCAAGAGGAAACCCAGGGAGAAGATTCGGTCTATTTGTAATTCAGAGAGCGTCTCGTTCTAGCTCCACTCCGCATGAGAAGCTGTGAGGAGGAGGTCACCCTCTGTGTCCAGTGTGTCACATGATTCGGCTGAGGGCATGGGGGAGGTGGGGAGAAACATAGAGATGAGTTAATGGACAGAAAACAGAGACAATGTTCTTTAAAGACACAGAAGCAGAGACGCTGCTCCGATGGGACGGTACAGTACAGCGCGGCTGTACAGAACGTACTACAGCAGGCTTATTATGCTTAACTACCAGTGATAACTAACCACAGCGAGCCTCTGCTCCCAACGTCAAGGCCCATGGATATCGCTACCATATGGAACAGAAACAATAGGAGACAGACTTGCCCATGTCAGTTTTACTAAAGCCTGCACTGTAGTCCAAAGGTCCTCATATTTCCCTTTAAGCCGAGAGAAGCCGTTTTATTACCTATGCATATCACAAACGTAAATGCTCTACTTCTGAGAATCCATAAATGATGTACTTCTCTGAAGTAGACTATCACATGATTAAAAGGGGAGTATATGGCCAGGCCTTTATTGACCTGAAGTCACAGGTTACTAAAAAAATAAATAAATGAATGAATTAAAAAGAAAAATAGAAGATTTATACTTTGACGACCGTCTCCATCCTCTCAACTCATTTCTACTTCCTGCCATCTCGCTCTGGCGCTCTAGTGTCCCCCAAGTGGGCCTCCGCAAACCTCGTCATTATCAGGGCATGAGAGTGGGAGGGGGCCACAGGGGACTCAGCCGGCCCAAAACAACAACAACAAAACATCACAACCTCCAAATAATCGGAATTCCTGCGATGCTGCCAACGGATCGCTCTGCCAGCAGCCTCCAACCGGCCAACACAACCACTAATGGTTATGCAGTGTAGAAGAACTATGAGCCAATTATGTCTGCAGGTCTCCTTTTTTTTCCACTCTTTCAAAAGCTGGTGTTGACGTGCCGCTCGCCCACAGAGATGGGAATTCCCGTTTGGAGGTCATTAAGATCAAAACGATAATACCGGGAAGTTCTGCATCTGCTGCAAAGTACATGAAGACACCATCGCGGCGATGATCGCTGACGTTCTTTTAAAGATTGTCTCTGTATTTATAAGTATGAGGTTAGAAAGTCATTTTAAGTTTGTAGTAAGTTTGAGTTGGTCGCAGAAGCTGTGACATCCTGGCTTTTCATCACTAGAACGGCTGCCACTCAGCAGCATCTTTTCATCGTTCTTCAAGCAATAATTACAACACGCTGAACTTCAAACCACTGACTTAGTGGGGAAACAGCAAAAAAACACTAACATGCTTAAAATAAACACATGCATCACATTTATATCCAAATAAGATCCAACACTTCGATCAATTTAAATGGAGGGTTGCACAAAAGAAGCTAATTCAAGGCTATTTAAGTGGTTTAACTAAAAGAGCAACAAGGATGAGGGTGACGATCTGGAGATAACACATTAACGCTTTGAATATTGTGAGGTTTTCTTTCCATTCGGCAAACAACATGTGAATGTAGCTGAACTGTCATGAAATGCAAGTGAAGAGATCTACAGACGCCTTTTTTAGGGCTCCATGCCTAAAATAAATGATCAGATGGTACAATTGATGATGTGTCCCTTTAACTATCAGTTTGACTTATTTCACTTTGTATGAGAAGAGAAAAACTAAACTAAACACTTTTGATGCTGTGGTCTGCCAGACAAACCTGAACATATTTAATAAATTTGAACTTTTCTGTTCCTATCGCATATTCTCTTTGCGGTTTTTCCTCTTTCTTAGTTCCTGTATCTAACAAGTCACCTGGGGAGATGATTACCTCTTTGCTTATAACTCACAAAGTTTAAAGGGTGTGGCACAAAAATAGATAAGAGACTCTAGATTTAATGTTCTCACTGCCGCTGGTGGCCGTCAGTAGCAGGCCTATGTGGTATGTGCTGACACGAGTGGAGCCTGGCCAGTGAATGAGGACAATAAAACAGAACAGAAAGAGAGGGCGAGCCCACACTCTGCTCAGGAGGTCATGCTGGACAGACGTATGGAGCCTAAACCTCCAAATATGACTCGAGTGTGTCTGACTGGCTTGTTTGAAGGACATACATTGTTTTATTCACCGTCATCTGTATTATAGATGGATACCATTTAGCTCATTTTCTCTGTCCGTGTTAACTTCACAACCAAGGAGACTTTTTAAACCCGGAAACTTAGTGCATGTCGGATATTTAGACTCTCAAATGATACCATTATCTGCCTCAAACATGTACAGCCAGACTATACTAAAGATACTTCAGCTCTGGTATTTGGTCACTTTGACCCAGTGTATTAAATTGTTAATTTAGCAATTGATTAACCAAAAAGACCAACCAATAAAAAAAAAAGTAAATAAATTTCCAAACAGAAACTTTGCTTTGTAGTTTTTCTACTGTACTAGAAAAACTACAAAGCAGTTTTAACCCCATGAGGAGCTGAAGGGCAGAATACTGCTCTTCACTACACTTACTTCAGTACTTCACAAGCAACAAAGCAGGAATTAGCTTGGATTTCGCTACAGCGGAGCATTGAGCAGAAGCAAGAAAAGGCTGACATGGCGTCGGATAACCCAAGATGACAAACTCCAGAAAGAAAGCAAACACTCCCGTTATGCTTTCAGCTCGTTGCAACTGGAGCGCAGCATGTTAGACAGCTTCAAAACAGACTGCAGACAATAGTGAGGGAGGATCCTCAGAGAGAAGAGCTAGAATGGCTGTAGTGGGAGGAGAGGTCGCACTGAACACACACAAACATTACCAGGTACCAGATTTCATTTTCACAACACAGTGAGACTTTTTTTTTCTCTAATCTGAACATGTTGAATGTGACCAGTGTGCCACACAGGGGTGTGGCACACTGGTCACTCAAACCATTATCTGGAATGAGAGCGCTGCAAGCTAATGTTCAGACCACTGACTTATGTAACTGTCTTAATGAGTCTCATATGCCTGTTATTTTGGTCATATCACTACTCGAATCCCATGGTACAGTACGATCACAGTACACACAGTGCTCTTTGACCCATAAATCACAAGACTGAACTTAAAAACCCTACAGCTGGTAATTGTGCTACCTTTTTACACAGGGTGCTCATATATTTGGGAAAAAAAAAGCTGTATGAGCGCCCTGTGAGGCCCCTCTGCAAACAAGTACCTCTGTTTAATTACTGAAGTAAGAAAGAATCCGGTAAAACTCCAGGGAAAGACACAAAACTGCAGAAAGTCACAGAATCATCAAATATGATTTGTGTTGACAGTTTGGGCTTCGCGGTGCTGAGGCACTTCTGCTGCCACTCAAATGGAAAACATTATGTAATGCACAAATGCTTTTCACTCTTTTCAGTGCAAAGGCAGCAGGCAGCACAGGACAGGAGCACAGGTGTTACTCCCAAGGAGAGAGCAGGGGATTTGCATGAGCCATTTTCCTGTCAAAAATCCTGCGGCAAGCTGGTCAGCCTGGACAAACCCCACCTGTCTCCCAGTCAAATGAAGCAGGAACAGGAAGTTAATGAAGAGATTACACATTTATATATAGATGCTTTGTCTTTGTAGTATAGGCCGGCTTGGAGCTAGTCAGATTTGACTGATTATTCAAATTAGCGTCTAATTTCTGCAATATCTCAAGGACCAATGAGAAGATATTTGAGCAGCATTTGTTGCTTTATGAACCACAACGTGAATAACACCAGAAGCATTTCCAAAAGGAGGAATTTATCATCAACTGCTCCTCATAACCGAGAGAAAACTGCACTCTTATGCTTTCCATGTGATTATTCACAGCAACAAAGCAAAACTCAGTGAAGTCAATCATATATCACGTAAAAAAGAAACTCGTTAGCTGAGCCGCAACTAAACAGTATCTAAAGCAGCCTACAGGTTGTGGTTCTTCTTCTTTTGGACTCTTAAAACTGTTTCACAGTGGTCGCAGCTCAGGCCTTTGGTGTGGAGGCGCATCGGGATGAAAGGGGCTGTCTGTGAGGAGCTCAGCTGCCAAATACCAGCAGAGAAATGTAGCACCTCGCTGTAGAAAGAGCAGTGAGAACGTGACAGATGCTGAGGCGCGGGCCAGCACGTACAGAGAGAAATTTGGTGTTTTGCATGTCAAATGCAGGAAAGGTTCCTGAGAAGTGTATCCACGTGCCAGGCCATGAAATGTGGAAATCTAATTGTCGTTCACCAGGCTCTCAAAACACACACAGGAAGTTAAAAAGATCACTTCACCCATTAACTGTCATCACATTTCGAACCACACTTTCCTTGCTCCATCCTCAGTTGCACAACTTCCAACTATGCTTGCCTCATTTCCCATCAAACTGTCTGTTTCTCTGTAAATGTGCAAGCCCAGGCTCACATGTGCAGATACATGAGGGGGGGAAACTTCATTTAATAGAAAACAGCTATAAAATATATATAAAGGAAGACAGAACTGTAGAGCAGCACTCATCTAAATAAAATCAACAAGATTTACATTCAGAGTGAAGGATGGAATTCACCTGATGTCACACGTGAACTTAGCATGAATATGTTAAGAAGATCTAAAATTATGACTCTTTCGGCAGAACATATCTTTTCTTTCTTTTTTTAAACTGAGTTATTCAGAGAAATGACACCTCCACCTCTTTATCAGACAACAAACGGAGCAGCTGGCTGACTCGCACACCTGCAGTTGTTCACCTGTCGTGACAACACCTGAGAACTGACGCTGTGAGACACAATGTCCACAAGGTTGTAAAAGATGTTGGGTGAACATCTGTGTCGGTGGCTACTGTCATTTTGTTTTCGTCTGTACGAATCTTTGGTGTGACGCATCAAACTCACAGTAATCGTCTTCTTCTTCTGCGCAGTCTTGTGGAAATATTCCCGTCTGAGCGGCTGCTGCAGTCTTTACCTTTCTGTTTCTTCAACGCGACTAGCCACCGATACAAAACTGCGGTTTAGAGTAGGACACGCAGCGTTTATTTCCACCGCAGGCTGGCTATGAACTGAGTCCTCCTCCTCTGCCGAGCAGACCTGTGTCGTGTGTCTCTGCCTCCCAGCCCTGCCTCTTTACAGCCGTGCCATTCAGTGCGCCACTGGATTCAAGCGAGTACGAAAAGTGGCACGAGCACGCCCTCTGCTGGCAGCAGCAAATCTCACAGTTTCGTTAAGCATCAATTTAGATCCAAGTTCAGCAGGGGCAGCAGGTGGTGCTGTGTGCTGGCACCATCCACCTTCTAGCAAGAAGGTCCAGGGTGGAGAGTTTCAGTGTCGGCTGTGCGTGTTTTCCCCGTGTCTGCGTGGGTTCCTCCCCAAAATCCAGAAACATGCACGTTAGGGTAGTGATTCTAATGTGAGTGTGTTAGCCCTGTAACAGACTGGCGACCTGTCCAGGGTGTACACTGCTTCTCGCCCTAGGAAAAAGGGATGGAAGTGACATTAATATAAAGTTATCTTCAAATTCACTGGAGGGTAACTCATCCTGTTAACAAATATTTATTTATCGAAACACACATGATAAATCTTTGCGGTCAGGCTGGGATGCAGTGCTGCAAACATCGTCTGAAAATTTGCATACTTCCATCTATACAGAGTGTGAATGCATTTAATGTTCACTCAGCTCTCAGCGGTGTCTCCAGAGCTGTGGACTTGTGTTAGGTGCACAGTCACAGCAGGCTCACTGAAACATGGTGATATTAATATGAATGATATCACAGTAGAAAACAAATAAATGTTAACAGTTGTTTTTTTTTTTTTATTTTAGTAACCTTTGTTGTTGTTGATTCTGTGGTGTTGTGTATAGGAGCAAACCAAAGACCAGCAGCCCCCCCCCCCCCCCCCCCCCCAAAAAAAACTGTGGAAACAAGAAGTTGATATTTACAACTTCTAATTACACAATAAATAAAATATGTTAAAATTTAGATCTCACCTGACTATCATCATATTACAAATATTCTGGCCATCAACAAAGTTAGAAGCATTAAATTGGCATAGTTTAAAAAAATGCTGTGTTAGTAGCAGAAGCGATTGTTTTATTAAAAAGAAAACATGTATGAGAAAGTATGGCAACTAAAATCTCCACCACTGACAAACAACACATGTCACAGCTTAGGGTGACTAAGGGTGTGGTGGAAAGGGAGAAACTTCATTTAGAAAGAACAGCATCAGTTACTGTACATTTAAAAGGTACCCGAGGATTTTTGTCAATGTAATTTCTCAGTTTAATTCAAGTAAATGGCTCATTTATGATATCAGCTAACCAAGAACACCACACAGAGCTCAGAGATCCTACATAGACAGAAAAGGATTTACCAAACCCTTCAAAGCAAATGTTTGAACTTTTTTCAGGTAACTTTCTTGAGTCATTACTGACTGACATATATGATACTTGACTACCCTATTTAGATACGGGAAATTGTTAAAAGTCTGGAATGTCTTTGAACACTTTCCTTTCAACAAGTTTAGTTAGTAATTTATTTTTTAGTATATCACTTTCTGATGGTAACCCACTTTCTCTTTAACTGCTCAATCTAGCACTTCTTGTTTTGCTGATAGTCAAAATATGTTAAATATGCTGTCAGGTGTGATGTAAATCTATCTTTCTATTCTTATTGGTTCTGGAAGAAAGCATCATGTCACCCAGTTATTCCTGGAAGAACAGTCAATTCCAGGAATGGCTGGCCTACTGAAATTACTCCAACAACTCATCCAAGTTGATACCAAAAAAAAGAAAAAACCCTTAAAAAACAACACAGAGCAAAATCTAAAGAAGTGCAGGCCTCACTTGTCTCATTTATAGTCAGAGTTTATGATTCAACAATAAAAAAAAAAGACTGGGCAAAAATGGCATCCATGGGAGAGTTTAAGGAGAAAACCACTACTGACCAAAAAGAAGATGAAGGCTCATTTTAAATTTGCAAAACAAAAACAAAAAACCCATCTGAATGATCCCCAAGGATGATTTGCTCTAAGTGATGGGTCGATGAATTCTGCTCTCAGAAAATCCTCAAGGAGAATGTCCGCCCATCAGTTTGTGCCCTGAAGCTCAAATGCACTTTGGTTATGCAAGGACAATGAAAAAACAACAGACACTTTTATGGTATTTTCATTTTAATGGAGAGAGACTATGAAAGAAAAATCCTTAAAAGCAAATTACATCCAAATGACTGGCCCTAGGGGTCAGTTCATTTATCTATGAAACTGAAAAAAAAAAAAAGTTGTTCACGAGGCTCATAAAACTATTAATGATCCATCCAATATCCTTTTTCCAGAGCACAAGTTCTTACCCTTATGGAGCCCAAAAGGTTGATTCTGTTCATCTGGATGTTTCAGTGAGAGAAATGTTTCATCACTCATCCAAGTGTTTCTCCAGTCTCAGCTGACCACATCTTTCTCATAGTCATCCTCACATCATGAGGTAAAATCTTGCATCGTGCTCCAGACTGAGGGTGTTTGATGGTCATTTTATATTTCTTCCATTTCTGAATAATCGCACCAACAGCGGTCTCCTCACCAAGCTTTTTGCCGAGGGTCTTGTAGCCGCTTCCCGCCTTGTGCAGGTCTACACTCTTGTCTCTGGCTCTGATGGTGGTGAGGCTGGAAGGTTTCTAGAGCTCTGGCTGGGTTGTAGGGGATCAAATAGTTACTTCACTCAATGAAATCCCAATCAATCCATAAATTTTATATAATGTGGTTCTCCCCCCCCCTTTTTTTTGGTTGATATTCTGTCTCTCAGCATTGAAATGATGCTGCCAAAATATTAGAGACTTCATTTCTTTGCATATGAACAAACTTGCAAATTCAGCAGGAGATCAAATAATTATTTCCCTGACTGAATTTGTTTTTCTGTCAGATTTGGAGAAACTTGACTTCGGTGCTGTGTCTGGTGAGTATGGGTGTATTGTAAGGCATAATTTAACTTTTTAAATTTGAAGTATTATAGATTGATACAAAAGAATATTGTTTGTGTTTTTGGATTGCGTTATCAGCAGTACTCCAAAGTGTCCACAAGAGGTCTCTCAGGTCCACAATAACAAATCATAAAAGGTTGCATACAGCAGAAAACACATCTGGTAAAAGTGTATAGAATGGTTTTATAGTGGGCCACTTGGCCTACTTGGTACTGAGAAATGCCCACTAGAAGAATGGCCACCAGGGCAAAACAATGGTTTTGACTTAATCAGCATTAACCTCGATTAACCCCCTGAGTTTGATGACTGAGGTTGACCAATATAATTAATTCATTTAGAGTGCTAAAAGAATTAATTGAATACATCAGAGGTCACTAACACTGTGAGTCTGAGTCCAGACCCACAAGCTGTCCCATACAGACATGGACCCACAACCAAAACAGATTTAAAACCTGATGGGCGCTTCTATTTTAATTGGTGCAGTTTTTCTGCTCTTTACGGTAGCGGCTCTCTGGCTGAAGAAACACAGGCAAATTGGATACAAGTTCAGCCACTCAGTCAATTAAATTTGTGCATTCCGGGTGCTAAACACTTGGACTCTGCAGCCCTGACAGCGTAGAGTTACATGTGAAAAGAGTAGAAAGAAGAAGAAAGACAGCAATGTAGAAAAAAAAGGGAGAAATACAGACGATAGCACTGGAGAAAGTGGAGAAAAAGAAAATAGAAAAACAGTGAATTGAAGAAAGGGAGCGAAAAATCAGGAAAAAATATGGTTGTGCAAAAAAAGAAACATGGAAAGTGAAAATAGAGCATTTAATGAGTAAATGCTGGAGTTCTCCACATGCAGTCGGTTGATCGCCTAATAAAACACAAAAGGGGAAATACAAGCTTTTCCTCCATTTATGTAATTTTTCTGTAGTTAGTTTATTTCAAAATGCATCATTTTCTTATTTTCTGTTATTTTGAAAAGGACCTCTACTTTAAAATTTTTAATGTGCGCATTTAACATGTCACTAGTCAAACATATATGTTTAGTTCTATGTTGCGTGAACAGAATATTTTTTTATATACTACATATAATGAAAATGTTTTTGATACATTTATCACACTGTTTATGTGATTAGACATTGTGATGTTTGCTTCAAGAAATTTTCTCCAGCTGGAACTCTTTAAATTTTAGTTGAATACCCCTGAAATACACCATTAAAGAATTAATAAATTAATAATTATTTAATGAAACAGATAATGAATTCATTAAATGTGATTATAAATTAAAATTTGAAATGATAAATTTTTTTTTAAAGATTTTCAATGACATTAATTGTTATTTAATTATTTATTTATGTAATTAATTTATTAATACCTGTGGCTGCTGTCACCAGCAGTTATGCAGTTTAAGATAATTTCATGGTTTTAAGTTGCAATAAATAAGTTAAGATACTTTATTTTTAATAAATCAGATTGTAATGTATACATTGTTGGTTTTAAAAACTCACATTTAAAGGTTTTACAGAATGTTTCCAGGGTGGAACCAATGTTCAGTCTGTTGTTTGGGTTGACAGTATTTTCAGTTACACGCCACACTCGGTAGAGGGCAGCATGCTTTCCTTTCTTAGTTGGTGCCTGGTACAGATTTGGAGACACATGCAACGAAGTTTTCCACCTGTGGGTAAAGAGTGTGCACTGCAAGATGTGTTTTCATTAAGAACAACTTACTGTGAAAATTGATTATTTTATGTTGTTTATACAGTTCTCACGGCATCGTTGGTAGCACCTGTGTCCAATAAATGCCAGTAAAAATCAAAAACACATTGTGTTTGTTTTTCAACTTAGCGGGAGCTACAAAACCTATTTTAATTAATTAACAACACATTTAATTCATTATTTAAATTATGTATTTTTTTAAGTCATTTTGGCACTACTTTGACACGCTGTGAAATAGAGCTACAGATCAAAAATAACTTATGTGGTGTGCACTACATATACCATGGCAGCAGTGGCAAGACCGAGCAAACAGTATAAGCAAGACTGTAGACTGACAGAACAGGTAGTGAGAGACTATCGGATGGCCCTGATGAGGGCTTTTTAAGGGAACTAGCTAAGCCTCTCGGTGCGGCTGGTTAGGTGAGGCTGGCTGCAGTAATCGCTGCCAGTCTGCCGTAGCCATACGAGAGGTGAGTTGTATTGTTCCGCACACGATATAGCCAAGTAGTACAGCCACGTAAAACATGTTTGATTAGCTGACGAGCACCGAGTCTAATAAGTGCTTAGTGGACACATGTCCAACATCAGTTTTATGTACTTTTCATTTGTTTATTATTGTGTAAAACTGTATGCTAAAGCGGAATGCTAACGAGGTGTTCTGCCGTAGTGTGCTGTGCGGAGTGGTGTGTGGCGAGCCTGTGCACTGATAATACACCATTGTTTCCATTCAGGCAATAAAGTGGCAACGATCGATAAGAGACTCCTTGTCTTTTTTAAAAACACAACACAACGCAGAGTCGAGGAGTCTGTTTGGGCCGAACTGTTGCAGCGGGATGAAGCAGAAACCGGTTACACCAGTTATCCGGCACAACTGGTTGGGAAAGAAAAAGGAAAGAATAATACACGGAAAATAGTCTTCTAAGAAGTTTTGGCACCAAACTGGAAGAGCAATTGAAGCCAAAAAATGTTGGCAGCACACCTTACTTTGTGAAGCATGAATGCTGACAATGTGTTATTCATGTTCCAAATGATACAACTCAACACCAAAATATTAGCATTTCACAATGTAACTTAAACATCTCATTCGAGATGACTGTCTGATTGTTTCATTATAGTGATTTAATTATCAATTGATACAACTGCTCAATTACATAATGAAAAAGACCAAAGTCTGAAAAATATTTAATATGCAACTTACAAATAGATTACACAAACATGATACGCTTTCTTGGTCCCCTTCCTGGTCTACACGCATGGTTACTCAGTGAGGGCAAAAGGTAAAAGTGAAAAAGTGTCTCTGTGCTCCCACTAAATAATGTCCACAGTTTACACCAGAGCAAGATATAGGGAAGCACCTCAACACAGTTCACACATTATTCCTCAATGGCTGAAGGGAAACCCGCAGCCGAGGTCCGGTAAAGACACGCTGTGAAATGGAGCTACAGATCAAAAATAACTTATGTGGTGTCTACAAACATCCTGAGTGAAAAAAGATCAGTGCATCATGGAAAGCCCCCACTGAATCATAACTAAGGAAGGATTCACGGTCACCTGATCTAGCCCAGTGCCCATAGCCACTAAATGTTCTGTCAAAAAGAAAGGTTTTACACCTAATCTTAAAAGTAGAGAGTCTGAGTCCCAAATCTAAACTAGGAGCTGGTTTCACAGAACCTGTGCCTGAGTGCTGAAGGCTCTGCCTCCCATTGTACTACTATCCTAGGAACCACAAGTAAACCAGCAGTCTGACAGCAAAGTGCTCTACTGGGATCTTACAGTGCTATGAGGTTACTGAGATAAGATGGGGCCTGATTATCCAAGATCTTGTATGTATGCATGAGGAGAAGAACTTTGAATTTGATTCTGGATTTAAAAGGAAGCCAACAAAGAGAATCCAGCATGGGAGAAATAATATTAGAGATCTGGAAGAAAACAGTTCTACACATTTGTTTAATATACAGATTGACGGACATATCCTGGTCAAAACTGACTCCAAGATTCCTCACAGTGTTACTAGAGACCAAAATAATCCCATCAAGAATAAACATCAGGTTATAAACCACATGGCTAAGTACAATAGATAGTTGTATCTGAATTTAGAAGCAGGAAATTAGAGGTCATACAGGTTTTTACGTCTTTAAGAGATTCCTGCAGTTTAATGAGTCATTGTGTGTTATTTGGTTCATGGATAGATAAGTTAAATGACACTTTGTGTGGAGAAACAATGCGATGAGAACAAATGAGAAAAAGCAGAAACTTTAGTAATCAAAACATCACCCCTGCATTATCAGAACAGTTTGAACTTTTGCTCTATTTCAGATAAAGTGTACTAAATCTGAATCACTGATTTGTGTCATGTCAGAAAGAATGAAGTAGTGCTGGCACAGCCTTCCAACATCTCTCTAGCTCTCACTTATATGTTAAAGCTAGTTACCAGCTACGAGCAAAACTTGGAACCCAAAGCATTAGCAATAGGTCTCCTTACTGTCACAGGGCTGGGTCTGTGACCCAATGTTTTTTGTATCTTTTTTCCTCTTTTGTCATTTTTAGGAGATAATGTTGATTTAGGATTATTGATTTGTTTGCCTTGGGTTTATACAGTTCTCACGGCATCGTTGGTAGCACCTGTGTCCAATAAATGCCAGTAAAAATCAAAAACACATTGTGTCTGTTTTTCAACTTGGAGGGAGTTACAATACCTATTTGAATTAATTAACAACACATTTAATTCATTATTTAAATTATGTATTTATTTAAGTCATTTTGGCACTTTGTGCATTCCATATTCCATGGCAGCAGTGGCAAGACCGAGCAAACAGTATAAGCAAGACTGTAGACTGACAGAACAGGTAGTGAGAGACTATCTGATGGCTCTGATGAGGGCTTAAAAAGCAGAGGCAAAGGGAACTAGCTAAGGAGGAAGAACTGAGACTAAAAGATCAGACTAAAGGCATGCCAGTTATCTGGCACAAATGGTTGGGAAAGAAAAAGGAAAGAAGAATACACGGAAAATAGTCTTACAAGAGGTTTCAGCACCAAACCTGAAAAACAAATGAATGCACACAAATTAAGTCGGGAGGAAAGACTGAGACTGAAAAAAACAAACTCAGGGCGGACAAGTTATCTGCCACAACTGGTTTGGGTAGAACAAGGAAATAGAAGAGTCTTCTAAGAAGTTTCAGCACCAAACCAGAAAAAGGATCAAACCCACACAATGTACTTTCTGTCGGCAGCACACCTTACTCTTTGAAGTATTCATGAAGTATTTATGTTCCAAATGATACAGCTTAGCATCAAATTATTACCATTTCTCAACCTAACTTACACATGCATTTGAGATGACTGTTTGATTGTTTCATTACAGTCTTCACACAAACTTCATTATCTGCCCATTTACTCACCTGCTTCTTGCTGCTCTGTCCTCCCCTTCTTCTTTGCACTGACGGTCATGCACAAACACATTTAACTTCAAGATTACATAGTAATATAATCTGATCAGATTATGATGATAATATACGATATAATATATGAGCAGGTTGGGCATTCATATTTGATATCAGTATAGCAAACTGCTTAGTTATGTGAAATCATCATAGATGAATATGGGGAAAACAGAAGCTAAACTCCCTTTACAATTTTAGTCGTAGAAAAGAGTTTTCTACAGCCATTGCTCTCTCCCTTTCTCTCCCTCTCTTTCCTCTTCTGTCAGTCTTTGTGCTGTCTCCCAAAAGTTAAATGTAACACTGAAACTGAATTTAAACCCATGTAAATTTACACCAATATTCAGACTGAATACAGGCTGCTACTGAACAGAGATAAGTAACACCCTTTGACTCGCTATAACCTGGACCTGGAGCTGTACTGTAAACAAGAAATGAAGCCCAGAATAGGAATAGAAATCTTTTACAAGTAAAATAATAAAGCACATCAGCTCCTTTACTGGTAACTCGCGATACACAAGCAGACTAGTGACTCAGAAAGCTGAAATTAGCTAATAATCTTTAGCGACATAGGCAACCTTAGCTAATGTTTTCGATGTGATGAGAACAAATGAGAAAAAGCAGAAACTTTAGTAATCAAAACATCACCCCTGCATTATCAGAACAGTTTGAACTTTTGCTCTATTTCAGATAAAGTGTACTAAATCTGAATCACTGATTTGTGTCATGTCAGAAAGAATGAAGTAGTGCTGGCACAGCCTTCCAACATCTCTCTAGCTCTCACTTATATGTTAAAGCTAGTTACCAGCTACGAGCAAAACTTGGAACCCAAAGCATTAGCAAGAGGTCTCCTTACTGTCACAGGGCTGGGTCTCTGACCCAATGTTTTTTGTATCTTTTTTCCTCTTTTGTCATTTTTAGGAGATAATGTTGATTTAGGATTATTGATTTGTTTGCCTTGGGTTTATACAGTTCTCACGGCATCGTTGGTAGCACCTGTGTCCAATAAATGCCAGTAAAAATCAAAAACACATTGTGTCTGTTTTTCAACTTGGAGGGAGTTACAATACCTATTTGAATTAATTAACAACACATTTAATTCATTATTTAAATTATGTATTTATTTAAGTCATTTTGGCACTCTGTGCATTCCATATTCCATGGCAGCAGTGGCAAGACCGAGCAAACAGTATAAGCAAGACTGTAGACTGACAGAACAGGTAGTGAGAGACTATCTGATGGCTCTGATGAGGGCTTAAAAAGCAGAGGCAAAGGGAACTAGCTAAGGAGGAAGAACTGAGACTAAAAGATCAGACTAAAGGCATGCCAGTTATCTGGCACAAATGGTTGGGAAAGAAAAAGGAAAGAAGAATACATGGAAAATAGTCTTACAAGAGGTTTCAGCACCAAACCTGAAAAACAAATGAATGCACACAAATTAGGTCGGGAGGAAAGACTGAGACTGAAAAAAACAAACTCAGGGCGGACAAGTTATCTGCCACAACTGGTTTGGGTAGAACAAGGAAATAGAAGAGTCTTCTAAGAAGTTTCAGCACCAAACCAGAAAAAGGATCAAACCCACACAATGTACTTTCTGTCGGCAGCACACCTTACTCTTTGAAGTATTCATGAAGTATTTATGTTCCAAATGATACAGCTTAGCATCAAATTATTACCATTTCTCAACCTAACTTACACATGCATTTGAGATGACTGTTTGATTGTTTCATTACAGTCTTCTAACTGTCAAGGAATAAAAGTGCTCAATTATGTAAAGAAAAACAAAGACTGAAGTCTGACAAATAAGGTACGTGTAAATTCAAACAGAGATCCTGGAAACACGATTAACTTTCTAGGTCACCCTCCTGGCCTACTTGCATGGCTACTCAGCAAGAAGGCAAAAGTGAAAAATTCTCTGTGCTCCTATTAAACAGTGTAAAACAATTTCCACATTTTTTACACAGGACCAAGATAAAGGCAAGCAATACACAGGATACACAATTCATTAAATTACAATTTAATATAAGGTTATACTTTATAAAGGATTTGCAGACACAAGCACGCAGGATTTTCTCACTGTGAAAATCCTTAATAAAAATTGCACATTACATTTTTAAATTAGCATTATTTTTTGTCCTTTTATAGTGACAGGAAAGCAGCAGGAGAGAGAGAGAGGGGAACACATACAGCAAATTCAAACCTGCAATTAAACAATTAATTGCAGAAAAAATTGCCAGATGTAGCAAATGTTATATGAATTAAAAGTCCTCCTATGCAATTTAATATACATGGTCACCTTTTGTCATTCGATAACATCCATGGTTAGTCAACACAGATTTAAGCTTCTCTTTTTTTTGATTGCACAAGTAAAGGGCTTGGTTATTTTTCTGTATCATCATTGGTTGTTTCTGTATAATGCTATGTGTGGCACAGAGGTATAAAAGTTCCTAATCTGTAGTTCAGCTTCAACTTGAGGAGGAGGAACTGTTCAACTGAAAAGTTACAACCTCCACGGCTGCATTCTTACACATTTATTGAAAACAGAACTTGAAAAAGGTAAGAATATCTTTAAATATCATTGATAATAAATAAAAGCAGTTTACCTTTGATCTACTAACATACTAAAGCGATTTCCATGTCTCCTTTTTTTTCAAAGGCACAGTAACCTTTAATATTTAAATGTATCCAGTCTAACGTTTCAGATTTCTAACATGCAGTCTTTATATTAGAAATAAAAGGCAGCACCCAAAGCGGTCAAAATTAAAATAGTTTACTTGAATTAAAATGTTTATTTTACTGCTCTGTGTGGTTCTGTTACATTTTTCATGTTTTTTACAGATTTTTGTCACCATTTTATCATCTGCTAACGTCTCTGGTTAGAGTAGGCTACACTCACAGGGATAACATGACACATGAAATCCTGGGCATTCAGAGTCTGAAGCAGAAAGCCTGACTTAACAGGGAAAGTTGATGACCACTAATGAGATACTCTTTATCTCTAACTTAGACTTTAGGGTTTATCAAGCAAGAAAAGCTTAACTTTGTTGAACTTCCTTAATATTGCACACCTCACTTTTAGATGACTTGATAAACTCACGTACCAAATAAAAATAATAATAAAACATGAAGAGGTTTTATTCCATTATAAATGCTGTATTTTGGGATGGTGATACTCAGTGTTCAGGAACTGCTTTCCACAACGTATGTTTGTGTTCATGTTTGCATATCAAAATTTTATGTTTGCCCTGCAGTTGAAATGAAGAAGCCTGCTCTCCTCTCTGCAGCCCTGCTGCTGCTGTTTTTTGTTGGGACATCAGCTCAGGGTAACCTTTAGTGTTTTTTTCCTGTGTTGCTAAATAAAAAACAAAAAGAAATGCCAAAAAATCCTTGAAAAGTCACATAGATTAATCGCCTTTATTGTTTTTCTGCTCATCTTCGGTAAACTAACTTCACCCTCCTTTGTTATTTAAGGTAACACTAACTTCAGAGTGCAAGTGAATGTGCCACCCACTAACATTAAGACCTACAACACTTTTACTGCTTATAGAGGCAGCCTCTTCGGTGGACTGACGAGACTGAGATACTCAAACCAAGGCTTCAAGTAAGACCATCACATCAACTATTTCCTTACTAGAAGAAGCCATACATTTACTTTTGTTCTCTTAATGTTTAATTAAAATTGAGACCCCGTATATCTGGGTGTGAATTTTTAATTCCAGATGACTAATTGTGCCCTGGAATGTTTCTTGACATCTTAAAAAAACAAATCTTCATACTTTTTTCTTACAGTAGACCACAGAAACCTGTATATGTACAGTACAGTCAAAAATCACATAACATCTTTAGCTTTAAGAAATGCCTTCCTTTCATTAATGTTTCACATGGCCCCATATGAGCAAGCACTTGGCGACAGTAGAAAGATAAACTCCCTTTTAACAGAGAAGAACTTCGCACTGAACCAGGCTCAGGGGGACCCATCTGCTGTGACCTGCTGGGTGTGAGGGGAGGGAGACAGGACAAAAGACGCAAAACAGCCAGAGATTAATAATAACTAATAACTGAATGCAGAGTTCTGTGTAAAAACATAGAGAGTGAAACTATTTGCATTGTTAAAAAGGATTTCATAGTTATATTAAAAACTGTCCACTTCACTCTTTAAAAAGTCATTCCCTATGTTTCCAGCTTTCAGTACATACCACATGATGACTATGGACCATTCCTTCAGAGTGTAAATGGTTTGGCAGGAAATTCATCACACTACTGGCAACTGCTGAGTGGTACAACCCCACTCAATGTTGGTGAGTGAACCAATCTCACAATGTGTAAGATAAGCTGAGGTCAGACATTTGATGCACACAATCTAACTTGTCGTATTATATAATATTCTCTGAACTTTTACATTTTTTTACAGGTATGGGATGTTACCTTCCAACTGCAAATGAAGTCGTCACCCTGAAATACACGAAAATTTAAGACCATCTAAAGTCTTATTATGACTCATGGTCAACCAATACACTTTGATCTTTGGCAAGTTGAGGTGAATAATTGACTTGTGTCATTTTTTTGCTTGGGAGTCTTCTAATCATAAATCAGTAGCCTATCACTGGCTTAGATTCTTTTACTGGGTTTCTGTCAGACTTTATGAATTAAGATTACAGCGTTAATCTACAATTCTGCCACAGTGTAGTAATCTGGAGTAATAGAAAACTCCATTAGTCACAAGAGCAGTCAGTAAAACATATACAACAACTTGAACTGTTTTTTAATTTACTGCCTTTATGGCAACTTTTATTGTGTTTGAGAGCAATTAGTAGTTTCTCAACTTGCCCCCATGTATCATAATTTTACATTCAAATTCCATATTTGATGCTTACAAGTGGTCTCAGTTTTACTGTAAAAGGATGGTGTGGTTATACAGTAGACTGCCCAGAGACTGCTGGCCAGCAAAAACAGCAGGGGGGGTCAGCTGCTGACTCCATGTCAAAATAGCTTCTTTATCCTGCAAATCAAGTTATCAACAGCTTGCGAGTCAAAAGGCTTCTGAGATTGACTGGGCTGCTGACCTCCCCTATTTTTGAGCTTTTGGGGGTTTATTAGAGTGGCAAAATAAGATCAAATTCATTGCTGAATAATTTTTGTATGAGTGCATTTTTATTGTTGAATAAAATGTTACTGATTATTAGTGTTATCTTCCTCAGGCATTAAATAAAGCATGTAACTTGTAGTCCAAGTAAAATGTTTCTAGCCTTGGTTTGTTTTATTTTTACACAGGCTTATTTAAAGTGTTGTTAGCATGTCCACCATTATGTATCCTAAAACAATGACAGCTCTAGACCAGGGGTGTCAAAAATCAGGCCAGAGGCCAGAAACGGCTGTGAGATTATCATACTATCTTATGCCACCTTATCCTTCTAATCAAATAATTGTTGAATCATTATACGGCTATAGGCCACATTATGCCTTGGATTAAAAATTATGAAATCATTACACTGTTTTATGATGCATTATACTGCTGAGTTATAAGAAATGCTGCTTGTGTAGAATCATGGCCTTCCTTTTCTGATTACAAAGAGAACAGAACATACTGTAGAGGTTTTCTGCCCCATCTCATCAGGCAGAGATAAAACAGGAAGCCAAAGCCGTCACTTAGGCGCCGTAAGAGAGAAAGAATGTGGATGTTTATGTTTTATGACTTTGGAGGGGGGCTGAAGCTATAAGAATGTGAGAAACAGTCATACACTTCCAGATCTGGCGGACACCCTCCTGTCCACATCTCCCATCCGGATGTTTATGCTCAAAGTGTTGTATGGAATAATGAGAATCGTATGGAATGAAGAGATTGTTGATTGAGCATTTATACACCGAGTGCTGTTCTTCCTTCAGCCCAAAGATAAAAGAATTGGGAGATTTAACACGGCCCGTCAAAGACTCCATTCCGACCCTCTGGATGGCTCAGGAAAATGTGAAGGAGTGCATAGATTTTGAACTTCTAACTGTATTTTCATAAGTTTAAAGCTTTTCCTATTAATAAAGAGCCCGCCTCATTTATACTACAGCAAAGTAATTAATAGATAAACAATTAAATGACAGAAATTTCTCTACTATATAAATTCACAGGAGAAAGTATCTTTTAGATCTTTAGAAATATGGGATAGTCTGGATAATGAATTACTTTTTGTGTAATTTTACACATTTATCATGTAAATTCACTGGCTGGCCCACTTAGGATCAAAGTAGCTTGTAAGTGGCTCATGATGTAAATTGAGTTTTACATCCCTGGGTCAAACTGCAAAACTAACATTTAGTTTACAGTAAAAGTATTCTGACAACTAACAACAAAGCTAAGAAGCTACTAAGAACTGTTACATTTAGGAGAGAACTGTTATTAGCCAAAGTGTTTTATCTATATTCTTGAGGCAGGTTAACAGTGTCCCTATAAAAAGGTAGCAGTGGCGTCTTTGGAAAGATCATCAGCAGCTGCACAAATGTCTTTGACCTCAGGTTAATTCATGGACTGCTCAGCATCTGAGAAATCACCCCCACAATCAAACAGCCCCATATGAACAAACACTTTTCTACAATGGGATGGAAAAAACAGAACCGTGTTAAGGATGGGCCAGCCAACTCCCCTAACCACGAAGATCTTCTAGATGAGCGCAAACCCATTTCCTCTTCAGCTTACTCATTATTAGACCAAGTCCTTTTCCACTGCTTCCAAGCACTTTGCTCTCCATTGTGTGCCTTTCTCTTCTTTTGTATATATTCCTCTAGTTTGTATCTCTTCTGTTTGATATTTGTTTCTGATGTGTTTACTATTAACAAGACAATTGAAAAGTGAATAAGAATAGCATTTTTATTTTATGACAAAAAATTTAATGTATTCTACATGCTTTTGCATTATTGTGAAATATATTTAGATACCATTCAGAAACTGTCACTAGTTGTTTTTTTACAATGTGAATTTTTGTATTAGTGTTCTCAAATATTGAACTTCTTTGGGTGGTGTGACGTTGGTGGGTGTTTTTTGTTTTGTTTTGTTACATTCTAGTCAATACTCAGACATTTATATGTTTACATATCAGATTACAGATCCTGATTTATTTCGATGGTCAGGAAAAAATTGTGAGAACTTCAGGCTTTCATCTTCAAGAGGTTGAGCTGAAGGTGGTGAGAAACATTTTGTTCTTTGTTATTTTAAATTAGTCTAGCTGGGGCTTGTCTTTTATGGAAGGCCATGAGGGACAAAATTTATTAATTATATATGTTATTAAATAATTTAAATGTTTCACTGCTTAATTAAAATTGTAATTAATTAATTAAATAAATAGTTCAATAATTAATTAGATGCATATTTGTTTTATTTAAATCATTTAATAATGTGTTTATTTTAAATTTTGTTTAATTAATAACACTTTTCATTAATTAATTAGTAGGGGTGGGACTCAATTTAAAAAAATAAAATGCTAATTTAAGTACATTTTAAAAATGGTAGTGTCTCTTATAATAATAATAACATTTTCAACATAAATTGCAGTTTTTCTTCTTAAAAAACTAAGGCAGAAACATGAAAGGTTATTTGACCAGCTTCACATTTAAACTCTGTTATGACCTGTAACAGATGTTTTGTCTTGTAAATAAAGTGTTTATACCTGATTACACACTACAGTTGCCATTAGGATTCAACAAACAACAATGATAATTGTGTTAGACTGTATTAGATAATTGTATTAGACTGCAGTGGGCAGTCTTTATCGCTGATGGTGGATTCTGCTCAGGGCCCTGTTACACAGGGCTTCCTCATCTGAATCATCTGAATCAGAGTCTGGAGACAATGAAGAGAGGAGGAGGCTCTTTGTCTTTGCTGGCTCCTTTGTGGTGGCATCTTTACACTGTTCCTGCAGTAACGTCAAGGCTGGTCCAAACCTCTTCTCCCTCTCCCCCTTGAGCCACTGATGGCTGAGTGTAGCTACATGTTGGAATAGGTTCTTTGTAAAGGCAGTCTTAAATTTCACCATGTAGTCTGGGTCATCATTGGAGACCTCCATGGTGTGATGCAGGTGGCAGTAAGCAGGTAAAACCACTGAACATGAGACATATGTCTCACCTCCAAGAAGCTCAGTCACAAACCTGTAATAGACAGTTAAAGAAAAGAATTATTAATCTACACAATAACTGTCAACTATAGAGCTTTTAGAAGAAACAGTAACAATAAGTTAAAAATTGTTTTATTTACCTGAATGGCCTAAGGACAGTCGTCAGCTTTTGCCGGCTCTGATGGAGTAGAAACCAACAAAAAGTGGATAAATTACATTAAGGATTTGCTAATTTCACTAGACTTTGAGCTGTATGAGAGCAAATGAATACAACTAGTTTCATGCAGTGTTGGGTAAGTTACTTTAAATTAGTAACTTAGTTACATTACTAGTTACTTCTATCAAAAGTAACTCAGTTACTTCAAGTTACTCGTTACTTTCAAAGTAACTAGTTACTAGGGAAAGTAACTTTGGTTTTTACTCAGAATTCTCCTGTTAATGTGTTGCTTCCGTAACTGGATACCCAGCAAGATTGCTAGTCTTCTAGCTTGTTTACTTGCCACAAGTGCACTGTGCCACCTACCAATAGAAAGGAAAAAATAATGTGCATATTTCCACGAGAGAAATCCCACGCCTGGACCGTCGTTGACCGCCGCCATGATTCTAGCCTACGTCACAGCGTCACGTGCGCTTTTTACATCCAACATGAAAACTGCAGCCGTGGTCCTTTGATTGTACTCAGAAATTCTGCCTTCTGAATAGGAAGATGTAGGCAACACCAGACTGCAGATGAGCTACATACAGGGCTGGACTGGGACAAAAAAATCGGCCCAGGCATTTTGACTAGAGCCTGGCCCACCATTATAGGAAAAATCATAAAGCCTTTGAATGAAAACAAACGCTGTTGTGACAGTGATGTACACTGTCTGATGGTATATATGCATCAATCTATCAATCGTTTGTTGAAAGATTCAGATAATTATTTTTTAAAAGCTAGACATTTTAAATGCAAATAAGAAAGGATTTCTTTGTGCCCCCCTCTCATTGTTAATGCCCTACCTGGCCCCCTGGCAAAACTTTGCTAGACCCGCCCCTGCAACGTTACCAGCTGTCAGCTACATAGAAAAGGATCCTGGTGTTATTTGTCTCTCAGAAACAGTTCATAACTTCCCTTCAACTCATTCATGTCACCTAAAGGTAAACCTGTTTCTCCATCACCTGTTCAGCTCTGATGATTCAGTAAGGACATCTCCTGGTTTCATCTTCTTGTTTCCCTCTCACCACGTATCCAAACCGACATCATGACCAGCAGCTTTACAGCTGTGGCTCCAGCAAACATCAGCTGATACTAGAAACTAATATTAAATAAATTCTAACAACAGCTGATCAAGCTTAAACGCGCTGCTGTTGTTTAACGCGACATCCGCTGGTTTCTACTTTCTGGCGCAAAGTGGGCGATAAACAAACAAGAGAGACAATCAGCTGATCATTGATCAGTTTCATGACTGAAGTAGAAACAGGAGAGGGAGGGGCCAAAAAGGGTGTAATTTGTGTGTGTGAGCACCTGTGTGTACACCTGTGAGCATGAGCGCGCTTGTATTTAAAAGGTTCCTTCATGTAATGATCTGCTAGAGGGTGTGGGGGGGCCACTGCCCCGTCCTCCAGGGCTTGAAGCAGGTATGGAGGAGATCAAAACTCCAGACATCCAGAGGCCCCTCAGAACACAAGAGACCAATGAAGCCCAACAGAGGGGCAGCCGCGCCACTATCCCAGAAAGAGCTGAGGAGAGTCCCAGATGAGGGCTCACTCAGCAGCTGCAGAGCAGAAGCCAGGGGAGCTTCCTGACATTCCTTTTCACCTTAATATGAAACGCGTAATATTTTCTCTAAATGCGGGACGATTCCGTTTTTTAGAGGACAGTTGGCAACTAACTAACTAACCTTATGAATAAAATAAAGTTCAGCATCAGTAACATCATAGCATCCACCCAGCTGTATAGAAACTCCGTCATGCTAGCTAGTACCCAGTATGAAAAAGCCAGCATAACGAAAATAAACTCCACCTAAACTTGGTTTATATCTGACCCAGATAGACTGCAGGTCATAACTTCCTAACCTGAAGTTCAGTTCACCTGACACTCGGAGCGGATGGGTCAGAGAAAAAGAAGTTAATTCGGCTTTGGTGTTGTGCGCATGCGCCGCGTGTGTGCAGAAACATTGGGTAGGATGTTTTTTGAGGTAGGATGGATTCCCAGAACACCCGGCCCCGCCTCGGGTCTCTCGTCTTGCCTCCCCTTTCTCTCATCCACCTGCTGGTCTCCACCACTTGCTAATGTTACTGAATCTGTGGAAGCTCCGCGATAGCCACCGCAAGAAGTAACAAATAATGACCCTATCTAAATCCCAGTAACGATTAATGCGTTCCTGATTTTGGCATAATAACTAGTTACCGTGCTCGTTACCACAATAATAATGTAGTTACTGTAACGCGTTACTTAATAACGCGTTAGTCCCTACACTGGTCTCATGACATAGCAAAACAGAATGGCTTTGGAGATGCTATTGACAAAAAGAGAGGGAGTGTATTCAATTTTTGAGGGAACTTGTTGCGCATTCATTCCAAATAACACTGCCCCTGTATGCCCCTTGTACAATCCCATGTCTGAGAACTTTCACAGGTACCGTATTTTCACGACCATAAGACGCACTGTGCTAAAAGGCGCAGTCTCAGTTATGTGTGCCATTACTGTATTTAACACACACATAAGGCGCACTGGATCATAGGGCGCATACAAGTACCGTATGCGTATTTAAAAATAAAGCGGGAGCAAACCTGAGTTCGGTACCTTACTCACATTTCTATTACCAGTAATCGTCATCATCAACAACACACAAGCATACAAGTGTGCGTATTTAAAAATAAAGCAGGAGCAAAACAAAGTTTGGTACTCACATTTTTATCATCAATCAAACCCATCGAAGTCCTCATCCTCTGGGTCTGAATTGAACAGCTGCGCTAAATCTCCATCAAACATGCCAAGTTCACTTTCTTCACTGTCAGAGTCACTTTCCGTGCCGTGCGGCTCCTCGGAAATGATGCCGGCTTTTGCGAAAGCTCGAACAACAGTGCCAGCAGACATGTTAGCCCAAGCATCTACAATCCATTGGCAAATTGTGGCGTAACTCGCCGGGCGCTGCCTTCCACTCTTGGTGAAACTGTGGTCTCCATCCGTCATCCATCGCTGGATGTGTTTGTCGCCGATGTGTTTGCTGCAGTAGGAGCGGAAGATGGCCAGCTTTTCCTTATAATCCGCTGGAAGTTGCTGCGCTACCGTAGTCCTGGTCCGGATGGAAAAATGGCACCGTTTCATAAAAAGTGAAAGTGAAACTGCTTTTAGCCGAATGGTGACCGTCGAAACGCTTCTCCCGCTCGTTCTTTGCTCGATGATCCACCGCTCGAGTCTTTCCTCCAACTCGGGCCACCTCGCCTTATGTCCGCGGAAACTCAACTGCGTTTTCTTGACCTGCCGGAGCTTGTTTTCTAGCTTCCTCCATTTGCGAACCATCGATTCGTTAATCTTAAATTCTCTCGCCGCTGCTCGATTTCCATGTTCCTCCGCGTAGCTGATGGCCTTCAGTTTAAACTGTGCTTCGTAAGCGTGTCTCTTTGCCACTTTCAGGGTTGTTAAAACAACGATGTCCTGCATAACGCACATACCTGTTCTTTTATACAGGTATGTGCGATAAAGTCAACGCACACACTTCACCCTTTAGCGTTCTCATGGTGTTCTCTACTACGTCCTCCTTACAACACACAGGGCGCACTGCGCTATAGGGCGCGCCGTACTTTTTGAAGAAAATCTAAGACTTTTAAGTGCGCCTTATGGTTGTGAAAATACGGTAATAGCTCCCCAAAAATTAAGCCAAAATTTCTCTACCGTCCCCTGGTGTCTGGCTGCAGTACAGGTCACAAACCCCACCTCCTCCATTGTTAGTCGATGGGTCTGGGGTCACACTAAAATAACCAAACCTGAAAAACAACTGAACCCACACAATGTAGGTCAGGAGGAAATAATGAGGCCATTTCTCAAAGTTTAAAATTTTACTGTTTCTGTGACACAAAATAAACTTTTACAATATTTTCAGGCAAGAATGTAGATTTGTAAACTTCAAACATCTGCTCAAGTTATCAATATATTACTATTCGCTAAGATAATCTGATATTTTCGGAGATGTCTGTTACCCCACAAGCTTGATAGTTCAAGGCTCACTATAGCTGGTGAGAACGCCTGACTCCCTGCACACTGTTTTCCAACCCGCCGCGGGCGCGTCCTTATTGTCTGATGTAAAAATGTGTTGTTCTCATTTTAACAGCTTACTCTGAATTAAATCCAACATTAAAAACATTTTAATCCAGGAGGAAGTTTTTCACTGGGAGCAGAAACAGCATGTTGGTACATGGAGATACTGAAATGATCAAATTATGTTTTGAATATTTGTTCTCTTCCAAACACCAGCTGTCTTTTGTAACTTTTGAGTGTCTGCTACTTTTTGACCAATCATGTTAGCATTCTGTTTAACCACACGCGATAAAAGTGTTTACTGCTTGGGTGCGGCAGCCTTTATCTCTCGGAGCCATGTGGAGAGGCCGAGGTCCGTGGTGCAACGTAAAACTAATTTGAAATTCTGTTTGATAATAAATTTTGAAAACGTATAACTTGAACATATTAATCTTCACTCTCAAAAACAGAACACAACAGCATCCATAGTCTTTTAGGAGATAAAGTTTGTGTTTCAGTCATGTAGTGACTGCAGTTAACTGTGTGAAGCTTATTAGACACAATGAAACAGAACGTATGTAAAAGTAAATTTTGTCAAAGTGCTTAAAATACTTGTTTAAAAATTATCCTTTATCTTTAAAAAAAAATCAGCTTATTACATAACGTGTAATTTTAGATCATGTGTAATTTCCATTGCAAATATTAATCACAGTCAAATTAAAGAGGGGGTGGTAGTAAAAACTCTGGGGCTGACGTCGTCAAGTGCCATTTCAATTGTAAAATGATGGTGCTGTGATCTCCAGAAGTCCAGACTCCTGTGTGAACTTGCAAAAGCAAGGATCACCAAGAATGCGTACTTGAGTACTGAGAATGAAAAAACAGAATAATTTATCTGCCACAACTGTTTGGGGAAGAAACCGAAAAAGGAGTTAAACCCACACAATGTAGGTAATGGGGAAAATATGTTATGCAATGTTCCAACTAGTGTGATCTGTATGAGTCAAGTATACACTTTAGGGCTGCCACGAACAATTATTTTGATAGTTGACTAGTCACCAATTATTTTTGCGATTAGTTGACTAATCAGATCATCATCCATTGGACGTAAAACTACAGCTTATTGCGCCAGCATGCATCTGCTCTTATATAACTATCATTAGCTTACAGCTTGAAGTGTTTAAGGTAGGTGCTAACTGAAAATAAAGACAAGATGATAGTTTATTAAACTTTTAATTACATTTGCAGATTGTCTCGGTGGAGTTAAACTCAGCCGTCTGCTCCTTGCTATCTAAAATATAACAGGAGTAAATTCTCGAGCATCTCACACTTCTGTTTAATCAGTTCTGTTTGACATTTATTCAGCTGTGTAAAAACTATAACTTTAATCTCAGCCAAACTGATTTACTCAGGAACAAATAAAACAATGAAAAAAGACAAACAACATTTTTAAGTTATCTAAGTGACTTATATATCATGTTTAACCTGAGTAGCGAAAGACGGATTTGCCGGCAGTCCGGTGTTCTCACGGGTTCTAGTGAGCCTTGCCCCCGATTAGCTATCGAGCTGCTGGGTAACAGACGTCTCCGAAAACGTCGGGCACTTTTGCAAATATGTGATGTCTTGATAAACTGAGCAGATATTTGAGGTTTACACAGCTACATTCACCTGAAAATATGTTAAGTTCATTTTGTGACCCAGAAATAGTAATAAGAGCAAACTAAGTATTACAGTTTTTTCTGAATGCTTAAACCCTAACTGTGATTCCTGTAGCACAATCTCTAAAACTATTCAGACTTATAGCAAAACCACTCACTGAGTTTGCAAAACTAAAAGCACAAAAACTGCTTTGCACTCAGTTTGCAATTTTGTAACACACACTTTGCAAAACTGTAGGCACAATTCACTGCACAACACTCAATTACCAAATTTCCAACACACTCCTAGCAAAAGTATACACATGTATGGCTATCATTAACACTAACTTGCCAACTGTCTGGCACACTTTCACATGTGAAAACTTTTTTAGATAATTCGTTCACTTTGCAATCAGCCTAAGCACTATAATACAGGTAAGCTGTGTGTGCGGAGTACAATGGAGGGAGCAGAAAGAGTGAGAAGTAGAGGAGGCCGAGGAAGAGGACGTGGAGGTGAAGAAGTAGGATGAAGAGGACGACAAGGACAAGGAGGAGCAAGAGGAAGACGAGAAGGGGGGAGAGGAAGATGAGGAGGGGGGAGAGGAAGGGTAGGAAGAGTAAGAAATAGAATTGCTGATGACATCAGAGCTACAATAGTGGACCATGTAATCAACCGTGGAATGACCCTGAGGGTAGCTGGCCAACGGGTCCAGCCTAACTCGAGCCGCTACACTGTAGCAAGTACCATAAGGACATCTTGAAATGAGAATCGGTTAGTACAGTCACTTCGCACAAAGATTTGTAACACTGCCATATGCCAATGAGAAACACACCAATACCATTGATGTAAAAATACTGAAATTGTTACTTTACAGAATTGCTAGATGACCAGATGCTGGGGGCAGAGGAAGCATGTTCACTGCAGACCACGTAACCCATATAGTCATTATGGCGATTGCAAATAATCCTATACTTGGAAATAAACACTTGTGTTTGTTTTGATGTGTTTCAAGTACACCAGTACTTGAAGTTTGGATCCCTCTATGCTTATGGATCTATGACAGAAGTATGAGCTCAAACTGACATGGCCTACCTTGTGCACAGAGAAAGCAAAAGCCAGATGTGTTTTGTATTCATACCATCAGTGTGCAGTTGGCGCATTGTGTGCTTAGTAGATGATGGCTTGTGTGTACTGTTTGATACGGAAACACCATTTTTACGAAGGTGTGAAGAGTTAATCTAGCTGTGTTTGCTTTTGCAAGAGAACTACAATGTTTTGATGATTGGGTGACAGGTTTTCTTATTTGTGGGAAGAGTTTTGCAAAATTAGCCAATAGTTACAAAAAATGTGCTTAAGCAATCAGAAAAAACTGTAAAACTAAGTAGCTGCCACCATTGTTGGAGAACTGGAATTGGCTGGGCTGCGCTATGAATCCTGGGATAGGTTGGGCCACGAAGGATGCACTCGACTTATCCTTCAAATCTGGGGAAATGCAGAATGCATTTTTCGGCCGCGTTTGGGAGTCTTCAAATTTGAACAGGCTTCGCCATGTCGCTGTAATGTAATGTAACTGCTTCTTCTTCTTTGGGGTTTAATGGCAGCTGGCATCCTTGTACATGCGGTGCTGCCATCTTCTGTTTCAGTCCATTATTACGCTCTTAAATCCTACTACTTATTCCGCGTCTTTCTTACAAAGCTTCAAACGATGCGTCGACTATTAAATTAGTCGTTGCTGATTTTGATAGTCGACGTAATCATGACTAGTTGACTAATCGTGGCAGTCCTACTACACTTAGTACACTTAGTGCCTGGAAGTACTCCCAGGTTGCAAAAAAATATTAGCTGCTTATTACAGTACACACGTTCATATTTGTTCTTCTGAGAAGCCTGTAGAAGAAAAAGTGTTTATGTGTGACAGTTTTAAGGCAAAGGAGGGTGGGATTGACAAAATGTAATAAACAGGTCACTGGGGACTTCCTCCTTCGAGCACTTGCATGAAACCTTGTATTTGATGTTTTTGCGCCCTTGGAAGAATGAATACTCCAGCTGTTGACTGTTGCTCGTTTTTTTTTAAATATTTATTCTGACAGTAGGTCCAGAGGATAGACTGATAATGAAAAAACAGACTCAGGGAGGGCCAGTTATCTGCCACAACTGGTTGGGGAAGAAACCAAAAAAGTACTAAAACTAGTCAGGAAGAAAATACTATTGTACAAAAAGTCTTTATTCAGTGCTTTAATGTAATGTTATAACTACTAAAGGTTTAATGCAATCAGGCATGCAGAGACATTTACTGGTGGGTGTGGGGATCCAAAGGCAGTCTGTCAGGAAGTATTTTTCTGTATCATCATTGGCTGTTTCTGTGTAATACTATGTGAGGCATAGAGGTGTGAAAGTTCCTTATCTATAGTTGAGCTTCAACTTGAGGAGGAGGAACTGTTCAACTGAAAACTTACCAACCTCCACTGGTGCATTAGTTGTATTTGTTGGAAGGAGTAGGTGAAGAAGGTAAGATTTTTCTAACTGGAGATATATATATATATTTGAATAAATCATTGTTCATTTTAATGTAAAAAGAAATTTTAAAAAAAGCTAAATAACCAAGCTCTTTGTCATTGTTGACAAAAAACAGCCAACAGTGATTATTATACTTTTATTGTGTTGCACACTGACCACTTAGAAAAATTTTAGTGATTTACTGATTATCAACATTTAGTTAATCGTACTCTTACTCTCATGTACCTAAAGAAAAAAAAAGACTAAGAGGTTTTTATTTGCTTTCCACAATGGTTCGATTTATGCATTCCTGATGAATATTTGTGTTCATGTTTGCATATCTAACTTTTTAGGTGTGAATTGTGTTACCCACCAGTCAGAATGAAGAAGCCTGTTCTCCTCTCTGCAGCCCTGCTGCTGCTGGTTTGTGTTTGGCAGTCAGCTCGAAGTAAGCTTCAGTGTAGCTAAATTAAAAAAAGAAAAATAAATTTGAAAATGTCCTTAAATAGTCACGTAGGCCTGACCAGTCGCCTTTATTGTTTTTCATCTTTGCATACAGGTAACGATAACACTTACTTCAAAGTGGTGGTTAATACGCCACCCTTTAGCATTAAGAACTACAACACTTTTACTGCTCCTAATGGAAGCCTCTTCGGTGGACTGATAAGACTGAAAATGTCAGACCAAGGCTTTGAGTAAGACCATCTAATCAGCTATTTCTTTTCTAGAGGAAGCTATACAGTCTCTCTTGTTCTCTCAATGTGTAATTCTAATTGAGACCCTGTGTTTCTGGGTGTGGATTTTTGATTGTCAGATGACCAATTGTTTTCTGCCATTTGTTGACATTTAGTCAAGATGAAACAGCTTTGCTGACCTTTACAAACAATTCTTCACACTTTCATCTGATCATCGTAAACTACAGAAACCTGCATGTATTTAGAGGACAGTCAAAAACCACATCACATCTTTAGCTTCAACAAAATGCCTTCCTTTCATTGATGTTTCATAAGTCTTTATGAGTTCTCAAGAGTGTCGGTGCTCTTGTACTTTTGCAATTACAATAACCTTCTTTTGAGCTTCACAGTTATTTCAAAAACTGTGCATAATTTTGTCCATGAAAAGTCATACCCTGTGTTTACAGCTTTGAATACAAAGTAAATGATGACTATGGACCATTCCTCATCAGTGTGAATGGCTTGACAGGAAATTCATCACACTACTGGCAACTGCTGAGTGGTATAACCTCACTTGATGTTGGTGAGTGAACCATTCTTTCAATGTGTTAGATAAGCTGAGGTCAGACATTTGATGCACGCAGTCCGGCTTGTCCCATTATAATATAAATTTCTTTTTAACAGGTATAGGATGTTACCTTCCAAAGGCAAATGAAGTCATCACCCTTAAATACACCTCAACACAACAGGATCATCTGAAATCTCATTCTGACTTATAGTCAACCAACATGCTTTGGTTTTTGACAGGTTTAAGTTAATACTTAGTTTTTGGGTAATTTTTCTGTTTGGAAGCTTTTCATGACAAAATGTGTCTAATCATAAGTTGGTAGCCTATCACTGTCTTAGTTTCTTTGACTGGGTTTGTGTTAGACTTTATCAATTAAGATTACAGCTTTTATCTACACGTCTGCCACAGTGTAGCAACCTGAAGTAACAGAAAACTCCATTGGTTACAAGAGTAATCAGTAAAACATTTTAAAGTTTAAAGACATGCAAGATTTGCATATTAGTCAACTGAAGTTCTTGAACTGTTTTTTAATTTACTGCGCTTATGGCAACTTTTATTGTGTTTGAGAGTAATTAGTAGTTTCTCGACTTGCCCCTGTGTGCTATAATTTTACATTCAAATTCCATTGTTTGAGAGGTACTTATATACTGACAAGGGATATCAGTTTCAGTGTAAAAAGATTGTTTGGTTATACAGTAGACTCTCCAAAGGCTGCTGGCCAGGAAAAACAGCCAATAAGGGCAGCTTAGCTTTAAAATGGCTTCTGCATTCTGTGAATCCAGTTATCAACAGCTTGGGAGCCAGGAGGTTTCTGAGATTGACTGGGAAGCTGACCTCCTCTTGGACACCAGCAAGTCTCTAAGATCAGCTGTGAAATTACAACTATTTTTGAGCTTTTGGGGGCTCCTATGGGGTTTTGAGCAGAATAAGAACAAATAAATTGCTTAATAATTTTTGTATTAGTGCATTACTGTTGAATAACTGTTTAATAAAAGCCTCCACTAACCACTCTGGTTTGGTGAGGAAAGGAAAAAGAAAACAGTAAAATATGGTGCTATTTCTCGCATTATGTCACAACAAAGTAAAAAAACAACAACTGGAGAATGGGATGTATGGTGAGCAAATCCCCATAAGTCTTTATCTGTCAAAACCTTAACACTTATTTTTTTAAAGTTCCTATTTACTCCGGTGAATACTTTATGCTCTGTTTTTTTTCCTGGCTTGCTCTCTATCTGCTTGCACTGCAATTATTCTTATTACCTCATAATGCTTTGCAAGACAACTATAGTGCCATCACTCCCCTCTGCTGGATAAAATTGGTACTGCATATATTAAACATTAAAACTGGCTTGAATAGCAGTGGATAACTTTGAGAGGGTTACATTCTCTTCCTCTTACAGTTTTTACCGAATGCCTAAACACTAACTGTGATTCCTGTAGCACAATTTCTAAAACTAGTCAGACGTATAGCAAAACCACTCACTGAGTGTGCAAAACTAAAAGCACAAAAACTGCTTTGCACTCAGTTTGCAATTTTGTAACACACACTTTGCAAGACTGTAGGCACAATTCACTGCACAACACTCAATTTCCAAATTTCCAACACACTCCTAGCAAAAGTATACACATGTATGGCTATCATTAACACTAATTTGCCAACTGTCTGGCACACTTTCACATGTGAAAACTTTCTTAGATAATTCGTTCACTTTGCAATCAGCCTAAGCACTATAATACAGGTAAGCTGTGTGTGCGGAGTACAATGGAGGGAGCAGAAAGAGTGAGAAGTAGAGGAGGCCGAGGAAGAGGACGTGGAGGTGAAGAAGTAGGATGAAGAGGACGACAAGGACAAGGAGGAGCAAGAGGAAGATGAGGAGGGGGGAGAGGAAAATGAGGAGGGGGGAGAGGAAAATGAGGAGGGGGGAGAGGAAGGGTAGGAAGAGTAAGAAATAGAATTACTGATGACATCAGAGCTACAATAGTGGACCATGTAATCATATGCCAATGAGAAACACACCAATACCATTGATGTAAAAATACTGAAATTGTTACTTTACAGAATTGCTAGATGACCAGATGCTGGGGGCAGAGGAAGCATGTTCACTGCAGTCCAAGTAACCCATATAGTCATTATGGCGATTGCAAATAATCCTATACTTGGAAATAAACACTTGTGTTTGTTTTGATGTGTTTGAATAAACACCAGTACTTGAAGTTTGGATCCCTCTATGCTTATGGATCTATGACAGAAGTATGAGCTCAAACTGACATAGCCTACCTTGTGCACAGAGAAAGCAAAAGCCAGATGTGTTTTGTATTCATACCATCAGTGTGCAGTTGGCGCATTGTGTGCTTAGTAGATGATGGCTTGTGTGTACTGTTTGATACGGAAACACCATTTTTACAAAGGTGTGAAGAGTTAATCTAGCTGTGTTTGCTTTTGCAAGAGAACTACAATGTTTTGATGATTGGGTGACAGGTTTTCTTATTTGTGTGAAGAGTTTTGCAAAATTAGCCAATAGTTACAAAAAATGTGCTTAAGCAATCAGAAAAAACTGTAATAGGGGGGAGGTTAAACTGTTAAACTTGGTGTTATTGCTCTCACACTCTCATGCTGGTCACTAGAAGTTTAACATGGCACCTCATGGCAAATAATTCTGTGAGGATCTGAAAAAAATAATTATTGTTCTACATAAAGATGGCCTAGACTATGTGGCTAAGACCACTGAAAACTACTACTGCAACTGAAAACAGATAAGTAACACCCTTTGACTCGCTATAACCTGGAGCTGTTCTGTGAACAAGAAATGCAGCTCAGCATAGGAATAGAAATCTTTAACAAGTAAAATAATAAAGCACATCAGCTCCTTTACTGGTAACTCGCGATACACAAGCAGAGTAGTGACTCAGAAAGCTAAAATTAGCTAATAGTAGGCTACCTGAGCTAATGTTTTTGATGCTATTTAGAGAACAAATTTCTAAATTTGTAAGTCAAAAACATCAACCCTGCATTATCAGAACATTTTGAACTTTTGCTATATTTCAGTTAAAGTGTGCATTAAATCTGCATCACTGATTTGTGCCATGTCAGTAAGAATAAAGCAGGCCGGGCGCAGTACAGGAGCAGGAAATGATACTGTACTGTAGAGAGAGCCAATTTCAAGTTAAAGTCAAAAAGGAAGGAAAAATACACTAAAAATTCTTCTAAGACATTTCGGTACCAAACTAGAAATAAGGTTAAACCAACACAATGTCCTTTCTGTCAGCAGCACACCTTACCTTTGTGAAGCATGAATGCTATGAATGGTAACAACAACGTGGTATTCATTTTCGAAATGATACAGCTCCACATCATAGTATTACCATTTCTCAACATAGCTTACATATTGCATTTGAGACTGTTTGATTTTTTCATTACAGTGATTTAACTACCAAGCAATAAAAGTGCTCAGTTATGTAAAGAAGAAGGCTGAAGTCTGACAAATCACTTAGGTGTCAAATTCGCGGGTCGAATTCAAACCTGCAATTAAACGATTAAATGCAGAAAAAATGCCAAATGTAGCAAATGTTATTCAAATTAAAAGTCCTCCTATGCAATTTAATATACATGGTCACCTTTTGTCATTCGAAAACATCCATGGTTAGTCAACACAGATATAAGCTTCTCTTTTTTTTGATTGCACAAGTAAAGGGCTTGGTTATTTTTGTGTATCATCATTGGTTGTTTCTGTATAATGCTATGTGTGGCGCAGAGGTATAAAAGTTCCTAATCTGTAGTTCAGCTTCAACTTGAGGAGGAGGAACTGTTCAACTGAAAAGTTACAACCTCCACGGCTGCATTCTTACACATTTATTGAAAACAGAACTTGAAAAAGGTAAGAATATCTTTAAATATCATTGATAATAAATAAAAGCAGTTTACCTTTGATCTACTAACATACTAAAGCGAAAGTAAATATTAGACCATGTAATTTTTAAATCTGTGTTTTTCTCAACACATGACAAAATAGTGAACTTAGAAAATATACACAAATTGTGAAATTGCACCTCTTTAAAATGCAGCTCAATTAAACCTAGCTCCAAGAATAATTTTCACCGACAGTTCTGAGATAAGCTGCATGTTATTCTTGGATGCGGTTGTAGGACCGGCTTTAAAATCGCATGACAAAAATATCATACATAAATAAATGATATTTTAAAAAAAAATATCATTTAAAAAAAAAACTGCATCACCAACGTAGCCTGGAAAACATTTGCTAGTTAGATGAAGTCAGCTATCTCATCGTAGCATATTTATATGCATATTTATAATTATACGGTTCTTGGAGTGAGTGCATACACTCATGAAGTTTAGTAACTTCAGGTCACTGCAACAAGCCCAGGTACAGTTTACCGACGGATGGGTACAGGACCTTGAAATGCACCGTGTAGAACGAAAGACCATCGTAGGTATCATAAGTTTACCAGTCTCACAAATCGTCATCATAAATACACATTCGTTAACCGTTTATTAATAGGACCTTTGAGCTCAATGGTAATTAATTAGCAGTGGAAATAATTTCTGGTAGCGTCACAGAAATGTAGCAGTGACAATAATACTGTATGCTGTAATCGTACTGGGCAATTAGTGATACAAAAAAACTGTTTTATCCTGTGAATAAAAGTATATGTTTTTGTCAATGTACCATAATAACAGAAGCGAAACGCAATATTGTGTCAGGACAATTCACTATTTATGCACAATAAATAAAGGAGCATAGCGCGACAATTTCTGTTCAGCGCCAGACTTGCTTGTAACCTATATCACCAATTATGTTATGAAAATGACGCATTAACTACAACAGCAGACTGACCTTTGTGTAAATGCTTGGAGCAGACTAACCTGTGAGCTGGAGTGTTCTGGGACGTTATATTTGATCTTTGAATGGCTGCAATCCAGGCCATCCGTCGCGTCTTTGTTACTTCGGAAACATGGCTCGAACAATTTCTCCTCAATGACGTAATCCGATAACAACCGATCTCTTTACCCGTCGGCTTCCCGTGGCTGTCATGCGACCGGCTATTGCAGTTAATAATACAACAGCTTCTTGACATTTTTGTGTTTCTTTTTATCGCTGTGTGACTGATTTTAATTGAAAGCCTGCGTGCGCTAGTACCGCTTGCCACGAGTTCCCAGAATCCTTTGCGGTTCTACCGTGAATGACGTCACATTTTCAATCTCTATATAATATGCATGTTAAATTTTATATTTGGGGTAAAATATCAAGTCTTTTCAAGTAAACCGGTTCAAGTCCAATTCAAGTCCCAAGTCATTGGTGTAAAAGTCCAAGTCAAGTCACAAGTCTTAGAACATTTTTTCAAGTCAAGTCTAAAGTCATAAAATTAATGACTCGAGTCTGACTCGAGTCCAAGTCATGTGACTCGAGTCCACACCTCTGGTATCCAGTCTAAGGTTTCAGATTTCTAACATGCAGTCTTTATATTATAAATAAAAGGCAGCACCAAAAGCGGTCAAAATTAAAATAGTTTACTTGAATTAAAATGTTTATTTTACTGCTCTGTGCGGTTCTGTTACATTTTTCATGTTTTTTACAGATTTTTGTCACCATTTTATCATCTGCTAACGTCTCTGATTAGAGTAGGCTACACTCACAGGGATAACATGACACATGAAATCCTGGGCATTCAGAGTCTGAAGCAGAAAGCCTGACTTAACAGGGAAAGTTGATGACCACTAATGAGATACTCTTTATCTCCAACTTAGACTTTAGGGTTTATCAAGCAAGAAAAGCTTAACTTTGTTGAACTTCCTTAATATTGCACACCTCACTTTTAGATGACTTGATAAACTCACGTACCAAATAAAAATAATAATAAAACATGAAGAGGTTTTGTTCCATTATAAATGCTGTATTTTGGGATGGTGATACTCAGTCTTCAGGAACTGCTTTCCACAACGTATGTTTGTGTTCATGTTTGCATATCAAAATTTTATGTTTGCCCTGCAGTTGAAATGAAGAAGCCTGCTCTCCTCTCTGCAGCCCTGCTGCTGCTGTTTTTTAGTGGGACATCAGCTCAGGGTAAGCTATAAAGCAAAAAGATCACCTTTATTGTTTTTCTGCTCATCTTCGGTAAACTAACTTCACCCTCCTTTGTTATTTAAGGTAACACTAACTTCAGAGTGCAGGTGAATGTGCCACCCACTAACATTAAGACCTACAACACTTCTACTGCTTATAGAGGCAGCCTCTTCGGTGGACTGACGAGACTGAAATACTCAAACCAAGGCTTCAAGTAAGACCATGATATCAACTGTTTCCTTACTAGAAGAAGCCATACCTTTTGTTTTGTTCTCTTAACTTTTAATTAAAATTGAGACCCCGTATATCTGGGTGTGAATTTTTAATTCCAGATGACTAATTGTGCCCTGTAATGTTTGTTGACATCTTAAAATAAAACAAATCTTCATACTTTTTTTCTTACAGTAGACCACAGAAACCTGTATATGTACAGTACAGTCAAAAACCACATAACATCTTTAGCTTTAAGAAATGCCTTCCTTTCATTAATGTTTCATAAATCCTCATGAGTTTTTGAAAGTGTCTGTGCTCTTTTGTGCAGTTACAATAGAGGACCTTCTATAACTCTTCTTTTCAGTTGAATTTTATTTATATAGCACCAAATCACCACAACATTTGCTCAAGGTACTTTATTTTGTAAGATAAAGACCCTGCAATAACATACAGAAAGTCCCAACAATCACATGGCCTCACACAGGAGGGAGACAGGACAAAAGACGCAAAACAGCCAGAGATTAATAATAACTAATAACTGAATGCAGAGTTCTGTGTAAAAACATAGAGAGTGAAACTATTTGCATTGTTAAGAAGGATTTCATAGTTATATTAAAAACTGTCCACTTCACTCTTTAAAAAGTCATTCCCTATGTTTCCAGCTTTCAGTACATACCACATGATGACTATGGACCATTCCTTCAGAGTGTAAATGGTTTGGCAGGAAATTCATCACACTACTGGCAACTGCTGAGTGGTACAACCCCACTCAATGTTGGTGAGTGAACCAATCTCACAATGTGTAAGATAAGCTGAGGTCAGACATTTGATGCACACAATCTAACTTGTCGTATTATATAATATTCTCTGAACTTTTACATTTTTTTACAGGTATGGGATGCTACCTTCCAACTGCAAATGAAGTCGTCACCCTGAAATACACGAAAATTTAAGACCATCTAAAGTCTTATTATGACTCATGGTCAACCAATACACTTTGATCTTTGGCAAGTTGAGGTGAATAATTGACTTGTGTCATTTTTTTGCTTGGGAGTCTTCTAATCATAAATCAGTAGCCTATCACTGGCTTAGATTCTTTTACTGGGTTTCTGTCAGACTTTATGAATTAAGATTACAGCGTTAATCTACAATTCTGCCACAGTGTAGTAATCTGGAGTAATAGAAAACTCCATTAGTCACAAGAGCAGTCAGTAAAACATATACAACAACTTGAACTGTTTTTTAATTTACTGCCTTTATGGCAACTTTTATTGTGTTTGAGAGCAATTAGTAGTTTCTCAACTTGCCCCCATGTATCATAATTTTACATTCAAATTCCATATTTGATGCTTACAAGTGGTCTCAGTTTTACTGTAAAAGGATGGTGTGGTTATACAGTAGACTGCCCAGAGACTGCTGGCCAGCAAAAACAGCAGGGGGGGTCAGCTGCTGACTCCATGTCAAAATAGCTTCTTTATCCTGCAAATCAAGTTATCAACAGCTTGCGAGTCAAAAGGCTTCTGAGATTGACTGGGCTGCTGACCTCCCCTATTTTTGAGCTTTTGGGGGTTTATTAGAGTGGCAAAATAAGATCAAATTCATTGCTGAATAATTTTTGTATGAGTGCATTTTTATTGTTGAATAAAATGTTACTGATTATTAGTGTTATCTTCCTCAGGCATTAAATAAAGCATGTAACTTGTAGTCCAAGTAAAATGTTTCTAGCCTTGGTTTGTTTTATTTTTAGACAGGCTTATTTAAAGTGTTGTTAGCATGTCCATCATTATGTATCCTAAAACAATGACAGCTCTAGACCAGGGGTGTCAAAAATCAGGCCAGAGGCCAGAAACGGCTGTGAGATTATCATACTATCTTATGCCACCTTATCCTTCTAATCAAATAATTGTTGAATCATTATACGGCTATAGGCCACATTATGCCTTGGATTAAAAATTATGAAATCATTACACTGTTTTATGATGCATTATACTGCTGAGTTATAAGAAATGCTGCTTGTGTAGAATCATGGCCTTCCTTTTCTGATTACAAAGAGAACAGAACATACTGTAGAGGTTTTCTGCCCCATCTCATCAGGCAGAGATAAAACAGGAAGCCAAAGCCGTCACTTAGGCGCCGTAAGAGAGAAAGAATGTGGATGTTTATGTTTTATGACTTTGGAGGGGGGCTGAAGCTATAAGAATGTGAGAAACAGTCATACACTTCCAGATCTGGCGGACACCCTCCTGTCCACATCTCCCATCCGGATGTTTATGCTCAAAGTGTTGTATGGAATAATGAGAATCGTATGGAATGAAGAGATTGTTGATTGAGCATTTATACACCGAGTGCTGTTCTTCCTTCAGCCCAAAGATAAAAGAATTGGGAGATTTAACACGGCCCGTCAAAGACTCCATTCCGACCCTCTGGATGGCTCAGGAAAATGTGAAGGAGTGCATAGATTTTGAACTTCTAACTGTATTTTCATAAGTTTAAAGCTTTTCCTATTAATAAAGAGCCCGCCTCATTTATACTACAGCAAAGTAATTAATAGATAAACAATTAAATGACAGAAATTTCTCTACTATATAAATTCACAGGAGAAAGTATCTTTTAGATCTTTAGAAATATGGGATAGTCTGGATAATGAATTACTTTTTGTGTAATTTTACACATTTATCATGTAAATTCACTGGCTGGCCCACTTAGGATCAAAGTAGCTTGTAAGTGGCTCATGATGTAAATTGAGTTTTACATCCCTGGGTCAAACTGCAAAACTAACATTTAGTTTACAGTAAAAGTATTCTGACAACTAACAACAAAGCTAAGAAGCTACTAAGAACTGTTACATTTAGGAGAGAACTGTTATTAGCCAAAGTGTTTTATCTATATTCTTGAGGCAGGTTAACAGTGTCCCTATAAAAAGGTAGCAGTGGCGTCTTTGGAAAGATCATCAGCAGCTGCACAAATGTCTTTGACCTCAGGTTAATTCATGGACTGCTCAGCATCTGAGAAATCACCCCCACAATCAAACAGCCCCATATGAACAAACACTTTTCTACAATGGGATGGAAAAAACAGAACCGTGTTAAGGATGGGCCAGCCAACTCCCCTAACCACGAAGATCTTCTAGATGAGCGCAAACCCATTTCCTCTTCAGCTTACTCATTATTAGACCAAGTCCTTTTCCACTGCTTCCAAGCACTTTGCTCTCCATTGTGTGCCTTTCTCTTCTTTTGTATATATTCCTCTAGTTTGTATCTCTTCTGTTTGATATTTGTTTCTGATGTGTTTACTATTAACAAGACAATTGAAAAGTGAATAAGAATAGCATTTTTATTTTATGACAAAAAATTTAATGTATTCTACATGCTTTTGCATTATTGTGAAATATATTTAGATACCATTCAGAAACTGTCACTAGTTGTTTTTTTACAATGTGAATTTTTGTATTAGTGTTCTCAAATATTGAACTTCTTTGGGTGGTGTGACGTTGGTGGGTGTTTTTTGTTTTGTTTTGTTACATTCTAGTCAATACTCAGACATTTATATGTTTACATATCAGATTACAGATCCTGATTTATTTCGATGGTCAGGAAAAAATTGTGAGAACTTCAGGCTTTCATCTTCAAGAGGTTGAGCTGAAGGTGGTGAGAAACATTTTGTTCTTTGTTATTTTAAATTAGTCTAGCTGGGGCTTGTCTTTTATGGAAGGCCATGAGGGACAAAATTAATTAATTATATATGTTATTAAATAATTTAAATGTTTCACTGCTTAATTAAAATTGTAATTAATTAATTAAATAAATAGTTCAATAATTAATTAGATGCATATTTGTTTTATTTAAATCATTTAATAATGTGTTTATTTTAAATTTTGTTTAATTAATAACACTTTTCATTAATTAATTAGTAGGGGTGGGACTCAATTTAAAAAAATAAAATGCTAATTTAAGTACATTTTAAAAATGGTAGTGTCTCTTATAATAATAATAACATTTTCAACATAAATTGCAGTTTTTCTTCTTAAAAAACTAAGGCAGAAACATGAAAGGTTATTTGACCAGCTTCACATTTAAACTCTGTTATGACCTGTAACAGATGTTTTGTCTTGTAAATAAAGTGTTTATACCTGATTACACACTACAGTTGCCATTAGGATTCAACAAACAACAATGATAATTGTGTTAGACTGTATTAGATAATTGTATTAGACTGCAGTGGGCAGTCTTTATCGCTGATGGTGGATTCTGCTCAGGGCCCTGTTACACAGGGCTTCCTCATCTGAATCATCTGAATCAGAGTCTGGAGACAATGAAGAGAGGAGGAGGCTCTTTGTCTTTGCTGGCTCCTTTGTGGTGGCATCTTTACACTGTTCCTGCAGTAACGTCAAGGCTGGTCCAAACCTCTTCTCCCTCTCCCCCTTGAGCCACTGATGGCTGAGTGTAGCTACATGTTGGAATAGGTTCTTTGTAAAGGCAGTCTTAAATTTCACCATGTAGTCTGGGTCATCATTGGAGACCTCCATGGTGTGATGCAGGTGGCAGTAAGCAGGTAAAACCACTGAACATGAGACATATGTCTCACCTCCAAGAAGCTCAGTCACAAACCTGTAATAGACAGTTAAAGAAAAGAATTATTAATCTACACAATAACTGTCAACTATAGAGCTTTTAGAAGAAACAGTAACAATAAGTTAAAAATTGTTTTATTTACCTGAATGGCCTAAGGACAGTCGTCAGCTTTTGCCGGCTCTGATGGAGTAGAAACCAACAAAAAGTGGATAAATTACATTAAGGATTTGCTAATTTCACTAGACTTTGAGCTGTATGAGAGCAAATGAATACAACTAGTTTCATGCAGTGTTGGGTAAGTTACTTTAAATTAGTAACTTAGTTACATTACTAGTTACTTCTATCAAAAGTAACTCAGTTACTTCAAGTTACTCGTTACTTTCAAAGTAACTAGTTACTAGGGAAAGTAACTTTGGTTTTTACTCAGAATTCTCCTGTTAATGTGTTGCTTCCGTAACTGGATACCCAGCAAGATTGCTAGTCTTCTAGCTTGTTTACTTGCCACAAGTGCACTGTGCCACCTACCAATAGAAAGGAAAAAATAATGTGCATATTTCCACGAGAGAAATCCCACGCCTGGACCGTCGTTGACCGCCGCCATGATTCTAGCCTACGTCACAGCGTCACGTGCGCTTTTTACATCCAACATGAAAACTGCAGCCGTGGTCCTTTGATTGTACTCAGAAATTCTGCCTTCTGAATAGGAAGATGTAGGCAACACCAGACTGCAGATGAGCTACATACAGGGCTGGACTGGGACAAAAAAATCGGCCCAGGCATTTTGACTAGAGCCTGGCCCACCATTATAGGAAAAATCATAAAGCCTTTGAATGAAAACAAACGCTGTTGTGACAGTGATGTACACTGTCTGATGGTATATATGCATCAATCTATCAATCGTTTGTTGAAAGATTCAGATAATTATTTTTTAAAAGCTAGACATTTTAAATGCAAATAAGAAAGGATTTCTTTGTGCCCCCCTCTCATTGTTAATGCCCTACCTGGCCCCCTGGCAAAACTTTGCTAGACCCGCCCCTGCAACGTTACCAGCTGTCAGCTACATAGAAAAGGATCCTGGTGTTATTTGTCTCTCAGAAACAGTTCATAACTTCCCTTCAACTCATTCATGTCACCTAAAGGTAAACCTGTTTCTCCATCACCTGTTCAGCTCTGATGATTCAGTAAGGACATCTCCTGGTTTCATCTTCTTGTTTCCCTCTCACCACGTATCCAAACCGACATCATGACCAGCAGCTTTACAGCTGTGGCTCCAGCAAACATCAGCTGATACTAGAAACTAATATTAAATAAATTCTAACAACAGCTGATCAAGCTTAAACGCGCTGCTGTTGTTTAACGCGACATCCGCTGGTTTCTACTTTCTGGCGCAAAGTGGGCGATAAACAAACAAGAGAGACAATCAGCTGATCATTGATCAGTTTCATGACTGAAGTAGAAACAGGAGAGGGAGGGGCCAAAAAGGGTGTAATTTGTGTGTGTGAGCACCTGTGTGTACACCTGTGAGCATGAGCGCGCTTGTATTTAAAAGGTTCCTTCATGTAATGATCTGCTAGAGGGTGTGGGGGGGCCACTGCCCCGTCCTCCAGGGCTTGAAGCAGGTATGGAGGAGATCAAAACTCCAGACATCCAGAGGCCCCTCAGAACACAAGAGACCAATGAAGCCCAACAGAGGGGCAGCCGCGCCACTATCCCAGAAAGAGCTGAGGAGAGTCCCAGATGAGGGCTCACTCAGCAGCTGCAGAGCAGAAGCCAGGGGAGCTTCCTGACATTCCTTTTCACCTTAATATGAAATGCGTAATATTTTCTCTAAATGCGGGACGATTCCGTTTTTTAGAGGACAGTTGGCAACTAACTAACTAACCTTATGAATAAAATAAAGTTCAGCATCAGTAACATCATAGCATCCACCCAGCTGTATAGAAACTCCGTCATGCTAGCTAGTACCCAGTATGAAAAAGCCAGCATAACGAAAATAAACTCCACCTAAACTTGGTTTATATCTGACCCAGATAGACTGCAGGTCATAACTTCCTAACCTGAAGTTCAGTTCACCTGACACTCGGAGCGGATGGGTCAGAGAAAAAGAAGTTAATTCGGCTTTGGTGTTGTGCGCATGCGCCGCGTGTGTGCAGAAACATTGGGTAGGATGTTTTTTGAGGTAGGATGGATTCCCAGAACACCCGGCCCCGCCTCGGGTCTCTCGTCTTGCCTCCCCTTTCTCTCATCCACCTGCTGGTCTCCACCACTTGCTAATGTTACTGAATCTGTGGAAGCTCCGCGATAGCCACCGCAAGAAGTAACAAATAATGACCCTATCTAAATCCCAGTAACGATTAATGCGTTCCTGATTTTGGCATAATAACTAGTTACCGTGCTCGTTACCACAATAATAATGTAGTTACTGTAACGCGTTACTTAATAACGCGTTAGTCCCTACACTGGTCTCATGACATAGCAAAACAGAATGGCTTTGGAGATGCTATTGACAAAAAGAGAGGGAGTGTATTCAATTTTTGAGGGAACTTGTTGCGCATTCATTCCAAATAACACTGCCCCTGTATGCCCCTTGTACAATCCCATGTCTGAGAACTTTCACAGGTACCGTATTTTCACGACCATAAGACGCACTGTGCTAAAAGGCGCAGTCTCAGTTATGTGTGCCATTACTGTATTTAACACACACATAAGGCGCACTGGATCATAGGGCGCATACAAGTACCGTATGCGTATTTAAAAATAAAGCGGGAGCAAACCTGAGTTCGGTACCTTACTCACATTTTTATTACCAGTAATCGTCATCATCAACAACACACAAGCATACAAGTGTGCGTATTTAAAAATAAAGCAGGAGCAAAACAAAGTTTGGTACTCACATTTTTATCATCAATCAAACCCATCGAAGTCCTCATCCTCTGGGTCTGAATTGAACAGCTGCGCTAAATCTCCATCAAACATGCCAAGTTCACTTTCTTCACTGTCAGAGTCACTTTCCGTGCCGTGCGGCTCCTCGGAAATGATGCCGGCTTTTGCGAAAGCTCGAACAACAGTGCCAGCAGACATGTTAGCCCAAGCATCTACAATCCATTGGCAAATTGTGGCGTAACTCGCCGGGCGCTGCCTTCCACTCTTGGTGAAACTGTGGTCTCCATCCGTCATCCATCGCTGGATGTGTTTGTCGCCGATGTGTTTGCTGCAGTAGGAGCGGAAGATGGCCAGCTTTTCCTTATAATCCGCTGGAAGTTGCTGCGCTACCGTAGTCCTGGTCCGGATGGAAAAATGGCACCGTTTCATAAAAAGTGAAAGTGAAACTGCTTTTAGCCGAATGGTGACCGTCGAAACGCTTCTCCCGCTCGTTCTTTGCTCGATGATCCACCGCTCGAGTCTTTCCTCCAACTCGGGCCACCTCGCCTTATGTCCGCGGAAACTCAACTGCGTTTTCTTGACCTGCCGGAGCTTGTTTTCTAGCTTCCTCCATTTGCGAACCATCGATTCGTTAATCTTAAATTCTCTCGCCGCTGCTCGATTTCCATGTTCCTCCGCGTAGCTGATGGCCTTCAGTTTAAACTGTGCTTCGTAAGCGTGTCTCTTTGCCACTTTCAGGGTTGTTAAAACAACGATGTCCTGCATAACGCACATACCTGTTCTTTTATACAGGTATGTGCGATAAAGTCAACGCACACACTTCACCCTTTAGCGTTCTCATGGTGTTCTCTACTACGTCCTCCTTACAACACACAGGGCGCACTGCGCTATAGGGCGCGCCGTACTTTTTGAAGAAAATCTAAGACTTTTAAGTGCGCCTTATGGTTGTGAAAATACGGTAATAGCTCCCCAAAAATTAAGCCAAAATTTCTCTACCGCCCCCTGGTGTCTGGCTGCAGTACAGGTCACAAACCCCACCTCCTCCATTGTTAGTCGATGGGTCTGGGGTCACACTAAAATAACCAAACCTGAAAAACAACTGAACCCACACAATGTAGGTCAGGAGGAAATAATGAGGCCATTTCTCAAAGTTTAAAATTTTACTGTTTCTGTGACACAAAATAAACTTTTACAATATTTTCAGGCAAGAATGTAGATTTGTAAACTTCAAACATCTGCTCAAGTTATCAATATATTACTATTCGCTAAGATAATCTGATATTTTCGGAGATGTCTGTTACCCCACAAGCTTGATAGTTCAAGGCTCACTATAGCTGGTGAGAACGCCTGACTCCCTGCACACTGTTTTCCAACCCGCCGCGGGCGCGTCCTTATTGTCTGATGTAAAAATGTGTTGTTCTCATTTTAACAGCTTACTCTGAATTAAATCCAACATTAAAAACATTTTAATCCAGGAGGAAGTTTTTCACTGGGAGCAGAAACAGCATGTTGGTACATGGAGATACTGAAATGATCAAATTATGTTTTGAATATTTGTTCTCTTCCAAACACCAGCTGTCTTTTGTAACTTTTGAGTGTCTGCTACTTTTTGACCAATCATGTTAGCATTCTGTTTAACCACACGCGATAAAAGTGTTTACTGCTTGGGTGCGGCAGCCTTTATCTCTCGGAGCCATGTGGAGAGGCCGAGGTCCGTGGTGCAACGTAAAACTAATTTGAAATTCTGTTTGATAATAAATTTTGAAAACGTATAACTTGAACATATTAATCTTCACTCTCAAAAACAGAACACAACAGCATCCATAGTCTTTTAGGAGATAAAGTTTGTGTTTCAGTCATGTAGTGACTGCAGTTAACTGTGTGAAGCTTATTAGACACAATGAAACAGAACGTATGTAAAAGTAAATTTTGTCAAAGTGCTTAAAATACTTGTTTAAAAATTATCCTTTATCTTTAAAAAAAAATCAGCTTATTACATAACGTGTAATTTTAGATCATGTGTAATTTCCATTGCAAATATTAATCACAGTCAAATTAAAGAGGGGGTGGTAGTAAAAACTCTGGGGCTGACGTCGTCAAGTGCCATTTCAATTGTAAAATGATGGTGCTGTGATCTCCAGAAGTCCAGACTCCTGTGTGAACTTGCAAAAGCAAGGATCACCAAGAATGCGTACTTGAGTACTGAGAATGAAAAAACAGAATAATTTATCTGCCACAACTGTTTGGGGAAGAAACCGAAAAAGGAGTTAAACCCACACAATGTAGGTAATGGGGAAAATATGTTATGCAATGTTCCAACTAGTGTGATCTGTATGAGTCAAGTATACACTTTAGGGCTGCCACGAACAATTATTTTGATAGTTGACTAGTCACCAATTATTTTTGCGATTAGTTGACTAATCAGATCATCATCCATTGGACGTAAAACTACAGCTTATTGCGCCAGCATGCATCTGCTCTTATATAACTATCATTAGCTTACAGCTTGAAGTGTTTAAGGTAGGTGCTAACTGAAAATAAAGACAAGATGATAGTTTATTAAACTTTTAATTACATTTGCAGATTGTCTCGGTGGAGTTAAACTCAGCCGTCTGCTCCTTGCTATCTAAAATATAACAGGAGTAAATTCTCGAGCATCTCACACTTCTGTTTAATCAGTTCTGTTTGACATTTATTCAGCTGTGTAAAAACTATAACTTTAATCTCAGCCAAACTGATTTACTCAGGAACAAATAAAACAATGAAAAAAGACAAACAACATTTTTAAGTTATCTAAGTGACTTATATATCATGTTTAACCTGAGTAGCGAAAGACGGATTTGCCGGCAGTCCGGTGTTCTCACGGGTTCTAGTGAGCCTTGCCCCCGATTAGCTATCGAGCTGCTGGGTAACAGACGTCTCCGAAAACGTCGGGCACTTTTGCAAATATGTGATGTCTTGATAAACTGAGCAGATATTTGAGGTTTACACAGCTACATTCACCTGAAAATATGTTAAGTTCATTTTGTGACCCAGAAATAGTAATAAGAGCAAACTAAGTATTACAGTTTTTTCTGAATGCTTAAACCCTAACTGTGATTCCTGTAGCACAATCTCTAAAACTATTCAGACTTATAGCAAAACCACTCACTGAGTTTGCAAAACTAAAAGCACAAAAACTGCTTTGCACTCAGTTTGCAATTTTGTAACACACACTTTGCAAAACTGTAGGCACAATTCACTGCACAACACTCAATTACCAAATTTCCAACACACTCCTAGCAAAAGTATACACATGTATGGCTATCATTAACACTAACTTGCCAACTGTCTGGCACACTTTCACATGTGAAAACTTTTTTAGATAATTCGTTCACTTTGCAATCAGCCTAAGCACTATAATACAGGTAAGCTGTGTGTGCGGAGTACAATGGAGGGAGCAGAAAGAGTGAGAAGTAGAGGAGGCCGAGGAAGAGGACGTGGAGGTGAAGAAGTAGGATGAAGAGGACGACAAGGACAAGGAGGAGCAAGAGGAAGACGAGGAGGGGGGAGAGGAAGATGAGGAGGGGGGAGAGGAAGGGTAGGAAGAGTAAGAAATAGAATTGCTGATGACATCAGAGCTACAATAGTGGACCATGTAATCAACCGTGGAATGACCCTGAGGGTAGCTGGCCAACGGGTCCAGCCTAACTCGAGCCGCTACACTGTAGCAAGTACCATAAGGACATCTTGAAATGAGAATCGGTTAGCACAGTCACTTCGCACAAAGATTTGTAGCACTGCCATATGCCAATGAGAAACACACCAATACCATTGATGTAAAAATACTGAAATTGTTACTTTACAGAATTGCTAGATGACCAGATGCTGGGGGCAGAGGAAGCATGTTCACTGCAGTCCAAGTAACCCATATAGTCATTATGGCGATTGCAAATAATCCTATACTTGGAAATAAACACTTGTGTTTGTTTTGATGTGTTTCAAGTACACCAGTACTTGAAGTTTGGATCCCTCTATGCTTATGGATCTATGACAGAAGTATGAGCTCAAACTGACATAGCCTACCTTGTGCACAGAGAAAGCAAAAGCCAGATGTGTTTTGTATTCATACCATCAGTGTGCAGTTGGCGCATTGTGTGCTTAGTAGATGATGGCTTGTGTGTACTGTTTGATACGGAAACACCATTTTTACGAAGGTGTGAAGAGTTAATCTAGCTGTGTTTGCTTTTGCAAGAGAACTACAATGTTTTGATGATTGGGTGACAGGTTTTCTTATTTGTGGGAAGAGTTTTGCAAAATTAGCCAATAGTTACAAAAAATGTGCTTAAGCAATGAGAAAAAACTGTAAAACTAAGTAGCTGCCACCATTGTTGGAGAACTGGAATTGGCTGGGCCGCGCTATGAATCCTGGGATAGGTTGGGCCACGAAGGATGCACTCGACTTATCCTTCAAATCTGGGGAAATGCAGAATGCATTTTTCGGCCGCGTTTGGGAGTCTTCAAATTTGAACAGGCTTCGCCATGTCGCTGTAATGTAATGTAACTGCTTCTTCTTCTTTGGGGTTTAATGGCAGCTGGCATCCTTGTACATGCGGTGCTGCCATCTTCTGTTTCAGTCCATTATTACGCTCTTAAATCCTGCTACTTATTCCGCGTCTTTCTTACAAAGCTTCAAACGATGCGTCGACTATTAAATTAGTCGTTGCTGATTTTGATAGTCGACGTAATCATGACTAGTTGACTAATCGTGGCAGTCCTACTACACTTAGTACACTTAGTGCCTGGAAGTACTCCCAGGTTGCAAAAAAATATTAGCTGCTTATTACAGTACACACGTTCATATTTGTTCTTCTGAGAAGCCTGTAGAAGAAAAAGTGTTTATGTGTGACAGTTTTAAGGCAAAGGAGGGTGGGATTGACAAAATGTAATAAACAGGTCACTGGGGACTTCCTCCTTCGAGCACTTGCATGAAACCTTGTATTTGATGTTTTTGCGCCCTTGGAAGAATGAATACTCCAGCTGTTGACTGTTGCTCGTTTTTTTTTTTAATATTTATTCTGACAGTAGGTCCAGAGGATAGACTGATAATGAAAAAACAGACTCAGGGAGGGCCAGTTATCTGCCACAACTGGTTGGGGAAGAAACCAAAAAAGTACTAAAACTAGTCAGGAAGAAAATACTATTGTACAAAAAGTCTTTATTCAGTGCTTTAATGTAATGTTATAACTACTAAAGGTTTAATGCAATCAGGCATGCAGAGACATTTACTGGTGGGTGTGGGGATCCAAAGGCAGTCTGTCAGGAAGTATTTTTCTGTATCATCATTGGCTGTTTCTGTGTAATACTATGTGAGGCATAGAGGTGTGAAAGTTCCTTATCTATAGTTGAGCTTCAACTTGAGGAGGAGGAACTGTTCAACTGAAAACTTACCAACCTCCACTGGTGCATTAGTTGTATTTGTTGGAAGGAGTAGGTGAAGAAGGTAAGATTTTTCTAACTGGAGATATATATATATATTTGAATAAATCATTGTTCATTTTAATGTAAAAAGAAATTTTAAAAAAAGCTAAATTTTAAAAAAAGCTAAATAACCAAGCTCTTTGTCATTGTTGACAAAAAACAGCCAACAGTGATTATTATACTTTTATTGTGTTGCACACTGACCACTTAGAAAAATTTTAGTGATTTACTGATTATCAACATTTAGTTAATCGTACTCTTACTCTCATGTACCTAAAGAAAAAAAAAGACTAAGAGGTTTTTATTTGCTTTCCACAATGGTTCGATTTATGCATTCCTGATGAATATTTGTGTTCATGTTTGCATATCTAACTTTTTAGGTGTGAATTGTGTTACCCACCAGTCAGAATGAAGAAGCCTGTTCTCCTCTCTGCAGCCCTGCTGCTGCTGGTTTGTGTTTGGCAGTCAGCTCGAAGTAAGCTTCAGTGTAGCTAAATTAAAAAAAGAAAAATAAATTTGAAAATGTCCTTAAATAGTCACGTAGGCCTGACCAGTCGCCTTTATTGTTTTTCATCTTTGCATACAGGTAACGATAACACTTACTTCAAAGTGGTGGTTAATACGCCACCCTTTAGCATTAAGAACTACAACACTTTTACTGCTCCTAATGGAAGCCTCTTCGGTGGACTGATAAGACTGAAAATGTCAGACCAAGGCTTTGAGTAAGACCATCTAATCAGCTATTTCTTTTCTAGAGGAAGCTATACAGTCTCTCTTGTTCTCTCAATGTGTAATTCTAATTGAGACCCTGTGTTTCTGGGTGTGGATTTTTGATTGTCAGATGACCAATTGTTTTCTGCTATTTGTTGACATTTAGTCAAGATGAAACAGCTTTGCTGACCTTTACAAACAATTCTTCACACTTTCATCTGATCATCGTAAACTACAGAAACCTGCATGTATTTAGAGGACAGTCAAAAACCACATCACATCTTTAGCTTCAACAAAATGCCTTCCTTTCATTGATGTTTCATAAGTCTTTATGAGTTCTCAAGAGTGTCGGTGCTCTTGTACTTTTGCAATTACAATAACCTTCTTTTGAGCTTCACAGTTATTTCAAAAACTGTGCATAATTTTGTCCATGAAAAGTCATACCCTGTGTTTACAGCTTTGAATACAAAGTAAATGATGACTATGGACCATTCCTCATCAGTGTGAATGGCTTGACAGGAAATTCATCACACTACTGGCAACTGCTGAGTGGTATAACCTCACTTGATGTTGGTGAGTGAACCATTCTTTCAATGTGTTAGATAAGCTGAGGTCAGACATTTGATGCACGCAGTCCGGCTTGTCCCATTATAATATAAATTTTTTTTTAACAGGTATAGGATGTTACCTTCCAAAGGCAAATGAAGTCATCACCCTTAAATACACCTCAACACAACAGGATCATCTGAAATCTCATTCTGACTTATAGTCAACCAACATGCTTTGGTTTTTGACAGGTTTAAGTTAATACTTAGTTTTTGGGTAATTTTTCTGTTTGGAAGCTTTTCATGACAAAATGTGTCTAATCATAAGTTGGTAGCCTATCACTGTCTTAGTTTCTTTGACTGGGTTTGTGTTAGACTTTATCAATTAAGATTACAGCTTTTATCTACACGTCTGCCACAGTGTAGCAACCTGAAGTAACAGAAAACTCCATTGGTTACAAGAGTAATCAGTAAAACATTTTAAAGTTTAAAGACATGCAAGATTTGCATATTAGTCAACTGAAGTTCTTGAACTGTTTTTTAATTTACTGCGCTTATGGCAACTTTTATTGTGTTTGAGAGTAATTAGTAGTTTCTCGACTTGCCCCTGTGTGCTATAATTTTACATTCAAATTCCATTGTTTGAGAGGTACTTATATACTGACAAGGGATATCAGTTTCAGTGTAAAAAGATTGTTTGGTTATACAGTAGACTCTCCAAAGGCTGCTGGCCAGGAAAAACAGCCAATAAGGGCAGCTTAGCTTTAAAATGGCTTCTGCATTCTGTGAATCCAGTTATCAACAGCTTGGGAGCCAGGAGGTTTCTGAGATTGACTGGGAAGCTGACCTCCTCTTGGACACCAGCAAGTCTCTAAGATCAGCTGTGAAATTACAACTATTTTTGAGCTTTTGGGGGCTCCTATGGGGTTGTGAGCAGAATAAGAACAAATAAATTGCTTAATAATTTTTGTATTAGTGCATTACTGTTGAATAACTGTTTAATAAAAGCCTCCACTAACCACTCTGGTTTGGTGAGGAAAGGAAAAAGAAAACAGTAAAATATGGTGCTATTTCTCGCATTATGTCACAACAAAGTAAAACAACAACTGGAGAATGGGATGTATGGTGAGCAAATCTCCATAAGTCTTTATCTGTCAAAACCTTAACACTTATTTTTTTAAAGTTCCTATTTACTCCGGTGAATACTTTATGCTCTGTTTTTTTTCCTGGCTTGCTCTCTATCTGCTTGCACTGCAATTATTCTTATTACCTCATAATGCTTTGCAAGACAACTATAGTGCCATCACTCCCCTCTGCTGGATAAAATTGGTACTGCATATATTAAACATTAAAACTGGCTTGAATAGCAGTGGATAACTTTGAGAGGGTTACATTCTCTTCCTCTTAAGCCGCATGCATGTGGAACTTTACACTGTTTCAGTGTCCTGGGGATAAGTTGATCTACACTACGTACACTGTCATGGGTCAAGGCTAAGGTGAAAGCTTGGTCTAACCCAGACAGAATGGAGTGCATGACTCTCACTAAAGCGGACCTTCCCAAAGTGTGGGGCTCAGTTCAACTTCAGTTGACTAATATGCAAATGAAAAGGGGGGGAAAAAAACAAAACGCTTGGACACTGCTAGCACAGAGCGCCCACAGAAACGCAAAGCAGGAGATGAAGCATAGCTGAATATGTTTCCAAACCAACTTCATTCTAAGCCAAAGACTAGAAAATATGGTGAAGCATATCTTCCCTTTGGTTTCACCTGCACAAGTGCCGAGGTAGGTCTCCCTGCAGAATTGGTTTTCCCTCCTGTTCAAATCACAGACAAACAGGATCCCACAGTTGTTTATGTTTTTAAACACATTTTGCACAGAGAGGCATTTTTTGAAAAATGTATTGATAGCAATGTTGAATATTATTACACATGAAAAAAAAACGACTTGTAAAATAATCACACCATGACGCATCTGTCTTTCTAAATGGAAGGACAGTAACTGCGTGTGTATATGCAAGTGTGTAAAACCTGAAGATAGTCAGATTAACAGTATTTCGTCTCTATCTGCCATTCTGCAGTTCATCTCATGTAAAAAAATAACGTGCGTGACATGAAAAAGGCGCATACCTTTGACGTTGCGACCAACTCTGTATTCATCGTCCACATGTAAATGAAAAAAAGGAGTTTAAAAAATCTCCGTTTTCGGTGATTCAAAACAGCGTTTACGTGTGAACGAAACAGCTGCGTTTTCAAAAATACCGTGTAGGTGTGGACGAAGCGTAAAAGAGTTAGTAGTTTATTTTATTACTACCTATAATTTATTGCAGGTTACTTGTATTTGCTTAATTGTTTACTAAATGTTTGAGGTGTGAAATAAAGCGCAATGGAGCAAAATATGGGCGTGTGTGGTTGGAGGATGTGTGCGTGCGTGTGCATGGGGGGGGGGGCGAGATCTCGCAAAACAAACTCGGGATCTCACAAAAGTTTTGCGAGATCTCGCAAAACAAACTTGGGATCTCGCAAAAGTTTTGCGAGATCTCGCAAAACTTTTAGCCGCATTCTTCGGACGCCGGCTCGAAGCCGACCGGGAGGTCGAGGCACGATGTGCCGGGAAAGCGGTGTTCCTCCCGGCTGTAGTAGGTCTCGAGCTAACGGGAAGAATGCGGCTAAAACTTTTGCGAGATCTCGCAAAAGTTTTGCGAGATCCCGAGTTTGTTTTGCGAGATCTCGCAAAACTGTTGCGAGATCCCGAGTTTGTTTTGCGAGATCTCGCAAAACTTTTGCGAGGTCCCGAGATAGTTTTGCGAGAGCTCGCAAAACTTTTGCGAGATCCCAAGTTTGTTTTGCGAGATCTCGCAAAACTATCTCGGAATCTCGCAAAAGTTTTGCGTCTTAATTGTTTTTTCCTCCCATGTCCCCTGCGGGGTTCCGTATAATTGTGTAAATTTGATGTCCCCTCAAAATAACTCAACACACAGCCATTAATGTCTGAACTGCTGACAACAAAAGCGAGTAAACCTCTGAGGGGAAATGTCCAAACTGTGCCCAACTAGCCCTTTCCCTTCCCGTTGTCATGTGATTCGTTAGTGTTACAAGGTCACGGGTTTTAATAGGGGGGAGGTTAAACTGTTAAACTTGGTGTTATTGCTCTCACACTCTCATGCTGGTCACTAGAAGTTTAGCATGGCACCTCATGGCAAATAATTCTGTGAGGATCTGAAAAAAATAATTATTGTTCTACATAAAGATGGCCTAGACTATGTGGCTAAGACCACTGAAAACTACTACTGCAACTGAAAACAGATAAGTAACACCCTTTGACTCGCTATAACCTGGAGCTGTTCTGTGAACAAGAAATGCAGCTCAGAATAGGAATAGAAATCTTTAACAAGTAAAATAATAAAGTACATCAGCTCCTTTACTGGTAACTCGCAATACACAAGCAGAGTAGTGACTCAGAAAGCTAAAATTAGCTAATAGTAGGCTACCTGAGCTAATGTTTTTGATGCTATTTAGAGAACAAATTTCTAAATTTGTAAGTCAAAAACATCAACCCTGCATTATCAGAACATTTTGAACTTTTGCTATATTTCAGTTAAAGTGTGCATTAAATCTGCATCACTGATTTGTGCCATGTCAGCAAGAATAAAGCAGGCCGGGCGCAGTACAGGAGCAGGAAATGACACTGTACTGTAGAGAGAGCCAATTTCAAGTTAAAGTCAAAAAGGAAGGAAAAATACACTAAAAATTCTTCTAAGACATTTTGGTACCAAACTAGAAATAAGGTTAAACCCACACAATGTCCTTTCTGTCAGCAGCACACCTTACCTTTGTGAAGCATGAATGCTATGAATGGTAACAACAACGTGGTATTCATTTTCCAAATGATACAGCTCCACATCATAGTATTACCATTTCTCAACATAGCTTACATATTGCATTTGAGACTGTTTGATTTTTTCATTACAGTGATTTAACTACCAAGCAATAAAAGTGCTCAGTTATGTAAAGAAGAAGGCTGAAGTCTGACAAATCACTTAGGTGTCAAATTCGCAGGTCGAATTCAAACCTGCAATTAAACGATTAAATGCAGAAAAAATGCCAAATGTAGCAAATGTTATTCAAATTAAAAGTCCTCCTATGCAATTTAATATACATGGTCACCTTTTGTCATTCGATAACATCCATGGTTAGTCAACACAGATATAAGCTTCTCTTTTTTTTGATTGCACAAGTAAAGGGCTTGGTTATTTTTGTGTATCATCATTGGTTGTTTCTGTATAATGCTATGTGTGGCGCAGAGGTATAAAAGTTCCTAATCTGTAGTTCAGCTTCAACTTGAGGAGGAGGAACTGTTCAACTGAAAAGTTACAACCTCCACGGCTGCATTCTTACACATTTATTGAAAACAGAACTTGAAAAAGGTAAGAATATCTTTAAATATCATTGATAATAAATAAAAGCAGTTTACCTTTGATCTACTAACATACTAAAGCGATTTCCATGTCTCCTTTTTTTTCAAAGGCACAGTAACCTTTAATATTTAAATGTATCCAGTCTAACGTTTCAGATTTCTAACATGCAGTCTTTATATTAGAAATAAAAGGCAGCACCCAAAGCGGTCAACATTAAAATAGTTTACTTGAATTAAAATGTTTATTTTACTGCTCTGTGTGGTTCTGTTACATTTTTCATGTTTTTTACAGATTTTTGTCACCATTTTATCATCTGCTAACGTCTCTGGTTAGAGTAGGCTACACTCACAGGGATAACATGACACATGAAATCCTGGGCATTCAGAGTCTGAAGCAGAAAGCCTGACTTAACAGGGAAAGTTGATGACCACTAATGAGATACTCTTTATCTCTAACTTAGACTTTAGGGTTTATCAAGCAAGAAAAGCTTAACTTTGTTGAACTTCCTTAATATTGCACACCTCACTTTTAGATGACTTGATAAACTCACGTACCAAATAAAAATAATAATAAAACATGAAGAGGTTTTATTCCATTATAAATGCTGTATTTTGGGATGGTGATACTCAGTGTTCAGGAACTGCTTTCCACAACGTATGTTTGTGTTCATGTTTGCATATCAAAATTTTCTGTTTGCCCTGCAGTTGAAATGAAGAAGCCTGCTCTCCTCTCTGCAGCCCTGCTGCTGCTGTTTTTTAGTGGGACATCAGCTCAGGGTAAGCTATAAAGCAAAAAGATCACCTTTATTGTTTTTCTGCTCATCTTCGATAAACTAACTTCACCCTCCTTTGTTATTTAAGGTAACACTAACTTCAGAGAGCAGGTGAATGTGTCACCCACTAACATTAAGACCTACAACACTTCTACTGCTTATAGAGGCAGCCTCTTCGGTGGACTGACGAGACTGAAATACTCAAACCAAGGCTTCAAGTAAGACCATGATATCAACTGTTTCCTTACTAGAAGAAGCCATACCTTTTGTTTTGTTCTCTTAACTTTTTATTAAAATTGAGACCCCGTATATCTGGGTGTGAATTTTTAATTCCAGATGACTAATTGTGCCCTGGAATGTTTGTTGACATCTTAAAATAAAACAAATCTTCATACTTTTTTCTTACAGTAGACCACAGAAACCTGTATATGTACAGTACAGTCAAAAACCACATAACATCTTTAGCTTTAAGAAATGCCTTCCTTTCATTAATGTTTCATAAATCCTCATGAGTTTTTGAAAGTGTCTGTGCTCTTTTGTGCAGTTACAATAGAGGACCTTCTATAACTCTTCTTTTCAGTTGAATTTTATTTATATAGCACCAAATCACCACAACATTTGCTCAAGGTACTTTATTTTGTAAGATAAAGACCCTGCAATAACATACAGAAAGTCCCAACAATCACATGGCCTCACACAGGAGGGAGACAGGACAAAAGACGCAAAACAGCCAGAGATTAATAATAACTAATAACTGAATGCAGAGTTATGTGTAAAAACATAGAGAGTGAAACTATTTGCATTGTTAAAAAGGAGTTCATAGTTATATTAAAAACTGTCCACTTCACTCTTTAAAAAGTCATTCCCTATGTTTCCAGCTTTCAGTACATACCACACTGTTGGGGGAAAACTCTGTAAAAAACCCAGGAGAAATAAAGACACAATGAGACAAAGTTACTTTCTTTATCAAACGTGTACACGGGTGAGCTGCTAAGAACAACTCACACCATGCACAGTGGCTTGGTAATTTTTATAGGAAAGACAGTGAGAACAGGATAAGAAAATACAAAACAAATAAAATAAACAACTCCATATGTGGCGCTAGTCTCGTCAGCAGAGAGCTGGGAGAAGGCTGTGAGAGATAAAACAATCTAAAACAATATGTCCCAAAACAGTATGTCTTTGCTGAGAAAGTCTAAAAAGATAATTCTAAACTAATCTAACCATAGGCAAAGGGCAGACAAAAGGCATCTTTGTACATTTAAAAGAAGGTAAAGAAACATAGAATCATTTTTCCTGTAACATTCCCTCCTGTTTAACTTATTTTAAATGTATACAACAATTGTCTATGAAGGTTATTTATTAAGTATCTTAGGCAATTTTTAATTTCCAAAATCTTCAAAATGTCAGCATAGCAGAAATGGAAGTCATTTGGTCTAAAGAATAAAACAAAAGAAAATAATAAAAAGAAAAACATAGTAAATGAAAATCATAGTAAATGAAATAACAAGTGGAATAAACAAGAAAAAATAATAAAACTAAAACTACAAAAAATAAAAGGATGAAAACTAAAATGAAAACTTCAAAAAAATACAAGGATGAAAACCTTATATTTAAAATGATGCAAACCTTAAATTGAAAACTTTATATGTAAAATAATGAAAACTTCATATTTAAAATGAAAACTTTATGTTTAAAACTGAAGACTTCAAAAAATAATAGCATGAAAACTTTATATTTAAAATGAAAAACTTTATGTTTAAAAGTCAAGACTTCAAAAAAAAATAAAAGCATGAAAACTTGCATAACCTACTAATGTTTTAATCAGTGCATGATCACTTGACAAGTCATTTTTAATCACCACGTCATTTATTAGCAGCTAGTACAAGTTCTCCTCTAACAGAATTGCAACGGGATGTTGTTCTTCTTCAGGCACGGCAATATAAGCAGTCATTGTAGTTGTTATCATCTTTGAAATCATTACTCTTAGGCATGGCAACACACACAACACTAATATGAGCAGTGCTATCATGATGAGACCTAGAAGGAAAAATGGCTTTGCTACAGCAGCCAGCCATGAACCGCTGAACAGCCAGTCAAGCCAGCCTTGTGCTGTAGCTGCTCCAGGTGTGTGGTCAGTGACATATTTTTGCAGAGCGGTCAAATTCTGCAAAGCTTCATAAATGTCTCCTCCAGTTTCGTATCCATCAGGGATAAAAGTGCAACATGTTTCCCCGATCAGCTTGCAAACTCCTCCTTGTGATGCTGTTAGCAGGTCTAGTGTCAGTCTGTTCTGCAGCACCATCGTTCTGATGGCCTGCTGTTCTCCTGCTAAGGCGGTTCCAGGGCCTTAGTTAAGTTGATGTGTCGTAGCAGAGCATATCGGTTGATCTCCACGTGATCCCGCACCTCGGCAATTCCAATGCCGGGGATCAAGCTCTGTAAGAATTTCACTCCTCCTCCCCAGATGCGAAACTCTCCCGGCACTCCAGTGTCCACGGTAATGCCGAAAGAATTGGGGGAGGCGATGTCCACTTCACGTCTCTGCCGGCTGCTTGGGTGATGTGCAACACTTTGCATGAAGAAAACGTGATCTGATAATTCCACCAGGGCGCACAGACCTCCCCAACCTTCAGGGAGTGACAGATAAGCCTTGTTGCCACATAGGAAGTACCAGTCAGCCAAAACTCTGGTTCCTCTGCTGCTGGGTGCCGTCCGTGCACATCCTGTCTGGTACTGAGTCTTTGTTTGTAGTGGCATTCGGTAGCTGTAGTCGGAGCGACAGTTTAGGCCCATCAGCGTCGTGTTACTGGCACAGGTGGCGTTGATTGAACAGGCCATACACTTCCTCTCGTTCCTTGGTGGGCAGAAAGTGTATATGTGCTTACATAGGTGAGTAGGCAGCTCCCCCACTGCCCGCGAGCCATTGTTCATCACACATACTGGCAGTTGTGATGCGTTCAGTTTGTTCAGTAGAATTACATCAGGCAGTGGGTCTGAGACTTGGGGCCAGGTCAGTAGGTAGGTCTGTCCGGAACAGTTCACATTTGTGAGTGATGATGACCTCCAGGTTGCTTTTGCTGGGATGCTGTAGTTGGCTTTGGACCAAAGAGTACCGTAGCCTGGATGTGTTGCCAGGCCCAACAGACACCAACTGCGATCTTCAGGTATGCTGTACGGCCACAGGCCAGACGTCTGTGAGGATAGGGGCATATGGGTACATGCATAGCAGTCAGTTTTGTTATTCAAATGAGCTGTAGTGTTCATAAACTGCCACCAGAAGTTAGTGGCGTAGCCATGGGGAAACTTGGTGTACTTTCCTTTGTCATACAGTGTCTGCCTTTTCTCCACATAGCGTGACTTGTTGTCCCTCACGGAAGCAAAGGTGAGGAGCCCGGCCATGGTCAGGGCCGCTGCAGTTGATAAGAGCCACCACGTCATGACGACGGAACACACCCTCCTGTCGCGAGTAGACCCCCCGGCCAGGAAAGCTGACCCCTCCACCGGGCGAGATCACAACAAGCGGGCAAGCCTGCCGTCAGCTGTGTTTAGATGGCTTCACTGACACGCCTGCAGTGACTCTGATGGATCCAGGATGGTCGTTCCGCAATTTTGCAAGCGGTCGGTGTAGTGAGGAGGACTTGGTATGGCCCCTCCCACCTGGGTGTGCTCCAGTTTTTCCTTTGGAGCACCTTGATCAGAACCCAGTCACCGGGCTTTAGTCTGCAAGACACTGGAGAAACATCATCAGGTTGTTGATTATGTACAACGATCTCTTTGTTTTCTAACAGCTTAGACATCCACTCTGCTAATGTGTTTTCTCTGATTGCTTTGTCTATTGGTTGACTAGTAATAGGCAGTGGAAACGGCCTGCCATGAATGATTTCAAATGGAGTTAGTTTATGGGAGCCTTGTGTTAAGCGCATCCACATCTTCACTAAACCCAAACATTCAGGCCACGGCCTTCCTGTTTCTGCCATGCATTTCCTGAGCCTTTGTTTTATAGTGCCGTTAGTTCTCTCTACAAGGCCTGCGCTCTGAGGGTGATAAGCACAGTGGTGTTTTATGCTGAAACCGAGTGCTTCAGAGACCTTAGTGATGACATCATTTACAAAATGAGTGCCGTTGTCTGACCGTATCAAAGCTGGGATGCCATATGTGGGTATGAAGTGATTGCACAGGCACTTTGCTACTGAAATTGCATCTGCCTTTTTCACTGGATAGATTTCCGGCCACTTTGAGAATACATCTATAACCACTAGGGCGTATTTTTACCCTTGGCATTCATTTAGCTCAATAAAGTCCATACGGATTGTGTGAAAAAGATAAGGTGGTGTGGGAAAACGGCCTCTTTTATATTATTTTTTGTTTGACACGTCATGCACGTTCTGACAAATTTTTTTGCTGAGGTTTCAAAATTTACAGTGTAGAATTTACAGTGTAGAAATGAGAGTTGACAATACAGGTCATTCCCCCCGATGACAAATGCGTACAGCCATGAGTCACTAATGCCGCCATCTTGTGGAGCGATTTTGGCAACACTGGCTTGCCATAACACATCATTAAATCGTTTGTCAGAACTGCACCGTGTTTTAGCCATTTTGCCTGCTCTGCTGTGCTTGCTGCTTTTTGTTCATTTTTCAACACATCCAGTGGAATCTGATGTGTGTTTACTGCCATCAAAGTCATGTTTGCCTGTTGTGCCGCCTATTTTGCTGCTCTGTCAGCAAAATTGTTGCCTGTAGTAATGAAAGAGTCAGTAGGCGTTGTAAGAGGTTGGCATGCTGGTTTGCCAGTTGGTGTAATCATTCCTCTGGTTTTCCAGATGTTTTGCAAAATGATGCACAGCAGAGAAAACATACTGGCTGTCTATATAAATGGTTATTTGTTTATCTTTGTGTATTTCACATGCGCAACAATCTCGTGTGAAGTGACCTTCCTCTCCACGGTTCTAGCAGGCGTTGTCTCTATGTTATCTGCTGTTTCTGCGTGGCTGTCTGCAGCCTTGGTGTTTGTGACTTTGCTCGCCTCTCTGTTCCTGATAGCCACCTGCGAATTAGTGTTTTAGTCTGTTGTCAACAGTCAGCCTTATTTTTAAGTTACAGAATGCTTCTCCCTTTTTTTGGTTTTTGTTTTTTTTGTTTGGGAGAATAGATGCAACTCTACATTTTCACTTAAGGCAGTTTTAGATAATTTCTAGTTCTTCAAACAATGCATGGATCTCACACATTTCAAACTTTCAAGTTAGGGTTGTTTCCCATTTATACAAATATATATATTTAACTTTGCATTGCTCACAGCTCATAGCTCACAGCTCTAAACCTAGGCATTTTTCAATCATTTGCCTAATCACTATGTGTCACTGTGATTCTCAAGTATGGTCACAAGTTCGTTTAAATTCGTTTCCAAAACCAACAAAATAATCAAACAAAACCAAAAAACATAAACGTGTCAGGACACAAAAGAAAAAGAAAAATGCTGCCACCCGAACAAGGCAGAAGTCTGCATATGTTGGCTTTTAATAGCATGCAGCTTGTAACATGGTAGACTAATGTGCCTGTGTTAATTCAGCTCCATATTATTGTGTGAAGTTGCACTGGGTTGGGAGTGGTTTTGTGGTTGTCACATTTTTGGTGAGCCAATGGCTGGAATGGGGTTGGACTAATTAGAGGCAGGTGTACTTGATTGCACTGATACACTGGTCTACATATAGCCCACACTACAAACACTGCTGTGTTGTTTTGTCTCTCTGTGCAGTCCAGGGCCTATTATATGCCACAGCCTAAAGGCAGCAGAGTTCCAGAGGCTTGAGTGACCACTGACTATATGCTTGCAGGGTGGTGGGTCTCCAAGGACAACTTCTAACCCTGTTAAAGGCAACATGTGGAGTGCAACTTGGCCGTGTGGCATAGCTGGCTCTGGCCTTGGGACTGTGTGTTTTTATACAATTCATAAGTGGGACACTGGACTGTTTTATCTTTTATCTCTTGATATATTTTTCGTCAATAAATTATCTTTTAGAATTTTATTGACTGTCATCTTTTTGCCCACGACTGAGACGGTTGGTCAGACCTAGAGTCTTTCTTTGGGTGTGTTACAGCAGCTTCTGCTCTAAAAGAAACAAATAAATAAAAAGAAAAGAAAATGTGGAACATGCTCATCAGCTTAGCAGTGTCTACATATTTAATTCAGCTTCTCAATCCTGTAGTTTTAGCTGTTGTCTACAGGGTTTTGCTTATTGGTTGTTGTTATTATAGGTGTGCTCTATCTCAGCAATGTGTCATTCTAGGATGATAGGTTTCAAGCTGGTCAAGTGCCTCTATGCACTTCATTAGTTTAGTTATTCTCTGTATTGTCTTCATCTCACATGTCATTACACTGAGTTTCAGCAAACCTTAAGCTTGATGCAGACTACTGCTTAACAATTATTCACCTCACATCATAACCGATTAAGGTGCCTCTTCATATTAATATTATGTCATTGTTAATATTATCCTCTTTGTCTTATATGACAGCAATAGCATATTATAATATTTTATCAGTGTGTACCACTATACTACTACTGAGCCAATTTGATAGTTAGGATCATCTTATTTAGCAAACAAATAATTTTGAATTCATCCAATCTGCGGTCACATTTGTTCTCTCTGTTGCATGGCGGACCAGGCAGTTCTATTATAATATATTATTTATATTTTATTTTGTATCCATCAAGGGCTTCAGATGACCTGCAGAATCATCCTTTTCCCAAGGTGGAGACAGTTACCTTTTCACACACTGTCCTTGGCTGAACAATGACACAGCCTTAATATACCTTATTAAAATTTTTGTGTGAATTATTTGCTTTATATTCATTTTATACATGCTGGGCATGGTCATCATGCCAACTGTGTTTCATTGTTGATATCACTTTACAGGTTGTTATCCTTGCTATTATTAATTTCAAATACTCTAAAGATAATTTCTACTGTAATTTTCCCTTTGTTTATCTTTATTTCGTACTTTTTATATTTATATCTACTCAGTGGGGTCTGTTTTCAACCCTTTTAAACTACTTCAAACTACTGTGATCTCTAGTTTTCACTTAATAAGGGATTATTAAGTTCTTCCTGATATGGGTGTTGCTGCAGATGCGGCTGCAGGAGTGAGTGATGGTTTACTAAAAGGATTGTGGGCACTGCACAGTGTCTCGTCTTCTGGTTTTACTAAACTGGCAGTTGAGGTCTGTTCTTCTGACTGTTTATATTTTGTTTTCTTAAATCTCTCAGTTTACAGACACTGTTTTTGTCCGGCGTCTGGACTTTTCTTTTCTCACCCCTGCTCGTCAGCAGGAGTGAGTTTTAATTTCCCTTGCGTGATTACCCATCTTATTTATGTATTTACTTATTTTTGTTTAAGTAATATATACACAATACAGCTGCTATCACCTTCGCTGGTATTAGAGACGAGAGTGGTTGCTCACACGCCCTTCTACTTTCGGACTATTTCCAAAAGCGGTGTGAACTTTACGAGACGGAACTCGACCGTTCTCTCAACTCACCAGCACGTCAGTGAATAGCAGTAAAAGAAAAACACAGTAGGAGCAGCTCAGTCTCTTATTGGACCGTGAAAATTCAGCTTGCTCCATTAATTAAAACAATACACACACATACATTCACATTCACAGCTTCGACGCGCGCGACCGGAACCCTTATAATAAGGGGAGCTCCCAGAGCTACTTACTCCCTAGACCCAGTCTAGACCCAGCTGGGGGAGCTATCCAGAGCTCCAAAGCTACCAGTCGACGAGCTTCCAAAGCTTCCAGTCGACGAGCTACGCTACCAGTCGACGAGCTCCCAGAGCTACCAGTCGACGAGCTACTTCCGCTATTTTAAATTCCCTGAATTCAAAATGCGCTTTTACGCAAGATTGTGTCAGTGTGTCTGTATCTACCTGGTCGGTGTCGCCGGGTCTGGTCCACCTCGATCGGGTCCCACCACCGTGGGTCGCTTTCTAAGACGTTGGCCAAGACCCGAATTTAACGCTCCTGGTCTTTTTCCACACACCTGGTGTGTGGGCTGTCGACAGGCGAACAACGTGGACTGGTCACGGAGATGGGACACGATGGAGGTGATCCGGCTGTCGAAGGACCAAGAAATGTTGGGGGAAAACTCTGTAAAAAACCCAGGAGAAATAAAGACACAATGAGACAAAGTTACTTTCTTTATCAAACGTGTACACGGGTGAGCTGCTAAGAACAACTCACACCATGCACAGTGGCTTGGTAATTTTTATAGGAAAGACAGTGAGAACAGGATAAGAAAATACAAAACAAATAAAATAAACAACTCCATATGTGGCGCTAGTCTCGTCAGCAGAGAGCTGGGAGAAGGCTGTGAGAGATAAAACAATCTAAAACAATATGTCCCAAAACAGTATGTCTTTGCTGAGAAAGTCTAAAAAGATAATTCTAAACTAATCTAACCATAGGCAAAGGGCAGACAAAAGGCATCTTTGTACATTTAAAAGAAGGTAAAGAAACATAGAATCATTTTTCCTGTAACACACACGATGACTATGGACCATTCCTTCAGAGTGTAAATGGTTTGGCAGGAAATTCATCACACTACTGGCAACTGCTGAGTGGTACAACCCCACTCAATGTTGGTGAGTGAACCAATCTCACAATGTGTAAGATAAGCTGAGGTCAGACATTTGATGCACACAATCTAACTTGTCGTATTATATAATATTCTCTGAACTTTTACATTTTTTTACAGGTATGGGATGTTACCTTCCAACTGCAAATGAAGTCGTCACCCTGAAATACACGAAAATTTAAGACCATCTAAAGTCTTATTATGACTCATGGTCAACCAATACACTTTGATCTTTGGCAAGTTGAGGTGAATAATTGACTTGTGTCATTTTTTTGCTTGGGAGTCTTCTAATCATAAATCAGTAGCCTATCACTGGCTTAGATTCTTTTACTGGGTTTCTGTCAGACTTTATGAATTAAGATTACAGCGTTAATCTACAATTCTGCCACAGTGTAGTAATCTGGAGTAATAGAAAACTCCATTAGTCACAAGAGCAGTCAGTAAAACATATACAACAACTTGAACTGTTTTTTAATTTACTGCCTTTATGGCAACTTTTATTGTGTTTGAGAGCAATTAGTAGTTTCTCAACTTGCCCCTGACTGCCATAATTTTACATTCAAATTCCATATTTGATGCTTACAAGTGGTCTCAGTTTTACTGTAAAAGGATGGTGTGGTTATACAGTAGACTGCCCAGAGACTGCTGGCCAGCAAAAACAGCAGGGGGGGTCAGCTGCTGACTCCATGTCAAAATAGCTTCTTTATCCTGCAAATCAAGTTATCAACAGCTTGCGAGTCAAAAGGCTTCTGAGATTGACTGGGCTGCTGACCTCCCCTATTTTTGAGCTTTTGGGGGTTTATTAGAGTGGCAAAATAAGATCAAATTCATTGCTGAATAATTTTTGTATGAGTGCATTTTTATTGTTGAATAAAATGTTACTGATTATTAGTGTTATCTTCCTCAGGCATTAAATAAAGCATGTAACTTGTAACTCCGAAATGACAACACAGGCACGGCTTCTTCAAGACATGCGCTTCGCTGCATTTATTGAACGCCGTGAAAACTACAAACATAAAACACAAAGACTTTAAGCGCTTCAGTCTATCAAAATTAACACTTGTGCTTTAACAACGAAAATTACCTCGTGGCCGCCTGCCACTTCGGAGGTCCTAGAAGAATAGCTTTACAGTCTTGTGCATTCTAAATTAAAACATAAAATAATTAGAACACCATACATTACAAATTTTTACAATATCGCAATACAGTTATGGCAAATGACAAATACCTTGTACCGCTGGTAGACTAACCAGGCCTTTGCAGATAGCTCGCTGGACTCCTTAGCGTGATTATTAAACGTGGGCTCACAGCCTATACTATCACGCCCAAACCTCGCGATAATAGCGGTGTAACAAAACCTGTTCTTTCTGACAAGATAAACACACCCTTACAATATTGGCCACAGAAACGTACAAGCAAGAACATTTTAACTGCTGGAACCATCTATTAAACTTCTTTATACATAAGCCATTTCTGTGACACTTACACTCCCACCAAAATCACTCATTGTTTGCAATGTGATTTTCTAATGAGTGTCAACATTAGAGTCTGTTTCACTTTGCATGTCAGTCTCCAGTAAAGTCACTAACTTGTGAACAGGTCTTTCCAGATATATCAGCCTTGTCCGTGGTTTCCCCCCGTCAAAAGTAGTTTCACTGGTCTTGAGCTTCACCTTTCGAACCTTGCCATCTGAGCTCTCTATAGCCTCTACTATTAGAGCAAGTTTCCATTTACATCTTGGAGCATTATCATCCTGCAGTATCACAATGTCATTTACTCGCAGGTTTCGTGAGACGTTCTGCCACTTCTGTCGCCGCTGGAGATTTAACAGATACTCTCGCCTCCACCTTTGCCAAAACTCATTTGCCAGAAATTGTACTCTTTTCCATCTTTTGTTCAAGTACAAATCCTCTCTGCAAAACTCTCCTGGAGGTGGAAGAATAACCGAAGATTTCATCGTTAATATGTGATTGGGAGTTAGTGGCTCTGGTCCCACGATCATTGAGATACTCAACACTTAAAGGTCTGCTGTTAATGATGGCCATTGTCTCGTAAAACAGTGTTCTTAGACTAGCTGTATCGAGTCTGTTTGAGAACTTGTCCAGCATCGCTGTCAGTACACTTCGTACTGTCCGAATTTGACGTTCCCAGGCGCCCCCCATGTGGCTAGCTGCCGGAACGTTCACCACAAATTCACAACCCATAGCTCTTTGTGGTTCTTGATCCATATCCTTCATTAGCTCCAAAAGTTCTCTTTTGGCGCCCATAAAGTTTGTCCCTTGGTCGCATCTTAATTGCCGGACAGGACCTCTTATGGCTATCAGAACTCGAAGAGCGTTCATGAAGGCATCTGTCGATAAGTCATCTAGTGTTTCAATGTGCACAGCTCGTGAACATAAACACGTGAACAGTAGTCCATACCTTTTGACTTCCTTTCTTCCTTCCTTTACCATGAATGGCCCGAAACAGTCGACGCCACAATACGTGAAAGGAGGTGCTGTTTCTGTTCTCACTTCTGGCAAATCTGACATCTGTTGGACATTTGTAGCCTTTCTGTATCTTCTGCACTTAACACAATGGTAAATGTGTGAAGAAACAACACTCCCACATCCTAAAATCCATATCCCATTTGCCCGCAATTCATTTATTGTCATCCTTCTTCCCTGGTGATGTACACCTTCATGGTAGTGTTTGACGAGGAGGGCTGACACATGGGACTCCTTGGGGAGAATTGCAGGATGTTTTACATCATAGTGTAAAGTTGATTGAGATAATCTTCCTCCTACCCTGAGAACATCCGACTTGTCCAAAAAGGCATTCAACTGCTTTAGTCTGCTGCGCTTGTGCAGAGAATTTTCTCCTTGAGATCTGATCTTCTGTATTTCCTCAGTAAAGATGTCTTTTTGCACTAGCTTAATGATGAATAATTCTGTGTCTTTTCTTTCTTCAAGATCTGTCACTTTGTTCGTTCTTCGTTGAACACCCTTGTACTCTTTGATGAATCGCCTGAGCCTGGCAATGGCCTTGATAGCTCTCGACCAACTGGAGAACTTCTTTAAACGCTCTAGCACTGGGTTTGCTTCCTTCGAATGTACAGTGTGCGTATAGCCTTTACGGACTTCAGGATCCATTTCTTCAACCTCTCCCACCATTTCCTCTTTGACTGGAAGCTCTTGTTTCCAAAGAAAATCGGGACCTTTCAACCAGTTTGAATCTTTCAGCTGAGTAGCATTTAAACCTCTTGAGGCCTGATCAGCTGGATTTTCCTCTGAGCTGACGTGCTGCCATTTCCCAGGACTTGTGCTTTGTCTTATTCGTTGAATTCGATTGGCGACAAATGTGTGAAATCTTTTAGCATCATTATTTATGTATGCTAATACGACTTGTGAATCTGTCCAATAATATTCCTGTAGATTTTGGATGTCTAGTTCTCGTTTGATCACATCTGCAATGCGAACTGAAGTCACGGCCGATGACAGTTCGAGCCTTGGGATGGTTGTTTGCTTAATGGGCGTTACTCTTGCCTTGCCCATGACGAGTGCACAACTGACCTGTCCTTCTCTACCTTTTGCTCTGAGATATGAACATGCGCCATAACCACTGAGGCTCGCATCCGAGAAACTGTGCAATTTGTACTGCACAATGTCCGCATCTTGCGAGTAGCTTCGTGGGATCTTCAGAGCTGCCAACTTGGGCAGGTCTCGCAACCATGCTTCCCATTGTGGTAGAATGTGATCTGGGAGATCCTCGTCCCAATTAACTTTGTCCTTGCACAACGTTTGGAGTATCTGCTTTCCAATTAATATGAATGGGGCAACGAACCCAAGGGGGTCAAAGACTGAAGCAACAATCGAGAGCACCCCTCTCCTTGTCAATGGGTTGTCTTTAACTTGGACTCTGAATTGGAATTCATCTGCCTCTATGCACCATTGCACTCCAAGTGCACGTTCAATGTGGAGTTCTCCAAGAGCCATGTCCTGGTCTTTGGCTTTAGCTTGTTCCTCTTGGGGAATAGCTGCAAGCACTTCTTTGTCGTTTGACACAAACTTATGCAGATGTAGGTTGCCTGTTTTACAAAGTACCCTTGACTCGTTTACCAACTGTATGGCTTCGACTGTTGATGTCACACTAGCGAGTCCGTCATCGACGTAAAAACCTCTTTGGATGAACTCAATAGTCTTTTCGCTGAATCTGTTTCTACCTTGAGAAGCAATATGTTTGAGTCCGAAATTGCAGCATCCGGGAGATGAAGCTGCTCCAAAAAGATGCACTCTCATCCTGTACACTGAAGGCTCAGAGTTTAAATCGCCTTTGTCCCACCAAAGAAACCTCAAATAGTCTTGATGCTCCTTGATGACGTGGAATTGGTGGAACATCCTCTCCACGTCACACATGATGGCGATGGGGCCCTTTCTGAATCGACATAGCACTCCAATCAGTGCGTTGGTAAGATCTGGTCCAGTCAGAAGGTGATCGTTAAGAGATGTCCCCTGGAAACGGGCCGAACAATCAAAAACCACACGTATCTTCTCAGGTTTGTGGGGGTGGTATACTCCATGGTGTGGTATATACCATGCTGCCTTCTTATCCAGTTCTTGCTCTGGGACCTTCTCTGCGTCTCCACGGGTTATGATGTCGTCCATGAACTTGACGTAATCCTCATAGTATTTCTCATCTCTTCTGAGCCGACGTTCCAACGACGACAGTCTATGCTCAGCACATTGTTTGTTGTTTGGAAGATTCGGGTCGTCGGTTTTGAGTGGCAATGGGAGTTCATAGTGACCGTTTTCCTTTCGCCTTATGCCTTTAGTCACCTTTGACATGAACAAAATGTCTTCCTGAGAGACTGGATTGTCATCTGTTTCATGCTCAGAGAAATCAGATCCCAAAGCCTTTATTACATCAGCTGGACCCACTTCCTTCACTTGAGTTCTGCATACAAAATGCACTTCTTGCCTGAGTTCAACTGCTTGTTGTACTGCAGGAGTAACTTCTCGAACAATGATTCTGTGGCTTATGCCAATATCATCATTGTGATTTTGAACTTGAGACGTACAACCAACTATGCTCCAGCCGAGATCAGTTAGCTGTGCGTAAGGCTGATTCTCCTCACCTGCAATGACTTCCCGTGGAAGAAGGGCTTGCTGACAGTTATAGCCGAGAAGCAGACCAACTTCGCATTCAAGCATTGGAGGTAACCTATCTGCCAGCCTTTCGAGGTGAGGCCAATTCAAAGCAGTTTCAGACGTCGGGATGTGTGATCTGTTCACAGGGATGAATTCTCTTGTATAGACCGGTGGCAATGTAATTCTCTTTTCCTGCTTGTAGCCTCTAACTTGAAGATTTACCAGTTTCTCACATGGTATGACTGTTGACTTGGCGGACATGGTCGATAGTCTTAGATGAGCCTTACTCTTATCTGTGTCGAGACCCTGGGCTACTTCATCCAAGATAAAGGATGTATCGCTCTGAGAATCGAGGAGGGCATACACTAGAACTTCTCTGTCTGGGTGATTTTTTGATGAAACCCAGACAGGTAGAATGGAGGATGTCAGTGTGCTCGAAGTTACTTGAGTTACTCTATTAGAGATTGCGGTTGCTGGTTCATCTCCTTCGTCCTTGTCTTGAGAGTTATCATTCGGTGCAGGCATTATCCTTTTACGCTCCACAAACTTGTCATCATGCAGACACGTGGGATGCTTCTTCTGGCATTTCTCACACGTATTCCTTTTATCACACTTCTTAGAATGATGTCCCCCCTTCAAACATCCAAAACACAGCCTTTCTGTTTGTACAAACTTGATACGATCCTGGACTGATTTTTCCATGAATTTGAAGCATTTATCCAGTGTGTGACCATTTCTTTTGCAGTAAAGACAGGTCATGGGATTTATGTGACTTGAGGTGGTTAAGTGACTTGAAGTTGCAGTTAATGTTTTAGCTTGAACGACTTGGCTGCGTGAGTGTTTGGGTTTACTGATTTCCAAACCCTTGAGTGCTTGCATTGAAGCTATGGGGTCACATGCTAGGTCTGCTTCAGTGGATACAAAGTCCGTAAACATGTGAAATGATGGATATTCTCCATTAAGGGTTTTTCTTATTTTCATCGCTGCGCGATTCCATCTTGTTGTCAACCAGTCAGGAAGTTTCAGCAAGAGTTTCTGAATTTCCATACAGTCATTGAGAACCTCTAATGTCTTTATGTGTGACATCGCAGCTTCACAACTTCTAAGGAAGTCGGCAAACTCTCTCAACTCACTTCCATCCTTGGAGCTTATTTTAGGCCAACTGTGAAGTTTGTCTCTGAAGCATTTTCCTATAGTGAACAGATCTCCAAAGCGCCTTTCCAGCACTTCCCAAGCTGCATCATACGCTTCATCTGTGCCCACTAGGAGAAATCCTTCAACCACTCTCTTTGCGGGTCCACCAAGGTACTTCCTGAGATAATAGAGTCTTTCGTTCTTTGGAATGTTTTTTCTTTCAATCAAGGTCTCAAATGACAACTGCCAGTCCTTGAACTTTAAAGGGTCACCAGTGAACAGTGCAGGTTCCGGAGTTGGAAGACGATTAGCACTTATTGCGTCTGCTAGTATGCCGACTAGATCCAAGTTTGGCTGTGGATGAGTTGCTGAAGCGGCAGCTTGTGTTGCTTTAGGGATAAATGGCGGACTTGATGCGTTTCCTGCTTGGCCTGTGGTGCCCTTAGGTTGCACACCAGGGTTTTGTTGGGCTTGGTTTATGACTGTGGGAGTATGTGGAACAAATGCAGGGTTTGTGGCATTATGGGCTTGGATTGTATTTGGAGCTTGAGAGGGAACTTGTGGTGGAGCAGGGATTGCTGAGGTTTCGCTCTCAGTTTTGATACTGCGCACTAAACTACGACTTTCTGAAATACTTTCAGCTTCTGCATAAACCTTTACTTTAGCTCTTGCAGCATTAAATTTTTTAACCTCTTCCAAGCGTTCAATCTTTCTGCGCTGCTCCTCCATTGTTTGTTGCCTTTCCAAGTTTTCAAGTTCCAACCTTTTTAGTTCAGCTGCTTCCCTTTCTTGATCCTCCATTACTGCTAATATTTCCTGACACGCAGCTGCCTCAGCCTCTGCTTCTATTCTTTTAATTGTTTGTGAGTATGACTGGCTTGAACCACTTTTAGACCTTCGTGATTTTGACCTTGATTTAGTACTTTCAGATCCTAAGCATGATCCAACATCTGGCCATGGCTCTTCATCACCATCTGCAAGGTCTCCTTGTAAGTGTTTTTCAGCTCTTCTGACAATGAACAAGGAAAGTGACGTACATGCATCCACTTTACGTCTTTCATCTGCATCAGGAGTTTGTGTTTGCCGTATTTGTTCATAAATGGTTTGTACATCTTTGCAGGCAACATTTACATTGTTGATGAGCTCATTCAATTCACTCTCGGAAACTTCATTTCTTAATATTACTTTGCTCAATCTTGCTTCATATCTCCATTTTTCAAAAACAACAGCATATCTGTGTTGGAGGCCTTTGAGTTTCTTCTCTTGAAGCTCTTTACCCTTTTCTGTTAGTGTTCTTACTCTTTCACTTTTACGAACAGTCTGTAGTTCTGTAATTTGTTCATCATCATTTTCTTCCACTTCGGTAAGTGATACAGCATGGTGCTCTTCGAGATCTTTGTCAACCATCTCGGGAGTCTAGTTAAATGTCATTAAGCGCACTGTGTTCAGATTTCAAATACTGTATACTTTAAGTGCACCTTTTCTTAAAGGACCTTGTAAACTTCACTCAAACTTTGACCTTAAGCAAGCACACAGAACTATTCACCAAACTACAAAGCATCACCTTGAAGTACAGTAGAAATAAATAAACTTTGACAAATGTATTATAGAAACTTATTGTGGCTCTTTAAACTTGACTTAAACCACTATTATTCTACCTTTAACACTGTCCCTTATTAATTTCCACCTTACTCCAGTTGTACAACGTTGTTGCCGCTGTGCTTGGCTGCTTGAGAACGGTGAGCTTATGCAATGGCGCCCTCTTGTGTCGCTCCAGTTCACCGTCGCTCTCTGCAGCTGCCGTCTTCGTAATTAGCTTCTCACCGGCGCTGGCTAGGGCGAGTTTTCACTGTAACTCCGAAATGACAACACAGGCACGGCTTCTTCAAGACGGGCGCTTCGCTGCATTTATTGAACGCCGTGAAAACTACAAACATAAAACACAAAGACTTTAAGCGCTTCAGTCTATCAAAATTAACACTTGTGCTTTAACAACGAAAATTACCTCGTGGCCGCCTGCCACTTCGGAGGTCCTAGAAGAATAGCTTTACAGTCTTGTGCATTCTAAATTAAAACATAAAATAATTAGAACACCATACATTACAAATTTTTACAATATCGCAATACAGTTATGGCAAATGACAAATACCTTGTACCGCTGGTAGACTAACCAGGCCTTTGCAGATAGCTCGCTGGACTCCTTAGCGTGATTATTAAACGTGGGCTCACAGCCTATACTATCACGCCCAAACCTCGCGATAATAGCGGTGTAACAAAACCTGTTCTTTCTGACAAGATAAACACACCCTTACAATATTGGCCACAGAAACGTACAAGCAAGAACATTTTAACTGCTGGAACCATCTATTAAACTTCTTTATACATAAGCCATTTCTGTGACACTTACATAACTTGTAGTCAAAATAAAATGTTTCTAGCCTTGGTTTGTTTTATTTTTACACAGGCTTATTTAAAGTGTTGTTAGCATGTCCATCATTATGTATCCTAAAACAATGACAGCTCTAGACCAGGGGTGTCAAAAATCAGGCCAGAGGCCAGAAACGGCCGTCATTGACTCCACTCTGACCCTCTGGATGGCTCAGGAAAATGTGAAGGAGTGCATAGATTTTGAATTTCTAACTGTATTTTTATAAGTTTACAGCTTTTCCTATTAATAAAGAGCCCGCCTCATTTATACTACAGCAAAGTAATTAATAGATAAACAATCAAATGACAGACATTTCTCTGCTATATAAATTTACAGTGGATTCACAGGAGAAAGTATATTTTCTTTGAATGAATGAAAAATGTATATTTTAGAATCACAGGATAGTCTGGGAAATGAATTACTTTTTGTGTAATTTTACACATGTATCATGTAATTTCACTGGTCTGGCCCACTTTGGATCAAAGTAGCTTGTAAGTGGCCCACGATGTAAAATGAGTTTTACATCCCTGGTTTAAACTGCAAAATTAACATTTAGTTTACAGTAAAAGTATTCTGACAACTAACAGCATTGCTAAGAAGCTACTAAGAACTGTTACATCTAGGAGAGAACTGACATTAGCCAAATGTTTGTAGATATATTCTTAGGGCAGGTTAACATTGTGCCTATGAAAAGGTAGCAGTGGCATCTTTGGAAAGATCATTAGCAGCTGCACAAATGTCTTTGACCTCAGGTTAATTCATGGACTGCTCAGTATTTGGAAAACATCCCAACAATCAAACAGCCCCATATGAACAAACACTTTTCTACAATGGGATGGAAAAAACTCTGACAGAACCATATTAAAGAATTTAAGGATTAAGCCATCTCCCCTAACCATTTGGAGGATGAGGGGAAAGAAAAAGAAGAAGAGAAGAAAGAACAAAAGACACAATATGGGAGAGGGAAAACAAAATTTAATGACATAGTAAAGCATGCCACTGGTCCACTGTGTCCATTCCATGCTTTGCCTCTCCAGAGCGTGAAATTGACACACATGCAAAAGTTGCAGTACTAGCATATTATATTTGAAGTCAAGAAGTTGCTAATGAGCAAGGAAGGTTAGAGAATTGGCAAAGACAGCTGGACCAGGTAAGAGCTTTTTAACTAATAGGAATAGGGAGATGTCTTAGCTTTACAGACAGCTATGTTTTCAGAGTAAAAAACTATTTCTCCAGGCCAAACAAAGATCTTCTAGATGAGCGCAAATCCATTTCCTCTTCAGCTTACTCATTATTAGATGAAGTACTTTTGTACTGCTTCCAAGCACTTTGCTCTCAGTTAGGTTCTCTTATCCTGTATATATGCCTCTACACTGTATGTATATCTTTTCTGTCTGTTATTTCTGATGTCTTTAATATTTATATATATTCTTTTACCTGCACAGCTGGCGTGGAGCACCCATCATTTTGTGGCACATGTACAATGACAAAAAAGGGCTATTCTATTCTAATATTTGCTTTAAAGTGTGTGTTTGAGAGTTACACAGTACCAGGAAATCAAGCATCTCTGTCACAGTCCCGGACTGTGTGATCCAGCGCTTTGAGTTTTCTTGTATTTTGATATTCATTGTTTATGTTTAGTCCTTTTGGTATTAGCTCCTAGGTTCCTCAGTTGTACTTCTTTGTTCATTTAGATTCCTTTGGGTCTTCACCCCTGTTTTAAAGTTCCCCCTGTTGTTGAGTGTGTCTTGCCTGTCATGTTTTTGTCTGCATGGTTAATATTGTCAAGTTCATGTCATGTCTGCGTTTTGTCATGTTTCCTGTTTATTTTGAAAGTCTGGTTTCAATGTCCATTGTGTTTAATTTACATTTTTCTGTGCGTCATTATGTTCATTCTAGTCAGCTGTTTCCTCATGTGTTTCCACTTCCCCTGATCACCTCATATGTGTATTTAAGTCCTTTGTCTCTTACTTAGTGATGGCCAAATGAAGCTTTCCGAAGCACTGAAGCTTGTATTGAAAAACGGTTCATTACTCGAAGCTTTTCAACACAGTCCTCTCCGGTGACATCTGGTGGTGAAAATTTTAAAGAGCAGCTTGAATCTGCAAAATAAAACGGACTGCTCAATTATCACTGCTCACTCAAGAGCAGGGGCGGAGCGGGGGGGTGGCTTACGGGGCTTAAGCCCGGGTTGTTTTGTCAGAAGCCCGGGGTATTTTGGAGTGTAATTTTTTCATAGTTAGATGCCTGGCTGACAACTGTATAAAACAAAAAGTACACACAATATTCGAAGCACATAGTGCACACTGTGGGAATTTACGACTGTGCGTGAATCCCCCCCTGATATTGGTATGATCCAAGCTCAGGCACTAAGCGACTGAGCGAGGGGGCGGGGCAGCTGCTGCCCGTGAGTGCGCTGTTGGAGAGACGGAGCCAGCCATACTAAGGAGAGCTAAAGTTTGACCAGGTACCAAAGCAAATCATTCGTACCGTACAAATAATGTAAATATGACGGTGCATCACGAAAGATTGATATGAAACTGATCACTTGACCAATATTACGTTACTTGCTCTTCAAGTGAATCAACAAATGGCAAAATGAAAAGCCGAACAAATGCTATTTTTTTTAGAGTCTTAGCTTACGTGTGTTTATTTCATATTCTCAGTTCTTACCCTCCCGACTAAATCGGTTTCAGTTATGTACTGAAACATAAGAATGGACATTCGAGGGTTCTTTCAAAGAAAAAACTCAGGTAAATGTTATTTTATATATTATGCTTTGTATGTTGTTCAGTATATTTCTATGCAAAACAAGAGGGATTTCAGTACACAGCAGGATATTCACATTTGTAACCAGATATTTACACTTTAGGGAGAAAACATAAAACATTTTTACTGTACAACATCAATTTAGAGTAAATTTTTGTTTTAGATAAATATTGAAATATATTTTGAATTAGTTAAATTTCAGAATAAAGAGAGACAGAGCTATTTTTATCACTTTCATCAAATTTAGGAGTACATGTACACTAAATTTATTGTTAATTAATAAGAAAACTCCAGACGATTCCATTCTGAGCTGAAGAAGCTTCTGATAGGTTCGTAGAGTCCATGTGAGTAAACTGGTGGCACAGCTGTGGATGCATATAAGGCAAAACACAGAGCCTGTTTCTTTGACATGGGAAAATCAAGAGATGTCAACCAAAACACCAGGAAAAGAACTGTGGAGCTCCATAAGTGTGGCTCAAGTTTGAATACAATTTGGTGCCATTTGCAATTAAGAAATACAGATAGTTTCTCTCTTTACTCTTAAAGTTAACAAATATGTTTTTATATTTATCAATCTAAAGAAATAAACATTTAGTCTGATTTGATGTTACAATTAAAAAAGTGTTTTTATCTGGAGAGTAAATATCTGGTTTCAACTGTATATTTGATGATTGTCAGCACAAAGAGGGAGAGAGAGGAACAGAACAGATGAACAAGAGCAGGTGAGACTCACATGTTAGTCAAATGGTTGTTTACCAGAAGTATCACCGTATCATAGGTCCTCATGTATCTCGTACCGAGTGTTTCTTTTTAGGTTTGTTATTTTTCAAATTCTGTATTTATTAAGTTATGCAGGCTTGTTTGCACAACAAGGCTAAATAATTATATAAACTTTTCTCAATCTAAATAGTGGACTTTGGTAGAATTAAAAAAATAAGTGTAGTGCAGGTCTATGATGATTTTTAGTGCTACTATCATCTAGTTCTGATTCTGGTTCTGTCTTGGTTAAGTCCTCAGTAGTCCTGATTTTGAACTGTTGTAGTCCTGTTTTAATTCTGGATCAGTTCTGGGTCTGGTTGAATTGGGGTTTAGTCCTCATGTCTTGATGCAGCCCTGACCTTGTTCTGCCTTGCTGCTTAATTAAAAAACTAGTTTAAGGTGTCCTGCACATGTGATATATATTTTTCCCTATATGAAGTCATTCTTTTTTGAACCTATTAATCTTTCAGTCATTTCTACACCCCCCCCCCCCCAAAAAAAAAAAAAAAATCCCACATGCATACTACTCTTTGGGCTAAGCCCCGGGTGTTTCAAATGTCTGGCTCCGCCTCTGCTCAAGAGTGGAGTTCTCTCTGATATTGGGCCACCGTTCCGTTGCTTTGAACATGTAATTGGTTTTGTTTTCTCGATTGGGGGGCTGAAAAAAATGTAATGCGTATTTGCGTAATACATTTTGATCAATAAACTTTCCCTATTTAAACATGCACTATGGTGGCCTTTCTTTGCTCATAACTCCTTGATGTTGGTAAATACAATAAGTGAGCAATATATATAATATACATATGATAATGCACAGCACATTATGGAGTATGCCCCTGCTGTGAAGTCCTGCCTCCATCTACTTGTCGTTTAATCACTGGACAGCTGGACAGGTTCATACAAAATATTAGATTAGGCCAATTGTCCTATACATATTTTTGACCTAGGGGTGGGATTGATTGTGAACTGGAAAGGGAAAATGCTTAGGAAGCTGAGTAGGGCTGCATCGTCACTGATTTGTAGAATCATTTTGATTCGATACAGGATCCGATTCAATTTGATTGGAATCTGGAAAGTTTTGCCTCAGTCAGAAATATTACAAGTCTGATCATTTAACAGTATATATCCATAATTTCGTATCTATTAAAAGAAAGCTGACACATGTGAGACTTAATTAGAGATGTAAACAGAGAGTTATGAAACCTGCAGCTGCAGAAGCCAGCGAAAAAAAAAAGAGGCAAACACAGCGCGGACCCGACGACACACCAAAATCTGACTCTGACGCGTCGGGTCCGCGCTCTGTGTTCACGTTTGTATGCAGAATCCGTAAACCTGCTCCCAGTTACTGTTTTAGCTGCATGGTGTTTGACGACATGTTGTGAGGTTTAACCTGAGATGCTGGCGTTTCAGGCATAATAACGTTAATTTACAAATCGACACGGGATTTTAATGAATCAATATCACTTTATTCAATTTAGCATGGATTGTAATCAGAAAGGCGATAATCAAAACCCACCCCTAATCAAGAACTTGCAAAGTAAAAACATGATCAATGTAAGGTAGCCCTTTTGTTATTTACAGTTAACAAGAGGATTAGTGTTACTGTGCGCTGGCTGAGTCTGTTTCTTTTCTTAGAAATAGTTTCTCCTGCCCTGGAGAAAATCCACTTGCATGGAACAGAAGAGGCTGTGGAGTGCAGGAACTACACTGCAAGCTGGTAGATATGCAGGTATTCCTGGGTCCTGCAGACTATCACCTAAAAACAATAAACAAAATGATTTTCTAAACTGTGTAGCAATGTCATGTACGTATAGTGTCAAATACATTTTTGTAGTCTTCATCAGCTTTAATTCACATGGAAGTGTTCCTAAAGTCATATGCTGTAATGATATTTACATTATGAAAACATGATTTTGGACATTTCAAGTTTTTCACTTCGGCAGATAAAATGAATTGAGCAAAATCAACTCAAAATATTCCCACACGCCAGAACGTCCTCTCTTCCTCGCTGGCTCCATATCTGTCAGTGGAATGATCACCTCGTCGCTATCTGTCACCATCAACACACTCCACGAATCCCGTGGATGATTCACTTCCTTATATCTGTTTGAATCAGGTACCGAAGCAGTTACGTGCGTAATGAAGCTTCGGACATCACTGGTCACGTGACTTTTGCCAAACGAAGCAAGCCTCGACACAGTGCTTCTGAACCAGTGTGTTGTTTTTTTCGACACACGCTCCGGAGCGTCAGCTTCAAGCGGGCCATCACTATCTCTTACTGTTCATTGTCAGGACGTCTGCCTATTTCCCTTCATATTGATCAAGTCATAGTCACAGTACTAGTTGCAGTCGCGGTCATAGTTCAAGTCACAGGTTTACTTTTGTCTGTTTACCTTCATGTAAACTTGGTCTCGTTTTTAGTTTAGTTCATGTGTTTGGCCAGAATAAAGGCTCGCCTTTAGTTGAGAACGCAGTTCCTTCCTTCAGTGTCTGCTCTTGGGTTTGTGCAACAAAACACACCGGTGTAACCTGCCGTGACAATCTCTGACTTGTCTTGTTTTTCAGAGGAACCATTCAGGGCCGTACACAGTGAGGATGTAACACTATTAACAAGGTAATTACCTGTGTGGGAGTAACGTTTAGGTAGCTGATCTGCATTGTGTTGGCACGTGGCATTGAAGAAGATAACAGTGAAGGAATCATTTGTTGCTTTGCTGTAATCTTAGTTACAGCAAAGCAACAAATGAAATGATTCACTAACAGGGACTTGGAGGAGAGAGGCCTAATGTTTAATACTCCACACTTACTCAATGGTGCAGTTGAGGGTGTTATATTGAAAAGTGAACAAAAATAGCATTTTTATATTGTGACTAAGAATTTCATGTTAGGAAGTTTCATGTATTCTACATGCTTTTTATTTTTTTTTTTGCATTATCCTGAAATGTAACTATATACCATTCAGAAACTGTCACTTGTTGTTTTTTACAATGTGAATTTTTTTTTTATTCGTGTTCTCAAATATTGAACTTCTTCAGGTGGTTTGGAAGTTAGTGGGGTTTTTTTGTTTGTTTGTTTTTTACATACCAGCCAATACTCAGACAGCTTTCATCTTCAAGAGGTTTTTTTAAATCTAGAAAAGTAGTTTTACAGCACTCATCATATATGTTCAACAAAATGTGTATGCAAATGGTTGTGCAGAAAACAGAACATAGCTAGCAGATGAAAATGTAGGGTGTGCGAAAGGTCTCGCAGCAGTTTAAACTGAAACCTCTAGTAATAATGACCCACACCCACCTTGGCTTGTGTAATGAGGCACATGATTAATAGTGGGGTACTACCCTTCTTAAGGGACAACCCCAACTAGAGTTTAAATACCTGGGACTTTCCACCATTTGGTTTTAGAACTGAAAAAGTCTCTTTGATGAGAGGTGAAAAACTTTCCCAAAACTTAAAGTCCAACTTAATTTTTACTTCTAACAATTTGTTATAAACACAAAAGTGTTAAATTCCAAGTGTCTTCTAATCAACCATACAAACAAAAGAGACCAAAAATTTAAAACATCTGGCAGCAGTAAAGGTTGCCAAAGATGCTTTTATACTAAGAGGACAGGGCAGTAGAAGGGTGACAGGAGACATCCTGATGATACTGCCAAGTGGCAGCATGTAAATAACAAAAAGTACTGGTCCCAGTACTTTTTTTTGGTTCTGTTATTGTGGAACTGTTACTGTGAATTTGGATAAATTTGTCAAAACAGTCATTACAAAGAGGCTTTGAAAACAGATTTGAAAATGGGACGTCTGACCGAGTCAAATCTAAAGATTAATCAGTCATGCAACAATGAATTTGTGCTGTTGTTCTGGTATTTTATTACATGGTCTGCGTTTTACAGGCCCAACTTTTACAGGCATTGCAAACTAGCTTAGGCTATAAAAGCAATGTTGTGTTGCTTGCTTCATGTGACATACCTGTCCCAGTGTAAAACTAAACTAAACTGCATTCAAAGTGGTTTATTTTGACGTTTGTCATGTCACTTCTTAAATCTTGTCCTGAAAACTCAATTAATTAAAAAAATCCAAACAAATGATAATGCTGGTGTTTGTTTACTGAATACTAATACTGAGAGGATGAAACAAGTCATATCTGATAATCCATATGTACTGTATAAACATATATATATGGTCATGGTCCACGGGAGTGTCTGGGGGTTTCCACCTATGGCAATTGATCTTCTGTCCACCCCTTCGGGGTGGAGCTTCCAGCATCTCACCTGGGGCTCATCTGCAAGCAATCAGTAAGAGAGCTTCTTAAACTGGTGCAACCTGCTACTCCTTGCCAGTTCATTATGCTCTCCGCGGAGGTAACGAGGCAACTCTTCTCAGTTATCTGCTTCTTACTCAAGCAATAACTCCTTCTCCATCTCTACAGCCATTACTTCAGTGTTTTGATGATGTTAAGGGTTGAACGTCTCTTAACTTTTTAAAATTCAGTCACAAAAAAAGAGCACAGACGACAGTCATGACCTAGTGATGGGCAGATGAAGCTTCATGAAACACTGAAGCTTTTCATCCAATTGGTTCACCCCAGCGCAAAGCGTCTTGAAGCTTCATTTGCTCTAGTAGGACACCTACTGGACGTAAAAATATTAATTGGCATGAATTTGAAGAGTGTGGCCTTTTGCACACAGCCTGTAAATGTCAACAACAAAAAGAGTGTGTAAAACATGTATATTGTAGTGATGCAGTATACTGTGTATATTTATACTGGCAGTATGGAAAAGGATTATTTGGAAATGCTTAAAATGGAAATGATCATTTACTGTGAGGTGAGGTGTGTTTGGGGTGTGGACAGTGGTTGTGCTTTTGTAACGTTGAGGTATGGACAGCTACACACTGAGGCTTTGAGCCTCAGTCCTGCCCACATTTTATTCTGTAAAAACTAAATTTTCACTGCTTTTATGACCTTTTTAGTGGGGAGAACATAGCTAGGATTTAATGATTTAACAAATCTTTTAAATCCTTTGTCCTCCACAATGCTAAATGGCTGGGAGTCCTCAATCACCATGCTAACCAGGTCTTCATCAATTTGAGATTGTTCTCCTGAGGAAAGACAATAAAGACAAAGCACAGATATAAATATCACACACGTAACTTATAACAGCTGTATAATATTGTTATATCATTTAATAACATTACTGCATGCTATATTATCATGGCATTTGATGGCTCACCTGGTCTTGCTCCACAATCGGTGTTCCCCTTATTCTCACGCAAAGCTCTGTAGTGCCTAAGCATGGATGTTGTTGTTATATCCCATCTCCCTGGCACATAGCAAACACTTCACCTTGTACAAAAGTAAAGACAGCTTAACATAAATTGCATTGCACCATCAGTATTATGAAAATACATCTTCTGTAGAAATTTATATACCTTGTTGGGAGGAATGAAATCAAAATGTTCCCACACAGGGGAGGACATCCTCCTCTTCTTAGCTGGCTCCATTCTCTCCTGACTTTCTCTCCTCACTCTCATAAACCTCCAAACTGTCTCCAAACTCTCACTAACCGCAACTCTCCATCAAACACCCACATTTTTGAATGAAGTCTGAGGGGTTTATATCGCTGTCATAGCTCACGGCAAAGTTCGAACCACTTCATGAACCAGTCACGTGGTACAGCTGGGCAGCGAGGCTTCGGACGTCATCATTTTCAACTCCTCCCATAAATGAAGCAAGCATTGCGGAAACGCCCCCTCAATTAGTCGACACCAGCTTCGAAGCCTCGATACAGAACATCACATCACTATCAGGACCCATTCTCTGACCCGAAGCCTAAGGGAACAAACCCCCTCGTCCACTGGGAGAAACCCCAACATACCAGCAGCAACCCGAAGGGATACCAAGATATCCACCCCAGCCCGACACCTCTCACCAGGGGCAACTCCAGACTGAGACCGAGTCCAGCCCCTCTCCAGGAGACTGGTTCCAGAGCCCTGGCCATGCGTTGAGGTGAGCCCGACTATATCTAGCCGGTACCTCTCAATCTCACGCACTAGCTCAGGCTCCTTCCCCACCAGAGAGGTGGCATTCCATGTACCAATTGCCAGTCTTGGTAGCCGGGGATCAGTCCGCCAGGGCCTCCACTCCTGGCCGCTGCCCGACTCACACTGCACCCGACCCCTACGGTGCCTCCTGCGGGTGATGGGCCTGCAGGAAGATGGGCCTATGTCCCTTTTCCAGGCTGTGCCCGGCCGTGCACTATGGACTAAGGCCTGGCCACCAGACGCTCGCCCTCGGGCACCCTCCCCGGGCCTGGCTCCAGGGCGGGGCCCCGGTAACCCTATCCCGAGCAGGGTGAACTGTTCCCTCGATGGTCTTTTCGTAGGGGTCTTCTGAATCGCTCTTTGTCTGGTCCCTCATCCAGGACCAATTTGCCATGGGAGCAGGGGCGGATCTAGAAAGGTGGCATGGGGTGGCAAGTGCCACCCTAAATTGATCCCTTGCCACCCCAAGTGCCACCCCAGTTTTGCATATGACAGTGTTGTTTAATAAAACAAGATAGCATTAACAGATTGAGCGTAGTTACAGTCAACAGTGAATATAAATGCTAAAACTGAATATATTGCATAGTGTTCCCCCCTCCACCATTAACAAATGGTTCAGCCCAAAGCAGGACTGGCTTTTTTCTTGTTTTCAGTAGCAAGCGATGCTTATGATTGTGCCAGAGCACATTTTTAACAACACCATGGGAATTTTGGATTTTACACAGGTGGTTGGATGTTACACTCTGGAAATGAAAGGAAGGTGAGTGTTATTAACTCTCTGTGGTCCACCTACACGCTGCACCTCCAAATCACGTGACTATTTTAAGCTGACATAGCAACAAGCTGCAGCCACGCTGAGTCTCTATTTCAGCCCACTTTGAAAGTTCGGACTGCAAAGTTTTTAAATTTTAATTACAGGCCAGTAAATCCAGAGTTATGATATATATATAAGCCATGCTTTGTTCGAAATACTGTCATCACGTGTGTGTGTGTGTGTGTGTGTTTAGCGTTTTCTCACGAAAGCGCAAAAACAGTAAAGAAAGGAAAAAAGCCACCTCTTTCCTATCGGTGGAAAAATGTACCATGTCGACCAATTTTTAAAAAAAAAGTCAACAAGTGGGATTTGGTTGTTTAGGAAGAGAGGAAAGTTTTGGGAGTGACGGTAACGGCAGCGAGACAGAGCGAGCGAGTGAGAGAGAGAGAGAGTTTTTAGATGTGGGAGATTTGTGACGTTTAGCGTGGAGTGTTGTCTTGTGTAGTTGTTCTGTTGTGTAGTCGTGTCAGTGAGGGCACTAATAAATGTCACAGAGGCACATTTGCAATGTAAACACTGTCACTAAGTAGAAAACCAGCAGAGTGATACACCTCCTGTTGTCAGGCCTGCAGGTTTATCCCTGTGATGCTCTCCTCTGTCTTTTGGTGGACAAACTTTTTTTTTTTACTGGCACACATCATTTGTGGGGCATCTTATTGCGAAACTTGATGGTTCTCTCATTTTAGTTTTAGTAATATTTTTAAATGGTTGTATAAAATGAAAAATAAATAGATAGTTGTATATGTTTACAAAATGTACAATTTATCTTTGCATTTCAGATCAGTAATACTAATGCAGTATGTCAGTGAAAAAACAACTAAATTCAGTTGAGCTGAAAAGAATGATACCAAACAAGGCAAGGGGAAAAAAACAAAAAAACAAAAACAATTTGAGGGTGAACTACAATAGCTCCAGATAAAACCTGGCGCTTTTCCTCAACATTTTGCCGCAACGTTTCAAAGAACCAGAAAGTAAATAAACGGCAGATGGAATTGGCGCACGTCAAACCGTCTTACGTTTCATGCATGTGCAGTACAGGAATGTCGCGTTTTCAGTGTGGATGAAAACGACTGAAAGCGATAGTGTGGACACGGGGCGATTTTAGACAAAAAAAACAAAACAAAAAACATTTTTCAAATTTATCCGTATTAGTGTAGACATAGCCTCTGTTAGCAGCACACCTTGACTTTGTGAAGCACGAATGGGAACAGTGTGTTATTCATGTTCCAAATGATATAACTCTACATTAAACATTCCCATTTCAAAATGCAATTCACTCATTTCATTTGAGATGACTGCTTGATTGCAGTGAACTATCAATTGATAAAACTGTTCAATTATATATATATATATATACATATATATATATATATATATATATATATATATATATATATATATATATATATATATATATACAAAGACCAAAGTCTGAATAGTTTGTAAATTACAAACACAGATCAGAGTAACATCATTAGCTTTATTTGTTAGCTTTCTGGTGTACTTGCATGGTTACTCAATGAGGCTTGAAGGTGGGAGTTAAAAAAGTCTATGTGCTGCAATTAAATAATGTCCACAGTTTACACAAGAACAAGATACAAGCAAGCACTTCCACACAATTTAGACATTTTTTTTTACACTTGTTGAGGAAGCATGCTTACATATTTTGAAACTAGATTTTTACCATCCAAACCAGTCAGGGAGAAAATACTATTGCACAGTCTTCCTTTAATACTTCAATATAATGCACATTCTAAAGGTTTAGTGAAGTCAAGCATGCAGGTACATTATCTGCACCCATTAGCTGATGGGTGTGGGGATCCAAAGGCAGTCAGTCAGGAAAAATTATTTATTTTTCCATAAAGTCTTTAAAAATAATTAATGACTACTTCGTCTTGATGCATTCTCAATCATCCAGGAAAGTAAATCTCCAAAAGTTGATTCTGTTCATCTGGACGTAGCGTTTTGTGAGAGAAACGTTTCGTCACTCATCCAAGTGACTTCTTCAGTCTCAGCTCACTGCAAGTTTCCCCAATCTTTCTGTCCACCGAGGATGTGGACAAGTGGGTGAAGAATTTGTCTGACAGACAGCTCACCCAAACAGAGAAAAACATCCTTGCTAAAGGGTTACATTTTGCTGTCACACCGAGACAAATCCCGCTAGTGGAGCTGATCACAGCCACAGAAACAGCAATTCGTAACAACAATATTGCAGAAGTGGAAGCAGAGCAACTACGGACGAAAGTTTCGCCCTGTCTCAGCAATGCAAAGCCCCCAGCATCCAACATCACCATGGAGGAGAGGAAGGCACTCACATCACTTAGTGATGACAACAACATTATCATCCTTCCGGCAGACAAGGGTATGTGCACAGTATTGCTAAACCAGAAAGACTATCATGAGAAAATTTTGTCACTACTCAGTGATGGAAATACTTATGAGCCCCTGAAATGATACCCAGGAAGTGGCTACAGGAAGAAGGTGCTAGACTGTCTGAAGCAGTTAGAACAAGACGAGGCTAGTGACCGGACCTCATACCCCACAGGCTATACCCAGGGGAGTCTACACCAAGTCTATATGGTTTACCGAAAATACATAAACAGGCACCCTATACCTTTAAGACCGATTGTCTGCATGATCAACTCTGTCACCTATAACATCTCCAAGTTTCTGGCTTCGATCCTCAACCCGCTGGTGGGCAGCTCTGAACACCACATCCAGAACACCCTGGATTTTGTTGAGAAGGTGAGAGATGTCATTATGGAGGCAGATTAAACCATGGTCTAATATGACGTTACATCTCTCTTCACATGCATCCCAGTCACGGAAGCGTTGGAGGTAGTCCGTAAGAGATTACAGGATGACCCCAACCTCAGCAACAGGACCACTCTCAGCATCCACCAAGTATGTTTGCTTTTGGAGCTATGTCTTCATTCCACCTACTTCACATACAAGGGTCAGTTCTACAGGCAGAAACATGGGTGTGCCATGGGCCCCCCAGTTTCACCCATCGTGGCCAATTTGTACATGGAAGAAGTGGAAAAGAGGGCTTTGCTATCCTACCCTGAAACACCACCAAGCCATTGGTTCAGATATGTGGATGACACCTGGGTAAAAATCAAATCTCAGGACGTACTACATTTCACGGATCACATTAACTCGGTGGACAGACACATCAAATTCACCAGGGTGGATATGAAAAGTGGCAGGTTAGCCTTCCTTCTTAGACTGTGAGATTTCCATCAGTAATAGGGGACATCTAAAAGCTGACGTGTACCGTAAACCTACACATACGGATCAGTATCTAAGGTTTGACTCTCATCATCCACTGGAGCACAAACTGGGTGTCATCAGGACGCTACAACACAGAGCGTACACCATCCCCACTGACACAGCGGCCAGGGAGGCAGAAGAACAGCACATCAAGAAGGCCCTGAGTGAATGTGGTTACCCCAGCTGGATAACCACATTCTCTAGCTCTAGCTTTCCAGCTAGAAAAAGGCCTTTCTCTAGCTGGAAAGGCACCTAGAGAAAGCTCCACACGATCCAGGAGAGAAGGACAACCGCTGCCCAAGCGAAAACCTGTAGTGATCCCATATATGTCAGGAGCAGAGATGGGCAGTAACGCGTTACAAGTAACGCGTTACTGTAATCTGATTACTTTTTTCAAGTAACGAGTAAAGTAAGGGATTACTATTGCAAAAACGATAATTAGATTACCGTTACTTTCCCGTAGGAACGCTGCGTTACTAAAACCGTGATTTTTTGCGAGAATGTCTCACGACAGTGACGTAAGCGAGTGCGCCGTTAGTGACAACAGCTGTGTGCAGATCAACAATGGATCACATATCGATTGTGGGAGAGAGTATGAGCGTGCAGCGTTTAAAGCGTGGAAGTACTGACCTTACTTTGAGTTTGATTCCATAAAAAGTGACAAAAACATTAGCGTCCATCATGTGTGGGAAGAAAACTTCTTTTTACAGCGAAAAAAACCCTAAACTTCCAAGCAAGCACCAAGTGCGCAACGATGTAATGGGAAACTCACAGAGAAAGTCACGGATTCTTCAACTGACCGCAGCACACCTGCACCAGGGTAAACCCCCGCCTACAGCAGTCCTGCTTTACAGGTGAAAATAGAGCAACAGGACCGCTGAGTCTTTGACTTTATTTATTTTCTGCTGTGTTTTAAATGTTAAATGGTAAATGGCCTGTATTTGTATAGCGTTTTTCTAGTCCCTAAGGACCCCAAAGCGCTTTACACAACCTGTCATCCACCCATTCACACACACATTCACACACTGGTGATGGCAAGCTACAATGTAGCCACAGCCACCCTGGGGCGCACTGACAGAGGCAGTGCGCCCCAGGGTGGCTGGGGCCATGTGTATTTGAAAGAGTGAGTGTAAACACAAAAAATATTTTATTTTATGTGCTGGAATGTGTAGAAAATAGGTTTAAATGTTAAACTAATTTATTCAACTCAGAGAATGTTGCATATAATTAAATTTTTACTTGATGCATAAAGTTAAAAGATTAAAACTGATAAAACAAGTTAAAAAAAAGAGATTTTTCCATTTGATTACATTTTGTATGATGGATTGTATAGAAAAAGTAGAATTGGGCTGAAAGATCTATCACTTTATCACCTCTTCAGGTTGTAAATCGTGTTTTTAAAAAGTAACTAAGTAACTAAGTAATTAATTACTTTAGAAAATAAGTAATCAGTAAAGTAACGGGATTACTTTTTTGGGGAAGTAATCAGTAATTAGTTACTGATTACTTTTTTCAAGTAACTTGACCAACACTGGTCAGGAGTATCGGAGCAGTTGAGACCCATTTTTTCTAAACACCGGGTCTCTGTGGCTTTTAAACCCCAAAACACGCTGCGCCAAAAATTGGTCCACGCCAAGGATCGGGTCCCCTGACACAAACAGAGTAACATAGTGTATGCTGTTAAGTGCCAGGAGGATTGCCAGGATTTATACATCGGGGAAACCAAACAACCTCTGGCGAAGCGGATGGCACAACACAGAAGAGCCACCTCATCAGGCCAGGACTTTGCAGTCTATTTACACCTACAGGCCAGTGGACACTCTTTCAAGGATGAGGATGTACACATCCTGGACAGGGAGGAACGCTGGTTTGAGCGCGGAGTCAAGGAGGCCATTTACGTGAAAAGGGAAAGACCATCTCTGAATCGAAGAGGGGGCCTAAGGGTACATCTTTCGCCATCTTACAATGCTGTGATTGCAGCCATTCTCTAACTCTCTGTGAATGGTACTCATGGCCACTGATCAATGGTCTTTGATCAGTGGGTTTTGGTCAGTGGTTGATGATCAATGGTCATGAGAATTTGCATAATTAAGATTAAAGAACTGACCTCCCAGCCCATTGTTCCTTCAGCTGGCTGGTTTCAGTCATTATGCAAATGTACTGTTTATAAGATTGGGGAAACTTGCAGTCCGCTGAGACTGAAGAAGTCACTTGGATGAGTGACGAAACGTTTCTCCCACAAAACGCTACGTCCAGATGAACAGAATAGTGACTACTTCGTTCCTCTTAGTAACCCCTTAATGCCTAGTGCATCATATTAGTACATACAGTTTTTGTGAGTTTTTTAAAACTTCTTTTTAACTTTTTAGTTTTTTTTGTTTCATGCTTTTTTATACATCAACATCATAATCAATGACGGCTCTTTCTCAGGAGGCTTCTGAGATTGGCTTGGCTGCTGACCTCCACCTGGACATCAGGATGTCTCTAACGCCAGCTGTGAAAACTAATGACAACCATGTTTTACAGATTTCTGTGGCACTGTGAGCAGGGCAGAATGACAGCATCACAGAAATTAACATTGGGTTAAAAGCTGAGTAACTACTAAGAACTGTTACATTTAAGAGAGAACTATCATTAACCAAGGTGTTTTCATAGTTATTATTGGAGTTGTTCAAATGGTGTGCTTATGAAAAGATAGGGGTGGAGGCTTTGGGAAGAAGCCTCCACCATCAAATTCAAATAGTATAATTTTATAATTTCTAATATAACATTACATTTTATCAACCTAACCAAGCTTACGAATTATTTATGTCATTGGAAAGCCTAATATGAATCACCTACTGACAGACGGGGTGCCAGGATTTAGATTTTGGATGGCCCCAGAGTAATATGAAATGGGCCTTCTCGTGTTTTATGAGTGCGCCAAATTGATTGTCGGCACATCTCATGATTCACAATCAAGTCCCTGCGATGACGTTTGCATTTCTGGACAACAGAGAAAGATTGATTAAGTACATTTTTGAGGATGTCTGTGATATATTAATACAGTAGTCTCGATCATATTCAAGAAATGATTATTGATTTGTGTGTGTTTGTGGTATCTAAATAAAATTGTCATAACGACCATGACATTCGGATTCAAAATGTTCTAGCAATTTCTGATTGATGCACAACCTCAGTCTCCCATAAAGCTTTACAGGGAACTGTATTTGCAGTTCAGTCAGAGATGAAGGCACTGCTCACTTTTTCACGGCACTTGATTTAACTAAGGGCTACTGGCAGATTCCCCTGTCTACAGAGTCCAAGGAAAAAACAGCCTTCTCCATCCCGTACAAATTGTACTAATTTGTCACACTTGTCACACGGCTTGTTTGGGGCCCCCGCCACTTTCCAGAGCCTCATGGACCGGTCAAGGGGGGCACTGGCCACCCACCAAATTTGCTGGCACCCCCCCAGTGGCCCTCCCTGGCAAGGCTGTCCTATGTTGGTAATAATTTCTTCTGCTCAGCTCTGCTGAGAAACATTACAGCAGTGGTTGAGACTTCCAGTCAATCAATCAATCAACTAAAATTGATTACAATGGATTTTAAAAACTTATTTGATTTTCATATGTACCTATTTTCAGTGATACCAACTTGTAGGAAATTAACTAGGCATATAATTCCTTTCTTTTTCTCTTGTTTTCTAAATCTTTCGAGTAATCTGTATTTGACAACAGCATAATAAAAGTGGAAATTCTGTTTATGGTGTATAAACTGGAGTTTCCCCTGCGGGTACTCCAGAGAACCACAACTGACTAGTAGTAAATCAACAGACTTACTGACTGACTGACTGACTGGTAGCAAAGTAGTAAATCCAGTTTGTTCACTGTTGCTGGGAGCTTGCCTTGGAACCCTAACTAGACACTGAGTAGCCTACACAGGTTGTCGCTTGTGTAATGGCTTCACATCTCAGTGGATTCTTTGGTGTGCAGATCTATTAGGACGAAAGGAGATGTTTGTAAGAAGCCTGCCAGCAGAGAAATGTAGCACCTCACTGAAAAGAGTAGTGAGAATGTGACAGATCTTGAGGCTCGGGCCAGCACGCAGACAGATATTGACAGACATAAGAGGAAATGAAATTGCGCTTACTGTGGACTGAAAAAACACACTGGAAGTTAAAAAGTTCACTTTACCCATTACTTGTCATCATGTTTTGAACCAACCCTTTCTTGCTCCATCCCCAGTTACACATGCTTACCTCATTTCCCATCAAACTGCCTGTTTCCCTGTAAATGTGCAAGGCCAGGGTCACAGAGTAACAGTTATAAAAATATACAAAGTAGCACAGTGAAATGTAATGCAGCACTTACCTGAATAACAAGATTCAGTTTAGTTAAGGATGAAATTTAAAAACAGCCAAATCTCCTGATGTCCCACCTGAGGGAAAGCCTGCAGTTCTTTAATGTAGTTGTGGGTTTGACCTCCTGGATGACCTCCTTGTAGTAATTTTGGTAGGCCCGTAACTCCTGGGAAGGTTTACCACTGTTCCGAGTTTTCTCAGTTTGTGTTGAATGGCTTTCACTGCGGTTCACTGAAGTCCTAAAGCATTAGAAATGGGTTTGTAACCCTTTGCAGACTGATAACTGTCAGTGACTTTGTTTCTTAGGTGTTTCTTTGGATCTTGGTATGTTGTGTTGCTTTTTGATATCTCTTACCCTGCTTCCCTTTTAGATGAGTGAGTGTGTTTTGTAAAACTAAACTCTCCTTTCCAAAAAATGTGGTTAATCACAGTTAAGTTGTGATTTAACAAGAGGGGCAATTACTTTTTCACACAAGGTAAGTAGGTTTGGATAAGCTTTCCATTAATTAAATCATAATTTAAAAACTGCATTTTGTATTTACTCAGGTTGTCTTTGTCTAATATTAAAAATTGTTTGATGATCTGAAACATTACAGTGTGACAAACCTGTGCAAAACACTAGGAAATCAGGAAGGGGGCAAACATTTTTTCACATCACTGTATGTGGAAATCTAATTGTAGCTCAATCTGCACTCAAAACATACACACGGGGAGTTAAAAAGGTCACTTTGCCCATTAACTGTCATCATGTTTTGAAGCAAGCTTTTCTTGCTCCACCCTCACTTACAAAACATCTAATAATGTTGGCCTCATTTCCCATCAAACTGCCTGTTTCTTTGTAAATGTGCAAGGCCAGGTCACGGTGTAACAGTTATAAAAATATACAAGAAGAAATATTCGCCTCTAACAGGCTGGTGTACTCCTCACAGTATGCCTTTCTCTTCAATGCAATCAACAACTGATAACAAACTGCAGTTTACAGTGGGAAACATAGTGATTATTTCCACCGCAGGCTGGCTGTGAACTGCCTCCTTCTCTGCCAAGCAGCTGAGACAGGACTGGGACGGAAAAAAAAATCAACCCTGGCATTTTTTGTGCAGGTGACTCATGATCACTCAATATATGTACAGCGGGTAAAATAAGTATTGAACAGCTCACCAATTTTCTAAGTAAATAGGTTTTAAATAAGTTAAAGGTGCTGTTGACATGAAATTCTCACCAGATGTTGGTAACAACTGCTCCAATCCACACATGCATAGAGATCAAACCATAAATTATGTGTAATAGTGAGAAATGACACAGTAAAAAATATTGAACACATGAAGAAAAGGAGGTGCAAAAGGCATGGAAAGTCATGACAACAGCTGAAACCTATCAGTAATTGGAAGCAATCCTGCCACCTAGTGCAAATTAATATCAGATGGTTCAGTCCCAACTGAAGGCCTACACACAAGATGTCTTATTACCAAGGTGTTACACAAGTACATCTTATGATGGATAAACTCAATGAGCTCACACAGGACCAGCAAAACATACTGATGGCACTGGTTACAAAAGAATTTCTAATTTTCACCATAAACTGGTCACAAACAGGTGCTCCTCACATGATTTGAGACAGAGGACTAATAAGAATTATCAGAACAGTTGTCCAAGAGCCAAAGACCACTTCTGGAGAGCTGCAGAAAGACCTGGAAAAGAAGTATTTACTCAAATGCCATGGCCTGTATGCACGCTGAAGACGCCATTGCTGAAGAAAAAAGCATGTTGAAGCACATTCAAAGTTTGCTGAAAAACATTTAGACAAGCCTGTGAAATACTGGGAGAATATAGTCTGGTCAGATGAGAAAATTAAACTCTTTGGATGCCATAATACACACAGTGTTTGGAGGTCAAAAGGTGCTGCATATCACTCCAAAAATTCCATACTAAGTGATGTTTAGAGATGGGAAGATCACGGTATTGAGCTGTTTTTCAACATATAACCCGGCACGCTTCATGTAACTGCTTCATTCAGTTACATGAAGCATCACTGATGAATGGAAAAATGTACAGAAACATTCTTGATTAAAAAGAATCTGCTGCCATCTACCAGGATAATGAAGATGAAACAAGAGTGGATGTTTCAGTAACACAACAATCCCAAACACACTGCCAAGGAAACTCTCAATTGGTTTCAGAGAAAGAAAATAAAGCTGCCAGAATGGCCCAGCCAATCACCTGAAACCAATTGAAAATCTGTGGAAAGGACAATAGAAGGGGAGCACAGGACCTTCAGGATTTAAGGACTGTTTGTGTTAAAGAATGGGCCAAAATCACATCTGTGCAATGCATATGACTAGCTTCTCACCAGTGTCATTTCTCATTATTACACATAATTTATGGACATCTATGGTTTGACTTCTTTGCATGTTTGGAGTGGACAGGTTGTCACTGACATCTGGTGAGAATTTCGTGTCAACAGCAACTTTAGAAACATATTTCCCTTTAAAATTGGTGACTTGTTCAATACTTATTTTACTCACTGTGTGTATATTTTGTATATATTTAATTTTAAAAATCACGTCGGTACAGTTGCTGGGTTAGGGGATCTTAGTTGCACGGACGGTAATACCGCATGCGACAATTAAAACTAGCAGTGCATCATGGTCAAAGTAGCCCTTCATTTTACCTGAATCCTTGCATCTCTCCCTTCCTGATTAATTTCACCTTCCTCTTCTTCGCTCTGTTGTTGGCACTGCTCTCTCTCCTGCATTTCTCCACAGCTAATGTCCAATGTGCCAGATTACCAGTCCAGCCCTGCGAGGAGACCTGCGTGGTGTGTCTCTGCCTCCCAGCCCTGCCTCTTTACAGCCATGCCATTCAGTGCGCCACGGGACTCAAGCGAGCACGGAAAGTGGCACGAGCACGCCCTCTGCTGACCAGTTCATTTCTGTGGTCAGGCTTAGATGTAGTACTGTCATTTTTCAACCCAGAACCAGCTTGAGTGCATCTAAAGATACAAAAATTCCAGAGATGTGAATCTCTTAGGTGCACAGTCACACCATGCTCACTGAAACTGTGACGGTCCTGGGTCTGTGACCCAGTGTTTTGATTGTGTATTAATGTTTATTAGTCTGTTTTCTTCTTGGTTCGTGTTTACTAGTATTTCTGTTTTATTTATTACAAACAAAAGTTACTAAGCGTTAAAAGGTGCTTTAGATTTAAATTCTTATCACGAGTCAATAAAATTGACATTGAAAACAACTGCGCACACCAGCTAGCTCCTGTGTTCACTGAGATATTCAACATCTCTTTATCTCAGTCGGTGATCCCCACATGCTTCAAAGAGTCCATCATTGTTCCTGTCCCGAAGAAACCCCACCCTGCTTCTCTCAATGACTATCGCCCTGTAGCCCTCACCTCAGTAGTGATGAAGTGCTTTGAACGCCTGGTCAGAGACTTCATCATTTCTTCACTACCAGACACACTGGACCCACTACAGTTCGCTTACCGTCCAAATCGTTCCACAGACGATGCCATCTCTCATCTCCTCCACACATCACTCACTCACTTGGACACTAGAAGGGGGAATTATGTTAAAATGCTCTTCATAGACTACAGCTCTGCATTTAATACCATAATTCCCTCCACACTCACCACCAAGCTGGAGCATCTGGGACTCAGCTCATCTATGTGTCAGTGGATCTCCAACTTCCTAACTGGCAGACCACAGGCAGTAAGGATGGGCGGACATGTCTCAGCCTCCACCACTCTCAGCACTGGAGCCCCCCAGGGGTGTGTTCTGAACCCCCTGCTGTACTCTTTGTACACATATGACTGCGTGGCCACTACCAGCTCCACCACCATCATCAAGTTTGCTGACGACACCGTCGTGGTGGGCCTGATCTCTGATAACAACGAGACGGCCTACCTGAAGGAGATTAGGAATCTGGAGAACTGGTGCCAGAGGAACAACCTCCTTCTAAACGTCAGTAAGACAAAGGAGCTGATAGTGGACTTCAGCACTAAGCAGGAGAGGAACTACCAGACCCCCGTCATCAACGAGTGCCCAGTGGAGAGAGTGGACAGCTTCAAATACCTCGGAGTTCACATCACGCAGGACCTGTCATGGTCCTGTCACATCAACACCATGGTGAAAAAGGCCCGACAGCGTCTCTACCACCTCAGACGCTTGAGAGACTTCCAACTGCCCTCCAAGGTGCTCAGGAACTTTTACTCGTGCACCATAGAGAGCATCCTGACGGGAAACATCTTAACCTGGTTCGGGAACAGCACCATGCAGGACAGACGAGCTCTACAGAGGGTTGTGCGATCAGCTGAGCGCACCATCCGCTCCGAGCTCCCTGACCTGCACTCAATCTACAGCAGGCGGTGCTGGACCAAGGCCAGGAAGATCGTGAAGGACCTCAGCCATCCCAACAACAGACTGTTCTCTCTGCTGAGGTCAGGAAAGCGATTCCGCTCCCTGAAGACCAACACAGAGAGACTGAGGAGGAGCTTCTTCCCGCAGGCGATACGGTCTCTCAATCACACCACCACACAGTACTGACCCACACATATAGTTCTTACACACACACTGGACATTCTGGACATTGTTTTCACTTCATCACTTAAATCACTGCTGCTGTTATTGTGTATATATTTATTTATACTTCTTGTGTATTTTGTTCATACATTCTTATATAGTTCTATATTGTGTATTTTGTTGTACAGTTATTTTATTTTCAATTTAATTTATATATTTTATCTTATTCTTTCCCAGTGTGTTGTACAGTTATTTCATTTTTAACCTTAATTTATATTTTATTCCTTCCTAGTTAAATTTACCCTTTTTAATTTTTCATATTTATTTCCTATCTTATTCATAGCTTTTTCCTTTTTTGTTTTCTTTAGGTCACGAGCAGTTGTCCAAGCATTTCACTACATATCGTACTGTGTATGACTGTGTACGTGACAAATAAAAATTTGAATTTGAACTCTTGTGAAACTGCTGTTTCCAGTAGTAAACGTGTGCAGTTTTTTCCTCTGAGACAAACAGTTCGAATGAGTCATGCCGGTTACTGTTACTAATACTACAGCTGCAAGTCCCGAATCTTCATTCTCACCACTCATAATGGAGTTCTCAAAACAGGTATGTAGTTTCCCATCTGCATTTTTCGTTTTTTTGTAGACACTGCTTTTTCAAATATGTAATAAAGAGTAAGACCAGTAACACACTAGCAGTGGTTGCCATGAATTTGTCTTTCAGATGAAAGCAAATATGAACGCTCAGAAGAGTCTTAGCCTGCAACGAATAGAAATGCAGGCTCTCAGTCTTGTGTCACAGGTGCACATCACTGAAGTATGGAGTATGTATACATTGTAGGATTTGTATAAAATATTGTATAAGCCATATAAATGTTGTCACTTGGTTTGCAAGACAGTGTTTATGCAAAGTTTCATAAAGATTGGCCCACTCATCTAGGGGGAGATAGGGAACATGTTTTCACAATTTGAAAGCTTGATATCAGAAGGCCTGTATGAATAATATGTTTCTTGAGGTACGGAAGGCATGCAAATGTCAGCCAGCCAGCCTGATTGCCTGCTGACTCATTTGACATGCTGACATTTCTTGGAAATGTTACATCAAGGACGTATTTTTTACTTTGGAAATGATCAATTCCAAAGTAATTACCACTGTACTCAATAAATATAATACAATATTTGATTTTACACAGTGATAAAAACATGATATTATACTATACTAAAGTAAAATATCTCAATCACATACTGACAGTACAAACAAACCACTTGGACAAGCTCAAATTGAATACAGTGTTTACCACCTCAAGTTTTCCCATGTCATACCCTATCGTAAAATCCCCTCTGTCACAAAATCAGCCCTTCAAAGGTTCAGTTCAGTTTAAATGGTAAATGGCCTGTATTTATATAGCGCTTTTACTAGTCCCTAAGGACCCCAAAGCGCTTTACATATCCAGTCATCCACCCATTCACACACACATTCACACACTGGTGATGGCAAGCTACATTGTAGCCACAGCCACCCTGGGGCGCACTGACAGAGGCAAGGCTGCCGGACACTGGCGCCACCGGGCCCTCTGACCACCACCAGTAGGCAACGGGTGAAGTGTCTTGCCCAAGGACACAACGACCGAGACTGTCCAAGCTGGGGCTCGAACCGGCAACCTTCCGATTACAAGGCGAACAGTAATCGGAAGGTTGCCGATTACTGTAACAGTAAAGTTACAGTGGGATACAAATAATATCAGGCTGATCCTGCCACAATTTGTTTTCCCAGTTCAAATCACTGACAAACAGTATCCCACAGTTGTTTATGTTTTTACTCATTTTTCACAGAGAAACATTTTTTGAAAAATGTATTGATAGCAGGGTTGAATATTCTTACACAGTAAAAACAACAACAACAACAACTATACGTAAAATAATTTCACCATAAAGATGGTTTGTTTAGTGGTTTATTTTATTGCAACCTGTAATTTATTGCATTTTACTTTTAAGTGTTTCATTGTTTACAAAAGGTTTGAGGTGTGAAATAAACTGCAATGGAGTTTGAAAAAGAATTATGGGTGTGTGTGGTTGAAGGATGTGTTTGTGCCCAAACTAGCAAAAAAAAGTTTGCAACCACTGATGTGATACATAATGGAGGAATCATTGCTGAAAAGCACAAGTTTGCACACAACATTCAGAAAGAATTTCCACCCACTTCTCTGTAAAGAAATCCACCAATGCATATTTCTGTAGTGATATTTTTAGGTGCTATAAAGAACTGTTTTCTTCTCAGAAAAGGCCAAAATAATTACTGTTTAACAGCCTTACACATGTTCAGAAATAACTAGTCTCCTTGTCTCTAATAACAAAGTTTACTGCACATAGCTGTAAATACAGACTACATCCCTTTTTTAAAAAAAATCTAATATAACTTCCCTCCCTGCTTCTCATTCATTACACCACTGGCTTTAAAAAAAAAAGTATGTAAAGGGGCACAAATGAGCCCTGACAGCCAATCTCATAGAGAACATAATAATAAGAAGAATAAATAAACAATTTTAAGGATTGTGTTGATATCTGGTGAACGCAGTAACCAAGTCATTGCAGCAAATTTCAATGCAAGACACCCTTCGAGACCACCCATCTCCCATGCTACAGTTAGCAAACTGCTTGCTAAGTTTCGTGAAACTGGTTCAGTGTTGGATTTGACAAAATGTGGACGCAAGAAAACTGTCACTAATGAAGAAACATCAGTGGCTGTCCTAGCTTCATTCAACAAGAGCCCACAGCGTAGCACTCGCCGCATGTCACTGGAGAGTGGCATTAGTCGAACATCCCTTCGGCAGATATTAGCTACTCACAAATGACACCCTTACAAACTCCAGCTACTGCAGCATCTCAATGAGGATGACCCAGATCGGCGCACAGAATTTGCAGAATGGGCAAAACAAAAATTGGAACAGGTCCCTCAGTTCATGCAGAAGATTTTGTTCAGTGATGAGGCAAACTTTTATGTGAATGGTGAAGTTAACAAACAAAACCACCGCTATTGGTCTGACACTACCCCACATTGGATGGATCCCTCCAAGACTGTTGGACCAAGAAAAGTGATGGTTTGGTGTGGTATATGGTAGGGGTGCAACAATACTCGTATCGATATTGAACCGTTCGATACAGTGCTTTCGATTCGGTACACATATGTATCGAACAATACAAATTTTTTTATTTATTTTATCAACTTTTCTTCTGACGATGCTGTCTGTGTTGAGCGCTCAGTGGATCTGCGTTCGAGTACTCCGCCTAGGCTGCACTGTCCACTGAGCGCAGCACAAGCTAACAAGTCAGAAGCTAAGCTCGTTGCAACATGGCAACTGCCTCAACGCTACCCAAAATTGAACCTCCCCCACCCTCATTCAGATCTGGCGTTTCAAACTATGGCCAGATAGTTCGCCCCACGCACGGGGCGATCCGTGGTAACTCGTTAACAGAGATTTGCCGCGTTATGGCGTTAATGTCATTTTAACGAGATTAACACTGACAGCACTAGTGGGAACACAACAAATATGACTGCACATTTACGCCAACATCATCCTAGTGCAAAGATAAGTGGAAGCAGACAAAAACAACAAGCACGCATGCTGCAAACTTTACCCGCGTTATTTAGACAGCCGTTAGCACATGATTCTCCTTATGGGGACCTGATATGTTTAATATGCTGCTGAGAATATAGCCCAGAAGAAGCGTATAGTATAGCTTTTATTTTGGAAAGAGCCATTTCTCTATAATAAACTCTCTTTTCCAAAGATGAGTGATTTCTCGATCAGATAGATTTATTTTTTTTTATTATTTTGTTGTTTCAGCAACATTAAATTTAAAAACTGTACTTTTGAGTTAAAATATATATTTATAATTTTAATAAATGACAAATTAAAAAGGCATGAACATTTTTTTGTATCAAAAAAATATCTAACCGTGACACCAAAGTATCGAACCAAATCAAACCGTGAATTTTGTGTATCATTGCACCCCTAGTATATGGGGTACACGATAGTGGGTCCATTCTTCATCAATGGAAACCTCAAGGCCACTGGATATTTGAAATTGCACTGAAGCTGGCATGTTCCCTGAGTTTTTCCAGCAAGATGGTGCACCACCACATTATGGGTGCCAGGTCCGAGCATTCCTAGATGAACAGTTTCCTGGAAAGTGGATTGGTCGTCGTGGGCCATTTGAATGGCCCCCAAGGTCTCCCGATCTGACCCCCTTAGACTTTTATCTTTGGGGTCATCTGAAGGCAATTGTCTATGGTGTGAAGATACGAGATGTGCAGCACCTGAAACTACGGATACCGGATGCCTGTGCTGGCATTTCTCCTGCGGTGTTGCTATCAGTGTGTGAAGAGTGGGAGAAGGGGGTTGCATTGACAATACAACACAATGGGCAGCACATTGAACACATTTTATAAGTGGTCAGAAACTTGTAAATAACTCATGAAAGAATAAAGTTACGACTAATGCCACTCTCCAGTGACATGCGGCGAGTGCTACGCTGTGGGCTCTTGCTGAATGAAGCTAGGACAGCCACTGATGTTTCTTCATTAGTGACAGTTTTCTTGCGTTCACATTTTGTCAAATCCAACACTGAACCAGTTTCATGAAACTTAGCAAGCAGTTTGCTAACTGTAGCATGGGAGATGGGTGGTCTTGAAGGGTGTCTTGCATTGAAATTTGCTCACCAACCATTCCCATGTTATTACGGTGTAGCCATATAAATGCCCCACTCTGTACTTCACTGTTGGAAAGCCTGTGTATTTCCACATAAATGTGCCACATTTGTGAGGAAAATACATTTTTGGGTTTCCCACATGAAAAACTCCTCAAATCCTTTCAGGTAGTACTAAACAGCTTATTCTGCTATTAAGCATTCCTTCTTCTTGATGTTGCCATCACTTGGAAAAGCCCTATTTAAGTACTAGCCAATAGTGCAAGCATCAGAATGATGCTATCTGCTTATGAAAACTCTTCTGGTTCTTCAACACCTCGTGCAGACGACATCCGAGCCGGCATGGCTACAGTTGTCCCTCACAGTAGGCTTGGGTAGCAGGAAGGACCCATAGTGGAGGCATGCCCTGGCCTCAAACCAGGAGTATGATGTTAGGTCCAAGGCATTAGACTAAAGAGCTGTCATTCTGCAACCCAGGACTGGTTTGAGTCTGTCTAAAGATACAAAACATTATTTTAAATTTGGATACTTTTATCAAATACTTCAAGTTATTTTTTAATTTTAGTTACCTTTGTTGTTGCTGATTTTTTGCTTTTCTGTAAAAGAAACCCACTAACAGCAGTACCACTAACAGCAGTACCACACCTATAGAAAATGCTTCAAAAACAAAAAAGTAAAATAGGTTATAGTTTAGATTAAATTTGCATAGTGAAAACAAGCTGTGTTAGTAGCAGAAGCTATACTCAAAAAACATGTAGGCAGTAAGTATGGTAACTAACTGTGTATCCACACTTACAGACTACTGTGATTACAACGCCTGGAAGTTTGGAATTGGGCTGCGAAGATGTTTCCACAGTGCTTGGGGTGACTGCCGGTGTGGTAGCTGGATGGAAAGGGATAAACTTAATTTAGTAGTTAACAAAATCAGAAACTGGTGAAATGTGTACCTAAAAAAACAAATCTTACCTCTATTTAAAAAAGAGCAGTCTAATTGAGAAACAAGAGAAAGATGGTTAATAGCAAGAACAGCATCAGTTACTGGATATCAAAAAGGTACCAGGTAGTTTGGATCTGACTAAGCATCAGAGGTGCAGAGAGCTCAGAGATCCCACGTAGATAAGACAGAGTGGTTTCCAAATGATATATGGGAACTTTTTCAGGTCATTTTTATGAGTCATGACTGACATATACATATACATATACGTATACGGGAAATTACTAACACATGCATGGGCCATTTTCAAAAGTGTCAAACAGCCCCTGTCAGCTGCAGCAGCATCTCACAAACTAAAATGGAATTGGCAAGAGAAGAAAGAGCAAGATGGGAGAAAAGAATGAATATGTTTGCATGAAAATACCTGTACAATTTTTGGTCTCTACATATCCTGTGACACCTTCAAATTCACAGGACTTTAAGGAGGTGGAGACGAACAAGCGGCCTCTGTGTTGGCAGATGGTATTGGGTGGAAGCGGACCGTGGGAACAATTTGAAATCTCTTTGTTACCCAGGAGCTCCACGTCGTCACAGAAAACACGCTTTACATCATTGACACAGCCTTCAGTCTCGCAGTAAAATCCTCGCACACCATTTCCACCTATAACACCACACAGTTTATCCATAAAACATCACAAATGAGTTTTTAGTAATGTAAACATTTATTATGATAAAATTGTAAACAATGGGAGAGATTTCTGACCTGATGTGAGGGAAGAGCACGGAGGAAAGAGTCCAGCGATGACGAACAACAAAACCTCTGTCAAGATAAAGAATACGATCTAAGCTGAATGCTCTTTGATGAGGGGTGCTGACCAGGGCCGGCCCTACGATTTTGGTGGCCTTAAACAAGATTTTATATGTAGTCCTAAAACACTTCCATGACAACTACCAAATCACACACACCGCTCATAACTACATGAAGAGAACACATACACACAAACTACAAATAGGCTAATTAATTAAATGTCTTATTTTAAAGTGTCTGTTAACAATATTTTAAATATGAGCACTAAAGAAAAAAAGAAAAATATTTGAAATGTTATTAGTAAAGTCAACATTTTCACAAGATAAAAGCAACACTCCTGCACATTACAAAGTCTAACCTGGAATAGTTTGGGGCGACCCCCCCTCCAAAAAGCTTGCTATCATATATGATGTTGCAGTTCTACTTAAGATGGCAAGCAATTAACAAGTAAATTGTTCTATTGAAAAACACATTGCCTAAAATGAATATATATTCATTAAGTTCTAGCCACTGTTTGCCAGGTGAAAATCACTGTGATTACATTTGGTCAATAATAAAAGCCAACTTTAAAGCCCCTTTTCCATTATTACATACTCAGATTGCCTTGATGCAACTTGAGGCAGTACGACCTGCCTTGACTCGTTTTCCATTACAATCAAGTACCACCTAATATGCGAGGTAGTCGTTATATCAATGAGGCTGAGTGTCCTGTCATATAATTAGTATGCAACAAAGGTGGACATTGAGGCGACAATATACTTGCTGCTCAGTGTGTGGTTTTTTGTCAGACTCGGGAACCACGGCGTTGCTTTCTGTAGTCATTTCCCTCGTTGCCAGTTTACAAATATGGTTTACATTACGCTCTCATGACTCATCGAGTGACACAACTGACCAGTCAATCGGTGGCATGCAGTAGTCTCGGACTGCTCGAAACCCCAGCGGAGTAGGTACTAAAAAAGTACTTGGCACCAGGTACTACGACCTGATGGAAAACCCTGAAAACCATGGCAATCTAACCCGAGTAGGTACTAATGCCAAAGGGGCTTAAGGTGCAAAACAATACAACAGAAAAACAAAACACCCCAAAGGGTGGGGCGGCGGGGGATTCTCTGGCTGGCTGGAGCAGCATCTAATAACCAACTCGCAAAATAAAACAAAATAAAAACAACCAACAAACACGAAAACACCAGACATTATGATACAGACTTATAATTTGCACCAATGTTTTTTCGAAAATCTATACGCGAAAAGTGAGCGCGAGAGCCCTCGGTGCGCCTGCTCGCTGCTGAAGTCAAAGTAAACTTTATTGTCATCTCCGCTACATACAGTCCAGTATATAGAGAGACAAGACGACGAGGCTCCAGCAGTGTAAGTAAACAAACAATAAATATAAGAAGAGTAAGAAAATAAATATACACTTTAGGACTGGGGGTAAAGGGATCAATAACAATTTAAAACTTATAATTTACAGTTTGATGATTTAAAGTCTCACACACAATCTGTCGAAAAGGGAGGGGGGCCAGCTGCTTCCAAATAGAGCAATTTCATTCATAATGTTGTAAATCCAAGTCCATTATGTATTCATGATTTGGATCCTGGGTTGTGCGAAATCCCAGGACCGTAGACAAAGCGAATCTGTGAACTAAGGTGTAGGTCTATTAGGTTATGTTGTGGTGATCCTTGGGTTGGGGGATTTGTGTTCATACTGGAGTCCAAAATTAAAACCGATGGAAGATGGACTAGAAAAGTTCAAAGCCATCAGGTGCTCAGTTTACAAAAAAGAGAAAAGAAGAGGAGGAGAAACGAGCAAAAGATACAGGTAAGCAGATGTGTCATTGGATAATGGCAGGTTATCCTGAAACAATCAGAATCAGAACCAGAATCCTTTATTAATCCCTAAGGAAAGTATGTGGGTTACAGTTGCTCCAAGAAGAAATGGTAAAATAGTAACAGTAACAGACTAAACTCCAAACAATACATTATGTTACAGATTTTAATATTAATTAGTCATTGTCAGTTGTTGATTTGTCCTGTTCTCATTGTATGACGAATTATGATGGCTGCTTGGTAGCCGTTTGCATACTATGCATACTCTCTCTCTCTTCATATGTGTGTGTGTGCGCATGTGTGTGTGTTTCTCTGGTGAAATTCAGTATGGTTCCAACAGAGGTTTTATCCTTAATATGTTTTGTGTGTGTGTGTGTGTGTGTGTGTGTGTGTGTGTGTGTGTGTGGCGGGGGGGGGGCAGAGGGAGTGTTCGCCCAAACAGGCTAGGACCACCACTGACTGTGGCTATTTACTTAAATATGTTCAAGCACATATTTAACAGTTATTTAGCATTGTGTGAATCATCTAACGAGGGCTATGTAACATGTTTGTAACGTGGTTCACACCCCCCAAGTAAACAGCCAGAAGGAACACGAGGACACCTGGCCCCGCTCACTGCAAAATTCACGTGCAGTTCCCAGTAAAAACCCCTGAGGGAGTTTCCCAATTAATGTGTTAGATAAAAAGTAGATAATGTTTGAAAATCTAGTGACTTCACACCACATTCGTTTAAAATAATGTTAAAGTTAATGAGGCACAATAAGGCACACGGTTGGAGTTAAAGCTTTTCTCATGATGAAGTTTAAATGTGAAGTTTAAATGTGAGACTTACCAATCATTTTCTGCGCAAATGCAGTCTGTCTGTCGCTACCCTCTGCTGGTATATTATTCTTTAAATGGTTTTTTATAAGCTCACAGTAGCGTGGTCTGAATGGCGCGCTGTTCGCTTCCTATCAGGGGTGATCCAATACAACTAAGAGTAGCATTACATCACATTAATTTGCATGCATGCGCATGCGCGTTGTAGAATAATTCCACGTGCGTAGGAGTCATCAGTTCATTGTACAGCAGGGGCGGAGCGTGGGGGTGGCTTACTGGGCTTAAGCCCGGGTTGTTTTGTCAGAAGCCCGGGGTCTTTTGGAGTGTAATTTTTTCATAGTTAGATGCCTGGCTGACAACTGTATAAAACAAAAAGCACACATAATATTCGAAGCACATAGTGCACACTGTGGGAATTTACGTCTGTGCGTGAATCCCCCCTGATATTGGTATGATCCGAGCTCAGGCACTAAGTGACTGAGCGAGGGGGCGGGGCAGCTGCTACCTGTAGTGATGGGATTTCCGGCTCTTTTTAGAGAGCCGGTCTTTCGGTTCGGCTCACTAAAAAGAGCCGGCTCTTTTGGCTCCGAACCGGCTCTTCAGGTTGTTTTGTTGCTTTAATTAATTTATTATTAACAATAATATAAAATTACGCACAAAAGGAATTACTAACGTAAAAAAAGTGGTTTTATTTATATATGTTTATATATAAATATATGCGGTGGCCCCTAGAGACAAAACACGTACAAACTCCAATACACATTTCTAGCATGAACTGAACTTCCAAAGCAGAGCTACTAGATCACTTAAATTACACAATTGAAAGCATGAAAGCATATGTGTATTCAGAAACGGCCCTAACCAATCTGGCGCCCTAGGCAAGATTTTAGGTGGCGCCCCCCTACATCAGCAGTGTAGTGTAATGTTGTAACAAATAATATTTCTATTAAATAAGCTTTACTTTGCATTTTAATTAACGTGGGATTATTTTTTGTATTTAGAAATAATAGTACCAACTTTTTTTTCTTTCAACATTTGTGGCACTGGCGTGGCGCCCCCTGATGGACGGCGCCCTTAGCATTTGCCTATACGGCCTATGCCACGGGCCGGCCCTGTGTGTATTGTTTGTGTATTTATACACAAGCACTCATATATATTCAAATAATTTAAAAAAAAAAGTTCATTTACCTGTTACTACCACACACCAAATCCGGTCGTTGGTACTTGCTGGCTTGTGTAGCCACAAGATAACAAAAGCTCAACACTGCGCCTAGCATCCTGGAGCACTTCTGTTGTCTTTTGTACATGTTTTGAGTTTTTATGTGCTTCTGAGTTTTTATGTGCTTCTGAGTTTGTACGTGATTTGAAGTTTGTATGTGCTTTGTCTGTAGGGGCCACCGTAAATATACTTTTATTTATTCACTCCACATAAAATGTAATAAATAAATCATATAATACAAAAATCAACTATTCACATTTCAACTTTTAACTATTTAAATTTTCAGCTTTTCCCTTTTACAAATTTAAAGTGAAAACAACACAAAACACTGCAAACCACAACACAATTAAATATAAATTAAAATATGAAAACATAAAGAACATGCATATTCTCTGTCATATGGGCCTGCATGAATAAACTTTCTGAATCCTTTATCATCTGCAACTGAAAATAGTTCTGGATGATTACTATACCTTTCTAATGTGACGTTGTTGTCCCTGGCTCTCTTTCTCTCCCTCTGGCTCTGTTCCTGTGCTACTGAGTGTAACTACCGCCCCTCCCCCCTCTGCCCAGCGTAAAGCACAAGGCTCGCGTGCAGAGTGAAGCGAAAAAAAGTACGAGAGAGAGAGAGAGAGAGAGGGTGACAGAAAGAAAGAAAAAAAAACCCACGTGACGGCTCGCGATAAGGAGTCGGCTCGTGTCGTTCACGTCAAAGAGTCGGCTCTAAGAGCCATTTCGTTCGCGAACGACCCATCACTAGCTACCTGTGAGTGCGCTGTTGGAGAAACGGAGCCAGCCATACTAAGGAGAGCTTAAGTTTGACCAGGTACCAAAGCGAATCATTCGTACCGTACAAATAATGTAAATATGACGGTCAGTGTTGGGAAGGTTACTTTTAAAATGTATTCCGTTACAGAATACAGAATACATGCCCCAAAATGTATTCTGTAACGTATTCCGTTACGTTACTCAATGAGAGTAACGTATTCTGAATACTTTGGATTACTTAATATATTATCGTGCTTTTTACAACAACGTGAATGTACTATTGCTGTGTGATTTATTACTATTACTGAAGGTCCGCGACTCCGACCTGTAGTAAAGGGACCTCTGACTAATACGGCGGGGTCCCTGTCGGCTCATAGCCGAAAAATAGCTTTACTTTGTTGTGTGGGTCAATTTTTCTTGCGAGAGACAGAGAGAGGCGTTGAAAGACTGCTCCAACGGAACTTATTGTTTTCGGAGGAAAACACGAACACGGTGTACAGTCGAGTCTTAATAGCTTACTTACAACTGGGCTCGTCAGGCACTCTTCTTGGCTGCAGTGGTTATTATTATATTTACATGTTTCCAGCTCCCGTTTTTCCTCGACGACAACTCGTACCTTTCCACTCGCCTTTTTCTCCCTCCTCGCGCTCACAGACACATAACGTGTATGGCAGTGCATTCTCCCTGCAACACGGACTATACTGCCCATGATGCTGCATTCTTTAGAGCCATAGCTGGACTGGCCATCGGGCGTACTGGGCATTTGCCCGGTGGGCCGCTGGCGATTTTTTGTTTTTTTTGGGCCGATGGATTTTTTTTTTTATTTTTTAGGAAGGGTATATATAATGAAAGGTGTTGGATTGGCCAATTGGTCATGATCGACTCTGGACTGGACCAATTACAGCCGAGGAGGCCGGATGCACCCTCCCCCTTGTTTAGCAATCACATGATTTTCGCGCATTGCATGCCGGGAACTCGTGGCAAAACAATCCAAGTACCGCATCAAATGCAAGCGTTTGCAGCACCGCAAAACGTTCATTCTCCGGTTCCAATACCTTCTTGTTTTTTCTTTGCCGCACAAAAAAGGGATGTACAAAACAAAAGGAGAACAATGCCGGTCCGTACAAAGACAGACTCGACGAAAAGACAAAGAAAAATACGAGGAAAAAATCAAAGGAGTGAAAGGGTCAGACCCTTAGGAGCACACAGAGTGGACAAAAGACGTCAGCGTGCTGCCCAACTTTCACCACGCTCATATTTATAATTATACGGTTCTTGCAGTGAGTGCATGCACTCATGAAGTTTAGTAACTTCAGGTCACTGCAACAAGCCTAGGTACAGTTTACCGACGGATGGGTACAGGACTTTGAAATGCACCGTGTAGAACGAAAGACCATCGTATGAACAAAGGTAAGTTTACCAGTCTCACAAATCGTCTTCATAAATACACATTCGTTAACCGTTTATTAATATAACCTTTGAGCTCAACGGTAATTAATTAGTAGTGGAAATAATTTCTGGTAGCATTACAGAAATGTAGCAGTGACAATAATATTGTATGTTGTAATCGCAATGGACAATTAGTGATACAAAACAACTGTTTTACCCTGTGAATAAAAGTATATGTTTTTGTCATGTACCATGGTAATAACAGAAGCGAAACGCAATATTGTGTCAGGACAATTTACTATTTATGCACAATAAACACAATAAATAAAGGAGCATAGCGCGACAATTTCTGTTCAGCGCCAGACTTGCTTGTAACCTATATCACCAATTATGTTAAGAAAAATGACGTATTAACTACAAAACTCTGACCTTTGTGGGAATGCTTGGAGCAGACTAACCTGTGAGCTGGAGTGTTCTGAGACGTTATATTTGGTATATCCAGACCATCCGTCGGCTCTTACTTCGGAAACATGGCTTAAAAAATTTCTCTTCAACGACGTAATCCGATAAAAAAAAAAACGATCTCTTTACCCGTCGGCTTCCCGTGGCTGTCATGCGACCGGCTATTGCAGTTAATAATACAACAGCTTCTTGGCATTTTTTGGGTTTCTTTTTATCGCTAGTACCTCTTGCCACAAGTTCCCAGAATCCTTTGCGGTTTTACCCCTGAATGACGTCACATTTTCAATCTTTATCCTGGTGGGCCGGTCTCTAGTCAAAATGCCCGGGCCGATTTTTTGTCCCAGTCCAGCCCTGTTTAGAGCTATGCTTGTAGCATTCTGCCTGTTAGCTTAGCACAACAACAACAACGAAAAGGCGCTCTCTCACCCAGGAAACACACAGTCGCAGAAAGAGAGAGAGAGCGTCGCCCTGTAACCATGGCAACCGTAACGCTGCCGCCTGGAACGAAAGAACGTAGCTGTCAAACAAAACCCAAACAGTCCTGACCCGCAACAAAATGAAACAGGAAAGTACCGCAGTGTAATCCATTTATTTCAACAAAGTAACTGTATTCTGAATACCACCTTTTTAAACGGTAACTGTAACGGAATACAGTTACTCATATTTTGTATTCTAAATACGTAACGGCGGTACATGTATTCCGTTACTCCCCAACACTGATGACGGTGTATCACGAAAGATTGATATCAAATTGATCACTTGACCAATATTACGTTACTTGCTCTTCAAGTGAATCAACAAATGGCGAAATGAAAAGCCGAACAAATGCTATTTTTTTTTTAGAGAGTCTTAGCTTACGTGTGTTTATTTCATATTTTCAGTTCTTACCCTCCCCGACTAAATCGGTTTCAGTTATGTACTGAAATATAAGAATGGACATTAGAGGCTTCTTTCAAAGAAAAAACTCAGGTAAATGTTATTTTATATATTATGCTTTGTATGTTGTTCAGTATATTTCTATGCAAAACAAGAGGGATTTCAGTACACAGCAGGATATTCACATTTGTAACCAGATATTTACATACACTTTAGGGAGAAAACATAAAACATTTTTACTGTACAACATCAATTTAGAGTAAACTTTTGTTTTAGATAAATATTGAAATATCTTTTGAATTAGTTAAATGTCAGAATAAAGAGAGAGAGATCTGTCTATTTATTATCACTTTCATCAAATTTAGGAGTACATATACACTAAGTTTGTTAATTAATAAGAAAACTCCAGACGATTCCATTCTGAGCTGAAGAAGCTTCTGATAGGTTAGTAGAGTCCATGTGAGTAAATTGGTGGCACAGCTGTGGATGCATATAAGGCAAAACACCTGTTTCTTTAACATGGGAAAATCAAGAGATGTCAACCAAAACACCAGAAAAAGAATTGTGGATCTCCATAAGTGTGGCTCAATTTTGAATACAATTTGGTGCCATTTGCAATTAAGAAATACAGATAGTTTCTCTCTTTACTCTTAAAGTTAACAAATATGTTTTTTATATTTATCAATCTAAAAAAAAAAACATTTAGTCTGATTTGATGTTACAATTAAAAAAAGTGTTTGTGTTTTGATCTGAAGAGTTTGTAAATATTTGTATATTTGATGATTGTCAGCACAAAGAGGGAGAGAGAGGAACAGAGAGGGAACAAGAGCAGGTGAGACACACATGTTAGTCAAATGGTTGTTTACCAAAAGTATCACCATATCATAGGTACTCATGTATCTCGTACCTAGTGTTTCTTTTTAGGTTTGCTATTTTTCAAATTCTACATTTATTAAGTTATGCAGGCTTGTTTGCACAACAAGGCTAAATAATAATATAAACTTTTCTCAATCTAAATAGTGGACTTTGGTAGAATTAAAAAAATAAGTGTAGTGCAGGTCTATGATGATTTTTAGTACTACTATCATCTAGTTCTGATTCTGGTTCTGTCTTGGTTAAATCCTAAGTAGTCCTGATTTTGAACTGTTGTAGTCCTGTTTTAATTCTGGATCAGTTCTGGGTCTGGTTGAATTGGGGTTTAGTCCTCGTGTCTTGATGCAGCCCTGACCTTGTTCTTCCTTGCTGCTTAATTAAAAAACTAGTTTCAGGTGTCCTGCACATGTGATATATATTTTTCCCTATATGAAGTCATTCTTTTTTGAACAAAACTCAAAACAGAGCCAATTAATCTTTCAGTCATTTCTAACCTCCCCCCCAAAAAAAAAAAATCCCACATGCATACTACCCTTTAGGGCTAAGCCCCGGGTGTTTCAAATGTCTGGCTCCGCCTCTGTTGTACAGTAGACAAACGGCAAGTAAATGATCATTACTTTTTCTTTTTACTGATATATGATTTTGTGCTGGTCTCACAGGTTATTGTTGTCTAACAAATATAGCTGTCACCTTGTGCTGCACGTATGCCGATCTGACAATGTATGTTGATTTGACAGAACAAACTCAAGTAACACCAAAACTGCGGCACGTGTCACATGGTGTCATGTCACCTGCCACAGAAAAAAAACCAAAAAAAAAACACCGGGAGTTAGAGGGGTCAAGTGAGCAAACTCATGTTACATATGGAGTGTGTCCAAAGCACCTGAATCACGAGAGGACGGACTTATATACCTGATTTTTCATTTGAGTTCGCACTGACTTAAATTCCTTTGTGTGTGTTCATTTTGAAAATGCTGAACTTTAGTTCAGTGTCCCTTTTATCGGTATTATTTGTGAATGAAGTTTCAAGAAGCGCTTATTATGCTTAACTGTTGTCTGTTTTGCGCTGATAAATAAGACTAAACTGCCAAAACTGAAAGCATTTTTTGCGTATGTATGCTTTTTTTTAAATGTTTAGTACTTATTATTGCCACTTTATCTGCAAGAAAAATCTTTCTTATTGTTTGATGCTTTTAGGGTTACTTGTGTCACTTCAATAAAAGTTTGTTTTTGTTTAAGACATCTCCATTTTGGCCCGCAACCTGCCCACTTCTGACAAGTGTAAACTTACCTTTATTTGGTGTGACTAGTTATAACTTATAAAGACAAATGCATTGAGGCATAACAGTGTAAGTTAAATAAGTGGTATAATAAAAATATTAATAATGATAATACTTTTATTTCTATAGCACTTTAAAAAACCCACACAGTTACAAAGTGCTTTACAGTTTTAATAAAACTACACATTAAAAAAAAGTATACAGGTTCCAGCATATAGACACACACTCAAACACATACGCTTACATTTAGTCCAAAAAGCACACTTCTATACACACATTAGATGCAAAGTAGGGCAAAAATATTGTAAGAAAGCAAACCACAGAGTCACTCTGGGGTTTTTACAACAGTTTGCAAGGCTGTTTCTGTCACAAACTGAAAGCAGGGACTCAAGCGCAGAGCAGGTTGACGTCTCAGAACACGATTTATTTACACACCAGTGAAATACTATATACAGTGACGGGGAAAGTCCAGGGGATTAGGGGAAGTCTCTCTCTCTCTCTCTCTCTCTCTCACGCTCGCTCACGTCCTCACATCCGACTCACACACGTCCGTACCGCGGGGAGGTCACAGGTCCGGGAAGATAAAGTCAGTAGCTCAATCATCCAGCGATGAGAGGATCTGTGACCCAGCCTCAATCGGTAATCAGCTGATCGCCAATCAGCTGATCGCCAACAGCTGTGTGAGCCAAGGGTGGGAGCCAGCTGTGAGCTCCGCCCAGGCAGAGAGGTAGGGGAGAGAGAGAAAAAGCAAAAACACAAGTGTAGACTTGTGAGGCCGGCTGGGCAGGCACAGGGACCATGACAGTTTCAAAGTTTAGGCACTTTTGACTGTGGCTCAGGAGGCAGAACAAGTCATTTACCAAATACAAGTTCAGTTGTTCACTCCTTAGCTTCTCCAGTCTGCATATCAAAGTACTCTTGGGCTACTGAGTGTGTGGGTGTAATTGGGTGAATGAGTGCTGTAAGTGCTCAGTGAGTATAAAAGTGCTGTATACGTACAACTTCAGCAGTATGGTTTCCTCTGGTTTTAAAATGACAGCATGGAATAGCTATGAGCCCCTGATCAGATGAATGAAGAGGCTACTAACCCTGCTATATAATCCAGGATCCTGACCATAAATGATGACATGATTAACCTTTTTAATAGGAGAGAGAGCAAAAGGGTGACAGGATACAGATTAGTACTGCAACTTTTACTGCAGTAAAACAGGTTTCTTTTATCCCCACTGCATTCTGTCTCCTTAATGGCAAATAACCGCCCTGTGACTTTCTATTACTATTATTGTCATCATTATTTTATATTATTGTTTTACTTTTATGTTCCCTTCTGCTAAACTAATGTCCCCTTGTGGGACAATAAAGAATTTAAATATCAGGAAGCACTGTGTGGCAGGCAGGAGTTGACCCAAAATGCAGGCACTCAGACTCAAAGTCAAGTCAAAGTCAAAGTCAACTTTATTTGTCAATTCTGCCACATGTACAGGACATACAGAGAATAGAAATTTCGTTACTCTCAAACCCTAGATGAAATAGCAAATGAACATTTAAATATAAGAGAGTGATTAAAAAATGCAAGTAAAATAATTAAAAAGAAAAAATTTAAATAAATACAATACAATTTTACGTATAACAAGAAAGCTATACAATATACAATATACAATATTCAAGTAAGGGTAAATGACATTGAGTGTAAACCAGGCAGAGTAGTGCAAATAGGCAAATAGTGCAAATGGAGATTTAGTAATGTACGGTAAGAGATAGTGTAACAACAAAGTCTTATGAGGTAATGGCAGTCCAATGCTCCACAAAGTGACTGGTAACTGGTGCAGGCCAGTGAGTGAGTCAGAGTGTGTGTGTGTGTGTGTGTGTGTGTGTGTGTGTGTGTGTGTGTGTGTGTGTGTGTGTGTGTGTGTGTGTGTGTGACAGAGTTCAGTGAGACCGTGGAGGAGAAGAGGGGAGAGGGGGCAGAATCGGGAGGGAGTTAAGCTTCCTGACAGCCTGATGGATGAAGCTGTCCTTCAGTCTGCTGGTCCTGGCCTGGAGACTCCGCAGTCTCCTCCCTGACGGCAGCAGCTTGAAGAAGCTTTGCATTGGGTGCGTGGGATCAGCCGCTATGCAAAGGGCTTTTTTAGTGAGACGGGTGCTGTAAATGTCCTGGAGGGAGGGGAGAGAGACACCAATGATCCTCTCTGCAGCTCTCACTATGCGTTGGAGGGTTCTATGACAGGACGCATTGCAGGCTCCAAACCACACAGTGATGCAGCTCGACAGGATGCTCTCGATGGTGCCTCTGTAGAAAGTGTACTCGAGGGATGAACTCAAAATACTCAGCTTTATTTGCTGCCAGGTGAAAAGCATACAGAGCAAACTCAACTAAACTGGGAAACAGTTTGTGTGTGTGTGTGTGTGTGTGTGTGTGTGTGTGTGTGTGTGTGTGTGTGTGTGTGTGTGTGTGTGTGTGTCTAAGTTCATGTAAATGTCACAGGGTGAACTTCCTGTTTCTAGAAACAGCTGTGGGTGTTGTAACTGTGAGTACATTTTGTCTGGTGAAATATGTGAACATAACATTTGAAGCATAATCAAATAAAACAGTAAAAACTCTATAACACAGTAAAAACAGAACAACATAATTATTAGACTTCAATAAGATACTGAGCTATAGCAAATATACCATCAATGTTTAGATTGAAAAATGTACTTTGTAAATGCTTATTTGTAGTAAGTATCAACATTTGTTGCTCACAACTCACAGTACACTTCAAGGATAATAAATGTTAATCTAAGCTCTAACTAAGGACAAAACATATTGTAAATGTAACCCTGGTAAGATTTACAGCAATCAGAAGTACAGGGTTCTTTGAATGGATCGTCGTCCTTGTCTGATAGTTTAATTTCCGGGCTTGCCCTGAAGGCACCGTCTGCGGCTCCATGCGCGTGAAGGTGTGGTATAGAGGAAAAAGGACGGCAAGGAAAAACTCCATGCTGCCGCGGAGCACGGTTTTTTTTCCAGTTGAAAGAGAGGAAAGAGGTTTAATTAACATTTGTGAGAGAGCTGTCGTTAGCGGTGAACCATAGACGGGTACCTACCTGAAAGGAGTCGGAGTATTTCTTCGAACTTTTTGAACTATTCTGACTGGGTTTTTTTGAGGTACAGTTCCATGGGTGCCAAGTGAGGAGCTGGTATCGTGGGTCTAAGACACTGTTGCTGCTGTGGAGGCCTTCTCTGTGTCAGGACGCTACATGTTGATGCCTGCCGTACCAGGAGGGCGGTAGGGAAAAAACAAAAGGAAGCCCACCTGAGAGACACCTTACCATTTTCTTTGCTACTTTTTCTCCGCCTGAGATTCAGGTCGTTTTCAGTTCTTAACCCAGGACAGTGGGTAACTGAATAAACTGACACCATAAGGAACTGGACACTCACATGCTATTTTCTTTTCTTTTTCCTTTTCTTTGGGGTGTTGAAATATTGTGTTTCTTGTCTTACATCTATTTTGATTGTTTCAATTATTTTTGTGATGCATTCTAGATGGTTACTGCATTTGAAGGTATCCCTACATTGAGGATGAGCAAAGGGAACTGATCCAAAGAAGAAATATATAAAGCAAACTTTGTTTCACAAACTTGTGGTCGTGCGTGTTATGTGGGTTGGAAGTCTTACTGTCACGGCTGGCGGAGTGAGCCGTGTGGAGTGGAGGAAAAGGAGGACCCAAAATGCAGCAAACTGATGATACGAGTGATGTTTATTTACAAAGTGACAATGGCAGAAACAGGCAGTGAGGCATGACAAAACAACTGAAGAAACCTAAACTGGGAGAACTAAATGCCAAACCTGAGACCATACAAAAGGGGTGCGGGGCAGAGAGACGCAGAGAGAGGAACACCATAGAACGCAGAGATACACGGAAGAATGCAGACTTACACGGAGTAACACAGTGATACATGGATGAACGCAGACGAGCCGACAACGAACACAGACCGACACCCACTAAATGTACACACACAAGGTAATCAGGTAATCACACACAGGAGGGAAGAACAGCTGAACCTAATACACCTGGGGACCGGAGGAGACAAGCTGAACACAATAACAGACACAGACCTTCAGAACAGAACAGGAAATCCAGAACACGAGCCTTCAAAATAAAACAGGAAACAGACTGATGTACAACACAACACGGGGACATGAACAGAGCACCAAGGACAGACACAGGTAGGGCTGACAATACACCAAACTTCAGGTTAACCCTAAACTAATACAGATCAGAAAAAACGCAAAACGCTGGGTCAACGACCCAGGACCATGACACTTATTGCTCTTACAGAGTTGCTACCGCCAATCTCCTTCCCAAACCTAGATTCGGATATTGTAGACATTGCACTTGGGCGAGCAGTATAGATCATCTCTTTATAGATAGAGGGACACACGTCCAGGTTACATAAAGACATTCTGGGAAGATTATTGGGAAGATTTCTATATGGAGACAAAAGAGTAAAAGTTCCCCCATTCCTGCCAATGGTCATTGTTTTGTACTTCATTCTAAAACTCATAATCATGGAAAAGTTTCCCTTGTCATATTTTTTTCCTCAAATATTATTGAATTGAGTCATAATAACATTTTAAAGGTAAATTCCAGTATGAGACATCTGTTCGTCTGCTTATTAACTACATTCAGATGATAGGGTCAGAATTAAGCAGAAAAGGCATGAAAGCATGGATCCATCCATCTGTAATGGTGTGGGGGATATTTTATTAACACACTTTTAGCCTATTACTACCAACAGGGCATCGTTTAAATGCCACAGCCTACCTGAGTATTGTTGCTGACCCTGTCCATCCCTTTATGACCACAAAGCTTTACCAAGTCTCAACCCAATTGAGCACCACTGGGATCTGGTACAACTGGAGCTTCATGTCATAAATGTCTGACTAACAAATCCTTGTGATGCCGTCATGTCTGAGGAATGCATCCAGCACCTTGTTGAATTTATGCCATGAGGAATTAAGGCAGTTGTGAGGAGCAACAAACAGAGTGCACCTAATATAGTGTCCAGTAAGTTTTTCAGTCTTATGAGACAAACTCACCTAGTTTATCTCCATTATCTCAGTTTTCTTATTAAACTACAGTAACGTTGAGTCATGATCTTCCAGCACTGGATAAGAAAAACCAGAATCAGCATGAGACAGTTAAGATCCAGATTATATACATATAAAGTTTTATTTCATTTTATTTTATTTTTTTACTTTTGGAAACGTGTAGTTGGACACCATCACTGAAACCTTTATGAGTACGCAATCAGAATGTTTTCTCCCTGAAGGTCTACTCTTGTTTCTATGACTAATATCAGAATCAGAATTGTGTTTATTGGCCAAGTATATGTGCAGACACATACAAGGAATTTGGTTCCGGTAGATGGTGGCTCTCAAGCATCCATCCATCCATCCATCCATCTTCATCCGCTTTGTCCGGGGCCGGGTCGCGGGGGCAGCAGCCTAAGCAAAGAGGCCCAGACCTCCCTCTCCCCAGCCACCTCCTCCAGCTTATCCGGGGGAATACCAAGGCGTTCCCAGGCCAGCCGAGAGATATAATCTCTCCAGCGTGTCCTGGGTCTGCCCCGGGGCCTCCTCCCGGTGGGACATGCCTGGAACACCTCACCCAGGAGGCGCCCAGGGGGCATCCTTGTCAGATGCCCGAACCACCTCAGCTGGCTCCTTTCGATGTGGAGCAGCAGCTGCTCTACTCTGAGCCCCTCCTGGATGGCCGAACTTCTCACCCTATCTCTAAGGGAGAGGCCAGCCACCCTTCGGAGGAAGCTCATTTCTGCCGCTTGTATCCGCGATCTCGTTCTTTCGGTCAGAATCGCAGAATTTCTTCTGCGAAGCTTTGATTTTGACAAAACTTAACAATCTCAGTTTCTCCCTTTGCAACATCTGCAGTAGTAAGTGAAGATCCCTTAATACATGTTTTGAACTGCTGCATTTGACCTGCAACCTTTTCAGATTTCCTTTTGCTGCTGTCACAGCCACTTGCTTGTGACATGAGAAGCCTCTGATGCGCACTTAACCTGCCAAGCAGCTGCTTGAACGTAAGTATCCAGGAAACTGCCTTTTTTAGACGGTACCAGTCTGAATAGTGAGAGATCAGTTTGTTCACTGGATTTTCAGGTAATTTTGTAACATCTACACTCATCACCTCTTTGACTTCGACATCATTTTTTGGTATTTCTTTAATGTCCGGTGGAATTGGCCAGTTTTTCTTATCTTTTGTCAAAAACTCTGGCCCAGCAATCCAGTTTGAACACTTCATGAATGTCTCTGTGTTCATTCCTCTTCAAGCGTGGTCAGCAGGGTTTAATTCAGAGTTTACATACATCCACTGACTTGGTTTTGTGTTGTCTCTAATAAGTGACACTCTGTTTGCTACAAATGTCTTAAATCTGATGTTCTCGCTGGAAATGTACTTTAAAACAGTGCTACTGTCAGACCAAAACACAGATTCTTCTCGTGGCATTTGCAGCTCCTTTCTCATGAGCTTGTCCATTTTTACAGCAACTGCAGCTGCTGTCAACTCGAGACGTGGAATTGTTATCTGCTTCAGAGGAGACACTCTGGACTTGCCCATAATGAATGAGCAGTGAGTTTCTCTTTTCTGGTTTGTGATAAGGAGGTAAGTAACGACTCCGTAACCTCTCTCACTGGCATCAGCGAAGTGGTGCAATTGTGTAGATATGACCACTCCAAATCCAGCAGGTTTCAAACACCTGTTGACGGTGAAGCCATGAAGTTTTGAAAGCTCTGAATGCCAAACTTCTGACCTTTGAGCCAGTTCAGCTGGGATTTCCTCATCCCATGAAATCTTCCTGCCACATAGCTCTCGCAGGATGATTTTTGCTGTCAGAATGACAGGAGACAAAAAGCCCAATGGGTCATATATTGCACTTACAAATGAGAGGATGCCTCGCCTAGTCGTTGGCACATGTTTTTCAGTTATCCTGATCTTGAATACATCTGTCTCTGTGCACCAGTTCACTCCTAGGACTCTTTCATCTGGTAGTGCATCATGTCTCAAATCCAAATCTTTCATCTCCTTTGCTCTTTCCTTTTCAGGAATGGAAGCAAGGACAGCTCTGCTGTTGCTCATCCACTTTGTTAAGTGAAATCCTCCACTCTCACACAATGCAGACAGGTCCCTGACCATAGTACATGCCTCTGTTTCATCTGAAACTGACAGAAGACAATCATCTACATAAAAATTGTTCAGAACAGCATTAACTGCTGCTAGTGGCATTTTTTCTTTAGCATCTTCTGCTGCCTTTTTTAGTGCATAGTTTGCACAGCTTGGGGAGGATGTTGCCCCAAACAAGTGCACCATCATTTTGTATTCTTGCAGAGGTTCATTCAAGTTCCCGTTTGGCCACCAGAGAAAACGCAAAAGATCACTGTCCTCTGGAGGTACTCGCACCTGGTGATACATAGCTTCTATGTTTGACATCAAGGCAATGTGATCCCACCTAAACCTTGTTAGTACTCCAATCAGTGTGTTCGTTAGGTTTGGCCCTTGCAAGAGTTCTTCGTTCAGTGATTTCCCTTGAAAGGATGCTGCACAGTCAAAAACTACACAGAGTTTTCTTTTCTGAGGGTGGTACACCCCATGGTGTGGTATGTACCAAACTCTCTCATTTTCAGGGGTAGTCTTTATGTTTTGTACCTGAACTGCGTAGCCTTTATTCAGCAAGTCAGACATGAAGCTCTGATACTCCTTATGAAACTCTGTTTCTGATTAGTTTTCTTTTCAGATTCTCTGCCCTCTGCATTAGTGCACTGCGGTTGTTTGGCATTTTGACAGCTTTGTTTCTCAAAGGAAGACCTATGCTATAATGACCATTAATCCTTTCAGCTGTGCCATTGACAGAATCCATAAACATAATGTCTTCTCGTGACATTTCCTGTTTTTCCTCAGAAGCTTTCTCTGGAAAATCATAGTTGAGCTGTTGCATCAAAAGATCCTCAACATTAGTGACAGAGATGCGATTTACTGAAACACTCAGCTCTCTGTCAGAAGGAGTAGAGCAGGAATCTCTCTTGAGAGGGCCATTGATAACCCAACCCAGGACTGTTCGAACAGCATATGGACCGTTATCTTTACTATGAATAATCTCCCATGGTTCCATAGCCTTGTGCACATCACATCCTATCAAAAGTCCAATGTCTGGGGCCTGGGGCTCGCTCGGGCCCCTTCGGAGGTGGGGTGCCCCCGGCCTCTCGGCCTGGGGCTCGGTCACTCAGTCACAGCTGGGGGCCGGCGGAGCTCATGGGCGCGTCACTGCAACTCCCCCTGGCTTCTGCTCCGCGGCTGCTGAGTGAGCCCTCATCTGGGACTCTCCTCAGCTCTTACTGGAACAGTGGCGCGGCTGCCCCTCTGTTGGTCTTCCATGGTCTCTTGTGTTCTGGGGGCCTCTGGATGTCTGGAGTTTTGATCTCCTCCATACCCGCTTCACACCCTGGAGGACGGGGCTGTGGCCCCCCCACACTCCCTAGCAGATCGTTACATGGAGAAACCTTTGGAATACAAGCGCGCTGATCCACACAGGTATGCACACGGGTGTTCACTGCTCGTAGACCCAAATTACACCTTTCTTGGCCGCTACTTCGAAGCACATCTGTCCTGCGTGCTGCACAACAACATTGAATATTTAGTATTTACTGCTGTTTACACTTAGCTAGATTAATGCGATGGTGTTGTGTTTAGTATGTTGCTTTGTTTTTTTTTGCTTGTTTTCTATTTTTCTCTCAACAGGTGATCCAGGAGATTTTTTTTTTCTCCCCCCCGTCTCACTGTCCCTCTCCCCTTCTGTTTTTCCTTTCCTTCCTCTTTCTTTCTTCCTTTCCTATCCCTCACTCATGTCTGTCCCGTCTGTAACATCTGAAAATAAAATATAATAAATAATAAAAACAAAGATCGACCAAATGGACCAATACGGCAATGCCACGATGATCCATTTGGCAAAGTAAATCCATTGGGTATCCTTGTTGGTCTTCAGACAACAATTCTGATGGCTAAAGAACCAAATGGGACAGGCAAAAAAAAAAAAAAAAAAAAAAATCCAATGTCTGCATCTGAATGTGGGAACTTGATTTGCCGAAGATGTGGCCACCTTTTTAAGTCATCCTGTGTAGGGATGTTCTCTCTAGACACTGGAATGTCTGCATGAGTGTAAATGTCAGGAAGATCTATATAGGTGTTCTCATTTAAACCACACACTTCTAATCCTGACAGATGGTAACTTGTCATCATCTTTTCTTGTCCCATTGTGCGAAGCATGAATTTTGTCTTCTTACCTTCTACACCCAGTTGTCTCATCAGTTTTTCTGAACAAAACGTGGCTTGGCTCCCATTGTCCATGAATGCATAAGTCTCAATCAACTTATTGCCTTTCTTCAACTTAACCCACACAGGAACGATCGATAACACATGAATGCCTTTTCCGGCCCCTGTGACTCCGCAAATTCTGCCTGAACTGTGTGTTTCATCACTTGTTGTGGGAATGTCTGAGACATTTCTCTGGATGCAATCGTCTGCCTTACTGTCCTCCTCCTTTGTCCAATGAAGCATACTTGGATGTCTCTTAGAGCAGTACTCACACAATGATCTTTTCTTACAGTCCTTACTCAGATGACCTTGTGTCAGACATGCAAAGCACAGACCCTTTGCTTTAAGGAACTCCAGTCTTTCTTTGTAAGGCTGGTTTCTGACCTTTTGACATTCTGCCAGTGTATGGAGTTTTTCACAGTATATGCATGGTTTCTGGAAGGCATTGCTAGTGTGACAAGAAGCGCTTTTATTAATTTCAGGTGACCTTTCATTTGCAGCTTGTGTTACACTTGTAGCAAATGTGCTTCCCCTTTGCCTGGATGACCTAGTCATTCTCACATTTGCAGATGACTTTGCTTTGTCTTCAGCATCCTTAATGTCACCATACAAAGGATCTGCAGCTATTTTTGCTTGTCTGTTTATGAATCTAACCAGATCTGAGAACTTTGCTCTCCTTCCACTTGTTTCTTGAATGTCAAAAGCAGGTTCGTGGGAATCTCCATCTCTTGCAGTTGACTGATGTCTTGCATTGCATTGTTACAACCAGTGAGAAACAGTGAATAGCTATGAAGAGCCTTTGCATCATCTGTTTTGATTTGTGGCCAATTGAATGCTCTGTTCATGTAGGCAGTTGCAATTCTTAGTTCATTACCATAATGACAAAACAGCAACTTCCTTGCCTCACTGTAGCCTTGTTGAGGATCGATGTGCTGACAACTTCTTACCAAATCTCTGGGCTCACCTCTGGTGAACTGTTCAAGGTAATATAACCTGTCACTGTCACTGTCAGTTTTATCATGAATTGTATGGTCAAAGGCTCTTGTAAATGGTATGAACTCAAGTGGATCACCACTAAAAATGGGAATGTCTCTTTGAGGCAAATGTGATAGTCTGTGTTGTTTGACTAACATCTCAGTGATATCATTTTGTTTCAGCATGACTTCACATAGATTCATTGGAATAACACTGGCATCAGTTTGGTGCAAGTCATCTTCTTGTTTTACACTGTGACTGTTTACCTTTGAATGCCCATCATGTTCACCTTGTACCTTTGGCTCTTGGAAGCTGAAGTGCTTAACAGCCGATTCACACTGTTCCACATCATTTTTACAGCTGTCATATTCACAGTCCTCTAACACTCTTATTTTGGCTGTAGAAGCAGCAATAGCTGTCTCGATCTCAAGCTGTTCTCTTCTTGCCTTTAACTTACATTCTTCAATGTCCAAGGCTTGTCTCTGTTTCAAGGATGCAGCTCGTGCGAGCAGAGCAGCGCGCTCTGCTTCTTCTTTCTGCCGTACAGATGATACCGAAGAAGCTCTGGACGATCTTGATGAGTGGCTACTGACTGAGCTTCTTCCAACGCTGGTACCTGATTTCTTTGCAGTTGGTCTAGCAGTCACTGACACGCTGTCATCTGGGCTCACGTCGTCTTGATGCTGATGTCTTGTTACGATGATCCATTTCTCAACTTCGGTCATAAACGCACTGAACTGCTCCTTTTTTGGATTGAACCAGAGCATATGGTCCACATTCCTTTCATCTTCTGGCAACAGCGACAGTACATCATCATTTGCCCGTAAGAATTCTTCATGCAGCTTTGAAAAGTTACTTAAATGTTCATCAACAATGTCAAGGCTTTCATTCTCTTTCATCAGTCCGCTAATTTTATTCATTTTTGAAGTTAATTGTGACAGCTTGGACCTTCTTGCGTTTATGTGCCTGCCGAGCTGTTCTTCCAAACCTCTTTCGGTGTACTTCTGCGCCCTCTTATGGCCGGTCCCGCTACTGCAGCTCTGTGCCCTGGGCCTGCAACCTTGCGGGTCTTTATCTGCCATCTCTGCTCCTTTTACACAACTTCTTATTCAAAAAGTGTTCATGAAACAAAATGGTCTATGACACAAAGCTGAGGCTTTCGTAGTTAGTGTCATCTTCTTAAGACCAAAAACACTGTCACTGACTTATTTGTAAGAAGTTGAGAATCGCAATTGTTCAGTTTTAACACGACTTGTAGCTTAGCAGCATATCATAGTCCAAAACTTTATCCATGAAAGTTTATTTCTTCTTTTCTTAGATTCTTCATGCATACAGCTCTGTGCACTTAACTGACTTGCTGTATCAAACTTTGCACGATCTCATAGCGATGCAGTCGTCTTGCTCGGGAGCATGATGGTTTTACTTAATGTAGTGGCTATCTTTGTTTCTTCTTGGAGTTCTCTATTTCTCTTATATCTAAAATAAGAGTCTGGATGGACAAGAGGCTGGTTTACGCGTCGGTTTGTGCAACAACGACGGTAAAACCATCGTGTCGCTCCGCCATTCGCTTGCTTTATTTTTTACAACCTTTCACAATCTTTATCCTAGCACAATCGAGCCAGAAGTTAAGATACACTCATGATGTGCATGAATGTCACAGGAATTCTGGGCTTTTAATGATTTGTTTGAACTGTTCTTTTTCCAGGCTGGAATGATTGACACAAAAATGTATGCTGTGTATTGCACAGCATACATTTTTGATGACTTAAAAAACATCCCAAGTGGATGACATTTTCTCTAATCCACACAGGCTCAAATATACACCCCCCTCAAATATACAAGTATTATTGATGTCTAATAATATTTGTTTAAATGTCCGTTAGCAAATTGAAACCTTGAAGAGATGCAATAATTCTGGCTACCAAAAGGATAATTCTGGATAACTGACCGCAATTGTTGACAGAGAATAGTAGTCAATTATCAGATATCTTAAAAACTATTCTTGACATTTCCTTTAAATTGGTTGCATTCATGGCAAGAAGCTAGAATACTTCTCAAATTTTCTTTGTTTTATCCACAACCAGTTTTTAATGTGTGCTTGGGATCATTGTTCTGTTGGAACACCCAGTTGTGTCCAAGTTTTAAGCGAATTTGATGAATTTGGAGGTGATCCTAATGTTTCATTATTCCATCCATTTTGTATCATGCACCAGTACCACTGGCAGAAAAACCGCCCCAAAGCACGATGCTGCCACCAGCATGCTTGATAGCCAGTACAATGTTCTTAGGTTTGAAAACCTAACTGTTTCTCCTCCAAACATACCTCTCATCATTCAGGCCAAATATCTAAGTCTTTGTCTCATGTAACCATAACATAATAATAATAATAATAATAATAATACATTTTATTTGAAAGCTCCTTTCAGAACACTCAAGGACACTGTACATGGTAGAATAATAAAAGCAACATAAAAGCAAGCAGTTTACACAATCATAAAAGCATAAGACATAAAACAAATTTAAAATATCAGAGTGGAGAGGTTATGTGGGATAAGCTATTTTGTCGTTACAGCAGGGGGTTCACGTCAGGCTTGAGCCTTGGTTGCATGAACTTATTGATCAGTAGTCTAAAGAGACAAAAAAAAGTCAAGTAAAATGAGAATAGTTCCATCTATACAGTTTGTAAGTGTATGTAATGTTCACTAACCTTTCACAGCTGACTGCAGCCCTCTTTTAGGGGAACAGTCACACCAGGTTTGCTGAAACAAGGTTATATTATTGAGAAAGATATCCCATTAGCTAAACACATAAAAATGACTAGTTTTATATTTCAGTAACTTTTTTTGTTGCTGATTCGGCTCACTCTTTAGTTTCATAAACATGAAACTACTGAAAAAACATTTCAGTAGTCCCAGTAGTATTAATATTATTAGTAGTACTTGTGAACCTGCGGAAGAACAATCATGAATTTGTTCCTAGATAAAAGCTGTATTTGCAATTAAAGATTTACTAGCATGAGAAATGTGATGCATGCAGCCAAAACAACTAATGGTCAGAACTTACAAACTACTACTACGATGATGATGAGATGAGTTTGCGTAAGGCCCTCCGCAAGACTTCCAAAACCCGTTGGGGTTGGTGAGGATTTGGTTGCTAAATGGAAAGGAAGAATTTCCATTTAGTGAAAAGTCAAAATAATGAGAAGCAGATGAAAGGTCTGTACTTACTTCCAGTGAAAGAGCACAGGTTGCTGAGGTCTTTTTGAGAAATCAGAGAGATCAGAAAAGTCACTCTTTTGGTCAAGAAAATGTACATTGTTTCAGATTCTTATTTGCAGTAAGTATCAACATTAGTCAGCTCACGGTTTATATGGCAAAATAAATATAACTCTAAAAAAGGGATTTTATACAGTGCAGTCAAAATGTCTTTGCCCACTTTCTGATTTATTAGTTGTTTTCCATATTTTTAACACAGAAATGTTTCAGATAATAAAAAGAAAAAAGAAAATGCAGTTCCGAAATTATTTCATTTATCGCGGGGAAAAAAGCTATAAGAACTTATCTGGCTCTGTGTGTAGAAGTACTTTCACTCTAAGCCTAATAATCAGTTGTGCAACCCTTGCCAGCAACAACAACTGCAACAACTTGCCAGCAACAACAACTGCAACAACTTGCCAGCAACAACAACTGCAACAACTTGCCAGCAACAACAACTGCAACAACTTGCCAGCAACAACAACTGCAATCACGAGTTGAGATTTCTTTCACAACCAAAGTTTCAACATTTTAATTGTAGAAAATAAGTTCTCGGACATCTTCAGTAAATGAATATCTTCTAACAGAAAGTAGTTATCAACAGTGGCATCAGTTTCACTGTTGTTGTTTACGTCTGTGCGTTCCATAAATAAACGTCGACTTAGTAAGAGTAGAAAAGATGCAGAAGATATAGAACAGAATAAACTGGAAGTCTTTGACCATTATCAGCAAGGGTGGCACACCTCAATTCACTGTTTTCCTCATTCAGCTAGCATGATCAGAATCATGTGTTATTTTATGAGATTGTTTAAATACAAATGGAAGTAAACAAAAACCTGAATAAGAGCTTAAAATTCTTCAACATCCGCCATCTTTCTGAGCACACAAGTGGGCTATTGTGGATTTTTCCAAAGCTGGTCAAATTTCTGACACTAGTGAAAGAAATTTGTTATTTTCAGTGCAATGAAAAAGAAAAGAAAAATAAATTAAAGAGAGGCATGAATGATTGCAAGAAAAGCAACAACTTTAAAAAATGTAAATACCTGAACAATTTTTTGTGGTGATGTATCCACTATTCCCTTCAAATTCACAATGAGCATTCCCAGACATGGAAACAAATGCTCGACCATCATGCTGACAGACAGCTCTGTGTGGAGGAGGACCAGAGCACTCTGTCATGGATCCGTCATTGAGCAGGGCTTCATCGTTGCAATACACGCTAATTACACTAAGAGCACATTTTTCAGGCTCGCAATAAAACACCTGCACGTCGTTTCCACCTGTAACACCACACAGATTATCCATAAAACATCTCACATGAGCTACTTTTAAAAAAAATCTTGAGATTAGTATAGCTGAATGAATGAATCACCTGCTGCGAGAGCAAACAGTCCAAAAGTAAACAGTAGCAGGTCTATGAAGGGAAAAATAGAAACTAAAATCGAGCATTTCTGAGTATGAACACTTTTAACTTTAAGTAATGAATCAGAGACTTACTATTCATGTTCAACACCAACGCTTCAGGATCTGAGCTGGAATCCTCTCTCTTACACGGTTTGATGACAGTCTGAAGAAACTTACTGTTTAACCCTTGATTTAAGTGTGGCTTAGGCCCATCCGGAAACGCTGCATGACTCATTCAGTTGTGAATTTGAAAGAAGTCTGCAACCATCACAAACTAACATGCAAGAACAAAAAAGGCCTTTCCTTTGACACTTTAATTTGCCAGATTTGCATCTTGTGCACAAAAAAATGCATTTAAAAATATTTTAATTTAACATTTTTCATTTAGTACTCTGAAATGCTCTTTTTTAAAAGTATCCTACGGTTATATTTGGGAGAAGTCTATTTAATATTGTTTTAATTGATGGAAATGCACCACTCCACTTAATCAGTACTCTAACAAATTTTAACTGTGACACACTGAGCATTTATCCCCCAGTCCCATTTTTTCACAACCCATTTGATCAGATGCCACTGGAGCGTATCTTTTAGCTCAGCTTTTCTGTTCTCTTCCCCCACCCTGCCCGGTTGTGGCAGCTGTCTGCCTACACGAAGCTGTTTCTTCCTGTAAGTGGGAGTTTCCCTTCCCACCGTAAAAATGCTTGTTGGGGTTTTCTAAAGTACGAAGAACATGACGTGACTGTTGTTGTTATTTGGCACTATATATAAACATACCTGACATGACTGAACGGGAGATAATAATGAATAAAATAAATGAATAAAAGTACCACCAAATGTTGGTTTTGTATGTCAAGTATTAATGAGTAATATTATAATTATTAGATATTTTCTCAAATTAAATATATTTTTACTGGCACAAAATGTTGCACAAGGCTCTGCCTCCCATTCTACTTTTGAAAACTACAAACCACAAGTAAGCCAGCAGTCTGAGACTGAAGTGCTCTGTAAGGATAATGAAGTACTATGAGGTCTTTAAGGTATGAAAGGGCTGATTATTTAAGACCTGTATGTTATGAGAGGGATTTTAAATTTGATTCTGGAGCCAATACAGAGAAGCCATAGGACAAATATGCTCTCTCTTTTTAGTCCCTGCCAGTACTCTTGTTGCGCCATTTTGGATCCTTTTCAGGTTCCAGTCAGGATCTTTCTCACTTGAGTATTATTGCCTGGAGGCGGTTCCACATATTTGTTTAATGTTCATGTTGAAATACATATGTTGGTCAAAAATGACTCCAAGTTCCAGAGAATTTTAGGAACGAGTAAAATAAGTTGAATGAACTGACCAACAAATTCGTCACTCATTAAAGAGGTTTTAGGAACATCATGTGAGCAGAGAGAAATAATCACAGATCTGTGATGTTGTAAATATTAAATCATGCAGATGCTGAGAGTGATGATGGACTGCCAGACCGTTGCTCTTCCTTTCTTCTCTCCGTGGTTACAAAGGGACAGTCTGAAATAAAAAGACCTCTTTCAAAAACAAGAACGTATAGTAAAATTCATATATTACATATGCATATAGTGCTTATTACTGCTGTAGCCTTCATGGTACTGACTTTTTTTTAAAACATTTAGTTTTACACATCTAGTCAAAGATATGCTTGTCTGTGTATTCAGAGCATGCCACGAAGAAGATGATAGAGGTTCCTGTACTTTGTTATGTTTCATCTTCACTGTGGATTAATGAAATCTAGTGGACATTTAAAGTTTGAAATAAATCAAGCATAATGATAAAAATAGTGAAAGGGGAGTGATTGTTACGCTAAAATAAAATACTTTAAAATGAAAAGGAAACACAAGTTAGGAAGAGCAAGTCATATTGTGTAGTCTTCAGGGTGAAAGTGCACACTGTAAGAATAAACTGCAATAGCACATGGACTGCTGCACGTCTGCAGCTGTGGTAAACATTGACCAGCAGCTGGCACTCATTGCTTTGATGACTGTCAAGCTCTGTATATTAATAACTGTATATCAATGTATTGGTAACAGTATTACCTCTTAGAAATAAAATGACATGAAGTGATTAGAATTTTTAAGCTAAAAAAAGAGTAAGGTAATACTGCCTAATGCTTTGACATGCTGAGATATACTTTTGTAATCCTGGAATTAATTCTGTCTCATGTCCTCAGTATTCTTCTTTGTTTGCAGGAAACAATAATGGTAAATAATGGCAATAATGTTTATTGTTATGGCTTATTATATGCAGGAATCATGACTGCAAAATGCAAAACTACCTGTTTCTATGTAATTACATATTAATAACCTGTTAAAGGAAACATACTAATTACCTGTAAACATGTGGTAGTTTATGTGTAAAAACAATGAATCAGAGTGTCAAAGTTACACATTCTACTGCATTTCATAGTTATTCATTTTGAATTTTGAATTGAAAACCCAAGAGCAAAAAAACACCCAAAAAACTAATAATTTGTATTTGCTAAACATAAATGTTTGATTCTTGTCTATTTACATATAGTTATTCAGGAGGAATGATAGTCTTACTTCAAATTATAATTCAAAAAAGATTTATTAATGTAAATACAAGATGGTGTTTGTAAAAAAGATCTGTAAAGATTTTTGATTTAATGTTTTCAGTCTGTGCTGCTTATTTGCACTGAGTTTAGAAAAGAAAAAGAGACACTGAAACATTTAGGTGTTATTTAAATGGTGTATTATGGCTCATCAACCACACAAATGGCAAAATATAAACACATGTAAATGCATCAGTCTTTAAACATTTAGACACAGTTACAGCTTTATCAAAACCAATCGCTGGAAACCCCCACCACATATATGATTCCTATATCACGCAACCCCTTTCTGTATATAAAAATAATCCCTGCTTCACAGTGTGAGGGGTTGTATTTAGAGATGGGGAGTCAGGGTGATGACTCCTAAAATCACTTATGTGAAAAAACAGTTATTTGGGTGGGGGGGTCTCTGATTAACAGAGGGGAAAAATGAAGAATGTCCTTTGATCTTTGATCTTTTTCTTTAAGAAGGGCTGGCGAAGGGTTTGATGAGACCAAGATCCATAGCTTTGACCAAACATGTGCGTGCTGCATCAATGGCCTCCTGCCTCTTCGGATTGTCCTCAGCTCTGCCAACCACTGAAAGGATTTCCAGTAACTCGCTCTCTATCAGTTTCTTAGCCAGGTCACTGTTGTCTGAGTTGAGCATGTTGTAAACAATGACAAGACCGCGGTGTTGAACCTGAACATTGCTGTGAAGGCATAACCTCTGCAGGATCTCAAGCCACTGGGAAGTCTGTTGGTACAGATAAGGTACTCTGTCAGTGACACTGTTTTTTTTTAAACATAAACATCATTGGCTAATATACACCTGACTCTGTAAGTCTGTGAAGGTGTGACTGTAGTGCAGACTTTTAGTTTTAGTTCACAGGGACTTAACAAAAGTGTTGCATGAACTGTTTAGAAATTACAGATATTTGTATATACACTTTAGCGGTAACAGAGGCAAAACTGTGTTATTGTCCAAAAACCTACTATGTAACTGTAGGAGTACCTCTTAAAGTTTTCAAAATTACCTCATTTATGTGATATCTCTATACAAAAAGAAAAATCAGAGAAGGGGGTGGGTTGTAGTAAACTGTTGCACATACCACCAGAGTCATTTTGGTGCACAGCTTTTTCTGAGCAGCTGTGATCATGGCCAGAGCTCCAGCTGCAGCTATCTGAAGTTTGTCGTCATCTTCGCCGCAGAGCAACACCAGCAACTTCAGCTTATCATTGCCATCTTCCAGGTAGCGATCCTGCACCTAAAGCATACAGAGTTCATTTCATTTTCCCCAACCTGTTGGAATGCCTACTTATTGTGTGTCGTCCATCAATATGTGTTTGCAGCTGTCCTCACCTCTTTACATGTCACTAGGTTGCACATGCATTCAGTGGCAGCCAATCTGATCTGTTCATTCTCTTCAAACATGTAGTTCTCAATCTCGGACAAAGCCTTCTCTTTCACAATCTTCACTCTACAAAAACAGATGAAGGTTATAATTGAAAATGAAAAAATCTGCAGAATGTAGCAAACTGTTGTATAGAAAATGAGTTATTTAATGTCACAGTGTCCATTCATTCATGTGATCTTAAAAAGAAAAAAAATCTCACCTCAGTTTTTCACTGAAACCAGCCAAGTTGGTGAGACCTCTCAGAGCTTCATAGTTCTGCATGCCTTCTCTGTCTGTGTGAAGGAGGTTCACTAATGGACGTATTACCTCATACACCTGTGAAACAATAAAAGATGTGAGAGCTGAATAGCTATGACACAGACTCCAAGTAAAAACAAGTCTAAACACTTTCATTTAAACCATTTAAAAAAAATCATTGCCACAGGCAAAACTGTCACTGAAGAAAACAAAGGAGCTTCTGTCTTACCCTCTCACCAGGAAAGGCGATTTCTGGGTTGGAAATGGCAGCTATTTTGGCAATGACATGGCTGGCTTTCACCTTTCCTGCTTCTGTTCCTTCCAGAGCCAGTGGTATGAGAGCCTGAGGGCAGAACCACATTTATATGTTTAAATAACAGTAACGTACACGTGTGGAATTTTTTTTTAAGTTAATCAGTACAAATCATGCTTGCGCTGACCATGTATCTAACCGTGGCTTTATAGAGCGCCATAAATTCAAGTCTACTTTGATTTTTTTTTTTCACACTGCTTACCTTTCCTCCACCCTGGGCAACAATAGTACCGCGATCTCTGGGATCCTCTGACAAGGCCAAGAAAACCCTAAAGATTAAAAAATGTGTCAAAGAGTCATGATGTCATTTATTCAGCTGTCACCAAACTGGAATTCCCCTCCAGACTACAAACGTCACAAGATGTCGTTTTACATATTTTGTTAAGCCTCATCAGTCTTTTTTTCTTTTTTTTTCTTTCGCACCTTGCCAGCATCTCTTTGGTTTGATCCGTCAAGATGATGTTCTCTGCTTTCACCATGACAACAAGAGCTGATGTGACTCCGGCCTTCAGCAGCCTTTTCACTCTTTTGTCAACAAAGTCCTTCTTGTCCTGACAAGAAAAAATGCATCATATGTGTGTGTGTGTGTGTGTGTGTGTGTGTGTGTGTGTGTGTGTGTGTGTGTGTGTGTGTGTGTGTGTGTGTGTGTGTGTGTGTGTGTGTGTGTGTGACATTTCCTGTTCTGTTTGTTGAATCATCAGTTTAGGTCTGACTTTTACATTCTTCTCTTACTTTGGGGTGTTGCTCAGGCACATGCTGTTTTGAAAACTTGGCCAGCTGAACCAGCTCAGGGAGAATTTCTTTCTTTTCATAGGAGTTAGTGCAGTTAACCAGGATGCAAGCAACTGCATATAGGATCGTCTTATCCCTGGACTAAAAACACAGAGAAAAGGAAGTGGTTATCCTAAGAGGTCTCCTCTTAGTCTTTTCTGAGTTTTTCTCAGGTTGTTATTTCCGTACCTTAGCCAGTTCAAACATGGCTTGCATGGCAGGCTCATCATCCACAAAGTCATCTTTTACATCAGCATCATTAGTCAGATATGCAAGACCCTCTATAGCCCATTTCCTGGTTTTGGTATCAATCTGGGGATTGCAGAGCCACCTAGAAAAGTCAAAAATGATCATGAATCATTGATTGCAACCTGACAAATATGAAGCCTGCAGGGGTGTCAAACATTTGGATTAGGGCCAGAATCGGCCCAGCAAAGACTGGCCACTAGACAGCTTTAGCAAATGTGAAGGAGTGCACAGACTTTTAACTGTATTTTCAAGTAATTAAGTAATACAAAAACAAGTAAATGACAAAGTTAATTTTTTTTCCACTTTCTACTATAGAAATGTTTCTTTTTGTTGTTTGTTTGTTTGTGTGTTTCTTCTTACATTGTTCACAGTCTAAAAACAAAACAAAACCCAAAAGCTGACATTTTCTTTGAATTAACGAAAACTTCATGTTTTATACTTGCAGGGCAGTCAAAGTGGGCTGTATTTCGCCCACGCTGTAAAATGACTCTAACATCCTTGCCCTATAAGGTAGTTTATCGTATTTTTAAAATATTACTGTCATTAGCATATAGTTAGTACAGAGTCTCTGTGAATACTCACTTTCTGCACTGCTTGGCCAGCTTCTCTGTGGAGCCCTCAGCAAATTGCCTTAAACTGTAATCATCGCCTCCTGCTGAACCGAGTTTACAGAGACCCTGGAGAGGACAGACGCATGAGTATGCATAAAGACAGACAGACCCTGAGACAAAAGAAAAAAACATAAAGTAAGCTTTTATTGCATTTTGGCACACTCACCACCAGCGCACGTATTTTAATTTTCTCATTCTTGGTCTTCTTGTAGATATCCTTGAGCAGTGAGACACCATTCGTAATAATGAAGCTGGCACGGCTCATCTTTGAGGAGGCGTGGATCAGGGCCTCCACCGCAACCATCTGGTCCACCTCGCGTTCTGAGCCGCACAGTGCCACCATCATCTCCATGATGCCTTGCCGACCAACTAAAGCATTACCGACATCGAACGGTCCCTGCAGCAGTCCTGAGATGCAGTTGATGGCATGAATGGTCTTGTCCATGTCTTTGGGGTCTATTTTGGATCTTTAGAAAATGAATGGAGAATTAGAGAAAAGAAAAAAAATCTGATTATTACACAAGATATGTTTGCTGGGCCTCATTTATAGTGTCTTTATTAACACTGAATGTTTCATGGACATACTTGATATATTCGTCACAAATGTCCCTGAAGTTGTTTCTCTCTGGGTCACACTTAAGGTCGTCGTAGAGCTTGTTGAGGAGCACGCTAGCAATCAGCTGTGTATTCTCTGTCAAGGGCAACTGGTCTGGCAGCTCAGGAACCTGGCCACAAACCTTGAGGATCTTTTTCAAACCTAAAGAAAAAACAAAAACAGATGTTGAATGATTAGTATCACTCAAAAAGCCTGTGTTAGGGAATCTGTTAGGGAATCAGGTGTTGGGCTCACCATGGTCAATAGTGAAAAGGCTTTTGGAATGATCCATCTCCTTCTTCTCTTTGCGAGGTACATTCTTGCTCAGGAGGTTTAATGCCTGGTCTCTGCCATGGCCAGACACCTTTTTACTGGCAACCATCTCCAGCAGAGAAAGAAGAATAGTTTTCAAGTCTTTAGATGGATCTGTGGGGAGACACATTAAATCAAAGATTGTCCATCAGTCAATAATACAGTGAAAAATACCACCAATAGAGGAGCCCTTTTAGAATGAAGTCTGTGTTTTTAGGAGTAAGGATGAAAAAAGAAGTAGAAAATCTAACCGATACTTATTACACATACTGTAATTATTCTCTCATACCCATAACAAGGTCTGCTTCTTTCCCATATTCTCGTGTATCTCCACCAGTGAGGGAATCATTGATGCACTGGAAGAGGTTGCAGGCTGCCAGTGCAATCTCCTCATTGTCAACAGCCATGATGCTGCACATTTTATCAACACCCACCATCTGAATGATGGCCATTGCCTGTTGCAGTAAGTGTAAAGGGTTTTGTAAGGAAAATGGGAAGAAAATCATACATCCGGTGACATCGGCATGGGAATTTTATATATTTATAAAGAGTTGCTGAAAGTTTCACTTTGCATGCACCATGACTCACGCGAGCCTTATGTCCCGTGCACATTCCTGACAGCGTACGGACAGCAGCCAGGATCATTTCTGGTTTGCCAGTCTCGATCATATTGAGTAGCAGAGTCACTCCATTATTCTGGAAAATTCTCTCTGCTCCAGCGTCTTCCCTCGAAAGGACAATCAAGTTGTTGGCGGCCTAGAGGTTGAAGAAGCAAAACTGTGTGAACTGTGTGTTGTTGCCACAACAAATATAGAAATAGGAAGTTTAGAAAATCCTCACCTTCTCCTTCTTGTCCTTTTCGCTCTCTTCATCGAAGAGAATGTCAAACATGTTTTGTACCCTCGAATCTGTGGAAAATGTAGTTTTCAGCTGTGGAGAGAAAAAATGATAAAGAAAAATGACTATAAATGATCATATCATCTAAGCTCCTGCTATGTAGACTACATTTTATATTGTTTGGTGATATGGCCATGAACAGTCATGAAAATTACTTCAGTGTTTAGCCTGCTGATTACTTGTATGTTAGAGTTTAATGGATACTTATTGCAGTTAGATAAGTAGTATATGTAGTTTTCTACTGCCCTGTATGGTGCTCTGTGTGCAGTTGTATCTGCCTAATGCTGACCTTGGACTGGATTTCTGCTCCCAGTCTGCGGAGTGTCTCCAGGAAGGCTTTGTTCTTTGGCTCGAGCGTGGCACACCTCTGCACATCTTTGAAAGCCATATCCAGTTTTCCCAGCTTTTCCAGAGCTTGGCAGCGCCGGTACAAAGCTTTTATGTCTTTTGCATCAACATCAATCGCTATGGATGAGGGCAAATTGTTTAAGTTAATGACTAGCTTTCATCTATGGATTTTTGTTCTGCTGTTGACTGAATATTTACAGCTGTTCAAAGTTCTTAACGTATTACTCTACCTTTAGTTGCATCAGATGCTGCATTAACATAGTTTTCCTATAAGAAAAAACAGAGACAATCACAGACAGTTTGTCAGAGAACCTGCAAGCATAATCAGTTTGATATAGTTTTGGTCCCATATCAGAGTGCTTACCTTTTTTAGGTAGCATGCAGATCTGTTCCTGTAAATCACAGCCAGCACCTTTTTGTCCTGGCACACCTTGATGGCTTTAGTGTAGCACTCAATGGCCTTGTCAATATCGCCTGCCTGAAAGTGTTTGTTTCCCTCCTCTTTTAACTGGATTGGGTCTCCCATCTGGCAAAAAATTGGAATATACCGTATATATATTTATGTATATGTGAAATGTAAAATCAAACCTGTGTGTTGTTTTATTGTGCTCACCAGGCAAAGCTTACTTTAACAAATTCTGCCAATCAAATTTAAATTAAGCTTTTTACTTTTTCTCTGGATGAAAAACAAATACGTCAAATAAGCTGAACATATAATGATCGTGGCTGACTCTTTTTGTCTCTTTAAATTGTGTTAGAAAAGCAGTGTGCAAGCAGTTCAAAGTTATAAAGACACACCATTCAAACAAACGACAGAGTGGTAATGAAAATAATTTAACATACAATTAGAAATTATTTTCATTCTCACCTTCTTGCTAATCCCTGTCCCACTGACCTGGGTCCCCCGTAGAAAATGGCCATGCACATGCTATCTCTAACTTTAAATGGCCTCCCCTCAGGCCTTATTTGGGCATGATCTCCCACCCTAGTCTGAGCCTTGAGACAAATGGCACTTTCCTAGATGACCAACACTATCTCCACCTGCTCCCCTGATAGCCATAGTCTACCCTTATACTAAGTACCTCTGCATACCTGAGTGTCCCTCAAAAGAGAATCACAGCTCTGTGTGGAAGCTGTTCTGTACCGTTAGATTGTATCTCTGTTGAGTCTCTCTTCTTCAGTCCTCTTCTTTGTTCTTTGCTCTTGTGGGGTTTTTTTTTCTTTTTCCTCCTGCGTAGATGATCTGGACCTGTAGTCCCGAGTGTTTCTTACAAACTTTATCTGTCTTGTGTTACCTCCCCCTACCAGTATCACAATTTATATTTATAGTGACTCTCAAGGAGGTGGGACAGAACTAAGGTGGACCACCAGCGACCAAAAGGGTTCTTTCCACAGTGACAACCCCCCCAAAAAACAGCTTTGTGCTTAAGGTTGGTGTACGTTTATGACGACTTGTATTGAAAAACATATAATTTAAGGGTTGTTGAATAATCTAAAGCTTCACAAAAGAAACCCCAAACTTTAGATTTGGTAATTTAGTGGAGAGTAACCCCTCAAAGGTGGTCTGCTCCTGATGAGGTCTATTTAGGGCACAGACAGCTGAGAACTCACCAGCAACTGCCTGATTGGGGGGGGGGGGGGTTGAAGAGTGTGTGTGTGTGTGTGTGTGTGTGGGAGGGGGGGATCCTGGTGGAAACTGGTAGCTTCTGGAAAGAGCACGTACATAAGGTTTGATATTGAATCAAGCAATTAGTTTTGATGGTTAGGGGGAGAGTTCAGGGTTTAAGGTGGAAAGACTCACAAGTGTAAATGTGAGTGTATGTTTACATCCTTTGAATGTGCGCTCAAATGGTTTTCAGCAATTCTCTCAAAAATGTCCCATCGATGATTTTATAACTTTTTGTAACTGGTATCCTCTCAGCACACACACACACCCAACAGAGGTCCCAAGATGTTTTTCATTTTGTGACGCCCCAATGATGAAGCGCTCTGGCTTCACAAGTCAGTACGCAAAAAGAAAACAATCTGTGAAGACTTTGAGAAATTCAAAACATCTAAAATAGAAATTATGATTACTGCAAATTACATGGAAAAAATTGAGAGCAAGTACGCACACGCATAATGATAAAAATATGTTTTAAGAAGAGTTGTCATTGTCCTGAAGACCAGTGACTCTCATTGTTTCTCTCCACCTACTCTGTCCCAGGTTCAGTGGTTGGTTTGAGGTTTTGAGAAGCATGCGTCTCAGCAGCTGCAGTGGTTATTGACACAACTGTGTTGTCTCATCACCACTGCAGTATTTAAGACCGGATTTTCCTCTCCAACATCACCAGATCGTTCAGCTTTCCACAGTGGTATTGTGGGGCTCCGCTTACTTATTTTGTTATGATCAACTCATGCAGGCCATTGTGTTCAAATGTTTACCTTGTCTGGCCTTCATCTTCATAAAACCTCTGGCGCTGCCTCCCTGCCTTTTGCTTTGAGTCTTAAATCAGTTTGCTTTGGATTGGATTTTAAAGTAGACATGCATATCAAAAGACAGCTGCGAGCATTTTATTGATATCATTTCACAATTAGTCATACTTTTGGAAATAATTTTTCTATTTTGGGCATATATTGTAGTTTTGTATTTATAGTGTATTATGGTTTTATGTAATTGCATTTTCTCAATGTAATTCAAATCTAGCAGTAACTATAAACTCCATGTGCAGCACATCAGTTTCATGCTCTGTATTAGAACTGTGTTAAACTCCATCTGTGAACTGTGTAGACATTTTTTGATACATGACTCAGACCAGAGGAAAGATCAATAATGATGTTAGTGTTGGGGAAAGAGATACTAATTATATTTGCACTGACCTCCGAACTCACCAGCAACTGTCTGATGTGGATGATAGGGTGCAAGTGTGTTTGAAAGCAGTTTATTGTTTCTTCTTTTTTTGTATCATTAATATTTCTGTTAAAATGGGTTTGTACCTGCTTAAAAGACCAGTCCTTTCAAAAATTTTCAAAAGACCATTCACATGGTATGTTCAACCTTACATGGCTTCCCCTCAAGCATTATTGCAGCATGACTTCATATCCCACTTTGAGCCTTGCAACAAATGACATTTTCCTAAATGATAGACACTATCTCCACCAGACCCCCAGTAGTCACAGTGTGTCTTTGCCTTGGCCATCTGCATACTGCAGGGCCAAGTCATGACTGTCCCTTAAAAACAAAAATAGTTAATACATACAGTACTACACCTGTATACAAGACAACCCAGCAAAGATTCGTCTTCTATTGCCACAGTGAATTTCTTGAGACCTACTGTTGCTTCTTTTTCATTAACATTTGAGTTCAAATGTTTTTGCCCATACAGTGCTGTGCTAAAGTCTTGAGGCCTTTTCTTTTGTTCTCTGTCAAGATGATCCAACACTGCCTCAATAATGCTGACGTCCGGGCTCTGGGGAAGCCATAGTAATAGTAATCCATTGCGTGTTTGATATCCAAAAATTCTCATTTGGATTCATCAGACCAACAGATTTTCAGTCTAGTTCTTCTGTAATTTGGTGTGCCTCAACCTTTTCTTTCTTTAAGGGTGACATCTTTACAGCTGAGACCATTTCAGAGTAGATTTCAGTGAATAGAAGATGGATAAACTGAATGGTCAGAGGCGTGTCTCAGGTTCTGTTTCGGGACTTTGGTGTTATTTTGTCCTGTTTCTTAAGATATGACTTTCAATATTCTTCATCTGCTGTAAATAGTTTGTAAATCCTGCAACTTCTCCTTTTGTGCTTTTGTCCTCTACTTGTCCACTTTCCTACTTCTTTTTTAAAGATACAGTTCACAGCATGGCAGGAAGTGCTTTTCAGTTAATAGCTCTTTGAGAATTGATCTCTGATGCAAAAATACTATCTTCTGCCCATCGAACTATGTTTTCTTTTGCATTTTTTTTGTATAAACAAATGATGTTTTTCTTTTTGACAGGCTGCTGGTAACAAAGCATCTAAAGATAATGTTACATCTCTAACTTGTTCGTTATGTGTAGACGCAAAACTGATTCATTCCTTAAGTTGAATGCATTCTTTTTATTATTGAATGATTCATAGGTTGGTTGTGGCTTAAAAACAAAAACATGAAAAAATCCCCTGAGAATCAGGTACAAGGACTGGGCTGAAAAAAATGCCTGTAAAATATTGCTAAAGACCAAAGTTACACTTTCAGTGTTATGCAAAGTGCAAGTAATATTTTTTTCATTTTTTGTAAATGACGACTGTTGGGTGTGCTGGTCCTCTCCATATCCTAGTGATAGTCCTAGAGGTTTACACATGAAACGTCATAAATGTCGTAGGTAAATTATTGGCATCTTTTCCACATTACGTACGTAGTGAAGAAGTCAGAGAACTGTGATGCATCTTATCTGGACCTATTAGAGCAGTAGTACCACCAGGTGGTATACTGCATCCACTGCAGCATAAATTGCACAATAGAGGGATTTTGTTCATACCAAAAAAAATGCATTACTTATCAGTTATTATCAGTTATTTATTTATGTCATATATGTTTATAGATTAGTATCATATATTTGAAACATGAGCTCAATGTAAGTGCTCGTTTTACAGAAAAATGAGCATTTATTATTATTACCTAGCATTTTAAATCATTGAGTTGGTTAGGAGGAAACTAATCTTAACAACATCTGTTCATTTTGGAGTCAATTACAACAGCCTATAATAGCTATAATATATTATGGTGTGTTTGCACCCAAAGTGATCATGTACAAGTAAAGGTAATAGTTTTTGCAATTAACTTTAATGGGAAATCCAATATTTTACAGGAACAGCCTATGATTAAAGAAATAACAATTATAAACACTGTAGTAAATGCAATGCTTTTATGAGCCGCATAACGTTTTTATTTTGAAAAAGCTGACCGGAAAGAAACTGCTATTCTTGGTAGGTACGTAATGCTCTTGACGTAATGCGTAATGCTGCCACTGACTGCATCTTCCTCCCAAACCAAAGACTGCCAAAGAAGCTGATTTTACTCGGCTTACAATAAGTCTCTAGTCCTGTATTTGTTCATTTTTAAGTGATGTAGAATGGCGTCTGGCTTTGGGAAGATAGTCGTTGGTACCTATGTGGAGATAAAACGCAGCGATGGTAAGTTTCACCCTGTCTATTTATTTTTCCCGTCGCGATGTGTAAGTTGTTTGGGGATCTTTGTTGCTGCGCTGCTGTTGAATATAGCAACCGTTGTTTCTGGCTGCAGAGCGTAACGCTAGCTGCAGATTCATATTAGTTGTCAGGGCGGAGAGTTTCAGCACGGCCTAAGCCTTTGAATGGGCGCCTTACCTTTGTTAGCATGCCCATTCAGAAGATATTTCCCGATACCTCTAGATTCTTATCATTAGATAACAGCAAATGTCTTTGATTGGAATTTATCAAACATACAAACATATTAACTCTAGCGCCACCTAGTCTCTTAAATTATTTATTATAACAGGGAATTCAAAATTATAATTAGCCAAGCTAGCGGGATTGCTAACCCGGTTAGCTTAGCTAACTAACGTAGACGGCAAGATTAGCGTTAGCTTATGGCTAGCCAAAGGCTGTGTGCTGTTTCCCGGCTTCACACAGCAGTGGCTCTGCAGTAAAATCGGTTTCGTTAACATGCACTTTGGTTTTTGGTTATATTTTATCCCCGCTTTCTTTCATTGTTAGCTTATTAAATGCTCTGTCAATAAACCGAACCGCTAGTTGTTATGGAAACCCTTTTGAGGTCTAAAATCCTGTATTAATATTGTCTTTTATCACGGTCATTTGCCATAAAAATACATTTGTAATAAGAGCATATACGTAAGCCATTTTTTATAACTCTTTCCTTTATTTCCTCTATTACTCTTGGTATTGCATGGGTCATAAAAGATGATAGTGTTTTATTTAATAGAGGCAATGCCAAGGATATATAATTGTAGATAGTGTAACCTTAAATATGAGGCATCTACTGATGCCCTCGGTTTTCTGTAGTGGTACTACAAATGTAGCCATAATAGCTTACAAAAAAGGGGGGTTAAACTGCATTCACATGAGCTGAAGTTGTTTCTGAAGGCTAGCAGATGAGTAGACCGAGAAAAGGGAGAGGCTGGTTGTTGTATGACTCTCCTTTCTGTGAATGCCAGCTTTATTCTTGCTGCTCTGTGTAGTTGTTCGGCATTGCTTCAGGGCTATAGAGCCAAAGATGACACAGAAGTTTGTGTCATTCCTGCTGGTCCTTTTGGGACTTTGCTACACCCAGTGAAATTGTTTTGCAACAAACCCTCAAACAGCACCAATCTTGTACACAAAGCACACGGGAATAAGCTTGAAAGCTAGTGCCAGAGGTGTGCTGCAGCCACTGGTGCTGGTTAGTATCATTGGTAATGTCCCTAAATCCATAATCTCTGTCCTAAGATCAAGAGTGAGATGTGAACTAGATGCACAGCAGGGCTGCAGAAAGAACCAGTTCTGTCTGTCTGGTGTTGTATCCAGAGCAGGGATTGCCCTCTCCCTCTCTCTCTGGGGACTGGTTCAGATTCAAGCCAGATTCATGCTATTAGCCACCACCCCATCTGTTGCAGCCGGCTCCCTCTGTTCTGCCAGGACTCACTCGCTCCCTCTGTGTTTTTTCCATTTCATATTTATTCCTGTTGAGAGCTAGGTCTTATAGAAAATAATTAGGAGCAGTTTAATTAGACTACCTCCAGTCATCAGAGGATGATGTGTGCACCTTTAAAGGTATTATACTCTTAATTGTTCCTGGATATCAATATTGAGTATTAATTTTTGGGCTTTCCTCTTTTCTTTTTATCTTTTTTGTTTGTTTGTTTGTTTTTAAGTAAAATATTATGGTTTGGCATTTTATATATTTTAAAGTCTTTCAGAGCAGAGTGGAGTACCGGAGAGGCAAGGGTCTGTGTGGTGTTTGTACACTACATCATTTTTTTCTGAATGTGTGCCATGTTGATATGGTTTCATTAATAGGTGTCTCTGGTTCTGTGGGTGAAAACGATGCTTTGAGGGTTTTGTTTATTCCACAGGCTTAGCAGAACTAGAGCACCCCATTTTAAGCCCCTTCTGCTCCTGGGAGGTGTCAGTGTACCCATTCAGCAAGGTTTTAGTAAAAAAGTGGGGCACTTGATGGGGGATTCAGTAAAACAAGCCCGGTTGTGACTTGGTATTTCAGCTCTTTTAAGTCTAAGGATACAGTGTATGTCTGTGAGGAAGATGTAGGCAGCCGTTAGAGTTTATTAAAGTCTGGGGGGGAAATAAATATTCCCGTCTTTGGCAAGGTCAGAGAGTACAGCTGCACAATAGCTCATGTGGATCTTGTAGATGTACAGTGTCTGGACGTATGCTGTGTCCTTGAAACCTGTCCGTTTGGGTCTGTAGCTTTGCAGAAAGAATGGTAGGATAGTTTCCAGTTAAGGAAATTTGTCACTTCTCGATTATTAAAAGGCATGTCTGCCTTGCCATTTGAAAGTAAATGTAATAACAAAAATAATAATTTTACTTTTAATGAAATCAATAAATCGTTTTTTAATACCTATGCTGTTAGTACTTTAAAACATGCGTTTCTGGGTACAACAGGTTACACAAGCTCCTGATGTTCAGTGTTGTGTTTAGTGCCATTTACTGCTATTGAGGTTCAGTTTACATAGTTCCTGCCACTGCTAACAGCAAATGTCTACAAGCAGCACCATTGCTTAGCCTCTTCATGGGAAATGTCTTGTACTGTTGCATTATGGGTTCATCATGACTGCCTCTCTTGGCATTTGCACTCACTATAAGGCTCAGTTAAACAGTCTCGTCTGATAGCAGAAAAGACGAATTGCTGGCATTTTACAGTGAAGATCCAACTGTTGGCTCATTGACACAACAAACATCTTGCAAAGTTAGCAGACTTGGGAGGAAAGTGATCACTTCATCAGTTTCAGCAGGATCATATGACAGTTACACTGCCTTAGTGTTATTCTTGTGTTTGTGGGTTGTTATGAATGAGCCTAAAACAAGCCTTGTCCTTATTATATCTGAACCTAATGACCTGTGTAAAATTGACATTTAGAGTGAGACGAACTTTATCCACTCAACCCCTAGTACCTGTTGAGCATTGTGTCGTTTAGCTGTCACTTTAATGTAACAGATCTACCCCTTTTATAATAGTATAGTTCAAGGACTTCGGTTTGATATTTATTGGGCATTTTTTATAACAGTATGTATAATAGTAGGGAGGTCTGGCCATTAATAGGTGTATTGTACTGTATTTTAAGAGAACTTCTAACTGGAGATGTGGTGTTCATGGGTGATTAAAATAACAATTTGGCTGATGATTGATTTGGAGGGGGAGGGGGTTGTTGCTATTTATTTCCTCCTTTGTGTCTGGGAAATAAATACATCTCCATCTCTGTAATAAAAAACAGAATAGTGTGTTTATGTATCATTTAATCCATTCATTTTCTTAACCACTTATCCACTGAGGTCAGCGTTAGGGGTGGATCTATCCCAGCTGTCGCAGTGTGAGAGGCAAACTAGACCCTAAACGGGTTGTATCGCAGGGCCAGCACAGAGAGACAGACCAGCAAACACTCACAGTTGGACTTGGACTCACTGCAGTCGCTCTCAGAGATTGTTAGAGACTCATAAATAATTGCTGTGTAATTTATAAATGCAGACAGACAGTCTGAATGAGTCTTTGTCAATGAGCACAACTCAAGGGGACTCAGCTTAACTGGCTGCCAGTTGATTGTATTCTGGTGATATTCCTGTAGATCAGGAAGGTTACTGAGACCAACTTTAATAATTATATGTGAATTTCTTCCTATGTAGACAGCATTTTTTGATGATTCATCACAGCTAATTACTTTATTATCAGAAACTGATTGGATGTAATTGCTTGCTTGATCCCATTCAGTCACAGGCTGATAGCATGCTGACTCGGTCTTTTTGGCACCATTTATGTCCAGGCTTCACTGACAGTGTTGGTGTGCTTGACAATCTCAAAATAATAACTAAAGTGTACTTAATTGTGTTAACTTTTAACTTCATGGCCGCCTTCTTTATTTAACTTTGAGTTGAAAAACGGCCATAAATCAGAATATATGTTACTGCAGTACTCAGCATGCTGAAAAATGTTAAAAATTGTCATTGTATCGTATCATTAATTAAGTAATGTGATAACATCGTGCGGTGTCTGTTGGTTACCACCTAAGTAGTACATGTATCGGGCTGCAGATTTTCTTGTGTAAAATTATATTTTTGTTGTTGCTATTATTATGTTTTAGATAATTATTGGTTATTTATAACCCCTTACATTCCATATTGTTTCATTTTTAAATTTCAGATTTACATATTATAAAATAATAGGACATTTGTCTCGTTTTATCAAAGTAGTTTGGGCGAAGTTGTTCTCTTCTCTGCTGCTGTTACTTATGCACCAAGTAGTTTATTGAGTCTGATCGCGATGAAGCCACAGGAAGTCTGTGGTCGGTGGCTTGCTGCTTGACATTGGCAAAAGCAGGCAGCCGTTTTTTTCCAGGGTGGTTAGCAGGATGGAGCAGTGATTTGGAGAGCCATGCTTAGCACAGTTGTTTCCATAAATCCTCTGAGTGCTGCTACTCTTGGAGGTGTGACATTTAATGTCACATGTCTCTTCCCCCCAGTCACTGTATAATTTAGCTAGATTTTTTTTCAGAGTCTATCTTTCCAAAGACCAGTTTTTGTGGATGAATGTAGTTTGTGGTGGACCAATACCTGTGATAGGTCACCCATCTGGTTATGAGTAGCACTAATGGAAACAGAACTTTTTATAGCTTCTGACACCCAAGAGTGTTTTTACATATCGTTCTTTTTAGAAGACGCAAACTCAACAATCTTAAAGTGGACCAACAAAAGAGAAATTAGTTCTTTTTGTGTTTATAGTGTGATTGCATTTTAAACAAAGACCTGATTTTTCTGGTACCCTTCAACTCTGACTCTAGGTCATCTTCCTGTTCACTCTTTAGAGCCCTCAGACCTCGACTCCTCGACTGTTTTTGGAGCTTTTTCTAACTAATTAAGTAACTAATTAATTAGTACAAGTATAGTGTTAGTACTTTTACTTGGGTAAAGGATGTGAATACTTCCTTCATTACAGTGCAAGTTGATGTGTATGAGGAGAAAACGGGCAGAAATATCTTACCATTCAGGGCTCGTGCCTAGGGTCCAAAGCGACCTAGTCGTAACAGCCACACAGGATCTTAGAGTAGATCTGTCTACTCCAGTCAACCCTACAGACAGTTTGTTCCTCAGACTCGGTGCCAACCTCCATCAAAGCTATAGACATCGAAAATGTGACGTAATTTCCGGAGTAAAACCGCAAAGGATTGTAGGTACAAGTGGCTAGCGCGCACGGGCTATTACAAGACAACAGTTACAGAGATAAACGGAGACACAAAGAATGGCAAGAAGCTGTATTATTAACTGCCATAGCCGGTCGCATGACAGCCACTGGAAGCCGATGGGTAAAGCGATCAGTCACATGGTCTGTCGATCTCTATTGGGACATTTTTATTACAGTGATCCCTCGTTTATCGCGGGAGTTACGTTCTAAAAATAACCCGCGGTAAGTGAAATCCGCGAAGTAGCCAACTTTATTTTTTACAATTATTATAGATGTTTTAAGGCTGTAAAACCCCTCACTACACACTTTATACACTTTTCTCAGACAGGCATGAACATTTTCACACTTTTCTCTCTTGTTTAAACACTCTCAAAGTTCAAACCTTCGTAGAAAAATAAGTGCGGTATTATACAATGAAACCAAAGGCACCCGCCGGTGACAAGTCCCACTGCTAGTGATCGAAGATATATGTAAATTTGATAAGCCGAACGCATTCTTTACTGTACAGGAGACACTGCATGAGATTGATTGACAAATTGAAATTGCACAAAAAAAAATCTGCGAAACAGCGAGGCCACAAATAGTGAACTGCGATATCGGGCTGGGCCATATTATACCGTTCACGGTAATACCAGTACAATGTTAGGCAACGATAAGAAAATATTGCGATAGAATATGGGTAATACGCGCATGCGCAGTGCCTTTGTTTTCATACGCACATGGCCGAAGAAGCATGGCAGCAGCGGAAAATGAAAAGGGGGAAAGCGGATCATTGAATGAAACGGATGGAACAGAATCGGTTTATAAAAATGGTGCAACTTCAGTGATGCAGAACTGGTTTGGTGTTCATCCATCAGATACCCACCAAAGCACTTTTTTTTTTTTTTTTTGTAGAACATGCAAGCGGACCGTCATTATTACCGTATATGTCGGACTAAGGTGCTTGTAAATCTGGGAGTAATCTGGGTCCAAAACTCCATCCGTTTCAGGTCCCAAAGTCAAACGAACACTGTGGCACACTGAGAGTTAAGAACTGTCTAAATTCTTTCATCTTTAATAAAACAATCACGATTGCTGCTTAACAGGTGTAACAATTAAGTTTAACATCCAGGCATCCATGAAAACAGACTTTATTACATTTACAGGAGTTAGAAGTTAGCAGGAAGTTAGCGGAAGGTAGCTCGCTAGTTTCGCTAGTTACCTAACCATGGTATACCATGTTCTGACTGAGAGATTTCTGAAAAAATTAAAACTTACAGCTCTGCTATCACTTCCAACATAAATGAAGACAGAAAACGAAATAGCAGTGACGTTTGTAGGGTTACTGAAGTTGGACTAGCTGGTATATAATGATGTGCTATGTGATCGCTAGCAACACAGCTAAGTTAGCATAACATAAACAGTGAAGCTGGAGGATGAACGCAGTGGCGTGTCCAACGGGGTGGCCTGGGGGGGCACAGGCCACCCCCCCAACCAGACTGGCCACCCCAGGTGCCACCCCGAAGCTAAAACAATAAAATTTAATGAAATATCAAATGTACGATTATGGTTTCACAGTGAAGCTCAGATATTCGAGGGTAAGTGAATGCAGCACCGGCTTCTGCACTATGAGCATCATGTTAGCAAAGGTAGGAGAGCCAAGCACGAAAGACGGCACTGCGGAAAACATTTTTTCGGCGAAAGATTAACAAGTTAACATAGCTGGACTAGCCATCAGACGTTTGTATGGTGGGCTGATGACTTATGTACAGATGACTCTGTAGAAACTATCTACACCCTCACTTATCTTAACTGCACTACTGTATAGCTCTGTGTAAATAATCATTCTGTACATTCGATAATCTTTAATCCTACAACTGTTTACAACTTGCATAGTTCCCATTTCTGTATAGCTGTATATCCCAGATTCTGTAAAGTTATTTATTTCATTTCATATTCTGTATAGTTTTTCATATTTATATCCTGTTCATATCCTGTACATAGCTTGTACTCACTACAGCCTGTACATACTTAGAGTTATAGAATATTCACAACATACTTCATACCGTGTACATTATAACATACCATAATAGACCCATTTCTGTAATATACTCACATATCTATATTATTGCTAATATATATTGTAATCTATCTATATCACTAAAGCACTTCTGGATGGATGCAAACTGCATTTCGTTGCCCTGTACCTGTGCATGTGCAATGACAATAAAGTTGAATTCTAATTCTAATTCTAATTCTAATTCTATTTATTTATTTATTTTTGTAACGGCATGAACAATGAGAGGTGGTGGATTGGCCAGATGTTGGCCGATGTGTAAAAATAACTCAGTTGTTTGGTGGTGGCTATGGCGGAGCTTCCACAGAGGCAACAGGTGGATGAGGGAAGGTGAGGCAGGAGGAGAGACCCGAGGTGGCCGTCGGTCCAAGTGTCAGGTGAACTGAATTTCAGGTAAGAAGTTATGACCTGCAGTCTATCTGGGTCAGATATAAACCAAGTTTAGGTGTAGTTTATTTTCGTTGTGCTGACTTTTTACAGTCAGTTACAATACCTCATACTGCATGAGCTAGCATGACGCGTTTCTATACAGCTGTTCGGTTGCTATGATGTTACTGATAGTGAACTTTATTTTATTCATAAGGTTAGTTAGTAGAGTTGCCAACAGCTCCTTAAAAAATGGAATGGTCCCTCATTCAGAGAAAATATTACGCGTTTCGTACTGAGCTGAGAAGAGACACAGTTTGTCCCGTACTTTAGCTAGATGTTGCGGATGTTGCGCTAAACAACAGCAGCACGTTTAAGCTTGATCAGCTGTTGTTAGAATTTATTTAATATTAATTTCTAGTATCAGCTGATGTTTGCTGGAGCCACAGCTGTAAACCTGCTGGTCATGATATCGGTTTGGATATGTGGTGAGAGGGAAACGTGAAGATGAAACCAGTCGATGTCCTTAATGAATCATCAGAGCTGAACAGGTGATGGAGAAACAGGTTTACCTTTTAGGTGACATGAATGAGTTGAAGGGAAGTTATGAACTGTTTCTGAGAGACAAATAACACCAGGATCCTTTTTTAGGTAGCTGACAGCTGGTAACTGTGCAGGGGCGGGTCTAGCAAAGTGTTGCCAGGGGGCCAGGTAGGGCATTAACAGGGAGAGGGGGGCACAAAGTTTTTATCTGACGTAAAATGTATAGAAATCATACATATACCAACAAGACTGTACATCACTGTCACAACAGCATTTGTTTTCATTCAAAGGCTTTATGGCTTTAATACCTGGTGGGCCGGTCTGTAGTCAAAATGCCCAATTTTTTGTCCTAGTCCAGCCCTGCAGGTTAATACTGGCAGTGTCACCATGCCAGCTGACTGTATTTCATCATCAGTCAGTGTTGTTCTTTATACATCAATATTACCAAAGTTTACCATAAGGCAGCATATAAAGTATTTACTTGCTTTCAGGTGTTATTCAAATGTTAGTCTTTTCATTTGTTTCCCCACTTTTTTCCTGTTTCAAAATCAAACACCAGTTTGTGAGAAGATTATCTTCTTTTTTTTTAACAGGCATTGGTTTTGCATTGGCTAATTTGCCAATTGTATGTTAAAAATGTTCGTATTTTAATATTCAAAAATGTTTTTGCCCAAAACATATGTGCTCTACATGTCAGTAAAAATACTATGCAAATATTGATGTCCTTGACTGCTGAATAAACACTGACTGATTGTATCTCTTGTACTTTATCAACGCAGTATCTAAAAACTTTGCACCGTAGTGGTTAAAATCTCATTCTAATAAGAGTTAAAAGCGCATTCGGTTATTAGGTTTACAGGGTTATTGAATTATGGTTAACGGTTGGTAGAATTGTTTTTAACATTATCTGCCAATTACATCTGCCACCCTTCTCCAAATCTGTGCCCCTACCTGGCCCCCCCAACAAAAACTTTCTAGACACGCCACTGGATGAATGCTAATACTTTTCCACTCGATAAAAGTTAACATGAGGGTTCCTGATGGTTAGAGACAAATGCAATCGCATGGCAGGATGCAGTAAACGGACCAAACTTCAGTCAGGCGAACAACTGAGATAATCCATCCACAATACGAAGTTAGTCATTAATATACTGCAACAACATGGGAATAGTGCAGCTGTGATAGAATACAGCATTAATGAATCAATGGTACAGAAGTGGAGGAAACAAGAAGAATGAGTTGAATAAAGTTTGATTTATCTGACTGCTTTGTTTCGCATAATGTGCCCTATAATCCCGTGCACCTTATGGTCCGAAAAATATCTATTTGACTTTTTTATTTGGCACACTGCAGTTTAATGTTGCAAAGCACCTCTTTTTAACTTTAGTGGATATTTTACATGGTTATGCTCAGGATATGTCAGCCCATTTCTACTGGAAATGCCCTTTGGTTAAACTTTCAGCAAGGAATTTGCATTTGCACTGTTAAATTTTTATATAGCTTTAATGAAAATAAAAAACAGCTGCTTGTTTAAGTGAAAATAAATGGATGTTTTTGTTTTTGCGCTAGTAAAGTTGTAGAGTTGTATTTTGTATTTTGTCTCACATCAATTATATCGTTAGTTATATCGTTATCTCAAATTTTCAAATATATATCGTGATAAATATTTTTGGCCATATCGCCCTGCTCTACTGCGATATAGTGGGGGATGACTGTATACTGTTGGTAAACATCTGATCAGCAGTAGAATAAAAAAATAAAAAAAAAGCTACATGTACATTTCCTGTTTAAATTCATGTCTATGTTTGGATTAGTTACTATTATCATTACTGCCTGTATGGAAGTTTTCTATAATAGCATGTGGCTGATTTCTCTGATAATAAAATGTGAAAGCATCTTGCCTGCTAATAACAAAACCAAATGAATTGTAGTATAAGTTTCTCTTGTAAGATAAGCTGTCATTGCACATGAACATGATACTTAAATCAATTAATAATTTAATTATATATCTATCCATCCAGCTGGGAGGTAATGACAACAACAACAAAAAAACCCTTTGTGTTTACAGGTGACAGATTACATGAACCACAATGAGTGTTCAGAAACTAAATTAGTTTTGAGGGCTGAAAGGGACCAAGTATAAAACCACTCTTACATTTTAAAACTTTGTGATTTATTGTAAATCAATTTCAACTAATTTTTTTTTTTTTTTTAGGGTGGGGGGTTGGGTTAACTTTGTTATTCTGTGTATTTTTGTGGCTGTTTGTATCCTCTATAAATGCACACAGGAATGGCTCAAATACTGGATGTCCACATCTTGCTAAATCACCAAAATTTTAAGGAAATAACGCTATCACAAGCGCGCGATATATACCTAACAAATAGAACATATGCATTCTGTTGAATAAATGGCTGCCCTGCGAGAAAATCATTTTCCCTGCTTTTTGCAAATGTGAAACATTTGTATGGTAAATTGATCAAATGTTCAGCACATGAGAACACTGAAAGCATCTTTGCTGGCCTACTCTCTTTGTGTCTCTAAATAATGGATACTGGAGCTTAGATAGTGAAGGGATTTTGCAGCATGCAGTTGGATCTGCACAGGCAGAAATGGGAGGGCTGAGCAGCTTTTTTTCTTTTTTGTCCTTTTTCTTTTTTTTTTCTCCAGCTGTTAGTATTGCAGTGTTGAAGACAGAGGGGCGGAGAGAAGCACAGAGGCTAACAGCAGCTGCTCTCATCTCCGTTATCCGAGTCTCGCTAACGTTTCATTATCAAACCTCCTGGTCTGAACTTACCAAGATTAGCCTCAGCCTGCTGCCTTCCTCTCACAAGAAACCCAATTTGTTCAGTCACTTACAGAACAATGGAAATGAAATAAAAGCCTCAGTTGGTGAGCATAGGCGGGTTTTGTGTTGGTAACATTTCACTGAAACGCCTGCATTATCTGGAACTAGATTCTTTGTTTGTGAGGATAAAGGTGAATATAAGCTTATATAATTAGTAATGAAATGGTTTAATTGAAGCTAGGTTAAATGTATATGGCATAATAATAAAAAAGTTGGAGCACAACACTTCAGAAACAGAACTGAAAATGTAAAATGTATAGAATACATCAGTGGGTCGTCACACAACAATTATAATATAGCAGGGGTCGGCAACCCTAAGCACGCGTGCTACAGTTGGCACGCGAAGGGTTAACTGATGGCACGACCATAGCTGGACTGGTCATCGGGCATACCGGGCATTTGCTCGGTGGGCGGATGATTTTTTTTATTTATTTATTTTTTGTAAGGGTATAAAAAATGACAGGTGGTGGATTGGCCAGATGCTGGCCGGTGTGTGAAAATAACTCGTTTGGTGGTGGCTATGGCGGAGCTTCCACAGATTCAGTAACATTATCAAGTGGTGGAGGCTGGTAGGTGGATGAGGGAGAGGGGAGGCAGGAGGAGCAGAGACCCGAGGCGGCCGCTGGTCCGAGTGTCAGGTGAACTGAACTTCAGGTAAGAAGTTATGACCTACCTGTCTATCTGGGTCAAATATAAACCAAGTTTGGTGTAGTTTATTTTCATTGTGCTGACTTTTTACAGTCAGTTACAATAACTCGTACTGCGTACTAGCTAGCATGACGGAGTTTTCATCAGCATTGTTGTAGCGAACTTTATTTTATTCATAAGGTTAGTTATTAGAGTTGCCAACCGTCCCGTAAAAAGACGGAGTCGTCCCGCATTCAGAGAAAATATTATGCGTTTTGTATTGAGCTGAAAAGGAACAGTTTGTCCCGGACTTCAGCTAGAATGGAAAAAGACACAAAGGAGTTATTCTGTCGTTATGCTGCACAGCTGCCTCTTCTCTCCTCTCTCTCCTGTTGTTACTTCAATCATGAAACTGATCAATGATCAGCTGATCAGCTGTACTCTATTGTTTGTCGCCCACTTTGCGCCAGAAAAAGGAAACCGCCGGACATCGCGCTAAACAACAGCAGCACGTTTAAGCTTGATCAGCTGTTGTTAGAATTTATTTAATATTAATTTCTAGTATCAGCTGATGTTTGCTGGAGCCACAGCTGTAAAGCTGCTGGTCATGATATCGGTTTGGTTATCTGGTGAGAGGGAAACATGAGGATGAAACCAGGAGATGTCCTTACTGAATCATCAGAGCTGAACAGGTGACTGAGAAACAGGCTTACCTTTAGGTGACATGAATGAGTTGACGGGAAGTTATGAACTGTTTCTGAGAGACAAATAACACCAGGATCCTTTTCTATGTAGCTGACAGCTGGTAACTGTGCAGGGGCGGGTCTAGCAAAGTGTTGCCAGGGGGCCAGGTAGGGCATTAACAGGGAAAGGGGGGCACAAAGAAATACTTTCTTATTCTCATTTAAAATGTCTGGCTGTTATTAAATAATTATCTGAAGCTTACAGCCAAAGTTTTTATCTGATGTAAAATGAATAGAAATCATACATATACCAACAAGACAGTACATCACTGTCACAACAGCGTTTGTTTTCATTCAAAGGCTTTATGGCTTTAATACCTGGTGGGCCGGTCTCTAGTCAAAATGCCCGGGCTGATTTTTTTGTCCCAGTCCAGCCCTTGGCACGACACGCAGTGAATTAATCTGAGAAGGTACATTAAAAATAAATGGCCAGGCCAGCGGTGCACATCGCAAATTAGCTCGGATAGACACATTTGTTGTGCTCGAGACAGAATTCACAATGTGTTTTTAGGACTTTCAGGTGTATGGACCAATGTTTTCTTTTCTGATCAAACCAGAAATCTTTAATGAGCAGCTGAATTTGTCTCGCATTAACTGGCTGAGTTAATGCCAGTTAATGCAACATCGAAGCAGCTGGAATCCATAGCTGTGCGTGTTCATGGAGCTCGCATTTTCACCTGCTGGACATCACTACCTGACAAGTTTAACTGTCTTCAGAACATTGCAGAGGCCTTATTGACAGTATTTGGCTCTACATATCTGTGTGAGCAGATTTTCTCTCATATGAAGAGTGTCCTCATGTAGCCGTCTGAATGCTGGACACTCGGAGACCTGTGTCTCTGAGTGGGAGACCAGAGATCACATTAACATGTGTATCCCTGTATTAACAAACATGCCATATTGGCCCAGTTTATTTTACTTATTGTTGTGAGGAGACCATAAATAGCATTTGTATTTTCTGTTGTACAGTTCATTTGCTGTTATGGATAAAAATGTCTTTTTTTGTTTCAAAATAGCTGATAACTATTCGCTGATAGCTGCCAACATCTGCGAACAAATATAATTCTATAAAGTGGTTCTATATAGTGTGTAACTGTTAATATAGAGTGTTATTAAATTTATTGCTAATGCAATCATAAAATTTTAGATGGCACTCGTGATCAGAAAGATTGCCTACCCTGTTATGTTTTTAAATAATATACTATATATTCTTTAAAGTCAGTGTATATCCAAATAAAAACAGTTTTATTTTAACAAGACTGCATGCAGATCTGATCATGGTAGCAGGTGATAATTAGACCTTTTTATATTTCATAAATCATGGGGTTTGAATGGCAAATGCAACAACGTTATGTTGTTGTTGTACTTACTAAACAATAAAATGCTTTTAATTTTCCATAGCACTACAGTGATTTTTGTCCCAATATTTTCTACCTTCAGCTATTTATGTTTTTCTGCTAATCTGATGTTTGAGTTCATCTTATCTCTGGTGCTTTTACAGGACGTATACATCAGGCGATGGTGACCTCACTTAACGAGGACAATGAGAGCGTCACAGTGGAGTGGATAGAAAATGGAGACACAAAGGGAAAAGAGGTAAACCACTATTTACCACCGTTTTTTACCTCTTAAAGCTTCCTTAACAGCACAAAGTGCTTTTTATTTTCCAAAGCAATGAATAATAGATCCAAAAGCATTCAGGAGCTGCTGTGATTATGCAACTAAGCTGCATGTTCAACCACACATCACCCCTTGCACACCCTGCAGCTCTGATCACATGTAGACAGTGTGAAAATTTAACAGTACATCTGGCGGCAGGCTTGCTGCATCACATTTTCATAATTATTTTTCATGGACATAATAAAAAGCACAAAGATAAGCAGAATTATTTATATAAAAATGTCTGTTTCTGCATTTGGTTCAGCCCTGTCTTTGGAGCACATACGCACAGTCCAAATAAGACAATAAAAAATACTAGAAAAAGCATTTCCTACCAAAAATGCAATGTGAATGCTGCAATTTGAAAATGTTGCCTGAAATGTTTAAAAATATTTGAAATATTCAAAGCTGAATTTGCTAAATCAGCTTAATTGCAAAAGATTAGCAAAATATCGGCCAGCAACAGTACCAAAAACTGAAAATATGCGAAATAAAGCGAAAAAGGTACCAAAACTGAGCTTCAAAAATGCTAAACTTGGAGCTGAAGCTCATCAAAATGAAAAATGATCTCAAATGAGAAATGTTTATCCATAAATGTTTAGCCGTGTGACGATTTTGACATAACTTCCTGTGTCGCTAGACACAATCTTTGTGGTGCGTCGGCCGGTCGTGCACCATTATTGTAAGGAGTCATCCCAGTTGTGTTTAAGACACAAGTCTATGATCATGCCGGTTATTAGCTGAATTTTAATCATAATCCTGCACAGAAGCTCAGAGACATACAAACACACAGAGGGAGATGTTACAACTGTTTGAAAACTTTAGTTTGTGGAAAGAACTTTAAACAAAGCAACCACTGCAGAGGATGGCAGCTTCAGGCTGTTTACTTTTTCCCTCCAACAAAACAGAAAGAGAAATGAGAAATTGCTGAATGACACTGGATGAAAGAGGACAGGGATGGCTATGTTTTGATGTATATCTTATACATGTAAGGCAAACGATTTGGGCATGAAAAAAAGAGAAGTTTTTTCACATTATTCTTCTAGCACCGTTTAAAGAGCAGGGGATGTCATCACACAGTGGTGGCAAAATGCCATAAAAAATTGAATTCTTCATAAAAGCACAGTTCTCCAGAAAAAGCTGAACATTTTGATACCAGAATGGTTTCTGTAGCACAAAGTATGCAGAAGTAGTTAAGTGCAGGAGGATCTCAATAATGTGAATGCTTATACAGCGTGCACATTGCCTAGATTTTTAAAGTATAAAAACGAATGAGAAAGTTGGAGCAAGTTGTCCATTAATTGCAGCATTGATTCTCAGCCCATCAAAATGACAAAGTGTCCATGGAGCAAGTCTGTCTCTGAGCTTTTTCACCCATGGAGCGTTGGTGAAATTTACAGTACAGAACTTTAAAAATTACATTCAGCAGCAGTTTTAGAAAGTGGTCAACACCCTTTGGCTTTACTGCAATAAATCTGATGAATAATTTTGACTACTCAGCACACAAGAGACATCCAAGTTTAAATATAAGCACTTGGGGGTAGTTTGAAGACTCTTGTCCACCTTAATTATGTACAAAACTGGTCGCATTTAAGCCCTTTTTAGGCTTTTGTGATGCACTGTATTTTCAAACTGACTGAACACCCTGTCATAGACAGAATCACTTGACTTTATGCTGCTCTGTTTCTGGACAGATTGACTTGGAGAGTATATTTGCACTTAATCCAGATGTGGCTCCAGATGAAGAAATTGCCCCTAGTCCAGAGACCCCACCCCCTCCTACACCCACATGTGTGAAGGTCAACAAAATTGCAAAGGTGAGTGGTGCTGTGTGACCTTATGAGCACCTAAAGGTGTAGCGTGTGATTTACATTGCTCAGAATTGCAGCTCTTTGTTTTGTCACCCTCATCCCTCATTCACGGGCTAGCACCCAGGCTTCCTCGGGTGACCTGTGCGGCTCAGTATGATGGATCTTTTTATAGAACCTCGATCCTTCTCAGGAACCAGCTAACTGGTCCTGTTAATTACACCATGTGTCATAAATATAGACTAACAGGTGAGAGTCTTCAGTGGTTTTTTTCTTTCTAAATTCAGTAAATATTTAGGGCTCAAGCTTCCCACCATCCTTTTGTCTCACCACCAGCCCACCCAGACTCAAGATTGTTTTTGTGTGTTTTGCGGCGTGAGCTGTATCATCACGGTTTTTCCTTTGTCAGAGATCTAACTAGAATTTTAGTAAAGTCCAATTTTAAATTGTTACTTACCCAGTACTGAATATTAGACATTTTTGTCTGATATTCACATTTGTCAAATGATCAGAAATTACAGGAAAATTTCTGCCAGTGAGGGAACAGGGTACTGTTGCACCTGTGCCGCTCTGTGTCTCCATCTGTGCCACACAGTATGGCTTGCAGCATGTGGATACATTAACCACCCGCCTCCAAAAAAGCATGTGTATTTCTGTATTTTTGTATGCAGAGTACTCACGATAAGAAAAGTCTAGAACTTTGTGACAACAAAAGTAGGAATCACACTAACTAACTCAGTAGTCATTTCTCTTTATTTGGTTTCCCCTCACAGAACCGACGGACGATAGCACCTCCTAAGAATGATACTCCATCCAGAGATAATAGAGGTTTGAGGAACTGCAACATTATCCTCACATATTTATGGTGGTTTAATTGTTATTGAAATTTTTGCTTTCTATGGATTGCTATTTTTTGTTTGTCAGTCTTTGTTTTGTTTATTTCCATCATGAGTTTGCCCACTTTAGTTTAGCAATTATTTTACTAGAATGCAAAAAATCTGTGGGGGTTTTTGTTTTTGTTTTTTGTCCATCAACTCTTCCTGTGCAATCAGGAAGAACTAACTTTTTAAGCATTTATAAAAGCATCATATCATTTTTATTTCTTGACATTAGCTTCTCATTTACATCCACACATATGCCGTTTTGCATTTATGCACCTATGGTCTCATAAAAGCTTCTTGTCATACTCATTTCATGGCAAGCAGCAAACACTGGTCAAACAGTACTGTAGTATGGGCAGGCAGTAGTTGTTTAAATGTAAAATTGATAGTTTAATAGAATATGTTCTCCAATGCAAACATAGTGACTCCAGTGTAGTCGTTTACACTTTTGGCAAACAAGAAAAAGCTACCAGGAGGAGACACAAATCCCTTTGGTGGAGCATCAGTACGGACACCCGGTGTTTTAAAAAAAAAAAAAAAAAAAAAAGATTAATAAATAAATACTGACTAATCCATTTATATATAGAACTACCCACTACTTTCAGCTACTTCCTTATTTATAAGAAAGCATTTTTCTGAAATACAAACATAACACTCACAGCCTTATAGTTTCAGTACACGTGAACCATCCACGTTTGTTGTGCTAACAAATTTGACCAAAGTAAACATATTCTGGGTATTTATTCATTATTATTATTATTATCTTTTTTTTCTTTCCTCCTCCTTCCTCCTTTTTTAATATTCATTCATTTAATTATTTTGGTGTAAGGGTTTTTTTTTTTTGGGGGGGGGGGGGGGGGGTTTGCTGTTAGTGTTGCTTGGTAGTGGCATTTGGATCAGAGATATTTGTATTTTAATCTTTGTGGTGTTGTGTCTTAAGCAATTCCAACCCGGGCCAGACCTCCACAGCCTCAGCAGCCAGAGCCTGCTCCACCTCCTCCATCGCAGCAGCCTGCACAGCCCACTCAGGCCCAGACACAGCAGCAGCTACAGAACGGTAACAATCATGACATTTGTCAAGAAAATGATCATTTCAAGAAACCAGTTTTAAGCAGTTGGCCAAAAGCTTCTAGCCTAATCCCTTTATGTAAATGTGAAGTATAATCCATATAAGATTTTTCTTTTTTTTTAATCCAAATATACTGTCAGCGTTAGTAAAAATGCATCGATCGCACAAAAGCATACCATCAAAATCTTTTAATGTCGTGTCTTTGTTGACCACATGTTCATCACAGAGTCCTCACATCAGCCGCTATCCAGAAAGGAGTTTGGACAGCTTTGTATGTATCACCTGCATGTTACCCCTGCCCTCAGTGCTTCACAGTGATTCTGATAGTTTCCAATAGAGTCCGATAGACCGCTAGTCAAACAAGAAGATCGCTCAGCCAAATGTCTGCCACATACTGCTCAGAGCTGTTGTGTGGACAAGAAGCAGCACACTCACAATCCATCCAGCAGACAGGCTTTCTGGGTATTAGGAGGGGAAAAAAATTGTGGTGTCGTTTGGCTGTGCTGCTTTTTTTTTTTTTTTGTGTGTGTGTCTGGTTTCTGCTGAGTCACACACGGGCACACACGTGGAAGAGCCTGCGGTAATGTGTGTTACGTCTCTGGGCTCAGACAGCAATGATAGCCTTTTATTCAAAGTGCTCGCTGTCATTTGGAAGGCTGAGAGGATGATGTGAACGCCTTGTCCCCCCTCCTCACCCCCTCAGCTCCCCTCCACACAGACTGAATAGCCCATAAGCAGTAACGGTGCTGAGTTCGTCTTATATTTCTTGTCCCGGTGCTGACCCAGTTCATCTTCTCCTCACAGATTAGAGCAGATTATTAATCCCTCTGCTCCGATAGTCTGGGTTTTCAGGGACTGGAGCCAGCAGGAGGCCAGGACTGTGTCACAAGGCTTGGGCTGGGCTTTGCAGCGGGAAGCTGGGGCTGCAGCGGCGAGCATTGAGCCGGGGCTAATCGAATAACATAGTTTTGATGAACTCTGCATTGAATTAAAAGTGGCTTTTACTCACATGTTTGCTAACTTGTGTTCCTTTATAATGGTGACTAATAGTTTGATTGACCTGAAACAAAACTAATCTGGGGGTGTGGTGCTCGGGAGCTTTGGAATAACCTTCTTAAGACAATCATTCTTGATTTGAAACAGCCTCTTACTGTAATCAGACTGGATTAAAACAGTAATGCAAGGCACATATCCTGCATTGTAAGTGTTTTTTGGTTTTGTCTTTGTTTTTTTTAATTTTCCTTTCAGAGGTCACATGTCCTGTTGTGTTTGAGGACACAAATAAAAATAAAAAGGTGTTGAAACACAGTGCTGCAAAGGCCTTTTGTTGGTTATGTAGAGCAAGCAGCTAATGTTATGCGGGAGACACTGTGTGCCAGCCGCTGCATCCGGGTGTGTAGTAGCTGTATCACTGCTCTGCTTTGTTGGAGCCAGCCCAAGGTTTCTCTGCTGTTTAAATAAAGGCCAACAGAAAGGAAAGCTGATAGAAGACGCTGGGAAAGTAGTAGAAGTGACATATTGTAAGCGAGATGAAAGGGGAAGAGAAAGCTGTTGATACATGATGTGAAAGCTGGGAGAATTACTGTTTTTCTTTTCTAAATGGCAGCACGAAGGAAGTCAAACTGCGTGAAGGAGGTGGAAAAACTTCAAGAGAAAAGAGAAAGACGCCGGCTTCAGCAGCAGGAGCTCAGGGAGAAAAGAGCTCAGGTACACTGATGTTGTTCTTCTTTTTTTTCTTTTTGCCATAGAGTTGTTTACATTGAAGTGAGTATCTATTTGACATGAGAGTAACTGTCATGTTGTCTGTCTGTCCTTCAGGAGGTGGACACCACCATCCCCAACTATGAGATCATGTACATGATCCGAGATTTCCGAGCCAGTCTAGACTACCGGCCCCTGACCACAGCAGACCTGGTGAAAATTCTTCTTCGCTCCTGATCGGTAAGAATTGACCTTCATCCAAAGTTTAATAAATGTCCTTCTCATTGCACTGCCCAGATTGAAGAGCACAGAATATGCGTTTGTGTGAGGAAACGCCCACTCAACAAAAAAGGTGAGGTCTTTGATGAGTTTCGCCTCATGTTGCGTGCTAAGTACTTTTTTATATTGTTGTATTTGAAAGTGTCGCCTCTGCTGTGTTTCAGAGTTGTCCGTGAAAGATTTGGATGTGATCACCATTCCCAGTAAGGATGTGGTGATGGTTCATGAACCTAAACAAAAAGTGGACCTGACCCGCTACCTGGAGAACCAGACCTTCCGCTTTGACTACGCCTTTGACGACAGCACCACAAACGAGATGGTTTACAGGTTTGTGACCCGAAGCGACATCTGAGCTGTTAGATTTATTCAATTTCAAGTCAGATTCATATTATGTGACGCAGCACATGATAAGCCAACCAAAGACACAGACGGAGAATCTCTGCCAAGCAATGGCGCACAATCAAGAACAACCAGACTTTCCAGTATTTGCAGTGTTTGTCTTAGCTTAGTTTTGAGAGATGTTTGCAGACAGCTATATCTGGGAAAAAAAATTGTTGAACGGTTTCTGATGCACAAACTACAAATGAACAAGTCAGTGTTTTGCCACAAATTATCGGCTAGGGGAAGGAAACCCTGGATCAGCGCAGCCACACTCATTGAGGGGTGCGACCTGGCCACTCGGCCAGCGGAATTTGACCGAAATGTGTTGATTGTGATCGTTTTATGGTTTTTTAATCATTTACAAACATTCTACAAATGACTGTTTATCTATTTGCATTGTTACTAAACCAAACTAATTCAAATAACAGCCATAGTTTGACATTTTCAAGTTGCAAATTCATAGATAATAAAAAACTGAAATCTGTTTTTTTTGCATGTTAATATAATTCCTTTAGTCAGAAGAAAGGTGACTAACAAACAAAATTAGATGAATGAATTGTTAATATTTTATGTATAAATTTGGGGATGGAGTAGCGCATGACTGTGTTTTGTCTTCTCCTGCAGGTTCACAGCCAGACCTCTTGTGGAAACCATTTTTGAGAGAGGCATGGCCACCTGCTTCGCCTACGGACAGACAGGCAGTGGAAAAACACACGTGAGTTACAATTAATGTGCCTTTAAGAAAACAGAAGGCTTTTATCCTTGTAGTTGGAGTGCATCTTATATAATTTGTGTATAAAATACATTTTAACTTGTATATATTTATTTTTTCATTGTGTCACAGACTATGGGTGGCGATTTCTCTGGGAAAAACCAAGACTGCTCTAAAGGAATTTATGCATTAGCTGGTAAGCACATTAGATGTAGCTCTTTGTTGACTGAAGGATAAGTTGGATCTGTTTTGGAATTCGATCTCTCGTGTGTTTCTATGCAGCTCGGGATGTATTTCTCATGTTGAAGAAACCCAGCTACAAAAAGTTAGATCTACAAGTGTACGCAACTTTCTTTGAAATCTACAGTGGGAAGGCAAGTGATGTGTGATCATTTTTTTCCTTCTTATTTTTTTCTGAAGGAGAGATTTTATTTAATGCTGACAGAACTGTGTTTGTAGGTGTTTGACCTGCTGAATCGTAAAGCTAAGCTGAGGGTATTGGAGGACGGGAAACAGCAAGTGCAGGTGGTGGGGCTGCAGGAGAAGGAGGTCAAGTGCACAGAGGATGTCCTGAAACTCATTGAAGTGGGAAACAGCTGCAGGTATGACAGCAGGAACTTTCTCAGGAATTCCAAGACTTTGTGTTCTTGTATTTGATCAGTGATCAGATCAAAACTCTGAAATTCGTTTATTGTCATGCAGACGTCGTCTAGCACAATATTCATGTTCTTTGGGGATGTTATTCCTTCTCCTGAAGTTATTAATTTTTTGCCCTCGCTGCTGCTGCTTCATCATCATCTTGATCACCCCCCAAAAGAACATCAGGGCAGACGTCCGCCAACGCTCACTCATCTCGCAGCCACGCCGTTTTCCAGATCATTCTCCGGAGGAAGGGGAAGATGCATGGAAAGTTCTCCCTCATCGACCTTGCGGGCAATGAGAGGGGGGCGGATACATCGAGCGCTGACCGGCAGACTCGTCTGGAGGGAGCAGAGATCAACAAAAGCTTGTTAGCCCTGAAGGTCTGTGTGCAGTGAAGGGATAGTGGAGTAGCTCCTTCCCAAGTGTTGGCTACCACTTCGTTTTTTTGTTGTTGATTTGTAAAATAACAAAGAAATGTCATGTATACTTTTTCCATTTGTAATTTTTTTTTTTTAAATTTACCAAGTATGTCTCTCTTGTTGTTTCAGGAGTGTATCAGAGCTCTGGGTCGTAACAAGCCCCATACACCATTCAGAGCCAGTAAGCTCACCCAGGTCCTCAGAGACTCCTTTATTGGGGAAAACTCACGCACATGCATGGTCAGTCCTCTGTCTTTGGCCATGTTATCAAATCTCTTCCACAGGTTAATAAATATGAAATAAATCTGAATGACATATTCTGTTTTTTGCTCCAGATTGCAACCATTTCTCCTGGGATGACATCCTGTGAGAACACACTCAACACACTACGCTACGCTAACAGGTGGGGTTGAGATAACCCACTCCAGTGATTTAGACAGTATCTTCTTGCTACAGGAACTTCTTGGATTATTCACCTTTATGAAATTTTAGCTCTTTTGGATTCCTCTGTAATGTCCAGTGGCTTTTATAGAATCTGAAATTAGCTGTACTACTCCAAATTTCTCTGCTTACTCTTGTTCGTTCTGACTCTTGTATCCTCTTCCCCTTTTTTTCCTACTTTCTTTCCTTCTTGTTTCCCGCCCTCTGCTGCTCTGTGTGCTGGTATGATGACTGTTTAGAGTGAAGGAGTTTGGGATTAGTCCGTCAGATATCCCCTTCTCCCAGAGCGGTCAGGGAAGCCGCCCTGAGCACTCGCCCACCAATACCTTTGAGTATGATGACTTTGCTGCTACCTCTCCCAGCAGGTCAAGCACTCCCCAAAGCACAGCACCACACGCACAAATACACACAGTGCATGCTGTCCCTTTGTGTATCTAATGCATTATAGAACACACCCATGAGCTCATTTATCAGCTCCTCACTGCGCTACACTTCCTGTCTTCCCCTTTCTGTTTTTCATCTGCATGTTTTGATGTGATTCATCTTTTCATCCCTGCTCTGACTTTGATCTGAACTGTAGACAAAACTTTTTTTTTTTTTAAATTGTGTTGCTAAATCCTGAAGAACAATATGTCTGTCTGTCTGTGTGTGTGGGTGTGTCTTTTATTTGCTCTGTTGTTTCATCGCTGTTCATGCCCCGGATGTCAGGGATAACTGCGATAGCTGGGTGTGATAAGTCAGAATGCTGGTGCAAAACTCGACTTTTAGCTGTTTGGCAAATGCATCCACGGTGAGCTTTTGTTTGAGCCAAACACTCAGCGGGTAATCCCTTATCCCGGCCGTAGTCCTAATTAATTGGCGCTGGCACCTGCAGGTTGGGTACAGTGCTGTAATCCCTCATCAGCTCATCAGCTCTGCGAGAGCCTAGTTAAACATGAGCGCTGAACACCCAGACTCCAGTTACCATGAAAACTGATATCTGGAAATTGAGCATTGTCATCTGTGCCTGTGCATGACATCACTGCTGTCATGAAGCTGCCATGCTGCACAAACCATGAACCGCAAACCAAACATCAGCCTTGTTAAGAACAGGTCTGACCTGTGGTCGCTGCGATCTGATGTGTTTCTTTATTTCTTCTTTTGGTCTGCAGGGTAAAGGAACTAACGGTGGACCCCAACCAAGTGATGGAAGGGGGACGCCCCAATATCCATGCTGTCAACCAGCTGGATCTCTTGGATGAAGAGTGGCTGAGCATCTCACCACAAAGAGACGACCTTAAACTTCTCTGTGAGCAGAATGTAAGTGCTCACAGTTGATTCTTTGAAGCACAAATCAGACTGTTTACATCTGGAACTTATATCTGAAAATAGGGCTGCTGTGGAACAGGAGGTAAAACAAGGCTGTATATTACTCAGTAGTTCAGTCCCTGACTCCTACAAGGGGCAATGAGTGCAAGATACTGGTATATGAGCACTAAATAAGTACCGGCCTATTTACCATATCGCAGCTGCCACGTATTTCACTACCCCTACACTACCCCAAGTGTTTTTGGATTAACATTGAAACTTTTATTTATCAGTGATGAAGGTGAGGTCCACTGATAACCAGATTTCAGAAATGATCTCTGTGCTGTAGTTTTTTGTTAAGTACGTTTAATTTAACAATTTTAAGAAAATTAGATTTTTGACTAAAATGCGTCATACAAAAGAGTGAGATAATATAATAATAACACAAATAGAAGAACTCAGTCTGGTTTAAAACCCAAATTATAAACGTGGGTTTTTACTCAGGTTTAAAGAATATTTGTTTGTTGGAGACATCGTGACGTATAAAGGGAAAGAAGCCACAGTTTAGAAGTAGCTATTTAAAAATGCCTGATCTCCTTTGTTTAAATCTGGATCTTCTGCTGGATCTGTAAACACAGGAGGAAGAAGTGTCTCCTCAGCTCTTCACCTTCCATGAGGCCGTGTCACAGTTGGTGGAGATGGAGGAGCAGGTCCTAGAGGACCACAGAGCTGTTTTCCAGGTTAGAAAACACTCCAGCTCTCCTCGTTTCTTTCTTTTTCTCATACATACTTATATGAATCCAGATAAATTGCAGCTCCTGACAGTGAATTTATAACTTCTCTTTGTTCTCCTCTGAGCAGGAGTCTATCCGGTGGCTGGAAGATGAAAAGGTGCTGCTGGAGATGACGGAGGAGGTGGATTATGACGTGGAGTCTTACGCCACGCAGCTGGAGCAGATCCTAGATCAAAAGATAGAAATCCTCACTGAGCTCCGAGGTATGCCCGAAACATCACTTAACAATAGAATAAAGCCATCCTGCTACATTTTTTAAATGTGTGAAATGCTTTTGCTCTCCTCAACAGATAAAGTGAAGTCATTCCGCTCTGCACTGCAGGAGGAGGAGCAAGCCAGTAAGCAGATCAATCCCAAGAGGCCACGTGCTCTTTAGAGTCTGAAGAGGTTTAAGTGGCATGTTGAGAAACATAACCACTAGATGTTTGGCACAAGTCGAGCTGACGCTAGCAGCTGTGAAAACACAAATTAAAAGACTGTCTAATGTACCAACAGGCTCAATGAATATCGTTTGTTTTGATCCCTCTAGTAACAGAAACTGGCTCTCCACTCACTCTTTGGTCTTGTTAGAAAACTGGAAGGAAACTAGTTTTTATTTCCTTCCACTTTAGATGATTTTTTTTAAATGGAGAATGTTTAGTTTCCTTTCCTTGTACTTAAATTATTTTTCTTTTATACCCGTTTGTACTTCCTTTGAACTAAAACTTTTCGACCGGTTTTCAGAGGAGATCTCAGTTGAACATGCTTCGAAGTTTACTACACAAAACCAGTATTTGATTTCTGGTTTGCTCTGGCTGACATTTCTGCATGTTCACTCTGTGATAGCTTATGTTCACCACTGTTTCATGGTCCGGGGGTCCCCCCGGTCGGCATCGTAAAGTCATACTTCATTGTAAGTAATCTCTTCTCCCTTTCCCTTCCTTCTCAAAGTTTTTACCAGTTTGGAGGAAGTGTTAAACCACATTGTGTTTCTTTCCTTCTGTCATCCCTGACAGATTTTTACTTGTAGTTTGCTACAGTCTGTGCCATGTGGCAACTGACTCAAAAAACTCTTAATGTAAAACATGTTTTCCACCCATTTAACACTTTGTTAAAAAAAAATGGAACTAGAAAAACTATTAATAAATGTATAGTGAAGATCACTGACCTATCATTGGTTATGTTGCTCAGTGTTTGCACCAGATGTAATGCTGGAAGAATTAATAAAAAGTCATGTTTCATTTCAATGACTTCTGTGACCCAAATTATCTTTATTTGCCACAAACATAAAGTCAAGCTTGAGTAGAAATTGAGCGTCTAAAGGTGGGCTCCGCTTCACCACCTCGAATTTGACTGCGCTACTTTAAGTTTTCCCATCAGTGCGAGTTTAACACAACCGTATCTCTGCGCTGTCTGTATTCACTTATCCTATCGCTAACGATCAAGATAAGCAGTCACACAAAGCTGGTTATAAACTGGCTAAGTTAACCCAAGGTTTCCCCTGGGGTGGTGACTAATCTAAAAGTTTCATGGCTCATTTTTCTTCCACATAAAATGACCCCTATGAGTGTCACCTGCTCCAATCAAGAGATTTTATCAGATGATAAAATGATTGTCAAAAATCTATAAAGAACAAGAACCCGTGAATCTGTGATTTAGCGCACAGACCAGTAAAATAAACATTTAACTCAAATTATTTTATCACCGAGTTCGCTCTCAGTTCTGCTGTAAAAGATAATTATAAAAATAGAATTCAAACATAGGCTTAGTCTGCAGCAGTATAGGCATCCTCCTGTTTTAAGATCAGGTACTGATGCTTAGAAAACAAAAGTAATCGCAAAAATGTAGGTAAAAGAGAGGCGAAAATAAAGTAATAATGGTACGTCTAAGAATCTGTATTCACTGCTGAGCGTTGTATTCTGGAGATCTGATTGGTCAGCAGGATCTCTTATGAGGAAAGTAGAATACGTCACCATAGTGATTTACCCTGGTAAGTGAACCACCTTCGCGGTATAGAATATTCAGGGTTAACCCTGAAATTACCTGCTCAAGACGAAATCCTCCTTTGTAGTAGACGCCTCAGAGCGTGATGTCAATACTTAAAATGTTTTATTCTATATTAAAAAGGAAAATATTAACTTACAACAGTAACAGCCTGCAGTGTATTATTGTACTCAAATGGCAAACTTATTTTATTTTGAAAGTCATCTCAGCATCAATAGCCAATGTTTCCACCTTAACATGACCAAGACATTAATTGCTATTCACTGCCCTCCAGCGGCGAGAGTGAGTAACTACAATTTCCACACGTGTTCTTTCTGTATCCATGTTTCTTTGGTGTTTCCAATAGACGTGTATTATTGTTAGAAAACAAATGGTCACCATTTTCTTTCATAACATTTATTGCGTTTTTATACCCCTCAGTCTGTTCTTTAGTAACTCATTAATTGATTATCCTTGTTCTGAGCTTATCCAGACTATGTTTTAATATTTCTAGTTTCTTTACATGTAGTTATATTCATGGCAGTCATACCATTAAAAGATTTCTTTTCTGGTACAAACGTTCAAAAACAGAAAAAAAGTCAGGACAAAAGCATAAAGCAAGACTTCTAATGAAAGCAATCAAATTGTTTATGTAGTGCGACGGGGAATATTGATTCTTGTTAAAGGGCACCTGTTACGCAGGAGTAACTCTGCATTATTGAGAGTTACATAAAAAACAATGTAAGATGTCTACACTTTTCATGAATAGGAAAATCTGTTGTTTAGAAAACATCTGGTTTTCTAAACTTTTTGGACAAAGAACAAACTCAGACCAGTAAGAGGCTTTAAAGTATCTGTGCTCAAAGTTTTTACAGGTCATATTTTCACAAATGTAAAATAGCACTCAATATGAGCACTTTAAATGCATCTGATATTATTTGTATATTTCATTCAACCATTTCAATATCTTAAATTTCAGTTCCGTCAAACATGGCTCCAGGGGCTGAACCAGACAGGCGTTTGTTCTTCCCTGATCTGACCACAAAATTCTCCCTTGCGTGACAATTTTGAAAGATGTGAAGATCTTCTCATCAGAGTTAGGAGAAGTGGATTCCTGCAGAGTTGAACGCATGCAGCAGTCTGAGGATGATGAAGAAAAGACAATTGAACACATTAGAACAGTGAAGCCTTTAACGACCACATGCAGCCTGCCGTTTATAATGTACAATAGACTCCTGTCATATTCGTGTACATATGTTACATGCCAAGTTCTAATCTGAATTTTTTGAGTTTTCCATTAGTTGGTAAAACCTGGTACCAATTACTTAGAAGAAAAAAACCAGAAAAAACAACAACAAAACTCTTCATTGGGGTTCAAAGCAAGTAGAGTCGAGCTGAAAATGGGACATAAATAGACCGCATGCCACTGATTGGTCAGGGAGTGACTCATTCTGGCTCTTATCTTTACCCCAAGTCTGAAAAAAAAGCCCCTGATTGAGCAGGTAATGCTATCGCTTTGATGTGCTCGACTGTTGCGTTTGTGTCACATACAAATTACATCACAGGACTCTTGAGCCAACCATACTAGAGGTGCTCAATTGTAATGCAAGAGAATAGAGTCGAGTAGGTAATAGTGGAAAAGAGGCATTTTTTACTATGTAATTACAAAGGAAGTGTAGGGAAAGCACACTAAAAGCTACAGGCTGTGGCGTTTCAAGGTGGAGAATGTCAGCTTACACCATGAAGTCATCAATGTCCATCGACCTGGCTCTCTTCTCACTGAAATCTGCTTCCTGAAGGACACTCTCGATTTTTTTGCTAATGCTGAAGTCAGCTGGGACTTCCTGTGAAGATGCACAAAAAGATTCCTGATTAAAAGCAGAGAAACAGGGAGCGGGCGAGATCTTTAAAGAGGGCTGAGGAGTCGTTTATTTAAAAACTTGACTCACCGTATTGTGAAGAGAACAGTGAATTCTGTAGTTCTTCTCCAGCATCTGCTCCACTGCAGCGGACCTACAGAACACAAGATCACATGACCATCTGCTCTTGACCACACCCACTTTTGACTGAACAGTTTGAGAGCTACTCACTTAAAAGCTGCGTTGAGGGTTTTGTTTTTCCTTACAAAGGCTATTCTGACAAGGCCGTCCCACTCCTAGAATAAAAACAACATACACCTTCAGTCTAACTTATATTTTTAATGAATACTCCTCCACAGTAGGATTCGTTAACAATCAAAGCTCACCTGGAAGTTCACTGGAGGAGGAGGATTTTTGGGTTCTATCCTGACGACGCTCGACTCCACTTTCGGAGGGGGGCGGAAATTATTCTTCCCTACCTGATAACATTGAAAATACACATTAACACTGAGACATATGGTCTAGAGCAGCGGTCCCCAACCCCCGGGCCTCGGACCGGTACCGGTCCGTGAGTCGCTTGGTACCGAGCCGCAAGAGTTGAGGTTCAGGTGTGAAATGTATAGTTTTCAGGGTTTTTAATCTGTTTTCAGCGTTATTTTGTTATCGTTTTTATTGTTTACTCTGTTTTCCTGGGTCTTTTCACGTGTGTTATGAATATTTTTTCTTTTTTTCGGTACCGGTACTAGTTTTTATTTTGTTGTATTTATCCGCGACACCTTAAAGGCCGGTCCATGAAAATATTGTCGGGCATAAACCGGTCCGTGGCGCAAAAAAGGTTGGGGACCGTTGGTCTAGAGAGTTGCTGTTAGCATTAGACAACCATCAGAGAGCGGATGCTGACCTTCATGAGATGGTCTACACGAGCCAGAAGCTGTGTGTTGATGGAAAGTCTGCAGTACAGTTTGTCTCCAGGCTTGGCAACCAGGCGCATGGCGAACTCTCGCTGGAACATCAAGACTGCACACCTGGAGGAAAATAAATAAATAACAGGCACTTAACACAGCAGGGATACGAGAAAAGACGATCAAACTTCCTCTATGGACCTCCAGCTGTGTCTCACCTGAAGAAAGGCCGGTGCAGCAGGAGCTTGAAGACAAAAGGTGATGAAATCTGCACAAAGAGAAACTGTGTTTGGTCCAAGTGCAATGCAAGACACTGAAAGACTTGTGTGATTTGGCAGAAACACGTCCGTACCTGGTAAGGTAAGTTAGCCACACAGACGTCAAAGAAAGGCAGATCTGTTTTTAGCACATCTCCAATTAATATCTGAAGCTTGGCTTGTAAGGGTCTGATGGAGAAAACAATAATTTTATTAGATCACTTTATATTCAAATACGACTTTTAAGCACAGTATATGTAAGAGCAGCACTGCTTTGTTCACTCACGTGCACTGTACTCTCTTCTGAAGTTCAGCCACCAATCTGCAGTCCAACTCGCAGGCGACTACCTGCAAAAACGGCGAGTCACTTTTAAAAATCTGCAGTCACTGCAGCACCGAACAAACACCAAAGTGAACCGAAATACCAGACAAACTCCGGGAGTGCGGTCTGTGTAGTCTTATGGCAGTTTTATACTTTCCAAGTGTGTGGAGGGTCTTTTTGGGGGTGTAAATTTTATCATTACAGGGTAAAAGGAGCACTCTGTGTCCTCTCCAATTAACTGTGACAACGTGGACCTGTCTGTAAAGACACCATGCTGAGATCTACCAACTACGCACGTGTGCTCCAAGCATTCTCCAAGAAACAATATAACAGAAACATGCATTCATACGTGCTTTCTGCAACTGTCTGCAAGCAATTAAAATATTGGCCCTGGGCTTTTTGATTTAGATTTATTTATTTTAATTTTTTCTTATTTATTTTTATTTTTACACATCAGATGCATTTGTACCTCCTCCTGGAATCGAACCAAATATATGTTGATTGTAGAGTTAATCCACATGAGTTACTAAATATCGTCTCCACCGTCTGTCACAGCTCCACTGGTGATTTTGAAAAATAAAGTGTGACTTTCTGGGATACTTAAAACTTTGACTGCACCACTGAAAATACATTTTGATGTATATGCTCCTTTTCATGCAAATTATCCACAATATGCAATTCATTTTTGGTGTTTGCTAAATTTTATAAAATCTCAAATCTCAAAAATGAATTAAACTTTTGGTGGTTTGAAAGGATTTTGTGCAACTTTTTGTCCCATTTGCAATTTAGTTGGGGCTTAATAAGTTACAGAACATCTCATAACAAATAATAATGAGAATGTAAAACAAACTAATTGGATTTTCAGTGTCAATATTAAATATGTTTACACAATTCTCTATTAAATATAGGTTTAAAAATATCTGTATTTACTGACATTGTGTATCACAACATGTTTGAAAAAAGGCTTGCATAAAGGTGTAGTGTGAGTTCTTGGAGCGAGACCCCCGACAGTTTGAGGCTCTTACTTTTTTGGCTTTTTCCAGCAGCTTAACCGTCATGTTACCAGTACCAGGTCCCACCTCGAGCACCACGTCTGTCGGCCTCAAAGCAGCCTGAAAAAGAGACGCGTCACAGTTCAGTTAGATCAGCAGCCTCTGCATGATTGTCCACTTCTTTTTTTTTTAAAACACATATTTTACATTTTGTGAATATTTGTTAAAATTTTTGTCTGTAGCAGCATCAGCAAGTACTTCCCACCTTTTCAATAATCCCATTGACAACCAGAGGATTCTTCAGGATGTGCTGGCCGATGCCAGTGTTGAACATGATCCCTGCAACAGAGAGCAAACTGAGCACTGCATGCTGGTCATGTGTGACGACTATGGTCATTTATATATGAACAATTATATCTGTTTATATGTCCTAAGCTCACATTTTAAGCCAAGGATAAGTCCATCCATGCCAGCTCATCTAGTCCCATGAAAAACATCTATGAAGCTCATGCAAAATCTAAACGTTATACTATACTTTTTTGCTTGTTCCCTTGCTAAGATGAATATGAGCCATTTTTCACAGTTTCTACTAAATTGGATTTTAATGCACTACAGTCCTCCTTCTGTATATACACAGCAAGAAACCCCCAAGGCTCATTTTGCAGATAAACAGCTCCTGAAAATTTTATAATCATCATTACTCAAACACTGCATCTTTTGCAGATGGGTGAACATTGCACTGCTTTTTGTTCAGTGGGGTTAACATTCACCTGGCAGTGAGACAGTATTAAGGAATCACACAATCCCGTCCAGAAACCGCTGAGAAACATGACCACGGCTACAGGTTAAAAAATATAATAATTTCCTGCGCTCATAATTGGCACCAAGATGCCATTTTTCTTTGCATCCATCCTCCTTTTTAAAAATCTTCTGCACTTCTCTCAGCCTTCAGGTAGGAATGAGTTTACAGTTCAGCCTGCCTGTTCATCAACTAAGTTTCCAGATGGTCATACTTCTAATTTCATTTAAATTCATGCATACAGACTCAGATCCGAGGCAGAAGTAACTGCTTATCATTTCAGTGTTAAACTGCTTTTGTGGACTTTCAATGTTGCTCCCGTTTCTCCATGCCCATCTATTCCTGTGGAATAAAATGCATACTGTAAAGTTGCAGCACCAATTCCCCCACCTTCCACGGTCAGTCACGACTACTTATTACAAATATCAAACGCATCTCGCAGAGTGACCAGAGTGACATTTTGATTAGTTTGATGTTTTTCCAACAGACAATACCAAACAACAGAAAGCTTCATAAAGTCTGGCTCTCTTCCAATAGCTGCCAAGAATCAAGGAAGGCCACCTTTCCAAGAACTCGTGGTGGACTGAGGTTTGTTTCAGCCTGCAATGAATTAGTCAGGATCAGTGGTCTGGTTTGCATGAACAGTAATGAATTACTGGCTCAGCCTCATGATTTGACTTCAGTATAGCTTAAATATTTTTGTGGCTGGGCCCTTAAAACGTATCAGGGAATCTGACACCACCAAGCCCCAAACAAGAGTCTGGCTGAGTTTGTTGCTCTGTTATCAGTAAACATTTTTCATTGACAGTTGAGGTTCAGGGTGCTTGCAAATGAAATAACCACCACCATGAAAAAAAAAAAGAGAAAAAAAAATCAAAACGAGCATTTTAACATAATGACAAAAGACATTTATTTACATATCAGGAATGACTTTCAACATTTCTTCATACATAAGCCTCTTTGGTGAATATTTACATTCATAATATTGCAAAACAGTAGTAATAAATCTACATGTTAGAACTGTTACAGTCAGTTATGTTTCTCTGATCTTGATTAAGCATAAACAATTTGTGTTTACGTCATTTGTTCACCTCCTAAACAATGCATACAGAAAATAACAGCGGAAGCAGCTGGACTAAATATCGCAGTTAGCACAAATTAACAATTTGCAGGAAAAGAAACTTTCAAAAGAAACCTTTTAATTGAAGTAGCTGGTGGGCTGGAGTCACTAAAACGTTTCCACGTCAACACAAGTGACGACAGTTACAGCAGTGCTTCATGTTAAATGCTGTGACTGCTAAAACAGCGATACACCAGCTCAATATGCAAACACTGCACAGACACGATGACTGACCCCGTCTCTAAAGTCTGGCATGCTAACATGCTAATGCTAACGCACCCCGTTCAGAAACGTACCTTGGTTTTTGACCTCTTGGTGCTGTCTGCTTTTCTTCACCGCTTTGACCTTCGGCATTTTACTTTATTTTGTCCTACTTAAAGAGCTACAAAAATCCAAATTGTAAGTAATTATCCAGAGTAAGGCTGGCTGGACTTTGTAAACACGTGTAGTCGTTCCTCTATGCTGCTCTTTCTCTTCTTCAGTGACACGCTGAGCTGCAGGTTTCATCTGTTGGCTCGCTTCCTCCGCGCCCTCTGGTGGCGATCTGGCGGCATTGCTTTTACTTTTTCAAGATTAAACAAACTGTTTTTGAAACAGTTTGACACACACAGACACACACACACACACACACACACACTTTACTCAGAGATGGGAAACTCCTCGAGTGTCATGGCGATGTCTCGAAGTTTGGGATCATCAAGCCAGTTGACTTTACAGGCCAAGAGAATGCCCTGAAGAGGAAAACAAACATTAACATACAACCAACAAAACTGCGAGTGAGTATCATACATTCAGTCATAAACTGTACCGACTGTTTTTTCTAAAGTTTACCCTGAGGACATTTTGGGTCATGATGGCCATCTTTTTATATTTTTCCAGGTTTGCTTGGCCTTTCTCCAACGCAGCTTTGTACTTTTCCATGTCTGGATACTCTTTCTTTGAAGACTCCTCCATGTGTTTGATCTTCTCATGCGTGAGCCGTTTCATCTCTGCAAGCAGAAAGTACTACTTTAATCTGGAGTCGAAACAATAAATAACTAAGAACTTTAACTGTGAAAGACATCCGATTTCTTTCTCGTAAAGCATACCAAGTCTGTTCTTCTGTATTTCTGTAACCTCATCTTGAAGTTTTTTGGACTCCTGTTGGAAAAATAAATAGTAGATTAGGGTATAAAACCCTCAACTTTAAGTAGCACTTTAACCTGTAGCATTTATGTTGAAGAATAAAGGTCGTCATGCCAAGTATTGACTTGGACAGATCCTGTGTTTGCCTTATATACACTGCACTTCCATGAACGTTTTCATGTTTCAATAAAGATCAGAACACATTATCCATTTTCCAAGCAAAATATCAAATGAGGGTTGACTCAAGACCTTTGCACAATACTATAAGTGATTACAATACCCTAACAAAACAAATTGTCTAATATAGGAAATCCCATAAAATTTTAAACACACAAAGCACTTCAAAGAAGAACACAGACTTAAGCTGCTCACCTGTTGAAGGTGTTTTATGTGTGAACAAAGACCCATGCAGCGGTCACTTATGGCTTTCAGAGCACTGAGGGAAAAAAAACAAAACAAATGTTTTGATAAAAATAATTAAATATTTCAGCTGTTTCTGTATGTTGTCAGTTGACTTACTCTGCTTCAGAGTCACTCCAGTTCAGCTTTTCTCCGATAGCGTGCCACATCTGCATTCTGAAAGACAGAGACAATCAATGATCTGTCACGAAAAACATGAGAACATCTGAACTCCAAAAACAAATAATACAAGCAGCAGTTTACCTGTGCAGGGTCAGTGTGCTGTTAAAATGAAGCGTCTTCACCCTTTCAAGCTCACCGATATATTCTGGCCTGAAACGAACAAGTGTCAACATCTTTTTTTCCCTTTTCTATTTAACATTTGGCTTTAAAACATCAAATACTCACAAGTCTCTCTCTGCTTCAGATGTGCTGCATGACCTTTTATTTTTTTCTATCAGGGGAAACTTAAAATTAATTTCCATTTTTGCTCTTAAAAAATAAAAACAAATTTATTCAAGAAAATTGTTTTATACCTGCGTTGAGCTGTACTGCCATCTCAAAGCACTGGTTGGACATCTGTTGCTTTATTCTGTAAAGAAAGTAAAGACCAGAGGTGACGTGTGCGGCACAGCTGGATCAAAAACTGACCTTCAACACCAATGTTGGGGTGAGAGATACAAACCTCAGCATGTCTACAGGTGACGTGTCTTTCTGTCCGGTGGCACCTTCAGCAGCAGGAACATCATTTGGCTCCATAGTCCCCACCATGTGATTGAGTTTCCCCTGGCTGTCAGATGACTCCATCACCAAAAAAAAGAAAAAAAAAAAAAGAAAAAAAAAACGAGTGAAGATTCCTGGAGAGACAAATCAGACCGCAGAAATGTGGGTTTAATCCAACATAAGAAACTATAGCTCATTAAAACTCAGACTGACTAATATGCACTAATATACAGAAAATAATGGCATTTAACTTGAAGTCTGCCAGTCATCAAGTTTTTTTTTTTGGTTTTTTGTTTCAGTGGCCGAAACAAGTATACTCATCTCAACATACAAAACACATCATACAGCCTTACACTCATTCATAATTCATACATGCAGCTGGTGCAAAAAAAAAAAAAAAAAAAAAAAAAAAAGGGCCACAAATCATGAGCAAGACAGAGTTAAACTTAAGTTTTCAGCAGCCAAGCTGAGGAAGGCTGTTTCAAAATACAAACTTATCAACTCAAACATGTGAAAAAATTATTTGAGATTTCAATTAGTAAGTCAAAATGTTGAGATTGTGATAAGAAATTCTGGCTTAGTGTCTTATTAATAGTCCCACTTGGCAGAAACAAGCTTGTATAAAAATATCATAATTTAACTGGGAATCGGCAAATACCCCACAATAAAATATTATCACAATTTGATATGCATTAAGATTTTATGATATACTAAGTTTCAATAACTTTTAAAATAACCAATTATGTTCTCAAAGTTAAACTTTGTCTGTTTTATCCAATAAGCACACCAACACTGTCAATAAACCTGGCATAGCTGTATTGCCATAAGACAGACAGGCCAACTGTATGCAACTGAATTTTAATTACAGTTGTTGTTAATTACATCCAATCTGTTCCTGATAATACAACAGTTAACAGTGATAAGCTGTCTGAAAATACCAAATGTGAATTTGTGTCCTCATAGACGTCAACAGAAATTCACTTTTAACTGTTAAATTTGTGCTCAGCAGCCTTTCTGCTCTATAGGAATATGACCAGAATACAACCAGCTGGAAGCCATTTGAGTCGAGTCTCCTTATTAACAAAGACTTGTTCAAACTGATGGCGACATGTTGGCAATCTGTCTGCATTTATAAATTAGACAGCAAGTATTTGATAACAAGTATATTTCTGACTGGCAAACTGTGACTGAATACAGAAGACTGCCTCCTATTAAACGACCAATGCAATCACCTTGTGATCAAGTGGTTGTGAGTGGTGGCCAGCGGGCAGACAGACAGACCGATGGTTTTTCAGTTGACCAGAAAACTGCACAACGTTATGTAGAAAAAGAAAATCCAGGCAGATTCTGCAGGTTGCACCAATGAATTGTCTGGTTTCCTTGCTGTACGCCTCCACCGTAACCACTGAGCTCAGTGGTTTGCAAACAGTAAGCAGTTTTGTTGTGCAAGTGTCAATCTTCAGATAATGCACGGAAACGCAGCCAAGATACGAGCAAAGAGGCTTCTGTGACAGACTCCTGCCACCTGTTCATTGCGACACAGTGAAACCACTTCTCAAATCACTAACCTGCCGCTCCAGTCATCTTATATAAAATCATCATCACTGGTAGTTCAATCGCTTCACGGTGCTATGCTTAGCACCTGTGTAAAAGCACCCGCAGTAATTTGTCACCCATCAGTTTTACAGTCACACAAAGTAAAGCGTAGGCTTCTGATGTCGTAGAAGCTGAAACTGTACTTCAGTGCAGCTCTGCTTCTGCGCTGTACACACACATACAGCAGCCTTAATCAGAGTTGATGCTCGTCTTTAGACGGTTACAGCGGCCCTTTTCAGCAGCTGTCAGCGTAGCGCTAAAACTAATATCGGTTTATTTAAAATAAATTTTTTTACCTCTCTTAACGGAATTGATGATGCTTCAAGTCCAAATGACATCAAATAAGCACTGTCTGCTGAACCTCTGTTAGCTTCGGCGTTACACTTGCTAGTTAACGTCAGTCGCTCAGTGTAACGGCGAGTTACAACTCTTCACAAGCTTTCATCTGTGTGAAATGCGGCTGTTAATTAGCAAGAAAATGCGCAATAGGTAATCAGTTTTGTCACCGCGTTAAATTGTTATTGTTTTTCTTTGTCAGGGATTAGCAAACCAGCCTACAAGTTCAGTACCGCCACCTGTCGGACAGGAGGGTAAAACTGAAGACAAGCAGGAGAACACTCATGCACCTTCAGCAAGGAGTTGGTTTCACTCTCTTTAATGCTCATTTTAACGTTTTAAAAGAAACAAAGCCCACCCTTGCCCACAACATATTAACCGACTTCTGGATAATTGGCCTATAGCTGAACTACTAGTTCATAATGTTAACCAACCATTAAATGAGTTCAGTGATTCTTCTCTATGTCTTCCACTTTACTCGTATAAGGACCTGATATATAAGCATTTCACTGTGCATTACACTCATATAACTGTGTGTGTGAGACAACATCCCAATGTGTTTAATCTTTCTTTTTAAAGAATTAAGTTTGGCTATTACATTTTTACACATAATAGCCCAGTCATTAAAAAATTAAGAACTAAAAAAAGATGTATATGTATGAAAAGGTCATGTCTTCAGAAAACTAATACGTTTTGAACAGTGAGTCTCAGGAGGAGAAAAAACTCTCAGCTCAATACATTTAAGCATACAGAGATGGTCAAGCTGACTTGCTGAAGTTCAAACTTAAAATCAGAATGAAGAAGAAAGCTGATTGACATTACTTTAAACATGGCACGATTGTTGGTGTTAGATGGGCTGGTCTGAGTAGTTTAGATACTGGAGATCTACTAGGATTTCCCCACAGAACCATCTCTAGTGTTTATAGAGAATGATCTGAAAAAGAAACTGTCCAGTCAATGGCAGTGTTCTGGGGTAAAACACAGTGTTAATGTCAGAGGAAGGGTAGAATGACCAAGTAATAATCACTCGTTACAACCAAGGTATGCAGAAGAGCATCTCTGAATGCACTACATGAAACAGATTTACTACAGCAGCAGAAGGCCACAATGGGGGCCACTCCTGTCAACTAAAAACAGGAAACTAAGGCTACAGTTTGCACAAGCACATGACAACAGAAGATTGGCAAAAAAAAAAATTACTGGTCTAATGAATGTTGACTTCTATTCTAAATTTCAGATGGTAAGGTCAGGATTTGGTGTAAATTACATTAAAGCATCCATACTGGCTTGTTTCAATGGTTCAGGCTGCTGTCTGTGGTGTAATGGCCTGTTAGAGATTCTTTGTACACTTTGGGTCTCTTAGCTGAAAATCAATTAAATACCACAGCGTTCCTGAGTATTGTTCCTAACCAAGTCAATCCTTTTATAACTACACTGAATCCAACTTATGACTGCTATTAAGAACAGTATCATTACACAATGTCACAAATCTCACATTATCTCAAACTGGCTTCTTGGCTAAGATAGTGAGTCCGCTTTCCTCAGGCGCCAGATCTCAATCTAATACACCAAATCTGGGATGAACTGGACTTGGAGATACTCATTATGAATGTGCAACGGCTGCAAATCTGCAGCAACTGTGTGATGCTATCGTGCCAACATAGACCATGAATAAGGAAGGCAGTTCTGGGGGTCGAACCTAGTGCTAGCAACGTTTACCTAACGAAGTGCCCGGTGAGTGTACCGTTACAGAAAAATAAAGTGAATCCTCAAACTAAGAACAAGCACCCGAGTCACTACACAGGAGAGTAAACACATGCATTATTTTCATATAACGTCATTTAACGTGTTTTCAGCTGGTTATAACTTAGCGTTAAAACTACTTCGGTTTACATATAAGTCTTACCTCGATTGAGTTAGGTTAACGCTCTTATGTCAAGATTTAAGAAAGAAGACAAAGAAGCAGAGGTTAGTCCCTGGCGTCGTCGTTACACTCGCCCGTTAAAGTTAACAATTTTTTGCTTATCAAAATGTCACCAGCTGTAACACATCAAACTGTTTACGCCGCGCGACTTAATTTTATAACGACGCCGTCCCGCCAAGAAACACGTAACGGAACGTCACCATACGTCACACGTCTGCCTGTGACCAGAACCAACGCTCAACTGAACTTTCAACTTTCAAAGGCTCTGCCTGTCACACATCAAGGGATGCGGCGCCCCCTGCTGGTCGAGAGGGAAAACACATATGTGGACAAATACAACAGGTTTGTTTTCTTTATTATACCGTTTACCATAGTTACTATAGCTACTATAGTTAACCCGCATGTATATGAAATGAAATACTTGCTTTTTAAAAATATTAGTGGCTGAAGAGTGGTATGAAACCAATGTACATTTTTTTATATACAAAAACAAAAGTATTCTTCATTCAAGACAAACACATTTTATTGAAATACGCCTTTTATTCCTTTACTTGCAAAGTTTTGTCTCATCATTCTCTCTCTACTATTTTTAAGTATTTGCTCTTGAGAGTAAAAGTGTTAGACACGGTGCCATAAATCATACAATGAACCACGAGTTTAGTTGTGACCCAAGGTGTTTCCCCTGCACGCTGAACTGACGATCTCGCCTCGACTTCCTAAGGTCCATCAAACAAAACAAACCAGGATGAGGTTCAGTTGTGATGCAAGATTATGATTTGTGTAAACAGCAGTGTAATTTACACCTCTACACCTGACACAGTTAAAACTGAAACACTATTTCACATGCATTTTTTTTCTATATGTAAGCTATGCCTGACATTTATTCTTCTGACTGGATTAATTTATTGAAGCCATTCTTACTTCTTCGATTGATTAGGTAAACGCTTTAGGTTGAATCAGGTAGGGTTTTCCAAACAGTCGCAAATTGCAATAGCCTCCCAAAGCAGGACACCACAAAAACTTCGCAATTTGATCTAACATCAAGCAGGATTAAACACATGCAGGGGCCCAAATAAGCATTTCCATAACAAACCTTAAATCTTTTTATGCCGATTACGTCGACTGATTATGGATGATGTACTCAACAGTAGGCCAATTTGATGCCATCTCAAAGTGAAAAGCGACAGGTTCCACCGAGATTTGAACTCGGATCGCTGGATTCAAAGTCCAGAGTGCTAACCATTACACCATGGAACCCTTTGTTCGCGTAGCTGGTATGCACACGCAGGACTTGCGCAAAATCCCCTTTGGCGCACGCTACTCAAAAGCCAAAATAAGGTTTTATTTTTCAATTAATTTCATTGAATTGATTGAGTAAATCCCATTTAACTGAGTCCCCTAAATCAACGGGCTCTGTGTTTCATTGTGTGTGTACCAGTGCGTGATTTCAGGTATTTGGAAATAAACTGGGCTGTTAATATGGAGGTTTTGTTAGGCGGTAGTCCAGTGAAATCCAAAAGAAGATTTAAAAAAAAAAAAAAGGAACACGCGGTTCTTCAGAAATGTTCAGCCGTCTATCCGAAATCACCCCAACTTGCTCCTGATAGTCGTAGGAGATGTTCAGCATTTTGCAGTATTTTTAAATGAACGTCTTTAAAACTACAGGATCCCAGAGGTCCCAGGGATCTGTTTAATAATGCAAACATAGTGCTCTATAGGTTGTTGTGGTGGGAGGCAGTCTTCGTTGGAACCCATTAAGGATTTTTTTTTCTTTGCATCATTAGGAGAAACAGACCCTGCTGAGGGACTCACTTTTATCTATCTCAAGGCTGTGACCATTAATGGGGAATGCTATTTTCCATCCCTGTCTTCTGTAACAGGCCAGCCAACGTGTAAACAACAGGAGCTGTGTAACTCAATACCAGTTCCCTCCTCTGAACTTAACTATGTAAGATGAGACACATTCTTTTCTTCAGTTTTTTTCAACTACTTTATTACTTCAAGGTTAGTGGTTTTGGACTACATCATCATTATGATGGCAACTAAATCCTCCCACAGTCCAAAGACAAGCGGGTTAAACTAATAAGTGGCTACTCTGACTTGGCTGTAGGTGTGAATGGCTGTCTGTATGAGTCATCCCACTGATCCTCTGTGACCTGAAAATAAAGTTGGTTCACTCGGCTTCCTGCCCTTCCTCTAAAAAGAAAGAGGGAATGAACTGTTTTATATTAGATGATTTCAGGGGCCTTATAGAAATGGGGTCATTCAGTTACTTCAGAAAATGAGCTGTCAATTTAATTGGTGAAATATTTTAAAAAGTTATTATTCTGTGCATCTAACTATTATTTAATTCATTTCGGAAAAAAAGCTGCATTGTTTTTATTTTCTAAGCTACCACAGTTACGTGCCCTACTCAAGCGGAATCTCTAATGTTGCGTTCACGTGCTTTTTGGGATACAGCAATGCAGACTCAGTGTCCTCAAAGCTGGCTTGCATTAGTATAGCAGTCAGTAGTAACATGGTAAGTAACTGCTGCTAAAGCAGCTTTCCATGGGATTACAAACGTTAATGCAAACCGCTCTTTCTATTTACATAAAGTCTCCAATGTTTCATAAATAGACCGCAGTGTAGCTTTCAGCACTCAGTTTTGCCTATTTCCCCGTGTCTCCGAGTTTATCAATATAGTTCCGATATATCTCAGTGCACCTGAAGGCATCATATTTTGCGTCTGTGGTCCTGCTGGGCGAACACTGAAGACAACATGGTAATGTGAGTTTGGAGACGATGCTACCCTTTCACACAGACCGGAGAGAGCCCCGTGTAACGCTCATGTGTGCTCTCGGCGTGGCGTATCTGAACGATGTCTGCTTTGGTGTCGTGCTTCATGATTAGAAAGGGGCTCTGGAGCCGAGAGAATAACAGGACCCAGCTGACAGGCGGATCGACCGTTGGACTGGTAAACACTCGGGCGCCTGTTATGTGTCAGAGCCGAGTCTTTAACGGCCGGGAAAGCTAATGGCAGAGGTAACGGCTGCTCGATGATGCGATAGACGTCCAAGTTGAAAGCAGGTGGGCCAGAGATGGGACATGAAACCGCACTGCTTCAAATTCATCCATTCGAGCGAAGGAGGATAGCCCCCCAGGCGAAATCTCCTCGGAGAGCAAACGGTTTGGTAAACGACGTTACAGCGCTGTGAGGCTCTCCGTTTCACGCCCCACTCCCAGACAGTGCCACCGCAGCATATTCCCGTTTCATCACTTGGCAGAGATGTCCTTTACAATGGAGGATAATTTGGAGTCGGGGTGGGTAGCCGTTCGCCCGAATGCGTTTGAGGAGAAGGAGAAGCATAAATTTGTTTTCATCGTCGCTTGGAATGAGGTGGAGGGCAAATTTGCCATTACGTGTCATAACAGGACGGTGCAGAGGAGAAGCTTTGGTAGGGACCCTCCTGTGGAGGTGACTGGTCTGGAGGGGGACAAAACAAAATGGCTCGAAAGTCCCGTCAGGGATATAGCGTCTAGTAAAGGAGCCAGTGAGGCTAAAGCATGCAGCCCTAAAACCAAGTCCCTGTCAAAACATAGTCCTGTCAAAATTCAGACTGCGACTAAACCCGTTGCTTCGCGGGTTAGCCCCGACACCGACGCGTTACAATCACTCAGAGAGGACCAGCTGTCTCTATCACTGGACTGCCTGGACCTGGAGGAGCTGGACAGTCTGAGCAGGGAGGACTGCAGCTGGGCCGGACTCTTCTCCTTTCAGGACCTTCGGGCAATCCACCAGCAGCTGTGCTCGATAAACTCCGTCCTGGAGCCATGCCTGCCGGTGTTTCCAGAGGAGCCGGCCGGGATGTGGACGGTGTTGTTCGGCCCGGCGGAAGTATCCGAAACAGAAATGGACGAGCTGTGCTTCAATTTACAGGTGTACTTGGGTCACGCGCTCGACACCTGCGGTTGGAAGATACTTTCCCAGGTTCTCTTCACGGAAAATGACGACCCGGATGAGTACTACGAAAGCCTGAGCGAACTGAGGCAGTCCGGGTACGAAGAGGCGCTCAGCCGAGCAAATAAACATCTGCAGGAGGTGAGTTTTGAGATCCTCCCACAGCTTGTCTGTGACACAAGTGTGTCCGCACATCTGGAAAATTAAGATGCGCTGCACTTACCAGACCCGATTCATTGCACAGGGCATTTATTTTATTCATGTACAAAATTTAACAACACAAAAACACACAAACTCAGAAAAAAAACCCCCAACCTAATATTACATGAGATTCACCTACAGTAAGACTTCAAAAAAAAGTCCAGTATGCAAGCTGGAGCTCTTTCTTCTACCAGGATGCTGAAGGCACAAAAACTCCCAAAGTGGATGTAGAACTGCTAGAATAATAGTCACTGTACAGGACACTAACTCCGGGTTTGCTTTGAATAATCATGAATACAGCAAGAAAACTTATGAGACAAACACTTCAGAGAGGCTAATTTGGTCATTTCCATTTTGCTATAATAAATCTGTTCTATGTAGGTTAGACAGTTATAGCAGGCACACTTAAAACACACAAAAAAGAGTTAAACAGAAATGGCTGAACTATTGAAACCAGATTTATTTGCTTGATTAGTTAAGATTGGAAGTTTTTATTTTATTTATTTTTTCATATCTATCATTCTATGCATATATTATACTGCATTAGTGTGTTTTGTTTGTCATTAAAGCTAAGAATTAGAAGTTCCAGGGGTACTGATGCATCCTCCAGTATAGCCTTAAGGTTTAATTTTTCTTTAAATGATAATTTAAAAAAAAACACTACGATGCGTAATAACTAAAAATAATAAACCCAGAATTAATGAAAACAAAAAGGCATTTCATTTCCACTACTGTCACAGGACAGACGGCACAGGACGAGAGGAGACAAATAGAATCACGTTCCCTTTGAGTAGGAAGCTAGTTTCTGAGGTTAGAAAGAAAGAACAAAGTTCAGTTAAATTCAGTTTTATTTATAGAGTTCTAACTCACAACAACAATGTTGTAAGTTAGAACTCTATAAATAAAGGCGCTTTATATTGTCACAACAATCAGGCGACCCCCTATTAGCAAGCACTTGGCGACAGTGGGAAGGAAAAACTCCATCTCACTCACCTAAAACTCTAAGGGGACTGAAGTGTGAAAAAAACAGATCACATGAAGTTACGGGAGGTAAAAAAAAAAAAAAAAAAAAGACAGTGTAACCTCTACAATACAAGAGACACCCAGTCAATGACAGGTAGAGTGCTTCAGTTTTTTCCTTTTCTCCAGAGATAAGGTGGAGTACCCAATAATGCTGTCTCACCAGAGAGCAAAGGGTTTTTTTTTTTATAAAAATTCACTGCAGTGTGCTGTACTAAACTCACAGCGAGTCAGCAGTCTGCTTATACAGCTGAGCGAATCCAGTCCACACACAAACCTGGGATCAAAACTGGTTTCTTTTGATTGTGAGGTGAATTTGTAAGCCATAAAGTTAACATTATAAATATAATTCATGCTAGAGGAGCACGTAACCTCATTATATGTTTATGACCTTTAACTCATTTTGAAATTATGAGTCTGACTGATTTGTGGCCTTGAAAATGAATTTGACATTTATTTAATACATGCTAATTAAAGATGTTTTGAAGTAAAAGGAGTAATATTTGTTTTAATAACATCACTCATTTCAAATTGCAATGATTTAATGTTTGACCGGGACTCTGACTAATAGTGCAGACACCCTCCAGACACCATGCTCTGGGCCTGCTCCTCTGGCACACTTAAGCAGCAGCTAATGATTGGTTAAAAGCTCATAATAGCAATAGGTATTGATGCTCATCGGCTCTCGCATTGTGCTCCTAATCAGCAGTGGTAGATTAATGCATCCTTGACTTGTGGAGCCAGACAGTGAGAGAAGGCCCCTGAGGGAACAGGTGAGAGAGGCCTTTAATGGAAGTGTTTTCAACAGTGTTACTTCTTCATAACGTTACAGTGGAAGTGGTAGATAAACCTTGGTGTGTTACCTGGATTTCTTTGAACTACATGGACTATTTAAAAGCTAATTTTAGTGAGACCATTTCTTACAATACACTTATATTCGTTTTGCAAATGCAATGAAAAAGGATAGAAGGCTCCTCTTAAAGATGCTGTGTTTATGATCGCAGTCACAGCGTGATGCATTTCATGTCTTTTTTAACTTAGAGTTGAAACGACATGCATTTATACTGATGTGCTTATGTGACTATTCTGGCCGAGGCATTTCCTCTCTGCTTTGCTTTTGGCAGCGAAGAGAGACTGAATAGCGCACACGAGTGAGAGAAGCCATGTCGTTTCACACAGACGGTCCCACAACCACTCCCGCTGTCAGAATAAAAAAGGCAGAAAATCAGACAGAGGAAGTGTTGCCTTACTGCCCTTTTCCTGATCTGAAAACATTAAACAGCCGAGCCATCCCTCTGATTGCTTCAGTAAGTGTTTATCAGTTTGGGATTTCCATTTGCTCGACGGAGGATTCATCCTCGAGGAGCTGCTGATCTTATTCAACTGTTTATCACAGGCTGAGCTCCCTGGACTGCAGTGACAGCGCTCTATAGCTCATTCAAAAACAGAAGTTGTTTATTTTGTCAGACATCTCACACGTACACACATGCACGCACACACACACTGGCCTATCGATCCTCTCACTCCATTTGAGGAATGAGTTAATGCTTATTTTGGTGTTGCTGGTAGCCTACAGGATTATTCAGTCTGGCAAAAATGTGCATGTATCGATCTTATTCCCAGCAGCTGCAATGACTCTGCTCACTTAGCCATAGTCTATGCAGCAAGAGACTACGCTCAGATATACTCCTGTTATTTACAGTTACACAAAGCATCCTTGTAGTCTAGTCATAGTTTTAATAATCTTCTCGCTTTTTACTCCCTTCTATTCTGTTTGGATTCAAATCCCATTCATATCATGTATTTTAAAGCTTTAGATTTTATTTTGCAGATTGAAAAAATATATATTTTATTCTAGGCATTTTTATTGCAAATAAAGCTATCCAACAGTGTATAAGTATTCAATATCACATCTCACTGCAAGATTGAAGTGATACAGTCGTTAATGAAATAAATAATTAGGATATCATTTATGTGACTCTGCTTAATCTTTACGTTTTGAGTATGTTTGCTAAGATATATTGTACTATGGTCCAAAATCAGATTTAAGGCTTTTTAACTAAATTAAAAGGGCTAAATACTTTATAATTTATTCAATATAAAACAATTTCCAGGCTGGTCTGGAAATATTCTGGTCTCCTGTGACGCCCCCTCCACCTTGCTCTTGTGCAATCCCACCTTATTTTAAAAATCATGGAAACACCCCTTACTTGCAGTATGTTTGTAAGCTGCTCGATGTGCGCTGTTTTCCTGTGTTTTAAAAGTTGTTGATGTTAAGAAAAATAACTTCTTGCACGTATAAAATGCAGCTGCTGGAGAAGCACAAGACCATGGACAGTATGGTGGAGTTACTGGAGCTATATGAGGAAGAAGACCACGCCTACGGAGGTCTGCTGGAGGCCTCCACACAGCTGTACCAGTATCTTCTGCAACCCTTCAGAGACATGAGGGAACTAGCCATGCTTCGCAGGCAGCAGATCAAGGTAACAATTTCCCCTTGTTTGGAATCAGAGAGGCATTCTTGATATTTCGTGGGAATTTGTTTGAACTTAGGTTTGGATCTAAATCCTTTAGTGACCCAGTAATTTTGCAAGACCTCTCGGCATTTTACCAAGCCCTTTCAGTCAATCCAAGTAGCTTACATAGTTTGCATGCAAACAAACATTTTACACATAGGGGGTAAAAGAACACTGGTGACATATAACCAGGAGGAAATAAAAATAAAATGAGACACAAATTGTTGTTGTAGATCTTGGGAGTTGTGTGGGTTTTTCTGACCTCTTCTTTAGCTGCTATGTTTAAATTACATATTATTTCTGCATTTAGTCAGTGACGTGGACGGATCATAAAACACAACGGACCTGACAGGAAATTCTCATGTCTCCTAAAATAGAGCCTGCTCCATTTGTCTGCAACACTGTGTATGTGTGTGTTTGACGAAGATGTATTATGGTATTACGGTACAAATTATCTTGTATTTTCTGATAAGCTCCAACACAGTGGGAGGGGGATGAGACGGATCTAATTGCAAAGGGAAGATGAATGCTGGTGAATGGATAAATGGTGGAAAAGCTTTGTTCAATCATTGCAGTGCTGATGGCACATATATATTTAGCTCCATGACTCACACGCAGCACATCAATAATAATAAGACCTCAGTGTCTTTTGGATGGATATTAACTTTGCCACTTGATATCCATCTACTAAGAAAAAACAGCTTTCCCATCCTTGGATCAAAACCTTCCTCTAAGTTTTCCACAGTACCTCAAAAACTTATGGTGGTGTGTGAGTGAAATGCTGTCAGAGTGAATGGATCTCCAATTTCCCGTATTCTCACAGAGACATGAATAAATCATGTTGTGTGGGGTCCTATAGGTGTACTGCAGGTACACCTATAGGACCTAATGAAGAAACAGAACCAGTAGGAAGTATTTTTTACGTCTACAGCACGTACAATATGCTGTCCACACTGTTCAGCTGGGATTTGTCACCCTGGCAACCAGGAATCTGAACCATGAAAGAAGTAACAATCGCTGTATTTTATCTCAAACAATTACCTTTTTCTAACCCTGAGTATTTTTTGTTGTATAAACCTAATTGAGTCCAGCTTAATAACAAAGAATAATCGACATTAAATATTGTGTATATTGAATTAATAGTTTTTAGTATTACTAATAGTACAAATGAAATAGAAAAAAATCTTATGTGTATGAGTCAAACTGTTGTCTCTGCTGTGAGCATAATCACTCCACCACATTCAGTGAATTCAGGTATTTTAGTGAAACTAATTCTTAGGAATAAGGGTGGAAATTTATGTCCAGAAGCACAAATCAATAGAGGTTGTTACTATTCAGAAAGGACCAGTCTGAATGGAAGGATGGATTGTTGAGTAAAGCTTTCCACTTCACGTGTGGCTGCTGTCAATCACAGTCCTTCAACTAAAGACAGAGAAGGTTAGCAACTTTAATCCTCTATGTTGATAGTCGGTCGGATGTATGGGTATGGTATAGATGCATACATATACTACTCTGATAAGTAGAGCAGAACCTCCCTTTTTGTCTCTCTGGATTTTTTCTGTAGTGCATTTAGTCTGCTCAACAGTATGTCAGCAGAATTGAGGCTTTGCCAGAAAACAAGAGGGGAGAAAGAGGTTACAAAATATGCAGGTCCCACCGAGATTTGAACTCGGATCGCTGGATTCAGAGTCCAGAGTGCTAACCATTACACCATGGAACCTCCTACCAGAGTGGGGGAGGTAGGAGTGGGTTACACTCAAACATCCGGGTGTATTTATAGCCTACAGCATCTGCAGCTACTACACAGCAAGACTTTCAGTGACTAAGTTCTTTTATCTTCACAAAATGGTTAGACAAGAGTAAGTGCTCTTTCTTCTTCTAATGTTCATGCATGTTAGGTTAACTGATGATTCAGAACTGGCAGGACTGATGTCTGTCTACTCTGTGATGGAGTAGCATTTAATATCAAAACACTTGATCAAAGGTTATTTTTTGTGAAGTGAAAAACACTGGAAAGACGAATCTTAATTAAGAACTTTTTATACATATTTTTTGTACCCGAGTTAACATATAGATTGAGAGCATTTGAGATCCTCTTGTGAAATATTTATTTATATACTGTAACCTTAGCTATATAGTAGCACAAATCAATATGGAAGAATATTTTTATTAAAAAACCTTCAGGAAATTGCAGTAGCAAATGATACTGGTGCACTGCTGAATAGAGATGGAAGGTTAATAAGGGTCAGCCAGTTGATGTTTAGCTCTGTAATCTTGTTTGTCTTATGATTTCTGTGGTATTCATTTCACTTCATTTCATTTCTGTTATCCTGTATTTTATGTATATAAGATTTAGATGGTTTGTTTATGGTTGGTTTACACAGCTTGTGTATGTTTGTGTATGTATGTGTATGCATGTGTAGCTGTATATATCCATACGCTTGTGTGTGTGTGTGTGTGTGGGGGGGGGGGGGGGGGTGAATTGTGTTGCTTACATTGTTGAGATATACATTGTTGTGCTTCACAGTCACCATCTGCCGGAACCAAATTCCTTGTGTGTGTCTCTGCATATACATGGCTAATAAACGCGATTCTGATTCTGATTTTGTGTAAAAACAAAACAAAAAAAGGACTCGCCTGCTTTCCACATTAGTGATGGATTGTTTATTCTTTTTTGGTGTCTAACTCTCTAAACCATGATGCTGCAGTTTGATAATTAAATGACAAATGGTGTGATGCTGAACTGATCCAAGCTTTAATTAGTTTCTGAAATTTGCACTAGTGCATCTCAAAAAATGTGAATGTTGTAAAATAGTTCAGACTTCCTGTAATTTAATTCTAGAAGATTAACTTTCAGTGAAATATTTCAAGCCATTTTTTTTGATTGGAAATCAAAAAACCAAAATTGATTTAATCTGAAAAGAGGACATTGGACCAGCGAGCAGAGGTCCAGTTATTGTTTTCTTACACCTACGTGAGATGTATCTGATGTTGTCTTGGGTTCAGGAGTACAGAGGTTGTGCGAACATCTAGCCTTCAGAACTGAGGCTTAAAGTTGATCATAATTTGGACTGCATTATTGTGGCTGCGTATGCTGAACTAGAGTTTTTTAGAGTGTGTGAATAGTAATTTAATAAAAATCTATATGAAGTATTCTAACAATTTTAGATAGTGGATTTCTGACTTCATCAAAATGGAAACATAAAACCCCTGAAATATCAACTTTACATGTAATGAATACAGAATATATGAAAGTTTAGCCTTTTCAGTTAAGCTATTAAAAACAACTTTATATTGTATTTATTATATTGATAAATACAATATTACAGTAATTCATACTGTATTTGTTGATATTAATATTTACATGCTCAACTGACATTATTCTATCTTCCATAAACATAACCAATAAAACAACGGAAACAATTAAGATTTAAGTTTTTTTAAAATTTGTTTTTCATCATCGCACATGCTTTTGTAATCTCAGTGATCGTGTGAGGCTGACACTACTTTTTGTTATAGATGTCTACTTGCATACATGCTTACTTGACTGTGCACACAGTAATTAAAAATAACTAAACTAAAAGAGAAGATGGAATTTCATGACAGTTGCCAGTACTTCTGTGTGTGGGAGTGAGGCTGCCCCTCCAGGCCTGCTTTTTGTTGTGAAAGCACTTAAATGGAGTGTGTGTTTAAACTTTAAAACCGTTCCACACAGATTTTATGTGTGGGGAGATTATCTGTACTGTTATGTATACCACAGTGACTCCAAAGTTTAGGAGAACCATTTGTGTAACTTGCTCTTACCACTAAGTGGCAGTAGCTTAGTAATGTGTGATATTTGGAGTTTAGACCACCACCACTCTGGATCTCAAATGGAAAAGAAGCAGTGCTATCTTAAAGGTGTATGTTTTTATGAATGGGCAGCTAACTTGTCATTGAGATTTGGCTCCACTGTGTACACAGCAGCTGCTTCCTAATCTTTTTCTATTATTCTTATTCAATGATTATTCATTTTTTATTATCAGCACACTATATACTGTATCCAAAGGGTTATTTTGAGAAGTGTTAATAAGATTTATTAAAAAACGAAACAAACTTACTTTTCTTTAGATTTTATTCATCACAGAAAAATATTAAATGTCGCTTTTTAATCTTGCTGAAAAAAATGTGTGCATATCCTCTCGTTAGATTTCCATGGAGAATGACTACTTGGGCCCGAGGCGCATTGAAGGTCTAAAAAAGGAAGACTCTGACTGGCAGAAGAAGGCTCAGGAGGCCGTCCTCAACATCCAAGAGTTTACTGTAAAATACTTTGAAATCACTGCCAGAGCCCAGAAAGGTACGGTCTGCCATCACTGACACGTCAAGTCGATAAAGCAGCAGAAGGATGACTTTGAATAATCAAACAGAGAACACGCACACACATAGTAGAGACATTGGCGTGTTATTGACCTGTGTGTGGTTTTGATCCCAGGGCTAATGCGATGTGGTATTAATGAGACACTGCAGACAGCTGTGCTTTAACAGAAACAGGAGAAAACAAGGACGACCTATTGATCAACCAGCTCTGCCAGCAGCTTCTGTCAGTGCAGGGTCACTCCACAATGTGTCCCTCTTTTCTCATGTTTTCCTTCACAGCTGACTCATTCTTTTATTATCTCAAATTCATCAGATGAAAAATCAAGTAAGTTAATTGCTTGAAGAGACGACTGTAAAGAAAGTAGATGCAATATCCAAATGTGGCCAATAGATGTCTCCCTCTGTGTTATTGTAAGGCGCCTTCCTTTTATGTTAGACTTTAGTCATCACATAGAGGGAAAAGAAATTGCGGTGACGTGTCCACACACTGTACCAGAGGATGAGACTGAATGAGTCACTCTCACGTTTCACTCATCCACCTGTGCAATGTGTTTTGTTGTCCATAGGTGTATACGAGCGTATGAAGTTGGATCAGCGTAAGTTTGGTAAGTCTTCGTGGACGGCGGCGGTGGAGCGCATGGAGAGGCTGCGCTACTCAGTTGCAAAGGAAACCCTCCAGCTCCAGAGAGCCAGGGAGATCTGTCTAGAGCAGAGGAAACACACACTTCGAGAAGAGGTGTGGTAACACGCTCACGACCAAATGAAACTGCCAGGCACGCTTACTAAGCATGCTTTGTTTTGTGACCGTTTTCTATTTTTTACATTCATTCCTTCCAGATGCAGAGTCTGTGTAGCAGTGAGGACGTGATGGCCCTCTTAGATCACATGGAGACCAAGTACTATGAGCTCCAGCTTCAGCTCTATGACATCCAGGCTGAGATACTACAGTGTGAAGAGCTGCTCCTCACTGCTCAGTTAGATAGCATCCGTAGACAGATGACAGGTTCTACTGCAGCTACTTTTTGTTTGCAAGATCTTAATTATCCTGTTTTAAAGAGAGTCCTGAAGTAGAATTTCTGCTATATTAACTGCTGTAAGACTTTTTGAATTCTGGTTGTACATTAATGGTTTATATTTATGTGTATGTGTGCTTTCAGAGCGTCAGGATGAAGTGGTGTACTATGACACCTTTGAAAGTGCGGATGATATAACAGAGGACAATACTGCAGAGAGAGAAGAGCTGCGCAGACTTCAGGTCAGCGCTCGACAGCTGGAGGCAAGGAGGGGGCGCATCACTGCCAAACGCTCCTATCTAAGGAACAAGAGGGTGTGTGTGCTTTACTAGCTTTTATTTTCATTCCTGAAGTGTAGCCTGGATCATGAAGCCTATTCAAAATGAAGAAGTGACTGCTAATACTGTGGTTGCAATCCTGTTCAGCTCTTCTGTGCTAGATATTTGGATTTTCTCTACAACAAGTTATAAAGACACATGTCTCCAAGCAAATATGTGTATACATATATATAATTATGGTATGTTCATGACTGTGAGTTTTTATTGATTGTTTAAATTGGTTATGGTGTGTGTATCGATAGGAAATCTGTGTCTCCAACCACACTCAGAAACAGCAGAGACGCCAAATCCTCCAAAAGGACCCCACATCCCAGGTAGAAGTTGTTTTAGGTTTTTTTTAATGATGGGACTTTTTGCTGCTAAAGCATCTCCATCATCTCTCTCCTCTTCTAAACTCATGAATTACCAGCTGAAAAATGAAGAAGAGGAAGATGAGAAAAGGAAGAGGAGCAGAGTAAGCCAGGAGAGGCAGAGAACACTGGACAGATTACGCACTTTCAAACAGGTATGTGCCCTCCTGTTCACTGGAGGTGTCTCAGTATATGTAATTATCTTTTGCTCACCTACACCTTTGTGTCTTTTTCTAGCGGTACCCAGGTCAAGTGATTCTGAAGTCCACTCGGCTACGCACGGCTCACAGCACAAGAAGAGAGCGAAGAAGCGTGGAAATGAGTAGCTTGAGTGAGAGGGAGGAGTGCGCGGACTCTGTTTGTGTGCAGAAGCAGGGCCAGCCGTTGTGTCTAAGTACCAGCGTGCAGACGGACCCCAGCCCCAGCTCCACGCTCACCACTCAGCCCACGACGGCGTACACGGCGTCGCTTCCGCCGCTGCCTGTGCCCAGTCCTGCAGACTCCTCCTGCTCTCCTTGCTCCTTGTCCTCATTGCTAGCATCCCCTATCTCCCCTCCTCCTCCACCACCCCCTCCACCCCCGCCACCAACAAGGGAGGAGCTGTCGCCCTCTGGGAGCCCGGGGCGGCGGGGGCAGAAGGCTGGGGGGAAGAGTGTATCAGAAGAGCTCGCTCTCTCCCCGCTTGGCCCGTTTATCCCTCGCTTCTTTGACAGCAGCCAACTGGTGAGCGCCCGCAAAAAGCTGAGGAAGACCCCAGAGTTTGACATCCACAACAGAAAAGGTACCAGGACTGTTAATAAGCAAAATAATTTGAGTATTCACATTAGCTAATTACAGCAGCCAATCATAGTCTGTGTTTTTCTCCCCTGCTCACATGCAGTAAGCTCCCCCATGGACGAGGTGCTCGCCTCCCTGAAGAGAGGCAGCTTCCATCTGAGGAAGGTCGACCAGCGTTCCCTGCTTCCTGCCAAGGGTGACGATGACCCAAACAGCATCCTGGCCCAAATTCGCAAGGGGGTCAAACTTCGTCGCGTTCCCTGCAGAGAGAGAAAGGACCAGGGAGAGTTCCCGCCTTCCACCGACCCCCTGACTAGGAGCATCCACGAGGCGCTGCGCCGCATCAAGGAGGCCTCACCAGAGTCCGACTCGGACGACGATGGTTTGGCCGCCCACGACTGGGAAAGCTAGGGTTCAGGGCTGCACCCGTAACACAGATGACTTCAGCCTCTGGCACTGCACACACTGTACTGTACTGTAAACACACACACACACACAAACAGTCAATCACGCATTCAAGCACACACATCTCAGCCACACATGTACCCAGTGACTACGCCAGAGAGTCACAACAATTATCACCAACTCACCAAACGCTCCAAAGGTCTATGGTCAATCTGTTTTCAGTTTCTTTTTCACACTACATCCTCACGATGGTTAGCGATTATGTTTTTACTACTACTGTATGTCACTGTGGTTTTGTTCCCATCATCAGACTGTACTGATTCCATGTTTACTTTTTTATTTATATCAAATGTACTGTCTCGCTGACATACTGCACTGACACTTATTTGTGAAACTGTATATGGAAAGTGCTGATGAGCTGTGTGACCTCTTCACTCACCCTACAGCATAAAAGATGTGCGTTGCTGGTAATTTGAAGTTTTTGGGAGACTGAGCGATGAATAGTTTACACGTTCAAACTGGGATCACTGGATTTAGTGTCCAGATTGTAAATCATTACAGCATCTGATATTTTTCATCAAGCTGCCCCCTCACTATGCTGCCTATCTGGTTTTGGCCCATTCCCATCACGTGGGCATGGGCGTGTCTGACAATAAAAGGACCAGTGCTCATCTTTAAATCCTTGCCTCTGTGGCACCAGATTTGCGCCCCTCCCCCTTTCTCTTGTCCTCTTCTGGCCCTCACCACCCCCGACTCTCACAGCCTCTCTGAGTGAGCAAATATGTATCGACCCATCTGTTCGACCGCAGCATATGGCTGGGCGGGTGGAAGAAATAGAGGGTGCAGTAAGGTTTATCATTATTTGTCACATCTAACAGCATCTCTAATCTGAAGCTGGACACCTACGGTTAGAGAGGATTGGACGAGGGGTCACTGAAGTTTGTTTGGTGAGGTGGAGGTCAAGGTTAGTGTCAGTGGTGCTCGTGGGTAGATTCAGTTGGTGATTCCCAAACTTCATATAAGGGATAGTCACGGTGGAGGAGTGAAACTGGTCATGCTTGTTTGAGTGATGGATGGTACGTAGGAGGCTAGATTCTCTCTGCGCTGTGGGGAGTCAATGTGGGCCGTGGAGCAGTCGGTTGTGATTGATGCAGTTTCTCCTGCCATCTTCTCCACTTTCTCTCCTCCCCTTTATTGCATTTTTCCAAATTTCTTTCCCTGCACTCGGTGGGCAGGAGAACACAGTAGGAGGCCTGTTACTCACAGTGCTGGAAGTGAAGATATGCACACATGGACTCACACTCTAAATTCACAGCCAACATGTGCAAAATCGTTTCAGTGACAGAAAATGGTGTGAGCACTTTGATGATACATAGTACAAATTCTAAATCACTTTATCTGTACAGGAACAATTATTATGCTTTAACCACTGGGGGAAAATATATATTTAGAAGCTAAGTAAGTTTAAAAGCACTGAATAAACTCAGTCCTGAATTTTTGGACAGACAGTACAAGAATCTGCATAAACATAGCACAAAGACGTGGATTTACAAGTGTGGCTCTGAGCTTGGAAGAGCTTCAGCATGCACTGTCTTAAACAGCTTTAATGCAATAAATAAATGAATAATAATTATAAAAAGTAGTGTGCTTTTTCTCTTAAGCTTGTGTTGGGAGCCATTCACAGATTAATCACAAGGCAGAAAGAACAGGCACGGGTGTATATGTCATAGCTTGAAAGTAGCTCGGTGCTTAAGATGGTTTCTTTTTTTTCCTGGCAGAGCCAGTCTGAGGCACAACAGTCTTCCATGGTACCCTCATCATGTAGCATGAAACAGACACTGACCCGACTTTAGTCTAAGACTAACTCAGACCTTACACGACTTCACTATAACTGACCAGGACAAAGTTTCTCCAATGTTAGTGCTAAAAGTTATGTTGCTCTTCTTATCTGTGGTCAGCAGTGTGTTTAAAACCTTTGGGAAAGCGGGCTCACACCTGTGAACCGGCTGTTTCTTACCTGACTGACCTGACTGTCATGTGCACTTACCTTTATCTATAAATAACCTCGACACAGCTGTATTTTTGCACTTCATTTCTTAGTTTGTGTCCTGTTTTTATTTCCAACGTGTTTCCAGCCAAATCTTTTTTTTCTGATGCATTTGCTTCCTATAAAGACCTGTAATCGACAGGCTGATTATATGATCCTTTGTCTGAATACCTGTCAGTCACTTGAGAAGTGCAATATCAAAATAATGAAATATGAGAAAAGGAATGAAGCCTCTTCATTGGTGACAATGAGTTTAGATTGCTTGCCTAAAACAGTGGACTTACTAAACAAACTGTTCCAAGAATACCTGTTTGCCTTTTCCTAGCATTCTTATTTATTCTGATGTTTTGTTTTGTTTTTTAATTTACAATTTTGCCCTTGCATTTGAATAAAACCTTGTGAAGCAAATTCTGAGATTGTCTAATGAATATTTTCGATTAAAAAAAAAACAGAGCCCAAACACTTTGCACACACTGAACGCCGCGGTCACTGTATTTGAATAAAAAACATAGCATTTCTTAGTTCACAGAGGTGTGTTTCTTTGACTTTGAATTCAACAGAGGGTGTAGTTTGGCTGAAGCACCAACAAGTATGTCTCCTGATCGTTTGTCACCAGCATGTGATAAATCCCTTCAGCTGCGAACTCACAAGTCTCACCAGTCTATGAACATCGTTGGCCTGAGGTACCTCTTTAATATCATGAGTTCAAAATTACTTTAAATAGTCAAAAATATTGCCAGTCTTCTCATACCTCTAAATACAATAATAATACCTACATTTAAATACCATAAGTTACAAAACAGGAGAATGAAAAGCTTCTTATCCACTACTGTACAAAGGCATTCATTAACAATAGCATTAATATTAAGGTATTCCATCTCTGTCACTCAACCATCAACGTTAAACCAGAAAAAAAAGTAACATTTCCCTTTACATGAGACTTATTCCAGTGTATTAACCTGCAGAAAGCTGCTGTGGTATTACTTAATACAAATCTAATACATAGAGGGAGTTATAACAGTGAAATAAAGCGCAAACAAGGTGCACTTTAGAAATGGAGTCAATTTTAAGGAAGCGAGTTTAAGGTACAGCTTTAGATTTTACCTGCATAAATGCTGCTGTATACAGTAAGTCTATATTTGGGTACAGAATGTGTAAAACTGTGTTTTTTAACACATTTAAAATGCACAGAAGAGTTTTTGTTGTTGCTGTTTTCAACCTACAGGCTGAACACTCATAGGTTAATACACAACAAAAAGCCACCCCAAGGCGTTACTGCATTTTGAGTCTTCCAGCCATTCATTTAAACGCAGTCATGAGTAGAAAGTTGTCTTGTACATTTCTATAATTATATCATCAGTGTTATATTCTGTGTAAAAAAAGAATAGAAACTGAGTGCAGTTCTGTATTCACCAGTGAGGAGTGAAAACCTGCGGCCAGTTTCACCGAGGGTGGAGATTTTACGAACACCAAGATGACACTCTAGAAGCCCTTCACGATGCACTACTTCGACCAGACAGGGCTGCCACACAGTTTTACGGTCAAAAGTAGTACACTTTCTGTTGGACAGGGGGAGACCAGCTTAGTTGCATTTGACCTATATCTGCATGAGTCCACTGAGTAAAGTACCTGATAGAGTCGGATAGAAGGTGTCGAAAAGAGCCTGTCTGGTATTGCTCAGTGTGAGAGTGTGTGTGTGTGTGTTAAGTGTCGGCGGCCTCATTGTCCACAATGTTTCGCTCCACACACGCACACACACACGCACACACACACACACACACACACACACACATATTATATACAAACACTTCTCCACTCATATGTGCTTGAAGGCACACATTATGTCAGGCCTTGTTCAGAAAAACACACCACACTGAGTTTGGCAGGAAGACAGGTCTGTGATGGTGGAAGCAGTCCGGATGCAGAAATCTTTCATGTTGAATATAACGTGGGCACACACACCCGAAACTTTCTGTGTGGCATGAACAACGCCTCTGGAAGATTTAGTAGTCGTCTATCGTATAGGAATTTAAACTGGCTGCGGACATACAGAAGTAAACCGAACTATATTTTTCCCAGGTTGGGATTTTGGGTGTGGGGAGGGGGTAGCTGTGATGTTACTCCAGACAAATAGGTAACACTGACTGATTTGTTGTATTGAGAGTCATCCTTTAATTCTCTTCTGGCAGCCCGAGCTCAAACATGGGGCTTCTCCGTTCAGTTCTCGTCTGTACAGTAAGTCACTTTGGATCAAAGCATCTGCTAGTTAGAGGACAATATTTTCGGGGGGATTTGGCAGCTTTGGCGCAGTTCTCTGAGTCTTAACAGCAATTATTTCCACATGACTTTCAACGCTCCCCTCCGGGGGAGCGGGGTGGGGGTGGGGGTGCAGTTTAGAGTGGAAGCGGGGGGAGGGGGGGTGACGGTGTGGTGTGATGCTGCAAGCTGTGGTGCAGCTCTCCCAGTCAAACAGTAGATGGCACTGAGGCACAGTTCTCAAGTTAACTCTTTGCGAAAGGGTGTGTGTGTGTGTGTGTGTGTGTGTGTGTGTGTGTGTGTGTGTGTGTGTGTGTGTGTGTGTGTGTGTGTGTGTGTGTGTGAGGGGGTAGGTTGGGGGGGGCAGGAACTACCAGTTCAGCCGATGTTATGCCTACACCAGCCCATCAGAAGGCAAGCTGAGGTAGACCCTGCATCGTCGCGAGCCACAGGAGCGCCTGCGGTTGGTAGGAACTGGATGCCTGCAAGGTAAAAAAAAACAGGGGAACAGCTGCCCTTTTTGACTGAAATATGAATGTGGGCAGTGTCTCATTTTAATCTGTGTGGGTTGTGAAGGGGAAAAGGGGGCATAGTGGGTAGGTGTCAGAGTAAGTTGTCATATGGCTCTGTCTGTGAAGTTTAGGTAACTTTGTCTTCTAGCTGGCCTCCTCTATGAGTCGAGCCAAGGTGTCTCTGAGCTCCGTCAGCTCAAAGATCTTGCCGTCCAGCAGCTCCAGCAGCGTCCGCAGGCTCTTCCTAAAGTTCTCCTGCTCCTCCTGGTTCTCTTCCAGCCTCTGCTCGGCACCCGCCAGCTGCTCCTCGAGCACGCGGCTGCGCAGCTCCGTCTCCTGCGCACAGTGAGATGATGTTGGCATGTTAGTTCATTAAGGTGGGGCGATTTTTTGGAGGATAGAAGATAGAGACCGTCCCACTCTTTTGACTCACCTCGAGTTTCTGGGTGAGTGTGTCTTTCTGCTCCATCAGGTCATTCATGTTTTCCAGTTCTTCTTTCAACTTTTCCATTTCCTGGGGGTGTAAGAAAAAAATTAAAGTGCTGTGTAAATTAAATTTAACGTGCATGAGCATTTTCATTTTAGGGAAAAATCACACAGACACACACCTCTTCTTTATCCCTTAGTGCAGTCTCTAGTTCTTCTATGGTTTGGTTGAGCTCAGTCTTCTGGGATTTAATCACTGGGGTTTGGTTGCTCTGGCATTCAAGTTCAGTCACCTGCAAGAATAAATTGTGGACATCATTATTCAGATCCAGAGAGGAACCGGTGTAACAGAAACAGGCTCTCTGTCTCATTCCCAGACGACCTCTTCCCTTTACTCTCCCGCATGCTTACACTCAACTCTCTTTTATTCTTTTTCCCTCTCATCCCAACTTCAGAGCACCCCCACCAAATGATCACCCCTTTTTAAATTGAAATGATTTAATCACACATGAAAACAAACAAGCATCCCTGTGGCCCCCCCATTCCTCGCTCACCCGCTTGTGTAGTCTCTCTGCCTCTTCCTGGTAGGCGGCCAGTTGCTGTTTCCACTGTTTGACGTTGGCAGTGGACTCCAGCAGAGCTGCCGTTAGCTTGGCATTGTTCCCCTTTAGTGCCTCCAGCTCAGCTTCCCAGTGTTTTGTCATGGCCGGGCTGCAGAACACAGGGAAACGCATGCTGTCAGTTCACCAACAGTGACATTAGACGATAAGTGCTCGTGTTTCCATGATAATGCATGGTGAAAATCCATCAATCCATCGAACAATAATGCAGATTATTATTAAAAAATACTTCATAGTTATCATTTTCTATTTTGTTAGATCATTTCATTGTACATCTAATAAGGTTTGCATCTCTCATTGTAATCCGTACTTTTATTGGGCTTCACTGAGCTGAGCACGATTACTTCAGTTTACCAAGAAGGTTACGTTTTTTTATTTGTCTGTTTGTGTGTAGACAAGATTACACAAAAACATCCAGGCCAATTTTCCTGAAAGTTGGAGGAGAGCGACAAATATTCACATTTTAAGGACCCTTTCGGGGCAAAGAGCAGGCCCACAGATTTTAGCCTGAAGATTTGGTTTAAAGTCCGACTAAGGGTTAAGATTAAGATTAGGATTAGGAATGTAGTAGCTCTGGTTAGGGTTAGAATAAATCCCCAGAAATGTAACTCAGTGCTCTGAATTGATAGAAACATGATTGGGTGTAAAGGAATGCATGTGCATGGTAATTTTCCCAAATAATTTGAGTTATTCTATAAAACTGCTATTAACTGTAATCTTACCAGCTAATCTGGTAAATTTGTTACTGTTAACACAACAGAGGGATATAATTTAACTAATGAAAATGGTCAGTATGATTTGTTTTGTGTTCACGTGACCATGAAACTGTATGTCACAGTATAAAATATAAATAATACCTTTTAGAAAGAATATTCCTAAATACACGAACATGAGATAACAGGGAACAACGACTGCAGTGGGCACTCAGGCTGGAGGTCAGCACTTCACGGGCAGTAGTTGTGAAAGCAGCTGTCTGACAGATGAGCTATAATCTGAGATTATATCCTTTAGACTGGCTGGAGCCTAATCTGGTCCAGCTACTCACAGAGTAGATGACGAAGTGATGTGACTGATTTTAAAGCACCAACAAAAAAATTATTTTTGTCCTTTTCATTCATAGGTTCAGAGTTGTATAGTATATATCTTATTATATATTACATATATATAATAAATGGGGAATAATATACTGTTTAAATATGTACAAACAGTATATTATACAAGCAAACAAAATAGAAAATAGGTGCAGAGTTTGTACAATTCTAAAAAGCCTGAAAGTCAATATTTGTTATGAAACACATTAATTCTTTAACATAGCCTGAACTCTCTCAGGCAAACTGTTGGGACATTTCATTAAGTAGTCTTCAGGAATATTTCTGCAGATTTTGGGAAAGATATTCAAAGCTCTTCTTTGCATGCTGGCTGTCTTTTGTTTAATTCTCTGTTCTCAGATGATCCCACACTGCTTCAGTAATGTTGAGGTCTGGGCACTGGGGAGGCCAATCTGATAGTGTTCCACTGTTTGTTTGGGTTTTTTGCTGTCAGCTAAGTTTTTAATGCATTTGCAGTGTTTTTCCACATTAAAAAGGGTATCGTATTATGTAAAAGATTCAAATCCTTTGTCATTCCAATGAATTTCATCAAGTTCTCCAACATCACTGGCTGAAACGCAGCCTAATGGCAGAGCTTCCACCATGTTTTACAGATGATTGTAGACACTCACTGTTGTACATCTCCTGACTTCCTCCATGCATACTGAAGATAATTTGAATCAAAATTTTAAAATTTAGATTCATCACTGCACAAGATCTGTTGCCACTGATTTTCAGTCCAGTTCTTGTGTAACTTGTCATACACTCAAAAAAAGGAAATTGGGTGGTTACATTTACAAGTTCACTTGTCATTTGAACAAAATTTTGTCAAGTTTTTATGGTGAACGCAATCAAATCATGTTGGATCTGCAACTTAATTTGTTCTTGTTCAGATGACATGATACAATCTAGGAAGTGTGGTTAGTTGCCTGCACTCACGAAATTCACAAGATCACATGAGATTTCAAACCACAGGAAAATCACTGGGGTTGTAAGAGGCAGACAACCATGACAACATAAATGCTGTTGCTATTTATTGTGGTTTAACCTGTCAAGGACAAAAACATAAAGAAAATTCTGCATCAAGCCTAATTTTCATACTTTTGTTATGTCTGGATTGACAGCTCAAGGGCATGGTGTTAGCGCTGTTGCTTCAGAGCACGAAGGTCCTGCGTTCAAATCCACAATCTGATCAAGTTTGCAATGGGTTCTCTGGTACTCTGGTTTCTTCTACAGTTAAAAGTCATGCAGTTATTAGGGTTAGGGTAACTGATGATTCTAAATTACCCAAAGGTGTTAATGTGACTGCAAATGGTTGTTTGTCTCTATGTGATAGACTGGTGACCTGTCCAGGATGTACCCTATCACTTCAGGGTTATGCCCTCTGCAGCCCAGATAAAGATACGAGGATGGATAGATTGGAAGTTGTTGTTGTAAATCCGGTGAATTTTTTGTTGAACATTATCTAATATGAACACAACATGTACTCAGTCTTTCCTGATCTTCCACTGAGACCATTTCTGATGAGGCTTCAGTAAACAGTCAGGCCTGTGTCAGATTTTTCCTGGACTTTTTTTTCTTTTCATATTTCTTTCGAACATGACTTTCAGACACAGATCATGTTCTGTAGATACTTTTTGTTTAGGCCTGTTACTTCTTTTGTTCTCCATTTGTCCTGGTTTCCCAAAGGTGCTTCTCAACATCCCAAGTTATTCTAAGGTTTTGGTTAAACAGCCTTGCGTTTAACCAAACTGTGTGATTTTTGGCATCTGTCATAGATTTTGCTACATATATGGAAACATATTATGTGTTTTTGTGACTGGGTGCTAGTAACAAAGTCCCTAAAGATACAATTTGAAATTGCTTCTGTTATGCATTGACACAACAATTCATTCTTTGGATAAGGTGGCTTTCTTTGCTCAAAAACCCTCAGGTATAAGAACTGGACTGGAAATGTCCAAAGAAAACAGCTTTGAAACACTTTCAGAAAGCCTGGTGAGCAAACTGCTCAGGACCGCTTAAAAAACACACACAAGAAAATCTGGCTCCTAGTGTATTAGTAAGTACAACTTTAGGGAGGGAAATGTTTCTTATGTGCTCTCCTGTTAGATCTGTACACTGCATACAGTATCTCTAGATTTATGTAACATCTATTCCCTGTCTCTCACATAATGTCTGACTTTGGCGCCATTAGATCTAAACTCTGTCGAGCACCTGCATCAAGTCAAGTATCCCTGAAAAAGGAACTCCTACTCCCACACATACTTCACTGTAATTTTTCACACTGGTGCAAACACAAAAGGAAGCTTAGCTCGCTCAAGGGGTGATGAGGGTCTGTATGATCCATAACAATGTTTTCAGTTCTGTTTTGTTCCACCCCCTCATTGACACACACACACACAAACTGTATAGCCCAACCGTATATGCTCACACACTGCCGCAGCACTCCACTTTTCCGTAACACCCACTCTGCGAAGAGTAAAAGCGAGAAAGCCCAGAAAGAATTCACTCAGGACTCCCACGGCGCCTTCACTTCTTACACAACAGCCACCCCCTCCGTGAGCGCAAGTGTGTCTGCATGTGTGACGCATAGGAGGGAGACGACACCTCATCCTACACATGCACATATTACCAGACACACAACCCCAACCCCCCAACTACACACACACACACATGCTCATACACAGATGGAGCAGAGCTGTCACCAAGGCATGCCTCCCCGCCAATGTATAAACCCCACGCTGCACCAGCTCGGAGAGCCAGAGTGCAGGCAAGACGTCAAGATGTGAAGACGGAGACAGACGGAGACAGCGAGGGAGAGCGACAAAGGGAGAACTGGAGAGTGCAAGATGTTTTGACACTGGTGTTCGTCGTCATTAAACGAGTCTGGCTCAGAGGTTTCAGGGGGGCACCTGAGCACTGTTCTGGCTGAGGATGGCAGGGCAGAGAGGAAAGTGTGTGTGAGACACAATGAGGGTAAGTTTAATACTGCTGTGCCACTGAACTACTATCATTTACATGTCAGAAATGTTAATAGAAATAGATGTTTTTCAGTTGGTGTCTCTTGATTTCTGGTGCTTTTAAAATATAAAAATGAATGTGATGTTAAAAAAATATCATTCCCTGTTTGTATCAGTTTGAAGTTGTAAATACGATGGAATTAACTCTTTTTTTTTCTTTGTGATGATATGTATCATTAAGGCAGCCATTAAAGGAGCAGATTTAATCCAGTCTCAGATTCACATTTTTATTTAACCAATTAAATTTTTTTATTAAATGTTATTTTTCCAGCAAAATTCTGAATGTTTTTTGTGTTTTGAAGATAATCTGTATACACTGCCAATACATCATGAGCATCAACACTCTGTTTTTTGCTTTGCTGCTTCACAATGTCGAGCGTCATCTCAATAAAGATACCGAACACAAAGCGTAAACTTATTTCTGCAGCTCTTATGTTTCTGGCGCGTCCTGCTGGTTGCCAGGTAGGTTCTTTCTCCTCGCACAGCCCTTCAAGAAGCGGGGAGGCTGAGCAGTTGCCATGGCAGCACAAGTGGAATGGAGACACTGGCACGGTCTCCTTTCATGCAAGCCTACCGCAAACCCACTGACAAACGCCTACATCCTCCGACATTAGAGCACCATTCACACACAGCACCAGCAGTCCCAACGAAAAAGGTCTTACAATATTCAGAAAACCATTCAAAGCGAGTCCGGTGCAGACCTGCCAAGCCACGCTCACGTCCAGATATAAAAACTCTCTCGTGGACCTGCTTTCTTTCATCCCTCCTCCCTCTGCCCTCTGCTCCCACACATGCCTGCCTACACAGCCCCGCTAAGCAACAGTGCGGTACTTACACATATACACTATGATCATCAACATCGTCATCAACAGATATACAGCCAAGAGTCAAGCCATCACAGAGGTCTCCACTCTTTTTGTACACTGACGCCTGAGTCTCCACAAATAGCATAGAAGTAAGCACATAAAATACACTAAAAAACACTGTATTCCTTTTTTGTCCCTTCTCCTTTTTGCTATCAACCAGCTGTCAAAAAACACTTTTTCACATCGGTTCGGGGAACAGTCCGATGATATAAGACTGGCAAAGTGTGAATCATCGAGAGACAGAAAAATGAAGGGTTACGTGGTAAAATATTTGGATGGCTCTTGCTTCTACCCTCACTGCATATGCCTCTGAGAAAACGTGAGACAGAGGTTCGCTTGTTACGTCCACAACTTGCCATCGCGAATGCAGAGAGTCGACCCCATCTCCCACGCATGCAGCATTAATAGACACATGAGCAGCAAGGCTGCAGCAGGCAGTGGGTGTCCTCTCTACATCCCGCTCTCACTTCACAGATCCGTGAAGCCTCACAGACATCATCGTGTGGTGGCAGGATTTTGTGAACATACACTTCTCAGACTTTCCCTCATTAATAAGTTCTTAATAAGTATTCTAAGTCTATTCAAGATCTCAAAATGTATGTTTAAAATATTAAAAAAGCTTCTCCAGTCATATGCCAGTATTTAAACAAATGAAAAAACAAAAGAATGATAATACATTAAGCGATTGATATTGATTGATATCTTTAATTAATAAGAATCGCAGCCAGAGAAATAACCAAAGTGGCACAAGTTACAGAGGTTTTACAAATAAAAAGACCCGTGTGTACAGTGGACTACAAGTGACATTGGATAACATTTCCTCTCCTCAGAAAAAAAGAAAACCACTCAGTTGAACAACTCAAACTGATTGCCCATTCCCGTCTGTTCAGTTTATTTATTGTGCTGAGAGTGTGTGTGCAGTTGGTGCTGTGCTGTTTAGGTATGAGTGACTCATGTACAGACTTTATACAAGCACCTCTCCCTCTCTGTCGTTCTCGCTATTCCCAGTTTCTGACACATACTCTCTGTCTCTGTCTGTCTGTCTTGCACTCTCTCTGCCTCCCACTACCCACAGTGTGTTATATAAGTCTTACATAAATGCTTCATCGACAACTTTCTGGCGATGAGCCTCGCACAACCGCACCTTTTCAGAAAGCCATTGTACACAACAAAAATATTTACACAACTCTTTAACCTCTGAATCTTACACAGTCTGGTGCATATGAACCAGGATTAACAATCACAAGCAACATGAGTTATCCATTTCAGAGGAATGTACACAACAGTACTGGTGCATGCATAGAGGTGACACCAACACCTACTCAGTCAAGAGATTTGAATTTGACATGATGTTATTGCATCGCAGTAGCATACACAAAATTAGAAATGTGCTTTTCTCACCGAGCATGCTCAGACTGAACAAAAATGAATAAGTGAAATTATTTCTCAGACCTGAGAAACACTCAAAGTTACATCGTTTGCTGGTCCAGTGTGTAAATATCATAATTCAAGAAGAACTCTTGCGCCCATATCACTGCATTCGTTCTTACTGGAGTTTTGGCGTGCTGGTTTAACCTTACTTTTTAAAAGTTGCTAAACAGGCAGTGCATCAGGTTTTTGGAAAGAGCACCCTCCCTGTTGCTGATCTGCAATCGGGCTCTTAATTTTTGAAAGCTTTGATCCTGAACATTTTTTTTCCTGTTCGTTTGTTTGTTTTGCGTAGTTATGGTGTCGCAGTAGTCAGGACTTGAACTGACATCCCTATCAGAAAGAGCAGACCCGACAAGTCTTAAACTGCTCCCTAGAGAGGAAAAACATGAGAGAGTAGCGGTGAATAGAAGGCGTTCACGACCATGCTGACATGCAACATATAAAGGTGAACACGCATAAAGAAGGGAGGTGCAGGCTACATGTCTGTGCCTCAGACAAACAGCAGACAAACCACCAATCATATTAATTTTGTTGTTTTAGCATTGTTTGTGTTAGATATGACTGTGACAGCAGTTGCATGCTCACGTCGTTACGACTGCGTTAATGTCACACATCATAATGTGGGATGTACCTGTGTGCAAAGGCCAGAGCGTTCTGCGCCGGCTCGGGACGGGCGTCTGAGTTGGGAGTCGTGTCACAGATTTCATCTGTGCCGTTGATGTTTTCCATGGGCGGAGTCACCGGGGTCAAAGGTGATGAGAGCTCGCCTGCCGGAGACTCCTGCATGTGGACACGGTGATTCAGCTGTTACTGTCAGTTAAACATAATAATCAAGCAGAACATGCAAACAGTGGTTGGATTTTCAAGACAAATAGCATTAGGTGTTTAAGAAAACTGGGTAATAGATAGTTATCATGAGCTTGTAACCCATCAAGTATTTTTCCCAATAAAATGACTCATTTATTCCTCTCATTTTAAGCACCGTAAGATAAGACGTCTTGGTTTTTTTCATACTAACAAGCTATAACCGAAAAAAAATAATTTTAAAAATTTTTAATAACTTGATTACATTTCTTTCGATAATTATTTAAACAGTTAATTGTTTCAGCTCCTTTCCACACATTCAAATAAACTATAGCTAATGCACAGTACTGTGCAAAGGTCTTAAGCCACCCCTCATTCATTTATGAGTTTGTAAAATTCTAACAAGCTTGAAAGTCAAAGTTAAAAGAAAATTGATCCCACACTGCTTCAGTAATTTTGATGTCTGCGGGCTGGGGAGACTCATAGTTTTATATTTTCATGCTGAAAAATGAAGCTGTTAACAATCAGATGTTTTCCAGATGGTACTGCATGGTGGATCGGTACCTGCTGGTCTGTTTTTGTGTTCAAAGTGCCATAATTTTTAACAAAATCTCAAACTCAATTGGATGAAATGCAGTCCCAAGACATGACAGAGCCTCCTCCATGTTTTACAGATGGCTGCAGACGCTCACTGTTGTACATCAGTGTAAAGTGGTTTAGCAATCAAAAAAGCATTCCTCTGGAATTGGTCAGTGAAAAAGTGTCCAAAGAAAGACTGAACTTCAAAGAAATCAGACTTTAGCGCAGTGCCCAATATAAAGCTTATATTACTAAAATCATATAAAAAGATAATAATGTCTGTGATATTATAAAATGACGACAAGATTTAAAAACAAAGCAATGATATTTTGAAAACAGGAGGCGCTCTCTCGCTGTCAAAGCTCTCACTACTGTGTCGCAAAAAATTTTGACATTCCTACAGGACATTAAATTAGCAGTCTATAGCACTGGGAAATTAGAGAATTACAGATTAATTCTTATCTTTATATCCCATACAACCCCAGGATTATACAAGAGACAAATGATTTGGCTGCTGCACTTACATAAAACAAAGCTATTAAGACTCAGGGCTTGGGCACAATACAGTAACACAATGACGCTGCCTGTACGCCTCTAATGGGCAAGAAGGAAGTGAGAGATAAGAGGAAGATTACGCCTGGTTTTACATTTTGTGCTCCGCATTCATTAGTATATGATTTAATATCTGTTCAAGATGCATTTCCACTGAGATTCGGCCTATTGGGACCAGCATATAGCAGTTAGCTCTATTCTCAGCTTGTTTCAGTAGAATAATTTGTGTCTCATGATTCGTTTTTATTTTACCTCATTTAGACGAGGTAAAGGAGAGGATCTAGAAGTTAGAATAAAAAGCCAGCAGGCATGTGGGTAAAACACCACCTTTCAGCAGGGACCCTGGTGTAGAGCTTCGCAGCCTCTAGCTGCAAGTGGTGCTGAGAGCTGCAAGTGCAGCCTTCAACCCCAGGTGAGGGAGCAGCTATTCTCCTGGCTTCATTAAAAGACTTCCTCACATGGTACTGTAGCGTTTTAACCTATGTGGGCTGCGGCACATATAGTAGGCTGCAGTACAGCGGGAGGCTGCTCCCCTAGCCTCCATAAGGAAAAAACATGAAGCCGGTTAACAGATTTTGGCACAGTTACGAATACTCTAAAACACTCTATTATTACTATTATTAGTATCATTTCCTCCACAAACTAAAGGCTAGCATACAGGCTAATTTTTCGCCACAATGAGCACAGTTTTTTTGTAATCTATGGCACGGATACATGTAGAAAAAATATGTACCACACTGGTAGCTTATGCCCACACACTATATATAAAATATGGATGTTACTGGTGGGTCAGAAAAGTGAAGCCAATACATTGACCTGCGACCATTCTAATGGCCAGCAGAGGGCGACTCTTTTGGCTGCAAAATTAATTCTATTTGTTCTGAAGCTTTGGCGGAAATAAACCTGCTTCTATATCCAGATAAATATTTTTCTGATGAGTTCATGGGATCGGTTGCTGTTATATTGACTTCTTAAATATAGCATTAGCTTAATTTTCTAATTAAGATAGCATTTAGAGAAAAAATAGACAATAAGAGTCTTCTTATTCCCACAGTGAGTGGTTTGCCCTGTCTCCATATGCCTTCCTTTGTCTCTTCTTTTTCCTCCATCTAGTCATGGTAGATGGATACCCCTCCATGAGTCTGGTTCCACTCGAGGTTTCTTCCTGTTAAAGGTGATTTTTTTCCTTCCCACTGTTGCCTAGCACTTGCTCACAGAGAATCGTCTGATTGTTAGTGTTTTCTCCATAATACTGTAGGGTCTTTACCCTGCGGTATAAAGAACCTTGAAGCAACTGTTGTTGTGATTTGTCGCTATACAGGGAGTGCAGAATTATTAGGCAAATGAGTATTTTGTCCACATCATCCTCTTCATGCATGTTGTCTTACTCCAAGCTGTATAGGCTCGAAAGCCTACTACCAATTAAGCATATTAGGTGATGTGCATCTCTGTAATGAGAAGGGGTGTGGTCTAATGACATCAACACCCTATATCAGGTGTGCATAATTATTAGGCAACGTCCTTTCCTTTGGCAAAATGGGTCAAAAGAAGGACTTGACAGGCTCAGAAAAGTCAAAAATAGTGAGATATCTTGCAGAGGGATGCAGCAGTCTCAAAATTGCAAAGCTTCTGAAGCGTGATCATCGAACAATCAAGCGTTTCATTCAAAATAGTCAACAGGGTCGCAAGAAGCGTGTGGAAAAACCAAGGCGCAAAATAACTGCCCATGAACTGAGAAAAGTCAAGCGTGCAGCTGCCAAGATGCCACTTGCCACCAGTTTGGTCATATTTCAGAGCTGCAACATCACTGGAGTGCCCAAAAGCACAAGGTGTGCAATACTCAGAGACATGGCCAAGGTAAGAAAGGCTGAAAGACGACCACCACTGAACAAGACACACAAGCTGAAACGTCAAGACTGGGCCAAGAATTATCTCAAGACTGGTTTTTCTAAGGTTTTATGGACTGATGAAATGAGAGTGAGTCTTGATGGGCCAGATGGATGGGCCCGTGGCTGGATTGGTAAAGGGCAGAGAGCTCCAGTCCGACTCAGACGCCAGCAAGGTGGAGGTGGAGTACTGGTTTGGGCTGGTATCATCAAAGATGAGCTTGTGGGGCCTTTTCGGGTTGAGGATGGAGTCAAGCTCAGCTCCCAGTCCTACTGCCAGTTTCTGGAAGACACCTTCTTCAAGCAGTGGTACAGGAAGAAGTCTGCATCCTTCAAGAAAAACATGATTTTCATGCAGGACAATGCTCCATCACATGCATCCAAGTACTCCACAGCGTGGCTGGCAAGAAAGGGTATAAAAGAAGAAAAACTAATGACATGGCCTCCTTGTTCACCTGATCTGAACCCCATTAAGAACCTGTGGTCCATCATCAAATGTGAGATTTACAAGGAGAGAAAACAGTACACCTCTCTGAACAGTGTCTGGGAGGCTGTGGTTGCTGCTGCACGCAATGTTGATGGTGAACAGATCAAAACACTGACAGAATCCATGGATGGCAGGCTTTTGAGTGTCCTTGCAAAGAAAGGTGGCTATATTGGTCGCGGATTTGTTTTTGTTTTGTTTTTGAATGCCAGAAATGTATATTTGTGAATGTGGAGATGTTATATTGGTTTCACTGGTAAAAAGAAATAATTGAAATGGGTATATATTTGTTTTTTGTTAAGTTGCCTAATAATTATGCACAGTAATAGTCACCTGCACACACAGATATCCCCCTAAAATAGCTAAAACTCAAAACAAACTAAAAACTACTTCCAAAAACATTCAGCTTTGATATTAATGAGTTTTTTGGGTTCATTGAGAACATGGTTGTTGTTCAATAATAAAATTATTCCTCAAAAATACAACTTGCCTAATAATTCTGCACTCCCTGTATAAATAAACTTCAACTTAAAGTTAATCGGGGGCATGGATACTTTAGCTGTGAAGTGCCCTTTTGTTTCTCATTCAAATCCACCCTCACCCGTGACATGTGTGACAACAAATTAAAATGGCCAGAACCATAATGCTTCAAAACTGGAGTCCATAAACCAATAGGAAATGAAATTTTAGCTACATCTGTCTAGGAACCACCTAACAACAGACTACCATGGGCATTTATATGTAAGTTTTGGGGGAGAGGTGTTGCTTGTTTGTTTTTATTTATTTATTCATTTATTTATTTTAGTTTTTTTACAGATAAAAATTGGTAAAATAAAATATAATTTAAGGTAAAATTATTGTTTTTCCTGCTTATAACTGTTTATTACTCAACATGACTGTGACAGTAGTCATGAGTAGTCGTGTAAGAGTACTGTGGTGGTGGTGTTGTGATTAAGTTAGGGCATACTGAACATACCTGAGAAGGAGATGTGGCCATGTCCATCTTTTCTTGACTCTTCTCCTTAGCGAGTCTTGCTGCTTCTTTATATTCTGCAAACTTCTCTGCAAACTGGACACAGAGGACAAGTGCGTGAGTGATTGTGTGCTGTACTTCCTACAATAATGTGGCTTAATCTGTGCAGTATGTATGCATCTGTATGTGCACAATATATCGACTTAAATGGACTGTGAGAGAAAGAAAGAGCTCAGTATGTATTAGTCCTGTGACGTATAGAGAGAAGCTGTTTCCATTAAAAAACTGCAGTTGCATTTGGAGAAGAATTACCCATAATTCCTCTGCAGAAATATGACCCAGCGGGGTCTCCAATGACAATCTTTCCATTGGACATGCACGCACATACTTAGAGCTAACCAAACTGTGCCATTTTCCTCTTAGACTTTTCCTGTAATGAGAAGTTGTCAGCGGCTGAAGTTGATCTCTTGGGTTATTTTGGTCGAGAGCAAAGATACATTCAGCCAGGCTGAAGCAGTAATGCGAGCTCAGCTGAGGGGCTTTGAGCAAATATAAACACTCTGGCACATACACACTAGCCCACCTCCCCAATGTCCCTTTAGGGTGTGGTTCATCACTGATGCGACTCCCACACTGATTTAGTATATACAGTACTGCAGAGGGCTGAGTGGTGAGGAAATCAAATTGACTCAGCTGAAGTCGGTCTTGTGTCCGCCATTAGTGGAGTTGCAATAAGTAACTCAATATCATTTTACTTCAGTGCAATATAATAGTCCTGGTTCTGTGCTTTAAATGCATAAGTTTAGTTTAAGTGCTTCAGGAGTTTTGGCACTGTGGTCATCTGAGAAGTGAATTAGATTATTTCTAATTTGAAACAAAGAAAATACTTCCACTTGGCTGGCAGGTATTTCTCAGAGAGTTCCTGTTCACAGTCTAACTGCCTGCAAGTCGGTTAAAGCACTGATGTTGAGCATTTGCAAGTAACTTGAGAAAAGTATGTTGTTGATCATCATCATTATTATTATTGTTACTTTTTCATCCTCTGTATTGAGGTTAGGTGTACCCTTCCTCTCGCCCTATAACAGACTGGACAGGGTCCAGTCACCCTGCAGCCCAGAATTAGGTAAGTGGAAACAAATGGCTGGATGGATGAACTGAACTGACTGTCCAGGTTATTGTAAGCTTTATTTATGTACAATGTCTTATTAAGATTATAAATTATACTTGCATAAACTCACGATAAGATTCAGTGGTACCAAGCAGTTGTCTTACTGTAATACAGCAACCGGCTACCTTACAGACACATAATTGGATAATTTGGTACCTGGCCACTGAGCAGAGTCCAGTTAGTGACAAACTGCTGTGCACAGCACCTTTAGTCCTTGCCGAAGTGCTCCATTTCCAAAGTAAACGTCAAATTAAGAGCATACGAGGCTGAGAAATCCAGAGTTTTGGCCCCTTTCTTAAGCCATGAGCCAAAAAAAGAGCCAAAAAGAGAACAGGTTATGTAGTTCTTCTCATGATAAATACATTGAAGCCAGTCGGTGTAAACCAGCATGTGAAATGCAAAGTGCACAACCACTGGATCCTATCTTTTCTGCTAACGGGAGTTTTATAATGACGAAGCATGAGCGAGAAATTTGTTTGAGGGATTTTGAGATGGAGGAAAAGAACACTTGACCTTCAGCAACCTTCAGGTCACATGACCACACCGCGTTATTGTGCGGTATAAAACAAGGAATGCTTATAAGTATTGTTAACAGCCTCGTTATCCTTGCCTTCCTGGCACAGACGACGTGTCTGTACTGCTGAGTTTGGTAGTAAAGTAACGTGTGTGTGTGTGTGTGTGTGTGTGTGTGTGTGTGTGTGTGTGTGTGTGTGTGTGTGTGTGTGTGTGTGTGTGTGTGTGTGTGTATATGTGTGTGTGTAGTGTTTGGGTGGATAGGGGTGGTACCTTGGATAGATGATGCTCAGTGGAGAATCCCAGTCCATAGACAGTGTTAGCTCGGCTGTCCGCCCACTGCCCAAATTTCTGTGAGGTCTTTGTGAACGTCATGTTGGGGCTGATGGTGCTGTTGATTATTGCCTGAAAATAAAAAGAGCAGACCCACTTAATATGCATCAAATTAACTGTGTGTATCGCGACAGGAGGTGTCAAATAGAGCGCTAGAAAGATTTAAAGTGAGAACGCTGGTGAAACTCTCCATTGTATGTATGTGGCACACACATTAGCTAAAAGCCTAGTTTCTTTATTTTTCTTATTTACATCTTGATCCAGAGTGACTCTGTTCGATTATATCCTGATACGTGCTCAGATGAACAGAATCAACTTTTTGGATCTTTGATTGTAAGTAACTAACTATTTCAGGTCTTTGTGAAGGTATCTTTGCTTTTCAAAATAAAATATCAAAGTGTTTCTTCAACTAATTCAATTTTTGACTATTTCACTTCTCAGTTTCTCTCATTTTATAGAACAAATAACTATTTGATTCTAAAAATACAACCTTTCGCATAATCTAAAGAAATACTGTGGTACTGTGTGCCTTATAGATCCCCTCTAGACCTAAATCTTTTTTTTTAAACAATAAAAAATATGAATGTGCAGTTCAGAACATGATGGTGACATGTCTTTGTTGTTGTTTTTTATTACTAGTACAGATAGCAGCTTCCATTTACAGACAATCCCACAAAGACTGAACGTGGCTTTTAACAAATACACTGATATTAATAACACTATTAATGACACTACAGTATCCAGGCATTTTAAATAGATTATTAAGATTCTTTAAGTGTTACTGTTTTCATCAGGAGTGACCAGGATTAGAAATGAGAAGATCAGAGGGAAAGCTCAGATTTAAAAGTTTGGAGACAATGTTAGAGAGGCAAAGTTGAGATGGTTTTTAACATGTGCATGAGGGATAGTGGATATATTGGATAAAGGGAGGACATTTAATGGATATAGTGAAAAAGGACACGCAGAGGGATGTGGAACAGAGGAGGATGCTAAGGATGGGGTGAAATGGAGGTAGATGATCTGCTGCGGCGACCTTTAAAGGATCCAGCCGAATGAAGACGATTGAGAAAAAAAATTTAAAATGATTGGTTTATAGAGATTCACATCTTCAATGGAAAACAAAGAGACTCAATGCAACAGAGGGATTGTCAAAGTCAGAAAATACTGAGAGACGGACTAGAGAAAAGAAAAAAAAACCCACCAAAAATCTTTAGCCTTTTCCTCCATTTTCCATGAACCAGAATTGAAGTGTACCTCTTTTACATAATTCAGCTGGCTTTGTTAAAAAACACTAATGTAGGACAAATTAATGGCTGATCAATTAGCAGTGTTGTGTAATGCTTGGCATTCTAGTTGGCATCAATGCACGATGCTTTATTAGTGAAGGGGAGAAGTCACTGAGTGTGTGTTACATAACAGTTGAACTTAGCTATCTATTTTGTGCTGGATGATATGAGACGATTGCTAAATTGACCGTGTTGAAGACCTGGCTTCTTTTCTGTATGTGTCTCCTTGTTTCTATTTCTTTTTCTCCTCACACTGTCATCTGTTTTTCTAATTTAGCTTCACCCCTCCTTTCTCCGTAACAGGCAGGGGGCGTGCATGTGTGCAGTGCCTATAAAGAGCTCCAATCTGCCCCAAGTCATGCAAAGCTAGGGCCAATCACATCAAGTGCCCCTCCTGGATATCTAACAAAAAGAATATTCTAAGATATAAGTATAGAAGTGCAGAAAGACACTAAAGAGCAGTTGCATGAGTGAAACATGAGCTGCCGGTCTCGGGACGTCCTACAAACCCTGAGCTCTCTTAAGAGGTGTTTGCACATTAGTTTCCAAATATAATAAATTATAAACACCATTAAAACTCAGTGAATTGCAGTGAAGCCTGTTTGATGAGTGATGAGGTAATTACACTGAAACATCTGGAACATCATAATAAAACCACACCAGTTGGCAAAAATGAAAAGCAGCCGGTGTTTCATATGCAAGATTTGGGGTAAGACGTGAATCAGCAACCCGGATGAGCCGCTCACCTTGGTGCCGTCCAGGCTGATGATGCGGTAGACGTTGCGCGTGCTGTCGTAGAAGTAGGAAACCGTGACGGCATGCTTGCTGGTGGGCAGCCAGTTCTTCTTAGTGTTGGGATCGATCTGGAAGACGTGAGCCCGCGTGCTGTAGATGGGCTGCTCCCTGAAGGGAACGAAGAAGAAGTGGTGAACCTCTTTGTGCCGCAACACCAACGTCTCACCAAACCCGCCGCCGGCAACGAAACCCCTGTTGCCCACAGGGGAGTCAGATCGCCTGGGTAAATGAACAACCAGCTCGCCATCCTCCATAGTTACACCACAGACACAGAGGCTGTCACCGAGTCACTACATACTCAGTGACTTGTATACGAATGAGAAGCTGGCTCAACTGAATTCAATCATACATGTTAAACCTAAACTTCCTCTCATATTGGATGTCTACCCAGAACACACTCTGTCCTTCTTTCTTTGCAAGACAGCACCCCGTCTCTGTGCTCTGATATGGGAATGCCTGCAGCACCAAGCGAGGGTCACACAGGAGGGAAGGAGAGGGTTTCAGGCTAAATATAGACAGTAGGCCACAGTTAACTAGCATAGACACACCCCACTGAGCTGCAGTTTCCACACACACAAACATACAAAAGCAACGACACAAACATGATGGGATTTTAAATCTGCATCCTTGTGTGTGTGCATGGAAGGGGTCTGCGTTTGTGTAGATCATCTCCACATGTCCAGCCCCCTATTACGGTTTTATCTGAGATGTCTTAATTCCTATTTGACCTCTGTGTGACGTTCAAGCCAGGGCTTAGATTAGCCCCTATTAGGGCTGAAAATTATATAACAGTCATTTAAAAAAAAAATATTTTTAGACAACCCATCACCCCTGTGCAACCTTCACCCTTCATTCACTTACCCCCTCCTCTCCCCTTTTGCTCCTACAGTGCCCTCGTATATTGCACCATTGTTGGGGCTTCTTGGGTAATATCTACAGTCAGTACACACACAAACTCAAAGTGCAGGGTGCTGAGGGAGATATTCTGGGCTGGCAGTGCTGGCAGAGAACGAGATAGAGAAGTGCTTACACTGCACTGTGGGGGTGATGGGGGACATCAAAGGCTTGCTGTATAAATGAATATTAAAATTCAACAGCAGCACCCCTCCTGTGTGTGATTAGCCAAGACTGGGAAAGACAGAAAAACACGAAGACAGGGGAAAGGAAGAGAAAAGGCAGAAAGGAGAATGATGGGGGGGGGGGGGGGGGGGGGGGAATGTGGAGTATAGGAAGTCAGGGAGTGAATCTGGGATGATTAATACCGCTCCACAAAGCTGCTTGTGGAGTGCTGTGCGCGAATTATCATAATCATCGACAGCAGTGTAAGTGGCGGTACTGTGAGTCATTTCAACTCTCTCCCAGCACACATCACACAACCACGGCCTGTCGGTATGATCCGTGCAATAGCCGCTTTGGCAACTCGCGTCGTTTTTCATTGCATAATTTGATGAAGCTGTGGCAAATTTTCCTCTCCTTGTCGTTTGATTGTGTGCGTGTGCGTGCCGAACACAGACTCGTTCTTGGGCTTTCATTTTTACATAAATGCCTTTGCCAAAGAGTTTTGTTCCAAAATGACACCCACTAGTTGTCAAGAAAGAAAGAAAAAACAGAACTCACTCCTACAATTGAACTTTTAAAAGAAAGCAAAATAAATGAGGGAATTTGATTGCAAAATGTGCATAAGAATCATTTCTCGAGTCTTCTGCCTTCCTTTAAAAGATGGCCCAGTCCATAATGGCTTCAGATTCATCATGCATTCCCCCATTGCAGTCCTTTTTGTTGTCTACAGTGCTCTGCCCTGAGCCAATAGCCTGGCATAGTTAGCAGTTATGGGATGGCATGAAGGTCAGTTCAGTACGTGCTGATCCTCTTGCACTCCAGCAATGAACTCTGTTTTATCAACAGGGGACACGCACTGAAAGAGCCTACAAAAGCTGCAAGGAAAGGTATGAGACCCTACCTACTTCCCATCACCGATGAACTAAGTAAATATATGCTATAGGGGGGGGGGCGCACTTCAGTGGGATGTGAGTGAGTGGGAAGGAAGAAAGTGTGGAGGAGGAAGAAAAACACAGAGGAAGAAGAAGAAGAGGAGGAGGAGAAGGAGGGGGCGTTTAGCATGCAGAGTACACTGCGTGACACAAGGGCAGGTGATGGAACATGAATGTTAAGACAGAGAGAAAGACGGGGTCGGCAGAATGACTGAGGGAGGAAGAGTGATAAAGTGAGAGAAGAAGGGAGGGATGAGGAAAATGTGGAGGAGGTGATAAATGTAGGAGAAGCTCGAGAACTGATAAATCCACTCATCTTCCAGTAGGAGAAGACAAGAAGAGTGGGAAGCTTTAACTGCAACACAGTGTGGCAGAAACGAGCATGCGAACCGACTGTGAGCTGCTCAAATCTGAGCAGCTCGGGAACACAACACAAGCACGCCAAAGTGTCAAGCGGCTTCACGAGTAGGTTGTGTGCCCGAGACACTCTGCTGACTTCATTGTATGTATTATCTCTCCATAACGATGGAGAGATAATACTTGTTCAGTTTTTAATACGGTATGAAATGAGACTTTAAAAGGGAGCTGGTGTTGTCATTCCCAGCTCCATAATCATCATAATCTTCTGGTACTATGCTAGAGGAGCTTTGCATGAGTCACAGCTCAAAATAATGCTCATTTATCTTGTGCAGGGCCTTCGGGTTACTCTCTATCTGAAACATGAAATGATCATATTGTGGCTGCCCCTTCTCTTTAACAGAGGGAGCCAAAAGCAGCAAAAAAAACTTCTGAATCTGCATTTTGAGCAGACTAAAGTCTGACGTCTTAGTTCACATGGATTATTTGCACATGTGCTGACTTCATTATTTGAGATTTTGGCCATATTTAATATGACCATCCATTATAACAGTAAAGAAGAAAAACCACAGTAAATCCCTTTAAATTACTGCCTCTCACATTTGACACATGAGTTTTTGAGACCTCTACATCATGGGTGTGATTTTTTTTTCTCTACAAAATGTAGCTGAAATTATAGAAAACAAAAATCAAATATGCAAACTGATATTTCTTTTTTTGTTTGTTTGTTTGAATTTGTCAGAAGGTTCAAAAATTAGAATTTTCTGGCAATAATTTCATGGTTCAGGCTTTACGGGGTTAATGCTGAGCAGTTTTCTAAGCATTTGATAAGGAACACGTTTCAGATTTGGCGTTTATAGAAGTCCTATCTACAAATTAATTGACGGGGGCAGGTCACCTACCCCAAGGGTGTTGTGAATTAAAGGGTGAATCCTATTCATACTACTATTTTGATAGTTCTGATTTTATTTTCACAAGTTTTGAGCTGTGTCTGCCTTCACTCCAGCACAATAGGAGTGAATAAAAATAGATCTGAAAAACATCTCCTAACAGAAGAAGCGTCTTTGTGAGGCTCAGTAATGCTCACTCCATTCTTGTGTGCAGATTTCACTGTAACTACTTCTAAATAGTAGAAAAATCTTTTCATGGCAATGAGTGCTACATTTGTGGATTGGGAATTTAAACACTGAATTGTACAAAATGTGACAAACTGGGGGGAAAAATAGGGGGTGAACCACTGCACCCTTTAAGATATGCCAAGCTATGGTGCACACCATGCGTATGAATGTACCAAATGTTCTGTGGTACATACACACATCTGGATTTCCGGGAGTGGAAAAAGGTGTTGCCTACACCGCCTCTTGTGCTTCAGGGGTTTGATGCACAGATGTGGGCACGGTTTCCAGTCTCAGCTCACACATTTAATAGCACAAAAGGCTGTGCTTTAGTTTCTACTCCAGTGTGTCCCCTTCAACTGTGCAGCTGCCCCTAGCTAGGCAAAAAGCTGAAACAGAAGCATAATAATGAGACAACCCCATCTCAAGAGATCTCACTTTCCCTTGCCACCTACACCCCATAGAAGATGTCCTGATTTCCAGCGTTTTCCATTATTTGAACAGAAAAGAGCTTGAGATGGAGTAGATCTTACTTAAGGTGGAGAGAGGTCTTAATGGGACAAGTCACTGTTGCGCCGTCTACTGGGAATAGTTGGGTTACCTAAAGTGTGTGTGTGTTTGCGCTTGTAAACACACATACTCTCTCTCTGTCTCTCTCACACACACAAACATGTGCAAACGAGCAAAGGCAAAGACAGAGAGAGAAACAAGTCTGTCTGTGCATCGATTGTATTTGCAAAAGGAAGTGAGTGAATACCAGAGAAGGTGTTGATAGACATCTCTAATGTTATCCTCTGTGCCATCACCATCGGCGCTGGGGGAAAGCTTGGAATAAAACCACTCGAGGCCGGAAGTTAAATATAACTTTATCTGTCTGTGTACTACACCCTATCTGAACCTATTCAGACTCTGCAAGCGGCGCGGTGCTTTTAATCCGAGTTTACAATTAGTCCAACTGCAGATCAATTGAGTCATTGAGTCAGTTGCATAACAGTAACTTAGTCACCAGTATGGCAGAGCCCGGTGGAGAGCTGAAGCTGAGTGGGACATGGCTGAATGATGTGCAGCCCACACTGTGGGAGGGCAGAGTGGGCGACTGTGAGGCCTCCAGAGTATTGTAAATAGTTAATGCAGGAGTTTTGGCTGATGCCTTAGAATCGCACTGTGGCCTGTGCCACATTGTTTACCCCCTGCTGTGCAATTAATCACAATGAACTGCGGGAGACAGCCGTTAATGAACGGCAGGCTTGGTGGGGGAAATGGACCGCTGAGCTCGGGGTTAGGGGACATGCAAATGAGCGGCGCTGTGTGCACACCAGGCGACTGTTTCACTGATGGAAGCCTGTTGTTGAGGATGTGCATGGCAGCGGTCACTGTGCTGCCATATAGAGACAGAAAGCCACCTTTTGTCATTACAGAGCCCAGTGCAGCATAGCTATATATGACAGCACCCAGCCTCTGACTGTTCAAACCCTTCTCTGGAGCAGGAACAGCATGTACAATTCATCACACTGTCTGTGACTGGGAGTATACAAGAACAAATGCTGCCCTTTAACATTATTTCTTTGAGAATTTCATAACTACCTATAATGAAGTAGGGGGGTAAACATAGGGACCTGGATAAAGCAGCTCATTTTCATACTGCGGTGTGTCTTTGTTATTCTTTAATTCTTTAAAGAATTAAAGAATAACAAAGAACTTAAACTTTGCTTTATTTTGGTAAACACAGCCAAAGCCCCTATAAGACCCATCGGTATAATCCCACTTTGGGAATGACTGCAGATTAACAGAGTATTTTGATCCTAAAAGTTTGAAGTTAGACTTAACTTCTGAATGAGGTTTGTGTTTAAGCATTATGTTTGTGTTTATTCTTCCTTTTTAAACACAGAAAACGGCAGGCCTGCTTCATGGAGGAAATGAATAAGTTGTCTCGTTACATGAATGCCTTGTTTAGTGTGCAGCACATCAAGGCCGTGAACAGAGCACCTCGTAATCACACGTCATACAGCCTTTTGAACATGCATCCACCACACGCTCTATTAAACGCCACGCAAGGCGTGTGATATAGAATTTGGGTACATTTTTACGCATAGTCTCCGGTCGTTATTTTTTTCCTGCTGTGTTTTCACGGCAGGCAAGTTCATACCCCGAGAGGCATCTGCAGCTGATGTAAAAACAGAAAACAAGGGAAGAAAACTACTCAGTCTGTGGGATAATAACCACACTTACCCCATTGTTGTGGCTGACATGAAACCTGACCGCTGAGCCTCTTTTCCCCCCTTTTATTTGGCTGTCAAAACCTCCCGAAATCTCTAGGATTGGCCGCTGCGTATGAAGGTCTTTTCACTACACGACAGCCTCCACAGTATCACCGTCGGTGCGTCTGCAGGAATTTGATGACAACTGCTCCATTCCCCCTTCCGCTGTCACCGCGTGAATTCACACATACATGTTGTTCTGCACATGGCACAGAAACCAGACCTCGTCCTCCTTCGGCGTTAAGCGCTTGGTGATGAAGCAGCAGTAGCAGCAGAAGCACTGTGGGAGATCCAGCAGCGCAGGGTCCAGTGGAGATCCGACAGGCGCCCTGCTGTTGTCGTGTAAATTACTGATCCTTACTGGAAAGGGTGGAGAAGCCCTGCTGCCTAAACTGGGAAAGACAACCCTCATTTAGCCAGTAGATAACGCGCAGCATCACACTGTCCACCCGCGTCTCTCTCCCCCCACCTCTCTCTCTCTGATATTACCACAGCCTCACGGGCTACACCCCCACTCTCCCGCCCAGACTATTCCACAGCATTTCCACTCACTCTTTATTAGTTGTGTATGTCCTAATCAAATCAAATCACGCGCTTCTTCAACACAAAATCAAAAGCATGTCTCTCTCTCTGATTCACCAAACTGACAAATTATCAGTCCTTATCAATATTTGTAATATTGGTTCCCATGAATTAAAACGTGCTGCTGTAGCTTTATTCGAGCTTTACTATTGATCCAAGCCCCCCACACCTCCCTCCCTGCCATAACCGCTCCACATCTGGCTGATGCTGATGCATCCGCTTCCCTCCTACTCAGTTCATGTCAGTATTGAACTGCCGACGTCACGACACCATCCTCCGCAGTGACGTCACTCGGAGCTCTAGAGACCGATGCCGTTTGATGCTTTATGAGAAGTTTACTGGGAAGTAACCTCCTCACTAGGGCTGTAAAGGAAACATTATTCCGCTAGTGTAATAGGTAAATTCCTACTTTAATATTCTGTTTGTTTTTTTTCTCTCTGTGAATAGCAGCCCCAGGTGATGCAGAGAACAGGTCATTTATTTCTGAAAATAGGAAAAATAAAAATAACCCTTAGAAAAATAAATAACCCATTATTTTGTTTGTTGTCCCTGCTCGTTGCAGCTCAAAATATGATATGATATGATATGATATGATATGATATGATATGATATGATATGATATGATATGATATGATATGATATGATACACCCATACAACTTTCATTTGGGCTTATTGTTTGTAATTCCTGCATATTTGTTTTTTTTTTTTAAATGATATTCTTCTCCAGTTTAAGGGTCATGATTAGTCTACAGGTGCTGTTTTGTGAGTTGTTGTTGTTGTTGTTTTTAATGTATCTGTTGAGTAACCAAACCCTAGAACAGCATCTAATTCTGGGGATACAAATAATATGAAGCCATAAAGTGTAAGCACATCTTGAAGAAATAGAAAAATAGAAAACAGCAAATAATTTATTTAAAAGCAGTTGGTTAATGAAAGCAGCCTATCTTTTATTATGGTGTAGATTTATTAGCCTACCTTCTCACAGTAAGGTCATGTCTAATCACTGAAAAATGGACAGTGTGGAAGGAGAAAATACATTTTTTCATATCAGCTAACAATGATTTAAATTTGTGAATTTTTAACAGCTTAATAGTAGAGAGTGTGGAGAGTGAAGTGAGGATATCTTTTGGGACCAAATCCTAAAGCTTCTCAACAGACAATAGATAATAGATAATATGAAAGGAGCCATTGTGATTTTACTAGGCTTTATCTGATCCCCTGCCCACATTCAAATTAACCTCATTTGAATACACAGCATTGTGCAAAAGTCTTAAGCCACCCCTCATTTCTTTATACTTTCCTCACTTTACCTTTTTATTGAGCCACTTAACACTGACTTATGATGAATCAGTGAATCACGATGCAATGAACAGGCACCTAATTTAAGGGATGAGCCTACGTGGTCTCTACTCATAACAGAGAACTTAGCAAAGAAGCAATTTCAAATTGTATGTTTAGCCTGTCGCAAAAACTGAAAAAAACCAATCCCATTTCTTTAATTTAATCTGTGAAAAATGCACAGACTTTGACAGACATGAGAAAGTATTTTTGCATTAAGATGATTCCCAAGGAAAGACTTGGCATATCTCAAAACTGTGTGCAGTGTGGCCTTAAAAATGTTGTTAAAATGGGACAAGGTGAGCGCAAAAGAAGAACTGGTAGGCGAAAAAAAAAAAACGATCTACAGCAGATGAACAGTATCTGAATATAGATACTAAAATCAGGACAAATCCAGCAAAGACCCAGCACAGGTGTGGGGCTGCATTTCAGGCAGTGGTCTTCTGGATCTTATTGACGATAGAATTATAAACACAGAAAAGCATTGGCCAACTGTGCAATACCATCTGAAAAGCATCTGATATGCATCAGCTTCATTTTTCAGAATTGCACTGATTCCAAACACACTGCCAGTGCAGTAAGAGCATAGTTGAACAGAAAAACACATTGTGGAGCACTACGAGTCATGGATTGGCCTCCCTAGAGCCGGGATCTCACCATATATCATAGATCATACATAACAGTGTGGGATCATCTCGACAGAAAACAGAACAAAAGGCAGGCAACATGCAAAGACGAGCTGGGTGGGTGTTTCCTTTAAAGAACTCGCGGATACGGTCCCTTTAACTCCCTTTTCATGACGTCATGGCATCAATGCGGAAGTATGTACGCAGGAAATTAGCATCTTCAGTTTTGTTTACATGTGACATGCAATTTGGTAGGTGTGTTCGTGTTTTTTGGCTTCAGGTTTTGGGTGAATATTGTTAGAATTTACTGACACATTTCTCCAGGTGCCCCCTTCATTACAAGCATCACAGAAACGCCTTTAATTTTTACTGTTGTCTTCAACGATGTTTAAATTAGCTAGCTAGGCGCTGCTAGTCACCAGCTAGCGAATGTTAGCTTGCTACACTGCGCGTTAAAGTTTCGATTTCCCGAGTAACTTTTCATTACTGTTAATATTATTATTGGATAACAGATGACGCCAGTTTCTCAGTTGACGGTTTCTCTTCCGGAACTCATGATATGGGCTTCAATATCTTTTTTCTTCTTCTTTCGTACCATCAGCGAAGTTGATGCTGGAGCTCTTTAAAGAACCACAGCATGTTCCCCCGCAGAACTACCCCACCGAGGGGACGATCAGCCTACAGTAACGGTCTGCATCCACCGCCACCGGCGCCCCAGAGCTACGATTACAACCACCAAAGTCTGCCAGGTGTCAACAGGTGAGTCCCGTGAATGGAAAAAGTCGAGTATCAGTGTCGGGGGTGTACTGGACAGCAGTTGTTTCAAGGTGAACTGCAGTAAACTTTGTTAGCTGTGGTTGAGATTTCCTGTTGTGTCGGTGCGTTTTGTTTAGAGCTGCAAGGGCTGGTTGATTAATGTTGATATTATTGATAAGTGATCGATTTTATTTGGCACCTTTTTTATCGTTGAATAAGCGCTGTAGTCATTTAAAAATAAAAAAAGTGAAAGAAGATAGTAGTTTCCTATATATGAGACTGGTATGATTTTTCTTTTTACTTGATAGAAAACTGATTATGTAAATATGGATTCTGGTGCTCAGACATTACACATCATTTTTTAATTGGCCAACTGGTCTGCTGAAAATTACAACAGGCAGTGTTTGTCAATTTTATTATAGTGAACTTCATTTAAAAGTCTTGATGTGGGGAAACTGAAATGTTGTTGTGTACTGATAACACTAAATTAAAATGTAAAAAGTATTCACAACAGGAATTTTTCATCAAATTTGGCCAAGCAACAAGAGAGGATGCATATATTCAGTGTACACTCACCAGCCACTTTATTGGGTACACCTGTTTGAGGCTTGTTAAAGTAAATAAATATCTAATCAGTCAATCATATGGCAGCAGCTCAGTGCATTTAAAATATTTAGACATCCTTGAGATGACCTGCTGAAGTTCAAAGTGAATGTCAGAATAAGGAAGAAAGGCTATTTAAGTGGCTTTGAACAAGGCCTGGCATGTTGGTGCCAGACAGGCTGGTCTGAGTATTTCACAACCTCCTGATCTGCTGGGATTTTCCCACACAACCGTCTCTAGGATTTACAGAGAACGGCCCGAAAAGGAGAAAATGGCCAGTGAGCGGTAATTCTCTGGGTAAAATTTCCTGTGTTTATGTCATATGACAGAGGAGAATGGCCAGACTACTTTGAGCTGATAAGAAGCCAACAGCAACTCAAATAACAAGGTTTGTAGAAGAGAATCTCTGAATGTACAACACATCACACCGAACAGCAGCTGGGCTGCAACAGCAGAAGACAACACTGGGTGCAACTTCATTCAGTTTAAAACAAGGAACTGTAGCTGCAATTTCCATGGGTTCACCAAAATTGGACAACAGAAGACTGCTGTGACGTTCAAATGGGAGCGGGGAGGGTCAGAATTTGGTATAAATGGCATGAAAGCATGGACCCATCCTGCCTTGTATCAATGGTTCATGCTAAGGCTGGTGTAATAGTGTGGGGATATTTTCTTGGCATATTTTGAGCCTGTTAGTATGAACTGAGCATCATTTAAACACCACAGCCTACCTGAGTATTGGTGCTGAGTGCTTCATCCCTTTACCACAGAGTACATGTGTGGTAGCTACTTCCAGCAGGATAACACACCATGCCACTAAACTTAAATCATTTTAAACAGTTTCTTGAACATGGTAGTGAGTTCTCTGTTCTCAAATAGTCTCCACAGTTTTCAGATCTTAATCCAATAGAGCACCTTTGGGATGTGGTGGAACAGGAGATTCACTTTTCGGATGTGCAGCTGACAAATCTGCAGCAACGGTGTGATCCTGTCGTGTCAATATGAACCACAATCTCTGAAGAATATTTTCAGTACCTTGTTGAATCTATGACATTGAAGAATTTTTGGAATCCTGAAGGCAAAAAAAGGAAAAGGGGTCCATCCCAATGCTAGCAAGGTTAACTTATGGTGAGTTTGTATGTCAAGTGTTGCTAAGTATAGAATCTCTTGAGATTGAGATGTCAGCATACCTTCATTCCTCTGAACTTCTAAAGTCTTGCTCCTGACAAGCACCAACCATATTATAAATATATCCATCCACTTTTCTAACCGCTTATCCACTTCAGGGCAGTGGTGGGGCTGGAGTCTTTTCCACTTGTCATTGGGTAACACAGAGAAGCAGACAACCATTCACACTTGCATGTCTGTCTTTGGACTGTGGATAAAAGTTGGAGTATTCAGAGAGAACATGGAAACTCCACACAGAGCAGCTCCATGGGTTTGAACCCACAACCCTCTGTCTCGCAGTCATTTTAAATACAAAATCCAATAATAAATATTGCATTCTAACTTTTATCACATTTGTTAAGGGCAAAGGCCAGGCGTCTCGCTCTGTATGGATTCATGCTTCGTGGCACCCGAGTGAAAGAAAACAAAACAAAGAAACTGAAAAGTTATCTTTTTTCATCATTTATTAGTGGTTGCTTGTTTTAGATGTTTGTGTTCTGTGCAGTAAAATGTGCATATGTGTTTTTGTAAGCTTTCCTAGACGTGAGAGATTGCCTTCTTATGAATGGAACCCCTCACCATCCACCTCTACTGTTCAGCCTCGTCACATGCCAGCTATGATCAATGGGCGCAAGTATGTATTACTATTTATCGATCCAAGAATAAACCACATTTGTCCAAGTACATTGCCTTTTACATGTCTTATCACCTTTCTTTGTCTTCGTGCGTCTTCCAGGAGGCAGAATGATCAGTTCAGCGCTCATCACGTGAAGCGCCAACGTGTTGACACCTCCAGACACCACTTAAGCAGCCCACCTTTAGTTCATAGCCGGCCTCCACATCATCGTACCGACCGAGCGGTGGCACAGCCCTCAAGATTATCCCTCACTGGTTTTGATCACTCTTATCCCGGTCCTAACTTAGACATCCGCCCTCAGGTACCCGCTGTGGTGAAAAGCTCCAGCAGTCTGCATGCCAGCACTACGGAAAAGGTAAATTCAGAAGGACTTAGTCTTTATCTAATAAACGTGAAGTCTGAGCATGTTTACGTGTAGATCTGTTTGGTTTAGTCAGCGTCACATGTTTATGTGCCCTCAGCTGAGTTGTCAGATGGTGGAGCTGTTTGAGGCGTGCCAGCAGCAGCCTTCAGATTTGGAGCGGAAGGAGGTGTGCCGCGCTCGTCTGCAACAAGACATACAGCAAATCTTTCCATGTATGTATGACCTGTACATCCACATTCTGCTCTGTCTTGCTGCTTTGATTTTTATTCACCATGTGCCTTTCTCACAGCTGCGCGGCTTTACTTGACTGGATCATCTATGAACGAATTGGGCTCCCGGTGCAGCGATGCTGATATATGCCTGGTTATCAAGGGAAATGTAACTACCTTTGTTTCTGTACCGTAAATGTCATGGAAATGTGCAATCATAGATACTGACTTCCTGACTTCCTCTTTAACACTTGCAGTGTTCCTTCTTTTTGTTCCAGAAAAAGACTGATGCTCTTCGTGTTCTTGGTCGTCTCCTAAAGTTGTTCAAAACCCTCTGTAAGTAATCAAATACCAAATCATCTATAAAAACAGAATTCATTGTTAACTTTTAAACGGCCGTACACATGTCTGTTTTTTGCATTTATCTAGTAAGTTTTCTTAACCAAAAATACAATTATTGGTGTCCTTTGTGAGCTCTGATATGAAGATTTTCCCTTAGAATTATGCTTTTGTCACTAGGGGGAGCTGTTCACTTAGTGGAAAATGGGTTTCTGTTTATAGAAAATGAAACAAATGACAATGGATCTCATGATGTTTGCTTTGATTTTCAGCATATGTAGAGAGGAATCAGCTGATCAGAGCCAAAGTGCCAATCCTCAGGTTCAGGGAGAAAGGCAGGTGAGAGCAAAGCAGTTACTGGAACAGTCATCATCAAATCAGAAAGCAGATTTATGATGTTTATGATTCTCTCCGGTCTTCACTCCGTAGTGATCTGGAGTTTGATCTGAATGTCAACAACACAGTGGGCATCAGGAATACATTCCTTCTGAGGAGTTACGCCTATGGTGGGTGAGACGGTCAATAAGACCAATTTTGTTCATGGCAGCAGCTTTTCAAACTTCAGCTCTGCCTGTGATCATTTGTTTTTAATCCAGCTATAAGCAACGCATAGGTTACTTGTTCTGACATGCTGTGTTTGTTTGGTCTCTCTTACAGCTGATCTCAGGGTAAGACCCATGATCCTCGTCGTCAAGAAATGGGCACGGTACAATAATATCAATGATGCCAGCAAAGGAACATTAAGCAGCTACACGCTGGCGCTGATGGTCCTGCACTACCTCCAGAGTCAGTACAGTCACACGTGCAGAAAAGATTCCTCCCACTTGTTCTTTTGGCTTAGACTGACTTGATTTGTATATGATGCGTTTTCTGTAGCTCTTAGTGAACCTGTCCTCCCATCTCTACAGAGGGACTACCCAGTAAGTATCTTCTTTGCATTTTCAGTCATTGAAATCTCTTTTTGACAATGTTGTTTTCATTTAAAGCATTTATAAACAATATTCTTTTTCTTTTGTAACCTACCACTTATTAAGATAATTAGCTACTTGACAAACTGTTTAAAGAATCTCTAATGGCTCAGTCACACTAGAGAAAAATAAGACAAAAACTGTGATCAAACTGGCTGCAGTCACTTTAAGACAGGCAGGTGAAGGTTTGCAAATAAGCGCCATCTAATTTATAAATGCAGACAGACATGCCGACACGTTGCTGGTGGTCTGAGTCAGCTTGTGCCAGCAAGTGCAACTCGTCCGTGATGAGTTTCTTTGCATTAGTGGATTCAACTCAACTGGTTGCATTCTTGTTATGTTCCTATATAAAAGCAAGGTTTCTGAGCGTGTGTCATAAAGTCTCCTTCACTGCTTTCCTTATTATGTTTTTTTGTCCCGTGTCTTGATTTTAACAGGAGTCATTTAATCCTTTAATGAACCTGGACATGGTTCCAGAGGGACCCAAACACATCCCTCCCTACATCTCGAGAAACCAGTCCTCTCTGGGGGAGCTGCTTTTAGGATTTCTCAAGTACTATGCCACAGATTTCAGGTATCTTCCAATGAGTATCATGTTGAGTGGCTCTTTACCGTGTTGGTTTTCTTACTCCCTTTCTTCATCTCCAACTCTCCTCGCCAACTCCTCCTCCCTCTCAGTCCTCCGTTTCTCCTCACTGTCTTCTGTCCCGCTTCCTCCTCCCTGGTTTCATGTTTCTTGCTGAGGGGCAGGAGCAGGTGAGACCTTTGGCCTTACACAGCACTACCATGACATACCACGATCCCTGAGTATTGGTGCTGAGTGCTTCATCCCTTTACCACAGTGTACACGTGTGGTAGCTACTTCCAGCAGGATAACACACCATGCCACTAAACTTAAATCATTTTAAACAGTTTCTTGAACATGGTAGTGAGTTCTCTGTTCTCAAATAGTCTCCACAGTTTTCAGATCTTAATCCAATAGAGCACCTTTGGGATGTGGTGGAACAGGAGATTCACTTTTCGGATGTGCAGCTGACAAATCTGCAGCAACGGTGTGATCCTGTCGTGTCAATATGAACCACAATCTCTGAAGAATATTTTCAGTACCTTGTTGAATCTATGACATTGAAGAATTTTTGGAATCCTGAAGGCAAAAAAAGGAAAAGGGGTCCATCCCAATGCTAGCAAGGTTAACATGTGTCAAATATTTTGTTCCTGTATTTTATTGTGCCTATCTGGTGTTCCCTGCTACATGGTTATGTGACCCTCTTGTAATTCTGATAAAAATAAGGGCTAGGTTTGTTTTTTCTTTGTTTTCATGACTTAAACTAAAGCTATCTCATTCTTGGGAGAAACTTAATCTGTCTGCACTCTGTTTGGAATAAAGTAGTATGCAAAGGCACTGCTGTAGTCCTTGAGGCGCTTGAAGATTGCGTTAACCTTCAGTCTAACGAGCACTGAGTGTAATCCCTTTCCTGTTGCTGTCTTTGTCTTGCAGTTGGGATAAACAGGTGATTTCTGTTCGAGAAGCCAGAGCGTTCCCTAAGAACAATTCTAAAGAGTGGAATAACAAATTCATATGTGTGGAAGGTATGCAGTTTATTGGAAGTAACAGGCCACAGCCACCACCATTTAACATCAGCATCGCTGTGAGAAATGTCCACAGTAATCCAACAGTGACTCCTTTTGTTTCAGAGCCTTTTGAAAGAAATAACGTCGCCAGGGCCGTCCACGAGAAGCTCAAGTTCGATGCCATTAAAGCGAAGTTTGCTGAGGTACGTTGAAGTTTTGATAACCGTGTTCGCTCTTCATTCTCCAAGCCACTACGGGCCAGATATGAGTTATTCATAATCGGCTTCTGTCTCCTCAGTCGTGTCGGTTACTACACGAGAGGAAGGAGCTGAACTCGATCCTCCCTTTCAGAGCCATCATCATTAAGGAGTCATCCAGGGGATGAGAGATTCCTCTAATTAGATGAGCTAACTGGTGTCCTCTACCTCAAGACCGTCTCCTGAAACAGTGCAACAACATGTTGATGCTCTGAGAGAGAAACCCTGCTGCCCTGGCACCTTCATGGCCGCTTCCGTATCTGTTTTTTCTGTGGCTGTAATATTCAAAATGGACCACCGACTTCAAATGCATTGCTGTCAAATTTGTGTAACGGAGGATAATACAGTATTTGAGGGAAAATTTTATTTTATAGAGATGCTAGAGGCCTCTGAAATTAAAATCCTGTTACCTAAACTGATGACAGAAAAATGCTGAACCTGTTATAAGAGATGGATATTGCTGCTATATGGCCCGTTTTCCCTGCAGGGAATATGTTTATCAATGAACTGGGAGATGACTCTTACATAAAGTTAACTTCAATGGAAGCAGCAGCATTTTATTTTGAAGGGCGAGTCCCAGCCACTGATCTCGGTTAAATTTCCACATTATTAGAGCCATACTGCACAGCGTTGTATTTAAAAACGATTCATCTCTGCCACGTATTTACATGTACAGTCTGTCATGGTTCTGTCTGGACCAACTTGTAACATCAAAGTTTATTTTTTATTTTTATAGGTCAACAGTGAGAATGTGGTGGATTTAAACACGTCAGACACTTTCTGCTTAAAACCGCATTAATTGCCCTCTAGTTTCCCATGCTCACCGCCTAAAGCTTAAGTCAGTGTTGTAATTTGAAGTGCCCTTATTATACTCATTTAAAGGCTCCTAAATGTCATTTGGTTCTGCTAAAATTCTTTACACGCTTCAAAGTGCAAAAGAAATCTCCCACTGCTTTGCTGCCTCTGTCTGAAACACACCTTTTGTTGTCTGGAGCGCATAAAAATTCTCGTATTCACTCTTGCAGTCGTCTGCAGAATATTTGGTGTTCGATTTCTCGTAGCTGAAACATTTTATAGCTGGCTACCAGAAGCTGTACGTACTGCAAGCAGCTGCCTGCGCCTGGACTTAATCAGGTCCCCACTGTTTGTCAGAGGGCATATCAGACTAGCTTAGGTGGGGAGGTTGCCAGTTTGTTACCTAGTGATGTAGATAAGTAACTGTAGAAAAGCGTGGATTGCAAATGAGGTGTTTCAGGCAGTTAAACAGCTGCTTTTTGGCTGTTATAACTTTGTAAGCCTTTTATATGCACACAAACCTTTCAACAGACTTAAGGAAACCCCCAAAGCACGATAAGGGTACTTTTAAGTCACTCGAGGGCTGCAAAGAGGCCAGACTCTAGATTTTCCCCTGGTCCATATGTCCTGCATCAAGAACTCATTGTCTGGTGTAAAGGCTGTGCAGTGTCATTTTAGAAATGTACTTGATGAATTTGGGCAAAACACCTGTTATCCACTCATGTTTGGATTACTTATACATAGGTTATTTAAAGAATTTACACTTTGTGTAAATTTGTCTTTTCTTTCCTGTTTTTGTACATTTTGTGAATTCCTGACTTTTAAATGTTTATTTAAAAAAAAATTAAATCTCTAAAGATGTATGATTGTTTTCAATGTATATTTTGGAGCTTCATGTGAAGTCCACTAAAATCTTGGCTATGCAAATAGCGCCAAAATCAGATTAAATTGTACACAGGCTTCGTTTTGGGGGGTGTTGTTCGTAATCACATGTCAGACCATTTGAAAATGTAACCAGCAAATTAAGGTTTATGGACTTTTTTTTTCTATAAATACCTTGCAAATGTTTTGGAGCCACCTTTTATTTCTTTATGTTTTCTTTCCGAGGGTTCAGACGTTCTTGAGCAATAGTTTTCCAGGTTTTCTGGAGGTCTTTCAAGGTTTTTTTTTTTTTCTTTTGGACATTTACTGCTTATTCATCCATTTTCCCTTCGGTTCTTTTTTTAATGTTGTTTATTGACTTAACACTGATATGTGAGTCATTAAAAATCACACCTACCTTAGGGGATGAACCAGTGTTGTGTCTACTTAAAACAGACAATTTAGAAAAGACTGAATCAATACTGGCACATTTCAGAATGGTGCTCATTGTGGCCTTTTGATGAAAATGGACAGGATCAAAGTAGAATGTATCTACAACAGACTAACAGTACTTCAATGCCATGTGAGAAATGCATCTGGCCCTTCAGTTTATACATCTACTGATCGCTAAAGCCTTAGCAGAAATGCTCTGGTGAATGTCAAGAAACCATAAGCAAGGGAAACGGGGACAAAAGGCTGAGCTATGCCAAGTGAACATGAACATGAATTTGACTGCAAATCAGTGGCAACAGGTCAGAAATTAGAAATTTTGCATTCAAGTTCCAAATTGTTATCAATATGCACAGAGGAGTTCAGGAGAGAGGTACAACATTGAGGGTCTACAGCGTTTGTAAAACACAGTGGAGGGTCATTTCAGTCGGTGTTGGGGGATCTTTTGAACACAGACAAGCAGCCATGCAATACCATCTGGAAACCATCTGATTGGCAACAGCTTAATTTTTCAGCATGAAAATGATCACAAACACAACAAATGAATTAAAGCACACTTGGACAGAAAATCTCTGCATTTATTTCCCATTTTCTTAGCAAAATATAAGGCTTAAAAGACTTTTGCTCAGCTGTATTAAGAGAATTTCCCAAGCACAGTGATGCAACCATTCAAAGACACATCATTAACCAGTTATACAATATTTTATTTATTCTGCATCAATCCACATGCGCTGTGCTTAACTTGGAACAATCATATCCATGGATGTGACAAGTCGGTGATCTTTGGTTTCCTCAAGGTAATGTAGTTTATTCAACCTCACCCTTCACGAGCTTATGTGTATAATCTTTTCTAAAGCTCTTTAGAGAAATTATGATCTTTTTTATTATATTATTTGCAGCCTCCTCTGGCAGCAGTGTGCCGCTTGCTTTTTGTTCTATGGTTTGACGCTCTATTACAACTTGTTTTATGACTCCTGTATAGTTCTGGTCAGCGGTTAGATAGCTTACAAGATATGTGGGTGTGTGTTGCCACCAGCAGCGGGGTGGCAGGCGTAGTGTTTCAGCACATGGCCTATATTTAACTGGGGGAAGGGGATTTTGAACTTAAAGTCATATCGTCATATCAGCTGCCACTGGCACACACAAAGGTGCAATGAAACACTGCTTTTTAAAAAAATTTGAAACTCTAAATTCTTAATGTTCGCTGTTTGTGTGTTTGACTCAGTCTCTACTGATATGCACCCCCACCAATTGCTTTGCCCTTGTCTTACTTGACTCCCCACTTTTCATTCCCGGCTCCGTCTATTTCTGTCCTTCGCTGAGTCAGATGGACATCTCCCAACTTAGAATGACACAAACAGGCGGACCGACTACCAATTCAGAGTGACTCAAAACATCAGGAGGACTCTAAAAAACAATACTTGGAGTTGAAAAGAGAAGATTTGGGGGAAATTACCAAGATGGACGAATGTGAGAGTCTGTATTCGGAGATGACGGAGCTGCAGGAGTTTCAGTGTGAAGCTTCAGATGTCATGAGCCAGGATGATGAAGATGAATTGGAAGAGCTACAAAACAGGTGATTTACAAAAAAAGAAAAAAAGAATCTGAATAACCTCATTTTATTCATATTATCTCTGTTTTAGAGTGATTTTTTTTTTAAATGTTAGCTCTTTGTCTCTGAGCTTCTTAGCATCAAATAATTTGTTATAAACAAGGAAAGGAGAAGATGTAGCTCATCTCCATCTGGAAAACATAAACTCAATTTAGTTTCCATTAATCTCCATTAATCTAACTTAATGCCTTAAATAATCACGTAAAGAAGTGTCGGTGTGGCAGCTATATCAATGTTCGATGTTGTTCACCACAACATGTTTTACATCTCATTTTTATACTAGTTTCCTCTACTTATTCTTCCCATTTCATAAATAGTAGAAGAAACTGATATGTTGGATGCATCCCAGAAGGCCAGGCTTCGCTTTTCTAATATTACATGAATGACGCCTTGGGACGTCACCTTTCAGGGGGCTCTGGTGTATTCATAGCCGGAGGGATGGCTCAGAGCGCATCAGATCATTATTTTTTCAGATCATCACTCTCACTGGCAGCTCCGCACCAAACACCTGGTCTAATGCTGGAGATCTGCAAATCTCAAGTGATCATCTTGAGAAAAGATTAACTAGTGTTACTGTGCTTTCATCTTAGATTAACTCAGCTGCCTCGGTGGTCCAAAATGTTGCTCGAATATGTTTTGATTTGATTAATTGCTTTGTCCTCAGGTTATATTTCCATGAGCTGTGCCAAAAAAGATCTCCTCTTGCAGTCATGCCTTTCCTTCCTCCCTCCTCATTCCTCTCACTCTGTCAATTCCTCTCTCCTTCAGTCTCCGAGAAGTTGTCCAGGACCCATCGGTGAAGCCCAAGCTCCAATGCCTAATGGTGGATCCGTCGTTCTCGATGGTAACAGTTCAGAGCGAGGACAGTGGTATTGTTTGGGAGACGGCCTCTAGCCGCTGCTCTACTCCGTGGGCCTCTGAGACGAGCTCCACCTCTGAAGCTTACAGTATGGAGGGCTCTGGAGCTGCAGGAAAGATCACCATCGTCTTTGATGAGGAGAAAGTAGTCCGCAGGAGGACGAGGTCTGGAGGAAGAAGCAGTAGGCTCGGGGACAGGCTGAGCCAACCTGGTAGCTCAAGATCGGCTTCAGCTCTAGGCGTGGAGAGACCGGAGATGGCAGAGGTTTCACTTCCCAATGTCAAGCAGGAAAACAGCAAAACAGAGACGGACTTGGAGGAAATCAAAAGCAAAGATCAGCAGCTTTTTAGTTTGATTTCAGAGGGCTATGAGATTCTTAACATTAGAGTCCCCTCTAAACTACCCACTGTGGACGAGGAGGAGAGTACAGAGCTGCAGGACAATTTGTCTTATCTGGATCAGACTCCAAAGATCAAGTCTCATAATCACATTGAGTGGACGTTGCAACATAATCAAGTCCTGCCAGAGGGGGAGGAAATACTGGAACACCAGGAGGTACTTTTCTGTTTCATTTGAAAGATTGTTATAATGAACTTTGTGATCTTTATTATGCTTCATTTGTCAGTTTAAGTGTTACAGTGCACTTTTTGGATTGAGATGCTGATTTTAATTTCTCCACAGCAAGATTCTTCTCAGCCATCAGCAGACACAGAGCGTGGACACACACCCACTCAGAGAGAAAGCACCGGTGACATTGACTATTTCGAGAAGTTTACCCTTTTGGATGTGGTGGCTTCTGGAGAACAAGCAGAGCTGCAGGAGGAGTTTAAACAGCCTGCAGCAAAACTCCAAGCTGAGGAACAAAAGCCTGCTGGAGACACAGCCACAGGCGCCCCCTCTGCATCTGAGGACTCTTTCGTATTTGTTTCGGACGTAGAGATAGTTGGGGAACACCTTGATGAGGTCTTCTATGGAGAAGGACTTCCTGCTGATGCACTACATCAGAGAGAAGAAGACAAGACTGAAAGCCAAGGAGGGATGAGAAGCAGACGAGAAAGCCAGAGGTCAACGAAAGGGAGCGGATCAGTGTTGTTTGAGAGTGAAGAGACCACTCTCACGCCCATCTTTATCTCTCCTGGACCTCCTAAGATCATTGACCCGATCCTGCTGGAGGAGCCCACTGCCATGTCCTTCATGTACTCTGACCTTTACGAGGATGCTGTGGGTGAGAGGAGGAAGAGTGATGAGGAATACTCTGAGGCAGAGAGCGTGGCATCTGAGAAGTCTTACAGGAGACGTTTGTCAGATTCAGAGGAGGCACATGGGTACCTGGAGAAGTTCATTTTAAAAGACGAATCTCCTACGCTGGATGTTCAACCGGAGCCGGTGGCCAGTGAGAGCGAAGGAAGGATGATGTGGCCGCAGAGTACGTTTGAAATGACGGGATGTTTAATACGAGTGCCAGAAGAAGAAAAGAAAGAAAAGGTAAAGAAGGAGGAACCAGAGGTGCAGGAAGTGCAACTCTCTGAGGCTACTCAGGAGGAGACTATAGGAGTGACCTCGGAAGATTCAGGTCAAGAGTCTAAACCACCAGAGAAAAAAATGGAAGATCAACAAATGAAGCTTGAAGATAAGACAGACAAGACCGAGTCTTCTGAGTGCAGCTCAGAAAAGCCACTTCCTGAAACTCACCAGGCGGACTGTAAAGTTGACCATACACAACAGAGTGAGGGTCATCAGAGAGAAGAAGAAAAAAAGTGTGAGCAAAGCTGCACTGAACCTGAGCGTGCCTGTGAGGAGGTGTTAGAAAAGACTGATGAGAAGACACCTGTAGTGCGTGCAGATATAGAAGAACCTGTAAGCAGTGAGGTGCCTCCTGCAGTCAATATATCTGAAGTACAAGCAGAAGCCTGGAAGACGAGTTTGCCTGAGGAGGTTGTTTCTGACACCAAAATAGAGTCTGCTGATGAAGAACTAGTAACCAAAGCAGAGGACTTAGCTGAAGTGAAGGAACCTGAGACTGTAACACAGGAAACGTTCACTCTGACTGAACCCTCAGCTCAAACACCAGCGTCACAGCACAGAGAAGCCGAAGACGTTGGACCTGTTGAGGTTATCACAGACTGTGATGCTGCAGTGCACACTGTTGTGGAGGTAACGGAAAAAGCAGTGAATGAAAAAGAGATTCAAACCCAAGTTTGTGTCGATCTTCAGGAAGTGAGAAGTATTCCTGAAGGACACGAACCTCTGACAGGGGAAACTACTGCTGAGGACAAGTTGGATAAAGAAGGGTTAGAGGTCACAGCCACGTCCATTGAAGTAACCAAGCCTGTTTCAGAACCAGTCATGACAGATGCAGATGAGAAACTTCATGCAACCCTTAAAACTCAGCAGACACAACAAGACATGGCTGATGGTGGATCAGACAAAACAAACTCTAAAGTACCCGCAGAGACCAGTAGGACTTTGGTTCAAGACATAGTGACCGTAGGTGATGAGCTAATCCTCCTCGTCCCCAAAGGAGAAGCTGTAGAGATGGATGTAGAGATCAGCCAGTGGTCAGAGAAAGATACGGTTCCTCTCCCTGAGTCTAACAGCACAGCTGAACTTCAGGCACTAGTAGAAGAAACAATGATGGAGCCTGAAGTCAAAGTAGAACCAGAAACCTCTGCAGAAGAAAAAGAACAAACCAGGAATGATTTCGATATGGACTATTCGCCACCTGCACCTGTAGAGGAAGCTGACTCCAAGGAGGCGAAGATTCAGAGACCCATAGAAGAAGACAAAATCATCTTTACTCCCCAACAGGATTCATATGAAGTGCACAGAGAGGAAATACATCCTGAACAAACAGTCGTAGAACAGATGGCAGAGATTCACGAGATGGAAGAAACGAGCGTTATTAAAGCAGATCTAGTTCCACATGTTGATCTGCACAAAGAGGATGTTGAGCAACAAATGGAGCAAGATTGGGGATTAGCAGAGTGCCCAGATGTGCCTGATGTTGAGATGGAATATGAAGTGATTTCTAAACAGGATGCAAAGGAGATGCCAGAACCTGAAACACAGAGAGATGTGGCTGGGCTATTACCACAGCCTACTCTGAAGAAAGAAGAGGATGAAGAGATGGTGGTAGAGAAGGTAGATTATTTCCCAGAAGAAGAAGAAGAAATGATTGAGGCTGACTATGAAATAATCGACGCAGAGGAGGAAATGCAGGCCCAGTTAGCTGCTGAGTTACAGGGGATGGACTGGTTCTGTCTCACCTGTGGATTTCTGATGTCAGAGAAAGACTGCATGTCTGTAGAGCATCACAGCCACGATGTGACTGCCGTGGATACGGCTTACGAAGAAATAAAGGTAATCTAATATTGAAGCACAGCTACACACGCAGGGCAGCACAGTGGAGCAGCGGTTAGCACTATCTGTGTGGAGTTTGCATGTTCCCCCATGTCTGGTTCTCTCTGGTTCATGCAGTTCTCGGGGTTAGGTTTATTGATGTTTCTAATTTACCTCTTGGTGTGAATTTGAACGGCCATCTGTCCAGATTGTGCTCTGCCTTTCGCCCTATGGCAGCTGGGAAAGGACCTACATCCTACAACTAATGCTGAAGTAATTGCTCTCTATGGTACCTCACCTGATTTTGTCTAAAACAGCCTGTAAGGGGTTACCTAGCCTACAGTGGTTATTTCCTAAAGCCTAAAAACAAAGCCAAGAGCAGTAGTCAGGATATAGTTTCCTTTCTGAACTATGATATAGAGTGCAATACAAAAAGTAGCACAGCATCATGAACTGAACAAAGCAGAACACCAGTTTTTATACCGTAAAATCAAATCAACATTTTTTATTTTCTCTGGTTCCAGAAGGTCAAAGTGGCTCCCGACTGTTTCATCATTCAAACATGTAGCTGCTGACACAGCACAAAAACCACACTCATGACTGACGAGTACTGCGATCAAATAGCAGCTCATTATCCTACATCTCACCAGTGTTATGAACTCTTGTTATGAACATCACACATTTTACGGGCATTAGTTTATAATAAACTGGTCTTAGATTAGTCAACATTTCCATTCAATGCCAACAGGCCGCCACTTCTCAGGCTGCAGCCAAGCACATTGAATTGTAGTGATGCAATGCTCTGCTTTGATCGGTGCAAAGGTCCAGTGTGACATCATCACGTAGAAAATGATATGCAATCCGTACACACACACACACACACACACACACACACACACACACACACACACACACACACAGGCGCGCTTTCCTCTCTCGCTGTACCTCTGGGTGAGCTTAGGGTCAGCCATCACGTGTGGAGATGAAACCTTCTAACAATCAGCTATTTTAGTCTTTTTCCTCAAATTAAAATGCAAACAAACACAGATCTGCATTTTTAGGCTGAAGGTTCAAGACACATTTTATTGCAACAATCAGAGAAAACGCCTAAACACACACGCCTCACTAAGGGATAAGTTATTTTGGCTTTTCCATGTGGTCTGTCAGGAAACACCTGACAACAGGAGAGGGGTATGTCAGACTTCTGGCACTTAAATGAAGAGAAAGTTGGAACAATTTTAAGAAAGATTGAATGTCATTTCCAGCTGATATTTGAACCAGGTCTTGATGATGTGCGATCCACCATATTTATGTGAAGTATTGACAGCTGTAGAGAGTAAACAACATAAAGATCAAAAGAGCAAAGCTCTAATCTAAGTCTGACTTCAGCACCAAGAAGTGCAGTATATTCAAGTACTCCACAGATCCTGGCATGCTCACCAAGGAAACTTAGCAAACCTGTGTCCGGTCCAGTTCTCCAAGCTAGAAATTGCATTGTACTGCTTCACTTCTACATGCACAGGGGGCTGTTTGTCAAACACGTGTTAAAGTGCTCTGTAATGTTATAAATCTGCTCTTAGATGAGAAATTCATGGCATTCAGAAAAATAAAGACTGGCTTATTTTAAGCATCAAACATTAGCCAGCTGACCCTCAGACTAATTTAGAACTAAGATGTCAGGGCCCATAATTTGTGGTTGAATATTATGGAGCCGGCAGTGTGAAGGGAAATACCTTTTCAAGACCACAGTTACTGCTTTGAAAATTTACTGTGGTCATGATTGTTAATAACTCAAAGAAGTGGCTGTTGTTTGGAAAAAAAATCTTATTTGAATACATTCAGACATATGACTAAAGTCTGGCTGTTGGTAAAGCTAAAGGCTATCTCTGTGTGACTGGCCCAGGGTTGTGTATGCAGGTATGTTAATACGTTCTCCTTCAAACACCTGTTAAGACTCTTAGCAGAGAGCAGAGAGCGGTCAGTGACCACATCTTGACCCAGTTAAATGTGAGCTGCTTGTGCTGAAGCGGTGACAGGGGATCGCCGCTGCTCTTCTTCCTGGAATAGCGTCTCTGATGGCTCTCCTTAAAGCTGCAGCAGACTCGTATTTTAACTTCAGGATGAACCCGTTTTATCTCTCTGAATAGTAACAACTTGCGGGAGGGATTTGTTTAATCTTTAAACAAGATAAAGAACTCGACAGAGCAATTGAGAAGTTGTTATCATGAGTAAAAAAGAAAGCATGTTGTTTTCAGTTGGTTAATAATGTTGTGAAAGATGAAACACCTTCTGTGAAACCCTGGCAGAGATACCAGCCCACAAAGAGATCTGTATTCTTGTTTATCTGCTAGATTTTCTTTAAAACTTTATAATCTTTTGAGGTTACAAACTCTGAGAGAGCTTTGGCTCAGCTTTGGCATCATATGCAAAATATTTCACTTCGCACCTTTGCATTATTGTCAGAGTGCTTACAACTGATATTTCAATAAGAAGAGATCACTTGGAAGAACTGAACATCATTTATTGAGACAGAAAAACTTTTTAGCAGTTAGACTTTGACGATGGTGGTACAAAATCCCAGCACTGACAGGATTTAGGACAGGAGCCCCCCGAAGTCTAGATGCTGGTGGTGCTGAAGATGATGACTACATCCAAGCCTTCTTGGATGGAGCTTTAACTGAGGTGTCTGTGAGGTGGAGATGGGGAGGAGAGTCTGAAAGGGAGAATGACGAGAACACAGATTTAAACCACACAAAGTGGATGCTGATTGGCTCAAAGAAGGTGGGCAAGAAGATGACTGGACTAGAGTAATGATGTCAGTATTGAGACTGACAGGATGGGGAAGCAGTAGTGATGTAAAGACCAGAAAAGCAGCTGAGCACCCAGGAAAGCAGGGAGATGAGTGATTGCAGATCTTCGTTACTGAACTTACGCACAAGCTTCATTTAACCTGTAAGTGTTTGTAAAACAGGAGTCGCTGAGTGGTTGGATCTCAGAGCTTCAGGAGAGATCGGAGAACATCGAGGACTTGGTGTCAGAGCTGGAGCTTGCCTACAACTCTGTGGAGGTAAAGCATGCTTTAGTTGCTCTAAGCAGCACTGTTAGCTCATGGTAGAGTTTAATCAAAAGCCTCTCTTTGCTGTTCGTCTGGCTCAGGATCAGTTCATAGAGAGCGAGGCGGCCATGAAGGCTCAGAACAAGGAGATGATGGATGTGGTGATGGAGCAGTACAATAACATGTCTGTCAGCATGGAGGAGGAAAAGAAGACCAAGCTGGAGCAGCTCTATGATCAGATTGTCTCCTTCCAGGAGAGCATTGACTCGGCCAAGGCCATTCTGGAGACCGCAAGCAGAGAGGCTGAGACTGAGGCCAGCGTGAGTCCTGAAGCTCCTCGGGTTTATTGCTCATGAGGGTTTGTGTCAAATTTCTAATAAAATCTTCTTCAATCTGCTCCCCCACTAGTCGCCTGAAGACATTCATGCAAGGTAATTTGCTTTCAATTAAAGATTTGGGAATGAGTGTGGTTTCCCAGGACTTTAGTGGCAACCAGTTTGGCATGCTGCTTGACCTCCAGAACCTCAACCTGTGGAGCATGCCGGTATGCTGGATATTAAAATGCATGAGTGAATTTTTGTTTTATTATTACATATCTAAGAAGCCGTGACAAAAAGTCAAAAAGCGCTAATTTATTTAACCAAAAACATGAATTTAACACCAAAAAGTTTTGCCAAGAGGTGTGAAGGTCAGTATCATCAGAAGACAGATTTTATAATTATACTGATTGCCACAAAATAAAGATCCATGTGGTGTGTGCATGGGTGAGGGTTTCTAACTGATCTACCATAGCATAGAAATATATAACATATAGGCTGCGTTTCCCAGGCATGGATTAAATGCAGTCTTTATAATGGAGATCGTCACTGAATTTTTCTTTAAGGTTAGGTTCAGGCTTAATCTATGTCTGGGAAACTGGATGATAAAGTTGGACAAGTGAGCAGATTGCTCACACTTTAATGCTGATTCACGTTGTGGTTTATGGTCAGGCTTACAGCAGCTCTGGACTCAGCCTCGACAATGGAGCTGGGTCCCAAGGGACTGCTGGTCTTTGAGGACTATGCCAAGGCCAACACTTCAAGCTCCAACCTCGCACAGCGAAAAGGAATCCCAGGTGGGCCTGCTGTGAGCTTACCCTGTGTTTGCAGATCTCATGCTATCACACGTACGTATATGTGGCATAAAGCTTCCTGCTGTGTGTCTCAGTTCCCCAGAGGCCGACACTGCTGCCGCAGGAGCCGGGCTCAGCCACCAGCACCAGCGTCACAGTTTACTGGAAAGTCAACCCTGGAGATATCATAGACTGCTTCCAGGTCTACTGCATGGAGGATCCACAGGGCGGTAAATACTTACAGGATGTTTCTTAAACTGGAAAATTGTGGAAGACTAATAATGATGTTGAACAGTGAACAAATTAAAAGGTTTCTGAGTATATAAATGTAAGGAGGTGTTTGTCTTCAGGGTTACATTTGAGGTGTTTTATATCTGTGGTCCACAGCTGTGTCAGAGGAGTACCGTGTGACAGTAAAGGAGAGTTACTGTGTCCTGGAGGACCTAGAATCTGACAAGATGTACAAGGTTTGGGTGATGGCTGTCAACTATACAGGCTGTTCTCTGCCCAGCGAGAGACTCACCTTCAGAACTGGTCAGTCTGCACGCTGGACTTATAGCAACACATCTGTTGTCTGATAAAAAAGTTGAAGAACTGCTTTCACTTTTTCCTGACATGCTTGACAGAATTCAGATTTCTCCTCTGCTATATTAAGACAATGTGCTTGGAAGCAATCTGGCTGTTTGTAGTTTACAGACGAAGCAAGAAAAGTCCTGCAAAACCATAAAGGTGTACTTTTCATTAGTTGTCTCTCTCTGGCAGCTCCTTCAGTGCCAGTGATCGACACAGAGCGCTGCAGCATCCTGTGGGATTCAGCTACTCTGAGGTGGAGCTCAGCAGAACGGGCTCCTGGACAGAGTTACACTTTGGAGTACTGCCGACAGTATGAACTGGAAGGAGAAGGGCTCAGGTGGGTGTTAACCAGACCGGTAAGCACACTGACACATGTTACTATACTAGATGTTTATGTAAAATGTTTGTTTGTGCATATATTTTTGCTGATGTGACTCCCAGATCCATCTCAGGTATCAAAACCTGTGAGCAAAAGATTCTCCTGCAGCCCAGTGAGAATTACCTGTTTTACATCAAAGCTGTGAACGAGGCTGGAGCCAGTGAACAGAGCGAGGCTGCACTCATTTCCACAAAAGGTATCAAGAACACACACTTCACAAATCATGTTTAGAAATTTAAAGGATGTACATGACATCATGGGCATGAATGGTACAGTAATGTGGTGCTTTAGATTTCTTTGTATTGTTCTTTTTCCAGGCTGTAATGATGCTGTTGATGTGCAGCATACATCTTTAATGCCTTACAAGAGAACAAGAATTGTTTTGTTTTTTTCTCTAATCCACACAGGGTCAAAAGTATGCATGCAGGCTTAGCAAGTTGCACCCAAGAGATGTTTTTTGGTAGCCATCAATAAGCTTCTGGTATAATTCTGACTGAATACTACTCTACTTGGCAGAATCGGTAGAGTTCATTTAAATTGGTAAAAAGAACAGTCCACGGAAATCTTGATTATGATGATTTTATGTTCACAGGTGTGCAACCACCCTACAGAATCTCTGCTCCCCTGCTTATGTTTTTATACTGTCTGTTACTTTTGTCTTGAGGCACGAGGTTCCACCTGCTGAAGGCATCAGCTCATCCTGCTCTCCAGCTCTCAGAGAACCAGACCACTCTGCACTATTCCCAGGATGCACACAAAACCGCCTCGCTCACAGACACAGAGTAAGTGTAACCCAAGAACACATCCAGTAGACCTTATTAGGAATACTCTTTTTAAAATCATCGTGTCCTAAAGGTGTCCATCCATCCTTGGTGAGCTGCTGCCAGCACGAGGGATCTATTACTGGGAAACCAGCGTGTCACAAAGTACGGCCTACAGGCTCGGAGTGGCATACAGCACAGCCAACAGAAACAGCTCACTGGGGGAAAACAGCCTGTCCTGGTGTTTGCAGTGTACTCCCTCACCATCAGGGTAAACATAAGGAATTTTCACCCATTTCTGTGATGTTTCTGATAGTTTTGGTCTTTAACTTCCACTTTTCTCTGTCTTTCTGCCCCTATAGTTTCAGGTATCAGTTACTCCATAATGATATTCAGTCCAGCGTGTTTGTAACTGAGACGCCTGACAGAGTGGGCACTCTCCTGGACTACCAGCTCGGTCGTCTGTCTTTCTACAATGCCCAAAGCGGTCAGTTATTAGGCACCTTCAGACAGAACTTCACTCAGCCATGCCAGCCCGCTCTGGCTTTGGAGTTGCCTGGCAGCCTGGAGCTCAGCATGGTGCCGGTGGTGCCGGAGTTTACCAAGGACAGCTAGCTCTGCTAGTAGCCTAACACAGTGGAGAGTTTACAGGTCACGATGGACTCTTAAAATGTTGAAGAATAATGTAGAAGAGATGATTCCTCTAAAGCTAATATATGGGTTTGTGTGTTGTTAGCTGACAGAAGAACGATCACTTCAAGCATCCTTGGGTTTCTTGAAAGGTGGAATACAAATCTAAGTTATTATTATCAGTACTTCAACCACATAAAGCTTTAAAAGCTAGTTTTCTGCAATTGAATTCAAATTATATATGTATCTAGGTTAAAAAAAACCCTAAAAAGGACACTTTCAATTTAGAAAATAGAGCTTCTATTTCATATAAATGGATTCAAATTAAGTGCTTTGATTTATTTCCCCCATTGATGAGCGAGAATGAAAAATGAAATGTGAAAAATGTTATAATTCTGAACCAAACATGTGACAATCTTTTACTGTTTTTGTAAACGTTTTTCTAATTTCACCCAGTTCATTCAATCCCTTCACCACAGATGCTGTTAGTAAATGCTCTAATAACATATAGACATCTGAACACAACCTCTGCATAATTAGTCCTTCAACAAATTATTACTCAAGGTTTTTTGGGGGTTTTTTGTCACCACAAAGTTTTGGACTGAGTTTGTGTCTCCAAACATACACTGTGGCACTTTTTAAACTGTTTCATAATGTGAATATGTTTGTTTTGTGTAAATAACCTTTTTAAAGAGATGTAATCAGTTCTTTGTTTCTTATGTGTGACTGTCAACAAATGCAGATCAGCTGTTTTTCTTCTTCTGTCTTGTAAAAACAGATTTTTCTGGTCTGAAAGAACATGATTATTTTTCTATCTGCTCAACTGAACTAATTGGTTAGACTCATTTACCATCCAGCCATCCTCCCCTTATCAGGTTCAGGGTTTGATGAAGCCTGTCTCAGCTGTCACAGAGAGGCAGAGTACACCCTGGACCGGACACCAGTGTGTTGCAGGGACTGTCGGAGGAAGCTCCACATAGAAAGGACCCTTCATTTGAACCAAACACCTCTGTGCTGCAGATGTGTTTTGACTCATTTTCCTAATAATATGTCACCACTAGGGGGCCTTGGTGCTCCGTTAACTGTATTACTGTCTTTTTAAAAATAATCTTTCTGGAAGTTAGGAGAGAACTGTAAACCTGATCTGAACCAAATGACCACAGAAAGAAACAAATCTAATTATTTTCCAGACAAGCTTTTTTTCTTTTTTGGTCTTTGTCCTAAAGATCGCATTTCCACCCATATTTAGACTTTCAAATCCCCTTTTATAAGGTTTGTGAGCCACAAGTGGTCATCACAGTTACATGCTTTTGGAGAGGACATTCGCAGTTATTGCATCATTATTTTCCAGGCAATCACACCCTTTCCCCCTTCTCACTCACCTCTGACACCTTTTATCATTTCTGGGAAAATGGAAAGAGGGAGGGAGCAGAAATGTGGAGGGTACACACATGCAACACATCAGTGACCAGATGCTCCATGTGATGTACTGGATTTTTCGGCTGGAACTTGGAGAAAAGCCCTCTGAAGAGGGACAGCCTTCCTGTGGTGGACAACACTCTGCTGGAGCCACCAGATTTTTCTTGATGCTATTTAATATTACTTGACAAACATATTGTTCCAGCACAGAAAGGCAGAAGATGACTGAAATTTCTAACAGATCCAAAATGTGGTATTTATTTCCAGCTACTGCACCCGCTTCCCAAACCATCCAGGAGAAATCTGAGCAGGATACTCGCCTTCATGTGACCGACTTGGACAATACCTGAAGTATGCGTCGTTTCCTCTCAGCTTTCTCTGCGATTAATTTTTTCCAGGCTGAAGGCCAAAACCAGACAAAGAGCCCTCTATCCTCCCAACATCTAAACAAATGATCACAGTCAGTCAGAGAGGTACGGCAGGCAACAGAGAAATCTTCTGTAATTGTTACTGGAAAAACCCAAAAGCATGCCTTGATGCGTTGGCTTGGTTTGAGGATGGAGGAAAGATCAGCATTCAGAAATTAAACAGGATGGCGAGAGTCTGTGAGAAAGTTCTTGTCTGGTGTTAGAGGACATTTTGACTATTATTCAATCACGCCACAATATTCAGCAATACTGGGGGGGAAAGCCAGAAACCGTTTTTATCATATATGTAATTTAATAGACACTTACAGATTGTGAGCAACAGACATTACAAATATAATTTTGGATATATGTATCAAAATGATGAAGGACACAGTTAGCATGTTGACACTTGTACAAGACACGAGAAGTCATGAAGGCACACTTTTCCCTTATGGTCCTTACAAGACGGCTGACCAGCATCCCCCCCCCTTCCCCCCAGCACATCTGTTTCAGAGCACGGTGCTTTCAAGGGCATGCGGCCATGAAGTGAGTTTTTGAAGGTCTGAAGTGAAGAGAAATCATATAAAGGAATCACACGGAGTACAAACACTTCATCGAGGGAATTTCTAACTTTGTGGTCCAAATTATAGTGTTTAAAAAAAAAAAACAAACCAAGATAACTAATGAGACATTTCCAACCCTTTCAGTCTGTGGCACAGGAAATTATAGCAGCACAAAATTGAAACAAAACTGAGTGAAAATGGTAGCGGGGAAAAAAGAAAACGAAAGCAACAGCAGAAGTGAGTATTTTCTTACAGCCACATGACATCGTGAACAAAAAAAAACATGATCCTCGGGTCACACACAAATATAATGCATGGATGGCCCTTCTCTCACCTTCGTGTGTCTAGCAACAACATTTTGAACAAGCTGCTCCTTTTTAGAGGAAACAGGAAGTCAATTTCATTGATTATCCTCATAACAATATTTACAACTGTACACTCTGTACACAGCAGAGGAGCTGAAACAAAGTTAAATAAGTTAAATTAGTTACTCTTATAGTCATGTCCGCGCACATACTGTACATTACACCCATTCAAATGTGAACAGAATTTATGGAACATTTTAAAGTGGACACGAGGAAGGTACTTAAAATAGATCCTTGGTGGTAAAACATGTTAAGTGCTCTAGCTTAAAAGTGCTCTACTGTAGTGACCAAGGTCTCGAAGGTGTCCTTTAAACGAAAGAAAAAAAAAGAGTGAAAAGGTTAAAAGAAAATCTGCCGAGTGGTCCACATTCAGAGGTTAAACTGTGCTGCTGATTTTCCCTGCTGAACTTTTTCTTTGAACTTTCTGTGTCTTTCTCATCAAGCACCACTTCACAGCAATCCATCGCTGACCACATACATGCACGCTTCTTTTTTTCTTTTTTAAAGCCTCACATGCACTGTCACTTCTCTTCCAAACAAAATCTCTCATCGTTATCTTAAAATAGCCTCTTGTATTTATATAGTTATGCTTCCATTCATTTTTTGTTTGTTTGTTTTTTAGAGTCATGTTCTGAACAGCATCTTATGTGTGCAGGGTGCTGCTCTGCGATTCATAGAGATGGAGCAGGATTTAAAGGTCAGGTGTTAGGCAGGAGTAGAGCTTTTTGCACTGGACAGACTGGGTTTGGGCTCTGGTCTGTGGGGTTTGTGCTGTGGGCTGCTGCGCAGGTTGTCATCCATCTACAGCAAAAGGATGTACAGTTTAGTTAGTGCCCACAAGCACAAGCGAGAAATGAAAACACACCAGAAACACGACTGAGATGGTACCTGCAGAAAGCAACTATGAACCCATGCAAAAGAAGAGAAAAAGGAAAGCAGAAGCACCTTTTCTATCAGATTGGACTCTTTGTTTACAAGCTGAGTTAGTTTCTGGAGGTTGGCATCCATTGTTTCCTGAACAGGTGGGAGAGGACCTGGAGAGAGATCAGGCGAGGGAGCACAGACAGAAGAAGAAGAAGAGGAAAAAGTAGAAAGCAGACAGTGAGTGGAACAGGAGCCGTGTTAGACCATTTAACACCCAGAAGTAAAACCAACAGAAGAAAGAGAAGAAAGAAATATGTGCGAAGAATTAAAGTGCTGATGATGTTCTGTGTAAAGATGTTAGTTGTTTCAAGCGCTTAAAAAGTAAAAGCTATAACCACTATAGAGTATTACCAGCTTGTGCAGCAATCTTACAAAAGTGGTCCGAGCTGAAGTAGACTGCGAGGATGTTGTCACAGAAGCCTGTAAGGTTATCCAGCTGTCTGAGATGGCTCTGCAGAGGGCTGCTGGGAAGACTGGCTTTATGAAGGGGAGCCAGGAAACCAAACGCAAAGGCATCCAGACTGGTCGGCCTAAGAGCACAAACACACGCATGTACAGAAACATACACTCAGACATGTCAGGACTTGACTTATAGAAGGTCTTCATAAACCCTCAATCAGAAAATCTGTGAAGCACTTTTTCCCTGCACAAAATAGAGCTGCGAGATTAATCAACTTTTCATTTAAAATTTCGCCTTCATGACAAATTATAGAAAACAAAAATGATGCTTAAAATAAAATATTTTGCTGTGATAAAATATTCCTGATGTTGTTTTTCTCCTTCCTAAAAACTTAAACTCACACAGTGTTTAATTCAGCTTGAGCCAGGATGATGGGAAAAAAGTATTTTATTAAAAAGAGCGATCACAAAGGAGTAAAAGTTGTAACCAGACTTCTATATATGAGCTAACATGGGATCTGTCCTCATCAGCACTTGCAGGCTCATGTGGTGGAAGCTCAGGCCGGTGGTCACTCCATTCTGGGCTAAAATGCTGACACGTGCTACCAGAGAGTAATGAGAGGGCAGGAATCGAGCACGCTACAAGAACCAGTGTCGATCATCACCAGTCAAGCCCTCACATGGAGCCCCCAAAGGGAGGAGAAAGAGAGGACAGCCAATAAACACTTGGTGAAGAGTACTCCAGCTAAACACCCAGAAAACCTACATAGGTGAAGGACTAAAGAATAAAGAACTTTGTTTATTCCATGTATTCATTTTTAATATGTTTTCAGCTGAATTGAAATCCAAGGAAAAGCAAAGATAAAAAAGTTCTCAAATAAATCAGAATTATGCGAGTTTTTCAGGTTTTTTTAGTCTATTCTGCTTCCCCATAGCAGTCTAACTGTGGAGTGTATGAAAGCTTCTCTAACTAAACACAAAAAGTATGCAAACACTGGAGAACTCACGAGTTGCCAAAGAAGAAGTTAGCTGTTCCCAGTCTGTAGGAGAGCAAGTTCAGGCACTCTTTAGCATCACTGTAGATCTACAGGACACAGAGAGAGAGACACATTTACATTTCTGAAAAAACAGAATCTCACTCCAGGCGAAGTTTAAACTGTGTCTAAGCGATGCATCGGTACAGAGCGGCATTTACCTTTCCCTCCACCTCAGAGATTCTGTGCAGCGGTGCCTCTCCTGTGGTTAGAAGGATGCGGGAGAGGGCGCCGCTGGCCAGACGTCCTGGTACGAAAAAATTCAGCGGGAACGGCGAGCGTGAGGCGAACCAGGGCCGTGTTAGATTGGAGTAGTTTTCTGCATCGACCCAGAACGTGTGCAGCTGTGGGACGCAGACATCACCCTGTTAGCTTACGACCACATGTTGTCAGGGAAACGGCAAAAGGAAAGACTTACCAGAGCTGGTTGCAGCTTCTCCTCCAGCAGAGCGATGTAGGCCATCGTGTCTGCTCCTTGTCTGGCTGTCAGCTCATAGTCTGCATTAAACCTCTGTTTAAAAAAAAAATAGATGTAGAGATTTATAGATTTGGCTAAACAGTTTAGGACACATGCCGAAGAAGCAGGCGCACTCACTTGTTTCCTCAGAAAGTTAAGAATTTGTGTTGGTTCTTGAACTGCAGTGTCGCCACAAACCAATTCTGGGACAGTCACTGTGATTAATAGAAAACACACATTAAAGTTGGGTATTACAACTGACTAATGTCTTATTAAAGACAATCAAGTTCATCATGCTCAATGTAATTTACATTTACCAGCCACAACAGGGAGGCTGGTAATGCTTTAATCATGTGTGTGCGTGCTATCAAGGAAAAATGCGGTCTCTTGAGAAATAAACTGTGGGAAGAACTGCCTCAGAGATGGCTCTGAGTACTCTGGCAGGCGTTTACACGGAAGAGTTTGTTAAGTCTGTGCCACAACCGTGCAAGACGCAGTCGCAAAACCTTTGCAAGTGTGCTGCATGAACAGATGCATGAACAGATACAAATATTTTAAAAGAATGCATGAATTATGCATTCTTTATAACTATATGTACAGTTATATATTCTTTTATGGGTTCACTGATTCTCTGTTTAAGGCATGCAGAGCCTAAAACTGTAAGACTGTGTTTATGGGAGGGTGCAGCCCACCTGTAATTGTTTTCCATGTCCAGTCTATTGGAGAAACTGCGACTTTTGCCCCAGAAAACTTGGTGTATGCCTAAAAGAAAACACAGGTTAGGGAAGGTTTTTAAAAAATATATCACTTATAGTTCAAATGTAATGTTATGTTGGAACAAATGATCTAAGAGCAAAAGTACTACAGGATACAACTACTTTCAGGGAGATGAGTACTAGACTTTTTAGAGCCACAGTGCAGGACTGTGACACTTTAATCAAAGTTTTACACAATCTCAGTCTTGTAGTACAGATGAAAGCTCGCCGCAATCAAGCAGGACTTTGGCATCGACTGCAAATTCTAATTTGGCACAGGGACACTATGATTACAGCGCTCACCTTCAACAGCTCCAGGGAAAGAGAGAAAACGTAAATAAAATAACAAAAATTAGAAGAAAAATTAAAAAGGCATCAAAATAAAGACCAGCAGGTGCAAAGGTTAGGGCTACAGGGGACTATTGTAAAGGTGTGTCATTCCACCATGTTTTAAAAAAAAAACTTGGGCAGATACAGATATCTATTTTTGTTCTATTCAGATTAAACTATCAATTGATTTTTTTGGTGTTTTTTCAGTACAACTTGGCATATTTGTTCAATCCATCATGAAAGTGGAATCAAAATAACATTTTGTGACTAAAAGTTTAGTGTTAATAAAAAATACTATACATGTTTTATTTTGCAGTATGTAACTTCATTGCATTCAGAAATTTTCACTAGTTGTCTTTTGCAATGTGAAGTTTTTTTTTAGTGTGTTCTCAAATATGAGAGTGTACAGGACAGCTTTAGCTTAGTTTTTTCAGATTTTAGCTAATCAGTATTCACACAGAGATATTCATGTTCAAACACTGGTTCGGATTTTTTTTTAATGGGTTGACGCACCAGTTTTCACAAAAATATATCTTGAAACACAAAGCACAAGTTTCAAACTGATCATTATACATGTTCAAACTTTGAACCATAAAATGTTTAGGCAAATTTGATGATTTGAATCGAAGAGACCCAGCTGCAAAAACCTTTTAGTAAAAGAAAGTCACTTTCAGTGTTTACAATGATCTACAACACACCAAACACAAAACAGCAAATCACAACATACTATAACTAAACCATAACTAAATCAATACATAATTATTTTCTAAATCAAGAAAGATTTGCCAAAACAAAATGATGCATTCAAAACAAAAAAATTCCACATTTGCTTCCAAAAACATTAAACTACATTAAAACTTCTGTTTTTAAATTGAGTAAAAGGTTCAAGAAGAAATGAAGAGGGCACACTCTGTCCTGCTCCTTCGTACGATTAAATTGTAAGGCTGTTGAAGCCATCAGAGTCAAGAAACAAAATTATTCCATTAAAATCTGACATTTAAACTAAGAAAAAGTGTCACCTTGTGGCAAGAGCACCCAATGACAGATAACATGTTAGCAGCAAAAAACTGTTAATTTTCGGACGGTGTTATCAGGTTAGCTATCATCTACAGCTTTTTAGCGAGAATCCTTCAAATACACCTGAAAATATAAATATTTTTTTAAATCCGAGGCTCAACCAGCTGACCTTGAGAGATCACAGCTTTTCAAACAATGGGAGTGACTTATGACAGCCAGCTACACATGAAGGACAAACCCTGCAGCCAGCACAGCCGTGACTCTGTGCTTGGGACATGAAGTCCAGCTGGACACGCTGTTATTTTCTATCCTGCACATCGATGCGGCTAACTTACCAGGCAAGCTGCAGCAGGTAAGTTAGCACGGAGGCTAACCACAAAGGACGAGAGAGGAGACGAAAAGCAAACCGGAGACGTGACGTGCCGTTTTAAAAGCGGCTCCAGGTGCACTGAGCGTGTTGTGTTTGTAAACAGGCTGTGAGCTTACCAGAACTATGAGGGACTCGGTGTGAACAGAAGGCAAACCCCAGTCTCCTCCCCAGCATCTCAGCTCCATGGCAGCCGCCATGTTTTGGTTCATTCAACGGGACACTGACGTCACGGGGTACCTTTCACATCAGAGCCTCCAGGTTTAAAAAAAAAGAAAGGAAGGAAGGAAGGAAGAAACAGAAAAAATCAAGTCACATAACAAATATTAAGCATTTTCTGTAACTCTTTTTTTAAATTATTAATTCTTTTATTTATTGATTCATAATTCAGTACTGTTCTTTTTTTTTCTTTTAAAAAAAGCGTTGTTTTTCAGCCAAATTATTTTAAACAAAGATACTGGCCCAGCTTCTTCATGGCTGCTTCCACAGTGTGAAACAGTCTCTGTGGGACTGCAGGTCACATGGCAGCAGCATTATGTGTTTAGGCACGTACCATAGTCAGCTTGGGGAAGTTCAAACCAATTATCAGAGTGAAGTAGAAAGGAGATTGCATGGTTGTTGGTGGCAGACATGCTGTCATTTATTTTCCCCCACACAACCATCTCTGGGGTTTACAGAGAATGGTCCAAAAGGAAGTGAGCAGCAGTGCTCTGGGTGAAATTACCTGGTTGGTGTGAGAGGAGAATGACCACACTGATTTGAGCTGACAGGGAGGAAACAGTAACAGTGAAGCCAATAATTTATTTTTATTTTTTTTTATCAGCGAGGTATGCAGAAGAGCATTTTTAAGACATAGTACTTTGAAGCCTTAAGGCAGGTGGGCTTCACCAGATACCTCATCTGTCAGCTAAGAACAGGAAACTGAGGCCACAGTTCACATGGGCTCACCAAGATTGTACAGGGAAAAACAGGTTGCCAGGTCTGATGAGCCTTTACTGCTGACACATTCGGATGGAAGGGTAAACAGAATGAAAGCACGGATCCATCCTGCCTTGGATCAACTGTTCAGACTCCTGGTGGTGGTGTAATAGTGTTGCAGATATTTAGATATTTGGCACACACAGATGGTTCCTGGTACTTACTGAGTATCGTTTAAACGCCACAGCCTACCTGAGTATTGTTGCTGATCAGTGTGCCCATTGTCGGATGGCTGCTTCCAGCAGGATAACAAGCCATGTCACAAAACTCAAATCATCTCAGTTCTTCAGCATGATAGTGAGTTCAGTGTACTCAAACAGCTCTCAATCCAGTAAAGCATCTTTGGGATGTCATGGTTTGGGAGAGTCACATTCGATATTTGCAGCAACTGTGTGATGCTATCATATCAATATGGACCAAAATCTCTCAGTAATGTTTCCAGAAGCTTTTTCAATCTATGCCACAAAGGATTAATGCTGGTGAAGGCAAAATGGGGTCCAACCACCTTCTAGCAAGTGGACAGTGAGTGTATATTATACAGCAGCTACAGTAGTTCTTAATTTATCCTTTATTTGTTCCCTGCCTTGCTCCTTAGATACTTCCAGGCAAATTTGGAGCTATGGTGATGAGGTTAGCAAGAAAAGCAAATACTCAGTGAATAAATGTTAATTGTAATTAAACTCTTTGATCAGCAACTAAGTCATGTGGTTAATGTTTCTCCAGTGTTTTATGCTGCTATTATGGCAATACTTCAGAGCCAGAAATGACATGCTGAAAAAGTCATATCACTCAGTTTCTCTTTAATGTTCTCTAGTTTCATACATTTAAAACAGCAATCTGTCACGAAACACTGATTTATTAAACAGCAGCAATGGAACAAGCAATCGTTTCATATTTAGATTTCCATGTAAAGTAGTAATTTCCATTTCAGTGTTATTTTATTGATTATTATTTTTACCCGCCAGAGCAAAACGTCTGTCCAAGAGCTGATAGGCAGACTGTTAAAGACTGCCAGGTGTTTGTTCAAAGGCCAAGCAGCCAGACTTGCCACAGGCAGATGTACCGCAATAACGCACCGAGGGATGGTAAATGTCTCTCACTGGCTGGAACCAGCAGCTGAGATGTTGAAATGTACTTGAGGTTAGTTAAAGGAGAAAGCATTAAGACGAGCACCAGACATCTATCATCAAATGTTTCCAGGACTGAAAACTGCCCTGAGCCTCGCCCTCTCTGCTCCTCCTTTCCTGCATTCTCCTTCTCAAAAGAAGCTTCGCAGAGGTACAAAGAACCCGTTACATTAAATCAGTTTAAAATTAAAAACATCTGCTGTAGATTTATGCAGTTCAGCTGGCTTACTGAGGATGAGCCAGGGCATCGGATCCTCGTTTATGGCACACATTCATGATGTTTGTGAAAATATAACAACAGCCAGCTGGAACCAAAATGTTCCTCCCTTGAGCTTCACAGGCATCTGGTTGGCTGTCTCTATACAGTGTGATTTAGAGCACTTTTCAGCTACTTTATTACAAATCCCCCAATGTAGCATGACTCTAAATAAAAAAATGGGTCATAAATACATAAATCCCACACACATTTAGCTCGTATAGTATGTGGAGAGAAAAAGTCTGACAGTCATTTTCAGAATCAAACAACTTTCCAATTCCCTTTTTTAGTTTTACATTTCTTGTTTACAAATTATTTAATCATAATTGATCTAGCAAGGGGACACTCCCCCGCCCAGACTATTAAAATGGTCTCTTCACTGTGCCACTTTCGTAACAGTAGCGGACACTCCCCTTTGCTTTAAAGGCTGTGGCTGTGGACACAAGACTATCTCACCTCTGCTGAGATTTTGGTTCAAGATCTGGAGTTTTTATTTTCAGCCTGTGTGAGATCAGCTTATTGATCTTCAGGAGGACAGTTCAGAAACAGGACTTCTTTTGAGGTGTGCCCCCCCTTTGAAGCGCTGATGATTGGTATGTGCGTCAGAGCGGCAGCTCTGTCCCTGCTGCTGCAGCATCTGGTGCTCACTGTCACAGCTCAAGGTGTTGGTAAGTGCTGGCGGCATCTCGCTGTGCATGCCCTTATGCAAAGCATGACATATTTTGTTTCTGTGTTCTTTATATGTTAAACTTAATCTTTTCTGCTGATATATTCCTAAAAAGCTTTTGTTTGAAAGTGAGTTGCACAAAAAAAGGGAGGGAGGGGGTAGCTTTGGTGATGATGATTGCTGGAAATTAGGTTGGCTTTTTTGTGGTTGTAGAGTTTTATGTCCAGGATCCAGAACAGTCTGACCTAAATAAGGTGGTAGAAGGACACTAACCGTCATCTGAGAACTGCATTTGCAAATCTTTGATTTTCCTGGAATCTACATGCAGATCTTTCCGTGCAATTTCTAGTCACTTTGTATTATTACTGAAATTCCACTAATGGCAATGTGAAAGTGTGTGAGTGGGTGTTTGTGTGCGTGAGTGTGAGGCAGCGGGTTTGTTCCAATGGAAAAAGTTTACTGCTGGACCTTTCTGCAGCTCCCGTCTACCACACCATAAAAACACACAGCAGGGTGCTGACATGAATGCACACATGTGCACACGCGCAAACACACATACACAAGTACACTGTGACACATAATAAAACACCACAGTGCACTGACTCAGCAGCAGCAAAACAAAGTGTGCTGGGAGTTGCAGCCAATAAGACAAAATACTGAAAATACTTAGATGAACTCGTCATTTGCTTTGTTTTAAAAATATGTCTTTTCTCTTAAGATTTCTTCTCACAATCGTGGTATAGTGCTAATCCAGTGTTCTCCTTCCTGTGTTAGTCTACGACCTGCTGGTGTCACCAGACTGTCTGCCAGACTTGCTCCAAGGAAGCTTGAAGAACAAAGGAAGAGATGAGGCTTTCCTGCTTTCGTCCTTTAGGCTCCACAGCAAGGCACCCACCTCTCTCTTCAGTGTCATCAACCCCACAGACAACACTAAATACCTTGACCTCACCATGCAAGCCAAACTGAGCAAAGGTGAACACTGACACATACTGAGGAGCCTGTGGCAAATGCAGGCCACTCTATTCTTTGTTTTAGCTTCTTTACAGCTTTCATTCAAGCATCTCTATATCTGCAGTGACTGTTCGTTACCAGAAGACTGATGGCAGATATGGTACAACCAGTTTCAACCATGCATCCCTGGCAGATGGACAAGAGCACCACGTGATGCTCCATGCCAGCGGTCTACAGCGTGGCCCTGGTCGTGTTCACATCTATGTAGACTGCAGGCTGGCTCACACTTTGGATGGTGTGCCAGCCGCGTTTGGGTCACTTCCACAAGGTCCCAACAAGGTGGCACTCAGGACGCTGCAGTCAAGAGGACAGGTGAATGAGAAGTTTGTAGCTGAGAAAGAAAAAAAAAAAGTACTGACGATATGGTGCATGGAAACAAAAACAGTGACGTTTCAAGATCTCATTTTGAGTATATTATTTTGAATAAGAAATAACCCCATGCTTCTCTTCAGCCCGGCTGACAAAGAGTCAGAGCTCTGTTGAACTGAATATTCGGTTGTATTGTAACTGTAACCAGTAATGACTTCATGAATTTCTTTAAAAATAACATTTTAATAATTAGAGAAAAAAATTACTCGCAACCATCTCACAGATGTGTCATTACATACAGCTGCTTTCAATACTATTGATATTTATTTAGAGTTTTTCCCTCTGATCTTTTTGGGTCAATGCCAGTAATTACTTACTCCAAATCATCAACATGTCCTTTAGACCCCGTTCCTACAAGAGTGCTCAAAGAAGTCCTACCATTAATTAATGCTTCAATCTCTATTAATCAGCTCTGTACCACAGGGCATCAAGCTGGCAGTAATTAAACAGTTACTTAAAAAAAATCACTTCACTTAGTTATCTTAGCTAATTATAGGCCAATCGCAAACCTTCCTTTTATCTCTGCCACGGCAAGTAAGATGAGCCGTGTGGAAGTAATAAAGGAGGATTCAAACGCAGGCTCTTGTAAAGGTGTGAAGGTGGTTTATTAAACACAAAATAAAAATAGACAAACGGAGAATGAACTAAACTATACTGGGAACAACTAACTACTGAACATGAAGGAAGCTAGACGATGGTGACAGCAGGGAGACCACACGACTGGAACATGGTAGAAACACAGACGAGCCAGCAACTACTACAGCAGAAGACTCAGGGAGATTACACACAGGTGGGGGACACAGCTGGGAGTAATTAATGAGACCAGACAAGGGAGGTAAACTGAACACACCCACATGAGACGCAGACCTTCACAATAAAACAGGAACAAGACATCACTACGCAAAGACGCAGACCAGACACAGAACTAAACCCACACAAAACATGAGAACACAAACCCTGTGAACAAAACCCTAAACCAGAACCACAGTAGTATAATTTATCGTAAATAATCAAAACACCAGAGAACCCCAAAACACTCCATAATGCAAAAATAAACCCAAAACATAATAAACTTAAAATGCTGGGTCGATATTAGATATATGATTTCCTCTTCACACACAAAGGTTAACTATGGCGTTCCACAGGGTTCTGTGTTAGGAACAATTCTGTTTATATCATACATGCTTCCCTAGGCAGTATCCTTACAAGGCATAGCATACATTTTAACTGCTATATAGATGACACCCAGTTCTATCTGTCAAAGAAGCCAGAAAACACACACACACACACAAGTCTTAAAAACATAAAGACCCGGGTGACCACTAATTTTCAGTTTCTAAATTCAGATAAAACTGAGGTTATGGTTCTCTGCTCTAAAAAAATAAGAATGAAATATGATACGACTAGTCATTATAATTAATTATAATATTATAATTAGAATATAAAGTGCTTTGAGGCAACTGTTGTTGAGATTTGGCACTATATAAATAAAATTGAACTGAATTTAATATTCCAATTAAACATTCTCACTCTGCTCCTGTAGTTTATTCTGTTGTTGTTTATTCTATAAGGGTGAAGTGACAGACTTGAAGCTAGTAATAGAGGACACCATAGACAATGTGGCCACTCTGCAAGACTGTACCATGGATCAAGCTGAATCTCTGCAGCTGCTGGGTGAGTTACATCACACTGACTCACATCACTGGACATTTCTCTTCTTGCAGATGCGATTTTGACTGTCTAATTATGATTTGCAAAATCCTCACAGCTCTGCAAGGTGGCAGGATGATGCAAGATCAGGCCACCATAACAGAGCTGAAGAGCATGTTATCTGAGATGAAGGAGCTGCTCAACCAGCAGGTAACCTTTTCTGCATGCTGGTCTTGTGTCTCTCTCTCATGGATAGCTACTTGGATGGATTCAGGGGATAAATACAGAAAAAAAAATAAAATGAAAGGGCATCCGAGCATTTTTAACACAGAGCTTCAATAAGCAGATCTATAATGATGATGTTGTTTATTGCTTTTATGGATGTTTTTCTGAATGCACTTTGATGCTGAGATAAAATGAAATGCCTGGGGGATGCTGGTAGAGAAGAGACTTCCTAGGTTGTTTGGTAAAATAGGCTGCATTTAAAATAAAAGACGGGGGTATATTCACAACAGAATTGGTTTTGCATTGTAACATCAGCTTTTTGCTGTGAAATGTGAGAATCCAGACTGTGAAAACCTGCTGCTTTTGTCTGAAGGTGTCTTGTTTCAAGGATTTGTGTAACCCTTTGCATCAGACAGCTGAGTAAAAGCAAAAATCACACATTCAACGTAGCAGCAGATAGAAGTGCATGGTTTCAGATTACCATCTAAAGCAAGGGATTTATTAGGCGATAAGACATGAAACTGAGAGCCGGAGGTGATAACAGACTATTATCACATTACAGAGAGAAATGCTTATGTAAGGAAACACTTATCTTGGCGGAAACACATTTAAAACCTTATCAAGTCTCAGTTGCATTTTTACAAGTTATTGAAAGGTAAAAATCTGGTTTGCCTCCTTTGATAAGCTGTAAAGTGATGACACTAATACCCAAGCTCACAGTTTATTAACAGTTTTACACTCTGTGTCTTTGTGCCTAAGATTAAGGAGACACATCATCTGAGGAATATCATCACAGAGTGTCTGAGCTGTGGTAAGCAATACAGAAACAATGTACTGATTTACAGTATTTAGACACTAAAGGGACCTTTTAACCTTTATCTTTGCCTGTGTGCTCCAGACAGAATTAATGGCGATCCAAACAAACATCCTGTTCCAACGCCTCAGAACTTTGTCATGCCTGACCCCCCGGCTCCGTGCCCACTTGGGACCTGTTTCAGACAGGACATGTGTGTCCGTTCCCCATCGGGGTCTTTCCAGTGTTCCCCCTGTCCTGATGGATTTACAGGAGATGGAGTGTATTGTGATGATGTAGATGAGGTATGAATTGAGTACAACTGAGTCCAAGTAGCACTATACGTGTATATAGTGCTATATATATATATATATATATATTAGGGGTGCAACGATACTCGTATCGATATTGAACCGTTCGATACAGTGCTTTCGGTTCGGTACGCATATGTATCGAACAATACAAAATTTATCATTTATTTTATCAACTTTCCTTCTAACGATGCTGTCTGTGTTGAGCGCTCAGTGAATCTGCGTTCGACTACTCCGCCTAGGCTGCACTGTCGAGCGCAGATCCACTGAGCGTTCAACACAGACAGGATCATCAGAAGGAAGAGCGCAGGGCAAGCTAGCGAGACAGAAGTTAAGCTCTCCTTGCAACATGGCAAATTGAACCTCCCCACCCTCATTCAGATCTGGCGTTTGGAATTATTTTGGTTTTCATGTGACGTATGACACTGAAGGTAAGCGCGTCATGGACTAAAGTAAAACAGTATGTTGGATGTGCCACGCAATGCTCAATTACATGGGTGGGAACTAGTGTGTTAGCACAGTTAGCTCGTTAACGTGTTGGCCGTCTAGCCCCACGCAGGGGTAGCTCGTTAATGGAGATTTGCCGTGTTGTGGCGTTAACATCATTTCAACGAGATTAACGCTGACAGCACTAGTGGGAACACAACGAATATGACTGCACATTTACACCGACATCATCCTAGTACAAAGACAAGTGGAAGCAGACAAAAACAACAAGCATGCATGCTACAAACTTTACCCGAGTCATTTAGACAGCCGTTAGCACATGATTCTCCTTATGGGGACCTGCTATGTTTAATATTGTGCCGAGCTCAGACAAGGAGGAGACGGAGGTATCGTTTGGTCTTGCTTCCCGTGAGCTAGCCAGGAAGCACAGCCGTTTATTGACATCTGCAGAAGAACACTGCCGCTAGCTAACTGCTCAGGCGAAAACCGCACAGCAACAACAACAACAACACACAGGGCGCCCTCTGACCCCGGAAGGACACACCTTCGCAGCGAGAAGGCGTCACCCGTCACTATGGCAACATAAACAAAACATAACTGTACAAACAGAACCCCGAACAGCCCTGACCCACTACATAGCCCCCACCTAAGGGGTCAGTCGTCCCCGACGACCCAATTACCCCACACAAAGTCCTGCAAATGTCCAGGTGCCTTCTTTTGGCGCACGGGCCAGTCACGACTGGCGGGGGAAAAGTCACTCGGTCAGAACATGGGGTGCCACCATCATCCCACTTCTGACACCAATGTGGCGAGCTCAGACAACGAGGAGACGGAGGTGTCGTTTGGTCTTGCTTCCCGTTAGCTAGCCAGGGAGCACAGCCGTTTATTGACATCTGCAGAAGAACACTGCCGCTAGCTAACTGCTCAGCCCGGCAACCGCACAGCAACAACAACACCACACAGGGCGCCCTCTGACCCCGGAAGGACACACCTTCGCAGCGAGAAGGCGTTACCCGTCACTATGGCAACATAAACAAAACATAACTGTACAAACAGAACCCCGAACAGCCCTGACCCGCTAGAATATGCTGCTGAGAATATAGCCCAGAAGAAGCGGATAGTATAGCCATTTCTCTGTAATAAACTCTCTTTTCCAAAGATGAGTGATTCCTCAATCAGATACAGGTGTTACCGCGCCAGATCCGCGGCCCCGAACCGTAGTAAGGAAACCTCTTAATTCTTTATGTAACCCCTTTGTATCCCCTGTTCACCGAAGTCTATTTACGAACATACGTAAAGATATTACACATAAAAAATACACAGAAACACTGGAAATCAGTTTTTGGCAGACAATCACTTTTTGGCACAACACCCGGCAACAGCTTACTATACAGGTCAACTCCGCTAGCAAAAAGATCGAAGGAGGCGTAGGAAACTGCTTCACCGAACTTTATTTCTTCTCTAAGGCACGAACACCGCGTACAGTGGGCTGAAACAGTTTACTCACAGCGAGCATCGCCGACACAACTCTGGCTGTCGAGGGAGTTATTATATTCCTTTTATTTATTTTCTTTTCATCTCTTCTGTAGCTAACCGTTACTTTTTCCCCTTCTCCGCTCTCTCTCTTCACACACACACACACACACACACACACACCAGGTAGTCCCGCTACACACATCCCGAATACATTTCCCATCAGGCTTCATCCTTAAAGGGCCATGCCTGTAACGCAGGGCTTGCAAAATCGCTAGCCCGATGTCCCGGGGCTAGCGATTTTTCCAGTCGGGCTACCAAAATCTATCTCTGCCCTGCCCGTCGGGCTATTGTAGGAAGGAAAAATATATGTCAATGCTTTTGCATTCTTTCGGAAATGTAGCTGGGTAATTATGTCATTGGCATCGGTGAGCCACTGTCAATATGACATATTGAAATCGCGTTTGAATTTGCGCTTGTTCTTTGCTTTCACTTTGCAAATGTCCAGGTGCCTTCTTTTGGCGCACGGGCCAGTCACAACTGGCGGGGGAAAAGTCACTCGGTCAGAACATGGGGTGCCACCATCATCCCACTTCTGACACCAATGTGGCGAGCTCAGACAACGAGGAGACGGAGGTGTCGTTTGGTCTTGCTTCCCGTTAGCTAGCCAGGAAGCACAGCCGTTTATTGACATCTGCAGAAGAACACTGCCGCTAGCTAACTGCTTAGCGCGGCAACCGCACAGCAACAACAACAACAACACACAGGGCGCCCTCTGACCCCGGAAGGACACACCGTCGCAGCGAGAAGGCGTCACCCGTCACTATGGCAACATAAACAAAACATAACTGTACAAACAGAACCCCGAACAGCCCTGACCCGCTACAATATGCTGCTGAGAATATAGCCCAGAAGAAGCGGATAGTATAGCTTTTATTTTGGAAAGAGCCATTTCTCTGTAATAAACTCTCTTTTCCAAAGATGAGTGATTCCTCAATCAGATACAGGGCTCACGAAATCGCTAGCCCGACGTCCCGGGGCTAGCGATTTTTTCCAGTCGGGCTACCAAAATCTATCGCTGCCCTGCCCGTCGGGCTATTGTAGGAAGAAAAATATATGTCAATGCTTTTGCATTCTTTCGGAAATGTAGCTGGGTAATTATGTCATTGGCATCGGTGAGCCACTGTCAATATGTGACATATTGAAATCGCGTTTGAATTTGCGCTTGTTTTTTGCTTTCACTTTGCAATCGCGCAAACTGTGTATAGAGAGCGACAGCACTGATTGGTGAGTGATGATAATTTGCGCACCAATTCCTCTGACATCGTCTTATCAATCGTTAGCTTACTATGCAAACATGACAAGTGAAATCTCCCGCAGCAAGCTTAAACATATGAGAGGTTGATCGCGCAGAGAATCGCTGACCGTGTGTGTGTAAAAGTAGCAGTATATATATTTCAGTTCTGCTGAGCCAAATAAGACAGGTCAGGGTGAAGAAGTGACAGCCAAAGAAAAGCTTACCACAAAACGGAAAAGTTATGACAAATCAGACTATAAGGCAAAAAGAAAGTGCAGCTTTATGGTTTCATGGACAAAAGAATTTCTGTGGCTGCAATATGACGAGCTATATAACCGGGGCTGCACATAAGTGGTCCGCAAGTGCGCATTCGCTGTCAAAAAAAAAAACGCGCACAAGATATGAAGTTGCAACGCGTGTTTGCATACATAAGATTTTCTGGAGGAGGACAGATATTTGTTTAGAACTCTTAAAGATGTTGAAGAAGCTCCTTTAAGCAATTACTTTGGTGTTCCTCTACCTCCAAACAAATGTCAGAAGGAGTCCGAACCACAAAAGAAGCACGTATTCTCGGAAAAGTGGTTGCAGGAGGCGAGCTGGCTTCAAACAAATGATGAACGCACAGAGATGTGGTGCGGAATGTGCCGTGAAAATCCCACTCTAGCGGACAAAAACAGTGCTTTTTATATGGACGCAAACGCGCGTTGCAACTTCTTATCTGGTGCGCTCTTTTATTTTGACAGCGAATGCGCACATGCGGACCACTTATGTGCACCCATGTAAATAACATAATGTTCTGCCGAGTGTGTTGTTGGTTTTCTCTCGATTTCTGAGTCGACAAGCGCCTTTGTTACTGGGACCAGTCATTTTAAGAAAGGCCCGCATTAGAACCCATGAGAAATGCAAGAAATGCATTATTGCTCAGTCTGCAATATCTTTCCCAGAACAAACACCAATTGCAAATAACATACTAAAAATAAACCTGAAAAATCTGTTTATAACAGCGTACTATGTTGCAAAGAGTGAACTACCACTGGCAAAATTTAGCAGTCTTTGCAAACTTCAAAAAGCAAATGGCCTCGATCTTGGTTCCACTTGCCTCCCGTGACTTCAGCGGAAATTTCAAATTCAGGATCTGACACAGACTGATTCATGTCCTACACAGTTCTTACAAGTTCATAGAAATTTCTGTTCAATTAGAACCAAGTATTTGAGTTGATGATTGTAATTTTTATACAATGTTGTAATTTGTTTTTCAACAATTTTTTGATTAATGTTTTGTTTCCTTTACAATATTATATTTTAATGTATAATATTGTAAAGGAAACAAAACAGGAAACAAAACATCAATCAAAAAATTGCTCTCTTTTTTATTCGGGCTACTTATATTTATTTTGGGCTACCAAAAACTGAAGAGTCCCTGCCCGAAGGGCTACCAGGGATTTTGAAATTTTGAGAGCCCTGAGATAGATTTATTTTTTTAATTACTTTTGTTTCAACAACATTAAATTTAAAAACTGTACTTTTGAGTTAAAATATATATTTATAATTTTAATAAATGACAAATTAAAAAGGCATGAACATTTTTTTTGTATCGAAAAAATATCGAACCGTGACACCAAAGTATCGAACCGAACCGAACCGTGAATTTTGTGTATCGTTGCACCCCTAATATATATATATGTGCATATATATATTAGGGGTGCAACGATACACAAAATTCATGGTTCGGTTCGATACTTTGGTGTCACGGTTCGATATTTTTTTGATACAAAAAAAAATGTTCATGCCTTTTTAATTTGTCATTATATATATATATATATAAAAAAAAAACACCCAGCACGCCCCTGCGGGCGGTTTATCCTTCAAGCTCGGGTCCTCTACCAGAGGCCTGGGAGCTTGAGGGTCCTGCGCAGTATCTTAGCTGTTCCCAGGACTGCGCTCTTCTGGACAGAGATCTCCGATGTTTTTCCCGGGATCTGCTGGAGCCACTCGCCTAGCTTGGGAGTCACCGCACCTAGTGCTCCGATTACCACGGGGACCACCGTTACCTTCACCCTCCACATCCTCTCGAGCTCTTCTCTGAGCCCTTGGTATTTCTCCAGCTTCTCGTGTTCCTTCTTCCTGATATTGCTGTCATTCGGAACCGCTACATCGATCACTACGGCCGTCTTCTTCTGTTTGTCTACCACCACTATGTCCGGTTGGTTAGCCACCACCATTTTGTCCGTCTGTATCTGGAAGTCCCACAGGATCTTAGCTCGGTCATTCTCCACCACCCTTGGGGGCATCTCCCATTTTGACCTCGGGACTTCTAGGTTATACTCGGCACAGATGTTCCTGTACACTATGCCGGCCACTTGGTTATGGCGTTCCATGTATGCCTTGCCTGCTAGCATCTTGCACCCTGCTGTTATGTGCTGGATTGTCTCTGGGGCATCTTTACACAGCCTGCACCTGGGGTCTTGCCTGGTGTGATAGACCCCAGCCTCTATGGATCTTGTACTCAGAGCTTGTTCTTGTGCTGCCATGATTAGTGCCTCTGTGCTGTCTTTCAGTCCAGCTTTGTCCAGCCACTGGTAGGATTTCTGGATATCAGCCACCTCCTCTATCTGCCGGTGGTACATACCGTGCAGGGGCCTGTCCTTCCATGATGGTTCCTCGTCTCCCTCCTCTTTCTTGGGTTTCTGCTGCCTGAGGTATTCACTGAGCACTCGGTCAGTTGGGGCCATCTTCCCAATGTATTCTTGGATGTTCCTTGTCTCATCCTGGACTGTGGTGCTGGCCAAAGGAGGAGATAGAAGCCACTGACATATATATGTCAGTGGCTTCTATCTCGCCTCGCCATGGTTGATTACGGTCCGCTAAAACCCCAGGAACGAAGGATCGCCGAAATAAATAGGGCTTTGAGAAGAAAAAAAAACTTCAAATAAAGGTCAATTTCGGAGTAAAATCTCACTCAAAGAATCAGAACTTGTTTCTATCTTGTGTGTGTATATATGTATATATATATATATATATATATATATATATATATATATATATATATATATATATATATATATATATATATATATATATATATATATATATATATATATATGTATATATGTATGTATATGTATATATGTATGTATATATATATATATGTATATATGTATGTATATATATATATGTATGTATATATATATATGTATGTATATATATATATGTATGTATATATATATATGTATGTATATATATATGTATGTATATATATATGTATATATATATATATATGTATATATATATATGTATGTATATATATATATGTATGTATATATATATATATATATATATATATATAATGTATGTGTATATATATATATATATATATATGTATATATATATATATATATATATATATATATATATATATATATATATATATATATATATATATATATATATATATATATATATATATATATGTATATATATATATATATATATATGTATATATATATATATATATGTGTGTGTGTGTGTGTGTGTGTGTTTCAGTGCCAGTTTAATCCATGCTTTCCTGGTGTTCGGTGCGTAAACACTGCTCCTGGCTTCCGCTGTGAGAAATGCCCCCGAGGATACACTGGACCAGAGTTAAATGGAGTAGGAGTTTCATATGCTAAGACTCACAAACAGGTAAAACAAAATAATGCACTACATAAGAGTAATTCCGTTTGATTCACTGCTTACAAAAACTTTTATTTCGTGTACTTTATGCACACTTTCTCTCAGGTGTGTGAAGACATAGATGAATGTCTGGGCCCGCCTGAGAATGGAGGTTGCACTGCCAACTCACACTGCTACAACACAGCTGTAAGAACACGGGATCTGCATGGTGCATGCTTTCAGTGTATTGTTTTTTCACATTTCTGACTCTGAACTCTGCACAGGGTTCCTTCCGCTGTGGAGAATGTAAAGCTGGCTTCACAGGTGACCAGAATACAGGCTGCCATGGTACCAGACTTTGCCCCAACGGTCAACCAAACCCCTGCGACATCAATGCCGAGTGTGTTGTGGAAAGAGACGGCAGCATTAGCTGTATGGTAAGACTTTGTGAACAGAAACATAAATATGAATATGAATAAGTTTATTGTTGTGCCACTCTAAACAGTGTATTGAAAATGTCATCACCACCCACCCCGACCCTCTTTTTTGCATGTGTGTGTGTATGTCAGTGTGGGGTTGGTTGGGCTGGCAATGGCTATGTGTGTGGAAAGGACACAGATATTGATGCATACCCTGATAATAAGCTTCGGTGCAGAGACAACAACTGTATCCAGGTACTACTTTCAACATACCCCACCTTCTCTCACATTCAGTTCATCCCAGTGTTAAAAAAAATTGTGCTGCTTGTGTTTTCCTATTCGTTTTCCAGGATAACTGTGTGTTTGTGCCAAACTCTGGCCAAGAGGATGCAGACAGGGATGGGCTGGGTGACGCCTGTGATGATGATGCAGACAGCGATGGCATTATTAACGTAGACGTGGGTGACTTCAGCCTCTGCATGTCTGGCATGCAGTGAACTTTGACTTTATTTATTTAATTTTTTTAAAGCATGACAGATATATTAGCCGATATATTCCATTGACCATGAAATGAAATGAAAATTTAAACAGTAAAAAAGTGATGGGAGAAACATACTCCAGCCAGGAGTGTTGACGTAACATAAGTTATCCACCAGAACTAAAAACAACTAGCTAATCCAATCCAATATAATCGGTCTTCATTTTTCTAACCCAGGATAACTGCTGGCTGGTTCCTAATGTGGACCAGAGGAACAGCGATAAGGATGTCCATGGCGACGCCTGTGACAACTGCAGAACAGTCGAAAATCCTTCACAGAGAGATACAGACAGAGACGGTCTGGGGGATGAATGCGACAATGACATGGATGGAGACGGTGCGTGCGCGTCTGTTATTATCTACTTAACACACAATAACTGTTTTACTCACTTAATTTTGTTTTCCTTTGCATCACCGAGTGTCAATGAAATCACTTCTGCAAATAGGTTGAGTGGTCATCATAGTAAAAAGTGTAAAAAACTGACTGTTAGTGACTTTATTGCATAAATTAACCATGACTAATCGGGGGACATAATGTGAAAACAAACAAACATGAAAAAGTAATTGAACCTTTTTTAAAGGTTATCAGGTTACACAGCATGTCTGGATCAGCGTGTCCAGACAGGATGCAGACAGAGACATTTTTGTTGCTTCAACTGGACTGACCTGTGCTTTATCTTTCCAAAACATCCTCCTGGTCTGTTTCTAACCCACATCCTCTACCAGTTAGGTCACTTTTTGAAAAACAACTTTTGTGTAATTTTAAAAAAACAAACAAAAAAAACAGTGTTGAATGTAAAAATGTTCCAACTGGAATTGTAAGCCTGTTTTCAAAAACCTTTCTCACATACCTCATTTGATTGGCCTTTCAGGTGACCTTTCATTTGCGCCACTGGAAACACAGTTTATTAGCACTGTGTTCCCACATGCAGGCATTTACGCATGTTGCATGTTTAGACTCTGTTTGGTGGACGCTTTTTGCTCAGTTTGGCAGTGCTCCGAGCCTCTTGATCGTTTGGTTTGGTCTTTAACTCCAAGGCTGGATTGCTGAGTGCTTGGTCATGTCTGTCTCCTCACTAAAAGCATTTTTCCACAGTCGGCCTCCGCCAGGCATCGAAGGCCACTGGAAACTATTTCACCTTCGTCTTAAACAAACACTGCCATCTGTTGATGTGTTTGACTGTGCTGAAGTCTGCATTCTGTCAATGTTCTTTTGTTTTGTTTTGTTTTACACATATCCTGATACTTTCTGTCCTCAGGCTTGAAAAATATTCTCGACAACTGCCCACGAGTCCCCAACCTAGACCAGAGAGACAGAGACAGTGATGGGGTGGGAGACGCCTGTGACAGCTGTCCTAATATGGCCAACCCCAACCAGGTAACAAACCACACAAGGGCATGAAACCGATTCATCAGCTGTGACACATCTGACCACCAGTGTTTGTTTTGTCTACCCTCAGTCTGACTCAGATGATGACCTTGTAGGAGATACCTGTGATGATAATATAGACAGGTAAAGCCCACATCATGATCTATGGCGTAAAAGTCTACAAACATCTGTCAGACCTTTGATTTTCCCTACCTCGTCTTTGTCAGTGACGGTGACGGCCACCAGAACACAAAGGATAATTGTCCCACAGTCATCAACTCCGATCAGCTGGACACGGACAAAGATGGAATGGTGTTTATCTCTTCTTTCAGTTTCATTCATTCAATCCAGCAGCAGTTCATCCTATATAGTCCTCAATTATCCACCAATTTGTTGTGGTTTTTTTTTCTTGTTAGGGAGATAAATGTGACGATGACGACGATAACGACGGCATACTGGACGAAGACGACAACTGCAGACTAGTTGCCAATCCAGACCAAAAGGACTCTGATAGTTAGTATCTTTTCTGTGTTGTGCTTGGATTTGCAGGAGCGAGCGCAGCGCGAATTACTGTTTTCTAAGCGGCGTCGCTGTATTTCAGACAACAGACGCGGAGACGTGTGCGAAGGAGACTTTGACAAAGACGACGTCATCGACAGAATTGATCACTGCCCAGAGAACGCTGAGATCACCCTGACCGACTTCAGAGCCTATCAAACCGTGGTGCTGGACCCAGAGGGCGAGTCTCAGATCGACCCCAACTGGGTAGTTCTCAACCAGGTAAAAATGATAACATCACCTCAGTTTCAGAGACATCGATAACAGTTTTTCTTCAGCTTCACACTAATTTTTTCCTGACAGGGCATGGAGATAGTGCAGACCATGAACTCTGACCCTGGGCTTGCTGTAGGTTAGTATACTATCACACACCCATTCATAATTCCCTTACCTAAACTTAATCAGCGCTGATCTGCGTTTCGTGTTCAATTTGCAGGCTACACAGCTTTCAGTGGCGTTGACTTTGAGGGAACTTTCCACGTGAACACAGTGACAGATGACGACTACGCTGGCTTCATTTTTGGCTACCAGGACTCCTCTTCCTTCTACGTAGTGATGTGGAAACAAACAGAACAAACCTACTGGCAGGCCGCGCCCTTCAGAGCCGTTGCTGAGCCGGGAATACAGCTCAAGGTGTTGAGGATTAACACTTTCCACCATAAAGACCTCCACTGTACCGTTTAAAAGAGTATATATCAGTAAAGATTTGGTTTGATGAATTTATGTCTGATCTTTGTTTTTTAATCTCCAGGTGGTGAAATCAAAGACAGGTCCTGGTGAATATCTGAGGAACTCCCTTTGGCACACAGGACACACCGTTGACCAGGTGCGTCTACTGTGGAAGGATCCCAGGAACGTCGGCTGGAAAGACAAGGTTTCCTACCGCTGGTTCCTCCAGCACAGGCCGCAGGTTGGATACATCAGGTACAAACACATACACCTCGTCACGGACACGTCCACGTTCGCTCTGTGTGAACTGACTCAGTAGTTTCACTTTGTGTATGGAACTAGGGCTCGCTTCTTTGAGGGTTCAAATCTGGTGGCGGACACTGGTGTGATCATTGACACCAGTATGAGAGGCGGGCGCCTGGGCGTGTTCTGCTTCTCTCAGGAAAACATCATCTGGTCCAATTTGAAGTACCGGTGCAACGGTAAGCATCTGCAAGCATCGGAAGACAGTCGAGTCATCCATGTGAGATGTAGGTATGCTCATTTGATTTTTCTCTTTGTTTGCTTTTTCCACAGACACTATACCTGGTGACTACCAGGATGTGCTCAGAGCACAGAATGAAGAGCAGTAAGACACAGGATAAACAACTTAAGCCCTGCTGTAAACATAGATTAAAGGGGCAGAGCGGCAGTGCTCTGAGCAGAGAACTAAAGTCAGATTAATGTCAGAGGAAACATCATGGGCAGTTTTAGGGATTGCATTTAGAAGTTTTAGGAAAGCAAAACATTGGGCATTATATACTTAAATGCAATGTAACTGAAACAGTGCATTCACTTTGCAGTTTTTGTTTATATCTCTGAAATATCGCCTTCAGTTATCCAGTTTATGAATGCCCTGTACATCTTAAGTACAATAAAATACATAGCATTTTGCAAAATTCAAAGCATGTTCCCATTATTACAGTTAATAAATAAAGACACCCTGTGTTGTATCAATGGATGTTTTATTGAAAGAGTGCAAGCAATGCAAACTCCATGGCACCTACTTCGATTTATTTCAAGCATACAAGATGTTTCTGTGGTAGTATACAGCCTTCACAGTGGATCTTTTGATTCATTTTTTTAATATATCAAAGTTGCTCAGCACCACAAAATGTCTACATTCATACCAATAATTAAAAGGCAGGGGAAAAAAGTTATATAAAGCAAAAAAATTCAAACAAAAAGCTTTCACACATCTTGGATGGTTTTCCAAAATGTACGTAGAAATTATAAAAAAACAGAAAAAAAAAACATGTTAGGAATCCAATTAGACAAAAGAAAAGCAAGAACTGAAGGAATTAGATACAAAAAAGGATTTGCTTGTGTAATATATCTTGTATTTTTATACAATAAAAAAAACAGTTACATAATAAACACAGGAGACCCTCTGAAACAGGTATGTATGTAAATTCGGCAGTAAACTCAACATCCAGTGTTGAATAACTTGCTGATAAAAGCGGTCGTGCTACTTTATTCTGACCACAATGATAAAATGGACGCATGTAACAAAGACGAGGCAGAAAGCACTTATAACTGTACAGAAAACAGCTGGTTTAAGTGTCTATGTATGCATGCAAATATATAATGCTTTCAGTGAGATGTTTCTCTGTAACAGATTAGTAAAGAAATTAGTAAACTAAGTATTTTCTGGTTTTCTGACATCTACCTTTGGCAAATGTTTCTCATCTGTGTCACTGCAGCTCTTTGAGAGAGGTGGCGCTCCGCTAACGTCACTCTTGCATTAGTCAGGTTGATTTTTTTTAAGAGTGCTGCCGTGTACAACAGCGACGATGACTGGAAACCTTTCAATGACATGAAATTTTCCTAAGAAAAGATCTGGCTCAAAGGGAGCACTGACATATTAAAACCTTAAACATTTTGCTTTGAATCTAAGTGGAAACTTCACAACACAGAGTGTCTAATATTAAAAAGAGCTGTTGCATAGAAAACCTCTACAAAAGGGCACAATATAACAAAGCGTCAACATGTACAGCTTAAACACGAGCCTGAGAGATGAGTTCAACAGAGTCAGGGACAAATCTAATTCAGTTCACACCGTATTCCTTTTTTGATTCCTTAAGACACATTTAAATAAATACAATATCTTCTGTAACATCTTAAACTTGAAATAAATATGTCCCAAAACCTTGATACAACTTTGTGATCTGACTGTACAGAACTAAAATGCCTGGGTGAGCGTGAAAGCAAGAGAGACACATAAAGAAACACACTTTCAGGTCTGAAGTCATCTTTAGGGGTTGAATGATTCCCAATGTAACTCAAATCCCATGATTCTTCATCTAGTTTCAAACCTGTAAGCCATAGAAAACTTTGTGTGTCAGTGGTGCTAAAAGAAATAATAATAATAATACAAAAAATCACCATCAAGGTATTAACAGCTTAACATTGTAAAACAAAGTAAACACTAGCATATAAAATAAAAGGCAACAGATAATCCTCCATTTCAAACACTGAGGGTAGTGTAGGGTTGTGTTTCAAGGTATGGGAGGTCTGTGGTAGTCTCTTGGCCCAGAGTGTAAGCTTCTACCCGGCCACATCCAGACCACAAGTGATGTTATAACTAGGCCACAAAGCGCTTTGGGCAGACGATGGGGGCGACGAGGGTCCACATGTAGAGGATGAGACACACCCAACAGGAGGCCATCTTGACCCAGAACACTGACCAGCTCCCGTCCAAAAGCTTCTCAATCTTGTGGTTGTCGTAGCTGCAAGAGACACGCGGTAAGAGAACTGAGCAAACACGCACACTCTGGTTCCTCTCTTCAAGACAGAGCTGATGAGGTGCATTAAAGGCAGTGTAAACACAAAAACCTGAGGACTCAGTGCACTAAAATAAAAAGGCAAAAAGAGAGCACTGATGCTTTGATGAAGGCCACGAGACCAAAACGGGCAGAATAAACAGATGAATATACTAAGTGCATCCTCTTCAGAGATTAATAAAGAGGACAGCTTTGCAAGTCTAAAAAAAAAACACCCCTCAAAAAGCCCAGTCAAATAAAGATATGCAGCAGAAAAAGGAAACCAAACAGACACATAGCAGACATAAGAAATGTTTCAGTGGCAAAGTGAAGCTTTGATTCCAATATTTTTCAGAGGTCTGCTGTCAAAGTGACAGAAACATCTACAGAAACACTTCAGTTCAGTAATTATGTTGCTAAATGTGTGAAGATGTCTGTTTTGAGGTTAGTATGTATGGGAATCACTTACTGAAACCAGTTGGTGGCGGTCATCATGACATAGAGGGAGCCAAGGAAGAAGACAAAGTGAAAGAAGGCGTAGCTGTAGATGGTTCCCTCTCTCTCATCATACACCACATTCTGGCCTGAACCCGTCTGCTCCTCATCGTATTCTTCTGAAAAGCAGTGCAGTTGGGTCAGGGACACATTTAATGTGTAAAAATGTCAGTTAAAAGGGTGGTACTTTTCTCGTGGCTGTTTCTCAACACTGCAACTTTATTTCCAGCAGGTGGCAGTGTTAGCCTGCCCACAATCCCACTTACCCCGATCTTGTTTTACAGTGTAATACTAACCTAGTAACAGTGACATCATCTACGCTTGCTGACCAATGTTTTCTCACCGTACTCAGTCTGGCTGAGGAATAGCAATACCCCGTGTGTGTGCAAACACCATGGCTGAGTCTATACGTGTACAGACAGACAGGCCAAAGAGAGGCTGCTGCCAGGCAAAGAAAGAAAGATGTTGGAGAAGGAGGAGGGATTATTTGACTTTCCTCACCTGTGTCATCTCCAAAGCAGAAACAGCAGCGAGCTCTCTGTAAGGTAAAGGAAACATTCAGGTTACCACTGAGCTGGGATTAAATATATGAGAGATGTGTATCCTGGGCTTAATTTGTTCCATTTACTAAGGGCATCTAATGCCTGGTAGGTATGCATTTAACCAGTCTGCACATTTAATTAACCCACACACGGTAAGGCTGTGCATTTACCTCTGTCTCCGGCTCAGTGTTCCTACACACTCTGAGCGCTGCTGAGCTTCGTCGAGTGGTGGACGTCAAGCTAGAGGTAGAGTGGACAAAGAGAAAGAAAAGAGAGAGATGAAAGGAAGCAAGACTGTAATTCCGTCACTCTGCATTCCCCCCAGTAATTTGCAGTTTGAGATTGCTGCAGAGTCCAATTTCCTTCTATTCGGGGAATGGCCACAAGAGACAGGATGCCTCCACTTGATGGAAAACATATGTGAACAAAAGCAAAGAGTCATAGTTCTTGTCTCGCTCAGCCATAGCCAATCACGTGCTGCCTCTTCAGAGTCACAGCCAATCCAAACTAGCCTGTCTGTGTCCCCACAGCTTACCATGAAGTAAATTATATTCCACATCACCTGTAGCAGAAGTGCTATTAAAAGGTTTGGACTGTAATATCTCTATATGATCAAATCAATGAAATAACAAACCACAAGTATTAAAGAGAAAATGTGCATCTGTGCTCGTTAGCAAAAAAGAGAGGCAGGAATTGTGTATGTCTTACCAAGAGTAAAGGACACAGCCAAACAGGATGACGGTTCCCAGTCCAGTGACAATCTTTTTGTCGCTTTCTGTCCCAGAGTTGAAGGGGAACACACATACGGTAGTGTTCACACCATCGATTACCACCACTAGACAGACAGAAATATGCAGACAGAGACAGATGATTGAAGAGTTGAAAGAAATAGCAGGGAGTACAACTGTTTGATGGAGTTCTTTGGAATTGGAGTATTATAGGGAGTAAGGATATTGTGAAAAATGCAGCCTATGCTTGTGCTTGTGTGTGTGCGTTCTGGCACCATGTTAGCAGCAATGAAAAGGAAAAAAAAGAAGGAAAAATGGAAAGTTGGTCCAAAAACAACCGCCTTTCTAACAGTATGTAGGCTAACTGTTATGAGTAGGAGGCATGTCCTGACATTTACTTTGTGTCCTAACATGTCCAAACATTTACAAGAACTTTTTTGCACATATTTATCTCAGTGTAGATTATCCATTATATATTAAATTGCAAATTCACAAACATCTATATACAGTTTAATTTGTGGTCACATAATCACTACTCCCTCTAAAACTCTCACCTAAACTTTGAGTTAAGCCTTTATCGCTTTTCCTGATGCATTTTTTTTAATTTATGAACATCATTTCATGCTGTAAAAATTAAGATCTGTAAAACAGTCACTACAAAAACAAAAAAAAACTGCATTTGCAAAGTTCACTGAAAGAAACAAAGGTGGTGGGCTTTGTGAACAACTTTGCTCTTGCTGGGCTGCACAGTTTCCATTTCACAGCATGTGCATATGTGCTTGTGGGAATCTCTTTTCCTGTTCATGGTTAATTGCTGCCATACTTAAGGGGAAAAAACCTCAAATTCTGCTGTAAACAAAGTTAAATGACTGTACATTAGGCAAACAGCTCTCCATGGAAGGATGGATGGGTGTATTGAACATGAGAAGGTGTTCATAAGAGCTTTGCAAATGCTAACTTTGTCAAAGCCTAACCTGTGACTTAACATAAATAATCAGTTTTTAAGCTGACACCCAATAATGTGATCACCAATGTGAAGATGCATTATTGTGCATACTCACTTTCTTTTGGCTTGCTGGAAAAGGCTGAGAAGGTGAGGTACATGACATAGACAGTGATGACTCCTGGCTGCAAAAGTCCTGAGTTGGGCTGCACTGCAGGGACACAAATGTGGGAATTTTCATTCAAATATTAATAATACTATAAGAACTTATTATTATTAAGTAAAAATGGTAAATGGCCTGTATTTGTATAGCGCTTTACTACTCCCTAAGGACCCCAAAGCACTTTACACATTCAGTCATCCACCCATTCACACACTGGCGATGGCAAGCTACATTGTAGCCAAAGCCACCCTGGGGCGCACTGACAGAGGCGAGGCTGCCGGACACTGGCGCCACCGGGCCCTCTGATCACCACCAGTAGGCGACGGGTGAAGTGTCCCGCCCAAGGACACAACGACCGAGACTGTCCAAGCCGGGGCTCGAACCAGCAACCTTCCGATTACAAGGCGAACTCCCAACTCTTGAGCCACAATCGTGTATTGTATTACAAACATCTTGCCACATGAAACTTCTAGGCTATACAACTATTAGCCCCACCTGAAATGCAAATTTGTGTATTTTAATTTAACTGAGTCAAATTCGATGCTGTGCCTGGTAGAACAGGTCCTTACGTTTCTGTATGAACGGGGAGATGGCCAGCAGGGAGACGACGAGGCAGAGGCTGCCGTTGATGCCCAGAAAAATCTTATTGAGTAGACAAGCCTCGGGGTGAGTGTAGAAAATACCCATGAAGATTACGGCTCCGACTCCAACGCTGAACAGAACCAGAGTCACAAAGGCCAGTGCTGCGTACCACAGGCGGTTATACTTCACTCCTGAATACCTGCAAACAGAAAGAGCGAAAAGCTAAGAGAGGAAAAAAATCACATGCTTTTCCAGATCACCTTTGACTCAATTTTAGTTCTACCTGTGTGGGTCAGTGTTGGTTTTAGGGACTCATGAAACTGTCTGTGGGTACTTTATAATGGGTCAGTGGTGACAAAGTGTAAGTGGGGACGAGTAAAACAACATAAAGGGCCCTTCACATACACTCATGGCCCAATATGCAGAGTTTTTGTGATCTAAGTGTTAAGCGTTGTTGAATGATTACTAATAATTATAAATAACACCGAGTGTGAGCCGAGGTTATTATAGCTAACCAAAACTGAACTGAAAACAACAACTAGACTCTTGAAAAAAGTTAACTGAAGCCATTTTGGGAACATGGAAAAATAAAATAAAACAAAAATGTAGAGGAAGTTTATGAATTGTGTTAATTTAGTAAAAAATTGCATATAAACTGTTTTTGCATTCTCAGTAGATCTGTATTTCAAAATTCACTATAAACACTTATTACGAGGGACTTTTTGGACAAAAGTGACCCCGATCACACTGTGCAGGCATGAAATATGAACAGAATGGTGTAGGTTAAGTTAAGAAAAACAAAAAGGCACATAAAAGAATTCAACTAAAAGGGAAGAAGTGAATACAGCTTTGTGCCTTCTCACTGATTTTTCTTGATCTGAAAATCTGTTTTTATTGAGAGGTTGTGCTGGTTTTTAGAAACCAATCTGCTGGATTTTGTGTGTAGGAAGTAGGAAGTCCTAAACCATATACATCCTGTGAATCTAACACAGCACTGGCCTGCTGCCAGGCCTGCCCTCCACCCACCAAATCACACTTTCTGCATTTCTTAAAAGTCAAACAAAAAGCATTACAGTGGTCTTATTTCACACAGTGAACCAGGGACTGAAGAGGAAGGTGATGAGAGAAGAAATGTTGCTCTCACCAGTTTGCGTTCCATCTGTGTGCAAACTCCACCAACAGCATGAGCTGGATCAAGAGGAAAATGAACCCGCCAACGGCTCCTATGTAGCGCCAAACTGAGCCAAAATGAGAAGAGAAAGAGACAGAGACAATTGTTTAACTGATGACAAGAGCTACTTGCCAGGCAAGCTGTGCCAGTATTGAAATTGTGCTCCATAAATAGATAGAGTTACAGTGACATTTGTAAAAGTTTACTCAGGTCAGATGACACAGGAAGTTGTTTGTTACTTTACATACATTTACACAGCTCTATGTTAGGTTACCTTATGCACCACTTTACTTATTTAAGCTTTAAAAGAAAACTTTACAGTATTTAAGCCTCAAGCTGAGCGTTCAGCTTTTACCTTCCAGGAATGTTGACTCATTGGGGAGGAAGAAGCCTCCAGCGCAACACGCCACCAGCGCGATAAACTTCAGTAACCAGAATCTGAATCAAGACGGTGATAATGTTATAAAAAAGGGGAAAATGCAGATAAAATTACACCATAAAAACAATGATTACTGACAACTGAGACACAGCAGAATATTTAATGCAATAAATCCAAAAATAACAAATTTAACAAATCTCGTGTTGCCTTTACTCGTGACTCTTGTTCAATATTATGAATGCAGCTGCTTTTTTTGATAGAAGATTAAACAAATTCTTCTTACCCGTTATGTACGGCTGCCCGGCAGCCCGTGCTGTTGTTGACCCGTATAGTGAAGATACAGAAGAAGAAGAAGAAGCAGGCCATGCCAAAGCACACCTTGTACACAGCAGCGTATCCAACCAGAGTTTTGCAGTCTTCTCCTGCATTCACTGTCTGGCAAAACTCAGCGTAGAAGGGGATCTAATTGGAGGAAAAAAACCAACCCAAAACCCCCAAAATACTCAAATTAGATCATCATGTCATGTCAGTGAAAAGCAACCCACCTCTGCTCATGTTTGTCTAGTATGAGGCCTCGGTGAAAGGGCCCAATAGTGTCCATCTATTCTGAGCGTCACGCCCCTAAAGGAGCAGAAAGAGAGAACAGGCAGCAACAACAACCCCTCTTTCTCTCTGTGGAGCCCTCTTTCATCCTTCACTCTCTACAGCCTGTTAAAGGGGCCTTACAACTAACTGTCAGTGTACACAAACAAAGGACATGGATGAATAAATTAACCACCTTTTGTCAGCGAGTCAGAGGAAATGGGAAGAGGGGAGAACATAGACAGCACGAGCAAGAAAAACGTGGAGATTCCTCTTAAAATAAACTGCGAAAGACTTTTCAGAACTACAGTGAGCTGCGTAATACAAAACTGGAGTTAAGGTAGCAAAGATAAGGACCTTGCTGTGACATTCAACAGAAGACTGCGGCAGAGAGCCAACAGAAGGGACACACTTTGAATTCAATAACCGCCAGTCTCGATACGTCGTTCCCCTTCACCGGAACGAGCTGTGGGACGAGTACAAAACGTGCTTTTCAGGCAAACACTGCTTTTTGAGAGCGTTTCAAATCTTTACTTGGGGATAATAAATTGCTTAACTCGGCTTTACTAATTACTGGCAGAATCCTTGAAAGTTGGACACACGGGTGAGATGCCGGCGGATTGAGCTGTCATCACCTCATTGTGTTAGCAAAGTCCAGAGCCAGATCACAACGTAAGGCAAAAAGCCCATTTTTGGAGCTTTTGTCTCAGGTTAAGGACCATATTAGCATGTCCATGGTGTTGTGATTAAGGAGGGAAATGGGGCCGGCTGTTTCGGACTGCTGTAAATCTCTTGAGAAAAGACCGGCGCTCTCATACGCACAATGACTGCTCTCTTAGCTGGGACTTCCCACTGTGCTCGGTGTGTGACTGACAGTGTGTTTATGGGTGTGTGTGTGAGTCAGTAGGCTTTGTGTGGGGCTATCAGAGGCCATTTTGTGCCTTGGATGAGTCTTTTCCAGGGGCTCCATTCACAAAGAGACACACAGTAGGGAGTAGTTTTATTACTGCACTGTAGACACTGGCAGAAAGGAAGAAAAACTGCAGAAGAAGGAGACTGGTGAAAAAAAAAGAAGATCACCTACAAATATCACTTTGACTCAAGCAAGCCTGGCCAGTGCCATGGTAACACAGTCAGCTCAAGACATCTTTCCCAGAGATAGAAACATCATTATTTCCTGTTTATCCTGAGATCAATATAAAATGTGAGTCAGCGAGCGAGCAGTGTATCAGTGAACCAGGACATCACCTCTGAGACCTTGTTCCAGACTATATCTACACACTGTGTTGACAGTCTGACTCTCCCAGATGACAAGGATAACTATACTGTAGCAGACAACAGCTGTTATCGTGGCATTCCAGTTTAATGGGATTTTTTTTTTTTAGAAACAGTCACTGGAGGTCATCTTTCATTTCGTTCATTCAGAGAAGAAAGCAAAGGTTCACGAAAGAGTTTATCGTCTCCACTTCAAAGGCTTGATAGGCTCTTAAAACAAACAAAACCTACCAGCCAAGACTCGTGTCCTCAGAGCTGTGGCCTTGCTGCTGTGTAGATACACATATCTGTTAAAATAGCAGGATGTCTGTTTTGCCCATAGCAATGCTGTAAAATTTTAATTTTTCCTGTTAGCATCGGCGGTGTTAGCATAGAGGCTGCTGGCCTTGTTGTTTAGAGCAGACGGTGAACAAAATTGTTCAACCACATGACAAAATCTGGTTCAAAATGTTTTTGTTCTTGTTACACTTTCCGCTCAGTTCAGTTTCATTTTCAGGAGGTGAAAAGGTGTGAAGTAAGCTGGAAAAGAGTGTACAGACTAAAGAGTGAGGCGAAACTGTGTAAAAGGTCACAGTATTGAGGTTTTTATTCTTTTGTTTACCAGAGGCTGCGAGCTGACATTTCAAAAAGCGAGGGACAGAATTAAGACTTCAAAGACAGGAAAAAATCCTTACAGAGACAAAAAAAAGGCAGAAATAACACACACGGGACACAGCCATCAGGATGACATTTAACAATATCTTAAAGAAGACTCCACACCTATCGAGAAACACACACACTGTACAGCATATATGGGGGAAATGGTGAACGGGGACCAATTCACCATGTTCAACTGTTTCTATCTACTGAAGACCCAGGAGTCATAATCTATAATATAGTTTACATTACTGTAAATAAAAAAAAACTTACTTCAATTATTATTTCTTTTTTAGATATGCCATCCACTGAGCATGTCCTACTTAAGTCCTTTATTGATATATAATGTAATTACATTTTGGGGGTGGGGAGGGTTGTTGGCAAAACAAGGAGTGTGCATGCATTTTGAGAGAATGATGTGATATATGTACTGTTAAGGTTCAAAATATTGGGGATGGAGACAAGAGAAAAAACCACAATAACAACACTGGTCCGGCCGGGTTGAGTCAAACGATGATTTTAATGAACACACGCGTGGGAGATGGACACTGATGCAGACAGCCTCAAAATCTCAAAATGGTGGAGCATTGCTCAAACTTTTATAGCCTCTGGTGCCTCCACCTTATCATACAAAGCCTAAACATTCACATGCTTTCTCTCACACAGCGCCTAAGCTACGACCTTGGCTCCCTGTTTATCTGCTCCTGCTGAAATGGGGCAGAAAACTCCAGCACACTCTGTTCTCTTCTACTCAGACAAATTAGATTTCTTATAACTCAGCAGTATAATGCATCATAAAACAATATCATTCATTCACAACAAGTCAGCAGTTTAATGTAATGCAAATCAGTTTAACTAATGCAATCCGGTTGTTCAGTGATGACGCGACGAATCCTACTTCCGGGTCTAAAGTAGTCTGCGTTTAATATGGCTTTTATGTTGTTAACATGTTTAATGCTATGTATTTTCTTGTATTTGATCTCAAAAAGCTCCTAAAACAGTCAGTGATCCCTGTTGACCTCCCTCGGCTTTTATTACCGCTAATCATTTATTTAAGCTCAGTTTTTAAAACCTTAGGATGTAACTACAGCCCAGCCCATGCAGCAGTATATGAATGACTAACTTTGTATTGTAGATGAATTATCTCAGTTGTTCTCCTGGCTGAAGTTTGGTCCTTTTACAGCATCCTGCCATGCGATTACATTTGTTTCTGACCACCGAGAAAACTCACGTTAACTTTTATCGAGTGGAAAAAAAGTTAGCTTGTTTATATTATGCTAACATAGCTATGTCGCTAGCGGTCACTAGCACATCATTATATACCAGCTAGCCAAACTTCAGTAACCCTACAAACGTCACTGCTGTTTAGTTTTCTGTCTTCATTTATGCTGGAAGTGATAAGTAAGCTGTATGTTTTAATTTGTTTCCAAAACCCCGCAGTCAGGACATGCTATATTGTATTTAGATAGAAGCTAGCGAGCTAACTCCCTGCTAACTTCTAACTCCGTTAAATGTCATAAATTCCGTTTTCATGGATGCCTGGATGTTAAACTCAATTGTTACACCTGGTAGAGCAGAACGCTGATCATTTTATTAAAGATGAAAGACTTTAGACAGTTTTTCAACTCTCAGTAATGCCACAGTGATCGTTTGATATATGGACCTGCAGCGGAGTTTAGGCCCAGACACGGCTAGTGACGTCAGACTGAACAACCGGATAGTTATCAGCTTCTTCTAATTCAGGAGAATAATGCAAACTAAAACTACATAATAATTCACAATCTTTAATTAGGGGTATAACATGGCATAAAATAATATTATAATCTAACAGTACTCACGTTCTCTTTCAGCGCTTGCTCCACAGTGGGCGACATCATGACAGCACAGAGGACGGTGACCAACAGGAAGTACAAGGCATACATGATTCGGGTCCCTGTGGATTGTTTGATCTTTGGGCAGCACTTACAGCAGCACGAGCAGGCCGCTGAGCCGCAGCAGCAGGCCAGCTGCATGCAGAGAACAAGGCAGAAAAGGTGGAAGAGAGAGGGGGACAACAACAACAACAACAACTTTATTATCACTCTTAAGCAGCTTCTCATACAGACGTTATGTGTTTTGTGGCGGAGCTGGGAAAACCAGGCGTCAGTGCAGTTATCTCTCTCAGCAGTTTCACTGGATAAAAGTAAACTGGTAGAAAAATATTCCCTGAAATCCACCACCCTGAGCATGCCCAATCTTGTCAGGTCTGGTTAGTACCTGGATAGGAGACTGCCCAGGAATACCTGCGTGCTAAAAGTATTCCTGGGCAAGAACCCAGAGTTGCTTCCGATCAATTTATTGGACTGTGTAAATATTACATAGAAAACGGTGCTAATGTGTTGTATAAAACTCTCAAGAGTACTCAATTCGAGCACAAAATTACTATACAGGAACCAGTCCATTTAACTACATTCTAACCTGGGATAAAAAGACATGGATGAAAAGACGTGCATGCCATGATATCTGCACACAGTATGAAATGTTTGATAGTTATAGGTCATATTTAATCCCATCACTTCAACTGATATAAAGTCAAATATCATATTATGAACATTTTAACACTCCACCCTTAGACTCTATTCAGTTATGGCAAACTGCATGCGAAAGAAATAATTGTTATCAGAATAACAGGACCAGGTCAGACTGACATGCAACATGCACACAGCAGAGATAACAAAATGATCTAAAACTAAAATTCTCAGCTTAAATCCTCTTAGTCAATGAACCGTACAAGGAACGTTAAAGGAGGTTTCCTGAGTTGTCTTCGTGAGATGCATTGCAAATCTTTTACTTTTAGTTGCAGTATCAGCAGTTTCAAATCTGTCTGGTCTGTGGGAAACCAAACAGTTTTGTTTGCTATTGCAGATGAGTTTCAGTGGTGTTGTGCAACCGTATTAGGGCAAACTTCATTGTATTAAAAAGCTTTCCATGCTTTACACTCAGCACTTAACTGAGTTTGTTTTCTACTGAACAGTGAATAACATAAAAAAAGGATCCCCATTCATGCTTCAGTCAGAGCCCTCTCTTTCCTTCACAGAAGAAACTTTTGAGGATTACAAGACAGTGACGGCAGTTGTCTGAACACACACACACACACACACACACACACACACACACACACACACACACACACACACACACACACACAGGCCTACTCTGTTTCTTCTGATAGGCGGTCATATAGGAGGAGGACAGTTACATAAAGGCGGGCCTTGTGTCCTTCAGGAAAGAAGAGGCTCTATAATTCTACAGCACTGGGTCTTTCTGTAGCCACCCCACCCTGCTTTTGTAAGCTTCCTACCCCTCACCATGCAGAATAAACTTCTATGGTGAGAAGCAAAACTTTGTTATGGGGAGCAGTCAGGTGTGGTGGCAGTGGCACCAAAGTTCTCACCATGCCTGACTGCTTCCCACAACAGAGTTTTAGTCGGGGTGGAGGGCTTGTACGCACCATTTCCATTTCTAAATTAATCCACTCTCCTCCTTTGGGACAGAGCAAAATCTTTCTTGAGCTATGAAATTAGCTCCTGTAATTATGGCATTAGGTGAAAGGCAGTAAATTATAAGCAAATGACAATAATGACGGTGGCATTTCTGTGGACTGGAACATCCAATGAAGGTTGCACACTGTCTAATGGCATTAGCTTATAGGCCAATGTGCCCACATTTAAAAAATTTTGCCTTAAAATTAAAAGATGAAAATATTTTTTATGTATACGTCTTTCTGCATCTGCATTTTAAAGCAGTGTGTCTTCCTGTATAACACCGGAAATGAGTGTTTATCTGATGCTATGTTGGTTAATATGTTTTCGTTTCCCTACAGACATGCTAATGCATCCTAGTGAGATCACGTCACTTTGTATTTTAGTCAAAACAGTGGCCTTATCTTACTGCTAGGAGTTTGTGTCCTATGTAAGTGTATAATATAGCTAGGGTGTACTGAGGTTACAAAGCAGCTCTGCAACACTGTCTGGTCTACAAGTAGCACCGTTTTAGTTTTACTGCCTCTCTACAGTATACATGTAAACACTGAATTGTTTGACTCTTTTGTAGGTGGTCAAAATGTACAAAAAATCCCCCAAAGCAAACAAACAAACAATCACATGCCAGCTTCAGTTCTGCAAAAATACCCATAAAGCTTCTGCTTTATGGGTATTTATATATTGTGTTTGATAGAATGAAAGCCAAACAGCGGAAGACCTGGAGCTAATGTTAGCACGTCTGTCGACGGTGTAAAAGAAGATGTAAAAGAATGAAGAATGATGATGAAACTTTTAGTAAGACATAGACAGCATCATCAACGTCTTCTTCAAGTATTTAGCTTGTTGGAAAAGTTGTTGCCAGAGAATCTGTCCTTTTTTCACTATGCTGGCTAACATTTTAAGTAAATAATAAAATGTTTCAACTAGTATGGACTTAGTGTGTAAGAGGAAGATTTTTTAATTGATCGTTTCAAAATGAATTAAACACTGAAAAAAGATACAGTTGATTGCTGAATCAAAGGTACCAGTACTGATATTGGCAGAAACGTGAAACGGCAAACAACAACAGCACAAAAGCAAAAGTGTCCTAAAACCGGTTGTACCACATAGAAGACATACAATGTCTTCATCGACAGCAAGCACTCCCTGCAAGCAGACAGGCCATCCCTGGACTGTCAATGTATCATGAACGTGCTACTTCTGCTGAACCATAAATTCTGCTTCAGGTGTGAAGATGTGTGTGACTTCATAATGGGGTGATATGGTACTATGAGGTCATTAGGATAAGATGGGCCCTGATTAATCAACACCTTGTACCTGAGGAGGAGGACTTTAAATTCAATTAACTGGGAGCCATTGAAGAGAGGTCAGTATAGGAGAAATATCAACCGTGTTGGTTTATTCAAGCATGAGAATAAGGATGAGCCTATAAACTTGGCAAATACTTCAAGCTAAAGGGAACACAGTTTATTCCCAGTTACAGTCCAGCGGTGTACATCTGTACACAGTTTACCAATGCTTGAGTATTGGCAAACTGTATCAAGACGTTTGAAACGCTGCCACAAAGGTCAAATGTGCTTATTTCTACTTTCATGCGTACACGGGCTTGCAGCCTTGAATCTAACCATGTGCCTCCCGGCCTCAACACACAGCTTAAGAGAATAAACGGTTTCCTCTTTCTCTGCTGCGCCCACGTCTTTCTCAATGGGTGATTAATTAGCCACAACAGACTGAAAGTAACCAAGAAAAAAACAGAACAATTTAGGTTGTGAGGGTGTTTAGATTTAATTAGTTAGGGGGTGTTTCACCAGCGGACTGCACGCAGCACGAGGGCCCAACGGTAAACTCTGCAGAGCTGACAGAGAGAGGGGGTGTCATGAGAAGGGGCAACGTCTCGAGGAATTCCACCACACACAGAGACAAAAGGGTATCCATGGAAACCAGCGTTGACCCTACCCACTCGATGAAGCACCCACCACCTCCTCCACTGCCCCACCAGGATATCGACAGGTGGTTGGCGGATCAGCAGTTTGCAGCCCTACTTAAATATCAACAGCAGTCCCCCATCTGTCCCATAGAGCGGCATACCATGACACATTAAAGATGACACATGGCTACTAGCAAAGCACTAGTCTGGTCTAGAGTTAAATTAAGCCTAGACTCTCACAACCCACACAAAAAACCTCACCACACTGTGATTGTGGGACTTTCACGTTTCCCTTTTTTGTGTCACCAGACTCTCTGTTTCATTATTTTAATCCTATTCCTTTCATCCTCCCCAACATGTTACTGGAAGATTTAGTGATGTCATTTCTTTTCTTCTTATTTTGTCCTCTTCGCCCTTTGTCTGTATTCTTCAGCTGTCCTTAACTATTTGTCACTGACCCCTCAGTGCTTCAGCTTTTCTAGAGGTGGTGGCAAAGACGATGTTGCCTTTCTTTTACACAAAGACATACTGACTCAGAATCCATCAAGACGGGGTGGATGGGACACAGCGGTGAGAATACACCTAGCAAAAAATCACATTTAAAATAGGGAAGCTGAATAAGTCTGAGTAATATTAGCTTCCTTGACAGGGAGTTTGGCCTAAAGATGGACACTTGCATAACAAACGCGACAGTCTTGCATTCCACCCAAAGACGATATCTGCGACGGCTGTAAGCTGTTTGATTTCATGAGGATTACATTCCTTTCACCCCTCTTTTATGCTCTGCTGCCTTTCATCCTTAAAGCGCCCACGATGAAAAGGACTGGAGCATCGTGCAAACAGGAAATGGAAAGGGTGGCCTAAATCAAACCCACCGGGGTAAACCCCACCGCACATAGCCACGCTTATGCAACACAAAGAGAAATGGGTCGTACACTATACTACTGTAAGGACCACAAAGGAGAATGAGGATTTCAGATACAGAGCCAGTTGACACCAGTCCTGACAGTGAGTAAACAAGTCCATCTGGCAGACTCTGGATTTCTAAAAGAATAAATGTATTCGGTATCTGTGTTTTGCTGTATAGATTTCAGATTGTGACTTTACGTTTATCAGCAGACGTGTCATGATGCACACCCAACAGCAAACTGGGAAAAACATACACACACACTGACAGGAATGACTCATGAAAACAGGCAAAAACATCCTGACTGGAACAATGTGGAGCGACAACGTCCCCGCAAGCTTAAACCTCATGTTGATTCGCTCATTCGTCACATCTTATGCACTATTTATTCCATGCCCTATTTTAGTTTGGTACACAAATCCTTACAGACTACACTGTAGCTGGCTGCTTTAAAAATCTTTGGGACTTTTTGCTGGTTAAAGCTTAATGATAGCGGCCACTGTTCAAAGCACATTGAATCATGAGAAGCCACTAGCTCTGACACACCCTGTTATCTCAAATTACAATGCTTTGTGTTGCAGGCGGGTTACGGGAAACCAGCAAACAAAATAAAATTTAGGGCAACAGAAGACAATGCAGGATCTTCCTCACATGTCCAGTTGGCCCAAGCTTCCAGACCAAGATCTACTCCCCTTTCCCTCATACTGTTGAGTGACAGCTCTACTATTGTCTATATAGCTAGGCAGCTGTATACACACAGCAAAAATGTATCACTCCACTGTTTCCTGTACACAAAGGGAGGTCTTTGCTCTCTCTCTCTTGGCAAATATACCCCCCTAGCTACAACCAACACAGAGAAACTTTAGTCCGGTGGAGAGAAAAGAAAAGAAAGTAACAAAAGAGACAAAAAAAAAAAAAGTGGTACAGCGAGGAGCAAAAATGAACAAATTCTAGCAGATGAAGGTGTTTGTCATGAAATAAGCAAAGGAACCAAACTAAACAAGAACAGGAAGATGGTCAAGATACAAGGCGGTATCACTTTTTTTTTTTGTTCACACGGGAGTCCGTTTCACTTCTCAGAATCAGTTGTGAGTTTCAAAACACAACCAGCTAATAATCAAGGATAAATTACAGAGACACAGACATATGTGATGAGGGGGAGGTTGAGAAAGAGACATTAACACTGGTTTGTGGCAATTCAGTGGGAAACAAAAGGGATGAAGGGCTGCTAGACATGTCCCGGTTTGGGAAAACAAGTTCCTGCTGCTCGCTGCTGACCACAGCAAAATTCCTGAGGGGAAGTTGAAAACAGCAGACATCTCTGATGTGTACACAGTTAGAGAGTAATTCTGATCATATGACAGAGCCAGAAATGTATTTTGGATAGGAGTGCTCCAGATGTTTGCAGGCAGAATTCACTAAGGCTGATTTTACAAGTCGAGTTTAAAAGGTAATCACCTACCCCCGCTGCTGCTTTACAGCTACTGTGTCATGACCCCATTTACGGATGGGTCAGCTCTGTTTGAATGAGCGGTGCTGGCTCTTCACAAACCACTTCCTCTGATTTTTCACCACTCCAACGAGGGCCTGAAGACTTCTTTATCAGTATGTTTGCAGAAAGTGACACTCCATCCTCTTGACTCTTGTACCCTGGTAAGGGTGACTGCTCCATGGCTGTGATGCGTAAAGACACCCACATGATTTCAGTGCTCTCACCACACTTTCAGCCAACACTTTGCAGCGCTCTGAACTCCACTCAACGCTGAGCTAAAGCCTTCAACCTGCCCTTGCCCCCATCGCAACATGGCATACATCTCTGATCCCACTGAGAAATTACAAGTGAGCTGCTCCCACGTCGTGCTTCCTGCTGCCTTCAGATCTCTCCCAAACAACAGCCACCCTTGTCTAATTTCAACCTTCAAGCCAGGGAGGAAATTAACAGACCACACACCAGTTTGTGCCACTCTGAACCTCAAGTGTGGCAAATATATTCACACGCACGAAGTTAAATGCAAGCATACACTTTAATAGAGATGGCAAGTAAACGGGGTGTCTGTGACAGGGATTAGCACACCACCAGCACAGCAAGACAAAACTGATCTTATTCTTTGCCCTTCATTTCCTCTTTAATCCCACTCTGTGAAAAGAGCAGGAAATAGAAGTGACCTCCCTCAGTTTAGGGATGTGCATATGTAATTAAATTCCTAGCCAGATCAGCTCAGCAGTGGTGACCCACTGGTCAGAGCCCAATCTGTAAGCTGTAGAAAACACGCTCAGCATGAAAGGAAACCTCTCTGACTCTGAACCACCACCCTTTTAAAGTATTTCTGTAGCTTCACGGCACTAGCACCTCTCATAAAAGTGATGCAAGCAAACAAATCAAATATCCACAAATGATTTAAAGCAGCAAAAGCAAGCAAATGTATTATAACCAATCAATAGCCCAAACAGTCACGCTACTGTTATTACAGGGCACAAAAAAACAAACTTAATTTAAACAAGAACATATGTGGCTTTAGGGGATTTGTTTGCTTTAAAATAACAATCCTTTAAACATCAAAAAGTAATCAAAAATCTGGTTGGCTTTCAATCCACACATTATGCAACCCAAAAGTACTGCTTTAGTGATGTATAATTACAAAAATAACAGATACAAAACAACTGTCCTTTAAAAAGCAACATAGCACATTTAAAACGGTGCCGAAACAGAAAAGAAACCAAGACAAAGACAGACTTATTGTTTTTGTTGGGTATATAGCTATGTTTACTTTTCAGCAGAGCCTTTCAGCACCTATATACGTAAATAACTGTAAATAGTTAGACCGAGCCACAGCTGGCTAGCCTCTTCTTTAGCTCCTTCATCTGTTTCAGTGTTTTAGGAGCTGGGGAATAAGATGTGCTTAAAAAAGAAGTGTAACTGTCCTCCACAGCACTCACTTAATCACAGCCATGGCTCGTTGTTGGCTGTACCCGTCAACACATTTCTGTATTAACGGCCACATTTCCCGTAGTTTTGCCTCGCTTTGCTTTGTCCTCTAACGGCTTTACAGTGAAGTTATCCAGTCAGCTCAATGAGGAGGAGGAGGAGGAGGAAGAATGGGGGTTATAATTAATTATTTCGCGCTGTTATTACATTAAAAGGCAGCTCAATAAGGCTGACGGGAATCACCGAGACTCGGGACAGAGGCTGGCTGGCTTTAGCCGACGGTAAACGGCGAGAGACGAGGACAAAAAACAGTAAACAATACGGGAAGGGTCAACGTTGAGCACGTCTCATTGTTACAGCGTTTCAAACCGCTGAAGAGCAACAAACACACACGCACTCACACAACAGTAAGTCAGGGTCGGCTATTGTTACTCACCTGCGCGATACAACAAGGAGTACACATGACGAGGGGGCAGAATAAATAAAATCCGTTTCAGAGTGAGGACAGCTCGGGGATTTCTCAGCCGCTTTCCTTCAAAATCAGCGACACACGGGGAACCAAAGCGCTTCTGCTCCGTCCACCCAGCCTTCCTGTCCCCCGCTCCTCTTCTGGTCTCTCCTCCCACTGACTGACTGACTGACTGCACATCACCGCCAAACAACAAGGCTCAGCGCAGAGCTGCACCGGCTCTGCCACAGAGAGCATCGGAGAGATGACTAAATAGGTTACGGTATATCACATTTACTGTCATTAAAAAAAAAAAAAAATCCTTATTGGCATTCTCAGATTACACGTTAGGCGTAACACAAAGCCACGTGCCACACAAGTTAGACCCCTGGCCTGAATGTTTAAAATATATGAAATAATATGGATTTTAAAATACTATCAGAAAGCTGTATTATAAGTAAAAAAACAAAACAAAAACAAAACCAAAACAAAACTCCAAACAAACAACAACAAAAACAAAAAACAAAAACAAAGGGGTCGGTGCAGGATTAAAAAATAAAATTATAAAAATTGTCAACAGCTATATCCAGACACAGGATGACCTGGATCTGATCCCTCCATGGCTCATTAATCATCAGCGCGGAGCTGTTAAGTACAGGTGGTATTCTGCTTATATTCACAATTAATTATTTCAATTGGGAGGAAATGTCTATCATTTAAGTCACCTGTGTTTTTAAGTACAACAAAAGATGGCAATGAGTCTGACATGCACACAAAGCCCGATGAATCCCTGCATAAAATATATTTCAAATGATATATAACCTATCAGAAATAAGGACATTTTAACATCACATAATATAATTTAATAGCCTATTTATCCCAGAATACTGAAATTATTTTGCCTCAAACATATTACTTTTTAGTCAATAGATGGGTAAAATGAAAGGGCAGGTGACTTGCTGCCACACACTTATACTGTATAATGAACTTGCATTTTTCTATAAATCAAAAGCTGGACTTTATCTCGTCTTTATCATCCCACTGCAGTTGTTCACTTGGCTGTATCTTGCTGACTCATAAGTATGAGTAAGTTTCTCTTTGTCCAAAAAACCCTGCTCGTGGTTTTTAACGGCATGTGTGCAACTGTGTGTTGAGCTCAGCAGTGCAGTAGGAGTCTGTTTGCTGGCCAATGAAGGGGCCTTGATAAGGCTGAGCTGATAAGGCTGCTACTGTAGCTGTCTGTGGCTTGTGTTGCCGTTTGCCAACACTGTCATATGACCAAATGACTCAACACACACACACACACACACACACACACACACACACACACACACACACACACACACACACACACACACACTTTTTGTCAGTCACCACTGCCATTGAAAGTCACCCCCAAATTGTAGGACTTTTTAAATAGGCGTGAATCACACGGGACTGCCAGTTTATGAACGCATCAAATCAACAGCCCTCTGAAAAGCAGAAAGCACGCATCTGCAATGGCCTGTGTAACAGAATCAGGCATATTTTAGATTGAATGTGAAGACATCTCAGCCTCCATCTTCACTCTAATCTGATTGTGTTTGACAGGAAACCAAAAAGGGCAGCAGAGCATCAGGCCTCTGACATGTCAGAGTGTATCGATCAATGTAACGTCAAAAAGAAAGGACAGGAAGCAGAAAATACAGATTTAGTATCACACTGCTGCATGACACTGAAGCAGTGTCACCGTGTGAGTCCTGGAGACAGTGCTTTTGCTTCAATCCACCTGCTGAGTGAACAAACCACAAGTGCACTTCAGCTCACAGGCAAAGTAAATGCTGTACACGTGAAGTCAGTCAGTACTGTGCGTGGACTGTTACTGTGTGAATTCATAAGTGTTAGGAAGACGTTGGTTTTCAGATTTGACCACACAGGCTATTAATAAAACCATCACTACCAACCTCAGCACATCTCTAATCCAAGCAGGAAACTTCAGCATGAGCATATGCAGCTTTTATTGCTGTGACATACAAAATAATAACAATACAAAAACATTCACATGAAATAAATCCTCACATGTTGGTTTGTTTTTCTTTTTCCACACACATAAATAGACGTTTTTCCCCACAGGCTCACAGAGTTTAGGCATCAGTGAAGGCGGACCAGAGCCAACACTACTGACAACAGCCCTCTGCTGTAGATCAATCGCTGGCCATCTGGACACAGCAGCATCCTGAATATTTTAGAGTTAACGATTCACATACGCTGGCTACAACTTCTAAAATGTCCTAAAGTCAACCACGAGTGAGAGAGCCTCCACTGGTTATAGACTTTTTTCCTTTTTCCAGTGGACAGTCCTGAGAAATGCAGGAAGCTGAGCCATGCAGTGGTGATCCTTGGATTTAACCCGGTCCATAGTCAGAAAATGAGCTTCTTCTTCATTGCAGCTGAAAATAACACAAAGGGTTTTGTTTTAAAAACATTATTTAAAAAAGAAGAAAAAGAAAAAAAAAAAACAACTTAAAAAACCTAAGTTAGATTAGACAGACACGTATTTCTGTTCTGTGTATGTACGCCACATGCTCAAATCAAGCCTATAATGAGCAACGCGCTACCAAGAGGCACCAAGGTTTCTGTTATAAATGTTTCAAAAGTCAAAGCCAGATATTTTCCAAACCACAGAGGAGCTGGAAAAGCTTTGAACCTCCCAGTGACACTAAAGGGTTCCACTTTAGTAAAACATACCCTCCCACTAGCCACGAAACTGTGGGCGCGTGTTCGAATTCAGTATTTTCTGAATTTGTAACTGCAGCTAAATGTACAGCCCACACCCGCTGAATTGCTAGGTTAGGTTTCTAACTTTAGCGAGAAGCAGTCAAAAAACTCACAACATGCTATAAAAAAAAAAAAAAGAAGAAAAAAAATCAGGTCAGTGTTGGAAGTTCTAAAATATTCAGCCCCTTTAAAGTCCGCCTCAAACGAGTGTCGCAGACACCTCACGTTTTTGCTGCTCAAACCACAATATAAACAACATGACTGAGAAAATATTTAACCCAGAGTCAGGGTGGTCTTCTGTGGATTAAGGACACACACAGTGGATTTAGTGCAAATATGAGCTCATATACGGTCATTACTTGTCTCCAGGCCTTCGATTTTTCTCTTGAGACCGACTGTCTCCTTCTCCCTCAAAGCCTCGGCTGAACAGTTTGGCCGGGGGAGCTGGGGACCAGGAGTGGGACCAGGCCGATTGCTGAAGTACCTCATCTTCAGAGCCTGCAGAATAAAGGAAAACAACATTTTATACATCTATGTCATCAAACATCAGAGTTGTGTCTCTAATTTGATGTATCAAAGATGCAAGAAGATGTTTTTTTTTCTTATTACTGAGATGTGTAATAGAGAAAGTGGAAGATGTGTCGTTAATGCAGTTGTTGAACAATGAGATAGTTCAGGTTTTCTCTCTAATATTATGAGTTATTTAGTGCCTTGCGGTGACTGTTGTGAATTGGTGCTATGTAAATAAAACTGAAGTTGCTCAAACAGAAGGCAAACATTAATTCCTGTGTTGGGAGTAACGGAATACATGTACCGCCGTTACGTATTTAAAATACAAAATATGAGTAACTGTATTCGTTACAGTTACCGTTTAAAAAGGTAGTATTTAGAATACAGTTACTTTGTTGAAATAAATGGCGGTCTTTTCCTGTTTCATATGTTAGGCTATGCTCTCTATTTTTGGTAATTCCACGCCGGTGGAAACCCAAAGAAAACACGCATTAAGAGGCTCCAATGCCTGTGTCTCAATCTCGTGGCCCATGTCACCTCTACTTGTGGCCCGCATAATGAGGTGAAGAAATATTTTTAAAAATTATTCACAAAAATGATTTAATATGAAGGCAATAGGCAGAGTGTTACAGTCATCGCCCTAAAGAATGTAGCCTCATGGGCAGTGTAGTCCGTGCTGCAGGGAGAATACCTGTTATGTGTCTGTGAGCGCGAGGAGGGAGAAAAAGAGTCGAAAAGTACGAGTTGTCACCGACCAGAAACCGGAGATTGAAGCATGCAAATATAATAATAACCACTGCAGCCAAAAAGAGTGCCTGACGAGCCCAGTTGTGAGCTATTAAGACTCGACTGTACACTGTGTTCATGTTTTCCTCCGAAACAATAAGTTCCGCTGGAGCAGCCTTTCAACGCCTCTGTCTGTCTCTTGCTAGAAACGTTGACTCAGACAACAAAGTAAAGCTATTTTTCGGCTACGAGTCCGACATGGAACCCGACATATTAGCCAGAGGTCCCTTCACAGTTTTATGTCTTTATGGTTCGGAGCCGCGGACCTGTTTTATATACGCGCGGAATAGTTTTCTATACGAGATCGCTGCTAAAAGTGCAGCCTTACCTACTGTCCACCCTACTGTTACTCATTTTATATTAAGATTTAAAAATCTAGCTGGTATTGGTATGGCGAGTAGCCTTCAGTAATAGTAATAAATCACACAGCAATAGTACAGTCATGTAGTTGTAAAAAGCATGATAATATATTAAGTAATCCAAAGTATTCAGAATACGTTACTGTCATTGAGTAACGTAATGGAATATGTTACAAAATACATTTTGGGGCATGTATTCTGTAATCTGTAGTGGAATACATTTTAAAAGTAACCTTCCCAACACTGCTTGTGTCAGACTGACCGAGTTTTTATGTCAGGGATTGTCACAGGTGAGGAAAACAGGCTCTGTGCCTAGGACTGGAGAAGAAACCAGTTTTCACTGGGAGAGCACCAGCTATGCAGAGTGCATTGACTCGCCTGGATCAGACAATAGCGAGTTTTACTAATATACTGAGACTTCTGAGAAAGAACAAACAACCTACTGCTTACATCTACTACTAAGAAGTTCTTCACACTACACATTTCACCAACACAATCGCTGCTCACCAACACTCCTTCTTTCCAGAGTTAAATCCCTGTGATGTTCTTGTTTCAAAATAATACTCAAATTTTAAAAGGTTATAATTTGGACAGAAGAAACTTCGAAGGGCGAATTCCAACCAGTGGGAGCACTGGGACTCAGAGGTGCACAAAACCTGCGGAAGCGGCATTGAAGAGGATAACAGCTACTTAACTCGGGTACAGTTTATGTTCACAACTCGTCAACCCAAACATCCCAAAAAACATGTGCATTTAAAAATAAGAAAAGAATAAGCATTTATATTTATTTATTTTTCCTAGCACAAAGCTGTGTGGCAACCACATCGTGACTTGTACGAAGATGAAATGTCTACTTTTTGTTTTGCACGTCGTGTAAAGTCAAGTCTTACAAGTCTATTAGTGGTTTATCTTTGCATTACACTCTTAAAGTAAAGGACACTCTTCACCGGCTGATCACAATGAGAGTTGTACTGCCTGAAGCGAGGCCTGTAATTCTGAGGGAGCTACAAATGAAGTGGCAGGGTTTCAGCGCTGAAGCCGATCTAGCAATCATCAAATAGACTGCAGTGTAAAAATGTTAATATTCTTATTTTAAAACTTATCTAACAATAATTTCAAATGATTTGTTCAATAATATAAAACTGAGAATAGCTACAGTGCTTTAGCTTATTACCTGTGTAGCTGTGGTCCTCGCTGAAGGGTTAAAGGTAAAGAGACCTTGTAGCAGCTCAAGTAAATCGTCTCCAGCTGCACTAAATATATGTTCCAGCGGTGTGCCGGGGAATATTTTGAAGGACACGTAGTCTGGTAGACTACTCAAGCCCTAAAGAGAGATATAACAATAGAATGTAAGCAAGAATCCCCACATCTCATCAAAATTGGGCCAAACTGTAGAAAAAAAAATAAAACAACAACAACAACAACAACAACAACAACAACAAAACCCCCCAAACAAACTCACAGGCCATGTTTCTTCCGTGGGTGTTCCCAGAGCCTCAAAGATCTTAGTAAGCTGGTCGAGATCAGAGTCTCCAGCAAGGAACGGAACCTACAGCAAACGGGAGTGTAGAGAGACATTAGCATGAATATGAAAATAGCTGCGTCCCCTGAGACTGCTCAGGGGACGCAGCCTGCTCATATCTTTGAAGTGAGGTTTATTTACCCGAAGCAGCAACTCTGCCAAAATGCATCCCACTGCCCACATGTCAACACCCACACCGTACATCCTGGCACCAAACAGGAGCTCAGGTGATCGGTACCACCTGGGAAAGACATGAATGAACAATAAATAGAGACATATTTTACAGACCTTGCAACCTGGACTTCTTAGTAGAATTCTGTCACATTTAACCAGTCCTAGTTTGGTTAAATGTTTGATTAACTCATGGAAAACATTAAAAAAAAAATATTGCTAATGAGACTAACCCTGGAGAAATTCTGTATTTTTAATGAGGTAACATGGAGACTAATCTGACCTGGTAACAACTTGATGTGTGTAGACTCTGCTAGGGCTGCCAAAAGACTTGGCCAAACCAAAATCAGCCAACTTCAACACCCCACTGCCATCTAACAACAGATTATTGGGCTTCAGATCCTGCACAAAAAAAAGAAAGAAATTAAGAGGAAAAGGCCCAAAACATAAATTACAAATTAGACATGAGCATATTTATGTGTAAATGCTACACACAAGTTTTCTTACCCTGTGTAGGACCCAGTGCTGGTGCATATACTCTAATCCCTGCAGAGTCATGAGGATGTAGGCTTTGATGTTGGCTGGAGTTAAGACTAAACTAGTGTCTTTGATGATAACCTTAAAAACAACAAAACAAAGACCAAGAGTCATACGTACAGCCAGACTTCTCATAATTAATAACATCCATGCATAAATTCATGGCTTTTCATAGCTCTAGGCCACACACACACACAAAATTAAAATACACTTTTACTGAGCGGACGAGACAATCAAAAACATCTGGAAAATATCCATATAAAGAAATCATCCAAGATAGAGCAGTTCAGCCTTCATAACAAGAACCATCATCACCTTTGAATGCAGGAGTCTAACTAAAGCTAACCTCGCAGTCCAAAAATATATAGGCTTTTATAATATAGGCTTTTAGCACCGGTAATAAGATCAGCATCACATTTCACCCTCATGTGCATCCTGTTTTTCTGCTGCCTGTAATGGCATCACTTCACTGAGCAGCCAAAAGCAGAGTGATATTGATTATTTTTAAGTGCGTTTATCTTATTTTGCATCATTTGATTAGGCTCTAAAGCATTGCTGGTGAGCGCCTATTTGGAGCCTTTTTATGCTTAGATAATCCAAATAAAAGCCAGAGTAACACCCAGCTTAGCACTGGTGACACTTTGTTTGACCTCTTGCTCATGCTTTCTTGGATACTCGACTTTAATCTGACCTTACACTACGAGTGTGAACAAAGGGTAAAATTTCCACCTGCTGGCCCACAAGGGAACTGCAGCATAAAAAAGACAACTTTTTTTTTAAAGACATGTTTAACAGATTAGAGACGACTGACAAATCTCCAGACAGAAGCAGTCATAATGCAAAACATGACATCTTCAGGTTTTGTTACAAACAAATAAATAATATCATACAATACTGTACTCTTTAAGCAAAACTGTACTGGAAGATGTTTCTAAAAATAAAATAAGTAAATCTAAGATTTGGCAATCTGTGACTTTAAGAGCTCTAAATGTTATATTATTAATATTTAACTACAGATAAGAAATGTATTTTTTTTTTTTTAAATCGAGATACTCGATGAATCATTAAAGCCGGAAATCAGAAAAAAATATTAAGGAAGTGGGAAGCTGCTACCTATTCTATCCATCATCTACCCCTTTAACCCCCACCCACACACACAAACTAATAGAAAAGTGAATATTTTTTTTAAAATGCACAAACGCTGTGTATGAAATTCCTCCACATTTGTATTTAGGTCTCCACTCACCTCCAGGTCTGTTTCCATGAAATCAAACACCAGGCTGATGTTTGATTTATGTCCAAAAGCATCCAACAGCTGCAACACACATAAAACAACAATATTTAGATTTTTTAAAAAAATACATAAACTGCACAATATAGAAAGATTAAGGTATCTTTCTATACAATCGATACAAATAACACAAGATTATGATGATGTGCGATGAACATTTAGCTACCCCGATAATGTTCGGATGATGGAGCTCCTGCAGCAGTTTTATCTCTCTGAGTGCAGTCCGATTAATTCCTATTTAAAAAAAATAAATACGTAAAAAAAAATTTGTATAAAATGGATGAAAATGAGCTGCAGCTGATAGGACCCAGCACTTACCATCTTTAGCCTCAGTCCTGTGGCCAACCTTAATCTGAAGGGAATAAAAAGATAAATGTTTACTGCGGCTCATCAACACACAGTGTGAATGGCAGCAGTAAAACACTAAAGCAGCTCGTTTCTTTTACCTTTTTAATAGCAACTATTGTGTCGGTCAGTTTGTCCCTGGCTTTGTACACTGTGGCAAACTGCAGAGAAAAAACAACATTCAAAAACCAAAAGTTAATTTCTTTTACTTATTTTGGTGAAATTCACTGGCACAAGAAGCAGCGCAGCATGAACCAGCGAGGCTTTGTTGACATTAGCAACCAGCTAATGCTTTGTTAGCTCGCCATCGTGCTTTCTACAGAATAAACAAAGCGGTCTAAGGACGTGCGAAGAAAAAAGCAAAGACACATATCTCTTAAATATTTCTCCCCCTACCTGACCCTCTCCGAGGAAATCCAGCTTCTCGTACCGCTTGGCTCTGCTTTTCACATCAAGCGCCATGATAAATAACTGTCAGTGTCGTGCTGAGGCACTTCCTGCTCTGTTAAAGGACCGCAAGTAGTCTTTCCGGGTTAGAGGAGGCTTTAAATTTAAATTGAACAACAGCGACACCTACCGATTTTATTTGTCTAACACCACCGTGAACCAAATTATAGAGCCAAAAAAAACCAAACCCAGCATGATTTATTTATTCTGCATTTGTTTAACTGGATTTTTAAAGGTTTGTTCAATTACAATATTAATATTAATAATACTAACAATACTAATACTGCTACTAATACTAAGATTAATAATAAGTGAAGGGGAGATTTAATCTCAGTTCCAGCCTCATTCGCCTCTTAACATTTTACTGTTATGATGCAACATGCAGTACTGTTATTTTCCTCACAGTTTGTCTTTTTTGCCCCCTTTATTTTTCTTTCACCAGTTAGCAGTTTGACATCTGTCTCCTGGGAGTCTCTTCTGTCAGTTAGGAAGGTTTTGTGATCCATGCACCACTGAGCACATCTCTACATCTCATCTCCATACGCAGTGAGATACCCTCACATCCCACAGGATTAGGCATGGCTCTTCTCCTTTGACCCTCCTCGTCTGCTGCCTCACGTGCACATACACACACACATGCACACACGCGCACACACTCGCCACTGACTTTCATTTTTATGTTAAGTTTGACAAGAGGGGTGTGAAGGATCAGCAGGCCTAATACACCCCTCATTCTCCTCTCAGATGTGTGCACATTCATCTGACAGCTCCCAGATGTGAGTGACAGAACCGTATGTGCCCATGCAACCATGCAGAGAAGAGAAGAGAAGAGAAGAGAAGAGGAGAGAAGAGAAGAGAAGAGAAGAGAAGAGAAGAGAAGAGAAGAGAAGAGAAGAGAAGAGAAGAGAAGAGAAGACTTTACTATCTTACAATCAAACTTTAGGAACACACGTGGGGGGAGGGGCTTGGGACATTAATGACCACGGCTGACATAACTCAGATCCATTTACATCACTTGCTTTAAAACAAATATGACATATTGATGCCTACTAATTCTGCCATGATTTAAAGACATTCTTGTGCTCATTCCCCTCCGTGTCTCGGTGAGGCTGTGGATGAAGAGAGACATAAGTGATTCTGGTAGCGTTTGTATAGTTTGTCACTGTAAATCACATGACACTATGGGTAACATTATGCACAACAATAACTCACTCTGGTTATGTGTCACATTAGCAGATGGTGATGCTGTTGAGCGGGTGTGTGCATATTTGTGTGTGTGTGTGTGTGCGCGCGCGCGCCTGTGTGTGTATACCTCTGTTTGACGGGCAGGAGGAGAGTGAAACCACAAAGCTGTTTATCAAACTCATAGGAAGTGGGTGTTGTTAAGCGAGGACGTGTCGCGCCACCACATCCTGCTGCTGGAAAGCAGCTTCAGATGGGACAGTGTTCACACAATGTACAGTAAACAACAAATGCAGACCAAATGCCGTTTATGTATGTATGTATATGCGTGTGGTATGTGACCACCTAATTCTTCCTCAGAAACAATTTTTACACTGATTGCACAGCTATGATAACCTGCTCATTTGGCTATACAAGAGTGTGGGGAGGATGCATTTTGGGTGACCTGTTCAGAGATGTAAAAAAATTAAATAAACATTTATTCGCCCTTATCAAAAATTTGCGTTTAACACACATGCTGTTACACACACTCACAGATTTCTTTTAAGTCACTGCCACCCACAAACCATGCATGTCTCTTCAAAATGCTGAATAGAAGATGTGTTGATGGAGTGAAATGTTGCAGTGCAAAGGCAATTTTTCTGCAGAAGAGCAGTGTCACAATCTCAAGTTTGCCTCGACAATATGCCCCAAAATGTTGAATAATGCACACTGGATGTTCTTTTTTGGTCTTTTTTGTTGGTCATCATTTGCTCTGTTCCACTTTTTAGTGATTTAGGTGTAGTGTTTTGGGTCAATACTTCAGAAATGAAAGGTTAAAAAAGATCCCCGATGGTGTCACCGAGTGTGTAAGGGATGAATGATTCAGCGCTATCGCAGTCAGTGCTGTATCACACACCTGCTGCTGTAGGTTTCTGTCCTCTTTTTACTCACAGAGTCTCTGGGGAAGTGGCTGCGTTCTGTCATCTAGGGAGTTTTCCTCTTTCTCTCTTTCTTTCTTTATGTTTCTGACTCTTTCTCACAGGCCCACACACGCACATGCACACACATACACCACACACACACACACATGCAGCTGTATCTGACCACATGCACAGTTATAACACAACAGGATGTTGTAGGGTGGATGTTTGAGGTGTGAAGGTTCACACAAGCCGTGACAAACAATATCTGTTTCTCAGAACAAATTATTCATTATTTATACGTCTAATAGATGCTGACATTTGTATTTTTACTTTTTTTTCACCTCTATTTTTTTATTGAAGCACATAGACCAGGTTTTGCACACCATTTTTTTAAACTACTGACTTACTGCTAAAGCATCAGCCACACATGGTCCACAAACATGCTTCACTTTGCCCCTTTCATTCTCTGCAGATGTCTGTAGTGACAAGACAATAAGAAAGCAGAAGGACAAACAGAAGGACAATCATTATTTTCCGTGCTGCTGTGTGTTTACAACCAACGCAGAGATTTGTCAAATTGGTGCTGTCAGTCCTGGGCTGCATTGTTAGATGCCAGAGCTGTCAGTCTGAATTAATATTAGGGCAGAAATGTTTTTGTTCACCACTGTCTTCCTCAGGCATCTGAAGCATCTGCGTACACCGGGGCTTGTGGACGACTTCAAGATGAGCCCACTTGATAGCTGAGCTCGTACGGAGCCAACATTATGATAATGTCCTTATAAGTAGCAGGGGGATGGGCGCAGTGTCATCTCTTCACATAGACAGAGCCAGCGGGGAGTCCACAGTCAGCTGCATTTAGGGCGTCTTTGTTGTTGTCGTAGCACCCATCTGTATTGTTGTTTTGTTCTGGTCTGTGTCTTTTCTCAGACATCATTATTGCTCTCATTAGAAAAATCTCTATCGCAGCCTCAAATGGGGAACAAAGTCTCGCAGTGTTTCTTTTCCTTTCCTTTGTTTGTCTGCGTGTTTGTGCGTGTGTGCGCATCTTCTCTTGAATATGTAAGTCTGGCTGTATTTGCAAACTACATGTGGCCACTTAAATCCTTCAAAGAGGCTGAACACTCTGTGCTGAGCTCCCTTGTTTTAATGCTGTACATACAGAAAATATTCCATTGTTTGCCTTACCTCTTATATAGGCTTATTTGTCTTCTAGTTTGCAGCAGGGTGTTGTAAGAGAACTTTGGGATGAAAGAATATGTGAAATGTAGCACCAAGATTAATTCAAAACCCACAATGGCCACAAGCACAGTGAGGGAAGTTATAGTTGGAAGGCAAAGGAAGAAAAGGCCACTTTGTTTGTGTGTATCAGGATCTGGAGAGATGGCCCCAGTGGTGTGCTATCCAAAGAGCCATTTACTTCATTAACCCAGTCAGATCACTGAGGCCTCAGTAATCAACCTTGTCACATGTCCCATTAACTTCTCATTCCATCAGCACGGCCCTCGCACCTTCTGACACACACAGACATGCGCATGTGTGCACAGATGCACTTTGGTTATGCACATTTGTGTCTGCATCACACACAACTGTGTTTCTTTATTTTTTTCCCCCCCTCACTGATGCCCATATACACACTCCTTCTCCCACTCTCTCAGCTCACCCCATTACCTCCATCAGTCCCAGAGGTCTCGGAGCTCTGATGAGCCCGCCGCTGCCCTGCGAGATTAGTGGACTCCCTGAGAGAAGCCCCTCGCTGATTGACCGTGAGTCTCGGCTGCTCACAATGTCAGCTCAAGGTTAGTGTGTTCACTCACGGCGCAGTCAAGCTGCGTAGCTCTGTTATGAATACAAGTGCGTTATTAGTATTTTACCTCTGCAGATGCCAGCGATTATAATATTTATAAAGATCCCCAAATCAATTACTGCCATTCACCTTTGCTTTCCCTCTCAGCTTTTGCATCTCTGCTTTGCTCTCTAGTGGCCCCCGCACTTGAAACATTTGTCAAAGCATTTATTAATTAACTTGTTTTTTTCTCCCCTCCTACTCCACGTCTTCATCTCAATCTTTCAATCTCCCCTCTCCCCATTGATCAAACCACAGAGGAGCCCAGCATTCGGCTAAAGTGGTTTGAATTCACTGTTATGTGCTGCACATCAAGCACAGGGAAGCATTTACTTTGCATCCCACTTGAGGGAATGAAGATCTTCCACACACAAAATGGCAGGGAGAGATGAAGGAATGAGGGCAGCTCTCGGTCTGTTATAGAGCGTCACATAAGTGGCTGGATCCGTAAGACAGATTGATCTTTTTATGTTGAACTTGATGAGCATGAATGATGCACCAGATTTCCTGTAGCGGTGAATAGAGATGAAAGGATTATCCAGATATTTAGATCATTCAGGCAGGAACGTTGCCCTGCACTGCTGTCTCTTTTCTCCCCATCATAATTCAATATTTACAGTTTAAGCTGGAAAACTGCTCCCTCTTGGCCGCCTGTATCTGGTATCCATGGAAACAGATTTGAGAAGAGAGTGCTGTCTTTATGTGTCCGGGCGCGTGCGCGCGCATATGTGTGTGTGTGTGTATGAGAGAGAGAGAGAGAGCGAGAGTGTAATGTTTACTGATACACTGCAATTGATTGGTTGTTGGGGAGCAGCTGTTGACCCCTCTCTCTCAGGGGTCTCTTTCTGTTCTTGCACACAACCCAGATCAATAGACACACACGGACGTGAACACAGACACACACAGATTTTGCTATTTTAAATTTATTCTAGAGTCAGTTTCTGTTTCTCTCCTCCAAAACCCATAAAAATCACCCCTTCCCAGATTAATTCAAATTTAAAGGTAGCCTTGACTCGTAGCCATAAACCTGAGCCTTATTTTAATGAATATGTTGAGCAGATCATGCCAAATCTGTTTAGAAATCCTGGGACTGTTGCTTTCACTGTCATAACATTTGGTCTACATAAAGATAAAGTAAAACACGCAGAAATACACACACGCTATAATGTAATACCGGCCCCATGCCCTTATATGGAGAGATGATCAAAGGCGCTGTTATGAAAGCGCTCTCAATATAATAAAGACACAGACACACAGACACAATTGTGAAACTAGTCAATGTGGCACAGCAGGCAACGTGCAAAGCAGTAGCATCCACACTGCTGATGGCATTGCAGATTTTTAACTACAAGTCTGAAATTGTGCCGAGTGTTTACGTGCTACTGAGCACACCACCCTGGCTAATGAAACATCTCCCAGTGGGTGCTCTACACAGGGACACATGGGCATGCATGCACTCACGGACACACACATACAGACAAACACACACATGCCAGGGATGAGTAACAGCTAGTAACTGTGGGGCACCAAGAGAGAAAGGTCATCTGACATCATTTGCATTGCTTGTTAATGTTAAAGAATGTTTTCCATACAGGGAAGGTCAAGTTTTGCATGGAGACCCGATATAAACATAACTTCTGACAAAGATGAATTAATGGAACAACTCCGGCTTGTTCATGCCTGGTTGATGTGGGTTTTCCATCCTCCTCTAATGTGACATATTAAGGGGAAAGCACCAGCACTAGCATGACACACACACACACACACACACACACACACACACACACACACACACACACACACACACACACATGCACACCCCACTCTAATCTGCCTTTTTTGTTCACCCACTCAACCCCACCCACGCACCCACCTTGTCTTACTCTGAATACAACGTGTCAGCAGCGCAGCGTGGAGTGGCAGCGTTTGTCTCGCTGAACACACACGTTGAATTAGAATAAATGAATACCACGCTCACCAAATAGCACCATCGCAGCTCATTCCAGTAGTAGTGGTTTGCGCACAAGCCATTTCGTACGAAGACAAAGGTGATAAACTTTATTTATAGTTCAGCCCACGGGCTTGCAAAATGTTTCATGTCAAACACCCCCAGAGGATATGCATTAGAACCACTACTGATAAGATTTATGTATTAAGTTATGACTCAGCAGAAGCCGCCTATTCTGGATGAGCGAAGTGAAGGCAATGATCACAGCATCTCTAATATTCTAAATCGGTTATCTCTTATTCATTTTGACTATATGGAAAAAGATAGCTTTTATTGTAACCCCAACCCTGATAAGGATAAGCCAAAGAGAATGAATGGATGGACCTTTTTTTTGCCTTTAGTATATCTGTTATATCATTAAGGCTGCTAATTGTGTGCTTTTTAATTTGTTTTCTGATGACAGAGCTTTTTTCATCTTAAATTAAGTGAAGCCCTTTACTGGTTAAATAAAACGCTACAGCTGAATTATGCCCAATTGTTCATGCAGGTGCCCGGTTAGTGTTCAAATGAAGCCACAGTAGCTCAGATGCTGATTCAAACAGGACTGGCCAGATGTTGAGCCGAATTAACATCTGTTGTCTGGTATAATTGCTCTGAGACAGTGATTCTCAAACTTTTTCTGGCTTGCCCCCACTTCAGAAGTCAACAGCCCCAAAACACCAATGCATAACAATAAAAAAAAATCTACAACTTTAATGAAACTTTAGTGAATTTAAACACCAACTCTTAGTTTGCCTACAAATTATATTCACTCAAACTTAGCTGTAGTCCATATTTTACCCCTGTTTGTTTATGTCCAGCCAATTAATCAAATCCCACAGCTCTAAGACCATTAAATATTTATTTATCATTACAATTCAGGCATTTTAAAGCCAGGCTCAGTAGACTACAGTTACATAGTATCAGATGCATATTTCCCTTAAAATATTTATTTCAGTCGCAGTCTCTTCTGCTCTGTATGCAGGTACGTATCTGAACCTGTTGAAAACCAGTGCCAAACATGTTTCTCCTCACAGCAGTGACTCAGTCAAAACAACAAGCCTTTTGCCAGATGTTGCTTTCCCTATTTGCATTACATTAAAATAACACCGTGCCAGTATGAGAGCAGTCCCACGGGAGAAAGCCCTGGGAATTAGGGGGAGGTTTGGAAAAGAAAAAAAAAGAAAAAAAGGGGGGAAAAGGGAGACTCGTTGAGGTTGTTTGCTGCCAGGGGGAGGCGATGTCGCTCCTCCTCTTCTCATCTCTCCCCTCTGCTTTGCTCTGCTAGAGCTTTTAGTCTGCTGGGTGAGATCATTACCAGACACCAGGCTCCGGGACCTGACATTCACCGATCGGAAAAGCAGAGAGAGAGAGAGCAAGAGCGAGCGAGAGAGAGGCACAGAGAGAGAGGTAGAGAAAAGCTTGACCCAGTGCAACCGGCGACGAGCAACCCCCACCACCATCTCCTGCCTCTTGTGCAGCCCACTGACGACTAAAAGCGCGGTCTTGTCGCTGAAATTCCACCCCCCGCTGCTGGATTTGGGCTTGTAGTCGGATGCGGGCTTGTTTTGACTGCAGTAACAGTCCTGCTCTCACCCCCTCCTCCTCCCAAACCAGCCGAGTAGCGGATTTGCGAGGGATCTCAGTGCCGTGCAAGCTCCCCGAGTGACCAGCGATCCCGCAAGGCATCGGAGATTCAGTGCGCACGGCGGCGGCGTCAGCGGCGGCTCTCCACAGCGCGAGTCAACACGCCAGAGCCTCTAAAGATCTTATTTCTACCAGGAACTGGACCCAAGTTTCCGATTGGATTTTTTCTCCTCCCCTGTGCGGCTACCTTGATTCTGCCACCAGATCGACTGCAAATCCTATTTTCTCGCTCTCTTTTTTTCGCTCTTTGCTTTCCAAAGCACCGTTGACGCCATTTTCCCCGGGATTTTCTGTCAAAAAACATATCCGTCTCTTCTGGCACCGTTTGACAGCTCCACGGGAGGCTGTCACCCCATCCGTCGCTTTCGTAAAATGTCTCTAAATGGATTGTAAATGATCGTGATAAAATATTTACACGTTAGAGCCGAGTGTGAGACAACATTAGACATGGGTAAGTAGCCCCGGTTGACTGACCACATTCCACACCTGAATGCACCTCTCCGGTGAAAAACTGTGTTCGTGTTTGTAACGCCACTTGGCCGCCTGTGTCTGCTTTCCATGTGTGCTGTTTGAGCTGCCTGTCACCTCCTACAAAGCCTTCCACATTCTGCCCGCGAGACTGTTATTCCTTAAATGTGAAATTGCTCGCAGTCACATGCCAGCAAAATCGCCCGAAACACACGCGCACGCGCGCACATGCTCGCGCCACCACTCAACGAGACGCACACCAGCCCCAAACAACTGTGGTACTACTCGGTCTCCATCTGTTATTACTGTGTAATACCTTGGTAATTAGATGGTGGTGGTAGGGGCGGGTAAGAGAAAACAACCAATTAAGGCCAATGGGATAAAGTGTCCACTGCTCAGATCAGGGTTTAACTCAACCACAGCTCGGCCTCTTAAGTTTAAATCTGTTTCTGCTGTAGTGGACCACCTGCGCCTTCACTGACATGGACAGTCCATCACATAGCATCACAATCTGTGGCATGCAGCAAGCAGATGGTTGTCACTCTTTCGACCTGTCAGTTGTTCCTTTATCTGAAGTTAAGCTGTGATTTTTGTTTGCATGTTTGTTTCTAAATGTTTTCAGTGTTTTTTTGTTGTTGTTGTTTTAGAGGGAAAAATGTGATGTCATGTTGACTTTATCTTTATTCTGATTATCATCATTTTTTACTAGTAGCACAGTGTGCACAAACTGTAGCATCGTCATCACAGATGTGTGCCCAAATGTAGTAGCTTGGTAAAACAGCTCTGCCCACTGTGGTTGCATTTATCAGCAGGTCATCAATTTCACGTGGGTGTCAGAAACTACGTGTCCAAATGCCATGGCCCTGTGGAGGAAGGTGAGGACCGGGGGTCGGTGGTTATCATTAGCACCTAGAAACCTCTGTCACAACCAGACCACCAAAAGATCAATGGATAAACATGACCAAGTCTCACTGCGGGCTGACGTGCGATCAGGTTCTCTTGGATATATATGAGGGCTTGATTTTATAAAAAGAAAAAGAACAAGGGTTAAAGTAAAGGACAACTGTAAGAGAGGTGCGTGAGTAGGTGGAAGGAAAGGAGGCTGAGGAACGGATAATAGAGGTGATTCAAGCTCGGATGGAACCATCGATCTTGTCTTGTTAACAGTTTCAGCTCCCCCAGACCTGGCGGCATTTTTGTGGTGCGAAAGTATGAAACAGGCTATTAGACTCCCGGTTAAGTAATGAGATGCCTGCATGCCACCTTTAAATTAAAGTATGAGAAATCGATTAGGTGTATCCCCTTCTGCGCTGGATACCTTGGGTCGAAATAGGATAACAGAGAAGGTGGGTGGGGGAGGAGGGAATGTGAACGGGATCCAAGGACAAATCTAACTGTTGGCAGGCTCTCTTAACAGAATATCAGCACTGGAGCACCTTTTGGCAGAGCGCACAGAAAGAGGGGAGGGAGGGATAGGGAGGTGGAGGGGAAAGGGAAGAGGTAGCAATGAGGAGAGGGGAGAGAACAGAGGTTGAGGGGGAGTGAGGTGAGGGGAAGGAGGAAGACAGTTGGGGAGTAGGGGAGGTGTTTTTGCTGACAGCCATTTTGTGGCTTCTGCTGCAGTTAAAATGGTTTAACATTCATCTGCTTCAGCCGGGGAGTTACGTGAGGATGGTTTTAGTGCTACCTGGCATATGGCTCATCCAGTGGATGTGCGCGCGTGACTGCGTGAAGCAGCTTTAAGGCCATCTTTTTCAATTATGGCTGTCCCACACATGATATTTTACGATTGTCCTTCTCGCTGCCCTGCAGCTGAACACATGCACATGAACTGGGGAGAGAGAGAGAAAGAGAGAGAGGGCTTTATTTTGTATTTCATATCCAAATATATATGCATTTATCCTGCTGGGAAAAAACCCAAATAGGCACTTTTTAGGGCTTCCATCACCTCGCTCTGCTCCGAGGGACTAATAGACATCAAACTTGAAACCTCATGCTGTGCCCATTGGACTTGTGAATACTAGAAATCTGGGCCCATTCTCTTTGGTTTGTCTCCAAGCAAAGACTGGAACCTTCTAGAAACATTGGCATATGTGGCTACACTTCACTTGAGAGCCCGAGGAACAAAATAAGGGGAAAAAAACTGCAAATGACAGCCAGACTAGGATCATCAGCTCACACCAAGATGCTCATCTACATCCAGGGATGGTCGTGCTTCTGCTACGTTTGCATAAAAAAGCATGAAATAAAAAAAAAAAGGATATTCACCTTGTGCAATCACGCAGGCGTTTGGTGCGTGTGCGCGCGTGCATCTGTCTGCATTTGTGTATGAGCTATTTGTGTGTGCACCTCAGGCACTGGGCTGCTGGGTATGCAGCCTTAAAAGGTTGTGTTTCTGCTGCCATCCCTCTCTCTCTCTCTCTTTCCCGCTCTGTGTCTCTCGCTCACACTTGGACTCCCCTACCTGTTTTGTCTGCCGTCTGTATCGTTCACCATCACCGTTCTGTCCATCTGTATTCCATTATCAATGCTTTATCATAATTGTCGGTAAAAGTACAAGGCGAAATGTTGGAGGACTGTCTCATTCACAGCCTTTCACATCCAGCACAGGCAATGACCTTATGCTATTTAAGAGGGAAGCTGGTTAGCGCTGGCAGTTTTGAGAACATAATAAAGCTATTTATGCAGCGAGTCTGGCCTCTTACAATCACCCTGCTGTCTGAGGCTGGTCGAGGTGTGTGTGCGTGTATGTGTGTGTGTGCATCGCTGTGTTTGTGTGCATAAAAGAGAGAGTGAGAGCGGGGAGAGGAGACAGTGAGGCTCAGGCTAAGTAAGTGAGGGAGGCCCGAGGAGGGGTCAGTCTTACATAAACTCTCAGCTTGTCTGCCAGTAACAGAACTAACACCGCTTAGGGCAGCGAGCAGGGAGGGGAGAAGGAATAGTCATGACCCAGCTAAGGGGCTTATGCAGTAATGGCCCAGAATGACCAGAATTGTACTAATGCACGATGCCATTTTGCTGTCATACTGAGCGATAGCTGTGAAGGGGTACTAAGTCGTAGGCACAGAGTGGATGTGCGTCTATTTAATGTGTGTGTGTGACTGAGTGAGTGATGTTGTGGTTGGCAGCTGTCTCTTTTTCCTGTCTTTGTCCTCAGTCACATGACATCCAGGGCAGCTTTCACACATGCCATTAGGGCGAGTCACCGAGCTGACATTAGGAACTGGGAGGTTCCTGAAGGACCAAAGGGGGTCATGTGGGCACTGTAACACCAGGCTGGGACTACACCTGGACTGCACCGCCTTTTGTTTATATCTGTAAAACTTTGTATGCTTAAAAGTGTGATTGTACAAGCACGGCGATGGCTGTGGAGTTTGCGGGAATGAGTTTCTAACTTCCAGGCAGTCAGCAGTTTTCATTCTTGCTGGCAGGGTGTATGCAAAATCACTCTTGAAACAGGCTATCCATCAAACTGAGCATTATTTATGTCTCAGTGTTACTGATTGATGTAACACTTGCCATGGTGTGGTTGTGCACTGAGCACAGTCTGCTTTGAAGACTCGTGTTAGTCAAAGAGTTAAATGAAGGAGGCTCTGGGATGTGAAATTTTACCCTGCCAAGAAAGCTTTGCACTTAAATTCTTAGTTGTCACGATGTCACCCCCCCCCCCAAAAAAAAAGCAAAAAAAGTGAATTTGGTATATTCTTCCATTAAACAGGCTGCTGTCGAGGAGCTAAGTTTAAAAACCAGTTATTTTGAATGAAAACCTGTGATTTCCAAGGTAGGAAATCAATTTGAGAATGTATTAATGTGCTTTGGGAAATGTTTGGCAGTACAGCCATGTGAGCAATTTGGGCTTCATAAGCTTAAACATGCAAAACCGCTGTTACGCTCCCTTAAATTTTTTGATCCTTGACCGCCACTGGGCTACCAGAACCTACATCAATAACCCTTGTAAGTGGTTTCAGATTGGCAAACTTTACGGTTAAAGAGAGGGTTCGTTGAAACAAGTCTTTTTTGACTTTTTTTAATTTAAGGGCATGCAGAAGAAAAAGGACACACGGCTAACTTTGAGAGCTGGACACTGTGTGCAGTCTTGCAATGGTTTGTTGGAAAATTTGCTGTGGATTAAGACTGCTCAGTCACACTGCAAGCATGTGCTCTGAGGCCCCTTAGATATTATGATGGGATCAGCTGTTTGTACAGTAGCGTGGGCTGGTACAGTACAGCACACTGAGAAAACACATACAGCTAAAGGAAAATGACTGTAGTAGTCATGCCAGGGAGTGTATTAGGTTAATAGGTATGCAAATCTTGATATATGCTCTGAGCCAGTTGTGCTCTTTCAGATCTTTTTAAGTCTGCGGGAAGCAAGATCCCTTTACTTGAGTCATGTCGACAGGTAGTGGTCTAGTCTGGGTTCACATCAGTGTAAATGGTGTCAGGCTAAGCTCAGCATGTGAGACAGCATTCCCCACTTCCCACTCAGTCATGCCTCATGTCATATTGACTGATGGGATTCCCTCGAGCTGTAGTGAGAAGTATAGTCCACTGTTTGTTTTGGTTGCTTTCTGTTTATACGCCTGTGTGTAAGTAGGCCTGTGCAAGCGCACGTGTGTATGTACGTATGGCGTGAGCGTGTAATATGGATCTGTGTCTGCACGTGCAATGATCCAAAACAGAAATCCTGAATCCTCCTGACAAGCAGCGGCCACAGTGTTTTTCTCCAGAGAGCAGGAATAGCAGCAGGGGGTGCAGCATGTGTATGGCAAAGTTGTCATTTTGGATGTGCGTCTGTGTGGATGCGCGCACTGTTTTTTTTTACTGTGTATGTGTGTAGCAATGCGGCTGCATGCGTGTGTAAAATGGTTCAGACGCTAGTTTTTCCAGACCAGCTCGTAAACCACATCTGGGGAAAGAATTTAGATTCCTTCTCTCCGTTTTTCTCTGCTGCTTTTCCTTTCCCCCCTTGTGTGTTCCCCTCCCTCCTCCTTCACTCCTCTGAAGAAGAAAAAAAAAACAACAAAAAAAACGGAGCCAGCTTCGTTCATTTTTTTTCTGTGTTGTGTCCTCAGGCTAACTTCAGCCTGGTTTTAGTGCAGAGAAGAGGAATGTCTTATTTTGCACTGATCACTCTAGTGTCTGCGCAGCTCCGCTTCAGATCTGTCACAAGGATGGAATAAGTAATGAAGGGTGAGAGAGAAGATTTAGCAAAGAGGGAGTAAAGAAGAGAGCAGGAAGAGAGGAAGGCAAGTGGGTGTCAGAAATGAGTTTGTTTATGCGAGGTACAAAATGCAAATGATAGCTAGGCAGCATGCCTCTGCAGCTCTGTGATGAGTGTGTGTTTGTCTTCATACTTAACAGGCAGGCAATGATGGCGATGACAGAGAACAGGCCTGTGCTGAGAGGTAGCAGTGGAATGGAAGATATGGGGATGACGGAACGGGTCTCATACGCCCTTTTTTCCTAATTATGTCATTCACCTGCTCTTTCTGCAGACTGTCCCTGGCTTCGCTGTGTTCCTGTGGGACAATCAACACAACCTCAGTAGCTGATTGACAACAACCAACCAGCCCGACAGACTACTGCTTTCTATCTTCCTATTGGCTGGCTGCCAAGGCTTCCCCCATCCTGACTGGCTCTGGTGGGAGAGTGGATGGAGCAAAGGGATCTGGTTGGCTCAGCCCGACCCAAAGAGGCTGACCTTCAGGGAGGTAGGGTGGGGCCAAATGAAGGGGACCAAGAAGGAGCAGGAGGCATCGGGTTGGCACGCAGCGATGATGTGATTAACGGTGCCATCAGTGAAGGTGAGGGGTTAGAGGAACAGGGGGACGGGCTAATGGAGGAGCAGGAGTTCTCCATCAAGGAAGCAAGTTTCCAGGAAGGAAGTCTAAAGCTGAAGATACAGACCACCAAGCGCACCAAGAAGCCCCCAAAGAGCCTTGAGAACTACATTTGCCCACCGGAGATCCGGACGACCATCAGACCTGCAGTTGGAGAGGGCAAAGGGGGACGGCAGGGGCGAACAGGTAGTGGAGGAGGGGCGGGGCGGGCCCCAAAGGAAGAAGAACGAGGGCCCCCCAGAAAAAGGGTAAGTCATGACACTGTGATGCAAGTTTGAGCGTTATTGAGTGAAAAAAAAGGCTTCTCTCACTCTCGAGATCTCTGAGTTGACCGCTCCCTTTCTCACACACACCTTTCTCGGTAGCTCCCTTCCCGGCTTGGTTACACGGGGTCAAAGTTTGCCCCGTAATTGAAACCAGCCTAACTGAGATCACACAGCGACACACATACAAGCACACAACACACACTCACATAAGAGCTGAGAATAGGGCTGACATAAGCAAGTGACAGCTGGCGTCTGCTCTCTCCATTTGTGGTCATATACACAGAGACCTTTACTGTCTCCTCTCCTCTCCTTTCCTCTCCTTCCCTTTAATGAAATCAGCTTTTGCGGGTCAGTGCCTTCAACGCCGCCCCCCTCCTCTTGCCTCCATCACACCCTCTACACACTATACTGGTGTTGTACAGGTCCTTGGGGGAATCTAGTGTTTGCAGTGTGTGTTGACCTACACAGTGGTGTGTGTGTCCAAACCTGACAGCCATCTCGATGTCACCGAGCTCGACAGGCCAAGCAGGAGTAAAGGCGTCATGTTGTCAACATGATGTTGTGTCGTGTTTTCCTCCGCTGTGCCTCACTTCTGTGGCTTCTGCTCTTAATTGGCTCGTGAGACGCGCCCGTGATTGGTGTTTTTTCATCAGTGTCAATAACAGTCCTGCCTAGTCTCCATTCAGTAAACGCTTTGGGTCAAAGTTCAAGCGAGGGCTGCTCCAAGATGAACATGATATTGTCACTTGTTGGGATGTTTTTCTCATTTTTCTCAAGTAGATGGATTTAGAGTAAGGCAGTGAAAACAAGCGCAGCATTCAGCTATTTGGGGCTTTCATTTTACTTGAAAGGGTTCGCGCATTCAGGCTAGTCACCATCGAATTATCTGCCACCCTGCTAGCTACAGAGGTATTGTTAGGCTATTAAAGAAGTTTTTATTGAAATTGTTTTCAATAAAAGTTTAGTTTATGGCTGTCAAGCAGTGTGGTACAGCACCTGCGAGGGCAAGAGTGGCAGAAATAAGTGCAATCATATGGCAGGAAGAGGACAGCAGAAAATAGACAAAACCGCAGACTAGAGTGCATATGAGGTTAGTTTTTAATATAGCGAAGGGTTCTTTGAAATATCTTTAGTAAAAAAAAAAAGAAATCTTTGTTGACTTTAGCTTTTATGATGTGTTTAAAGGCTGTATTGTAGTTTTAAGTGTTTAGCTTACAAGTGGAGTGTCATGAGTAGTGAGAATAAACACAAAGAAAACTAATTTTTTTATTTCTATTGACAGTAGGCATGTCAAAACAGTAGAATTTTAAACTTGATACCGATACCCGTGAAAATATTTGGTACTCGTCACGACATTTATATTCCAAAATTAAGAGGCACATTTTAAAAATATATATTAGAACAAATGATGGTCCAGTCAAATGTAATCAGCTACAGCCCTGTTTCATTTATACCTCTGCTTCTGACTACTTGGTATCATAATTCTTTGCTGAGCAAAGCTGCTGAGCACTGTTTCTGTCTAGCTGCCTGTGGACCTTTCATAATATACTTATTAGACACAAATAGTTCTATTACCCTGTCAACTTATCACTGTTTAGTAGCAGTAGTTATAGTAGTTTAGTAGTAGTTTACACACCGATAGGCAGGATTGTGAATAAAGTTTGCTGCTAGCATTAGCAATAGCTGCTACTTTAGCCGCTACCTTATGATAACCTAACTAATTTGGCTAATATGGCTGTCATATAATTGCTAATAGTTAAACTGGCCAGGGCAAAACTTCTGACTATTGTTTGGCAAATTTCTGTTGTTGAAATGAGAACTTTATTAACCTCAGGAAACTCTTCGTAAAGATTGGGGGTTTCAAACTTTAAGATGCTTTGCTACGTGTTTTGCTAGTATTCGTGTGTTCACGTGTTCAGCTGCTAGTGAGGGCAGCGGCTGCACGCCTGTCTGTTTGCAGAGGTGCTGTATGAAGTTCTCTGTCAGCTGGAGGAAGCTAAGCCGGTGCTGCTGACATCGATACTGTTGGAAATGAGTATTTCAGCTGATTGTTTTTTGTAGTATCAATCAAGGATCAACTTTTTCCGATGACATTATTCACTACAAATGCTGCTTCTGGTGAAATCTTCAATTGACAGTGCCGTGCCCCATGTCTTAGTAATTTGGTGCATAATGAAACCCTGCAACACGTCAATTCAATGAGCGCCTCGGTCGATAAAGTAGAATTAAAAAATGCATTATTGGCAGGTTGTTAAGTCACAACTCAGCGAGCAGATTGTTCTCTAAATAAACTGGGAGTGAGTGGGTGTCAAGTGTCGCCCCACGAGTGACCTATCCAGGCAGCAATGCTAATGCTAACCCGAACAAACAAAGCATTTCCAGTAGTGTTGTGTATTACATGTGAAATAAAACAAATTTTGTAACTTTACAATTGTCCAGACTTCATGTGTGAAAATGGCTTTGACAAGTTGCACTTTCATAATATCTTTATGGGAAAAGGTTTTGTTTTTTACGTTTTTTAATGAATTGCTGGATCGTTCTAGTCCTCTCTAAGTTTTTGGTTGTTTATAGATATTTGCAATTGGTAGACAACAGTTTACGTAAAGATTGCTCGCCAACATGATTGCTCTAGACTTGTGTTTTTCCAACAATTGGAACACTGGCTTGGAAAAGAAATTCATGGTCATTTCTTTGTTGCTGGCAGATTTCAGTGTGATTTACAGCCACAATTTCCAGTAGTTGTCTTCAGGATGTGTATTCTTGTCTGAGCTTTTCTGTAAATAAAGTATGAACAGGCCTCTGAAAAATTTCAGTGTTTACATCCATTAGTAAGCTGAATGAGCTGAGCTCGGCGCTGTGATGTTTTTAGCAGCCATTCCTAATCTAGCGCCATCGGCCCCCACTGGGAAGCCCACTGCTACAGTATGATTGACAGGGGTTGTCATAGTGACACGGGCAGCAAGCTGGTCTCTATTGAGGTTTGAGGTTTGGGGAGGGGAGAGGGGGGTTGTGGAGGATGTGTTGGTGTTGATTCAGATCAGTTTCAACCCTTCATCCCTTGCACTCTGTCCCTCAATCACACCCCCACCATCCCTCTCCCCCTCTCTTTCCCCCTTACATCCTTTCCCTCCATCTAGCCATCACCTGCCACCCCAAGGGTGTAATACAGGCAGGCTCAGTGGAGAGGAACGGGTTAAAGAGAGAGGCCGGGCTGCTTTTTCTGTCTCACTCTTTTTCTGTATGTGTGTGTTGAGGTTAAATACTCTCTTTGTGGTGTACGTGAGGCTGTGAGTCAGGAGGGGGACGGGAGGTGAGGGGGAGCAGATGGACAGCCTCTCTCCTCTCTGTTGTATTGTGTCCACATATATGCTTTCTCCCTCTATTCTTTTAATCAATCTCTCTTTCCACACGTTTCCCCCTCCAGCTTTTCTTTCCCTATGTCTTCCTCTTTCCAAGCACTGTCTTTCATCGTGCTTTTCTCTCTCTTTCACCCTCTGTTGTCTTGTAGCAGATGGCAGCGTGGGGCAGCAGCAGCAGCAGCAGCAACAGAGCAGAAGCCAGAGTGTGAGCAAGAGAGAGGGGTAGAGGGGAAGGGGGTCGTGGAACGAGGAGGTGGAGGAGAAAGGAGGTGGGGGTCAGGCATATGGAGAGCCTGGTTAAGGGGCCTCCTCAGAGGGAGTGTGTATATGCGTGTGGTAGTGTGGTGAATAGAGGAGGGGGAGAGGCAGGATACAATAGAAGCCCATTAAGACAGAGATTTGACTCTAATAGACAGAGAGGGAAAGAGACAGGCAGACAGATAAGAAGGCAAACATGTAGAATGGTGCAAAGAAACAGATGGAAATTGTGTTTTTTAGCCATTCTTTCTTTTGTAGCAGCCTAAGAATCTGCCGTCAGAAAGGCCCCTTCTCCTCTCTTCCCTCTGCTGACTTGTAATAACATTAAAATTTTAGGTTATTCCATGTGGGAAAGCTGTCGTTTTGCAAACCCCAAAAACAGCAGCCTAAAAAGATAAATCCGAGTTATGCAAATTGCATTTTTACACTAGAGACGTGGCAGAATGTCAACAAAGGCTGTGCTTGCAATCCCTTGTATTAGTATTTACCCCTGACCATTTTATATGATTGTCCATATTCACAGTGTAAAATTTAAATACCGCACGGATCCATCGCTGGCATTGATAATTACAGTGCACAGTGCAGTGCATCACATTTTATAGGCTTAAAAGTTATATTCATTTGACTCTACGCCTGTCAATGATGACCAATAATGGCCTGGATTTATTTACCGCTCTCTATAAAATGCTATTTATTATGCAGTGAACATGGCTGCAAAGGCAAGAGAAAAGAGCAGAGTTAGCCTGTCTTAAAGGGAAGGGAAAGGGGAGTTTCATCCACCTATCATCTTCATAGCAAGCATCCATAACCGAGGAAGTCAATGAGGAAGCGTAGTGTGTCAGAGGACAGACCCAAACACACATTAACGGGATATGATGGGCTCCCCTTCTCTGTCTCCAGCTGACATCACACACATGCTGAACGTCCTCTCACACACGGCTCTTTGTCTGGGCGCGCTGTGTGTGTTTGGAAGATGAATGTGTGTGTTTTAATGGATTGGGTCCTGGGTCAACCACTGCATCACTCCTCCAGACACACACTCTTCTCGCGCGCACACACACACACTTAGAAACACACACTGACACACAGTTAGCGGTCCGATGCCTTCACATGGGGGAGCGTGCGCTAGCTAAAATACATCCACTCTTTTACTATCTCTTCTATACACACACACACATACATACAAATCATGTTGAACAGCGATTGCAGTTAGAGAGAGTGTTTTCCTGGTTATCTGTCCAGTTCCCTGGACGTGCCAAATGTGGCTCTTAATCCATTTCACTATCTGTGGGGAGAGATAAGCCAGAGCTTTTCCAGGAGTCCAGACCAGGCCTTGTGTTGTTGTTGTTGTGTGTATATGTGTCTGCGTGTGTGTGTGTGTATTAGTGGGTGCACGCGAAAGCTCGACGGTAAGACACACACTTATCTTGTCTTGACAGCCCCTCTGCTTGGTGGTCCTCCTGGCTATGTGTGTGTACGTTGCTGCTTGGTGGTCTCCCAGCAGTGTTTGGGATTATTATGTGTTAGTCAAGTGCATTCACAAGGAAATTAATGCTGCCACAGTCGCCACGCCAAGTGTGTGCATGCAGTACGTGCACATGCGTGTGTGTGAAATGGTTTGCCTTTTGATGTGAGCTTTTTTATCCCTGGCTGAAATGGCGGTTGGTGACCTGAGGGACTTGATGAGCTCATAAAATAGGAGTGTGTATGGGTGTGTGTGTGTGTGTGTGTGTGTGTGCGGGCGTCAGCTTGAGCGGATAGCATCGTGCTTACCCACAGAGAGCACCCCCTGACTGATTTATGAATATGTATGAACATGAAATGATCACCTATAATATGGCCTGACCCACCTGTCATATTGGAGTTTTTTTCTCTGGTGACTGTCACTGTAGTCCAAAGACCCAGGCTTTTATATTCAGTGTGTGTGTGAGTGTGTGTGTGTGTGTGTGTGAGTGAGTGTGTGTGTTTGTGTACGTGTGCCCTCACTGTGCTGTCTTTGAGAGTACGGATCGGGAATGCTTTAAAGGGGCGTTTCCCTGTAGTGGATGGGGGGATGGGACATGTGAATGTGTTTGTGTGCATGTGTGCTCGCATGCTGGGGAGGGGTGAGTGATTTAGCACCGCTGAAACACCAGCTGTCCATCTGTGTCTGACCCCCATACACACCCCGTGCACACTTGAAACACACACAGACACACACACAGACACGTCTCCTCGCGTCTAAACTCTGATCTGCTCTTCAGTATCTCTCAAATCTGAAGAAAGTCCAGACAAAACACAATCTGTTCATCGGCCTTTCTCCCTCCAAACACAGGCACACTCGTGCTCACATTCATCATAACACAGACTTACATTAATTTCCTTTGGATATAACTACTGTTTGCTTAACCCTAACCCTCAAGCCAAGTCTTCCTACTAAAATGTAATCATTTGCCTTATTATCAGAAGTGAGATGAATCCCCAGAAACTGATTGTCTGTCCCTACAACACACACACACACACAAGGGCACACACACATCTACACACACACACTAAGGAAGACTGCTCCCTAATAAGCTCTGCGGTAGTGCTGGTGCTGCAGTGTATCCACAATGAATGACTCTGCAAGGTCACTCCTAGTGAGCACATGTAAATGCTACACACAAACATTCACACACACACACACACACACACACACACACACACACACACACACACACACACACACACACACACACACACACACACACACACACACACACAAAGGAGCGCTGAAGGCTGGCAGCAGAAGAGATGAACTTTGACCCTGCTGGACATTCAGAAGTCGAGGTGATAGCTGAACTCCACAGTTGTATAAGCCCTAGTGTCTGTGTGTGTTCGTGTGTGTATGCTGTGTGTTTCTGCCTGTGTGTGTGTGCTGTATTGTTTGTTTGTGAGAGTGGGTCAGGGTTGAGACAACTGGAGTCTGGCCTTTGCTTTCTTAGCCTCAGGGCTGGATTTGGTGTCTGTGTACGCGCATGTGTGTGTGTGTTTGTGTTGACCATTTGGTTGGAACTGTAGCTAATTTCTCAATCAGACACACACATACCATCTTCTCAATCTGTCCTAAAGGTCAAGACCTATTCATTCACTATTGTATCCAGTCTCAGTGGGTTGCTTTTCCTCTTAAGTCTGATGCAGGGCAGCAATAATAGGCAGTCTAGCTGAAGGTACATTTTAATAAAGACCTGAGGCAACTACACTTAAAGAAATGCCAGTGGGTCACTTAGGCAGCATCTGCCAGTGAACATGAAGGCATTTTGTGTTGCCTTTTTTTTCTGGCAAATATATTTTTATATTTTCCAAAAACAAAACAAACCCAAAACAAAACAAACATATCAGGTTCTGTCTTTTAAAGATACAGCTGATAGGCTTCAGCCTTTTTCAAACAGCGTGACATTACCCAACAGAGATGCACGTGAGAACTGTCTGAAGCTACAATTAAACATCAACTTCGATTAATTTAACCTGCTAGCTCTGAATTGCAAAACCTGTGATATTGCAATATTTTATTTTTTTGCATCATGCCTGTCTACATTGGGTAGTGTAGACAGGAAAGCAGGTGAGGGAAGAATGGGAAACTTGGACCTCTGCATTGGCCTTTTGCATATGGCTAATGTAGATGTATGAACTATACCAGTATCAGTGTAACAGATATTTGATTGCACAGGTCATTTACTAGTTAAAAGGTTGGTGGTTGAATCCCCGCCTCACTCAGTCTGCACGTTCACGACCCAGCCCCAAACTGCCCCTTCGATTCTGATGTGTCCGTATAATGAAGCCTAGGTTATACTCTGTTGCAGACATGGAAATGGACATCATTCATCAGTCATTCCTGTTATACTTCTCTAAAATCTGCTGCTTGTGGTGGATTCTTGGTTGGTGCATTATAATGAAAAGTTGGCATGAACAGCTCTACGTGGTCACAAAAAACTGACAGGTGTCTGCACTGACCCTCGCACCTTCTGAAGATGTCATTTACTTTTACCAACTTACCATAATTTGCCACTGGGATCTAAGTGGACCCTAGCGGACTTTTGGACAGCAAGCCCTTAAAGGCATAGCATAAAGTACACTATAAATGTGTGTGTAAATGGCTGTGAAAAAAGTGCTTTGAGTCTTCCATTACAAGAGCTCTTTAAGTGCCAGTATGCTTACCATTTAATAATCTGGTGAATTCACAGCGAGTGACTGGTTATCCTGCCATTTGAATCCTCTAGTAAGGCAGTAATCTCACCTAAACCAGAGTATTTCTAGTAGTGAGAACATGTGCAATGTCTAAACCAATATTTGTGGTTCTCGTGTCTAAAAACCTCATATGGGTCATAAAAAGAACAAAAGTCAAACTTCCTGGAATATCATTCCTGAAATTAAAATAAGGCATAATAAGCATATGTTTACCTCACATTTGCTGTTGTTTGCTGCTGTGGCCAAAATCACTAAGTTTCACAAAGCTGTCATGGTTTTATGCCACTGGGCCATTGTTATTTTTCTCACTCTAGGGGGGCTTCAGCCTAATAGCACAACTTTCACAGACTTCCACTGTTCCATTACCAACTCGTTTTTCATAGCATCAGGATGATCCCTGTAATGTAGATATTGACTGAAAAACCAACGAGAGATCGTGTAATCTCCCTTTACTGATGACTGATCCAGGCTATAATTTTATAAAAAGCATAAAATATTTATTACTGCACTGTTGAATAGTTGTAAACTCAACTGGAAGTTATGACTTGTTTATAAAAACGTAATTGTAATACATCATTTTGACATTGTTTGCCCTTTTTTATTCATTGAGGTCTTCAAAAAGAACAGATTGCAATAAACATCAAGAGCAAACTGTATAGAAAACACACAGGCCTGAATTTGATTTGCGCGACAGCACAGCGGTTGACTGTGACTCACTTGACTGTGGGATGATCTGGAGGGCAGCCATTTTTGATGTCCTCTGCAGGCACGGATGATGTTGAGTCACAGCATCATGTGTTCCCGGTGGCTGCTTTGTTAGTGTGGCTCCATCATGCCTCTGCCTCTGTGGTTAGTCAGTGTGTGTGTGTGTCTGTCTGTGTGAGGAGGAGTGTATGCTGTGGTTTTCAGAGGAGGTCCGACAGGAATAGATGCGGATGTTTGGTGAGAGGAGTGAAGGAGACGGGGAGTCAAAGGAAGAGAAGGGAAGAAGGCGACGAGTATTGACTTTCACTGTGTCTCACTGCAAGTGTGTTTGTCAGTGAAATCTGATGGGGCCCATCAGCTGTCTGGGATGTGCCTGTCAGAAGGTTGGGGGCGTGTGTGTTTCTGAAAAAGAGGTTACAGTGTTCACAACACATAATTCGATAAAAGACATTTTGGCATTTACAAATGTTTTCATCAAATTTAGTGGATTCATCTCTACTTATTTTTTTTTTTACACTGTATTGATGTATTGTATTGCACGGATGGATACGAGAGATTCACCAAGCCGACCTTTTACAGTTGTAATCCTTCCTTTAAGATAGGTACCGATACCAAGCCACAGTCTGATAACAGCATTAAATTATTAAGCTGTTCATCACAGCCTGGAATTTCTTTCTTTTATGCATAAGGCTCAACTTCAACATTAAAAAATTTAATGTAGCAAATAAATATTTTCTGAATTGGTATTTATTAGTATCCGAGATAGGCTCCAGCCCCCACATGACTGAGAATTGGATAAACTGAAGAGGATTCATGGTATTTGAAAGCATATGAAATTAAAAGTAAATAATGTATTTGTGTTAGTCACCCGATAGATCACGCACTAGTTTCGCTTTCAGCTCAGTATGAAAGTCATCAGGCTGCTGCAAACTGCTGTTACATATGGTGATGCTCATGCTTAATTTACGGTACCGCAGTTGTGTCCTTTTGAACAGTTTTCAACCTACGCAAAAACGCTTTTGTGCCATCCTCCAAAAACCCAACACCACGCAGCATGCATGCATGAGGCTATGCCGAGCGCTAATTGGCTGCAATAGGCAAGGGAGCGACGAGCAGAAGTGCAAACAAACATCAAAGATTATACATATACAATATATATATAAATATATATATATGTAGACGAACGGTAGAGCTTTCCGTACGACCACAACAGAAGCATGTTTGAGCCCTCAGTCTGAGGGCACCGCCTTTTACTGCTCGTCACACACATTGTGTGTGAAGTGGAGCCTACTGAAGATAGTTAATGTGTAAAAATAACAGGTTATGTTACCGTAACTTTAGCAAAACCTTCCGTACAACAAGTGTTGTATGAAATATGACAGTGAGATCAAGTTTAAAAGAAAGAGGAAGCTCGCTTAACCACAAATCAAAAACTGTTGTAAAGATACAAAAGCTGTCGGTGGAGCTCCAATTAAATACCTCCACCCTGTTACACCTTTGCTTTTAGCTTCCTTCATGCTGCTTTAGTTCTCCTGCTAGCACCTGACGCACTGCTGCTAAAGCTGTAAAGCTAAACTGAATGGATCAGCTGTAGATCGTCACTGACTTCCGATTCAGTGTTTTGAATGCGGATCAGATCGATACACAATCTAAACATCGTAGAAGTGTATCGCTAAAAATTTTCAACCTAGCCCTTCCAATGTTGGCCAGGCTCTAAAACTGTTAATATTCTTCAAGTGTTTGGTTTGAAAAGATTCTGAACTTTATATAAACACATCAATGCGCTACATGTTTCACACTGAACATTCAAAAGCATGGAAGCCAGCTGCTTTTTACAGTCTTTTTCTTTCTGCCCAGTTTTATCTCTTTGCACCAGGATTTGTAAAATAATCATGCTGCACTTCTGCTGTTTATGCTCGTTGTCTCTTAAGTATGGATACAGACATGAATAAATGATATAAATGTGTCTGTCTATCCCTCTGTCTGTGTGTCTGTCCCTTGGGGCAGCTCAGACTAAACAAACAGCTGTGTTTATGAAGCAAAGAAGAGCCACAAGGGTCCTCTGTTTACTGGTCCATTTCAGCACACAGGCATACAAAATGTTCACATGCACGCACTGAAATACACACTCACGAATGCCCCGTGCTCCTCATCTTTTACCTGCCCCGCTCTGTTGCTTATTTGACCCCTGGTGTTTTCTACTCTCTCTCTTTCCCTCTTCCCCCTCTGCTCAGTGCTCGCTCGCTCTCAGACCGAGAGGAATGCCACTTTGTGTGACCTCTCACCCACACCAAGGAGGGGTGCTGCTTTAGATGAGGGAGTGAGGGGGCAGCTGCAGTCATGTGCCTGGGCTTGAAGGGAAATGCACGTACACACTCACACGCACTCACACACACATACACAGAGAGCCAGGTTTCTAGCTAGCTAAAAGACATTAATTCTGGCAGGTTTGTATATGCATACATGTAGTTGTTGTAGATGTGCTGCTCTCCTTCACCCACCTCTTTTTGTGACCATCTGAGAAAGTGTAGGATGCTGCGGTCTGTGTGTGTGTGTGTGTGTGCGAACACACGAGTGGAGTGCAGCCTCACACAAAGGCGTTATTGTTGGTGAGAGGGGGCCTGAGGGGAGGCAGGCAGTCTGATTGGTTAAGACTATTGTGTCTCACTTTGCCCATTCTCCCTGTCACTGAGGATGTCATTACGGTGGCTCTCTAACTTGTTCTCCGTCTCCTTCCTTGCCACCCCCACTCCCCCACACCCTTACAAGCCAGAGATCATCTGAGGACTTGAGATATTCACAGAAACATTCAGACCGAGCAATGAAAATGTTCCTTCGCAAACTTCAAAACTTGCCTTGCAGACACCAGAGTCCTTCTACAAGACATATATTTAGTCATCCATTAACAATTGTTTGCAGGCATTTTACATGTGACATGTGGCGTGACACGCTAAGGTGTCCTTACTCCATATGCCATGACAAGCAGAAAAAAACATACATGAAATATACACTAATACATGAGATGCATGGCTAATGTAATGTGCAATGAGTTTTTCATTTGCTTTTCTTTATCAATGTGAGTATGATATTGCAGTGTTATATAGTAATATATGCTGGATGGTAAAGAAGCGAAAAAACCTGCAGGTGATGTGGCTGCATATCGATTCACTAACCAGACAGACAACAATAACTTGCAGTGAATTATTTTTAAGTAGCTAATCAGTGAGTGGGGCTGTTACAGACTGCTGTTTGCCAGAGAGGAAGTGTTTAATCTCAGCGCAGCTTCTGTCTTGAATTACCCATCATTCCACACAGGAAGTCATCCCTAAGGACTTTGAGCAGCTCATTGGAGCTTAATTGTTTCCTGTTGTACAGAAGTGCTATGATTGGGTCATATGGTGCACAGAGTAAAGTGACCAACACAATGCGTTGGTTTTATACTATGTGCAGCAGCACATGTGCCTGTTTTGTTGTATAATTTCCTTACCCTAAAAGATGCGCTGTTCTAACAACTTTCTGTAGTCATGTTGCATCCAAAAAGCATTACACTTGTTCTAATGTTGTACATTTTCTTTGTTTTTAAACTTGTGTGCTGAATGACATCTATAGATTGTTTGAACACGTACATACAGGGAACAATTTGTGGATAATTGCCATTTAAAAAAAGTCAAATGTGGTTGTTAAAGCTATTCAAAAACCGGGCACACCAGCGCCCATGCACACCATTAATGCTAATCGCAGGGATTAGATATACACTATATGTAGCATGTAAATGTGTCTGTCATTACTGAGGGGGTGAAAACCTCCAAATGCACCATAATAGCATGCTTCGGTTCAGCCAATCACGGGCTTTGTTCAGATTGAGTCATCTACCTCTGAGCGTGTCTGAAGAGAGTGTGACAAGGAGACTCTTTGGTGTTTCGCTGCTATCTTTAGGAGCACTCCAATCTGAAGGATTACTGCTGTGGACGTAGGAGGAAACATTTTACTTGAGACCTACTGCTGTGCCTTGAATGCGGCTTGTGCTTTACAGCTATCTAAAGGAAGAATACACAATAGATCGAAGGCTTGATCATGCTCAGCAGGAAGGGTACATAAAAAGGCACGTAAGAAAGAAAATACTGCAGAAAAAGTTAGCTCGAGCCCCTTTTTCCTACTGTGGCTGTAGGCTGAACGCATAGTTTTGGAATTGCAGCATTAAGTGGAGAGTGGAAGTTTTTCAATGGAGCCCAGTTTCCAAACTTTCCCACCCAAGTTTCCCAGATGAAGCTTTGTCTGGCACAGATGCCACCAGATCTGAGATAGTAAAGCGCTGGCTGAGCGGGAATATGCTGAGTGAAAACAGACATGCAGACACACAAACACAATTTTAGGCAGTAGGCCTGATCCCAGTGATCCACAAACTGTCCCACCTTGACAACCCCTCCTTTTTCCTCCCATTTCTCCTCCCTCTTTTCTCTCCCCTGCTGTGGGTTGCCTCAGGCGCATGAATGGAAGTCTTTATTCCCGGGAGAACTGGTGGGAAGAACGAGAGAACGAGAAACAAGGATAAGGGGGTTGGCAAGGAGGGAGGGGGGAGGTCTGTGAGAGTGGCCACAAGATCAACACAGTGCCACAGCTCCTCTTTTCTCCTCCATCGCTTTTCCCTCCTTTTCTCTGCGCTCACCCCTCCGCCCCCTCCCTCTTCCAAACCCGCGCCTTTCTATCCCGTTTTAAGTGCTGTGGATACAAAGCCCTGTTAGTATTCATGGTGTTTGTTTGCAGAGGAACTCTGTGTGTGTGTGTGTGTGTGTGTGTGTGTGTGTGTGTGTGTCTGTGTGTGTGTGTGTGTGTGTGTGTGTGTGTGTGTGTGTGTGTGTGTGTGTGTGTGTGTGTGCAGACCTGTCAGAAACACAGATCACAGAGAAGCAGCGCTGTGAATGGAGCTGGGGAGAAGCGGGCGGGGTGGTGGGGTGGTAGTTCCCACAGGAGGAAAATGGTCAGCTCCAAAAAAAGGGAAAAAAGAAGAAGAAGAAAAGGACGATGGGATGAAGGGGGGGGGGTTAGTGCACAAGGCCACGGGGGCAGAGGGAGACAGTATGGTGTCAAAACCAAGAGAGGCTGCGTGACAAGGTGTTACAGAGAGGAAAGGAGAGGATCATATCAATCATAAGGTTTCGGAGGGGAACCAGTAGCAAACGAGTCTAGGCACCTCTCTTCTTGTTTTTCTGCTGGTCCTCTTCTTCCCTCCCTTTCTGCTGCTCTCATTCTTTTAGTTGCACCCCATTCCTTCCTCCCACTCTCTCCCTTCTCTCTCTCTCTCTCTGCCTCTCTCTCACTCTCTTTTTCTCTTTGTGTGTCTGTCTGGACAGCTGCCCAGTTCCATACACAGGGAAAAATGAAACACTCTAACCGCTGGGCGTGCAGCCAAATAAAAGGCTGCGAAAAACTATTTGAAGGGCAGCGTGTTTGTGTGCGCCTGTGTGTGTGTGTGTGTGTGTGTGTGTGTGTGTGTGTGTCTGTGTGTGTGTCTGTGTGCGCGTGCGCGTGCAAGGAGGTTGTGTATATGTTTGCCCCTGTATATGTGTGTGTTTATATGCGGGTCTGGTTGTGAGATTTGGGTGTGCCTGTTTAGGGTGTTCTTTCCCAGTATAATGGTGCAGCCAGGGTGCTATGTGCATGTGTGTGTGTGTGTCAGGGAGCGGGAGCAGTTCCTGAATTTCAGTTTGTTGGTGGAGAAATGAAAGGTTGCAGGAGAGGAAAAGGACAGCAGGGACCGTCATAACCCTCCCTTCACATCAAACTGGAGGATAGAAGAACACTGTGTTTTACATCCAGATTGTCATTTAAAACAGGCTGCTCAGCGTGATACATTTATACACACACACACACACACACACACACACACACACACACACACACACACACACACACACACACACTTATTTGTCAGTAAATATATGCTGACTCATTTGCAAAGTGCCTTTCAGTTGGGTGATTGCAGCACTTAGTCACATATTATCCATGACCTCCTCCTCCTGTGCTCTGACCTTATCTGATGGTTACGTCACCACCGGAAAGGAATGTACAGCTCCATATCTGCCTGCACTCAGGTGTTGGACAGCCAGCATTAAATCCATGTTGCTGCGGTGCTGATCCAGAGAAAGACATCTTAGAAAAAAGGCAGTTGACTCAGCCGTGTTGTAAACACAGCCCCAAGAGCTCCAAGGGCCCCGGGGGGAAGAAGAGTGCGTCGGATGGGTTGAGAAGCAAAGATGCTTTGGTTCAGCCCTGAGCTGGTGTTTATCGTTATGTGATCAGTAGGGGTCTTGTAGAAAGATGGCCTGTGTGGAAAAAGGTTGAAGCTTCACAGTTCTTTTTCGCTTGTGAGCTGCACACGGGTCAGAGTCCAGCGCTTATGCTCATTTCCCGACCGCTGCCCCCTGCTGCAGGTCAGCAGTAGCACAGGGAGATAATGGCTTATTCACAGAGTGCACCACAAGAGCAGGCAGTGTATAAAACAAACATTAGAAAAAAAACTAATCTGAATCAATTTGCTTGCTTATGCAGGCTCTGGAGACCTATGAGTAACAAGTTTTTAGTGAATGGTATTGACCACCAGTGTGGTGATGAAAGGGCAATACAAAGCATGCAAGTGCAAATTTGGAGTTCTTTATGAAATGTAAATCAAAATGTGAATAAGTGAATGGTTAAGTGAGTAAGCTGACCCTGTCAGGAAAAGACAAAGAAGGAAAGTTTCACTGTGCTCACAGCAACAACAACAACAACTATGGGAGTGCCTCAGTTTGTAACTATTTGTATTTGCTTGCTGGAATATCAGACATTGCGTGTTTTTTCCCTGGAAATGCTTTGTCGAGTATAAGAGGCATAGAGGAGGGGAGACGGAGGAGAGTGGTAGAAGGGAGGAAACTAAGAACAAAAAGCTGAACTGGTGCCAGCAACCCAGCTTCAACCGGAAAAAAGTAGGAGGAGGGGGCTTTCTATTTCTTAATTTTTTTTCTTCTCTTTTGCTCTCCTGTCTCTTGTAGGAAAGGTGTCCCTCTCTTTATTATCTCTCTGTGGTTGTGTGTGTGTGTGTGTGTGTGTGTGTGTGTGTGTGTGTGTGTGTGTGTGTGTGTATGCACATTTGGTCCCCACTGACCACAAATGTGTATGTGGTCAGTGGGGAAGATACATTTTCTCTGTGTGCGTAGTGTATGTCTGCCGGTCGCACTCTTAACCGCCCCCATCGCCCTGCTGTCTGTTTTTTTACCTGTGCCCTCCTTTAACCTGAAACAGCAGGTATTCTAGGACAGGTTAAATGAGAAAGCAAGTGTGTATCAGGTGTCTGTCATCTTACCCCTCTGTGGACTCACAGCGCCTCTTCTCCAGTGTCAATGTGTATACACACACACACACACACATATACTTCACAACTGAAAGGATACCATGGCAGTGCGTTCAGGAGATAAATTTGAGGGTGCATTTACATACCTGCATTTGCTGGCTTCGTTAATCATTTACAGCGCTCAGCATTTGCGCACGTGCCCAGTATGTGTTTTCACCCATGTGTTGTGAGTGTTGTGCCTCTCAGCATTTTTGTGTGTGTGTGTGTGTGTGTGTTTTTGTGCTTGTGAATTCGTGCAGACTGCTTCTGGCCAATAAACAGCTTCTGCAACAAGTGTGGAAACATAATGAGTGTCACTACTTGACAGCAGTCGGGAGAGCAGAGAGAGTGATAGGGAAGCAACAGAGGAGATGAAGGCTGAACTGGATGTTAGCAGGGAAGGGAAATATATGGCACTCTTGACCTCGCAAATATGTACGCTGTCATAAAAGTGCACGATAGATTTTATTGTTGTGCGTCTGTGTGGCTGTGTATATTTATCTGTGAAGAGGAGATATCTTATCAACTGACAAGGAGCTGCTCCATCTAGACCAGATTAGCGTTTTCAAACGTGTGTAGCCGGGATTTTGAGTCTTTGAAATGTGTGCATCTACTGTATACAAGCGTGAGTGTGTGCGTGTGCACTTGCACGCCCCTGTGTACATGCTGAGAGGCAGGCCTGTGGTTAGGTTACATCTCCCTGCAGCGCAGCAGAACAGTGTCTCGTTGCGTCATACTGAGTCTGTTAATAACAGGCTAAACCACAAAGGCCATCCGCTGCTCTATTTCTCATCTTCCAGCAGTACACTGATTATGCAGCAGTGATACATTAAGCAGAGTTATGTGGGGGCAATACAGTATATTAAGGTTTAGTATTTTCTCCTTTAAGTGGACAAGTCTAACCGAGCAGAGGCTTACTTCAGATTTGTGGCGTTTCAGTGAAAGAAAATGTATATAAATTATATCTTACTTCCGGGACATATGTTGTGCACGGCGCCTTCTTGACAGCATGACACTGCAGTTATAGTTGAGAAAAGCGTATGAGAGCTGTCACAAACATAAATATGATCTGCAGTAAATAATGATGGATCTAGTGCAGGGACGCAGCTTCGCTATGCTACTGTGTTTAGTACTCAGACACCCCCAACTTGATTCCCTTAGCTCTCACAGCATGTAACATCCTTGCCACAGGAATTTAATTACTCTGTAAACAAGCCTTTTGTTCTGTTGCACACTGTTTTCTCATGCACGCGAGACGCATGAAAATCTTCAGATCTACTGCAAAAGCTGTCATATTAGAGAAAATCAGAGATGTGATAAGTGCTGACAAAAAAACGATAATATATGCTGAACTGGTTGCTGTGCTATGCACATGTTATATCTGTGGAGATAGGCCAATGTTAAGAAGACATGAAATATAGCAGTCATAGTTTTACGATCACATTATCATTATCATATCATTTGTCTATCCCTGCAGCTATATAAGGCTGTCTCATGATTGCAGTTTAAATGTAGTCACCAGTCTTTGTGTCTCTTTTTGTGTCATCCCCAGACATATGAGCGCCAGTTCAGAATGCCAGAGCAGAGAGAGGGAGGCCTGCTGCAACTACTGGGAGATAATCCTTCTCTCAAACACCAGCTTCGCAGCTCCCTCCATCCTGCACACGCACTCTCGCACACACAGCAAACGCAGCACTCCCCCACTCAGAAATTTCAACACACTCACGCACCCCAGCACCAAATCGGTACAGACTGGATCCCGTCTGCAGCACCTTCTGTGTCTCCAGCCCATCCTGCGGATTCTGAGGCAGCCAGAGACTTGGCAGCAGACAGCAGAGGCTCGTTGCTAGATCCGAGCCAAGCTTTCTCACGAACGGCGACGCAAAGTCCCTCACCTCAGCGGTCTCTGACTCCAGATCTGCAGCTGCCAGTGGTCACAGATGCCAGTATTCTCAACTTGACCTCTCTCAGCAGGTATATTTTAATTTCCTTGTGATGCATGATATCATGAACTGTGCACTGTGAATGGAATGTGAAAGTTAGAGTAGTGAAATTTAAAAGGAAGACGTTTTAATTAACTTGACACGGTGATTCAAATTAGGCAGTAAGTATTCTGCGCAGTGTTGGTGAAATACAAAACTATCCATTCTCTTCATTTTATCGCACTCATCCTAATTATTTCTCTGTGTAAATCTCTCCAGGGGGAAGGGTCTGCAAGAGGTCAGTGAGCAGCTCTTTGGGAACATTAAGAGGAAGTACGGCAGGAAGGACTCCCAGAGGATGCTCTGTAATCCCCACAGTGCTGATTCACATTGGGGACAGCCAGAGAAAGGATCAGAGAGCCCAAATAATTCAGAGGAGAGGCAGAAGTACAGGCAAGAGGAGACAGCTGAGCGGTTCCATGAAGAAAGAGAGGAAAGGAGAAAAGAGGAACGAGAGCGAGCAATTGCTGGGAGGAAAGGAGACGAAGAAGACAGAGGGATGCCCATGCTGGCAGAGGAAGTGAAAGGAAGAAAGAGGCGGAGAAGGCCTTCTTTTGACGATTCGTTTTCTGTAGAGGAGCAATCTCAGCAGCGGACTCTGGACTCTGATGCAACAGAGAAGCAGCAGCCTGGGCCTTTAGAAGCCAGAGGAGCACATAAGATAGAAACTCACAAAAATGATTCTCGATTCATGAGTCAAGCTGATATCAGCGCAGAAAGGCTGGATAAAGCAGAAAGAGGAGATAAAGTTGACAAAAGAGAAAAGGGAGAGAGAGTGGACAGGGTGGAAATGGGAGAGACAGTTACAAATGGGGCTGACCAAGAGTCACATCTGAGCGCAAACAGGATGAAAAAGAACCCCTTGGGTCGTCCTAAGATCAGCGCGGACACCCTTAAACCCAGAGATCCAGCTCACAATCACATCAGCAAACCCAGTCTCAGCTTGAACCCTAGATTCCCCTGCCCAAACCCCAGCCCCAGCCCCCGGAGTAACATCAGCCCTATCCCCAGCCCCAGACCCAGGGCAAACATCAGCCCCAGTCCAAGCCCCAGATCAAGAGCCGATATGAGTCCGAGCCCAAGTCACAGCACCAGCTCTACGGCCAGTTCCAGACCGACCAAGGCCAACGACAGGTGGTCCTACCTGAAATCAAAAAGCCATGCCAGCATTACATCACCGCAGAGAGAAACCTTGGGTAGCCTCGCAACCTTAGCTGACCCGCCCTCTGCTTTCCCCATTACCCCTTCCAGCCCGCTCTACACCAACACTGACAGCCTGACAGTCCACACTCCCATTAAGAGGAAACGAGGACGCCCCAAGAAACAGCCACTCCTAACTGTGGAGACCATTCACGAGGCCACTTCCACCTCACCTCCAAGCCCATTGGCCCAGGAAACCACTGCAGGGCTAAATCGTAGGAGGAAGACGCACACACTGAACACTTTAGTGCAAATGGCTTCCACGATGACCAATGCCAACAGTCTCAAACTAAAGCGTGGAAGGGGGCAATCCAGGCCAGTGAATAAGACGAAGCTTGGGAAAATGCAGAGCATTCTGAATGAAATCCTTTCAGGATCAAGTCAAAATGGCACTCTGGCTCTGAAGTCATCTTCTGCTCCTGTTACCTCAGCTATGAGTGCCATGGCATCCACCATTGAAGCTCGACTGGGAAAACAGATAAATGTGAGCAAAAGAGGAACCATCTACATTGGTAAGAAGAGAGGGCGGAAACCTCGAGCAGAAACTCAAGGCTCCACTCCTCCCAAAACCACTCGGGACAAGCCAGCATTGTCTGTCTCCACATCGAGTCTCTACGAATGCCCCGCAGTGCCTTCCTCCACCTCATCTCCCAGCTCTAGTGCTCCGTCTATAAGAGCCAGTCACTCTGATGCTGCTATGCCCAGTTTGCAGCCCATTTCAGCCTTGCCCTCTAAACCAGCAGGCAGGAGCTTTCTCACTGGGGGATGGAAATTGTCTCCTCCTCGACTTCTGGCTAATTCACCATCCCACCTGTCAGAGGGGGCGTCAGTGAAGGAGGTAACTCTGTCCCCCATCAGCGAGTCCCACAGTGAGGAGACTATTCCCAGTGACAGTGGGATTGGGACGGACAACAACAGTACCTCAGATCAAACTGAGAAGGGTCATGCCTCTCGACGAAGGTGCAGTAGACTGCTGTTATACTCCTTTACTTGCTTTATAGGCATTTTGTTCTGTATGTAATAGATTGGCACGCATTCATTTACCTGCTGTTTTAATGTGATTTATGTTGTGTTTATACAGGTACTCATTTGATCTGTGTGGGTTTGAGGCTGCGGAGGCAGCAGCTTTGGAAGCATCCAACAGAGGTGGCAGAACACGCTGCGAGCGCCAAGTAACGGCTGTCGATAACTTTCTGTCGCAGCAGGAGAAGAAGCAAAAGCATCATCGGCGGAAGAGGAAGTGCCTACAGAGTCGGGATCATCTTCATTTTCTCTCTGAACTGGACGAGGTTAGAAACACTGTAACAAATCCTGCGTGTGAGCCTTTAACAACCGCTCTAATGTACAAGCGTGCACTAAAGGGTGTTTGTTTTTCTAAATGTTTCCTCTTTCCTTCCTCCCTGTAGGTCGTGTTAAAGCTCCAGCAGTTACGAGTGTCTCACAGACGATTCACCTGCTACCCCCAGCATCCCTATCCTTCCATTTTCCGCCTCAACTTCCACCATTACTACCCTATTACCTACGACTCGTACCCTTGTGACTCCAGTTCATACCTCCGCAGGAGTGCTGATCTGAAGGCTAAGAGGAGACGCGGTCGTCCAGCCAAAGCCAGCGAGCCAATCACATCAAAGCTGCCTTTTGTTCAAGGATATGGTTATCCGCTGGCAGGGGGAAATTACTATGCAGCACCGTATGCGATGCCTTACGCTCCTCCTCTGAGTCTGGGCTACTTTCCCCCTACTCCCCCATTTTATCTGCCCCATCACTCGCTAGGACCGGCGCCCCCATCTCCCTTCATGAGACCTGCTGTGCCCCCTCCCAAGGCTTTCCACTCCAGCGGACACTCAAAAATCCAGCCTGGTGCCAAGCTTTGCACCACTAGTGGTCCACTTCAGGGGCCGTCTGTAAGGGGAGAGGGTTTGGGATCCCTGGGCAGCAGCAGCGCAGGTGGTCTTGCAGGGGTTCGTCTCCACAAGAGGAAGCACAAGCATAAACATAAGCACAAGGATGAACCTCTTCTTTCACCACGAGACCGGCAGGACCTGGGAGGGCTTTTCAGCGGAGCTAAGACCAATGCACGCCTCAGCATGCTGAGTGAGAGGAGAGACTTGGCCAGTCAGGGTCCTTCAAAGCTTCTGGACAAGCAGAGGAGCAATGGCAGAGGCTCTTCAAACCTGGGATCCAGCTTAGGGATTTTTGAGTCTGACCAGCTGTCATCACACTCTCTTGCTGACAGTCAGTTCCATTCCCTTCAGACTGGGCAGCCTAAAAAGAGCTTCATGGGCAGCTATAGTAGCCAGTCGCAGCGGTCAGAGTCAGCGTCTGACCTATTTTCGGGGTCACAAGAGGACGAGTGCGGCGGAAGGAACAGGCGGACGAGGCTCACTGTGTTTGGAGATCAGGGCTTAATGTCATTCCAAACGACGAGGCAGGAGCCAGAACAGATGAACAAGTGTCCCAGTCCCTCCCTCACTGGTAAGAGAATACGCTATATTTATGAGAAAGCGCACTGCATTGCATGTTGGACTTATAATAAAAACAGCAGCAGTTGTTTTCTGTTCACTGGGACAGCATGATAAAGCACATTGCTTTCTTTAATGAAGTGTTGGAGGTTTGAGGTTTGCCTAAAACGCAGTAACTCCTGTTGTTTGCTTGTCTTTGCTTATCCAAGCCGTTCATTCATGGCTATACACAGGCTCACCCAGTGTTCCAAATCTGAGCTGTAAATATCATTCACTGTACGGGGCCTACAGAACCATAATGTGACTCCCCTAAAAGTAGCATCCAGGAGCTGCATTTTCCAGTCTAAACTACAAATGTGCTCACCCTGTTAAATATCTGCACACCCGCTATAACATCAACACGGCCACCACTTTGAAGCAAATGGTTATGTTAATGTATTTGACTGCTCTGCATGACTGATGTTCATTTACAATTAATATACTGGAGATTAGCATATAATTGCACAGTTAGAGCTCCGGTTCCCATTGTGCTTGTAGAGGGGGGATAATGTTTAGCTGAAGTATGTTTTATGTTAAGTTACATGTGCACAGATTTGCGTTTTGGATTGGTGGTGAGAGAGATATGTCCTTTACAAAATAACAGCAACGTTGTTGTGTCCATTATCTTAAATGTGGTGCACATGTTCTGTTACGTGTTTATGTGAACAGACAGCGGTGCGTCCAAGTAATGTCCAAAATGTATGAACAGCTGTTTGCACTTGTTCCTTAGTGATTTCCCAAAGTTTATATGCGCTATATAATGCGCGAGGGAGTGAAGAGTCCAGACACAGGCTTACTTTACCTCTAAATAAACCCATGAATGGATCACATGTGGAAAGCTTATGATCTGAAGCATCGGCAGCGTCTAAGCAGCTGACATTACCAGCAGTGGACCTTATTACATCACATCACTACTTATATAAAACAACAAGATTCCTATCTGTTAGACAGAAGTAGGAGGCCGGAATTTATTAATGAAAGAAAAACCATACGAATGATATTTGATACATGATACTATGCTAGCCCGTGGAACTGGAAGAAAGAGACACATACATGCTTTTACTAATCACTTATATGTGATCAGAACTGTTAATGTAGCCAAATGAGAGCATGTTTGCCAAAAAAAAAAAAGGTTATACACTAATATTAAACTCTGTTCCTGAGTGTTAATTGACTTCAGTTATTTGCTGGATTATCACATTTAGTCAGTTAACTGGGTTTTCCCATTTTAAATGTAGATTTAGTAATGCATGTCAAGGTGATTCCTATTATAAATATGCTTATGCACATCATTATCGGGGCTTAAAGCAGACAAAGAGACTGGGTAGCACCGAATTCTCACCACCCAATGAATGTGTATTTTGGTACATTCTGTATTCTGCTGTCTTTGAGCACATCTGGCTGGGGATAAAGAGAACGTAATGCATGGATGGAGACGACTATAATTCACCAATCTCTCCTACCTCCCCACCCTGCCTCCCTTCCCTCTCTCCTGCCAATGCTTTTGCCAGAGATATATTATTCACACAGTATGATTTATTTTCTACAGACACGCCGTAAAAGGCCCTTGCCTGTGTTAAAAGAGCTGGCTGGTAGCCAGGGGTTTAATGACTGGGGCCTAGTCCAGTGGCGGGGAGGAGAAGCCAGGGGCTCAGTTAGAATACACCCCCCCGCCCCAGGGGATCCAGGACGGATGACTCATATACACCCCCCCCTCCCCCCATAATGACTCCTCCTCCCCCAACCCATCCATATTATCCCTCTAGTGTTGTTATACCTCTTCTACCCTCTGTGTCCTTCCCTTCCCTTTTGCTGCTTCTGCAGTTCTTGCCCTTGCTTTCCCCCTCTGCCTCTCTCCCGTGGTTCCCACATCCACACGCAGATTTCCCCTTGTTCCTCTGCCTCATCTCTCTCTCCATCTCCCCCTTCTAGCTCTCTTCTTCTTCCCTTTCACTTTTTGCTTTTTCCCTTGTCTCCCTTCCCCCTCATTTTCCCATTACTCTCTTTACTCACCCCCCCCACCCCCCACACACACACACTCCTCCTCTAGCATGACTTACTGCTTCACTTCACAGCTTTAGTCCAATTAAAACACAGACGCATGTGCATGAGAATGCTCGCTGCACATGCAGGCGCAGGCCCCCGCATACACACAGATATACGGGTCCCCATCCAGATGTAAAATTCATACTATTATCTGAGCGTGCAACAATGAGTTTGTCGGTCATGGACAAATCATTAAGCACACGCATGTCTCTGCGTGTGTTGTGCGTTTGCTTCTTAAGCAGACCTCGCTGAATCAGTTGTAACTTTCTTACATGAATGTCTGAATGAAAGTCTTTAATGAATAATTCGGAATAATTTTTTGTGGCAAGTCAAGCCAAGTTGTATTTATTTTGCCCAGTATAACAAATCACAGATTTTCCTCAAGGGGCTTTGCAGTCTGCACAGCATATGACACACTTATCTGGACTGATCCCCGGTCCAGATAAGATAGGACATGTGATAGATGCTCTGTGTACGCCATAAAACAACATAGTAAATTACCAGTGTAAACAGACAGGATGACAGAAATAATAGATAATAGAGAAGCGTAGATTTGGGAGGACATCAAGCAGCTTTCGGTTAGGGGGTCGAGAGTGCAAGAGGAGAAGACGAGGATATAGATTAAGATCCAAAACATCTGGAAAGAGGCACCCACTACCAGGATAGAGAAGTGACTGGACCTGCGGTAGTCCGGCAAGTCACGCAGCTTGTTTAAACACATGCACAGACCTTCATCCAGAAAAAAAAAATTACACTAAATGACATACATCAAGGATTATTTTAATCTGTCTCCGAAAAGTGCTCTCAGCTACAGCACAGGCAGTGGATAAGTGAGCATAGCTGTGACTTCTTATTTCACAGAGAAACAGGTTCTCGGTACTATACTGCCTCTCACACTGCTGAAGGTCACTGGTTTTATGTTCCGTGTATGGAGCTCATAAATTTCTGCTACTTTGTAGTGTGTGTGTGTGTGAACTGAGCATGTGCTCACTTCTGCTGCAGCTCATAAACCACTGCTACTTAGTGCTTTGTGCATTAACTAATTTCACTGTCAGGCCCGAATTTTTGACCAACAACAGCGTGATATTCTTCTGCGGTTTGTATGGGAGGTAGTTAGGCGGCTTTTTATCTTTCCCTTACTCTTAATTCATTAGCAAACAGCTCTGTGCGGTGCTTTTCAAATTTTCATCCCCATCATTACCATTTGGTCTCTTTAAGATGAAAAAAATATTGTATTCTGCTAGTTGTGGCAGTTCACTGACGTTGTGCAAATCTTTAAAAAAATCTATTAAATATTAAATGCTTCCCCCTTATGTTTTATGAAAGAGACATATTCTAAATGTCTTGAGCATCATTTTTCACACATTTTCCTGTAACACAGCCAACAATATTTAAAGTATAAAACTGAAAAAGCATCTTTGATTTAATGTACTCATCAAATGTTAGAGCACTGAAGAAACCTGCTACACCATATCAGCAGGAGTCTGCGGGAAAGGAAGAAAGGCTAGAGCGCAGGAATCCAGCAATAGGAGTAAAAAGCTCAAGGAAAAGAGACGAAGCATGTTGCGTGCACACTGCTTGGGGACTGGTGGTTGATTGTGCTTTTCCTCCATTTTGGCTGTGGCTCAGTCCGAGCCCCGGGAACAGTGCCCAGACAGGGAGGAGGGGGAAGCGAAGAAATGGGACATAGATGGGAAACAAAAAGAATGACAGAGACAGACTAAGATCAGGAAGCGGTCTCTGAAATAAAGATGGAAATGAAATGGTGCAGTGTTACCAGTTTAATTGAAAATTAGAGAGTAGCATATTGCCGCCCATGAAGAGACGAGTGGAAGAGAGAATGTGAGTGACGGGGAAAGAGTAAGGATAGAGCAATGTGTAAAGGGCATACTGCCCAGTTCACCAGTGTGACGGAAACAATATGGCTCCAGTTTCTTCTGCTCAGCCATTCTGAACTGCTGAATTCATTTTTTGTGCATGTGTATGTATGCATCTGTGTGTTTTTGTATCTGTGTCTGTATGCGCATGTGCATGTGGACAAGAGTGCCGATATGTGTGTTTGTGTTGCTGTGTGTGTTTAGCTTTTTGGCAGTCTGTGCTCCAGATGCACAGGGTTGTTATTGTGTAGCGACATATTAAATGGTTGAAGGAGACATTTCCTGCTAGCAGAATAGGATCTCCTCCTCTCCCCTCTTCTCTCTGCTCTCTAGTAGACAATTACAGGATAGGATCTGCTCTCCTGGCTCAGCTGGGATTTGAAAAGCTTACATGAATATCTCAAAATTAGCAGGAAGCTCTTAAAGCAAGAAAAGACTTTCTCTCCATGAGCTAAATTGGCATGATGTCTTTCCTAGTCTTTCCAAGACTGCTCTTTTTAACTGACACGCAAGCACAAATGGTCCTTTCTTTTTATAGACCTTACTTTGCTCTTTATTTTCCTTGACATTTCTCACCTGATTCTTTCTCCCTCTCTCCTCTTCCAGGTGTTCCCAGTAAGCGGAGGTATAAACGTCGCGAAGTGGAACAGATCCAGAAGGACGTAAGGAGGATGCATTCTCTGAACTTTGAGCATGTGCAGAAGATCCTTCGTGCCAAGCGCCTGCAGCGACAAGCCAAAACAGGAAACAATGTCATCAAAAGACGACCCGGACGACCCAGAAAACAACCTCTGGAGGAACCGGAGCCAACCAAGACGAGGAAGGAAGATTGGGCTGAGGTTCGAGGCTTGGACATGCTGGCTAGCAGGAGAAGTGATGAGAGGACTCTGGGGATGCCTGTTCTGGAGAGGTGCGATAACCTGCCAGGCAGACACAGCCTCAGGCCGAGCCTGACCCCCGAGCCTCTGGAGTTCTCCAGTCACGATTCCATCTCAGCAACTATTGAGACTGTGGTGCATCAAGCGCGGTCTGTGAATCCACTGGCCAAAGGGGGGAAACGCAAAGGAAGGGGCCTCAGCAGGGACGAACTGTGGGCTCCCTCCAGTCACTAGACTCGCAGGAGAAAGCACCTCCAGCAGAACTGGAGAGCAGTTAACGGAGGCAGTGTTTCAAGCCTATCAGATGCAGTGCCCTTAATCTTGGGACTCCTTGGTGCACTTTGACTTGTTCCTCCTCTCTGATTTGTCATGAGGAATACAGTGGGTTGGTGGAGCCAGAGGAGAGAACACTGGCCTGTGCCATCCCTCAGTTTGCGACACCCAACCAGACATGGGCCTTTCAAAGATTCATTGGACCTTTATTTACAATGGCACTATATGGTACTATTTGATACTGAATCTGATGCTCTAAAACTGTGTGGTACTTATGATAGTGTAGGATATTATGTGACTCTTTATGTATCTGATACAGTGATGTGTATGGTACTTTATGATACTGTATCTGAATGTGGCTTCAGCCATATATTTACCAGCAAGGGGAGGGGGGAATGGTTAATATAAAACTGTGCAGCTCTGCTTATTTTTGCCTTTCTGAGGAAGCTTGTCAAAAACATGTGGAATAATAACTTCAGTAATTAAGCCACCTTACCCTATTACTTTCCCTGTTTTGCTCCCATTCATCTATACCTTCCTAGTGTCCTCGCTCCCTTTGAGAAGTAACTGATACTTCCTGGCAGCTCCGCACTCGTGGTCCCCCTCCCTGCTTGACGCTCACCCCAATTCTTTAGCCCTCCCTGGTGCCTGCCGCTTAAATCCATCCCCCTTTGTCCTCTCACCTATTCCCACTAATGTTTTACATCTCCATTTCTTGAGCTCCCTCAACCTACCCGCTGTGTCATTTTTTTCCCTCTCTCCCTGCTCAGGCCTCTCCTGGGCAGTGACATAAAGGCAATATGGTGGGTTAGACTGTCCCAGACTGTACATAGAAACAAAGTCCACTGTTGCCTGCCTTGTACAATGGGAAAACCAGCTCATAGATGTGTAATGGCACACAGTATATTAAATAGAATTGTTGTACCATAGACAATGAAAGTGTGTATTGTTTTATAACCAAAAAAACAGACATGGGTGTGACTCAAGACAAGCTTGTTTTCAGACAGACAAGAACCACATGTATTCATTCATACACTCATTATTGTGTTTATAAACAGGGGGCATTGCATACAGGAGGAATATCAGGTGTATTTTTGGTAAACCTTAAAAAATTGGTTAAATGCACTATTAAAAAAAGACAACAACAAAAAAAAGACATACACTTTCATCAATCAAATGCAGCACTTACATGCTTGTTCCAGCCTTATGTTTCGGCATTCGACGGTGTGGTTATCCAGTCCAGAGACCATACATTATTTTAATCAAATTGTATATGCAGGCTGCGCAGCCAAAAGCGTCAAACCGAAGCCCGCCGAGTCTGAATTGGACAGTTCAGCAGAAGAGGGCTCACACAGTCAGTGTTTTGAAAAAGCTAATCCCAGTCTTTCTACTTAACATAATTTTCAATCCATATCCTTGGAAAAATATTTTTGGAAAGTAAATCCAGTATTTAGATTTAGAAACCAAAGTCTCAGTATTCAGTGTATAATTTAAAAGTATCTAAATCAGAGTTTGACAAACTCTCCACCATGTTGGCACCAATGTAAAGCATTCCTATGTGCACTGTAGAATGTAGCCATCTTGGATATTTTTTTTTTTTTGCGTGTGTCAATATGTTAAACCTTTGTTAAACTCTATCGACAGTATCTGTGGCTTTGGGTAGTGGTTGGTATTTTCTTGATTAGGTGTTTCTGAATAATAAGCAATGGATCAGTGTTTCTTTGGCAACCTTGTTGAAATTTTGTTTCAGGAGATTCTGTTTTGTTCGGCCGGGGGTGGGATTCTCAGTTGCAGCAGTTCGACTTGTGCCTTATGTTTCTTTCTCTCACAAATTACCATTTGACCTGAGGAATATGAAGCGGCAAGGAGTGCCCCAGACAACGACCCAAAATGTTCATGATTGTGCAAATGACACGTGTGTCTTATTCACGAGAACCCCGAAACTGCCGGCGTCCCTTCACAACTTCCATAGTTAGCATCTTCTGTCGCTGGACACTGCTGTCTGGTGTCTCCCAGCTTCCTCCTGGTTTATTTTCTGACTCATATCATCATAACAGAGGTAGAAGGGCTGGACTGAAGGAGCTATTATATTACTGTTTTAAATCCGCATCATATACCTACCTACATACTGCTATAGCAGCGGAGGTGGACAGTGTATCAGATGTGTCTCCATCCAGTGATATTGATTGTACCCAGAGTCTTAGATATATAATTAAACACCACTTACTCTGCCCAGTAAATAATGAGAGATATAACTGATTATATACTTGGCAAAGGAGGAACAGCCGAGATTTTTATGGAAATCACGTTCTCGTACATTGTTGTTTGCTATGCATCAGGCCATGCCTGGCAGTGACCTTAAAAGGAATTTCTGTTCTGGGTCCACCCTTCGACAAAGAGAAATAAGTGGTCTTATTTACTCAATAAATTGAATTCATGTATCAAGAATTGTGAATAATACCAGTAATAATTTGTAATAAGTTGTGCAGAAAGTGACTATCATCTCATGAAAACTATAGTGACTGCAGCTCTATGCAGTACAGCCTTAACCAGATGTAAAACTACAGTATTAATGTGTCTGTTGTAAATAGTGTTAGTATGTCCATCCTGCATGGATACCAGTTAGGCTCAGCTATGCTGGGACTGTCTCCTCAAACCACAGTAGACCTTATCTCTCTATCAAGGCTGCTCAAGACCCAAGGAACTATTCAGAAAAATGACAACTTCAAGTGATTTTAATATTTGACAAATTCCACTGTCTATTGACAGTCATGGCTCCGGCCGGCTAAATTACACCGAATGCTAAAACGATTTGCCTTACCGCGCTTTTTAAAAGTTGAGGATAGAAGCCCCAACGTCGTGCACTCGACCAAAAATAGGAAATCCCGGCTGACTTGTAGCTACTTTGCCTGCGGCCAGCTTGGGCAGCGCCGTAGCAGTGAGTAAGTAAGAGGGTTGTTTTGTTCGGGGAGCTCTCAGAGGAAATAGCCAAAAATACACTCGCCCTGATGTTAGTGTGCGTAACCTTGCTTTGCTAGGTGGGTCTGCAGTCTGTTGTGGCAAAGATGGGGTCTAGAAATGTGAGGCGATGAGGTGTAGAGGATACACACTTGGCAGCTTACTCCTTCATACTGTGGTCAGTCAGCGGTCTCTGATGCTAGAGTTAAAGACCCCAGGTGTTGTCTGTCCTGTCTGTCTCTCCTACCAGCCAATGCTTCGGTGCCTTCTAACACTGACAAGTATTGTCCTAATCCAGAGCTTTCACTCTACACAGAGACCGCAGAGGGGATGTGGTTATGTATAGGGTTCAAGGTCACTGTTGTTGTGATGTACTTAGCAGCCAATCTGGACCGGTGGCTACCGGAGGCCCCTAAACACTGATGTAAGGATCCCTTACCTCGTCTTTGGCTTCAGCACCAAGGGCGGCGCAGCAGTGTTTGACCTTACGTTAGCGGTGTGGGGTGTATTTCCTGTAGTGTGCATTTACCACTTCAACACAGCAACTAGGATGAGAGATAATGGCACCTAAGTTTTGATTTCGCCCCTCGTTCAATATGTAGCGTGCTTTGATGTGCATCCTACACATGGAGCAAGGGGGTCGTGTGGAACAGAGCCTCATAAATGTACATGTAGTCATCCTCACAGCATACGTTACCATTTCTAAGCTATAATGTTCGAAGCTGAAAGTGCAGATGAAGCATTGAGAAAACCAATAAATGTACTTCTTTAGAGCACAAAGTGAGCTCTTCTAACAGTGTGGGCATATTTTAGTTTGTATACATAGTGTATTTGAGCCTTTTTCTAGAGTGGGTTTCCTTTATTTGCATGCTCAACTTGATTGTATGCATAAATATTTTAGACAAGCCGAAAGTTGAATTTCAATTGAATTTGAAGGAAGACTTGTACATTGTTTGATATGTTTCTTTTTGTAATGAATTTTTTAATTCATGAAACATTTTTGTACATTGTATGAATATTAAAAACTGCAAATATTTGACATATAGAGTAAATACTAGAGGCGCATGCATATGCATATATCCTTCACAGTATGTATGTGTAAAATGTACACATATATTTTGTATTTGCATTTGCTGGCATACAGATATGTGTCTTAAGCACATATATACCTGTAATATATATGTATATCCATGTCTGCTGGCATGCTTTTGGTCATGTTTATCTTTCATGATCTTGTAGGTTTCTTTTTTTTAATTATTATTTCTCTTTCCTCAAAAAGAAAGGCTCATTCTTTTGCTACCCTTCTGTTGGCTGGCAGCGTTGAGCACTTATTACGAAGAACTACAGTTCAAGTTGTTCATGTTATCCATTGTGTGAAATAATAAATGACTTTATTGACAGTTGATGGGATCATTTGCTTCTTTCTGGTTAAGACCGTATCGCATTCGATTTTCCGATCTGTCTGATTTTGTGATGAGAGCCAGGTGCTTCGTGGGTGTGTGTGAGTGTGTGTGCAGCATGCATGTGCACGTAACGTGTGAGGGGAGTGCGATGACAGGGGACTTGCTGCACTGTTGGTGCTGAATGTCAGATGGTCTCGGTGAATGAGTACTACTCTACAATGTGTCGAGGTTAAACGAGAGGGAATCCTCTCATCAGATTATAGCACAGCCTCATTCAGTCTCACACACACACACACACACACACACACACACACACACACACACACACACACACACACACACACACACACGCATACCTACACACTCTTACTCTTGTACTTGTTCATTAACCAAGCCTACATCTCTAAATCGTCACTGCACTAGCCCATCAGTGTTAGTTCTAGGTGGGCTGGGCTGCAGGCTGCTCTGTTATTGGACAGAACTGAGTGGGAAGTGCCCCACTATTGGCTGCTGCCAACTAGTAAAATTCTTCTGTTACCATGGTTGCAGGGTGAGCTGCCCAAATGTGTCTCAGTGTATCTTGTAGTGCTGATTGAACCGTTGGCACCGCCGGTGTTGTGGTAAAAAAAAAAAAAAATCTCCCTCTTCATTTGATGGCAGTCAAGGCTGCAGTGGTGCTGCACCCAAATCACTCACTACTGATGCCTGTAAATGAGCCCACGGCCCCACTCCACCCTCTGCACAGGAGGATGAGATAGATCACAGTGAAAAAAAAAAAAAAGAACAGCGAAACACATCCTGTATGATGGATGTACTCTCAAGCAGAAGCTACAATTAAAGGAGGGAAAAGAGAATCATCAATCTGATGATAGGTGGATTTTCTCACAGGGTTTAGTGTCAAACCGCGGTTTACTCTGAGACACTGTGGTTGACTACATAAAACACATGCAATATTATCAATGATTGGATGAATGCCCGTGATAATTAAAAGTCATCTGGCTGAAATGGGCAGACAATAACTTAAGTGATATTACTTCAAAAAGGGAAACTGGAGCTTTCAAAGGGCACCAGCTTCCTCCAGGGTATCCATGCAGAGAAATACTAGCGTGATAACTACAGCTCTGCCCATACGAATATATATATATATATATATATCTATAGATATATATATATAGATATATATATATGAATCTGTTTATAATTAAGTTAGAAATAGATTCTAAGCAGTCAGAAGATGGAGCCACCATCCTGGACAAAAGAAAGAAAACCACTGGGAATTTCTGTCACAGGTACTTTTTGGTATTCCTGTCTTATTGCTCCACACTGTATCTAAAACTTTTCTGTTTCATGACAGTTCTGTGAAGGCTGATCTGTTTATGCCGAATTATTCCAGTAAAAATATTTTGACTGCTGCCACTGTGGCCCACCTGTTTGCACAGAAGACCTTTAAATCACTTCTGCAGGGGCCATCCCAGACCATTTCCTGGGTGACATTCCCATTACACTCAGTCTCCAACTTTCCTGTCCAATAGAGCCTAAAAATCCTAAAACACACCTTTTTCTTTTTCTCTTTTTTTGAGTAAAAATAAAAAGTTAACCAAAATTTTGGGAGGCTTGCATCAGTGTCATGCTGATGGTATTTGAAGATAAAGACTGTCTTGGAAATGCAGGGCTAAATACTTGGACTCATGGAGCGTAGGGGGAGAACATGTTTTATGAATTGTGGTTTGTAGCAGAGGCTGAAGGTTTACTATTCTCAAACTTAAACAAAAGGCTCAAAAATTTGGGAGGATCTTCCTCCCAACCCTGTGTAGGTCCACCCTTTTGTGGAATGTAGATTTGGGGTTGAGGGAGAAGCACAGGCTTCTTAAAATATGCATAAATCAAGTTGACCAGCAGTTTTTAATTTCTAGGGTAATCTACTTAGTTCTTCTGACTTTAGATTGTCTCTTTGCAGACTGTACATTTTCTTGCAGGCAAAACTGACCATTTGTAATAACTTTAATTTTTTACAGATTGTAATTTGTAATGTGTTGAATTGTTTTTCTCATGGTCCAAAAGCTGTGCGTGTTGAGCATGAGCTTGCTTTGGTGATAGTGGTTTTTGGTAGTATTGTGATTGTGATCTCGGCTTGCTGATTTTTCTTCCTAAAGTCTCACCAACTCCTCAAATCAGTGTTTTAACCCCACTTGTATTCATGCGGCAAAGAAGCAAGTCTGTGGGAAGAAAAAGTACAGAAAGTGTTTTCTTTTTCATACCAACATCTGCAGCACAATCGTCCTAACTAACTGTAAACTAAAACAGCTGCTTGTGTCGTCTTCTATTCACGTCCATATTTATGCAAACCAAAGCAGCCTTTGTACCTCTGGAACTTTTATTTTCATGTTTTAAGCCTAAAATAATTTAAAACATATTTTCATACACATATACCACTTGGTGACAGTGTGCTGTAGTGGTTAGCACTGCTGTTTAATAGCAGGCCTGGGGCATTTACTGTGAAATCCGTATGTTCTCCATCTGCCTATGTGGGTTTCCTCCAGGTGCTTGTGTTTCCTCCCACAGGCCAAAGCCATGCATGTTAGGTTTATTGGTAATTCTAAATTGACTGTAGGCTTCGAATTGATAGTTTGTGGTTGTCTCTATCTTTATGTGATGGACTGCAGTTGCCAACCACTTACCCATTCAGTTTGACTTAGTATGGATGTGTGTTTCAGAAAATTGATGCCTGGGTATATATAGCCTTAAGATATTGTTAATGTGGTCTAATATGTAGTGACACAAGTGGCTTTAGGAAGTTTTCTATAGCAAGTCCTCTATTTTTGACCAATTTTAAAGGAGCACTTACACTATGCTTTACATTAATGTCAAATGACTATTGATAAACATGGATAGCCTGGCTTCCCCTTAGATTTTAATTTATTAGTTCTCATTGATTTGTGTTACTTTCTCATATCTTATATATGATGCTTTGTGGATGTCAAAACACTTAGTTTAAGATTTTAACTAGACCTTGAGATCCATTGAATGACTTCCATCTTTTATATACAGTTTATGATATCTCAGTGTCTTTATGCCTCACATGAGCAAAACACAGAGTTGTATTCAACCAGCAGCCCATCACAATCTTCAATGAAAAACAAGACCAGCCCCCCCACCTCCCCAAAAAGGCAAAAGACTGCATTGACACCACACTGCCATTTATTTAGATCCCTGTGCAGTATTTTATCAGTAAGCCATGCATTAGTGCGTATCAGACACCTTGAAGGTTGCAGGATAATTATTTTTTTATGTTAGTAAAATATTTTTTTGTAATCACTCTTAACCATTTTTTGCTTTAGTTATTGAGTTATAGTGCCCTTTTCTTACGTTGCATAAATCACTGTGGCACATATTCACCCCGCTTTATGCTGTGATAACCTCCAGCTTCATAATTACCAGACAAACTCAAGAGTAATGATTCGATCATCTAACATTTGACAAGAAAGAGAATATGTGCATTTACCAAAATGTTGATCTGCTTCCAAAATATTTCTAATAAACATCAAAGCCTAATACTACAAATACAAAAATCTTCATGGTGAGACTCAAACCGCAGAGCCAGATTTGTTGAAAATCAGTTTTGTTGACCTGAGTCAAGATGCACGAGTGATTGCCAATGAATATCAGTGTCTGTTTGAAGCACATCCAAAGCCACACAGACCACCAACAACAGACAGAGTCATAAATTTACAACAGATAGCCCTGCAGTCTAGGCCAACTAACTAGGAAGCCTGCCGTAACCAAGCATCCTCTCAATTTATCTCTGTTGGTGTTTTCAGAGGATGACTGTTGCTTGTGTTTATGAAGATGGATAGAGCAGGCAACATCTAAAGCGCCTCCTTCCTCCCTCCTTCCCTCCTCTTCTCTTCTCCTCTGCACAGCGATGGGAGACACCATCTGGTGGTGAAACGTATCAGTGCGACTACAGTCCCCTCAAAAGCCTTCATGTCACATCCACAGGACAGAGAGCAACAACTAACTCGCTGCGGTTACAGCAGAAAATGTGGCAGCTGAACAAATGCACTTTGTGTAGCAGAGAACAGGGAAGATGCAATGCTATTTTTAAGGATTTAAAGGATAAAAATCTGCCCTGTGACCTGAAGGACTCACACCTGCAGTGCTTTGCTCAGTGATCCACTTGAGAGATCAGTGCAGGAATTACTGCAGCTGAACGATGGTTCGGTGTGTGTGCGCGCTGGTGTGTGTGTGGGGTGCAAACAGAAAATAACACAAGAGACATGACAAAGTGCGTTCTGCATGGAGCCGGCCACTGTTGCCACGGTGACAGTGTGACTCAGAGCAGTTTGATTTAGGTGCCCTGTTTTGTGTGTGTGTGTGTCTGTGTGTGTGTGTATAAGCATTTTCCTGCGTATACAGTATGTAAATGTTTTCATATACGGTTGCAGTTTGTGTGCTTTGTGAAAGACGGGGGGGAAAAAAACTGACAAAATTTCCTCTGTGCTGAGAGTAATTTCCACCTCTCATGTCTCCTTGGTCACAGTTAGAGTCTTTGTTAGCAGATTGGCTCTGCCTGAGTCTTATTAATGATGCCAACACTTAGGTAATGTGCCTTTTTGATGAGAGTAGGCCACTTAATCTCACTATTTAGACTCCATCTCTCACACACACACGCCTCCCTCTCAATCCTCCTAATAAGCCTCCTCTTGTCTCCTGTAATTTGGCAGATGAGTCTATTATATGATACCGTCATATTTTATTAATGGACCCCCATAGTGAACACATACACCCCTTAGTGGATGAGATTATGTGGCGCACGGGGAGTGGTGTCTCAGTTTTAAAAAATGATTTCAACTCCTCTGTTAGTTTTCATCTGCGTCGCCCGTCTGCTGCGTTGTTAGTGTTGGGCTGGAAGGCAGAACCACAGGCATTCCTGCTGAAGCTGGCACTGTTCCTCCACACTTCATTACACTTCCATCAGCCCCGTGATAGCACAGAACAGCGCAAGCTTCAAAAGGCCGAAAACAGCAAAATAAAAGACAACATTCAATTATTAACTTTAACATTTCTGGGATTTAAAAAAAAAGAGAAAGAAGATTTTTGTTCCATGTCTCTGTGTCTCGTTGTCTCTCCCACTTCTGCAGAGCTGTGCAGATAATTCATACCATATGTTTCAACAGTGCCAGGCAATTCGAGCAACAGTGGTGAAGCACGCTCATCCAAGACAAATTTTCTCCAATGCTATATTGCTTCAATGATATATTGTCTTACAAATTTGGGAGTGCATCAACTTTTCCTCTATGTGACTAAGTTCATTTAGAGTCTATGGCCACACAGAAGGCCTCTGTGTAAGTGTGCTTTGCACCAAATTGTAGTGTCATCAACCAAAGTCATGAGAAAATATTTTCTTGATATTCTTGATATATCAAATTAAACATTTCTAGAATTCAGAATTTGTCTCAAATGCTATCAAATGTTGGTGATATTTTTAGTAGTTTATGATATACAGTTGCTAAAAAGCCAATACAGAAAGAAGTGAATCTGAGAGCATTTGCATTACAGCATGCATGCACGCAATCTGCATTCTGAACGGTTTATTCCTTCTTTCTCATTTTTTTGGGGTGGTTGTCTAGTCCTGTTGGAAGTTATGAATAGATTAAGGTCTTTATCAGGCACTCATTCCCTTCTTCTGAGATAAAGACAGGCCTGCAGTGGCTTGTCTTCTGCAAACAATGACAAGGATAAGCCATCTGATTGCTAAATTCCCAGGAAACGGTAAACCACATCTCAGCAACAATATCTGTTTGTATGTTTGTGCGTGTAATGTTATCTGACTAAACCGTCACTTTTGTGAACGCAGCCGTGCAGATTTGCATTTGGTGTCAGGAGTTACATGCTGAGAACAGGCATATGATTAAAGTCACTGGACTGGAACTGAGTGGCTGCTCATTAAATGCATGGGACAATGTTTGGTTACGTACCGACATATAGAAACATTTTCAGGCAGTCGTTAGATAAAAACACCTGTGCAGACGCTTCAGTCTGTCAACACAAGAGTCTGTGACAGAGAAGGATAGTTGAAAACAAGAGCTCTACTCATTTTGATTTCTAGGCGAGATTTGGATATTATGTCCCCCTAACATTTGGATTTATAGTTCACAGGGTATCAGTATGACCACCGTGGGAATCCCCATTACTGTTGAGCTACTGACACACTAACTCATACAAATTCAGACTTGCACATACCAATATTATCCGCATTATAAGTTATCACAGAGTGGATTATATTACACTAATGCTAGTGGAGAACGTCAGAAACCTGGTTACTCATATGTTAATCCTCCTAGCAGTGTTAGCAACTGAACTGCAGATCAAAAAGCTTTAAATAACTCCAGGATATTTCAGAACCAGTTCCCCTCAGACACTTTTCCTTCAGTCTGTCTGCATTAGCTGGTTATTGTAGTGTAACAATGTGTGGTATGCACAGGATGTCAGCGGCAGACTTTCAAATGTCAGATTTATTAATCCCTAAGGAAATTACGTCTGTATGTATGATTAATGACAAAATACTTTCTCTCCTGTTTAATGCCCCTCCAGCTGGCGATGCCCTAGGTTGGCTGTCTAGTTAGCCTATAACAAAAAGTAGCCACACAGGGCAACATTAATGTGCAAGCAATCACGCAACATGAAAGAAATCATCCAATGCATCCAATGTTTATGGCTATTTCTGCTCTTTTTCAGAGATTCAGATTTTTAAGAAATGCATAGACTTTCCATAGACGGATGCACATGCACAGGATGATAGGATATGAATCAATGAAGGTAAAATACATTTCATAAATAAAATGAAAACATTTAACTCAGACAATCCGGAGCACACACTTCCTGGATAAGCTGTTGTTATGTTTAAACCACAAGGGCATGTGTCAGATAATTAGACTGAAAATAATCTTAAAGGAAGAGCATGGTTTAAAGCTCCAGACAAAAACCCAGACTTCTGCTCACCCCGCAGTCCAGAATGAATGGGCGCTTTAGTGGGTGGCTCTGAGTCAGAGGATAGAGTGGTTTGTCTACCAATAAGAAGGCCGTGGTTCAATCCTCGGTTTCTCTAGTCTGCATGTAGAAGTGTCCTTGGGCGAAATAATGAACCCCAAGTTTCCCCCAATGCAATCATCTTAGTGTGAGTGCATGAAATGCTTCAAGACATAGAATAAACCACACTATGAATATATGTTTGGATTGGTGAATGTGGCTAGTGGTTAAAAAAAAAGAGCCCTCTGAGTGCTCAGTTAGAGTAGAAAACATCTGTGTAAGTACCAGCTCACTTACCATTCAACCCCAAAATCAAAATTTCATGGTCCAAACATGTTTTTGAGACAAAAGATGTTTTGATTTCAGGCATGAGGCTGTCACCTGATAGCAGTCACCTCTGACCACCACAACCAGCTGCTTCTTGTACACATGTGTAAGTTTCATCTGTGTTTATCTAATGTTTCAAACGTCCGGTTATCATCTGCAAACTGAAGCTATTGAGGGAATGTGTATAAATCATTAACCAAAAAATAAGGAGAATGTTGGTTTTCCTGTAAGAAAATCTCAAATGAAACTAAATATCAAATCAAAAAGCAGGTGTATATATTTATTGTATAGCTCCACTCACTCTCTTTCACTGATGACTCTCTAATGAAAGCGCTCTGCTGCAGTCCCAGCTGAATTGCAGCAAATTCTGCGACTGTGTTATTAATTAGGAAGCTGAACGACTCCTCTAGCCTGGCTCTGACGCAGTTCATTGAAAGCTAGTGGTAATAGCCACCTGTCAGTCAAAGCTGCAGAGGACCTGATTAAGCACAAGTTTAAGTCTAAACTACATTTAAACAGTTGTTTTAATGGGGAAAATTAGCAGCAGAGACCTAGACCTGTTTTTTTTTTTTTTGGTTTTTTTTTTGCTGTAAACTTAACAGTGGAGTCTCACCTGTGGAGCCAGCCTCAAGTGGCCCCTCAAGGAAGTGCAGTTTCTGACAGTTTTGCACTACCTTGTTATTTTTCACCTTGGAAATTATCATGTGGGAATGAATTGTACAACTTTTGTTCCTCAATCCTGCAAAACTAGTTCTCACTGACTTTTTGGAGGATGGAAAGGAGGTCAAGGGGTTGGAAATATATGAGTGACACTGCTATAGAAAACAGTAGGTCCAGACTGACCTTTACTGCCCCAATCTGTGTAACCAGAGGTGTTTTTCCTCCCTCTTTGCCTGTTGCAGTTCCAGCCCTCCCGGGCACATTACATAACTACACTATTATTTTTCCATCCCCTGCCTCACTCTGTCTGACTGACATAGCGGGGGAAATACAGATCCAAACAAGGCAATGATAATGACTCGCTCCTTTCTTTTGATCACACTATTTGTCACATGCTCTGCTTTCTGCCTTTCTCTACTTTCTGCTATACCAAACTTTCCTTGTCTTGGTCTCATCTCTCTCATCTGTCCCACCACAAGTTGGTATGCCTTTGCACCCAATGTGGTAACGTTGCTTTCCATTAGTTCATTTCCCTTGCTTTGAGAATGCACTTGCATGCTGTGTGTATGTGTGTGTATGGACTGTCTTTGTGCATGCATGCACACATGTGCGTGTGTCTCCAGAGTCTCAGAAAAGTATTATTGTAAACATATCATTTGATGGGGAGAGTGGTTCAGGTTGTTGGCCGGCTGCCCTGCTTTCATTTGGAACAGAGCTGCCAACATCTGGACTGTGTCAACACTCACTGACAGTGTTTGTGCATACGCAAGTGTGTGTGTGTGTCTGCGTGTGTACTGGGGTCCCTGCATCAGCCCCAGAGCTGTCAGGCATTGGATGGGGAACAGATTTGCTGAGATTAATCAAAGGTGTAGCATTAATAAAAGGAACCCTCTGTCTCCATGCCTCCAAGCGGCCATTTTAAGAGCCTGGGAGAGTAGCCTTACATCCTCCAGGACTCATCCTGCAGACACAGGCAACCTGTGCTTTTATCCCAAACAGGTAAAATATAAGATACAAATGTGAACACTCCGGAGGTGAATGCAATCTTTTGTTTATTTGTGGTTATTCTTTGGTGCTCCCTCTAGACAGTTTGTGGCCTCCAGCCCCACACACACAAAAATTCATCTGCAACACAAGTGTCATGTATTATTTGTTATTTATATGGTAAAAACATGCACAACCTCCCTCAATGATTTATTTAAATATAGGTCAGGATGTGCAGCCGATGCACACAGACTCATTTCTCCTCTCTGAACTTTATCTCTGGCAAATGTTTTTTTTTTATGCTTGTGTTCATTGCGTTCATGCATGTGCTTCTATATGTGTCCCCTGAATATGTGTGCATATAGAGTGTGAGAAAAGCTGCTAATCTCCTCCACAGCTGAGGCGAAAATCTCTGTCCAGCCTTCAGTCTGGGCTGCTGGCTCTGGCTAGCCATCTGATCTGTCCTCACTGGGCTGAAGATATTTGGGTGAAGCGAGCACTGATGTTATTCCTGAGCTCTGGTTAGAGCTGGGCTGGGATGTATTTGGGTTGGCTGGCTGAGGGATGAAGCCTGTTTGCCTACCGGGGCCGAAGACTCTGCAGGGGGCCCTGCCTAATCTGCTGCACCATCCGACAGCTTAATTAGTGTTTCACTGCTGCACTCACTTACAGTCTGCACACACACATTTCCTCCTTTTCCACACGCACACACACACACACACTAGGGCATAGCTCATTAGTCTAATAAAGAGCCATTAGAAGGTTAAATGTGGGTCTCATTAAAGATTAGTCATTTACTACCATGCATAATAAGACTCTCTTGTGTGATTGTGTGATTCTGATAACTGCTCGTATTGCTGTGAAAGTGAAGACCACAGTCAATGTTAATTTACCATGCCATAGCCTGGGATTTGGCTCGTCTCCTGCTGAGAGTATAAACACCATGAGAAATGGATCCAGTCACTTCCAGTCAGTGTCTGAGGGCTTAAATGTCATTACATGATGGTGTCTTTATGTTGCGGCTATGCTCTACACACTGTAAATTGTTTGAGATGATTTTGACGAGCAGTGATCCAAGGAGCTTAAAGAGGAAGAAGCTTGAGAAGGATAAGCTGTATGAAGAGGGGTCTAGATTAGCTTGAATGGATTTGGAAGCCCTTGTGGTAGTTCGCACTAAAGGCTGTATTGAAATGTCAGAGATAATAATTTTAGTTCTCTTGTTCCTGAACATCCAAGTCCTAATACCGCTGCCATCTGTTTGAGAGCAGAGAAGAGGACATCCATCAGCGCAAGAGAGCGAGAAAAAGAAATGTAGAGAAAGCCGCACGGATTCATAGTTGCTCTTTCCAGCCCTCATCAAGCTTATCTGATCCAAATGGCTCTTTTGTCTTAACTCGGACTCTAATAACATTATAGTCTTGGTCACGGCCACATAAAAAACAGATGAGCATGAGGCATAAAGGGGAAAAATCAGTTTTCAAGAAGGAATTAAAATATTGGAGCTGCCAATGTTTAGACTTAGTGGATAAAGCCCCCAGGCAACTGGGGATGGAGGGGGAGAGAGCAAGAAGCTGTGAGAATGTCAAACAGCAGACGGCTTTACTGACTCAAGACTTGGATTAGCCATCCGAAGCCTTGTTTTAGGAGTTACAGTATCAGTGAACAGCCCGTGACTAACCTTCAGTGTAAGACAAAGTGTTAGCTGCATATCAATTAGAGAGATTTTCTTTGTAGACTCTAGAACTGAAAATGAGCTGTTAAACTGGCAGACAGATTTACTTTTCCACCTTTTATTTCTTCTTCTTTGCCTTCCAAGTAAGAAAAAAAAAAGAAAGACATGTTCACACTTGTAAAGCCTCCTGCTCCCTGTGACACTGACTTTGAAAATGCTTATGTCACACAGCAAAAGTAGAGAAGACACGACTGTCGGCTGCTCCCGTATTCACAAGAGGTCACCACAGCGGTGGCAGTTTTTACACTGGATCCCCTTCGTGATGTGGCCCCAATGAGATTTGTGTCTCTTCCCAGGACTGAACCAGGGATCCTCTGCTTTTAAGGCAAATTTTGCTGTATTTGCTTTAATTTGTAGTTTCATTCGTTGATAGACATTGCAAAACTTTTCTATATGTTTTAACAATCAGCTCATGGATCACACCTGTCCAGTCCATCCCTTCAAAAAGGGAAAGTAAGGGACAAACAGCAGAGGGAACAGATGGGCAGGGTTGCAACCAAGGAAGGAAGGAAGGAAGGCAGGAAGGAACTAAAAAAATGATCCCAGGGCTCACAAGTCATGGAACCGCATCCTCTGGAATGAGCTACTGGCACAACAGAGAGGCTGGATCCAGGGTAGCTTGCACCTTGCAGCAACGAGAGCAACAACCAGTGATCAAAGTTTCTGCTGAGACTGTTGTAGCTGTTTATTTAGTTTTTGCCTGCCAGTTGTTGTTTTTTAGAGTTGTAGTTTAACGCCTTTTAATTGAATACATTTGATCCTAGTTTATTTGGAATACTTGGTAACCATCCCCCTTTCTTGCTGTTCTTTACCTGATCAAAAAGGGACTTCCTTTTTACACCTACAAATAAAAAACCCCCAAAACCACAAACAAAGAAAAAAAACCTGTCCTTTAACTGGAAATGCCAAAGTGTCATCCTGAGAGCAATAAGGGGGAGCTGTTCAAGGCTGTGATGTTCTGAGTAATACAGTATTCAGCGATTTAATATTAGTTTCATTTTGGCAACTCGTCTGTCTGCGTGCATGACGAGCTAATTTAACACTGTCATAACTGTTTGGAAACAAGCCCACACGAAAAGCAGGCTGATTTTTCCGTGTTTCTGTTTTTTTAAAATACAAATTGAAATGTCTGTCACCTCTTAATTAATCTTAATCGATTATTTGCAGCATTTTGTAGCAGTGCCATTGTTAACACGGATCTTCTTCGACTGTTCGCCATGTTTGTTTTCTTTATGTGAGTGTGATGTGTGGGGATAAATTATTTTGACTGACACGATTCACTTGCAGGCAAACTTGCTAATTTACTGTCTCTCAAACAGATGTCACATCACGCCTCCTGCAGTCAGATCGTCGCGAGCGTATATCACATCTGCCCATATGTGCTTACATCGACTGTCAGAGAGTCTTTGTCGCCGGGAGTTTGACGTCTCCAGCTGAGTTTTAACAACTCACAAGAGACTCATTACAACAGCATATAAAAAAGTTTTAATCATCAGCTAACTGTTTTCTGTCTCTATTAAACACAGACTATGTTCCTATTACTGAAGTGAGCTACTGGCCTAATATCATTCCCTTCATAATGCAGACGCTGGTTATCTGCACCTTAGGGGGAGATGAATTGCCTGGAAAGTCTCTGCTGCAAAGATACATCTCTAACAGAATTATTTTGGCCCCTCAATCCTGCAGGCGGTATAACTGCATTTTATTTATGTTGCACACCTTCAGCACTGAGCACAGGAAGGAATCTGCTCGTTACTGAGAGGAACAGGTCATTATTGCAATCTCACGAAGGATTTTTCACATTGAGCAACCGAGCATGTCACAGTTCCTAACATATATTGTCACAAACTACCGAGATCTAATGTTTATGGTGCACAACTCCCTCGAAAAGTGTGTGAATGTGTGTGTGTGTCTGTGTGTGTCTGAATAATATGAAAAGTTGGTTTGGCCAGGTGCCATGCAGCTGGAAGCCATCATAGAACCAATTACTTTCTGTCTTTTGCTCTCCTTTGCTCGGCCTCTTTCTCTTTTTTCCTTGCTTTGTTGTCCTCTTGATCTCTTCCTTCTGCTCCCATTTTCTCCGTCTGTCTGATTTTAATTCTTCTGCATAGTCTTAACTCTCATCCTCCTTGCCCCGACAGATTTAACCTCTCCAGCACCACCAGAGCATACTTCCACTCATGCTTTTGTTTTTCTTTTAATCCTTTCTTGCATGAAGACTACTTCACCTTCCTCACTGTTAGCTTAAATGCACTTTCCTTAGGTGTGATTCTCCTCCTGAAACGCGAAATGTTTGTGAGTCGCATGCTCTGCCAACACGGCAGACAAATTTACAGTAACATGTCGGAGCTGCAGCTCATGCCATGACGAAGGGCGTCAAGAGTGTAAACACTGATTACAGATTGTGGACTAAATGAATCGGAGGTGGGGGAGGGGGGCAGTGAAGGATGGAGGAAGTGAGAGACTTAACAGTGTAAACAAATGAGGAGTGTAATGAGGATAAAGTACCGCTGTGAACAAGCGAGCCTTTGTTTTCCCTTATACCTGCGGCTGTCCCTCGCTCTCCGGCTGTTGAACACACACACACACACACACACACACACACACACACACACACACACACACACACACACACACACACACACACACACACGAACAAATGGCTGGATCATGTCTGGGTTTCTGGGAACTGCAGTTTATTGAATGTTAAAGAAAGCGAACAGCATCCAGAATAATGTTTGTTTTGTTTTTGTTTAAATGGAAACACCAAAGTACTGGTCAGAGATTTTTGGAACAACAGATGAATTCATCCAGTCATCCAAAAGTCATTTATAATTCATGTTGCACGGCTGTAGATACAGATATTTTGTGGCAGAATGCAGATTTAGTTTACGTTAACATGCTATTTTGTGTTTATTATTCACTTGACCAGTCTGAGCGCCCATAGCCTTTGTTTTTTCTTGAATTTAATTGTTCTGCAGTGTTAAACAATTTGCACACACTTACAGTACAACCTTGCACAAGCTTTCTCATAACTCCAGTGTGCACACAGCTTTGGGCTTAAAGTACACAAAATATCTGCATAAGTGTTTTTCAGACTTTTCTGGAGTGAAAACCCATTTCTATCAGAAGACAGAGTTATTGAGGTGTCCACCCCACCCCCAAATTAAGTGTCTACAAATGCTCTCATAGCTTGTGCACTGTGCAGTGATACAACACTGAAGTTGTGTTCTTGACAAAGAAGGGCTGGAGGTTTTTTTATACGAAGTGTTGTCAAGTTTATTGTGCTAACTGCTTCATTCATTGCTTGTTTGCGGTCAGGTATAGTACTTTTAGCCTCAAGGCTTGTCTATGTATGATGCCACACATCAGCACAGCTAGCTCAGAGCATTGCAATTCTAAGTCTAAAATAGCAACACACTGCTCACCCAACTGTGCATTTTAGTAAAAGGTCAGCAAAGCAGAATATTCGTGGTAATCTTTCATAATCTAATCTGCCCTTAAACAACATATGCTTCTCAGACAATATCTGTGGTCACATCAAATTGTAAAGAAACACACCACACAGCAGTATCAGTGGTATCTGATCTGCTCTACCTTTCCCACATAGATAATAAACAAGCCTTGAATGATTTCTGCAGGACTCATATTTGACCAGACATTTTTCACGGTGTATGTTATGTTTTGCAAGATCCTCAATAACCTGAAGAGCAAAATGTTTTTCTCTCTTAATCTATTTCCACATATTCTTTTTTTTGTATTTTACTGTCAGCATTTTAGGATTTTGAGGAGTCATTTTGGTCATTAACCATAAAACTATAAATCAAGTAATTTATGCCATCATTTAAAAAAAAACTATTTTCTGCAATTAATTGCAAATTAACTTGCTTTAACACCCTTTCCTTGACCTTCTGGCTTTGTCTCAGACTCCCATGTTAACTCTCAACATCAAGCCACGGATCATTAGGACTATAATATAACAGCTTTCTTCAAGTAAGAACTCATTCCCTTGCAATTCCTCAAACTATTGAGTTAATCAATAAATACAACAGTCATGCACCTAAGGCTTACTGTCACATGATGGCGCTGAAGGTGTGTTACAGGTGTGGAAGGGAGCAGGTCTCTGATACTGGAGGGTTTTAGTGACAACAGCTCTAAAATTAAGATAGAGACTCTACACTCTATGAGAAGTTATAGCATGTTGTGTATATGTTAATAAGGCATGCAATTAAAATGAGAAATATCTGTGCTGCAAGAGAAATCCAGTAACAATGCAGTTTTTAAAAACAGTCCATGCACGAGGTATCAGAGCTGATTTTTGTGCAACATGAATTTATAAAAGAAAGGACGACTTACCTGCAACCAGTGGTGGCGATGACTTTTAGAGAAATGCAGGTAGAGATAATAACTACTATAGCTGAATAAATATTTACTATATTACCAAAGAATAATTATTATTAGCTAAACATGACAAAGTAGGTGTTCTCCTAATGTTTTATTGCTTCTTTTTCTAAAGGAATGGTTTGAAAACATTTCTCCACTCACTACACATGAAACTGAATTATGAAAAGTTAAAATAATTATAATCCAGAAAAATGTTCCCCATTAGTGTTAAATAGATCAATATTACTGCTGCATAACTTTAGGGTTGAGCTCATTTATTTAAATATAAATTTACTATATAATTTAATACTATAATTGAGATTTTGTTAAATGTCCAGCATTATATTTTATAAATCATATGCCTGTGCTGTCCAGTGAGGAACATATATCTAGTAAAAAATAGTTGTTTGTAAGTTTAGAAAGACAGACCTACATTTGATTTTTTTAAGGTATATTAAACTGTGTTTATTTAAAAAAAAAAAAAAACCTGCTGGTTAAACTTATTACATTCAGACATTCTCACAGATGCTAATTTGAAACTGTTGGCTAAGCCTACACCTGCTCAACTTGCCTGTTTTATTAGATGGGACACGGTCAGAGCTGCTGTCCCCACGCTGTCATGGTTATAATTATCCTGGTTGATGGCCAAGCACGTTAGCAAAAGGAAAACTCGTCTGTTATAATGTTAAATCACTGAAGCTTGTTTAGTTGCTAATGGTAGCAGAGTTTCCATATTAGGCGCAGATTGTAACTGATCTCAGAGCAGCAAAAGCTGAGCCAGTGGCAGCTTGCCTCACCCTCCGGTTTTCCCTGGCTGTGTCCCAATTCAGGGTCTGCACGCTTGAAGTACGCATTTTAAGTGCGATTACGTCACCACCACGCGACGACGGCTGATTGAAAATGTGACGTCATTCAGGGGTAAAACCGCAAAGGATTCTGGGAACTCGTGTCAAGAGGTACTAGCGCACGCAGACTTTCAATTGAAATCAGTTACACAGCGATAAAAAGAAACACAAAAATGGCAAGATGCTGTTGTATTATTAACTGCAATAGCCGGTCGCATGACAGCCACGGGAAGCCGACGGGTAAAGAGATCGGTTGTTATCGGATTACGTCGTTGAAGAGAAATTGTTCGAGCCATGTTTCCGAAGTAACAAAGAGCCACGGATGGCCTGGATTGCAGCCATTCAAAGACCAAATATAACGTCCCAGAACACTCCAGCTCACATGTTAGTCTGCTCCAAGCATTTCCACAAAGGTCAGTGTTTTGTAGTAGTTAATACGTCATTTTTATAACATAATTGGTGATATAGGTTACAAGCAAGTCTGGCGCTGAACAGAAATTGTCGCGCTATTCTCCTTTGTTTATTGTGCATAAATAGTGAATTGTCCTGACACAATATTGCGTTTCGCTTCTGTTATTACCATGGTACACTGACAAAAACATATACTTTTATTCACAGGATAAAACAGTTTTTTTGTATCACTAATTGCACAGTAGGATTACAGCATACAATATTATTGTCACTGCTACATTTCTGTAATGCTACCAGAAATTATTTCCACTACTAATTAATTACCGTTGAGCTCAAAGGTCCTATTAATAAACGGTTAACGAATGTGTATTTATGAAGACGATTTGTGAGGTAAACTTACCTTTGTTAGTACGATGGTCTTTCATTCTACACGGTGCATTTCAAGGTCCTGTACCCATCTGGCGGTAAACTGTACCTGGGCTTGTTGCAGTGACCTGAAGTTACTAAGCTTCATGAGTGTATGCACTCACTCCAAGAACCGTATAATTATAAATATGAGCGTGGTGAAAGTTGGGCAGCACGCTAACGTATTTTGTCCACTCTGTGTGCTCGTAAGGGTCTAAACCTTTCACTCCTTTGATTTTTTCCTCGTATCTTTTCTTTGCCTTTTCATCAAGTCTGTCTTTGTACGGACTGGCATTGTTCTCCTTCGTTTTGTACATAGCTTTTTGGGGGGCAAAGAAAAAGCAAAAAGGGATTGGAACCAGAGAATGAATGTTTTGCGGTGCTGCAAATGCTTGCATTTGATGCGGTACTTGGATTGTTTTGCCACGAGTTCCCGGCATGCAATGCGCGAAAGTCACGTAGTCTGTCAATCTCTATTCGAAGTGTACTCCAAATGCGCTGTCGATTTCCCCAAATATCAAGCGTGGTCCGGTGCACGCTTCGTGGTCCCATATATCCCACAATTCATAGCACGGCGGTCGGTGTGGATAATTTTGCCTCAAAATATGGCAGAAGGGAGCGGCCGAAGAGTGAACTGTCAAAAGTAAGTACTGAATATGATGTCACTTATTTATGTGCGAATCTTTAATAACGAAGAGCATTAAAACATTGCTGTTGGTCACGTGTCGGCAAAGTTGTGTGACATTAGTGATGTTTGTACTTTCAGCGTTAACTTGGTTGTAAAGCCTTACACACACACACACACACACACACACACACACACACACACACACACACACACACACACATATATATATATATATATATATATATATATATATATATATATATATATATATATATATCATAATAATCTGACAATACTATAATATTGGCCATATTATATTTACATTACCACAGTGAGATGATTTTAGTCTCATGAACAACATTAGCTAATTGTTATTTACTAACTAATCTTAAATAACTGTTCAGCACTGAAATGAAGCCTAACAATCATGTTTTACAGTCCCGTGGTCTCAGCCTCAGATACTCAACTAATCACAGTGATGTCATGACAAAAATGAATGACCAACAAAACATTTTTCTCCTTCATTTCTGTCACACAAAGCTGTATGTAACGTTTCTCGCGGTTAGTATCATGGTTGCTTGGCAACCTGAACAGCGCGACGAAGGCTAGACCGTCCCGTTTCACAAGCCTCTCACTTCCGCACTTCTCGTACTTATAGTACGCACCGTACGTAGTACGCGTAGTGTGCGTACTTCAAGCGTGCAGACCCTGAATTGGGACACAGCCCCTGTTTCCTGTCAAAGACCTGTTTATCCATGATGCACGGGCAAACCACCAGAAACAAGATGCTGCTCAGTTTGCCTAGCTCCAATAATTGTTAACACGAGATGGACACAAGACCTCAGAGACAAAGACAACAACACTTTGCTATAAGATTGAAATAAGCACAGACGTCAGCAACAATATCCAAAAGCGGTTTAAAGATGGCAGTAATGTCAAGGACGGATGCACATATTCATTGACAGGTGAGGAGCTGTAAGACAGTGCTGTCTGAGATGAAAGGAGAGGGTTCACTTTACTTTAGTATGTTTTAATTGACGTCTACAAAACGTACCAAAACACTGCTTGCCTTGCTTGTCCTCATGAAACGTCAATACAAAGAAGTAAGTAATAAATTAAATATAAATAATATTTTTACAGTCTGGTAATTGAGTATTTGACATCCTGAGGATGAAAACTGATAACTGTATTGGTTTCACCTTGATAAAAACGGTCAGTATACAGGATTTTAAATGTTTTTTGTTTTTTAAAAAAAATCTGGCTTCACAATATGTCTTTTTCCCCCCTGACTCTCCTGAGGAGGCGAAGGAGCTTAAATATTTGACCATTTTTGTCCTGTTATGTCTTTTTAGCACAGCACAAATATGTCAGGAATGCAGAAAGTGCTGGGAAGTTGTCATGAACACATACACACACATTTGCACATTTTTCAAGTGAGTGGTGCACCATAAGAATTAGAGGTGTCTTTCACTTTAGAGCACATTGTACAGACTTGCAATTATTCGTAGCAAAACTGTTTTCTTGGCTAGTTCGACTTGGAGAGAACTCATGCAGACATGGAGAGAACATGTAAAAACCCAGGACCTTCATGCTGTGAAGCAACAATGCTAACTACTGCAGCTGTCAGCATTGTTTCTGTTCATTGAAGTTTCTGGACATTCATTCGTCTTCTCTTAAAGTCCCACCACAGCATTTCAATCAGGTCACCCCTCCATCACTGTGTTTGACAGCTGGTATGAGGTGTTTGTGCTGATATGATGTTTGGTTTTGCATACTGTGCCTCTCGGCATTATGGGCAAACGTTTTCACTCCAAATCTATATTGTACCAGAATTCTGGTGGTTTCCTCAGATGCTATTTTGCAAACCTAAGCCCTGCTGTCATCTTCTTTTTAGAAAGAAGATGTCTTGTTTTTTTAAATTGTACAGTCCTGAACTTTTAACATTTAAGATAAAAATCAGGGCCCATAGAGTCGAAAATGTGACTCCTGGATTTATTAAAATTTCTCTGAGCATTGTGCGATCTGACCTTGGGGTGAATTTGCTGTTCATTCTTGGGAAGATTATGGCAGAGTGAGCCAGAGGAGCAAAGTGCCAAAACGGTTTTTATAGATGTGCTCGCACTTGCTGCTGATCAGTTAATCAAGTTTGATTAGCAGCTCATGGCTGCTACTTACCCACTTAATTCTTATGGAAACAGCCAGGCTTTTTCAAATGATTGTGGATAACACCAAATAACAGTTAAAGTTAGGATGGGTGTGTGTAAGCGAGTGAGTGAGTGAATGGCCTGTTTGTGTGTGTGTGTGTGTGTGTGTGTGTGTGTGTGTGTGTGTGTGTGTGTGTGTGTGTGTGTGTGTGTGTGTGGGTGGGTGTGTTTGTCTGCGTGTGTGAGAGAGTGTGCATGGCTGTTGGACGTAGTCATAGAGGGAGGGGTTCACCCTCCCCGCTGCTGCCCCCCCTGGGATGCAGGTGCTTGTTGGTTCCAGGGCGCATGGCTGTCGTGGTCATTGACCTGCTCCCTTGGTGGTCCAGGGTGGCTTGGATCTCTTCCATGTCAGAGGGGGTGGCTGTGCAGGGTACTGGGCTGCCTGACACCCCGGGACCCTGATCTCGAATTACACTGGTATGGCCGGCCTCTAGTGGAGATTGCTACCCATGGCCGCTGGTCTTCTGGGAGTCCCACCCTTTGGTTGTGGCTGCACCATCTGGGGATTCCTTCTTTCTCCTGCTGGGATGGGCGCACAGATGACACCAAGATATGTGGCCGCAGGTCTTCGGTAGTCTTGGGTGCTGTGGATGACCCGGTTCTCCTGGATCCATGTCTGTCTGCCTCTGCAGCTTCACAGCTTTTTTTTCAAATACATTTCATGACAAAGACACAAGCACACTCACACTCTACTCTCTCTCTGTCTCTCTCACTCACTCACTCACTCACTCACACACACAGTAACTTTGTTGATTTATGTACATCTGCATTTTCAAATTGTTGTGTTCCAGGTGTTGTTTATTTTTCTTACAGGTGCGGCAGATGGTGATATATTGTGCATTTCTATTTGTACTCCGTTCTTTTATTACATCTTCTCCTACCCCCTCCTTTTTTCTCTCCTTGCCTGTCTTTCCTTGGACATTGTCATACTGTATACTGCATATAATGTAATAACTGAAACAACACAAAGAGAAATGAAGAAATAAACAGATAAAAGAAACACCTGAACAAGAGAAGCCTATAGAGAATTTATAGAGCTGATCTTGGAAAAGCAAAATGTTTGGCACAACAGTGCATTCAGATCATAATTGTGATTGCAGAAGCTGCCAGACAGCACAGGATTTAAAAACAAAATTACAAAATAAATAGAAATAACCTTTAAGTTTGAAGTTGCATCACTTTATACAAGGTGACAGAACCAATAGAGGCCTGCAATAATATTTTATAAAGTATGAATATGGCTGTTTATGTTAGTCCTCTGTTTAGTCATAATTTAAAAACTGCCATACCTCTCACCATGAAATAACACTTACATACCTTTTAAAGGGAATTCTTCTCAATTCTTCTCAGCCATCAAGAGTCTGTTTTGTCGCTACAACTCTACTATTTGGCTTAATTTCCTTCCAAAGCATTGCAAATAAAAGGGACAGTGTGTTAGCAAAAGACTGAGGCCCTGTTCATGCTTACTATTAAAATGCATTTTCAGTGATCTGATCAGGAGCGAACAGCTCTCACTAAACAAAAGAAAAACAAATCGAACAAGCATCACACAAAGAATGTCTCCCTGTGCTGAAGGGGCCACTCATGAAAAGGGGGCAAAATAGTAACAAGTAACACTCTCATGCACACACAAACACACACAGATGGAGATGTGGCCGGGCGTCGGGCCAGACGCTCCGAGAGAAGGAAACTCACATTCTTGTGATGAGGAGTCATCAAGTATCAGGTTCCATAGACTCTGGCTGAGGCTGGAGCCCCCTCACCACCTCAGTGCGTGCACGCACGCACAAACACACACACACACACACACACACACACACACACACACACACACACACACACACACACAGAGAGAGAGCGGGTCAGAGATAAGTCAAAGAAAATAATAAGAAGAGATAAACACGTGCAAACACAGCCCACACCATTGTGTGTAGATAAAAATGCGCAAAAATCATGAACTGCTGCTTCTTGTAACCTTTTAAGACCTGTCTGTAGAGACATTAGGATAAAATGGTAGATTTAGTTATAATAGAGAAATGTTTATTTTTCTCTTTGAGTGTTTATACAATTAAAAAACAAAACAAGACCAAAGTTAAACAGGTTGAATGAATGCAGAGGAATGTGCCGGGTTGTTGCAATGTGAAGCATCCAGGTCAAATAATCATAATGGAAGGAGGAGGTAGAGTAACGAAGGACTGATGTGTAATTCAACTTGGTTCCACTAGATGTCAATGTCACTCTGTCTTTTGCTTTAATCAGTCACCAGGTTGAATTCTTTAAGTGTGTAGTGTGAGTGTTTCTCATTAAATGAGTCCTTTTATAAAAGATTTTGTACACAGTTAGGTAAAAAGTAAAAGATTTGGGGGATAGTTTGGTACTGTCCATGGATTTGGATGATGTCTAACATGTGCTATTTAGTTGTATTTTAATCTCAGAAACAGCAAATTTTGACACTTTTTTTTTTTATAATTCAAGTATTTATTAGATTTTGCATTTTATAACAGCAAATACAAAGATGCAGCAACCAAAAGTAAGACGCAAACAAACAAACAAAACAAAACAAACAAACAAAACTTCCCTAATGTATAATCCATTGTTCGACAATGTAGAATCCCATGTACCTTCATCCATTGTACGCCCTAGATCACTTTCCCATGCTTTTTTCAGGCTCTTATTTATATTATTTTTAATTCATGGGCAAATATTATACCATTTCGCAGCTGTGCACAGAAATGGGGGTAGTAGCATAAAATTCTCTATCGGGTTACTTTCACATGTTATTGTAACTCCTCCTTTTAAATAGTTTCTTATTTGTAAATACTTCCAGAAATGACTGTTACCCTCTAAACAAAACTTATTTTTAATATCCTTATATGACATGAAAACACCCCCTTCAAATAGGTCACTAACAGTTCTGATACCTCTTCTTAGCCATTGTGTCCAGTAAACAGTCTGCTTACCAATTTTAATTCTAGGATTATACCACAAGGGGGCATACTTCTGTACATATGGCACAAGTTTATATTTCTTATGCCCCTCCCCTCCAACCATACCATTTTCGACAATTTCAAAATAGGGTTTTGCGTCTTACCGTGATTATTCACTTTTTGTGATAAAATATCAATTGGTGTGAATGGAGATGCAAGCTCTTGTTCTAATAAAATCCAATCTATATTGTTTTTCCCTGCCCAATGTTTGCCTAATCTAGCCATTTCAAAAGAGATGCTATAATACTCTATATTGGGCAGGGCTAGCCCCCCTTCTTTCTTAGGTTGGGACAGTCGATTAATGTTAATACGGGGTTTACCACCCTTCCAAAGAAAATCTTTTATCATATTATCGTGCCCCTCCCTTCCTTCCCTCCCCATCTCCAGCTGCCTCCCTCTTCCCGCTCCACCACAACCACCCACACATGCAGGACCTTGGAGTAGGGGTATGTCACCAGGGTGCAGAGGAGGCTACCCCCCCTCTGTCCCCTTCTGGCTGCCTCTGCCTCAATTTTATCCCACAACTTAGACATTCACATTACTCACACTCTCATTACACATACATATAGGATCTTGGGGGTGGGCACGATACACGGAATCCAAAGTACCATCAGGGTGTACACCCCACCCCTGGCGTTGTTGCCCACCTCTCAAGGTTAAATACACGTAGACATTGAGGGCTAGCAGGAGGGACCATGCGCTTACCTGCTGCTCTCTGGCAGGTACAGTGGAGCAAAAAAGTATTTCAGAATCAGAAAGGGGTTTATTGCCAAATGTTGAGCAGGTTTACAACATTAGGAAATTGCTGCGGTGCTTCAGTGCAAACATGATGTCATAAATAACACTTAAATAGACATGGAAAAAATAAAAGTGGGGATAAGAATTAAAAGTGCTACGTGGAAAGATATGTGCATGAGATATACATGAGATATATACATGAGAGTAAGAATTAAGAGTGCTACGTTGAAAGATATATACATGAGTGCAGGTGGTGATCAGTGCCAAACATAGAATGATGCAGTGAACACAGCGTAGGGTCATGTGTTAGTGGCGGGGACAGTCATATGGTTATTGTTCATGTGTCCAACAGCAGAGGGGAAGAAACTGTTCTTATGGCGAGAGGTTCTGGTGCGAATGGACCGGAGCCTCCTGCCTGAGGGGAGCAGGTCAAACAGACTGTGTCCAGGGTGAGAAGGGTCAGCTGAGATCCGAGCTGCACGCCGCAATGTCCTGGAGGTGTACAGGTCCTGCAAAGATGGGAGTCTGCAGCCAATCACCTTCTCAGCAGAGCGCACAACACGCTGCAGTCTCTGTTTGTCCCTGATAGTGGCTCCAGCGTACCACACGGTGATGGAGGAGGTGAGGATGGACTCGATGATTGCAGTGTAGAACTGCATCATCGTCCGTGTTGGCAGGTTGAATTTCTTCAGCTGCCTCAGGAAGTACATCCTCTGCTGGGCTTTCTTGATGACGGAGGTGATGGTGGGCTCCCACTTCAGGTCCTGGGTGATGGTGGTACCCAGGAAGCGGAATGAGTCCACAGAGGTGATGGGGGTGTCAGTCAGGATGATGGGGGGGGAGTGGGGCTGTGTGCTTCCTGAAGTCCACAATAATCTCCACTGTCTTCTGGGCATTCAGCACCAGGTTGTTGTGGCTGCACCAGGACACCAGACGTTCAACCTCCCTCCTGTAGGCAGACTCGTCCCCGTCCGAGATGAGTCCAATAACGGTGGTGTCATCTGCAAACTTGATTAGCTTGACAGACTGGTGGGTGGAGGTGCAGCAGTTGGTGTACAGGGAGAAGAGCAGAGGAGAAAGAACACAGCCCTGAGGGGAGCCGGTGCTGATGGTCCGGGAGTCCGAGACATTCTTTCCCAGCCTCACATGCTGCTTCCTGTCCGTCAGGAAGTCAGTGATCCACCGGCAGATGGGATCAGGCACATTCATCTGGGAAAGCTTGTCTCGGAGATGGTCTGGAAGGATGGTGTTGAAGGCAGAGCTGAAGTCCACAAACAGGATCCTGGCGTAGGTTCCTGGGGAGTCCAGATGCTGCAGGATGAAGTGTAGGGCCATGTTGATGGCGTCGTCTACAGACCTGTTGGCTCTATATGCAAACTGCAGGGGGTCCAGGAGGGGGGCCGTGAGGGTCCTGAGATGGGAGAGAACTAGGCGCTCAAAGGACTTCATGACCACAGATGTCAGAGCCACGGGTCTGTAGTCATTTAGTCCAGTGATCCTAGGTTTCTTGGGGACAGGGATTATGGTGGAGGACTTGAAGCAGGCAGGCACATGACATGCCTGCAGTGAGGAGTTGAAAATGCCAGAAAACACTGGGGCCAGCTCGTTTGCACAGTGTCTGAGGGTGGCAGGAGACACGCCGTCTGGGCCGGGAGCTTTCCGAGCATTCAGGTTCTTAAACTGCTTCCTCACATCTGCTTCATGAATATGAAGAGTTGTGGTGGGAGGAGGTGGTGTGAAATCCTCTTTTGTGTGGGGTGAGGAGGGGGGTGTTGTAGGTGAACGGTTTGAAGGTGGTGATGGCTCTATGGAGGGGGGAGAGGTGGGGGAATTAGTGTCCAAAGTGTCTCTATTGTTGGGGCCGTTGGAGGTGTGAAGGCTGCCTGATGGCTCGTCAAAACGACAGTAGAAGTCGTTAAGGGTGTTGGCTAAGAGCAAGTCATCATTTAGTCAGCCACCGATTGTGCAAGTTCCCCCACTTAAAATGATGACAGAGGTCAGTAATTTACACCAGAGGTACACTTCAACTGTGAGAGACAGAATGTGAAAAAAAAATCCATGAATTCACATGGTAGGATTTGTAAAGAATTTATTCGTAAATTAGGGTGGAAAATAAGTATTTGGTCACCTCAAACAAGAAAAATCTCTGGCTCTCACAGACCTGTAACGTCTTCTGTAAGAAGCTTTTCTGTCCCCCACTCGTTACCTGTATGAATGGCACCTGTTTGAACTCATCATCTGTATAAAAGACACCTGTCCACAGCCTCAAACAGTCAGACTCCAAACTCCGCCATGGCCAAGACCAAAGAGCTTTCGAAGGACACCAGGAAAAGTATTGTAGACCTGCACCAGACTGGGAAGAGTGAATCTACAATAGGCAAGCAGCTTGGTGTGAAAAAATCAACTGTGGGAGCAATCATCAGAAAATGGAAGACATACAAGACCACTGATAATCTCCCTCGATCTGGGGCTCCACGCAAGATCTCATCCCGTGGGGTCAAAAGGATCATGAGAACGGTGAGCAAAGATCCCAGAACCACGCTGTTTTTCTGCCAAGGGGACAGGATGACTGATCCGTGTTAAGGACAGAATGAATGGGGCCATGTATCGTGAGATTTTGAGCCAAAACCTCCTTCCATCAGTGAGAACTTTGAAGATGAAACGAGGCTGGGTCTTCCAACATGACAATGATCCAAAACACACCGCCTGGGCAACAAAGGAGTGGCTCCGTAAGAAGCATTTGAAAGTCCTGGAGTGGCCTAGCCAGTCTCCAGACCTCAACCCCATAGAAAATCTGTGGTGGGAGTTGAAAGTCCGTGTTGCTCGGCGACAGCCCCAAAACATCACTGCTCTCGAGAAGATCTGCATGGAGGAATGGGCCAAAATACCAGCTACTGTGTGTGCAAACCTGGTAAAGACCTATAGTAAACGTTTGACCTCTGTTATTGCCAACAAAGGTTATGTTACAAAGTATTGAGTTGTATTTTTGTTATTGACCAAATACTTATTTTCCACCCTGATTTACGGATAAATTCTTTACAAATTCTACCATGTGGATTCATGGATTTTTTTTTCACATTCTGTCTCTCACAGTTGAAGTGTACCTCTGGTGCAAATTACTGACCTCTGTCATCATTTTAGGTGGGGGAACTTGCACAATCGGTGGCTGACTAAATGCTTTTTTGCCCCACTGTAGCTCCATGCCCTCCTGGGTTTTAAATGCACCTTAGAACACACATGCATCAACACTGCAATGAGTGGGTGGAGGGAGGTTTGGAGTCTTCACTCACCCCCATTCTCTGCGACCTGCTGGAGTGGGGGGGCTAGGAGGAGAGTTGGCCGTCCGACTGCGGTCTGGAGTGTGGGGCCTCCCTGCTGCTGCGGAGTCGGGGCGGTCTGCCTCCCCCCACCGCAGGGAAAAGGGTAACACCACCTGGGTCTGGGTGCAGTTCCCCCCTCCAGGGGCAAGGGTACCTAGACCCGGTTCGTAGAGTACGCTTGGGGAGTGTGATCGTGTGTACAGCGTCTCTTTATGTCTGTCTCCACGTTGGTTGAGTGTGGAGTAAGTGCATATGAGAGCATGAGGGTGGGAATGGATGTTTGTATATGTGTGTGCCTGTATTTCTGTGTCTATATATCAGGTTGGGTGTCAGGCGCCACCTCTCTGGGGACATCTTAGGCCCTCCAAGGTTTGGAGGCCTATCTCCCCCCACCACCACTTCCCCTGCCAGTGGCGGACTCCCTCAGACATCGGTGCGTTGGTGGTTCTTTGTGTCCAGGGATGGGCGTCCGGGTACACACCGGCTCACTCCTTGGCGGCCGCTTATCGGGGCCTGGAGCCTGGGGCTCGCTCGGGCCACTTCGGAGGTGGGGTGCCCCCGGCCTCTCGGCCTGGGGCTCGGTCACTCAGGCACGGCTGGCTGCCGGTGGAGCTCACGGGCGCGTCACTGCAACTCCCCCTGGCTTCTGCTCCACGGCTGCTGAGTGAGCCCTCATCTGGGACTCTCTTCAGCTCTTTCTGGGACAGTGGCGCGGTTGCCCCTCTGTTGGTCTTCCTTGGTCTCTTGTGTTCTGGGGGCCTCTGGATGTCTGGAGTTTTGATCTCCTCCATACCTGCTTCATGCCCTGGAGGACGGGGCTGTGCCCCCCCCCCACACCCTCTAGCAGATCATTACATGAAGGAACCTTTAAAAAAACCAAAAAAAAACCAAGCGCGTCCATGCTCACAGGTGTACACACGGGTGATCACACCCACAAACTACACCCTTTTTGGCTCCTACCTCAAAGCACACTGTGTTCTGTTGATCTTATGTGCTGCACAATAATGTTTAATATTTAGTATTTACTGTCATATTCCCATATATCATTGTGATGTTGTTTAGTCTATTACTCTTGTTCTCTTCTGCTTGTTTTCTTTTTTCTTTCTCAGCAGGTGATCTAGGTGATTGATATATCCATTTTTTTTTTCTGCCCATTCTGTTGGTTTTTGGTTTTTGCCCTTCTCCCCCGTCCCTGTTCTCAGCTGTTTCTCTTTCCCTCTTTCTGTCCCGTATTCAGTAAGTGAAAATAAAATAAACAATAAAAGGTGAATCAAATGGACTATTACAGCAAGGCTGGGATGGTCAATTTGGTAAAGTCAATCCGTTGGGCATCTTTCTTTGCCTTTAGACAACAATTCTGATGGCAAAAGAGCCATCAGAAGTGCTGAATACTTTATTACTCTTATGATACAATTGTTTATAAGCATGAAGTTCACTTCCAAATCTTGTTTTCCAGGCCATGATGGTGTGTATGCAGGCTCCTGGCGGAACCAGTTTTTAAGCAAACTTAATATGCAAAAGACACTAACATCTCTTATTGCAGGATTGTAGGTCCGGGGTGGTGCTGCTCTGGAGGAGGAGACTCCCTGATGTTGCCTGGGATGTGATCTAGCTAACCTTTTTCTTTCAGACAGGAATCTGGTTTTGATGAGTTGACTCATGGGAGTGTCCATGCGTCAAGAGGAGGGGGTCCAGAATTACATGAATTACATAAAACTATGTTTTCTAAACTATGTTTTTATGGTTGTTGCAGTGATTTGTGTGATTAACAGTTCATTAACGGGTATTAAACCTATACAAGTGGTGCATCCATGTTTTGATAAGGCTTTGATGGCCTATAAGTGAAGTTCATTGAACTAAAGAATATGGTTTGATGATTGTTGACATGCTTTCCAAATAGAAGTTTTTCCTCCTAGCAAGGAAATACAGGTGCAGCAGTCAGAATATTGCTGAAAGGAATCTCCTGAGAAATCTTCAGAGGCCCAGTGAGAAGCGAGAATCATTCCAGCCATAGCTGACAGCCCAGGCAGTGGTTGAGGTCAAAGGTCAAGCTGTTTGGGCTCATCATGAGATCAGATTTCGGAGCCACAGCAAGGACAATGAAGCTGCGTTAGAATGAGAGCTGTGCCAGTGAGCTTTCCAGAGGCCAACAGAGGAAATTGTGGACGACAGACGGGCACCTGGATGATGAGGGGAGCGTGCCAAGCTCCATCGACAGCGCAGGGGAGCTCGAGGACGAACAAAAAGCAGCACCATCAAAAGAACAAAAGCAATGGCTAAAACACGGAGCAGTACTAGACACTGATGATATAATGAAAATAGCAGGAAAACCCATTCTTCCCAAATCATTACACAAAACAGCTGCTCTAGTGAGCCATGGTTTAAGCCATGTCTCAACCGGAGGGATGATCTCCATAATAAATCAACAATTTTATTTTGAAACTTCAGCAAAGGAATATGTGAGAACATGTATGACCTGCCAAAAACATAATACCCAAGGTTGAAGCCAGGTGATTGGATCCTTGTCAGAGTACTCCAAAGGAAAATTGGAGCTCGCCACGGTGCCAGGGGCCATACCAAGTGCTTCTGACCACTCCAACTGCCTGCAAAATAGCGGAGAGACCCTCCTGGATACATCAGAGCCACTGCAAAAAGGTTGAGGTCCCAGAGGATTCCACTTCCTCCACAGAAATCAACTAGTAGGGGAAAGTTTCACCCTCACTTGGTTGCTTCAGTGGTGAGGGGGAAATGCTGATTGAGCATTGCTTGCACTTCAACCTCCAGCCATTGGCTAACTCTAGAGTAACCAAGTAGTAGGGTGTGACGGACCTGTACGTAGCCATGGGAAGGTGGACCCTCCTGGTTACCTTGACTACGACGCTCACCCTTACAGGACCCCAGCTGATGCCGGAAACCGTTGAACCACAAGGCAGACAGAAAAGATGGACACACGACAACTCCCACCTAAGAGACATGACACAAGACCACATCCATCCGTGGATGAACAATGCCTGGTACCGTTATATCCACGACAGGACAGAGGCAGAATCGGCAAATACAGACTGTTATGTCTGTTCTCATATGCCCAGCACGTCAACACACCCCACACTATATGTGTTCCTGGACCAACTCCCAGGGAAGAACCACTCCATGATACTAGCAGAGAAAGAGGGACTTTGTGTCCTCTTCAACAACACCTGCTGCACTTACATACCAGACAATATGCACTCATCAAACATGACTGACGCCCTGAATGCCTTGAGAGAGATCCAGCAGGCCCAAAATCAGGACTAAGTAAGTGATACAAGTGACTGGTTTTCTTGGCTTTACACTGGCTCCTGGCTACAGGTGCTAAAAAGACTACTCATTGGAGTTGGAACATTTTTACTTTTATCTTGTGTCTTTGTAACATGTATCCTGCCATGTCTAAAACTCATGATTAACTGCATAATATTTTCCACTGTTGCTGCATACATAGCCGTGACAAATGATGACTCCGACCTGTTGAAACATAGTTTAATAGTTTAGTTTAATAGTTTAATTATTTATATAGCACATTTAATTACAACAGGAGCGTTGACCAAAGTGCTGTACAAGAATACAACATACATAATAAAACAACTTAGAGTATTAAAAGCAAACACCAAATATGAATTAACAAATAACAAATAACTCTCATGCTGTATTAAAAGCCAGTAAATAAAAATGCGTTTTAAGATAAGATTTAAAAAGATTGACAGTAGGAGCCTGTCTGATGTGTAGGGGTAAATTATTCCACAGCTTAGGCGCTACGACTGCAAATGCTCGATCACCTCTATGAACCAGCCTCGACCTTGGTACAGCTAAAAGCAAAAGATCACTTGATCTAAGAGATCTAAGGGGGGTATAAGTCTGCAAGAGGTCAGACAAATACCCGGGAGCCTGTCCATTCAGGGCTTTGTAAGTCAACAATAAAATTTTAAAATTAATTCTGAAGCGGACAGGGAGCCAATGAAGGGAGGCAAGTACCGGGGAAATGTGTTCACATCTTTTAGTACGTGTCAGAAGACGAGCTGCAGCATTCTGGACCAACTGCAGCCTTGCCAGGCAGGTCTGGCTGACTCCAGCATATAAGGAGTTACAATAGTCCAGCTGGGATATAATAAAAGCATGAATCGCTCGTTCAAAGTTTTTAAAAGATAAAAATGAACTCACCTTAGATAAAAGCCTCAGTTTGAAGAAAGACCGCTGTACAACTGAGCTAATTTGTTTTTCAAATGTGAAATTGCTGTCAAGTATAACCCCCAAATTTTTGGCATGTGATTTGACAAAAGGCTCAAAACTGTGCAGGTTAAAATTAGAAGTGTTGGGATTACCGCTTGGTCCAAAAATTATCACTTCGGTTTTGTTCTCATTAAAGTTAAGGAAATTAGAGGCCATCCAGGATTTAACTTCACCGAGACACTGAAGTAAGGGTTCTAGTGAGGCAGGACTGTTTCCCTTCAATTGAAGATAGATCTGAGTATCATCGGCATATGAATGAAAACAAATGTTGTATTTTCTAAAAATTTGACCTAAAGGCAGCATATAAATGGAGAACAATATTGGCCCCAGTATAGATCCCTGGGGAACACCACAAGTAAGGGGAGCTGAGGAAGAGATAAAATCGCCAAAGCTCACAGAGAAGGTCCTGTCAGACAGGTATGACCTGAACCACTCTAATGGGGTGCCCTTTACGCCACAATGCTCCAACCGTGAAATTAAAATGCTGTGGTCAACAGTATCGAAGGCAGCGGTCAGATCTAAAAGCAGAAGCACAGCTGAGTCACCTGAGTCAGTGGCTAATAAAAGATCATTAAGAACTTTTAAAAGTGCAGTTTCTGTGCTATGAAGAGTTTTAAAACCAGACTGAAACCTCTCAAGAACATTGTGTCCATTTAGAAAAGGAAGGGGAGCTTTGAAATAGGCCTGAAGTTAGTGAGGACGGAGGAGTCAAGATTAGGTTTTTTAAGTACAGGCTGTACAACAGCATGTTTAAAACAGGCTGGCACAACACCTGAGCTAAGGCTGCTATTAAAAATAGCTAAAATGTCAGAACTGACAACCTTAAAAATCTTTTTTAGAAGATGTGTTGGAATAATGTCATTTGGACACGATGATGTCTTTGTGCCACTACATACTTCCTCCACCTGATCAAGACACACAGGCTCAAACTGATCAAAAACAGCAGAGCAGGTGAATATTTTAGACACGTCATGTGAGGGCAGGGCGATCATAGATCGAAGCTGTTTTATCTTATTGATAAAAAACTTCAAAAACCTTTCACAGGTGTCTGAGGAACTATTAATACAAGAAGCTGGGGAAATATTCAGAGCAGAGTCAATAATTGAAAAAAGAACCCGAGGATTATTGGAGCTATTCTCAATAGCATTAGAAAGAAACCTTGACTTTTCTGCTTTAACAATGTCCTGATACCTGTACAGACTGTCTCTCAACATGAGAAAGGACACCTGCAGCCCATCTTTTTTCCACTTACGTTCAGCCTTCCTGCACTCTCGTCTGGCTGAACGAGTGGCCTTATTTATCCATGGAAACATGAAGACTTTGTGTGATTAATGACGATGTGACAGAAAATGTACAAGGTGTTACATACTGATATCTCACTAAAAGTTATACTGACAACAGGAGGGAATGTCAATAGAAAATTGTACTTAGTAGTCAGTATAATCTTTTAATAATATAAATTTGCATATGGTAGTGATAGGATGTGCGATCCTTAACAGTCTGCAAAGGCTTTGTGTGCATTCCAGAGTGCTCTGGCATTCACACCCACATCCTGGGAGCATGGGAAAGGTTGTACCCTCTTTTATTGTTTTACGGTAGGATTAACGTAGCTATGTCAGTTTTAGTCTAAGTGCCTTTTTTACATATAGATGAACTGTTGGATTTTCCAGACCAGCAGGTTTAGGGAAGTCGTTTATGGGGTCACACTCTGACACACACACACACACACACACACACACACACACACACACACACACACACACACACACACACATACATATGCACCTCCACATTCCAATGTAAGGAACAAACACCCACTGATGTATAAATAAAGACCAGGGCAGTCTCAGGGCCGCGAGTCTCTGAGCCCTCACTCTCTCGTGCGAGCACTCTGGTGACTGCCCTTGCTAGCAAGAAAACCTGTGTGTTTCTCCTCTCTGATTCTCTGCTGAAGAAGTGTTTTAGAATATATCTCTTAACAAGCATTATGAGACTTGAGGTAGCTAAGCACTTTTTTTCTTTTGACTGGTGTGCCACAGCCATTTATATTCCATGACACAATATTAACGTCCACATTCCCCATGACTATGCCATGTTAAGGTATCTATAAGCCTTATATCTTACAACCCATAACCATTTAACCTGTGCTGATAACCCTGCTTGAACCAGAACATAAGTTTAAACAAGAACAGTACCTCACCTATAGAATCTCTACCAAAAAAATAAAAAACAACGAACATAACAAAAGAAATAGCGCCGTCTAAAAAAGGAACATGACAGAGCAAAAGCCCCGTGGGCAAAACCGTCTCTGGTCCGTGATGGTCCCGTGGACAGTGAACTGCTGTCCTCCTGCTGTCCCGTCGACACCCCAGGGAGCCCGCCCCATCTTATGAAATTATTAACGATGCGCTCCCATACACATAATTTAGCTTACTAACCCCTTAAAGTTCTCACGCACGAATTTCTCTGCCGCCTCAACGCTGTCAAAGCTCTTCTGTTGGCCTTTCCATGTTAATCGAAGTTTTGCTGGATGTGCCAGGGTGTGCTTTATCTGATGCTGCCATAGCTTCTTCATTACTGGGGAGAAAAGCTTCCTCAGCGCCGCTCGCTCCGCGGTCATATCTTCATAAAATGACAAGCGGCAGTTCTCCCACAGTATTCCTTTCTTCTGCTTAGCGGTCATGAGAACTTTTTGTCGTGCAGTGTAACGGAGAAATCTCACCAGCACGATTCGAGGTGGCTGACCAGGTCTCGGCCGTGGTCTCGTACTTCTGTGGCATCTTTCCAGCTCATATTCCTCCCCTCGTAGACCTAGGCCATCCGCGAGTATATTCATCACATAATCATTTATGAGGCAGCACGGTGGCACGGTGGTTAGCACTGTTGCCGTACAGCAAGAAGGTCCTGAGTTCAATTCCAACATCAGGCCGGGGTCTTTCTGTGTGGAGTTTGCATGTTCTCCCCGTGTTTGCGTGGGTTCCCTCCGGGTACTCCGGCTTCCTCCCACCGTCCAAAGACATGCAGCTTGTGGGGATAGGTTAATTGGATAATCCAAATTGTCACTAAATGTGAATGTGCGAATGAATGTGAGTGCGAATGGTTGTCTGTCCCTGTGTGTTGGCCCTGCGACAGACTGGCGACTTGTCCAGGGTGTACCCCGCCTCTCGCCCTATGACAGCTGGGATAGGCTCCAGCGCCCCCCGCGACCCTGAAAAGGATAAGCGGAAGCGAATGGATGGATGGATAATCATTTATGCTGCCACCACTTTCCAGGCCCTCTTCCAGACTGATAAGCCGAACATTCTTTCTGCGGTTTCTGTTTTCCTGGTCGTCTACTTGGGCCCAAAGTTGTTCAAGCTTTTTAGCGTTTTTGCCATTATCTTCTGTTATGCTCCTCATTTTGTCTTCCACATCTGAAATGCGGCCCTCATCTTCGGTCATCCGTATTTGGATTGCACTCATAGCGTTTTTAAATTCGCCCACGTCTGACTTGATGTGAGATACATCGGCCGCAACACTAGTTAGGATAGTTCCAAGCTTAGTCATTTCGGCAAACAGGCCGCTTATATCCATCTTTGGCCCTTCTTCTTGGCTAGCAGGGCTAACCTTGGCACTGCTAGCATTACTTTCCCCCGCCGCCACCGTGGAGATTCGGGTTTGCACGCTCTTCTTCTTAGTTCCTGTGGCCATGTCTCTCAATAAATTCGAGGACACTGATCTAGCAAGTCACCGCAGTGAGGAAATATATTATTTGGGAGCGTTTACTTCGTTTTAAAACTAATGTAGGGTCGACGGGGGTCAGAGACTCTCTATGGCGCGGCCATTCCCAAATGCTCCATCCGCAAATTTTGACACTTTAATATCTTTCGAGTTCAGTTTTAGTTTTAGTTTAGGTTTCCATTATCGAGTGACAAAGATAGATTACCATTACATTTTGAATTGGCGCCTGGGCCCTATTTCAGGAAGCCGGTTTAGAAAACTTAGAGTGAAAAACGATTCTCAGGGTTGAGTAACCCCGAACTGTCCAACTCGGAATATTCGGTTTCAGAAAGGCTGATAACAATTAGTTCAATCAACGCGGAGTTGCTTTAACCCCAAGTGAAGCGCGCACACGAGGATACATAAAGCCCTGATAAGCGGAGCACAGAGTAAGCGAGTCACCATGGAGACGGAGGGAAAGAAGGCGCGGTCAATGTATTTTACAGCGCTTGAGGCCGAAATTCTGATGGCAGCATATGCTGATAATATGCAAATTTTGCAGAAAAAAAGGTAACACAGCCTCAGCTGCAAAAGAAAGGGAGCATGCATGGCAAAACAAAGCCGACAGAGTCAATGCGTGAGTGTTAATATAAACATTGATCTAGGGATTTCCACCCATTTAACACGTTATTTTATCATATGTTATTTTATTTGTTATTTTATACATTTTATGTTGTGATGTGATGTGAGCGCAGGTGGAACCCAACAGGCCCCAAACGTTCCTGGCAGCAAGTAAAAATGAAATATAAAAATATAGTCCAAACAGGTAAGGTGTAATTGTATTATGAGCCATAGTGCTTGGTCTGTTTGTCCGATGTAAATCAATTGCAGTTAGAGGCTACATTAATTTTCTTTCTGTAAGCACTTATTGAAATTATCTGAGCACATTACAAGTACATATTTGCTTACTCTGTATGATCAAATGTGACCCGTTATAGCCAACAGAAAAAAAGCGGAGGCCCGAAAAACAGGTGGGGGTCCTCCACCACCACCACTCACAGAGGCTGAGCAGTTGGCCCTCAGCCAAAACAGTGGGCGCCCTGTGGCCGAAGGCATCTCTGTGGGGACATCCTCTGAGTCAATAACCCCGCAAGACACAAGTGCCTACATAGGGGGTGAATTCAAAATAATACATGATGTGCGTACATCCTTTCTTCACAGTCACCTTTGCAGTGCTGCTCATTCATTTGATAAACTCTTCACCATAATGAATTTGTTTGTAGTGAAGTTATTTTCCTACTGATTTTGCCTTCCCTCAGTCTTGGTTGTCTTTGAGAGCATAATGACAATGAAGTGTAAGCTGAGTGCTATATGTTTGTTAATTGCCATTTGGTCCCTTGTAAGTTATAAGTGACCTGTATAAACCTCATATTCTATCAGTTGATGGTGGTGGTGTACTGCATCTGGTGCAGCCTCCTGTTGAGCCAGACCAACATGCAGTTGTGAGTAATACTCCACAGATTATATGAGTTTACAGTAGAACAGCAATGTTGTTTATTTCTTTACTGCAGGAAAATAATGAAGAAACATTGACAGCTGTTACAGAGGAGGAAGCAACAGAGACACTTTATGAGGTTTACATCTTTTAATACTTTGTGTACAGGAAATACAGGCGACCAATAAAGCCAGTTGAACAGAAAATCTGTTTATTCGTCTTTCAACATGTTGAGGTGATGGGTCAAAAGAAATGATTGTGACATATGGTGTCTCTGACTGCGCTTCCATCTTGTATGTCCGTGGGAGGGTCAGGATGTTCATGGTTTGGATCACTGCTGATGTTTGGTTCAGAAGGACAGTGTTCTCCTCTAATTGTGGCAATGTTGTGAAGAATCACACATGCCACAATAATGTCACATGCCCTTTCTGGGGTGACCCTGAGTCTTTGCAGGCACTGGAACCGGGCCTTAAGCATTCCGATAGTCATTTCAATTCTGGCTCTTGTCCTGCAATTAGCCAGATTATATCGCTGCTGTGGGCCCGGTTCAGGGTCAGGGTAAGGGGTAAGCAAATAGGGTAAACATGGATAACCCCTATCACCAAGCAAGTAGCCAGTGAACTCTCCTAAGACAGAAGGATACACTTCAGTTCAAATGTCCCTGAAGCAATTGGTCTTTATATATTTTAAAGTATTTTCAACTCACCATGTCCAAATTTTGTGCTCAGTGTACATTCACGGAATATTTGTGAGTCATGGACAGAGCCTGGCCACTTGGCTTCCACATTTGTGATAATGTTGGCAGCATCACATATGATCTTCACAGTGCAGAGAACACAAATTAGCATCCATTACTATAATGAAATAATTTGTTAGTTTGAAATGCTACAGGGAACTATGTACCTGTACATTAATGCTGTGGAAAGACTTCCTGTTCACATAGTCTCCTTCATTTACTGAAGGAGCAATGATTGGAATGTGAGTGCCATCTGTACAGCCAATCACGCCTGGGAACCCTGAAAATAAATGTAATATTTATGTAGTAGTCCAAGCATCACCACATCATAAATTAAGTTTTGGTCATCCTGATACCTGCAATTTTGTGGCATCCCTCTTTGATAAATCTTGTGGGTCTATGACCGGGGAACACCACAAACCAGTACAGGAGACGTTTCAGTGCAACTGTAACATTCCTGACTGCCCGACAGACGGTAGCCTTGGAAACGTGCTCAGCGTCACCAATATTGTACAGAAAGCTCCCGTTTGCAAAGAAACGGAGTGCGGTACAAAGAATATGTAATGGACTGAGCGCATGTCCGCGATGTGTCACATGCGCAATATATGGCCTGAGGATGTTATCCAAATAACTTGTTGATTGTGCTGAGAAACGGTAACGTTCGCACAGGAAATCATCAGGTAATGATAAAATGTCCATACGCGCTCTGATCACTCTCTCCCGGCGGAGAGCTCTGCGGAGTATTTGGGCTTCAAGATCTACTGGCTCTTCAAGGAAGGGACACGCCATGTCTGACACTTCCTACTGTCAGGTTTCCGACAAAGAGGCGAGGACAGTCAGGGTTAGTTGTAGTAAACCTGTTAGGGGGCAGGTTAGCTTCACGGAGTGTGTCGTCATAGTGACTCACTCAGGCTTCAGCTGAACTCGCTTTGTGAAACCGAAAAACCAGAGTTTTCGTTAACTCAGGGTATACTTAGTCAGACTTGGCACTAAATCGGCTTCCTGAAACAGGGCCCTGGTCCCTAAGTTGTGCGTTTTTTTCCCTATACATAAACACGTGTACCACAAGTCGACTGTCCTGTAAATCTGAAATCATGCTGACCTGCTTGTCACAGCCCACTGAAGCCGTTACAGTACATGCAATAACAGGTCCTGAAACGACAGATGAGATACTGATGGAGAACAGGGTGATCTGTCTACTGCTGACACAGATTCCTGTAATGTCACCTTACTCATTCAATATGAACATTTAGTCTGAGTAAACTCAATGAGCTCAGAGCTGGAAAAACATTGAGCTACTTTAACATGGTGGGAAATAGTAGAAGCAGCTGTGGGTGGACTGGCCAGAGTTTCAGGTTTTTTTGTTGTTGTTGTTGTTTTTGGCATTAGATTAGAAGATTAGCCTATATCAGAAAAAAGTACCAAACGAGCATTTGAATAACCATTCCTGGAAAGTTCTAGTGTGTTCTGTTTTGACCAAAATATTTTACCAAACCTGTTTGTTGTTCATTCATGCCCTCATCTTCAAACTCGTCTTTCATCTCCAGCAATGCGTAAAACTCTGCGGCGGCAATCAGGGCTGCTAATCATCTCTGCAATTACATCATAATTGTGTTTAATGACAAAATAAATGCTGAAGGAACAAACAAACAAACCGATCTTCAGTTCCATCATTCATCTTTAAGTGTATGTGTGTCAGCTGGTTGTAGTAATGCTACTTGGATACGCACACTGTAAAAACTGTGACTAGAGGTTACTTAAAAAAGTTATGGCAACAAAGTGACACTTGAAATAATTAAGTAGATTTTAATTTCAAAAGATTTATGTAAAATGTAGAGAAAATGTTAATTAAATTCAAATAGAAAACAAAAGTAGATATTAATAGAATTAAACTGTAAATATGTGTTGGATTTAGGGTCAAAATCTCAAACTGAAGGTTGAAATTGCCCAACTTTACCAAAAAAAATAATTGATATGAAATAAGTCTCTGAGAAAAATTACTTTGAATTTACTAACTATCTGGCAAAGGTTTAGTAAAAACTTCCTAAAATATCCATTACAAAGAAATGAAATCTTGTTTTTTCAGTAAAACTCAAATTGGATTCAATAATTTTCCAAATAAACCTTAAAAATAATGACTGAATAATAAGAGAAAATGAAATGAATTTTACTTATTTTCTGAGTAAAATGAATCAATTTCACAAAGAAAACATCAAAACAGTAATTTGTTTTATTGTGGAAAATAAAACACAGTAATTTATAATATAACATTTTTCTGCTCGTATACACTGAATTCTCATCAACAATCTCCTGATCTCCTAAATACATTCCTCTGCTGTAAATTTGTTTTAGTGTCATAAACAGTTTATCACACAGCTTTGTGTACAGAGCAACAGCAACATAAAATGAATGTAAACCAGTTTTGTAAAAAAGAAATTAATCTTTAGACTGTAATATCAACATGAACCTGAAATTTGAATATCCTTTACCGTTTCCTTTATCTCTGTTACTTATTTATGATTGACAAACAAAAACTTTAGTTTGTCAATCTTTTGTTAAATTGAATCACTCAATATAACTGTAGAACAAAGGTTTTTTACGCTCATGTACATGGAATATCAATAATGTAAATCAACCTTTTATCCCAATTTGGATGTTTAACCTGAGAAAATCTAAGACACATGTAAGAGGAAGTAACATTTCTACAGCTACAGGACTGCACTTCTGTTAAATTTTAAAGTTGTTTTAAACCAATGTTTTATAGTAACATACACTATAAACAAAGAAAAGCTTCACTAGTGATTCCTCCAATTTGCTGCCTTTCAAACAGAATATTCCTAAGAAACTTGTAGGTAATAAAAAACAAAATTAAAATGAAGAGCACAAATACAGCCTGACACATTGCAGGTCATTTGGGTAAGATATGAATAAGATGAAATTAACTTAAAAACTGAAAAGATAGCTGCATCTAACAAAGACAAACCAAAGGTTTTCAGTGAGCTTACTTCCCTTTCATTCTTTCAGAGTCCTCGTTTAAGCCAATAACTTGTTCTTGAGGTTGTTCACTTTTGGTGAGAGCTTAGCACAATCCAGTTCAAGGAAAAGTTTCTGGAATACTTCCAAGGTGTATTTTAGCTCTTTGGGATAGGCAAGATCGACTGCATATGTCAATCCAACCAGCATTGCGCATGCTCTTGGAAAATTGCCCAGAGCAGGCATAACTCTCACACCCTCCAGCACAATGCCAATGTCATCCTCCTCAGATCCAACAGCCTTGATTTTGTAGATTTTCATCCTCTGTTCAGAAAAGATCTTGTGACACACCATCCTCATCAGCATCCTGAAACAACAAACACATGGGTTTTCTGACTGTAGTTGCACACATGAAATATTTCCTGGACACATCCTGTAGCTGAATGACAAATAAAACATGATAATGCCTCAAATTATTTGAAACTTGACAAACACATATGAATAACAAAAACAGAATAATGTTTCTACTTCAACACTTACACTGTACTCTTTGATCAGTTGATCAATGGACTCCCCAAGGTACACCATCAAGCACTGAATAACCAGATTTCTGGTTATGTTATTGCTAGGATTGCTTGGTGACTGAAAATGAGCAAGAATTCCAAAAATTACCATCAGATAAGTGACCATTTATTAAGACAAAACTGTGAGAATTGGCAGTATTAAAAAAAACTGTTAAATATCAAATTATCATCACATGGAGCATTATGTGCGATAATTAGCTGATGTTAATGCACATGCCTGGGTGCTGACAGTCAACACAAAGGTATTGTCAACATGCTTGACAGGTTCAATCTTTAAATGTGTCGTTTTAGTAAATTACATTAATTTAGTCATTTAGTTTTTTTATCTAATTTAGTTTATGTTCGTCAGAAAGGCTTTTTCCTTCTTGGGACAAAACAAAAACCCAGCAATACCTGTACTTGTGTTTTTTTGTTTGTTTTTTGTTTGTTTTTTTTACTAAGAATAGACATGTATTTAAAATACAAAACATGAAACCCATAATTGTGTTGTTAATTATATCAGTGACGTCCTGGCGTCCTCTTGCACTGACAAAAACATGCAAACAAATTAGTGGAGCTGTGCACCATGCAAATGAAATTTGACAAAAAAATTCTTTAAATAAAATTCCAAGCTGAAATGTCTGTGGAAAATACCTTGGCTATGATAGCCTGCAACTTCAATCCCATGCTGATCAGGTGAATTTAAGTTGAGGGATCTTCCATTACCTGAAAGGAAAGCAACATTATCATTTTTGACGTTTAGTCAGCTGTGTAAAAACCAAGGAGGAACCCACCTGGGGGATTAATAAAGTTTTATTTTATCTAATCTAATCTAATAACTTTAATCTCAGCCAAACCGATTTACTCACGAACAAATAAAACACTGAAAAAAACCAAACAATAACATTTTTAGGTTGTCTAAGTGACTTATACATTACGTTTAAACTGAGTAGCGAAACCCCGCGGTGATCTGAAAATGATGTGCGGGGAGTTGTGCCGTTCTCAGCGGCTTCAGTGACACTCGAGCTCCCGGCTTGCTATCGAGCTGGTGGGTAGCAGATGCTCCGAAAACGTCGAAGCACTTTTGCAAACATGCGATATCTTGATAAACCGAGCAGATATTTGATGTTTACACAGCTACTTTCGCGCCTGAAAATATGTTAAAAGTTTATTTTGTGACCCAGAAAGATTACTAAGAGTAATTTTAAAACTTAGTAGCGGCCGCCATTATTGGAAACTGGAGTTCGAAAAACTGACTGTGGCTGACAAAATCACTCACAACTGACCGCAAAACCTTTTCATGAACTTTTAAACGTGGATGAAAGACGTTAAAACTCATCGGAATATACCGTTGATATTTTTTAATACGGTAAAACATGTGGTTAGTTAAAGCTGTTCAGTAACACAGTCGTGAAGGCTTGGAAAGTGACCTTGTGCTAGCAGTCCACTAACTGCCATTTGTGTAAAAATACGATACTATCATTACAGTGATGATTATTAATAAAATTTCGACGTATCATACTGTTTAAAACCTTTACTCAAAACCGATATACGTTATTGTTTAAACCGTGTCTTATATTTGAACAAATTAAGAAGTCTTACCTCTGACAAAATGGAGACGTCCACTCATGAAGCGCGTGTGTCCTGCACGTGGCACAAAGGATTATGGGCGGAAGTGTACAATGATTAAAATGAAAATGCTTTCATCAGTTAAATCTATTAGATTTCTTAAATTTTTTTAGTACTCAAACATTTTTTTTAAATCTACTCAACAAACCATTGCTGAATTTACCCCAAACAAAACTGTGTAAATTTAAATAACTGAACATCTCAAAATTGTTGAATTTTGCTTAGATTTGATTAAAACTACTCATACACGTTTTTACTGAGTAATAATTACTATTACTCTCCTATTAGATTCTAATTAACCCCAATCACAGTTTTTACAGTGCAGTGACGGCGCTAAAGTGTAGCAGATTAAACTTAATCAATTCAAGCACAGTGGGAGTCGTGCTGTGCTTATCCTTAAATTACTTTACATTACAAACTCTTGTTTTTTAACTTAACTTTTAACAGAATGATCTCTTATGTGTGTTATGGCCCATTGCCAGTCATTCAGGAAGGTGGAGTACTGTGACTTAAAACAGTTTTGTTTTTTTATTGTGGAAATGTTACAGAGTTTTTCTTCCTTTGGAATTGAGGACTGTTTTTAAGCATGTCCAGGAAGATATGAGTGAGGCGGTGACTATCACTGCTGAATTCCAATGATTCCTGCAGAGGATGCACGTGAGATGAAGAGGTGGATGTGAGGGAGAGATGAGGTGGAGTTTTCTTTAGAGCCTGTAACTACAGTATAAAAGCCTTCAGCTGAAGGATCTCTAGAGCAGCTCTAGAGAAGCTGGGAGCCGTCTCTGCCTCTGCCTTTTCTGGGACAAATGCCTGGACCGAACTGCACAAAGGTAGGGGCACTGGTGTTTAGCAAAGCCTCTGGAAGTCCAGCAGGGCAGTTAATGATTTTTCTTTATGAGATTAACAAATATCTGTGGAAGATTAGAGGTCTAGTGTTAGCTCAGTCCATTTCATTAATTATAAGACAAAATTGATCACAAACTCTTGAACAGAATGTGAAATATAGCAATGTAAAGGCACTTTTATTGCCAAAAGAACAACGAATCATGTGGTAAAAAGTAACAAAATGTCACGGCTGCTGAGGCGAGCCATGTGGTGTTGGAGGAAAGGAGAACCCAAAATGCAGGTGATGACTGATGATTCGAGTGATGTTTATTTACAGGGTGGTGTAGTGGCAAAGAGGCAGTGAGGGATGACAAGGAACTAAACAAACCTAAACTGGAAAAAACTAAATAAACCTGAGAACACACGAAACAGGGAGTGAGGCAGACGCGGAACAGGACACCGTGGAACACAGACGAACCGGCAACAGGCAGGAGAACACACAGGGCTTAAATACACACAGCAGTAATCAGGGGATGAGAGACAGGAGGACAACACACCTGGAAGAAGTCAGAGGTGACGGGACAGGGGAAGCGTAAACTGAACACACTCACACGAGACAGGGACCTTCAGAATAAAACAGGAAACTCAGACACAGAACCAGACACTGAACTAACTAAACAGACAGAGTGACACCATAAACAGAACACAGAAGTGAGACCAGGGTAAGCACAGAACAGAAACCTAACAAACTGTAAATCATAACAGAATACATACTCAGGATAAACAAAAGCATAAAGAAACACAAAACACTGAGTCGTCAGACTCAGGACCATGACAGTCAGCAGGAGGCTGGACGGGCTCCTCGGGTCCCCTGGCAGGAACAGATCAGAACCAGCAGGCACACGGGCCTCTGGCAAACACATAGCAGACTGCAGCTGCGCGGAGCATTGACTCTGCTCAGGCAGCGACAGCCGGGTGCAGTCCTCAGCTGGCTTCTAAGTTCCAGGGGTCCAGAGTCAGCTGGGGGCTGAAACCCAGCCTCTGGGGAGGCCCTGGAGTGCATCACAGTCTCAGATCTGGCCAGTAGTGGTGTGTGATACTGCATATTTTGGTATCGATCTGATACCAAGTAAATTCGGGCCAGTATTGCCGATACCAATACCGATACTTTTCAATAAATAAAGTGGATGCCTCATTGAATTGCTAAATTGCAATTAATTTTCATGCCTTTAAGTGTTTTTTGTGATTTTTCCTTTTGTATTATTAATTACTTAAAACCCAGGACATAATTAGGAGAAATAATTTATTTATAATTAAATAAAAAATGCTTTATTATTGTGGCGGGCCGTGGTCTGTGATGCTGCTGCAGATGAGATGGACTCACCTTCACTGCATCTACAATCATGCCTCACCGGCTTAAAACCTGTGCGCTGCTTGTGCTGTTGTTGTTTTTGGTGTTGATGTGTACGGCTGCCAGCGGGAGAGCTGCAGCCATTGAATGTACTGTTACAGCAACCGTGTGATTATTGTAAGAATAAATGATGCGGCGAAGCATGAAAATGCCATGGGGTCTGCCGTGGTGGCGCTCTTTTTTTTTTTTCCCCTCTTTTTTGTTAATCTTAAGTGCAGGCAAACCAGTAAACAAATTAAAACAAATACTGTTGATAAACTATAATACAAAAATTACAATTAAAATTCTCAACAACAAAAACAATTGGTAAAAATATATTTAATATGTAAACTTAATAACCCCCAAAGTGTCTAAGTCACGTGACGTGTCAGCGCAACACCGAAACATAAGGGGGGGGAGGGGAGGGGAAGCAAAGTGTGCCTGCTCTCCGCTGACACAGGAGCGGCGAGTCCAGCGACCTGGCTGTTTCGTTTTTGCCGAAAGCACAGCATAGCAAACAAGCAGAACTCCAAGTAAAGAATCGATCTAACCAGGCTAGTATCGATCCGATACCGATCCCGACTTGGGATCGATACTATCGATCTTCTGCCAACTGAGCTACAGACTGGGCTATGGACTGTAGCATAGTCTGTAGTAAGTCTGGCTGTGACTGTAACTGAGCTATGGGTAGTGAGGCTGAATGTGGTGGAGGTGGCGACTGGGCTTCAGGCCGGGCGGCTAACAGAATAAACACAGCCCCAGAATTAACAGTCCCAAAGTCTGGTGAAACAGAAAGAGTGTCTTTCTCACTCACCACAGCCGGCAGTTCTGAGGTCCCACCATCCGGCTGTGGGGTGAGGCGCCTATGACTAGGGATGGGTATCGTTTAGGTTTTATCTGATACCAGTACCAAACCGGTACTTTTGAAACGGTGCTCGAACCGGTGCTTAAAGAATGGAGAACACAAAATTGGTCCAAAAACCTCTTATGTTTAGCTGTTTTTTGTAAAAAGATAACAATGTTAGCCTTTTCCACAGCTATAGGGGATTTATGGCATCACTCTTGGCTGGAAGCAGTGCTTCAACCATGGGAAAAAAAAAAAAAAAAAACTTTATCCAAAAACCTCTCATGTTTAGCCGTTTCCCTCTTTTTCTTTGGCCATCTTAGCCTTTTTGGCCAGGGTGAAGGGAGTACCTGCCATCAAACAAGAAGTCAGCAGCATGTAACTACGACTGTTTGCTAGTTCACCTTACATGCATTAATGTAATAACGTGGTTAGCCTACTCAACGTAAATTACACACGAACAACATTAAGCTACTCACGCAGAGAAGAACGGCTGCTGCTGCGATCATCATCGGTCATCATTTGTGCTAGACTGGCAGGGCTAGGGGCCAGGACTCTACTCTTCGGGTTTTTGGGGGATGTTGCTAACTCCAGGTCAGATAACAGGCAACCCACGCGCAGTAGACGTGCGCAGTGTGAGGTCTCGCAGCAAGTTATCAAATACGGCGCATTTCTCGGCTTTTAACAAAATGCTATATGTCGCCAGGTGTTTCATCAGATTCGAGGAGTTACCTCCTTTGCACAGTATCACCTTAAAGCACTTATTGCAGGCTGCTGAGTTTGAATCTTTTGCTGTGAAGTACAGCCAGACTTTGACCACTTTGTCTTGGGCATTTTTAATCTTTAGCTCTGCTCTAAAAGAACGTACGTACCTGGGCCCGCCTACTACGCTCGCGAAGGTAAAATGATTGGCTGGAATCCAAACTGTATGACATCTCAGGGAAAAAAAAAAAGCACTGAAATGTGCGCTGCTTTTCGGTCTGGTTACTACCATTTGTGTCAGAACCGGTACCCATCCCTACCTACGACGCGAACGTTGCTTCCTCCTCGGAGATTGCTCCAACGGGCCAGGTAACTCCATATCCGGCAATCCGGACCGCATATCCTCAGTTGGGCTGAGCAGACGAGCGGTAGGGGGGTGAAGGTGCAGCTCGTTCAGAAAGAAATTCTGAACAAGTGGGTGGAGTGAGCTGAACAGCCAGGTAAGACCGGAAACCAGTCGCTGCAATCGATTAGTTATGGCTTGGCGGAATCTCTTCTCCTCATGCTCCAGCCATAAATTAATTAAACTGTCCACAGAATAAATAATATCCTCCCGGAGCTCCTCGGGCAGGTTGAATGCTGCTGGGTCCATTGTGCCAGGTGTTCTGGGAATCCATCCTACCTGGCAAACCATCCTACCTGTTGTTTCTGCGCATGCGCACGCGCACAACACGAAATTCAGTGGCAAATCATCCTACCGTTGTTAATAACAGCTACACACATACTCTGACGGGCAAAATGAAGTGGCAAACCATTCTGGCTGTATGCATATGAGCTACAAGCATACTCTGATGGGCAAAGTTAAGTGGCAACCCATCATACCTACTTAAATTGGTGCTAGAATTACTCTGTGACAGCAGAAATGTGCGTAAACTACTTACGGTAGGACGTTTTGCCAAAGTAGGATGGTTTGTCAGAACAGGTGTTCTTACTGTCACGGCTGCTGAGGCGGGCTGTGTGGTGTTGGAGGAAAGGAGAACCCAAAATGCAGGCAATGACTGATGATTCGAGTGATGTTTATTTACAGGGTGGTGTAGTGGCAAAGAGGCAGTGAGGGATGACAAGGGACTAAACAAACCTAAACTGGAAAAAACTAAATAAACCTGAGAACACACGAAACAGGGAGTGAGGCAGACGCGGAACAGGACACCGTGGAACACAGACGAACCAGCAACAGGCAGGAGAACACACAGGGCTTAAATACACACAGCAGTAATCAGGGGATGAGAGACAGGAGGACAACACACCTGGAAGAAGTCAGAGGTGACGGGACAGGGGAAGCGTAAACTGAACACACTCACACGAGACAGGGACCTTCAGAATAAAACAGGAAACTCAGACACAGAACCAGACAAGACACTGAACGAACTAAACAGACAGATTCACAAACAGACAGTGTGACGCCATAAACAGACAGAACACAGAAGTGGGACCAGGGTAAGCAAAGAACAGAAACCTAACAAACTGTAAATCATAACAGAATACATACTCAGGATAAACAAAAGCATAAAGAAACACAAAACACTGAGTCGTCAGACTCAGGACCTTGACACAAAAGTAAAGACACTGCAAAAAAAAGTATTGTAATCCCCTCCAGTAACACTCAAGTTTAAATACAAATTTAAAATAAAGGGTTAAAAGGGCTGCATTTAATCGAGCATGTAAGGAAAGAAGGCATTGATATATATTAAAATTTCCTAAGATATGAGATTGCATTTTTCTTTTTTTACATGTTTTGATAGAACAAAGGTACAGACACAGTAATTAATCATTTATTGTCCCTCAGGGGATATTTCAAAGGCCACACTTAATAATGATGTAGAATGACTTTGAAGCACAGAAACGTGACCGCCACCAATACAACAGTAATCATACTGAAAAACAAAACACATTCACGAGTGGTCAGTATGTATACCTATGGTGTACCTTGTTATATATAAATGGAGGAAGAGTGTGTTTGCTCCTGAGTAACAGCTACATCTCTGCACTGTCAGGAAGTTCAGAAGATTACCAGCAGCTCCAGTTCTGACGTGCTGTCCTCCAGTGTTTCTGCCACCACCTTCACTGTTAGTCAATATTCATATTTCACCTCAACTTATCATGACTCAAACTGTAATTCTGAAATTAATTACTGAACATGCTGCTGACTGCAGGAGCTCCAGCCCCTGATGGCACACCCTTACTTACCATCTCAGAATGGGAACTCCCAGGAGGACAGGCAAGAGGACCGAGTGCAACCTGCAGGAGCAACAGCCCTGCAGAAAGCCAGGGCCCGTTTCCTCAAAGGAGTGTCCTACTTCTCTGGAGACATGGAGGTGTTTGGAAAATGGATGGAAAGTAGGTTAACATCAGCAGCTTACTTCAAATTTAAAGTTTGGAACTAAATAGAAAGTAGTTTTGCCAACAGTGCAGGTGGTATAACAATCTGGGACATAAGATAGTTGTGTTAAGTAAAAAAAAATTTGGTCATGCTATTTTGTAGAAAACTTTCTCACTGCTAATGCCGCCTTTTCATAGGAGCGTGCATGAGTCAGTTAATCAGCGTGTGGGTGTTGAAACTGGTAGGATTACCCAGTTAGCTTCTAAAATAGTGAAAAATACCAACTGGCATAACTGAAGTACTTAAATCAGAAAACATCAATAAAGCACTACCATGAAATTCCATGTATGACAGTATTCCCCAGCAGTGGCAAAAATCATGACGGGAACTTGAAAATGTGCCCTTGAGACAAGCAGCACTATCGAGTTTAATGTGTAACTACAGACAATGTGTAACTATTTCCCTCCATACATGTGAGAGTTTGCATAGAAGAAGATGATTATGTTAGTAACCCTTTCACAGCCTTTGAAGATGTGAAGTGTTTGCTGGCAGTCAAATATCTCTCACTGTCGCATCTTTCAGAGCAGTTCTTCCTGCTGCGGCTGCTGGATTGGGTCTTGCGCGGCGCGGCCCAGGTGATGTTTGTCAACAACCCCCTGAGTGGCCTTGTCATTTTTGCCGGCCTCATCCTGCAGAACTACTGGTGGGCCCTAAATGGCTTTGTGGGCACGCTCTTTGCAACCATTTCCGCTCTCCTATTGCAACAGAACAGGTGTGAGCACTGAGGTGTTTTTTTTCCCCCCCTAACTGATGCTATCTTTAAATACTGTCAGTCTTAATGCCAGAAGGCGGGCCGAGAAGTCATTCTTGATGATTATCTGCTTGGCAGTAAAAGAAAATTTATCATTTGGCTTGAGCTAGAAAAAAAAATTGATTCAAAAAACTTTCCTTCAGGGGTGCAATAGCTGCAGGGCTGTACGGCTACAACGGGATACTGGTGGGTCTGCTGATGGCCGTGTTCTCTAACGCAGGAAACTGGTACTGGTGGCTTCTTCTGCCGAACATCTTTATGTCCATGATGTGGTAAGACCGAGAAATGGTGAAACTGTGCACTAGGTTTGCATCATAAAAAGTGAAAGGTAGATAAAGAAAAGTAGATAAGCCAGTCACGAATCATGAATGCCATCAGTTGTCATTTTCTGTGTCATAATAGGTTACGTATTGTTCTGAGACATTGTAATAAAAGCAAACAAATGAATGAATAAATAAATAATACAAATTATTTGCTGTAGTTAAGTAGACAAAAGAGACCATATCAGTCATATACAGATCTGTCATCTCTGCTCCTAAAAGCTGGAAATGTGTAAAAAGAATGATTGATCTACATCGATGAGTCATAACAATAAAACTACAGGATGTCTGGGTGCCTCCTGTAGTATTTAGCACTGGGATATTAAGAGCACTCCCTGGTATTATGGATCGGGCTTGTTCCAGGGCATCACGTTTGATCAAAGTGCAAAATCTTTGTCAAACTCTTCAAAGCATTCCTGAGTAGTTTCTATAATGCAGTGGGGTGCATTGTTCTGCAGTGAGAGGGTGTTCCTGTCAGGGTGTGCTCCATCTACAACAATATTTTGGTGGGCGGTATGAAGGCCAGGACCCAAGGTTTTTCCAGAAGAACAATACAGGTGTTATTTACGCTGCCTTTCCGTGATTTTAACATTAGCGCAGACTGGTGGGATTGAACATAGATGTACTTGGGTTATTTTGTAAATGTGAGTTAAATGTGGAGCAGATTTCTGATGTGATGCCTTTTCATGTCCAGCCCCATTGTGTCCAGCGCCCTGGCATCTATCAACAGTCGTTGGGATCTTCCTGTTTTCACCCTGCCCTTTAACATCCTGGTGTGTCTCCACATGGTCGCCACCGGCTACTACAACAACTACTTCCCTCAAGTCCTCATTCAGCCACGCTCGGAGCTGCCCAACATCACGTGGGCTGAGCTTGACGTAGCAAAGGTAGCTGAAAGGAAATGATAACATGCAGATTTCGCAGCCTTTTTAACTTCAGAAGTCATGGTCTTGTAGCCGAGGTTTTAGCACATGCTTTCAGCTAACAAGTTAAAATAATGTGGACCTATGTTGTTAACTATATATGCAACTTTAAGTTGTTCACAAGTTAAATACAGCTGCACATCCAATAAAGCGGGCTTTACATTTCTGCCTGTACACTTTCAGCTCTTCATGTCAGTGCCAGTAGGAATAGGCCAGGTCTATGGCTGTGACAACCCTTGGACTGGAGGCATCTTCATCATCTCCCTCTTTATCTCCTCCCCCATCACCTGTGCTCATGCTGTCCTGGGATCTGCAGTGGGAATGGTTTCAGGTGAGAGGATGTCACAGTGTCTAACCAGGCATCCGATATTGTAAAAAAAAGGACATGCCATGTAAAACTTGTTCTGATCAGGAGGGTTTTAATTTACTAAGATAAACCAATCTTTGGGTGAACTCTTCTCTGGTAACAGTAACGAAATATTTTGCAGGTCTGGCCCTGGCGGCTCCGTTTGGAGACATTTACTTTGGCCTCTGGGGGTACAACTGTGTGTTAGCCTGCATTGCTATTGGAGGAATGTTTTATGCTCTCACCTGGCAAGTGCATCTGCTTGCTATCACATGTGGTGAGTAAAAAAAATTACAAAAATGCATTCTCTTATCTACAAAATAAGGCCAAATGACAAGCAACCATGTGCAACCTTACCAAACAAAGGCAGTTATTTGTAATCACACTTTATCATTTACATCAAACAATTTTTCCCTCCTCCTCTGCAGCTTTTTTCTGTGCATACCTTGGCTCAGCCATCGCCAACATCATGTCCAGGGTAAGTACATTTTATTCTCACTCCTATTTTTATAAAAACTGTTAAAAAAACATTAAAATATGTTTCACAACTGTTTTTTTTTTTTTTTTTAAATCCACAGTTTGGTCTTCCAGCCTGCACCTGGCCTTTCTGCCTGTCTGCCCTGACTTTCCTTCTCTTAACCACGGGGACCGAAAGAATCTTTAAGCTGCCACTGGTCAAAGTGACGTACCCTGAGAAAAACCTGAGATTCTTCTGGAAGCTGAAGAAGCAGGAAAAGATGGAAAAGGCTGAAAAAGAGAGGAAAGAGAGAGAGGAGCAGCAGAGAGCTGTTGAGGAAGAAGTGATAATAAACGAGAAAGAGCAACTTAAGATAGAGCTAGAAAGAATGGAGCAAGGGAAAACAGAAAATGAGGCTCAAGAGGTTAAAAATGACTTGACGGAAGTTGAAGTACCTTAGACAGCCGAGGGACCTGGAGATGAAAGAAACACGGAAAATGATTTGATCGAGGTCACGCTCACTGATTATCTTTAAAGCTAGATTTATGTATGAGTAATGTATGAGTAAATATGCGGTAAATTTCATTCAGAGATAATGTATGTTTCAATATTCTGGTGGTTCTTTGCAATGTTTATACAAATATGTGTGGTTTTATATATTTAAAAGACCTTTTTTTAAACTAAAAACCTGGTGTGTGTGTGTGTGTGTGTGTGTGTGTGTGTGTGTGTTTCATTCAGTGCTTAATAAAAACAGACAAAAACGCCCTAAAGTCACATCAAATATACTCAGGTTTTGCATCGGTCAATCCCCAACTGGCTAAATACATTGGTCAAGTAACGAAGCTGTTAAAAAGAAGGACTTCTTAGTTATTTTTCTCCTTTTTTAATATAATGTAAAGAAGTTCACCCACCTTCATTTCAAGCTGTTAAGACTACAATGATCTAGATGACTGAAAATCTATGCAGACATAAAAAAGCTGTTTTTCATACAACAGTTGTTGGAGTTCAGCTTTTTAGAGTAGTGTGTTTGATCAGTTTGAACTGTACTCCAGCGTTTCGTGATAAGAACTACTCTCTTATCACAAAGCACTTCCTCTGCTCTCTTAAAGTTTAATGGAGTTATCTAGGTTTAAGTTAAATATCCACATTAATGTTAGTTTCAGAGCAAGTAAAGGCTACGCTGATCTCCAGGGTTCACGGCAGATTTGTGGATTTGCTGTTATCTCGTGTCTGCTTATGTAATTGGGTTACATAATGAGCTTTAAGCATTCCAGAGCTTAATGAAGCTTGCAGTTCCTGTGTTGGACTGTTGTACTTGGACAGTAAAATCTCCATTGATCTGAGGACGCAGCATGTTGCACTTACACGTGATTTAAATGACAGAGGTACTGGTGCAACTGGTTATAACCCTGGTAAAATGTCTATTAATGCAAATCTGTTAATGCAGAACCCATGTAGGATTGCTGGTTGGGCCAGTCAAAGCAATAAATAAGTAAATTATTAATTTCCTGACACTATTAAGACTAGACTAATTGAAGGTGGTTTATTAATGTCCTTATGAGGGGAAAAAGGGGGAGGGGAAAAGTCAGCTGCAAAATATAACAGAAAAAGGTGGACTGATCCATGGTGGTAAATAACTTCCAATGAGGAAGTTATTTACCACCATGGATCACTTTTACGACACTTTTTATGAGTAAGGTCGCAAAATCTAAGTAGTATTTCAAACTACAGTCAAGGTAAAGAGAAGTATGCCTTCAGTTATTTCTAAAGTTTTACATATCAGAATATGAGAAAAATAACCTGGTCCTTGGCAAGTCTTAAGCTTCAGCTGTCAGACAAATGACCTTGCATTTGACTCTGGAATACTTTGATAGGAAGAGGAGCTCATGGTCAACTCCAAGGTGACCATGTCCAAGGTCTCCAGATCCATGCTTGATAGTTGCAGATATGGTGCGTTTCGTCTTCACCAAACACGGTCTCATCTGTCCAAAGGACATGGTTCTGTGATGATGAGATTTCTTTTTAGAGAGAAAATGCGTTCTCATGGCAACCCTTCCAAAACAGCCTTTTTCTAAAAGAATAAACTGTCTGCTACTTAACCTTCTTAATTCCTATGGAAGTAGTAAGGCTATACCACTCCTGTGTTTACACTTGCTTGAGATTGTATTTACCTAATTACATTTTTTTTTAATTTAATTGTACTTTTGTAGTATTATTTTTGTTTTGATAGCAAAACCCTGCAATTTATTGAGGGTGTGCTTTCGTTTAACCTGAGATTATGTAACTTTAACCTTTCTAGAAGCTTCTGGTGCGTTCTTCCTCGAGCCAAGAATGTGAGATCAAAAATAAAGATAGTTCTTAAAAAAACATCAGATAGCTGTAGGCATGTATGCCTACTCGGATCCTTTCAGCAGTCGGTCCAGAACACTGATAACAAAAGTGCCAAGTCCCTTATCTCAAATTCAGTGGAGCCAAATATGAGACGAACAAAACCATCTCAGGAAGATTTGACTGGATTGTTTTCTGTTAAATATTTGTGATTTCAAAGTAATGTTTTACATCATGGCGTGATCGCACTGTCACTTTAAAAAAAATCTTGTGCAGTCTCAATCGGCGTAGTATTTTAACAGTTGTTTGTTTGTCTTTTTTTTCTTCGCTTTTGTCTAAAGATTTTGCAAAAGTAACTACTACTGGAATGAGTTACTCTACATAAAGTGAAACTATCTAGAGGTGACTGAGCGTGTTTGTGATGCGGGTTTTGAAAAACAGCCCTCGTGACTTTGTAATTACATAATTTTATCTGATGTGGAACATGATTACTGTGATCTGAAATGACTGCTCTTGCTCATCTGATCTACTGAATATTTCCACAACATTTCCGGGTGTCTTTTAGATGACAAATGAGTGTTTGTCAGTGTAATTGCACGGCATGATCTGAACATTAAAATCTTTTTATTTTAATGTACTGTTAACATGGCATGCACAAAAATGTATTTGCTTACCAAAACAGAATCTTTACACCACATTATTAGGTACGCCTGTTCAGCTGCAATTTGAAGAAAATATCTAGTCACCCGATTATGTAGCAGCATCTGCATGCAGGCATTTAGACATGGTCAAGATGATCTGCCGATGTTCAAAATAAGCAACAAAAAGAAGAAGAAAGGTGATTTAAGTGACTTTGAACATGGCATAGTTGTTGCTGCTAGACTGTAATTCAGTAATTCAGAAACTGCTGATCTACCCAGCCACCTGTGGGTTTTACAGAGAATGGCCTAAAAAAAGAGAAAATATACACTGAGTGGCAGTTCTCTCTTTTTATGCCAGAGGTCAGAGATGAATGGCAAGACTGGTTTGAGCTGATCAGAAGGAAAAAGTAAGTCAGATAAAACCAAGTACGCAGAAGAGCATCTCTGAATGTCAAATTCTGAAGCAGATGGGCTAGAGCAGCAGAAGACCACACCAGGTGTTGCTGTTGCAACATTCAGCTGGCAGGGTCACAATTTAGTGTAAACAACATGAAAGCATGAATCCATGCTGCTTTGTATCAACAGTTCAGGCTGCTGATGGTGGTGCGATGGTAAATGGCCTGCATTTGTATAGCGCTTTACTCAGTTCCTAAGGACCCCAAAGCGCTTTATACTACATCCAGTCATTCACCCATTCACACACACATTCACACAATTTGTGCCATCGTTTCTTGGCACAAATTGGATCCCTTTTGGATACCAAATGAGGATTGTTTTTAAACCCATAGCCCTACAGTTCACCAATCTCCTGATGGCTGATTATATCATTCCAACTGAGCACCTTAGGGATGTGGTGGAACAGGATATTCCCATTATGAATGTGCAGCTGACCAATCTGCAGCAACTATGTGATGGTATCATCTTAATATGGGCCAAAGTCTTAAAAGGAATGCTCCCTGTTGAATCTATGCTATCTTTGATTAAAGCAGTTCTGTCATTTTTATTGTGCAGTTTATTGAAAGGCTTTTAACATTTTATTTCATCTGCCTGTTCAGGGTAAAACCTCCCACAGCATCTGCTAACACCTTCTCATAAAAACACATTATTATTGCATCCTGACCATGTGTGTCATCTGAGTTCAGGAAGCTGCTCTCAGATCACTGCTTCCTTGTACTCTAGTGTAGAACAAAGAAATGCTAAAACTCCTTCATTCCCTCGGCTATAACACCTTCTTTGTTCAATTTTAGTTTTTGTTATTCTATTTAATTATTGTATTGTTAATTTTTATTCTTTTTTAAACATTATTGTTTGTTGAGCTTTGCCTTGACATGCTACAGTAGTTATTGCTTGGTGTCTAAGGACTCTAGATTGTGTGAGTAAGTTGTGCAGGTAACCTCCAAGCAAATTGCCTTTCTTTGGGATTAATAAAGTTATCTGAATCTGAAAATGGGGTTCAATCCAGTACTAGCAAGCTCTACCTAGTGACTGAGTGAAATCTAAAATAGTTTTGTCTCTGTTACTCTACCTTATTAAATGTGCTAATTTGCCATTTAGAAACACATCAATTTAGACTGATATGAAGAGCGGCATAGTTACATAATTGTCAATGAAAGTCCCCAGATACCAACATAAAGCTTCACATGTACAGTTCTTCATGAAAAACAACATATCGCCATTATTCAGCAGTGATCTGACACCAAAAATGGCAGTTTAGACAAACACCCACATTAGATGACGAGTCTTTGCCATTGTCTCACTGAATGAGGACCTGCAGCACCTGCATCCCCGGTTGATGACATTTTACATTCTCAAAAGCTTTCAGCAACTTTCAGCATCTCTGCTGCTTTGATTTCCTCACCAACTGTCACTCAGCACTGGATCCTCACAGGGCTGCATTCTCAGCCCCCTGCAGTTTGCCCTGCACACATATGACTGTACACCAATCCAACCAACCAACACCACCTTCAAGTATGCCGATGACACCATCGTAGTTGGGCCCATCTCTGATGGAGATGAGACAGCATACAAGGTGGAGGTAGAGAATTTGTCCTGCTGGTGCTCAGAAAATGGCCTGAAGCTAAACGTCCGCAAAATGAAAGAACTCCTCATGGCATCATGGCAACACCATGGCCCTGGTAAAGAAGGCACAGCAGCACCTGCACCACCTGCATGTGTCCATTCAGATCAAGTCATTTCTTCGCACTAATTCCAAGCACTTCGCAACCCTTTCCTTTTAATGTGTGCCTTTTCTATTGTTTTGTGTATATTCCCCTTGTTTTGTGTATATTCCTATTGTTTTGTACATATACATATAATTTTGTATATATTCCTGTGGTTTGCTATTTATTCCTTCTGTATTACTATTTATATTTTATTCCTGCACAGTTGCTGTGGAACACTCACAAATTCATTGTACATATACAATGACAATAAAGAGATATTTGTGAGAGGATAAGGCTCACTTGTTAAACATAAAAACAGTAGCAGTCACAAATTCTTCAGAAAAGAGCAACTGAGAAGAAAAACAAATAGATGCAGGTATTAAAGAACAGAAGTTTGGATAATTAGCAATAGTTTGAACGTGTCTGCTTGATAGACTTCTGATCAGTTCGTTGTGTTGCACACGTCACTCACATTTCCGCATTCATAGATCATACAAGAGATCAGAGTTTATCTAATGTTTTCTCGTGAGTTATGTAATGTTTCGAAGTGCTGATTGAACTTGTGTAACGCTGATCCGGTGACTGCATCAGCCTCTCCTTGTCCTCAGTTGGGCGTCATTGGTCACAAGGTTGCTGTGCTTTTGAAAGATCAGATAACCTTTTAAATAAATGAAACATATGTGGTCATGTGACCTGATAGTCATCTTTGGTCTGCATCTGTGCATATGTTGAGTAAACAGAATGAGATGCTTTGATTGCACTTTATGTATCAAAACATCAACAAAAAAAAAGTCACCTGGCCCACCTGGGTCTTAAATTTTTACATAATTTAATAAGCCAAAATGCAAAAGCAGTGTGTGAAACAAATAAGTGCAACCTCAGTGCTTCCATAGACATCGGGAGGGTAAAAAGCATCTAGGTTGAGCGTATCAACTGCCTCTATAAAAGCTTTTTCAGATGTGTGTTAACACAACGCCCAGAAAGAGATCAGAAGTGAACTTAGTGAAACAATTGTTGCTGCCCATCAATCTGGGGAGGGTTACAAGGCCATTTCCATATATATATATATATATGGAAATTTCCATATATATATATATATATGGAAATTTCCATATATATATATATATATATATATATATATATATATATATATATATATATATATATATATATGGAAATTTCCATATATATATATATATATAAAAGAAAGATTTTTCACAAGTGAAAAACATTCAAGACATATATATATATATATATATATATATATATATATATAAAAGAAAGATTTTTCACAAGTGAAAAACATTCAAGACATATATATATATATATATATATATATATATATATATATATATATATATATATATATATATATATATATATATCAAAGAAAGATTTTTCACAAGTGAAAAACATTCAAGACAATTTGCAGCCTTCCCAGCAGTGGTGTTCCAGCAAATTCACCCTAGCGTCAGGCCTTACAATGCTCAGAGCAACTACATCTCACATTCTACAGGCCTTACTTAGTATGTTAAAGTTCATGACTGTGCAATTAGAAAAAGACTGAACGAGTCTGACTTGTTTAAAAGGGTTGCCATGACAAAGCTTCTTTTGTCTAAAAAAGGACATGACAGCATGACTCACAGAGTTGCATAAGAAAAAAACAACGAGACTTCTGGAACAATTTCCCTCCTATAGAGGTGACCAACTTGGAGAGGTTTTTCCTACATGCACCGCAGAAATGTTGGTGAACCCAAACACAGCGTGTCAGCACAAAAACCTCATACTAAATATCAGCACGGTGGTGGAGGAATGATGATTTGGGCTTATTCTCCAGCCTCAGGATCTAGGCACTTTGCAGTTGACCATAAACTCCTCAGTATACAAAAATATTCTAGAGTCAAATGTTTGGTCATGTGTCTGACAGCTCAATTCCAACAACACCATGAGCCAGTCAAAGCTCGCAAACCTCAATGAATGAAGCAACGTTGTGTAGAAGAGTGGGCCAAAAATCCTGCACAATAATGTGAGACACTGACAAAGTCATACAGAAAACAATTACTACATGTAATCGCTGCCAAAAATGGTTTTACAAGCCACTAAACAACTGGGTGCACTTAGTTTTTGTGTCTTTGGGCTTGTTGGATGGATGGAAATAATGACACAGTGTGTGACATGTGTTCACCTGAAGTTGCATTTGTCTAACTGTTAGACCTGGTAATGGATGGATCATTTTTCATTATGTTCTGATATATAAAACCACAAAAATGACAGAAGCTGCATTTTATTTTTAACCATGACTGTATAACACAGAAATACTTCAAATCTAAAACTTTGCAGTGATAGCTGTTTTGTTTAAAACACTTAAGCTTCTTTTCATTTGTGGTATGAGTACTGCTGTATAGAGAACAAACTGGAACACTAGTAGCTTCAACACAAGCACTGTAGGTATGCAGATTTTACAGTCATGTGACCTGATTAACCTCAATCCTATCAAACTGGGTACACTGTCAAACCCGCATTTCACGTGTTCTTTATACTACCCTAAAATCAAAAACATACCTATAATTTGCGAGTTTGGGACCTATTCAGTTCAATCGGTATCACACAGTATATCGATATGCAAGGTACACCAAGTTCTCGAAGAATGCTTGATTTAAAATAAAAATGACAACTGAAGTTTGAATAGCTGGATTTATGCCAGTTATTTTATATATGGAGCCAAACAACCAAACAGTCCTGTTTTACCTTCCCACTGTAAGGATCGGGCATCTGGGTTTTACATGAATACGTCCAAACATAGTCAGTATCAGTATCAATCAATCTCGGACTGTAAGAGCATGAATTAGGGCAGGTAGAAACATTTACAGCAGAGCTATGATGGCCTCTGGTGGTGCAGCGGAGAAGTATCATTGATGACTTCCGGTTGTTTAAAGCTTCCAGGTTTCCAGGCTGCTCTAGTGCCTGCTGTTTTCATACTGCCATTCGTCTGCACATCAGAGAACATGCACTGACTCAGAAACCAATTAGATCAATGTTCTGCTCATCCACAAACCCTTCCTGGTCGCCGGGCAGACTTTAAGTTTGACTGTAAACAGATCTTATACTTTTCTTAATACTGAGCGAGCTTTAGTGCGATTTTATATTCTATTCGGATCTGTCCCTACATAACCCTAAACTGAGAGATTCTCTTTTACCTAAGCCATGTACGTAAGACTCAATGGTGCAAGCTTATTTCATAGAGTTACTTTAATTAAATTCACTACGGCTGTCAGTGATGGTCTGAAGAGGCGTATTCACAGAAGGATGCACAGACCTCTGCAGGCTAGGCACCAGCACCCTGTCTGCCATTAGGTTTCAGGATGAAATCCTTTGATTGTCATAAAAACTTCTGAGTATCATTTGGTTTTGGTTGTTTGACTTTATGTAATGATTTGGTATCCTTTTATTACTAACACATTACCCGGTCCATATCTGCATAGATATCCAGCATGCTTTTCTTTTTAACCACTGAGATCTGATGTGTTTTCAAAGTGTTTCTTAAACGTTTTTAAGCAGTATATAAACTATACAAACCTTTTGGAGGAAGAAAAAAAAAACCTTTATTATTTATATTTTTATTCAAATGAAGAGCAACAAAATGATAAAAGCATCTACAGCATTTCATTAATGTGCAACAAAAACAAAGACAGTCTGACTGGCTTTACTGCACATGTGGTCCTCTACAGTAGCCCTATCATCACATACTATGATTGCCAGGACTCTGACAGAAAATGAGACATGAAAATCAAACTCTCCGGCTAATGTAACAAGATAGTAAGGCCTTTCTAAGGAAAATGAGCCAAAATCATCAGGAGGATAAAAATGCAAGGATTCCAAAATATTTCTGTAAAGTCATTATAGATATAATGGAATAAATAAAGGGGGAAACTTTACTGGTAAAGTGTAACCAAATCGGTACCATCTCAGTTCTTCACAGTGCCGTACACCATCGTTCTCACCTGTTCACAGGAATAGTTGCATTCTCCGAAATAAAAAAAAGGCCACCATTACCAGCAACTGTGCACAGATGCCTTTGTAACAACAGTCTGTACTACTGTTTTGGACATTGATGTAAAAAACAAAAACAAAAAAACAAAACCAATGGAACAAACAATATTATGACCACCAAAAAAGAGATGCAGGCCTCCTGAATGTAATGATGATCACATTTCACCTGCCAATCATGGCAAGCAATAGAGTGAATAAGTACCGCTTTGGCTGAGGGTACAGCTGTACTTAAATAACATCTTGTTGCAAAACTGGAGGAGCTATCTCAAGACAATAAATAGTGAACATACAGAGGTGGTTAACACTGGACCAACTTTAAACATTCCTATTTTTGGCTGACAAGTAACAGCTTACTGAGCAAACTATCAACATGGATTGTTCTTCTGTATACTTTGGATACTTAAATATGCACATTAGCCCTTAAAACACAACATTCATGAGCAAATGTCCTCCAGGTGTTGTCTCAAATCAAGAGATGCAGTAAAACACTTTAACCAAGACTCCTGATCAGGTAGATGTGTACAGTTACACACACACACACACACACACACACACACACACACACACACACACACACACACACACACACACACACACACACATACACACACACACACACACACACACGAGAAAGCTAATTATTAAAATGTTTAAAGTTTAGATGTTTAAAATGGTACATCCAAAACGGCAAGGGAAAAGGCTTTGGGGTTGAGCATATCTACACTATAATTACAACTTTACAAGCGGAAAAAGCCAAAGAGTGAGTCTGTAAAGTGACTTCATTGCAGGAAAGTGATCCAAATTTAAAAAGAAAAAAAAAAAATTAAAAAATTGTTGATTAAAGCTTGGCTGGGATTAAAGTTTGGGGGAGAGATAGAAAGGAAGGAAGAAATGAATGTTTAGCTCCAGTGTGCACTGCCTGCTCTCACCTAAGACACAATGGCTATCATTTTAAACCTGCACTATTTTTTGTACATCATCTACAGTACACAGTGGGATATTTTTGTCAGTACATTCATTCAATACCAACACACTGGCATCTACTCATCAACGAACAAATCTTGTAGCCCAACCATGACTAGTATAGCAAACACTTGGGATCGCATGAATAATTAGTACAGGCTGACAGGTAGATATTCTTCCAACAAAAAGACACGTGGTTACTTTAACTCTAAGGATAATCCTATCTATCAAGTAACATTAATTTAAATTCATCATTGCTGAGAAATCCCTGACAGCTGCATCTTCACATACACAGTAATATTGACATTAATCATACTATTGAGTTTATTTTAAAGTGGCCGTTTTACAGCTCACGATGAAAGGTGCCTGAGAGGTGGTTGGGCCAAAGGAGTGTGGGTGAAAGCATGATTGTCTGCTCAGGCGTGAGGTTTAGATGAGAACTGCGGAAGAGGTTTGGTCAACAGCATAAAACATGAGGAGTGTGTATTGCATCTGACGAACCCCTGTCACAATCACACACACACAATCAGATCCACCCTGAGCTATCATGTACAACTTACAGGACCAATCTCAAAAATTAAAACAACCTGTCCAACCAGCTAGAGCACAACCACTGATTAGCGCTCTGGTCTGGATGAGGGGAGGTAAAGGACACAGTCCTAAGATAGTGCAAATACTGTTGTTGTCTCAAAGAAACAGCCCAGTTGCTTGTTACTGGGGTGGAGACTTGTTGGAGCATCCGTGTTACAGCCATTTTTGGAGTGTAGGCAGGTTCCTGTCCATCCAGCGCTGATTCAGCTTTATGGTTTCCAAAGCTTCCTGCACGCTCCTCATCTGAGAGCCACGCTCCTTCAGACCAGAGAAGAAAGCCTGCACCTATAAGACATCAAAACACACAAGCTCAGCTCACGAAACAAGTACACTGAGAGTCAAACAAATGCATTCTCATAAGAAATGACTTAAGGACATACTTTATGAAGTTGTGCCTGTGTGGAGGACTGGGAGGTAACAGATTTGATGATTGCCTGGATGGCAAAGGAGCCAATAGGGAACCTGCAGCCCAAAAGACAAAATCATTGAATTTTCAGGTGAAATTATCTCAAAATGCTATACAAAGGGAAACTCTGAGACTAACTTACTTCTCTATGAGGCGGTCCCAGTTCTCTTGTATGAAGTCCCAGGCAAACAAACAACCAGCAAAGCTCTGACACATAGTGCTGATAACCAAAGGCAACTCCTGAGTCTGAATGAGACTTCCCCTCAGACCAAACGACAGAATCCTAGAAAGAAACCAAACATGTCAAAAGGACCCTGATTGTAACTACACAGCGTGGGGATCAAACAATCTTTAGTATAAAGAAGTACATTTTGAAAGCTTTAAGTTGAGATAGAGGAGAATTTTAAAAAACTGAAGCCATAAACCAAAGTGTAATGCTCTTTGCCGCTCTCCCTTAAAAATGTGCCAGAAAACAGAACATAGCATTACTTCAAAATAACTGGGAAGTCTGTGGTCATTACAATTCCCAGATCAATGTGAAAATGCACAAAATCTTCATTTGCTGACTTCTTGTTGAAATCTAGAAACATTTTTTATACTTTCACTCCTGTATACTAATGCTGGTATTATCACAAAAGGCTTAACAATACATCCTATTGAAAATTCAGGGGAGTTAATGACTTTACTGTAAAGCCATCCAGTGGGTCGAATTGGACCCTTTGGTGTTTGACACACGTTTGACACCACTGCCGTACATCTCAAAGGTTTATAACTATTATATTAACAGGTTTTAAAACAAATAACTTCTAATATACAAATCTCAACCTTTTAATAACAACATTTTCACGACTTGTTAAATATCCATGATAAATAAATGCAGATGTACAGAGAGACAGGGCAGTGTCTAGCAGATGTTGCGATTCACCAGTCACATCAATCTATGATCTATGTCCCTGCTCTCACTTATGATCACAAGCTCTGAGTAGTGACCAAAAGAATAAGACCGATGCAAGCAGCAGAAATGATCTTTCTTTGAAGGCTGTCTGGGCTCTTCCATGGAGACAGGACTCAGTGTAGAGCTGCTACTCCTCTGTTTTGAAAGATCCCAGCAGAGGTGACTAGGATCCCTTCTGGGCCCCTTTTGGATGAGATGTTTTGTGCCTGTTCTACCAGTAAGAGCCCCTGGGGCAGACCAAGGACATGCTGGAGAGATTACATCTGGGAGCAACTGAGTTTACACCAGAAGAGCTGGTGGAGCAAGGTCTGTGCTTCTCTGCGTAGGCTGCTGTTTATTCACACCCGCATGGATGGAAATAAATGGATGGACTTACTGAAAAAGACATCAGCTACATTCTAACATAATCTAGCATCCCCAAAATGCAGTCTAATCAACTTATTGAAGATCAGTTTGTTTAGATGTGTGGGGCACCATTATACATTACAGTATAATGATGCCCCAAACGCAGAACAAGTTTGAAGTAATTTAATAACAGTTTTCCACCTGCTGAGTCAGTAAACATCAAGATTGCTTATGCCAGAAACAAAAAACAAACTATAAATACTTCGCAGGGTCAGTAACAATTTTTACATGTAAACTACAGTAATATAACTACAGCACTGACAAGGTGAGTAACTGTGAGACCTTGAGTATGTCAAACTTTTGCTCTGGTGGAATCAAGTGAAGTCATTTTAATGGCATCGCAGGACTTTGAGTTGCAGATGAAATTAATGGGCGGGGAAACGGACTTTGTTAAAATAGCGCATAATTAACAAATGCAAAAACAAAACAAAAAAAAACTTACTGTACTAAACGTTGTGGGTTCTGAGTGGATGCTAGGCCCTTTAGCATTTTCCGCTTCTCTGAATCGTACGTGGCATGTACATATATGTTGAAAAGAGCGTCCCAGGTTTCATCAGACCGGCCAGCCACTGTAAATACAGTCTGCTGCAGATCACCAGGAATCCTATGACAATAAATACAAAAGAAACAGACTTTTACTTTTGCTACTCAATTCTAATTTTCTGATTCCATTAGGTCCCATCACCTTCCATAGAGATTGAAAATGTGGCGTAAAACCGCAAAGGATTATGGGTACGAGTGGCAAGCGGTACTAGCACACGCAGGCTTTCACATGAAAACAGTCACACAGTGATAAAAAGAAACAGAAAGAATGGCAAGAAGCTGTTGTATTATTAACTGCAATAGCCGGTCGCATACCAGCCACGGGAAGCCGACCGGTAAAGAGATCAGTTGTTATCGGATTACGTTGTGGAAGAGAAATTGTTTAAGCCATGTTTCCGAAGTAACAAAGAGCCGACGGATGACCTGGATTGCAGCCATTCGAAGACCAAATATAATGTCCCAGAACACTCCAGTTCACATGTTAGTCTGCTCAAAGCATTTCCATAAAGGTAAGTCTTCTGTTTAACATGATTGTTGATGTAGGTTACAAATAAGTCTTATATTGATTTGAAATGAATTCGTTACGCTATGCTGCTTTGTTCACTGTGGCTTTGCGGGCCAATGTTTGTTGTGTTTTGTAGGAAAACCAGCCTACAAAATGCTGGAATACAGACTGGGCACCCTCTATCAACCTGGGTCATACTGATTTTAAAGCTGCTACCACAGCGGGATTTGATCGGTTAAGAGAGAGAGAGCTCAAAACAGCCATGAAAAGTCCCACATATATGTGCCCAAGTGTTGTATTGAAGCAATCAAGTGATGAATAACTGTTTTCCAATATGTTGTTTTAATATGGTTTTTTGGCATTGTTGATTTGTTTTTCACCGAAGCAGCTAATAAAGCATGATGGAATACAATGTTGCGTCTTTCCTGTAAGATTCTATAATAGAATGAAACAATAATGCCAGTTATAAATAGAGACATTGAATTGAATGAATTCTTATTTTATTTCTATTAGATCTGAAAATGTTGTGTAATACTACAACCTGAAATGACAAATAGATTGCGTTGGCCAGGAGATAAAGAAAAAAATGTAACAACAGCTGTGAAATGGAATAGTCCAAATCACCAAAGTAAACTGGACCTGGGCTTGTTGTAGGGATCTGAAGTTTTTAAACATTTTGTGAGTGCATACACTCACCGTCGTTTTGTACACAACAGTTTTGGGGGCAAATAAAATGCAAGTAGGGATTAAAACCGCAGAATTAATGATGCTGGAAATACTAGCTCTTGATGCAGTGTTTTGATTTTGTTGCCACTCCTACCCACAATACAATGCGCAAAAGTCACGTGGTCTGTCAATCTCTATTTCTAAAATGATGTTTGACTAATACTGTTCACCGTGTTACCAGCTTGAAACGAAGCAGAGTAAGACAATGAAATGTTTGTTGTGCTCTGGACGTACCTGAGGGTACCATTTGACTCCATGTACTTTTTGAACAGGGACGTGGCCTGCTGGGTGCAGTTTTCATCATTCAGATTACAGGCCATCTCCAGCAGAGCAGAGCGCAGCTCCTGTTTGGACACATTCTCTTCTTCTTCCCATGTTTGTTTGGCCGTCAGATTACGAAATGTGCTCATAATAAAATTCTGTCAAAAAACAAACAAACAAAACAAACCCCAAAACAAAACACATTCATTAGCATGATAAAGCCAAAACGCAGATGAACTAGGAAAAAGACTTGCTCTGACCTTATCAAAGATACGTTATGTGTTAAGTGTCAAATCAAAGTCAGATTTTTTTTTAGCAAATTAAAGTTTTATCACGTAATATGACGTAAAAAAAAAAGAAAAAAAAAAGAAGTAATGTTAAAAGATGTAGATTAATAGTGAAATTAAAGAACGTCATACTGGCCGTTTTGTGAAATGTAACAATTGTGTCAATCGTGTTTACTGTTGAAGTCACTGCTGCTAGAAGAAGCAGGAGGAATTGTAAAGTGTACAGGGCTATACTCTCTGCTCAGATCCAGAGAAATGCGGCAAAACTGATCAGAAAACTCTTAACAGTATAAATGTATGACAAACCAAAGTACATTGCAAAATCAGTCCAAGAAAAACGAGGCATTCTTCAATGGCCAAGACATTCACCTGATCTCAATCAAATAGAGCAACTTTTCAGTCAAACTGAAAAAGAAGACAGAGAGACCCACAAATAAGCAGCGGCTGAAGGTGGCTGCAGTAAAGGCTTAGCAGAACATCTTAAGGGAGAAAACACACCAACTGGGGATACCTGTGAGTCCTAGACTTCAGGCAGGACTGCAAAGGACTTTTAGCCAGGTATTGAAAACTACCCTAGATACAGCTAATGTAAAGTTTTTTATTAAACCCCCTGAATTAAAGATTCAAGTCTGCACTTCAATCACATCTTGGCAGTTTGATTTAAAATCCATTGTTTTGGAGTCAGAAGCAAAACTTTAAAAATTCTGTCTTTTCTGAAAATCTAATTTCTTGGGTGTGAGTTCAATACCTTCATGCGGGATGCAAGATTAGACTCCTGTCTTTTTTCAAGCTGTCGGTAGATATTATTGAGCTGTAAAAGGGCCTCTGTCACAGGAGAAGTCTCAGTGTCCGCTGAGACATATTTCAGTAGATTTATGACCTGCAGGAAGGACACACGTCCCAATCTAGTGACGACACGGGACAAACGAGGAACAGCAGAGCATCAAAATGAAGCAGAAGAAATTTAAAAAAGACTTTCATCACTAAATGCAATTAAAAGACTTTGATACCTGGAGAGAGCAAAGATGTTATGTATAAGTGAAGCACGGTCCTCGTGTGTAAGAACGCCGACATTTGAGAACAAAGCTTGAGCAAGAGCAGACCAGCCATCCTTTCCGTAGTCCACTATGTAGAAGCCTGTATTTTTGTAGTTCAACTTCAGCCAAGTTACATTTTCTGACAGCTTAAATGTGTCTGAAAATACAAAAAAAACAAACAAACCCCAAAACAAAACAAATAAACACATGAATACACTTAAAACTTTTCATTCGAGAGCAGCTCAGCCAAGGACAATTAGAATAGGTTTCTATTTTAGTCTTTTACCTGATTTATTTTTCAGAGTGAAAACCTGTCTGCACTCAGGGGCCAAACTACAGCTGTCGTTCACGTACGTCACTGGAATATGCCACAAGCTAAACAGAGTGCACACTACAGTTAGCACGGTGGTGTCCTTATGATTTATGTGTGTCTGTCTGTCTGTGTAGTAATGTGTAACCCACCTTGACGTATGCGTGGTATTGTCAGATGTGAGCAAGAAGTGCTCCTGTGCGAGTGTCACCTGGTTTCCCATGAGGTTCACAGTGACCAGTGGGAAGCCTTTCTGTGATGTCCACGATGTCATCATCTGCGATACATTCATGTGGTGCGTGGACTTATCGGTCTGAGGATAGGAAGGGGAATATTTGATCTGTGTGTGCAGCCAAATGTCACGCTTTCATTTTTTCTCCACACATGAGAATTAGTGTAGAAGGGGACTCATATTTTGCAGCTATATTCTCAAAATTTGTGCAAACAATTACAATTTCTAGTATCCAAATGGCAACAAAGTGTACACTACTCACAGAATCTATCCAAAAAGATCTCTTTGATGAACAGATCAAAGATAAACTCTAAACTATGAGAGACTTGTTGATCAAGTTGTTAGCATTGTGGCAGACAATAAGATGACTAAGCAAATGAAAGCATCAACTTTAACTGAGGTCATTAGGTTGAAACACTCTTGTCACAATTATATAGTCTTTGCATCTGTCTTGTGCTCTGCCATCAAAAGGGAATAAGCAAGAGAACAAGCAAGGGAACATTCTATGTAGAGCATATTAGCTACATTTGAATTATAGATTGACTGCAATACCTCAGCAAAGAGTAAACAGAATAAAAATATCTATTTAAAAAAAGAAGTTCTAAATAATCTCCATTATGAGACTATTTACCAAGTTAGAAAACAAGGTAATATAACATATCTATATTTAACAGGACTATTTTCAAAAGGCCTTATAAGAGCCTACTCAGGACTCATATGTAATCATCTGTATCTTGCATAGTTGCAATGCTATCCACTAACAAAATCTTTCCTTATATGCAAAGACGTAAACAGTATAGTACAGATAAAGCACTTGTAGTTGCTGCTACAGTAGATTAGAGCCCATCAGGCATTATCTATTTACTAGTTTGATATCAGCAAGTATAATGTTGATAGATGACAAGTAAAAAAAAAAAAAAGTAAAGCAGGGACAGGAGAAACACTCTTTAACCAGGTTATGAGTGTTGGTGTTACATAGTTTGTTCACCAGAGGGCACTATGCATCTTCCTTTTTGGTAACATGGGTGTTTGGAACTAGGATACATCCTGGTGACTAATTTTCTAGCCGTTTAAATGAGAGAGAAAAACTTTGTTTACTCAACGAGCCCAAAGGTCAGAACCTTCTTACAAATATTTCATTTGTATTTTAAGGGCTATATGAACCCATTAATCATATTTCTTATTAGACAATCATGTTTTAAATGTTGCTTAAAGGTGCGGCACTTTACATTCTGTATAATGTTGTAAATATGCACAATATCAGATTAACTTACAGCCTTTGGCTAGCCATAGCAGAACTAGCAGCAGTAGCCTCAGTTTCTTCCTGTCTAGCTTCTACACTCCAGTTTACTCCAGTTTATTCTGGCAAAACCAACCTACGGCTGCTCATGCTTTACTATAAAGTACTACAGATAAGCGCAGGCAGCACTCTGGCAGCCATCTGTTCTACTTTTCCCTCGTTCATTTACAATTTCCTTTCACGGACACACAGAGAGGTGTGTGCAGCCAACTGTAAAGGCTGCAGTCTGACAGTGCCCAGCGGTTGTGTAACATCTTTGACAATATCTTCCATTTAAAAAAATAAGAATGCTACATATAGCCAACTCTTATTTCTAGCAGCAACGTTTGAACTTCTAGTCAATTAGTCATGCACATCTTTTAACACAACAACCAGCTGATCCATGCAGATTTAGGGAGAGTGTAAATGAGTAAATAAATAGGTGTTGTGCGACAGAAAGAAAAAAAATTTGATTTTTAAATCAACAAATATTGGTATTGGTCTTAAAAATACTGTATTGGTCAAGCTCTATGGTAAATTTTACCAAGGCTACATTTTGCCACAATCCCACTTCACAAAGGGGAAAAAATAACCAGCCACTGTGTCAGTAAAAACACACATATGCATGAACATAAAAAACACACCACTAATACCTGTGTGAGGCTGTTCCAGAGGTCATCAGTGTCTGTATTTAATCCACTGAACTGTTTGAGATATTCAATGATACCCTTTCTGAACTGTTGATCTCCGGGGAAGGAAGCATTCAGCATTAGAAGAATGGATGCACCCTGGAAGACAAAGAATAATAAACTAGCAATAAACTATCAAGAATTCATGTGAGGGTCACTATTTCCTTAAATGAACAGCTAGAAATCAAAGTTAAGTGAATTAATGAACAGCATGTGATGTACTTATAAGTCAGAGTTTACCTTTTCATAAGAGACAGAGTCAAACATCTCCTCTACTTGTTCTGTTGTATTAACGTCTGTCGACACAGCGTGCGAGGAGTTTAGTGCATCTTTGTCTAGGGCTCTGAACCGCACTGAGAGGAATAAATTACCCTGCAAACAAACAGGACATACTGCATATGTAGGAGCACATAACATTATCTGATTTAAAACTATGACAAATAATTTGGCAAGCTACACGGCAGAACGTACAGTTTCCAGGTCGGGCGACACTTCCTGCAGTGACATGTACTCCATGTAAGTGGCAAAGCCTTCGTTGAGCCACAGGTCATTCCACCATGTCATAGTCACCAGGTTTCCAAACCACTGTAAAACAAAAAAAAACAAAAAAACATTGGACATGTGAACATATTCACTGTTTCTTTTCACAGATACAAACACAAACAAAAGTACCTGATGAGCAAGCTCATGTGCTATGACAGAAGCCACCACTTGTTTTTCCAGGAGAGAAGACTCTTTGCCCACTAACAAAGTGGTTTCCCGAAAAGTGATTAGCCCCAAGTTCTCCATGGCTCCTGCCAGGAAGTCAGGAATAGCTACCAAGTCTGACACCAGAGAAAGACAGCATATGGGGTTGTGTAAAAACGGGACAGGGGGAGAACAGTTACACAAGGATAGAGCACAGAGTGTGTATAATTAAATATCCATTGGTTTACTCACCTAGTTTTTTGAGAGGGTAATTAATGTCAAAGAAGTTATTGTAAAACTCCAGCAGTTTAGAGGTTATGGTCAGAGCATACTCAGTGTGCCCATTTTTCTCTGGTACAGAGTAGACTGACACCTAACACAAACAATAAAAGGTATTTATATGTATACACATATATATAGTTTATCAACAACAGCACAGCCTCACTGAAAAATACATTTAAAAAAAAATATTTGCAGAGGCTGAACTGAAACAGAAAAATATTTCTCTGCTAGACCTACCTGGGTTTCTGAAACATTTTTGGTGTTAGGGGTGAAGTCAGCAACGATGAAGGCCACCAGGTAAGTGCTCATGTTAACACTGGTCTTTTCAAACTCATCCTGCACAAGGCCATTGGAGAGATTTGTGGATTTTGCCTGAAATACACAAAACAAGGATGTATTGAAGTCCTCTGCAATAAATCAGTATTGTTGACTTATTGTGGATGAATACAGCAGTGCAGCACACCATCTGGTAGTATTGACTGTACCCCCACCGTGACCTGAGAAGCCATAGTGGTTACAAGAATTACAAAGTCTTCAGGACAGGATATTATTATAATTATGCTTTGTAAACTGTGGTTACATAGTGACAAAGCACAATTGTAAGTTTACTGCAACTGACAGTATCTTAAAAAATCGAAACTCTGTGAACTCTATAATACAGTGGACAAACCCATCATGTAAGCCTCCTCAGAAGAAAGCATATTTCATTTTGTACATCCAAGCCGGTATGTAACAGCTGGCATTAATTTAAAATTGTCACCATTCAGCATCTGTACAAAAAAAGAAGAATCACTTCTTCAAAAGCCAAACCTCTATTAGGATGTTAAACTCTCATGCTACTGTAACCAAATGTAATTCAAACCTTGTGTCAGTTTTCATACATTTAAATCTAGTCGGATACTGCCAAAAATAACAAATGAACAAGTGAATAAAAATAATTCAACCACATATGAATGAAGCCTTATAAAACACTGAGTAGAATGTTTCAACCATTAGTATCATAAAGCAAAACTCATTCATTTTAAATTACCTTGGGCATGTTTGAAAGAGTCATGTAGGTTTTTTTTCTGCTGATTTTAATCAGGAATGTCGCTTTGAAAGCTGGTTCATCAAAACAAGGGAAGGCTTTCCTGGCCGACAGCGGCTCAAACTGTGTTGCTGCTAGGACCCTGGGGAAAAGAGGGGGTGAACATGACCATGCTGGAAATGTTTAAACTCCATAAAACATTTTCTTTCTGTATTTGTTATTTTTAAAGCACTCATTTGTTAGACTGTGGCGATGAGATGAGCTGACTCCATAGTCTGTACTTATGGCAGAACCAATTCAATTGTTCCTATATAGCACCAATTCACAACAATAGTCGCCTTAATGTGAAGTATATTTTAAGTGTAAGACCCTACAGTATTAGAAAAAAACTCCAACAAGACATCCCCGTGTGAGCAAACACGTGACAACAGTAGGAAAGAAAAAAACCCTTTTAACAGGAAGAAACCTCCAGCAGAACCAGGCTCGGGAAATGACAACTATCTGCCAGTTGAGAGTGAAGGGAAAGGGTAGACAGCAGAGAGAAACAGGTCAAAAGGAAAACTATAAGAGAAAAGGCAGGAGTTTTATAAGTACTAATGATTAAATGCACTAGTAGTGTATAAACACACAGGGAGTGAAAAGAAATGAGTGAAGATGAACTTGTCAGTGCATCATGGGAAGCCCCCAATAGCCTACGCTTAGTACAGTATGAGTCAGGGTCATTAGACCCAGGCTTGACTGTAATCTTTATCAAAAAAGAAAGCTTTGAACCTAATCTTAAAACGTAAAAGTAGAGTGGGAGAAGCCGTCTGTCTCTTCAAGTCCAAACTGGGTGCTGGTTCCAAAATACACGGACCTGATCGATGAAGCCTCCGATTCTACTTTTAAAAACTGTAGGAACCAAAATTAAACCTTGAATCTGAGAGCAAAGTGCTCTAATGAGGTGATATGGTCCTAAGAGGTCTTAAAGATAAGGTGGGACCTGATTATTCAAGGTTTTGTATATAAGGAGAAAAATTTTAAATTAAATTCTGGTGCCAATAAGAGAAATACGGTCTTTCTTTCTAGTCTCACAGCAGCATTTAGAATCAAATGAAGGGTTTTCGTGGACTTTTAAGGACAGCCTGATAACAATGCATTACAACAGTCCAGCAAGAAGTAATAAATGCATAAACTAGTTTTTCAGCATCATTCTGACAGGATGATTCTAATTTTAAAGATCTTGTCCACATGAATGAAGGCAGTCCTATATATTTGCTTGATGTGCACGCTGAAGGACATATCCTGGTCAAAATGACTCCAAGATGACTCACAGTGTTACTAAAGGTAACACTATGAGGCCATCTGAAGTAAATATCCTGTTAGATTTTTAGGGCTGAGTACAATAACCTCAGTTACATCTGAATTTAGAAGTAATTTAGGCCTTTATGTGTTTATGACATCCCTTTAATTTAACTAGTTGATTTGCATGACCTGGCTTCATGGATAAATAACGCTGTGCATCATCTGCATAGCAATAAAACTGTATACAGTGTTTTGTTATAAGGTTGCCTAAATGAAGCAAGTATAAAGTAAAAAGTATTGGTCCCAGCACAGAACTCCACGACTAACTAATTGGAAATCTATCCAACAGATATGACTCAGACCATTGCAGCACAGTTCATCTAATACAAACAGTATGTTCTAATATCTGTAGTAAAATCTTGTGGTCAGTGGTAGCAAACACTGTACTGAGGTCTAACAGGACAAACGCAGATATGAGTTCATTGCCAAAGGCCATTAGAAGATGTTTCATAACCTTCACTAATACTGTTTCAGTGCTATGATGCACTCTCAATCTTGACTGATTAACTAGTCTAGTTAACTAGTCTTTCAAGATTCTTTGAACTAAAAGGAAGATTAAAAACAGTCTATAATTAGTTACAACAGCTGGAACAAATAAGAACTTTTTAAGTAATGCCTTAATTACCGCCACCTTAAAAGCTTGTGGTAAGTAGCCTGCTAATAAACAGCCAATGAGCAAGGGGTACCTTTTGTTTTCATCCTTATCAATGTAGAAGCTCTTGTAGAAACCATCATATGCGTTTGAGAAGTTGGCAGAATATTCCATTGTCAAAACACAGTACTGGCCTGCTTTCAGCTCCTCTGAGAAATTAACAGCTAACTGCTGTCTGGGTTTGTATTCCAGTACAGTCACATCACTGGCCTGCCCATCACCCAACTGGAAGAGAGAAAGTGTTAGTCACAGACTAGCAGACAAAAAAAAAAAAAAGTAAATTTATTCATCAGAACACAAAAAATTCTCTTCAAACCCACTTTGAAGGTTGCTTTGGTAATGTTGAGATTAGCACCATGGAATACAATGCGGTTTGTGCTGTGAAGTATAGACATGCTGATAACAGTTCTGCCCGTGAAGGTCATTTTGTCGAGGTCGGGGTTCAGGGTGAGGTCATAGCTGAGAGGTTTTATGCTTTGAGGGAGTCGGAGCTGTGCCCATGGAAACAATTCACCATTTGTGGAGATGGGGTAGACTGGCTCAATGGGATTGGTCTTGTTTGGCTTATGACAACCTGCCTGCAGAGGATAGAGAGTTGGAGTGAGCAATGAATGTGTGACTGAGCATGGAGAAAAATAAAATGTTTTTGCTCTGAAATTGATATTCTTGAAGACTAATTAATATTTTCCTTACTTTAGTAAAGGTGCAGCCAGGTAGGAAGTAGAATACCATGGTCACTGAGGCCACTATCACGAGGAATAACACACATACAACTATGGTACGTGATGAGGGTCGTGAACATGACCTGAAATCAAAACGAGATTAACATTACTTACACTAACTCATTTTAAATATGAAGAGGATCTCTCTGCTAACTTGATTGTCAAGTTTTGGTTAATGCGAGCTTTCATAACCGGCATTTAGACAGCGAGTATAAAAATGATCATCTTTCAGTATGAGACAGTTTGCCGGTGAAAGTTGAAGCCTTCACATGCGAAAGTTTTTTATTATGTGACAGGATGTGGTATCTGCATACAGCTTTTTTTAACATTTACCTTATGTAGTCAATAACAGTACTTTGAGGTTAACCTGCACAATTATTTTAACTATGACTTTGCTATATTTAATGGTTACTTTTTTGATCCGGAAGCACAACTCAAACTTAGACCATCTTAGCCTGTGTTGTCATTGCTGTCATTTCATTCTTGGCACAATGACATAATATAGTTTTAAAACAAAATTGGAATTGTAGCCACAAGTTTTCTGACAGGACTCCTAACAGCATGTCTCTTCATAAATATATATTTGTTTTTCAACAGTACTAACAACTCTGCTGGGCAAACAGGGACTACCAATGTTGTTGTACATGCTGTACTTTTATCTTCCGACTCACTAAGTCAAAATTTGTTTTCCAAAAATACTCAGATCATATAATAATACTAAAGTATTTATGAAGCCCTATATGCCACAGAGAAAAAATAATTTTTTAAGTAAACTTGCTGCACATTATCCCATACTTTACCTTGGTGGTGCCTGTCTGGTGTAAGGAGAAGAGTTGGATCTGTGAGCAGAGCTTCGGTTCATAAAAGACATGCCCAACAAACGTGCTGAAGACTCGCAGTCCTCCTCATCGTCATCCATGTCGTTTTCCCCCAGGCCTCGCACAAGTAACCGTGAACTACGGGGTTCATATGTCACTTCATCTGGATCAAGAGCAGGAAACGTCTGGAGAGAGCATATCCAGTAGGTTCTATTATCCTCTGGTTAAATCATGCAGATTCCTATTCATTGTATAGACTTTCCATGTAAGTTAGTTAGCACGGGGTAAAATGTCATATGTAGAGGGGGTGACGAGACTGAGTGCAGAGAAATGAATGATAAAAACAATAATCAGGTAAGAGAAGAGTCCAGATAACAGGTAATGAAAGAAGATGTGTTTTAATAATGATTGTAGCTGTCCTTTCTGCAGCTGCAAAAGGATCGAGGAGCTTTAAGAGAGGATTTGGTGACTATTAGAGAATGAGAAAGTGTAAAGACTTTATCTATAAGGCTGTATGATGCAGCATCACTGCGGTGACTGAAAACTAAAACTGCATATGAAGTATTACCATGATGAAGAGATAGCATTGTCAGACAGAAGCAGCTTACAACTATTTGCCCCAATTCGCTCACATTATCAACCCTGACATACTGGCATACCGGCATACCGGAAAGGCTGTGGAGTCTTTGGCTAAATCCACAACATCGGGCTCTTCTTCAAACATGCTGTTCTCAATCATGTTCCTCGGCAGGCTGGCACGCTCTGTAGCACAAAGAGGAAGAGAAATCAGACAGATGCTGCTAAAAAAAAAGGGAAATGATTGAAAGGAGAGAGATGTAACAGAATTAAGATGTAGAATTACAGAGTAGCAGAAGAGACTATCTGGCACAAAGAGCAATGTTGTCACTGAATGCGCTTTCAACACAAAGCCACGTTTCATAAAGTGCTCACAGAGTTTTTGCAATTTCCCGTTAGAACACCTTCTTCAGTATTTCCTGCTTCTTTTATCTACACAGAACAGGTTTATCAGGTTGTTGAAAGACTAAACTGCAGACATTACAAACCTGGAATAACTTCTTCTCCACAGGGAAAAGAAGTGAAAAAAGTCCCCAAATAGGAAAACGCTAAAGCAAAGACTACTCATCACTAGACCATGTCACATGCAGTTTTTAAAGGCGTGCATTTCCTCAAACTAACCTGCATATGCAGCTTTATGACAAGAGAAGGCCTTGTTTTACAAACTTTAAGTCACTGCCTGGAAGCCAGACTTTCCCCACAGTAATTCCTGAAACAATCAGAGGCATGTTCAACTTCCTAATTCAATAACTAAAGTATTAAAATGATGAACTGTGCAACTCTGCAGTTTCAGCCCCACAGTCCATTCATGGTTTTACAGCCTAAACAGTTTTCACTTTCCATTTCATGGCTGTAAGTGGAAAGCACAGAAAGACACTGAACACCTAAAGTGTTCACTCAAAAACAACTACAGCAAACAAAGATGAGCTTTAACTCCCAAAGAAAGTCAGCAGACCAGAAATGTCAGAGGTGAATTATTTTGCTCCTTGTGTGCTCAGTACAGTGTTTCTGATATGACAGCGTGGGTCGACACAGTCTCCCTGTCTGGACCACACTGCTGCATGATGAATATCTATAAATAGGTTAGGAGCTAAGCAATGGGCAAAGTGGAAGGTCTACAAGGGTTTATAAGAATAGCAGTGACTAAACACGTTAAACAGATATTTCATATGAGCAAAATGACATTCTCAGAAGAGAGAAGTGGTTATGGTGATGGTTATGATTAAGCAGGATAAATGTAAAACACCCACAGGTCTGTGTGTAAATACACTAAAGCAGTCTATCGGTAAACTGGGGTTTTCCTGTTTATGCAAAACAAGTACAAACCCAACAGCAGACTCACAGAACTACAGCTAAATATGTGCCTGTGTTTGGCAGGTGTGTCCCCAAGTAATAAAACACAGAAAACACACTGCAAAATGGCTCACTCTTTAAAGTTTATAGGAAGGGAGAATATGTAAACGTTTTAACATCATTATCTGATGAAAATGTGATTACGAAATACAAGTTTGGTCTCAGAAAATCACCAAGTCACAATCAAACCTCCTTACACGCAAAGATACACAAAAACAGGAAGTCAAACTACAGTGATTTTGCTGCTGCTGCTACTTTCCTCTGAGCTGTTATAGTGTGTACACAGCCCTCTCTTTTGTTTGCTCTAATAAAACAATGCACGTCCTGGGACCATAACAGAGGTTATAAACAACATGAGCGGCTGGGAGCGTGACTTATCGGCGCTCCACGTCAGGAGAAAACACAGCAGCTATCAAACCAAGCACACTTATATCGAGCGAACAGTGCTGCTATGCTGTTACAGATAACTTGAAACGTAACAGGGTGCTGTGTTAACACAACCTCTGTTCTTAAGCTGTTAGAAATGTGTTTCACTATCTTTATTTCAGTTAAAATATTTAAGCAGCCCACTGATTGATGCTTATGGGGAAATGAAACTCGTATGCAAATCTAAGTGTCATGTCACGGTAGGACTATCAACAATCAACAAGATCGATTGAGAGTAAAATTAAGGAAATTACGCAGCAAAGACAAAGCTGCTTTAATACAGTTTTTAAAAAGTCAATCGCAGCATGTGTCCTCGGGTGAATGTCACTCCCAGCCAAATGTCCCGACAGTTATTAGCTGGCCTGCTGCTGTTAGCTTGCTCTTTTACTGTACCCTCTGCCCGTGTCTACTTACCTGAACTGTTACTGTCAAACAAATCCATGGTAAGATATCTCAAAAGATCTTGTCCCGTCCAAAACAAAAAAATTGGGAAACCTCTGCACTCTCAAAGACGCTAGACAGCCGAAATGATTTTATCGCTGGCAACAACCCACCGCAGGCTCCCTGACACTACACTAGCGGTAGCTAACTACGTAGTAGCTAGCCTGAAACTAGCCAACTTCTGACAATTGTAACCGACTGAAATACATTCAGTTAGCTAACGTTAGCCGCTTTCCATAACTTTATCGCCCATAGCTGTTTATTCAAGTTAAAAAGCGAGTAAGGGGCGGTTGTCGTTAACTAATACACCTTGAGCTAAAAACACATGAACTACTCTTGCTCGCTAAAACGCTCGGCAAACAACAAACACACGAGCAAATGACACTTTTCCTCCTCTCCGATCAGTTGTTGACGACCTCCCGTCAAATTACAATACTCACATCTGATTGGATGTTCCCACCGGGAGGCGGGGCCACGTGCACGACGGATGCTTGCGCCCCTACCAAAATAGGTTTTTTGGTTCTCCTGAGAGGACGACGTTCGTGTATATGGTAAATACAGCGTTTTTATATTCTATTTTGGATGTGTATGCATGTTTGTGTAAAGTGGGGGAAATAATTATTCCATTCCCTGTTGACTTCCAAAGAGATGACCAGTGCCTAGATTTTATGATAGTTTCATTTTAATCGCGAGAGACATAATATCAAACTATAATCAAGAAAAACAGATAAAAGTTATAGGTTGATTTTCATGTCATTGAGGGGACTATTTGATCCCAAGCAAAACAAACCCTTCTTGACAAGCACAGCAGTAAGATGTTTTTTGGAGTTGGTCAGCAGGTTTGTTCCCTCTCCTTTAGGGTTCTTGGTTGCTGTTTTTCAGCTCCCTCCACAGATTTTCTGTAGGACTGAGGTCTAGAGACTGTCTAGGCAACAGCATGATCATAATTTGCTTCTTCTTTAGCCACTCCTTTGTGGACTTGGTGGTATGTTTTGTTTTGGTTTTATCATCCACGACCCATCTTTAGTATTCCGGCTTAGGGAAGGAGGTTTTCATCCAGATTTTACAGTGCCGTCCATCAACCCTTCATTGTAGTTAAGTTGTCCTGTACCCTTAGCAGAAATGACCCCAAATCTTCTCTGGATCATTTAGATGTTCACTGGCAAACTTAAGACGGCCTGTACTGTGCCCTCTTGAGCAGGGAGACCTTGCAGGCACTGCAAGATTTCAGTCCATTACAGTGTAGTGTGTTACAGAAAGTGTTCTCTGTGACTGTGGTCCCAACTGCCTTCAGATCATTGACAAGCTCCACGTTTTGGACTATGTGTGTGTTTTTGTTGTTTTAGTATAATAACAACAAATAAAGATTTATGATAGGACAGAACTTAAATAGGAAGTTACAATGATGATTATACTAAACAGTGGCGATGTGGTGGGAATAATAAGCTTATACTTCTTCCTACTCCTTTATTCTCTCCCTTGTTTTTGTTGTCATGCTATTTAAATTGTTTTACTTTCATTTACAGCCTAAACCCTAATGATAGGCATTAAGTATTTATACCAAGACCCTAACATAATATAGGCGTACACAATCTACACTCAAGACATAAAGGATATGTTTCAGTTTATGCAACAAAAACGCAGATACAGGAAGTACAACAAACTCTTTTATTGTCCATGTAGTGAACCGTGTTGGAATCTGGCCATTTGTATAGATGTGGTCAGGGTGAAACTATTACTTACACTGTGGTGGCACTGTTGTGCATTCTTTTTCTCATGTGTGAAAATGTGGGGAAAACAATCTTCATTTAATTGCTTTTTCATGACATGGCTGTAATGTTTTCTTTCCACATGAGGGCATAATAAAAAATCTTGAAAATTTACAAAGTTGATTTCTTTTTATGTTGTTGATATATATAAAAAAAATTACAGCTTAAAGCAAACAAGTCATTGCATTTGATTTGAATACTGAGGAGCATAGCTGTGCATTAACTGTTGTGTTTAATAATTTGATTTTTGTAAGTACTCATTTAACTGTTCGTGTTTAACTTCAAACCCGTTTGTTTTGATTCTGATGTTTGTGAATGTGTAACAAGGCTTCTGTTTCATTATATGACTCCTTTAGATAACTGGCTTCTGCTCATTGTTCTTGTTCAGGCACATAAAGAATATGGTAAAGCCAGGAACTGTGCAGTGCATTGGAGGGTCAGGAAGAACTCCATTCCTTAAAACATAATTTAACTACTGTTTGCTTTTAATAAGAGTCCGATCTTAGCTATATTTTTCCAGTTTATTTATGTATTTACTAAATTTGACAAACTTGTTTAACTCTTTTCCTCTTTTGGTTTACTGTCATGTGACCCATCTTTCTCAAATTCTGCAGACTTGCCCCTTCTGATGCTGACATTGCTTTTTTCGTTGTTTGTTTTTTACCAGCTTCTCAAATTTTACTTGCGTGTGGCTGATGTCAAAGTCTGTTTGTGTGAGAACAACTGTAGTGAAAAACTAAAAAAATATATAGTCCCAACTCAGTGTGAATTCTGATTATATTTGTGGCTCCCTAATGACTTCATCACTGGTTGCAGTGAGTAGTCAGACTTTGGTCTGTTGTAGCCGTTGCCACCCCTGGCCACCCATGGGCTCCGCCCCTGATGGTGAAGCATCCATTTATGCTGTGTTTCTTGCCTCTTTGGAATGAATCTCTTTGTTTCACACACACTAAAAATAACACAAAACTTATTCTTATACAAACCATTACCACTTAGCTGCCAGTAATTTTTAGTTCTTGTTTTAATCAACAAATTCCCTGAAATTCACATGTTTTGTATTTACAAGTCTGTCAACCCTTCAGTGATTTTAAGCATATACATTTCTGAATAAAAAACAAATTAAAAAAAAAACTGTGAGATAGTCCCTCTGTGGTATGTTAAAGCCACCACCTTTGTCCCTGCTGTCTTTCACTGCATCTGCTCATTCAGCCATTTTCTCAGCGTCTCCAGGTTCCTCTGAACCCAGCGGACATTTTTCAGTACATTGTCCAGGGCAATCTGAGTAGCTCTCAGCTGAGAAGCCTGTTCTTTGATGGACTCAAAGAATGACTGCACCTGGGGGCAAAAACACAACTATTTAAGTGAAAACAGACAAAAAAGTTCAAAGAAATCTACTCGTTCAATTATAACTGCAACAAGGCTAGCACATATTAGTTATTTGACCTCTCAGAATATCAATATATCTAAACTTCTTTGTGGAATATAAACCATGTTATTTACCTCAGTGAGTTCTTCTGGAGAGGAAAACTGACTTGTGGTGCCAATGATGATGTTTCTAATGCAAAATGAGCCCAGCTGGAACCTGGAGACCAGAAAGACAACAGACAAGAAGGTCAAGACAAATATATCTGAATATCCAGACTGTGGTGCTTGTATGATATGGTACTTTTAAACACTACAACGCAAATCTAGATCACAAGGCCAGTTTGAGGGGGGAAAAAGATTTCACTGAATATGCTATAGTTAAAAATAGCATTAAAAACTGCATTTATATGGCACGCTTTTAGGACAGTCTCTGTTATACTGACTTCTGAACTAGTGTGTCCCAGTTCTTTTTCACAAAGTCCCATGCAAGGTAATGTCCTTTCGGATTTCTGGCTACCATCAGTATGAGAGTGGACAGATCCTGGGATCGAATCACCTTTCCCTCCAAACCCAGCTCCAGCAGGCTGTAACAAAAACACAAACATGAACACAAAGACTACTAACTAAAATTCAATTTCAGCTTACCATACACTTCAATAAGTAGGCTCAGACTTTGAGGTTACTAATCCATACATGCCTCCATATTTACCACAAGGTGGCAGCATTTCTGCTATATTTTCCAACAACAGCATGAAGACAAAATACCCTTCAAGTTTGCTGGTGTCTTTGCTGCTGGCCAAAGCATACAGGATCTTGTGCTTTTGTGCCTCAGAGAGGGAAATCTTGTATGTGTGTAAGAGCGAGGCCCAGCCGTGGTCATCCTGAGCTCCAACTGAATACACAGTCTCTGCCACATCAGTGGGCAGGCTGAAGTAAACACAAACACAGACGTGCATATTAGGGATATGGTGACATATCAGATTATATGAGCTCTCTTAGCACAGGAAAGAGCAGTTGTTTATGTGAATCATATATGTGGTTGCTGACTGTGAATGAGTGTTGAAGTGTAGTTTAGATATACTTGAGGGTTCCGTTGGACTGGAGCCAGTCGCTGAAGTGCTGACGTGCCCGCTTCACACAGGGAGGGTCATCCAGGTGACAAGCCAGTGACAGGACCTCAGTCCTAAGACGGCGCTCTGATACAGTGCCGCTGTCACTCCACGTCTGCTGGTCGATGATGGCACGGAAAAATCGCAAGATGTATGCCTGTAGAAACACAGGACAACAGAAACAACAACTCACATTAAACTAATGCCATAATGACATAAAAAAATCAAACTGTGTCCTGCGTTCTTACCCCCAGGTTATGTGTTAAAACTGACTCATCTCTTTTCTCAACCAGATGGTAAAAAGCTTCTAGATATCCCAGTCCTTGGAGGAGAGGCACTGTGTGCGTTTCCAGTAGCAGATAACCGATTAAGTCTAAGGCTTTATTGAGCGGCAGATGACCAGCGCTTTAGAAGAAATAATTATAAAGAGAAGATTATTGTTTTCTATTTTACTTTTAGTAATCAAAGCTGTTTTCTTATACAGAAACCTCTTGCTAGCTCACGTAAACCACAAACAGTTACACACACAAACATATACTTACGTGACCAACTGAAAGGCGTTGTGTATCAAATGAGTTCTGTCTTTGTAGCTCAGAGCAGTGTGGTTTTCACTCAGCAGTTTAGTCATCACATCCCAGCCACCATCCTCATAATGAACCATGTAATAGCCCGTCATATCAGAGTTTACCTTAACCCAGCTGGCTTCCTCTCCTATATGTATACTATCTGAATAAAACATATACAGTAAAAGTTGGAGCAAAGACCAAGATAATGGCAAAGAAAAGCTTTATTCAATTTTATATTCCCCTCTTACCTGTAGGTGATGTCATCAGGTGTCTGTGGATGGTGCTGGAACTGTCTGTCTTATATGTCAGAGGAATATGCCAAAGGAAACTATACAAAAAAGAAATTTATACTCACAAAAGATACAAATCCTTCATCTTAAACAGAAGTCATGGTAGTAATACATAGAGGAGTTACATGTAGAGTAACATAACAATGTGTTAAATAGTAGAAAATTTTAGAAAGGCATGTGCTTATTTACCCCTTCTGTAAAGTGGACCACTGAGGGTCAGAGGGCAGCACTGTCTTCAGGAATCTGTCCTGTCTAAGCAGCAGACGAGCCCCCTTCCTCGTCACAGTTACCAGAGGGATACCTTTCTGCAGAGTCCACGTGTTCATCATGGCTGTTAGGTTCAAATGTTCCCCAGCAAACAGGTACTGTAGGAGACAGTCCACTGAAATTAACATGCAACCACAATCTTATAAACTATGTGACATTTATATGAGGTAAGCAGCGAAGACGACCCAGTGAGTTTATTTTTAAATGTTTGCTCACTGCATTTTTGGAGGCCTGGCTACTGCTGTAACAGTGTTTCCCTGAGATGAAGTCCTCCTCTGAGCAGGTCTGAAAAACAGAATGAAAGGGATGATTTTATGCTGTCTTTGAATTTTTCTACAACCAGCTGATTTAAATTTGTGTGCAGGATGAGGAACATTTTGGAGTAGGTCTACGGCTTTTGAGCGAGGAGAAATTGACATTACTTTTATTTTTATTCAAAGAAAGGACAAGAGTGCAATGGTGAAATATCAACTGCGTCCAAGACAGAAAGAACTGCTTTATAGTGCTAACAGACCTTCGGCTCTTTGGAACCCAGAGCGATGTTAAAACCGAATGCATGCTGACCCCAGTCCAGCAGCCAGAGCCGGAACTTCCACAGGTAACAAAAACAGTAATGAACAGAAAGGCTTGTAACATTGTAACCTCTGTTGCTACTTGTACCGGTAAATGTCGCTACAGTAAATTCATCTTGGCATTCGCTTTATGAACTCTTTCGGATGGTTTTCAGCTTTGCTTTGGGTTGTCGTTTTTTGTGTTCATTCAGGAAAACTAAAAGAAAGCTCTTGTGTGTATACTCATTAGGATAGGGATTTGTCTTGGTGTGTGGGACTGTAGCCTAAGAATTATATTGCTAACCAGTAATTATGTGACAATGCATTTCAGGTAATTTTACAGAGAAACATGAAAATAATGTAATGTAACGAGTAGTGTAACAAATTACTTTCTTCTGTGAGTAATTAAATAAAGTAACAAAGTAACAAGCAATGTTTATTAAATTACTTTTTTGAGTGACAATCCCAACACGGGTTATAATACACTACAGTCATGGTTCTTGTTATATATATATATGGGTTTTGTTGTCTCAGTAGGTGCTCAGTCATCCAACGCTTGATAGTCTTTAAGATGAAAGCAATTAGACTTAATTTTCACAAACAGTTGCCTTTATTTCAACTGCTTAAGACTGCGGGTTTTGTTGTCCCTGATCTTGTTCCAGACTCTGTGTGAGTGTTCATGTTTAGTTAGTTTTAATGTTTCATTAGTTATTAGCCTTCTTGGTTAACAACTGTTTTATTCTGGAAGTTTCACATTTTCTGGATTTACTTCCTATTATTTTTCTGCCATGCCAGACTGTTTCGCCCTATTTAGTTGTGTTTAATATCATCACCTGTCAGATTGTTTGTCCTTAATTTTTCTACCTCTTGTTTCTGGTCTTTCTTGAGCTGCTTTTTGATTCCTACCTTGTTTTTTTTTCTAGCGAATTAGACTTTCTGTATCTCAGCTTTTTTTGTTTATTTTGCCTTCCTTGTAAATTTGGGACCTCTCTCTAGCATATCCTGACATGTATTTCATTTAATTTTTGGATGTGATTGTTATAATGGGATTTTAAATTTGCTTGACATTGATAATCCATTACAGTGTACACTGTGATTGCTTTTTTTGTCTCTTGTTATTTTTGCCTGGAAAGGCAATGCATTCTTTTTTTTTCAGTCAGTCTGCACTCATTACAGCTTTACCAGGCACAGACAAAACACTGACTGCAGTAAAACAGATTTAATGTTCATTTTGTTTATTACTTTAGCTACTCTAAGCAACTTTAAAGTCTGGGCTAATCGATTTTTGCACCATGAAATAGAAAACCTTAGCTGTTTGGAATGAAAACAAATAACAACAGATCTATAACACTGCTGTTACCAGAAGTTTAAAATGCTTATTTGTAAAACCTACATTTTTATGGGCTACATTAAAAAAAAAACTAAAGACTATCATCTGATGGAGTCCCAGCTGTTACAGAAACCATTATAAGGGTAGTGTATTATTAGTCAACAAAAATCTGAGACAGAGTCACGTACTCTGGGTCCCAGTAGTCCCTCCTCTCCTCTACTTCATCCTGCCTCTTCTCAGCGATTATGGTTAAGACTACAAATCTTTTTATACTGAAACCTTTAAGCTTGTCTCTGCAACTAGAAAAAAAAAATCCTTTTATATATTGAAATTCTGGATTCTCATCCCAAAATTTCAAGTCAGTAACCCAAAGTTTAAAGTTATTTTCTCAATTCAATTTGGAGTTACTTTCTTAAAAGTTACTGTTTGTATGTCAAGTGTTGTGTTAACATAACATAACTGTGGATCTGTCACGATCTGCTCTTTCATGATAACGTCAAGATGACAAACTATCATAAAAAGGTGAGTATTTCAGAAATAAAAGGACAAGCAGAAGCTTTCAATGAATATTTGTTCCATCTACCTGTAATCAAACTCTTATGTCGCCTTTTTAGTTTCATGATCTACTAAAATAGTTTGGACCACATATGGGGAAAAAAGCCAAATAATGTAAAATATATCTCTGTCAGGCTGCGTGTTACTTTGACCATCTCTCATAATTTACACAAAAGAAAACGGTGCCTTTTGACACAGTTAGCGTAATTTGGGTTCTTACGTTGGCCAGACTGTCCCACAGATCCTGATTGTGTGCATTTTTGTAGCTGTACTTGCGGAGGTATCGCACAATCCCTCTCTGAAACACTTCATCTGTCAGAAAGTGTCGCAGCATGTGCAGGACACAAGCGCCCTGGTAAGAAAGAGAGAAAAGGTCGGGACAAGTCCTGGAGGCTCAAAGGAGTGTTTACATCAAGAAAATGGAAAAAAAAGGTTTTGAAAAGATTTTCTGTCAAAGAAACATTTTGAAACATGCAAAGACAAAGACATACTTTGTCATAAGAGACTGTGTCAAACATCTCTTTGATCTGAGTGGGGTTCTCTGCTGGGCTAGATATTGGCCGAGAGGAGTTCAATGAATCGTGACCCACAGCTGCAAAGCAGGTGTGCAGCAGATATTCCTCCTGCAAGAGTGAGCACACAATATGAATATTAATCTTCTTTCTCAGGTTTAATATTAATCTGTCAATCAATGATTAAAGCACATACCACTTTGAGGTCCGGGTAAGTGGCTTCCACAGAAATGTACTCCATGTATCTGGCAAATCCTTCATTCAGCCAGATATCGTTCCACCACTCCATGGTCACCAGGTTGCCAAACCACTGCCAGCAAGAATTATAATTTTGACTCTTTCTGTAATAAAGTGATTGCCTGACAGCATTTAAACCTACATGTCATTACTGTATGCATACACTGTCATACTCCCACCTGATGGGCGAGCTCATGGCCAATGACCATTGTAACCCAGAGTTTATCAGAAACAGAGGATGTGAGGGGGTCGTAGAGAAGACTGGTCTCTCTGTAGGTGGTCAGACCCCAGTTTTCCATAGCACCAGACTGGAAGTCTGGAATGGCTATCAGATCTGAAAGAAGAGCACATGGATCAGGATACTTATAGTTTATATTTCTGGCTTTGTTCTCAAAGCAAAAAATAATAATAATAATTACCTTGTTTGGGTAAAGGATAGCGAATGTTGAAAAACTCCTCATAGAAGTCTAGCATTTTAACAGCAACCTCCAGGGCATAGTGGGTTTGTTGCCACTTCTCTGGGGCTGCATAGATGGAAACCTGCAGTGAAAACACAAGAAACAGGCACTTAGACTGAGAAAGTAAGGAAGAAATGAAGGCATTTCATACGAGACATTATCATGTAGACCACACCTGCACCCCAGAGGATGTTGTTCCAGTGACAGACTTAAAGTCACAAATGACAAACGCCACGAGGTAAGTACTCATCTGTACACTTGGAGCAAACTGGTCCTCAAGCAAGTCACCGCTGACTTCAACTGTTTTGATCTGAAAACCACAAAAACTCAAATGAAGTACTTTTGTTTTCTTTTGTTTTCATTTGAACATTTGTGACAACTGGCACATATGCAACACTTACTACTGGCATGTTGGACAGAGAAATGTACTCGGGACGTCTCCTAATTCGTACAGAGAAATTGGCTTTGAAGCTTGGCTCATCGAAACAAGGGAATGCCATTCGAGCACTCGTAGGCTCAAAATGAGTTGAAGCCAAGGTTCTAAGAATAGATATTATCAGATTTTTAGAAAAGACACTTGTAGGTATGTGTAAGATAGCTTACAGTCCATGCTGTGGAATAGTACACCTGGTCTCACCTGGTCTCTCCTGTACTGGTTCTGTAGGTGCTCTTATAGAAGCCATAGAAACCTTCTGCAAGTTCTGCTCCAAACTCGATATACAGGAAATACTTCTGCCCACTGCTGAGCACTCTGGGAGAAAAAATGCCTATCTGCTCATGGGAAGGGTTATGAAGAACTGGGAGGACCTGGAACAGAAGGAGATTGATGGGTCTGATGTAGGCCACAATGACAAAAGAGCTGATGTGCATTCACAACTACCTGTTCTGATAGATGAGTGAGGTTCTGGTCTAATATGGTGGCTTTGGAGATCTGAAGACCCTTGCTGTGTAATACGACCCAGTTTGTATTGTTCTGCACATCAATCTGAATCTGCACTGAGCCAGTGAAACTTAGACTTGTGAGGTTGGGGTGCAGGAGGAGGTGATAGTGAAGAGGAATGATGTACCTGAGATAAATTAAGACATTGACAAATATCCATCAGCTTTCTTGTTATTGATTGATTTATTTTAATACAATATTTAAAAGCGAGTGCAGAACTTACTTTGGTAGGCGAAGGCGACTCCAGGGGAAGGACAGGTTATCGATACTCAGAGATGGTTCCCCTGCAGGATGAGCAGGAGGGCTTGAAACCTGTTGTGAACTCTCTGTGGGCTGAGACCCAACCAGAGACGCGCTAAAGAGGGACAGCACCAACAGCCTGGCAGAGACCATTGCAGACTAAATGAATTTCTACAACCTATTAGAAAGATGCCAAACTCTGACGTGACAGGCTGACAGATAGTGTTAATATCACTCTATCATATCCTGAACACAGGGAAAAAATAAGAGGGAGCTGAAGTGACTGTCAGATGATGATATTGAGGAAGCAAAAGCAAGAACAGCAAGCTCTTGGGACTTCTTTCCTTAAACCTGAAAGACACAAATGAAAGATCATGAACACATGAGTCTCTGGGACGAACCCTTTATTCTTCTTCTTATCTGTAGAGGTCTAAGAAAGTCCTCCTTCCAAATATGGCAAATGGTTTCAAAGGTGCATGCTGTAAAATTTGGACAAACTTTAATTGATGAATTCTGTGGTTTTTACCTATTTCTACTACCAAAAAAAGATTTTTCAACACTGCAGGACTTAAAGTGACTTCACTTGGAACCCCTGGTCTGATGTTAATTTCTCTTCCTCGCACAGCGAAGCAGCAATTAGAGAAAGGGCTTACAGTAATGGTGTTATACTGAACCACGCTGCTGGATGTTAGGCTACAACATGTCTCGTCCTGAAAGAGAATCCAACATGTGACAAAAAAGCCACATGACTTTCCATGTGGACAAAACAAAATAAGGACACAGCTATAACTGTAAGGTGACAACAGCTGCAGGAGCTGCAGTTCAAATCGGGTTACCGAGACATTAGTTGTGCTGTACCATAGTGAAAAGGTAAGGCTGCTTGCTGCAACCTCTGAGCTCACCAGAAATGCACCAGACGGTGGAAGAGCGTTTAAATGTTGGAGTGTGCTAAAAAAGCCCCGTCTAAAGTCTGCTTCAGATGTAAAGTTTTAAAGAAATGTCAAAATGCGTTACCTCAGTCATTTTAGCTTCATCATGCTTCCTTTAAGGCCCTGCTGTAACTTTCACTTTCCCTTTTAAGTTTCCACCCACTAGTGATGACACAAAACTCTTTGTGTGCGTGTGTGCATGCATGCGTGTGTGTGTGTGTGTGTGTGTGTGTGTGTGTGTGTGTGTGTGTGTGTGTGTGTGTGTGTGTGTGTGTGTGTGTGTGTGCAGGTGTAACCTACAAGAGTTTTGTCTAATGTTCTGGGTTTGGTGATATTATCAGTTTCTCACCTCAGATCTAACAGCTGCGAGCAGGTGTGTCTCTCCAGTTACTGCAGCTACTCTCTGCTGCTGTCCAAAATACTCTGTCCCGTTCTCTGTCCTGTCCTCTGTTTTGTCCTCCGTTTTGTCCTCTGTTTTGTCCTTTCTCTGTAAATGCAGATAGTGCTTTACATATCCAAAGCTCACACAGTCCTCCTGTCTCTTTCTCTCTGTCCCTGTGTCTGTGTGTGCATGTGTTTGGGTTTTGTGCAGGCATTTGGGTGGGGGCAAAGGGGTTCCATTGTTAGTATAAGGTCACAACAATGAGACATGTGAGTCCCCCACAATGCAATGCTCCTGCCAAAGCCAAATGGCATGCCCCCATTTAGCACACACATACACAAGCCACACAAACACATACACTAACGCACAGAACGATCAGTAATCACAAAAGTCACTCTAACTGAAGCTGACATGACTGAGCCATCCAGGGGTCTCTTCTACCTTCCTATCATCTATTTGTGGACAGGTAAGAAGTTTAAATATATTTTAAAATATATCTTTTGAATCAATATGAAAGAATAATTAGTCTTAAATGATCACATGAATCATAAATGTCCACAACACTGACTTTAAAGAAGGATTTCTAGGAGTTTGGTTTTAAGAGCTCTCCTCTGTAACTGTTGCAAGTCAATAAAAGTTAGTTTAATTATTCACACAGAAAATAGCAGGTAGGAAATATCCTTCATCTCTGGTGGCATACATTAATTTTAGCTCCTGGAGTTACTACATCAAATTCAGAAATACATGTAGTACATATAAACATATCACCACTTTGATTATAAAACATATATGTGTGATAAGAGCTCAGCAACGAGAATAATTCATCACTGCAAAGATTCGCACACAACTTACCTCTGTTTTTGATTTTTTTTTTTATTTGATCTTCTGTGCTCCACCTGAATCAGGAGGGGTAGAGGGCGATGTGCTGGCTTCACTGGCACCTCCAGTTCACCTGTCAGGGGAGAGGCTTGGTTGGACCCTGCTGGTGTGCATTGTGAATGACTTCAGGAGAGGGCACTTGGAGGTCAGCTGGAGCTCAGCGTCAGAGGGTCACATGCCCACCACGCCATACAGCATCGCTTTAACCAGGAAGCACAATGTCCCCAATGTGGTGGCTGTTATCACTGTGACAACCAGAGACTGGCCATCATACAGTTGCTCAGTAAGTCGCAAGAGACACTCAAAAAGCAAGAGGAGACGCCGCATCACCTCATCAGGTAAAGATGAGTTCATGTGACCATATCTGTAAATTTGGAGCTGGAATTTCACATTTTATCTTTTCAGATCATCAAGACAAACTGTGCCATGAAGAAGAAAAAATTAAAGGTAATTTGTTGTTGCTCAAAAATGAAAAAAAAAAAAAAATCAATAAATTGACACACGAGGATATCTTATACTGGTCTGCATGGTTTGCTCTCAGGCATTGATGTGTGGACAAACACAGTGGTTATCCTGGTTATGAGGCTGCTTCTCATGAAGATCCTCGCCTTTGACACTCTGATGACCATTTATGTTGTTATTAAGTGGTAAGTACCATCATGCAGTACACAGATGTACCTTTGCATGTCATTGATTATTATACGTATGTAAATCTTCATGTATTTCTATGAGTGTAATTCATTTGATTTTATTTAATTATGTAAGTCTGAACGGAGTATTTGACTTTTCAGATCGATGGAAATGGGTTTCTCATGCAACATATGACCTTGACAAGGAAACTAACCTAGAGAGGATAACTGTTTCTGGTCTGAAGTCTTCATAGAGGAGTTTTCTTCACTGGAAGATAATGAGTATGTTCCCACTCGTGGTTGATTTTAAGGACATGGTTTGACGGATTAAACGGGAAATGATCCATTGCCAGGATGACAGGAGTATGCTGTAACGCTTAAAGACGCGCCTTTTTCAGCCTTTTCACAGAGACATCCAGGTGTCGCTGCCTTTGGCAGTTGAAAACAGATCGTGTTTGTGAGGCCAAACCTGTTATCTGATCAAAAGCTAACCACAGACAGATGGCTTAATGCTTCTGTGGGAAGGTGTGTGTGTACAGTCTCGCTCTTATTTAACTCTAAACTCCTGTGGGTGAATTTCAGCTCAAAGTTTGTTCATTTTTTTTTGTTTGTTTGTTTACTCATTAATACTGTTTTACTTTATTAGTATATTCATTTTTCTTTTTATATTCCTGTGAATGTAAAATTAATAGACAGTAAAATCGAACTGTGTTGACTTTCATGTTTGTTCGCTTTTTTAAATAAAACACTCACACAGTTTATTTCCTTTTTTTTCCTTTTTTTGAGAGCCTTGAGTAACACACTGACATATCAACAGATTACCACTAGGTGGCAGTACAATCACATCTGACATTTTTTAAATTATTATTTAACAGCAAGAATATGGAGCTTAACTTCCTCTACGGGGCACTACGTTCATAAATAAGTTAAGTATTTCAACATTGATCAGTCACTCTTCACTCACACATGTTGTAAGAGACCACAATGCCAAAAAAACAACAAAAAAAAACTGAGATGAACCAATATCGTCAAACAAATTTGGCGTAATTACAGAGAATGTTACATGTTCAAAAGGCTCACAGGCTTTTTTTAAAGGTAGAAACTTCTACCAGGTATCAAATTCTTAAAACACAACGCTGATGCAGAAAACACAGCCTAGCGTGATAAGGTTTCTTCAGTAATTTGCACTGCTTTCTCTCCAGTATTTTACATGTATCCCAACAAGGAGCAGCTTGTCAGTTCCAACAAAACCAATCTACAGTAGTAAGTTTAAAAACTAGGGAGAAAAAGACTCCGAGAGGGTGGAGGGTGCTGGTTTGGTGTTGAGTTTTGATTTTCGCTGCACAAGAAACAAAAAAAAAAAAAATCTGTCTTTGGCTCAAATTATACGAATAATAAAAAAAAAGTAGACCGAGTAAAAAACACGAGCCTGTAAAGTCACAGCGTCTTAGCAAAAAGGCGGGACTTCTTCTAATGCAAATCAGCTGAAATGAAAACACTTTGACACATTAAAAGAAAAACACTGAAGCACCCACAAACACACAGACTCACACAAGCAGTCAAAGTCAGGCATGAGAAAAACAAAGTAGTACTGATGGCATTCGCTGTGACGAGTTTCAAAATACATTCAACAGAACAGCTCACATTACTTAAAATAAAATGCTGAAGCAAATCAGCTAGTACTTGTTGCACTTAAAAATAAATGACATCTCCTATTGTTCTACTTACTTTTACTGTGAAAGGATCCAAAACCAAATCACAGAGCTCCAAAGTTTGAGCTAGTTTTAATGGAGGACATGAAGTGAAAGAAAACAAAAAAACACTGATGTGGATTTGTGGAAAAAATTAAAATAAAGTGCATTTGTTAAAACAAACCTCCTCATCTGAGGTATTCAAAAAAAATCACATCAAATGGCACAAAAACAAACTTGACTCCATTACACAGTGCACTGAAGACAAAATGAACTATTTACAGTCAATTTAAACACACAGAGACATTTGTGTCATTGTCAGGTGCGTTCTATCCAAAGTTGAAGACAGATTGTAGAAGCCGTCGTGACGTCTTGTTTATTTTATTTTGCATTTTTTACCTCCAGAGAGCTGATTCTCTTATAGTTAGTGACACCAGCATGTCCTGCATCCACTGGGAGGTCTTTCACCTTTAAAGAAAATTAAAGTCCTAATAACTGCTCAGGCTGCTGGTTCCTCACTGCAAGAAACAGGTGCCAGTGTTAAGTATCAGTGCTCAGCAAAAAACTTCCAAACCATTTATTTGTAGTGCACACACATACCCAGACCTACACACATGCAGGCGCACACAAAGACTCCCGCTATTACATCAACACAGTGCTCAGAAAACATGGCAGGAGCAGGGCAAGCCGTTTGAAATTTTGAGAATCAAAGTGTAAAGAGGAGGTGGCAAAACTACGGGGGTAGATCCTCCAGCTGTCCCGGTGTGGATGGAGACTCTCCATATCCTTCTGCGCACTGTATGCTGCCACTGTGAAGTTAGCATCCCCGGTGGTCAGGAGGTCAAACACACAGGAGTGGAAGTAAATGTCCTCTACCTCCAGTTGCTCCCTGCACCGCTCCCTCGCCCCCTCCACACCAGAGACCTGCGTGGAGCCGTAGGCGGATGTTTGTGTCTGTGAGGAGTAGCTTGGCCGACGTAGCTGCTGAAGCTGCAGGCCAAGCGCAGGAGGGGAGACGGGCAGGGGAAGATGCCCCGCCTGGTCGATGCGCTCTGCGCTGGGGCAGCCGTTCAGGCAGAGCTGCAGGTCCTGGGTGGCATCGTAGGCCTGAGCCAGCTCCTCTGGGATCCGCACCGCCAGGGTCAAGTAGCGCCCCAGTTGGCGAACAATTACAGTCACGCCGATGTAGCCAGCGTGCAGCTCCACGTGGCGCCCTGGGCTGCGCTCGGAGATCCACAGAGCCCGGACCTTCCTGCTTGCTCCGTCTGCACCAGCAGAATTGTGCATGGGGTCGCCACTGCTCACGGTTCCATCATCAAAGGCAGCCGGAAGGTTGTCCGTGACGGCCTGGTAGACCCTCTGGTCCGTACAGCCCTCGTAGGGTTTGAAGATGATGGTGATCTATAAAGCAGCAGAGCATCAGGTAACTTAGAGGAACACTTCAAATGTGTTCAGTTTACAGTTATTGAGACATTTCATTAATTTCATTTTACATGATAGAAACAATTGTAATCAAAAAGATGAATAGAGCAAGTAAATTGAAAGTAAATTAATCACCAACTAATTTAATAATTTCCTAATGAATTTCAGTGGCTTTTGGACCCTGTCAATGAAATATCTTTAGCAAGCAGACTGCTAGTTGAACAAAACAGAAAATATGAATATAGCTGCACTTTGGTTGATCAGGAAGACAGAAAATCCTAATAAATCATAAAATAATAATAAGCTGCAATTCCAACTATCTGATTAGTTTAAACCTTTTAAACAAATGTTTGATACATTTCCCTTTTTTGTGTTGTAACTGAGCATCCTGGGGTTCCTAAAATAAAAAGAGTCAATTTATTCAGTTTAGTTCATTTTATGCACTAAACTGTTAATAATTGAATCAAGAAAAAAAAAATCTCATGACAAGCAGAAGAAATTTCCATCTGTCTGTTTTTCACAAATATCAACACTCACCCACTGCACAGGTCACCAACTGTCATCAGGCTACATTTGAGAAATGACTTAATGACTTTTTAACAAGTTGTAATTTGACACAGCTATGCAAACATGCTTACACATGCACGCACACGAACACACAGGCTGGCAGAAACACACACACACACACACACACACACACACACACACACACACACACACACACACACACACACACACACACACACACACACACATAGGGATCCAGTGGTGAGTGGAAGCTGGAAGTGGTAGATGCAGGGTGTGGTGTGAGCATTACGGTTAGCACTAGCATCATAGTTCCGGTGAATGGCTGCTTTGTTCATATGACAGCCGTGAGGAATGAGACCTGGCAGGCCATTAAGCCTGGAGGGCCGTTAATGTGTGTGAAAGAGTGTGTATGTGTGCGTGTCTGTGTCCTTAATAATCGTGACTAATAACTTGCCCCACCTCTGACACAAGGTCAAACCTACAGCTCCAAAGTGTAGCAGCTGTACTATTTGCTTAATGTGTGTGTGTTTCTGCGAGTGTGTGCGTGACTAAGTGTATGCACGGGTGTGTATGTCCTTTAATAATTAAAGCTATCGACTGTGCTAGAAAGTGCAGATGATCGCGGGGAAACAACATTGCTTCTTTAACACCACAAAGATCACCTTGTGTGGTTCGTCATCCATTTAGTGGTGTGTGCCTGCGTGTGTGCTTGTGAGTGAGCGTCTTCTGCACTGTGTCCTCTAAGACACACAGTGCCGTAAGCAGAGCGCAAGGAGTGCCACTCGTGAACTTATGAGACACACGCACAAGTGCTTGCAGACACACACATAAGTAAACAGTGGGTCCTTTCACACATCTCATTTCATGTTATTAAAGGTCAGGCTGTACGCAGACATTAACCAAGTTAGGTTTCTAACACTGCTTCAGTCACAAGAGTTAAGAGTCACAAGATTGAGGCTGTTTGCCTTACACCTGTGAGTCTATGGGAGCGAGAAACACTCAGCATGAGAGTCAAGGAGAGCATGTTTTCCAGTTTGACTTTGATAAGATTTCTTATTCTGACCTGCATAAAAGTAGCTTGGACGTCATTATGGAAACCCAAACAAGAGATATATAACTAGACTGTTAACCCTGCTTGCACTTGTAAGAGTGTTTCAGCTTCAAAAATGGAAAAATAAGAGCCCAAAAGCCAGTTTCCGGTTCCTTACCTTATTGGTTGCTGTTGCACTGGAGCCAGGAACCACAGGAACATTAGTGACCTGCACTGAAAGGTAGTCGTTATCAATAAGAGGCCATGCTCCCTCCACTTTACAAGTCTGGAAGCTGTCCTTGAATGTCCTCAGGTGGGGGTCACCAAAGAGCCCACAAAACAGGTACTCAGCCCGAGAGTGGCTGTGGCTGTGAGTGTGTGAGTGTGAGTGAGCGTGTGCATGGGATTGCGTGTGGGCATGCTGAGTGCGGCTGTGATAGTTGCATGGCTCAAAGGGAATCTCAGGGTGTGTGGGAGAAGTGGGGCCGTCTCTGGAGCAGTTTCTCTGGCTCATTAGGTCTGAGATGCCCAGAACAGCCGAGTGGAAGACCAGGTTTCCACGGCAGGCCTTTGCTGTCCTCTGAGTGCAGGCCGAGTACGCACGCAAAGCCTTGCAAAATTCAGTGTGAAAGCCATCCACTGCAGGGTTCAGGTGGGAGGTCAGGGAGACAAAGTCGGTGGTGCACTTCTGGATACGACACTGAGGTGTGGCCACCTGGCACTGACCTGAAGAGGACACACAGATAGAGTCTGGAATACTAATATATAATACACACATGTCTGATAATTTAGGCATGAACTAGACACAGTTATGTCTCAGTGGAAGTGAAAGGGTTGTGAAATCACACAAGACTACCAAGGTTACGTGTGAAGAAAGCTTTGATTTTAAGCACGCAGTGATATGAGTCTTTTTACAGTCTAATAAAAACCTAATAAAACTAGAAAAAGAACCAGCTGTTGATTGAAAGTCTGGATCAATCATCAGTGCCGCTCTGTGAGCGTAATAAACCTGAAGTGTAATAAACCAAAGAGCAACTGGAGAGAGGGAAGACGAAGCATGTTTTACCACAAGCAGTGAGATAAAAGTGCCCATACAGCCAAGGAGCACACAGCATATAGAGCATTATAGACAAAGGGAACAGAGCAAAGCAGCTGTGCTGTGAATACAAACACAACACAGTGACTTTTTGAAGCTAATAATCTTCGTCAGCAAGGTGCTGAATAATTGTGTTAGTGATCCTGTGTGGCTTCTGCAGAGGAAAAACATAATCAAAAATGCACCTCGTGTAGCCATCAGAAACAGATTTCCCTGATGTTTTATCTTTTTCTGCGTTTCTAAATGTAACGAGGGTCAAAGTCGCCTTTTATATCATAGATCATCGGAGAGAGAGAGAGAAAGATAGAGCGAGAAAGAGATTAGAGACCAGACCTAATGCATTAGTCACAACGTGCTCCAATTAGATTAGGCCAGAGAGAGAGAGGCTCTGCAGTGTATGAGCAGCTACACACACACACACACACACACACACAGCAATAGCTATCTTAGAAAGAATGCTGCTTGTACTTCCGTTAACCACACACAGTCGGTGATCTTTAGATGATGGTCTCTTAATGGCCAAGAAAAGGCCGAAAGTGCAAGAGTTTTTACAGAAACGATCACTCAAACGTTACTCCATCACTTAACCAGCTGGCAGCACACGTCCGCTATTCTCTGTCGATTTATCTGATTTTAGAGCATGAAGGAGTGTGATGCCACCAAATGGGGGCAGTAATGCTCTGAATTTTGCTATTCGGGGTGCAGGTACGGACCCTCACTCACACTGCGCTTTAGAATCTTTCTCCTAACTGTTAAATACTGACACCAACCCACAGACACACACACACACAGGCTGCCTCCTATGCCAACCACCGCTGCACAGACAGGTCTGAGTACTGAGGACACATTGTGTCTTTGACTGGTGCACCAACAGCCTCCTTCTTTCCCTCCAATCTAGCCTGCAGTACCCAAATGCGACTCCCAATCTAATCAGAGCAGTTTGTTCTCTTTCAAAAGTTATCAGGATCATGAGCTGCTGCACAAAAAGCACTTATTCACTAATATTTTCTCCGAAGGATAACTTAGCGAGAAGCAAGCTGACCCTCTGACTGCAGGGCTCTGGCATTAAACCATCGATCTGCAAAACCTTACTGACGGAAAGCTTCTGTTGAAGTTTACACCACTGTGTCGCTCCCATGCTGACCCTGCACTCTGACCTCTCGGAAATAAAAACTAGGATTTCCATATGATGCTTAATAACGTCTGTAATATTTACACGTTACATGTTAAAGCACAATTTTCTTATTTGCTTCTGAAAACATTCATGTGATCTCCTTTGTAAACAGTTTCTCTAAATTAGCATATTTTTTGCCAAGTAAAGCCGAGGTGATGAATACTGCGGTGGCTGGCAAATACTATTAAGAGGAGAATACACAACTCCTCGTGTGTTTAAAATTGCCTTCAACATTGCTCCTTATCCTCTGTCTTCCTCGCGTTCAATATAATCCCACAGGACTCAAATCTTCTTCTCTCTCATATCTTCAGTTTTCTCTTTTTTTTCCTTTGTAGCTTCAATCACTTGCCTCCTTCAGCACTATTCTGCTTTCAGCCCCCTCAGCCTCATTCCCTGGCCAGCCTCACCTCCTTACTGCCTCTCTTCCTGAGGCACCTTCTCTACCATCAGACAGAGGTCATAAGATCAACCAGCTGAATCTCAATGGCTCGGTTTAGCATTTTTTTTTTTTTTTGCCTCCCAATCTCGCTGCCTTCAACTCCTTTGATCTCTGGAGATCAGGAAAGGATCTACTGGGATCATTTCTCAACCAAGGGAATAGCTCCAGAAGTGCTTATTGATCACCTTGTTGTGTGCACTCTCTCACACGCTGAGCTCAAATCACACAAACACCCTTTCCATAGCTTTAAGCGGCAAAGCTTTACAGGAGCTCACTCTCTCTGTCGTCGGCCAGACACTGTGAACAATAGTCAACAATTCAGACCCTCCTTCCTCCCTGCCTAAACAGACACATGGGGCTTACAACAAAGAAATGTATCTAAATACCCCAAAACATGTACAAGTTTTAACAAATAAAACATTCTGTTTGGCTGGACAAACTAAAAAAAGAACAAACAAAAAAACACATTCTTTCCAGGTGACGCACGTGCAACATAGGTGCCAAGAGGGTCTTTAATGTGAAGTGGGTCTCTCTCTGTGTTCCCATTTTGTCCGACTGCCTGCGCTGTGTTAAACTAATTACTGGAGGTGTGACTGCTCTACAGACAGCCGACCCCCTGCACAGACAAAAACACTCCGACTCAGCCAGATTTGATTTTTTTTTTTTTTTTTTTTTGCTGCCTTTTTGCACCAAATGTAAAATGCTTCTGTATCTTTACGAGACAGAAAACCAGACCAGCAAACAGTTTCACAAAAAAGTAAAGAGCTCTGCAAAGCCACAGAAAACAGAAGTATGTCAAAACTGTCACATTTGAGTTTAGTGTCAGAAATCCTTGCAGACACCTTGTTAACGTCCAGTTAACAGGCTCTTCATTTATTAAATTCATTGGGTTTTTTTGTTGTTGTTGTTTTTCTAACAAGCCTTGGATGATTGTAGGGGTTTTAAAAGATAAACATCCACAAATATAAAGAGAAATATGTTGGACATTCAAGAATATGTTCTTAAATTAGATTATCTGATCCTATTTCTTACAATAGACATTATTAATCAGCATCAGCTCAACATTACATGTTTATTTAGGTTTGGCCAGATTTAAATCACAGCACAACTTCCTTTTACATTTTATGATGTGCAGCGGTGGAATAGATTGTTTTGTTTTGTTTGTTTGTTTTTTCTGTAAACGAGTGCACTAAAAGAATTGGTTTATATGGACAAGAGGAGAGGTAGCTCGCTCCTGCCTTCTCTCCCCCTCCTCCATGAGCCATTAAGAGGCAGACAGGAGAATGACGGCCCAGGAGAGAGGAGAAACTCGATCCGTGCTCAGACTGCTGCACTGCCGCTTTAGAGAGAGCCATTGTCAGGCAGCACTGGGCCCAACACAAGGATCAACCGCACAGTGATTACAAATGCTTAATAACTAACAAAGTGTTTCAATCACCATCAAGTGATGGCGACTGAAAAGAAATGTTGTTACTATGGTTATAGCTGATGGAGTCCGCAGTAATTAGTTCATCACTGAATATGAAAGTAGATAAATTACAGATCAGTTGCTACTGTGACCCAAAGAGATTCTGGGTGTTGCAGTGTTGCAAGTGTGATTAGTTACCTATGTGAGCACCGCAGCACAGAGCGATGATCAGCAGTAGAAGCGGCCGGAAGCGGCGCACCATAGACGGGGAGGTGAGGCGCTCAGCCCCGCGGCAACAGCATCCGGCTCTCCCCATCCCCGTCCATGCAGGGCCAGGAGGGGAGAGTGGACAGACCTCCAGAGGGCGAGGACGGGTGGCGTCCAGGCCTTCTCACTACTTCTTCTGCCCCTTCTTCTTCACTCTTCTCTCCTTCCTCTCCTCCACGGGTGCGCAGGGGCATTAAAACACAGCTGCTCCGCGGAATGCAGGGCGGAGGGGGAGGTGGAAAGGCACAGAGAGGAAAGAAAATACAAAGTACAACCAGAAGTCACTTCGTCGACACTTTTACTTTTTTCTCTCCTTTACAAATCCAAACCCCACGTGATTAGAGTGCGCTCCCGCTGCAAGCCGGACTTTTGCCTTGATTATGATCACTCTCCTCTCTCGTCCAGAACACGCACAATCATATCCCTCCCTCCCTCACCGGCCAGGCGGAGGTTTCTCCTGCTCTCCTCCCATTTCACTTTCTCCTCCTCCTCCTCTCCCACCCCAGCAAATCAATAGAGAATCAACCAAACCCTGCTGGCGGAAAACCCGCCTATACCACATTGATAGAGAGAGAGAGAGAGAGAGAGAGAGAGAGAGAGAGAGAGAGAGAGAGAGAGAGAGAGTATATAAAATAGGACAAAAACAAATAAATAAAAATCTGATAAAAGTTATGAAGTCTAGGTAAAGCAGCACTGTATAAACTAAAAATAATAATGAGCTTATTGATTTATTCAATTCACTATTTAATTGCGCACGAACAGCAAGAACATTAGAACAAAATACAAAAGGAAGTCGAACATTTGACGATGAACAAAAATGTTATTCAGAAAAAAAATCTTAACTCATGTTTAAAATGTAAAAGGAATAGAAATACTAATGCAAACATGTTGCAAAAATAAGGGAGGATATTCAGTAGCTGTGGAAATGTTAAAGGATTTTACAAGGTGTAATTAGAATGGCATTCATTCACAGGTAAATAAGCCTCTTAAGAGTAACAATAAAATCACATTTTATATTTTAGTACTGATAGGATTTATATCATTATTAGTACTTCTAGTTTGCACAAATACAGGTAAGTGCAAACAATTTCCCTTTTATTTTGTATGTCTGTTGTTTCTGAAATCCCACATCAAATAAGTGTTTGAAAATTAACCATACTACACTCGAAATACTCCAAAAGGACACCTCTTAATCTCATAAGTCATATCCAGCCTACCCCATGTGTTCCCCATGGCTATAATAGAAATCATAAATCATATAAATCCACTTATTAAACTCGGGGATATACAGTATTGGGCAAAAGTCTGTCTTTATATTTTTCCAGGCTTTTTTGTGATTTTTTATAAAGTGGTCTTGAGCAATGCTTCTCCAGGCTTTCTAAAGATCTTTCACAGTTTTGATTTGTTTTGGACATTTTCTGCTTTTTTACTTATTTTCACTTATTTTCAGGTATAGTCCTTATACCTGATCATTTGTTTGTTTGTTTGTTAAGCAACTTAACACTGACCTATGAATCATTCAAGCACAAACTGGTATCTAACACCAGTGTAGTGTCTACACTGTAACTTTAGACACTTGGAAACTAGCAGTTTGATTCAAAAACACAGCATTTGTTTTAATTTCTTTAGTTGACATGATGTGCTGTGTGTCCTTAAATTTGGTTTTTTTTTTTTGATGAAACTGCACAAGTGAAAGACCTTAAAAATGATCTTCAGCAGACAAAAAGTATCTAAAGTCATGTCTTTAAGAAACAGGAACAAATCCAGCAAAGACCTGATACAAGACCTGACAGATGCATCTGACCCTGCACTCCATCCATCTACTGTTTGCTTAAGTCTCATCAGATATGGTTTCAGTGGAAGGGTGGCTGTCAAGAAGCTATTCTTAAGAAAGGGAAACCGAGAGAAAAGGCTGAGGTATGCCAAATTATACAAAAACTAAAGACTCAAGGCCTTTGCACAGTATTGTAATTAATAATTAATTAATCAGTGAAATTAGCTGGATGTTTTGTGTGCTGTTATTCAGTCTGTATTCAGTGACACAGTGGCTTAGTCCATGCTTGAGTTTTTATTTTGTGCTTCCTAAGAATTAAACAAACTGAATGGAAAAACATGTAGCGTACATTAAACTTGATTTAATAAGTTTGTATCCTTCCTTACCTTATTGGAAAAAATAAAAAAAATAAAAATATGTTGACAGACACAGAACTAAACACAATGCCCAGATGATGTCTGTAACACACCGTCCAAACATGTTCACACCGAAACCATTGTAATGCTGTAAAGTAAAAAGAACAAAACTGCCGAAAGTTCAGGAGGGAGTGTAAACAGAGATAATGACAGCCACTAAATATATGCAAAGTAACTTGTGCCTTGCTATCTTTATTGTTCCAGCTGTAATTCATAAATGAATAACTTTCTGAAGGTTGTGGATTTAAGATCTTTAATAGCAACAAAAAAAGAAAAAAAAATTGAAACTGAGCCAAGCCTGCTTTTTCACGTAAAGTTTACAGTTGGGTAAATTTCAAAGCAAGCACCGAAGCATCTACAGTTAGATAATTTTTTACTAAGTCTGCAAATCTACCCTGTGTTTGTTCTCTGTGCGTACGTGCAGGGCTTCCTGGTGTAATCTTCTATTATCTATTAAGTTCTGCCAAACTCGACAACCCTGGCTTTAACCTGTTTATATGGATGCGAGTATAAGCAAGCACTCATCAAATAACCCTGCTCTGTGGCTACTTTATGTGCTGTGTGTCAGAGCAGCTGTAGCATGACTCGGATTCAGTCACGGCCACTCTGAATGCGTCTCTAAACTAAACACAGAACTCTTGAAGATTTTACAGTGAGTGTGGTCAGGGCAGATAATGTGTGTCTGATTTTTATAACGTGCACGCTGCTGGTGAGGAAGGCTGTCTGAGATGACCGAGGAGATCTTGTAACATATTGCTTTGCAGTATGTGTATGCTAATATTTTTTAACTAATTTTGGCATACTACACAATAGCATATACATCTATGTGTAGTATGTGCATACATATTTAAAGAAAAAATTAAAGGGGAAAAAGCAATGTAAAGTGTAAGAAGAAAAGCTTGAATTCACCTTGGAGATGAGTCCAGAAGTCATACATTTCTGAGTCTCTGATCTTCCAAAAGATATTTTCTCATTTGATGTTTTGATGATGGTGGTTGAGAGAGCTAGTTTAAAATATCCCATAGATGCTCATTTCGACTGAGATGTGATGAGTGTGATACATAAACAGCATTTAATTGACTTGATTTCCATCATCATCAAATCGTTTAGTGACCCCCCTCATGTCTGGTGGATGGGGTTATTGTCACTATGAAAGAGACCACTCTTACCAGGAGAGACATATTACATCATAAGATAAGACTGTTATGATCACTCATAACAGCCTTGCACTGATTTGTATCGAACCTTAACTCTTAGGGGACAAGTGGATGCAGATCAGCAGTGAACTTTAGCAGTACCAGAAGATCCCTGTGATATAGAAGCCTCAAACAGAGACTTTTGAGCAGGAGGTGTTATCACATGGTTTCATGATCACTGACATTGACATTTATTAGTGGTAGTATTTTAAGGTACTTTATGGTAATTCAAGTATTGCTGTTGTGATGCTATTTTATACCTCTACTCCACTATATTTAGAAGCAAACAGCACTTTTCCACCATTCACCCACTTTCTTCTGCTTATCCGTTTCAGGGTTGCAGTTGCCCTCATCAAAACTGTCATAGCGTGAGGTCATAGTCTGTCACATGTGACCTGCAGGGCTAACGGAGAAACACTAGTTAAGCAGACATACATCTTTTATCAGAAGCTAGAGTATTCAGGGAGAATCCACTCAGGCATGGGAAGAACATGCAAACTTCCTACAGATGGACGCCAGTCTGCAGATTTGAACCAAGAATCTTAACTACTGTGAGGCAACTGCCCTAACCACTTTCAAGAATAAAAATGACTCACAAAATATAACACATTAGATTTAGATTGAACTGCCCAAGAACACAAGCAACTTAAAAGAGAAAGAATGTTGGCTAATCTATTTAAGTTAGCTGTTAAGTTGCTGGCTATAATATATAAATAAATAATTCCATCAAATTATTTTAAAACTTAAAAACATCTATAGCCCATATATACCTTGGTACATTAGACAGCGCTCCTCGTTACCATCAAAACACCAAATAAGGTGAATTCTTTTGGAAGACTGGTGTTCATCCTGCCAGCAGAGCCTGGCTAAAACTGTTTTAGGGCTCCTACTGGTCCAACATCCTGCTAAGACCCATAATGTTATTTAACTGTAATTTCCCACCCAGCTGTACATCCTGGATACCTATTATGACAGAAATTAAACAAGCAGTGCTTTTGACAGTAGAACAGCCTCCTGACTGGCCGGTCTGTCTGTGATGCACCTCTCAGCAGGATGAAGCACGCAAGGTGAACATTTCATTTATGCTGACACACGGAGCACAGACTGGTTAATTCAATTACATGTGCGCATATCTGGTGCTTTTCATCAAGACTAATTTCATATTTCATTCTAATAACCCATCTGACACACACACACACACACACACACACACACACACACACACACACACACACACACACACACACACACACACACACACACACACACACACACTTGTTTTCAAATCTTCCAGAAATGGACTCCATATAATATTTAAAATCACATTTTGAACCTCAAAATTGCCTTTAAATTAATGAGGAGCAGGATTTGGTCCCCACTAATGTAGTAGCATACCAATTTTTGGTCCTCACAAGGATGTTTAAACAAGTACACACACACACACACACACACACAAAACACAGGATCCTATTCATGAACATTAATTCTATATTCTGTACTAATTCATTTAATCAATTACACCACAGCTGAGACCAGAGATCTGAGCACACCGAAATTAACTCACCCCCCTCCAAACACACACACACACACACTTTGTCCAGTAACACATGCATTCACACACCCGTCCATGAATGCATGTGTTACATACAAAGGCCATCTGTTTCCAAACTTCCAGCTTGTCTTCACCTCCACACCTCTGCCTCCCATCTCCACTTCTGCCTTTCTCCACCTCCGCCTATACCTCCCCTAAACCTCTCTACTGCAAACAGCCTATCATTCAACAGCTCGCACCACTCACCATAATACACCTGTGTGTTCATGTGTGAGTGTGCCAGAGTGTGTAAGTCTTGACAGCTTGCATTGTTGCAAACGCATCAAAGGCACAATATCAAATTACTCCCACACTTGTGCTTTTTTTAAAGCCATCAGTGTAAAATTAAACCCTTATTTTCAAAAGCTCAACAGTTTAAAATGAAAATCTCATGTTTTCAGCACACACACACACAAAAATACAGCTGTATATTATAAATATATTATCGATTATTTTTATGTGCTTTACCCGCAGGGTGTTGCTGTGCACTTTATCTTGAAACACATACATTACATGGCAGCATCAGAATGATGAAACTCAAAGTGCTTGCATGCATAAATTCACCCATTTACACAAACATATCATCTACATATGATTTAAATTTGAATCTTACATTCAAACATGAGATCATAGGTTGATCTGCTCTACAGCCTGAGCCAGTTTAGAAAAACTGAATAGCATTTTTAATGAGTTGGAATATTTACATGTTTTGAAGGGGTTAGGAGGATATTATAAAGTCAAATGTGGAAGCGGAATCAAGTGTATTATAATTTGTGTGAGGGCATCACACTCTTTTATTAAAAACAACAACAGTATCACACAGTGAAATGATCAAATGATGCCATGAAAACACTGTGAAACACAATCAGACAGCATTATGTAAAAACAAAAAAATGAACAAGTAGCCCAAAATTGGACTTAATCACATTCCACCACTTCACCGTACGCAGCATTGTAATAAACTGTGCCCTTCTCATTCTCTGTGCCAGCCACCAAAGCACACGCACAAAAGCTCCACACACCTGATTCCTGACTCATAGATGTGTGGTAAAGGTAAGAGGAGCGCACAGGTGTGTGTGTGTGTTTGTATTCCTGATGTGAGACGATAACAAAGCAGATAAAATCCAGCTATCAAAGCCTCTCGTAACGCAAGTAGAAACCAAATCCTTTAATAGCCTTTTTGATAGCTGTTTCTCTCCCAGGCCGAACTCATGTTGTGTTTTACCTGAGTTGGCCTTATCAGACCATCCTGTGTCTGCCCACTCACAAAAAAAGAAAAGGCAAATGAGGCTGAGGGTGGTTTCAGGTGCCTCAATGCAGAAAGTGTCAGAGTGGAGAAAAGCAAGAACTGTTATCGTGGGGTAAGTTTATCTTTTTAAAATGCTGAAGAGAAATGTAACGTCATCAGAGAACTCAGATCAGCGGGAGGGAATTCCTTTAATGGAGGCCAGAGTGGGAGATTATCACATTGATGCTTCTCTCCTTACACTCTCAGCCCCGGCCTCTTTATCCCCGCACAGTCCGTTGATGTGTATTGACTGAGTGGCATTAGCATAAAACCAAAATAAAAAACCTGCCTTCCCTTCTCTCGCTCTCTCTTCGTGCTTTCTCTGCATAAGTACAGCTTTAAGATACATTTACTTTATTAGCATTTTTTTAAACTTCCTTATTTTGTATATATAAAATATTACGCCATTGTGGCATTGATCAATCTATTAAAAATGTGAAGTAAAGATAAGATAGCTTATCTTTAAACGCCTTCACTATTGAAATGTGGTTTAGATTTGAAGCATGCCTCACCTCCCCACACCCCTTTTGTTTTGCAACTGTTCATACTCATAATGGAAGTGGTGATGATGGTAGTAATCATGGACATATGATTATTTATCATTTATGAACGAATAAATCCATTCTGCCTTATATCGATGGCTTAGACTGGTGGTGGTGGTGTCATTTTCTTGGCACGCTTCGGCCCCCTTACTACAAACCAAGTATTGCTTCAATGCAGCAGCCTATCCAGGTATTGCTGCTGACCAAGTTAATCTCTTTATGACCACAGTGTATCAATCTTTGGATGGCTGCTTTTAGCAGGAAAACGGACCATGTCAAAAAGGTCCAATCATTTCAACCCGATTTCTTAAAGTTGACAGTGAGTTAACTGAACTCAAACAGCCTACACAGTTCCTGGATCTCTATGCAATAGAGCACTTTTTGAATGTGGTGTAATGAGAGATTCCTATTACAGATGTGCAGCTGACGAATCTGCAGCAACTGTGTGACTCTATCGTGTAAATATGGACCAAAATCTCTGAGGGATGTTTCGAGCACCTTTTTGTATCTTCCAACCCCCTACTGTAACTAATACTGTAACTAATAAAATTACTGGTGGGAATATAATATGTGGAATGAAATAATGTCCTAAAATGCATAAGCACGCTAATAGATAGCATGAATTTCATATTACAAGTCTGTGGATGCCACTCTTAGATGGCAAAGATATTTTTAAACCAAGTTATAAGTTCTTAGGGATGTAAATATTTCCTCAACTACTGCTGCTGCTTAGTTTGTGTTCATTAAAGCTCAAATCAATATATCAGCATTTTAGCCCAGATTAATTTTAGATCAAAACAAACACTGGCGTTCGAAATATGGACTTTCTAAACACTCGTGTTATCAAATGTTTTCCTGCTCCGCTGGGACACGAGCCTGTTCTAGTGATTTTTCATTTTTTTTCTTGCCACAAATGGAGTAAGACAGATGTCATGGATAAACCTCAGATAAACAAACAAGAGAGTTTTGTCAAATTCACACATTCTTTTTTCTGTTTTCTTCATCATTTTCTCTCTTCCTTTCACTCATCTATCATTTCATCCTTTGTGTAAAAACATCTGAAGCCACACAGCTGCATCAGACGACGCGGTGACAATGAAGCCTCTATTTTCTCTGGGCAAAAACACGCACATTTGCACACGCAGAGCAGTGAAGAGGAAACAGCTGAGGGATGTAATAGGGCAGATGAGGATCATGGGGTTGCAGTTTGGTTTGGGTCAGGGTGAATGTTTGGCAGCTGCGAGACAAAGACGCGCTATTTAAACTGCCTCTCTCTCGCCTCCAGCTCGCTCTGCAGCTAAACTTGTTTTGTCAGTCGGTTTGCCAGCTCGCATTGACTTAAAAAAGCAGAGGCCTTGTGATTCTTGAGCAATCATTTCAGGATAAAGAGACACGCTTTTGTGCACACCAGCGCAGCGCTTCCAAAAACTGGGAAATTTTAAAGCCTGTGAATCTAATCATAGTGATAATTGTTCTACTACTTTGATCCCGTTACACACATATACACACAAGCATATCACTCATCTCTCTCCCTGTCTCACACACACCCACACGCATCCGTTTCTTTGATGGGTTTCCACACATGAATATAAATGTGTAACACTGAAGCTTCTCAGATATGTTGAGTCTTGTGGTTTACACACAGCTTACACCTACTGCTGGGCCGTGCACATCATCGAGTGGTAGACACTAACCTCCATCAACACACACACGTACAGAGAGAAAAGACATGGGCATCTATAAATCACTCACACACCCGAGCCATATGCTCATACCTGTCTGTAGCCCAAACACAGGTGAGCCCCTCACATTCCAGCAGCTCATATCCTGACGGAGATATGAGAGAGAGGGTGAGAGGGTGGAAAAGCCCGGTCTCTTTCCTCTATCCAGCTGTGAGTGCCTCCCTCTCTTCTCCTCCCATCTCTTCCCCTTGGGATAGAGTGCTCACAAAGTGGCAGATGGGTGGGATGCATAATGCATAGACTATTTGGGGGTTGGAAGGGTTCTGTGTGTGTGTGTGTGTGTGTGTGTGTGTGTGTGTGTGTGTGTGTGTGTCTGCGTGAGTAGTCAGTCCATGGGGAGTAGGCTGCGGAGTCATTATAGATCTAATGGTTGTGTTTTAGATGCTGCACTGTGCCAATCTCATTTGAAGTGCAAAAGCCAAATGAGTGTGAAGCGTTTCATTACTCATGCTCTGTGTGCGCTCACTTCCCCTCAGTTTGAGTGAGACAACAGATCAGCAACGCTGTCACAACTTCCTGACTGACATTTTGGAGCAGTCTATGTAAATATACATGTGTGCACATTCGTGTTTGTGCTTTGAGGGACATTTAAGGTGGATGTTGGAGCAACTGGATTGGGTTCTTTTGTTCTCCACAGTCATGGATCTTCTGCCTCCTTGCCCATGTAGACCTCATGTAGACATTATTTCCCTAATTACTGTGATTACCACACGATGAGGCCAATGTATCATAATGCTGTGTAATTATGCAATCAATTGTGAACTAACAAGGCCTCCTCAGGCATAGGTAATGGATTTTAGGCAGACAAGCTGAGCTGAGGCATGACTAATAAACCACTGGTACTTATAATTAAAAGCTTTTCTAGAAGGAGGTTCCCTCTCACACATGGCAGAAGTTTGAATCGCATTCGGCAATGACGAGAGAGAAATTCAGCAATTTGTCACACCCCCATCAACATCAAGGTCTCTCTTGGGCCATTTACTTCTGTGGGAGTCAATGAGGAGAGTATAAGGTGGACACTCAGAAGAGAAGAAGGGAGCTTGTTAGCTGATGGAGGCAGAACCGGCTGCAGCAAGAGAGGCAGCGCCAGTTTAAGCAGACAAACAGCAAGAGGAAGGAGGGGTGGGGGGTGCAAGAAGGTAGAAAACTAAGCGAGAGAACAATGGAGACAAGACAGAACAAGAGAGAGCTAGCAGGTAGTGGGTCTCTGGAGATTCATTAGGCTTGTCAGAAATTCTGGCTGTGAATATGCTTGCACAGCAAGCTCCTCGGTGGGTACACACAAACATACAAAAATACACACACCGGGTGAGTTGCTAGAGGTGTACGAAGCTCTCATCTGCTGACAGTCAGGGATGAAAGCTGGATTGGGATGGTGGGATTTGGATTCACACTGTGAAGACAGCAGGCTGCGTGTCTCCAAATGGCTGCAGCGGGAATTAACATATTCCAACTGGTTTTAAGTTTTGTGCTTTGTGGCATCTCAAATGACGAGTGAAATATTTATTTTGTGTAAATGTGACCTGTTATCAGAGGTGTCTTCTTTTTTGGGGGGGAGGGGGTAATGGTGAACACAACATTAGCTTATGCATCAGCTAAAGTAAATTGTCTGTGTTATTTAGGAAAGCTGTCACACCCTCTCTTTGTGCTTCAGTATCCTCTAATACTGCACGCTTGTTTGAAGACGGTTTGAGTATGACTTGTTAAAATGCTGCTGAGTGAAACAGAAACAGATTGAAACAGCAGGTAACAAAAGCTGCTCGAACAGAAACCAATTTCTACACGAGAGACTGTGCTCCTCACTTTTTCCTTTTTCTGAAATCAATGTGCGTATTATGGTTGTTTGTTTAAGGTGAAAAGCTTAGGATAAAAAATGACTAACAGATGATGAAATCACCTGAAAAGTGTGATGCAAGCTTTGGAAGTTGGAGAGTCCTTTGTGTGAATATGTGCTTATGATTGCATGCATATGCATGTTCTTCTTGGCACAAGAGTGCTGTGTGTCTGGGCTTTGGGCAGAGTGTAAATCCCAGCATTTACTGTAGGAGGAAGACAGAATCAGTGTCTGAATCCCCAGCTGTTCTCTGAGCAATTTCTCAGCCTAACCGAACACAAAGAAATATTTACTGTACACACACAAAAGCACTTTTAGACTTTTAGGCGCGAAGACACATGCAGAGCTTGCTGACAATTATTACAATTTCTTCCTCGCTGAGAAATGTCCAGTGCACGAAGTGCCAGCTGCCAGATGCAGCAGAGACAGAGAGGATCCTAGCGAGAGGTTGAGAAAAGCTCCACACTAGCAGCTGGAAACTAGATGACTGTTCCATGTGTTCATGTCTCGCTGGAGATCCATAAAGTTTGACCAGTGCAGCCTGGGACCCATCCTGTGTGTTGTGTGCTCTAAATGAGAGAGACTGAAGGAGGAAAAAAGCCAGAGGCAGAGACGCACCTGCATGTATTCATCAGTTTCAGGCAGGTATTGTGTTTCCTCTACATGTGGCTCACGCTATACACCACATAATATTTTATACCATTTTCTGTCAGCCTTACTAGCACTGTGCTGCCAGTGGGCACATATAAATAGTCTTTTACTCTCTAGAAAAGACATTTTTTTTCATATAGGCACTGACACCATAGTTACACTATTTGTTTTCTTCTCGGTTTCTGTTGAAATGATGAGACTGCTACAGGGCATCTCTTTCTCTCCCCTCCTCCAGAGGGGACTCAGCTGTGGGCTCGGGATCATGGGACTATGTTTCCGTGACAACGAGACATCATCATTGAATGCTGATGCTAAAATAACAGACTGAATAATTTAGACTGATCCATTTTTAAACAGCATGTCAATTCACATCACTGGCCACAGACACCACTTTTGGCACCCCGCAGTCAGACCCACCCAGGCCGAGCGAAGGGTGGGGAGCGAAGGGTGTCCGAAACACATTTAAATGCCCCACTGTCCTTAAAAACGGTCAACAAGGTCAGTGCTGACTGTTGATTTTTTTATGTTTAATTAATATTTGAATAAAAAAATGAACATTCTGATACAGTAAAGCTGGGTTTAGACAATACTGAGATTCTGGCTGGATACTTGACTTGCTTTAAGAGCTATGGGGAACGCCTGTCATGAAAACCGAAGCAGAAACAAATGTGTCCTTTCTTCTAGTCGTTAAGATTGTTGTTCAATCTAAAATTCTGTCTGCCCATGATTATGTTGATATTGTCTGAACAATAAAACTGGAAAAACTGGATTTAACTGCTTTAAATTGAATGAGCTACATAAGGATAAAGCTAACACCTCCTGTTTCACTGGAACATTTTAAGGTTAAATTTGTATCAGCAATCAAATTAACATGTATAATGTGTCTTACTGTTTACCGCCTTTAAAGTATTTAGTAATAATAATAACTTTTTTTTTTTCTAATTGATGGCCTCTATAAACAATGTGTGACTTCCACATCATTAATCTGACTTGAGGTCTCATTTTTCAGAACTTGTTTAGTTGTTTGGTGTTTATGTCAAGACAGATGAAAGCAGGCCAGTTTAATGAAAGGAGCAAATGGCTCCATGATCAAAGCTCAAAAGGCGTCATCCATCAGGGATAATTTTCATGTCTGATTTCCTCATTTAAATCCATCTTTAAAAAAAGACACATAAATTAGCATTGAGGACTGACCATTTATCAGGATGAAGCATTGGGGCAAAATGATAATAAGCCGGTTTAATTAATTGAGACAGATTTGAAACGCATGTTATATCACAAAGTAAAATCTGGACTAAATGAGAGCTTACTGCCTGGGGAGGGCAGCGAATTTTTTGAAATAAAAGCTGAAGTTTCAGTTCATGTATTTTTATAAAATCATACATCATTTTGAATATTTGGCCCACAGTTTCATGTTGCATTTTATTACACTACTTATTATCATGTATTTGGGCAGAAATGACACCAACCACGAGCGCTCAGACTTTTTCTTGAGAAAAAACACATGGTTAGCCTTTCAGTTCATAAATTTCCACAAATATAACTGAAGCCAAAGCAAAAACGGACACATGCATGTTCACACGTCACCCACAGCTTTCGCTGATTGCTTATTCAGATTGCCTGAGACCCAAATATCTGCACACATGATTTATCCTGCTGTCCTCAAGGCCCGAGTGTTGAGAAATATTCAGACACCATTGTGTCTGCACATGGTTGCAAGAGTGTATGTTTTTGTAAAGCTGCAGGATGCACGTGCATGTGTGTGCGCATGTGTGTTCTCCCGTTATTTTACAAGCTCATTCACAACCACACACACGCCCAGTCACCAGGGGGCTAAACAGAATAATGGAGCAGGGCAGGCAATCGGCCTTGCAGGTGTCTCCCTTCTCTCTGTATCTTTATGTTTGTGCAGCATCTCATTATCTTCGCTTTTCAAAATCATAAATGTAGTCCACGTCTTGAAAACAATGGAAAAACCCACGACTGTGGGTTTAAGAAGAGGGAAACTGACACAGAAATGACAGCATGAGAAGCTTATGACCATGTGAATTAGAAAAACTAAAACAAAGAAACATACTGATTATATGTTTTTGTTCTCTCCCTGCAATATTCAGTACAGATTATTCTTTCTAGTGATTGAACAAATTTTGGTAAAAATTCCAGTGTCAGTTCTACTGATCAGTATTTGCATAAAAATGCCCCCAGTCTGCATTTTTTTTTATTCTTTCTTTGTTTTCTTTTTCTTCGTTTTTTTCCTTCACACTCTGTATTTTGAATTTGACCTCCTTCTTCTGGGGTTTTGGGAAAAAAATCCCCCTGATGTACCCTGTCATCTTTTCAGACACACTGAGACACACGGATACACAAATTCTCTGCTCACCCCACCAACCTTCAGGCGGTGCACCTGGGTACAGCTCTCACACTCACACATGCAAACACAAACCGATGTAACACACATTCACATTCCCCCGCGTACGAATCCATGGTGCACACAATAAAAAAAACTAAAAACTGCTTGGGCAGTATGCAGACCCTAAGCTTTGTTGTCAGGTGGTCTCTCATTAGGTCTTATAACAGCTACAACACCATGACCACCTGCAAAATTACACACACAAATACACGCAGCATGAAAACCACTCAGAGATACACAGCGGGATTGATCTCCTTCGGTGGTATTGATTAGCCTACCCCCAACTCAGACCAGAAGATACCAGCTGTGTCAAGCCATTTACTTCCTGAAGCTCTCTGTCTCCTGCGTGGAACATGAAAATAATGGTGCTGTGAGTTTCTTCTCTCAGAGAAATTATGCTGGCTGCAAAAGGGCAAGAAGTCCACAGGGAAACGGTTACCTCAGATGAAAGTCGCTCTGAGCCATTTTTAACCCCTGCCCTGGTCCTACTGGATGTCTGTGTGTGCGCACTGATGTGTGCGCACATTACACCGTACACAACTTGAACTGTGGTTGGTTTGCAAGTGCATAGTAGGAATTGTATACACTCATGCATGGAGACACTGGGAGCAGCATGAAGGGATCTCTATATTTATTTTATAGTTTTGCAGTATTTTATTGTGGACGATGGAAAAGTTATGTTACATTATTGATAAAAACATGAATTTGTCTCTTTTGCAAAGCTACAAGCTGAAGTCTTGGTTGTATTATTACCACGCAAGGCTTTTTAATCTTGAATATGTTTTGTTTTTTTCTGCCTTTGTCTGTTTCAGCAACTTATCTTCTGAAATCATTTGTTCTCTCTATGATCAGATTATGGCACTGCAGCTAAAATCGGGACAATGAAAAAACCGACAAAAGATTAAAAACTGGATTGACAAAGGGAAAGATGAAAATTGGATTTTATCAAATTCAAATTCAAAACAAACAAAAAAAATTATTTGAAAAGAAAACTTTTAGAAATTATTTATGCACCTTGGAGAAAATTCGGATGTATAAAGGAAGCCTGCATTATGAAAGTAGTGAATCATCTATGTGTCAAATTTGAAGCTGAGTAATTGTTCGATTTTAAAGTGATGATTCCAATCGTATGACTCATATTTCAAAATAGGATATTATTTCCTGTAATTTCGAGCAGTGCAGTGTGCTTTCCTCCATATCCCTGCAAATAAATTATTCATTTTACTGAACTACTTTAAATAACCATGTGAAAAAAATACAAAAAGCCAATACCGAAGTCCACAAATTGCCCAACAGATTTCCTGCTGTGCACTAAGAACTCTACTGGAGTAAACGCTGCTCCAACCCAGCTTCAGTTTGGAAGAAAATGCACATAAATGCATGCATTTCATCAGGGAACATGTACTGTAAATCAAATGAGGTCACCTGTGGCCCTGCAAGAATTTGTGTGTATTAGGGGAGCATTCAGAGCTATCAACAAACCCATTTATCACGCCATGCCTTGAAGCCAGTGCTGCGCATTGAACTCATTCATGTTTTCAGAGAAAGGTTAACTGAACAAACAGAGTCTGCAACTGAAGAATATGACGTGAGTCTTGTTCGCTCAAGCAGCGCTGAATGGGTGCCATGAAGTGTGTGCTTTGAATGCAGTGCACTGAAAGCAACATTACAGCTTGTTTGCTCGGCTGCTGCCAGTAGCTGTCCACATCATGCACCCACCAGCAGTACTGCTGAAGGGAGTCCACATGTACAGTCATGAAAAAGAAAGCTAAGTACACCTTAACTGCTTCCACAGGAATTAAGATGGTAAGTAGCAGCCAGGCCCCGCTAATCACATGGAGTCGATTTAATGATCATCAGCAAGTGTGACCACCTTAAAAAAGCAGAGGTTTTGGGAAGCTGCTGCTCTGGAGCATTCAGGTCTGTGTTAGCATAATGTCAGAGGTGAGAATTAATGAAGTACAAAAACTTTGTTTCTGTGCTCAAGTATAACTTTCAGGTATCTATACTTTGAGTATTTTTTTTCCTAACAACTTTTTTTTTTTTTACTCCCTACATATTCTGGACAAATATCTCTACTTTCTACTCATTACACTTTCAATACAGGCTCGTTAGCAGTATAATTTATAACGTTTATACTCGGGGATCAGAGTGTGCTGGAATGAGTGCAGGTGTCTGTAAGTTGTGTGATACTTTAGCATTTAGCTAGCCCTGCCCAAGAGGAGTGAACGTTAAGGAAATACGTTTTTTTTTTCCGATGCAACATTTTTATCAGCTCAACAAACATCAGCAAACACAGAAACTGTTTGTGTGCAGTCTGTTGCAAAGTGTTCTAGTAACTAAAGGGCCAGCTGCCGTATTTAACAGGGAGAGAACAAAGTGCAAGTTAAGTTCAGCGTTTGTGAACAGCAGTTTTTCAGAATTTTGAACAATTATTTTATAGAGCAAAAAGGAAAAGCAAAAGGGAACATTTATTAATTTTTATTTTATTTTATTAGTATTTTCCTTAAATGTGTCAAATATATATTTTCTCATCTAAATGTCCACTGAGCTGTGAGCCAGGGGACGGTAATGCGTTATGAGTTATAAGATATAATCTAAGTCATAACATTGCTGTATGGAGCTGCAGATTTGGTTGCAGGTTAACATAGCTGGACTGGCCATCGGGCATGCCAGGCATATGCCCGGTGACTTATTTTTTATTTATTTTTTTGTAACGGCATAAACAATGAGAGGTGGTGGATTGGCCAGATGCAGGTCGATGTGTAAAAATAACTCAGTTGTTTGGTGCTGGCTATGGCGGGGCTTCCACAGAGGCCAGCAGGTGGATGAGGGAAGGGGAGGCAGGAGGAGAGCCCCGAGGCAGCCGCCAGTCCGAGTGTCAGGTGAACTGAACTTCAGGTAAGAAGTTATGACCTGCAGTCTATCTGGGTCAGATATAAACCAAGTTTAGGTGGAGTTTATTTTCGTTGTGCTGACTTTTTACCCTCAGTTGCAATAACTCATACTGCGTTCTAGCCAGCTTGACGGAGTTTTTATACAGCTGGGTATTTTATTCATAAGGTTAGTTAGTAGAGTTGCCAACGACTCCTTAAAAAAATGGAATGGTCCCTCATTCAGAGAAAATATTACGCGTTTCGTATTGAGCTGAGAAGAAACACAGTTTGTCCCCGGACTTTCGCTATAATGAAAAAAAGGCACAAAGCTGGAGTTATTCTGTCGTTATGCTGCACAGCTGCCTCTTCTCCTCTCATTCTCCCCCCCTCCCTCTCCTGTTGCTACTTCAATCATGAAACTGATCAATGATCAGCTGATCGGCTTTTCTCTCGTTTGTTTATCGCCCACTTTGCGCCAGAAAGAGGAAACCAGCAGATGTCGCGCTAAACAACAGCAGCACGTTTAAGCTTGATCAGCTGTTGTTAGAATTTATTTAATATTAATTTCTAGTATCAGCTGATGTTTGCTGGAGCCACAGCTGTAAAGCTGCTGGTCATGATGTCTGTTTAGATATGTGGTGAGAGGGAAACATGAAGATGAAACCAGGAGATGTCCTTACTGAATCATCAGAGCTGAACAGGTGATGGAGAAACAGGTTTACCTTTTAGGTGACATGAATGAGTTGAAGGGAAGTTATGAACTGTTTCTGAGAGACAAATAACACCAGGATCCTTTTCTATGTAGCTGACAGCTGGTAACGTTGCAGGGGCGGATCTAGGAAAGTTTTGCCAGGGGGGCCAGGTAGGGCATTAACCGAGAGAGGGGGGCACAAAGAAATACTTTTCTTTCTTATTCTCATTTAAAATATCTAGCTTTTATTAAATAATTATCTAAATCTTACAACCAAAGTTTTTATCTGACGTAAAATGTATAGAAATCATACATATACCAACAAGACTGTACATCACTGTCACAACAGCATTTGTTTTCATTCAAAGGCTTTATGGCTTTAATACCTGGTGGGCCGGTCTGTAGTCAAAATGCCCGATTTTTTGTCCCAGTCCAGCCCTGCAGGTTAATACTGGCAGTGTCACCATGCCAGCTGACTGTATTTCATCATCAGTCAGTGTTGTTCTTTATCAATATTACCAAAGTTTACCATAAGGCAGTATAGAAAGTATTTACTTGCTTTCAGGTGTTATTCAAATGTTAGTCTTTTCAGTTGTTTCCCCACTTTTTTCCTGTTTCAAAATCAAACACCAGTTTGTGAGAAGATTATCTTCTTTTTTTAATAGGCAGATAAAGTTTCACATTGGAACTGGCTAATTTGTCAATTGTTTGTTACAAATGTTCGTATTTTAATATTCAAAAATGTTTTTGCCCAAAACATATGTGCACTATATGTCAGTAAAAATACTATGCAAATATTGCTCTCCTTGAATGCTGAGTAAACACTGACAAAGCACTGATTGTATCTCTTGTACTTTATCAACGCAGTATCTAAAAACTTTGCACCGTAGTGGTTAAAATCTCATTCTAATAAGAGTTAAAAGCGCATTCGGTTATTAGGTTTATAGGGTTATTGAATTATGGTTAATGGTTGGTAGACTTTTTTTTTTAAACATTATCTGCCAATTACATCTGCCACCCTTCTCCAAATCTGTGCCCCTACCTGGCCCCCCCAACAAAAATTTTCTAGACACGCCACTGTCTCCACCGTGAACTATGTTAAAAACAAACACCGCTCACGCCTCACAGATGACAGCTTACAGGTTCAGGAGCAGAAGTTCCATTGTAAACATACTACGGCAGACCCGACGCTGTTTGCATGAACATGCTTTTCAGCATCTCTTTATTGACCACTTTTCACACACAGTTGCTGTACACATACAGCCGGTTGTAGCTTTTCAGCTCACAGCCCGACACATACCAACACAACAGCATAGATAGCACAGACGTTAAGGCGGCGAGGCGTGATTGCGGGTGCCGTTCAGGTGTGTCGCCTCCCCTGCAGCGGCGCTGCAGACCACGCCCCGCCACACACATTAACCAGGTAAAATACATATTTAGGCAGAATTTTGCAAATATCTATTTTTCATCTTTTAGCAGCATAGTGCTTTTTTTCCAATTATTTTTTAAAAGTCAGGTCAAGGCTCCAAAAGCCCAAAGGCTATATGAGGGAGGCGGCTCACAACAGTTTTTGTTTGCTGGATCATTTTAGTTCAGCTGGGTGTCTTTCCTTTTGTTATATTTCTTTAAGAGTTCAAAATGTGTTAATTACATAAATAAAATGTAATTTTCTCTGTAGCACTTCAAGGTTTTCATAAGCAACACACCTTAGTTGTTCACACAAAGCATAAAGGTAAAAAACAATATATACAGTGTTATCTTAATTTTAGATGTCAAAAAGTATTTGCGGCTCCCAGTGTTTTCGTTTGCGTGGAAACCGGGTCCAAATGGCTCTTTGGATGTGAAAGGTTGCTGACCCCTGGTCTATGCTACGATTCAGCACAGGAAGGGAGGGGGTGAGTGAGTCAGTGATTCGTACTTGTTTGAGCTGTGAGCCAGGAGGGAGGGGGTGAGTGAGTCCTGAGTGATTCGCTTACTCTATGATTCAGCACAGCAAGGGAGGGAGGGAGTAACTCAAATGTGCTGTTAGCATGTTAGCTGAGCAATGCTACTGTGAACCCAGGAGCTATTGTCTTGATGTGAGCTTCTACTCAGGGTTTTTTCTTCCAGTTCAGAGCAGAAATGTTTTTGTTAAGAAACTGGCTGTTGTCTTTTCCCCCCACAATTTTAATTATAAGCTAGATGTATTTCTACTAATGGAATTAGTTTGCTAACAGCAACAGGGATGAGTCAGTGAGTCAATTGCGCTTGTGAATCATGATTCACGAGTCAGTAAAGTGATTCTCGAGCATTGAACGTTTCGTTCACGAATCGAACATCACTAGCTCTGTGAGTTTTTGCAGCAGCTCTACCTGTACTAGATGCACCTGCTCCTTGTCGTTTCTATCTCGGACTTTGTCCTCTAGAAGATTTTGGTTTTTTTGCTAGTTCAATAAAAACATGTATGCTAATTCATAACAAAGAAAGCTTTGTAACTATCCCCACTAGTGACGACTGTCATTTCCAAAACACTGCCCCCTCCGCGCTCCGCAGCGCTGTTGAAAAGGCTGTGGAAGTCCCTGTATTAGGCACGTAAACCAAAGGTGATGGTGATGAAGGAAAACGCTGGGCTGGCATGTAAAGGGGCATTTATTCCCTTCAAGGACCTGAAGCTCCATAAAGCACCCCTCCAATAGCCAACCCCATCTGTTCTCTGATTGGATAGTTAAATTTGTGATTGACATGACATTGGCCAATCAGATGAAAGGAAGAAAAGTAGGGTCAAAATTCGTACTTGCAACTTGCAGAGTTTCACACGTATTTTTTTGGGCTAAGTCCACATACAAAATCTTTTTTATGCACACACAAATTCTTTTTACACATACAAATCTTTTTTATGCACACACAAATTCTTTTTACACATACAAATCTTTTTTATGCACACACAAATTCTTTTTACACATACAAATCCTGATTTGCAAGTACAAAACTGATTTACAAATACAAAATATTTATGACCACAATTTGAGCCCATAGGTTTATTATCGTGTGATCCTTCGAGCACACTTCAGTTCTTCTTGCTTTGTAAGTGCAGATTGCTGTTCGAGCTGCACCTGTATATAAGCATTTTAAACATCCCTCTGATCTGACAGACTGCTGTTTGGTTTGAGACAGAGGTCCAGCTCTTTTCCCTCCAACTCAATATGTTTGTTAGCTGCTCTGCAGTCTCTGCCTTCCTCTATGCTCTGCCCCCATTTTTCCCCCCCTCGGCCTTTCAGTATTTTTGACAAGCTGGCATACTCAAAGGGCATTGTCAAACCATAAGTTATGAAATATAGATATGGAAAAAGATGTACAGAGACTGAGGAAAAGTGGTAAAGATGATGAATAGAAGGAATGTGAGAGAAGTGTGAAAAAGAAGGAAGATGGAGTGAGAGTGTGAGAAAAGAGATATGAGCTCTCTGTGGTAAAAGACAATAAAGTGTGAAAGGTTCTCCCTTTGTTGGATGTCCTCCCCTCAGGGGCTCTATGACAGAGAATGCTGCAGAGCTCCAGTTAAAAGAGGAAAAATGACAGGAGCCATTTCTCTCCTTTTCTCTCTATGGTCTGTCATGATGGTTGTCTGTGTGTCTGTATATGTGAGTGTGTGTCAGAGAGGGAGAAAGAAGAAGAATATGAGACAGACAGAAAGCAAGCAGGAGGAAGCCCTTGGGGTCTAATAAATCAGGCCTGCATTGGACAGGAGAGTCCTGGAGAATCTTGCGTGGGAAGACAGGTGTCCATAGCATTCTGGGGCAAAGGTTAGGATCAGACACATCACTCATTTTATACAACACGCACACACACACACACACACATACAGACAAGACTGAACTTACTCAGTCAAACTCATTTCCTCCTCATGTACCTCATTACCATGTCAAGGCACTCGCTTCATATTTGGTTCAGTTTAAAATGTGAAATACTCCTGTGATCAAATACTGAACAAAAAGCAATGAAAGACACTAGCGTTTATTGTCTCTCACAGTGTTCCTCATTCGCTTTGCAAAGAGACAGAGTCTGACACCTTAGCACACAGCTGTGGTGATTTTCTCGACATTAGCATAACAACAATTCACAGACTGAAGTTAGGAATAAAATAGATATTTTTAAAATGTTTTTTTATTCTGCAGCAGAATTACAATAAGTTATCTGCATGTAACAAATAGGAATTAAAGTTTTAGCTGGAATTAAAGTATTTGAGTGTCCAAAAGAATTCCACCTTCACAATGCTGCCTCTGCGCTGTTTGTGTCTGCATGCCATGTGTTTGTGAACACATGTTCATATGTGAGAAATATGTGGGTAAATTGTGGAACCCTGGATTGATATTTTTTTTGCTGTTATATATACAGGAGGTCCTGGCAAAATGGAAGTTCATACTTGCTTCTGGGATAAAGCCAGAGAAGCCAGAGAAGCCATTTCTGCGTGCATGCGCGTATTGCATGAGCACGCCTCGGGGTTACGGATAGGGGAACGTTGCGTGCCTCTCTTCTCTGTCCTCCTTTTCACCCTCACAGATGTGGAGAAATGGAACTGCTACATGCCACAAATACGCACAAACACAAATTGTGCACGCGTGCACACGCACACCCAGGCCCAAATACACACATGTGCACACGTGCAGACAGTCAAAAAGTGAAGGGTCCTGCAGAGTTCATGAGCTAGTGAATAATAAAAGCTCCACACTGACTTGGGCTGTCTGTCTGCTGTAAAAATGGCCTGTCTATGACATGAATATGATTTTTGAGTTTTGTGTGTGTGTGTGTGTGTGTGTGTGTGTGTGTGTGTGTGTGTGTGTGTGTGTGTGTGTGTGTGTGTGTGTGTGCGTGCATATGTGTAACTAGATGAATTATTCACTGTTTACTGAAGAAGAAGCATTTATGTTCCCAGGAGTGGTGTTCAGAGGCAGGCCTCACCTCTCTCATCTGGCCCTCTTCATTCCTATCATTGCCTCCTCTTCCTTCTTTCCTACACAGCCCCATCACACTTTCATTAACTATTACCTTTATTCGAGGGCTTGTTTCTGGCATGCTGCTTCTGTGGGATAACAGCACTGCTGCAGTTCTTCCTTTAAGTCCTTCTATGCCTTTAGCTCCATATCTATGCCTGTCTGATTCCACTGACCTAGTTGAGAAACAATGTTCTGATAGTGAAATCTCTGAATGAGGAATCCATTTGCATGCATTAAGTAGAGGGATGGGTTTCATCTCCTCCTCTTTGGGGCTACGTTAGCTGAATTAGCAATACTTCACTGACTAGAATCGGGCGCAAAGATTTAGCCTCAAAAGTAAGCACAAATTGCTGAAAACCAACTTTAATCTCTCTCCTATACACACACACAGAGGAGGGCGTGAGCAAATTCACACACCCACAGCCACATTGGTTAAAACACAGTTAAAACACCCACTAATCAAGCTCCCGAATTACCAGGAAGAGGCTTTCACACCTGGGGACCAAACTCCTTGCATCTAATTGGTCCGCTGAGAAAATTGCTAAGCTTCGCACATCTGCAGGGATACATACGCACAAAAATGCACACGTACATACACACATACACATGAATACACACAGAGGCGGTCACTCTGAGCCAATCAGCAAAAAGCTCCTTGGGCAATGTGCACAGTTCCATCCTTTCCTTTATCCATCCTTTATCCCCTGGTTCATCCCTTGCTTTCAGCTCCATCGGTCCCAATTACCACAGCCAGGCACCCCAATCCCTGGAACAGAACCTCAACACACTAAAACACACACCGACACACACACCATCACATGCACACATAAATACAGTGCACTGACCATAACCCAGATTCCACCATAAGAAACCAGTGGTCCAAATTTTAGCCTATATTCTTATCTTTACTATGTGGGTGTAGTGTTCTGCATGGGTGTGTGTGTGCATATGTGTGTATATGTGTGTGTGTACGGGAGTAGGTGGTTTCCCACCCGGAGCAGCCGTTGTGCTGCTTATTAAACAAAGCCTGTTTAAAGCTGTCCTAATCCTTTCCCATAGCTATCCCTGACTACACATATAGACACACACAGATTTCTGCACAGATGTTGAAGTCCGGTGCTCAGCAACACATTGTGTCCTCTGCAACCCCAGACGACAGAGAAAGAAAGAGGGAGAGACGGAGAGAAAGAAAGGGTTAGCTGTGCACACAAGCTCATATAAACACACACATATACACACATACACTCCACACTGCTACACCAGTGGGTACTGGAGGGTTATCTTCAGTCCCAGATGGGCGACTAGCTGCCAGACCCTTAAGAAAATAGTGTGTGTGTGTGTGTTTAATATTGTTAAATGTGCGTTAGAAGCCCTTGTACAACCCAAACCGGCACACCCAATGCAACACAACTCCAATAAAAGTCTGCATCATCTTTTAAGTAGTACTTATCAAGATAATTTCATTGCATAATTAATTGTGCACACAGTGAAATTATCGTGACAAAAGAAGCATGAGCAATAAAGTATATTGCTTAACAGTAAAGCTAGATTCTAGCCTATGAAGCCAACTTGTTTGGTTTGATTAAACTGTGAAATATATGCTTTGTAACAAGTAGGAAATCCCTGATTCTATTTTTTTGGCAATCGAATGTTAAAAATATTTTACATTTTTACGTTTGGTAAATTTGCAACATTGCAAAACAACATCTATGGATGCCCTGGTCATTTAAAACATATCACTGCATGGCATTGACCCTTAAATTTGCCAAATGCAGTTCTGATTCTGTGATCATAGTCCCCTTCAATCAAAAGTGATGATTTCAGTTTGTTACAGTTCTTACTATTTGCTTAGATCATCTTATAAAACTGCCATCGAACCAGTCAAATCTTCTACAGGTGCTCAAACTGTAAAGCCACCTCCTACATTTCTCCTGTATTAGATGTGGGTGATAGCAGACTGTGTGTGGCTATGTAATCAACATAAATAAAAAATAAATTATTACAGAGCAACGTTACATGCCATCAATCATAATAAACTTATGTGGTGGTACATTCTAAACTAATAGCTCAATAAACTAAATTATTCAAATTAATATTCAATTACAAATCCTTGCATTTAACAAACATTAAATGGTCCTGTTGAATGAGCTTGATTTGAGTTTTACAAACTGCTGTTAGGTGATTGCTAGGCAACGTGGTGATATCATAATATAATCATGCATAATGAAGGTTTTGTGGCTACAAATGAGATGTCGCTGTTGGGAAATTAAAATGACACAATGCTTTTCTCAGGTGTTGTAGGTGCAAAAACATTACAAAGCTTGTGAGTAGGTTACTATGTGGTTGCTAGGCAACATGATAACATCTTAATATCTGATATAAAGAAAAACCTCCAGGAGCCTAAGATGCTTCTGTGAGCTCAGTTTGATTAATTAATTTATTTTCTTATTTAGCAGAAATCACAGCAACAGTCACATCAAGGTTCTTTTTATTGTAAGGTAAAGACCCTGCAATACTAAAGCCCAACAATGAGACAACCTTCTATAACCAAGCACTTGGTGATAGTGGGAAGGAAAAACACCCTTTTAATGGGAAGAAACCTGGGGGAAAAAAGTTTATCGATTGACTGACCTGTTTTTGAGTTGGATTAGTTTGTTAGTACTGGGTGAAAAGGTGTAAACAGAAGCTATTGGCAAGTCACGTCGCACAAGCTGCATGAAAGCTGGAGTTTACCACACACATCTGTTGGAACTGGCTGAGAAGACAGTAATGGAAGTCAGTGTTTGAATAACAACTAAGGAAGCTCTGAAATGATTTGACTTGCTGATTAAATTTATAAAACAGGCAAGCATTAAAAAACGAATATATTTCAATTCACCTACATGTTAATGTTTTCCTTGCACCATATACGCAGTGCTTTGCTACAATGTACATTGTACACTGTATACAAGCAGCTAACAACAATGACCTTGACTTGGGTTTCAGGTTGGACCTGGAAGGTCTGCTTGACACCCAATAAGAAAATCACCTCTTTATATCTACATCTCAGACATAGTTGTTTAGCGTGTGTGTGAGTATGCAAATGCAAATGTGTTAATGAGGCTTATGTTTGGAGCTGATCACTCACTAAATGTGCGAATATGACATTTGCCCACATCTGTTTGTCCACAGCTATTTGCTGAGGTATTTCCAGCTCTGGTTTGTGAGAGCACACTGTGACATGGGAGATAATTGAAGCACATATGCCGACCCCCACTGAGTGCGAGTGTGTGTGTGTGTGTGTGTGTGTGTGTGTGTGTGTGTGTGTGTGTGTGTGTGTGTGTGTGTGTGTGTGCAGGCAACATTGACCAATAGGCATAATTACCTCAAAATGTGTCTGCGCTCTTGAGTCATCACTTATGTAGATTCCATCCCCAGACATGTTCTGTGCAATAATACACATGCGCACGCGTCTCTTTAACAAGCGCGAACCGAAGTAGAGGTGATTTGAGGAGGTCTGGGGCCTGTTTGAAGAGCTGCTTCAGAAAACATTGCCAATAATTGCAATGCATCTCAATGAAGAGTCCTTAACATGGACGCAGCTGTCAAAGGCATACACACAGACAGACACACACACACTCACAGTTAGAGCTGTCTTTTCAAAAGTGTGTATTAGTATGTGCGTGACCACAAGGAGCGTGGCCACAAGCTGCTCTTTGTTTCGAGACAAAGAGCGGGTCAAAAACATCATTAGTCTGAGACTACAGGACACCCACACTCATACACGTTGAACACACACTGTTTCCCCAGATGCTAATACTGATGCCAGCAGGGGCTCTGTACCGCAGTGAGACCCAGTCAGGCAATCGCTCAACACGCAGTAGGAAAAGCATCACTTCTCTTTGATGCACATAAACTCACAGAAGCATTTTTAAATTACATATTTTTTATGAAACTGATAAAGACAAAGAGGAGGCAAGAACAGACCTGTGCTACATCTGTTGTTTCAGCTTTGACAAAGCCACAAAACTGAGTTGTAACGAATCAAAGCATAAATCACTCTTCATTGTGTTCGTTCACCTTGGTGAGGCGTGAAACAGTGCAGTCAGCACCTATGTGCACACCATCACCTCATACATACACACAAACATACACATCCAGCACTATTCCCACCCATTCAGATGACTTTCCATTCATTTAGAGGCCCTCACACTATCTCATATTCATCACCTACTGGAAACCATCATTGCTGCTTTCTTAATCAAAACTCTACATTTGAACCTAATCTTAACCCAACTTTAAACAAGCTTTAAACAGTTCATGCTGAGCTTGCTGTTTGTCCATAAAAGAAAAGCCAATAGCCCCCCCCCACACACACACACACACACAATGTGGCTGTATAAATAGATTATGTCTTCACAACCTGACCTCAACACTCAAAACTGACATTGGCCTAATGTAAAGCTCTGACATCCGCTTTTAGAGGCCTAAATATTTAATCCAAAGCATTTTTTTTCTTGTCACAGCTAAACATTTTATGCTACAGAGCTGGAATATTTGTTGTTTTATCTCAGCTGTTACTGAAGTGAAGCTGAGGTGAATTCATTCATTAGACACCTTTATTTTTATGCTCCTGTTTAACTTTTCCTCTTTCGCTTTTTGTTTATTCTGCCCTCCCTTTCCCCTGCATGACTGCATAATGTAATCCCAATCAGGGCAGAGGAATGCTGTGATGCTGTGAGCCTGTCCATACAAAAACACACACATGCACGCAAAGTACACCTCTGCCACCATAAACACACCGAGCGGAGCGTCAGGTTCGTGCGGAAAAGAAGGGTGATGACAAAGAGATGTTACACCTCTCTGTCTATCCTCCTCCACCTCCTCCTGCAACTCTCGTCCCTTCCCCCATCCTTTATTTCCAGTCACCAAGGTCGGGCCACGTTACAAATGAAACACTGCTCCACCTTTCTCTTATCCACCCCGCACGCACACACACATAAACACACATGTAGGCTGATAAATGCCCGCTGCTGTAACTCACTCCCAGCTGTGACATCATTAATACGACATACTGTCCACTGTGACATCATTAATAAAAGCCAGGATGCTGACTCTCCCTTAATGGCTCTCTAAATATGACAGGCTTGACATATTGTCTGTGTGGTGGTCCTGTGTTTGTGTGTGCATGTGTGAGTATGTGTGTATAATGAACAGAGAGGCCTGCGCATACACTGTTACCTGATTTACACTGCAGGCAGCTGTTTGCAGGGTGCAAGCAAATGTCAGCCAAAGCAGGCTTCCTGTCTTTTTCAAGCAATTAGGGAAACAGTTTCTGTCCTACCGTGTGACACATCACCGTGCGCACACACACGCACACACACACGTATATGCAGACTCTGCTACTTTGATGGCCTACACTGAGCTGAAGATGGATTTTGAATAATTAGGGAGATAATTGCCCAGGCTGGGGAGCTAGAGAAGATCAATGACTGATCTTTGAGCAAGGTCGTGTGTGTTCCCCTGTAAGTGGGGCAAAGAGCAAATATAACTGTATACATGGTTAAAAATCACTTGGGTTTGGCTGTTATAAAATGCTGCACATGCTTTCAAAACTTCAGACAGTGTCCTACTTAGGAAATAAAAATCAGCATGGACGCAAAACGATGGTAGCATGTATCACAGAAAAGTAGGTGGAAAAGTGGGTTTTTGAAGCTGTGTGCACAAAAGGCAGTGCTACTACAAAAGAGTGTTTCATCCTGTGTCTTTGTTCAGCCTGACATCAGGAGAAACTGACTTCCTTGCCTTTGTTTGTCGGGGGGGGGGGGGGGGGGGGGGGATAAAATAGGAAAACCAGAGTGATGCAGTGGGGAGAGTGCGGCAGGTCAGCCTGCACCTGCTAAGCAACGGATATATTGTCATGGCAAAGCTGCTTCCCTCTTGTTCTGTCTCTGACGCACACACATAGACACACAAATCTCTGACAAAAAAAGAAAAAGCTTGATCAGAGCCTCCTGCTTCCTCTTAAACTTCGTCCAAATCTTCATCTCTCTCACGCTCCCGCTGCTCTCCGTCTGCGCTCCTCCCTCAGACAAAGGTGAGCACATGTCAGACTGACAATCAGACTTGGAGCTCGAAGCGTGCATATAATTAGCACGCGCGCACACAAAGCGCAGACTGACATACATGATGAGTCGCAAACCTCCCATGGCAGCCAAACAATGAGCCTTGCTGACATTCATCTCCATCATATTTATCTCCTGAAGGACTAGAAAAACGCGGTCTGCTCTTCTATCTGGGACCTCTTTTCTTCTCATTTTCTCTGTACTGCACATTTACATTTCAGGCCTTTATCGTGCTGCCTTATTCACAGTTGCTGGATTTAGAATCATTAATTTAGTATCTAGGCTACCAACAAAGGCAAACAACTGGGACAGCATCACTGTCATCACTATTAATAGAGGTTCCTCTGCGCTGCGTGTTGTTATTAATATATATGGAGCAGACACAAAGGAAAACAGCCTAACAGAGGAGGAAGAGAGGAAGACAGAGGGGGCGGCTGCAGGTGTAATGCTGTACCATATATGCAGTGGCAGGTCCAAGCCTGAAGTCGTTAGCTACATCTCCATATGAAAAGGGCTCTTTGCCACTCTAAACACTATGTATGCATTTGTAATGCAGCTCAAACACAGGACTGGGAATTCATCCACTTGTGTGTGTGTGTGTGCGTGCGTGCGTGCGTGCGTGCGTGCGTGTTTAAGCAGGTGCTCAGAGGACATATAGTAATCAATCTAATTTCAACCAGCCCTATTTCCACCTGGCACACAAAATAGCCATCAAATCGAACGGCCCTGAGCCCCATCACTCAAATGACAAAGGACACAGAACTTCAACGATATTAAGAACTGACTTTATGATGTCCGCATTACTTTTGCACAGCATGACACCTACCCTGTTTAAATCATACACAGAAAACCTCTGGCAGTGCAGGCCGGTGCGTCTTTGCGCCTCCATGCCTGTCAGCTGATCCATGATCTCAGACTGGAACGGTGCTGCTTTACAGTAAAACTGGCAGCTGACTGACAGCTGAAGTCAAAGAACATGAAATATGTTATGTTTTAGCACTTCCTGACAGTCGCCACGCTGGGGAAGGATAGTTAACCTTAATGGTTTGTTTGGTTTGGAGGTGTGTATGTGTGTGTATGTGCGTGTGTGTTCCTGCATGTGTTTATTTTGAAGCATGAGGGCATTCAAACTGCAGCAGGGCTGTGTGGGCTGATGACTTCACGCACAGTTAATTGGCCAACTCGGTTATTTCCGTGCGACGCTTACTTCCACGGGCAGACCTGGATCTACCACACACACACACACACACACAAGCAACACACACATGCTGAAATCTAAACATAAAGTCTCTTCGAGCCAGATGTTACTTCCAAACTTTACTACTGGCATATGAGAGCTGTACTGATGTGACACACTGTCATGCAGTCTTGAGATACTCATATGACACTAATCTCCTTTTTCAAGTATGGAAAACATGTCTGTCTGCGGAAACCAATGGAAGAGTGTTCAGCTACTGCAGCCAAATTGTTCCCTTAGAGATTCAAAAAGTGTTCAATAGATAGAAAAATCTCCTGGGGAGCTTTATTCATTTAGCTCTAAAGGGATGCGGCACATTACTTTTTACATGGCGAAACATTTTCTGCAAAGTGACATTTCTGAGTTTTGAACAGGGCCAGAGGTATTATTGGAAACTCTATCAAACCTGATGGGTAAAATAGCTTTTTCAGCAGAGTAATGTAATGTGCATGGGGAACTGTAAGTACGTACTGCAGCAAAAAAGAAAAAAAATGGAAACCACACACAGTGACAGAAATGAGAAATAACACCATTATGCCTTCTCGGGAAAACACAGAGGGCCGTAATGGAATAATCCGCTAAACACATTAACTAAACATTATACTGTCACAAGGTGGTTGATACGCTATTAACATCCACCACTATTACTGAACTGTAGGGGCAGTATGATCATCTGTAGGGGTTCTGTGGCTGCAAAAGTTAAAGTCCTGAGGGATTTATACACACACACACACACACACACACACACACACACACACACACACACACACACACACACACACACACACACACACACACAAGGGTACAGTTTATTAGCTTCTTATTTTTTTGTGTTTTTCTGTCCATAACAGATCTGTCAGAACAACAGAACACAACAGACTGGCAAATCCAGTTATCCTCCATCCACAGAGGAAATGACCTGGACCAGGCCATCTGTGAGTGAAGTGCGTGTGTGTGTGCTTTAGCGAGGAAGAAAGAGTAGGACAGGGCGGGGATAAGAGTTTGCCGTTGATTCTCATGTGTTATTCATGAGAGCAAGGAGAATTTGCAAAATAAAAGCTCTTTCAAACATTAAGCAAAAGAGAAAAGAGAGGATGGCAATGGAAGGAAGTGTGTGTGTGTGTGTGTGTGTGTGTGTGTGTGTGTGTGTGTGTGTGTGTGTGTGTGTGTGTGTGTGTGTGTGTGTGTGTGTGTAAGACTTCACTTGGCTTTTTGCTGTTTTATCTCTCTCCCTCCATCTTCTGCTCTGCCTTTTGTTTCCATTCTGAGGCTGTCAGACAGAGGACAGCAATGTAGGGAACTGGAGGAGTCCCAGTCAAGCAGAGGACAGGGAAAGAAAGGGAAGTAGACAAGGGGGAACATTTATGGAAAGGCCAAGCAAAGGAAATGAAAATGGGTGGTGAGAGGCTAAGAAAGAGCTACTGGGAGGCAGATGGGTTAAATGAGGACAGCAAATTGTGTGACATCCCAAAACAAATGAGCAACATGCTGTTATACTGTTATTACTGTGGTCAGGTCTAAATTACATTTCAGGAAACTGGGGACAAATTGGCTGTCTTGGTCTTTTAGAAAATCTCACAAATTTAAAGCTAACAATTGTCATGCAAATATTAATATAGAAACGCGACGAAAATAAGACAATATCTAATCAGACATGAAAATTATATCGCCACCACCAGCAGCACGTAGCTGGAAAGTAGTCATCTGTGCAGCAGTTAGAAACCTTCAGGCTAATATTTTATGGAACATTAAGGTAATAGCGCTGCATTTTAAAAAAAAAACAATCGTGCTAATTTTAAGTTTGACATGCCAATTTTTTGTCTGGCAGTAATTAAAATGTGTAATTAATTAAATTCCAATTAGATTCAACTAACTAATTTCCCCTCCAATAATAGAATTTTTAATTGCTGTGATTGGGCTCAAGTAACCGCCGCAAGGCACATGTTCATGATAAATGTTGCTATTAAAGTTTTTCCACATACAAAAAACACTAAAAGAAGTGCAATCAAATGCACAATCACTGTCAAACACTGATAAAACCAAACAATGTCTTTATACAATTTGTTTTAAGGAGGATTTCACTGACTTTACATAGTCTGCTTATAGAGTACTACTTCACATGTAATAAAAAAAAAAAAATTTAAAAAAACCCTGATAACTTGAAATTTGAAAATCACTCTACAACCTGAAATGGTTTGAGGAGAGTACACTAATGTGTGTTTTTTCTATACGTTTCTTATTTCTTTCTTTACATTGTGAGATGGCTAACACCCTGAGACTGGTTCTTTCCTTTTAAAAAGAAGTATTTTAGCTGCAGAACCACAAAGAACCATCTTGTAGCAGTCTTAATCACCTTAAGTCAGATTATGTACATTAGCTCTCTAGCAGTCATTTCACTAGCATGTTTCCTACAATCGTTTGACAGTAGCAACAAGGTTTGGAGAGACTGGGAACAAACATTGCAAAGAACAGCTGTCTAATTTGACCTTTCATGCTTTTTGTTTTCACTGAGGTATTGGATCCAGCAGAAACACAAAGGGACTTAATAATTTGGTGACAGCTTTGCCCTTAACATCAAACCAAAGCATGCCAATAATGTAAGGTTCGCAATTCTAAATCTGTGAGAACAAAGTAAGAGTAACAATGAGGAGAGTTACTCATTGCTTTGACATATATTGTCTCCAACTCTTTGGCCTCATACACACAGTGACCATCTGGCAACTGCTGCGAGTGGTTGCTGGAGGTTTCTGGCTGGCTCTGGGTGAGATCAGTCACACTATTTTATTGCAAATGCATTTGCAGCCAAGTCGGTGTCACCTGAATGGAGTCTGCCATGTATACAAGTGACTGCAGCAACCTACAAGCAATCAAAACAATTGGAGAGAGGAAGCTTTGTGCGCCTCTTTGCAGCTAGTTTCACACTAGTAGGTGTCAGGAACCAGTTGCCAACCGGTCACAAAATCCACATTTTTCTGTAACAACCACTGGCTGTCATATGGTCACTGACAAGTTTATAGGCTTGAGTGAATAAGGCTTTATATCAGTCCATTTCACAGCGACTGCCAGCAACGACTTGCAACCAGTTGGGGAAAAGAAATTTTTCCCTCATGACACAAGTCTCTAGGTTTGTGTTGCTGGGGGCTATGGTTGGTTTTTCATATCAAAGTTTGGGACAACATGAATCTTGTTTTCTTTTTAGCTTCTGATAGTTTGCTTATGTTACAGAAATTAGACTTGTTCTGAATTTAGCCACTAATTATAACAACAAGGTGTTTTTTAGACCATCATGGAGCAGTTTCTTTCTCCATCTGGGGAGTTTATTATTTTAATGTAGACAAAAACCACAACATTAACAGGAATTAATAAAGGCAATATTTCTGGTTTTCCTGCATTCATTTTGATACTTTTCACTCTGCTGTCAATCCCAAGATTGACAGTATAAGAACATTGCTCAGTCTGTGCAGTACTCTTAAAATCCCAAACAATACAGCTACACAGTAATCTCAAAAGCACCTCGCTGCCTTTTAAATGCCTTAAAACAGAACAATCAGTGTCTGGAACCACGAACGAGTAAACTTATTTGCACAATGATGTCAAATAAAACAAACTGCTCTGCTTCAGGCTGCACATGCTGTTTTTCCATCTCACTACCACCAACAAACTGAGTGCATTAAACCTGCGTCTGGAGCACAGCGAGTGTGTCTGTGAGGTCAATCCCATAAAAGTGCACCAGCAGGTGCCTGCTACAGTACATCACACAGAATTACACATTCAGTCATACACAAACACGGATGAGTGGATACATCCAGATGTCTGGCTGTAGGGCTCATGGATTGTAAGAGCTACTTGCTCCCTTAAATCATCCTTTAGGGAGAATTGTTATTATTTTTTGCTTCCTTGAGAGTAGGATTATTCAGATCAAATAAGGTGTAAGGCACAATTTACCAGATATATACCATTTAGAAAACCCAGACATATGACAGATGAATCTAATAGCTGCAGCTTCTCCGTTTGATTTAGATGATACACTGTTATGCTGTTTCTGCCAGGGGGAGGTCTGGTGAGGACTTTACTACAAGCTCTGTGACTGGCTGGCCTCTGGGTGACCTGGAGCTGCTGTGAGTCTAGAGATTCTGAGGAGAGCTACACGTGAAATGGCACAATGTTCAATGTTACAGTAACATGTTTGGATTGGTGGGCATTTTTATGCTTAAGGGAGAAAAAAGTGGGGCAAGAGCCTGCACGCCATTGTTGTGGGGAAAGTGTGTGATTGTGAAAATTGGCTGCTTGTGTGACAAATGTATTCAGAGCTGTTCCACAATGCCACAATGCTTCAAGGTGAAAATGCTCATTTGTACTAGAGATGGACCGATCCGATATTACGTATCGGTATCGGTCCGATACTGACCTAAATTACTGGATCGGATATCGGAGAAAAATTAAAAATGTAATCCGATCCATTAAATATCACGAAAGCACCTCACAAAACTTGCAACACGCCGTAACTCACCTCAGAACGTTAGCACGTCGGCGCAGTATGCATCACGTGATAGAGCGGCTGTGGCATGCGGGACCTGTCGGTGGTCTGGATAGCATGTGGAGCTTCGCTAGCAACCCCGCATTTCATCTCCGACAAAGTTATCCCCGAGAGAAGTAAAGCAAGTGTGTAAGTCCATCTCTGAATGTTTGTAAAGCATTCCTACATTAAGCTTAACAAGCGACTGCCTCTTCTTGCTGCTACTTCAATCATGAAACTGCTTAACGATCAGCTGATCGGCTTTTCTGTCGTGAGTCTGTCTCTCTTGTTTGCTTTTGGCCCACTTTGCACCAGAAAGAGGAAACCAGCGGCTGAACAACAGCAGCACGTTTAAGCTTGATCAGCTGTTGTTAGAATGTATTTAATATTACTTTCTACTCGAGGATCTTTTTCTACATAGCTGACGCTGGTAACTGTGCAGGGGCGGATCTAGCAAAGTTTAGCCAGGGGGGCCGATAGGGCATTAACAGGGAAAAGGGTGCACAAAGACATACTTTTCTTTCTTATTCTCATTTAAAATGTCTAGCTTTTAATAAATAATTATCTGACACCCAAAGTTTTAATTTGATGTAAAATGAATAAAAGTCAATTACTGTATATAGTAACTATTAAGTCTAAGATACCCTAGTAAGCTATAGTACTTTTTCCTTTGGGAAGGTACCATCTGTGCAGTCTGCAATTTTGTTGAAGAAAGATGTTGAATCTATTTAATATTTCTTGAAAAATAATTGATTTCTGTGCATTTTTTTTCACACTGCATCAAATTAAGGTTGATTACGTCGATTAAGCATCATGAGGTGGAGCGTGAGGGGTGGTTCCCTATTTTTTATTTATTTATTTTTGTTGTTGCTGGGAGTTGGAACCCTATTAGTTAGGTTGCTTAATATTTATGCTAAGTACTCTTTAAAATACCAGAATAGGGAGGATGGTGTAGGTTTAAGTTTATTAGATTGATCAGTATTGCTGAACTATGAAATTTTTTTTTTTGCATACAGGTATAACAGAATAGCTTTAGTGTAGTTGTTGTTTTAAACTTGAGTATGAACTTATACAAAATGCAGCAAGATATTTAAAAAACAGTTTTGTTGATTAAAAAACACTATATCGGATTCATATCGGTATCGGCAGATTTCCAAATTTATGATAACGGTATCGGTATCGGACATAAAAAAGTGGTATCGTGCCATCTCTAATTTGTACACCTCCTAAAGATCCCTTCGCTGCTTTGAAATTCAGGCGCTCTACTCCTGTTGCTATCTCCTAAGAAGTAGAGACTCAAAAACAGCCATGTCCAAGACAAATGCACAGTTTGGGTGAAAATACATCAGGTGACCACTGTGTGTAGGTTTCACAAAAATACTCTCAGACAGGGATCGACATCAAAATTTCCCATCTATTCGATATTAATTGTGTTTCTTCATAAACTGCTACTAGTAAGAGTAAATGATACAATTAGGACCTAATTGAGGAAAATGAAATTGCCCAAAGCTGGCAGCAGTTCTTATGAATCGTGGACAGATGCTTCGCCATCACAGTGAGTCAAACTGAGCCAAACAGCACCTTGACTTGGCATTATTTCATATACCAGGTCATAGACATAAACGTGACATAATTGGGTGTACATTGGGTGTACCTGTTTACTGGTGGTAAACCTGTAAATAACTCTGTGTTTTATTGTTGCATGCAAAAATTTTACGCAGATATGTGTAATATAATGTAGCACTCTAAAGTCAACTCAAGCATAATACAGTTTGCTGGCAGGGTTTTTGAAACAAAGGCACAATGAATGCTCTCGCCAGCAGTGCCATAAATGGATAAACAGACGAAAATCCCAGATGCAAAGAAACTTAGATTTCAGATTTAAAAACAAAAAAACATCAGCACAACACAGTTGAGAGCACATTTTATTGATCTCCAGGAAGAACACTGCAAAAAGCAACTCAGCAAGGATCACTACACAAAACACTGACGGCCACTTTCAGGCTCATGTATGCCTTTGATAGCCGTGCTACTGATAGCACTACTACAGAGGACAGTGCGGCTAAGTACTGAAACTACATGACTGTAAATAACAGCTATTCTGACAGACCTGAAAAATAACTACCAATGAATACTGTTCATCCATGCATGCATGTGCGTAAACATTCGTAGAATCAGTTCATTCATGCAGGCAGTGAAGGCAGTGAGCTGCTCTCCCCTGGGAGAGGCATAGCTGCTTCCTGCAGCCTTCAGTCATATTTTAATGCCAAGCCTGAAATTTGGGCTCCTCTTGTTCCCCCAACACATAGAGAGAAAGTTTGAAAGCTGTCTGAAATTGAAATAAAACCGTGCAGGATGCAATGGTTTGCAATGTATTTTATTTTGCTGTACATTACTGCAGAAAAATTGCACGCACTGCATATCAGCAGCGGTGACCTCACACATATCTCTGCCTCATTTCTAGTCTCCTCATTTCTCTTCTTCCCCATTTCTTTATTCAGAAAAACATGTTTCTTCCACATAAAAGCTCACATCTCGCCTCCTGTAAAAGCTGGTGATTTTTCCTCTCCGTAGCATCTTTTTTTGTCTCGGCCTTCCTTTTGTCCCTTATCACTCTGCTCAGCCTGTCGCTTTTTCGTCCCCTTTAATATCACCCCTCTACTCTCCACTCTGCACCCCTTTCCTTCGCCTTCACATATTTTCACATTTTCTCATTTTCACTCAGTAATGTCACGCTGTCCTGTAGCAAATGTCTTTGTGTAAATGTGTGGATGTGTGTGACAGACAGAGGGAGAGGGGGAAAAAGTAAACTGTGATCAGCACAGATGGACGGACACCTGCTCTGTAATGGTGTTTTGCTCCCTCTGTCACTTTCATGCCCACACACACATACAGCTACTTCAGAGAGGCAAAGCTGGGCACAACATGAAGGGACATCCTCCTCCTCCCATGGTGCAAAGAGGCAGAGTGACTGATGGGAAAGGAAGGAATGGGATTCAGATAAAAGAACAATATGGACCCATCGATGCAGGTCCAAAGGGAGAGGGGGAGAAGAGAGAGATGGACAAACGTGGACAGACAGGGAGTATTTGGCAGATTTGGCAAGTGAAACTAGCCGTGATAAATCCACAAGACTGGGCTTATCTGTGTTCACTTGTGTGTTTCCCTGTGGTGCGTGTTGTCCTGTATGGCTAAGGGAGCAGATCTGTCCAGCTACAGGCCAGACAGTGATATATATCACAGCGCTTACATGTCAGCGCCTGAGACTGGACCTGATTCCTGTGATGTTGTTTTTGATTTCGAACATTTATTAGTCCAAGATAAGATTGCAAGTGTCAGACTTCAAATTAAGCTATGAATGAATACTCAAACTATCTAATTTTTAGTATTTCAGGCAGAGAAAAAAATCCAATAGACAGAACTTGCAGTCGGACACACAGCTGACTCCCTCTCTTTCATTCAAACACACATCCAAGTTTGATTACCTGTGCTCTACCAATACAGTAGTCTTCAGTCACAAGTTATTTCTTTATATTTTGCTTAGAATTTTTAAAATAGAGAATGGGGTCACAATCTACCAAAATATGGCAAATATGAGCTGATCCCACACTGCTTCAATAATGTCGAGGTCTGGGCTCTCTGGAGGCCAATCCATGATTTATGGTGTTCAGTTGTATGTTTTTCTATTCAGCTATGCTTTTATTGCATTTGCATTGTGTTTGTTGAGCTGAAAAAAAGAAACCATTGGCAGTCAGATGCTGGGTTGTAAAAAGTTGATTTCTTAGAAAAGTGTAAACAGAAAACACTTATCCAATGAGCTTATGGTCTCCATTGCTAAGTCTTCTTCAAACAGCACAATCATTTTATATTATAAATTATGGTCCCGTATAATGAAAAAAATGCATGATAAAGCGTGTATGCATTAGGGAATGTCTACCTTTTGATTGACAAGTTGCAACCCTACAAGAACACATTGTCCTTTGTTTCTCAGTCAGGTCTACCCCTCAAATGTTATTGTTGTTGTTATTGTTTAAAAAAAAACAAGACAGCAGTGATTAGATTTGCTGTATTCAAGGCTTTACAGCAGTTATCACAGTAGCTATCTCCAATTTTTATACTGTGTATTATTCTCATTTAACAAATAAGATATAATGTATTAATTAGTCAGATTTAGGGGTGTTGATAATCAGATTTTATTACTGATGGGTTGAGTCAGACATCCTGTTTTTATGCTAAGCTGAGCTAACCATCTGTTAGTTTTAAATATGATAATCCTATAAAACTCTACAAGAAAACTATTATACGTTTCCCAAAACATTAAACTATTGCTTGAATGCTTTATGAATGACGCATACAGTTCATCAAGTGCATCTATTCTGCATGTTAATGCAAATGTCTAATCAGCCAATCACATGGCAGCAGCTCAGCGCATTCCGGCATGTACACAATAAAGATGAGCTGCTGAAGTTCAAACGAGCATAAGAAGAAGGCGGATAGGTGATTTAAACTATTTCTAACGTGGCATGGATAGATGCATTTCTTTCTGTACCACACAACCATCTCTACAGTCTGAAAAGGAGAGAATATCTAATGAGAATCACTTCCCTGATTGAAAACGTCTTAAAGTCAGAGGCGAGTAGCCAGACTGTTATGAGCCAATAGGAAGTTAACAGTAAGTCAAATAACCAACAAAGGTATGCAGAAGAGCATCTCTGAATGTGCAACACATTGAACCTTGAAGTAGATGGGCTATAGCAACAGATGACCACACTGACCAAACTGAGGCGACATTTCATGCGGGGCTCACCATAATTAGACAATTGAAGAATGCAAAAACATGACCTGGTCTGAGTCTCAATTTTAGCTGCAAAATTCAGATGGTAGAGTCGGAATTTGTCTTAAACAACATGAAAATATAGATTTGTCCTGTTTTTTTATATACAGTTCAGGCTGCTGCTGGTTATCTAATGGTATGGAAAATATTTTCTTGGTACACTTTGGGCCACTTAGTACTAGTTGAGCATAGTTTAAACACTAAAGTCTGAGTATTCCATCTGTTCATTCATTTATGACCATGGCAGCTTCAGTAGGATAACACACTATATCCCAAAGCTCAGATCAACTCAAACTGATTTATTAAACATGACAATGACTTTACTGTTCTCATATGCCCTCCACAGTCACCAGATCTCAGTCCCATAGAGCTCCTTTAGGATGTGGTGGAACGGAAGATTATCATCATGGAAGTGCAACTGACAAAGCTGCAGCGACTGTGTGATGCTATCATGTCAGCATGGACCAAACTCTATGAGGAACATTTCCAACACCTCACTGAATTAAAGCAGTTCTGAGAGCAAAACTGTGTCTAAGCCAGTACTACAGGGAGTGCAGAATTATTAGGCAAATGAGTATTTTGTCCACATCATCCTCTTCATGCATGTTGTCTTACTCCAAGCTGTATAGGCTCAAAAGCCTACTACCAATTAAGCATATTAGGTGATGTGCATCTCTGTAATGAGAAGGGGTGTGGTCTAATGACACCAACACCCTATATCAGGTGTGCATAATTATTAGGCAACGTCCTTGCCTTTGGCAAAATGGGTCAAAAGAAGGACTTGACAGGCTCAGAAAAGTCAAAAATAGTGAGATATCTTGCAGAGGGATGCAGCAGTCTCAAAATTGCAAAGCTTCTGAAGCGTGATCATCGAACAATCAAGCGTTTCATTCAAAATAGTCAACAGGGTCGCAAGAAGCGTGTGGAAAAACCAAGGCGCAAAATAACTGCCCATGAACTGAGAAAAGTCAAGCGTGCAGCTGCCAAGATGCCACTTATTTCAGAGCTGCAACATCACTGGAGTGCCCAAAAGCACAAGGTGTGCAATACTCAGAGACATGGCCAAGGTAAGAAAGGCTGAAAGACGACCACCACTGAACAAGACACACAAGCTGAAACGTCCAGACTGGGCCAAGAATTATCTCAAGACTGGTTTTTCTAAGGTTTTATGGACTGATGAAATGAGAGTGAGTCTTGATGGGCCAGATGGATGGGCCCGTGGCTGGATTGGTAAAGGGCAGAGAGCTCCAGTCCGACTCAGACGCCAGCAAGGTGGAGGTGGAGTACTGGTTTGGGCTGGTATCATCAAAGATGAGCTTGTGGGGCCTTTTCGGGTTGAGGATGGAGTCAAGCTCAACTCCCAGTCCTACTGCCAGTTTCTGGAAGACACCTTCTTCAAGCAGTGGTACAGGAAGAAGTCTGCATCCTTCAAGAAAAACATGATTTCCATGCAGGACAATGCTCCATCACACGCGTCCAAGTACTCCACAGCGTGGCTGACAAGAAAGGGTATAAAAGAAGAAAAACTAATGACATGGCCTCCTTGTTCACCTGATCTGAACCCCATTAAGAACCTGTGGTCCATCATCAAATGTGAGATTTACAAGGAGGGAAAACAGTGCACCTCTCTGAACAGTGTCTGGGAGGCTGTGGTTGCTGCTGCACGCAATGTTGATGGTGAACAGATCAAAACACTGACAGAATCCATGGATGGCAGGCTTTTGAGTGTCCTTGCAAAGAAAGGTGGCTATATTGGTCGCGGATTTGTTTTTGTTTTGTTTTTGAATGTCAGAAATATATATATTTGTGAATGTGGAGATGTTATATTGGTTTCACTGGTAAAAATAAATGATTGAAATGGGTATATATTTGTTTTTTGTTAAGTTGCCTAATAATTATGCACAGTAATAGTCACCTGCACACACAGATATCCCCCTAAAATAGCTAAAACTAAAAACAAACTAAAAACGACTTCCAAAAACATTCAGCTTTGATATTAATGAGTTTTTTGGGTTCATTGAGAACATGGTTGTTGTTCAATAATAAAATTATTCCTCAAAAATACAACTTGCCTAATAATTCTGCACTCCCTGTAGTAAGTTATAGCTAATTATCTGGCCAGTGAATGTATGACAGACTCCATACCTCAGCTGCTGTACTGTCAGATCTATAAGCAGTTTTTACATGAACATATAGCATGCTATAGCTTAGTGCACTTGAAAGTAGATATTTGAAATAAAACATTAAATAATTACAGTTTGCATTTACTTCAAGTGAAGGAAAAAACATGTTTCGGTGCAAAGTTAAAATTGGATTAGGTGTGGTGAATTTTCAAACAATATTTTAGTTCTCAGTTGTGAGGGGCAGTGCAGCCCAGCAGGCAAATACGCAGTAAAACCCATTACCAGTAGTTCAAATGAGGTCCCTGACACCATGCATGTCAATGAAGAGAGGCAGTGTGTGAAAACACAGACATGCACACACACACTGTCCCAGCACACTCAGACAAGGACGCGAACACTCTCACTGACAAAAAATCAGGCAACTCTCAAAAATACCCATAATTACGCATGCACTTCACTATCTCGTTTTATTCACTTTTGAGCAGATTCACTATAACATAGCCCACAGGTGTCATTAACATTTCAAATGTGAAAAATTATGCAAACACCCTGCCACGCTGTGGGGGCAAGCAGCTCTGCTCATTTAACACACTCCTCCAGCCGCTCAGACGGAACCCTTTTCTCATCTGTCAATGTTCCACAAAAACAAACATCTTGTCAACATCGTGCACTCTCGCATTTACATTAACACACAAGCAGACATCAGGGGTGGCAAGACAGACAAAAAAATAGCACAACCACTGCTTCTAGGGAAAGCCAATTTCAGGAAACAACACACACATATCAACATCTCACACATGAAAGATGGTATCAATGAACATTTTCTGCTCCCATCATCTTTTCTGACCCTATTGGATAGACTGTCCAATCTTGTGCCCAGCAAAACCAATCTGCTCTTATTCTTGTGCTTGGATGAACTGACCGTAGAGTGTGTCTCCATGTGTTTGTGTATGTGTTCATGTGTGTTTTTGTGTGTGTGTCCATCAAACCCAGTGGAGGTCTATGTGTAGGCCTTCAGAATATGAGGTAATCAATCACATCATATGGCCTTAGATTAGAGCCACATCGATCTGGTCTCAGCTCTGACAAACAGCCTGACCTAGAATACGTCCACCTGGACAGGGCACACACACACACACACGCACACAGCGTCTCTTTTTTCACAGCATTTCTAGACTTCCACACAGCACCTCCTCCCAGGGGTAGAAGGTACCACATGCACACATACCAAGAATATTTAGTGTGAACCGCAGTCTCGCACAGTACAGTCCCTGTGCAGTAAACATCGAAGGTGGGATGATTTTCCCCGTGGGTGGCTGTTCATTTGTATGCCCCTTTCACTGTCCATCACCTCCACTGCCCCTGTCCAGGAAAGCAAATACTCGCTGTCACATTTTGATGTTCACATCATAATTTTCAGCAGACCTGGAAATGTCAAACATATTTCTACCTGTGTGACTGTGTCTTCTCTCAGGTAAATGTGCTTGTTTTATTTACTAATGCTGTGTATCATCCCAATCAATGGCCAGTGTTTTGATGAAGGTCCTTGCCTGGAGGGATTGACCAACTGGAAAAGGCTTTGAGATGTGCAGTGCTCACAGAATTGCTAAATCTGAGCTCATGTCTGTGTGTTTGTGTGTGAGTGCTGTGTGAATGTTGTGCTTAACAAGTAATCATTAGCACTAGATACCCAGTGAAGGTGTGAGAGCGTTTTTTTAAGCTCTCTAGATGCTTACCCTGTAGTGCAGATTCCAGAAAATCAAAGCGGTGTGTGTGTGTGTGTGTGTGTGTGTGTGTGTGTGTGTGTGTGTGTGTGTGTGTGTGTGTGTGTGTGTGTGTGTGAGAGAGAGAGAGAGAGAGAGGTCTTCCAGCATCCCCCTGCAGGGCACAGACAGAAAAAGGGGGCTGAAGGTTGTCCAGCACCTGTTTTACAGTCTAAGGCAGTCAGCAAACAGTACAGTTAATTTTAATATTTGATTCAATCACTGCATTCTAAGTTAGTAACAAACCGCTTTGCGAAGGTTTTAGAGGTTTTCATAATGGGATTTTTCAAATGCATCTGAAATTTAATACAAATTTGATGCAAGAGCTGTTTTAAAATTATAAATGAGTTGTTTTTCTGTTTGTTTTGGGCTTTAACCACCAAGTGAAAGTCAGTTACAATGCATAAAGTAGCCGACTAATATTCACAGTGAACTTGAAACACCAGCACAGAATGTGAGAAGAGTTCATGAAATCAATGGTTTCAGCTTATTTTGTTTCTTTCTCCAGGATAGGTAGAAAATAGACTGAGCGAAAAACACTTTAACAGTTTATATCTTATTTGTTCACAAATCATCTCGGTAATGCCAGTTCAAGTTGTTTTTGCATTTTGGTTTTGTATGGATTAAACAAATAAAACACAGCTGGTCAATTAATCGAATCTTGGCAGTCAAGAGGATCTTCTTTTGGGACATATAATATCACTTCTCAGCTTGCGAAGAAGCCCATTAAGAGATAGATACTATAGTTCTGATCACTTCAATACACAGCTCAAGTTTTAATAAACTGGTACTCTATTCCACTCTGGAATTGCCCTCGGTGAGAGGCAAGGACCAGACATGAGTATATCTGAGGGCACCAGTTTACTGTCTGTATGTTAGCATCTTCCTCAGGTGATGGAAGACTTGTTTCTATACACTTATGAATCAGGGAACAAGTCACGACTTTTGTTTCGAATTGCTGAAGATCAGTTGTAGTAATATCAAGTCCCTGGTTTGGGTGCTGGAAGCTGCCCCAGCTGGAGACTCCACTGGAGAACATGAACCTACTGGGAGGAACAGTCTGCCCCAAATGAACCTAAGCAGTGCAGTGTTATTGGACTTATGTGCTAATCAAATTGTCCATAAAGAACACCATGTTCGAGCAAAAGGGTGTTTACTCTAGGCCAAAGGCTGGTAAATGACTTTGTAATCATATAATTAGATTTGCAGGCATATTTTGTGGACAAAGCTGGATCAGGTGTCAGGGGAGGATACATGACAGGCCTGGTGTTTCAAAAAGGATAGCAGGATTTCAAAAAGTCCATGTTCTGCATCTGTATTGCTGTGACAGCTGCACAGAGCTATGACTGTAACATTGCTGTAACCTCTAAACCAAATAATGGACACCAGAAAGGAAGGGAGGCCATATCGCTGAAGAAGGAGTCCTGTCAAGCTTGGCTAATTGCATTTAAAAAGCAAGTGACCTTATGTGTTCACGCTATATGTCAAGCTAACGATCTACTAATTGGTTAGCTACACGAAAGGCTGGCATCACACTTAAGCACTCCTCTCTGTTAGAAAGTGAATACTAATATTTCAGAAAAAGTTTAATCATTCCTTAACGAGTAATCCAAGTGTTATTGTTCCCATGATGCGCCAAGCATTTCTTCTTCACTCACTTATTTTTGGACACCACTTTACATTCAGTCATTAGTTATTATTTATCTCTGGCTCTCTTATGTCCTGTAGATGTCACGCTGCGTGCGGTAGATGGCTGCCCTCCCTGAGCCTGGGTCTGATTGAAGTTTCTTCTTGTTAAAAGGGAGTTTTTCCTTCCCACTGTCACCAAGTGCCTCCTTAAAGGGGGCCGTGTGACTGTCAAGGTTTTCTTTGAATTATTGTACAGTTTACAGTTTACTTACAATATAAAATACCTGAAGGGGACTGTCGTTGTAACTAGGCTCTATATAAATAAAACTGAATTGAATTGTTTCAATTTACCCAAATTGCTCTTTTCACAATTTAATTAGCCAGCTCATATGAAGTTATTTCTATTTTTACTTTCACACAGGAGCCTGGAGGCCGTTATATCACTTATATGCCCTGGTGAGCAACAGCTGATACAAGACCTACAGAGATAAACAAGTGACCAATGCAGTTCTTCTGGAGGCGGAAGGAATGACCAATGAGAGAGCAGGAGTGATTGGAGTTGATTTACGTTCCTGACATCTTTAACCAAATTACCCAGCATCCCTTGCGCTGTGATTACTGTAATGCAGTCTGTGCTTGTGTGTAAAATGTGCATTTCTGTGTGTGTGTGTGTGTGTGTGTGTGTGTGTGTGTGTGTGTGTGTGTGTGTGTGTGTGTGTGTGTGTGTGTGTGTGTGTGTGTGTGTGTGTGTTAATTCACTACTCACAGGGCAGCAGCTCTTGCAGAACAGGGAGATGGATTTGGACAGAACAAGCAACATTTGAGACTAACAGACAAGAAAAAAATAAGTGTTTTGGGGATGAATTTGTCTGATTTCTACTGTCTCTGGCAGATATCAGACATGCAGAGGAGGCCCAGACAACATGTTTAAGGTTTTATGTGGTAATGTCATTGATTGCATGCCAAGGCTCCGGTTAGGAGTTCCAGCACTTCTTTGAATTTACGACAATGTAAAAATCTAGTGTTTACACTTCTCAGCAGTGAAAGCTAATATCACACAAGATGCATTCTCTTTAACAATCTGAACTTGAGTATATATTGATTTATGCTAGAAAAATACAATGAAACTATGCTGGCTCGTGTGTGAAAACTGAAGCCGTGGCCTCACAATTTTGAAATAAACTGGATGCAGTCTGTTGACAGTCAGAGGTACATCCCATGTTGTCCATAATAACGTAACATGCATGGTTATGTATGGTTTTTTCTGGTTCAGTGTGGGATGACTCTCTTCTCCAGTTTCTTTACAGCTAAAAGGCTCATCTCACAGACGGCCTGCATGATCCATCACTTCAGTTCATCCTTTGCTCTTTGTGCTCCCCTCTTAAAGACAGATAGTGGGAGACCATCTCATTTCACGCTTGATGGAGTTAATGCTATAAAACTTGACACACAGTTACACTCACATGTGCATACATTCAAACAGACAGACACGTGTGCCCATGAACACACCAATACGATGTAGCTGCAACCTCAGTCGCAGTTGTTCAGATCCTGATGTTCCCTCAGCATGGCAGCTTTCCTGTTCCAGTCACTCACAGCCATTTTTAGCCTCTAGATGATATGTCTGTACATATATTTGTGTGTGTGAGCACAAATTTGCACCTGTGCTGTGACTGATGCAGGACCAATCCCTCACTGATCCCATTACAAGAGTCTGCCACGCAAGGGTTGCAAGTGTGTGAGTGATGGGGAAAATCAGCTCAGAAATGCTGTTAGTTAGCAGCATTCTCGATCACTGTGGCATGTTATTATCTGGCAAAAGCCTATGTGACATCACTCATGCTTACACACAAACACACATGTGTGCCTGTCCGCACATAAAAACATGCACATCTACAGTCAAACAGAAACAGATTTGTCTTGATATTTTTGTATATACTCTCCAGTCACCAAATCCTCTCTTTTCATGTGTTGGGAAAACCACCTTTTAGTTTTATGGTCAAGACTTAGATTAATTGACTGCCACCACTCACTTACCTCTCTATTATATATGAATAGGTAGATCTCCAAGTTTTAATATAGCTGTCAATTTCAGAAGCTCTCAGAGGGAGCAAAATGCAAACATAAAACTCTTTTTTTAATGACACAATCTCCATTTTTCAATATTAGGAAGGTTTAGTCTGCTTTCACAGCTAAAACAGAAGAGCTGAACGTTTAAAGGAAATTGTGTTTTGCACTGCAAGCATAGTGATAGCTGTAAATGAATGAAACAGAGAATATGACTGCATTTTTTGTGCACCAGAGGGACAAATAATAAGTTATTATGGACCTTGAATCAAGGAGATATAGCCACCATCCTGGATATGATCCAGGATGGGAAAAGAAAGCTGTCACGGCTCTGTCCAAAAGCTGTACTCATTTGTTTAATCAACATGATCATATGTGTTTATAAAGGGAGTTACAAACTGGGACCGTTTCTTGGCCAGCCCCAGTGGCTTTTTAGCATCTCCACTGTTAGGCTGGTAGTCTTGGCAAAGACATGTGCCAGCATGTAAGTCCCAGTAAAACTGACTGAAGCTTACTTGTTGAAACTCTATAATCAGTGAAATAAAATTTTAATCTCCAAAATGGTCATTATCATTTTGGGAGACTGAACATGTGTCACAGAGGCTCAAAAATGATCTCCTAGTTGTTGGTAATGTAAACAAAGATTCTTCCAGAACTTAGATTATAGAGACTGATCTAATTAGTCAGCAACCAAACAAGGCATTTGTATAAATTTACACAATTATAACATTTAACAACAATAAAACAGGGGCCTAAATGCTGAGTGTGATTCTAAACAACTATATCTAAACTTAAAACTAAAAAGCAGAGGAAGAATCCTGAGTTTTAATAGTTGTTAGTTTGGTATATATATATATATATATATATATATATATATATATATATATATATATATATATATATATATATATATATATATATATATATATATATATATTACATCTTGCCTGATGAGGTATTTATGGACATGTTTATTGAGACTCTAGATGTCTAGAAGTATGTAAGCCAACTGTTTTCCTACAGTTTTTATTGTAAAACCTGAACTGATTCTCCTAAATGTTACTTCTGACATATGCCCTCCATGCACTAATAATTCAAACTAAGACTAAAATGAATAAAACTAAACTAAAGACATTTTCAAACAATAAAAACTAAAGTGAAACAAGAAAATTCACACAGGAAACCAAGTGAAGCTGAACTGACTTGAAAACAAAAAGTCAAAATGAAACCAAAGTAAAAACCATTGGAAAACTGGAAAATACAAAATTATAACAACTGGTGTGGCACTGTGTCTGAACTGTACTCCCAGCTTGTTACTCTGCAAACCTGACCTCCCAGTATCTTATTTTTCTTGTGCAGATTCAAGAGAGATTGGAGCCCTGCTTCACCAGACAGCTCCGACAGAGAGACACTTAAATGAGACGTAGAGACATCCACTCACATAAAGTGCAAACACAGAATCAGAATCAGAATCAGAAAGGGGTTTATTGCCAAATGTTGAGCAGGTTTACAACATTAGGAAATTGCTGCGGTGCTTCAGTGCAAACATAGTGTCATAAATAGCACTTAAATAGACATGAAAAAATAAAAGTAGGGATAAGAATTAAAAGTGCTATGTAGAAAGATATGTGCATGAGCTATACATGAGATATATACATGAGAATAAGAATTAAGAGTGCTACGTAGAAAGATATATACATGAGTGCAGGTGGTGATCAGTGCCAAACATAGAATGATGCAGTGACACAGCGTAGGGTCATGTGTTAGTGGTGGGAACAGTCATATGGTTATTGTTCATGAGTCCAACAGCAGAGGGGAAGAAACTGTTCTTATGGCGAGAGGTTCTGGTGCGAATGGACCGGAGCCTCCTGCCTGAGGGGAGCAGGTCAAACAGACTGTGTCCAGGGTGAGAAGGGTCAGCTGAGATCCGAGCTGCACGCCCCAGTGTCCTGGAGGTGTACAGGTCCTGCAGAGATGGGAGTCTGCAGCCAATCACCTTCTCAGCAGAGCGCACAACACGCTGCAGTCTCTGTTTGTCCCTGATAGTGGCTCCAGCGTACCACACGGTGATGGAGGAGGTGAGGATGGACTCGATGATTGCAGTGTAGAACTGCATCATCGTCCGTGTTGGCAGGTTGAATTTCTTCAGCTGCCTCAGGAAGTACATCCTCTGCTGGGCTTTCTTGATGACGGAGGTGATGGTGGGCTCCCACTTCAGGTCCTGGGTGATGGTGGTACCCAGGAAGCGGAATGAGTCCACAGAGGTGATGGGGGTGTCAGTCAGGATGATGGGGGGGAGTGGGGCTGTGTGCTTCCTGAAGTCCACAACAATCTCCACTGTCTTCTGGGCATTCAGCACCAGGTTGTTGTGGCTGCACCAGGACACCAGACGTTCAACCTCCCTCCTGTAGGCAGACTCGTCCCCGTCCGAGATGAGCCCAATGACGGTGGTGTCATCTGCAAACTTGATTAGCTTGACAGACTGGTGGGTGGAGGTGCAGCAGTTGGTGTACAGGGAGAAGAGCAGAGGAGAAAGAACACAGCCCTGAGGGGAGCCGGTGCTGATGGTCCGGGAGTCCGAGACATTCTTTCCCAGCCTCACATGCTGCTTCCTGTCCGTCAGGAAGTCAGTGATCCACCGGCAGATGGGATCAGGCACATTCATCTGGGAAAGCTTGTCTTGGAGATGGTCTGGAAGGATGGTGTTGAAGGCAGAGCTGAAGTCCACAAACAGGATCCTGGCGTAGGTTCCTGGGGAGTCCAGATGCTGCAGGATGAAGTGTAGGGCCATGTTGATGGCGTCGTCTACAGACCTGTTGGCTCTATATGCAAACTGCAGGGGGTCCAGGAGGGGGGCCGTGAGGGTCCTGAGATGGGAGAGAACTAGGCGCTCAAAAGACTTCATGACCACAGATATCAGAGCCACGGGTCTGTAGTCATTTAGTCCAGTGATCCTAGGTTTCTTGGGGACAGGGATTATGGTGGAGGACTTGAAGCAGGCAGGCACATGACATGCCTGCAGTGAGGAGTTGAAAATGCCAGAAAACACTGGGGCCAGCTCGTTTGCACAGTGTCTGAGGGTGGCAGGAGACACGCCGTCTGGGCTGGGAGCTTTTCGAGCATTCAGACTCTTAAACTGCTTCCTCACATCTGCTTCATGAATATGAAGAGTTGTGGTGGGAGGAGGTGGTGTGAAATCCTCTTTTGTGTGGGGTGAGGAGGGGGGTGTTGTAGGTGAACAGTTTGAAGGTGGTGATGGCTCTATGGAGGGGGGAGAGGTGGGGGAATTAGTGTCCAAAGTGCCTCTATTGTTGGGGCCGTTGGAGGTGTGAAGGCTGCCTGATGGCTCGTCAAAACGGCAGTAAAAGTCGTTAAGGGTGTTGGCTAAGAGCAAGTCATCAGTGGAGTGGGGGGTTTTAGGCTTGTAGTTTGTGATATTCCTAAAACCTTTCCACACAGAGGCCGAGTCATTCTCTGAGATCTGCTGCTGCATCTTCTCAGAGTGCTGATGTTTAGCAATGTCCACTTCTTTAGTGAACCTGTACTTGGCCTCTCTGTAGCAGTCCCTGTCTCCGCTTCTGAACGCCTTTCTCTTTTCCAGCCACAGCTTTTTGAGTTTAGGAGTAAACCAGGGTTTGTCATTGTTATAACTCACCCTGGTGCGTGATGGCACAATGCTGTCCTCACAGAAGTGATAACAGTGATAACAATGTAATAATTTTATACATATATTACGCAGGAGGTATCTTTATAGTGGATGGCTACATATTATGCTTTATGTGCATTTTAACAGTAGAAGAAACACACATGCAGTTTGCACAAAAGAAATCATAAAGTTTCAGATATAAAAGCTGTGAGGTGTGAAATTAACTTATCACTTGTTTGACTGTGTATGAGGGTGATAAAGGCTCCCTGCACGTCTAAATTGTAAAGTGTTTATAGAGCTGATGTTTTAGGAAGACATAAAACATATGGAGGTTTTCTGTCAGCCTTTCATGGGTCTATGTGTCTGTGTGTATCTCCAGACTAGATTATGTTTCCCCTCCACATATTTTTCCTCAGGCCCTTCATTTGCTGGATGCTTGTACCAGCACCTGAGAGCAGATTATTGTTTAAGAGACTGGCAGCAAAAAGGCAAAGAAAGTGGATCTGCTCTCCTCTAATCTAATCAAATTTGATGTTTCTAAACACACAGCAGCTGGCTAAAGGCACAGTGATGATAACCCAGGGACAAAGCCCACGCTTGTTGTTGGAGACTTACCTAAGCTTCTCCAATTCCTGCCTCAATTTAGCGTTCCCTCCCTGAAGCTTAGAGCTGGAAAACAATTTATCGGCCTCTGTGTGTGTGTGTGTGTGTGTGTGTGTGTGTGTGTGTGTGTGTGTGTGTGTGTGTGTGTGTGTGTGTGTGGGTGTGGTGGTGGTGGTAGGTAGCAGGGATCCTCTGCGGGATGATGGAGATAAGTCTGTCATGATCCCATGTTTACTCTGTAGAAACACAACAAGGAAAGGTAAACTACTACAAACACCACAAAGACATCAACCCTTTAAATATACACCTCTTTAATAGGAACAATGGGGTCTTCATTGCATAACTCCAACAGGGTGCTCTAAACAATGTCCAACAATTCTGGTTCATGTTGACATGATATTTTTCATCAATAAGACGTTTTCTCCCAGATTACCACTTCCTAGATATTTTTCTCTTTTTCAGGTCATTCTCTGTAATCTCTAGAGATGGTCATGTGGGGAAAAGCTCAGAAGATCAGCACTTTCTTACTTAAACATTCAAACCAGCCTGTCTGTTGCCAACAACTTAAATCACCTTTCTTTCGTATTCTGGTGCTCAGTTTGATCTTGAGTATGCATCATGATCACGCCTATATGCCTAAGCACACTGAGTTCCTGCCATGTGATTGGCTAATGTGATGTAATATTTATGTTATCATTTAGCATTCAACAGTTGAACAGATGTACCCAAAAGAGTGGCCAGTGATGCATTTAATTTTGGCCCACGTGGTCAAATATGTACAGAAATGAACTAATAACATTTGCAATAAGGTTTGCAGCTAGTTTAGTTGTCTCTGTAGTCTGTGCTTATCCTTAAATCTATGGTAGGTATGCTCTCACTTTTAAGTTCTCATACATTATTAAAACTCCATCAGTAATTTCTTTCTTTATGTACATGCTAGGGGTGGGGGTTCATAGCTTTGATAGACTACGTGTACTTCATTTCACTTCAGTCAGTACTCCAAAGGTCCTTTCATCATTTTGACCTATCCAACTTTAACTTTCATCTTACGCTAACGAGGGGCTCATTAATTTAATATCAAAGGAAGCTGGTTCACTGCAGATCCACTGACAATAAACCAGCTCTGTATACACGGAAAAAAAGATCAGTTGAACACATTTCAAACAATACATTTGAATTCCACTTTGCACAACAAAACACGTTACCTGGAGGTGATCCAGTATTTAAAACACTTTAATGTATTAAATTCTATACTCCCAACATTGGAAAGAAGGAGAAAAAAGGAGATGGCCAGGGGGGTGGAATGGGGCTAGAATTGAAAAATGAGCTGCTTTGTGTTGAAACATAGTAAAATGTTCCCTCACCACATCTGGAAAGAAGACACTATCTCACTGTTTCCGCGTGTGTGTGTGTGTGTGTGTGTGTGTGTGTGTGTGTGTGTGTGTGTGTGTGTGTGTGTGTGTGTGTGTGTGTGTGTGTGTGTGTGCGTGTGCGTGTGTGTGTGCGTGTGTGTGTGTGCTCAGGTGTGCATGCAAGAATGGCTGTTTCACTACATTCCAGTTAATTCCACATTCAGGCGGGGCCACACTCTCCCGCTGTGCTCCCAGTCTGCATGGACGGACACACTACTGACCACATTGTCTGGACTTGTGTATAACTGTCAAGTCTGTCTGCTATTGGCTGCTTAACCAGCTCTTTTTTCTTTTCTTTTTTACCAAGAACATATGCAACAAGACTTTAGGTTTGCCACAACTGAGAGCCAAACAAGCAATCTGTAAGTTTTATTAATGATACAACACATTCAGCCTCTCCATCAATCAAATTTCTACCTATTGCAGCACCAGAATATGAAGAGAATTCCCTCGAGAAATTGAGTTATAGGATGGTATGATGATCTAATCTAAAACAGAGATGGTCTATGATTATCCAGTGAACTTAGAGAGTTGTCATGTGCTTTAGTTTGATTCCAGAAAGGGAAAAAAAGAGAGCAAAGTACGAAAAGCAGGTAACAAGAATCCAAACATTTTTGGAAAATGTCAGGATTATAAAGGAGCATTCATCATCATTGTTCAAGACAATTAAAATGATATCAGCATTATCTATGAGCTTAACTAAGAAAATTTCACCAAAATAGCAATGTTAAATTACCCGTCGTTTCTCTCCTTAAATGGAAGGTCTGCCTTTTTTTTCCAGACACAGTGTGTTTATAACTCAAGACAGAGTCGATACACAGACACGTTTGAGACAAAGGACAGCAGCTCAGAATCTTCAGAGCGCCCTGTGTCACAGTGCCATCTAGCTGAAACATGAAAAACTGCAATGTATTAATTGATAGCACAGTCTGTTTTTATACAGTGAGATTTAAATATCATTAAACTGAACCTTTAAAATGGACTGTTTGTATAAATTATGGAAGATGCTAAAAAAGCAACATTTTTTGGAATCATTAAGTCAAAATTTCAGGTTATTCAAAATATCAATTTAACAATTTGAAATATCATTTTTTTTTCTCATTGGCCCGCAGAGACGAAATAATAACTTCCCTCAAATGCCTTAAAACAAAAGTAACAAGCCCATTTTGGAACTGTAAGGAGTAAAAGCACAAAGTTGACAGAAAAATGTCTAAAGTAAAGTACAGCTACCTGAAAATTCTACTTTAGCACAATAATGAAGTATTTGTACATTGCTTCCAACCTCTGCCTAGTGGTGGCTCAGATTTGCAGTATCAGTTTCCTAATGACAATATCTCCACTCAGATTAAAAAAAAAACCCTCAGCCGGAAATGGCAGTGGTAACCCTGCACACCAAGGATGCTCCTGGCAATTAATTTTTTAGTCGGCTACACAAGGGGGGGAAACAAGTAGACTAATCAACTAGTTTAAAACTAAGAAACACACAAAAAAGAGAGATCCTCCAAGAGAAAGAACAGGAGAACATACAGGGAGTGCAGAATTATTAGGCAAATGAGTATTTTGTCCACATCATCCTCTTCATGCATGTTGTCTTACTCCAAGCTGTATAGGCTCGAAAGCCTACTACCAATTAAGCATATTAGGTGATGTGCATCTCTGTAATGAGAAGGGGTGTGGTCTAATGACATCAACACCCTATATCAGGTGTGCATAATTATTAGGCAACGTCCTTGCCTTTGGCAAAATGGGTCAAAAGAAGGACTTGACAGGCTCAGAAAAGTCAAAAATAGTGAGATATCTTGCAGAGGGATGCAGCAGTCTCAATATTGCAAAGCTTCTGAAGTGTGATCATCGAACAATCAAGCGTTTCATTCAAAATAGTCAACAGGGTCGCAAGAAGCGTGTGGAAAAACCAAGGTGCAAAATAACTGCCCATGAACTGAGAAAAGTCAAGCGTGCAGCTGCCAAGATGCCACTTGCCACCAGTTTGGTCATATTTCAGGGCTGCAACATCACTGGAGTGCCCAAGAGCACAAGGTGTGCAATACTCAGAGACATGGCCAAGGTAAGAAAGGCTGAAAGACGACCACCACTGAACAAGACACACAAGCTGAAACGTCAAGACTGGGCCAAGAAATATCTCAAGACTGGTTTTTCTAAGGTTTTATGGACTGATGAAATGAGAGTGAGTCTTGATGGGCCAGATGGATGGGCCCGTGGCTGGATTGGTAAAGGGCAGAGAGCTCCAGTCCGACTCAGACGCCAGCAAGGTGGAGGTGGAGTACTGGTTTGGGCTGGTATCATCAAAGATGAGCTTGTGGGGCCTTTTCGGGTTGAGGATGGAGTCAAGCTCAACTCCCAGTCCTACTGCCAGTTTCTGGAAGACACCTTCTTCAAGCAGTGGTACAGGAAGAAGTCTGCATCCTTCAAGAAAAACATGATTTTCATGCAGGACAATGCTCCATCACACGCGTCCAAGTACTCCACAGCGTGGCTGGCAAGAAAGGGTATAAAAGAAGAAAAACTAATGACATGACCTCCTTGTTCACCTGATCTGAACCCCATTGAGAACCTGTGGTCCATCATCAAATGTGAGATTTACAAGGAGGGAAAACAGTACACCTCTCTGAACAGTGTCTGGGAGGCTGTGGTTGCTGCTGCACGCAATGTTGATGGTGAACAGATCAAAACACTGACAGAATCCATGGATGGCAGGCTTTTGAGTGTCCTTGCAAAGAAAGGTGGCTATATTGGTCGCTGATTTGTTTTTGTTTTGTTTTTGAATGTCAGAAATGTATATTTGTGAATGTGGAGATGTTATATTGGTTTCACTGGTAAAAATAAATAATTGAAATGGGTATATATTTGTTTTTTGTTAAGTTGCCTAATAATTATGCACAGTAATAGTCACCTGCACACACAGATATCCCCCTAAAATAGCTAAAACTAAAAACTACTTCCAAAAACGTTCAGCTTTGATATTAATGAGCTTTTTGGGTTCATTGAGAACATGGTTGTTGTTCAATAATAACATTATTCCTCAAAAATACAACTTGCCTAATAATTCTGCACTGCCTGTAGAACCAAGAGACATGCAGTGCAAACTCCAAGGCATGCAGGAAAAATACAGAGCGCTGCAGATGAAGCACAATAAAACAACAGCTGCTTCAAGAGAAGAAGCAACTGGACATAAAATAGAAAGAAATGAACTGCAAGCTTGAAGACATGGAGGAAAAATTCAGAGTGCTGCAAATGAGGCTCGATAAAACACTGCACAGAAATAAAGAGTTTCTTCATGAGAAAGAACAGCAGGACATAAAAGAGGAAGAAATGGATTGCAAACTTGAAGACATGGAGGAAAAATACAAAATGCTCCAAACAACTCTTAATGAAACACTGCTCCAAAATCAAGAGTTGCTTCAAGAGAAGAAGCAACAGGACATACAACAGAAAGAAGAAACACTTATTCTCCAGAGGAAAAATTAAAAACTCCAAAAATATTATAATGAAATGAAGTACAAAGCAACTGAACTGGAAGGAGAAAAGAAAAAACTGGAAAAACAATGCTCAGAGATGCAGAGTAGCATCAATGAAATGCTGAGAAAAAACACAGAATTTGAGGAACTTTCTAACAACTTGAAGTACAAATACACTGAAATCCAGGCGCAAAAGCAACAATAACAGAAAACACATGAAGACCTGCAGTGTACACTTCAAGAAATCCAGAAGAGAAACCAGCACTTAGAAGACATGCACAAGAAAGTAGAACAGATAAATACAGATATAAACAAGGCAAAGCTAATAGAGGAGGCAACATTTAAAGAACTGAAAGACAAGCTTGAAGAAAAACAAGCACAATTAGAAGACGTGGAGAAAAGTTGCAAGAAACTTGCAACCTCCCCCCAACTTTCAATTTCCTCCATCATCTCCTAATCCTCTGTTCCCTTTTGAGAACACAGGGTTGGGAGATGGGGGGAACAATAAACACAATGGGCCACATTTTACATGTGTCAGATCAATGTCTTCATTCAACAATAGCTGCATGTGTGTTTGTGTGTGTGCATAATATACATGCTTAACTTGTTGGATCCAAATCCCAGAAGGAATTACATAAAACAAGAAGACAATTTGGAGACAAACTTACCAGCAAGCTGAACTCCAGCCTTCCGGTCTTGGTTAATGTAAGTAATTCAGTGATAATCCAGACTCAGGCTTCCATTTAACAAAAGACAAAAACTATTATGAACTACATAATATTGTTCACAGTTTGTGAACAAACTATCTTTTTGTTTATATAATGATGATGAGTTTCTATAGTGTTTGGATTTACAGGAAAGCTTTAGAACAAATGGTCAAAACATGATATAATTGTAAATGCATAGGTGCTATTATTAAGGAAGCACATTCATGTACCCTTTGCTAAAGTGGTTCTGTGCGTGTTATCATATGTGTTGCCAGAGAGGTTCCTGCACCTTGAAACATCTTTTTCTAGAGCTTTCTGTCAGTCTTACTGTGTAGTTCTATACTCAACTTTCCCAAAGAGGCTCCAGTGTGTGGGAGAGCAGGATGAGTAATGTGTCTGTGTACCTAACCTGCTGTAGGGCATTCAAAAACCTGCCAGTAAATCTCTGTTCAACACTTTCTCCCACACACACACCTGACCTTCAGATTTCACAGGGTTGACACAGTGTTTCCTGCAGTTCAGCTTTTACAGATATTTCTTACTTTTTTCAATAAAATGCGCTATGCTTTATTGCTCCTGAGCAAAACCTGTCTCTTATTCACAGCAGTGAGCTATCATGACAGCAGGACTCCATACCACTCAACATTCAAACCTACTGCCATATTTTTATTCTATACTCTTTTACAAAACATTTATCTGGCCTTTTCATCAGGTGAGAAAAAGGTTTGGGTGATATTGGACCGATCGTTGATAGAGTGAGTTGTCTACCAATTGGAAGGTCAGTGATTTGAGCCCTGAGTCATCTACTTGTCTACCAAGGCATCCTCAGATAAAATACTGAATCCTGATTTACCCCTGAAGCATCAACCACAGCATGACTGTGTGTGTGTTAGAAAGTGCTTAGACGTAGATAAAAGGGGCGTGTGTGTGTGTGTGTGTGTGTGTGTGTGTGTGTGTGTGTGTGTGTGTGTGTGTGTGTGTGTGTGTTTGGGTGAATGTTGAGGAAACCACTTTGCATGCTTAACTGTGTAGAAAGGCTCTATGAAAGTACCAGTCCGTTTACCAGAGTTGAATAATAGGGAAAACACAAGTGTTACTAACAGAGATGGGCAGTAGCGCGTTGCTGTAATCCGATTACTTTTTTCAATTAACGAGCAAAGTAAGGGATTACTATAGCAAAAAAGGTAATTAGATTACTGTTACTTTCCCGTGAGCACGCTGCGTTACTGCGTTACTAAAACCGTGATTTTTTTGCTAGAGTGTCTCATGACAATGACGAGCGAGTGCTACGTTCGTGGCATCAGCTGTGTGCAGATCAACAATGGATAATATATCAAGTGTGGGAGAGAGTATGAGCGTGCAGCATTTAAAGTGTGGAAGTACTGACCTTACTTTGAGTTTGATTCTGGAAAAAGTGACAAAAACATTAGCGTCTGCTGTTCGAAGAAAACTTCTTTTTACAGCGAAAAATAAACCCCTAAACTTCTGCACAAGCACTGAGTACGCTGCCATGGGAATGTGAAATTCACAGAGAAACTCACGGATTCTTCCACTGACATGACGGCTGCGACACACCTGCACCAGGGCAAACCTCCGCCTGCCCCACTCCTACTAAACAGGTGAAAATAGAGCAACAGGACTGCTGATTCTTTGATTTTGTTTATTTTCTGGTGTGTTTTACTTGCATCTATTTGAAAGAGTGAGTGTAAACACAAAAAACTATTTTATTTTATGTGCTGGAATGTGCAGAAAATAGGTTTAAATGTTAAACAAATTTCTTCCAGTCAGAGAATGTTGCATATAATTTAATTTTTGCTTGATGCATAAAGTTAAAAGATTAAAACTAATAAAACAAGTTTTAAAAAAGAGACTTTTTCATTTGATTACATTTTATATGGTGGACTATGCAGAAAAAGGGTGTAAAATGTTTTTAAAAAGTAACTAAGTAACTAATTACTTTCAAAAATAAGTAATCAGTAAAGTAACAGGATTACTTTTGGGGTGAAGTAATCAGTAATTAGTTACTGATTACTTTTTTAAAGTAACTTGACCAACACTGGTTACTAATAACATTACCAGTGACCTTATTCTGTCTTCCAGTAAGCCACTGTGAAGGTGAATCACAGCTCATTTGTATTCCCTTGCTTTTTTACTTATTTTTGATTATTATTGTTGATTTGCTTCGATTCACCAAGAAAAAGGCTGCAGAGGATGGTGAAGTGCAGGGACACCCGTCAGGTGAGTGCCTGGAGGTGGCAGGGGAGCGTTCTGATCAGTGGCGGGTAGAGTTGAGAGTTCTGCTCACCCAGGGTAAGTACTGACCCAACTGACAAATGAGATAAGACTAGTATTTTAAAAAATAAATGACAGTCAATGTTCTTCTTTCTATTAGTAGTTTGGGACTGAAGTAAGGGATTGAAGAGGATGTTTGGGACACTGGCTGTTTTAATATTTTAAACAGACTTTTAGTGTTTTTCAGGATTTGTGCAGATTGTGTCTACTAGAATTTTATTTTTATAGTTATATTTTAATTTCTGTTGCCCCCTGGCCATGACTGTTTTTATTCCTTGTTTTATTATAAATAGACAACATTGAAATATGGAAAACTAGGGTGACACTAGGGGGGACAAGAGATTATTTTAGGGTGGCACATCCCATCATATGCCCCTACAGTAGATGCAGTAGATGCGCCCCTGTTTTGGCTAATAAGAGTTAAAACTTTGTCCCTCCAGCAGATCCATTCTGGCATGTTTCCATCTGCCGGCGGGACACAGTGGACTCTGCTGTGATTGGAGGTCAGGGTACTTGCCGCAGCGTCCAATCCGGCGTCAGTTTTTCTAGAGCCAGAAGTGACGTCTTTTCCGTTCCTAGAACTTCCGCCTTGCACGTGTGTTTACAAGAAATGTGGCACCTTTAGGTTAAAAAAAGTTTGAAGAGCTAGCTCAGTGTAACCGTGTATGTGTCGGCTAAAATATGGGAAAGTTAAATGTTGTGATATTGAGATATTTATCCCGAGATGACTTCCGAGTCCTTACTGCGGTAAGTACAAAGCTAACTGCTAATTCGGTCCCAGTTGGTTAGCCTGTGCTAAGCCAGCGCTTGGTCAGCTGGTTATTGCTCATTAACTTTTACACATGCCACTGTTACAGCAGCATGCGAGATGTTAATGTAGTTGTAATGAAGGCGAGCACACATACACAGGCATTCATAGTTCATGTCAGGTAAACGGAACATCGTTTCACTGTACTCCTGTGGTTTAGTGACTGATGGTGGATTCACAAGACGCATATTTAAAACAATTTCAAAATATGAGTGTCAGTGGTAGAAATATTCTGAGTTTGGGATCTGTCATTAGTAACAAACAAACCACTGGCGACATTGGTTGCCAAGCATAAGTACTTGTCCTGTGCACACGAGCTCTGAAGAGTCGCTTGATCTGCATATGTATTAATCCTTGCGTTATCTACCTAATATCTGTAATGTGAAATTGCTGCTGCAGCACTTCAGTTGCCCTATAGGGATTTGTCTGCCATTGAGGCTAATATGTTCCTTGTGATATGTGTTAGACCATTAAAGCAGCTTTCTTCTAAAGTTAGTGTTTGTTTTCAGTCTTTTAGGCACAAAATTAGGGTCCTGGGTTTTGCTGCATGCCCTCCTTCATTGATCTATGGATTATCGTGACCTATGATATCTGCAGATGATATTATGAACTCTGTAGTGAAAGTAGGGAGCAGGTGGAAGAGTCTGGAGAGGTAGCAAAAGAGGTAGCAAAATGGTGGGAACAGCTCTCCAGGTTAAGGGAAAGGGGAGGTTTACAGTAGGACCTGCTATAATGTATGATTTGGAGATAGTGGCACTAAAAACAGACAGGAAGCTGAGCTGGAGGTGGCATACCTGAAGAGACTAATATTGTTGTTGGGAGTGACCAGGAAGGACAGGATTAGAAACATCTAATCATTACATCAAAGGGACAGCTCAGGCTGAGCAGTTTGGAGACTAAGGTGGTGAGGCAAACTTGATACATGTGTAGATATATTGAGCGAAGGATGTTGAATATGGAGTGGCCAGCCAGGAGGTAAAGAAGATGACCACAGAGTATGGATCTAGTGAAGGAGGACAAGCAAAGATTGGTGAGTCAATGGAGGATGCTAGGAATAGGGTGAGATGGAGGCATATGATCTGTTGTGGTGACCCCTGAAGGAAGTAACTGGAAGAAGAATTTAGCATGGGAATTTTAAGGACATAGAAGGAATGAGCAAAGGCTGTTTTTCCTGAAATATACATTACAACGCAGATAAGCTTGTAATTTAATCTGTCAGCTCACTGGTGATGATAATTTTGATGACAATGATGATAATTTTTCACGCAGGTTGAGATGGGGATGAAAAACCATGAGATTGTTCCAGTAAGTCTTCTGTCTTCCATTGCAAGCCTCAAGCACGGTGGCTGCAACAAGATCCTCAGAGAGCTTGTGAAACACAAGCTCGTGGTCTATGAGCGCACCAAGAGTAAGAAAACTTACAAAAACGTATTCTATCTATTCTATTCTATTCTATCTATTCTAAAAACACTAGCTTTGTCTCACAAGTTATGATGTAAGTGATTAGCTTTCTAACATGATGGCGTGTGTTGATCTCAGCTGTCCAGGGTTACAAGTTGAATTATGGAGGATATGACTACTTGGCCTTAAAGACTTTGTGCGCCAGAGAAATAATCATTTCTGTTGGCAACCAAATGGGTGTTGGCAAAGAGTCGGGTAAGTGTTTTGTTTTGTTTTTTAAATTTATAATCATAATGTGTTTTCTTTCAGGTTTTCAGGCTTTTACCGTCAATCTTTTATGTGCTCATGTTTATATAAATATTTCTTTCTTTCTGTTCACCTTGCATGTAGATATATATATTGTGGCGAGTCCAAGCGGAGAGCAGTATGCTCTGAAGCTGCACAGGTTGGGGCGTACATCTTTCAGGAATCTGAAGAACAAGAGAGATTACCACAAACACAGGAAGAACATGTCCTGGCTCTATCTCTCCCGCCTCTCTGCCATGAAGGAGTTTGCCTACATGAAGGTAATGAACCAAATGAGTGAGAGTCTGTTCTGGACCACTTACAAGTGTGATAGAAAAAACTGTTTTGTTGGAGGATTTTAATGTCTGTCTCCTCTTTAATCCCAGGCATTGTACGATCGAGGCTTTCCAGTTCCCAAACCTGTGGATTATAACAGACATGCTGTAGTGATGGAGCTCATCAATGGATATCCGCTGTATGTTAACAAGCCATTGATTTCCTCTTTTTATTTGTATATTAAAATAGAAATAACGTACTGTTCCTACTGGGGGGGGGTTTCTTCCATAATTTGTGTGCATTGTCTCACTCTACTAGGTGTCAGGTTCATGAATTACAGGATCCATCAGCCTTGTACAGTGAGTTCATGGACCTCATAGTCAAACTGGCCAATCATGGCCTGATTCATGGAGATTTTAACGAGTTCAACCTCATGTTGGATGACCAGGACCACATAACAATGATTGACTTCCCTCAGATGGTGTCTACATCACACCCCAATGCTGAATGGTGGGTTTATTTGCTCGATTTTTAAAGTTGGCAGTTAAAAGTATCAAAGCATACAACTTATAATTGTCTACTTTTACGACTCCTTTTTGTAGGTACTTTGATCGAGACGTCAAATGTATCCGCGACTTCTTTGCAAAGCGATTCAATTATGAAAGCGAGCTCTTTCCAACTTTCAAAGACATCAGGTAACTGCTTGTACTTTATTTTAGTCAAAACTAGGGATGGGTATCGTTTAGGTTTTATCCGATACTGGTGCCAAACCGGTACTTTTGAAACGGTGCTTAAACGGTGCTCAAACCGGTGCTTAAAGAATGGAGAACACAAAATTGGTCCAAAAACCTCTAATGTTCAGCTGTTTTTTTGTAAAAAGATAACAATGTTAGCCTTTTCTGCAGCTATAGGGGATTTAGGGCATCACTCTTGGCTGGAAGCAGTGCTTAAACAATGGAAAAAACACAAACTTTATCCAAAAACTTCTCATGTTTTCCACTGTTTTCCACTTTTTCTTTGGTCATTTTAGCCTTTTTGGCCAGGGTGAAGGGAGTATCTGCCATCAAACAAGAAGACAGCCGCATGTAGCTATGATGATGTTTGCTAGTTCACCTTACATGCATTAATGTAATAACGTGGTTAGCCTACTCAACGTAAATTACACACGAACAACATTAAGCTACTCACGCAGAGAAGAACGGCTGCTGCTGCGATCATCATCCGTCATCATTTCTGCTGCACTGGCAGGGCTAGGGGCCAGGACTCTCCTCTTCGTGTTTTTGGGGGATGTTTCTAACTCCGGGTCCGATAACAGGCACCACACCCGCAGTAGATGTGCTCGGTGTGAGGGCTCGCAGCAAGCTATCAAATATGGCGCATTTTTCGGCTTTTAAAAAAAACCACTCGGCGTCGCCAGGTGTTTCATCGGATTTGAGGTGTTACCTCCTTTGACAGTATCACAGTATCAGCTTAAAGCACTTGTTGCAGGCTGCTGAGTTTGCATATTTTGCTGTGAAGTACAGACAGGCTTTTGACCGCTTCGCCTTGGGCATTTTTAATCTGTAGCTCTGCTCTAAAAGAACGTACGTACCTGGACCCGCCTACTATCCTCGGAAACGTAAAATTATTGGCTAGAATCTAAAGTGTATCACAGCTCAGGAAAATTAAAGCACCGAAATGTGCGCTGCTTTTCGGTCTGGTTACTACCATTTATGTCAGAACCGGTGCCATCATGGCACCGGATACCGGTACCCATCCCTAGTTAAAACATAACAAACATGTATGAATACAGGGAACTGAATTACATTTTAAATGGTAAATGTGGAGGCCAGACTCTGAACTGAAAAGCAGTTCTAACATGATCTCCTGTTTCTTTCCAAAGGCGGTCATATTCTCTAGATGTTGAAGTCTCAGCCAGTGGCTTTACGAAAGACATGGAGCGAGATGGTGCATTGCTACACCCAGCTGGACCTGAGGACGATGAGGAGGAGGAGGAGGACGACGACGACGGTGACAATGATGACGAGGATGCCAAAGAGGCAACAGATGAGGAAAGAGAGGAGGCTGTGGACATGGAGGAATATAAACATACAATGCTGGAACTGGAGGGATTACGAATCAGCGAAACACCTGCAGAGACACAAGATCAGGACGGTGAAAAGAGTAAGAACAAGGTTCAAGAGGATCAAGAGACTGAGACTGCATCTTCGCCTCCAGGTGATGAAGAAACAGAGAAGCAGTTAGATGAAGAGTTGGAGGAAGCAGAGGATGAGTTCCCAGAGCTGGCAGACCTTTCTGCCTCCAACAAGGAGTTTAAACCTTTCAGGTAAAAGCAGTGAATAGCCAACACAATAAAACCCCCAAAATGAAGATTATTCTTTGATGATTATGTGCCACTATTAGATAAATGGTACTGCAGGAAAACGGCATATGGGAAATATAAGACAACTGCTGATGAACTGCTTAGCTCATCTGTGTGGTATGTCCTTTTATGTGACCATTTGTGTTTTGTAATGTTCAAATAAGTCTGCAGCTGGCTAATAAAGCCCCAATCATAGCAGTCTAAAGACCAGTCACAGACCTTCTGGCAACCACTGGTTAGTAAATTTTGTTGTACCTGACAGGTTGACAAGTAGTTGTGGGGGTTGCTGGTAATCTAAAATCAGTTGCTAAACCTTATTGACTCAGGGCTAGAGACTTGTCTGTGATCCTCTGGCAGCTGCCACTTGCAAGGGAAAAGGGTGTTTTCTGCAATCGGTCGGCAAATGTTTGCTGGCACTCACTAGTGTGAAATCGGTTGTAAAGAGGTATAGTACTGCACTGAAACCTTCTTGTTATTGCTTTGGTCACTGCTACATTTACAAGTACTTTAGACAAAAGATGCCAACTACGGTAGTGAAACTATGTAAGACTAATGGAATATTTTCCTTTTGAAACGTGTTGGTGGTAACAGTAATCTGCATCGTAAACCTTGAAGCTGTGCATTCGTTTTTGGTTTGTCCCATGCTTTTTCACGTTTCAGTACAGCTCAGAGTAAATGGTGAGTGTTTGAGGACAAGTCTGTGTCTTCCATGCAAACTACAGGCAACTGCAGCAACCTGCTAGCGATCAGAGCTAAAAGAGTTAAAAGGTTTCTTTCTGGTGCAGCAAAGCAGCCTAACGACAGGCAACAACCACTCTGCAACCTGTCAGAGAATATACGTTTTTCCCTAGTAACCAAAGCAGTCTCTTATCCCGTGGATCTGAGGCTTTAACAGGATTGTTTGGCAAAGTATTATTGAGACAAGCCAGAAATATTTTTTTCTGAATTGTTAGTGAATTATAGAGACAATGAATCAAAATCTATGCTAATTTGTGTCAAATTAAGCTGGTTTAATGAAGTATGTACATTACAGTACATTTATGTGCTTTGCTATGATGTAATTTTTATCTCCCTGCAGAGATGCAGATAGTCTTCTACAAATTGTAGAGCACAGGAGGAAAAGGACAGACAGTGAGGCCACGATGGGAAGCACAGGGAGCTGCTCTACCATACCACCAGTAAGTATAACATAGATTTACACTGTTGATATATCTGGTTGACAGGGACACTCTGCTAATCTACCCAGTAACCAGAAACATGGTGACAGATTTGATGTCTTCATTATTTGGAAGTTTCAGCCAGTGCTGCAGCAGACACATTATACAGTTTTGGGGAAAATCTTAAAATGTCCCGTAGGTGTTGCTAAAGAGCTTCAGTTTGTAAGAAGGTGAATTAACACAGAAACAACATGCCAGCACAGTGTTGTGTCTGGCTTTCAGAGACAGGAGGTGAGTATATTCATCTGTTATGACCTGTTGTTGTTATCGTGTGTCCTGCAGGAGGTAATCCGTCAGAAGGTGCGGAGGCAGCTCACCAAACAGCAGAAGGCGGCGCAGAGGAGACGTCTACAGAAGGGTGAGGCCAACTTGGAAACCAAATCCAGGAGGGAAAACCAAAATAACATCAAGTCTAGCATGGAGACCAGCGAATTCTGGGGATAAAGAGAACAGCATTGATGAAATTCATGTTTACACCCTTTTTTCTTTTTTCTTTTTTGGCTTTTTGAATTTTTTTTGTCTGAAGTTGTAAACACAATTAATAAATACTGTGTATTTATTCAAAAACTCAGCTTATTTGAATCATCACAGAGAAATCAAAGTGGAGGTCACATAAAGTGAAAACTGTTTTGGATGCTGTTCTCATAAAATCTCTTGGTTTTCTTTTTAAACTTAAGTAAAATTTTGTTGCTTGCATACACAAATATGGACTGCTTAATATAGCAAAACAGTATGATTATGGAAGTGTTTTTCTTATTAAATAAAGGCACTTGTTTTCACAAAACACTTATTTATCACTGTGTTAGTGCTTCATTTTTGTGTGTGTGCTGATACCTACATGAGCTCTACAACAGATTGAACAATGTTAATTAGCTTCCTGTTACAGAGTCAAAGGTTCATGCTCAGTCTGGATGTGCTGCTTACAAAGTGACTAACGTGGACAGGGATTTAAAATTCAAATGGTGCACATTCACAGAGAGCACACACCAACGCATTAATCATGAAAGAGTGACGGAAATGGATGGGCTACATATTGAGGCAGTCCGAAGGAAGAAAACGAAACATGTTTTTCTTCAAATTCAGTTAATTTATGCGTAGGAGGCTTTCAGAGAGCGTCTGAATTCACACATGAACAATGGCCTTTCATAGTGAACAGAGTGAGTGAAGCTCAGTGGGCCCAAATTTGCGTGTGAAGTCAAAAATATCCCACCCCCCACATATCCAAAAAAGGCCTGGATAAAATTTTTCGCTGTAATCCTGAGAACGGGCATTTTTTTTTTTTTAAGCTGGACCTCTTCACATAATTTCCTCTTATGTTTTTTTCATTATAAAAAATTGTGGTTTCAACTTGGCTGCTAGGTCGAGTTTAAACCGTCCAACTGTGCTCAAGGATTAGGCAGCTGCACAGCCCCAGAGGAGGGGCTCAGCATTCCAGCTCTGCACCTCTGTGTGTGTGCATGTACAAGAGGACCGAGGGGCCCTCTGAGCTAATTGGCAGAGAGGGTGACAAAGGTGGTCTGCTTCAAAAGAGAAGCCCTGACGAGATGGTCAAACAGACGAGGAGGAGGGGGATTTGGGGAGGTGGAGAAAGGGGAGTGGAGGTTCCTTCTAATTTTGAGCCATGGTGACGGTGGTGGCTACTCAGTTATTACTCTACTTAGCTACTCAGAGTCAGACGTGCTGTTTTGGTGGATCATTTTAATAAGAGAATGGTCTGAACGTGTTTGAGGCAGCAGGAACTAAATGCTGAGAGAAGATGAGTGACGTGAAAGTGGAGGAGAGCATCATGTCGTATTTATCACAAACTGAGACTGGCGCCGGCCCCAAAGACTGTGAGTAGGCAAGAAACTTTGTGACAAACTTACAGGTTAGTTTTTACAGCAAAGAAGATATGAGAGCACAGCTACAAGTCTTACTGCTTAACAGTGGTTTTTACCACTAGCAAGGCAATAATGCATCACATTAAAAGAAAGTCAGGGGAGTGTTTCATTGTTTTACTTTGTAACATTTCCTCCATAGCTCAAATAAATGCGAGTTAAGTTCTCCCTGTTGCCATAAATGGCCCTAAAGTGACTTTCCTGCCACGAAGTAAAGGACTCTGGGAACTTTTAAACCCATTTCTGGGTCAGAGTGAGCACAAAAGTATTCGGAAATACTAATATTGTCAAGTGGTGAGGTGCTTCCCTTCAGTTCCAGAGTCTACTTCAATATAAGCTGTCTGGGTATGCAGATAAACACAGATGTCTGATTTCTATTTTTAAGTCAAAATTTCTGCTCAGCAAGTGTGATGACACAGGAGAGTTAGCAGAATGATATAAGGGAACCCCAGACAGATGAATAACATCTCCTTAATACAAATGCAAGAATTCCTAACAGTGGCCTTTCACAAACATTTTCAATCTTCGTGCTGACATGCATGTATGTGCAGTAAACGTGGTGGCCATTCTTCATAACTTCTGGGAGCAGAAGCAGCTGAATGGTTCCTCCAGTGACTCGGATGGTTTTGGTGGGAAGGGAGCTGGCCAGACAGAGAGCCTGCTGTTGTACGAATCTGCACCTTCTCCTGGACCTCCGTATGTCTGCTATGTCACGCTTCCTGGAGGAAGCTGTTTTGGTAACTATAAGGTGTGTTTGACATCAACAGTGCTCTAACGACACTTTCATCTAATGTGCTTATATGAATAAACAGCTGTTATCCTTAAAGCCCTACAGGAAATATACCACTATATGCTAAAGGTTGAGTACATAAATAACAGAATTAGAGCAAGTAATAGTAATAACAGTATTAACTTATGCTACATTATCACTTGTTTCACCTTTTAATAGTATTACAAAATTGCTTTGCACCAGCACAATTCAACAAAATTACCAGCAAATAAAAGCCATAGCAAGCTTTTAAACAAAATGTTATTCTTTTGGTTTTATAGAAGTGTTATAGAATCAAATTTCACATTTTCACACTGACTTTAAAAGTCGTTTTAAAATGATGTTGTTCAGTTTAAATCTCATGATGCTTCTCAATGGGCTCATTGTGATCCAGACAGCAGCCCCCAGCTCAGAGGCAGCATATGATTGGGTATCTGTGAATTCCTAATCTCAATAGTGATGTGAGTTCAGATCCCATGATTAGCTGCAGTCAAGTGCAAAATTATCAAAAAAAATACAAGACTGGGTGCCCATTTATGGACATGTGGACGCAGCCTGAGGCCCACACACTCCTTTTGACGCACTCTGCTGGTTTTCTGCTCATACTCAGGTGTGTGAAACTCAAGCAGAAGCTCGGAGGGACGCGGCTCGTGTGGCTCTGATGAACTCACTTGTGAATGAGTTGCCATGTCGACGCATTGACCCTGAGTTCATCGCTCATAGTTTGCGTCAGGCGGCCAGAGACAGTGCTGTATGTGTAAGCTAGTTCAAACACACATTATTACAACTTGTATGTCTCAGTATTAACAGGCTTTGTGATGCGTTTAAAGGTTTCTGTAGAAGATGCATGTGATTCGGGTACCAGTATAGGAACCTACAGTTTGCTGCTTCACTCCTACATTGGAAGGAGCATGCTGGAGTTCCAGGTAAAGGACAAAGAAACACTCATTTCTTTTGCTTTACATAAATATGGCTTCATGACTAGATAGACTGAAAGATTCCAAGCATTACACTTACAATGTAAAGTGCCACTTTGCACTATAAATAGAGTGTTTATAATAACACCCACAATTTAAGTATCAACAGTTTATTATAAGGCAAACATCAAAAAAAAAAAGAAAAGGCCACTCACAGGGTGGCAATTCTGCCCTTCCTTGGAATCGTTTACCCCTCTGTTCTGCTCTTACATATCTCTCAGACCCTGGCAGAGACATGTGTTATTAAACACCTAATATTTCTACCTTTTGTATAAATAAGCACATGCCTGCAGACAGAGGGGTTATTAGTAGAAGGAAATGGGGTCATTATCATTCCTGCTAAAACTCAACTCATAGAGATGGATTGTGTCCAAGTAATACACACACTATCCACATGCACATGGGCTGAAATGTAGTCACACTTGTGCACCGGTCTGCACGCAGCATTGAGTATAAGCTTTGCAGCTGTCACTAGAATGTATAATTTATAATTGCAGTTAATGCAGGAGGTGTCAAATGGTTTCATAGTGCAGCAGAATTGTAAACAGAGCAGCAGGTACAACACGGATGTCAACCTGAAACAACTTTCCATCTGCGTCTAATTATGTTGGTTTAAGTTAATGTATGGACTCTCTGTTTAACAGTAATGTCACTAGTTTTCCAACACATGGCAGCTGTTCACCCAGTTGGTGTTTTATAAATCGAGGTGAAACATACCTTGTGCTTGAGGATTTGTGATAGTTTTGTCAAACCAACCACTTACATGTAATAAATATTCATATTTTTGTCTTTGTCAAACTTACAACGCTAATCTGGTTTGTTAGGTTTAACTCAGTACTCGTGGAGGTGCATTAAACTTTCCTTTCTGACTGTGTTTCTTTCTCAACCTCATCTTTCTGTAGGAGATGATGACAATTTTTCAGTTGTTGCACTGGAACGGGACTCTGAAAGCTCTGAGGGAAAGACAGTGCTCTCGACAGGTATGGGTCCTGCTTGATTAAGTGTCAGCATCTCCGTATCTATGAAGTGATGATGGCCTATTTTCTCTCCTCCATCTCAGAGTGTGATTAGATATTACTCTCAGCGAGGACTTGATGAGTACGTGCGCAGCAATATGGCTCTGGATTGGCTCGCACGGGAGCAGAGATCACCGGGTCTCATCGGAGCTGAGTTGCAGGTGGCACAGAGGGAGCTAGTGTTGGCCCGGCGTCGAGGCGTAGAGCTGCGCTTCTACAAGGAAAAAACAGAGATCCTTAGCTTGGCTCTCAGCCAAGCATACATTCACCACACACCTGAGGTCTTCAGCCATTCGCTGAGTCGCAAATACAAGCAAGAGCATCTGCCTTTAGACACATTTTACAGCCAGGAAACAGAAGCCCAGCGAGCCCCACCCTTAAGCCATTTGCCACCGGTCCATAAAAACACACAGCAAACAGTCTGTGAAGCCTCTGGACTCTCTGATAGTCCTTCACCATGCTCAGAGCAAACATTTGAGCCTTTAGATGACTTTGAATAAACTGAATCACAAAGTAGAGGATGGGCAAAACATATTGCCATTTAACTCTATACCTCCTAAAGGCCCACTAGGATTAACCATGAAGCTCTTTTCTGAAGTGTTTTCTGTCATATTTTACATATGAGAAGTTAGTGAGGGTATTCTTTGCCTATGCAGCTAAAAAATCTTCTACATCTACATTTGCTACACAGAAGGCAACTAGAATGTTTTTTGTCAGCATGACTGAGAGTTTAAAAAGAGGTTTTACAAAATTGGGTTGAGGTGTTATTATGATGCCCGACCATTATTAATTAACATACAATTTAGTTTGTGACTATAAAAGTATGGCTCACTGTAATGTATAAGCAGCTTTAACAACAATAAATGTAGCATTCAAGTGATTTAGATTAAATAGTAGAAAACTTAATTACATTTTTAACGTGGACCTCAATTTTTTGTTTGTTTTTGGGGGGTTTTATGAAGAGCACTCTGTCACTGTCCTACATTTTATTTATGCACATTCTTGTAGCAATGTAGCATGCACAGTCACAAAAGAGCATTTTCATAGCACTCTATGCAGTCCTACCTAAAGCACCTCTAGTAGCAGTAACTTGACTTTATCAGTCTTTTTTTTTACAACTTTGCTTTGGTTCATTTAAGTTTGTTAACATTTGTTATCTACAGCTCTCTTGAAGTCCACCTGCAGTATTTCAATCAGGTTTAGGTCTGGACTTTGACTTGGCCACTAAACACATTGATTCTTTCCTTTTTCAGCTATTCTGTTGTAGATTTGCTGTTGTGCTTGGAATCATTGTCCTGGCACGTGACACAATTTGATAAAAGTTTTAGAGTTCATTGTGGACTCAGGGACTGCAAGGTGCCTAGGTCCTGTGACTGCAAAACAAGCTTAAACTATCACCCTTCCCCCATGTGGTGACAGTTGTGTTTGTGCTGATATGCTGCGTTTGGGCTTTGCCAAATGTAGTGCTGCACATTATGAACAAATAGCTCCACCTTGGACTCATCTCTCAAGAAGATTTGTCATTTGTTCTGATGCAACTTGTGCTGTCATGTTCTTTTTAGACAGAATAGGCTTTCCCCTGGCAAACTTTCCAAACAACTTATACTCTTTCTGTCTTTCTTTAATTGTAACACTGAACATACTGAGGCCAGTGGAGTCTTTCTGTTTGTCAGTTAATCAAATGCATTTGATTAACAGCACCTGGCTGCCGCTCACCCTTTTAGTTCCTATGGAAGCAGTCAAGCTGTCCTTAGTTTTCCACGGGAAATCATAGAAGGCTTAGACACTCTTTTTCACATGACTGTATGTAAACTTGTTCTCCCTGCTTCACTCCTCCCTGCATGTCTAGGCTGCCATGTAATGTGTCAGTTTTTTTAAGAACAGTGAAAGATCCTGACCTATTACATGTTATTTGATTGTTTTACATTGATAAAGGACACATAACAAATGCATAGTTCAGGGGAAACGTTAATTTCGTCATTTTAAAAGTACATTTCAAAATGAATGTTTTTTTCTGCCCTCATAACCTGTGACTTTTTTTGTTTGTTTGGGTTTTTTTTTTTTTAAATATCCTATGTGTCATTTCAGACTGTGATAATTTGATTATGTCATAATGCATTAGTCAAATTTTAGATTTTAAGTATGTTGATGGAGGAAATTATGCAGTGATACCACTAACTTGCAGATAAAGACATTTATGACTTTGTAGTGAGTGAAAATAATTATCTAAGGCAGGAGTGTCACACGTACAGCCAGCGGACCACATCCGGCCTGCCAGAGAATTTCATATGTCAATTATCAATGGCCCGTCAGTATGTAGGAGCAGGCAGGGGTGAGACTTTACATTGATAGGCACACCATGCAAAGACAGACTGTCATCATACCATTATGCGAAACAAGGAATAGGGACTGATGTTCAGTCTTATAGGCCAGGTACACAAGGCGACCGAAGTTGGATTTAAATGCAAGGGTGTCGGAAAAAGGTGAAAAAACGAGCGAAGACCAGTGGTGTGCGATACTGTAAATTTAGGTATTGAAGATACCAAATAAATAGAGGGCCAGTATTGCCAATACCAATACTGATACTGACACTTTTAACTTATAAAGGCAGTTTATGTAGGGAAGAGTGCTGTGTAATGATTTATGAGATAAATCATGATGAATTTGCAAATTCTGATTTTAACTACAACTAAATCACTGTGAACAATTAGTTAACACAACAAAACACACCCCTCAGCTTTTCATATATTTTGAAACTGGGTTTATTGAGACTTGGAATGTAAATTTTTATGATTTATGATTAGGCTGATGATCAATAATGGGTCAATGACCCTCCTAGGGACACTCCCAATAAGGCTTAAAAATCTGGGACTCTTCACCAACTGCTCTTAGGATTAAAGAATCTTCTTGGACGAGAGATGAAATATCTTCAAGAAACTTAAAGAAGTCCAGTCGCTTTTCTTTCCAAGTTCCTTAGATTGCTTCTAAAGCACTTTGGGTCCTCTTCTGTAGTTTAAATGTGTTATAGGACATAAATAAAATAGACATGACTCACTTTCAGATATTTTTCATAGTGCATGTTTGAGGTTTATTTATTTATTTCCTAAAAAATGATCTATTTAACACAATTAAGTGGGCTACATGCCGAACTTAAAGGATTGAAACAAAGTATCGATTCTATTGCAATAATATAGATCTGATACCAATACCAGCATTGGTATCTTTTATCGATATCTGCCTATCTCTAGCAAAAACGTAAAATAATCAGCAACTGGCTGTATTTCAATGATATCGTAGACTGCAAAGCTGAGTGCAGAATTTAAAAAATTCAGAGCTGGATACAATGATACCCGTTTTTATTTTTAGCCATTTTCCATTGTGGAGAGCTAAAGGTTTTACACTTGTCCATACCTTAAACCTCACGTGTTGTCCCTAGTAGTAAATGCATAAAAATAAGGCTTTTAGGAAAACACTTAATAAACATTTGCTGCCTTGAAAAAGACTCAATTTACATTGCAGTTGTATGAATATTACATAAAATAAACTATATACAAGGTATCTTTGAACACGAGCGATTCATAAATGTCTGCATGTAGCTTAGAGCCATTTGACGCAGTGTCTTACAGTTTCTTACAGTTGAAGTCCAAAGAGCCGTGCTGACACGATTCTTTGTTTGTCACAGCAGATTTTTCTTTATCGTGTAGAAAAACAGTTAAATATGTAACTTCTTTACACTGACAGAAAGGGGAGTTTCACTGGTCGGGCCGCGATGTAAAATGAGTTTGACACCCGTCACTAAAGTATGAACATTTGACAGAAAATCGTCTTTGCCTATTAGGTGTGGCCTATCTGCTACTCCGTAGAGAGGTGGAGCAGTCACGTGATCAGAGATTTTGATCGAGGAGTTCCTGGAACAAACAAAACAAACTGCAGCCTGGCAGCGGACGTGGCTGTCACTGCGTCTCACTCTCTGGGACGAGTGGAAATTTGATTTCTTATTATGTGAGCAGCAGCACGGAAAACCGAGAGCCGCTGGTAAATAAACAACTCAATAGAAACACCGCCTAACGGGCGAGTGGCTCGGCGTTAGCGTAGCTTAGCCTTCGTACAGTGTCACCAACTGTACCTCCGTGGGGCTTCATGGTTTCGTTTTCCCCAAAATGTGCTGTCTGAATATTTTGTTCACGCTAGGTGGCCTGCTAATCTTGATATTCTCCGCAGATGAATCCTGTCAACGGAATATAAAAGTGTGTTTTGTTTACAGTCAGTGACTGTGTTTATCTTGTCAGCACAACCAGCCACGGGGTGCTTATCACAGGAAATACCTCGCTGTTTGTTCCAGCTAATGGTCGCCTGTTGTTTTTGGTATATTTAGATCACCTATAATGACTGCTCAGATGATCAGCGGTTTTCAGGTGATCGGCATCATTTCCACCAGGAAACTCCTCAGTCAGCTGTTTGTGAGAGTGATCTGAGCTGTAAAAACAGCTGATGCGGACACGAACAGACACTAAAAATGGAGGCTGTGAGACCAAAGAAGAACAAAGCAAAGGCCAGCGGAAAATCTCAGGTGATTAAATCAAGTACCTTACAGGTATTCTTTACCTTCTTCTCTTTTCACGAGGGAATGAAGGGCCTTCAAAGTATAAACGTCCCAAACAGAGTGAACACCCCAGTAAAATACATTTCTCTTCACATGTAGGGACAGTTGCAGGTATCCACTTCGATACAGACAGGTGACAAGAATGAAAGTATTGAACCTGTGAACCATCTAGAGAGGGGATCTGCTGCTTTCCCTTGACAGTTTATAATCACTCATCATGGGCATGATTGTCATTGTAGTTTTGAGCTTTTAATGTTTGTTTTTTGTTTTTTTGAACTGTTCTTTTTCAGGTTTGATGATTGTACAGAATACATCTTAAATGAGTTTAGAAAAAATCAAGAATTAGGTACACACACTTGAATTTATTTTAGATTTTCACTAATCCACAGAATGTCGAAATTTTACATACAGGCTCTTACATATCCAAATAATATTAGCAAATTACACCTCAACCAGACACTTGTTGTGCCTATCAACAAAGATTCGGGGATAATTCTGGCTGAATATTTGACGACTCTTCTTGGCAGAATTGGTAGAGTTCATTTAAGTTACCTAGTTTCCTGTTCTTTTAAGCTTAGTCCACAAATTTTCAGTAAGGTCAAGTTTGGGGCTTTCGGGAGCCAATTCCAGAAGCTTAATATTAACCTGCTTTATCCATTCTAAAACAAATTTGGATGTGTATTTGGGATCATTGTCCATTTGGAACACCCAGCATTGTCAAGTTTCAGCCATCTAGCTGTTGATTTGAGATGAAGTTGAAGTATTTTGAAGTGGTCCTCCTTCATTATTCCATCCACTTTGTGCAATGTACCAGTACCACTGGCAGCAAAACAGCCCCAGAGCATGATGCTACCTCCACAAGACTTGACAGTTGATACAGTGTTCTTCAGGTCGAAAGCTTCACCTTGACTTCTCCAAACATACCTCTTCTCATGTTGTCCAAATAAGTCAATTTTGTCTCATCTTACTTTAAAACCAGAGAGTATTTGGCCTCTCCATGTAGGCAGCTACAAATTTCAGTTGATCTTGAAGGTGTCGATTTTAGAACAGGAGCTTCTTTCTTGGTCGGCACCCTCGCAATGACAATGTAAAACTCACTTCACTGTGGACAGTGACACTAGTGTTCTAACACTTTCCCATTCATGGCAGAGCCATGTGAGTTTTGGTGGTTCCTGGGTTGTTGCTGAACATGCAATTTCCTGCCATCTGAGGGTAAAACAAATTACAAAGCAAAGAGGAACTATCAGTTATAGTCAGTAAGTATAGTAACCCCATCCATGGAACCAGAGAGGTTCAGTAAATTGGTTTGATTATTTTGTAGATGATGTGAGTCATATGCTGTGGTTTTTTGCAGTGGCCAGGTCTCATCCCTGTTAAACCTTTTTGGGAGATTTTAAACTGAAAACTGAAATATTAGACACTCTGCCCCAGTCACCAAAACACCACACGAGTAGCTATCCTATGAAAAAACAGCTTGATCCCTGCTTGATCCTCCCAGAGACTTGGAGCATGTACCAATGCAAGTTGAAGCTGTTGTGAAGGCACTTTGTTTTTCCTTTTTCTTTTTTTTTCTTTCAGTCTGTACTTTTATTCTTTAGAGATTGATAATAAATCAAATGACTTGCAAAACACATAAATTTAACATACCACCATGATCCAAACAACAAAAATATCCATGATTACAAATGCAGATTCTTTTTGGCACATTCATAGCAGTGTTTGTTCTGTACTCACATGACTATGGTCACATGTAAAAAGCTGTTACACAAGCTTGGTTTTCCTCCAAAGAGAAATTGATGTGTCATTGTTGATTTTTTTTTTTTTTTTTTTTGCACACAGCTGGTCAGGAAGCAGAAGCAGGCAGAGGAAGACAAAAGAGCCCCAGCTCCCTCAGCTGTACCTGAGGCCTCCACTTCTGACTTCACTGAGATCCCCCTGAGTCTGCCCTATCAGGAAAAGGAGGAGGAGGAGAATAAGCTAGACACTGTTCAGAATCCTGAAGCCACAGCACAGTCATCAGACCTGCCTTCTGAGAAGCAACAGGCAGAAAACACAGCATCATTGCTGAGTAAGACTCTACAGCCAAGTCTGAACTCCTCAACAGTGACATCACAGGTCACAGCGCAAGAGACCAAAAAGGAGGAAGAGGAGGCTGATGTGCAGGAAGCTCAGGGGGCTGGGCTTAAAATTGTGCCACAAACCACTGAGCTTGAAAAGGATGAACAGTCATGGAATCAGCTGTGTGTTTTAACTCAGTTTGAAGCTTCAAATGTCCCAAGTGCCCCAGCACTATATCCGTCTCTTCCTACACTAGAAGAAGGTTCAGTGATACAGTTCTGTGGGGAAGCTGTGGAAACATGTGGAAAGGAACCTGCAATTTTGGCACTTCCTGATCAGGAATCTTCTCCTCCAAGTTTGCGGCCTTTGGAGTCCGTGGCCGACCTTTCTCGGAGCAAACTCTACCCAGAATTACCCAAAACAGCTTTAGAGGTTCAGGTGATCTAATGTACCATGAGATCAAATTTATTGCTAATGCTAAGTTTTATTTACAATAAAATGGTCTGTATTACTGTATTATTTAATCTTTTTGCTCTGTAGCCGTTCTCACTGGAGCAGCTGAGTGTTTGGGAGCCAGGCGGAGGGTTGCGAGCATGGCTGGAGGGGGTTGAGGTTTGTGCAGCACAGTTTTGTGCTCTGGCGCGGCAGGAGAAACACGAACTGACTGAACTGTTGCAAAACTACTGGCGTTGCCGCAGACAGCTGACCCAGTCGCACACACAGCTTCACACACAGTCATCTGAGTGCAAAAGCACACAGAATCGTCTGTGGAGCTTCAGAGATGAACAGCTCACACTTCAGGTGTGTTTTACAAAACATCTATAGTACAGAAAGATCAAATGTCCCACTATTGCTTTCACACTTATAATTTCTATCTTACAGGGTGTGTGTGCAGATCAGACAAAGGTATGTGGGTATCACCGCTTCCAGCAGGCAGAGTTTAGTGAGAGTGTGCAGGCTGAGCTGAGAAGACTGTTTGAAGCTTGCAGTGAGCTGCTCCATCAAAAGGTCGTGCTGCATGCGTACACCGCTCTGCTGTCACGCCTGCAGGTGGAATCATACCTGTACAGTCTTATAAAAGGTGGGAAGAATTATTTTACCTGTACTTCTGATATTACTAGTGTAAAATGTATGTGTTACATCAGTTTTGTCTGTTGCTGTCTCAGATTTTCAGTTAGATGGCCAAACACAGCCGTGTTCTCTCCAACCTCTGAAAGAGGCCATCAGCGTCCTGTTTAGTTTCACACGAAGAGTCCTTGATGACACACAGTTCCAGTCAGACATCCATCACTGGCTTGAGAGATTGGTATACACACAAACCCCAAACCATTTTTCAAACGTACTGCCCCAGTGGTCAAGGCAATTTGTTGTTGCAATCCTTGTGTGTTCCTGGTCTATTCTCCAGGTCGCCGTCCTGCTGCATGTTGGAGGGTCAGGGGAGCACCTGTACCTCCTGTGCCACCTTCTCTGCTGTCCTGCTGGGGTGGGAAAGTGGGCTGCACACTTCCTTCAGGTTAGTTAGGAACACACGCCTGTCATTTATCATTTTATCACGTCAATTGCTATACATACAGAGGAGTAGAGTTCTTCTTTATTATCTTACCCAGATCCAAGTTTGGGGGAACACCTCTGGAGTTCAGCAATTTATGCAAGCTCTGGCCATTCTAATGTCACCTGCCAGGTAAAAATGCAAGTCTCTACATGAGTTTCTTCTTTTCACCCACTGACTGTGAGCTATACACTGCAAATTATGCTTTTGGCTTTTATGAGAATCCAGGTCATCTTTTTAAGGGCCAACAGTCTAAGATCTCAGAATGTGGAACTTTTTTTTTGCTTGTTTTGACTCAGACATCGTGCAGAGTTCCTGGGCCACATGAAGCCGTGTGAGAGCCAGAGCTCAGGTGCTTCTGGACAAGAATCTGGCAACTGGACCTTAGTGGATGAAGGTGGAGAGGAGGTAAGTTTATTAATGTAACAATTTCATTTTGAAGAAAGAGGCACAGTTCACTTCTTTTTGCAATAAACAACAACAGTGAATCATTTAAAGTACGAGGTGCAAGTTCACCATTTCCGATATACATTTGTACCATAGAAATTGTAAACATGACATGGCAATAAAAAGAAAATAGTTTTTATATCAAAAATGTGATCCAAATGAGTGACTATAACAGGGAATGCTAGTGCTTTGTAAGCTAAATTGGTTTCCCTGTAAGAAAAACAAAAGTAAATTTATATTTTTTTAATTTAACTTCTCATGCAGTATTGTTAGCTTATTTGTGAAAATAAAATGTAAAATTATTATATAAAATTCAGAAGCAGCTGTAAATAAATGTAGGTACATTAACTCCTCACTGACTATTGTCTGCCCCGTAGATAGTTCCTTGGTGCCCTCTAGGTGAAATGTGGCCAGTTTTGGTGCATACATGCTTACAAAATAAGAGAAAGAAACTTCACCCTCTTTTATTTTTAAGGTTTTATGTATCAGAACACATAAAAAAAATTACAGGAAGTCAGCAGGTCTTAAAATTAGCACTCTACAAACCTCAGCCATCCTGCTCTTTTTTTAGAGAGGAAACGCTTTCCTCCGTAAACACTCCATGCCTGTTCAGTCGTCTTGTTGTACTGTCATGAACTTTCTTACTGAATAATGGATTTCTTTTCCCAGGTTAATTAGTAGAAACAAGTCCTTTTTTCTTTCCTTTTCTTTTTTTTTTTTAATCAATGCTGACGTCTTACCTCCTTGACATTGTGTTAACACACCTGAACGCTCCAGACCAGCTAACTGCCAGAACTTCTGTTTTTATAAAGGTGCTCATACTTGCCGATGATCAGTTAATCAAGTGCATTTGATTAGCTGGACCTGACTGCTACTTACCCTTTCAATTCCTGTGGAAGCAGTGAGGGTCTACTTGATATTTTTAGACACTGCTTCTCCATTTTAGCTTTGGTTTTGTTAAATAAACAATGACATGGTGTAGTGGGTCATCTGAGGTTGTATTTATCTTATTTTAGGACCTGCTAAGCAACAGGTCTTAAAATCAGATACATTTTCTATTATGTCTTGATATATAAAATGTTAGATGTTAAAGAGGGTGTGCTTTATTTGTAAATAACCACATTTATTGGAAATAACCAATATGTTTTTAAGAAGCATCAAAATGTTATAGTCTCTGAAAATAGGGTCTCTTTTTTCTTGTTTTCTTTCACCAGTTATGATGCAGGCGATAATAAATATTCAGTCTGCTTGTTTGTAAAGAAGAGCTGTCACAGATTGTAAATTTGTAGAGAGTGCTTTTTAAAAAAAATGTTCTTGTCTGTCTTCTAATCTTGAGTCACATCAATGATCTGTGGAGAAATTGTGCTAAATGAACACCTATGACCATTTAAATATCAGTCTGCTGGCTTAAAACCACAACTGCTGCCAGTACTAATGTGTTGCCTAGTGTTACGGATTCAAATATTGGGGGTGGATACAAGAGGAAAAACCATAATAACAACACTGGTCCGGCCGGGTTGATTCAAACGATGATTTTAATGATCACACGCGTGGGAGATGGACACCGTACGCAGACAGCATCAGATCTCAAAATGGTGGAGCATTGATCAAACTCTTATAGCCTCTAGTGGCCCCCACCTTATCATAAAAGCCTGAACATTCACATGCTTTCTCTCACTCAGCGCCTAAGCTACGACCTTGGCTCCCTGTTTATCTGCTCCTGCTGAGATGGGGCAGAAAACTCCAGTATGTTCTGTTCTCTTCTAATCAGACAAATAAGGCGATGACTTTCTGCGAACAGTATTTCTTATAACTCAGCAGTATAATGCATCATAAAACAATATCATTCATTCACAATAAATCAGCAGTCTAATGTAATGCAAATCAGTTTAACAAAGGCAATAGTTATCACCTTCTTCTAATTCAGGAGAATAATGCAAACTAAAACTACATAATAATTCACAATCTTTAATTAGGGGTCTAACATGGCATAAAATAATATTATAATCCAACACTAGGAACTGTGGTGTTTTCAAAGCTTTTAAAAGTCACATTATTTTAAAAAACACATTTGTGATTTTTTTTTCAACATGTTATTACTGTGTACTGTTAAAAAAAAAAAAGCAAGTAGCTTCTGCTTTATATTTTGCCAAAAAAACAAAAATTAAAAAATGCCAGTCGTAGCATATTGCAAATACACGCAACATGTAGTAAGTCGGCCCCTAACGACATTGTTGTCTTCTGTGTTTAGGATGAGGACCCAGAAACCAGCTGGTTGCTACTATGTGAGGAAGATCTGATTTTATTGATTACCCAGTTCCCCTTCCAGCAGCTCTACTCATACATGCTTGGGATGAGCAAGCAGGGTAAGAGAGTCAGTCTGACCCATCTGTGTGTTAGTTTGTTTGACTCACGGTGTGAACTAACAGGTGCGTCTGTCCCCAGGTGTGTATGAGCCCCAGGCCTGCTCCAGTCAGAAGATGATGCGGGTGTTTGCTTTCGCTTCCTCGCTCATTGAAATTCTCGCTCTCGGTCTACAAACCTATAACAGATCCCGATACAGACAGCTAGTCAAACGAATAGGGCACATCATACGGTCAGTTCGCCAAGCACATAAGCAGCTTCTATGTCCTGACACTTCTCAGGCCATATCACAAAGTCAGAGGATGCATTAATAAAATGTTATGTTTGGCTTTTCTTTTCTGCTCTCCCCCAGAATGACAGTTTGCTATGTGAGTGATCACTGGGCCCAGTACGTGAGTGTGACTGATGCCGCTGGATCTAGCTCTCAAGTACACTCTCTGTCTTTGGAAAAACTGCAGATAGAATATGATCATCTTTTCCTCCGAGCTGTTTTACATGTACTCAGAAACAAAAGGTGAGGAGTTAGCCTCAAGTTTCCATTTTAACTGGGAGCAATTTACTTTACAGACTTTGATATTTGTTATTAATTTTGTGTGTTCATCCTCTACAGGTTGGGCATTTGGTTGTTTATGTCTGAGATGCCATATGGGACTTTGTCCAGCTCCATGCTCTGGAAGATTCTTTATGTTATGCAGAGCGCAGAGACTGCAGGGCTAGAAACACTCAGCACAGCTGGTGACACATACTCCTGCATTCAGGCTCTCAGAGGTACAATTAAACACACATAAGATACACAAAGCTTTCACATCCTTAAAACTTGCCTGTTGAATATGTTAATGCTCAGAAGTGTCCACTCAGTTTCATCATCATATTAAAAAGGAACTTTTTAAAATATCCCAAAAACATTCAATTTGAGCTTTGAACAAACTCATTTTCTATTGTACTTCTTTCCTGGATCTAAAGTTGCATCATGTCGGTCTTCTTAGTCTGGAATTGTCATTGTGATTTTATTTTTTCTCTCGGATGCAGACCCACAGCATCAGGCGAGTTTTGAACAGTGGCTGTGTGAGGTGAACAGCTCTGACGGCATCTCGCTCCTCACTGCATTAGCACAAATGGCGACACCCACTCAGCGCTCTGACTCACAATTCATCACCACTATAACTCTCCTGATTTACCAGGTAGGGGGGGCTAATTTTTCTGAAACTAGTATCAACTTTGTAACACAACACAATTCATCATCCCTGATTAGGATCTGTACTGTCTCCGTCTGACATCCATTTCCTCATTTTTGCTTCAGGTCTCTTATGTGAGTGTGTCCACCAGAGAAACCTACTCCAAGGTGGGGAGGGAGTTACTGGCTGCTATAGCAGCAGCCCACCCATATGTTATCTCGGTGCTCCTTGAGAGACTGAGGGACACCATACAGACTGTGGGAATGGTTGGTATTGTGATTCCATAATAAAGGTTTTAGCTGTACATGATTTTTAGTCATCAAATGTTTAATTTGATCCATGATCCATCCACTCGTGTGTTTTTATTTGCATGTTTCGTTTGTGTGTAGGTGGCTTTGTACTTGTGTAAAGAGCTGCCTCTGAGTCTTTGGCAGCCGCAGCAAGAAGAAATATGCGTGATTGGAGCGTGGCTCCTTCAGCATCCTCTGTCAGCTGTAGAGAACCGGCTGGCCTGTGTCATCCTTGAGGGTCTGAACTGGGGGTTCAACACTCAGGTAGAGAGGATGTCTTAGACTCCTGACAGTGCATTCGTGAGTTTGTCACAACCAACCTTCACTAACCTTGTTTCCTTATGTAGGATGGCTCTTTGTTCCTGCCTTCAATTCTCCACAATGAGGTGGCACTGCTGGTGGCTGAAGCCTATCAGAAGTACCTTACAGACAAACCATACAGTGGGCTCATATCAGAGGGAATCAAACAGGTGGCACATTTACACTTGCCTCACATCTGCTGAATTCTTTAATGCTTATTTCTGCATTACACATCATTCTCTCTCTTTCTATCTCCTTTCAGGTCTCTTACCTTGCAAGTGTCCTTCGTTTGGGCGTATCTCCTGAAGCATCCTTTAGTCAGTGGGCATGGCAGCTGCTGCTGAGGCTGAAGCTTCATGGCAATTCTCAGAACCCTAAAGGAGCCTGGGTGGTCCCTGCTTTGGCATCCAACCCACCTCCAGAGCTTACGCACTCTCCTAGCATGCACTCTGTTCTGAGGGCTGTAAAAGCAGGCATACCGATTGGATGCTACCTGTCCATTGCAATGACAACCGTGGGACATAGGTTTGTATTCACACACTAGGAGAACATTTACAGCTGACTTACACATTGTGAAGGATTGAACTGGTTAGAGATGGGTGTAGTTTTTGGAAAACTCAGCCTTGTTTTACCCAAGAAAGGCAAAAACAATTTGAAAATAATACAAAATATGATAAAATAATTTAACACAATTTGATATACAAATATTAATCAATTAATGTTGCAAATAGAACTCTTGCTTTTCAGCAAATGTGTATCAGGGGCTAATATAGCTACAGTATATTATGTAAGGTGTAGATGCGCGAGGTTTCTAACTTTAGTTGTATGGCAATCACATGTATAAGTTGAATAATCTTGTGTGGATTTTGTCTTTATTTTTTCAGCCTGGAACATTTCTGTACTGATGGTGTTGGCTTGTTGAAAAGTCTGATTCAGTCTCGCCATCTGAGAGCTGCTGTGCATCTGTTAGATAACATCCTACCCCCAACCTATCCTCTTAGCTACTACCTGCTCAACAACGCTCAGTAAGAAACAGGCATCCTTCGTAACACATGTAAAATCTGCAGCTAACTCAAGCACTGACTTTATTCCGACACCTCTTGTCTTGCTCTTTGTTAATGGCAGGTTTGTAAGCTGTATTCAGTTGTTCTTGCAGTACGACAGCGTGTGTCCTCAGGGCATGACGCAGCAGGTCACGCATCGAGTGGCGCCACTTCTCACTGGAACCAGTTATGGAGACAACGTCCGTCTGCTGAACAGTGTCATTCAGGTGCATGGTGAAACTTTTGTGCATGTTGTGTGCAAGATTCCTGAATTTATATGAGAAACAATGAAAAAAAAAATATGGAAAAGAAGCAGATTTTAATTATTGTGTGTCCAGGAAAAAATGCAATAATGTGCATTTATTTTTTGGTTGTTTAAATTACTATGAAACAGTAATTAAATTACCAAGTATTTTCCTCACCCTCAACATTGCTGCCCCTCTCTAAGCCTTTTCTGGAGGTTTCTTCCTGTTAAAAGGGAATTTTTCCTTCCCACTGTCACCAAATATTGCTCATAGGGGGTCATCTGGTTGTTAGGGTTTTCTCTCTATTATTATAGGGTCAACACTTTATAATATAAAGCACCTTGAGCTGACTGTGGTAGTGAATTGGCACTATATAAATAAAGTTTTATTTAATTTAATTATTCGGGGTAGTTGAACAAATTTTGAGCCAGCCAAACCATGTTAGAAGGGGTTTTGTTTTATCTTACTTTTTTTTTGTTTTTACATGTAAACACACTCAATAATTCAGTCCTCATTACTTTGGGACTCATTACTCATTTTTTAACTCATCTTTCAGAGTCATGTGGTAGAAAGTTCGAAACCAGGCCTTGTTGGAGCTGCAGCAGTTCTGGAGTTTTGGGTGGGAATTCTGACTCAACAGAACTTGTGGTACCGAGACAAAACAGTCCTGTTCCTCATGGATCAGATCTGCTGCGCTGCCTTCACTTACCACCAGGAGGAATGTGTCCAAAAACTCCTGTACCAGCAACATAAGGTATTTACAAAGTGGTGTTTGCTTTGCATGATTAAGCAACCTCTGAACTTCACATTAATATTTAATGAGACACAAACCAAACAGACTGGGAATAAGGTGAGGAAAGCTAATTAGCAGCAATGTTTGGGGGGGGGTTCTGTTTTTTTTTTACTGTTTTTCATACCCTCTGCAGACTGCTTTGGGTTATCATGGAGACCGGGGTCTGCTCTCTTCTCTGGTTGGTTGGATTTCTGGAAATGCCACACCCTCCTTCATCGAGGGCCAATCCTTGAGTGCTGAGGTGAGAGACAACAAAGCAACAACCACATGTGTAAATACAATTGATCACATTAGTAGAATTCTCCATCCTCACTGGCCTGTTAACATTTATGTTTTCTTTAGATCTGGTTTGCCTGGGTGGTGCTGAATATGGAGGGTGTGTTTGAGGAAGATTCTCAGCTGAGGCGCTGTGTTGAGCATGAACTCCTGTCAGAGCTTAATATCTCCCCCGAACAAGCCTTAAAGGTAGACAGTTTATCAGTAATAGGTTCATTATCTCATTACATAATGTGCCATTTTACATCCTTGTTCAGAGAAGATGTATTCTATGACCTTTGAATAAAAGTGAACAGACTATTTGCAAAACTAAAGAGCAGAAATATCATAGAAAGTACTTAGGATCCTGGTCTACTGCTGTTCAATGATTTGGAGTGTTGTGTTTAGATGATGTTAACAATATTTCTGTTTCTGAGCCAGAAGGCTCAACAGAGGCTTAAGTTGCCGGTAGCCCCGTCTCTGCAGAGGCTTCAGGTATATCGTTGGGCATATCAGGCCGCAGCTACACCACCTGATCACCCCCTCCTACCCCTCATCTGGCAGAAATTCCTGCAGCTCTACCTTAGACAGCCTGGACCTGAGTACGGGTATGATAAACATGCTCATGTGTTATGATCCCCAGTCAAAGAAAGCAGAGAATAGGCAGAATCTGTATCTATCTGTCCATGTGTCTCTAACAGGCTGGCTGCAGGAGGATGTATCGGCAAGAGGTTCTTCCAGGCCTCTTCCCAGGCTGCTTTCCTCCGAGATCTGAGGCAGAGAATACAGGAAGTGTCTGACTTCCACCACGCTGCCAGTCAGGCCCTCCGGGTACTCCCACCGAACACACCCTCATCAGACCAGGGTGACGAAACCCCCAATAATCCCGGACCACCTTACCTCACTTCTCCTCAGCTACATACAGAACTGGTCAGGTATGGTGCTGATCCTGAGACAGAGCTTTTATAAAATCTTTCTTATTTTTTGTTTAAAGATCATTTCCTATATTCCAGGCTATGGCAGGCTCTAAATTCTCAGCTGCTTGTTTGTTTGTCTGCAGGTTGTTTGGAGTATTTTCTGTGTGGCTGGATGACGAGACTCTGCAGAAGCAAGAAGTGTATCTTCCCTCTCTTCCTCCAGAGTATGAACCACACAGACTGGCACAGGTCATGCAGTGGCATCAGGTGAGTATAATTTTTTTTAATATATATATATTATAATATATGATTCATTTATTAATTGTTTTTGTTTTGTGTTGTTTTTTGGGGGGGTTTTTGTAGGAACTTTGGCTGGAATATGTGGACCAGGAGCGTCTACAATATGATCAGAGGGAAGTTTTGTCTCTTTGGAAGAAGGTGCAGAGTGAGCCAACATTCCTCCAGACTCAAACCTCTGGTTTCACTGACTACACCAGCCTCAGCAATGGTACGGAGCCAAGCTTTATAGCCAAACGATTAAGCAGGGGTTAATTAAAAAGAAAATATACAGATACCAAAAATGCAATTCTGTAAGAAGTTTATATACTGTGTGTCAGCTTCAGAACAATAAATAATATATTCTCTGTTCGAGATATTTTTCACAGGAGACATTTTCACTTTTTATTTGTTAGTGTTTTTCCTGCTATTACATGTCAGAAACTCCTGTAATAAAGAATTGTTCTCTTGTTGATTTAATTCCCTTTTCTCCTTTGTCTTTGAGACCAAAATTATGTAGACCAACTATACACAAGTGTATTTGTTTCGCTTTTCATATGTGCCACAATCTACTTCTACTTCCAAATCTAAAAATGCTTGCATTTGATATTGTCTTAATTCAGCAAGGGAGCGTATCCTGTCCAATCTGCAGAAACATCCAGTTCCCCGTTTAGCTCCTGAACTGCATAAGCTGAAGGCACCAGTACCTGAAGTGCCTTCCGCCTGTCTCACTGACTGTAAAGCTGCCTGTAAACTGTTAGAGCAGGACCTCAGCATTTTGCAAGATCAAGCCAGGTATGTGTAAATCATAAAATAAAAGCTTTTATTTTGAATTATCTATAAACATAAACAAGTCGCATGCAGATTCCCAAGTAATTTATCTTGGCACCAGGATTGCTGTAGCACGTGAAGCCCAGCAGGTGGCAATGGAGCAGGAGCTGCTGGAGAGCCTTCCTGTACTGTTTAAGAACCGACCAGAGCAAGTCACCATGGCCCTGGAGTGTAAAGGGAAGGGTGGACAGCCATGCCAAGGAGCTGCAAACATCACTGTCACGGTAAGACCTCTCACACTGCAGGCTAGCCACGTTTTAAGTTACAGCTTTGGTATGTTTTATTAATCTGTGTGTGTGTGTGTGTGTGTGTGTGTGTGTGTGTGTGTGTGTGTGTGTGTGTGTGTGTGTGTGTGTGTGTGTGTGTGTGTGTGTGTGTGTGTGTGTGTAAATTTGTAGTGTGAGCTTGTGCAGAAGCAGGAGGCAGTGCAGACTCAGATAACATCACTGCGCAGGGACATCAAAAAGCTTCAAACCGATGCTATGGCTCCGCCACCTGAAATCCTGGCCCAGGCTGCCGTTCACACTGAAAACTTCATCACGTCAGTGCAATCAGATTTTATATCATTCATATCAAGATGCATTATATTGACATATATGAAGGTAGATGGGGAATGTCTTGACTCAAGTGCACCTTGTTTCATGGTCTTAGGGCTTTGGTGAATATGCACAAAGCACAAAAATCTCCTGCAGTCCAGAAAGTTGGTGTGTCTGCTTTTTACAAGGTGGTCTCCTTTGTATGTGAGGACACGCTCCGTCATCCACCAACTCGTCAGTACCTGTCTTCATGTGTGGAGGTACTGGGACAGGTGTGTATATGCTCTAACAAATACATGCACATATTGCAGAGTAGCAGTGTTTTTATTTATTGTTGTGTGGAATATATAAGTACAAAAAATGGGTATTTGAGCCAGCTGGAATACTAGAGAATAACCATAACCACCTTGAATAGAGGGCATAAAGCATTATTGTGTACATAAAGAACACACATCATAGATATGTTGGATGGATTAGCTGCGATTAACTACTCAAATTAAAGTGTATTTAATTTTGTGTGTAGGTATTTATCCAGGGAAATGCAGAGGAGTGTGGCCGTGTCCTGAAGACTATCCTGGAGCAGCGGCGGCTTTGCCCTCTCATTTCCCCCTTCTTCACTCCCAACGCAGCGCCCAGTCAGCTGGTGTTTCTCTACCAAGACGTCGTGACATCGCTGTCCCTCGACAGCGCCGATGTCGTTTTCATGCTGCTCACTAAGGTTAGTCCACGTGCAAGTGGAATGAAGAAATGGGATGTATACGCCGCAAACCACGTGCCAGTTACAATGTCCACTTCTGACTCTTTTCCCCTGCAGTTTGATTTGTCTCAGTGGCTGAATGAAGCCCATCCCGTGTTTTCGGAGAGGACACGTTTGCTGGAATTGGTCCATGGAGCTCTCTGCGTCTGCGGCCGAGACCCCGAGCCTGAGTTTCTCACGCCTTTTCACCTTTTCACCAAACACTGGACCTGGCTTTTACGGCATCATTTCCCCGACCATTACAGCGATTGCCTTCGCCTCCTCATGACCAGTGAGTTGATCTGTTCTGAAGTGATAAATTGCGATTACCCTCGATTTATTTATTTATTTTTTTGTCATTTCTTTCCCTTCAGTGTAGTAAAGAATGAAAATTTCCTTAAGAGACATCTTTCTTGGACTCTTATATTAAGCAGCCATTTTTCCCTTCTTGCACATCACGTTAGACCCTGACTGCTATTTATTCTAGAAAATGAATCTAAGAAAATGCATTAATCTTCCTGAAAGGATGCAAGTTACGATTAAACTGATTAATGAAAAATGAAGTCAGTTCATTTTGAACAACAGATGCAAATTTAGTGTCAGTGAGTGGTTCATCATTGTTTGGCTTTTGTTTTTCTGGTTTTTGTTAAGAGATTATTCCAAATGGAGCCGCTGATGTCAGCTGTGATTACAGAACTAATCAAGAATAATCAGTTTGGGTGTTTTGTTGGGAACTTCTTCAACAGAAGGATTTTTTTTTAACCTCCTCAGGCTCATCCAACCAGCTGCTCAGTCCGGAGTGCTGGAAAGTGACTCTGCGAGTGCTCGGCTGTTTACCTCCATCCCGCAGCACCAAGGGCAAAGCTGAAGCAGCTGTGTGCAGCACTGAAGTCTCCACCCGTGGTGTCGCACCCCCAGCCTCCCCCTACAGGTCCCCCATCACCCTCTCTCCTCAGCAGGTAGTCTTAAAAGTGTAAAGTGTGCATGTTAGTCCCCGTAGGGAAATAGTTCCTCTGCATTTAATCCATTCACCCAGTGAAGCAGTGGGCAGCCACCAATGCAGCGCCCGGGGAGCAGTGTGTAGGGACGGTACCTTGCTCAGGGGTACCTCAGGGTAGCCGTTCAGTGGAGTTGAACCACCGACCTTCCGATCATGGGGCTACCACTCTACCTACTGAGCTATCCCTGCCTAGCTTGTAGGCAGGGATGTCTTGGCGTTGTAAATATGTGATTCACATCTCTATTAAGAGTCAGCATGCTGCGCGTTAAGCCGAAGTTTCTTGCAAAATGCAAGTTTGTTTTTGTTCAGTTTTATGACGTTTAAATCTTCGTTTTTGTATTTTATTTGTTGCTAACAGGTGGATGAGACAGTCGATTGGCTGAGTGACTACTTTTTACGAAGTCGTCTCAGTAAGACGGACCTCCGCAGCTTCGGCCTCTATGCTTCCTGGACTCCCTACATCGAGGACGTCGTTTCCTTCTGGGACCATTTGATCAGTTGCCTCATCAATGTGCAGCTCAACAGCTGCGCCCGAGAGTCAGTGGGCAGCAGCAAAATAATGAAAGGTAGCTGCAGATTATTAACTTACATTTATGTCAAACCTCTGAGTTTAACTTCTAGTTTTGTGCATATCGGTTGTAATGCATCATTGTGAAAAAGAAATATGGCACTCTCACAGCTCTGCAGGACCTGCACAGTAAGACTGTGAAGTTATTTAAGCCATGGATCTTTCCTGTGGACGCTGGCGAGGGCGGGTAAGTGTCTCACATCTCAGACAGGAACAAAGATCTGCTATCAGTTAGCAAGAGTTAAAACAGATGTGAGCATAGAGCAAATTTTAGACGGGGCAGTTATATAAGCTGATCTTTCTTAGTTTTCTTAGTTTCTTTTCACAGGGCAGTCATTAAAGGTTACAGTCATTACTTAACTGAATTGAATCTTTCAAACCTCTGAATCACACTATACATTACCCAGAATAAAGCACTGCTGTAGCATTGTTCAGAAAAAAAAAAGAATGCATTAATTATTTATTGAATGGCACACAAGAATGTCAATAAAGTATGTCCTTTTACATCTCATTGTCATTAATAGAAGGGACCTGATAGGTGAATTTGCAGTTTGATTCTAATTTTAGAGGACAAACCAGAGGAACAGCAAATTATGGACAAATAATCTCAATAACTGCATCTTTATCTCAGTAACATCAAGTGTTACCCCTGGCTGGAGACGGATGCGAGTGCAGCAGGATGTATGGTTGGCCTCTACATTCAGATCACTGACCTGCTTCATCACAAGTTCAGAGGCAAGTAACAGTTTAATCTACAGTGATCTTTGTCGTCTGTGCTGTAATAACACGGAGAAGCTAGAACCATAAAGGATGTGTTTACTTACACGTTGTGTGCGTGTTTATGTTGCAGATCGTCTGCTGCCTGGTCAGAGGGGTGCTCTGTGGCTGTGTATGATGCAGTACTGTGAGAGCTGTACCTCACCACGCACACCGGAGTACCTGCTCTACTTGTATCACACACACCTACGCAGCCTGCCCTGGAGACACCTGCACCCTGACACTAAGCTCATGGAGCAACTCTTCAGTGTGAGATACTTTGCCCCTAGACCCCTAACACCTCACACTGATTTAGACATGTATGTCACAGGGAAGCTTGTTAACCTGAGACCATGATCCTTGGCCCCAGTTTCTATTAGTAGCCTGCACTTACAGAAATACAGTCACAGCTCCTTGTTCTTGGAAAAAAGCTGTGTCTCAAAGCCCCTATCAATCATTCTTTGAAGGCTATCCTGTGGAATCTATTGGCATAGATAGGATACTTGAATTCATAATAATAAAGGTCTGATTGAAAGATTGATAAGAATGCATGCTTATCTGTGAACACTGAAGAGCAGCAGAAATTGATATTGGAAGCATGAAGAAGGTTACCAAGCAACCTCTTACATTATTCAAGCTAATATATTAAACTTTAAACACTTTTGATATGTGTGCATCATTATGGGGTTTAATACTCCTACTACGGAGATGTTTAATGATTTATCATAAATAAATTCATCAGTGTCTTGATATTTACACTGTTATAGCTACTTTCACAGTAACAGGAGCCTAAAATGTGCATTTTACATTTACCTTGCATTAAGTAGATGTTGTAACTGATACTTTGAATACAGTCCAAAGCAAAAGGGTTTGATGTGTTTGGTGCTTTTTCGATTACTTGTGCTTCTTGTGCCTACAGGTGGAGAGAGGAAGTCCCAAGAGCTGCTTCCTGTTTATGGGAGAAGTGTTATGTGAAGTTAACTGGGTCAGCATCCTGAGTGACCACTTACAAACACCTCCCGGCTCCACAACATATCCAGCTGTGTCAGAAATGGCCACACAGAAAGAGTCGCACACTATGTTGGTATACCTGCTCTACATGCTCGTTTTTCTGGCAAAGGAGGAACAACTCCTGAGTCAGCAGGTGAGTTCAGGCTAGTGTGGTATCATATCAGAATCAAGAATCAGACCTGTTTCCTTTTTTCAGTCATTTTTCTTTCTTTTTTTCCTGTTTAACCTCCAGGACTCACCTCTGTTCAGTCTGCTGGTTCAGTCCACATCTCTACCCTGGCACAAACTGGACCTGTCCTCGTACCAGAGCATTCTGGGATACGTTAGCACCCACTACCCTCCCTCTTTGCTTCTCAGTGCTGATTCTGCACCTCAGCTGCTGCTGAAATCACTCCGTAGTGCTGCTGGGCTCCACCCCTGCCCCGGTGAAGCTCCACACCAGGTGAGACGTTACAATCCTGTTTGTTTTCTGCATCAGATTTGTTAAGGTGGCGTAAATCTCTTAAGGCAGGTTAAACCAGCAAATGGATTACTCTGAGAACGTTTCAACTCTTGCTTTTGACTTGATCAAACCAATGACAGAAAATTATAAAATATAATTATTAGAATAGTATTATGCTGTATAAAATATATGGCTTGTGTTGAAGAATATAGGAATTTTTGAACAACTTCTATTTCTGTCAGCATCTTGAGTTCACTAAACTGGCATGCCTGCTATAAAAGTGCAAGGTTTGGAACATACACATGAAACTTAAACGTAAGCAGTTGCAGCGTTCGGGGAACTCAGGATGTAAGTCAGAGCCTTGGTCTTGGGCAGATTGACAGGAAAACTCGCGTGTTTCATGGCAGAGCTCCTTGACCCAGAATCCTACCACAGAGCCACTGTGCTGTCAATAACACTCAATCTGTGTAGCTGCTTTAGATGTATGTTTGCAGTACGACATTTTATACATCATGTGATATTTTTCCCAAAATATCCAATGTCCAAAAAAATATATTGGCAAGCTCTGTACAATCCTTCTAACTTTACATACGACTGTTTCAGGATCTAACAGAAATACGTGGCAAAAGCTGTGGAAAAGAAGAATACATTTAACATAAAGCATGAAACTCACTGTAAATTTAAAACAGACATATTTTACTTATTATCTACAAGGTTTTCCTCTCACAGTAAGGACCAATAAACAGTTCCTCACTAGTCTAAAAAATTGTCTAATTTTTGACAAAATGCGGTCGTTTACTTCCATTTATTGTGGGCTTGGTAATTTGGGGCTTTTAACAATTTTCTTTAAACAGTAATTTTCCAAGGGTAGAATGATTGTACAGCATCTTTAATAACTTAAAAAAAAACAAGAATAGGAGTTAATGATGTAAAATAATCACGTCCATTTTCGGCCTGAATTCATTTAAAGTGTTTCATCTGTTTTAGCAGTCAGGAACCTTTAGTTTACAGAGAACTGATATATATTTTATAGTCAATAGTATAACAACAAATAAAAAAATATGAAAAAACCCTACAATTTCTTTCGTTTTTTGTTTGTTTGTTTTTCATATCAGGAAGAGACGCTAAAGGCTGGAGCCTACATTTGCTGGTGTGTGCAATCTCTGGTGACTCTGGAGCAAGGAGGCAGCATCACCCTCACCAGCCTGGAGGCTCAACTGGAAACACTTTTGGAGAGTATCATAACCTTCAACCCACCAGGTGAATTGTCCTCACCATCTTGCTAATCAAAAGCTTCAACCATCAGTAAAAACAGTCTTCTATAACAGAGATGTCAAACTCATTTTACGTGGTGGGCCACATATACAGCCCACTTTGATGCTAAGTGGGCCAGACCAGTGAAACTCTCCTTTCTGTCAGCGTAAGAAAGTTTAACTGAGCATTTAATCTCTCAAATATCTAAATATAAGAAAAAGAAGTGCAGTGAATGTAGTAAATGTAATTGGAAGAAATAAATGTGTAAAATTTCAGTAAAAGAAAGAAAGAGTCTGTTAGCTCGCAGAAAATATCCCTTTGCTTTTTACTCTGAAGCTTTTTTATTAAAACAGAACTTTCTATTGTAAAGAATTGTTAAAAACAAACAAACAAACAAAACAAAACAGGAACCTTTCTGTGATTTTAATTGGGTTTTTTTTAATTGTATTGCTTAATTACTTTGGTGTAGTATGATTGGTCACGGGGGAGGTCTTTATCAGTAGGAGAAGCTGCTAAACTTATAAAAATACAGTTAAAAGTCCAAACTGTATGCCCTCCTTCTTTTTTTCAATGCTGGGCCGAATTGGAGTCCTTGCCAGGCCAATTCTGGCCCTGGGCCTTATGTTTGACACTCCATTTCTACAGCCTTATTTCTACTCCTTCCTGTTCCCTTTCAGAGGTGGATTTGGAGCAGAGGCACATGGCGTTCTGCAGTCTCTTCAGTGATGCTTTGGCTTTGCTCAACGGCGTGGGCGTCTCAACAGGCGAGGCACTCGCTGCCCATGTCATTACCTGGCTGGACAGGAAAGGGAGGGGCTTTCCAACTCTTCCCCTTCTCACAGCCTGCTCCCGTTGCCTTGCATCAGTGCGACACATGACACGCATCATGGAGGCATGCATTACAGGGTACTTCAACCATGGTAAGTAGCAGTTTAGGGTATGCTACTTCAGTGCTACCATTTCCCCTGAAAGTTGGTTTAGTCCTTTTCTTTTCAAAACATTTGAAGGATGTCCGAAAATTGGCTAATTTTTTTTTTCCACATCCGTGATTTCAATTCAGCCGAGGAAGAGTCTGTAAGGTGGGGACCTGTGTTGGCATCGCTGCAGGTGCCCGAGCTCACAGTAGATGACTTCCTTTCTGAGAGCCAATCAGGAGGCAGTTTCCTGACGCTCTACGCCTTTATTCTGCAGCGTCTCAACAGTGAATACACAGCAGCCAATGAGAGGAGGACTCTGGCTCTAATTAACACTTGGACCAATCAGGTCTTTCCCAGGTTTGTCCCTTTCACTCGCTCTTGTGTAGCATGTAGCGTTTGTCCTCTGTGAGCTGTAAAGATATGAACATGTTTCATTTGTCTCTAGCGGTCCGGCTGATGAAGCCAAGCTGTTTCTGTGGTGGCACAAATCCCTGAATCTTTCAGCGGAGCAGCTACAGCCACAGGCAGGCTTGACTGAAGTATCAGGTGTGGTCTTGGGCCTGATGAGGTTTCAAACTAGGCTGCTTCAACTGGGAGAAGAAAGACTGAACTCCGGCCTGCTCGGAGCTATAGGCCTTGGAAAAAGGTCTCCTGTCTCTAATAGGTGAGCTGGCTTGCACATTATTAGTAAATCAAAACACCTGTAGTCCATAAAGAGTAAAAAATGTGTAAAAACAAATTCACAAATGTTCATAACCTAACTGTTTATGTATACAATGCTTTAGGTTCAGGGTGGTGGTACGCAGTCTGGCAGCTTTTCTGTCCATTCAAGTGCCATCAGAGAGCGAGCTTCGACTTCAACCCACCACTGACTTGCAGCTCTCTGCAAAAGCACAGCAAGTATGCAAAAACTTGAAGTGTTTCATTTTCTAGTTTGTAATTATCACCTAAAAATAACTTCTTTTTTTCCTTTCCGATGGTTTCAGATGTTGGGGACGCTGGAAGCCATGCCCAGTAATAAGCAGTACGCCGAGTTAGAGGACTCTGTGAATAAAGCCGTCCAGTTCATTCGCTACCCAGGACATTGTCTCAAAGATGGACCCCGGCTGCTGGCCCTCCTAGCTAACCTCCTATACCCCGACCTCAGATACCTGCACATTATCCGCTGACTGTGAACTCACCTTCTACCTGAGAGTAAACAATTGTTCAATAGAGTCAAAAATCCTGAAGGAGCACAAAAGTTTTAAGTGATGAAGACACTTGTTCTGAATTGCCTTTTTATTGTGTCAGCGGGGGACTTGTGTGACAGAAACTTACTCATTAAAGCTGACTGAACATTTGTGAGGAACAAACCTCTTGACTGCTAGAGTACAGTGAAGGAACACAGACCGTCAGAAGTTTAAGCAATCATGTGTGCTAATCTTTGACATTTAGGCACTTTATTTTCTTCTGATGTTCATGCCTTGTTGCTTTTTGCATAAGTTGCCTGTTGATTTTCAGCTCCATCGGTTCTGTTCTTGATTTGAGAGGATGTTGCATGTATTTATTGAAGTAGAACTCATGAATCAGAATTCAGCAGCAGGCTCTGTGGGTGTGAGTTTCACACCTGTACATGGAATCTAACAGGAAAAAAAGATGAAGGGTCCACAGATTATTTAGAGGATGTTAAAGGACTCATTTAATAGACCTATAGGTTTGGTAGTACCTTCTTAAAATAGGGTGTGGGACATACCAGGAATGCTGGTAGTTGGGGTTCATTGCTTAACACAAGTCTTGTTTTTTGCTGCTGATGCTTGCATATCCATGATCCGCAGTCTGAAATATTTCAATCCAAGGTGCTGTATACAGTAGGAGGTGATCATGTCTAGTAACAGCACATTTGCCAGTATTATGTTCATTTCCAGCCAAAAGTGCTTTCCTTGTTCTGCCAAAGAGATGTTATTTTCATCTGCTTAGCTACTTAAACCTCCTTAACCGTGATCTCTGGTTGTGTCATCAGTGTCCGTTAAGTCCAAAACTACAGTCTGGAAAAGCGAAGTACAACTTGTCTTCCTTGTAGAATTGTATGTGCAGTGTTATTCAAATTGCTAATGGTATAAGGAGGTTTTAATGCTGTTGAAGCTAGAACAGAACTGGACAGCTTTCTTACTTTAATTACTCCTGTCAACTCACCACTTCTGTTGCTCTGTGCCATCTCAGTAATCATCGAGCTGCACTTCAGCAGCCTGCAGCTCGCCTTATCGCTGGTATTATGTGGTGACTGTTAATGTCAAAAGCGTTTCTTTTTTATGAGTCAGTGATCAGGAATGGGTCTGTAAGGACTGCTGCAGGAGGTGTACTCCGTAGCCAAGCAGAACAAAAGAGACATGACTGCTCAATAAAGGGAACTGAACACCTCACAGCTGGTATTTATCAATATAACGCAGCAATCTGGGACCAGATGTTGCACATGGAGCCGCTGAAAGCACAAACAGGACCGGTCCAGACAGCAATTAGAGGTACAATGCATTGTTCAGCCTCTACAACAAAACAAAGTTGTCTTTATCTTCACATTCTGCTCATAATGCTCCCGACGGATAGACTTAAACTGCATCTTCCTCGTCAAAGAAGGCAGTTATGACAGAACCTATTGTGGACTGATTTTCATGGACAGCCACATCCTCCTATTCTCTTCATATGCACAAAGTAACAGTACATGCCCACCACTAAAAAAATGTTTTGAAAAAAGTACTCTTCCCCTATAAATAGAGCCTTTAAAAAGCAGGGGGTGTTGAAAATGAGCTTTTGTGTGCATGCATACATCCAGCATTTGACACCACCACTTCTGTCTCAGAGAAAAACCTCTCTTCGGGCAACTGTGGTCTCTATGGTTACTGGAAGGGTGGAAGTGAGAGAGGAGGTGGAGACGACGGGAGAAAAGAAGGGGAGGTGGGAGATGCTTGCAGACACTCACCGTCTCCTCTTGGCTCTCAAAAACGGCCTTCGGTGCGTTCTGTGAAGCCGTGTGTGTTTGTCTCTCACCGTCTAATTCGACCTTCTGTTCTCCCGTCTCTCAGCTCAGGTGGTGAAGTGCTGTGGAGTGGTCGGTACTAATGTGAGAGAGTTTGCTCTGGAAACAGCCTCATAAAATTTCTCCTCCCAAACCCATTCACCGTGTCCTCCATCCCATCCGACCCGCATACACATGCACATGCTCGGTGGGACCCGTTGCTGATATTCTTAGCAGACACATCACTGTCTGGCAGATCCCTGTGTCACCATGGAAACCCAGCATCACCCCGTTTCGGTGCACACTCAGCATCAGAGGAGCACGTGGATGAGCTCCCAGGCAGTCATCAATGGCTATTAGTTTGCAAACAAACACACACATGGTGCACGGCAGCAGAAATGTGACTCTGTTCTCTGAAAGCTCACCAGTTATGCAAGACCTCCTGCCTGTAATGAATAAGAATAGTCGATTGTGTAACCAGTTCAGTGATTTGATACAGACAGATGCAGATCTTCACCTAACCGGATGTTGCATTGCAGTCAGCTTCAACATGTTTCAGTGGCAGTCACATTCCCAAGCACGAATAGCACTCCACCACTAACCAGTTGTTCTTGTGGGACAGCTGCAATGGCTCAAAGTCCCTCCCCACTGCCAAAACACACACACCTATCGAGACGCACAGGAATGTCTCCCCAGTGCCCTGCACAGCTATACGCCAGTTCTCTTCGTGCTTGCTTTATTTTGAATGTTAAGCGTGTGTCAGACAGACTCCTCCATTGAGACGCCCACTTTTCTCGCACCTCCTCGCCAGTCCAGTGGGGAGTGATGACTCAAACCTAAATGAGCCTTTATTTCTCTCTCATTATCTCTCCCCGTCTCAATTCGACAAGAAGCGTTTCACCCTGCTGGGTGTACTTTCCTGTGCACTTAATGCTAAAAGTCATCAATAATGACTCAGACCTCCACATTACATGCAATTTTCTTCTACTTTTTTTTTTTTTAAAGCTAGGTAGGCTGCTCCTTGATCTGATCTGCACAAAGGAATATTTCTCCTTTGAGATGTGATGTGTGGAATGAAATCTCCCTGCAGTGAAAGACGGAAAAAAAACTCCAAATAAGGTAAATTTTATTGAACAAAATCTATTTAATGTATCTCTGGGGATTTTAAGCACGTGGCCACCACTCTTCTCTACTGTTACCCACACTTTGTCTTTAGGTCCTACATCTGGTATCTGAGTTCATATTAATGTGAAGATTAATAGATTTCACATATTACAAGATGTGAAATCTTGTAATATCAGGTTCACTTGTACACAAGGACAGTCTAGGGGTCACTCTGAGCTTTAAGACCATTTGTCAACAGGTTTGGGTAAGTTTAACTATTTGTTTGGGAATCCTCACTAGTAAAGCACGTAACCTGATGAAGGCCTAAATGTGGATGCTTATTGCTTACTGATTTGTTCAAATTAAGACTTATTATACTTATTATATATACTTATATACTTATTCTAATAAGACATTATTTAGAAGCTGTGTATGTGTTGAATCTCTACCAAACATCAACCTTGATGGAGCCATTTTCACTCTCCAACAATCTCCAAGCAGCTCTGGGTCAAGGTTTGGGGTCAGATGGATTATTTTGGAAATGGCTAAACTTGGATTTATAATAATAGGTGAAAGGCTTAAAGGTTGGGAGGGAAAAAGGTAATCTGTGTTGGGGGTGAGGTTAAGTGTAAAAGTGAAAATATTAAAAATAAGATTTGGGTTGAGGATGTAATGGGTTTTTGAGGGATGGGAAAGCGTGAAAGTTGAGGTTTGGTGTTGAGAAAGTAGGATGTGAATAATGTTAACTTTTCACAAAGATAGAAGATGAAAATGCGTGTGTGGGGAAGAGGGGAGTCATCACATGACTCAGCAGTCAGTGTTTATACCGATTAAATCCAGGCACGACTGCAGGATCACACGCATTAACACACACCGCTTTCTTTTTCCTTTAAAAAGAAAAAAAATTAAAGAAAGGTATCAGGACGACGCCTGTCCAAATATGTCCACCCAAGCCCCAGACCTGCCAGCTTCGACTGCCCATAAATCAAAAAGTTAAACCAATGCCACTAATTTAACTTAATCCTAAATAGAAATCAGCCTGTGCTGTTTGTGTGTATGTGAGCAGACCCTGAACAAAGAGCGCTGCTGGCTGACAGAGGGTTGGGTCTGCTCTCCCGGCTGCAATTTTCAGACACAGGACCAGAATCGGAAACAAGGCAGCAGCAGCAGGAGGAGCAGGCTCGGTAAGGAAATGTTTTGACGCTTTTTAAGGAAAAGCTTTCTATATTTGCGCAAATTTCAAAGTCGGGTGGACCAGAAAAGAACACGACTGCGGACGAGAAGCGGGGTTAGGTTTATCAACCATCACCAGAGTGAAAGGAGTTATTAAAAACCGAACACAGCCCCGTATCAAAGAAGTTACAATCACTTAGTAACTTTTTCATAGATTCCTTGCGCACCCATGCTTTAATCCATTTTTTAGAGAACGGTACCCTGCTTTTAAAAAATATATATTAGTATTATTATTATTACCCATGGTGGATGTGGACTCGAAGGTTCACGGACATTTGTCCGAGATTTTTCAGAGAAACGTCAGGGGGATCTCGGTGTTTGGTCACCGGTTATTTCAGAGCCAGTGATCCTCCCGGCGTCCTGACGTCAATTTATAAGGACCCAGCAGCATCAGAGCAGCAGGCAGGCAGACAGCAGGGGCTGAAGGGAAGAAAGACAGAGAGACAGGGAGAAGCCGGGCCATGCTGTTCTGATTCTTCATTAATTGCAAAGCTTCCTGGTAGGATTTTGCTTGTATTTCTTCTCACTGTCCATTTATTCGTTTTTTATTTTTTAGGCTTTTCCTTTCTGTCGGAATGTGAATCAGATTAAACCCGCTGTTGGTTTTTACAGTGGCACAAATAAAGCTGAAATTGTCACGCTAAAGGGGGTTTTTTTCCCGTGGGAGTGGGCTTTACTGTAATAGCGAACGGTTTCTGTAGCAGCAGATAGTCAGGGTGTTTTAGTGTTACAGATGAAACCAGGCTTTCCCCCTGCCGTGTGCGCTCCCGCTGTGTCCACCGCAGTGCTTCGGCGAAGCACTTCTGCCTGTCCATTTGGGTTTTTATGCCCGGATGGTTAAACAAAACTGGGATGGAGGCAGATAATCATCACCATTATTATTAAAGTATTATCTATACCCTGCCTAACAGGCTGAGCTGGTCGCCAGAAGCCCTGTGATGAATTAGATGAAGGGGGATTCCTCGGCACTCTTGATTTTTCAGCAGTGAAAGCAGCACCTTCTATTTCCAGCTACAGCATCATTAAATAGTGTTCACAGTAAAACCCTAATGGATGCAGTCCACTCTGTACCTTTGCCAACTCAAATATAACCTCTCCTTCAGCGTAGTATCCATCTTAAGACTCTAAAGTAGTCTTGTATCTCACCAGTGACTGACAACAGCCTGAGCTGAAGAGGGGGTCCCATTCCTGAGAGTGCCAACATGGGGAAGGACTACTACAAGACCTTGGGTATCCCCAAGGGCTCCAACGAGGAGGAAATCAAGAAGGCCTACCGGCGCATGGCGCTCCGCTTTCACCCAGACAAGAACAAGGATCCTAGCGCAGAGGAGAAGTTCAAGGAGATCGCAGAAGCCTATGAGGTGCTGAGTGACCCCAAGAAGAGGGTGGTCTATGATCAGCTGGGAGAGGAAGGTAAGGAGAGGGTGTTCTGGGTCATTTGAGTGCAAGGGGTCAGAGAGTGCAGGCTTTGTTAGTGAAGCCTTATTAAGCCGGGGTTATGATGGATTAAGTTGTTATTGAAATAGCTCAGGAACCATCTCATATCGCAGCTTGGTGGGTTTCAGTCACTGAAGTAATAATGCCGTCTCTTCCATGTTTTCATGTTTATGTGCTGGCACATGTTTAATTTTCTGTTGTTGTCTTCGGTGTCAACAACACTTACCAGCTCTAATACCTTATAGTCTACCTCAGCTGCCCGTAGAGTGTGTATGTAACTCTGTGTGCGTGTCTGTGTGGTGTGCTAGATGACAGACAGATGGCATAAGACTATTACGTGGTTCAGATATGAATAGCAGCGACTGCTGTAGTTTGCATTTGTGGGTGTTCTGTGCATGTGTCTCTGCTGAAAACGTGTGCGTGTAAGTGTGTGTTTCTGTGCGAGTGTGTTGGATGGAGTGACCTGAGTTTCTCCAACAGCAGTGCTTTTGGAAGACCGGTGATGCTGTGGGATTTTTCCCACCTACGCGGGCACCACTCTTCTCTCTACTGTTACCCACACTTTGTGTTTAGGTCCTACGTCTGGTATCTGAATTCATATTATTGTGTGTATTTTGGCTGGTGGGTGTTTGAGTGTGTGCATGTGAGGTCTCACGTTCTTGTTCTCTTTCTCTCACTCTCTTTTTTTAAATCTCTCAGGCTTAAAAACAGGAGGCAGCAGCTCTTCGGGTCCTCCCGGAAGTTCATCGTACCACTACACTTTTCATGGAGATCCCCATGCCACCTTTGCCTCCTTCTTCGGTGGCTCCAACCCCTTTGATATGTTTTTCGGCTCCAACCGCAGTCACAGTCGCTCCAACGGCTTTTCCTTCCACAACGACCACAGCAATGACACGGAGCAGGACGCGGAAATGGACGAGGATGATCCCTTTACCCATTTTGGGAGGCAGTTTGGCTTTCCGGGGGGGATGAACAATGGCTTCCCAGGGGAAGGCCGCAGGAGGAGAGGCGTACCATCAGAGCGCCTCGGGACCAACCGAAAGCAGCAGGATCCTCCGGTCGTCCACGAGCTGAAGGTCTCGCTGGAAGAGATCTTCCACGGCTGCACCAAGCGCATGAAGATCACGCGCCGCAGGTTGAACCCAGACGGACGGAGCATGAGGACGGAGGACAAGATCCTCAACATTGTCATCAAGAAAGGCTGGAAGGAGGGGACCAAGATTACTTTCCCAAAGGAAGGGGACGAGACCCCTGAGAACATTCCCGCCGACATAGCGTTTGTGCTTAAAGACAAAGGGCACGCCCACTTCAAAAGAGACGGTTCCAACATAATCTATAACTGCAAGATCAGCCTAAAAGAGGTGCGCCTGTCTCCTTCGATTTAACCTCCCTCTCTCATCTGTCTTGTCTTCTGATTTTCCCTCTGTCACCAGTTGAACTCTCTTTGTTGCTGTTCTACATGTAGTTGTAGATAATGCTGCCAAGCTTCTGATGTTGATTCCCAGTGGAGCAGTCCCAGGTTAATTTTTAATGAAGATGTGCAAAGTTTGAACTAAAAATACAAATTATTCATGTCATTCAGCCCAGAGAGGTGTGTCTGTAATTTAACAGTGCTGGGTGGGTGGTCATATCAAACATACCAAGGTGGGAGAGTGTGTGCATCAGAGTCTCTGCCACTGCAATGTGATAGAGGAAGCCAGAATGTGGTGTATTTGTGCGACTGGCACAAAGCCATTATCCTCACTTGTTCTGCACACTGTATGAAAACATATGCATCAATACATAAATAGACACACAAGCACAAAGCTGCACACAAGCAAGTGTGTGTGCACACACTCTCCATCTTCAAGCGTATTTGCCAACACACTCCGTTAAAGACGGATTGCAGTGTGACATTGGTGATGATCCAGGCTGTTATTACTGTGACTGGCAGGACATTTAATTAGAGGGCAGAGAGTCCAGCACCAGCTCTGCTCTGGCTCTATATTAGACAAACTTTAATGTTTCTAATAGCGTTGCCACTCACTGGCCTGCTCTCGACGTGATCTGCTTAATGGCAGGTGTTCTCAAATAGCTGGAGATGTCAGGGGAGATGTTGTTTTTACTCAACTCGGGCCTGTGTTTTTTGTTTTGTTTTTTTTTTTGTTTTGTTTTTTTAGCAGGTTTCCTCTAAAAGCAGCACTGACTCTCGCACCGTGCAGTTAATGCGCTGGAAAATAAGTGCGTCTGCACACGGAAAGACAATGAAGCCTAAGTTGACGAGAGCACATTAGAGTTTGTTGAGTCACATTAAGCAGGGGATGGTACTTGATCAAACCAGCACAGTGATTAGGTTTGCACTGCAGAACTCCCACAGCTAAAACCCTCTGCTCCCACAGCAGCCAGATAAGAGACTTAATTTCTGACGCAGCTAAAGTTGAGATGAGGAAGCGAAGGGGAACTGTGGCTGGGATGTGTGTGTCGGGGGGGTATCTAGGGAATATTAGGGAAGTGGGTCAGATGATTCAGTATCCAAAGCAAATAAGAGCTCATATTCCACTGCTCTCTTGAAGATGTGATGCTAAATACTGCAGTAAAATCACAGCACCAGATGCATGCCGCATGCTAGAAAACCTACCACGCATAATGTGGCAAATGTTATCCAGTTCTTCAGTAGAGAATATAGCTTCACGAATCAGATGATTGATTATATTAGCAAAAATCTCTGCAAGTGCTCATTACAAAGTAAAAACCAAAAGGGGTGAGACTGAGGCATGCTGATATTTGCAATCGCCTTTCTGAAGCAGGTATCTCTATTTAGTCATATTTTTGGCTGCTGTATGAGTCTCCAGATATTTGGCTGTTCAGTTTTGCTTTCTGCCTGAAGCATGCCCTGATCAGCGGCTCAGTTTAGTGTCTCCAAGTTTGTTTGGCTATGCTATAAACTCCTGGGAGACATTAGCAGAGGTAACATTCAGCCCCGCTGTCTTTTCACAGTTACAGTCAGAAGCAATTTGAGAGTTTACCTCAAATATGACACACTGGCTTCCCTGAAACCAGTCTATATTGGGATCTGTAGGTAGGCTCTATGGCAATAATGAAGCCTCTGAGTTGTCTAGCTCCTGTCATTGCTGTAAAATCCACATCCAGGACAACTGTAGCTGCTGGGCTCTGAAGGCAGCGTGGACAGCTTTTTTGCAGCTCTCTGGCAAATAACTGCTGAATCTATGGGAGTAAGACAGCATTTGCATTTTGCAGCATCTGTTGTGTGTAGCATTAGCAACCAGTATTTCAGGACAGGCTCTGTGACAGGCGGCCCACACTTGTAAGGACACTTCGGACTATGAGCACGCCTTAAGCTGGCTCTGACAGCTAAATGTAACAAAACTGTTGGGTTTTAACAGTGAAAGTTAACATTAGCATATGGCCCTCAGTAATACAAGTCTAGAAAATGTTCTTTCAAATATAGCAAAAAGTGACTGTGTGTCTGTGTCAGTTTCTAAAGCCTTGTCTGTGCTGAGGCTTACGCAATCAGTGGGCCCTCGGATCAGCTGGCAATGTGTGTTGCGCGTCATGGCAACCTGTCTGTGTGCGAGACGTGTGTTAGTCAATGGAGCTGTCCATAACTGAAGGATGAGCCACTGCTCTCCACTGCAGTCAAAGAAATCACCCTCTAATGTATGTGATGGGTTAAAGGATGATGATGATGTCATGGCTGGAAAACTTGGTCCTGTGAAGCAGCTGCTCTCCAGGCCACATTTACACCCCAGTTTCTTTTCAAAGAAACAGGCACAGCCTGAAAATCTTCCAATTAGTACAATAGTGTCTAAGCGCATGGATTGGATCTTGGAGCTATTATTCTGGGCAAAAATCACAATTACACCAGAAGGGGATAGAATTTATACATCTCTAGCTATTGAGTATCTTAATCCTTCAGGGATTTGATCTTTTATGATACCCAGGTGATATAAGTGATCTCCCTTTTTATATCTAGCACCACTATAGTTACCTGTACTAGATGCACACTCACTGCTTTATTAGGTAGGTATGTAGTACTGGATTGGACACGCTTTTGGTTTGCTATAAGTCTGCTGGAAACAGAGGTGCTGGAGATTTTAGTCCATATTGACATGACAGCATCAGACAGATACTGCAGATTTGTCAGCTGCACATCCATGATATGAAATCCAGTTCCACAACATCCCAGAGCCACTATGTTGGATTGAGAAAGCCATTTGAGTACAGTGTTTAAGAATCCTGTATTAGATTATTTGAGCTTTGTGACATGGTGTGTTATCCTGCTGGAAGCAGCCATCAGAAGACGGGCATACTGTGGTCATAAAGGGATGGCTGTGGTTTAAGTGATGCTCAGTGGGTACAAGCCCAAAGTGTGCCAGGAAAATATCTCCCACACCAGCAGCGTGAACGGTTAATAAAAGGAAGGATGAATCCATGCTTTCATGTTGTTCATGCCAAATTTGGACCCTACCATGTGAATATCGTGCCATAAATAGAGATTTATCAGACTGAATGTTTTTCCATTCTTCTATTGTTCAATTTTGGTGAGCCCTTGTAAATTGTAGCTTTAGTTTTTTGTTCTTAGCTGACATGAGTGTGGTGTTCCTGCTGCTGTAGCCCATCTGCTTCAAGGTACAACGCGTTGTGCATTCAGAGATGCTCTCTTGCATACCTTATTTGTAATGCGTGGTTATTTGAGTTGTTTTTTCCTTCTTATTAGATCAAAGCACTTCTCTGCTGATCTCTGGCTTCGACAAGACATTTTCACTCAGAAAACTGACACTCACTGGATATTTTCTCTTTTTTGGAACACGGCCTGTAAACACTAGGGATGGTTGTGTTGGAAAATCCCAGTAGATCAGCAGTTTCTGAAATATTCAGACCAGCCTGTCTGACAGCAACAACCACGTGTCACGTTCAGAGTCATTTAAATCACATTTCTTCCTCATTCTGATGCTCTGTTTGAACTGCAAATGCATTGAGTTGCTGCCATATCTAATAAAGTGGCTGGTGAGTGTATTTCATCAGCCTTAGCTGTAAATGCATTTAAAAGTAGCACAGTAACAATAGCAACATGCTGTTAAAATTGGTCTATACCTGATGAACAGTAACATTTTTTTATCTCCTCGGCTAAAGGTTAATGGAGCCAGTAACAAATGGCATAAGAGAGCCGACCCTTTAACAACTTTAAAATGTTTAATTTTAATTTCTATATCTTTCTTTGTCTTAGAGTAGTTTGAGGAATCTCCAAATTAAGCTTCTGTCTCCCCGTCTTCATTATTTAACCTAACCCTTTAGCTCACAGTGAATTCTACTGCTGGTCATTCTCACTGGTTTTCTCTCTCTTTTCCACACCTTTTTATAGTATTTATTTACTGTTTTATTTGTAGTGATGTATTTTTCAAGTGTTATATTTAAAGAAAAAAGAAAAGGGAAGTCCATTCACACTGTTGTGGATTTAAATAGTTCTTTCCATTAAGTGCAAATCTGGTGAATGATGCTCACTGGAAAGCCTGTGAAGTCGTGATAACCGGAAAGTCTCTGTGTTTAGTTTAGCGCTCTCTACACGGACTGGATGCATCAGGCACTGTGATAAGGAGGTGAGGCATGTGAGTGAGTGTGCGTCTGTGCATGTGTGTGTTTGTGTGCATGTGGGGATCTGACAGGCCCTCCAACTATTTACGAGCTCAGCCGATTCCTGCCTCACTTCATTAGTCCCAGCTATGAGACCGTTGCTAAAATTAGTCCCCTGTGCAATGTGGGGCCCTGCAATGCTGACACACTTACACACACTCCCTAACACACATGCACACACACACACACACTTGGAAACAAAGACTAGAAAACTTTCCCACTGCCAAGTCATGTTTTCCTAAATGTTCCCGTTCCAAATACTGCTCTTTCGACCCCCGCAGTGCTGTCAGTACAATTTCTTTTCTTCACATACTTTTACACACACCACACCGAAAGCACAACAAATACTGCCTCCCGATAGCGTACTGGGGGAAGATATGAACACTGCAGACTTTAACGAAACATTACATCACCGAGATATTCATGGATTTGGCATTTTATTCCTATTAATGATATTAACCCTTTCAATCTCCTCTCTTCTCCAGGCGTTGTGTGGCTGCACAGTTAGCATTCCCACGCTGGAAAACCGCGTTATCTCCCTCCCTTGTCACGACATCATCAAGCCAGGGACGGTGAAACGACTCAGAGGCGAAGGCCTGCCTTTTCCAAAGAACCCTTCACAGCGTGGTGACCTCATCGTGGAGTTTTCGGTCCGTTTTCCCGACAGGATCCCCCCTCAGTCCAGAGAAATTATCAGACAACACCTCCCCCAGTCCTAGAAAGACACATCTCTAACTCCTCCACCACAAACTCCAGACTAAACCTGAGGAAAAAAACTACACTCCTTCATCTACTCCTTCTTTGTTTGTAGTTACCCTCATGTCCCTGTGAATGAATACAGCTTTGAACATGTGCTGTGATAATTTAGGGACTTCACAAAAGGAAGAATGGCAGTATCAGGATGTAAAGTACTCATATTTATTTTGTCTTTCAGCCCAAACGCGCGCGCACACAGACACACACAGACCCACAAATACACACACACACAAGCACCCTGAGCAGCAGAGCGGTGCTGAGGATGGGCTCAGCACGATTCTGGTTTTTAAGGGAACCTCTTTTCTTAACTGTTTTATACGGATTTATCAGTGGTTTTATATGCCGTCCGACTCTGATCCTCGTCTTTTTGTGATAGGATAAAGCGTGAAATATTTTATAACAAGAACAGGATTTTGTTTTCCAAACATGTCAAAAAAGGATTGCTTAATGTTTACATTAAGTGTACCAGCAGCTTCAGTGGTTTTTAGCATAGCCTTTCCTTTGGCACATGCCAGAGTTTTTCTTCTTTTTTCTCCCCCATGCTTTCAATCTAATAAAGAATTATGCTTGAAAATCTGTAGGCCATTAGTATGATCTGTCTCCCCTAAAATATCCCTAGACGTGCAGTGCCACAGAGCTCTAAAAACTCTTGCATTACTCCAATAATATTAGCATAGTTTAGCTGCAATGGAAGAATCTGGGAATGACAATCACGTAACTGTAACAGCAGTGTAAGTTTAGATATCTGCACATAATATCGGTGCTTTCCCTTCTGAGCTGTGAACTGAATAGCCTGGCTCAATATCTGAGGGACATTTAGGTGCCTTAGCCCGGTGTCACACCACATATGTGAACACACATACAGGTCACACTATAATAAAGACAAATAGCCATGAACACAACACATGATGCCCTATGCTGTGTTAGGCGTTACCACCAGGACCTGGTAATTTTAAAAAAACGGTAAGCAAGCTATGTAAAGTAATTCACCTTACTGTACTGTATGTAAGAAGGATCATTTATAGGAAGTGATTTGATACAAGACTGATGATTTTTGCCAATTCGTCTTTGTAAAGTGCCATACAAGTAATTGCTGGATTTCCCAGAGGAATGCAAGCGTGACGTTAGACCGATTCCTGTGGGAAAGCCAGCTTTGTTGTGGGATATTCTGCTTTCTCTTGTGGCATTTGAAGGCCATGTCTCGGTGCTACTGTGAGCAATGCCAAAAAGTAGACCGCATTGTTGTCTACTTTTTTGGTTACATGGAGTCCTCAGTTTCCGATGTGATAAATGCCTCTGTTCCCTAACAGCTGTACATCAAACGTTACAAACTGTATGTAGTGCAAATAGAAAAACTGTTCTCTGTCTCAGCTGCAGGGGACGCCCTTGAGCTCTTCCTCGCTGTAATTTGCAGCAGTGGTGAGAATACGTGTGGGTTATGCTGACAGTCCTAGTAGGTCGAATAAATGAGGTGTACAGGAAAATATTTGAATGCTTCGTGTTTGATAAATTCTCTTTTATATTGTGAAAGACAAAACTATAAGATATGTTGTTGTTTTTTCTCTTTGGGGAGAGACTTGAATGACTTGTGTGATGGTCCTGTGGCAACAACCAGGCTTAACAAGTGCTGCTGCTGCTAATCAAAGACTCACTTACACTGCTTATTGTGCATATGCCAATATCTATGAATTTTTCAAAATGAAAACAAATAAACCAAATGTGTGAAGTTTGCTTCATTTTCATTTATTGCTGCTTGAGAACAAGTACCAGTTCCTAATAACATTCACCTCAAAGTGCTTTACAGTCTAAGAAAAACTGATAATCTCAGAACTCCTATGAGCAAGCACTTGGCAACAGTGGGAAAGAAGAAAACCTCAAGGAGGGGGGAGGAGAAAAGACCAACATGCAACATTATATAAGATTAAAACCTTTCTCAGCGCACAACAGCAACAACAAACATACCTTAACCTGTTAATTTTGCCTCTTTTACACCACCACAGTGGAGTTTAAACCAGGCATAAAGATGTTTGAAGTGCAGATTCTCTGATTTCATTAAAGGGGTTTTACAAAACACCTCCATTCACTGCTTAACAATTATGACCATTGGCTGACAACCAGTTTCATGTCCAACTGAGACCTGTTTTCTCATTATTCCAGGATAAACCGTAATATGAGATCCAAGGATATATTGATGGAAATGAAGGAGGATGCCATAAGACTGAAAAACCAAATACGAGTAGTTTTCACTGTGTTGTAGACCTTGTGTATTTATTTTCATAATCAAATGAAGACGTTTGAAGAATAGGCCTACCAGAGAGTGTTCTTGACTTTGTTAGATGTTGTTTCTCTTAACCATGCACACAATTCTGTCTTTGAGCACCATATTTGTCTCCTGTGGTACCTCAAGCAAGTTCATCACTTGGAGTCCATTCCAACTCCATATCTTCTATCTGCACCATTTATCATTAAATAACAAAGGAACAGATCTCACCTGGCCATGAAACTGCGTGTCAGACAATAATTTTTAAGTACTGGAAAATGGGAGACTATAAATGGCTGTAATTTCTTAAAAGTTAATGCAATACTTTTGTAAAATGCTTTGAGTTAAAGCTAAAAATTTGCACTTCAGTCACACTGTTCGAGTTCTGTTTGATCTGAAATCTTCTGTGGTTGCGTACAGAGGCAAGAGTGGACAGCATAGAAAGACATTCACGGGTATGACCAATTTAGAATCGTTACTTAAGTTTGACGAATGTTATTCGGACCCTCAGGAGTACCATGCAGGCACAGGGAAAACATGCAAGCTCCACACAGAAAGGCCCCAGCCATCCAACATGAACCAGTAACTGTCTTGTTAACCACTTTACCACCGTGACACCTGCCTGTCCTTACCTTGCTTGCAAAGTTAAAATTGTTGGGTTTTGTGTATTTGTATTTTTGCTTTGCGCATGAAGGCCACTGTAATACATTTATCTGACAGTTTTTATTACAGTTGTAAGGTTAACAAGATCCATCAAGATTTGTTCGTGTAATCTTCAGTCATGGTTTTGTTTAACTTCATGTTTGAAGACTAAATTATCCGACATTTCTTTAGAGAAAATAGTCAAAAGAATGTAAACAAATCTCTGTATCAAAACTATTTTTTCATCTTCCCTGCTGCATTCATCTTCTCAGACGTAGATAGATGGATAGATTATTGATTTGATTGGGCATTTAAGGTTAGCAAGATCAAAACTGGAATAAGACTCCAAATTCTGAAAGTAATATGGAAGTAAAAATTGAGCAGCCACCAGCACCTCTAAACAAATAAATCTGCCTTGTGACCCTGGTCATGAATGTTTAACAGTGTGCATGGTGGAATTTGGACATTTTCCATCAGCCGTAGTTACAGATAAACATATGAAGACAGACTGACCTCAGCGTGCTAAAATTCTGATGGACTCAACCTTCAACTGATCACTGGTTCATCTTCTGAAGCAATTCCAGGTACGAGAAGAAAGACTTTTTATTCAAATGCTGGTTGTGTTTGATGGTTACTGGTTTAAATGTTTTCTCCTGCACCCTGGGCAGAGCAAAGGGAAGGTGATCTGTGCTGGGAGATCACGTGAAACAACTGCAGTGCCTGATGAGCAAAGTCTGTGTGTGCGCCCCACATGTTGAGGATAAAACAGGCAATTAGTGAACCATGGAAAGGCTGCCTGAGATGTGCTCCAGTAACTCTGCACTGTGACGAATGGCATCTAGCCGCATCAGCCATTTCTTGCGACGGGGCTGAGTTCACAAAGAGTTTATATTTTCACCGAAACACAGTTTTAAGCTCAAATGGCAAAAGAACAGCTAATAACAGAAAAGTGGGTCAGCAAGCAAGACGATTGCTTGTTAAAGGAATTTGCATATGTAGAGTATATGATTCATACACATGACCCCAGCTGTAGTGCAGATCATGAACTCATATGTGTTTTAATCAGTAACTCAGTGTTAGGACTTGGTCATGATGACCAGACAACTAAGCCTCATATAAGCTCGCGAGTGAAGACCTCACACACTCCTCTTTGTCTTTTCTCCGCCAGGTTCTCAGAGTTGGAGGATGAACACCTTTGTGACTCTCTCGACACGGCAGAGGATGCCCGTGATTGGACTCGGCACATGGAAAAGTACCTCGGGACAGGCAGGGACATAAACACTCACACAGAGTTAGCAGGTCCAACAAATGTTTTTGGACATGGTGGAATTTTAAAGCTTACGTCTGTCTCTGTGTGTTCTCAGGTGAAGCAGGCGGTGCATACAGCTTTAGAGTGTGGATACAGGCACTTTGATTGTGCTGCTGCTTATGAGAATGAAAAGGAGGTTGGAGAGGCTCTGGCTCTCTGGGTGGGTCCAGGAAAGGTGAGCTTTGGTGGTCTTTTAATCAGCTCCAGGTGCCTTTATTCTCTTCACGTCAGCCACATCAGTAGGCTGGTGTGGACATGTGCCATAAAAATACATACAAAAGTAAAAACTACAAATATTTAGCCAAACTTTTCAAAGCAATCCACATGCTTTCTTGACTCAGAGCTTTAAAAGTGAGCTTTAGAATGATATTAAGAATTGTAGGAGCTATCTGCTGGACCATGTAATAGGGTAGCCTATCAGACACATGCAGTGCTACTGTGAGCAAATTAATTATTATTATTATTATTATTATTTATTTATTTATTTACAATTAAATAGAATTTCCTGGCAGTTATTTCATGTTTCAGGCTTTACAGTGTTAACTGATAAATCTACTGACATTCAGATAAAAAACGGATAAATATTTTCAGTTTAGTCACATAAACAAACAAGATATCTGCTCCTTATCTTACCTGTGAAGTGTTTTTCTGTTGATTGTTGCTGTTGTTTATTAAACCTGAGGGCCACTGCAGGGTTAGAGATGTATGACAGTTTTAGTTATATTTCTGAGGTTAGGAAGCTCTGCCAAGATGTTTTTTCATCTATACTTCTCTCGTGGGTTTTTTGTTGCTTTTTGTTTGTTTTTTTCAAATAAATTTCAGAAACCCAAATAACATAATGTTTCTTTAAAGAAGAGTCCAAAGAGTGTATACAAATCACTGTGTCAGCAAATGGTTTTGAAGAAGTGGTTAATATTTGGTCTGTAAGCCAAAACATGTAGATGAAGATTGGTTTTAACATAGGTTCAAGTCTGCAGTTCACTACCATCAGGCTCAAACTTGTCACTGTCTGTAATGTGCCCTGTTCAAGTGTTTCCCTGTATTCAGAGCAGTCATTGGTTTGTATCCGTGTCATACTTTCCGCTCCAGGCTCTGCAGCGTGAAGAAGTGTTTGTGACTTCCAAACTGTGGAACACCAAACATGACCCCCAGGATGTTGAAGAGGCATGCAGGACCAGTTTAGCAGATCTGGGTCTCTCCTACCTGGACCTTTACCTCATGCACTGGCCCATTGCATTTCAGTGAGTGACTACACACACTCAGTAATGTTAATACGTCTCCATCTGGCTGTAACTGAGCAGAGATTGAATTGTCACTTTACCTGAAGCAGCTATTCAGGTGTGGGCGTTTCAGGAGGGGGAAGGAACTGATGCCTCGAAAGGAAGATGGAAGCATTTGTTACTCTGACACACACTACAGGGATACTTGGACTGCCATGGAGAGCCTCGTAGATAGAGGGCTAGTCAAGGCTATAGGTCTGTCCAACTTCAATGCCAGGCAGACTGATGACATCATAAGCATGGCCAGACACAAACCTGTAGTAAACCACGTGCAGCTACATTTTTTCAGCTCTGTTCAAACAAGTCAGTAAACTGTACCTAATAATTGTGTGTCTGTGTTACAGGTTGAATGCCATCCATATTTGTCTCAAGCAGATCTCCTCTCACACTGTCGGTCAGTTTAATGATTGTTTAACATTCAAACTGGCAGTCATCCTTTCTGAGATTAATATGTCAAAGTAACAGGTTTCACACCTCCATCTCAGCTCAGTGGGAGTTTGTGTGACAGCTTACAGTCCTCTGGGCAGTGGAGACAGACCCTGGGCCTCCGCTAATGAACCAAGTCTGCTAGCAGATCCTTGACTGGGAGCCATAGCCCAAAGATACAAGAAGACACCGGCCCAGGAAAACTCAAAGTAATACAATCACCACTAATCCCTTAAACGGTGTCCTCCATTTATTTGACTAATCACATGACTCAATGACTCATTTGCAGGTGGCACATTCAGAGGGGTGTTGTGTGTATTCCCAAAAGCGTGACGCCTTCCAGAATCCAGCAGAACTTGAATGTGTTTGACTTTTACTTGTCAGAAGAGGACACGAAGAGCATTGAATCCTTCAATCACAACAACCGTTTCATCGCTCCAACAGTCGAGGTAAGTCACCATGTCTCCTTGGCACCTAAAAACAATTCTGAACTGCTTCTTCCCCCAGAGCCTAAATATTTAGATGTTTATATACCAAAGCATGAACTATTGTAGTCTCCCTCTGGAGAAGGCTCACAGCTGGTGATTTCAGTGGGTCTTGGATTTTAAACAGTTTCTCAGAAGTGTTTGGAGTTAGTTGGGTATAGTAGTACATTAATAGGCAAATTATTAAAATAAACCATTAACTACAATTTGCATTTGTTTCTACAGAGAGAGAGTGTGGAGAGATGCTGAACATCCTCATTTCCCCTTCCATGATGCTTACTGAGTCTCTAGCAAAGTCGATGTATACTTTTTAAGAAGAGTTGTCACTATGATTAATTTCATAGCAATTTTAGTTCAGTAATTTTGATCAATTTTCACCCCCGTTACATTTTCAGTATGGGGGAAGAAAAAAAGAAAGAAAAAGAAAAAAAATCCAAGCAGCAGTGTTTCTCTCACAGTTACAGTGACACTGTGTGGACAGAAACTGAACAGTATCTTAGCCCAGTGACAGCACTACTGATCACGTCTTTATACTTTCACTCTGCTGGCAGCAGAGAACAGACAGATCTCATCAACTACAAACTGCCCTGTAAAGAGTTTTAGTGTCTGGTAGAAGAAGTAGGAGGGGGGGGAGGGGGGTGAACCAAACAAAAACTTTGTTACATGCCGTCTTTCTGCAAGATTTACATCTCTGTCAAACAGGCAGATAAATGGCAAATAATACCAGGTACCATAAATGCAGATGATTTAACCTCACTCTGATGAATCAAGTATCTGTTTAACTTAATTTTGTAATGCCTAATATACAAGCAATAAAAAAGCTTAATAGAAACTGACAACAGTTCTGTTTCGTGAGATTTTATTTTCCAACAACATAACCTTGACAAATTTGTAATACATTATATGCTACTGTTTATTTAAAAAAACAAAACAAAAAAAGGAAGTCATTAGCAATATGTTTGTGTTTTTTTTCTCTTTTCTTTCTAGCATAGAATTCCATCACTATAGTCATTCATGTTGGTTGTGATATACTGAGAATGAGGCCACTCAAACATCACCCCCCACCCCAGGAAAAAGAAATCCACAGTCAGTTTTTCCACCTTCCAATTCCAACATCCCCTTACCCCACCCACATCAAAGCCAGGGCAAACCAAGCAGCTACATGCTTTCTCCAAGGGGGGAAAAAAAGAAAAAAGAAAAAAAAGAGGGGGAAAAAAACAAACCATACAAAAGAAAAAAAAGGAACACATGAAAGAAGCACAAAGTCCTAAAAATGTGGAATCTGGTGAGATTTGTACAGGTGTGATCCCAGTACTGACCACTGTGGGGCAGTGTATGTTTATCCATACAGGTCATCATCATTATCTTCATTGAACACTGGACCGGTGCCAGTTCCACCAGAACCATGGCTTGGACCACTGCCGCCTGCAGCACTGGAGGGAAACCTGAAAGGAAACATTTTTATTTATTCTTTATTCTTACATTCAGAGGAAACTTCTCCAGATATCCTTTAAATACACAGCTGGTTTCAGCTTTTGAGTGTATTAAAGAATCTACTCTATTCAAAATAGCCATATTACAGTTAGAGCTGGGCGATATAAGATTTTTTCATATCATGATATGAGCCACTAAAGCATTTAAGTTTCAAAATAGAACAAACAAAACAGACTACTAAATTGTCACTTAGAAACAAAATATTAATTCTAAAAATTAATCTTAGTTTATTTTACAGAAGAAGAGACAAAATTGACTAACTTATATAATATTGCTTTGGAAGTGCTGTCTGAGATAAATGTTTATGTCAACGGAGTTGGTAACAAGGATCCATTACCTTAATTAGCTGCTTGAATCCTTCATTTTCGACCGTGTTTATTGGTAGCATGTCTTTAGCAAGACAGTAAGCTGTGGCATTCGTTATGTTGCTATGTCTCTCAGCTTTTTTGTCATATGGTAAGACGCTGGAGAAAGCAGACTTAATTGACTGTTGCTGCTTCGCAGGGATTCCCCTGGTTGTTTTCGATGACGAATTAGCGCTTTCAGTCAGAGATTGAGCGTGCTCTAGTGGGTGACACTGCTTCAGTTGATAAAAAAGGTTTGTTGTATTTCCAGACTTTGTGGGAACATGCTTTTGGCGCAATTTACAGTGCGTGTTACTCTGTTTTTTGGTCAGACTTCAAATAGCCGAAATACCTCCACACTACGGAATTTCTCTGGCCTTTCCTTTCGACAATCTCTAGTTTCATTTTTCTATCGAGAAAAAGTTATTTCGCAATACATATTGTTCTATCGCCCAGCTCTAATTACAGTACAATCAATGAGAACTTAGAAGGAATAGCATCCACATTAATGGTTCTTTTCTGCAAAACTTAAAACTACATGACTTTCAAAATTTAGTATGAAATGAAAGTACCTGAAGCTGCCAAAGCCACGGCTCTGCTGCAGTGTCTGAGCGAACATCTCGTATTTGCGAATGTCATTGTCACTGACGGAGCGGCGAGCAAATCGCATTGCCTCTTCAAAGTGGTCCTTCCTGATCTCCGGTACAGGATCATCCTCTTCTACCTCCTATGAAATCAACATTTTATACATGAGAGATCAGAGGCAGCAGCATTGCAATAGTTTGAAGATGCTCATCCTGATATGAAAAAGTGAACACGGAGATAAAACAAGTGCTGACCATAGCTGATGGGTTGGTCTGCCTCTCCCTCTCTCTGCGGATCTCGTTTTCAATGCTCTCCCTGATGGCCAGTTTACACGCCCGCTGGCAGATCTCTGTGAGATCAGCTCCAGAGAAGCCGTTGGTCATCTTAGCCAGGAAGTCCAAGTCCACATCCTATCAAATGGAGACAATGTCAAATTTTAACTTCTATTCAGTTACAATTAGTAAGTCACATTTTTTGTTAGCTACTTTTGGCTGCTCCCCTTGTCACAAGAGGGCCATCATATTGGGCATCTCTGCTGAGGTTTCATTTGGCAGTTTTTACACCAGATGCCACTCCTGATGAAACCTCAAAGGGGACATTTCTATTAATGTTCTAAATTGCTTGTAAGACCATTTCTTAACATCTATCATTGTTCTAATAAACAATCCTGAAGTAATTAGAAGCAAATTTTAAATTTTTAACAAAATGACAACATTTTACAGGAATTCAGCATCAACTGTTTGTATGCTACTTTATGCTACAGTAACTACACCAAGAAAAAAACAAACAAAAAAAACAACACAAGAGTTAAGTGGGTATGTCAGTTGTGTGAGTAAGTAGCAGCTTTGTCACCTTGCTGATGGGACTCTTGCGGAGGTTGGCCTTCAGGATGCTGACCCTGCTCTTCTCGTCAGGCAGGGGGATGTAGATGAGCTGATCCAGACGGCCAGGTCTCAGGATGGCAGGGTCGATGATGTCTGGTCTGTTTGTGGCTCCAATGATAAAGACGTTTTTCTTGCTTGACATTCCATCCATCTCAGTCAGGATCTGGTTGATGACGCGGTCTGCGGCTCCACCGCCATCTCCCACGTTGCCACCACGGGCCTTGGCTATGGAGTCCAGCTCATCAAAGAAGAGAACGCATGGGGCTGCTTGACGAGCCTACATGTAGAAGATGAGCACACACATCAAATATACAAAGAAATCTGTCCTATCCAGCACCAAACTGTTAAATGTGACAACTCTGATTTAACAACATTCAAATTCTCTGACATCCAAATGCAACGACAGATATCCTACAAAGTCTCACCTTGTCGAAGATCTCTCTGACATTAGCCTCAGACTCTCCAAACCACATAGTGAGCAGCTCAGGTCCTTTGATAGATATGAAGTTTGCCTGGCACTCGTTGGCAATGGCTTTGGCCAACAGAGTCTTACCACATCCAGGGGGACCATAGAATAGCACACCCTTGGATGGGGTCATGCCAAACTTGAGGAACTTGTCTGGGTGCTCCACTGGGTACTAAATTAAGTACAAGTAAGGGGGGAAACAGTTAGAGACAACACTAAGCCTTCAGTTTACAATGTATCAGTTGTTTCAGACATTTCTAAATGAGGCTCATACCTGCACCAACTCTTGCAGCTCCCTCTTGACATCATCCAGACCACCAATATCCTCCCAGGTAATGTTGGGAACCTCAACAACAGTCTCTCTCAGGGCTGATGGGTTGCTCTGGCTCAGAGCCCACTGGATAACAGAGTTGATCGTGTTAGTATTGACGCCAAAAGGCAACTACTGGCTATGTGAATACCATCTTAGGCCGGAACTGCTGAAGACATCAGACATGCACTTTCTTGAACACAGAACCTGGCATAGCCCCTAATGAAATTTGCATCAATCCAACTCCAGACTCAGATACATAGTACTGTCCCTACCATGACAGCAACCCTGTATGTAACAGTAACCCCAGTTAACGAAGGAGTATCAGATTGCTTACCTTGAAGTCATCCATGGTGACAGCAAGAGAGTTCATGACTTCAGCATCAATGGTCTCATCCTCCAGGTCAATCAGGTCCATCTTCTTCCTAATGGCCTGCAGAGCAGCCTCAGAGCACAGAGCTGCCAGATCTGCACCCACATGCCCGTGAGTCTCATTGGCTACCTAAAATTGGAAACAGAGAGCTCAACACTTAGGAATTCTTCCCTAGGTTTCCAAGCAATGTGCCTTACATGTGACAAAGACCTCCATCTGTAGCTTTATGCAACTCAGCTACTTGATAATGGATGACTGTGTCACAAGGAACAATTATAATACACTGAATGCCAGGCCAAGTACAGTCACTAAGGTTAGCTTGGGAACTGAGTAATGTGAAAGTAGCTCTTCATTAGATAGTATAACAGCAGATTAACAATAGTTACATATAATTACTTAAAACATGTAGTACAATTTTACTTCTTAGTCTCAGGCAATAATAACCATATGGCTATACCCATCGTTCAAGGAATCCGTGTGTTGTATCTTTAAACCACACCAATTACAAGAAAGGAGTTATGTGTACAAACCTGTTCCAAGTCAACATCATCAGCCAGCTTCATGTTCTTGGTGTGAATCTGGAGAATCTCCAACCTTCCAGTAGCATCAGGGATACCAATGTCAACTTCCCTGTCAAAACGCCCTGAAAGTGACAAAGATTAAACCCAAGTATTAGTTTTAATGAGAAACCGTTACATGAATAAGATTATTAAAGTCCAAGAGTAAACTCAAAAGTAAAACTAGCTGTTTATTTAAATACAAACAAGAAAAATTGTTTTTTGCATTGGTGCATACACCATGTTTCAGGAATGTGGAAACATGGTGTGGGAATTCATGACTGATGTGTTTGCACAGTAACAACCCATCTTAACTTCCTGTTGAGCACATATTGCAGCTGATGCATCCCCCCATCATAGTTCACTGAACATTGTTAAAATAAATAAATAAATAAAACATTTACACCCCATGTTTAGCGCCTCGCTAACAGAGAAGTACAACACTATCTGCTGATGTTACAGAAGTATTTTAGTATGAAGACCAGCATAAATCATTCCATTTAACAGCATTCATATTTGAATGTTCAGAAAACATCCATGTCTAACTCTTTGAAAAGCCTTTGTTAGGATGTTTCTGACAGCTTTGACAAACTGAAGTGCAGAGTTGTGAGAAAGTGACCCACAATTAAACTGCAGACCCCACAAAATCAACACACCAGCAGTTTTAAAACTGCAACGACAAGGTTTTAGGAGGCATTCAAACAGTACTCTTCATGTTATCTAAAAATCTAACAACTTCATGTGCACGAATCTGTTCAAGTAATGATTTAACTTGAAAAATTATATTTTAATTTGCCTGAAGAGAAGCTGTAACGAACATATTCTGACACTGCTGAATATTATGCAAAAATAAATACATAAATAAATGATTAAAGTCTTAAATTTAAGCCTAAATATTGTTTAAAATTACTCTTCACACAAATTTGTAGTGAAATGGTGAGATGTTATAAATTAAATTGCTGGTGTGTTGCTGACTTAACATTTTATGACAAACAGACACACACAAAGTGGATGTTTCTTTAGGTTTTGGCCCATAAAGTAAATTAAAGACATGCTTTAAATACAGTTTACCAAATCTCCTGAGAGCCGGATCAATGCTGTTGGGTCTGTTGGTGGCAGCCATGACAATGACATGAGCTCTCTGTTTCAGGCCATCCATAAGAGTCAGAAGCTGAGAAACAATGCGCCTCTCCACCTCTCCATGAGTCTATTTAAAAAAAAAAAAAAAAACAGGACATTTTAAATCCCATGTAGAAATTAGAGTGCTGACTGAATTAGAGTACTTAATCAGATTTTTAACACAGTAAAAAATAAACTTCAATAAATACATAAATAATTGCTAAACATTTTGTTTTCATTTCCAAGGTCTATAAACTTTTGCATTTATTTCACAAGAGTCACATAATAAAACTGACTCTGTGTGTGTGTGTGTGTGTGTGTGTGTGTGTGTGTGTGTGTGTGTGTATTTAGCCACCTATTCAGTTCCATGATCTTGCTTACCTTTTCTCTCTTTGGAGCAATTGCATCAAGCTCATCGATAAAGATGATGGCAGGAGCATTCTTTTCAGCTTCCTCAAAGGCCTTTCTCAGGTTACTCTCACTTTCTCCAGCCAGCTTACTCATGATCTCAGGGCCTAAGACACGGGCAAACAGTTTGAAAAGCAACCCCACCCATAGTATCAGCTACTGATAGGACTCTCATAAATACTCATTTAAATCAATCACAGACATTAAAAAACAAAAACAGCAAACCCTATCTAAATCCACTCCAGCATCAAACAGTCCTAACTAGGATTACGTAGGTATAGAAGAAATAAATTAACGTTCACACCATTAATCAGAAAGAAGAAAGCTCCCGTTTCATTGGCCACAGCTCTGGCAATCAAAGTTTTTCCAGTTCCAGGGGGTCCGTAAAGCAGAATTCCACGCGGTGGCTGTAAATAAGGGGGGTGAGGAATGAAATCAAATTTAAGACAAGATTTTTTTTCTCTTAAATTGAAAGTATTTTATGACTGATATAAAGGCAGCAGACTGAATCTCTTTGAACTTTGAACCTCTCGTCAACCATTACATGAAACAAACTGAAACTCAAACAAAATATAGAAAGCACTCTTACTATACTTTGATGAAATACTAGAAATGCATACTAGATATGATAAGCATAGCACAGCAGCCCAAAAAAAAGAACAAAAAATAAAACAAACAAACAGAAAAAAAAAACAACAACACACATACACACAGATGAAGAATACTCTAAAAGTCCGTGTCATTACCAGTAGGTATTTTCCACAGGTCATTCCTGCACAGGTATACTTTTACTGGAACAGATTAGGATCTCTAGGCTGTATAAATTGTTTAGCTGAGTGGGAAAATTGGCCTCATTTTTTTCCAAAAATACAGTTAAAATTCTTACTTTACAATTCTAGAAGAAAGCTAAACCGGATTTTCAATTTACATTTTTTTAAGTTAACTTAAAAAAAAAGAAAGAAAGAAATAGCCCCAGCAGTCTCACCTTGACTCCTATGGCCTTAAACAGGGCTGGGTGCCTGAGTGGCAGTTCCACCATCTCTTTGATCTGAGCCAACTGCTTCCTTACTCCTCCAATGTCATCGTAGCCCACTTCATTCAGGGACTCTTCCTCATCCTGCATGTTCAAACACAAGCTGTTCACATTTTTGTGCAGTTGATTTTTTCCATTTCTTTTCGGTACAAGTTAAACCACACACAGTTGCTGCTACCTACCTCTCTCCGAATTGGCTCTCCCTCACAGTGAATGACAGTATCAGGAGCAACGATGCAGTAAGGGGATGGGTCAGTCTCTACCACCTTGAACTCCACAGCACGCATTCCTCCTCTGACCAGGAAAATGTCACCTTGACAAGGTAAAAGTTGAAAACATACAGTTTCAATAGAGTGGTAAGCTGGTGTACCCTGAAAGAGATAAAATATGCAAATAAAACCTCTGGTCTGACAAAAGAAACTGGTACTCACCTTTGCGGATTGGCCTGTAAGCCTCCAAGAAATATGGCTTCAGGTAGACCTCAAACAGGTTGCCAGTAATTCCTTCTACTGTGTCATCTATTGGAAGAACATGAATCCTCTTTCCATACTTCACATCAGGACATGGCTGAATGCTGAGGGAGATAATAGCCTTAAAAACACAAATTTTTCAAAAGTTGTTAAATTTTTTTTTATAAAGTTGTGTGCTTTTACATACCTGATGACGTCACCCAGGCGGACCCTCAGATTGTTGCGGACCACCCTGTTCATGCGAACTTTTTCGTCAGAACAGGTGTCATCAGACAGCACAATACACACAGTCTCGCGCCTCTTCTTTCCTTTCATCAGCACTGTGTCTCCACGGAAGAGCTGCAGCTCATCCATTTTGGTCTTTAAACACATTAAACCATTATTTTGTGAATATCAGTGTTACTACCTTTCATGACAAATCAAAGTCTTGAACTTGTTAATAAAGCGATAAACCATTCCAACTATTTACCTGAGAGAGGGAGACCACGCTGTTGTCTTCATTGATGGATTCATCAACAATCAGTCTGTTGGGTCTGTTCTTCTGTTTCAGAATTGCAGTTGCAAGATCATCATTTTTGGATCTATGAGGAACGCAAAATAAAAAGGTCAAACACAATATTTCAGTACCTTTAAGGTCTCATGTGTAGTTTCCACCACTGAAGGAAAAAAAAGTGCTGACCAAGTCAAAATTTGAGGTTACCATCTCAAAATCTTGATTTTTTTCTGAGATAATCAATTGAAATGTTAACGACACTCTGCCTGGCAATTTTTTTTCAAGCCCACGCATATTATATACATTACAATAAATAGAAAAGGAAAACTAGTAAATAAAAACAGTCAAATGTTATCATTACCATGTCATAGAACAAGTCAATTTTAAGTGTAGTAACATCATTAATAAAGTTGATGAAACTGGCTCAAAAATTACTGTGCACACTGTGAAACTTGTAACAGTTTCTGGCTTTGTCTTTGGGGAAATGCAAAGCACTTTTTTCTACCCTGTTTTGAAAGAAACTTTAATAATGGAGTCAATAATGTGAACTCCTTCAAAAGTTGCTTGTGCAACACTGTAAAAACCACACTGGCATGTCTAGTACTCAAATGGGAGTTCTTGTACAATAAAATTTTGGTACCTTGTGTTGTTACTGCAAATGCTTAAGTTGTGTACGTCAGTGTATTGTTTGTAGACTTTTATAATGACCCACAGAAATAAGTATTATAAATGTAATTTACAGGATGTGGCAGAAACCCCCATTTTATATTCCATGCCCATGTTTCTACATTAACTCTTGTAATTAAGCACTTATGACCAACTTTGAGGTATTCAGTGCAAACAGGTCGTTTACACAACTCGCCGATTGTGATTCAGTGCTACATACGGATAATTCACGCCATCATTCGTACATTCAAAATATTAAAATAAAATATATGGGTATAATATCACCAATATGATTCTGTAAAAGTCCGGGACAGTTTATATGGTTTCTCTTTCATGTTGTTAGCACGCTAACCGTAGCTTTTGCGCTAACACACTGGCGAGTAAGCGAGCCCAGATGACACAGCAAAAGAATTAGAAAAACTTTGTTAGCTAGGTCCTCCCTAAGCACTCATGCTACAAATGTAGCGTGAGTTTTCAGACGTTAGCTACCAACGTAATCGTGGGGTACATATTGCTTACATGTATTATTTCATTACTGTTCAGCTAACGGCAAATAGAATCCAACTAAACTGAGAGGCATTTGAAATGAGTGTCCAACACTGTTAGCCTGCTAGCTTGTTTGTACTGTGCAGCTATAGCTTTAAAGATAGCCATTTAGCTGCCTAGCGTTTTCTTTACTAAAGCCTTTAACAGGTAACATGGGTTTATGCCATTTACTGAGCTCATTTATATTCGCTGTAATGAAAATCTGATAACCAATCTAAAAACGGGCCATTCACCGGTGGGTAGGCCACTGTGTCGGTATGATGTGTGATGGTGGATGGCTGTGGCCTTGCCAGTGCTGCTAAGCTAATGTTAGCATTCAAACACGACAGCGATGACTGCGCTTTGTCACACAGCTGGCTAACGCTCAGCACCGTTAACCGGTCAACGACAACGGCCTGAATGACAACAGTTAGACAAATGTCAACAATCATAGGGAATTGTACAATTGTGAGAACTACACTGTTACGTTAACCAACGGACAAAAGTGCGGAGGATGAAGTGACTGACCCCATTAGCTACCCTGTTAGCAATGTATTAGCATTCCAGCTAACTTTAGTAAACTAACGTATTTTAACTTACATTAGGTAATTAAAAGGGATTTGTTGGTTGGTCTTTTTTTCGAAATAAACATTGTCTGAATACACTATGATAATTATACTCACTCCCCTCCCGAAGCCATGGTCGTCCAACCTGGATTACAATTAATAAATAAATTCTAGCTAAATGTTTAAGAAGCTTAACCGGTTCTCTGCTCAACCTTCTCTGTGATTTCACGCGAAAGAGCAGCGGTTTCCGTGCTTTCTTTACACTTATACCATGAACTGGATGCATCCTTCATTCTGATTGGCTAGCGGTTGTCTGTCAAACCCATCAACCAATCAAAAAATTGGAGTTTGTTGTTACCGAGTCTTTTGGACGAAGGTTTTTCTTCTTATTGGTCCTTCGACTGAATTCAGCCACCCAATTAACTTTCACCGCGTTGATATAGAATAATCACCAAAATATGAAATTGACTCTTTCTGTTGGTAACAGCAAATGTGTAAGATTAAATTTATGGAAGACAGATAACACATGTATACACACACTTTCAAGCTAAATAATGCATTTTTTCCAAGAAAAACAACAGGATATACTTCATTTATTCAATTTAAAAAAAAAAAATGAGACAAGATGTTAGATAGCAATACATTTTTGTAGCTTGAAATTTGATCAAAGACATCCTAAGTAAATTATGTTCCCTTAATGGATTGTCGGCTAACCCATCCACAACACCTCATTCCAAACTTTTTTAACACCAGCCATCACACAGTCTGATATATGGTATACATCATTTATCAAGGCAGTCCATCATGTAATGATCAATGTCCAGTTTATCTTAATGGAGATGCTGATGGAACCGTTGTCAGCTAGAGTGTGGTATGGTAACTAAGCTGAGTATTATACTGGAGGAACTGGCATGACAGATACTTTTCCCTGTATGGTGTGTGGAGGGGGGACTGCAGTGTAGCTCGTAGTTTTTTTTGCTTAACCGTTTTTGAAAATTCAGCTGACAGTGCATGTACAGCATATTAAAGGTTTGCTGATGTAGAGAGAACTTTATTGGCTAGATCACCTCACCAGACTTTTCTTTCTTAAAGGCAGTTCAGCAACTCCAAACAATGCATGCCCTAATCTTCCATCATTTCATGCATACAATACACATACACTGTGCCCATCCTTAGTTTCAAATGCTTACAGTAAGCTTTATTTTATTGTCCCTGTAGGTCCATGTTTGTATGGCGTGTGAAATGAAACCCATAGCAAAATCGATCCAGCTCATTAAGTCACAAGTAATTCTTCTTTTGTCTCCAGTCTGATTAGGTAAAGCCAAGTTCCTGTATTCTAAAGCGCAACTCCACAGAGTCCAACAAAGGGCCAGACTGAGGATCCTGTAGGTACAAAGGCAGTTTTCTGCAACACAGACAAAGATTAGAGTCATCATTGCATAGCTAATGTATCTGCATATAGAGAAGTGATTAAACTATCAATCCTAGGGAAAGAGGCAGGGAAGACCCTGGTGAGGTCAGACAACCTTCCACGTAGTTTCATCACAAATTAACATAACATGTGTGTCTGTGGGAGGAAGCCAGAATACCCAGAGAGAGAGCCTGCAAACTGTCAGCTTGTATTTTGTGAGGTGACAGTGCTGACCTCTGATAACCACTGGAATAACATCCTGGTCGGGCCAAGTATGTTAAACTCCTGCTTGGCAATCCAGCTAAATCAAACTCCACTTTGTGTGTGTAATTAGAAATTATCTCAAATCCCTTTTGAGTGCTTGTTCTTATTTACATGCAATTTCCAACAAAAAACAACAAGAGCGAGAACAAACAAATTGTCACCTTGTGACTGACTGTCAACCAACAACAATGAAGTTGCTGTTTCATTCATGCTCTATTAAGCCATAAGATGTAATCACTTAATTTTAATTCATCTTTAAGCTTTCTAAGCCACTTTATTTGTCTCCAACTTTTTTTAGCAATAAGCTACAGACCAACACCTGAAGGAGTGTCAATCCCTGTGCAATTTATTGAGAAACTGCACCGTGTAGCTACAGCACAAATTCCTGATTTATTTAGCTCGTCCTTGACCCTAACTAAACGTTTGTGTCTAAGTTGAAGAAATCTCCTCAAGGCATTTGAGAGAAATTGCTTTCATGAGAGTGGAAGGAATATACAAACAGCCGGAAAACATTTGCACATAGCGAGAGAAATTGACTGAACCACAGAGGACTAGCGATGGCAATGTTAAGGCTAACTCTTTAATACACATTTGACCTTATATTACCTGGTAACATTTTTTTGTGTATACTAGCAACAAAAAAATGGCACAGCAGTATTTTGGACACATCTGAAACTGTGCTGTAGAGAAGGTTATTGAACAAACTGTGATCCACCACGGATAATCCTGACCACCCCTGCAGAATTTACAGGACATGCAGCTGAAAACCTTATCCAAACAGGCTAATGTAGGTCCTCGCCATAAACACAGATAAAGGAAATCTTTAAAGCTCACCCAGTATCTCCAGATCACAATACATCTGACTAGCTGATCTAACCGTCCACCATATTTTACACTGTCTGACATTTGATGTACTTACTACATTTACACCATTACTGGTTCATTTTATTTTATTGATTTTGAGCCATTTTATTATTGTGTGGTGCAATTGTGTGATGTTGTATTGTTATTATTGTTATAATAAGCATTTTACATTTGTACTATTTAAATTTCTTTCGAGTTATATTTTTACCTACCGAGTTTCTTTTTTTCTCTTTATCTTTATTTAACTTTCTATCATTTCTACCTTAATGCATTATTCAGATTTTCTTGAAATACTGAAGGCTGTTGTAACTCAGGAATTTCCCAACTTATGGGATATATAAAGCACATCTAATGCTTTATAAATATTGCTGTGAATAGGAGTTAAAAGATGTCCACATCTATTGAAATTAATGTTGAAATGATTCTGCTATCGAGTTGTGCCCTAGCCTGGAAATCTATGTGGTTACAGCAATCTGACAGCAGAAGGGTTATTAACATTATGAAAATTCACTGAATGCAAATTGAGGAAAAGCTTTGAATGTGACTTTATCAAAAGACTGAAACAGTGGCACTGGTATAGCTACATATTATACTGTGGTATTGAGAAACCTGCAAAATAAAAATAAAAATGCATGAATTGTATAAAACTTGCCAAATTCCAAGGTGTGAGTGCCTGTCAGTAGATGCAGCTAAGATATCAGTATGAGAGGCCAGTATGACATCCTTCCTGGATAAAAACATCAATGACCCAGTTTTAAGAAAAAAAAAACAAAAAACCTAGGTGACATCCTTTTCGAGCTGTTGTGTTCACAAGATATTCAGAAAACTTGACCTCTAACCTTGACCTTATCATGCTCCCCAACTGTGTCCCGGAGTTCCAGTCACCATAGGATCAAATATCTTCTACAGTATGACGTACAGCAGTTAACATTATAAACTTCAAATGTAGCGACGGCATTTAACAATACAAGAATGAAAGCCTTACTCCACTGAGGTCTGAGTCGTGAGGCTCCAGGTCTTTTCCCAGCAAGCTGCTGCCTCGTGCTTCCTGCCAAGCCTCCATAGCACCTCACCGCACCACAGCCCAGCTCCTGTATAATCTGAGACAACACATACAGCACAACAACGTGTTATAGCACAATACCATGTAAATCAAATCCACACTCAATACAATCCTGTGGTCTACAGTGTTATGGCCCCTCCCCTTTTTGTCTCTGCAGGGTTTCCTCCTGCAGAGGACAGTAGTGGAGAGGGTCATTGGGATAACTGGTTTACACATGTGTAGCATATTCCACATGGTTTAAGCAGGCCTGAGCTCCTAGGAATGACACCTCCAGATTTTGTTTTTGTTTCCTCTTTCACACCGATGCCAACATCAGCACATACATGTAATGCTCATCCGTGCATCCATGTAATGACTGATACTTCTGACTCCTCATACCTCATGTTTATTAGTTTTCTTTATGGTAAATAAAACAATGATGAGCAATACAACTTGTCTTGTGTCCCCTATTTGTCACTGAGTGTGGGCCAATAGTGAAGAACAATGTGATAAATGTTACATATAAGAAAAAAAGTATTAAATACACTGATGTATAAGATTAGGAGTCTATGACTTATATTATTTTCTCTTTGTATGACCAGCTAGCTACAATGACAGAGTACTGCTGATATATCAAATGTCAGAAATAGCTTCAACTTCTGCTATTCACAGGATTAAGTTACAGCTGTGGCGTGTATACCTGGGAAGGCCTGCAGGCTGAGCTGGAGGTCCCTCAGCGCCTCTCTCAGCTGGTCCATCTGGGTGAAGCTGATACCCCTCCATGCTAGTGAAAGCCCCTTCATTCTTTGCAGGGTGCAGAGATCTTTCCCATGCTTAACATTCACATCTGCAGCAGGGATCTGTGGTTGGAAATCTGTAATCGACCATAAAATACAGAAAATAACAGAAAGACAGAAAAAAAGGCAAAAGTCTCCCAAGTATTTATAAACTCATTAAGGTATTCACCTCTGTTTTTTAAGTGCACCTTCACCAGCAGGTTGATGCACCTGTAATACAGAATGCAGTGTTTTGTTTTGTTTTAATAACTGAATTACGCTGAAACAAGTAAAATTACTTTCATCTCTCACACCTCGTGTAATGAGTCACAGCTTGTTTCCAGTCCTTCAAGTGAGCGTGGCAGTGACCCTGGACGAGGTAGGCAGCTGCAGCCCAGAGGAGCATCGCCACTTTATCTTCACCCTCCACACTCAGACCCCTCGCGTCTCCTCCAATTCCTTCCTCTGGCTCTTCCAACACCACTTTCTCTGGTACCAGCTCCAGTGTCGTGCTGATGACTTCATTGCAGAACGCCATACAATCTGCAGGACGCCAGGTAAAGAGCAAGGCAGTGCCAGCCTCCAGGTAAAGCTCCGGCATCCTGGGTAGGACAGAAACCTCAGCATCAACCTGAGGCAAACAAATACATGTCATTGAACCCATTAAGGAGAATTGAATTGTGATTTTGTTTGTTATTATTTTCACTCTTACTGCATGTTGATCCTCTGAGTGAAGAGCAGCCAGCAGATCCAGATAATGTTCAACACCCTCAGTAACCCTGCAGAAACATCAGCAACACTCCACTGTTAATACAAGTATACTTTTGTCCTCCTCTCTATTGGCATTTTCTGTTTTGGAGTAGAGGTCAGCAAGCATCCCTGCTGCTCTTCTTACCTGCCACTGAGCACACATTTGAGGGCAAGGCTGTAAAGGACACTTAGGGCAGACGGGACTGAAAGCAGCCTGCTTAGTGATTGGCTACTGAGGAGTAAGGACGGAGAGAGGGGTTGGATACCTCCCAGAACGGGCTCTGTAGCAGGGGGCAACATCAAAGTCTGTGGGAAAAGATAGGTCTGATGTTTGATGCAGGCCTGAATTTAACTGAAAATATGTCAGTGATCAAAATAAACTTCTTTATCTTCATCTGTGAGGCTTCTAACTTAAAAATATATGTACATGCAGGGATTACCGGCATCCTTTCTCTCGTCTGCATGTATGGCCTTTATGTGGAGAGTGTATGTGCATCACTCACTGAGTGCAGTAGGCGAAGAGCCTGTATCTCAGCCTGTGTGTTTCCCAGCTGTCTATAGATGAGCATGCTTCGGTACAGAGCACACACACAACGGGAGTCTGTCTCGAGTGCCCTCTTGTAACACTGCAGTGCCATCTGTGGGCGGTTCTAGAGACAATCGGAAAGACAAACATTAACTTAAGACAACTGCTTAAAGGCTGCTCTTTTGTTTATATGATTACAGTGCATGTGTATACCATATGAGCGAGGCAGGAGCCTGAAAGAAGGTGTGTATATGCCACTAGAGCCCTGGTAGCTGGCAGGGCAGAAGCCGCCTGTAGATCAGACAACGCTTCTGAACTCCGACCCTCATTCAGCTTTTCTGCACCTTTTTTAAACATGTGGAGTCACACAGAGGAAGTCTATGAATACATCACAGTCATATTTCACCATCATCAGTGTTCATAGCTGTCGCTAGTGTAAAAAGACACATTAGCAACCAGTGTTGGTCAAGTTACTTGAAAAAAGTAATCAGTAACTAATTACTGATTACTTCCCCAAAAAAGTAATCCCGTTACTTTACTGATTACTTATTTTCAAAAGTAATTAATTACTTAGTTACTTTTTAAAAACACGATTTACAACCTGAATAGGTGATAAAGCAATAGATCTTTCAGCCCAATTCTACTTTTTCTACATAATCCATCATACAAAATGTAATCAAATGGAAAGGTCCCTTTTTAAAACTTGTTTTATTAGTTTTAATCTTTTAACTTTATGCATCAAGCAAAAATTTAATTAAATGCAACATTCTCTGACTGGAAGAAATTTGTTTAATATTTAAACCTATTTTGTGCACATTCCAGCACATAAAATAATTTTTTTTGTGTGTGTTTACACTCACTCTTTCAAATAGATGCAAGTAAAACACAGCAGAAAATAAATAAAGTCAAAGACTAGCGGTCCTTTTGCTCTATTTTCACCTGTAAAGCAGGAGTTGGGTAGGCGGAGGTTTACCCTGGTGCAGGTGTGCCGCAGCGGTCAGTGGAAGAATCCGCGAGTTTCTCTGTGAGTTTCACATTACGTCATGGCGCACTCGGTGCTTGCTTGGAAGTTTAGGGGTTTTTTTCGCTGTAAAAAGAAGTTTTCTTCCCACGCACAACGGACATTAATGTTTTTGTCACTTTTTATGGAATCAAACTCAAAGTAAGGTCAGTGCTTCCACGCTTTAAACGCTGCACGCTCATACTCTCTCCCGCACTTGATATGTTATCCATTGTTGATCTGCACACAGCTGCTGCCACGAACGTCGCACTCGCTTATGTCACTGTCATGAGACACTCTCGCAAAAAAAAAATCACGGTTTTAGTAACGCAGTAACGCAGCGTTCCTACGGGAAAGTAACGGTAATCTAGTTACCGTTTTTGCAATAGTAATCCCATACTTTACTCGTTACTTGAAAAAAGTAATCGGATTACAGTAACGCGTTACTGCCCGTCTCTGTTAGCAACACACAAACCTTTAAACATGTCACAAATACTGATTTTGGAAGCATGTAATAATAGTTTGCTGACAAGGGATCACCGAGGTGAAATGTTAATTTGCAAAGCAGAGAGGAGAAATCTACACTATGACTTATGCCTTATTAATTATGGTAGCATGAGCAGAAACAACTATAACTGAGCCTCAAAAATACATTGCTAAAAAGCATGAATGTAGCCAACCTTGAGCAATGGAAGTGCAGATCTGTAATAATTCGGTAAGCCTTTTCGGTTCCATCACCAACAGAGGACTCTTTGACAACCTTCCTTTTGCCTCGCTTGGACTGCAATCCCCAACTCCATCACATACTATCTCACAAAGAGAAGACATCTGCTCCTGCATGACATGAAAAAATACAATAACTGAATCATTTTAAACAAGAACAAAAACAAATCCAAGATCAAACTTCCATCTCCACTCGACAGATGGGGACTGCACACAGGTCTTTAAATGCTTATACACTGTGGAGTATCATCAATGTAGTTTGTATTACATGCAGTGACAGAAAACACTGGGATAGCATGAATCCAACAAATAACTGTGGGAAAATAGTTTCTACCAACTCTGTGTCAGGTGACAAAGAACAAGTCAAAATCAGCACAGTGATTTTTCCCATATAAAGCAGTTAAACAGGCATCTCATGTGGCTAATCAATGCATAGATCCTATAGTTTGTTTAAAACTAAAAAGAAAGTAGAAAGGCGTGGACATAACCTAAAAATCATCTTACCTGTAATTCCCCTATATTTTCTAGCTGGCATTTGGCCAGCCATAGTGCCCACTGCAGACAGAGGAGGTACAAAACATGAGGATGCAAAGCTGTGTTTCCCGCTGATTTAAGCCCTGCTCTCCACAGCACAAGCGGATCAGAAGTATCAGCGTTATTTCCTGTCACCTGTAACACTGTAAAGAAGAATGGCAGGCTGTAAAATTCACACTTGAGAATCTCTGAACTTACAAAAACTTGGATTTGTGGCATTAGTTCCTGAATCGTATCATATATGGCCATTTTTTCACATAGAGGCCTACCTCGCTCAGTGGCTTCTTTGAGGAGCAGCTCAGCTTCTGAAAATTGAGACTGAGCAGTAAAGCATACACACGTATTATACACCACTGCCAACTCCAGCTGCAAGTGATCTACATGAGGAGGAATACCTGCAGAAGAGAGACGCGTAGAAAGAAGCTGCATTGAGGTAAATTATACGGTGTCATGACTTCCTTTTTTAAATATATATTTTTCACACTTGCATGTTTCAGATCATTAAACTAATTTCAATATTAGACAAAGATAAACTGAGTAAATCAGAATTTTTTTTTATTAAACCTTCAAAAAGTTCAACCTTTCATTTCATCAGCCTACAAAATATTCTCCTGTCTTGGGGATCGAGAAGTCTTTGTGTTTGAGCAGTGGTTTTCTCCTTGAACTCTCCTATGGATGCCATTGTTGCCCAGTCTCTTTCTTATTATTGAATCATCAACTCTGACCTTAACTGACGTATGAGGTCTGCAGTTCTTTAATGTTGTTCTGGGGTATTTTCTGACCTCCTGGATGAGTCGTCGCTGCACTCTTGGAGTAATTTTGGCCTCCTGGGCCCTGTGCTTCGTACGTCGCTTACTACATCCAAGATCAAATGAAACATCCAAGACCAAATCATCGCGCTAACTCTGAGCTCGCTATTCCGGTTCCCCGAACACACCTGTTGTTGACGATTAGTATAGCTGGATGAAGTAATGTGAGATCACTGGGTGGCCCAACAGGGGCTACGCATCGATAGTAGAAACATTGATCGGCAACCCTCTGATTGGTCGGCGAAAATGTCGAAGGAGCGCGCTCGGTATTTTTCGGCAGCAGAGCAAGAACTCTTGAGTGAGGGATTTCAGGAGTTTCAGAGTTTAATTAAAACGCAAGAGAACACTGCAAAGGCTGCAAAAGCAAGGAGAGAGGGCTGGCAGAAAGTTGCTGACAAATCAAACTCGTAAGTAATTTAATAATAATAATAATAATGGATTGGATTTATATAGCGCTTTTCAAGGCACCCAAAGCGCTTTACAATGCCACTATTCATTCACTCTCACATTCACACACTGGTGGAAGCAGCTACGGTTGTAGCCACAGCTGCCCTGGGGCAGACTGACAGAAGCCAGGCTGCCATATTGCGCCATCGGCCCCTCTGGCCAACACCAGTAGGCGGTAGGGTAGATTTATCATATCACACCATATTATCCAATATTATATTACATTATATTATATTATAATATGTTATATTATATCCCCTTTCACATTAGAGCCACAACAGGACCCACAAGAACATGGGAACAAGTAAAAGTGAAATATAAGAACATTCTACAGAATGGTAATATTTATCACTTATATTGCTTTTCGTCTCTTGGACAGAGACCCTGAAATAATCTGTTTGTTTGTTCATAACAGCAACCAAGAAAAGGGCAGAGCAAAAAAAAAGACAGGTGGTGGTCCTGCACCCCCTCGTCAACAAGTTGGTTAAGTGAATAATACCCTCACGGGAAAATCGATATCTCTCTATGAGCACACTGTCGCGCTGAGCTAAAGGATCCTGTCTGTCCCGCAATATACGCTGAATTCTGAAAACTCTCCTTATCAATCTTGCACCTTCCGCAATGGGTGGCTCGCGTATACGGACAGGACATGGCTGCGACAGACTTCCCAAATCCACCTTCGCTTTTATAGCCGTGGTCTCTCATCTTGATTACACGAAGTAATTTACAATTACTACTCTGAAATATGAATTACATCTGTAATAATCACATACATGTAATAGAATGTTAATAGTACATGTCCCTTTTTTAGGGAATGACCTGTATGTATCTGTGTGACATCAATAAAAGGATCAAGTGCTGCATTATCTTTGGTTACATTGATGTTATTTATTTATGGTGAAACAGTGGTGGAATATCGCTGTTGCTTTCGTATGAATGACGCGGACATACCTGCGTGGCCGCGATCTAATCCTGTTTACATAAAGTAAACCTGCTCCCGAGCAGGTTTACGCTTACGGCTCTGTTGCTATGACAGCAAGTCCCGGATGGGCTTCGGGGAACCGAACGATCCAGGATCACGCGAAATCGTCAACAATCAAATCCAGCTAACTCACTTAGCGCGGTACGAAGAACGGGCCCCATGTCACTCCTGAGAAGTTTCCCCACTGTTCCAAGTTTTTCTCCATTTGTGTATGATGGCTCTTACTGTGGTTCACTGGAATCCTAAAGCCGTAGGAAATTTCTTTGTAGCCCTTTCCGGACTGAAGGATGTCAGTGAATTTGTTTCTCGGGTGGTTCTTTGGGTCGTGGCATGATGTGTTGCTTTTTGAGAACTTTTCACTTTGTCAGACTGTTTTAATTTAAGAGATTTCTTGATTCAGCTGGTCTGGCAGTAATCAGACCTGGGTGTGGCTAGTGAACCTATTCTCAGCTTTCCGAGGTGGGTAGGTTTGGATAGCTTTTTTTATTGAATAGCTCTTAATAAATGAACTAATCATTTACATTTAAAAAATACTTTTTGTATTTACTCAAATTATCTGTGTCTAATATTAACATTTGTGATGATTTGAAAAATAAAATGTGACAAATATATCACATAGTACCTTGGATTTTCCTCAAAAGTTTGTGAAATTCAGAGGAACACCACCTCAGGCTGGACTGCCTGTGGTCTCGGCTCACAGCACCTCCAGCTGCCTCCTGCTGCTGAAACAATCAAGTGAAAGCAAAATGACACCATGATCAGGATGTACCACAGTGTTGGATAAATTTATGTCAGATACCTTCATGAGAGTATTTTTGAGAGCACTTCACATTGCAAACTACCATCATGAGGGATACCCCCTACTCCTTTCTTATGTTTGGTATAAGTGGCTTTGTGTAACTTAACGCTGTTCTACAGCTCCAATAATAATCCAAAACAATATCATAAAGAAGACTTCATGACTTGTTCTCCAGGTAGAGTATTTTACATAATTGTATAACACCTTAATACATACGCAAACCTCTTCTATTTCTGTATTATGTTACGGTAGGGAGGCTAATATACAATCATTGAAGAAAAAGACAGCACAGAAGGACTTCAGTCTGTCAGGAGAAAAACTGGCTCTGTTTTACATTTTAGCACATGAATTAAACTATGAGATTTTTGGTCATCTAATCTATTCGCAGTTACAGTTTTATTTGATGTTAGTATTGCTAATTAATCGCAGAGCTGTGATTAAATGTATACCTGCTAGCCGGCCTTACCCACCTTACACTTATTTACCAACTCGTTGTTCTCCTGACTCCACTTCTCGAGTAAAGAGGGCGGCTGATACATTTTAACCACACATCACATCGGTGTTTGGTGAAAAAGCTGGAGTGGTTTCGTTTGAACTTTCCCTCGTTTGTGAAAGAGAAGCGAGCAACACAGGAAATAAAACGTTACAGGCTGAGTGGCAGCGGGGCTCTGCTGCCCCCTGTGGACACATGTGGGGATGACACCGGCATTCTGCTGACTGACCAGCAGGTGGTGCTGTAACGGAGTCAAGTTTAGATGCTTTCTAGAAAGTTCAATCTCTGGGTCTGGCAGAGCCATGATCAAGCTGTGAGCTACTTCTCTATGGTCAGTAAATTTCCACAGTTACAAAGCTATTTTTTATTATCTGCATGACTGCTGTGTAGTTCTGAAAAAAAAAGCATCAGCCTCAGTTACATGTATAAACATGCATGCACACATACTCAAACACACAGAAGTCTAATGTAAGGAAACACTATCTAAACCTTAATTGAATTACAGCTGATTCATCCGTTAGACTTCGGACTACCATTTTTCTGGATGTCATTCCCAAGGTGACTCCCTGTTTTGTCCCCCAGTTCCAGTCACACCCTGTCATCCCTCCTTCAGTGCATCCACTTGTTCCCTGACGACTGTGTTCTTCGTTGTCTGCCTTCCAACACAGCCTTGCAGCTCTTCTGTTCTCTGATAGTCTCAAATCACTGAAATGTCTAAATATACCCCTCTGAAACAAGGGAAACTCCACAGCCTAAACTCAGTGCACCTGCAAATGCAAGATATCATTCCTCTGGGACACGTTTCACTTTTTTCTGACGTTTTCCTCTGCATCGATTCTGCTATTTTCCATCTCTGTATCTGTCTCACTCTGCTGCTGTCTGTCCATCCATCGCTTCAAGGACAAGGCCGCTACATGGCAACATCCTTTGTGCTCTTCTATCAAAAGCCTTTGCAGTGGCAGTCATCAAGCTTTCAGCTATATTGAAAAATGTGACTGATTAATTCACCTATGACAGCACAGGAGAGAGGATTATGTTAATTCTGAGAAGCAAAAGCAGGAGACAGACTGCAGGTGACCTGTTATTTGGAGGTCATATTCCAAGCAATATATCTTAGTTTGGCTGTTACAAGATTTTTGGTTTCAAGTAACAGATACTCGTGCTTTCAGGCCAGACTGTTTTGAGTTACTGCAATAACTGCTGATAAACCTCAGATCTGGCCTGCTGCTTATATTTCATGTGCACTTACATTTTGACATGCGCTACAGAAAGTGCCTTTCACAGCAGAATCCTGTCATCTCTGTTGCATTATCCTCATCTATAAAACATGCAGCCAGTGGATGGAGGGGCTGTGACGCATGTAATTCCTATGCTGGAGAACCCCCACCACCCCACCCCAAACGTGTGAGACGTGATGCAAAGCACACAGAGACTTTTGCGTGTTTCATTACAAATGTAGCGCATCTGCTATAGAGCACTTAAGTGTCACACATCTATGGGTGTCACTGAGCTGATGACATTAATGTTACAATAACAAAGAATGGCTGAAAATGAGAAATCGCTGCTGTCTGCTAAATGGTGGATTCTTCCAAATATTTGCTCATATTAAAGGCGAGGCCTACAGTTTCCCTTTAAGGTAGAATAAACTCACTCACCCTGAGTGATCAATAGGTGCTGTATGTGCTCTTCAGAACTGCTCCTCTTCTCAGAGCAGACATCTCTTTAGATCAGCAGAGACAGCTGTTTGGGGTTTCTGTGAATGCTGTATCAGTGTAACTCATGCTGCTGTTTTTGGTTTCTGTGTCATTTGTGTGCATCACACACTCAACCTGCAATCAGATTCTGCACATGTTAAAATTGCTCTCTCAAAAAGAAGCAGAAACTAAGTGATGGGAAGCTGCTTTCTGAAAAGGGGAAAGAAGGAAATACTCTTTGTGTGTGTGCCTGTACTAAAAGAAGGAGTCTGTCAATGGCCCAGCAGTTGAGTTGAGTCCCAGGGGGTATGGCTGTGGATCTGCAAACTCACACTGCAGTAGTGAAGCTACAGAGAGCATCAGCAGAACACAGTGGACACCCACACAATCAGTCACAGATGGAAATGAGCAAATTTGCTAAAATCATTTACAGTTTGTTACATTTTAAAGTGGTATTTATTATTAAGATGAGTTGTCCCTATTAAAGAAACATATTAGAAAGAAGGTCCACCAGGACTTTAGCCACATCTATGCCCACAGTATTCCCATGTGTTTTTAAATATATATTTTTTAAACTGCGTAAAGAAACCCAGAAGCAGGCATTTGTGAATATGATTAAAATTATTTATATTACAATCTTGTTTTGAAACATCGCCTAGATATTTCCAGGTGCAGTTTTGGATGCTTAAAAAACATATCGCATGTTATAGTCCCAATATTTAGGATTGTTCCGTCAGTAAAGTATCCCCTCATCAACACCTCTAATACCTTCAAAATACATACTTATCATCAGGATCCTACACTAACGGGAGCGAGTATCGTCTTGCCATTCCTGCGCAGCCGGTAGTTTTCTGAGGAAAAGGTATCTCTTTAAAAACGAGCGTGTCTTGGTGCTGACTACTGTCTTTTCCCTCCCTCCTATAAAAGCTGATCGCTCTCCCTCCTACTGCAGTCAGTTCTCACCGGCCCAGCCAACATGAGTTTCACGGTAGAGCATCACTTCATGGGCCCGAGCTCGTACCGCAAGGCTCGGCCCGCCTCCGTGTCCTCCAGCGGCTTTCACTCCCAGCGCCGTCGCCTCACCTACAGCCAGCCATCCTCAATCGACAGCTTGGAGACCTTTAACGGCGACATGACTCGGAAGAGCGAGAAAGAGATCCTGCAAGCTCTGAACGACCGGTTTGCCGGCTACATCGACAAGGTGCGCAACCTGGAGATGCACAACCGCAACCTGGAGGCGGAAGCGGCGGCGCTGCGGCAGAACCAAGCCGGGCGCGCCTCGGTCGGGGAGCACTACGAGAGGGAACTGGGTGACCTCAGGGGTCTCCTGCAGCAGCTGACCGGAGAGAAGGCCCGCGCGGCTGTGGAGCACGAGCACTTGGAAGAGGACATCCAGCACCTGCGGGTCAGGCTGGAGGATGAAGCGCGGAACCGGGAAGAGTTGGAGGCTGCCGCTCGCGCTATGAAAAAGTATGTCGAGGAGTGCCGGCTGGTACGCCTGGAGCTAGACAAGAAGCTCCGTGCGCTGGAAGAGGAGGCCGCTTTTCTTAAGAAGAACCACGAGGAAGAAGTGGCGGAGCTCTTGGAGCAGATTCAGAGCGCGCAGGTGAGCTTCGACATGCGGGACACCCTGAAGGCGGATGTCACCACCGCACTGCGCGAGATCCGCTCGCAGCTGGACAGTCACGCATCCAAGACCTCAGTGCACGCCGAGGAGTGGTTCAAAGGTGAGTCCGATCAAAAAAGAGGAGGAAAGTTTATTGAAACGATCAAAAGTCTCCGTGCGTAAAGTCACGTTTGTCCGCTGTCCGTGGTGCTGAGGTGTGCCTCATGGATCCAGATCGGGATTTATTTGAGGCGTCTCCGACTGTTACGTTGGAATGTTGGTTGATAACATTTATTAATCTATCACATCGAAAACTTTAGAGGTTAAATTACAAGTGACGAATTACGCGAAAGAAGCAAGGTAACCAGTTTGGAAATGCGCAAATAAATACATAAAATAATAATAATCACTTAAATAATATCAATAATTTGCCTTTTATCTTAGTTGGTGCCCTTTTCTATGACTGCGCAGTTGCGGCATAGTGACCTTTTAAAAGAATATTTAAAAAAAATTAAAGGCCAGCCCTGCAGAGGTGAGGTGGCACACAGCGAAGAGACTACGATTAATTTGCACTCTTGCCGACTAGCAGTGGGTGTTCACTACCTGTTTCTCTTTTTGCTGTGCTGATGGATCTGACCCTGGACTTCCACGAGTAGAAAAGTACCTTTCAAGGTCGCGGCGGGCTGATAATGTTTCATCAGTCGGTCGTGCTTTTTACAGCCATCTTCTCCTGGCTGATGTGATTAATAAAAGCACCTGGACGTAGATCTGATGCATAGAATTACTAGCAAAGAAATAAGTGAGACATGATCTTACAGCCACTGTGAGCAGCACTTAGACACAGCACTGCTGACTTTTATGGTGCTACATAAACAAACTGCTGACAACTTTGAAGGCCCAGAAGGGTTTCCTGCGCATTGTAGTTTTGGGTATGTCAAAGGACATATTGGTCTATACCCAATCCCTCTCAGTAGGTGTACATTTTGACCTGGTACAGCTAGTAAAAGGTACAAACAAATTGACCTTCTTTGAGTCCAGCTGACTGCAGCAGTGGTTTATTCATGCTTGGATGCAGGAGGGAGCTGAGTCAGACTATTGACTGGCAGCTGGACAGTGTCAAGGTTACAGAGGATCTTTGTAGTAACTGTCTGTTCTCTAAAGCAGGACTGGTTAAATATTTTCAGTTAAAAAAAGGCCTACGTCTTTAGACTCAAAATGTTCCCCTTTCTTTTAAAAGTATGCATATGTGTCATATTTCAGGCGATTATCTTAATTAAAAGTGATTTCTAAACATGTCATGTACTTTTTAAAATTCGTTTTTTTCCACAGTGCGCATGGAGCATCTGTCCGAGGCTGCTCGGTCTAACCAGGATGCAATCCGTGGAACCCAGGAAGAGATTGCAGAATACCGCCGCAAGCTCCAGAGCCGCACCATTGAGCTGGAGACTCTTCGAGGAACCAAGGAGTCACTGGAGAGGCAGCGTATAGAGAGTGAAGACAGACACCAAGACGACCTCAACTCACTACAGGCAAGGCATCAGCACAGACATGCAGAAAAAGCAGAAATGCACCAATACTGCAAATCTCTTTTCAGACACTTGATGAATGATATGTGACCAGAGAGGATGTTTACGTTTGTTTTGCAGGAAACCATCAATCAGCTCGACAACGAGTTAAAAACTACAAAATGGGAGATGGCTAGCCAGCTAAAAGATTACCAGGAGCTTCTGAATGTGAAGATGGCTCTGGATATCGAAATTGCTGCTTACAGGTTAGTTGGGATCTAAAAAATGTAACTTTAAATTGGTTTCTTTATGCTAAAAGTGATTAACACTTTCATTCTCTGTGTTCTTGTCTTCCAAACAGGAAACTACTGGAGGGAGAGGAGAATCGCTTTGTGTCAGGTGGAGGCCCATACTCCTACCTGGAAAGCAGAATCTCTGCCCACTTGAAAGTAAAAGGAGAAGAGATCTCTGATACAGTCATTGTAGAGGAACAGACAGATGAAACACAGGTGACGGAGGTGACAGAGGAAGCAGATGAAGATGAGGAGGAAAAGAAAGAAGAAGATGAAGAAGAAGCAGAGGAAGGAGAGGGTGAAGAAACCAAAGAAGAAGAGGGTGAAGAAGAAGGTGAGGAAAAAGGAGATGAGAAGCAGGAAGGAGAGGGAGAGGAAGAAAAAGAGGAGGAAAAGGAAGAAGAGGGAGAGGAAGAGGAGAAAGGAGAGGAAGAAAAGGCAGGTGAAGAAGAAGAAAAGTCCAAATCTCCAGAAAAAGCTGCTTCCCCTCCTTCAAAATCTCCTCAATCTAAATCTCCTACTGTCAAATCACCAGAATCTAAATCGCCACAAAAATCACCAGAAGCCAAATCACCAGCAGCCAAATCCCCTGCAGCCAAGTCTCCTGCAGGAGATGAGTCAAAGTCACCCGTGTCCAAATCCCCACCCAGCAAGTCTCCTGAGTCCAAATCTCCTCCTCCCAAGAGCCCTGAACCAAAGTCTCCAGAGAAGGAGAAGGCCAAACCATTTTCTGCCAAAGACACCCCTAAAAAGGAGGAAAAAGAGGAGAAAAAAGAGAAGCCTCAGCCTGTCAAAGAGGAAAAGAAGGAGAAAGAGCAGCCTGTGAAGGAGGAGAAGAAGCAGGAACCCAAAGAGAAAGAACCAGAGAAGGTGGACAAACCTGAAACAAAGAAAGAAAGCAAAGAAGAGGAAACACCAAAAAAGGAAGAGGCTTCAAAACCTGTAACTCCCAGCAAGCCTGCTGAGGACAAGCCAGCCCCCAAGTCTGAGGCTAAAGAGAGTACTCCCCCTGCCAAGGAGGAGGAGAAGCCCTCTGCTCCTAAATCAGAGAAGGCCGAACCTGAGGCAAAGCCAGCTGCTAAAGCAGAGCCTGAGAAAACAGAAAGCAAGAAGGAGGAGAAGAAGCCAGAGGAGAAGAAACCAGAGGAGAAAAAAACAGAGGAGAAGAAGCCAGAGGAGAAGCCTAAAGCAGAGCCTGAGAAAAAAGATAGCAAGAAAGAGGAGAAGAAGCCAGAGGAGAAAAAGGAGGCTAGTAAAGAGGTGAAGGAAGGAGCAAAGATGGAGAAGGCTGAGAAATCTTCTGGCACTGAGTCAAAGGAAAGCAAGGAGGAGAAACCCAAGAAGTAAGACAAAAATGCTGCGTTTCAGGGCTAGAGGAGGAGATGCCAAAGATCTGTGATGGAGGGAGGTGAGGTGAGGAAAGGGCAAAAAGTGACTGAAGAGAAAGAGAAGCTGGATGTACCCAGCAGTTCAGATGGGCAATGCCCAAAGCCAAGCAGGTAACAGTATGTAAGCAATAGTGATTTCTGTAGCAAATACCCCCCCGCTCCCTACGTATGGCCATTATATGCCCCTGATGCTTCTGATGTATGACTGTAGTGAATACAGAATGCTCTTAAACTCTTTATCAGAATGTGACAACTGCCCTTAATCAATATCAAGTGCATTTAAACAGGATTCCCGCTGATGGGGGCAGGAGGACCCTGCTGCACCTACGCAAGCCTTCAAGGGTAGAGATGTCAAACCAATGTCTAGCTAAAGATTGTCACAGATATTGAATATGAAAACTTATATTTAGGGAAACACAAATGTTATATTTACAAATGAATAAATAAGGAAGACTTGAATTTTGCTTGTTGTGCACCTTAATGCAGCTTCTCCTTACGGGTGAACTGGAGTGTCTCACTCTTCTAGTCTGCAGTGTTAGGACAATGATGACTGTGCTCTGTATAAACTGCTGAGAATATGCAATATGAAACACAAAAATAAAGAATGAAAAATGAAGCACACAAGGCTTGGCGGCTTTTCTTCATGTATGCAGAAATCTGCAGCTCATTAAAGTGAAGATTAATAAAGTGTCAAGAGAAATTCTACGAGGTGCGATGCCAAAAGGTAAACGCTGCGAGTTATTGCACTGCATTGCGGCTGTGGAGAGGGGGAGCTGTACCCACTCTCCAAAGCTGCTGCACCCTTCCTCATGTCCCACAGACCGCGTTCATGTATAAATCAAGAGCAGTGTCGCCGGCTCGCACAGACTCTCTCTCTCATTTCCAAGGCCTGTCTCATTACAAACAGGAGCAGAGGACACACATTTATCTTAGGATTGTTAATTAAAAATCACCAGAATGATCAAATTGTCCTACAGGCACAGCCATAAAATTAAACAGAGCAGGCTTTTGCTTTGAAACGTATAAATAAGAAATGCAAATCCTCCTCTGTCACTTGTGGTTTGGTAATATTTTGAAATATTAAGATTTCTTTTGTTTGACAGAAATAAAATGTGTGGTTACTTTTAATAGGATTTTCTAATGAGTGCTGGTGAAAAAGACAATTCATTACCATCCTACTGAAAAGCAGGTAACTGTTAGATTTGTGCCATCACCAAAAGCTTCTCTTTCTTGGTGAAACACTGACATTGGACACACTTTGGCTGACATTGTGAGGCTCTCTCTCCTGGCACGACTGCACCCCCCTGTAATCCAATTTCACTGCATCTAATAGATGGCTGTGTATTAATGAGATCAGCGACCGTGTCATTAAAAAACCAGAGTCGGAAGACGGAGATTGCTTTGACTGCTGTCACTGCCATCTGTTGTTAAACAGAAATTGACTGTTTTATTGATGATTGTGTACTCTGTAAAGTTTATTTTTTTCCAAAACATTTACATCATTGCTAAATGTGACTGCTCTCGGTGCAAACTGAACAAAAGTGAACCAATATAAGATCCATCAATTTTAACTGCTCGTCCTCTTTGGGGTCGCAGAGCCTATCCCAGCTGTCACAAGGCGGGAGAGGTACATCCTGGATAGATTGCCAGTCTCTCACAGGGCGAACAGAGATACACATTCACACCTATGGCCCATTTAGAATCACAAGTTAACCTAACGTGCATGTCTTTGGCCTGTTGGATGAAACTGGAGTACAGGGGGAACATGCACACTCTACACCAGGGGTCCCCAATCCCAGTCCACAAGGGCCGGTGTCCCTGCAGGTTTTAGATCTCACCCTGGTTTAACACACCTGAATCACATGATTAGTTCATTACCAGGCCTCTGGAGAACTTCAAGACATGTTGAGAAGGTAATTATCCATTTAAATCAGCTGTGATGGATCAAGGACACATCTAAAACCTGCAGGGACACCAGCCCTCGTGGACTGGGATTGGGGACCCCTGCTCTACACAGTGGCTGGGTGGTGCATTCATACCCAGTGAGGTCGCAGTGCAAACCAATCCACCATGACACACTGGAAAACACTTCAGTATTCACATTTCATCATGGACGATCACTCACAACTTCGTACTGGTTAGCGGTGACTCTTAACTCCAAATGGGGATAGGCTGGCTCAACAATATGCTTGTAAGATGCTCCCCTAGCTTTGCACAGCCAATAGACACTCATCTGTTGGGCTTTATGTTTGTGCCACTGGTAAGCTTTACAGTATTCTCAATCTATTGAATCATTTTGTACCATTTACCAGTCTCATCTCAACCATTAGCATTTACTGCCCATTTTCCAATAAGTAATGCTTCCTTTCTCTTGCAATTACAGACATTATTTCCATGCATCAGTGCAGCATTGAATTCCTAGATTCGATTACCTGCTGCTGGATCTTTGCTGCAACACACAAGAGCAAAGGAGAGATTCTTCTATAAAGCTAAAGCTAGCTAATCATTAAATGACCGTTTTCCTTGACTTTAGCATCAAGTCAGAAATTGAGGATCAGTATCCTACATGAAAACCTGTTGCTCTTTACTGAAACTATGATGATAAATGAGAAGTCAAAGGCTAACAGCAGACAATAGCCCAAATATTTTATTCAATGCGAGAGATCCTCTGTGGAAATGACTCAGCTATATCCAGCATTGAACCACAATGGCATAATAATCAGCAAGCTCAGACGACACCTATAAATAGAGCAGCACTCAGAGAGGTGAGGGTGGAGAGGAAGTAAAGGGGATAAAACAGAAACATTTTGTGTGCACAACAAAGTCTGTACGCAGCGAAGGAAGACAAAAAAAGACAAACTCATTCCAGAAAATAGGATGTTCTTTTATTTTCAAACTGGTATGAAGTGTTTAAAAAGGATACTTGTGTGTCAAAGAGTCACAAAGGTAATCTTGAGGGAGTTAAGAGTGATAAACTACAGAAGGAGAATTATATACATACGCGCGCACACACACACAATTATGTGCACACAAATTTTAGCGATGACTGAAGAAACCCTGAGGATGGTTATACTTGAACGGCTTCAGACGATTAGGACCCCTGAATTGAACGAGACAAACCGGTGGTCAGAGATAAAATCTTTCACCAAATGTATCAAAAAGTTTCCCACTTCTTTCTCTAACTGTACCTGACAGTGCGTAGGCACATCTTCTCACGGGGGAACTCTCGCGGTCCTTCCACGCTGTCGTCTTGTCCTTCTGTCTCCAAATAAACATCCAGGCAGACGCACAGTCGTGCAAACTGATTGGTCAGGAGCTGGTGCCCAGGACGTGGTCCTTGTAGTTCGTTTTTGAACACGTTAACTTCGCTCTCCATGGCCTTAAAAGTGAAAAAGGGAGTCAAAAAGTGAAAAATGACTTGTATTTATAAACAATCATATTGAGAGGTTTTGAAATGTTCATACTCGGAGGTTGTCGTCGGTGCGTCCGCTGCGCTCTCCCTTCCAGCTCAGAGAGAGGGAGAAGACAGGAGATATCTCTGGGTATCTGGGACTCAGCACCACTGCAGCATTAAGACGAGCTGAAAGGGACACAGATGAGTTTGCGTATAGAATCACATTCAAAGCAAACAAAAAAAAACATCAGCAATATTCAGTTATGCTGTCAGCGACAGGAGTTACCTGTGCCTCTTTCAACCACTCCCATAAAGTACAGATCAGTCTCCTTTGCCAGCCCAGCTTCAGTCACATGACGTGTATATGGAAATTCCTGCAAAAGAAAGGAAATATCAAAATCAGTCACACTTCTAACTAATGCTTTCTTTACATTTGAGTACAATCGTTTGACAATTTGCTTTCACTTACCAAGTACTCCTGGTAAGTGATTGTGGTCCAACGTGCCAAACGGGAAAGGATCTTGGCAGGAAAAAGGTGCTGACACTCGCTGGAGATGGGGATGATGCTGTGTTCTGATGACGGGAACACAAACAAACTTAACAATCTCTTCATTAGGATGATTCAGTGTGCAAGGTTGTAATCAAATAACATACCTAAAGAGGCAAACTGTCTGTGCAAAGCCAAGCGGGACTGGACTCGTCCCCTCAGCAGCTTCATGGTGTTCTCCATGTGGCTCGCACTCAGTGAACTACCCACGCGCACACCCTAAAAAATAAATAAATAAATAAATTAGCAAAAGTTAACATTATACAGTTGTAACACATGCTGTATACTTGAGGTTAGCACACACGCACCTCCGAAGCGTCACTAGGAAAATGAAGTCCTCCGAGATTCTGAACCCACATGTAGGGATGGCCCAGCTCCTCCACATAATCGCCAAAGGAAATGATCCTAAAAATAACTTATAGGTTAATTCAGCCAGCTGTAATCCAGTACACACCACATCAACCATGAACATTACTTCCTTACCCGACTTTATCAAACTGGTAGCGATTAGCTGGATTGGGTGTTTCTCGTCCCTGGTCGCTGGTGTAGAGACAGCTGAGGAGAGTGTCTGACTTCAGGAGCTCCCTGGGGGGAAAAAAGTCATTGTTAGGTTTTTTTATAAGGCTGTCATGGTCAGAGAGAGAGCCAAATCCTTACGTTTACACACATACCCTGCGCTGATGGCCGTGTTGAGATCGGTGGAGGTGGACACTTTGGTCTTGACAGTCATAATGTTCAGATTCATCAGGTAGTAGAAGTAAAGATAGAGTACACTGCCATCTGTAGACACAAGGAAGACAACACATGGTGTTACACTAATGGATTGCTATCTTAATCTTATATTCTCTCTACTCAATATTTTCATTAATCCTGCCAGCGATAGCTCCTCTGGGTTTATATTACACTGCAGCGCATTACAGAGCAATAACAGGCCTTGGTCATAGCAGCAGCTAATGGCACCTATGGGATACCCACTACACCGATGGTCATCATTCTCGCTGCACTCCCTGCAGTCACGGTGAACTCAGTGACACACTGTCACTCACTCACACCTACACCGCTCACTTTTTGCTTTTACTGCACTAGACCGAATGCTGCAGCTGGCAGCAGTGAGGATAACTGAGGAAAGGAGGGGCTCCAGAAATAAAAGCAGAAGTCAGACAAAGAGCAGTGATGAGAAAAACTGCTTACAAGATGTTGTAGGTGCTGCAGAACTACAAGGCTGCAAGCATCTTTCTCACCTCCATCCCTCGGCCTCCCCCTCACTTCCTCACTCCACCCCCCCTTAGGTAGAGTTACGCCTGCAATGCAGATCTCCCTATAATCTGTCACTGTATTCCATATATCGCCAGCAGAGGGAACACAAGGGTCAAGTGGTGTCATGTCACAGCCACAGTTGCTTTGTTTCACATGCCATCTGATAGGTGTACAGTTGCACAGCACCATATATATATGGTCACGTTACAAGGGTTGGAGCACAAAGGGGCTGCAAATATTTGGGTTGAAGGATGCTGTGTGAATACAGAGAATGATTTTGCCAACAAGGACATGAAGCACAGAGAAAGAGTTACCTTTACACTTCAAGTCTATGCCTAGGGACAGAGGGTGCCTCTTCAGCATCTCTCGTCTTTTATCATCCAGCTGGCCACCTGCAGTTGGCCTTCTTCTCTTCTGTCAAATGGACAATAAAAAGCAATTGAATAAAAAGACAAAAAAAAAAGAAAAAATAATAAATAAAAGACGTAATTCCAGTGACAAAGCATCTCTAAAATCTTAGCCCCCTGCAAGCACATTTAAAAAGAATACCGAAAGGAAGCCTGAAAAGCAAACAGTGCTCCAGATGAGCTCAAATATGGAGATAGAACAAAAGAAATACACACTGTATTTGCAATCAAATACAAACCTAAGATCCGGTTACAGTCACAGAGCCATTCTCGGTAAATATTTCCCAGAACACCCCCACTGCCACTCCGATCAATAGCTGCCACTCAATGCATGACAGCTATGGCTTCAGAGACAGTTCATGTGTCCAGAGCAGTGATTTGTATACTAACTAACAATAGACCTCAGTGTCCTGAGTGTGTGTGTTCGTTCATGAGTAAAGCAGTGCCAGATACTCACAGTTTTCTCTTGCTCCTCCTCTGCATCAGAATCACTCTCATCATCTGAATAAAACCAGAATACACAGTTTTAAGTTTGTTGATGAATCCCAAAATGAGTCGTCTGTGTGTTATACATAGATTAAATGTGTGCCTTTGTACCCTGGGAATCTTCTGGAGGTTTGGACAGGGCTTTGGCCTCATCTACATCACCACTAATTGAGACAATCAGGTTCTTGTCTGCAATAAAATCAAAGCGATCCAAACTTCAATCCTTTAAAGAAAAACTAATATTTTGTCTTGGAAAACATCATTGTCTCTCATTCTTACTCACCACACGCCTGGCCATAAGCATTTGCTTGAACAAACAGGACATAGAGAGGTGGAGGCAGATGGCGGGCAATCTCCGTCTGCTTCTGAGTCTGTTCAAAAGGCATAGACAGGAACTCCTGGACTGGGAGGGAGGCCTGTGAGCATACATAGGAGGCATATGTGGTGTAACTGTTGGCACGGCAGTTAAAAATTCACCTCAACAAGTACAAAACACCGCTGAGCTTTTCTTTAGATTACAAACTATGAATTAACACAGCAATGATACCTGCATGATGGCATTAAGACCTGGCTGCAAGCTTCTCAGATGCTCCTTCTTCACCTCAATGCTCTTCTGAATTGTCTCCTTCGACGCTAGTGATTCCTTGTATTTCTCTGCCAACCTGCATCCAACAATAGACTGTTAACTAGGGATGGGTACCGGTATCCGGTGCCATGATGGCACCGGTTCTGACATAAATGGTAGTAACCAGACCGAAAAGCAGCGCACATTTCGGTGCTTTATTTCGGTGCTTTTTTTCCCTGAGATGTCATACACTTCGAATTCTAGCCAATCATTTTACGTTTCCGAGGATAGTAGGTGGGTCCAGGTACGTACGTTCTTTTAGAGCAGAGCTACAGATTAAAAATGTCCAAGGCGAAGCGGTCAAAAGTCTGGCTGTACTTCACAGCAAAATATGCAAACTCAGCAGCCTGCAACAAGTGCTTTAAGCTGATACTGTGATACTGTCAAAGGAGGTAACACCTCAAATCCGATGAAACACCTGGCGACGCATAGCGTTTTTTTTTTAAAAGCCGAGAAATGCGCCGTATTTGATAGCTTGCTGCGAGACCTCACACTGAGCACATCTACTGCGGGTGTGGTGCCTGTTATCGGACCCGGAGTTAGCAACATCCCCCAAAAACACGAAGAGGAGAGTCCTGGCCCCTAGCCCTGCCAGTGCAGCAGAAATGATGACGGATGATGATGCAGCAGCAGCCGTTCTTCTCTGCGTGAGTAGCTTAATGTTGTCCGTGTGTAATTTACGTTGAGTAGGCTAACCACGTTATTACATTAATGCATGTAAGGTGAACTAGCAAACACCATCATAGCTACATGCAGCTGTCTTCTTGTTTGATGGCAGATACTCCCTTCACCCTGGCCAAAAAGGCCAAAGAAAAAGTGGAAAACAGTTAAACATGAGAGGTTTTTGGACAAAGTTTGTGTTTTTTCCATTGTCTAAGCACTGCTTCCAGCCAAGAGTGATACCATATATGCCCCATAGCTGCAGAAAAGGCTAACATTGTTATCTTTTTACAAAAAAACAGCTGAACATGAGAGCTTTTTGGACCAATTTTGTGTTCTCCATTCTTTAAGCACGGTTTGAGCATCGTTTAAGCACCGTTTCAAAAGTACCGGTTTGGCACCGGTATCGGATAAAACCTAAACAATACACATCCCTACTCTTAACAAGTGTTCAGTGTCCCTATTATCCATTAGCAAATTAGTTTTTAAACACAACATGCTGCAAACGCTTTGTGCAGGCACAAATCCTTCACTGCGCCTTGTGGTTTGTTTGTTGTTGTTTTTTTTTTTTAAATACCTCTTCCGTTGTTCAAGCTCCCAGTCCAGTCGCGCCAGTGTGAGTTGGTGGGGGTCATTTTTTGTGAGTTGAGGCCTGGAAATTTCTGGCGGTGCCTCCTGGTAAAACTCTTCTTCACTCACCAAGTCAATTTCTTCATGCTTAGACCTGGAATATGGAAACGAGTACTCATTACTACTGTGACACATTTCTGAAAATCTAAGTATAAACTAAAAACAAGGGAACTAATAAGCAACTAACGCTATTCTAATTATTCTCTGTAAGTTCAAGTTAGGAAAACCAATGAGCAATTTTAAATGAAATCTTTTTTTTTTACTAACTTGAACTCCAGACACTTGCTGATCTCCTTCTGAAGATGCATGACTTCATACAGCAGATTTTGCAGCTGAAGGTGCAGCACATCGACTTTCTGTTTTGCCTGAGGAGAGACAGAGAGATTGTTAAAGTTGACTCGCAAACTCTAAGTAAATATTTTTAGATGCATAATACAATACTGAAGTTTAAGGCTTGAGGCAGCACTTTTTTTAGTAAGCGAATGAAAGAGTGATAGTAACCTAAGCTGTTACTTGGTTTTACTTGAGAGTGCTTGAGACTTGCGTGGGAGTTACCTCGTGTGTCTGGTCTCTGCCTTTCTTTAGACGCATATGAGCAAGTCGATTGAGCTTTTTCAGATTCATGAAGTGGATGCAGCTCTGCATACGTTTCTTCTCAACCTCTGCACACTGAGGAGACATACAACCAGTTGCCCTTCATTATTATTGACACAAATGTTATGGTGCTTTAGATATACTTATACTACAAACTCTATGTGTAAGGTGTCTGCTGTACATGAATCGTTTGCCATTAAATCAGCATATAATGACACATTCTTACCCCGTCCTTAGCTCCGTTGGCCTTAAGCTCTTGGATCTCACTCATGAGATTAGCCAGACTCTGACATGTTTCTTTGTATTGGATGTAGTCCTGCTGAGGGTCCCTGCCATCAAGCTCCACCTCCTCATGATACACACGCACATCCTGGCCAAAAAAAGTATATAAATTAGTAAGTAAATATATGACATAAATGTATATTAAGTACAAGGTTCACACGGGGGTGGGGGCTGATAACACTAATCAGAAGAGGATGGATGTATAACTATGAGATATTAGTCATGGTTAAACTTGATATCATTTATTTAACTGCTCTGAGAGGTCTAAGTGTGACTAAGTTAAATATGACTTAAAGGTGATATATTTTGCATTTCATACTTTGGTCTATAATATGTTGTGAGATGAGATGAGCTGCAGTATAAAGGATGGATATAAAACACCTTTTTAAAACTGCTAATCATTCAAAGGTATTTCAGTATAGATCCAGAACAAAGACAACATTATAAATTGCTGAAAGCTGTTGAGTGAACTCTAAATTTCTAAGGATAAAATGTAGGATCCACATTATAAAACACACAGGCAGAATATACCCCTTAAGCTGGAACTGACCTCCTGGATCATTTTAACTGCAGTTTAAAAACTCTCTGTTTCCATTAAGGTTGAGGCAAAAACACATCATGGAGCACAACCAGTCTACAAAGGTATGTGAGGAGGAGATGCTAGCAGCTGGTGAGGTGCGGCCCAAAGATAAACGAGTGACTCAAACAAACAATGCTACCTACACTTGTTAGTTGTGTTCTGTTTAACAGTAAGAGCAAACTGTGGAAGAAAATTACTAATTCGGGTACATGCTGGTAAAAGGAGCTTTTAGCAAGTGATTAAAAAGTTTGAACACCCCATGTAGAAAATATTTTTCAATTTCACTTTTATTATGCAACAACACTGTGCAGCTCCTGAAGAGTTACAAGGTTAAGATACTTTTGTTACTGTTAGACTAAAGTGTGAAGCAGGTATTGTATCAGTATAAAGAAGTTTAAGATTACAGAAAAAAAATCTGGTAGCTCTTCACCCAGATGCTCCAGTTTTGTGTTGTTAACAAGTTAAGAATTATAAATGGCTTGAAGTGTACAATCAGGCCTGTGAGACTCCTTTAGACACTCAGACATATCATTGATATGTCAGCCAGATGCTGCTCATTTTACGTTTTCACTCGTTTCTTCACATTTTCCCAACATGCTTCCATGTAAATCCAGCGTCCCCATCTCTCTGTTGGTCTGCACCACTACACTAAGTAGTGTAAATACTTCAAAAGTATATGAGCTTTTCTTCCTCCTGTACTGAAAGAGTATTAAATCAGAATTTTGCGACAAAAGTGGAAACAACCTCATTAAAATTAGAAGTTGGAAATCGTGGGTTTGGGGGAAAATGACCCAGGTTTATTATAAACAAGAGTCTCGCTGTTTGATTCAACAGTCTCTATGCTTTCCATTTGAAAATCTAATTCAGATAGAAGATGTATTTGTGTAAAAGGACCACTTTAACTTTAAAGGGCAGACACTGCTTAGCACATTAGGGTCTAAATACTTTAATTTTAAAATGTATACTAACGTCTGTGCATTACTGCCCAAAGCCACTTTGATAATGACACAGGTGATCGAGGAGTCGTGTATCTTCTCCTCAACTTTACCTGTTGGTCCGCATCTGCTCGACCCCGCTTCATCTCCGGGGTTCCTCCTTCGTTGCGGAGAACCTTGGACTTTCGTTTTTTCAGGGCGTCCGACGACATGAGTAGCTGGATAACAATGGAAAATATGACCTTAAAAGCCGTGAATACCTTTCTGTTAGCAAGCTGGCTAATGTTAGCACTGTGCTACGGTAGTTCATTGGATAGCAATCGTTAGTTTTGCGGCTCATTAAACCACATTAAACACGTTAGATGTTAAATAAACCACAGGCTATGTTCAACTATATATGTATATATAAATATTCACATACCTTCTTGGTGCAAAACCGTTAATCACGAACAAATGAACTAACTCGCAGCTCACACCGCAAAGCGCCCACTTCCAACGGAAGCCCTGATGTGCCAAAACACCTCAAGCAGCAGCAACTGCCACCTTCCTGTTATCGTTTGTATCGCATTGTTAATGTTCACAAATAGGGTTTCAATCTGTTGAATAATGCTTAAAGCTACTCTAAAAACGTAACCTTAAAACTGCAAGTTAAGGGTTTGCTAACAATCATATCATGGACGAATATGCTGCAAGTTTGTTTGTTCTTATGCACATAAATAAAAGCTAAAGCTATTTTTGTGCAAGTCTTATTTTTCAAGTCATTCCTTTTTTCTATTAAAACGATTAAATGTTGAAAACTATGATCAGCTCAGCTGCTTTTCAGTCCGTTAAGGTTCAGCAGGGATTTCTTTTAGGAGACACTTTTCTTGTGAGACTTGTAGGTCTTTTGCCTCTCGTAAAGCCAATTAACCTGTGGGTATAAATGGTCACCTCCACACAGACCAATACGCTGTCACAGACAAAAAGAAAAATGAACAACACCAAAAATGTACTCCAATTACTTAACTGTTGATGTTACAATAGAAACATTGAAGATAAGTACTGTTTTTGTATGTGTATCAAGAGAACATTATAAACACTGTGACCGTTAACCAGCTTTTGTATAAAAATGTGCAATATGTGAAAACATATGTGCTTTTCACTGTACAAGTACAGTATTTAAAATTCATTTTTGAGCAATAAAGAGAGTCAGCATGCATTCAAAAGTTATTTATTCACAATTCTGACCTCTTAGAGAAAGAGACATATGCTAGAGAAGTTACTTAAAAACAAAAGATATTTCCTGTTTTCCTTATAGTTGTCAGACCTAAATATGTCAGTCCACGCTCATTTTGCCATATCGATCAGACTCTGCAGAGATGTGGGTACCCAAGTCTTCTCTCCTTGCACAAACACCACCCCTCGATCTATGTAGATAACAATACGCCCAAATGTGTACAGCTGTTTTCCCTCATGTCGTTTAGCCACTAAGGGCATGAAAACGATGTTGTTCTCCTCTGCCTTGGCCTGGATGAGATCCTTAAAGTTAGTCGGCACACCGGCGCTGATCCCTCTGTGGGCCACGCTCTCGGCGTCCCTGCGCTCCTGCATGGCTTCATACTGGAAGTCCTTGCGTCTCTCTGTCTGTGTGAGATATGCAATGTTCTCCCTCGCTCCAGGTTGCATATAACCGCCTGAAATGACACGAAAAAAAGAAAGTTATACTTTGAGTAATACTCATTTTTGTGTGTTTATTATACATCTTCAGACTGTGGAGTACGAACCTATGCCTGAGGAGACCGCACGGTTCATGATGTCCAAAGCCTCATTGAATTTCTCTTTAATGAGGGGCTGGGCCAACAAGACGTCACTAAACATGCTTTTCCAGCCGAGGTACCACTTTGTGATTTCCTCATAGTTGGGACTGTTGCTCAGCCATGAACACAGGACCTATAATCCACAAAAAGCAAAAAAAAAAACAAACCCAAAAGGTATAAAATCCAAAAAGCAATTATATGAAACACCAAAATGCTCAGTTCTGAGTACATTTTAATTCACTGACCTGTAACCATTTCGTGAAAAAGTTTTTGTCAAGCAGTGACACGAGGCTAGAGGGGGACAGCATGCCCTCCCAGTCCAAGACCCAGTGAAATGGCTCCATCTGCTGCTGGTGAGGGTTGATAACCAGCTCTTCCAGACACAAAGCTGCAGAGAGAAAGATCAGCAGTTGCATGAAGAGATATCAGTGGGGCTACTTGAGAATGGAAACGTGGAGGGGTTCATTTTCATTCATGTCTTTGGCACACTGGTGCAGTTTCCTGTCGATTTATAGCTTCTGTTCAGTTGTTTATCGTATTTACCAGGTCTAAACTGAGTGTATATGTTATAAATCCCCATCTTTTGAATGTCACAATTAAAACATCCACTCTAGTCAAATAAATAGGTAACTGTACTTCTGACTTCTTACACCTGTGCCTAAACCTAATTAATGAGGCAAGGCTTGACTTTAATAAGAGGTTGGCTCATCTCCTTCGATTTTCCTCCCAGCACACACATGACGTCATCACAGATGAAGACATACCTAGTTTAGGGATGATGTTTTTCACCATGAAGGCCTCCCATGCACCTGGTGTGAATACATCTTTCCACGGCTGTAGGATGAGGCGAGCTGAGGCGTCGCTGGGATGCCAGCGCTGCAAGGCGTTGGACAGTTTGCTCCTAATTGGCGGATAAAGAGGCTCTAGACGTGACTGGAGCAGAGGCAGCCAAGGGTGGATCCAGGAGTGGATAGGCACCGTGTCAGTTAAAGGGTTCCAGTTATCTACCTGTTAAACAGGGAACAAAGAGAGAGGTTTACATGTGACAAAACTGCCTTTGATACTGATGGAGGCATAAGGTCAGTATAGCATATAGTAAACAGTTTTTCAGTCATAAATAATGGGAGCAAATCAAAAATATTTCTCTTTATCAGCGTGTGTGACTTGCCTCTCGCTGTAATCTGGGTAAGATCAGCTGCTCCAACAGGTGATCCAGTATCCACAGGGGCAAAAGAGGAGCCCACACTTCTACACAGTCCACCATCGGCCCGACCATACGAGGCTGCCAGCCTGACACGCAAGTCCGCATCACTGGGATCCACACTTCCCATAAGAGTCTGAAACACAAAGACCACACGCATTTTACAGACACATGTAGTTTTAAAAAAAAGGGCTAGATCACATATAACCAACATTTATTCACATAAATACACAAAGCACAACCTAATATATGTTTGTGTGTTCAAATTTACCTGTGATAAGGATCCATATTTGAATCTGGGCCACTGGAGTGCATATCCCGAGATTCAAGGATTGCTCTCCACTGACCAATATCTTCCAGACAGTAAGAGCTGTCCTGAAATAATAATTAAAATGTGGTAGAGAATTATTAACATGTAAAAAGGATGCAGTTATCTTAAAAGATATACTCGCAAAAATGTACCTTCAGGGGGTCCCAGAAATGAAGTTTTTCTTTAAGTAACGGATGAACAACAGCTACAGCAAGGTCTGCTAAACCCATCATCTTGTATTCTTCATAATAATCTGTTTGCAAGGTCTCAAAGATGCGAGCACACTCCTGAACAAAGAGAAGAACCAAAAATTACTAAAATGATTACATGAAAACTGAGCAAGCACTCAGTTTCCATCCTGTTCTCACTTTGTCTCTGTTTCACAATTTTGTTTTTATGTTGTTTTATTCTCCGGTTTTTAAATGATTTTCTGACAGAAGACTGCTTTGAAACTTTACACCTAATACAAAATTCTAAAAAGGTGTAGGTGCTCAGTCCATTCTCTTTTTATATGCACCTGCAGAGTAGGACCCTCCCCTGGTGGTGTCTCCCCAGATGGAAAACGCTCCACTAATGCCAGCACAGCTTCCATTCTCTGGATGGCATCTTGCTCCGTATCCAGTCTGTTCTGCAAGGCTCTTGACTCGTGGCTCAGAGAAACGACAACATCTTTTTCATGCTGCAGACGTCTGGCAGACTATACCAGGGTTATATGAAAAAAGAAAGAGATTAAAAAAAATAAATAGTAAAAATCTGCTAAATTATAAAGGAAGCCCCAGTTTGCTGATCTAATAAGGAGGCATTATCTTAGTTATAGCCAAATATATTTGGAAAAACAATTTTGGTATCCTCATACCTGTAATATGTCCTGTTCTGTAAGGTCTATCAACAGCTGAAGGTTATGTTCAAGCTCAGGGAGCGCAAAGCATGATCCCTTCTGATCCCGAGTAGACATGCTTGGTGGACCTTCATCAGGAACACTGTGCTTGTTGGATATCTGACTGTAACTGTAGTACACCTTCTGCTCTCTTCCAGTCATGTCTATCACCTAGGCACCAGGGGCAGGTATGGGGTAAAAAAGGTTAAAAACAAACAATAATAGCAGAGCGCATGTGCTTATATAGATACACCAAACAACTTCACCCATAGAGTCTAATACTGACTACAATTAACTTTAGCTGCTAAAGTTTGTTGTAAAAATACAGCCAAGCCACAATGCCCTTATAACACACCTCTGAGAAAGGACAAAAAAGCACTAATACCTTGACCTGTGCCAGCTCCCCAGCAGATGCCGCTGTAGCCCGCCCCGCCACTTTGCCTTTAGCTCTGAGCTCATCTGCAGTTCTGTAGGAGTACTTCGGTTTCTTCTTTCCTGCCGACCCTGCAGGATCCTTACGCCACTGGCCCAGCTCCTTCTGGAACTCCTACATCAGCACGAATTTAGATTAATGTAAAAAAATGACTCTACAATTCAACATCTGCTTACACATAGAAAAAGGAAAAGCACATTTATGTGCACACTGTACCTTTTCCTCCTCTTCATCAGAGTCCACCACAGGAAAATCTTGGAGAGACTGCTGGGTTCGCTCATTTCCATAGGCTCCAACTGCCCCCTTTCCCTTACGAACCTTTGCTTCAATAGGGTTTACAATACCTGCAGCAAATGAGAGTGTGGAAAAACAAAGTAGATCAGCTCTGAAATACACACAATACTCTTAAATACTTCATTAATGTGGCCTTCTCAGCCTTTCCCACCCTACCTTGAGCATTCTTTCCCAGGCCTTTTCCTGGTTGGTAGCCCATTTTCTGCAGTAGTTTCTGCCCAATTCCCCTAGTGTGTTTCTCCCAGCTGCCAATGCCATGTCCAGACTGTATGCCACCTGCAAACCTCTGTGACTGATTCCCACGGAAATTACCCTAACAAAACAATTCAGCATATAATTGTTCCTATAAACTTCTTTGAGATATTTATCTGCAATGTACACACAAACAAATCACACATAACCAAATTTACCATTTGGAGTTTTTTGGGTGCACGAGAAGGTGGAGGAGCTGCAGGACCATCATCATCAGAGTCATCAGACCCTCCTTCCCCTTTCAGCTGTTTCTCCTCTGCTGCCGTCTTTCGCAGACCAGCACTCACAAAGTTCACTGGGACAGTGTAGTCTTTAGATCTAGCAATGAAAACACAGACAGCAAACTCAATCTCCTACTAATGGCAGACTTTAAAGCTGTGGGCAGCAGCAAAAACAAACCCACGCCTCACCTCTTGCCACCAAAGCTGGGCCTCTCATCTTCGTCTGAATCCCTGTCAGCCCAGATGCCGTAAGTGGCCTGTTCCTTGGTCTGCCTGTGTCTGTGGCGGTCTGGGTTGAACTCGTTGGCCAGGTCCCAGTCTGTCACCTCAAAGCTCTCAACCTCAACACCCTCCTCCTCCTCATCTCTCCGCCCATATAGGTGTGACATGGACATCTCTGGAGATCATAATGAACAAAATCACAATTTAAAGAAATGTAAAAACTCCGCATAAGTAATTTCAAATAAATTTGCTCTACTTGTGAAAAGGTTTAGGTAAAGCCCTTGGACATGGGATCAGAATAATAAAATACATCCCTCTCCATAGCAACGGATCAAACTCAATCTACTGTTTAAAGCAATGAGTTGTAGCTCAGAGCACAGGGAAAAACAAAATCAAACACATTATAATAAAACATAACATTTTTCTTATTCCAGCTGTTCTCTTTAGAGGTCGCCACAGCAGATCCTCTAACACTGTCCCTAACATCCTCCTCTAGCACAGCAACATGTCCTCCTTCACTTCCTCTATGAATCTCTTCTGTGGTCTTCCTCTTTTCCTCCTGCCTAGCAGCTCAATATCTTGGATTCCATATCAAACCACTCTCCGTCCTCGTCGTTACTTTTACACCCATTTCTCTCTCATCCTCTCACATGTCCTCTGTTCTCCAGAGCATACCTCCAGCAGTCCAGGCTCTTTCACCTGCTCCCTACTCTAACTACAGACCGCAACGTTATCTGAGAACATCCTACCCGACCTCATCTGTCAGCCTGTCCACACTTTGAGGCTCTATTGCTGCAGATTCCAGATCAGCAACAGTGTCGCAAAAATTAGATCAGTGTAAATGTAAAGTAAATTTTTATTTTATAGAGAAGCGTCTTAAACATACACATCACTATCTCAAATATTTGGTTTGCTAGTTGACACTAACGACACCGAACAAATTCATCTCTGTGGAGAAAACGTAATGTAAGCTAACGATAACTAGCTATAGCTAAGGTTAGTTACCCTCTACAGCATGAATGTCTTGCTATACGTAATAATCGCGAGTGTTGAGAGCAGTGCAAACACCATGTTCTCTAACGCACCTGAACAGTTATATAAAGGTCGGCGTGGAGATCAATTGGACATGCTTTCTTTCAAAAACGACGAGAAGAAATCCACACTAACGCTCCTTCGTTTAGTGCACGAAAACACAAGTACTTCCGGTATAATGGTGTTACACCAAATTCTGTACCCCTCTAAAATATTTCGTTGGTTCTTAGTAATGACTGTTGGCGTAGAAAGGGCAAAGATGCGTTTATTTCATTGACTTTGCGAAGTAATGTTCGTTTCAGTTGTAAATAATAATAATAATAATAATAATAATAATAATAATAACACGGTATATAAAACTCAGTTTTGTTTTTTCCCCAGGTTAATAGAAATTCATATTACATCATACTATTAGTTTAAAAAAAGCTTAATATGTTAAATATATTAAATGCATTTCAAAATGTATTTATTTGTTTATTTAGTTAGAAAAAAATGTGCCTACCCACTTTCAGAATTTTATTTTATTTCGTAGTAATTTGAGGCAATGTTTGAACATGAATACCTAAAAATTATTAAAGATAAAAGTCGCAGTGACTTCACTATAAAAGTGAATCATGATCTGTAATTTGGGACACACTGGTTAAATAAAGTATTAAATAAGTACATACAAAAATACATAAAACCACACTGCAAAGTCCTATATGAGAATGAATTAATAAACAAAATTAGCTAAAAACAACGGGGCAATTTCTAGTTTGCTTTACAATAATATACATAATTATATATAGTAATAGTATATTTAAAAATAAAAATAAATATCGCAGTTTCTTTAAATCAACCGAGCTGTGCATTATTTCTATTGTGATTTAATGACCGTACACCACCACCAGGTGGATGTTATTTGATGGACTACAAATTTGGCGTAACGCCGGAAGAGGAAACGCGTGTTACACCCTAAATATTCCCATATGTTAGTCACTTGTCTACTGAAGGGAAAAAATGCGTTTTGTCCTTTGATAATTGGACGATTTTTAAAAAAATGATATGCAGGGATATTGGTGCTAAGTTAGCATAAATGTCGGACACCGGAGGGGAGTGGCAGGTGGCTCGGCGACGAAAAGGTGCGTCGAGGAGCTCAAAGTCTCTTCAGGTGTCTGCAGCATGCGGCCAGGAGTCGCTGGACGTCGGGAAAACCGTTAAACGCATCAGAGATACCATGTATGAAATTCAAGAATAGCTCAGCAGCAACACGTCGGACGTCTCATCTTCACCACAGTCCCATAACTCTGCCTTTATTTTACCTCTGCAGGTCTGAACTAAGATGCGAAGAGTTTTGGCACGATTGGAAGGGTAGGTTTTGCTTTGAAAGTTGGGGTTACCACCAAGCATCTGGCTTGCAGCTGTGTGTGTTATTGCGTTTCTGCCTTTAGAGCAGCTCTTGGTGGCGGCATCAGCATCTCTTTCCAAATCTCCAGCGGACAAGGACGCTGAGGACCAGCCGGAGCGGATCCCCAGGACATGCCAGCAGCTGGAGTGTGTGTGTTATGGCCTCGGTCCGTTTGCCTCCTGTGTCTCAGCCCGCTACCAGCTTGCCATGTTGCTTCTTCTACTGGAAGCAGGACAGGTCAGGGGAGGCTTCATCATCAGTTAGATGACAAACACTCACACTAGACCCTGCTTGTTATACATATTCTGTCTCTCCCTGTTAATGTCTTCAGATTCCTCTAAAGGACTGCTCAGTCTATGATCCAGTCTTCTCTTCTGGAGAGAGAGATGTTTTGAGAGACCTGGGTCTGACTGTACTCTCAGAAAATGAGGTCAGTTGTTGCTCCCTCGTGTCCTGGTAATTAAGTGAAACACTGTTAATAGGCATATACTAAAGAGAACTGTGTCATATAGTACATAAAACTTTACAGTTCTTCCAAATGTCAACTATATTATTATTTATTATCCATTTTATATTGAAAATGGGGACTACAAAATTGTTTAGGGGAGTAGACTGTGCAAACAGTGTGTGATCCTCTGTGTCTGTATTGCTCAGGAGGGGAAACGTTTGGTAGAAAAACCCACATTTTTTTACCTGATGCATTGTGGGAAAGCCCTCTACAACAACCTTCTGTGGAAGAACTGGAGTGCACGGGGTCTCCCTCTGATGATAATCATCGGAAACAGCTTCAGTGGGATGAGGGATAGGTTTGTACGAGACGACACGTAGACGATGGAGTAAACGTTTAAGCAAGAGCAGTGGAGATGAAGTTGACATCTGTCTGTTTCCCCAACAGAACGATCGAGAAAGAGTTTACGCGAGACTACAGCTACATCAGTAAGGCTGTGGATTTTAGTGTGGAGAGAAAGCTTGCATGCCCATCTCATCTGATAGACGTCTTCAATGACACAGCAGTCATCACATTTCCTTCCAGCAGCCTTAATGGACTCCCACAGTCTACCTGGGCAGAGTCACCTGAACCACAGTACCCACACAGCCCTGATTTGGAGATTATACTGAAGGAAACTCAGAGCTGAGGCAGGAGATGGATATAGGACATTTGTTATTGACTGTTGTCATTCATATGACTAGTTGTTTTGTTTTTTTTTTAATGGACCTGTTGTACTTTTACTTAATTATATATGGTGACAATGATGGGTTTTCATATTAAACATCAACCGAGTTTCAGAGTTTTCCAGTGAGCTAGAACCTCAGGCATCAGACTGCCCTAAACTAAGACCATCAGAGAACCTTAATTTGGTCAGTTCCAGATGTATGGGACAGAAGCCCCACCCACTTACTGTTCAAACCCTCTGTTTGTCAGCAGAAGCCAATCAAAAGAAAGCTGGCATAAAATGGAGAGCTAAAACAGCTTCTTTACAAACAGTGACAAATTGAGGGGCTGGGCATGAAGGCCCACTATAAAACAAGGATTATTTTGAGCTGTGGACCATGCAATCTATTCAAGAAGAGCACAAGAATTAAAAATTGTTGGAACAAATCCTGCTCATGTCTGACTTTATTCAGCCGTAACAAATTCTTTAATAGAACTAACATTTTGTGTGTCTGGTCCTGAATTAGCCATGATACAACCAAAGTATGCAAAAGAGCATATCTGAACACACAATGTTTAAGCAGGTGAGATTCAGCAGCAGAAGACCACACCGGCTGTCACTTGTCAGCTAAGAACAGGAAACTGAGGCAATGATTTGCATGGATCCGTTCTGCCTTATATCTATAATTCAGGCTCGTAGTGTTGTTTGGGAGATTTTCTTGACACTTTGGCTCTTTAGTGCAAACTAGGCATTATTTAAACACCACAGTGCCCATCTTCTGATGGCTGCTTCGAGCAAAATAACATGTCATAAAGCGCAAGTCATAAACTGATTTCCACACCCCACCAAGCAAACACACATTAGCATGTTACAAAAATTCAACTTTTATCAACTCCACAGATTTTATTTATAATCACATTAATAGAAATTCTCATAGGGTTGAACAGTCACATTGGTAATTTAAGTATATAAAGACAATAAGTTGAATTTCTTATGTTTGGACCAATCAGATTCAGTTTTATATAGAGTAGTAAGATTTTATAAAAGCTAACCCTTTTTATTTTACAGTCTAACTTCCAGTGCTTCAGCTCACATGTGTACAAATAGAACTTTAAATTTGGTTGGTTCGTTGGAACAGATGCATCCTGAGTTACAGATGAGTTTAGAGTTTTAACATTCACATGATATAAAGTCATGTCATGTAAGTGCATTAAGAAACAAACCTGAAGGCACACTTTTTAAATACACCAAGGTAAAAATTTTATTATTGAAAAAACAAAAAACAAACAAGGTTAAACCCTCTCCGAGTCAGTACTAAGGTAAAATCTTCAGGATAAAGTAATAGTCATTCTGTCCTTCTTGTTCATTGGATCAAATTTCATCAGGAAATACTGGAAGAGGTTTTTTTTAATCTTACAGCAGTGACTTTGGAAAACTATTACAACTGTTTGTTGGCTTCGTGATCATTCTTCAGCTGGTCCATTGGCAGTGCTGCCATCTCCTTCTCTATTTACGGCTGTAGCTTTGCCTCTGGACTTTGAAACAACATCTGCCCAGCTCACGTCACTTCTCAGGGCTGATGGGCTTGCAGGGACGTCCATCCTTCCATTCATTTCGCCTGAGCTCGACTCCATCTCATCATTTACCGTTTTGACCTCATCAGAGGCCGCTTTGTCACCTTCTGCACTGGTTTTCTCCTTTTGCTGGTTTTGCTCAGTCACATGACAATTAGCTGAAACTTTCCCAGTGCTCTCCAGAGATCCTTCTACTTGTTGGTCCTGCTGGCACTTGCTTGTATCCTCTGCTGGGTTTCCCCCACCCTCTGGTTCCTTCCCACATCCCTTTTCTCGGTCTGAACATTTCCCTCCTCCAGTCACAGCCACTGAGGCGACATTAGGTAGTTTTAGTCCCAGCTCTTTCACCACTGCAGCCTTTAGCTCAAGATGTTTCTGCTTATACTCCTGGAACCTATTACTGTGAAAACAGTCGTGTCATAAGTGGGTTTATACATAAGAAATGCTAATACTGAAATAAGCCACATACAATCCAACTAGAATTTAAAAACACCATTTCTAAAGTCCATTTTTGGGTCCAGGCTTGAGACGTGCATTGTCATATTGCTTTAACACTGGGTATGCCATCCCACTATGAATATTTACCTCTGTGTAATATTCCTGATCCCCGTAACTAGAACCATCTGCTCCAGAATAATGTCGGGTGTTGGACTGAGACACTGCGGGAAATGGAGAACAATGGGGTTTAGCATGCTTTACTTTTTCCTTTGAAAGAGAGTTGCATATGCTTTCAGGCACCTACCTCCACAGTTGCTTCTGTGCACTCAGCTCCTGCCTGTCTGAGAGTGCGTTCAACTTTTACCGCTTGCTTGGTTATGGTGGACAGGAAGTCTTTGCTGCAGCGTGTTTGTGGGTGATCTTCTCCAAACTAAAGAGGGGGGCAGGGAAAAATAAAAAATAAAAAAAATTTAAGTCTATGCAAATACAGTCAGTCACCCACTTTACTTCCTCTCTCAAACTTTTACTGACCAGAGAGGTAAAGGCAGTCAAGGCCTCTTTCTCATGTGTCATAGCATTTCTGTAGTCACCCTTAGTGCACATCCACTGGGCCAACAAGTGCTGACTGCACAGACAAGAATCAGGGAGAAAAGTGGTCATGTTTTGGGGAGAGACAATAGACATCTCACTGACTTTTTATTCAAAATATTATCTTACTTTAGAGCAGTCTGTAGACATGTGGGGCCAAAGAAGGAAGTGTTAAGTCTCACAGCATTCTTTAGGAACTGGCCTGTCTGATCTTCTGCTAGCACCAGCCCAAGGCAGTTCTACAAGAAGAAAATGTTAGCACTTTCATATAGTCATGTCACTTTTCATTATATTGTCAAAAGCTTTTCTTCTGAGCATTCCAGACTCAAGTCCATCAAACCTACATCCAGTGTTGCGGTGTATGGATGGTCTTCTCCGTGCACTGTAAGCATTAACAGACGAGCTCTGAGGAAACACTTCTGTGCCAGGGTGGTCTCCCCTCCAGCATACACATACACACCTAAGAGGGCCTACATACAAAAACAATGGCAACTGTGACTTTGCGATGACTGGATAAAGTACATTCTCTAATATACAAATGTGTAGCTGTACTCACGTATTGCTGAATCGTGTTTGGATGATCAAAGCCGAGCACCCTCTCACTGATGACAACTGCCTTCAGCTGGACACTGCGGGCCTTAAGGAGAAAGAAAGTCAGATGAGAAATAGATAGTTTCATCTATATTAAAAGGAACAGTTTAGGGAGGGAGCAGTGCATACATGTCTGCATCAATCAACCAAGAGAGTAATGCAATGCAGATGAGACAAACAAAAATACAGGATCACCTTCACCTTACACATACAGCAGCTGCTCAGTCATAGAAACCCGTGTCATGAAACTCCTGATGCAGTTTGTGCAGATGTTAATGTTTTATAGAGGCCGATTGGCGAGTCAGAGCCTTTGTGACCCTGCTCTAACTTTGTGGTCTGACACACTGTGGCCGAGTTGCTGTGGTTCCTAAATGCTTCCACTTTGCAATAATGCCACTTACAGTTTATGGTGGAATATTTAGGAGGGAAGAAATTCCACAGACTGACTTGTGCAGCAGTGGCTTCCCACTACAGAACCATGCTCAAATTCAGGAAGCTCTTTAGAATGAGCCAATCTTTCACTGACGTTTGTTAAGGCAGACAGCATGAGTAGGCATTTGGTTTACACACCTGAATTCAAAGATTTAAAATGTGTGGCCCAATAATTTGTACATCTGCTCTAACTAATGCTGCAGTGTTCTCTCAAACGTGGCATAAATTGTTTTTCAAAGATCCAGTAAAGCCGTCCTATTATTTTCACCTCTATTATGCGTTAATGTTTGTGGCTAACAGAAACCGTTGATCAGTCAGCATACCTCAGCAGTTTTCCCCTGGAGGTACGCCACCTTGGCCAGCAAGGTGTGGCAATAACCAGCCTCAGGGTGCAGATCGTCACACGCTCTACCATACAGGTAAACCGCTTCTTTTAACTGCTCATGGGCCTGAGCCAGCAGACCTGCAATCATAACACACAGCTTATTTTTCAGTAAATTCACACTGCGGGGAAGAAAATGGAGACAATAGTCTGCAGCTGTTGGACTTACCCTTCTGAATGGAGAGCTGTGCAGCTTGATATACTTTAGAGGCATCCACAGTTGGCATGTGAATGTGCTTGACAACAGGGATCATGTTGATGATGTCCTCTGGACCAATAGGAGCTTTGTTTTGGTTGTCAAAGGAGTAGTCTCTCAGTCTCAACTAGTGTGGATACAGGATTAAAAAAGTGCCTTTCCCTTTTAATATACAGAATTTGATTTTTAAAAGCTAATTTTGCAACTTAAATGTACATATTAATATCCATATCCTCTCCTTGGACTGACAAATTTAAAACTGCATTCATATTTCCAGATGTCTGTTACCTGTACACCAGTCTTTAAACAGAACTCTCTCAGCAAGGAGAGCTTCTGCAGGCCATAGTGCTCCACCAGGTAGTTTGGCCCAGAGCTGTTCCACAAAAAAAAAAAAAAAAAAAAAAAAAACACAGGTTGTTCTCAAATTGATTCTCTACTATTAGATAATAAATGCATGTGGAGAACAAAGGCCATGCCCTCACCCCAGGCTATCAAAGACATAGGTTTCAGCAGCATCCTGGCAGACCAGGTTCCACAGCTCGGCTCCCGTGAGTGTGCTCCAGGGTGTGCTTTCAGAGGCCCCGGCCCCTCGGCCACGCCGTCTTGACTTCTTCTTAGTATCCTCTCCTACAGAGGTGGGCGGGAAGTGGGGAACCAACAGGCAGCTAAGGAAGTGACTGACGGCTGCGGAGAGACTCGACACATCCACGCCCTACAGAGACATGAATGGAGGCTTTAGTTCATTCCTTGGAAACCACACCTGCTGCCTTTTTAAAACCCAAGGTGTGAAAACATGGGTGATTAATTTGAGTTCTCATCAAGGAACATTTAAAAAAAAAAAAAAAAAAAAAAAGGTACCTGGAGGAAACTGTTGAACACCCTTCTTGTTGAACGAATAAAAATTTCAGCTACGGCCGTTCTCTGGTGAAAACAGGAAGGAGCATGTAAGAAAGCAGCATCACCATAAAGACCGAATTAGGCTTTGTTTTTAAAGTTAAACGAACCATTATATGCCTCAGGTGCTCCTTGTGTTCTGACTGGGCAATAAGCTTGACCACATGGCCCAGGTACCGGAGGTTGATGCCTCTCTGATGTAGAGCATTTTTTAGAGTAGCTCCGTCCATTGGAGCCTCACTGTTGTGCAAACAACCCTCCAACTGCAGACACAAACAGGCATCTAGTGAACAGGTTTGTTTTCAAAAGACACCATTTGGAGCACATTAACTCTGGTTGGACTTACAAAAGCTGGTATCTGGTGTGTGATGATGAAAGCTGCCGCTTCCCTCAGTAACCGTTCCTGCAGCTTTGTTGATGTGCTTTCCCCCGGAGGAAATGCTACCCCTAAAATTTGTACAAGCAGTGTGTCATGATGAGTTCTAATAAGAGCTCTGCTATAGCATACTTGTGTAGTTAGTCTGCATACCTGGAGAAAATACATTTGGATTAAAGCGCATCTCAAAGAGGATGTCACTAACTGAGCCCACGTCTTTACACGCAGCTCGGACGGCAGCAGTGGCTCGAGAGTCACCTGCGAAAAAGAAATAAATGACAACTTGACTTAAAATGTGCTGAAGTACAGCCATGATTTCAGTGTCCATTCAGTAAGAACTACTAACACTTCTTACCAGATGTGGCACATTCTTCAAATCCTCCATTTTCATCCAACAACTCTCTGACACGCTGAGTGAACTGGCAATGTCTTAAAAACAAAAGAGAAACTTAAACTTCATGAAAACTTAAAAGTTTAAAATAAATCTTCTGATTTACTACTCACTTGTGTTGACTGAAAGCCTGCATCAGTTCTGGTCTCAGTCTGCAGAGGCCATGAGGAAAACTCCTTGGAAGGTCAGTATTTGCATGATAATCCTCTGGCCAACCTTCTTTTATACAGTCATTCTTATTCTCATTACTCTCTTCTTCTCCAGTCACCGTGCAGCTTTCAGTCTGTGCCTCTGGACAGAAGTTGGCATCAGCTGGGAAACTTCTAAAAACATCTAATAAGTAGAACCTCCCATCAGCTCCCAACAGTCCCTGCGCATCCACCGAGGTGAACAGGGGCACCTGGTGACCATTGGGTGCCAGGACAACGTGTCTCTGCAGCGAAAGGGACTTGGCTGCATGAGCCAACAGTTCTAGTAGCCGTCTACGATGGGGAGACTCTTGTGGTCCTGCATTTACACCATACAGCAAACCTCTGAAGGTCGAGTGAGACAGGTAGCATTAAAATCTGTGAAAATTTAATACCACTAAACATTCTTAAACAGCTTCAGGGAGTGTACCTTGAAGCAGGAGCAGTTCCCTGGTCCTGCTCAGAGCCCTCCAAGCCAGGGGCCAGACCCTGGGCAGACAGGCGAACCCCTCTGTAGTCAACAATGGCTGTGGGTATAGTGTGCAGCCCCTGCAGACCCTCCAAGTCACTGTAAGCCTGCACACCGTTAAGCTCCAGCCTCTGAGCAGCCCTGCAAATACAAGGAGGAGGATAAAAATAATCAGTGCCAATATAAAAGCACAACTACAATGCAAGAGTCATTTTATCATACACAACATGGGATGGATCATATACGTACATCCCATAAGCAGCAAAGGGCATCAGGTCGTCTTGTCATTTTTAGGGAGTTTGCACTTACCTGCGACCCCTTTCGCCACCAAACACTGCACTTGCTGTCCCCTGGCTCATGAAAAGGCCACCCCACAGGAAAGCTGGGTCCCCTGGGTTTCCATTAACTGGCTCAACAAAACCGTCTACCACAGTCTCGGCCCCTTGCATAACAGTACTCACAAATGCACTGTTCACCTGAGCAAAAAGGAACGAATGAATGAAGAGTATATGAACCCCCCCCCCCCCAAAAAAACAAAAACAAAAAAAAAACCCCGACAAATACAATCCATTACATCAAGCTAAATGAGAGCTTCTATATTTACCTGAAGTACTGCTTTGTCTCTCTGCAGCCTCTCCTCCAGACTTCCTTGAGGAAGATCTCTGGCTGCTTGTAGCTCCTCGTTCCAGTCTGGAGGCTGCGTATAAACAAAGGCATGCGTAATTAGGATCACTGCCAACAGCAAACTGCTGCCAGCAACCATCAGAAAACAACTGTCTTCTGCTATAAACAACCTGTGTTTCTGCCTGATCATCTACTCCCAGTCTGGTGAAGGTGTTTTTGTGAGTGCGTGTAGCGCATGGAGGACCAAGCCAACTGAGCGTATGGTAGGGTGTAGTGATCACCTCTACTGGTGGTTGCAGGGGCCTAAAAAGAGGAAAAAGCTGCTTTACTCCAAATACGATTCAGTTGGTTATTTTCAAAGCATTACTGAACATTTCTTTTGCCAATCGAAAGGCTGGAAGGGATGCATATTCAGTGCTGCAGTACTCACTTTATAAAGAACAATGTCGTTACCTGTTTTTGAGTGTGGTAAAAGTTTGTTTGACAGCAGGACTAATATGACAAAGCAAGTCGGTTAAACAGTGACAAACTGGAGAAGACTGTGCAGGACGAGGATCAAACACATCCTCTGTGGACCTGCAAAAGATGTCAGAGAGAGAATATGATTAAACCAACTTGGATGCAGTCCTTTCATTTTCTTTCTTTGTGTGCATTGGCCCAGAAAGTATGCAAGTAGGTACATATCCAATTCTGAAAGAGTCGGGACCAAAGAAAAAAAAAAAACAAAAAAAAAAACCCCCAAAACAAAGTGATGCTAGAATGAAATAGCTGGAGGAACATTTTGTAGCCAGTTAGGTTAGCTACAGGTCAGCAACATGATTGGGTATAAAGAGAGTGTAAATAAAGTTGGCTCGAGTTTCACTAGTGTGGGGAAAAACAAAAAACCTGCATCTACAAACTGGAAAGTTTCAGAATAATGTTCCTCAACATAAAAATTGTGAAGACTTTGAATATCTCATGATCTACTCATCAAAAGAGACTTATAGCATCGGCTACAACAACATGCCTTCATAGTTACAGAGTTCAGGTGCTGACGTGCAGCAGTCGAGCTCTTTCACCAACTGAAAACTTGAAAGATTTGGAGCATCATGAAATTAAAATATACAAAGGTGACCCAGGACTGTTGAGCAGCTAGAATGGGACAACACTCCTCTCACAAATGTCCAGCAGCTGGCCTCCTCAGTTTCCAGAGTTTAGAGGATGCTACAGAGTGGGAAACATGGCGCTGACACACATTTTGAGTCCTGTTGCTGCCACCCAACTCTCTAAAAACAAAAGAGGTACATTTTCTCAGATTCTTCCTAAATGCAGGCCAAGGTACCATATTCCAGTCCTCTTCTTATAATGTGTCCACACAATTTTGCTTGCCTGTCATTCTTACATAGTGAGCTTTTGTCTTCTCTTAAAACTTCATTCTGTGTGCGATATTCTCGTCATCTGCATACCTCAGGTTATTAATAAAGGTACCCACTAACCACATTGCCTGTCATTCCATCAATCTTATGATAATGCACTCACAGTACAGAGAAAATTAGGTCAGGTGACAGCAGACCCTTGCTGTAAACCTTCAGATTTTGATAAATTCTCCAATGTCACTGAACTTTGTTCCCAGTAGAGGTTCTTTATAACTATCAAGTCTTTCCTGTCAGTGTTCAGAACTAATAATAACCAATGAAATATTCATCACTGCTTGTGTCAAAGGCCACAATAAACCAAAGTACAACACGAGTATAAGGATTGTGGGTTGTGTATTATTAGCCTGCTGTTGCTTTTCCTCACCGCCACAGAAAGCAGTTTAATTAAATAAAATGAATTTCTTTACCTATTTAGAAAAAAACCTTTTGGACAGGATGTGATGTCACAGCGCCGCCCCTCCATTGTAACTGCAGTGATGTACAGGAAGTCCCCCTGCAACTTCCTGTGTCCTGGAGGAGGGTTCCAGCAGCTGAGAGACAGGTCTTTCAGGTAACTGGGGGCCTGATGAGGATAAAGTGATGCAGAGTTAGTGAGTGTGTTTAGGTGAAACAAATAAAAAGATTCCATTTATTTGTGCACCTCTGGTTGGGAGCTATGTGGGAGAAGGGCCATGAGCGGTCTTTCCGAGGAACCGGGGAGGAGGTAGTCAGGCGGCGCTCCATCCTGGCTGGTTGATTCAGTTTTTGTGTGGCTTAGAGAGCGCTTAAGGCTCTTTCCATTTTGTAAGCTAGCTTCTACATTTGGGGGGAGATTCGACTGAGTTAGAGTCCATTTTTGGTGTACGTGTTACAATTTGTCTAAATGCACAGGGTGTGTGTTTACCTGGTATTTGTGTATGTGTCAGTGCCTCCAGTATGCTAGGTGAGCGTCCTTCTCTCAGTGCATCCTGAGGTCCAGATGCTCTCAGCAGCTCAAGCACACGAGCCAGATGCACTCTGGCTGAGCGGAAAGTGTAAGGCTCTGAAAAGACGTGCGCTGGTTAACAGAAAATTTAGATCAACCAATTAAAAAACTCTGAGCAATACGACAAAGATCTGATAACCACCTGAAAGTGGTCAGCCCTGTTTTCAAAGAACAAGCCGTACAGAGTTCGACAAAGAAGATGCATAAGGAATGTGCTCGAGGGTACATTGTTTCAGCAGCTAGAGGGTGAGAGTGAAATACTTGAGTTTGCACTTATGGTTGCAAAGACTACAACTAAATCTCTGCATCTATAAACCTTTGTGTGATGACTCAGAAAAAGTGAGTCAGGTGTTTACACTGAGCCAAGATAAACTTAGGTGTCTGTGGATGAGAAAGGGTGAGAGTGTGGTGAAAATATGGATAGGATTATTGTTAAAATTAACAAGCTATGAACATAATTATGCTCTGGAATGCTCTCCCTCCAACCTCGAGGTCTGCTAAGAACTCAAAAAAAAAAAAAAAGTGCTGTAGAATTAAAATGTTACTAATGTGTAAATGGGTTGAATTACCAAAAGAATAAAACAGGCAGTAATTTACTTAACGATTCTTACATATTGGTGAATTTCTTATTGAGTGGTAGCCAAAGACAGCTTATTAAAAACAGAAACATGATACCTTCCACAAGGCGAAGGATGGCACCTGCTTTAAGACCCTTGACGTTTTGCAGTTGAGCAAGGGGATCCAGAGTTGCCCCGGCCAGTGTGAGTGAGAGGTTGGAGCGCGGGAACACCTCATTCCTCGAAAGCAGAGTCATTACTGCATCTTGAACAAGCCAAAAACCATGGACCTACAGAGATGAATTTTTTTTAAACACACACCAGTTAAATCCAATCTGCGAACACTCAAATATCTACTTGTGAGGAGAATTTCAGACATACAGAATTATCCACAGTGGCAAATATAACAAAGGATAAAAATGATAAACCATAAATACATAGTTCCAGCTAAATTTTAATTTCAATATTATTTCTATATATAGTGCCAAATCACAGCAATTATTACCTCAAGGTGCTTTATATTGTAAGGCAAAGACCCTACAAGAATAGCCATCACCGCTTTTAAAAAGACAAACAAAACAAGGAAAATAGGAACAGACAGTGAGTCAGTACCTGCAGCTCAAAGGGCTCTACTCCTGCTCCCTGGATCTTTACAGAAAACGATGTGACGTCATCTAGGCGAATACCGACAGCATCGCTTCCAACAGTCACGCTGTTTGCATCTGTTTGAAGGAGAAATCAGAGGAACAGATTCAACAGGATAAACAAAGAGTTCTGCAAAAGGAGCAGAACATGTCAGTTTCCAGAACAGCTGAGATTCTGTTGACATGCCCATAAAACAGAGTGAAACACCTGCTAATCATCATATCTGATTGCAAACATTTTGAAGGACAGCAAAAAGTAGCATCAAGTTTGGGTGATTTACACATCTGTGAAGGCACCATTTATGTTGAAGTATTTTATTCCCCTTTTCAGGGAAGGCCTTGCTTCCTTCAGCGAGACAAACAATATTTCTGTACCCATTTGAGCAGCATGTCAGAAAAAGCCTGCAGTCTGAACCTGCCAGCCACTGAAACATCTGGCACATGATTAAAAGAAAAATATGACAAAGGCGGCCCTGAACTGTTGAGCAGCAAGAATGAAAAAAAAAACAAAAAAAACAAAAAAAAAACCTTTCAGCAGCAGATGGTCCCCTCAGTTCCCAAACACTTGCAGGGCTGTTAAGAAGAAGCGGACACATGCAGCACGGTGGGAAAGGAGCCCGACTTTTATGAAATTGTTTGCTCGAAGTATATACTAAAAAGGAAAAGATTACAGCTTCTCAGCTGTAACATTTGACACGTTCTTGCTGTACTACTTGCAAATCATTGCCTTCCTTTTGCATTTTACCTACCGTGATGAGGCAGGGACTCCATCTGGGCAACATTCGCAATACTCTTGCTTAGTTGCCACTTTTAAAACAGAGTCAAACAACAAAGGAATAGTAATAATTATTTATCACGTTCTTCCCACTAATTTCCTCTAAAATGAGTATGAGCTAGGATGGAAAGTTTGGTATGTAACAGAGTGCCTGAAGGAGAGTGTGAATTTATACAAGTAAGAGGGGAAGGGGGGGGGGAGAGAGAGAAAGAAACATGGGGAGTGTCTAGCTTTTTTTTTTACACACACACTTGCAGGGAGAACAGGACTTGGCGTGTTCCACTAATGGAAGTATGGCTAAACCTGTTGCATTTGCATACTGGCCTACATGCCATCTCAGAGTGAAAGGACAGCCAACACCCAATGCTGCTATGTAGATAAAAGCAGCAAACTGTGACACAAAACTAAAACCTAGGTGATGGATCAGGCTTGCTTGCAATGATGCATTCACACAATGGCTACTAAAACATAACATGCACATTGCAGAGGCCAATAATAACTGAGCTTATCTCTGGCTACTGTCATTCATTCACTCTGCAGCACAGCCACAACTCTTGCTGTCAATCTGGGACTACTTTGCAACTGGAAAGCACCCAAAACAATAGCAGTTTGTGATTGGTCGTCAGAATGTCCCTCCTCTCCTCCGCTTCTCTTTTGGAGCTCGTACAGAGTCTATGTTGGCATTGATTCCTGAAGTTGGCTTGCACTATAATCGAGCTAGGAAGCAAAGAAATGTATATGCTACAGCGCGTTCATGGTAACCATGCAAAACGGTAATTGTCAGAGCATTCCTCTGTACTTTGAAATTACCTAAACTGTCAATCACAGTTCAAAGATTAATGACATTTTTTGAAAGAAAAACGCCCTCGGGGCAATTTAATTGGTGACAGGCTAGCGCATATTCTACCTTAACTCAATCAGCATGTTATGTATGAGGGGAGTGGCAACACGTTAGGAGGTCCTCACAAGAGTGTGGCAACTGTTTTGGACAAAAATCAAGAAAGTGTGTAGAGTTTCACTTCTTAAAAAGGTTGTAAGGGGATATTGTAAGGCCCCTTACACATCTGTGCACATATTCCTATTGATTTTAGCTGCATCACAGCACGTGTGTATGCGTGTGTGGCACTCAAATGCGCAAAATACACAGCAGGAGATGCTTCAAGTGGTCAGGAAGTTGGTAAAAGCACCGGCCATGTTCAGAGGAGCAGTACAGTGCTGGAATGTCTCACCCTCCACACATTCTCCTGCTACAGGAGACACCCCTCGCACAAGCACAAAAAGGAAGAAAGTGCCAAAGAGAGAGGAGCGCACACGTAAAACATATCCCACAGACTAGTTCTTACCAGCCTTGGCTTGATTTCTTCCTCCTCCTCTCCTCACTTTGTCCTTCATGGCTGCCTACTGAAGTTTTTCCTGGAGCTGTCTTCTTGTGTTTTACTTCTTCTGTGGTGGAAGCTGCTACCACGCAGTCTTGTTTAAAAACTCACGGAAAAAAGACCGAGCGAAGACAAGTGGAAACGCACAGTCCTACTGACTGAAGGTAAAATGCCTGCTCAGGACTGCAACTCCTGCCCTGTCTACAAAGCAAACTTAGCTTATCTGCTCTCCCTGTGTAAAAAGCCACACCCTCCTCTTATTGCTCCACACAGGCTCATTACTCCGGCTGTCTCACACGCTTGTTGGACTGGGTGTGTCTTTGTTCACTCCTCCCTCCAGAAGCCCTGGAGTAGAAGTGTGAATTAAAGACTGCTTTGACACCAGTCCAACAAAAACGGCTTTTGAATCTAAGTGTTTTATATTGCATTATGTGGAAGCTCGCTCAGCGCATTGGTCCACACATGTCCAGATGTTAACAAAAGGGAATGATGAGGCAGTGTTCTGTAATCTAACGCCAAGTGAGTGCTGCTGGGTGCAGCTTCTGGGCTTCTTCATTTGTGACAAGTTTACTCAGAGTCTGCAGAAAATACAACCGTGAGAAAGCTACGCTTCCACAAATGGGTGCGCCCGTGTGTGACTTGGTTACTCATCTCTTTTGAAAAGTGTACACCTACTACAGTCACATTTTACGCATACCTGTGCAGATTTCAGTCCAAACACGCATTAAGACTTCTGGGTTCGGCTGCTACAATCTCATAAAACTATGTTTTAGTCATCTACAGTGTGCTCGGTGGTGGAGTTATAAAACATCTCTCAGCTGAAAGTCAGGGAAGTTAAGCATGCATCTGGACAAAAGTCAGCTGCTTGTCACTTCTGCCATATTATAAGATATCCCCACAGGATCGAAATATCCCAGGTTATGGTGGATGATGGCTTTTTGACACTCGTCACGTTTACGTTTTTGTATATAACTGGATGAATGCACAAGTGTCAGAACAGGGTACACCTCGTTTTCAGCACAGTGAAACACCCCGTACCACGTTAGGGACGTAAACGTAACGTTACCTTCAGGAGCCCCTTGTAGATTTCATTTTGATTACAAAAATGCAGCTCTTTAGTTCATGTTTTGTGATACTATTCCTTGGGTTTTAATGTAACTGCTCTTATAATAACCTATAAGAAATATATGAAAATACTTTAATGATAACGATGCGTTTGTTTTATTTTATGAAGACTAATACTAACACTAGACGCTATGGTTAAGCACTTCGCCTTCTAATGATCACACTTTGTAGTACAGGCATCGGAGAAACATCCAAATTGATGTAGTTATCCCGAGTCTGTGGTTTTGACCTACATTGTAGTCAGTCGTGAATGCTCACTCAGTAATGTTCATATTTCCGAGGTCACTGCAATCTAGCATCGTTTCAGGAGGCTGTCCTCGGCTAACCGAGCTAGCCACGACAAGATAGAATAAACAAACAATTTAAATCCTCTGCATTAGGTCTTTGTGAAGTTGTCGGTGAGTTTAACTTAACAGCTGTCTGTTACTAATGCTGTGATGTCTAATAACACTGTTTGGAAACAAAAAGAACTGTAATAATAGCGTCCCGTCCAGCCATTGTAACTCAGTTAGCATAAACCTCAACCAGCGCTACAACTCTTGGCCTCGGCGATTGTGTTTTTGCATCCTTTAAAATACAAGGCTTACAACGTGGCAGTTAACCATGAACATTGTTTTAGTCAAGATAATGTACAGCGTTTCCCTGCCACGTACGTCATCACAACTTATCATACAGCCGTTGTGTGAGTGAACTTTTAGCTTTTTGTATTTCCATTCTGTTCACCGTTGCTGACCAGCAGCTAAGGAGACAGCTGTCAGTTTATCCTTGGAGCTTAGCTGGCTCTTCTTTTCTCACCACCTGTGATTCTCCCTGTGCCACAATCTGCTGCAACACTTTCACTCGTTTTGTATTTTTTGTTTTTACACGTTGTAACAGGTTATGTATGGGATGCCACTGACTGTCTGTGTCATCCATGCAGAACTCTGTTGTTACATGTCCTGTGACTGTGTGGCCTTCTGCCCGCTTCATGTAAGAGTTGATCATCGAGCTCATGTCAGTCAGTGAAGTTGAAGAGGGGGGTCTCTTTCGGGCTGCCCCAAGCGATAACTCCCAAGACCTGCTCGACAACCCCACTAAGACAGTGGCCACGGGGAGCACACCTGAGGATCAGGTGAGGGTACATGCATAACCATGGGGGGGATAAATGTTGCTGGATGCAGCAACACTAACCCTAATATGAATTTAGTCCTAACCTGTTTCACCAGACATAAAAAAGTGACAGAAGGGACTATAAATGAAATGAAATGTAGCATAAATGACATCTTGATGCATGCTCAATCATCCAGGTAAGTAAATCTCCAAAAGTTGATTCTGTTCATCTGGACGTAGCGTTTGTGGGAGAAACGTTTCGTCACTCATCCAAGTGAGGAAACGTTTCTCCCACAAAACACTACGTCCAGATGAACGGAATCAACTTTTGGAGACATAAATGACATATTAGCAAAAAACAAAAACCCAAAGGCATGAAGGATAGGCTTGAGCAGTCAGATTTGGAGATTTTTATGCTTGATCTTCTTTCTGATGCAACCCCCAATGGATATCTGTCTCCCCCCAGAAAGGAACCAGGGATCTTTCCCTTGTTAGCCAATTGTGTAAACCACTACTCCGTAGAGCCACTTAATAAAGGACAGCAGGATAATGGGAGTAATTTTTAAACTTCATATCCCAGAAGGTGATTATGTTTATCTGGATGCAGTGTTTTCAGTGGGGGTGACTTCTTTGCCTTTCTGGGACTTCCTTATTAAGCATGCATCACAATATAAAAGCCATATTAATCTAAATTAAGATTTTGGGTTCCCAGCCAGTCACCGGCCAGTCTCTAGGCCTGTCTGACTGAGGCTTTAACTTCACCAATCTGCAGTTTGAGAGCCACTCTGGTAGTGTGTAGTAGTAATAGATGGACATTAAATAGTGTTTGTTTTTTGTGGTTTGACTCATTGTAAAGTTTTAAGTAAAGCAGGTAATGCAAAAGTGACAACAATCCTGGTGTGATCATCTGGGCTACTGTCAGAATATCTCTGCCTGTGACTTTGGAGTTTTATCATTTACATTCCTGATGGTTTGTTGCTTTTTCCCCCTGCATGACATGTCATTAAATATGTGGTACAGTTAGCTGTGTGCCTAACAAAGTCTCAGGGAGAAATTTTACTTGCAAGATAACAGCAAGATTTAATTCCTAGGGAAGGTTCTTCGGTCACATTCCACTTTATTCTCAGTCATTATAAATCTGTCCAGATGCTTAATGCAGACTGATTTGGCTGCTGTCAGTAATGTGGGCGGGTGTTGTGTCAGGCACTGTTTGACACAATGAATTGCCAAAATTATTACTGGCAGCATTGTGTGTTAACACTGGATTTTCAGTGGAAGTAGATTGTTTACAAGCTATAGTTTTATCAGTTGTGGAAAGAAGAACAGACAAGAGGCAGCTTGTGAAGAAAAGCATAAAGTAGGGCTTTGTGCTTTTTACAAAGACAAGGCCTAATCCTGTCTTTCCTGACACCCCTTGTTCTGTCTCATGGTTTGGGCTTGCTTCATAGGATTTTACAGAAAGGCACAGCCTGGTTCGGACTTTTGAATTTACTGGTTCTAATAATTGCTGAGTTGAACAGTGCACTGTTCCAAAGACAGTAAGCACAGGAAGAAATACTGATGTCAGATTTTGATCATGTCGCCATAATTTTTCTTCAGGCTTCACCTGTGGTGGACGAAGCTTCTCCTTCTTCAGCGTCCTCTTTCGAGATGCTTGACATGGAGTCAGCTCATGCTCCTTACCAAGAAGTGCAGCCTCACTGGTTCTTCTGTCGACGTGCTGATGACAACACCTCCTGGCTTCCTTTCAGCAGAGAAGACTCTGACAAACTAGAGAATGCCTTCACCAACAGTAAGAATGTATTTTACTTGTACGTTATAAAAGATACTGTGTACTTAAATTATTACAAATGGATAGTCTGGGGTTATATCAGCAAGCATTTTTCTGGGCCTTTGTTGACAGTAGGGTGTGGTTGGAGGGTACGAACATGTGTTTGTCAGTTTGCTTAACAAAGGTCATAAAAATGGATTCTATACTGGGAACAAACAAACAAAATCCCATTTGAAAAGCTGGTTAAAAATTTTTTTTTTATTAAAACTTGTGATTTTCCTTTAAGGAAAATGCCAGGAAGTAAGACCTGATTTTATTGTATCCAAGAAAAACTGCATAATCCCTGTGTCATTATTACAAAAGTTGGAGTTTTCCTGGAACAACTGATGGAAAGATAAACTTTCAAAACAGTGTTGCTATCACTGGCTAAATGCCCAGTAGGCCATTTGACTGTTCTGTTAGGACATGCTCCCTGCTATTAACAATTTAACCAACCGAAGTTCAGTTTCAGGGTTGGTTTGGGTGTGTCTTAGTGTTCTTAACTCCCACTGACACACTAACGTTTTGAACATCCCCATCCAAAGGAAAACGAAAGTAATAATAAAACAGCGGTATAAGAATGTCATTTTAAAAGTATGACTCTTTGAACAAATAACATACTCCTCAAGGGTTCAGAAAGATGTACTTATCAGTAGATAATTTTACAATATTTAAACACCAAAGAAAGAGTCTAAATCTACGTTTGGGGGGAAGCATGTAGTTTTATTATTATTATTAATATTGATCTTGTGTGTGACAACCGCAATGAAAATATGAATGGTGTTGTACAAAATGTTGTCAATAAAGGTTAAGTTGACAAATAAAAGAGTATGAGTGTCCATTAAACTAAAGACGGACGGTGGTTCTAACAGCAGGTACATGATTAAATTATTTCAGAAGAATAAACTTATTGTTCACTTGGTGATGCTGATGAAGTCACTGATGAGTGACCAGTAATTGCTGCAAAGTAAAACGTGTGATCAAATTTAACTTGTAAAGTAACTTCTTTAGTCCTGTAAAAATAGCATACGCTGTAATTAAATCAAAGCACCAGAGTGCTTTCTTTATTTATATCTGCGTTTGTATGTTTTTACCTCGCAGTCAGCGACGAGGGCGAGGAGGATAAGGTGGTAGCTGTGGAAGGGCAACGGTATGATGTACATGTCAAGGAAAGGAAGCGTTACGCTGTGTATTGGGAGCAAGCTCCCTCTGAGGTCCGCAGGTGCACCTGGTTTTACAAAGGAGATAAAGACACCAGATTCATGCCTTATCCTGAGGATTTCAGCAAGGATCTGGAGGTAGTCAGACACAAATAATGACCTTTCACCAGCACTCCTTCCTTCTCTATAGCTGACTACTTTCTAACTTTATAGTCTTCTCAACTTTGGTCTTAAGTAACACTTTTAATATATAAATATTTTGCAGGAAGCCTATAGGAAATCAGTGACTTCAGATGAATGGAAGAAGAAATTGGATTTTCCCACTGGAGAGACTGTCATCTTACACAATCCGAAGGTAAAGCCTGCTGTTAAAATATCAAAGAGTGATTCTGTTCATGAGACTGGCACCCAAAGAACTATTTGCATACTTAAAATGTTTTTTATTTCACTGAATTAGAAACAAAATGAAAGCAAATTACATTTATTATATTAAAAAAACAACCAGGAAACAGACCTTATTTAGATAATAAAATATTAGAGATTTTCTCTACTGTGAACCTGCTGGGTAAAATTTTAAAAAAGCCACCCATTGCCAAAAACAATCTTCTTATGACTAATGTGATGTGAGCTTGGAGAGCACTCACAAAATTATTTAATAGCACTCTCCCTCTTTTATCTTATAACAACACTGGCTGATAACCCAGAGCTGTTATCACAGGAAACTTATCAAATTTTACATTTTGGCAAAGAGCAGGTGCTGTTAATCTTTTTGAGAATGGAAGACTTAAAACATTTGATTCACTGACAGTTCAGTTTAATACATCAAATCTTATACAGATATTTAGAGATCAAAAACTTTGAGTCTAAGCTCAGATGACTCAGAACTGTTAGATAGATTTTTATTTTTTTTTTAGATATCCAGATGCTGTTCTGAGGAGTTAACTTTGAGCCTGGGTAAACTTTCATGGCAGTTTGCAGCAGGCATAAAAAGTTACAGTATAATATTTTACCACACATCTGCACATGTCCGTTCATCTGTTGTAAGTACACAACAGGAACCACTCCAGACTGTCCCAGTTTCAAATGTAAGCCTCGTTAACACCAGGTTGCATTGCAATCAAATGTGCCGGGCACCACTATGTTCAAGTGTTAATGCAGCAAAAGGTCAACAAGTTTCAGCAGATCTGTCTGGTTTGGAAGGTTTGGAAACAAAAGAAAGATCCAATCCAGCCTTTTTTCATGTTAGCAAGGAAAGCTATAATGGTGATGTGGGTCAGAGATGAGATCCTTGATTCACACACTGCTCCCTTTTCCATGTGGAAATCACAGGTCTCAGAGATGTGAATAAAAGAAAAACTTGGACACTTTATTTATGGAAGGACTTTACTTTTACAGCAGGAATGGGAGAGGCCACTGGAACTTGTTGGGGTTGATTCTAATTTGTTTAAAAGTAGATGACACGGACAATTGCCACATTTTTGTAACTGGAATCAAATGACATGGATGACATTTGTTCATATATTACTCATTGTTGTACTTCACCAAACTATTGTGCAAGCGTATTGTTTTGGGTCACTATTATTAATGTCACAACTTCTCTTACTTTATGTATTATTGTATCAGCATTGTTTTTTGTTTATCTTTAAAAAAAAAAAGATATAATTAAACTTATTTGTCACCCATATAAGTCTCTACCCACTGTTTTTCTTCTCAGTTGATAATGCAGTATCAGCCAATAGGATTGCAGGATGACTGGGTGTCCTCCCCCTCAGAACATACCCGGCCAAGAACTGTCAAAAGGGGAGTAGACAACATCTCTGTAGAAATACCTGATGGTATGTATGATAATGTGGTGAAAGCTACTCGTCACCAGTTTCAGAAAGTATCCCACACAGTCAGCGCTTTAGGCTCATCATATTTGTACGTGTGTTTGCAGGTGAACCAGAAAAGGTGGACCATGTTGTCTTCATGGTGCACGGCATTGGCCCTGCGTGCGACTTACGTTTCCGATCCATCATACAGTGTGGTAAGCTTCTTTGTTTATATGTATATATAAATGTTCCCATGTGTGTTTATGACCTCTTTTAATATCTTTCCAGTGAATGACTTCAGGAGTGTTTCCCTATCCCTCCTGGCCTCTCATTATAAGCGTGCTCAGCAGGAAGGTCAGGTGGGCCGAGTAGAGTTCCTCCCAGTCAACTGGCACAGTGCTCTACATGGAGATGCCACTGGTGTTGATGAGTAAGTATGAACAGAAATTGGACATCAACAAAACAGGATTTCTCTGTTGCAGTCCAGCTCATGACCCTGTTAGACGCTTTTCTTGTTTTCTGATTTCTCTTGTCTTCCCCACTTCCCAGGGACATCCAGAGGATCACTCTCCCCAGCATCAGCAGGCTGAGACATTTCACCAATGACACTCTGCTGGACTTGTTTTTCTATAACAGCCCCACTTACTGCCAGACCATAGTGGACACAGTGGCCTCGGAGTTCAACAGGCTACATGTACTCTTTAAGCAGAGACACCCAGAGTTCAGCGGGACAGTTTCAGTAGTAGGCCATAGCCTGGGTTAGAGATGTGCAAACGCAGAAACTCTCGCAATCACAAAGAAGTGGGACCTAAAATGCAGAGTTTTAACTTTTCTGCTTTGCCTCTACTTCTGCAGGTTCACTGATCCTGTTTGATCTGCTAACCAATCAGAGGGATGAATCACAAGCTAGACAAGGGGTACAACATGACATTCCCAGCAAAGAATAATGAAACTTTACTGATTAGGAAAGATTGTATATTTCTTCATGGCTTTTTCAGTTCTATTTCCTCTTCTACGTAAGATCTCTGGTGAGCCCTGTCATCTGAACTGCAACACACTGGAGCAGACTCTGAACAGACTGGGCCTACAGCAATATTTGGATGTGTTGCAGAACGAAAACCTGGATCTCGAATCTCTGGTAACACATAATGAATATACACACTGAGAGAACTGAAGGTTCTATCTATGGATTACATGTTGTATACTGTTCACATAATAACACCCACTGAGTCATTTGATCCTACTTAGAAAACCAATTAATCTTCTTTTTTAGGCTCTTTGCCGTGACAGTGATCTTAAAGATTTGGGAATTCCTCTTGGACCTAGAAAGAAGATCCTGAATTATGTCAGAAGGAAATGGCTTCCAGAGGTCTGGCTCATTTCAATTATGTGGATTTTCTTCCTCCTTTTTTTATTTTTTTTATTTAAGAATTTGTACTTGAATGAAATGCAATTGGAGAATATTGGTGAATTTTAGTGATTTACATGAATTTGCTAATTTACTTTCCTTTTTTTGGTTTAACATAGTTTAAGCCATGTTTGGAAAACCTGCTGATAATGTTTTATATTTCTTATTCATAACAGGACTGCAGGATGGGAGCAGTGTGTCAGGCACAAGGGCCACAACTTCAGCCTGAAGTGACAAGTACTCAGGATGGCAATGAGTCTTCAGGATTACCACCTCAGCAGTTCCACTTGCACAGGCCGCAGTCTGTCACTAGTGCTGTGGACTATGAGTACTTCGATGTGGGCATTGGACAGGTACAACACATGCAGACAAATACACCATTGTTATTTTTGCTCGGGGGGTGAAGCTTTGATGCATCACCTTCCTGCTTCTCTCCTCCCCTCCGCCCGCTTACCTGGACAGACCAATGGAGGCATAGCCAAGGGACAGGTGTGTCTCACATGGTGTCCACATACTCTTCGGCTTTGTCCTTTGCTGTCTTTGACCTAACTGTGTCTGGAGTTTCTGTTCATATATACTTCAGTCAGAACAGGGGGCTCTCAAGGGAGCTAAACTACAGCAGATCAATGATAAGAGAACTTTTGTCATATTGTGCCATTATTAGGGTACCGTGTTTGTCCCATTGAAAGGTACATCCCAGTGCCATTGTCTGTCTGTCCTCACACTCATGAGTCAGTCCTGCATGAGTGGCCATCTCCCTGGTGTCCTCCTCACCTGCTGGTGTACTTCCTGGATGTTGTAATATTTTCAGATGGCACAGCTAACCAAGGGAGAAATTTCTATCGTGTGTGTGTGTGTGTGTGTGTGTGTGTGTGTGTGTGTGTGTCCTACAACAGAATCTGTTTAAATTATAACTCACTGTAACAAGCTAACCCCACCATTTTTCCACAGGTATCCATTGATTACCCGCAGCTTGAATTCCACCCTCAGACGTTTTTTGCATTCGGTTCTCCAATTGGTATGTTTCTGACTGTACGTGGGCTTAAACGCATCGATCCAAACTACACCTTCCCCACCTGCAAGAGCTTTTACAACATCTACCACCCAGTGAGTAACTCCTTACTTAACTCAAATGCCCACTCTGATTCTGCACTCATCTCTTAAAGAAACCTCACCTGCCAGTATGAGTTGGGGGAAAAAAAGAGGAAATGAAAAATGTTAACAGCATTAGATTAAGGTAATTGGATTAAAGTAGACAGCTTCTTTGCTCTTTACTACTTCTTTATTTAGTTGTTGAATTCAAGATTAAAAGATTTGCCAAAGAAATAGTTGGTATATAGACAAGCACCTGCTGGACTCTTTCTCTACTCACATGATGAAAGAGGTCATCTTTTATGTCTTTTATCTGTGTTTAGTATGATCCTGTTGCCTATCGGATAGAGCCCATGATTGTTTCCGAGGTGGACCTGGAGCCCATGCTAATCCCTCACCATAAAGGCCGCAAGAGGATGCACCTGGGTATGATTATTTCTCTGTACTGAAATAAGCTGTACTATTGTAGGAACTCATTTCCGTTTCTCTTTGTTTTGTAGAACTAAAGGACAGCTTGACCCGAATGAGCATGGATTTGAAGAACAATGTTCTAGGATCATTACGGACTGCGTGGCAGTCCTTTGCCAGACTGCCGGTTGCTGCACTGCCTCCGGGGGAAGGAGGAGAAACTACAACAGAGAAAACCCTTGAGGAGACGCAGGGTAAATAACGCATGTTCATTTGCTTTATTTGTGTGTGTTGTGTGTGTTGTGTGTGTTTGCGTGTGGGAGCGAATGTGCACACGTGTGTCTAACTCAGTCTCCTCGTACTCCTCTCACCCCTCTCTGCATGTTGCCCTCCTCTGTTCTGCTCTATCTGGTGTTTTCTTCTGCTTCCCTCACCCTTTACTACTTTACTATGAACCTCAGCCTCAGCGGCAGTCACTGCTTCTACTAAGAGGGAAGACAAAGGGGCTAATTTTTGGACTAAAATACTGGCGTGGTCTAGTGCCATTCATAGGCATTACTTTCGAGGTAAGCTAGCATAGTCATTTGCGTGGGGTTGATTAATAAAACAAGTAATTAACTCATTGTAATTTATAGCTGCTGTAACATTGGTTTAATGACCTTTTAGTCCTCTCTTAGAAAGCTCTAAGCCTATGAATACATCATTACTCATCTTGACCTAGAAAACTAACATGTTTCCAGTATTCATACAAAAGAGGCAGAATTAATTATTTCTACTTTGCTGCTCAGTTGCAGAGGTTTACATCGGCATTTACATTTGCTCATATACAAAGAGGGAATATGATGTATTTTTTCCTGTAGCGCATTACTGACTCAGGCTCCGTTAGGCTTCTGCCTCCCGCTTTTCCTTTTAGTTCTGGCTGGTGGATCCTCAGTATCATAAGCCGGTGTAACTAAAGCAGTGGACTGAACGAGCAGCACTAGCAGTTTTAAAGCAGTCAAGTTTTCTTTTCTTTCTTTTTTTAATTACATGAGAAATTAGCTGGAATATGATATTCATCTGTAGACCTCGTGCAGTAGCTACATGTGGGTGCACGTCCTGCAATTAAGTGACAGGATACCGTTTTTTTGTTTTTTATCTCAGGGCTCACAGGTATTCATTTACAACCTTATTCTAATGGAATGTTATTTGAGAGTTTTTATGTTTTAATGTCAGGATTACAAGCCAGTACATGCAAAGATAGATTGAGACGCTAACAGCCAACAGCAGCAGGTTCATCAGAAGTGCATTGGGGTTTTTAGGGGAGCCTCGAGGGATTCATTGCAAGCTAACAAGCACATCAGTCAAAACTACCCCAACTTACTGACATTTACTCATGATTTGCCTATAACTATACACGTACCTGATACTACATAAAATGAACTAAAATGTCATAGTAGACAAGTATTGACAAACCTCCTTCACTAATATAAACCCGTAAAAACACGTTTTGTTTGTTTTGCTTTTTTAAGCCTAAAATGTATATTAACTAATGCCATGGGGTAGCGTCCCAACCCCATCTGACAGGATCTATGATGGTAGTATATACTGATTGATGTTTGGAGTAGACTTCTCAGAGTATTGTTAATAGTGTTTGCAGAAGTGGATTTAGCTGCACAGTTTGCATTTAACTTTTATTACTCTGTAAATTTAGTTTTGTGTTGCTCACTGCAAACAGCACATGCTTCCCTCTTTGCTCTCACTTAGTTATCTGTTAATTATTTTACCACAGAGGGTAAGTAAAAGCAAAGAGCCTCCGTTGGGTGTTGTCATGGTTTCGGTGCGTGCAGCCTTGTTTGAAATGATTTCTGTCCCTTCAGGAGGGTTTGATGAGGCAGAGTCCTCAGAGTCAGTGGAAGAAAGAGAGCATCGTGAGATTAAAATGGGGATGTTAAATGGAGGTCGACGCATTGACTATGTGCTTCAGGAGAAACCCATTGAGAGCTTCAACGAGTACCTGTTTGCCATCCAGTCTCATCTGTGTTACTGGTGAGTTTTTCGTATCTGTGCAGGGTTGATGGAAATGATTTAAATATTTTTACTTCAAATAAAAGGTTTGTCTTTCTGCTTGTTAGGGAATCGGAGGATACAGCTCTACTGCTGCTGAAGGAGATTTACGACAACCTAGGTGTGGCTATCGAACAGCCACAACAGTAGGAAAGTTGTATAAATGAAGAAATGTTTGCCTGATTTTAGGAAAATGAAGGACAAATGATAGAGCCAGAGTTTGTACATTATTTTTCCAGAATGCCTTACTGTCGGGATGATACATGCCTGCCAGAATCTATCCAAACCCTTCAGTAGTGACAGTTTGACTCCAGTCAGGTGATCTAGGTTCTTCTTTTTTGTTTAACCTTAATTTAGGATGGCAGCTGCTTCTTGCCACTACAGGAAGCACCGTCGTGCTTCTGGTTGCACTATTTTTAATCATTCTTTACTTTACTCTTCTTTTACTTCAAGTTGCTTAGTTACTGAAATATTGTGCTTACAACTACCAGAAAACCCACACAATACCTTTGTACTTGTTTGTCGTCGCATGTCGAACTAGAACTCATTTTCAGGTGGCACTTTCAACAAAAACATATTTACGATTTCATTCATAAAATCAAAATGGCACATATTCTTTTATATTTATCTATAGTCTGTAAAAATTTTTATAGATTTCCCAACTCTGTGCACAGTCTGCAATCACACATGTAGAGTTGTTTTGTTTGACTTAATAGGATTTTTGCTTTATAAACAGGAAAATGAAAGTTTGTTTTGTCTGTTACGTTTTTCTGGCAGCTCTATTCTCTCTGCCCACATCAGAGACACTTGAAACCCAAAGCTGCTTTCCCATACATTTGTGCAGCGTTTTGGTAATGTTGGTGTCACTCCTGTTACTTCACAAACATACTGCTGTTAATGTAAGTAATGTTTGTGTCTAACACATGTATCTGTATGAAGGAACCATGATGATGTTTGGAAATGCAGGTGTCTTTTTGTATGCACTCTAAGTGTGGGTTGGTATTCTATGTTTTAAGATTGTGTAAACTAATGGAAAGGTCACATTCACCCACTCTCCCTCAGTTTTGTACCATTTCCTCTTTACCATGTTGTTGCTTCTTTGCATTTGGCCCAGCAATGCATCGTCTGTCCTAAAATATAGTTGCTTCGGATTCAGACTACAGTCTTCGGGCAGTTGTAACTTTGGCGTTATCCACGAGTCAGATTTTTCTTATCTCCTTCTTTGTACTGAAGTTTTGTAAGTCACCCTTTCTGTTTGCACTGCATGCACTTCTTTTTTAAAATAGCACAGAGTTTTGCAACATATTGTGATCCTGTTTCAATTCTTACGCTCTAAAATGTTAATGAATATTATGCACACGGCAAAAGAATTTTGTTGTAAAATTCATAAGAATTTCATTTCAAGTACAAGATGTATTAAAAGATGTTTCAAATGTATTTATTTTATATAAAAATATATATTTGTTGGGAAATATCAGTATTATAAGTAAGATAAATTTGCATATCAACCAACATAATGTCAAGACTATTGAGTTAGAAACTGTGTGTGTTAGAGTAATTTACCTTTTGTAAGACTCTTTTATTATCACTATCAGGGTAGCACAGCCCTCTGCACGTGACATTTGCATAAATAATAAATTAACCTGCTCAGCTGGTTCTTTTTCTTCTTTTAAAAATGCACTAAATGCGCCGTAACCATGACGATGTTCTGTAGAACCTAATGATTGTCTGTAAATTTCACTTTATAAACCACAGCCATGATAAACAGTAGAAAACAGGACTTAATAGTCCATGAGTCTTCTTCAAAACCATAACCATTGTTTTGGGCACTTTATACTGATATACTGTTATATACCAAATACAAAAAAAATCCTTTCTGATACCCTGTAAATGTGGTTACATGTTTTGTGTGCCATAATAAAATATTCCAAATGCGTTGTGCTTTTTCAGGTTTATTGAAACATGATTGTTTTGAATTTGAAATAAATAAATAGCTTTTGTAGGTTTACTTCTACAGTCCATGGACTTCATCACATGTTGTTTCATTCCTTAAGACACTCCACTAGACCTTCACTGCAGCCACTGCTGCTTATTTGTGGGTCTCTCTGCTTTCAGTTTTGCCTTCAGTAACTGTAAAGCTTCTCTGTTCCATTTGCGCTGTGAAGTGGTATCTGATCAGCATATGTCCCTGTACACTCACATCATCAAATGCTAGTGGCCCAGTTCCACTGGTATCCGCGTATGTCCGTGCCATGACACTGTTGACTGATAAAATTCTAAAAATGCAGCCAAGATGTTTTTTTTTTTTAAATATCAATTTCCAACTATTTACAGAACAATCAGGCTTTCTGCATCAAATAAGATGCCACACAAATTATTTGTGCCTCTCCAAAAATGAATTTCTGTCATCTATAAGATGAAGGAGAACATCACAAGCCTGATAGCTGCAGGCCTGAAAGCAGGAGGTGAATCACTCCTGTTGTCTACCTGGAGACAGTGTTTAAATTGCAGTCTGCCTTTAGTGGCTTTTTGGCAGCAACTGCGACATTCAGCAGTCGCCTTGTAACCTGCCTGATGAGGCTATGCTCCATGTTTTCTGCAGTCATAGATAAAAAAAATATGTACCACAGCCTCATCAGGCAGGTTTCCATGACAAACTTTCTGTACATGTATATTAAATTTCATTTTCGTGATTTTATGAGCTTTTTCAAAAGTGTATATATATATTTTTTAAGTTCATAGATTTAAAAAAATTTTTTTTTACTTTATTTAGTTTTTAACGTTTGATTAGAAGCAACACAAAAAAACTTTCTCAGTCAATTCAGATTTGCAAAGTAATAAATCCTTCAAACAAAGACGAGGGGATGTTTTAAAGTAAGTAAGAGCAGCCAAAAAAAAGTAAACCACACACGAAGGACGCAGCTCATAATTCTCAGATGTAACGATCTCATTGTCGTTACTATAGCAAATCACTCGGGCATGCGCAGTTAAGCGATAAACACACTATCAGTCGCAGCGGTTGAGTTGGCCTGCAGATTTTGGCAAAAGCAATGAGGTAAGTCAAAGTCTTGAACTTGTTTTTACGGTTAGTCTTAAAGCTTTTTGTCAGAGGTGTTTGTCTTCGTTTTAATGCTCGTGGGTTTTTTTTAATGCATGTTGCAGGTCAAACGATAAAAAACGATAAAACAGTAGCTCCCAAACTGAGAGACCACAAAAGAGTCCATGCTTGTAGTAATAGCTGGTAAATTGTACTTTTCAGCGCATTTCCGTAGTTGTCCCTGTTGGGTAAAAATATGTGTCATTCAAAAGCTGGGACCTCCATACTGAGCCTCGTGTGATTCACTTCAGTGGGAGGAAATTATGTGCTATAGCTTTTGGGTGACTCCAATTACTGACCCTGCAACACTCTGAGGTTTTAAACCATTCTTCCTTTAATCATTAGAGACAGACGTGGTCAGACTGACTTGTATCAAGAGCTGTGGTTTCTTTATTTATTAATTAATCGTCTCTGCTGCACTGTGACTCAGCATGAGGATTGGACCAACCCTATAAGCGCTTTCCTTCAAATTAATGGTTAAACAATAGCTTTTTTTATTTTCACAACAGTGTTTAGTCTTTATCAGCCTCGATTAAGCCTCTTGTCATGTTAATCACACTGTATGACCTGATTCTGAAGTAAACTTAGAGGCTGATTAAGGGTTAAGAGGTCAAAATCTAACCAATCAACATGAGAAATGAAAGTGTACAAACAATACTTCCTTACAGTGAAAGGGCATGTTTGTTGTCATGTTAAATCTCTTTTTTGGGGGAGGGGGCTTTGGGTGACAGCAGGTAGCAGGAATGTGATATAACAAGTGGAGCTGTGTTTTATGCCACCAACTCTTTCCCTCCCCCTGGATGTCAGATCTGTTATTCAGCCCACGAACAATAGAAGAGGCTCTCTCTGTCTTAAACAATTCTGTCAAGTCTGCCAGATACCCCCCCCCCCCCCCCCCCCCCCCCCCCGTGACACACTGGTACACACACTGTATCTGCCTCCTGTCCAACTCTTTATGCTTGATCCTAATTTTCCCCCGTCACACACACATTTAACCTCTCTGTCTTTCTCCAAAGGGCAGTGCTATTGGTCTGGGGTGTGTGTGTGTGTGTGTGTGTGTGTGTGTGTGTGTGTGTGTGTGTGTTTTGAAGGAGAGAGAGAGAGGGAGATGATGAAGCTTGGGAAGTAGAGCAAGGAGGCGGGACTTGTCACCATTCACGTGTAGTGCTGATGATGCTCCGTAGAGCATCAACAGAGTCTGTGAAAGAGGAAAGAGGAGAGGCCGCTTGGTTAAATAATAACTAGTCAGCCATGAGGAGCAGTGTGTCGCGCTGCTCTGAAGCTGAGCCAGACTGTCGGGAGGAGACACAGAGGTGAAACTCGGAAGTGGAAGAAGACATCTGAGACGTACCTGTACCAAGCACAGACGCTGCTGTTGCCATGGGGGGCTCTCTCAGCCAGCACAGGAAGGGATCTGTCAGCTCTCCTCGCAAGAAGAACAGCATGTAAGGCTAGATTCTTCATTTGTATGTTTGTCTGTGAGCGTGGGGAGATGCTCCAGCTCTTTGGTGTTTTGTCTAACGTGGATGCTTCTGTCAGTGAGGAGGAAGAGAAGTGGGAGATAAGGAATCAAAGTGCAGTTTTGGGGCACTGAGGCAAACAGGACTTTCTGTGCTAGGCAAATTTGCCCATCGTGGGAGTTTGAATACTAGTTAGGTATTCAAATCAGACTAAAGGCAGAAAGCAAGCGAGCTTGACTGAGGAGTGGCGCAGCTGATAACATGAGCTGAAGGTCCAAAGCAGTTCAGTTTTGACAGCTGCTGTAGTTACCACAGTATAAAACACAATGCTGCTGGCAGGTTTTGATTATGCCGCTGTGACCCTAATTCTAACCCTAATCTGCATTGCGTTAATCGTACAAATTGTGCAGTCCATTTCTTTCAGGTACTGCAGATTCCTGTTTCGTTCATGCATCATGTTTGACATCCTTAAAGACCCGTGAGATGTGAAAACCGCAGCTGTCTGGAACACTTATATTGAAAAAAAGGACATTTAAATGTTTGAGCTGAGGCTAGAAAGCACCCAGTCACCGCTCATCCTCTTCTTTTTCTTAATCCTTTGTCACAAAGAGCGAGTCCTTTCACTTCGTCCTACTTAAAAGCTTTTCTAAGCTCCTTGTAGCGAAACAACAGTTTCGCATTGTGTGTTATTTTTGTGGTTCTTGTCAGTGGCTGTTAATATGAGAAGCACTGCCGCCATGTACTGAAACTGATATTATTTTGGAGATGGCAGCAGAACACAGAGAGCAACTGTAAGAAAAAGCTGCAGAGAACTCAAAGGGACAAACACTGAGACAAAGCCGTGTTTAAGAAATGCTCAGCTGGTTTAAAAAAAATCTCACCGCTCAAGCATACTCCAGTCTTCTGTATCCATCTGTGTTTTTGTAAGGTCAGATGGGGGTTGGGGTCCTCTTTGAGAGAACACTGGGAAACCAAACACTGCTGTGGGATAGGAGCTTTCAGCTTAGGATCTAAATTTAGTTGGCTTCATCATCCATTTTATATCCTAACTGGAGCAGTCTTAGATGTACACTGTTTTTTTTTTGTTTTTTTTCTTTGCTCTCCAAAACCCCTAAACACGCAGAGAGAGTCTCACTTGGGAAAAAGCTGCCCTGCATTTGGAGCTCATTTCCTTCTCCATGGTACAAATCAATCTAACGTGGAGTGAAATGTCACTGTCTTCATGTATTGTGAATACATGAAGATGTGACAAATCTAAGGATAAGCATTGATTTTAAGCATAAGGCTTCGCTGTGGGGTATTACCAGCATAAAGATGAAAATCACGGCTAAATAATTGTGAAGTTAACAGGTAAAAACTTTGATTTGCACCATACATTGGATGTTGAAATGCAGTTAAGAATAAGTATAGCTATATTGGCTTTCTAATGGCAGTTAAAATTGTTTTGATTTGATTTGAAGATATGAATGTAAATACAAACATAAGTTGCAGTGGGGTGTGTCGACTCCCTCCCACACTATGGACATGAACTGTAGTGTGGGAATTGTGTGCTCTTTTGTTCCTGTTGTAGTCCAAAACAGTAGCTCAGCTGGTGCCTGTGCATCAGTCCTCTCTTATTATCTCATCGCTTCATTCTTTCTCTCTTTGTTTTATCATGTCGCTGTCAGTCGGGTTATTTTAGTGCATTGCAGCACTGCAAGGGCTTCGGCTCTGATGATTGTAACTGTGTTCACTCCGAGCTAGTTTTCCACTCTGACGCAAATAATTGAATGTTCTCTATAAAATATTCAGGTACTCTTTCGCGATGTGCTTCCCAAAAGCATACCAAAGAATTTGGAGCACCAGTCTCTCTTTGTGTAAATTTATCTCTGTGTGTCTTTTATAACAGCCCTTCCCAAACTGAAGAATGCCACCGCCCAGACTGAAATCTGAAAATCTTCTGCTGTCCCACCAAAATTTTAATCACAGCTCTGATCAGCACATCAGATTAAGATAAAATAGTTTACTGCTTTGCAATTCTGAACTGCTAAAATTTCATAGACAAATGTTTTATTCACAACAGAACATAGAAAAGCTGTTGAATGTTTAAACATAGACATTTTACAGTTTCATGAAAGATATTTGGTCATTTTAAATTTGATGGCAGCAAAAAAAAAGTTGGGACGAGGCAACAAAAGACTGGAAAAGTAACGATAGACAGATTCACAAATCTGCAGGAAAACTGCATTTACAAACCTCACTGCATTGGCTCAGGAACTTTTCTGGAAAACCATTCACTCTGCCATCCACAAATGCAGATTAAAACTTTCATGCCATATTGATTGTCTGTTTTAGTTCAGATGATTAATATGTGAATGGGATCCATAAATGCTGCTCACTTCTCTGGACCAAAGCTCATTTAAAATGGACAGACGCAAAGTGGAAAACTGTTCTGTGGTCAGATGAATCTGGAATTCCTTTGGGAAAACATGGATGCAGCATCCTTTTATAGTAGGTGAGGTGAGCAACCATCCAGGCTTTTTTAGGGAAGGTCTTGCATATTTCAGCAAGAAAATGCTAAACTACATGCCTCATCAATGACAAGAGCATGTCTTCATAGTACAAGATTCCACGTGGTGAACTGACCTGCCTGCAGTCCAGACATTTCACCAACTGAAAACACTCAGAGCATCATGACATGGAAAATACAACAAAGGAGACCCAGGGCTGTTGAGCAGCTAGAATCCGATATTCCAGCGAGAATTAGAGAACATTCCTCTCCCCAGAGTCCAACAGCTGGTCTCTCAGTTCCCAGATGTTTACAGACTGTTGTTAAAAGAGAGATCTGTTACTGCCAAATTCAAAATGACCTCGTATTTTTCTTAACATGGTACATTTGAATTCTGTTTTTATTCACATTTCACACAGAATACCAACTTTTTTGGAAATGGGGTAGTAATTATTAACAACAGCATCAGGTTTCCACCTACCGACAGATGAAAAATTAAAATACCATAAATTCTTTTAGTAAGTTGATGTGGCAACAAGTGCAGCAAGAACAACCTGATTCTAATTCTCTGCTAATTCTAAAAGTCTGTGTAACCTCACTGGAGGGGTGAGGGCTATTATTTCTTCATCTTGGGGTTTGATGATGGTTTTGGAGAGAGAGCTGTTCAAAATCTCCCACGGGTGTTCAACTGGGTTAGTATTTGGTGATTTTGAAGGCCCTTGTGAATAACTGGCACCATTTTCATATAAATCTAATCATGCAGTGACCCCTTGTGTTCTATGGAGAACATATAACATTTTTAAAGAGGACACTCCCATCCCATCAGGAGTGAAATATTTAGGCTGCCAAAGATGACACATGATTTTTTTTTTTTACATTTATTTTTTGTGTCATGTTCACTCCTTTTGCATCCATGTTTTGTATTATTGAATCGCTGACTGAAGCTAGTGTTGGCCTTTGTGTCATTTCGTTTTTCTTACGTGAGGAATAGTTCCAAAAAATGACCACTAGATGGAGCCATATCTTTTAAGAAGCCAACATAGTGTTCCGTTTGGATTAGATAATATTACAACAGACTGTCTTTTGTGAGACATTAAACATGCTCTTATGTAAAAGTTATGGGAAAAGTGACTTATTTCAGGAATTCATGGCAACTGTCTTTAAAAGGGAATCCAGGCTCTGTTATGTTTGTATTCCACCAAGTGGAAGTTGAATCTGTTAAAAAAAATAAATAAATAAAAATAAAATGTTACTTTTTAATTTTAGCCATTTGAGGTTGGACGCAGTAGCACTGGTGTGTACGTCACATGACATGTTTGCCGTTTAGCATTTGTGCTGTGTGATTGTTGATCAAAGAAGAACCATTCAAGGATGACATTTTGCGCATTCACTCGAATGCAGCTTCTAATTGAAACACAGCCGGAGCTGAAATCTAACATTAAAAGAATGTAAGCTGCAATTACACTGGACACAAAACATGCTGATGACTGGGGATAGAAACATAAAGTCAGGTTGGGATGACTGTTATAATCAAAGGCTTTGTAACCTTTTGGGGCTGACCAAAGTCATTTCAGCTACAGCTTAACTTTATTTTTTTTCTGGTAAAATGTGTCTTGCGGCCAGGAGAAAGACAAAAAAGCCAAATAATACCATAAAATACACAGAACAGACTAAAAGATGTAAAATAAAAATGTAAGACGTGAATAAGAGACAATAAGTGACAATAGTGTAGTATTCCTTGGGTATAAAGGCAACATTTCCAACAGTTTATCATAGCAATCTGCTCGTCTCGTGAGACACAGGGCCACTTTTTGTGAAAAGGTGAGCTTTTGTCCAGCTGATGAAGAGGGAAACGCAAGAATGTCCAAATTTAAAAAATACTTGATAAATTTCAAAGTGAAATCATAGTATTCATCTAAGGACAAAGAGTATTTACAGGCAGTGTGTAAACTTTTATACTGGCGCTAAAGTGAGCGTCGGGCGGCTAACTTTATATCATCATGCAATGGATTAGGCATAGAAATAAACAGTTTGTGATAGCTGGGATGCCCCACTAATTCCTTCTTAGTCTACACACAAACACACTTATCTCATCCAGTATCACATCACCTCTGCTGCGGCTCACAGACATGTTTATCACGGCCGATTTATTCTTAGCTCGTAACCACACATGCTGCTTTCAGTCAACATTTATTCCGTGATTAACGATGTGCATTCTTGCTACATTAACTGACAGCACACCCATATAATAGACGTGGTCCAGTGTGTAGGAGTGTGCCTTTTTAATGTGCCATAGTCGTTTCTTTTTGTGTGTGTGTGTGTGTGTGTGTGTGTGTGTGTGTGTGTGTGTGTGTGTTACTACGAGAGCCGATGACCACTTATAGGAGAACGTGTATGTGTGGGCTTTGCCACTGTTACTTGTGTGTGCTATTTGTGGTTTCAAGGTATTACATAAGAGTTGATTTTTTTCCCCTTGTATTTTCCTCCTGCTTCTGTCTGCGGTCTGTGCCTCTGCCAGGGAGAGAGTGAGGGATATTTCCACTCACAGACGGTGTACTGTTTTACTTACTGTTTTCCTCGTATGGCCAGTTCACATCTCCAGGTGTTGCAGGGTGAAAAGTTTGTGCAGCACATAGTGTATATCACATATGGCTACTTTATTATGATTATTTAATGATCGTGATTATTTGAACTTTGAATAAACTTGTATTTCTCATTCTACACTGGACTAAAATGTTTCCAAACAGCTGGCTTGGTTTTAAGATCTAAAGCCATTGTTGTAACTGAAATTGAATAAATAATCTTGCATGGCCTTTTCACTTCACCTTTGTGTGCTGCTTGAAGGGCTTTGTTAGCTGCAGGCAGACCGTCCTCTCTAGGACAGACAGGTTTGTCTTCTCATCTGTCCTGATAAGGGAACAAAGGCGACTAAAAGCAAGCACAAACAAATGTTTGAGATTCTTCTCCCGCCCCAAACGTTCTTTTTCTTTTCTCTTTCATATCCCAGATCTTTTCATTTCTATTATCTCCCTCTTTCTGCCTGTCGCCTTTCTAACACTTCCCCCGTCTCTGTGCGCTTAATTAAATCAGTCTTTTCCGGTTGCCATGGCTCTCATTTGCTCTGTTTTCGCTGTCGACTCATCATAGGCTGAACAGAGCCTCTTTTTATGTGTTCGCCAGTGTGTAAAAAATATGTGTGAGTGCACTGGTTAATCTTTCCCTCTCTTGCTGCCTGCGTGTATCTGTGGATCTGCTCAGTGTGATAATAGCGCTCCTGTCTTTCCTTCCACGTGTTTTGTGGGAGCAGTAAATGGCAGGACGGGCACCTTCAAATAAAAAGCATAAGCAATAAAATGCTTTCGTTCTCATTCCCAGGTCACTTTTTTCACAGTAGTTGGAGCTTCTTCCTGTTATTAGATTATTCATGGTTCATGTTTTTTTGTTGTCAGAGAATACATCTCATCTCATCTGGCCTAGATACCGTGTGTGTGTGTGTGTGTGTTTGTGTGTGAGAGAGAAAGGGAGAGAGGTATAAATGTGAAAGCCTGGACTTACATAAGCCACCCATGAGCAACCTCAGAGGCATTTGTGTGAGCAACGATGAAGCTTTCAGCGAAATGCTTTATTCTGCCGGTGTCGTGCTGAGCTGCATCGTTACTGCTGAATTTAGGTTTGCTGTATTGATTTGTCCTCAGGCTGGCTTGGATCGTTTAAGTGAATAGTAGCTCTGTTAGTTGATGACATATTACTGGATCAGCAACTTTATTCTCAGCTCAGATTTTACTTGCCTGCATTATTATAAAGGTAAAGAGACTATTGTTAGTCCTCGTTAGAAATATTTAATCTCGAATCCTCTTTTTCATGCGGGCCTCTGTGTTGCCAAGTCAAACTGTTACAGCAAATTACAGCTAAAGTACCTTTCAGTCTCACTAAGCAAATTGACTGAGCAACATCTCAGTCATTTAATTGTGAGAAACATCCTTCAATCCATGATGATAAAAAGCCAGGACGTCTGTTTTTAAAGCAGCCAAAGTTGTAAAGATTTTATCGCATCTGGAAAGCTCTCAGAGTACATACACCACCCACTTTGTGAGATGTGCCTTGGCCTTGACCTCTTTTTGCCTTCAGAATTGCCTTAATTTTTTGTGGCACAGATTCAACTGGAAATATTTCTCAGAAATGTTGGTCCATGTTGACATGATAGAATCACACAATTGCTGCAGATTTGTCAAATGTACATCCAAGATGTGAGTCTCCCGTTCCACCACATTCCAGATGTGCTCTGTTGGATTGAGTTTTGGTGGCTGCGGAGGCCATTTGTTTACTGTGAACTCAGTGTCATGTTCAAAAGTTGACTTTTATCCTGATAGTCTGTTATCCATGGTCCTGGATACACTGTGGTCATAAAGAGATGGATGTGGTCAGCAACAATACTCAGGTTTGGCTATGAGGTTTAAACGATGCTCATATGCCAAGAAAATATTCCCCACACCGTTACGCCAACATCACCAGCCTGAACCGTTGATACAAGGCAGGATGGATTGATGCTTTCATGATTTCTGATCAGCCAAGTTTTTGCCCATGTGAGCTGAGCCTGTTTCCTGTTCTGAGCTGACAAGAGTAGGACTGCGTGGTCCTCTGCTGTTATAGCCTCTCAGCTTCAAGGTTCGATTCAGAGATGTTCTTCTGCTTATCTTGACTGTTGCCTTTCTATCAGCTCAAAGCAGTCTGGTCATTCTCTGGCTCGTTGAATTAAAAAGGTATTTTTCTTGAGAGAGCTGTGGCTGACTGGATAGTTTTACAACTCTAGAGGTTTTGTGTGACAAGCATAGTAGCTAGCAGTTTGTGAAATGCTCAGAAATGCTTGTGTCATGATGTATAAATGAGTGCTTTAAGGTTTATAGTTGTGGGGGGAGGGGGTGATGTTGAGTAAATGGGCTTTACAGCAGGGTATAATTTCCAGATAGCATTTGCACCAGTCTTTTCAGAATACTTCATATACTTACAGCTTTTAAAATGTATATATGCCCTATTAATTCTTCTCCCTTAGCCTGATCACCTCATCCACTTTCTCTGTAGTAGTCTGTCTGCCCCAGAGAAAACCCTTCTTGCCTCTTTAAACAGGAAGCTTTGGCTCTCCTTTCCCCCCCTCTCCTCGCTTGACCGTGAAAGGATCGGCGCGGGGAAAGGCAAACTCCTGAGGATAAACAAGAGAGTTAGCAAACATGTGGGAGCAGGGCGAGCTGATGTCTGTTAACCAGCTGATCGTCCGCCCAGACAGAGCGGAGAGTGAAAAAAGGAGGGGAGCAGAGGGAGGAGTGAATACTGATGCTCCAGTAATCTGTGCCGTGTGAGTCAGTGCTGTTTAGAGCAGAGCGGCAACAGAAGCAGCTGCAGCAGTGTGAGGCACGTTTCTCTCTCACGAACGTCAACAAAGCAGAAGAGCAGGATGGGAAATCTGAGCGGCTAAGCAAGAGGAGGAAGTGAGACAGCAAACAGACAAGGCAAAAGAAGAGGAAGAGAATCAAAAACACAGATCGTGCACTCGTGTTCGCCGTTCTTTTCTTTTCTTTTCTTTTCTTTTCTTGTGGCACTCCAAGATAAACTGCCAGTTTCGTTGACAGCAGTAGTAATCGAAACAGAGGAAGAGGAAGGTCACTATTAATTCTTAGAAGTGTCGTCACACTCGGAACTGAACGTGTCGCAAGGATGTCCTGGTTGTCGCCGGTCCAGTGGGCGAAATGGACGTGGTCAGCAGTGACTGGAGGTTCAGCTGATGATGGGCAGCCCGCAGCGAAGAATAACGGAGAAGACATGTAAGAGTGCATGAAGTGAATAGAGAAACATAGCTGCTGCAGTATAATAAATACACTCTGATAGAGAAGATTTGATGCCACGGACTCTCGCAGGTTGATTGTGAATGTGGGTGTTTGTGTGATGACTTCCCTGAGTCATGCTGACAGGTGGTGGTTGTATACAAAGAGACAGAGCATCACTTACAGCAGACAAACTGCTCAGAGCTGTGATAATCTCTGATGCTTTCCTGTGCTGAGGATTGATGATGCTATCATTTGCTAAAAACAGATTCTTGTTTAAAACACAGGCGCTCAGGTTGCTGTTTCACGAGTGTCTGTTTTATGTGTTTTATGTTTCTTTGAGAAACCAACGGTAGGACTGCCTAGGCCTGTTTTTATGTGTGTTTGGGTGTTTGTGAGGGCTCTGTGGTAGTTGGAGAACAGTTGCTGAAAACTGTGGGCAGGAGAAAAAAAACCCACAGTTTCCAAAGCTTTAGATTTTCTTTCTTGTCCATTTCTAGTCTCCAAGTAACCTTCCAAGATTGCAGCCGTTGGGGCCGTCACTGGGATGTGACTCAGTGTGTGTGTGTGTGTGTGTGTGTGTGTACACAGTGAGGGGGTGAGTGGCTATGTGTATTAGGATTAGCTGCTGATGGTGGGGTTGTATGGAGCCCCAGAGTGTCAGTGTGTTTGTGTGAGCTGGTTATCAGAGGTGAAGTGTGGCTGGGACTGTGAGCTTTGTTGCTTGTTGTGCTGTCTTTCATTAGAGTGCAGACATTTTGATGTGCTTTGAAGTGACTGACACACACACACACACACACACACACAAACCCTTGCTGTTGATGTCCCTCCTTTTTTTTTTTTAAGTCTCTCCACAGTTTGGAAATAAATTGTGGCTGGTTGCCGTGGCAGCTGACACAGCAGACCCAAAGACTGCGTGTGTGTCTGTGTTTGTGTGTTGCGGGACACAGTGTGTCGTTACTAAAGAGCAAAGGATGCAGGTGGCCTTGTAGTGCTTCACTTCCTCTCCTCTCCCTTCCTCTAACTTCCTTTAAAATAAAAGCACTTTATGTTTGGTCACTTTGAACTTTCAGCTCTATTGTGCTTGGGTCACTTAAAAAAACGTGAATTCCATACTGAAAACCTGTTCTGTGTTTGTTAGAAGGAACAAGACGATCCAACGCCCCAAAACAGCATTCAAAGTTTTATAAACATAATTTAGTAGCTGTTTGTAGGACATATGTGCAGCTTATGAAGCTTTTAAGTGCCTCTCTGTTCTCACAGACAGCACACCGTTGTCTGAAACGCTTTCTTTAAACCAGACAATGTGATGTTTATTTTTATCCCATCTTCTAAAGATTTTTGCAAATACAATGTTGTATATTGTGTTTTCACACTTTCAGCACATTTTATTTTCAAAAGGCAACATTTGACTTTTAATTCCAGATAATACCATGAATAGTTGAGCTCAGTTGTAGCTCAGGTTCATGAATCTATTCATTCCTCTGTCTCACAGTTCGGACTCCGAGGGGACCTTTGAGACTCCAGAGGCCGAGTCTCCGAGTGTTGTGAAGCTGCTGGGCCAACTGGACAACTCCAACCACTCAGGTGAGATTGCTCAGCTGCTTAGCTAGCCCAGTGTTCGTACACTTGTCATAATCCACCCTACCTGCAGGATGAGCGTGATTGGTGGTACAGAAAAGGCAATGACTCTGTGTCCTCTTATTTAACAGACATGAATTGGTTTCTAGTCATTTCATAAACAAAATAAGCTTTTTGCTTGAGAAAATGAAAACCTGATTAACAAAATTGGTAAACCACATTTATTCTATTAGCTACACATATTCAGTTATTTAATCAGCCAATGACATGGCAGCATTTAGGCACACAGACATGGTTAATATGAGCAAACTGAGATTAAGGAAGGGTAAGAAAGATGATCTAAGTGAGTTAAACAGCATGAAAACATGTATACATTCTGCTGTATGATGTAAGGGTGTGTAACTGTTGACCATGTCCATCCCTTTATGACCACACTGTGCCTGTGTGTCTTCTGATAGACATGCACACAATTAATCTCGCACTGAGAAAATTAAGTTATCACGACAAGGCTCAGGAAGATAAAGTTAATTAAAGATGTGGTAAAAATAAATAAATAAATAACCCTATCACCCCGATTTGTATGGACAAATGGTTACCAAATGCAGTAAATTACACAGATTTTTTTTATATATGTACTTACAGTGCAGTGGGAATGATAATGTTTACAGATGGGTTTTTTAGCTGGTATTTATCCTGCGTGGTTATTGTGCAGTCTGAGTGCTGTTGGGATGAAGCACCTACGCCCTGTCCTACACTGTGGCTGCAACAGTCGACTCCTGAATGTCTGCTTACATCAGGATAATGGACCATGCCACATATTTCCAATCATTTGTGATTTTGTTTTAGCTCTGAGAGGGGTGTTAAAAGCACCTCTGCGCATGAAGCCTAATCGGACTGACTGCTGACACTCACAGGTGGGGCTGGGTAACAAGCCGGTTTTTCTTGTGTCACACAATGCTGAAAATTAGTCTTCCATACTTTCTATAACATGTATTTGTATTGGTACGGAAGCACAGATAATCCATAAGCGTTTCAAACAATACCTGGCCTAATTCTCAGGTAGCTGCTAAGATGTCTGATCTAAATCTGCACTGAGAGTCAGTTTAGACAGGCAGACATAAAGAAATATGTCACAGTTATTGTTATTACTTAAGAATAATAGCTTGTTGAAGACTAATACTTTCATAATTATGCCTTCTCTTTTGGGTTGGATTTGTTTTTGATTTCTTTTGTAATTTGGAGAAAAGTGATACTTTTGTTGTAACAGTAGTATTTACGCTAGTGTGCGTTTAAAATGTTCAGACAATGCAAAGTTGCTTTGTGTAACTTCATACTGGGAATATTATGTTGCTCATTATGCAGTTTTAGCGTGCCAGAATCTGGTCTCGGATCGGTGTACTGTGATCTGCTCAAAGTGTGCTTATGAAAGGTAATCAGACATGTAAATGAGCTCACTTCAGTGGGGCACAGACTTGCAAATGACGCGGGCTGAATCCTCTCTTTTTGAACCTGCCAGCAAGGCCTACTGGGGTGCTTCTCACCCCCTCTTCCTCAGCTGTCCTGCTTTCAGACACGCACAGACACAAGTACCAGGCATTACCATGGCGATGGCGTTTCTGTGTGGAAGCAAATGCGATTGTCACAAGTGTTTCTCCATGTCCTTTAATGATGATTAAAAAGTTATTGATTTCGTCTGTGTGTGTGGATATGTTGTGTCCATTTTGCACGGATGTGTTTTGTAACCACAGTATATGTGAAGCTATGCCACACAGTAATAGAGATTACCGTATTTGCTATTGAAAGTAGTTTTTGGGCTGAAACAGTCACGTTAAGTTAAAAAAATCTGGGTTAGTTTCATGAATAAAAGATCAACTGTGGAGAAACTGATACTCGGGTTCCCTATAATTAGAAGACTTGTGGTTCTGGGAAACTACTGCCTTTTCTTGGGAACATCCACACACCACAATCTAACTAGATGTATTATTTAAACAATAATGAAGATGAAACCTTAGGCAGTTGTGTGTATGCTTGTATTTGTTTCTCTGTTCAGTCTTCTGTTGCTTTCTTTTTCAGTGAGCTGTGAATCTGTAATTCAGCTTGATGTTGTTTTTGTTGCTAAGCCACGTGGTGGTGGTGGTGCATACGTCCTTTGCATGACTGGGTGTGGTTCCTCTACATCTGTTCCTTGTCTCCAAAGGGCGTTTCTGTTGTGTGCCCGAAAGTATCCTGATTTCAGCTGAAGCTTAGTTGAACTTATTCTGTGATTCAGTTAGCCTCACGTTAGCATTCGATCAGAGCAAACTGTGTGAGAAAGAGCTGAAACCACAAAGCCTCGATTCATGTTAGCGTACGGAGAGGTCCCTGTTGCGTTATTAACGGGCGTAGTATTGTAAGTTTAACAGTATGTGGATGGGTGAGGGGGTCTGACTTGTTATAGAGATTCCTGTGTTTCAGCAGCAGTGTGATTCAGCTGCTGCTGTGGTTGTTAGCTAGCTCTTAAAGACATGTATAAGGACACAGGAAATGAAGTGTTCTTTGAGGAAACCAGCAGCCATTTTAAGTGCTCTAACAGGAGAAGGAAAAGTTTCATGAATCACTACAAGGTTAAATCCTCCAGAGACAGATGCAGTCTTAACATAGACACAGGACGGGGATGTGAGGTTTCGTGGTTTACAATCAGAGAGTCTGGAGGAACTGGAGGAGTGGATTTATAGATAGCAATGCTTTGCACAAGTTATTACATTTAACATGTTGGTTAACACCCCTATTGTATTCTTTCATTAGCAGCAAATTATGATGCAAAATGTTAGTGTCAAAGTTACAGTATATTATGTGCCTTCTAATCCATCCACCTATGGTGGATGCATCAGGGGCAACTCAGGGTTCAGTATCTTGCCCAGTGGAACTGTGACAAGCAGCCATGGGGAGCAGAGTTATTATAGTTTTTGTATTTTCTGAGTAGTTTTTTATTTTAATTTCATTTTGAAATTTTGTTTAATTTAGTTTCAGTTAGTTAGTTTCCACAGTGGATTTTCTTGCATCAGTTTAGCTTTTATTGTTTGAAAGTGTTTAGTTTAAGTTTAGTCCTTGTTATTACTGAATGGAGTACATATGTCAGAGGCCAAATGCAAGGAAACCAGTACAGTGTCACAGTCTTGTATACATCCAAAGTCTTTACAAACACATCCATCGAAGCCTCATCAGGCAAGTTGTAATGAAATTGTTACTAAACTGAAACTCAGAACGTCTGCTGAGTTTCCAAGCTCACTAAATAGTTTCAGGTAATTTCTTTGTCGAAAATCTAGTTTTTATCTTTATTAGAGTTAACCCTTTTTTGTAGTTTAAGTCAGGTCAAGTCAGCTTTATTTGTATAGCACATTTAAAAGACATCAAGCGCCGGCCAAAGTGCTGAACAGAGGGACAATGTAATCAAACAAAAGAAAGAATTCAGATAAATGAGGTAAAAAAAAATTGTAATAACCTTGATGGGGAGCTGGGTAGTAAACCTTCCGATGGCCAGCTGTCCCGCTCCACCTCACGATATACTATATGGACAAAAGTATTGGGCCACACCTCTCAACCTTTGAATCCAGGTGTTTTCCGTCTTAGCTCGCCCTTTTCCCTCATTTAATTTCTTTTTTTTTTTTTCACAGTACAAAGGTTAACTAGTTAACTTATATGATAAACTAGCTAAGTAGTGACATTTAAATATAGGATTCTTTTTGTTTCTAGATTGTCAGTTCTGTAGTCTGTACGGAGCAGTTCGTTGACTCTTTGTCAGCATGTTAAGTGTTTGAACTATATAATTTTTCCAGCTGCAAATCTCAGATGAGATTGGCTCCCTCTTCACCTGCCTCACCAAAACATAACTGGATCCTTTGCAAGTGATCCTGTACAGAAGCTTGTTTGACACAGATCCTGATTTTATTACAGCTGTTTTCTCTCGATCACTTTCGATACAGCTCTTCAGGATCACAGTCACATTAAAAATATCTTTGCAGCCCTGTGGCACAAGTAGATCGATAAAGGCTGTCAGCAACATATGAGTCTGTTTTTAGGGTTTTGCATCCTAAATGTTGAAACTCTCACTGTAGAGAGTTGAAAACAGCTTCCGTAAACCTACATTAGTGCGCATTTTAGTCTCCACATGTGTTTAAATCAGCATACCCAAATTGTAAATAAACTGACTTCTATTTTTCGTTTTTTTTCCACAGTTTTTCCTGATGTTACAAACCACATTTTGAATACAGTCTCCAGTCAGGATCTTGGTACCGCTCCATCCCAAGAGGTCGATTCTCTGAACAACCTTACCAGCTCCTCGCCTGACAACAGCAGGTTCAGTTTGGATCAGAACCTTAATCTCACCCTCAGTAACAAACCCGAAGTGGTCATTTCCCCATCAAAGACTCTTCCACAGGCTGCCCGGCCTCCGACGCTGTCTGTCGTCTCTCCGCTGAACAAACCCGATCCCTCCGAGGTGGATGACGAGGCTCCGGTGACGTCCGACTCAAGCCCGGATTCAAACTTGACTCTCAGTCATGACATTAGTGTGGATTCGGATTTGCTCAATGGCAACATGGACTCTGACATTTCGCTACCAAGCACAAAACTGACCTGCGAGCCCAAAGGGTCAATTATCACGTGAGTACGTTACAGACTTGTATACGAAGCCCTGTCCTTTCCAGTCATCAGCCATAATCATCCCTGTTCCAGTCGGTGACTGCAGTTACACAAATGCTGAATCTGAGCCAGGGTGACTCACACATTTTCAAGCTGAACAAGTGCTTTTCTCTTTTAGTGGCTGTAGGGAACAGTACTGAATGCTCACTATTGTCCTCAATGAACCTAGGAGATCAAAGTGTTCCCATTTTAATCAGCCGTGGTCGCCTGTTGTGTGTCTTGAAAAAGTCCTGTGAGCTGTTTTTTCTTCTTCTCTTCTTTTTAATGAAGAAGTAATATTCAGCATTATCGTGTTTAATAATGCTTTTTTTTTTTTTTTTTTTTTTTTGCAGTAGTGTTGGTTTTATTTTAAGAAGTTTTAGAATTCAGTCAGAAAAGATTTTATTTGAAATGCCTGCTTTTAACCCGTGGATGCTGATGAAAGGCTGGATGTTGAAGTCCTGTCTTCATACCTGGATTAAGTATTTTTAAGAAAAGCTTTGTTTTTGCAAAAAGATTTTTCTCTTCAAAGGTATTAACCTCCTTAACGTTTCTGTAACCCCTCGTCGTACGATGTTAAGATGTCAAGCATCGCCCTCTGGTGGTTTTTAACCAGAACTCCATATTTAACACTAATTCGAGCTTTTAAAAAAGATTCGGCACAGGCATGGTTATTTTTTTTTTTTCCTGTTTTTTAACTAATGGATGGTTAAAAAAGCAACTTAACTGTTGTTTTATTAACATATCCCAAAAATGATCCTGATGTGAAATGGCATTCGGAATTTTATTGATATTTCTTTATGCATAAACTCAATGTGCTTAACACAGAAGATTAAAACAAAGAAACAAATTTTTATCAAATTAAAGTCAAAAACACATTATAGTTAGTTATAGTTAGTTTTGTGAGTTCACAATATCATTTCAGTTATTTTTAGTGTTATTTATCTTATTTAAGAAAAGTGTTTTTGTTTTGTTTTTTACCTAGATTTTATTTTTTATTTTAGTTTTAGTTATTCAGGGTATCTGAGTGGACGATAACATATGACGGTAAAAATAGCACCGGCAGGTAGATGTTTAGGACATGTTTGGATGATCGCTTTATCTGCCGTCTAGTTTTTGCCTCAGTTTTCAGTTTACTAAAGAACAATAATCCTGCACTCACCTTGTGTTTACCCTGACTCCTATCCCGTCCTCTCCTGTGTCTTTCCTTCCTTTTCCTTCAAACCCTGTCATGCTGTGTCCCTTTTCTCTGTGTGGCCTCAGGACTGCTGAGCAAGTCCATTTCCTCTGTGTTCTGTTGTAAGTACTTTGTAACTGTAGGTGCAGAAATGTTTGTGTGGTGTAACTACAGCTCTTTTTTTTTTTTTCTTTTTTTTTGTCTTGCATACATTCATTAATTCTCCTTTGATCACAAAGTGAAGGTGGAAGAAATTGTGGAATTCATCTTATTAAGTAGATGAGAGAAATGGTTTAGTGGTAACCCTATACATCCCTCCAATGCTCTGTGCAAATGTTATTTAAATTTGGCAAACAGCTTCTTCATTAATCTGCTTTTTTTTTGCTGTGTGTAATTCAGCACTTTTAGCAGAGCATGCAAGCTCAGCACACACAAAGCAAAGCTATGTGGCCCAGCTGTAAGGCTTCCTCTGTCTCCTAATTTCTCTTCTCATCATCACACTTGTCCACATGTATGCACACACGGACGTGATCTGTTTGTGTTAGTGCTGATGTTGTCGTTTGCCTTCATATTTAGGAACTCCTGCAAAGTAAAGCAGAACCAGCCGATCCAGAACGACTTTAACGGACAGGTAAGCACTAATAGGTTTTCTGCTGTTGAGCAGCTTCAGACTCGTTCATTAGCACTGCAAACTACATGCAATGGCTATGGATGATTGAGTTTGCTGCTGTTGAAGGATGACCATCATGGAGACCACGCCACAGATGAGGAGAAACTGGCGAGCAGCGTTGGGGTCAAACCAGAAAAGGACCAGAACAGTGAGTCAAATGATTAATTTAGGTTTATTTATACTTTTATACTGTATTTACTTTTCTCATGGCCACTTCACCATAATACACACAGTACACAGGGCACACACTATCCCAATATCAGATAACTGTTAATAATTGTCAGCCTGCATCAGCTTTCCACTTGGATCAAACAATCAGCCAGGGTTAATCAATACTGCACATCAACTAGGTCATCTTTGCTGTACCGTCACATACACAGTAATCATTAACTTCACATGTAATTTTGCATCACATTGAACCCTGTTACTTTGTGAGTTATGAGCATGAGAAAGTGAAAGAAAATCATTATGAAAATGTGCTAGGGGGCCTAGAAGCATTGAAATACAGCTCACATTCACAATAATTCAAATATATGTAGTGAGTGAAATACTTACATCATAATTAAAAAAAAAATAAATGCAATTAAATTTTACGCAACAAAATGTTGTTTAGAAGAATACATTTATATTTTGTGTACTGTAACCTAGTCTGTTACATTATATGGCACTAAATGACCCAGTGACTGCTGTTTCCTTCTAGTCCAAGATTGCCAGGTGACATCCAAACATGAGGCATCAGACTGCTGCTCTGTGGTGAGATACCGTCACATTTTCCCACCCAGTCATTTCCCTACATCTGCTGCATGTACAATCCATTTAAAGACAGCAAAAGTCTTACTATATAGAGCAATTTCACTGTTAGACCAATGATTTTTGGCTTGAGGCTTTCATGTTGGTCAATGTGCTGTTGGAGCTTTGACCTTTTTAGTCTTTTTCCCTCCTCCATGCATCTCCATGGAAGTAGGTGAAGTTGTGCCAGAAACCTGGTCTATTTATACATCATCAAACTAGAAGCTGTCGTGCATATTCTTTGTTTGTTTGCACCCTCCATGATAATACCATCTAGTGAACACTAGGTGGGGCTAAAGCAATATTTTATGTCTCAGGCAAAGCTTTTAACATTCATGAGTCAAGTCTTTGACTGACAGTCTGTTTCTCATTTGTTCTAGTTTGCGTAGCGTCTGTGTTAAAAATAAAAACGTTATAAGAAAAAATAAAGAATAATGGTAATGAGCACTTAATTGTAAGCTTCCCATGTAACATATATAACTCCAATAATTATGACACTTTATGTGAAATAGTAAATGCCATTTGTGGACTACATTTTGGCTATAAATATGACTTTGGAGAAATACCAACGCACCGATGCCTATCGTACTTCCTTAAATTCACAACTGGACAAATTATTTTGAGATTTGTGGGACTTTGATGTTGCGACCAAATTTTAGCTGGATGAAAAGAGGGCAAAATGCAGCCTTGATGTTCAGACCGAATTTTAGGCAGTTTTCAAGTAGAAATGGTAACATCTCTACTTATATTGTTAAATAGACTGTAATTAACAGGATTTATGGTTATATATAAAATAAAGAAATTACCTGTTTTGCAAGTATCTTTATGACTCTGCATTATTGTACCTACATTATAAGGAATCCATTTCTTTTTGGCCACTTAAAACATCTTTGTGGAACTGTTATATTATATCTGTTGCAATTTCTGCTGCCATCTTGGCCAGCTCTGTCTTGAAAAACTTTTTTTTTTTTTTTTACATCAGTGACACTTTTTAGCAGGATAAACAGAGGCTATATAAAAGTCACTTTGCCAAAAAAAATGATTGGAACTTCTGCCTTGTGACAGGAATGTTGTTTGTGGCTCTAAATGTAGTCTAGTATAAATGCAGTCTGCAGACAAAACACTCACTTTAAAAACAATGGCTTTGACGTGTCCTGGCATGTTCCAGCACTATGTGTAAAAGTAACAGTGGTACTTTGCTGCTTCATAATAAATTAATTGATACTTCTGCACAGTAAAAATAGAAAGATTGTCTGACTGAATGCTCAGTGTGCAGTTTAGAGCTCAAAACTAGTACAGTACTGATACGATGACTTCACTGTGCTGCAGGAGGTATTTAGTGTCTGCCACTGTGCTCAGGTGACAGATGGATTATAATTATCATTCAGCAGATTAGAATATGACAGCCGTAATCCAGGGAAGGACAAAACAACAGAGGAGAGAGAGACGGAGAGAAGGAGGAGGATTGAGGTCTGTAAGAACGCTGATCGAAAGCCAACGGCTGGTGTGAGGTGAAAGATGAGCAGTTTGAGAGAAAAATAAAAGGGAAAACAAAGAGAAGGAAAGGAGTTGGTGTGTGGAATATCTTCATATAACAGAAAAGTTACACAAAAACAAGAAAACAGCACAGTTTACATGGAATATATGGTGTAAATATAAAACGGCATTGAACGCTAAACCAGTACAGAGAAAAGCTTTGTTAAAGTGTGCAGTTTGTTCAGTTTTATGGGAGTTTTGTTGAATGCTGTTTCCCAAAATAGTGAAAACTGTTTGTGGCCTAGATAACTTTAAATTCTCGACGGTTTAGTGGGTAAACCGCTTATTAGCCCCGTACAAAAGAAAAAGACAGGAGAGCATGACTGATTTCCTTCTGCTCTCAGCAGTATGAAGACACGTGCAAATTGAAGAACAAGTCGGGGGGAAGTGAGATGCAGAAAACGGGAAGTCAGGTCCTGGATTCCATCTGCATCAGTGAGGCAGAAAAACAGGCTGTTCTCACCCTTATCAGAGAGGAGGTACACTCTTCTATCACACTCATTCATCAGTGTTGCATGTCATCAGTGTACTTATGTTTTTATTTTTATTTTTTTACTTTGACAAGGTTTCATTCATGCACACAGTTCATGCTCACAGGAAACGTCTTCTTTCAGATCATCACTAAGGAGGCTGAAGTCAGTGACTGGAAGAAAAAGTATGAAGACTGCAGGAAAGAAGTGGATGAGATGAGGTTAGAAATATGAGAAGCCACTACCATGAGAGTGGTCGCGTAAGGTTTTAATAAACTACGATAGGTTAACTTATCTCACCTCTATCACCTTTAAAAGCAGAATGAATGAATATGTAGCCCTTAGAAACCATTCTGTGTCTTATTACAGAAAGATTGTTGCAGAATATGAGAAGACAATTGCTCAGATGATTGGTGAGTGGAAATACTGAGAGATATATTTGAACAATTTTTTTTTTCCATCAAATCAAAATTTTCCATTAAATCAAACATTCCAAAGAATTTGTGTTATCTCTTATCGAGCCTGCAGTTATGATTTCTTATGTCGCATCAGTGAAAAACCAAATTCCTTCCTGCTTGTGAATAAAAATGCAATATTTCAAGCAGTTGAGTCTGAGAAAAAGTTGTGTACCACACCTTAACAATAGCTGCTTCTTCTTCTGTCAGAGGACGAGCAGCGCAACACTGTGAGTGCCCAGAAGGCTTTGCACACAGTGACGATGGAGAAAGACGCTGCCCTGGCAGACCTGAACTCAGTGGAGCGCTCGCTTTCTGACGTCTTTCGCCGTTACGAAAATATGAAGAGCACCCTGGAGGGCTTTAAGAAAGTAAGGGGTATATGCCTGTCAAGTCCAAGTGCTTTGATGATGAGCTGATAGTAGCACAAATTGGAGGATTGTAAGAGGATTTAGGTCAGAATAAGGTTGGATGGTATCCTGTGATTAAGGGCAGTGGTCTTAAGAGCAACAACACAGGTTTAGATCAATATTTCATGGTTCCCATCTTCGTCAGATGCCACATAAAAACTAATTGTATGCTGAAATCTTTACCTCAGTTTGGTCCAGGACTTAAATAGACTCCTCACTTTATGTGGTTCTATTGGAAAGACTTCTAGATGTAAATGTGTTAAATCACAGTGTAGGGCATTACTCTAGTTAAAGACTCGAGTTAAAGGAAGAATTAGAATAACAAAAGCATTCACTGTAAAGATGACTTCTAAGGTGCACTGTGTTTGTTTCCTCGTGGAGAATGAAGAGGTGTTGAAGAAGTGTGCACAAGAGTATCTGGCCAGAGTCAAGCAGGAGGAGCAGAGATACCAAACACTAAAGCTGCATGCAGAGGAGAAGCTGGACAAGTATGTAGAGAGCAAATATAAAACTACAATAAGAAACGAAACACTCGACAGATTCAGTTTCTGTTAATTATCTCATTTCATGCATCTCTTAGAGCTAATGAGGAGATCGCTCAGGTGCGTGCAAAGGCGAGCGCAGAAAACATGGCGATGACCGCCAGCCTGAGGAAGGAACAGATGAAGAACGAGTCTCTGGAACAAGCCCTGCAGCAGAAGGTGAATTGCATCATGGATACAAAATCTGCTCTGAGCCCCATTTTGTGTGTAGTAGTGATGGACGGGCTGACAGAGGAAGTCAGGCAGAAGGCTCTTTGGACTATTATGTTTAGAGAAGACATTGTCATTTATAGCGAGAGTAGGGAGCAAGTGCAAGAGAGTCTGGAGAGGTGGAGGTATGCGCTTGAGATAAGAGCAAGCAAGACAAGTGTGAAGCTGCAAGGAGCAGAGATGGCGAAGGTGGATGAGGTTAACCTGGGGTCAGCGATCCAAACAATAGACAATGCATTTCAATTCACTTTTATATACAACGCCAAATCACAACAACAGTCGCCTCGAGGTGCTTTATATTGTAGGGTACACCCTACAATAATACATGACCCCACAATAATACAGTAATAAGACAGTGAAGAAGAGAGTGCAGGCAGGGTGGACATGCAGAAGGGTGGTGTGACAGAGGTCCATAGTAGGGATGAGGTGAGAAGGATGCAGATGATCCGCTGTGGCGACCCCCAAAGGGAAAAGCCAAAAAAGTAGTTGAATACAATAAATAGTCTGGACTTGGACTGGATCATTTCCAAATAAGCGTACTTAAAGAAACAATCCGATTAATATTTACATATGATTTGCACTTGTATTTGTTAAACTAAAGGGATCATGCAGCTGGCTTGCGCTGCCACACAGCTGAGGTGCACACCATGAAAGTTTAGTTACAGCTTGTCACACTTGAACGATCACGAGCCACTTCCTTCTACAGTGAAGTTCGCTAAATAGAAATTTGTTCCTACATGAAACTGCTTACAAGAAAACTTTTGTTGTGTTTTTTCTTCTTCTGGGTATCTAGGTCATGATTTCTGTCAAATGACAGCGCTGCTGAGTTTTTAAAAAAGCATTTTTGGTGGTTAGACGGTATTTACTTACTTTCCTCTATTCTGTTTTTTTACAGAATCAAGAGATCGAAGAACTGACAAAAATCTGTGACGAGCTGATTGCCAAAATGGGAAAAACAGACTGAGGATTTCTTTATGGGAATCAACCATGATTGTCCGTTCCTCTGGCCCCGTGCATGCATTCATCCCTGAAGCAGTTCTTATACCCTGTGCCTGCCCTGCATCTCAGAGCCTGCTTATGTACAGACGTCTAAAGTAACTTCTTGTATACTACGATTGCACTACATGTGACAGGAACCAAGAACGCTCTATACATGTTAATTACGTGTGATTATCTTAGTTTGTTTTGACTTCGTGCCCATTTTGAGGCCATCTGGGGGCCTTGTGCTTTTGTCGATCATTCCAGCGAACAACAGCTCACTTGTGACTCAACTTAATTTTCCCAGCAGCTTAACCGCTAAATTCCCAGCAACTCCTCATGTAGGGTGACATCAGATTTAATCTAGGTCGAGATTTGTTTTAAAGTTACATTTCAGCTCAGTTTTGTAGAAGGAATATTTTCTATAAAAGAAGCAGTCTATAAAGTGTATTTTTCTACGACGCAAACGTGGGTTTTATGCTCACCGAGGAAGGCTCAGGGGTATTTCGTCAGGGTTGAATGAGGTCAAGGTTAAAGTCAAGCTGCACAAAACGGGAAGAAAGGGGTTTAGGATCATTTGAGGAAGTACAGCAGCCCACAGAGGCTTTTGTTTGTTTGTTCAGTTATGATTATAAGGGCAAATGACATAATTAATATCATTTGTTTAAACTGGTTCAGACGGCGGCACGTTTGGGATGCTCGACAATTCAAAAAGCCACAGAATATTAATCAGTCACTTTATATGTAAAAAAATAAATAAATTAACCTGACAATCACATAAAAATTCACGGCTTCATCCTGTGTGCATAAACACAAATTTGACTAACTGGTGTTAATGATCGCGAACAGCTGGAAAGGAGAAAAAGAGTCACTCTGTATGTCAGCTAAAGGCTATTATATTATTTTAAGTGCTGCTGTTCTGTGCGTCAACAGTTTTTGTTTAACTTTCAGTATGTCACCGATTGCTCACTAAATCACATTTATCTCTCAGACTTTGACACCTTTGTATTTTTTTCCATTGCTTATGTGCGATGATGAACATGTGAGCCTTATTGCTTGTGTTTACAGCAGTACACTACTAATGCAAGAGAAAAATATCAATTTATTGCATGTTTACTTTCACATCTCTGCATTTTTCAGAACAGTTTTTTCTTAGCACACCAATAAAAACTAGATCGGCACAGCGCCGCAACAACAGTAAAATTAGAGCTGGTTCCTATATTATACAGAAAAAAGTTTTCTCTTTTAGAAAAACAAAAGAAATGTGTGAAAAGATCAAAGCTCATTCAGGTTTTATCATAAACTAAAAATATAGGCCTTTCATTTTGGTGTTGGTACTTTTTGGTCAGTCACTACTGTAACTTTCTTAATGTCGGATAACTTAATTGGCTTTGTAACTTTAGCCCCTGTAATTATTTAAATATATATTTGTGAATTAGAAATGACGATCTCACTCCTGTGTGGAAGCGACTTGAGCGTTTGTACATCCTTCCTGAATAAACCTAAATAGAATTTGTTCTGCTATGTTTGATTTTTGTTTTCCTGTCTGAGTTCTCTGTATGTGTCAGTGTGCATGTGATGGCCGCAGCTTTGGACTCGCTGCTGATTACGATGCATACCGCTTACATTTTGCACATGCATTACATTTTATATGCACACTGTAAAAAGCTTTAGTAGTTAGAAAAACAAACAAATTACCTCATAATTCTGTTAATAACACCAAACTAACCGTGTGTCTCTCCCTGGGAAAGCTTGCTTTAAGTCAATTACAGCAGTGTGCTGGCTGTGCATCATAGATGGAGATTACAGCGATAAGACTTTAATGCCCTCAGACACCTTCCCCTCCAGCTCCACCTCAACCTCCCGTGTCTCCTCCATCAGACGCTCATCTTGGCTCATCCACTCTTTCTCTGGACTCTTGAAAAGACACAGTGACCCATCGCCCTGCTGCCATGAAGACTGCTCTGGCTGTGCTGCTGCTCATCTCTCTGGCCTGCCACAGTAAGTTTTTAGGAGAAGGGATCAACTTTGCTGATTACATACTAATTGGAGACTTTGTGGTGGAGAGAATCCATTTTTGGGGGAGAATTAGTCACTATATTTCAAATTAAGCCTGTCTGTTGGACATACTTAAATACCTTTGAGTGTGTGCAGATGTTCCCCAGTCTCAAATTGTAGGAGGCGACAGAAGCTGGATACTCTGCTCAGTGTGTGTGTGTGTGGGTGAATGGACTAATAAGAAGGTGGTTGCATACCTGCATGCTTGCAGCCACTTTTTGAATATGCATGCTTAGTCTCAAGCCAGGCACTCTCTCCTGTTCTGTCTGTGAAGGCCATGCTCTCAAATGTCACACATGCGTGGCGTCCAATGAGGAAGACTGCAACCGTCAGGGCTCCACCACCTGTCCTCAGTACGCTGATGCCTGCTCCACCATCACAGGGCCCAGTGAGTAAACACTCACACACATACATGTATAAACACACACAGAAAAACAAGCAGAACCAGTATGATGTGACTGGATACAGTAGTGCCTCACTAGAGGTCAGCACAACACTGACAACCCACTGCTTGATTGTGTCACAGATTCAGGAAACCAGTGCTCCTTAAAATAGTGCTTAAACAGTTTCCATTTCCATAAAAAGTTTTTTTTTTAGTCAATATTAAAATCCATAAACCACAAACTAATAAAACTCACTTAGCTGCTTCTCTTTTCTCATGCATTTAGCTGAAGGGGCTGTGGCAAGACCTTTTTCTGTTGGTAACAAAAATCTGAGATTATTTCACAGAGTGAATTCGTAACAGATCAGATGCATCTGATGATATTCTAAGCACTAAAATGACCTAAAGTTTTTTTTCCACATAATGGTCACATGACATCTTTTATGTGTGTGTCCATTTGCGTGCTTGGAAAGTCTTCAGTTACTTCAACGCAGCTTACCCGTCACCCCCTCTGACCCGATCTCTTTCAGACACAGTTATGAAGTCGTGCACATACAAGGCCTTCTGTGACAAGGCTAACAGCGGCACTTCCGGAGCCAAGATGCATTGCTGCTTTGGCGATGACTGTAACGGGCCCCACAAGAGTCACAGCCACGGTGGTCATCACAACAGCACAGGGGCAACCTCTTCCAGCCCAGTCCTGCTGATCACAGCCCTGCTGCTGCGTATGGCCTTGAGTCAGCTGTAAATTCCTCCATCTCTTCCTCCCTTTTTTTGTTTTATTTTCCTTCCAGTGATTCATCACCTCCTCTTTATCTGTTTTATTTTTAAGTTCAAAAAAGGGATTTGAGTTGCAGAGAGTTTCATGTGGTTTGTGACAAATATCGTGTTTCAACAAGGGTTTTTGACGGCTGTGGTGGAAGGGAGTGTGGTCTGTTCTGCAGGTACAAGCTGCTTTAAAGCTGCTTCCTTTGTCTAAGTTATCATCCTCTCAAACAGTACCCTTGTTCTCTGTAGCAGCTTGTTGAATTTAAGAGGATTTGAACCTGGGGAGTGTTTGTGGTGAATAAATGTGTACAAAGTTAAGAACAGCTCACAGCTCTGATGCACCCGGGGGGGGGGGGACTCGGGTGTGGTTTTGGTAACTAAGTGCTGGGGTGCCTCACTAGTTTAGTGCACAGCTAGCTTGCTTCACACCATAGAACCACAAAACAAATCTCTTTCGGACGGTAATCTGAAACTGATTTAAAAGGTTTAAAATTGTCTGTGATGATGCTTTATTTTATCTGTATGCAAGCTTGTCTGAATAAAGACCTAATCACACCCTTGTTTCGTGTGTGGGTGCAGTGCATGGTAAACTGTGGCTCAGGTACCCTTGGTGTGGCATTTGACACACTGCTCCTCACTAAATTTGTGTTTATGTTAATGTCTCTGATGTAAAAGCACACCTCGGGCGTCTTCTGTACAGTAAAGGAAACATTCAGTCTGTGATTTTCAGCAGCAGCAGAAGGGTCTGCTGAAACTTCAAAGCTTCCTTTTGCAACAGTGTAAGTTAATTTCAGTGCAGTCGCCACAGGATATGAAATCAGTGAGGTAGGTCTCCGTCCTGAGGCAGGTCATATGACGTGCAACCACTTCCTCTTAACAGGAGGACACAATTTTGCCGAAAGCAACAAAAGTGAACACAGAATCCCTCCTGTGAATGTAGATATTTGTTATTTCAGCACTTACAAAGGTGTCGTGCTCAGATCCAGGAGAGACTTTACATGTGTGAAAACTTTAAAACCAGAATCTTGACTAAACTTGGAGTGAGATGTTGAAACTGAGAGGTCAGGTCAGTTCACCTTTTAAGCCCTCTTTTTTTTTTTTTTTTTTTTTTAAATCAAGTGTTTCATCACAGACCTCAATTGTGGTCACTTTTGTGTAAAGGTGGAATAAAGCAGGCTTTAAGCATTTTATTAGAATACGCTGAGTTTCTTTACATCCTGTGGCAATGTCAGATGGATGACTCATTATTTTACACAACATTTAACACTGAAGTTGCTGTTTTGCAAGTTAGACAAATTTAAGATACTTACTAAAGTTTTATCTATGAGCTCTTCAACTTAAGTACCCATAGAAACTGCCAATAAGGTAATGTGTTAAAAAGGATCCTTTCTGTATAAGTTTAAAGCCTGAATTTCCATGAACACCTTTGACTGACAGCCTTAAATTCCTCCACACTTGCATATATTTGCTTTTGATGTGTCTTCTTTAACTTTGGATGTTTGTCTCTGATAGCACTGGGCTACACTAGTGCTTTGTCGCTGTGCTTCAACGGTCGTGCTTCGGGATATAAGGTTAGTAAATATAAGTCTGATAACCACAAATGCTTTTTCATGGAATATGTTTTGCATATTTTTGTTGCACGGGATCACATGCAGCTACAACACTCAACTCTTCCAATAGCACGCACTAATCGGCATAACCGACCGTTTTCTCTTTATCTAAATAATGCAGAACTTTCATGCAGGCGTGCGGCTGCTATTGATGACACTGGTCATGTGACACGAGAATTTATGGGGTTAAAGGTCTGCAGAGGAGATCTATCAACAAATACACTTACAACTACACGACGAAGTTGATTTTTTTTTCCTTTTTAATGTGTGAAAGCGTTTGAAACAGCATTTTAAAGGGTTCCCGTGAGGCAGTTAATATCTTTAAATTTGAACAACAGCCTCGCTTTTGGTGGAGAACCTTTAACTTTAGGCTTGCTTCATATATATATTTTAAAGCACCAACTGTTTTTGGCATAACATCTCGCACCTGTCAGCATCACCTACCAGCGGTAATGACACTGTGAGTCTTGTATTCCTGTTTATCCAGGTTTACACTCCCTTCCCTTTCAGCTGTTCTATGTGAACTACCGGGTTCATCTGAGTGTGTGCGTCTCGTGTTTGTCTTTTTTTTTTTTTTTTTTAACTTAAAACTGAAGATAAAAGTAGAGTTTGTATGTGTGTGACAGAGAAAAAAAGACCTGTTCAGATTAAAGCAACAGCAGACAGGAGGAGGAGAGCCCTGCTTGTGCTCATGGGACGCATAGATCACATCCGGGGCTGGTTTATTCTAATAACGAAACGTCCAACCCGGAAAAAAGGACAAGTCTTCTGAAATCGGATCACACAAACAAATTGAAGAGGGTGTCGGAGTTTCACGCACGCCGGTCTTGCGAATATCCACGGCTTATTTTAGGTTTTAAAAACTTTATTTAGCATGCTTCTGTTCACCAAACTCGCGTCTCTCTCCGCTGCTTCGTAGCCCTGCGGGGCGCTGGCTTTGGCGCACGCCGACTCTCCATAGCGGGTAAGTTAAGTCGACAAGGGGACTTTGTGACTTTGTGTGTGTGTGTGTGTGTGTGTGTGTGTGTGTGTGTGTGTGTGTGTGTGTGCGCGCGCGGTACAGTAGGTGTGGCTGGCCGTTGAGTCGTTGGATCTGGTGAGTCAGTGCAGGTCATCTGAGCTGAACAAATGTAATGTCTGTCAGGTGTTGCTGAGTAATTGCGCCTGATCACATTTTGACACTTTTCATTGCATGCTCATAATCACGTTGGACATGCACGCGCATGGCAGTCAAGCTTGGTATCCAGGGGCGTGCTGCACGCCGCAGCTCTTACTGTCAGTTAAACGATTTGCTCGATTAACTGCTCCACAAAATGCCAAACATCTTAAAATAGCGCTCCATACTAGACGAAAACCCCCCAATTGTGTTCCGGATTTCAAGATCCGGATTTCTGCTTTTGTATAATCCTTTAAGATCATTTTATTTATTTATTAAATTTTACATAAAAGTGATTGTAGGGAGTGTTGAAACTACTTGGGTGAAGATTGTTTGATGACACAACAAACTGTATTTTTATTTTATTAAGGAGCTATTCACCGTTTTCACACCTCAAAGTTAACTCAAATACCAGAGGAAGAACTACCGAGCCTGTCTTTAGCAGCTCTGGGGTGAACTTTGATAAATCTGAGAACAAAGTAAAGCATTTACCAGGCAGAACAAAAGATGCTGCACTGCTGTAATATGTCTGTAACAAGTTTCCCCCAACGATTAAGAAGAACATGACTAAATCTCTCAGACATGCCACACGTTGGTCTAAGAGATTTACTATCAGTTTCTGTCAAACTGTGTTGTTTGCACACAGATGAAGCAGATATGTAAAGGTGTTGTAGGTGGTTTTCATTTCATTACCTTGGATGTGGTATAAGTCAATTAATATCGCTGCTGTGATCTGTACATTCTGTTTTCCTGCACACAAACTGATGATTGCTCTGTTTATATTATCCTGCCACGTTTCAAAGCTAAGGTACTTGATAGAAATGTAAAGACAGTTGAAATGACATTTGTCAGTTTTACCAAAGATGCCACAGTTTCGCCGCTGCTTGTCTTTATAATGGCTAAGCCAGATGCTTTCTGATGCCGAAAATGGTTTATTGTGCACATGGGTGCATGTGTGGGGAGTGTGCTACTGTCAGAGCTGACCTCTGTGGCATCGTTTTCATTTTTCCATTACACCAAGGCTTTCTGTAGAGCGCCTCTGTATCTTTGACCTATTTAAATAGCAGCAGACTAACACATCAGAAGCACAACCCACAAATTTTTTCAAAGCAGTTTCAAAATGAAACATTTTCTTACCCACGAACTCAAAAATAGATTCACTGGAGATTCATCGGCACGGTGAAGACATAGTCTGTGTTTGTCTTCTGTTCCTCTGAGCGGGTTGTCTGAATATTTTCATGGAAATGTTGATAATTTCCATCTCCTGAAGGCTTCTGAGCCAGGACGAGCCCGTAAAAAAGTACTGGCAGGGCGCACGGCCATTCAGTCTTGATTATGTATTTTATATGACTGTCACGTTATAATTTTTGGTCTTTTATAAAAAGATCAGTCACAGATGTGGCCTAGTTTGCCATCATATTACCTTTGTGGCCTCATTACATTCAAGTTTTTCCATAGATTCAAATCTAGTAAGGATCTTCCAAATGGATCTATTAATTTATTTGATTATTTATTTTACTGGGTGCATCCAACTTTGGAGTTTGTCTTTGTGATTACTTCACATTTAGTTGACAGAGATGCAAAAGAGGCTCCGTCAACAGTGAAAGTTCCTTTGGCAACTTAAGGAGGACAAGAATATAAATGAAGCCATAAGCCTTGTGGTTCCCCATAAGAAAAATAAATACTATGAAATGTTTGCCAATTGATAAAATGTAATTAAAAGTCTATAGAGCTGAGGCTCTCTGGGCCAAATGAGCCTCGACTGTGTTGAGGAATCAGTCAGCAGCTTGGTGATTCACACGCATGGCATTGTTTCAATGAACACATCTCACCAGCTTTCTTCCCCTCCTCTCATCTTCTTTCTTCCCTCCCTCGCTCCCTGCCTTTCCTCCCTCTCCTCTCTCCTTGCTCTTCTCTCTTCTCTGGCCAATGGAAATGTGCGTGTGTGCAGATCATGAGTGCAGTCTGTAATTTTTGGCTGTGGTGGAGGGCCTCAGCTCAGCCTCGGGCTTCAGGGTTTGCTGCACAGCCTCAATCACGTCACATGAAAAACTGCTGAGTGTGAGCGGTCTATTTCTTCCTGCGTGTGTGCGCGCATGCATGCCTGTGTGCGCTTGAACACTAAATGAAAGATGATTTATCCTCCACATCTGCCTGTCTTTGCCTCCTGTTGCTCCTTTCACATGTTGTCTCTCTTTGTCCATCCCACTCGAATCTTTCTCTTCCTAACTGTCCGTCTGTCCCCAGTGATATGTGATATCGACAGCATGCCGTACGTGGACCGGTTGAACCGTGTGTGCGGCTTCCTGGACATCGAAGAGAAGGAGAACAGCTGCCGCTTCCAGAGACGATACTTCATCCTTGACACGCAGGGAAATGCACTGCTGTGGTATATGGACAACCCTCAGGTGCTCCACACGCGCATGCACGACCCACACTTTCACAAATAGCAAGAGGAAATGAAATTGACCAATAGTGGTCATATAACCTTGGACTCTGAGCCAACGACGAGTCTGTGTATTTGTGTTTGTATGCAGAACCTGCCCAGTGGAGCCAGCTCTGTTGGCAGCCTGAAATTAACCTACATCTCTAAGGTAAACCACTTTCATGACTGACTCCGCAGTGTGGTTGCATACAGTAAAGTCCAGCGCACCAACTTAGATATCTAAAATGCGAGCACACAAGAATTCACAGAATACACACAAATAGCATGCAAATTCGTGCAAGAGTTCATAGATACACAAAGAGGTCAGAGTTATCTCTAGTTAACGGTCACATGCAGCGCAGAGCTGAGGCAGACGCTGTGAAGTTTTCCAGATGTCAGCGCGCTCACTGAGGTAACCACAGATAATGACATCTGGCTCCTCTGCACTGCAGCACTGACGGCTTCTCCCTGGACACTCAGTCAGATCTATGTCAAAAATGTGAATCTTCTATTCCTCTGTTTTTTTTTCACTCCTTTCAGTTTATATTCACATTTCTTTTCTCTTCTTCTATCCTCAGGTGAGTGAAGCTACAACGAAGCAAAAGCCCAAGACAGAGTTCTGCTTTGGTGAGTTTTTTAGGGAGGAACTGAGTGACACTGATGAAATGGTTCACAATCACATAATCTCCCATATGTGATAGTATTGTCCATTGCATTTAATGTGGATATTTACGGAACTGATTTCTTCTCCGGCAGTCATCAATGCACTTTCGCGACGGTACTTCCTGCAAGCCAATGATGTGACCGACATGAGAGACTGGGTGGCTGCTCTCAACAAGGCCAGCAAGATAACAGTAAGTGCCGTTACATGAGAAAATGCTTGATCTAGCAGTTATTGGTGGTGTTAGGGTGGGGGAGTGGGGGTTGTTTCCACCTGAGTGCAGGAAGCTGCAATTTTGCTGCGGTGGGACTGAAACCAGTTTGACCCAGGCGGCTGCAAATGCCAGCCCGTTGCCCACAGATACCCCTTCGCACACAGACACACACACACATACACACATTGCTGAATGAGGAAACTGTGAATGTGCAAGAAGACGAGTGATAACGCAAACGTCACTGCGGTGAAGGTGTCGAAACTTGTTCATATGTATTTGCATAATATTTGTGTGAGCTCAATGAAATGCCCGGGAGCCTCGTTGATCAGTGATATTCAGATGTCTCCTGATGGAAGGTAACAGAGAAGAGTGTCTCTCTGCCTCTCTCACCTGCTCACTGACACAGGAAGCGGCACTGTTCACTCTTTTTCACTTCCCCATCGAGGGCAGGGCTGCTCTGCCGCCTTTTTTTTTTTTTCTTTTTTCTTTCATCTTTTCTTTTTCTTTTTCTGAGCGAGTGTAAAAAAGGAAATCATGATGTAATTGCAGGAATAAAAGTGGCACGGGGGGAGTAAAGTTATTAAAATGCATCTCTTAATATTTGTCTGTTTGAGCTAGATGTGTTGCAGTTTATTAGGAAATGATACATTTAGCTGAATGATTCAGCTGAATGACCAGTTTTGGGAAACTGTAGGCTAGATAACGGCTCTAAAAGCAGAAAATGCAGCACAGCATCACACAGCCGTACTATTGTTTTTACTTTATGACCAGCATGCACCTGCAAATCTGTTGTTTTTCTTCTTTTCCTGCTCCCTACTTGATATACACCCCACGCTAACATTTGTGTGTCTAGTGGGTTTTATTTGCTTGGATACACTTGGTTGCGCTTTTGTGCATCAGTGGACTTTGAGAAAGCTTGCATCTCTCATAGCAGATCACATATGATGTGTTTTCAGTTATCTCTGCAGTAAAACAGTCACGGTGTTGTGGCGAGCGTATGACTAAGAAAGTATTCCCAGAGTGAGGAAGAGCGGCTGTGGAAATTAAACAATGAAGTCCTTTTATTTGCTCTCAGAGGTGTCCCGTCTCTTCACAGGTGCCTAAGTCTTGCCCTGCACCTGTGAGGCCTGATGTGACCACAGTGATCAGTGACGCTCAAGGAGGGAAGAGACAACAGGCCTACAAGGCTGAGATTATTGGCGGCGTGGTGGTGCACACTCCTATTCAGGTAAAATGAATAGGACACACACACTTTTTTTTTTTTTTTTTTTAAGCATTATAAGAATGAAAACTGTGGCAAAAGCACACAAAAATGCGGTGTGCTAAGCTAGTCTGAGTTATCGACAGTGGTGGTTTCCGTGACCATGATATCTAAAGTGATAATAAAGATGGTTTTCATGAAATGTTTCAGAACGACAATGAAGAGACGGAAGGGAGAGAGAGGAAGGGCAACAGGCCGGGTTTGCTGAGATGTGGTTACTGTGTTAAACAGGGAAATGTGGTGAGTCTCATAACAGGTTTAGACTGAGACTGAGTCTGAGTAAAAAACAGCATGTGTGGAAATGGTAATGTGGTATGTGTTTCAGAGGAAGAGCTGGAAGAGGCGGTTTTTCACCCTGGATGACAACGCAGTCAATTACTACAAGACTGAGTCGGTGAGAAAACAGGGTTTTCATGTTTTTGCCCATGTTTCTACATGCTTAAGAGTGACTATTATCTTTGTCGGAATATTTTTGTCCCAAATTTTTGAAAACTACAGTGTTATAGCAGCCAAAACATTAAAAAATAACCCACAATAATACAAAAACAAAAAATCTGTCTTAGGAGAAAGATTTTATCCGATCTATTCCACTGAGGGACATTCAGAAGGTGCATGAATGCCTCGTCAAGTCAGGGTGAGTAAAACATGAAAGTTGTCTGAGTCTGCCAGCATTTTTGCTTTCCCTCTGTCTGGTTATCGCTATACTATGTAAACAATTGTGAATACTTGCATGTGAGCAGATGATACACTCTTAACCGGTTTTAAAGTGTTGCATTGCATGTATGGACAAGTTTATCCTTATCATTTTTAGATGAGTTTCACAGGTTTTAAAAGGGGCCCTTAAATATAAGTTATAAATGGTGTGAACAAAGGTAGTGAAAGTTTGAAATAATGAGGTCAACATGTGATCGTTATGAGCCAAATGTGTAGGCTTCAGTCTGATCTAAACCCAGATTATTTTTTTTCTACTCATAACTCTGTGAGCCTTCTCAGAGAAGCTCCTCTCACCTGCTGCCCAAACCTTCTGTTTGCGAGAAGCAGCTAATCAGAAGAGAGCTGGATCAAAGTGAGCAAAAACAAATAGCTTTAGACAGATGATAAACTGAGGAACTGCACCATGGCTCAGTATTAGGAAATTAGGTTACACTTTATAATATGCCGCGTGACTAAAACTGTAATTTCTCTGTAATTAAATTGAACTTTTTTTATTTGAAATTACAATCTAATTATATTTCCCTACAAATGCTTAACGGTAGGTAGACTACCAAAAGGTGTTAACAAGTCAGGATTTTACAGGAAGCACTGAAATAATTGCACTGTGTAAGTAATTTTATGCGGTACAGTAATTTTAAGTATTGCATAACTGAAACGCACTCCATAATATGGCCCGTGCCCCAAAAAGTACAGCATACTTACAGTTTAAGATGGGGAAATATTGTATTTTTATCCATAAAATGACCAAGAAATTACAAAATATCTAAAATTACTTACAGTATCATTTCTGTCTTTTTCCCTGTAAAATACATCAAGTTATGCACTACTTAGATTTATTTACATTTTTATATTTTTTTGTTTCCTCTAGAAACCTGTCTTGTTACCCCCTTTTCATTCTAGTGTACCGTATTTTTCGGACCATAAGGTGCATTAAGCGAAACAAGCATTGGCATTCATCTTCCAGCTTCACTGTTTATGTTATGCTTGCGATCACGTAGCACATCATTATATACCAGCTAGTCCAACTTCAGTAACCCTACAAACTTCACTGCTGTTTCGTTTTCTGTCTTCATTTATGTTGGAAGTTATAGCAGAGCTGTAAGTTTTAATTTTTCAGAAATCTCTCAGTCAGAACATCATGTTTCGGTGGAAACTAGCGAGCTAACTTCCTGCTAAGGCTCCTGACTACGGTAGCCGCAATGCTCCGACAATCCATCAAGCGGTGCGGCTTCGTTGCTTACCAAAGTCGTACTAAGACATTTTTTTGACAGATGTTTGAGTGCCGTGAACCACATAAAATCGGTTCGAGATCAGTAAGCACAACCAGAATTCATACATAAGGCGCACTTTCGGTATACATGTCTTTAAGTATTTGTAGGTAGGTAAATATAATTAGATTACACTTTAAAATAAAATACATAGAAATTCCATTTAATTACAGGGGGATTACGTCCTTAGTCACTGGCCATATTATGAACTATTGCAGAAAATTAAGAATTATTTAGTATTGTAAATTCACAGCTACTGTAATCAAGAGTCCAAGAAAAACTGGAACTGCAAATGATCATCATAGGTCCCCTTTTAAATATCAGTGCAAGATAAAGTTTTATATAGTTTATAGTTTATATAGTTTTAGCTCATGATCCAGTATTGAAGTTGGCCACTGAATACAACTTGACAGCTGGAGAAGTTGTGGATGGTCTTAAAAAATACATGGAAAATATTTTTGTTCAGATCTTTAGTATGAGTTTTTGGCGTTTTTATAAGTGGACATTACAAACAAACTTTATTTTCATGTCTACCGTCTTATTGTATGCGCTGTTACAGTGTTTTTCCCTCCTCTGTTGAAACCTCTCTTTCTCCCTTAATAATTAGTCACTTTAGGCTTGAAGTTGAGCTTCAGTTGCGAACCTATTAGATTCATTTGTATATACTTGCTGAACTTGAATGTATAAGTATTGTAAATGACACTGTAGAACACACTCTAGCTTTTGTCCCTTTCTTTAGCTGCTTTAAGTTTTAACTTTTTGCATCCATCAGGGAGCTCCTGCTTAGAGACAACCTCTTTGAGATCATCACCAGTAACCGAACGTTCTACATTCAGGTAAAACCTTGTTCTCCTTTTGTATACAGCACTCATTAAAAAAAGGCCTGCATTCATGAAATGAAGGGAATGTCCCTGTTGTATTTTTAGACATTTGAATAAGAACAGAGAAGCTCTGTATTCCCTGGTGACACCGTCCTGATCTGTCGACATGTTTTCTCTAAATGCTCTGCTGCTGAAGTGTGGCGCAGTCGCTTTTTTAAGGAACATGCGAAGTTTGTTTTTGTGAAAGGGGCACAGCCATCTGTTATCATAACAACAATAATATCCGTTCCCCCTCCTCTCCCCCGGGAGAACAGCTGACGGAGGCGTTGGGGGCTGGATCAGATAGGAAGTGCGGGGATAGAGACAGACTGCAGGCAAGAGCGCTTTTGTTTGTTTGTGCAAGGGGAAAAAAAGGAAGTGTGAAAAACAAATAATAAAATGAAGTAAATAAAAACAGGATAACCACAACTTCTCATTCCGTGTGTGGACACTGTAATAAAAAGTGATCTAAGCTAAAATAAAGATGAATATTGGAGTCCTTACACACCTTTAATAGCTTGAGAGCGGATAGTGATCTCCTGTCGTGCATTCTTTCCAAACATAAACACATGACAATAAGTACAGTTACCACCGAGGATAATTTTCGAGTACTGTTCTAGCTTTTTTTCTGATAACATCAGGCAATTCCCATGTAGTGCCAAACCACAATAATAGTTCCCTTAAGGCGCTTTATATTATAAGATGAAGACACTACAATAATAGAAAACCCAAACAATCAGACGACCCCCTATAAGCACGCAGATGACGACAGTGGGAAGGGAAAACTCGCTTTTAATAGGAAGACACCTCTGGCAAAATCAGGCTAAGGGGTGGCGATCTGCCAAGACTAGTTATGGTTGGGAAAGGGGGACAGGAGGAAAGACGGCCAGAGATTATTAATAACTAATGATTAAGTGCAAAGTGGTGTATAAACACATAGAGAGTGAAGAAGAAATGCTCAGTCCACACCAGCAGCCTAGACGTATTGTAGTGTAACTCAGGAAGGGTACGGGGTCATGTGAGCCAATCCTAAGTTTAAGCTTTATCAAAAAGGGAAAAGAGTGTCCAGGGTTGCCAGTTTGGATTTGTCTGTGGAGCTTGCTCCAAAGACGAGGGAAGCTGAAAGCTCCGTCTCCCATTCTATTTTTATGATTAATATTTGCGTTGCCGTCGAACACCAGCAATATCTTTGCTGATGCCTCACTACCTGCCGAAGCGAGTTCTGGTGCTCTGCCTTTGGCAGATGGGTAATTTGAGCCTGGTTCTGTTGGAGGCTTCTTCCTGTTAAAAATGAGTTTTTCCTTCCCGCCATTGCCAGGTGGTTGCTCATAGGGCATTGTTTGATTTTTGGGTCTTTACCTTACAGTATACAGCGCCGTGTGACGACTGCTGTTGTTGCGTTTTGGCCTTATTAAAGGGCAGGTAACAGGCACAAAAGCTACCATGAAACATAACATGGGCCCTTTCTCTCTACAGACAGACTCGCCAGAGGAAATGCATGGTTGGATCAGGGACATTCAGATGAAGATCCAGGATTTCAGGGGTCCCTCTAAGGTAACTCTATCTTCAGAAATGGATAATTCTTTACTTCTAGCTGTAAGTTATTGGGAGAAAAGTGTAAATCCTTGCTTACGATTGACAGCGGGGATGCTTTTGTCTCTTTAATTGCAGGGTTTTTCTTTTAAACGTGCTTCTTCGTGCTATCGGAGTTACAATCCTTCCTCTACATCTCGTGGTTCGCAGAGTGAAGCAGATAGGAGACCTCAGCTGGTGAAGTCCTGCTCTGTGGCGCCAGGATGGCAGCCCTGGACACCCGTTCCATCGTGTGAACCGTCTATCATGGATAACGAGGATGAGGACAGCGCCTTCAGCTCTGTGCCGCTCTCCTCTTCGTCCACCTCCTCATCTGCTTCCTCCTCCTCAAACTCCCTCTCTACCCAAAATCCTTGCCCCGTCACACATCCGGCACCTTCGGCCAGTGGACTGGGGATGCTCACAGCATCCGCAGATGCGGCGAGTGGGCGTCGAAGGCACCGCTCGCAGCCTCAGCCTCAAACCGGCTGCAGCTTTCCCTTCAGCCTGGATGACGACAGCATCCGCACCACAGATGTGTAATCCAGAGATGTTTGAGGAGACTCCTGCGTGGGCTGTGCTGACACCTGTTTTTAAATGAATGTGACTCCTATTGAAGGGCCACTGTGACCATCTGCCTCAATGCCAGGCCATGAGCTTGGTGCCCCCTACTGGTGAAGTAGCACTTATACAGATGAAGGATGCACCCGGCTGCAGGAAGGCTAAGAGGCATAGTGTTTGTTGTACACAGGACTGTGAACAGATAAAACGGAGTGTTTTCTTTTTCCTTTTTTTGTAAGTGTAACTTCCTCTGAAAACTTGAATGATTTTGTTGATTATTGCCGACAGTAAAATGATGGCACACGCTTTTTACTCTGTTTCTTTGCTCCTATCAGCAGGACCCCATTATCACCCCAGTTACAAGTGTTCACATTCACAATATATTTTTATGTCCAAGCTTGTTTTTGTGTTTAAATGTATCAGACGGTTGTGTTTCTGTTTTTTGTTTTTTTTTGTTTTGTATTTTTTTTCCCCGGGCCAACAGTGTTTTCCTTTGCTCTTGAGGGGCATCATGTGTGGGAAAAACTTCACATAATAATTAACAAGCATTTTATACCTGTTGTCTTTCATGTGTTTTGCCATGAAAACCCTCAGAGGCAAGTAAAGGGGGGAAAAAAATCTGGTGATCCATTTCTAAACCTGCTCTATGTTGTTTCTTCTCTTGTTTGTATGAATTAAGAATGGCTAACATTTTTTTACATTTCATTCACTTTTTGCTAAATGTCATCTATTCGCTCTCTTTCTGAAAGGCTTTGCTCTTGCAATAGTCATTTTAGCCACATTAAGCCAACACTCCATTTTTAAAACAGACAAAGCCGGACATGTTTCCCTTTAGTTGGATTATTGTGTCTTAAAGGGAGCACACAAGTTCACCCATGGCTTGACACGCCTTCCACAACAGCAACTCTAAGGTACTAGGAAGATTGTACAGTTGATGCGAAGAAGAGTAACACTAATGACTGTGTGCACGATAACATCTGTATCAACAGATACTTCAGCTTGTGTCCGCTGGCATGTTTTTTCGCAGCATGCTGGGAAAACCCAACCCACCTACGTACGTCAAAAGAAAAGCAAGATGGGACCTTTAGATAAGTTCTTAAGACATAATATATGTGCTTTGTTTTTAAGAGTGGATGAAGAAATTAACATAAATGCTTTTACCTTAGAACATGGCACAGTGGGACCTGTCACCCTCTCGTGGCCAATATAAGTATTACAGAAATGGCAAAGGGCAGGAAATTATTATTTTTTTTCCCTTGTTTTCAGTGAAAAACCCCCATAGAAAAGCATGTTTTTCTGACAAAAGGTTTTTCTTCCAGCTGTTTTCCAACATGAGAAGAAAGTGAGTTGGAAAAAATGGTTCTGACACTGGCAGCCTTTGCCTCTTTTTTTTTTTTTTTTTTTTTTTTTTAAATGTGCCAGAGCATTTTAGGGGGAAAATTTAATTTAGAAAATTAACCTTGCCAAACCAGCCCTTGTTTTTCATAAACCCGGGATGGAGAACAAGTTAGTGTTTGCAAATGGATCTCCGCAATTTTTTGTTCTTGCTTGCCTCTCAGGGCTTTCGTATCCACCACTATTAATATTAATACTTGGCTTAAAGATCAATTTTCAGTAAGCTGTGACTCTTCCGTTTGGTTTGAACACAGTACCATACTAATGCTGCAGTGTTTTCATGGTACTAATTTAGCTCAGTTGTTGGTAAAGCAGTTTTCTTTTTGCAGAATTATGTGGGAAGATTTGCGACTGCCTTGGGTAATGTTATCTGCACTTTGTGTTTCTTATTTTTACTTTTTTTTTCTTGTTTTGTCACAGCTTTCACACCATGTACTACAGTTTCCTCTTAGATTATGCCTTTTGTTTTTTTACACCCTTGTTAGGTTCACCTTGAGATTTCATTGATGTGGTACCAGGTTTATTCCTGTTTCCGTTTTCTGACGCTATATGCACTCATCTGCCTGCAATTAAGCTTAATTTTCTTTCTTGTGAATAAAACAAGGCTTTTTATTTGTCTAGTTTAGGCTGTTTTTGATTTTTAAGGTTTACGACTTTCCCACCTCCTGTCATGTAATGCCTTGTATGCCCATACAGAGTTTAAACCTAAACACATTGTAACATTAAGGTTATCTTTTGATCGAAGTGATGCTGGTGAGTCTTAAAAACTTTTTATGTGTTTTCTCTGTAAAGGGCGAAAATCCCCAACTTCCAAACATTCAAAGGGTCAGTGCCAGCACACTTGCCCTTTAACACTGTCACCTTAAAACACATGCATGACATATAGACACAAACACGAGCGTGCATGCACACGCCAATTGAGTGGCCAGAGGCTGAGTTAAGTGAAGTGTTTCACACATCCAGTGCAAAGTCCATTAGATAAATTGCCCTAAAACTCTGTCCTGACCTCTGTCCACTTCCCTCTGTGCCTCCTAGGGCAGCTGTGCGACTGGTGAGGGTGAAATGTCTCCAACTGAACAGCTTAAATTGTGTCAGTATAGGTAAAAAGGCCCTCAGTGCTCGTGAAATGTCAGCTGTGTTGAAATGAGTTTTCAGTCTGTTAAAGACAAAGCTCCTGGAGGTAATGAGAGAAATCCAAGCAGAAACACAGGAAAAGTGGAGATGAAGCCAGTGACTAATTTTTTACGAGGTTTAGGAAAGAAAAAAAAGAAATGAAGTGGATAGGGGGTGACATTCTGGGGAACGTGTACCTGTGCATGACCTCCAGGTTTAAAAACTTCCTTAACTGTGGGGCTTGGCATGGATCTGAATCTTGAAAGCAACATAGAAAGCTCAGAAGTAATCTGAGGAGTTTCTTGCCTCTCTGAGTTTGTTCATAGTTTGAGAAACAAAGAGATAAACGTCTGGAAATACAGCGTCACGGTAGAAGCCTTCGAGGTTGAACTTCTTTTTCCTGTCTGCACAAACATAACTTAAAGGTCACAAAGCACTTCGGTCTGATGCCTGTGAGTGACGGGCAGCTATGAGGGCAGGCAGACACACTGCTCCCCTAAATGTTAATGTTCCCACATGAATGACTCTGCAGCACACTGCACTCTCTCTTTCTCTCTGCCTCCTGCTCACATTGGTTACACTCTGGTTATTTTAAATGTTACAAAATAAAATTATTTCTCTCAGCAGAAATGATTTTAAGATTAAAGCTTGTTGTTGCTTGTACACCGATTTGAGGATTTATTTGTTTCTTATGACATCTTATGATAATCATCTCTTATGCTACCAGTTATTAGTTCCCCGTTTGCAGAAGATTACCACTAGAGGGAGCTGTGATACACCGCACTTCATTCAACATACTATGAGGCTGTCAAAACACTCAATGAGCAGCATGCTTGTAGTTCAGTGAGATTACATTGACTTGCTGTAAACTCCCTAAAAAGTCTGACAAGAAGCTGTAAAGCCTTTCAGCATTAAAGCACTGAAATAGTATTTTAAATCTGAACAGTTGCAGCATTTTCTCATTGATTTTCACACTAATCCCCTCCAAGATATAAGCACAATAATAAAACCAAGGAGGGCAAATAATAACAAAGACTTGTTTAGAAAAGAAGTGTATTATCAGTAATCACAGACTGGCTGTATTATATAAAAATAAACACATTAAAACTAGACAGACTCGGTCAAGTTTTGTTCTAGCGAAAAAATCTTTTGCATATAAATTTGATTCTCCAGAGGTTTAAGGGTTACTTTGTGTTTTGTAAAGCTTATAGGCCCTGAATACAATCCAGTGCAAAAATGTAGACACTGTGGCATGAATATCCAAGTGGGACTTGAAGTTTATGTGTCAAGCTCTATTTCATACCCTTAAAATCTCAGAGAAGCTGAGCATCAAGACCTTTGATGGTGAGTTACCCGCATAGAGTTTTGCCCACAGGTCAATAAACTGAGAGTGTTCATTCATTCATGGGTAACAGTGTTGTAAAGCTCTGGAAGAGTGTGTCTGTGACACTACTTCTAATTGCAAGACTTTCTCGGGTTCCTGTAGTTCAGATTAATAATAGCTAATAATTCAGATTAAACTAGTTAATGTGTAAGTGTGTGTGTGTGTGTGTGTGTGTGTGTGTGTGTGTGTGTGTGTGTGTGTGTGTGTGTGTGTGAGTCCTTTAGATAATGGTTTAGGTAAACCATTTTGGTTTAGTGTGATGTCATATTGCTCTGTTATTAGTCCGTTAATTCTCTGATATTACAGATGAGCAAAGCATTAAATTAGTGCCCAGCAGAAAGCAGAGGCTTTCCAACATGTGTAATATGAAGTCATATTAATGTGGAACAGGTTTTCCTTCATCTGGACTCAGAGGCCCCCTCTGGACCACTGCCAAACCTCCACCCTCCGCTGTTCCCACATCAGACCACCTTACAAACTGGAGGCAGGGGGGGTTTGGAATGTATTTTGCCCTGTGTGATGTGATTGTTTGCAGAGAAATGGGTTGACCTTGCCCCCCAATGCCACACACACATACACACACTCGTTCTAGCCGAGCTGGAGGTGTGTGAGACAGACCTGCTGAGTGCAGGAGGTCTGGGACCCCTTCACCACTTCCTCCAGACAGAGAACAGAGGATCCAGTCAGCTGAAGCCAGGATGGGACAATAATGAGCCTTCCAGCAACCACCACCACCTCATTTATTCAAACTGTTGCCTCTAGCTTTTCTTCTTCTGGACCAAGCAGCTACAGGATCATACCAAATGAAGAGTTATACCCAAGAAGCCGATTTAATAATGAGATTAAGCACTTAAAACTAAAGATTAAAATATTAGATGTGGGACTGTTTTAAATAGCAAGTACACAAAAGTATTCAGTCAAACATGAACTTGACTGAATACTGAGGTGTGTGCCCTGTAAAAATGTGGTTTCCAATAGTAAATGTTTCATTTTCAAAGAAATGTGCCTACATTTTGAGAGCAATCGGATAGTTAGACAAAAAAACCATTTGTTCTTAAAGACAAGTTTCAAACTCATAATTTAAATGATAAATTAACGCTCTTTGTTAAGTAAGATTCTTTTAAAGAATTAGTAGTTTTGTCACTATTTGGTTATTAATCCGAAATATTTCTCCAAGGTTTGTATTTTATTATCACAAATATTTATAGGCCGTCTATAGAAAAATGGTTAAAATAAAATTTTCATGTTTTAACGCTTATAAAGAAGCGCCAAACTGCGTGTATTTTAAGCGGCAATTCGGCAGGTTTCGATTTAGCTTGCAGGCCCATATTAATAATTAATTGACTTTTAGCAAATATTTCTGGGAAACTATATTTAAACTTAAAAAACCTTGTGTTTCGAGGAATAGAGAAAATACTTGTAATTTTCTAAATAAATAAACGGATTGCAACAACCTTCCAATAGCCTGAAAACCAAAATACATTAATAACATGTTTCTTTTATGTAGGAAGCCCTCTGAAATATATATATATATATTTAAATCTTGTATGTTTGTATGTGGGTTTGCTGTTTCAGATAGATTAAAAAGCAAATGAGGTGAGTAATTAAACCAAAGTTAATTGCGAAAAAGTTTATTGTGGGAATTGTCCAGCCTATTTCTTTCTGCAGAACTGTTGTTTCAGCGGTGTCATCACACAAATACAGTTTTAAAGAAATGCAAAAGAGTCTTTGTTGTGTAACAATATTTAAGTTGACGTTTTGACTTATCACTGAAAAGCAAAATCTTTGAGCAGTGGACTATAAAAAAAACCTTCTGTAAACAAACATAATAAATGTGACGAACATTATTCAGGCCAATCTTTCTGGCAGGGAAACGCTAATCTGCCCAGACTGTATAGGCTCGGCTACATCAACAAAATAATCTACTGCAGTTTCTCTTGAATTTTCATTTTCCACCTCCCAAAAATGATTGTTTAGAGACGACTTTAGAAACTATGCTGGTACTAAAAATATATAACATGTGGCCTATGGAAGCTTTTCATTCTAAACTTCACATCAGCGTGGCAATCAGTGGGAAAACAGTGAATAACTTATCAGATCAAAATCCACGCTGCGTGTAACCTAATCGTCAGCGCCAGCTTAAAACGCACAGATGTAGCTTGCGTCTGAGCGTATATACTGTTAGGCTTATTGGCGTGGTGTCCGAGCAGCTCGGAAACTTGATGGATCTGCATTTACACACATGAACGCACACTAGCACACACACAATTACACACAGAGGGTACGGACCCTGTCCCTCCCAGTGGCAGCGCGCTCGCTGCAGTACCCGCTTGTCGCGTTATGCAGGAGAGGCTGTGGACCAAACTGCAGAGGTCTACACCTGGGATTTGGATAATTTAAAACGGTAAGAGCTGCAATTATGACTGCGTATTTGAACCAAAACATAGTCACGTGCAGGTCGATTAAACCTGAGACTTTCTCGTGCGTAAAAGAGCGCTATTTATGCGCAAGAATTGCCTGCAGGAGATAACATTTTTACATTAATTTGATGTAGTAATCTTAGCGTATCGAATAACTGCTGTGTTATGTCCTAAGCCAGTATGTCAGTACATGTAAGCTCTAGTATTTTCTGGTAAGCTATTTTAGACCTTGTCCACCTATCATGTCTAAGATGGTTATGTCGTGAATATCTCGGATATTTTGCTTAAATTATTAATCTGAAAATCTGGTTGATGCTTAAATTAATACAAAAAAGATGAATGGAGAGACTGCAGTTAAGCTGAATGGTGGAAATGTGTAATGCTGACCTCCCGGTGACCTCTTCAACTTTCAACTCTGGATGCCTCAGGTTATCAAGATCTACAGTAATCCAGTCAAAGTGATGCGCGCTCGCGTCAACTCGATGCTGTTGCTACTATAGGCCCCTCCGTGCCCGAATAATCTCCTATAAAAAAGATCTCTGTATCTAGCCTCGTGTGAGATTATATTTGGGGGTTTATCTTGAAACAACCCAAATCCACGTCACATTTTCTTGGTATGTAGTAACCTAACATATATGTAGATATATATAGATATATATATATAATTGTGCTTTAATCACCAATACGGCAGAGACACGAATCAATAACTTATTAGTACATAAATAAATCTGCCAGCAGTTATCAGCTAATATGTCTTCTTTTTGCGTGAGGGGAATGCTCACACACGAATGAAAATTTGTCTAAAAATCAGACCACGTCTCTCTTATTTTCATTTTACTCTAGCTTTACTCTAGTCTCCTTCCACTCACCCATCACGAGTCTAATGTTTATTTAATTCGAGCGTAAAATATCTCCCCTCTGTCCTGAAACAGGAAGTAACAATTTTTTTCTGATCAAGCAGGACATTTTCATGAATAATACAGATTTTTTTTTCAGGTAGGAAATGAATCAGCGATCATTTTGTCAACTTGAAGTCTGTGTGACATAACACCAAGTGAGAAGGCTGTGAAATACATGATTGATGCGGTGGGGAAAATAGACGCTGTGAGAAAAAATATGTATAAATATATATTTTCATGTAAATGTATATAAATAAATAATTCCCCATCGAGGGGTGCGTGCGTGCGTCTGGGTCTCTGTGTGTGTGTTTCTGCGCGCGTGATTGGCCAGTGTCACAGCCATGATTTGGGCTGCAGATACCGATGCACCATGCAGACCTATGAGAACGCGGGGATGGCAAAAGGGGGAGGGCAGAGTACGTGAGGCGGACTTGACTCCATTTGTTGTGAAGGATCTGATGAGCTGGGTTCAGATCAAGGCTACCGCTGGGTCCGCGAGGACAATGGGGAGTGAGCGAGACAAATGAGGAAGGAATTACAGGCGCTGTGAGCAGATCTCAGACTTCACCACAGCTGTGGACGGGAAGCAGCGAGGCGGACGCGCCTCTCCGTGTGCGCGCAGGGAGACGGACAGCGAAACGAAGAAGAAAAAAAATAGACCAAAACAAAAAACTACAATATGACAAAGCTGCAGAGGAGACGTGGATTTTTTAAGAACCACCTTGGAAATATTTAAAAAATATATATATATATTTTTAATTAAAAAAATATATACGTATACTCGCTCTACAGCCTGCAGAGAGCGCAGGAAGAGGATGAGAGTGTTTTCTGCAGGGGGAGCAGGGCAGTGCATTTGAGGTAAAGGCCCTCAGAGAGAGCACACAAAATAAACATGCCAGACATACACTGTGGTTATATTTGATGTGCACTTTCAAAACTGCAGGCTGTGATTGTGGTAGCTGTACAGTTCTGTGCACTGTTAACACTGGAATGTAAAGCTTCAGATATCATGTACTGTAAACCATGAACTTAGTGCTTTTATTACGGCATCTGTAAGTGCAGTCCAGTTTGGTAGCTGTGATGTTTAGATCTCATAAAACTGGTAGTGAATCTGAGCCTTCTTCGAAAACAATGCTCAAGATCAAGCTGCACATTTAATCTCATTTCAAGTGTAAATCTGTAATTAGATGATTGGATGAGTTAGTCTATTGTAACTCTATGTGAGCTATTGTAATCTATTATGAGTGATTGGTCTTTTTAGGGCAACAGGAGTTCTTTGTGGGGGGTTTTCACCACAAACTCAAATTGTGGCCACTTTGCGCTCCCTCTAACAAAAGACCGTTTTGCCCCCATATATAATTTATTATTATTTAGAAATATTATTCGTATAGGTGCTGACTTTGAGGTTACCCAATTGGCATCCAGAGTGTCAAACAGCGCATAGAATTTGATCAAATAAACCAGTAAAATGGGCAAATGTCTGGTGTGTGTGTGTGTGTGTGTGTGTGTGTGTGTGTGTGTGTGTGTGTGTGTGTGTGTGTGTGTGTGTGTGTGTGTGTGTGTGTGTGTGTGTGCATCAGTGGGACATGGCAAACGGAGGGGACCAGTACGGCCTTGCAGAGCCCCCTGACTCGGACTGTATGGATTCCCCAAAAGAGACCAAACAGGAAAATCCCAGCTTCACCCTGAACTCACCAGCTTCACCGCAGAGCGCGTCCAGTCAGCAGGTACCAACCTGTAGCTTACTCTGGGTTTTAATTTAAATTTACTTAAAAAAATTAATTCAGTGTTGTTGTTTTTTTTTTACCAAACAAATAATAGCTGCTCGTCCAGTCATATTTTTTTCATAGAAATAAAAGAAAAAAGTAAACAAAACTTTGTCATTGCTGTTGGTTTAATTTGCCACGGATTTGGCTTATAATGCCTATTAATTACTAAATAACTATTTAAATATAACTAGAGTTTAAACTTTAACTCGTGCACTCATTATATTTTTGTACAGGGGATGGAGGGAATCAAAGTTTTCCTTCATGATAGGGAACTTTGGACCAAGTTTGATGAAGTAGGAACGGAAATGATCATCACCAAGGCTGGAAGGTAAAACTGTCGAATGACTTTAACACAAAGTAATTTTTATTGGTGGTTCGTGTTGTACCGCTTGAAAACAATGCAAATTATTTTTAATGTCACACTTTTGATCAAAACATAAACCTAAAGGGACAAAATACAGTACGCGGGTGCCACCGGGCCTCAGCAGGGAAATTTTCTAAAGGAAACCAAATCCCTAAAGGAATCATTTTATTTTTTATTTTATTCATTTAAAAAAATAAATCAATATTTAATCATATATGTCGCTGTTTTTATTTGTTTTTTCTGAATGTGCTCCCTGAAGGAGGATGTTCCCCAGTTATAAAGTGAAGGTCACAGGACTCAACCCGAAAACCAAGTACATTCTCCTGATGGACATCATTCCCGGAGATGACCATCGCTACAAATTCGCAGACAACAAATGGTTCGTAGGAACATGTCTAAAACACGGTATACACACTTACAGGACATTCAAAGTCATGTTCGGGTAGTGAAAGTAGTATGGCAGTGTGTTCGGGGTATAGGTCAGCTTCCCCACCAAAAACATATCTGAATATATAAATGTTTTAAGTGTATGGTAAAACAGAAAGAGGATGATAACAAATATGCAGCTATTTAAAATAAATGAATAAATATAATAATAGCTTTCCGAAAATAAATAAATAAATCAAAATTTCCATTTCCAGATCTCAGATTCCGCCATCTCCTTCCCCCTCTTTGCTTATGAACCTTATATCAAGAAACCTCTGAACTTAACTCTGGGTAAACCTTGTTGTTGTGGGTTTATACCCTCCACTCCACCCACGCTTGTGCACTCTGTAAAGGTCGGGTCCTTCTTGCAGACTGGGATGGCCTAGTTCCCCGTGTTTCCCCCCCGTTTCTGCCCGCCGGTTAAATCAGAATATGACGGGTTCACGGGGCGGACAGACGGCGCAGACCGGATTAAAATATCCAATTCAGCTGTTTGTGTGTGTGTGTGTGTGTGTGTGTGTGTGTGTGTGTGTGTGTGTGTGTGTGTGTGTGTGTGTGTGTGTGTGTGTGTGCTGCTGAAGGGAAATCCGACGAACAACTGACTCTGCAGCGAGATATCTGCCCCTTCAAAGCATCATTTGGTTATTACAAAGACACAAGGGGTCTGTGCCTTACCTGACACAAATTCCCAGCTCAGAGAGTAAAGTTACTGGAAGAGCTCGGTGTTTACACGGTAGCCTGTAAGTCGGTGCTGGTCCGTAGGGCTTTGTTTCACCTTGTCCTGGGAGTTTGTAGTAATATTTTTGCCTTCCGGTGTAGGAGAATGGACAATACTTTCCACAAATGATGAAAAGTTCACACATCACAGACTCCCAGGCTAAACAGAAGCCTAAATCACTTCTGACACCGCGGAATCAATTCTTAATACTTTAGGAGCTGAATGTCCATGGCACTATTGCTAGTTTCCACGCACATGCGCAATAGTTGTTTGGGAAAATACATATCGACTCGTTTATGCTGTGCAAAGTATCCAAAGTATGTGGGGGAAAAACTCACCTGTACAAGTGTAACACATTATAAAATGTGCAGATGTTTTCTCTGTCTGTTTCTCGGTGACTATAAGGAAATTAGGAAAATAATGAATAATAAAGATGGTAGACCTTTATTGTTATTTTTCTTAATTATTAAAAAATACAGGTTATGTTAATGATTTCAGACTTTTGCCTGGAAATAGACAAAAACGGGATACGCGCTAGGGCAGTTTAGGAGGAAACGGTTCATTTGGGTTAACCGAGTTAAGGTCCAGATGTGGGTGTCTGCGTAAGCTCCAGCAAAACATAGTTTGTCTAATTAAAGAACCAACCAGGCCTTCTGCAGCCGGCGGCAGCGCTGGCCTGCTACACCACGAAAACCACTGTGATCGTGTGTGTGTGTGTGTGTCAGTGTCAGAGCATTTTCCGATCCACCGCGTTTCTTTGGTCATAAAGGTCGATGACGGGGAAGGCAGAGCCCGCGATGCCCGGTAGGCTCTACGTCCATCCGGACTCTCCCGCCACAGGGGCGCACTGGAGCCGCCAGCTTGTCTCTTTCCAGAAACTCAAACTCACCAACAACCACCTGGACCCCTTTGGACACGTGAGTCTGTCTGCTTAACAGTATTTTTTGTTTGTTTCCTTTGTTTCTATGTCTGTCACAGACAGAACAAGAACACACGCTCTGTTTGATACAATAAAAAAAGTTTGCCCTTTGAATTTAGTTCCATTATTTTTACTCATAATAAGCATACAAACCATCAGCTGTCCTAATGAAGGTGGCCTGCGGGCCAAACTAAATAGCTTTTATACGCATTTTAAATAATTAGACCTGAGAGGTGTTTTCAGTGTAAGAAAAATGACTATACAAAGTACAGCACAGGTCCGGTCAGCCAACACGGTCTCGGTCAGCAGGCAGGCAAAACCCGAGGAGCCCGTGAAGCTCACTCCTCGGGGTATAACTCACGCGACATCACAACACAACACAAATCACCGCGAGAGCCGCACAGCTCACACTGCACACTTGAGATGAGACACATACGGTTACAGGCGCGTGAGAGCAGATGATAGGCTATCGTTCTGCGCGCGCCTCTTGGTGCCAGTGCATGCGCACGCAGAAAAAATGGAAAAAGATGAAAGAAAGGACAAAACTGTAATATTTTTATACTTGTTAATTTAGAGATAATCTGCAACTTTGCAGTTAAACCGAGAGCCCCCTGCGTAAACAAACGTGGTCTCGCCCAAACGCGCGCAGAGAGGGCCGCCATCCGGCCTAGATCCACTTGTGGAGTTGTCAGTGTCGTGGGAAATAGTTTAGACCGTGCGCAATAGTTTAGTTTTTAATAGTTTAAAGTTAGCAGTATGTCCAAACTAAAGCTTAAAGTCTTTAACAATATCAAACGGGAATGAATCAGAAAGTCTAATTAGACATATGCGGAAATAGTTTGTTGATGATCAGTGAGTGCTGAACACATTTTTTAAATTCTGCATTATACCAGATGGTTGCTCGGGTGCGTACAATTTATTCAAAAGGCTTTAAATGTCATACAAGATTAATAAACAAAGATGAATATGTTGATTTAAAATGGAGTTTCTTTTATGTATATTTATTTCCTTTTTTCTTTACTTTATAGGACAACATGACCTTCATGAATAATTTTTGAGATTTTTCTAACCAATGCAGATGAAAAAACCCCCAAAACACTTGCAGGGTTCACATTACTGTGAGAAAATTAGTCTCGGGTTGTAACTGTATAAACAAAGATCCTTTATTGTTTTTACTGCTGACATTCACTTTGATCCTACTCACAGGTAATCTCTGTTTTAAACATTTATGTCAGCCAAGGATTCTGGAAATCAAAGTACCTTTACATGGGATTAATCGCCACCTGGATTCTAAAGTCTAGATCCAAGCATCTGCTAGTGATTTTTTGGAATCATGACAGGCCTGTCAGTCTCACCTACATAATATCTCCCCCATGTAGATAATACTCAACTCTATGCACAAATACCAGCCTCGTCTCCATATTGTCAAGGCAGATGAGAACAATGGCTTTGGTTCCAAAAACACAGCTTTCTGCACTCACATCTTCCCCGAGACTGCCTTCATCGCTGTGACATCCTATCAGAACCACAAGGTAAGCCTAATGCAGAGCACACTACGAAGCACTGTTAAACATAGGGAGCCAACTGCAAATGCTTGTAGCAAGTACTGGAAGTTTCACAATGTATATGAATACAGTAGGGGTACTCTAAGTAACACAGATGCATTAGAAGTCCTTATAATGGTATAAGGACCCTTTAATGATGCTTATACAGTTTAACAATTGTTGATGTGAATATAAAGTGTAGAGTGATTTCACTGGCTGAGCTACAGTATGTTACAGTTATTCAAACAATAATGGAAATGGATTTCATAGTCTAATATTTGCACGTAAGAGCTGCTCTACTGTCACATCAATGACAGATGCATGCATATTGTTTGGCCTTTTGGTCAGTAGTTATAGTCAAATTTCTTTCTCACACATACAACGGCTCTCACACACACAGGCACGCGTGCACACACACACACACACACACACACACATACACACACACACACACACACACACACACACACACACACACACACACACACACACACACTGTTTGTATTACTGTCTTTATTTTGTATCCAAAAAGCCAATTAGCATGCTCTTTGTTTATGCGTCATAGCTTAGTATTTGTAAACATGTAAACATTAAGTTTCTCCCTTTCTGTGTGTGTGTGTGTGCGTTTGTATATGTGCTCGAGCTCGTGTGAGTGTCAGCCTCTAATGACCTGTTTCTTTCCTTTAATCTGAGCTGAGCTAGTTTCCTCGGCATCTATTAGAAACACAGATTGCTGTAGCTTTGAGCCTCGTTGCTGAATACGTTCACATGCGATGGCTTCATTTTCATCACGTCTAATTTTCATAACAAATAACTGTAACTTAAATAGTTACAACTAAGAAAGTTTTCTATCACAATTTATATTTCTATAGTTTGTCTTTTGATTTTCTTTTAGAAATTATAAATTGTAAGCAAAATGTTTTGGTAGACAAAATAGAAGCAAAAATCTTTGTAGCTTTAATGTGGCATTCTTTATTTTATTTATTATAGAATTAAAGTTGAGGTTAAAAAACCCCCAATAATACTGATTTAATCCATCAGAAGGCATTTTGAGCTTATAACCAATTTGCATTGCATTGTTTTCTGTACATAGATATACTGCAATGTATTTCAACTTTAGCTATAATTATTATCATTATAGTGTCAAGTTTGCATAAAATACTATAGGTAATACATGTACTTCATAATAATAAAATGGTAATAATTGTTAAATTATTATATTTAATACAAGTATGTAATTATAAGTACAATATACTTCTTGCTTACAATACATTTTATCACAAAGTCTATGTATAAGTTCATATATAAATAAATATATTTCTCAAATATATATATATATAGTAAGAGTAAGACTGTATTTGTATGACTTTTACACTTACACTTTTACACTTACAGTGCTACAATAATAATAATAATATGATATATTACAGTGATAAAAATGTCCAGAAGAATTATTACAGCTCTTCTTCTTCTTCTTCTTCTTCTTCCTTATTATTATTATTATTATTATTATTATTGTTATTAGAGATTGTATTAATTTTTTCAATTCTTTTGGTGAAACATATTATTACTAAAAAGCTTTATAGTTACATGGTAGCTATAGTTAACACAAGCAGTATAAATAAGTAATATGTAAGACACTAATGTGGTGCTAAATAGAAATCAGAGCTCTTTAGCCAGCAGTTTGGAGTGGGTTATCAGTATTTTCAGCACTTCAAAGTTTGTTTGGACCTGAGCTCGTGTCAGATCTTCAGCCGGCTCGCCTCTTGTGTGATGGTCTTGGACTTTGACCAAATGAAATCCCTCAAAAACCGCAAAGATTTACCTCCATGACATCACTGGGAGAAGTTTGAAGCTTTAACATCAAAGCTCGAAGCTTTGGACCTCTAAAAGCTTTGGCCTGAAATCCTTAAACCTGGCGACTGTTTGGGTAAACAGTTTATTCTGTGTCAGCTGGCGAGAACACTGTTCGCTCCGTTAGAAACGTAAGCAGCTGAGGAATGTTGGCCATGCAGAGCTCCAGCAGTCCTCCTTTTAATACTTGCAGGTCCTCCGAATAATAGTAAACCATTGATTTAGTCAATGGGAAAATAAAAAATAAAAAACAGAGCATGCCTTTGGGCCTGCAGACCTGTGCAAGTAAAATATTGCTCTGCTTTGTCCTCAGATTACACAGCTGAAGATAGAGAATAATCCTTTTGCTAAGGGATTCAGAGGCAGCGACGACAATGAGCTGCATCGCATGGCAAAGTTACAAGGGTGAGTACAGCTTCGTTGATGTGTGTGTGCTTGTGAGCTTTTATAAGACACAATTGCTATTCTTCTTTCTCGACCTCCGTCAGCTGGGAGGGGGAGGTTGTTATGATGGGGTACATATGGTCTAAGACACAAGTGTGTCTGTGAGTGGAGCCAAGTGGTATAAAGAGATGTCAGCCATTGTCACCTGAAGGTTGATCTTAGCCTGAAAACCCGCCCTGAACATGCAGCACAAACACAAATGCACACCCAGCATCATTTCCTTTGCTGCATTGATAAGTCCATGATATCATGTTGCTGCTGGTCTATTTAGGCTGTCACCACTGATCAGCTGACAGGCCTATATTGTGTCGGGTTGCGTGCTGAACTAATCTCCATTTGAGTGGTGTTGTGGCAGGCAGTTTAGAGGTTTTTGCAAGCCAATGGGATTGGCTGTCACTGAAGGGAGGTTGAGGAAAGACAAGGGGGGAGACAGAGGGTGGGAGAGCAGCATTAAATGCAGAACCACTGCTTTATTGGAGAGGAGAGGAGATTCTATGTGAAGTGACAGGGATGAATGTTTATTTTTAGAACGTTGAATTATCTCACAACAGCACTGTGTGTGTGTGTGTGTGTTACTGTCTCAGTGGGAGTCAGGGCGATGTGGCCCGCTGTCTCCTGCACATCACTGAGTTCACCAAGAGGGCAGTGTGCACAGAAAGAAATCAGAGCTGAAAGGATGGAGAATATCTAAATAGACTTGAAGGAAAAGGGGGAAAAAAACAAGAATTCAAGAATTCAACCAAGCAGAATTTAATAATAAGAATATAATAATACATGCACAGATTTGCACATTCTAGAACAGAAGGCTTGTGCTGCTTTCCTGTGCTTGTTACAACATCTGAGATAAACTGTTACCCCATGCTGTAATCTTGTTTTCCTCTCTGTTACAGCAAGGATTACCCAGTGGTCCCTCGTAGTACTGTCCGTCAGAGAGCCTGTTCTTCTGGGAGTCCCTTCAGTGGGGAGGGTCGCGGTTTGCGGGGCTCCCCCGAGGCTGTTGGGTCTCCTTATAGCTGTGAGAACGGCTTGAATGGTAGCAGCCCTCAGGAGCTACTGAGTGCTCCACCCACGCACTACACCCTGCCTCATCCACACCTGCAGTCTGGCCAACAGCAGCAGGTGTACCACTGCACCAAGAGAAAAGGTAAGAGGAAATCGTGTGTTCACACCAGGTTTAAGTAAATCATATAACGATAAAGACAAAGGGAATACACAGTTTTATTTAATATAAAGTTTTGTCTTTTTGAATGAGCATTCAAGGATGCACCATCATCCTTCCAGTTTCCAGCTTGTTTTCAAAAGAATTCATGAGAATATATCTATGTATATATATACATATTTATATAGATAAATAGATAGATAATTACTAACTAATTAGTAATTAGTTAGTAAATTAGTACATTTAACTAACCAACAACAAAGACGTTCATCTACCAGTGGGTGATGTAGTGAAGTTTATATTTAACTATTATTCTACACTCTGCTTGACAAGGACTGTTATATTATTATTATTATTATTATTATTATTATTATTATTATTATTATTATTGTTGTTGTTGTTGTTGTTATTATTATTATTATTATTATTATTATTATTATTATTATTATTATTATTATTATCATTATTATTATATATATTTAATTGAAAAATGTTGAAACTGCAAAACCTCGAGGGATTTTGAAAAAACATGTGCTCATTGGCAAGTGATGGCAACCACTTGTTTCAGAAAAGACATGTTTATTATGTTATACTGCCCTGCATTGTTGTATTTTCTATTCCATAATGCACCAAAGTCTTGGAGTAGGTGATAGGTCTGGTCTGGACGCAGGCCAGTTTACCAGCTGACTCGCACTTGGCAACATTTGACATTGTTTGCTATTGTACTGCTGAAATAAGCCAGTACTTCCCTGAATGGCAGCATATGTTGCTCAATAACTTGTATTTATTGTTTGGCATTAATGGAGTCTTTACAGATGTTACACATGTCACATCATGGAGGGCCTGCGTATAAATGTCTATGAACTGTAAGTGTTCTTCTTTTTTTCATGGGAAAGTTTAAAATTGTGACATTAGTGGTGAAATGTGTTCACTGGTGATGGCTTCCTGAGCCCACGGAGTCCTTTCTACAGCAGAATGTTGTCTATTTTAGGGCACCAAAGCTCAGTATTGGTCTTTGGCTTTGTTTTTTATTTACAGAGATTTCTCTGAACCTTTTATTACCTTTATTTGTACAGTGTATGATGAATTAGCTAAATTGTTTGCAGTTTTTCTTAATTAAGAAACAGAAGTCTTATTTTGTAATTAAAGTCTTATTCATAACGGGGAACCCCTCTTCATATTTACTTCTAAAAACTTCAAGTCTTACAGCCTTAAAATGGGATCAAATCCAAAAACATGCATTAAAAAAATGAATGAAATAAAATTTCTTAGTTTCAGCATTTGACATGTTGGCATTGTGTTATTTGTAATTAAATATAATGATTAAACGATTCACAAATGATGGCATTCTGTTATCTTTAACATTTTACATAGATCCCCCATTGATCTGGGTGCAGTTCTGGTGCTTTGATGTTTATTTCAAGGGTTGTTTTTTTTCTACAAACAGCATTGCCAAAATTTGAAAGTATTGAAAAGAGTTATAGACAGGCCTACTTTGAAATTTGAAACTTCATGTGTACATTTTTTTGTGTCTCAGCTACTTAAACTGCAGTAAATGGGAAGTTATAAATTGAAAGCTGGAACTCTCGCAGCTCTCATTTATCTTCAACTTCAAATGGAAAACCAGCATTTTTTTTCTCTGTCTTTCTGTAGTGGAGGAAAACTGCTCCTCGGAAAACCACCAGCTTTCATACAAGAAACCCTTCATTGGTAGTTCACCAAGTGAAGGGGAATCGTACTATCACCCCTCCTCCTATCCCCCTCCTCCACCCGGTCTATCCAACAACCCAGCCCTGGGGCTCACTGACTCTCCTTACAGCTCTGACATGGGACAGCGTCAGGCCTGCATGTTTGCTGGATCGGAGTCCAGAATGGATGAACTCAGCTGTGCATCCTGGTCATACCCCTGCCCCATCCCGACCGCCATGACCCCAATGGAGCCCTACCCGCCTTACACCCCTCATCCACCCTACAGCTCCAGTCCTCAGGGCTCTCGACTCAGCGCTATAGCCCACCAGACCTCTCCGCCACTCGGAGAACACATCACCAACGATCCCTACCAGAGACAGAACTCCGCACCTCCATCTCAGAGCTCCCAAAACATTCACAGCAGGCAGCTCGGCTCTCCTCTCAGAGAATATCCCCGATACACGCCCAATCTGTCTCCTCCTCTCTACCACACACTAGAGACGCACACACACATCCGGTGTGGGGTGCCAGAATGGAGTGCAGCCTCCTAACTAAACCAGAGGATATATCTAAAGACTGATGAGTGGACAGAGATTCCTAGTCCCAAATTTAAAGAGTCTTCTTTTCGCTCTTCTGAAAGAAGCTGCACTACATATGGACTAAATATGATATTAATTTTGTAATATAATTGTGAAAAGTGTGATCTTGTGCTGTGTGAAGCGGTCTCATCTGTTAGTCATGTTTCTCCCCTCTGCTGGAAGGAGTAGTAGATTTTTGAGGACAGGACCTGGACAACAATGATGCTCCAGATGTTCACAAAAGAAAAGCTCCTTCTAACTGCAAAGTGAAAATCAAAGTTTGTGTTTTGTTGTCTTTGCGTAACTCAAAGACTGGTGTGATTCAAATGTTTGCGCTGTGAGCACTAGGCTTGTTCTCCTCTCAGTGACTCCCACTTTTTTTTTGGTATTGTGAAGGATTTAAATTGTGACCCACTGTCAGACAGGCAGTGACATTTACTGACCAAAATAATCTGAGTTCTCACAGCAGAGCCTAAGGGAGATATTTTTCCTCTTTAGTGTTCAAAGCGCAACTCTATGCTCAGTCTCGGTGAAGGAGAAAAGGCATGAGTTGTCCGAGTGAGTGTGTGCACGCGTGAGCCTGTGTATATGTAAAGCCTATGTCAGCTCAGCTCAAGAATGCTATGAGTTCATTTCCAACGAGACAGGCAGTGGTAGCTGCAGGCACTGCACCATCGAGATAAACAGTTTGTTTAGACCGCGCTACAGGCCCAAAGACCTGTAAACACTGTTTCCACTGCATTCTGGGTAAATGCACAACTCAGCGTCACACAGCTGTCACCGCTGTCCTCTCAGTCACCCTAGCCTGACCAATCAGCTTGCTCTGCTCACTCGGAACACGCCAATGAGCGCGTGGCTTTCTTTTATCCTTAGCTGACCAGTCAGATCAGGAGTGCAGCGCGTGTTATGCATTTTTGTTTGTTTGTGAATTATTCATGAGTCCAGTGGTGATCCTTGACACATGGGGATTGCTCAGCAATCACAAAGAAACACAGAGCTGTAAATGTTGATACACCAACTCCTGTTGTCTTTTCATTTTAAATCTGAATTAGTTCCTGTGATACATACAGCCTTACTTCATTGCTTGCTAGATTTGGTTAGGTACGCACATTTCCCTGCAGTCCTTGGGACACTTTCATCCTTGTAGCTAAATGTGAAAAACAAGCAAACAAAAGAAACAAACAAGAAGTGTGGCTCTTTTTGTGAAGAATAGATACAGGCCTCTGGTTTATGTGTTAACAGTCAGTTTTTTTATATCTCTGCCCAGGTGTTTTAACATGCAGTAACTTGTGATATGGTGCTCTAACATTACAAATTATTCATCCAGAGAGAAGATCCTCATCATTCCTTGATATCTATTCGATTTGTGTGTGTGTGAGAAGGTGTGTGCGTGACGTTGAAATAAGAATTGATTGTTCTTTTTAGTTTGTTTTTTTTAGCCCTGTTCCTGCCAATAGTATTTATTACTCTAGATTTGTAAAGAATAATTTGTTGTTTGTGAAATAAGATGGTATTGTTCGGAGATCATTGTTTCTCTTTGAGGGTTTGTTTCCAGTTTTGCCCTCCATCTTCAAGTGGTGATAAATATTTGTGATAAACAAACTTTTCTGTTCTATGAAATTACAAAAACAGGGATTTATAAACAGAAATTGAATAAATTTTAGAGAGAAAGTCCTTTGGTTGTAGCATTCTTCTTTGTGACTAGGCAGCAAACACAGCAAGGACAAACGATTAACATTCCCGGCGGGTTATTTAAAGTATGTTCGGCACCTCTGGAGTGGAAACTCTTTTAAGTGGAGGGCAGTTTATCTATTTTGAGGCATGTATGAATTTGAAAGATCTGATAACAAGTGTAAGCTCATTCAACAGTGTTGGAGAGAGTTGTTTAAAGTGTAAGAGTGTTTACTATGCTGTCTTATCAAGCATAATGGACCCCAGTGTCTGTTACTCTTCTTCTCAGCAGCCAAACCTCCAGAGCAGTCTGGGAGCTGCACATACCTTGTCCACCTCTTCTTATCTCTGACAGGTTGTTTGGCATCTCTAGTCTCCACCAGCTGGACCGCCTCACTGACAACCTGCTGCCCAGAAAAGGGAGGGGTCTGTTGGGATCGAGGACAAAGGAAGGTGGGGGTGTGTTGGTGGTCCCCACACTTCTCTTAGACTCCTTTCCAAATTGCCGTTTGCCATCCTGCCGTCTCATGTTCCTGTGTCTCCACAAGAAAAACCTTGTATATTGCTACACCTGACAATTCAGAACTGATTTTTTTCTTTTATTGCAAAAGTGTTTAAATAGCCTTTAACCATTGTATTTTAATTGTACTTTATGTTTGTTAGAAGTTTTCAAACTTTCCTTTCCCTTTTGTTCCTTTTGTTCCTTCCTCTGTCTCTCATACACCATGAGGTCAAAGGCTAAGCAGGCAGCTCTTTAGAGGGTCTGTTCCTCGTTAACCCTTTCGTCTCCAGAGACAAAGGATCTCTGGGGCCTCCAATGCTACAAGGAGAATCAGAGAGTTTCATGCCTGCTTATAGTGTGAGGGGGCTCTGTGATGTCTCTTTATGGCTGGGAAGTTAAGAGTAAAGTGCTGGGTTAAGTGTTGAGGTAATATTAAACACAGCAAGCGCAGGTTGTGTGTGTGGTGTGTGTAAAGGACCTTAATTAATCAGTGGAGGACTTTCTCAGACCAGCTGGTTAGACAGTAGATTGCTGAACCTTTGTGATCAAAGAGCCTAAGTGGTGCTTATCATTATCTCCCCATCACCCCCCTCCAGCACGCACGCACACACACACACACACACACACACACACACACACACACACACACACACACACACACACACACACACACACACACACACGCACGCAGGCACGCAGGCACTCAGAGCTATAACCCTCTCCTCTACATGTACTAATTTTCTTCTGCTTATCCAAATCTGCTCATCCAACAGTCTTTTCTAACAGCCATAGAGTGTAAACAACACACACACAGACACATCAAGATACCACATGTTAAAAGACTGACATTTTCAAATGTCACCTATTTGGCTACATTTTTGTATAGCAACTAAACCATGAGAGTTACTGACTGCTGGGTCGCATGTTAAAGCTGCTGCCCAGCTGTGCACAGCGATTTCTGTTGCAATGCTTTTTTAAAAGACATCAAAGACTTATTTGAAGCTTTTTTCATTACAGTCTGCACTATTTGTTTGAAAATATAAATGTGCACTGGAGTCGCTCGCGGAGCTCCGAGAGGCATTTGCGTGATGTCCAGCATTCGTGATGTCATTTTGTGTGGAATAAGTGGTCTGAGATGGAGCATAATTGGTAAAGCTGATTATGGCTCGTCTCTGTGAGCCTGACGGTGCTCCGTCTCTGTGGCAGTAAAGGGCGACAAGGCATAGTCCGTCCTGACTAGCGTGGCACTAGTCAAAACAACTGCTACTCTGGAATCCCAAGCTCAGATCAGCCCATTTCCCACGTTTTGAAAGTTTGGGCGTATCTAAGCCTGTAGGGTTTTTCCTAAGTGGCTTTCAAGAAACTCCAACATCATTAGCAAACCCTGTTCAGCTTCCTCTGGTATTCACAAATTGAAAAGACATCACTGTAAAATAGGTTGACAGACGCATTAAACCATTTTTTCCACATATGTTAGTGTCACTAATTAGAGTCAGTAAGCTCTGTGTGGCACTAAGAGGACAGCACAATGGCAATACAATAATGTAAAACAATGAATGCCTGGCCATTACATGTAGTGTAACAAAGTAGGATGGCGGAGGTTTATTTGAATGGTCCTATCCATCCTTGTTGTTATTTAAAAGCCACAAGAATGGCGTAATGCTGTTAAGGACGGTATAGTAACAAGACTCAAAGCCAAGCTAATTTCCCCCTAAATGAGAGTTTATGGCTGAAACAGCCCTGAAATCACTGAAGTAGATCTTAATATGAGCATAAGGGCTGTCAAGGATAAGAGGCCAAGTCGGAGTGTGTGTGTGTGTGTGTGTGTGCGCGCGGGTAAGTGAGTGTGCTTGGAGTCTGAAAGACAAAGGGAGAGGTTATGGGTCAAACTAACAGCAGACAGGCCCGTTCAGGGTCAGAGGGCTCAGACTAACCTGGTCAGCGATGGCTGTTTATCTATAGACTTCAGAACCATCACCCTGATGGAGCCTGATGGAGCTTTCCCCTTCAGTGCCGGACTCTCACTTTTAGACCACTTCAGCGCCACTTTTGAAGAATAGCTGATTCCTCTGAAAAAACATACAGACGCAGCATGGTATGTAGGGTCAGGTCCAACAGCTGAGGCCAACGTCTCTAATTCTCCGTCACTCTCACTGGTGGAAGGTAAATTTGTTTAAATAAAAGGACTCTCTGATGTGAGCAGAATTCATTGTTTTAAATCCTAATATGCAACCAAAGTCTTGAGACCAGTAGCCAAACACATATGACAGACTGAAAAGGGATAGAGGTACTCTCCCAGTGGGCGACGGGCCGTCGTGGAGCCAGTGTCCCGTCTCATTACAGCCAAAGGACTGGAGAGGCACGCTAATCCTCCACATCCACCCACCTATCCACCCACCTATCCACACACACACACACACACACACACACACACACACACACACACACACACACACACACACACACACACACACACACACACACACAAATGGAGATGTACACATACACTGTCCTGAACACAAAGACACCCAAACAAGCGTGACAGACAGACACACACCAACCTATTCAAGAAATTACACCCTACACTCCCCTGACCTCACTCCAAGCTCTTCATCCAGACAGGATAGGAAGCACAATGATATCACTTTCAGCAGGACTTCACTTTATGTTGCCACTCTGTTTGCACACTAGTGCAGACTAGCTGTGGCCTCACATCTTCCCAGTTCTTAATAAGGAAATATTGTGTTTGTTCACAGCGAAGGTTCACGCTGTGTCAGTTGTTCAATTTGGTTTGATTCTGGAGCGGAAACAGTGATTCCTCTTCTCTTTATTTATTTTTTAATGATTGTAGAGCTTAAAATCATTAAGCTCAAACAACAACGTGGAAATAATGCGATTTTCTCCCCCCAAATCTGGCAGGTTCAATAAACTTGTAAAATCAGAAACGACTTAGCACCATGTGACAGAAATTTCTGGCTGATTGCTTCTTATTTGATCATATTAATTAGATCAAATAATACATAAGCTACAGGGAGGTTGTGGTTCAACTCTTCAAAACAAGTAAAAAAAAGCCACATACCATTGTACTGAGAGATCATCAGGAGCACTCTTAAACTTTGCTCTAGTCTACAGGTACCATTTGCCTCAGCATCGCTTGGCAGGCTTCCCCCTCTCGCTGCATTTCTATTACCCACTCATTCCTGCAGGCTTGTTGCTGCTCGTGTACAAACATGTTTGCAAACAGGCCAGACAAGACCACTGCTGTGAGACAAACACAAAACACAAACATCAATAAACAAATAAATCCACTCACACACATCACTTCCTCCGAAGAAGAATGCATGCACACTGAGGCCGATTCCAAAGCACTCACTCAAGCCTGCTGGCAGCTCGCAGGAGCAGCATTGTTTGGTTCATACGCAGTGCATTTCTGCAGTCTTGTCTCATTATTAATAGATGGTGTCAGAGAGTCGCCGGCCTCTCTGTCTGACAAGGCATTAGCATAAACACAAACTCCCTCTCAATATCTATTTGTAACGCACTGTTGACCTTCAATTATGGATGTATAAATGTTTGTTACCCGTCCACTTAAGTGTGTGTGTGTGCATGTGTGGGCCACAGAAAAAGTAACATTTTTCACTGGTTATGAGACAGATGATTCTTTTTTTTTTTTTTTTTTTAAGTTTTGCACTAATCTAAGTCAGACACTCGAGAACAATCGCAGAATTAAACTTAATGTCTGACATCACATTTTTAAAAGAGCTTTAACCTCAAGATCTGCAAAACAAGAGCTAAACTGGGGAAAACTGCACTTCCTTGGATGGCCTTTTCTAGGGTGACTCCAGGAAGCAAGTCCGTGCCCACAGACTTCAAGGCTACAAGTTTGTAGCCTATGGATTTTAGTTATTTAGTTAGTTATTTATAACTCACCTGTTTAAATCTTGTTAGTACTTAAAGTTATTCACAACTGAGGATACGACTACTGCACAGGTATCGACTCCTGGAGGAATTATGGTCCAGTGGCAGTAGCACATGGACAGTCTCTCTGCAGTGTCTGTATTCAGATGTGGGGCAGTGCCAAAAACAACGGGTCTGTGGGGCACTCTTGTGCTGTCGCTGGTCCTTCAGCCAGCCATGGTGAAGAGCCAAGTCATAACATACAAAGAGCTGAAGTGAAGCTGAGTGTTAAAAACAGTGAAAGTTTCCATCGCAGTCACCATTGATGCTTTTCATGCTGAATTTTTTTATTTTTTCATCTTTGATGTCTTTTGTAGTTCTCCCATTCTTGGTGAACACTGGTCTACTTGTCAACCAGCCACCATTCAAGCATCATGCAGTTGTGATTTTTGAGGATTGCATGGGAGCCTATCTGCAATGGCTGAAAACCCCTTTCCAAAGTTAAATGCCTGTGCAAACAGAAACAGTATAAATTAAACATTAGGTGGCCCTAGCCAGCAGCTATCTTCTAGGCTTTATCTCCACTAATTCAATCCACTCAACTGGACCTCTCCACCATGTTTCTGGTGATGGTGCCTTTTGATAAATAATATAGCTTTCTGCGTGGCTTAATTACATTAACGGTTTGTAGACGATGTCTGTGCTCCAGCTATAGCGAGTGACCCTACTGTCTGAATGTTACAGCAGAAAAGAAACTTGTCTGACCAGGCAACTTTTTCCAGTCTTCTATTGTCAAATTTTTGGTGAACCCATGTGAATTGTATAGCCACAATTTCCTGTTCTTGGCTAATAGGAGAGGCACTTACTGTGCTCTTCCTCTGCTGTAGCCCATCTGCTCCAAGGTTTGATATGTTGTGCCTTAACTCGAAGCAGTCTGGGCATTCTCTGATGACCTTTGTTGTCAACAAGGCATTTTCTTGCAGAGAACTCCCTCACTGAATATTCCACAGTTTGGGCACAAAACAACCTCAAAAGTATGATTACCTCTGGTTTTAAAATCAGAACAAAGGACTTTATGGAGTGCCTGGTTTAGATGATCGGAGAGGCCAGCTGCAGTGATAAGGTCTCAGAAGATCTGCTATATAAGCTGGTTCATGTGTATGTAGAGCCTTATATGTTAATAAAAGGTTTTAAAAATGTATTTGGAATTTCTCTGCAAGCCAGTGAAGAAATGCAGGAATAGTGTAATTATTACCCCAGCTTTTACCTGCTGGTTGTAACCAGTAGTTATTTGAGTTACTATTGCCTTCCTATCAGCTCAGAATAGCTTGGCTACTCTCCTCTGACCTCTGGCATGTGACATCAACAAGGCATTTTCACTGAGAGAAATGCTGTTCACTTAATATTTTCTGTTTGGCACCAGTTAACACGCCACTTTCAGTCACTTAAATCATCTTTCTTCCACATTCTAAAGCTCAACATCGGACATAACAGATTTCTTTTTTATGACAGTAATCTACTTTTAAACGTTGTGTCATACATAGCAGTAGTGACTTACACTAAAGAGTTACAAATCTTTATTTGTACATACAGTGCTTAACAAATGCATTAGACCATAAAATATAGATCATAAAAACTAGAAAAACACAAATATTTTAAACATTCCTCAAAAACTTGTTTAAAACAGACTTATGTTATTATTTGTTTGGCAGTTAAAAAAAAACTGCATTTACATTTTTCAACCCACACTGGACTTTAAGAAGTCAGAAATTAATCAAGCATAACATTCATCCACGTGAACTATTTTTTTTTCTGTTCAGCTCTTCATGTGACTGTGGTGATATTAAGTGTAAGTGGACATCTTTAAAAAAAAATAAAATTCGATTTTCTTTTTTCTTAATTGTTTTTTGCAAGACAGTAAATTTGAAAATTCGTGGATAAAAACAATATATATTTTTTATAATTAAAAATATTACTTTAATTGAAGAGCTTGTGCATACTGGTGGGTTAACCATTAGCCATTAGCCTTGATTTGGGTAATTACCAGTACTATTAATTCAGGGCAGCTGTGGCGTAAGCCCTAACACTGGGTGGCAGTCTAATAAATTTGTTAAGCACTTTACATATGCATGCAGAATTAAAACGTGTATGTCCATGACACTGCAGCAAATAGTCTGCTTCAGGTGCATTTACACCGAAATTGTTCCATGTGATTTAGGAGTGGGAGGTTGCTTGCCACTGGAGGAAAGACACATGATCACCTGTGAGACAAATATAACCTGAGTAAGTGCAATTTTGAAATGATGAAGCTATCTAAACCTATGTGGCCCCATATGCCACGATCTAGAAAAACAGATGAGAAACAAAGTAATTGACGTCCATTGGTCTGGAAATGGTTACAAAGCCATTTGAAATACTTTAGAACTCCAGTGAATCACGGTGAGAGCCATTATCCACAAATGGAGAAAACTCATGACTCATCCAGGAGGTCACAAAAGAGGCCAGAACAACATCTAAATAACTTCTGGCCTCACTTGCCTCAGTTAAGGTCACAGTTCATGATTCTAAAATAAAAAGAGAGCGGGCAAAAATGGCAGCCATGGGAGAGTTCCAGGGAGAAAACCATTGCTGACCAAAAAGAACACAACAGCTTGTCTCATATTTGCCCCAAAACATCTTGATGTTCCCCAAGACAAGAAAATATTCTGTGGAAAAGCTTGACCCTTTTCCCCCGTTACATCTGGCATAAGACTAACGTAGCATTTCACAGATAAACATCACACCAACAGTCAAGCATGGTGGTGGTAGTGTGATGGTCTGGGGCAGCTTTGGTAGTTTAGGGCCTGGAAGACTTGCTGTAATTGTTGAAACAATTAATTCTGCTCTCTAACAGCAAATCATAAAGAAGAACGCCCAGACACCAGTTCATCCCTTGATCCTTAATCTTAATCTACTACTTCACGTTATTTATAGCCATTCAAGTTTCTACTGTCTGTTAGAGCCACAGATTATCCTACGTAGTTCACAGTTCACAGTCTAAGTTGCTATTTTCTTTGTTCTTGTGAATAAAGGTTTTGCGTTAATCACGCTCACCAGTGCCCCTGTGTGTCATCTGCATATTGAGTCTTTTGCCCGGTTCGGCTTCAGCCGTGGCACACTGGGGGGCTCACTTACATAAGCATTGTGCACAATTGAACAGAAATCTCCAAAATAACAGTGAAACACAGAGATTTATTTAACACACACACACACACACACAATAGTTGCCTTTATTTTATGACTTTTTAATGCTTACTGCTTAGTCAACTTCTACAGGCCTATTCTGAGCTGGAAAAACCCTGAGTCAGTCCATCACTGAATCCTAACTTTGAGGAGAAAAGTGTTGATGTTGGGAAAGCTTTGTTTAAAGATGACCCCTAAACCTACTGGTTTAAAAATAACCCCAATATAAACACCAAACCAGAGTGGTGCATCAATCTAAAAAACATTTTGAATTTCAATAGATTAAAACTTGATGTAGTGAAACAACAGCATTGTACTGTTTATCTGCAAATTAAAAGAAAATTGTACAAATTATAAGGGCAATAGAAATGGACAGTGATATCACTACTCTCTAACTTCTTCGTGTCTTTTATGCCTAACAGACTCTGACCTGTTCGTTTTCTTCTCCTCATCCTCCTGAGCTGTTAAAAGGTCTGCTGGTGTTTACGTGGGTGTGATACCTCAAACTCCACAGCCTCACACTTCACACATCACCTAACACAACATGCTTTTATTAAAATAAGATCTTTCCATTAGTACTAATAAAGTACTTTGTGTTAGTGTGTGCAGAAAGCCAGCCATTCATTAAAAATGAATAGAGCAGCATCTCAGCCTGCAGCTATCTGTGTTGTTGTTTTTCCCCTTCACTGCCTTTGTGTCATGTATTTCTTTGCTTTCTCCTCCATATTTCTCAACTGATTGAACCAGATGTGTTTCTCTGGTTCTGCTGCTGTCACTGTCCACATCCCTATCTTCACCACACCTGGCAATTATTATGCAAAAATAACAGCACACACAGCATTTCCATTAAGTGTTAATGCCGCCTCCCTCATTCATCATGTGGCACTATGCCCCCAGTATGTTCGTGCACTGTAAAATGACCATTTATTCAGTCCTGAATGGGTCTTGCTTTAAGGTGATGACAAGTCTTTGAATATATTATACACATGATCTCAGTCAGAATGTTCAAGAAAGAGAAATATCTCTCATCAAATGACCATGAAAAAGCTGATTTGGACCTTTCAGTCATGACTATCAAAGAAGCCATGGTTTCCAGTGCCAAAATTCATTGTTATTTCTCCAGATCAATCCTCAATGAAGGTGTATCTTTAGTTATACAACACAAATATCTCAACAGCCAAACACATGGCAGCAACTCGCTGCATTTACAACTGTAAACATAGTCAAGATGACCTGCTGAAGTTCGAACTGAGCATCAGAATGGGGAAGAAAGGCGATTTAATAGACTTTGAACGTGGCATGATTGTTGGTGCTATGCGCACTGGTCTGAGTATTTCAGAAATGTGCTGGGATTTTCCCCACACAACAGGTTTACGGGGAATGGTCTGGAAAACAAAAAAATTCCAGTGAGGGGCAGTTCTCTGATAATGTTTTGTTGATGTTAGAGGTCAGCATAGAATGGTCAGACTGCTCTGGGCTGATAGGAAGACGACAGTAACTTAAATAACCAGTCGTAACAACCAAAGTATGCAGAAGAGCATCGAATGTTGCAGCAGATGGGCTACATCAACAGAAAAACACTAGGTGCAAGTCCTGTCAGCGAAGAACAGGAAACTGAGGATGCAATTCACACAAACTCATTAAAATTAGACAATAAAAGTGTTGCCTGATCTGATGAGTCTCAATTTCTTGTAGGATCAAACTTTGGTCTAAACAGCATGATATCATAGAGCCATCAGCCTTGTATCAACTGTTCAGGCTGCTGGTGTTGGTGGTGTAATAGTGTATGATTAGGGCGTATCTTTTTGTCACACACAGATGCTCCTTAGTATCAGCTTAAACCCCACAGTCTACCTGAATATTGTTGCTGACATTCTTCATCCCTTTGTGACCACAGTGTACCCATCTTCTGATGGCTGCTTCGAGCAGGATAACACATCATCTCATAATGATAAGAACATTTAAGCATGTTTTTTGGAACATGAGTTCCACAGTCAACAGAATTTCATCCAATAGTGCACCTTTGAGCTGTGGTGGAATAGGAGATTCACATCTGGAGGATCTGTGTAATGATATCATGTCAATATGGACCAGAATCTTTAATGAATGTCTCCAGCAAATTGTTCAATCTGTTCAATCACAGAGAATTTAAGCGGTTCTAAAAACAAAAGTGGGTCCAACCCAGTACCAACAAGGTGTACCTAATGAAGTGGCTGGTGAGTGTGCATGAATTCCATTCGCTTAGTAAACAAAATGTCAAAGAAATTGCTATACAAGTACAGTTACCGAGCAACGGTTTCTACAAAAAAAGGATGGTTAATGTGCTCAAAATGAAGACAGGAAAGTACTTGGGCACCCATTAGTGCCTTTACTATTGATCATATTACAGCATTTAAGTATTTAGATCAGGCAACCTTAACCTTGCAAAGTTGCAAATCAATCAGTAAATCAATCTATCTATCTATCTATCTATCTATCTATCTATCTATCTATCTATCTATCTATCTATCTATCTATCTATCTATCTATCTATCTATCTATCTATCTATCTATCTATCTATCTATCTATCTATCTATCTATCTATCTATCTATCTATCTATCTATCTATCTATCTATCTATGAACAGGAATGGATTACAGTGCATACTATGTATAGAATCCTTGGTTCAGTTAAGGCTGTTTCTAGTTTTGATTATTATGCATGCATTTATAGTGCAATATACAACAGAAAAGAGTAGCCTCCAAGGTTTGACATCACAGATTGCACTCACACTACCAAGGAAATTATAACCATTTTTTATTCACACGCAAAGAAAGTTTCATACATATGTAAAAAGAAAATGTACATTACAGTAGTAAATTGTATGAACACAAAATCAAAAAACAAGGACTTATTCAGTGGTCGCTGTACTCATTCTCCCGCTCTTGTCCACTGTCTTCACCCTCCTGATTATTTACACGCTTTTGTTCGTCTGGCCACAGATTCTCGTCCACATCACAGCGGATACTTTCTCTTGCGATGCAACGAGGGAAGAAACGGCGTGCATGCCGCAACCATCCCCTGCATTGATCTCCTGTAATGTCGTCACACGCTGCGTCCATAGCATGGAGCAGGGACGGCTGATCCTGAGCATGATGCTCATACACTCTCCAACTCCAAGCAGAGAAAGACTCCTCTATCAGATTGAGGAAAGGAGAGTAAGGTGGTAGGAACCCCATGACCATCCTTGGATGCGTTGCAAACCAGCCCCTAATGAGTGGGCTATGGTGGAAATTGACATTGTCCCACACAATTACATAAATGGGTAGGTGAGGCCCTATGAGACCTCTCTCATTTTCACGGATAAAATCGGTATAAAGGCGATCCAAGAAGATGAGGAGCTTGTGTGTGTTGTATGGGCCAAGACTGGGGATGTGAGTGGCCACACCATTCTCAGAAATGGCAGCACACATAGTTATATTGCCCCCTCGCTGACCTGGGACATCCACTGTGGCCCGGTGGCCAATAATATTATGGCCACGTCTTCGGCCCTTGGCCAGGTTGAAGCCAGCTTCATCCACGAACACCAGGATGTGAGGGGTCCCATGTCCTTCCAATGCCATTATTCTCTAAAATAGAGTAAACAATATAAAATCAGTCATACAGAAGAGTCATATACTACAGTTAGACAATTACATGTTCTCCCCCACAGGTTCAATATACTACAGGCCACTACTCCAGTGGTTCTAAACTAGTGATAGGCCTATGAGGAAGTACTGCAGGGGTATTTGATAGAAAGGGGAGTGGGAAATACTGATGACTTACTGAGATGTTACAGTAAAACCTACAGTATTAGATAGATTTGATTGGGAGACAACAAAATAAGGATTATAATGAGAATTGTATCATACAGTAAACTGCAGTTTTCTGTTGAAATTCTTAAAGTCAGATGAAGCAAATACTGATTCTGAAATCAGGTAAAGGAGGTATTGAAACCAAATAAGTGAACTACTGCTTACTGTGATTACAGGTAAGGTTATAATGAGAGACAACCAGTAACTGACTTACATTTACATACTGGTAGCGCAGCTCCTTCACTCTGTCAGAGTTCCTCTCAAATGGTACCCTGTAGATTTGTTTCATTGTCATCTGATGCTTCTTCAAAACCCGGTTTATTGTGGAGATGCTTATTGTGTTTATATTCTGGAATATATGATTGTCCTGAAGGATGGCATCACAGATCTGTCTCAATGTGATGGCATTATTTGCGGCCTCTTCCCCCTATTCCTCCACCACGCATTCTCAGTCCTCCTCCTCCTCTTCTTCTTCTTCTTCCTCCTCTTCCTTGAGGAAGAACTTCCCCTTGTCCGTTTGCTTGGCCTTGTCTATCCATGTTCAAAGATCGGACTGGCTCTGGTCAAGCTCTATATATCTGTGTTTGGCAGCACACAATCATGGAACACACCTGTGTGTGACGCTCCCCCTTCGTTAGTCTAGTTTCACCTGACTGTCAATGACTGTCATCAATTTATCAAATATTCAAAGAAATTCATATATGATATTCATGGTATTATGTTCTTGACCAATTTTGACAATTGAACAGACAGTTGTGCATGCGAGTACTTATACAATGAAATCATGCTGACATGTTTTGGAGGGAATGATCATTAGACTGAGAATCAACTAATCAGTTTAGATCTACAAGATCTATTCATTTGGAAATTGTGCTAAATGTGGGCTAACTGTATAACTGTAGGCTACTTGTACTTAATCATTTGCAAAGATGCACTGAGACAATTGAGACATGTACTAAGGCATTTGCCACTTGATAAAATGAATGAGAAATGCCATTCTGTTGTGAACATTTGCCAAGAGGTTTGGAGGTTTGTCCATGTTATTTTGAGAATGTAATTTCTGTTTCAAGAAATGAGCCAAACCAATGGAGAAAAACTGTAATACAAGCTCATGTGTACACACGGGTGCTCATACACAAAAACTACACCCTTTTTGGCTCCTACCTCAAAGCACACTGTGCGCTGTCGATCTTACGTGCTGCACAATAATGTTTAATACTTAGTATTTACTGTTATATTCCCATAGATCATCATGATGTTGTTTATTATGTTGCTCTTTTTTTTCTTCTGCTTGTTTTCTCTTTTTTCTTTCTCAACAGGTGATCCAAGTGATTGATTTTTTGTCTGCTTATTTTGTTGGTTTTTGTTTTTTGCCCTTTATCCCCGTCTCTCTTCCCCGCTGTTTTTTCCCCTCTTTCTTTCTCCCCTTTCTTTTCCCCAGTCAAGTCTGTCCCGTATTTACCAAGTGAAAATGAAATAAAATAAACAATAAAAGGTGAATCAAATAGACCATTACGGCAAGGCTGGGATGGTCCATTTGGTAAAGTAAATCCGTTGGGCATCTTTCTTCGCCTTTAGACAATAATTCTGATGGCAAAAGATCCAAATGGGACAGGAAAAAAAAAGGAAAAAAAAAAAGAATGATTTTGTTTTGAGTCATTGAAACAGTTGGAACAGTTTCCAAAAAACTTGCCAGTCTCCAATGAATCCTTGCACTAATTAGACTCATTAGGCTCAATCCAGCGTAGGCCAGACAGTTTCATAAACCTGATCTTGTTTTTGACAGGCTGCAGCAAAGTGTCATCATGTGTGCCTGTGTCAGCCAGTCGAGTGTATGGTAAGAAGCATAGTGTGTTACCACGTGCTTGCGTGCACTGCTCAGTGCTGTCAGAGAGTCCACAGTGAAAGGTGTGATCTTAAGTGTGATTTTTGTGCTCAGAGTGAAATAATCACACTTTTCCCAGTGGTCACACTTGTCAATCAGATGTCTTAAACTTACATTTTAGGGGTCACTTCACTGATGTCAATGCTATAAATACATTTTTAGATGTTTTTAATCATATAGATGGACAAATTATAAGGCAAAAGGTGCATAAAAAAAGGAAGTCAGAGGCCCCCTGTGAACAGACACAGGCTTCTCTTAGTACTTTTAAAAGCTTGTACGGTATCCATGGTGTAAAAGTGCAACTTCAATGTTTGGTTCAAATCGTAAAATAAGAGGGTTTCTGACTTTGTCAATAACCACACATGGTCTACACTAATAAACATTCAAAACTGGCACCACAGAGAACCTGAGTGTGTGGCTCACAGCACATTGGCGGATGGAAGCTGCCCAGCGTGCAATAATGGTGTTTTGAAAGTTGTTAGTGGGTTTCTAAGTGGAAAAGCTGGGATGCGCCTTCAAAATTCCTGTTATGTGTTGACATTTAACGAGTGGGCACAGACTTGTGCATGCTATTAGGCAGTCTAATAACTAAGCGTACGATGGGAAGAACATGTGCTGTTAGCTCCAAATGTTCAAAGACAACACAGTCGTGAGCGGTCCTGCCCATTTGAGCGTGTGAAGCTTAGCCAGAATCACTCTGAGCAATCAATGCTAATAACTTACTAGTATGCCTGCGTGCAAACAGATTGTTAACTAGTGAGATGAGAGTGGAGATGGCAGGAGACATGATGGGATCTGCGCCCTCATTACTAACAGAAGCTTATTAAATTTAAGCCTCATCAGTTATGTTTTGTTCCTAGCTCGAAGGAGAAAGTACAACCACAGGTTCTGCATCTGAGCCTACCTTTCTGTGTGGAATTTGTAAGTTTCCTTGTGTTTATGTGGATTCCCTGGCTACTCCAGCTTCCTTCCTCAGTTCAAAAACATGCATGTTAGGATTCTGCATTTATTTTTAAAGTGTGTGCCTGTACATCTTTCTGTTGATTTGCTCGAGGTATACCTCACCTCACGCCCTGTGATAGGTAGCTCTTAAAAATGTCAAACATCCAGTGAGTGGCAATTCTTCACATGGATAAGTGATGTTGATGAGAGGTTAGAGGAGAACGTGTGCACATGCTCTGAAAAACTGAACTGCTAAAGAGTGGAAAAAGCTTGGATTAAAAAAATCTGTCTTTGGCCTGAGGCGTGCAGATGGTGAGCTCAGAGAAGAACATCATGGACCCAACCTGCCATGAGTCAACAGTCCAGGCAGCTGCTGCTGGTGTAATGATATGAGGAGTGTTTTCATGGTAGTTAGTGTTTGAAAGTTAGCGTAGGTGCTTTTATTGCCACAGTTTACCATCTTGTAATAGTCCATTAAAAAAAAGCCATCTCCAACTGGTTTCATGAACATGACAGTGAGGCCATTTTGCTTAATTTGCCTTTTCAGTAGACTTGTAGTCAAGACCGCCTAGACCAAGACCAAGACAGACAGAGTCAAGACCAAGACAAAGTCGAGACGAGACCGAGACAAAAAAGTCTTTAAACTGCAGCCAGATGCTGCTTCGTTTACGGGTGTCAGGCATATTTATCTGTTTTTGCAATGCACTCGCACAGCCCTCCTCACCGCTGTCTACTGTCTCCCTCACTTACTAAGTAGACAGACACACGCTCCACTTGACTGTCGCGTCTCTCACCCTCTGTTTTTCACATAATGATATTATCCTATATCCTCGCATGTGATTGGCCACAATATGGAGGGAATTGGAGCATAGCTGAGCCACTGTGTGACAGCTGAGCAGCAAAAGGAAATTAAGTGAGGAGCCGGCTCTCGCTCAATGGGAGTCGACTCTTCTGATTCACTACAAAGCGCTCTCTAAGCACGGCTCTTAGAGCTGGTGCTTTTGCGCATGACACATTATCGAACGTTACGTTGTGTGTCAATCCAAGACAGCAAGACTGAGACAACGAGACCAAAACAAGACCGAGGAATCCGAGACCAAGACAAGACCAAGACCAAAGTCCGTTGAGACCAAGACAAGACCAAGACCACGTAAAAATGGTCTCGAGACCACATCCAACTCTTTTCAGTCATTTGATCTGAATCCATAAGACACTTTTTGAGTGTGGTAGAACTGCATATTACTGGTACGAGAGTGCAGATGATGAATGAACAGAAATGATGGGATGTAATATGACAACAGGAAACAGAAACTCATGAATCCATGCCTATGAGAACTGAGGCTGTTTAAGAGTACAACAAGTAACAGCATACTGTGCCTAATAAAATTTATATGATCCTAAATTACACTCTTTAGTTATGCAAGCACCAATTGGTTAATGTTCACTCACAGCCACTTCATTAGGCACATTACATAATTAGGTGCAATCACATGAGAGCAATTCACTACTCATAGGCATGTAGACATTTTCAAGATGATCTGTTGAAGTTCAAGCATCAGAATTGAGAAGAAATGTGACTTAAGTGACTTTGAATGCAGTATAGTTGTTGTTTCCAAACAGAAAATATGCAGTGAGCAGCAGGTCTCTCAGAAAAATAAATCCTCTTTTATGCCAGAGCTCAGATGAGATCTAGACTGCTTTGAGCTGATAGGAAGGAAACAGTACTAACTCCTATAAGTACTGGTAACAACCAAGGCATGCAGAAAATCATCTTAGCACAGTGAATGGAACAGGCTTGAGAGACTTGAGATAAGACTACACTGGGTGCCACTCTGACTCAAGACTTTGTGGACTGGTGCCAGCTGAACTACCTCCAGATCAACGCCAGTAAAACCAAGGAGCTGGTGGTAGACTTCCGCAGGCACAAGCATTCTCCACTGCAACCACTGAACATCCAGGGTATGGACATTGAGGCTGTGGACAGCTACAGGTACCTTGGTGTTCATCTGAACAACAGACTGGACTGGACTCATAACTCAGACGCCCTCTACAGGAAAGGGCAGAGCAGGCTGTACCTGCTGCGGAGACTCAGGTCGTTTGGGGTGGAGGGCCCACTCCTGAAGACCTTCTATGACTCTGTGGTGGCTTCTGCTATCTTTTATGGTGTGGTCTGCTGGGGCGGCAGCATCTCTGCTGGGGACAGGAAGAGACTGAACAGGGTGATCCGAAGGGCCAGCTCTGTTCTAGGATGCCCTCTGGACCCAGTGGAGGTGGTGAGTGACAGGAGAATGGCGGCTAAGCTGTCATCCCTGTTGGACAACGTCTCCCACCCCATGCAGCAGACTGTGACAGCACTGAGCAGCTCCTTCAGTGGGAGACTGCGGCACCCACGGTGTGGGACGGAGAGATTTCGCAGGTCTTTCCTCCCCACTGCTGTCAGACTCCACAACAAAGACTTTAACTGAACAAACACACACATCCACACATGTGCAATAACACTAAGTGCAATAATCTTTTCTGGCATCGTTGTATTTTTACTCAGTTGTATATAGCATTCGTATTCTATTTTTATCTTATTGTATATTTTTATTCTATTTTATTCTACTGTATATAGTATATTATTTTATTCTATTCTGTACAGCTGTGTACTGTATTTATTCTTATTGTATTCTAATTTTTGCGTCATAACTAAAAAGAATCTTAAATTGGTTTCTTGGACATGAAAATGAATTTACTGTATGCAAATAGCCTCCGCAGTCATCAGATCTCAATCCAATAGAGCACCTTTGGGATGGGATACAACAGGACATAGGCCTCATGTAATAACAAGAAGAAGAAGAAGAAGAAGAAGAAGAAGAAGAAGAAGAAGAAGAAGAAGAAGAAGAAGAAGACATGGGATATTTTTGCAAGACACTTGGATAATTATTAGCTTAAATCATTCATTTGTTTTGACTAAGTAACTCAACTTGGTGCATAATTTAACACAAAGGTTTCTGTAAGTACCTTATATGTTCTGAATGTAACAAACTACATGTTACTATGCAACTCAATTCTAAATCTTTCACATGCTGTGACTGTGTGGAAGTCAAAGATGTTTTCTAACAACCAAACAAAGTGTCTGTCATAAAAATATTTTTCTAATTACTAATCTGTTGTTTTCAAAACATGCCATTTCCAAAGCTCCCAAACGTTTACACTTTTAAAAAGGCTCCAAAACTCCCAAACATTGTTTGGTTGTTATGGCTGGCTGCTCTAAATCTTGACTCATCTCTCAAAGATGGCCTAAACAGTAGAAACACTACTTTAATATACATACTGTTGTCTAAAATAGGTTATCTTACTGCTTCTTCCTATTTTCATTTTAATCAAAAAAAGTTACAATAATCATACTAACAGGGATGGCTTTTGTTTCAGATGAGTTGCCTCTGACAAAAGCTTTTAATGTGATTTGAGCAGATGGCGACATTTGTTTTGGGGGATACACCCTAATGTGTGTTACAGTATGAAGACATGCAGATGCTCTATCAGAGAAACAACGCACAAGATGTTCAGAGTAAACCAAAGCTGAGTCTGGAGGACTCTAAGAACAATCAGCTGTCCTGGTTTCACAGCTGGAGAAAACTTACTCTGAACTAACCAGGTATAATCCTGGATCAAACTTTAATCAGTGACCATTAGGTACACCACATGTCTAGTCTGCTTCTTGAATCAGATCACCTGTATAATGAACAAGAAAAAGTAGAACTACGTTCAACATACAGCAGAGAAAATACTTGGATTGAGACAGATCAGGATGGTGACCTTAAACTTCTTTGGAATGAGGTGTAAGATGTGAAGATACTGTGAAATGAGAGGGAGGTGTAGCTATGAATGACAGAGAAACAGGAAACTATCTTGAAAAGGATGCAGACAAAAAACATGTCACACTTGATATAAAAAGAAGAAATCCTCGACACAGCTGAATGTAAAACAAACAAACAAACAAAACCCCTTTAAGTAAATTTCCGTTCTTTACCTATAAATCCACATAATTATCATTGAATAGTTCATTTAAAGTTAGTCCTGAGTTCACTGAACTTTAGAGTTAAAGGCAGTGAACTTGTAGATTCTTGTGACTTATCTTACACTGTGAAACCTAAATATTGGCGAGTACTCTAATAACTTCACAGTGTACCTTAATACACATACTGATTTCAGTGAGTAACCAATAGAACCTTGTTCTAATGACCGGAGCTTGACTAATAATTCTGATGTGAATCTAGTGGGAAGTGTAACAGCTTTTTAGATTTTAAGCACTGTTACCTCACAGTGAGTGAAGCTGGGGCATTTCTGTGTGGAGTTTGCATGTTCTCCCCATGTTTGCGTGGGTTCTCTCATAGGTGTGAATGTGAGTGTGAATGGATGCCTATCTCTCTGTGTTAACCCATCCAGCGTTTACTCGGGATAAGGATAATTAGGAAGAGAAAGGCTAGATTGATGGGTTAAACAATAAATATGCAATGCCAGGGGTTCACTCCCTGCTTTCTGTTTATGACTACCAAATAACAACAATGTAATGTACATCATTCAGCACACAGGGGTCTGCACTGCCCCCCTATGGCCTTTAGATTCAACAGCAGCTCTTATACTGAGGTGATCGGTGATTTGGCTGATTTCACGTGTTTCCAGTGAAAAGTGGAGTTTACATGTGGTGGACATTTGCTGCAAAAGAACTACAGATGTGTTAACAGAAGTCAATCAAACACACCCATGCAGAGCTGAATTCACATCCAAACTGCCAAACTCTTTTTTGCTGACATTGACAAATAAAAATGCTACTCTATCTGGTGTTTTTTCAGTCTAATGACTCTAATGATGTTGACAACATCAACTCAGAATGTTTTTGTTTTTATAAGTAACACAGAGCCACAGAAACTACTCAACACACAAAACAGGAAATACTTGCTGGAAACATAAATACTTCATTTAAAAAGAAAACAACATTCACACTCTACAAGAGGAGTGTGTCTTGGCAAAGAAACACTGATGCAATAAGGCATGGTTTATTTGGTCTTCTTGCCTTTGCCCTTTCCTTTGTCCCTTTTGGCCTTTTTGCTTTTGGCCTTGTTCTTTAAGGCCTTGCGAACGCTGTAGCCTCTCCACCAGGCCTGGATCAGAATGGCAGCTTTGGTCTTCAACTCCAGCTCTCTGATCTCCTCCTGTCTCTTCTCTTCAGCCAGCCGCCTCCTCTCCTGGATCTGATTGTACTCCATCTCCAGGGTAGCAAAGGGTTTCTCAAACTTCTTCCGCTCATTGTCCTCCATTTCATAAGCATTTTCATTCACCTCCAGTTTGGCCTAAGAAAGGTGATGGTGGCATTGGGGGTGTGTTGTGTCAAAAGTGGAGAAGAGGGAGATGGCAGTGGATATGGTTGTGGAGTGAAGAAAAAACAGAAAAGTGGTGAAAATATAAGAAATGCTTTGACTGACACTGAGCATCCTTAATTTACTAAGGACATAAAAAGGTAACAATGACCTAAAAGAAAACCCAGGACAACACCTTTATTTCCAGATGTTATACAAGAGTAAATACAATAGTTCTGGATTTTAAAGCATAGAAACTTGGATGTTATTTTATATGCTGTGATAGAGCAGATCATGTATGCCACAGTATCCTTGGGCAAGATTATGAACCTAAGTTGTTTTGAGTGCTCAAGTAGAAACGTTATATATAAGAACCAGCTGATTTACCAATTACAAAGAGCTCATAGAATAAATATAAGTTTTATGTGTAAAATTGAAAATTAAATGTGTAAACACTTTCCTCATTGGATGCTTACTAGGGGTAACCATTGTTTTTCTTTTCTGAACTGAGTGGTTTCAGGCCTGCTTCCTGAACAAACTGACTGGGATTGTTCTCTATACAGGAACCTATTCTAATGGTCATCAAACTACATCTTTATTGATATAACCTTAGGTGTCAAAACTTGTCATTAAGTGTACAGGGCTGTCACGTGTTAATATTGAGCTGGTACTGTACTGTAAATACAGTAAATGTCACAACTTTGCATGGATTAGCCAGGATACTGTGGCATACAGTTTACCCAGTTTATTGTGAGGTGTCACATACTGTGCAACTGTGATAACCTTAACATAATATTTTAGGGACATATTCTGAATATAGTAATGAGTAATAAGTTTGTAGAAAGACCCCATGTTAATATTTTACAGACTATTTCTGGTACTTTGCAGTGGAATGTTTGTACCTGGATTTCTCCTATTTCGTTGTCAAACTTTTGGATTAAGGAGTCAATTTTCCCTTGCATCTTTTCATTTTTCTGCCAAAAAACAAGAACAGTGAACATGAGTTTAATGAAAACCAAATACACTACCACAAGTAAAACATGAAACCTTATTGTTACACTAAACGTACCTCTTGGAGTAATCTCTCAGCCTGTCTGTTCTCAAGCACAACATTTTTGAGCTGAATTTTCAGTTGATCAATTTCCTGCTGTAAACGGTCCTGCTTCAGCTTTGACACCTGAATGTGTGCCTGCACCTGTTTGTCTTCAAAAGGCGACATGTTATCATCTGACACATCACCTTCTTGAGGGCTGCACGCCTGCAGCAAACTTTCCAAGTGTTTGATTGTGTTCTCTTTCTGGGAAATCTGTGATGTCAAAAGCAATGGATAGGAGGTGAGAAGATGGAAAAAATGAAGATTCTGCTTCTCTAGCTGCTAATGAAAAAGCCTTGACACCTTACCTCAGCATCTACTTGCTGTATAGCTTTAGCTACTTCTTCTTCCTCCAGTGAAATATTTTTCTCCAGATCTTTTGCAGAGGATGAAAACTCTTTCTGCTTTGTGATGAGCTGTAGCTCCTCGTCCGGGCTGATCAGAAACTTTTCTACCATGTGGCTATGAAGCACCTTTAATCCTTTAATTAATTTGTACTCCTTTTCCTCTATTTTTATATCTAGTTCCGCCCTCAAGCCAATAATGCCATCTGAATGGGCTCGGCAATAACGGAGAATATCCCTGACAGAGTTCTTGAGATCATTCCCAGGCTGAGCTCTCTCCTTCTCTCCTCCGATCCTGGCATCTCTTATTTGTTCTTCAACGGACTCCTGTTTGAGACTTTTTAGTTTCTCCAGTCTTTCCACTAAAATCCGATGTTTTTCAAGTGCCTTGCTCAAGTCCTTGTCAACAATCTCAGACTTACTGTTAAGGTGGAGGAGAGCGGGCAGAGCTGCTGCGGTCTCAATTTTACTGATGCAGTTTTCAAGTGTACTTAAAATAATATGAGCCTCACTAGAGAGGTGCTTGCTCTGTACCAAGCAACCATCTTCTGACTGGCTGTTTGGCAGCAATGCAAACCAATCTTCAGACATGTCAACACTCAGTGGCTTCGACTGGGAAAAAAAAAAAAGAAGTCTGGTTTTGTCTACAGTGTCTTAGCTTTTGATAAAGGCAGTGTGTTCTATGAATGAATTTAGCACGAGTTCGTATATTTCACTTTACTCTATATGTCACACTTACTTGTGTTAAATCAGAAAACTAATTTTAATATTAGACAAAGACAACCAGACTAAATAAAAAAAATGCAATTGTTAAATGATGACTTAATTTATTAAGGGACAAAAAAGTATGTAATCATGTGATTAAAACATTTTTGGAAAGCTCAGTTTACTTTCACTAACTTGTCGGATTACTGTCAGACCTGCTGAATCAAGAAATCGCTTAAACAAAACTTGTCTGACAATGTATTTTACACATAAGAGAAGTTACTTTTCTATCTCAGTTTTAGTCTAAAGTCACGGGCTGTTTGTGAAGTACTGTATCGGTTTTATTTTATACCTGGTAAATTAATTTTCTTATTAGCGAGCCAGTTAAGTATCTATAGTACTGTGAGTACTAAACGCTCTAAACTACACATCGTAAATTTAAAAAATGAAAAGGTTGTTCTCGGTTTTTGTTTGCTTGTGGCACATAAGCAGCTTTTACTTTAGTTGTGTAATATACAAAGTTAGCTAAGCTACATACCTGTAGACGTCTCTCAGTAAGTGTATGGGTTTTATTTGTTTTCCTGTTGCTAGGATACCAAATAGCCATTTACCGCTTCAGCATTGGATCATATTACAGATTGCTTATGTTGACAAAATATACACACACATATATATGAATACTTTACCACATTTCAAACAAATTCATACAGGTATTAGCTTTAAATTAATATACTATGATGTGTTAAAATTGCCGACTTTTACTTTGGAAATATGCATGGTCACTTACTTAGCCTGCCGTTAACTGCTGCTAGTGTCGTAAAAGTTTGTTTATCCAGTTCTGCCCATAAGTTGTAGGTATCTCTAGAGTTTTTGCGGCGTCGTTCTTGTACATAATGTTGCTCTCAAAAAGATAAAGCTAGACGTCAATTAGCTGTGAGTGGTTATCCGTTCTATGTGTAATCAAATTAGTTGTGTAGCTGTGCGGAAATGGTGCTGCCGCGATGGACCCAGACGGACAGCTTGTTAGCCTGCGTGACAGCGAGCCAGTTAAATCGGAGATAGATATTTGTGACAAGGAAGACACCAAATCTGTAAGCTCCCCAACCCCATGTCTGCTTAGCATACTGTAAAAGGCGCTAGAGCCTGTTTTTGACTATTCTACTATCGATATTTGAACTTGCATATAACACAGGATAGAAACTGTTCGGTTTGTCTGCTAATATCTAACCCTGCCGTCCGTCCTCAACAAGATGTGCAGTTCTACTGCTGTTTGCGGAGAAAACCTTACACTTATTTAGCTGTTAGGTAGCTTTTATTAAGTCTGACAAAAAGGTGGAATTCCAAGCAGGTTGCAGTCTGTTTATCTGCTAGCTAGCATGGAGACTGACGACGATGTGCCTCTCATCTTAACCTGGGACGAAGCAAATAGTGGTCTGCTCAGCGAGGAGCCTGAAAGAGGAGACGAAAGTAAGTCTATACAGTGATATCATCACATAACTCTGTAGTCAAGCAATGCAAACAATGTACATGTACACCAAGGAAAGGAACATGATCGGGGGAAGTGGTTTGGTGTCTCTACTGTAATGCTGTCGCAGTAGACATACAAGTAATACACAGATCCCATTGAGAAAGCACACCCGGCCAAAACTAATGCACTCCTGTGTAACACCTGTGTAATAATCCCCACCTTTAAGAAGGCTGTGGTGTTGGGGGTTCGTTCACCCCCAACATTTTAAATACACTATTAGGGTCAAAATTACAACACACCCAAGTTTCTAAGATTCAATAAGTTAAATCACTACTTCTGTACAGGTTCAGTCTGCTTCTTCTTCTTTTGGCTGCTCACTTCATAGGTCACCACAGCAGATTATCTCCCTCTATCTCACCCTATTCCTACATCCTCCTTTGTCCCGGCAACCCTCTCTTTTTTTTTTTTTTTATAACTCTTTATTTTGTACTTTTTCCTTTGTATTACATACGGACAAGACAATAATAATAATAACACAACAACAAACACACAAAAAAAAAAAAACAAAAAAAAAACACGAGAGGTCCCGCCCTATAAGGCTGACTGAGACTTATAAATTATCCATTTTGTCCACTGTTTTCGGTGTTTGTCAGAACCCTCTCTTTTTGTCTACACCCTTGAATCTTCTCTGTGCTCTTCCTCCTTTTCACCTGCCTGGCAGCTCCATGTTCAGGATCCTTTGTTAAATACATCCACTATCTCTCCACTGTACCTTGCCCCTTGAAGTTTGTCTCCTAAGCCCACCGCCTGATCTGTCCCTCTGATATACTCATCTCTAATCCTGTCCATTCTGGTGACTCCTAATCAAAACTCTGCCACCTCCAGCTCTGCCTTCTGTTTTTTTGTCACAGCCACTATTTCCAAACTGTACATTGCAGCAGGTCTCACTATCATTTTGTAAACTGTTACGGATTCAAATATTGGGGATGGAGAAAGAGGAAAAACCACAATAACAACACTGGTCCGGCCGGGTTGATTCAAACGATGATTTTAATGATCACACGCGTGGGAGATGGACACCGTACGCAGACAGCATCAGATCTCAAAATGGTGGAGCATTGATCAAACTCTTATAGCCTCTAGTGGCCCCCACCTAATCATAAAAGCCTAAACAATCACATGCTTTCTCTCACACGGCGCCTAAGCTACGACCTTGGCTCCCTGTTTATCTGCTCCTGCTGAGATGGGGCAGAAAACTCCAGTATGTTCTGTTCTCTTCTAATCAGACAAATAAGGCGATGACTTTCTGCGAACAGTATTTCTTATAACTCAGCAGTATGTCCTTCTGTCACAAACCACCCCTGGCACTTGTCTCCAACCACTCCACCTTGCCTGCACTCTCTTCTTCATCTCTCTTGTGCCGCTGTTTATCGCTTTGGATGGTTGACACCAGGTATTTAAACAAATACAGTTCGATCAATACTTTTCTAAAGGTAGTCCAGATAAAATGTCAGCTGAGTATTGAACTCTGATGGTTGTTTTTACTGTACACTACAGTATTCAGAGAGGAGCGTTTGCATAAACTGTTTATTTTATTATAGCTGTTTATAGATGGAGTTAATGTTGTTTTTTTAACTTACCATAATGCACTGGTGCAGTCAGAAGCGCTGTAATGTTGACAGTCAGCTGCATATATGTTGCACATCCAGGCTCTGCTGTTTGAATGGAGAAAACAGATTGTCCACCAGGCTCTGGGATCACGTGTGGGTGGAGCATGTATGAGTATCTGTGCATCTGCTTGACATAGTAATCCTGCTGCCTTTGTTTTCCTCACATATAAGCTACAAAATGACCCATCTGAAAAACTGCTGGCTCAGCTTAGAACTGTGTGCCCCTCAGCCCCTCCCCGGTGCATATGGGTAGCGTGTGTTTGTGTGTGTGTGTGTGTGTGTGTGTGAGTGAGTATCATTTTCTCTAGCTCTGGCATGAACAGGAAGAGGAGAGGAGTGTTTTTTCTGTCATATATGGGAGTGGTGTACAAGTGGGACAAGTCCTGCTGTTCTTGCCTGCTTGCTGCCAAAGCCTTCTGGAAATAGAGGGAGTATGAACCTGGACTCTATGAAATAAAGCTGCCTCTTATCACTTGAGTGACAAATCACATGCTTGGATAGAAGTGAGGAATTTAGTTTTTATTGCCCATGTTCCGGACCCTTTATTTTTCTGGGACAAGTAGACATGACTGCTGGATCTGTTTATGTGAGCCTGACGTCACTGTGTTATTGACTGGGAGCTTCAAACGTATTATTGTTCTCAAACAAATGCGTGGTCGGAGTGGCACACAGCAGACGATGGGTGTACTTCTGTCAGAGTAACGGGTAGGCTGCCACTGGATTGGAACTTAAGCTTCTCGTTTCAGCTCAGTCTGCTGCTGTCATGGTGGATAGAAAACATCTGTGACCTGCAGCACGTTGGATTCTAAGGAGTCGTGCCCGAAGAGAAAATATGTGATGTACAGTGTGTGGGAAGAGTACCCCAACAGACTTGCGCCAGAGTAAAGTATGCAGCTGCAGAAAGCCGCATGGAGGGACAGCTTTGTTTGAGGAAGAACCTGGGACCAGGCTTGAGTTTGAATACTGACTTTGTCTGGATTTTATCTTGGTCACTTGACTTAATTTATACGATATTATGTTTATGTGTTTTAAGCCCTAACATAGGAGTTTCGTGTCTTCCAAAGTTAGTCACTCGGTGTCGTCTGGTATTGCAAAATCAGTTCCTTTTGTGGTTTTTCTGTCTCGTGCCTGCATCCTGTTTGTGGTATGACAGAGGCTTAATAGCAAATGTGATGTGATTGAAAGCACACTTTATTACTGACTGGCAGCACTGGGATCAAGGTTCATGTTGTGCCACAGAGTCAGGAGGAGGTAATTTTTCAGTCTGGCAAAAAATGTAATATCACTCTTCTGTGTGACTTTTGTTCCAAAACAAGCAACTGATTCTCAAAGAACTACAAGTGCAGAACCTCAAGAGCATCTGTGATCATTTTAACCCTTAGATGGTCATAGTCAAAAAAGGGACCCTTTTGGGTCCCTTTTTTGACTATGACCATCTAAGGGTTAAAAGGGGTCTGCTCTCCAGAGTCCTTTTGATCTCCGGGATATTTCCGGATCTGTAAGGATTTCATCCAGATCCACTTGTGACTTGGTTTCTGTTGTTTGCATCAGGTCTGTGTGGAATGTCTGGCCATCTGTATCTCCAGATGTGTATTGATGCTGGAACGAGACCAGCATACTGTGACTGGGACACACATGTACACTTGGTCCTTGGAAGTAAGGGATGTTAATACCGTCACACAGCTGATGAATCCAGACTGACAAATGGAGAGTTCGCACACACAGGCAGCTGGTTTCCGTGAAGATCAGTCGCATATCGAGAGCCCTGTAGTGACTTCATCCTTTGCCTTACAGCTAGAACTAGAATGCATTGGTAGGCGGATACCCCTTTGTGTGACTCACATAAATAAGGGGTGTATGAGAACACTCACAATTAAGTCTTGTCTTCCAGATGGAGGAGGCAGTTATGACGTAGTTAACAACGCTGTGATCTCAACGCCTGGCCCACAAAACTACAGATCCCAAAATGTGTCCTTGCGACAAAGCTGGGAGATGAACTACCAAGAGGCAGCCATCTACCTGCAGGTATTTACAACCAGAGCATTGCTGCATTTATTAGTGTATGCACTCATTCACATGATCACATTATAGTTTTATTATACCTTCTACACTGTATTACTTGTAGATAGTTAGACCTTGTCCTCTCCCCGTGAGCTATATTTACATCCTGAAAAGCTGCAGGATGTTATAAATCTATAAACATGCAAAACTGTGCAAAATAAAATACAAAGGCAGTGTTGATGTACATGAAAGGAACTTTTTGCCAAAAATGGGGTTTTTGTCTTGTTGCTGATACAAAAACATAACCTCATAAGGTTTTGTAACTGTATTTTAAAAAGCCACAATTGGTGTAAAAATTCTACCCGACTGATTTTATTGGTTGATTATTGGCAGATTTGTTGATTTATACACAGCGTTTATGCAAAAATCTGACTTTTATAATGGTATCGACACATTCAACAGAATGTAGATTATTGATTTGTAAAACCTTTGAACTGATACGATGGAGATGCCAAGTTGGCCAGTACTGGTCGGTTTGCTTTTAATTTTCTTTTTAGGGAAAGAAGCAATCTTTATTACAAATAAATTCCTGTTTTAAAGTCTCTCTCTTTCTCACTATATGTTTGAATATCCAACCAGTGCAAAATTAATGTCAAAGAACAAACTCATAAACACTGATAAATCAGACAAGAAAGCTGCTGTCAATCAATATTTATCTGTGTGTCTCTTATCAATGTCTGAATGTTTTACTTTCTAAAATTGGCAGTGGCTCCTAGATTTGGTTGGCCTGTTTTAAATCACTGGAAGAGCTGCAAAGTACAAATAACCGTAAGCACACTTGTGCATTTGTATGCCTTTGAGAAGTTCTTTTTACATCGTTGGTCTGAATGTTGAGTTCTGCTCAGTTTAAATTAAGTGCAGAAAAACATTTTCTGTTATGTCTCCCGTGGAAGAAAAAAATTGAAAAACCAATTAAAAAAAAAAACACTCTGGGAATTAAAGCTGTTTAAAAAATTAGAAACGTTCATATCCATCCATCCATCACTTTTGCCAACTTGTATGCACAAATGTGTAACTTTTACATTTTCTGTGTAGGAAGGAGAGAACAATGATAAGTTCTTCACTCACCCTCGAAACCCAAAGGCACTTGCGGCGTACCTGTTTGCGCACAACCACCTGTTCTACATGATGGAGCTGCTGACAGGCCTGCTGCTGCTGATGCTCTCACTGTGCGAGGCTCCTGCTGTACCCTCACTGCGCCTGGATGTCTATGTGAGTGAATCTCTACTCGCTAACATACTAATATGAACTAATAACACAACTTTACCTTACAGTCGCAGGCCACTTTCTAATTTACATCTTGGTAACACTGGGTTGGACCCTTTTCCTCTTCAGAACTGTACTAATTCTGCAGATTCATCAAGGTGCAGGAAAAATTGCTCATAGACATGATAGAATCACACGGTTGCTGCAGATTTGTTGGCTGCACATCCGTGATGAGAATCTCCAGTTCATCCCAAAGGGGCTCTGATTGAAATCTGGTGACTGTGGAGGCCATTTGAGGACAGTGAATTCTCTGTCTCAGTTTGAGATTAGTTTTGTGACATGGTGTGTTGTCCTGCTAGAAGCAGCCATCAGAAGATGGGCACAATGTGGTCATAAAGCCATCCAAATGATTAGCAACAATTTGGTTTGTTTAAAGGATGCTCCGTTGGTACTAAGGGGCCCAAAGTGTGCCTAGAAAATATCTCTCATTACACCACTAGCATCATGAATCATAACCCCAAAACAGGAGGGATCCATGCTTTCATGTTGTGTACACCAGTTCTACCAGCAGGTTCCCTTGACATGCCTAAACACCATGTGATATGTCATGTGATTGGCTCATTAAAGACTTGTGTTGATGTGCAGTTTAATAGGTGTACCTAACAAAATGACTAATGAGTGGCTAGTTTCCTTTATAACTTGTGTATTTGATGTCATTCAGGTCCACGCCACGCTGGAGCTGCTGGCTTTGGTTATGGTGGCATTTGAGCTATGCATGAAACTCCGCTGGTTAGGCTTCCACACCTTCATACGGCACAAGAGGACAATGGTTAAGGTAACTGTTACATGTTAATAATTTCATAATTATTGTGCGTGTGTGTGTGTGGCAGTCGGGTTGCTGTTACATTGTGTGGATCTCAGTTACGGTCAGAGGTCATGTTTTCTAAAAAACCTCGTGAATATGATAACTCAAAAAGAAAGTCAACTGGGTTTTTCAAATTCATACCATAGTTGTATCTACTAATAATCTCAGATGACTTCAAATGAGGGAATGTACAAAAAAATGAGAAAACAGAGGGACAGATATGTTTGCTTCTGGGGAAAAGACACACACACACACACACACACACACACACACACACACACACACACACACACACACACACACACACACGAACTGAGCACAACAAAAAGCGAGGACCCAAGAGGGAAAAACATTTGCAGCACTTAATTTTTTTTCTATCAGTTACCATCGCGTATAAAACATCGGGACAGGACCACACGCTAATTAACATGTAACACACCACACACACACAAGCATAAATGTGAGCAACGACGTTGACCACTTACGTAGGTGATACAAAGATTCCCAACAGACGTCTAAATTAGGGATTAGTCTGAAGAAAGGCGATTAAACTTTGCTATCTGCAGATCTGATGTTATAGTTTGGGATTCAGCTTTCATTATCCTACACTGTACATGTTGTCTTCTCTCTTTGCACAGACGTGTGTGTTACTGGTACAGTTTGTGGAGGCCATAGTGGTTCTGATCCGACAAACTTCTCACATGCGAGTGACCAGAGCGCTCAGACCAATATTCCTGGTGGACTGTAGATATTGTGGTGCTGTGCGCAGGTAAATAATGACCTACACACTCACACACACACACAGATTCAGTCTGGCCCAAGACATTGCCACAAAATAGACATTACATTTTTGATTGAGCACACATTTGACTTGCATACTGGAAAATACTAGCGGGAACAGAGAGACTAGTCGTCCCCGCCCGGGCTCCAAGCAAAAGTCTTGTCATATGAAAGAAAACGGTGACTCAACTCTGTAGGTTTGTAAAGCCAGACAAAATTAAACAAACTCAGTGAGATTTCAGCTCCATCTATCTTACTAACAAATGTTTCTGAGAAGTTCTTTTGTTTTCTATTGTGGCCACCCACAAGGCAGTTGTCACTGACGAGGTTTCTTTCATCCAATCAGAAACTTGCGTCAGATCTTCCAGTCTCTCCCGCCTTTTATTGACATCCTCCTGCTGCTGCTTTTCTTCATGGTTATATTTGCTATTCTTGGTAAGAGTGCATAAAGAAACACTTTGATTATTTTCTGTCCTCTATTTGTTAAACTTGTTTATTCAAGCAGAGGAAACGCTGTTTTTGTTAATGTTTGTATTTGATTAGCTCTTTGTGTCCTCCAGGCTTCTGTCTCTTCTCCACGAACACCTCTGATCCGGTATGTTGAGTCTTCCATCTCACTTACAAGAGTTTGTTTGAGTTATGTCATTTCAGGGATTTGGGTGGTTCTTCTCTTTGTGCCAGTTTTGTGTCTGGTCATATTTCCTGTCTTGAACCCTATCCTCTCACCACAGTACTTCAACACTATGGAGAACAGCCTTGTCAGCCTGTTTGTGCTGCTGACCACAGCAAAGTAAGCACGGCAATACACGTACTACTGCCGCTTGGTTATCTTTACACATGGGGCATGTAAGCAGTGCTCACCACGTTTAGAGCTTCTCATAAATCCTTTTACCACTTTTGCTTAATCTGCTTCCACAGTTTTTTGGTTTTTTTTGCATCTTATGACTCGGTCTGCATCTGATGACATCTCTCTTTCACTTTTGTAGTTTCCCTGATGTGATGATGCCAGCATACTCCAAGAACCGCTGGTCCTGTGTTTTCTTCATTGTATACCTCTCTATCGAGCTCTACTTTATCATGAACCTGGTAGAAGAAGCTTGTTTTTTTTTCACAATTTCTGAGATGTCTTTGAGTCCTATTGAAAATACACACGGCTTGAAGTTTTCCCAGTTACTCATCATCGCTGTCTGTGCCCCCCTCTCCAGCTCCTGGCGGTCGTGTTTGATACATTTAATGATGTTGAGAAAATGAAGTTTAAATCTCTCTTGCTTCACAAACGCTCTGCTATCGACCATGCCTTTCAGCTGTTAGTTAGCCGTCAGGTAGGCCTGTTTTTTTTGTTTTTATTATTATTATTATTATTATTATTTGTAACATGTCTTTCCTTTTTCTTTAACACTGTCAGGTGTTTTCTTAAGCTTTTCTTATGTTTCTCTGTGTTACACAGAGACCGATGGGTGTGTCTCTGAAGCAGTTCGATGGTCTGATGCGTTTTTACAGACCACGCATGTCTGCAAGAGACCGATTCCTCACTTACAAAGCTCTTAACACATCAGGGGCTCCCATGCTCAGGTAACTGTCTCTCTTCCACTTCTCAGAATGAAAATCCTTTTACATTGATTTGCTTTGTCACTGATTTAATGGTGGTGTGTTCTGTTGCAGCCTGCAGGACTTTTATAAGTTCTATGAGGTCACTGGCCTTAAATGGAAGGTAATTAGCCTGACATTTCTGCTGTGTAGCTGCTCTATTTTTGTGCTCCTCTGGTTGATTCAAATATACATTTACTGTCAATCTGTGTGTTGTTTAGGCACGTCGCAGTGGAGAACACTGGTTTGATGATCTTCCACACACAGCCTTCCTCATTTTCAAAGGAAAGTTCTCTTTCTCTCTTTTCTTCTGTTGTCAGGCAAAATAAGATTGGCTCTTGATCCCTTATTGTGGATACTTTCCCCTCCAATTTATTAGGTATCCATTTGCTTGTGAAGTCAAAGGCCTTTCAGTATACTATGTGTAAGTGTAATCATTGATCTTCTCCCAGCTGCTATCAGTGATACTGATCAAAGTCTCTTATCAAAGTTTTTTTGTGACTGTAGATGTGGTGGTGGCCATCAACGGTGTTTGGATCCTTGTGGAGACGTACCAGCTGAATAGTAAGATCTTTAACCGTAATCTGCAGTACTGTGCAAAAGTCACGAACCCCTCATATCTTGATATTTTGCCTTAAAGGAGCCAGACTTTCTTGTCATTTTAAATTGGTTTTGAGCAATAGTTCTCCATTCTTTCTGGAGGTCTTTAAAAGTTTTTCTTTCGACATTGGCTGCTTTTTTACTTAGGCCAGTCCTCATCCCTGACTGTTTTCAGTGGAATGTTTTTGTTGTTTGATAAACCGCTTAACTCTGACCTATGACTCATTCAATGATAAAAAAGGCCCCTAACTCAAGGGATGAACCAGTGTTGTGTCTACACATAAAAGACAACTAAGCAGAAAAATAATAATTATTAATATTCTATCTTTAGGCATATTATTACTAGCACCCTGATGTAGAAAGGGATAACTTGTTTCCATTTCTATAGTTGAATCTATGAAAAACAGCACAAATGAACAACATCTGAAAGTCATGTCCTTAAGAAATTGAAAGAAATTCAGCAAAGACCTGATGCAGGACCCCGAGAGATGCATCTGGCCGTTCAGTCGATCCATCTACTGTTCACTGAAGCCTCATCAGAAAAGGTCTCAGTGGAAGGGTGGCTGTCAAGAAGCCATTCTTGAGGAAGGGAAATGGGAAGAAAACGCTGAGGTTTGCCAAATTACACAAGAACTGGACTGAATCAGTGGAAAATGTGTCTGATAGATTGAAGAACACAAATTTGACATTTTTGGTCAAATCATTGTCAGTATGTACAGAGGAAGTCAGAAAAGAAGTACAACAGTGAGTGTCTACAGCCATTTGTAAAACATGTTGGAGACTCTCTCATTGTTTGGGGCTCCATTTCAGCCGGTGGTGTTGGGGCTGTTGACAGGATTGTGAATGCAGAAAAGTACTGCCAGATTTGGATTCATCATGCAGTATATTCTGCAAAACGTCTAACTGACAACAGCTTAATTATTTAGCATGACAATGAACTCAAACACATTGGCAATGTGTTTAATCTACCTAGGTAGGTTAGCTTCCCCAGAACCTGGACCTCAACATTATTGAAGCAGTGTGGGATCATCTAGATGGAGAGCAGAACTAAAAGGGAGCCAACATCCAAAGAAGAGCTTTGAATGTCAGTATTCCTGAAGACCTATGCCTATGAGAGTTCAGGCTGTGCTGAAGAATAAAGGTGGTCATACCAAATATTGAATTTCAAGCTCTTTATAATTGTATAAACTCAGTTTTTGCTTTATACACGTATGTTTACATGTGTTCCAGTGAATAACTGCGCTTAATTTCCTGGCAATATATTTAAAAAAATGCCCCAAGACTTTTGCACAGTACTTGCACAGTACTAAGGCATGTGTTCCAATACTCCAGGTGTTTTACCTTCCTCTCCTCTTGCAGGTGGATTTTCCTGGTCCAAATTGGTTCCCTGGAGTTACATTGTTTTTCTGACCAGTAAGTAGGCTGCATGGCACCCTCCCCACCCAAACCCTGCACCCCACATAGAAAGTCCAGATAGTATTAAAATGTCATAAGGTGTCGAGGATTAATTACAGTCGTTTACACTGTGTGTCTGTCCTTCCACTTTCAGTTTATGGTGTAGAAGTGTTATTGAAAATATCAGGTTTGGGGCCAGTTGCCTATTTCAGCTCTGGGTGGAATCTGTGAGTAACACACATTGAAAACACAAATCTGTGCTGCATCCAAAACTCAAACTGTGCACTCTGTTAAACACAAACAATGTCTAAATCAACAGACTCCATTTGAGTGTGGAAATTTTAGGAATCTTTAATAATTAAACGTGACATGTTGTTTTTCAGTAGGCCTACTTATATTTAAAAGAAAATCACAGAAATACCTCTGAGCTGATATGAAACCCTGTTTCTCTGCTTTTGCTGGTAATCCTCATTGTGCTCTTCCGTCCAGGTTTGACTTCTCTGTGACGGTTTTTGCCTTCTTGGGCCTCATTGCTCTTGCCTTCGATAAGGAGCCGTTCTACTTTATTGTAATTCTCAGACCGCTTCAGCTGCTAAGGTATGATTTTCAATCTCCTTTAACGTGACAGCATATATGCACATAATGGCAATAGTAATTAATTTTACATTCAAATTTCTGTGTGTTGCCTTTTGCAGGTTATTTAAGATAAAGCAGAGATATCGTAATGTTTTAGACACCATGTTTGAGCTCTTCCCCAGGATGGCCAGTCTAGGGTTGACATTAATCATCTTCTACTATTCCTTTGCTATTGTGGGAATGGAGTTCTTTGCAGATGTGGTTTACCCCAACTGCTGCAAGTGAGTAGTCGTGTCATGAGACGCAAATGGAAAAAGTGGGTCTCTCCATTGGCGATTCATTACTTCATTAATTTATTCTTCCTTTTTTCTCTCCCTCTCAGTACGAGCACAGTGGCCGATTCCTACAGACTGATCAACAACACACAAGGCAACAAAACAGTGCTGGAAGAGGGCTACTATTATCTCAATAACTTCAACAACATCCTCAGTAGCTTTGGTAATAATCCCTTTTTCCTTTTTGTCAAAATTCTGTCTTTGTATATTATCTACATCTGTTGTGTGTTCATGTGCGTTATGTTTTCTAGAATTTTAAAAACATTTACTCATTTTTTGTTTATCTCCAGTGACTCTGTTTGAACTGACCGTGGTCAACAACTGGTACATCACTATGGTGAGATTATCTGTGGTTCAAAATCTGTCGCCACTCGGCAGCCTGAGCACAGATCGTCGGGTGTCTGACTGCTTTTTGCTCTTTCACAGGAAGGAGTGACGTCTATGACGAGCCACTGGAGCCGTCTGTACTTCATGACTTTTTATATAGTTACAATGGTGAGTAGGAATGCGAACAGAGGAACAAAACAAAACTCAGAGGTTTTGCATATCTGAGACAAATTGAAGCCTTTTTTTTTCCTTTTTCAATGTTTCTATCCTGCCCTGAGGAGCCTGTGTAGTCTTACTTTAATGTTGTCCTCTGCATAATCTACTGAAGAATCAGTGTGTGGGAATGTAACCATATTGCATACAATGTTTTGTCTGTGCAGGTGGTAATGACCATTATCGTGGCGTTCATTTTAGATGCATTTGTGTTCCGCATGAACTACAGTCGCAAGAACCGGGAACCGCTAGAAAATCCAGAGGGTGGGTTTGAGTGTGTGTGAGATTGTATGCAGGTTAAGAGTTGTTAGCCAGGATCTAAATTAAATGTGTTTGTACACGCTGTAGATGAGAATGGGATCGTGTTTGAAGTAGAGGTGAGTCGTGATGACGTTCTCGCCGCTCTCGAGCTGTACAAACAGATGTGCCCAGGATCGTCTTCCCTCAGCTCTCTCCAGGGAGTCTTACAGACTATGGACAAAAGTGGGGTAAGAACACACGCAAACAGCAAGAAGTCGTCTTCTTCTGCTCTTTAAGTCCCTCTAATTAATTTTTACTCCTGATTTGTTGTGCGCAGCACTCGTCTTTAGTGTACCTAGGTCGCAGGTCTAGGACGAAGAGCGACCTCAGCATGAAAATGTACGAGGAGGAGATACAGGTAAGAAACTAAAGATGTAATCCTGAATACCATGTCAGGACTTGGACTATCATGATGTGTTGGTCTTTTCTGTGTTGTTTCTTAAGGAGTGGTATGCAGAATATTCGAGGGAAGCCCTGCCTGAACCAGACCAAAGCCTGGAGCGGGATCCAGACAGCCCCATGCCTGACTTGTCTCCCTTCCCAGAGCCTCAGCTCAACTCACAGACTGGACCTCACAGCATCAATTAATGCAAAGTTTGCTAGGGAAACATGCACATTGTCATTCCAACGTTTTCCTTTAAAGGCAAAATCAGGAAGCCTGGACTCCCATATTATGTGTGCATATACTGCTGTTGGCCTTTTGTGCCCTATGGTAAACCATGACGCATCTAAACCTGATGCCTTAGTTTAACGACTCCTCTGATCAGTATTAACACACCCACTGAGTTTTCCAAAGACCGAACTATATAAACACTTAATACTCCTTTTAGCTCAACTGAACAAATTATGACATTTTCCCTCAACTAATGTCTCAGCAGACTTATAATATTTTACTTTTATATAACTTCTTATTCTGTAATGTATTTGAGTTTATTTGAATAAACTGTTAGAACTTGTCAAACTGTGATGTTCATTGATGTTGCTGGATTATAACACTGCTGGCTGTAAAAATTACCTATTTACTCTATTTAGAGAAGTTAGAGGGAAAAAAATGAAAGCACATACACCCCAAAAAAATTAAACCAAAATCATTTAATTACCCCAAAGCAGCATGCACAAGTCATTAACATTTAGATCAATAATTAATGGAGACAATTCAGTGTTTCAAATTACAAAAGGCACAGTGTGAGTCGTTTCAGTCCTCCCTGAGCAGACTTTGCTCGCCTGATTTCATTATCCAACCACAGGAACTCTGTGGGTAGTAGTCAAGTGGAACAAAGGTTACAGCTGATTCTTGTAAAAAAAAAAAATAGTGCATAAATAGTTGTAGTTGTAATTTTTCAGACCGGCCGCAGCATCAGGTCTACGTAACACGAATCTTGCCAAACTCTGTAAGAAGTGCAATGATAAGGAAGATGACATAGAAAATGAGGAGAAAGATGCCATAGGCCCGACCCAAGTGGAAGCGGCACAGTGGAACGATGACAAAGGACAGGACCAAAGACAAACCCAGAGATCCTGCAAGAATCCATGTCAGCAAACCTTCTGGTTCAACCTGAGAAGGAACAAGAACAAAGGCCTATTATCTTCATAGTGTCTGAAACAGGCTCGTGTAGCTTGGGTTAGATTACGCTGCATCTTAGAGGAAATTACCTGCACGTCGGCATGTGTTTGGAGCATTTGCACCAGACATCCTAAACCCACTCCAAACAACATGTCTGAAGGAAGTAAGAGTCAAGGATACTAAAAGCCTCTTTTATACATGCATGATAGGTGTTGTTTTACAGAGAGTCACAAAAACAAGGATACTGAAAATGATGCCTCCAAAGCAGGCAGATATAGCCATCCGTGGGTAACCCTGCCGAGCGATGGTGATGTCAGAAAAGCAGTCTGAAAATAAGAGACAATTTTTTTTTAAACAACTAAAGTTACATATAGTATGTTTTTGGAGAAAAATACTGAATGAAGTTTTTAAGCATTACCTCCAATGCTGTTTCCCCAGGCCAACAGAGTCAATCCCAGCACAGTGTTGCTCAGACGCAGCACAACCCCGAGCATGTGCAGAAGACTGACTACTTCAGAGGCCGCCGCACTGATCAACACTGCACTCACCACAAACCCCAAAAGAGCAAAGAACTGGGAGGGGAGGGGAAGGACAAGAAATTTACAAACAAGTATCATCATAGCATAAATGTAAAGACCTGTGATGTAGCTTTAATCTTGAATCAATATGAGAAACGCAAATATTTTAAGCCACCTTAGAAGCTTGATGGCAGTGTTGCTAAAACAAAACCAGCAGTTACCGGATATCCATCAGGCTCAGCTGTACTTAATTTGTGTTAATTAGCAGGCAGGTGCAGAGGGGGGGGCTAGAGGGGCTTGAAACTGATATGTGCCAACTACTGCACCACTGTCCCACTTGGCTACAGTATTACAAAAAGGAGTAATCATCATCATCATACTTATTCTCCACACACACACACACACGCACTTACTGAGTGATATCTTGGAGGACAGTCATTGCTGGTTGAGCAGAAGACAATAGCAGAAACAAAAAGTCCCAGCAGGAGAAACAGCAGCCAGAGGGGAAACTGCCCTTGGATCATATAATTTCCATCTGATAAATTAAAAAGAAAATAATTTAATCATATGCTTATTTTGATTAAGACTAGGACTTCAAGCTGCTTCTGTTGTAAAATGTTAAGCACTTACATGCTCCAGACTGGAAGACGAGCACACACACCACAGGAGCAGTGATCAGGTGGAGGCAGTTTAGGGGGCGTCTCCAGTTTCTGTCTTCTTTGTCAGGGTCAACCACAGGGATACAGAGCAGCAGCAGCACTTCCAGAGGAGTCTGATGGGTTCAGACCAAGAACCACAGAATAATTTACTTTAATTTACATTGAAAGACAAGTTTTGACTGGATTTCACTTAAGTCTGTGAACCAGTACCTTGAATACTTTAAGGACTTTCCACTTCCATGATTTCCTCCTCCACCTACGGTTGTCGACTGGATTCAAAGAGCTCAGCAGGATCTGACTTGTAGACTCAGAGTAGGGCAGAAGTGGTCGATACTCTGACTCTGCAACACACAGGTGTAAATTATGATCTGTCACTCAGGAATGTGCTGCAGTAAATTTACTTTTGGGTTTATTTTTTGTTTTTTTAAATGGAGGCTGCTGCATTCCTACCATACTCCTGATGAATACTCCTGCCTGTCAGACAGGGAACGTCATCATCTGATGAGTCAGACGAATGAAAGTCTGCTTCAAAGAAAAACAAAAACAAAAAAACAACATCACTTGGAACTGTGTGGTTTTTATTTGTCTGTGTGTAAGAGTGTGTGTTTATATATCCAACCTGGAACATGTGTAACATTCTGGACACTCGTGTTGTCAGAATACTTTTGCCGGTTGTAAATGAACGCACTGATGATAACAATCACGACGTACAGGACGTAGAGGCCAAGGTACCCTAGAAAAAAGAAAGAAAGATATTATAGTAAAGACATGTAGGGATGATGAACATTACACGCAAGCAAGCACACACACAGAGACATGTTTTCCAACTAATTAAAACTAGTCAAGACTAGTTTTAATTAACCTCTTCTTTTTGGCCCTGTGGGTTTCACACCTAAGCTGTAAAAACCAGACCAACGACATAGCCGCTGATCTGGCTCACGATCAATCACATTTCACAGGATATTGCAATTTGTGAAGAGCAGAAAGAAGGTGTTAAGTTTACTTGTCATTAGTGGTAAAAACTAATGAGGACTAAAGGCTCACACACAGTCGTATTCAGGACAAATTAATCAAATTTACCACCATGCCATGTTTGAGATCAGGAGTATTATGACTACAGATGACTAATGATCACGTGTTTAATTACGCTAAGATGTTTGTGTGGTTCTCGTAAGAAACAAAAGTCATTTTTCTAACAGCCCACTGACTGACACTCAGACAAAAGTCAGAAGCAGAATAACAAAAGTGAAAATGAATGAGCTGTCGAGTCTAGTCAGGATTCACTGATGGCAAATTAGAACAAATGTAAAGATTTAAAATTATAATATTTGTTCAAAATTCAATGAGAAGCTTTCTAAAACCGGACCAACAAAGAAAAATCGAGAGGTCAAATAGGATGCATAATTAATGCAAGACCATGTGTGCGTGTGTCGCTGTATACCCAGTGTTTCTCCCAGCGTCACAGTTCCTCTGTACAATATGAGGAAAGTCCAAAACACTGCAACCATGTAGAAGATGACATCGCGCAGAAATGGACGAGAAGCTACAGCAAAAGGCTTGACCAGCGCCACGCTGCCAGCAACTACTGTAGTAACAAATATCCCGGCTCCTGGAAAGGCAAACAGGCTGTCACATCTCAAGGCGTTTTTAAAATTTATTTACATATCGGTGTGAGCGTGCGCGAGTCTGTGCCTACCAAATAAGGCTCCGACAGCCAACCCCGCTGTGTGCGGGTGGGAAAATGCTGCAATGGCACTGAAGATGTCAGGAGCTCCATTACCAAGAGCCAGAAATGTCACACCCTGATCACAGGCAGCAGTCAAGGAAAATATTCTTCTCAGAAACTATAATATAAACATTAGTGTGCAAAAGTTTTGAGCCTCCCCTTATTTCTTTATTTTTTGGCTTCCAAGGAGCCAGACTTTCTCGTAATCTGGTTTTGAGCAATAGCTCTCCAGACTTTTTGAAGGCATTTCTAAGTATTTCTTTGAACATTTGCTGCTTTTACACTCATTTTCAGTCCAGTTCTTGTACTGATACTTTTCAGTAGAGTGAGTGTTTTTTGTGATATTGATAGAAAGAAAAAAAAAAAAAAAATTGGTTTCCACTGTGTGTAAAAGTATTCATGGCGTCAACATTATTAGAGCAGTGTAGAATTGCACAAACTCAGTTATTTCTCATCTTCTAGTCTGTATTTCCATACATTTCAATAAATAGCTGCACACTTCCAAAGAAGTGAAAAAGAAACAAAAAAAAGGTAGATCAATAATTTTGCCCAGTACTGTATATTCTAATATTTAACAGTCTAAGAGGTCAAACAGAAACTTCAGACTGCAGCCCATGGGTAGTGTTCAGGCGATGGAGAGAAAGGATACGGCCACATTGTGGGTGAGGCGCAGACTGGAGGAGATGGCAGACAGGTTGGGACAGAAGCTGGAGAGAGGGGGAAAAATAAATACAATTCAATAATCTTATTGAGAAAACAAAATAATTTAATACCTCAATTTACAAAAAAAGCTATGTCTCAATAGATACTTTTCACTGAACACACAACAGCTTCTTTGCAGTAGTGTGTAAAGTGAAGTGGGTAGGTTTAAAAATAAATAAATAAATAAATAAATAAAAAACAGAAGCAACAGTTCTTTCTTTGAGGAAATCTCACAATCTTGCAACAAAAGTGAAACAGTAGTGAAAACTCCACTCATGTGACTTTTCTTTGCACGACCATTTCGCTGAAACCATGATGTGTGTGTGTGTGTGTGTGTGTGTGTTGAATAACACCAGCGACACTTACAACTTAGAGGCAGTAAGTCCCAGAATAATAAACAAAAAGAAGAGCCATATAATCTGTGGAGAAGCAGAAAAAAGACAGCAGTTGTTGGTTTGTGAGGTAAAAACTATTGTTTAAAGAAAAGAAAAAAAAAAAAAAAAAAGGTGTGAGTGCCTTTACATTTACAAACATGACACTGACTACATTGGTCATATTGTCCCTGACCACAGATTTCTCTTTTAGGTTTCATTTGCAGATTCTCACTTACACTGTTTTTAACCAAACACTTCAGTTAATCCCATTTAAGACTTTGGGTATCTTGCAAACAGGGGAACTGGAAAATATCCACCATTATGAAAACACATTTAGCTAAAGCAAAAAGCTGATTGTTTTCCTAGTTCTGTTGAAGCAAAGTTTACTTCCTCATGTGAGTTTTATGTTGATTCACAAACAGTAACCAAGCCCAAAAACAGAAGCACCTAACACCTCTCACCCACATTTAAAAAACGGTTTAGCTCACAAGGTAAAAAGGTGACCAATATGTTATAAGGATAATACCACCTGGTCTCTCCCAGCTTAATTGTTATAGAAATAATATAGAAATAACTCAGAGTCTTACACAGAAAGAGATGGTGAGTGGTGTGAGGTTGGGAGGCAGCAGACAGAAGGCCACTTCAAGGTAATTGATGAAGCCATCTTCCATTGAACAGTCTGGTGTTTTCTTCACGAATGCACAGCGGTCTGCAACGCTGTAGTTCATCACCAAGTCGCACTGCACGCGCACACACACACACACACACACACACACACACACACACACACACACACACACACACACACACACACACACACACACACACACACACACACACACATTATCTAAATGGCTCAACATTTTCACGCAATCATTTGTGGCTTAAACAGTGGAACAACAACATGTGCATCTCTTTCGTAATGACTGATGAAGGTGAGTGTACCATTCATTTATTTTTGTGTTTAAGATAAGATAAAACTTTATTAATCCCTCGAATAAGAATACAAGTGAAGAGGCACTACAGCTTAGTTGTCCCCCCTCCTTTGTCCTCCTGTTTCCCCTCCCTTCCCCCTCCAGAGAGGAGTTAAACAGTCTGATGGCGTGTGGGACAAAGGAGTTTTTAAGTCTGTTGGTTCTTGTCTTTGGAAGAAGCAACCTGTCACTGAACAGACTCCTCTGGTTGTTTGTGGCCGTGTGCAGAGGATGCCCAGCATTGTTCATAATGTCCAGCAATTTTTTTAGTGTCCTTTTCTCTGCCACTGTCACCAGAGTGTCCAGCTTCATGCCGACCACAGAGCTAGCCTTCCTGATCAGTTTTTCCAGCCTGGATGAGTCCTCCTGCTCCCCCAGCACACCACAGCATAGAAAAGTACTCCAGCAACCACTGACTGGTAAAACATCCTCAGGAGCTTCCTGCAGATGTTAAAAGACCTCAGCCTCCTGAGGAAGTACAGTCGGCTTTGGGCTTTTTTATACAGGTGCTCTGTGATGCATGACCAGTCCAGTTTGTTGTCCACCCACAGCCCGAGGTACTTGTTGACCACCTCCACCTCCTCTCCCTCTATCTGAACCGGCTTTATACATTATATACTTTTTAGATATATTTAGGCTTTATATATTTGAATATGAATGAAATCACACTACAAATCCATCTGAATATAAGTAATAATAATAATAATAATAATAATAATGGATTGCATTTATTTGCCTTTTCTAGGCACCCAAAGCGCTTTACAATTCCACTGTGGTGAAGGCAAGCTACAAGTTGTAGCCACAGCTGCCCTGGGGCAGACTGACAGAAGCAAGGCTGCCATATCACGCCATCGGCCCCTCTGGCCAACACCAGTAGGCGGTAGGGTCAAGTGTCTTGCCCAAGGACACAATGACCAGGACAGAGAGAGCAGGGGGATCGAACCGGCAACCTTCCGGTTACAGATGAGCTTCCCAATCCCCTGAGCCACAGGTGGAACATGGGCGCTACATTTTGATACAACAACAACATCATCATCATACAGCACTGAGATGCATGCAATCATGATATAAGGTGATAAATAACAAATCACCAGAAAGCTCTTTAATTTTGGATCACTGCTTACAGTGGGCCTGCATACCAAGAGACCACATTAACAAATTTGTCTTAACACACACACACACACACACACACACACACACACACACACACACACACACACACACACACACACACACACACCTCTAACGGAGGTGTAACTTTGATGCAATCCAAGTCTACTCATCACCTTTACAGAAATAGATTGTGATAAACTGATATTGTCCAGATGATTATTTGCACATTTCGTTAAAATTCAGTCTAGTACAACGCCAACCACTACAACCTTAGCAATAAACAGACACCTGAATTCACCTTTACTGGAAAACGTAAAAAACAAGACTTGCCATACAAGTTTCCTTAAGGCAACATATATGGCATACCTTTTCAGCGTAACTGCATGTGACGAGTGAAACTGCTAAACTGTAACAAATAAAATGACGAAGGGGGTCAAGAATTGAGTGAAATAATATAGTTTTTAAAAAGAAACTAGAGGATGAGGCTCACTCAATTCAGATCCCGACTTAACCATTTCCGCTTGTGACAGCTGATGGCCCTGGGTATTTCGTATTTTCACAAAAACTGTGGACCGATGGGAGTCCTGAGTATGGGATGCTTTACCTGAGCTAAACCTGTCTTGATGAGGAGTGGTAAACTGCAGTGTGTATTATGCTTGGCATGAAGGCTCGATTTACTTGATTTAAATCAGACACCTACATTCCCTAATCAGAATGAGATGTCAGATCAAATTTTGTGTATGTTTTTCATCCACTGCAAAACAAGAAAAAGCACACCACCCACCCATGCAGAGGTCCTTCTGTATACCACACACATTCAGTGCTCTTTTCAGCTTTGCACTGAGGGTCTATAGTTTACTGACGGATGTGAACCAAGGCGATCAAACTTGACTTACGCCCTTAGCTTTCGCTAATCATGTGACAGGTGAAAAAAAAACTAACCAAAAAAAAAAAACTTTGCTGACTTGAACCAGAAAACAAGCAGCTGACGAACACCTGATAATAAAATACAGCACTCACAGATAACACGCTCATTTCCAAGCAAAAGCAAAGAAAAACATTTCACTGACCTCATCATTGTTGTTGTTTTCAGACCAACGTCCAGCCATTCCAACCCGGACACCAGACTCGTTTCGTAAAAGCTCTGAGCCCGAGGTGAGCTGCCAGCCACACGGCAGCACCACGAAAAGTGGCAAGAAAATACCGCAAAACATGATTCACTTTATCCCGGAGCCAGTTCCATTCTGCTGGGAAGCTAACAGGACATCCGTGGGCTGGTTTACTCTTTTAATTCCCGGGCGGTTAGCCTAAAAATTAAGTCGAAGATCTCAAAAACATGTCCCGGTTGTCGTATTTGTTACTGGTCTTAAATAACTTGTTTTCAAGCGTTCACACAGTCTAAGCTCAGATTCAATCCCGTTGAACATTTTGTACACCTTACTCTAAAACTCCTCCCACTGCTTTCCCAATCAGACATGTGCCACGTTCACGGACTCCTCGTAAACCCAGAAGAAGCAAAGGAACGAGTGCTGGAATGCAGACAGCAAAAGGTAAACGGCAAATACGAGGCTGTTAAAATACGTTAATATGTGTATTTAAAAGCTTAGTTTATTAGAGGTCTATACTCCAGAGAACCAGCCTATTCATTTATTGCCTCTATAATAGACATTTGTTTATGGTCTATATTTTTTGACTCATTTGAGCTACCCTACAAAGTCCTGATGTGCTAAACATCTCGTGTATTTCATGACGTATCTCATGGATGGCCTCTTTTAGCTCAAAAGAGGCAGGAAATCACACAAAAAACCGATCGGTTTTCTGCCCCGTCTTGTTTCAGGTTGCCTTGCAGTGTTCGAATGTCTGATATAACTTCCTGTTTGCAAAAATCATATTGAACATCTAAATTTGCAAAATAAAATTGTACAGAAAACAAGTGCAACAATATGTTTTCAGAGTAAAAAGTATTTATCGCCATTAGAAAAAAAAACATTTCGCACCCACTCCCACCTCGATATATATCAACATATTTTAAAAAGGGGTGTTGGATATTGTTTGGGTGTTTATTTTATGTTTTTGCTGTGTATCACATGGAGCAATGTTCATTTTTGAAAATAAAAAGCACAGTGACTCAGTAAACTCACAGTTCAAGTCACTACAGTTTAATGAATATCAGAAAATTGCGTTAAAACTGCCAAGTTTTTACTGTTTTAAAGTTTATACATCAATATGTATGTGCAGGTTTTCCAGCAGTACAGTAAGGCAGTGTGTATGAACCTGGTCAGTCAGGGCCTGTTTTGCTTATGATGTGAAGTTAATCTCTGGGCTGCTGATCATTTGCCTTTATTTAAAAAACTACATTTAACTGTGGGAATTCACATTTCAATTTACTGTCCAGTATTTACTCTGATACTGAAGACACAACCCATTCTCCATTTTATTTACATGCCTATTCAAGACCGAATTTCATTTTTAATGAAACATGATTTCAGTCATCCACAAAAACACAAACAATAATATAGCAGACAATAAATCTGTTTGTCACTAAGACAGACCGCAGGGCTCAGCAGTGACTCAGTGATTCTTCAGCCCTGTATCGACTGGTCAAAGACTAAAGCAGCATCAAGTGAAGTGTTGGAATCATAGTGACCTCTTCTCTGGTTCCTTGCCACGGGACACAAGTCCTGTTCGCACCACCTGGAAAAAAAAAAAAAAAGTGACAAAAAAACAATGATAAATAGTAACAAAATTATAGTGCATTTTTAAAAAATATTTTAGACAACTGCAAATTTACATTTTTTTTTTTTTTTTACCTGAGAGCTGCATAGGTGTCAGATGGAGAAGCTCCTTTCCAACATGCGTGATCAATAAGAAGGGCTCCTGATAACAGAGTTGGGAATGATAACAAGGTGCATAGAGGTAAATGTGTTTATTGTTTGAATGTTTGGCCACGATAACAGTACAGCTGACTGATTACATTACTGACTTAGAAGTTTGTTAGACTGAAAGATGTCAGCTTAAGCTTATGTTTTCAAAATGCTGATTTAGTTAATAACTTAATTACAAACTCAAAAAGCTGAAAAAAAAAGCAGAAAACATTTTAGTGAATATTTGACTTACGCTTAAAATTATTTATAATTATTTTTATGTTGATCAGCTAACCTGTAAATTAACTCATAGCTGCAGCTCTGGTGTGTGTGTGTGTGTGTGTGTGTGTGTGTGTGTGTGTGTGTGTGTGTGTGTGTGTGTGTGTGTGTGTGTGTGTGTGTGGGGTAGGTATACACCTGTGTAGATGCGAGCCAGGCTGTATGCCAGGTCTCTTGCTGCTAGCTCCAGGTAGCTGGGTGCTCTGGTTGCTGCTACCTGAACAAACTCTTCCAGCTCGCAAAGAGCTCCGCCCACTGCTGTCACAGCTGGGGCCAATGAGGAAACGCTGGAGGCGCCAGCCAGCAGAGACTATAACACAAAGAAAACACGCGCACTTCACATTTTTGTTCTGCTCAGTCACAAAGAAGATTTTTTCATTAAACTTGCTTTGACCTTGGTATGGCTGAAGTAGGCATGAAGAACCATCCCTGAGCTACGAGCCACACACCGCAGCACATCCAGAGACAAAACATTTGTGGTACCTTCCCATATGCTCAAAACCTGGAAGAGGAAGAGATAAGTTAGTCTTTCACTCTTTTTTGTAAATCTCAAGCTATCACACCTCTAGTATCAAACTCACCTGTGCATCACGGAGTATTCCAGGCAAGCCAGTATCCTCGATGTATCCCTGGCCACCAAAGCTTTCCAAACCCTCCGACACCACAGCCACAGCCTGAGACAAACACAACACTGAAACAATCAGACAATCAAAACAGGCAAATAACAGCTAACGCTAGCATTCACACAAACTGTTCACCTGCTTCCCAGTGTACAGTTTGACGACCGGAGTGAGCAGCCGGAGAAGGTGAGCATCGTGCTCGGTTGCCACTCCACTTTCTTCTCGGCCCAACAGACGACACACATCCATCACCAGAAGAAAGGCCCCTCGAGACTCTACCTGTAGTGTGAGAAGCATGTGTCCTGAAGCATGACAGAAAACACTGTGTGGAGTTTGTTCACCCCCTGCCAGCTTACCTCCATTCTAGCAAGAGTCTGCATGTGCAGTGGGTGGTCTTTAAGAAGCTTTCCAAAGGCAGTGCGCCGAGTGGCATAGTCACGAGCTAACTGGAGCACCCTGTGAAGACACACAGTTACACAAATGTTTAACCAGCTTACTCATGCTGTGCTTTAAGAAATCAGCACAGATTCAAGTGTGGTAGTAGGAGCGGTGTCCTGCCTTCTCATAGCGGCTGCTGCAGAGACGCTGTTGTGGATCCTGGTTATGGTCAGCATATTAGCTATGGAGGACACACCTCTCCCCTCCTCTGAGAGCTGTTGAGGAAAACAAGTTTTCAAAGATTTGGACACATTATAGAAAAAAAAATTACAAGGAACATGGCTTGTCTTGTTTCTCTAACAGTGAAGGTTGGTGGAGTGGACCATAAACTGCCTGAAAATGTCCATACCTTTAAACAAAAATGTTGGATGATTTCCCTCACAGTGATTAATTACACTTTTGCCATATAACCATGTGTTATATAGCAAAAGTGTAATCACACTGTGACAAATTTCTGTAAAAATTCTCCCCCAGCAGGGTAATGTAGGATTTGTGGTACCACACTCGTGTCCCCCATGCTTAAGTGTTCTGTGTATGCACCCTACACAGCTGTGCTTGTGTTACAGTCCAAAAAGGCCAAGATTATGAGCTTGACACATATAGCGCTATGAGTGAGTCCAATTCTGAGCTTTTAAAAAGTGGGCCTGAACAGGAAAGGGAGCAAACATTATTGAAAAGTCAACCAAAAGAAAACAGCAGGAGAACCGCAGTCATTGTTTGCAGTGGACACTTTTCCTTATTTTTAACACTCAGTTTCACTTCAGCTTTCTTTATGTTGTAACTTTGGTCTTCCCCGCAGCTAGCTGAAGGCCCAACAACAGCAAGAACAGACCAGCTGTTCCACATATTGGTCACAATATGCCTCCTGCTGACAGTAAACAAATGCAACATGTAAGTGACTGAACACAAAGCTCTGTGCAGGACAGGCACGCAACCATGCTTGTTCCTTAATGCCCCCCACCACACTGCAAACGCTAGTCAGAAACCTACACGAGAAGCACAACAAAGAATCCGAGGGATTGACACCACCTCAAAAATCCCCACAACCCAATGTCAATTGGTATCCACAGGTTGCACAGGAGCAAGCCTGATCCAAAGAGGCTTACATGAATCAAAGAATTTACAACATCCTGGTGTGTGTTTAAGCAATTGCTCATATCTGCACAGATAGGAGACAAAGCCTATAGTTTGTCAATAAATTGTTATATCCAATGACCCAGCATGTGTAACTGACCCTGCGCGCTGGCAGGCCGTCCAGCAGCAGCTCAGCAGTCGGCATTTGGCGTGTCCCCAGCTTGTCCTTCAGTCGCTGAACCTCAATACCCCTCAATCGGCCATCCTCATCTCGACTCACCTCCGCATAGAAGAGAGACAAACCTTTGCTACCCTGTGGGACAGAGAACAGCAGTCAATTATATCACTCTACAATTCATTGACAATGCTTTGTGACCGATGTCAGCAGTACTGGTATGGTTGCTCCGGTTTTGTCCTGCACTCTGGCCAGTGTAAGAGTCATGTCTGCGTCCGTAGCAGACGTGAACCACTTGAAGCCGTGGAGCTTGTAGGAACCATCTGTTTGTGGAACAGCCACCGTCTCAGTGCCGCTGGCTGAGGACAATGAAAACAACTCATGAAGCATTACAACAGTTACTCTTGTTCTGCATGACAAAGCGGGAAAAAAGTATGCAAACAAAGAATCTCCTCCACAGATATCTGATCCCTTGAAAAGCAGAATTACAACACTGTTGTACTGCAGCTCTTAATTTATAGATTGAATCTGGGACTGATAAATGCAGAAAACAGTGTCACTACTTACCCACATCAGAGCCTCCCTGTCTCTCTGTCATCCACTGTCCGGATGTCCAGAAGCGTTCTGGATGGCGGGTGGTCAAACGACTGTAGGCGTCTTCTACTGGCCACGAAACACCTAAGGACTTCTCATACACAAATCCAAACAATCATTCACTGTGCTTACAAGGAAAAACAGAACTGGGGTAAGCAAGTCAAAAATATGTGTACATTCACTACTATACAGCCATAACAGCAAAATATAGAGTTTTATTCAGTTGCTCATCAATCTAATATACAGTTCCCTCAAGTACATGCTGCTGTTTTAAACAAAAGCTGGCACATTTTACTTTTTTTTTTATTAATATTATCAACATACACTGTGCAAACTGATTGGAAGGCAAATTCTCCTTAACACAAACAGGAAAATAAACAGCAAAAATATAATCTCTCTATAAAAGAGATAAATAACACAATAAAAGATAATACAAATATACAATATAAAAGGAAATAGGGTGCAAAATGCATATAGTGCAAACTGTTCCAGATATGGCTATGATTATGTGGTTCCTCAGCCAGTTAAAACAATTTTACTGGGGTGACTTGATGGACTGATTAAATTCTTGTATAACTTTTGAGATGAAACTGTCTCTGAGCCTTTAGTCTCAGCATGAAATTGTCTGTAGCGTTTGACGGATGGGAGGACGATGAATTTATATTCTTAAAATGCCAATGTTTTAAACTACATTGGCTACAATATTCTTCACTTAATTCAGTTTTAAATGATTGGAGGTAAATCCCATTACTAGTTCTGTTGTTCTAATCAGTTTGGCTTACAGGACACTGTATTAGTCATGTTATTCACTTCTTTAAACACACCTGGATAACTTTTGCAGCTCCGTCGGTCATAGCAAGAGGACAAGTGTAGAGGCCAGATGAGGGAGAGAAAAGATACAGCTTGCTCATCTGGTACACACGACTAGGAAACACATACATACACTTTTTGGAAGATGACAAAAACACGTTACTGAAGTGAAATAAGACACATGAGCTAAACCGAAAAAAGGAAGTGCAACGGTCTTCTAACCTCCACTCGCCAAATGACCTCTCATAGCCAATGGCAACGATTCCTTCCTGCGCTGACAGGTCTTTCATGCGTTTCCAAGCATGGGAGGTCACAATGTGATCCACTCGGCGACCCCAGGGATCAAAGTGCACCAACCGTGGAGGATTGACCTCACACTCTCTACCCCAGCCATCCACCTCCTTTGCCACGTGTTCTCCAAATGCACACAAGTCTGAGAGAATCACCTGTAGACAAATTTATACACATACTATTCACACAAATACACACACATATACATACATGTATATATAAATTTTGTACTAATGTATGGTGACCTTGAGGGTCTTTAAAGGTGCTTATTATTACACACAATATATCGCAGACCTTATGAAACAGATCTCAGCCTGTTTACCTGATAGGACAGCTCCTCCCTGGCTTTTTAATAGTAACAAAGACCAAAGTCAAACTCTTATTGCTTTTTATACACTCAACAAAAATATAAACGCAACACCTTTGTTACTGCTCCCATACCCCATGGGATGGACGTAGAGACCTAAAATTCATTCCAGATACACAATATAACCATCCCTCCCAAACAGGGGTCACAAATCAGTCCAAATGTGTGGTAGTGGGCACATCTGCTATATTGAGATAATCCATCCCACCTCACAGGTGTGCCACATCAGGATGCTGATCTGACATCATGAGTAGTGCACAGGTGTACCTCAGACTGCCCACAACAAAAGGCCACCCTGGAATGTGCAGTTTTGTCTCACAGCAAAATGCCACAGATGCCACAAGCAATGAGGGAGCGTGCAATTGGCATGCTGACAGCAGGAATGTCAACCAGATCTGTCGCCCGTGCATTGAATGTTCATTTCTCAACCATAAGCCGTCTCCACAGGCGTTTCAGAGAATATGGCAGCACATCCAACCGGCCTCACAACCGCAGACCTCGTGTAACCACACCAGCCCAGGACCTCCACATCCAGCAGGTTCACCTCCAAGATCGTCTGAGACCAGCCACCCAGACAGCTGCTGGAACAATTGGTTTGCACAACCAAACAATTTCTGGACAAACTGTCAGAAACCGTCTCAGGGACGCTCAACTGCATGCCCGTCGTCCTCATCGGGGTCTTGACCTGACTCCAGCTCGTCGCCGTAACAGACTTGTGTGGGCAAATGCTCACATTCGATGGCGTCTGGCACGTTGGAGAGGTGTGCGCTTCACGGATGAATCATGGTTCACATTGTTCAGGGCAGATGGCAGCTGAGAATGTCCCAGTTCTTGCATGGCCAGCATACTCACCGGACATGTCACCCATTGAGCATGTTCGGGATGTGCTTGACCGGCGTATACGACAGCGTGTACCAGTTCCCATGAATATCCAACAACCTCGCACAGCCATTGAAGTGGAGTGGACCAACATTCCACAGGCCACAATTGACAATCTGATAGACTCCATGCGACGATGTGTTGCACTGCATGAGGCAAATGGTGGTCACACCAGATACTGACCGGTTCTGGGTCCCCAGACCCCCAATAGCGCAAAAAACTGCACATTCCAGGGTGGCCTTTTGTTGTGGGCAGTCTGAGGTACACCTGTGCACTACTCATGATGTCAGATCAGCATCCTGATGTGGCACACCTGTGAGGTGGGATGGATTATCTCAATATAGCAGATGTGCCCACTACCACACATTTGGACTGATTTGTGACCACTGTTTGGGAGGGATGGTTATATTGTGTATCTGGAATGAATTTTAGGTCTCTACGTCCATCCCATGGGGAATGGGAGCAGTAACAAAGGTGTTGCGTTTATATTTTTGTTGAGTGTAAAATGAATTTGTGCTGGTGCAACAAAACTTAAGGAAAAATATGCACTACATATGTAACACTGTGCATATACCCAACACTTCTTTCAAAAAGAAAACAAGTTATGAGCACATTAAAAAACAACAACAACAAAAAACACATTATAATATAGTAATATACACCTAATATGGACATTGTTATTTAATGGGCCTGTTGTTCTTGCTCTAAAACTGGTAGTATGACACCCTTTCTTGGGAAAAACATGTAACCCCTGCTCACCTCCTGGGGTATGTGTCTCTTCAGATATCCTCTGAGCAAGGCATCTTCTACAAATGGGTTCTTCAGCACTGGGTTTTCCTGAAAGAAAGGCCCTATCCTGGCTCGGGTGAACGGCAGGTAGCCTGCTGCCTCCCACAGCTGTTCTTCATTGGATCTTCTTCTGCCTGGCTCAGCTACAGAAGCTGATCTGACGTGGATCAGTGGTCGAGGTGAAGGAATGACACACCACAACCTGCAGGAGCCTCCGGCTACACGTCGGCTCAGGAGGGCTGAGGACACTGACATGGCCCAATACCTTCAGTCTGAGGTCTGACTAGGGAGTCAACACAATGCCATTAGAGCAGGGACAGGTGACATTTAGATAAAGGCAGGAATGTTTCAGTTTTTTTAAATGGGGTGGCACGGGGCTGGTGAGTGGCGTCCAAGAACTAGTTGGGATCAGGTAAAAAAAAAAAAAAAAAAAAAAGTGAGTTATAATAATTTTAATTTGCACAGACCTCCTTCTCCATAGACATCTATCTGCAAATACAGTAATAACAAAATACAAGCCACATTGAAGCACAAGAAGTAAGGTAACAAGCTAATAAAAATGAATCTGGATAAAACTGTTAATGGGTGTCATTTTTAGATATAAATAAGGGGGTCTCACACATCCTTTGTTTAGAGTTTGCAAAGTAAGCGACAGTAGTGGACCAAACCAATGTGAAGTACAAGAGGGGAAGTCCATCTTTCAAATTAAATCATTATTTTCCATTAATATGTAAACCAGTAGCATTCACGGGATGTAATAATATTTAAGCTCAAATAGTTACTTTGAAGCAATAAACTAATGGCAAGGACAAGTTGTATTGAAGTATTAAAGAGGACAACGGCACCCTCTGGGCAATGCCACCCCAGTGCCCTTTAGCACCACCCCTGGTCCACCCAGAGGCAGAACAGCATTCAGCTGAAAGCAATTTCTGTATATTTGGTTTTTACTTATTACTCAGAAAACAGGCGCATTTTTACTGATTTACTGATTCCAGATAGGATTAGCTTCTTTGTTTCTCCATTGCTGATACTTATTTCTTTATGTAAATTTATCTAGCTGGCTTGCAGACCATGGAGAAGACTGACAACCAAAGAAATGGGTCAAAGTTCATCTGGTTGCGTCGTTGCCTTTGTGCAGATATTATCTTACCGCTTGTATTCCAGGGTTTCCTTTATATTATTTAAATATATTTAAATATTAAACAGAGGCATATACTTGCTATCCTCTTCTTGAAACCCTTTATCATAACGCGTACTCTTCACACTCCAACCCGACAACAACACAGCAGTTAGCAATGACGTTCAACAAAGTTGTGAGCGCTTTATTCACGGGCAAGCTTACACAGACAACGCTGAATTAGTTTCAAATGAAACTTAAAAGCTTCCTAAATATCAAAGATATAGCTGCTAGCAGTCATCTTACCAAACGTTTTCCCAGCTGCGTTCACGTTCACGGCGGCAACTTAAGTTTCGCCTTCAAAATAAAAGTCTCTCCTCGTTTAAAGGTTCAAGTAGCACCTCCTGCTGCTACAGCAGCGACAAAAACAGCACGCAAACACACAGGTGACAAACACGTCTATCAAGGATCTATAGTGTATACAAAGGATAAAATATCGGGTATGATATGTTTATATAAATAAATATGTGTGGGACTAATAAAGGTTATCTTATATAAAACATCCCTTTTAGTTATGTTTTTTTGTAACTGCGTTGACGAGATGACTCAAAATAAACAAAGTGTTTACGTTCATTGTTAATTTTTTTTTAAAGCCAATGAACCTGTTATAGTTCATGAACGCTAGCTTCTGCACCTCCTAGCAGGTGGCAGGAAAGGAAAGATTTTAGTAGGAAGTGTTCTTATGAATCATCTGAGCTTTCAGTAAAAGCCGACGGTAGAAACTGGTGGATACCTGGACTCTGTTGTGTGTACTATTAGCCAAGCAGCTTCCACAACATACTAAGAGATTGTGCATCCAGTCAGGTTACCTTCCACTGTGAAGCTGGACAGACTTGTAAGAATCCCTGTAAGAATTTTCTGCCGTTTAAACCTTGTGTTTCATGTCTCATTTATATAAAATAGATCCAAGAGTAGAAAAATCGGATTGAAAATGGATTGTTTGTAAAGACAAAGATAATCCACAGAACACAGGGCTCTAAGCACTACCAACAAAACTAAATTCAAGAATATTTACTGTCATGGCGACAGAAATCCCTTCCTGTAACACTATAATTTACTTAAGCCCAAATGTAAAATTTCCCAGAACAAATACTTTATTAAACACCACATACTGACCAACATAATGTGTTGCTGAACCAGTTTTATTGTTCCAAGTAAAGGTTTGTCAAAAATACAGTATCCTTTGTTCCAACGAGAACATAAAGACTGAAAGCATGCACCGTTTAATAAAACATTTCCATGATGGGTTAAAAATCTGTTCAAAAAGAAGGACAGAGGCACTGAATAATTATTAAACAATTCAGCAGTTAACCTTTTTTTTTTCTTCCCAAAATGAACACAGAACAGTCAAAGGTTAAATGAAGAAGGAATTTAAAGGAATAATAAATGTACTGATATAACCCAGTATGTAGCTCCTGTTTATGGATGGGGAATATCTCCCAAACATAAAAGATGAACCCGGTTTTCTGTCCAGGTTGGAGAACACTGATGTGTTTTTAGTGTGCAAAAATAAAAATAACTGTGTAACTACAGGCTGCAATACAGAACAGAGACGAGTTAAGCCCAAGTCTTTAGTGTGAAAATGTCACCTGACAATGGACCAAAATGAAGAAATGTAGTTTGTCACAACAACAGTTGACTATATAAAAGAGCATACGCTGCAATAAACATACAAATTATTTAACAGCTTAACCAGGATAGCATGTTTTAAACATAGATTAACAGATGTAAGAGGGTAATAAAAAGGGACAAAATAAAACCACAGGCCCAGAGGCAATCGACAGTGAGAACCTAAAAATACAAACCGGTTACAAACTGATTCAACACATGGAGGGATTAATGAAAACAAACCCCAAATATTCACACATGAGAGTGGGTCCATGGAGACTTGAAATGATGACCAGTTTGTTAATGTTCACATCTTTCATTTGATTTTGGTTTTCTTTAATCACCCTTTGTAAGGAGGTCTTCTATGTAAGCATCAAGTTCATCATCTGTGTTTATGTCAATATCCTGTGGGAGGAAAAAAGGCACGATAATCACTCACTTTCTGCAAAGGGGGGAGGGTTTATCAACAATGTGCACATGATGAGGAGCACAGATTAAGAAGTATTACCTCTTGTACTTTCTGCAGAAGGGCCACAATGTTTGTTCGGAGTTTCTGTAATTTCTCGTCTGCCTCCTTTAGTTTGAGCTCAGTGTTGTTGTTTTTCTCCTCCACAGCTTTGGCCCTGGCATCAGCTCTGCTCTGGTATGAATTACACAATGACTGCAGGCCCGATTCATACTGCTGGAAATACTCTTTCTATATGCAGGAGGCAAAAAAACAAAAACAAATCAGTGGGAGAATTCAACAGAATTGGCAAGAAAACACAGCAGTTAACATCTTCACTTATAATTTCAATGTTAATTTGTGCACTATTGCCATTGTTAAATAACTATCTAGTTATTTAACAAGTTTTTTTTCCCCATCTAGTTTCATCTCACACTAAAAGATCAAACTATTATCCATCTAGTTTCTGGCACTTATCCAGCAAACTAAGCAGAGATGACCAGCCTTAACTCCTTGGCCAACTCCTCCAGCTGGTCTTGTGAAACACCGAGGCATTCCCAAGCTGCAGCGGAACCCTGCACACTGCAGCGGAAGATCATTTTCACTACAATCTAATTTTTCCATCAGACTTGTGGACACTGATGAGGTGTGAAAAAGTCTGGCTCAAGTGTCAAAGACGGTGATAGGTAAGTAGACTGAGCAGACATTTTGGGTTCCCAAAGATGGTCAGTTCATTTACAGTGACCTCCATCAATTTGAAACTTTGTGGGAACAGATCAACCAGTAAATTCAGTTCTACTTTCACTCTTTCTTCATCACGCAAGACTGATACAACAAGCACATGATCCCAGCTGCCATAGGGTGAGAGGCATGGTGAATACAGAAACAGACAACATTCACATTCATATTTCTTTTTGCTGTGCTATTTAAGCTTCTTTTTCTTGCATCTTTCTGCTTAAATTTAGCATTCTGCTTTTGCTTTCCGTCACAAGATAGAAGAAGCTTTTATTATCTCACCAAAGGAAAGGCAACCAGCTCCTCGGCTGTCATGCTATTAACATCGTCCTTTGGGATCCGAAAAGCAGGAGGAAAGAAGTAACGCAGCATTGTTCTAGAAACATCAAGAGCACGATAAACACACAGCAGTTATGAGAGTTACAAGACTTCAATAAAGAATGATAACAACATTGTAACCATTGTAACCAGCTCACCTCAACATGGTGACCAGGCTGTCAGTCACCTCTCGGCTGGTTCCTGGCTGAGTAGTGTCTGGCTCCATGGGTGCCGGACCCTTCTCGGTCTCCTGCTGGGTGTCAGGTGTCTGAGAGATTGGAGATGGTGGTCGCATCAGCCGGACTTCATCGCTACCCTTAAATACCCTTTACAGAGAGATCCATACATGTATAAGATTCGAATCACCTGCCATGTCATCAAAACATGTTTAGAACGCAACATTCACACAGACTGCATCTTACCATCGATCTTTAGGGGTGGACCGAGGTACGTAGTCAAATTTAACTTTCCAGCGAACACTTTGTTTATTCGCCTCAACGGCGATGACTTTGCCCGTATACCACTCCTTATTGACACGTACTTCGACCAGCAGACCCTTATCTGGAGAAGAAAATACTCATTTTCCAGTTCTGTATTTGATTCACATCAGTAGAGAGTGGACCATCATCTCACCTTTCTGAGCATTTTTAGTGTCGTTTTCTGGTTCCTGTTGTAGAGCTTTATCAGGTGCCTGTAAAAATACAAACAAAATATGACCACAACAGTTTGAGAAATCACTGAAAAGGCAGTCGGGTTAGATACAGTCTTCAACAACTTAGAGGTTGAAATGAATGGCATGCTTGGTTATAAAGAAACTGTTATATATTAATAAAATGATTGTTTTGTTTTGAAAGAACCGTTAATCTACATGAGCTGAAAAAGTAAGTGTTGATTGTTAGAAGTTGTGAGAGCAGCAGGCAGCCCAGCTTGATTCGACAGTAGAAGAGAGAGGGACCCAATAAAGCTACCTTTTCTTTAGCCCCGTGTGTAGAAACGGATTTAGGGGCAGAGGATGGTGTTGTTGGTGCCTGCCGTGTAGGGGCAGACACTCCTTTCTTCTCAAGTTGAGAGTGTGTTTTAACCTGCAAGGTCAATAGCAAAGGGGTTCTGATCGGAGGTTCAGCAACCTGATGGACCACCCAGGTATGTCCATGTTCCCTTAGTGTCTTAAGCAGAAGTCTAAGATACTTTAATTGCAGCTACTTTGTGTTCAGACACCATAAAGTAAGTGAGCAGTATGAGTAAAGCTTTGCTCCAATAAGCAGCTAATTAATTTAAAACTGACAGACTTTACCTGAATTAATGTAGATATCATAATAATGTTGAGCATACAATCACTTCCTAGTCCATTCATTACCTTATCCACATCCTGAAATTTATTTCTCAGAAAGCAAAAGCGGGAAAATGCGAGCAAAAGCAAAAGTCCTTTGAGCAAGCTGCACGCTGAACACGCAGGATTAAGGTTTGTGCAGAATTACTAGTGCTCTCATTTCACACCCCAGGTTAATCATCTTGTTTTGATGTGCAGTTGTTTTTCAGAGCTGTAATACATTTTCAGCAGTTACAAATCTGCACTACAGTTTTTGCCTCTGTTCTTTACCTCATCCAACTTTCCACGTTTGGGAGGTGGGGCCTTCTCTACGACTTTGCCACGGTTAGTGGCAGCTGCAGCCATCTTGGATTTTTTTGTCTGTGGTTCTTCTTCACTCTCCTCGCTGCCTTCTTCTTCTTCTTCTTCTTCCTCCTCCTCCTCTTCTTCTTCCTCACTCTCCTCCTGCTCTATTATTCTCTTGCGCTGTCCAGCAGCTGCTGGTTTGGCAGGTGAAGCTTTGGCAGATGCCTATATGAGGAGACAGCTTTCAGTATTTTACACTGCTTTATGGTAGGATTTGTACATGAAGCCATATGAAATACTTTTACAATAAAACCTTTTGTTAAATCAAACCTGTAACATACCCGTGAGCTGCGGCTGGGTGGAGGTGTTTTGGCAGTAGCTTTGGGAACAGGTTTTGCTGCAGATGGAGGAGGTTTTGCTGCAGCTCTGGACCTGGATGGCTCAACCTTTGGTGGAGTTGGTGGTATGGCTGATGTTCGGGTGGGCCGCTGAGAAGCACTACGTCCTGGTGGGGCACTTGGGGCATTTTTGAGGTGAGCTGGGAGTGGTGGGGAGCGTGGGCGTGCAACAGACCTTTCAGAAGACCTGGTTGCCTGAATTGTTAACATGAAAGGACACAAAACTAGTATTTGAGTATGATAATGAATACATTTGAACAAAGAGGAAAAAAAAAGAAAAGGAAAAAAGGATCACCATCAACAGCAGTGTTTGTCTTTAGTCTGACCCTTTTACAGCGCAATTAAATTGTTTAAGACTGAACACACAAAACTCCTTTTTTAAATTTTCAGTTCATATTTACATAGAAAAGGAAACATACAGTTCATCCAGAGAGTATTCCCAGCATTCCACTTGTTCTACATTTTGTCATGTTACAGTCTTATTCCAAAATTGATTGGAGTTTACCAAAAGACATCCGAAGGACTCTCAGACGATGAGAAACAAAATTCAAAAATAAATCTGTACCAAGGATTGAACTCTTTGGTCTGAATGCCAAGTGTCATGTCAGGAGGAAACCAGGAACTGCTGTATGGATGGCCAGTACCATCCCTACAGTGAATCGTGGTTATGGCAGCATCATGCTGTGTGGATATTTTTTGGAGGAGAAAATTGGAGATGAGTCAGAGTCTTGGGAATGCAGTGACATAAAAGAAATCCTTGAGGATAACCTGCTCCAGAGAGCTCTGGACCTCAGACTGGGGCGAAGGTTCATATTCCAACAGGACAACGGCTCTAAACACACAACTAAGTTATTGTGAGTAGAATTTTGAGGTAAAATAAATAAATAAATAATTGAATCCATTTTGGAATGAGAGAGAGAGAGACAGAGAGACAGAGACAGAGACAGAGAGAGAGAATAGAATGGTAGTTTTCCTGTTATTCCTCATACGTGCAGTGATATTAAAATCAGAAATACATATACGATATGCCGAGAGTTAACTAGTAGAACTAGTAGAAAGACAAGACAGTACAGGGAGTTTTTTGTTTGTTTTTACCTGAGAGGAACTCTCTGTTGGTTTCATGCTAACCTCCAATGGGAGCTTTCTTACATCTGCTGCAGATTTGATGGTGTTGGTTTTCTGGCAGGGAACAAACAGAATATACATATGCTGTGGTGATAGACACAAACAGAGAGATTTAAAAAACAAAAAACAAACCAAACACAGACACACAGACAACAAGAGTTGGACAGGATACCTGCAAGGCCTCCAGCTTCTCCTGCTGCTGTTTGATTTTCTCTGCTAGCTCTTTTTGTTTGTCTTCAGCTGTTGGCTTATCTTTCTTCAAAACACCAGATGGGAGATTCTGTTTCTGTTCAGGAGCGTCACATCTGAAAACAATTTCCAAACAATATATAACAATATGTAAACAATTTATATAGAACATACAAAATATATTACCACACTAGTAGGTACTTTCTCATGGCATAAGCACTTCAGCTAATACATTATTCAAAGTTCTTTTGTTGTTGTTTTTTGTTTATTGCTGCAGAATCTCCAACTTCCGGTTGGATTTGAACTCCTCAGTGCATAGGGTTTTTCTTATCACTAGAAAAACTCAGAGAGGAAAAAAAAAAGTGGTATACTAAATATACCCTGACATTTTGGTCACATTCGTGACTGCACAACAACCTCATCTGTAGGCACAAGAGGCACCTGTGGCAAAGGTGAAGCCAATGAAGATTTGCTTTAATATTTACACTTATAACTGAAGTGTCATTTATAACATCGGCTATTTGGAGGATACCATCAGACACCAGTACCTTCAACTATGGCACAGTTGAAGAGCTGACATGAACGATATGATGATATGAACAGTGTTACAAACAAGCTATTTAACAAACCTTCCACTCCCAGATCAAACCATCATATTGTGCTGCTGTAAATATTTCTGCTGCTTCTGAATAACAATTCAGTTGTATAATTTCATTATAACTCTGTTCTAAATTATACTAAAAACTGTTTTTTAGCAATCAAAAATAACCAATAAGTTTAATTAGAAACTTGATAACCGTTTTGCTTAATGAGATGAGATAAGATAAGAAAATGAAGTTATCTGAAAAAGCTCATTGTGTCAGTACCTGTCCTGAGTGCTGTCAGGGTTCATGAGACACACCCAACTGTCTGGGTAGCGTTTGTCCACTGCATCCATCTGGAAAGGCAGCGTTCTCCATTTTAAACATTTATCTTAAAAAAAGAAGAAAAAGCATAATCAGAGAGTGAGTTTTCTGCAGGAAGCTGAGATACTGCATGTCCTCTAAATGTGTGTGCTCAATTTACCACACTGAATAGTAAGTGGTATCTCCATGGCACGGCGTCTCTTGTATCTCAACTCTGATGATGGAGGTGCAGACCAGCTGGCAGACAGATATCCAAACTCATCCCAGAACTTCACTATGCCTTTCTGTGCTGCATGACAAACACAGATGCAGATGTGAGATCAGTTGATACAGTTGCAAGTCATTTGCTATAATTAAAATAAGTTGAACCAAAGCTGAATTTTTATTTAGGGAAGGAACCCTTAATACAGCTAAAATGAAACTTATACTTCACCTCTGACTCAAACATTTCTCAATCCAATATCACAGGTACCGGTAATATCACCTTAAAGCTCCAGCAGCTGGTAGATCAATAATGGTGATTACAACTGTATCTGAATTGTCTAACACTCTAGCAGGATAATGTATTAATCATGGAACATGCTTAAAACTCCCAGGCGTATGGGGGGTATTTTTACTTGTAATTTGAGGTGCAGCAATAAACAGAAATCCAGCAACTTCAGGGAAGCTTACCAATGTTTGTGTCCTTCCAGTACTGAGCCAGATGCTCCCCCATGGATTTTAGTAAATGTCGATACTCTTTAGCATCCGCAAAATCTTGTTTGTTGTGAGTAGGCTCTAGAACTAAATATGGGACATCCACTACTCCAACTACACCACCACATGCCCTAAGACACATGAACCAAATAGTTTAAAATTACAACTTAATCACTTGCTCATTTCCTGCCATTTTTCACTTTTAGTGCATTTTACTTACATGCCTCCCTCCAGTTGAGGACCAGTCTTTTCATACATCTTAATGAGACGAGAGCAGTTGTACACAAACATCCCATCCAGGTCCCTCTGTTCAATGTTCACTCCAAATATAAAATTCAGCTCCTTGGGCTCCTTTAATGCTCTGAAGAACAAGGAAGAAACGTAGATTGGTAAGAAATACATTTACATAAAATTTAGATGCCAAATAATTTGGTCGGCAAACAAAATTAATGTACAAATCTTATTTTGAGGCATTTTTTAATATACATTTCCAGCCAAACAAAGGAACAGAATTTTAGCAGCCTACAATCTATAAAGTTTGCCATTTTTGTTAATCATACTTTTGTTTGGCTTCAAGAATCCTTTTTTTCATGTCAGCATCCCTTCGCAGCATCATGGCTGCATCTTGAACTTTTCTCAAAATTGCCTGATGGAGTAAAAGGAGGGAGACAAAGAAGAAATTTAACGTCATCGTTTTTTGGTTGTGAATCAACCACTGAATCATGTCAAAGTACACCTTTTCTTAAATTTCCCTGTTTCTTTAATAATTGAATAATTAAAACACTTTGATGTGTTTGTCATTAACTGTTGCTATACAACTAAACTTGCTTTGCCCAAAACCCGTTTTACATAAACACTACACATCTGCACTTGACAATTAACCAAAGGTTTTCCTTAGCTTACCCGTGAGTCTTTTGATAGGTCCTCTCCTAATCTGGCCTCCAAAGCCATGCGTTTACTCTCTGCCTCTCTGGCCTTCTCCTCCGCTGAAATATACACCACATATTATTCTCACATGAACTAAAGCTAAAGCAAACTTTAATTAGCAGGATTAATAACCCACTATCTCACCAATCTTTGCAAGATGATCAGCTTTCTTCACTTCTTGCTCAGCACGGGTCTTGAACCGAGTTGATGAGTATTTATAACACCTTTAAATAGGACAGAAAGTCCAATCAAAGTGTGAACACTGGAATAAACAAGTTACAGAGAGTCCATATGTGCGTTACTATATTACCTTGGTTTATAAAGACAGCACGAAAGTCTCTTAGTCCTGACTTTATGACCCTGGATAAAAATCCTCATGCGTGGGTCAATGTACAAAACAGCAGCGTATGCCCTGAACGATCTTCTCTCTGGCTTCCTGTGAACAAGAAGTGGTGCATTAGACATGCTGTCATCAAACTATTTTTACTTTGTGGTTTTCTGCCTCCTCCAACTAGTCAACTTGCAGGGCTCTACCTTTAAACAACGATAAATGATCAATATTAAGCTGAATCACTATTAGCTTGCCAATAAAAATACCCAACTCAAAAATACCCAATATAAATTAATATTATAAATTCATATGCTAATGCCATAGAGATCCCTTGCTATCCCCTGTGGATAAACAACACCCCCCAGCACAATCAGCAATTATTTGTGAAGTGAAGTCATTACAAACATTTTGATTTTGAAATTTGATCACCATTAAGTTTGAGTTCATCCTCGAGTCCAGCTGGACATTTGATGAAATTTTAAACTGGTTTCTGATACTGAAGTAAAAACCACCAAAATCATATCTGTGAGCCACAATAATAATGACATCATAACTAACAGTAACAACTGTACTTACACTCCTTCAGCAGGTGTCCCAGCCATCAGTATGTCCTGGTGATCCGTTTCTACATCCAGCTCTGGTTCTCCATTGTCCATCAGCTTCAAATTATAGATTATCACTAGCGTTCCTATAGATAATATAAAATACCACACCAAAAGTAAGTAACAACATATCAATTTGTCAGTTCCTTACATAGTGATGCACATTTAAATGCTTACCGCTGTTGCCTTCTATTTTGTTGAACTGCTCCATCAGCTGCTTTTCATTTTTAAAAGGTGAGTATTTGAAGATCAGTTCGGTCTCTATGGCGTACTTTTCTGGATCAGACGTCAGCGGCTCCTTGGTCTTTATATCCCAGGAAGGAAGAGGCACTATCACCTGTAGAGGGAAGGGGATGAAAACCCTAAGTAACCCAGAGCAGTTAGCTTTCCACATGTTTTGGAATCTGACAAATGTGACCTTAAATCAGTTTGCTGGAGAACCACGTGGTTTCCAAACTACACACATTACACCATGCCCTTATTTGTTTAACAAAAACTAAGGCAAAATGCAGAAGCACTGTCTACTCCGATTTTAGAGCCAACTTTCAGCATTTCAATCAGGCTGAGATCTGAACTTTGACTGGACCCTTCCAACACTTTGATTTGTTTCCTTTTTTTGTCATTTGATTGTAGATTTGCTGCCATGCTTGGGATCAATATCATGTTAAACGACCCAGTTTCAACCAAGCTTTATTTTTTGGAAAGATGATCCTAGAATACTTTGGTATACAGAGGTCACCTCAATGAGCCCGAGATGCTCAGGTTCTGTTGCTAGAAGACAAGCCCAAATCATCACCCCTCCACCACTGTGCTACGCAGTTATGAGATCTTTGTGCTCATATGCTGCATTTGGTTTTCATTTGGTGCTGTGTATTATGGTCCAACATCTCCACTTTACTCTTGTCTATCCCAATGACATTGTTTCATAAGACTCGTGGTTTCAGATGTAAATGTGCAAATCTAATCTGAGCCGCAATGTTTATTTGTTTTGTTTTGTTTTGTTTTAAGAGAAAGGAAGCTTTGTCCTGGTATCTCTTTCAAACGGGTCATACTTATTTTGTCTTCGTCTAATTGTCTGGTCATGAACTTTAACATACTCAGAATCTGAGATGTAGCTCTTGGTTTGTTTGGTTTTTTGCAATTTCTGAGGATTTCATAGTCTGACCTTGGTTGCAGTGTAGTTAGTTTCTCACACACTGCTTCTGCATTTTTGCTTAGTTTTTTTTTTTTAAAGTTTAATATAACATATGTTCAATGTCATATCATATAAATGCCTTGAGGCGACTTTTGTTGTGATTTGGCGCTGTATAAATAAAATTTAATTGAATATGAGATGAACATATTTTGCCCATCTGAGGTTGTATTTAGCTAATTTTACGACCGATTGATTTTTTTTATTATGTCCTGATGCACAAAACTTTACAAATGAAAGTGTATCCTTTCTTTTTCACATAAATGTAGATCACTTTTTTACATCCAAATCAATTATATACAAAAATGTATCACTGAGCCACAATTAGTAATCATTTCATCCGTTGTTCCAATCTTCCATTAGGCCAGTGGTTCCCAAACTTCTTTTGCTAAGCCCCCCTTGTTTAACAAGAAAAATGCCCCCCCTCCCCCCCGCGCACAAACACATCCTCCAACCACATACACCCATATTTTGCACCATTGCGGTTTATTTCACACCTCAAACATTTAGTAAACAATTAAGCAAATACAAGTAAACTGCAATAAATTACAGGTAGCAATAAACTACTAACTCTTTTATGCTACGTCTACACCTACACGAGTATTTTTGAAAACGCAGCTGTTTTCGTTCACACGTAAACGGCGTTTCGAATCAACGAAAACTGAGATTTTTTTAAAAATCCTTTTTTGCATTTACGTGTGGACGAGGAATACAGAGTTCATCACGCAACGTCAAAGGTATGTGCCTTTTTTCAAGTCACGCTGTGCGCCACGTTATTGTTTACATGAGATGAATTGCAGAATGGCACATAGACAAAATACTGTTAATCTGACCATCTTCAGTTTTTAAACGCTTACATATACACACGCAGTTACTGTCCCTCCATTTACAAAGGCAGAGGCGTCACGGTGTAATTATTTTAGTATTGTAGTTGTTTTTTCCTGTGTAATAATATTCAACATTGCTATCAATACATTTTTCAAAAAATGCCTCTCTGTGCAAAATGGGTTCAAAAACATAAACAGCTGTGGGATACTGTTTGTCCGTGATTTGAACCAGGGAATAAATCGTGGCAGGATCAGCCTGATATTATTTGTATCCCACTGTAACTTTACTGTATAAGGAGCTAACATGTCAGGAGTAGTTAGTCATTATGAGAAGTGTTTGTGAACTAAAAATCAAGAATGTGGGATGTTGTTTGTCTGTGATTTGAACAGCCCAGCGCTGCTCCCGACGAAGGGAAAACCAATTCTGCAGGGAGACCTACCTCGGCACTTGTGCAGGTGAAACCAAAGGGAAGATATGCTGCACCATATTTTCTAGTCTTTGGCTTGGAAGGAAGCTGGTTTGGAAACATGCGATGCTTCATCTCCTGCTTTACGTTTGTGTGGGCGCCCCATGCTAGCAGTGTCCAAGCGTTTTGGGGTTTTTTTTTTTCCCTTTTTATTCCGTGCCCCCCCTGCAATGGCTCTGCGCCCCCCCCTAGGGGGTGGGCCGTACACTTTGGGAAGGTCTGCATTAGGTCTTGATTTATGCTATAAGATATAAGATTGTTGATATGTCTGTGACAACCTTTGGTGTTTTAAATTTATTTAGAAGTTATCTAAATTTTAATATTACACAATTTGCATTTTGCAGTGCTGTCAGTTTTTGTTCCATTCTTTGTATTTGTCCAGGGATTTACAGCATTATTCAAGTAGGCTGCTGTAAAATTTCAACATGTTTCTGAACTGAGCAGAGAGCACGGGGTACTGTTCACACAGACTGAAAGCACACACAAGCATGAACACACAGGTGTGAATATCTAGACACATATTCAAAGTACACTTTGAAATGAATGTGTGGTGAGTGGCTAAAGCGTATCTAACAAAACTCGTCTCTAAGCGTTTCATGACTGCCACTGACCTCATCCAGACCCTCCTCTTCATGGAAAGTCCTCGACAGGAAGAGGCAAGTCAGCGTGTCGTTCTTTTTTGTGAACAAAATAAAGTCTTTTCCGATGCGCATAGAGCCCCTGTGGAAACACACAAACTTCGTAAATATGGAAATGCTGGTGTACCAACTTCGTGATCAATACCAGACAGGAACTGGAAAAACAACTCACGATTTCAGTCCGTTTCCATACTGGCCAATCTGAGTGGACTCAGGAGACCGTTTGTTTGACTTTCCAAACTGAATCACATGGGTTGTCTCACCTAAGAAAAAAGCAGTTTAAGGACACAAATTATACACTGTATGTAACCATTGGCCTACAAAAACAACAATAACCTTGCTTTAAATTTGCTCTTTGATCATTTAGTCACACTTACTTGGGTCCATCCCAGTACCATCATCCAGAAAACAAAGCATGTAGCCACCCCTCAGCTCTGTTTTTTTTTCTGTCACACAAGCAGGAAGTCAAAAGACAGATATGAAAAACATTGACTCACTGGATAAGTTTCAGTATATGAAATTGGATATTTTACTCTGAGGTCTACCTGTGTAGATGTCTATACGTGTGGCATTAGCATCTCTGTGAAAGAAATAAAATATATGAGATTTTCTAGATAAAAGGTATCAGGTTAATGCAAGTTTTCCCATACTCGATAATTTATTTAAAAATTGTGCTGTGAATCATAACAGGTACCTTGAATTGTCCACAAGTTCTGCCAAGGCTCCAAATAAGAACTCATGTGTTGTCCTAAGAGTTAGACCAAATATTCCATTAATAGAGTAAAAACTGACAAGGGAAGCTCATTAGAGAACAAGGACACATGGGAGATGCTTGGTGACAGCATCTGAACTCCACAGATAGCAAACATACGATTATTATTCTGTTATAAAAACTGTTATTTCTCAAGTCTGCTGACACGTGTCAGCATAAAATGAAGAACTATCAGTTAAGCATGCATTTCCTGGTTAACTGTAAAACTATCTGTTCAGCTTCAAGGACTGACTATCCACAGTTCACCTGACAGCTAACCACTTAAAATGAATTATCATTATAACAAAAAGAACAACCAAAGGGTGCTGCGACCTACTTTGAATATAAGCCACATATACGTTGAACATTACATACCACAGAAGCATATACCAAACTTGTCTTTTTTTTCCTGAGTCATTACTGATCAAACTGAGTGATAAATGTCTGCAAGCAGCCAATATCACATGATTTTTTTGACAAATAACTGAAGCAAGCACATTTAGCTTCATTGCAAAATTTGTGACGTGTCTATACTCTGTTCTGAGCCTACACCGTCAATTCCACATATTATACACAAAGGCACTATCAAGTTCAGAAAATAAAAATAGCTGATTATATCTAACAAATTTATTATAACGTTGATGTGGGAAACTGGCAAACAATTTTCCCCCCTTGTGACAATAAAGAAAATGCATAACAACAAAGAGCAAAAACAAAAAGAGTAAAAGAATGGTAGCAGCATCAGCTATTAAAATAAAAACCAGCATAGGTTTTGAATTGTGAATGCATACAGACAGAATGGAAAGTATTACTCATGGAAGGTAAAGTTGTTTTAAATATAAAATGACATGTAGCAAAATGAGGGAAACGTGCTCTAATCGTCTTTCTGGACTATATCTTATTTTCTATTCAACAACATTGCTGGGCATCTTGCAAAAATAAGTAGGTGAGGTGGTGCAGTGTATTGTGTGTAGGCGGTTGCTAAAGTTCTATCTTTAAGGCTAACTAGCTGTAACTCTGTGTATCGTGAAGTTCTTACGGGCAAATTAATTCCCAAAAAGTTGGTACTTACGAATTTGTGTGCAGGTATTCAAAGGTGAGCTGAGCCCTGCTCAGGTTGCTGTAGCTAGAGTAGGCCATGGTCACTCACGATTGTTAACTAGGTACTTCCTGGTAACCTCCACGTCTTCTTGCTGACTGACCAGGCCCTAGTTCAGGGCTTTCATTCTAAAAAAGGAAAGAAAAGATCAAAAATACTGTTGATTTGCCTGCGTGCATCTTCAATCAATTCACTGACATAACGGAAATGACATGACATTAGCTAATGTTTATACCTTAGAACAAGTCAGAGGAGACACTCCTGCGTAATTACAAGTCACCCCGCAGGTGAAGGTACCAGCAAGTAACACGTGGGAGGCCTGCTGAGGAACAACAAAATGTTATGATTAGGCGAAAAGAGCGTCTTTAGGCACGGCTTGAGCAAGGAAGACATTAACGTGCATTCGTTTAAGAAGAAGTCAGACCCTTGCCTCGCTGGGTTACTGTAAAATATGACTAAGTCATGTTTGGTTAAGAACATAACATCAACAGTTCAGACGTTTTGCTGCAACTGTTATTACGGGCATGCTAACATTAGCAGCTAGCCGACATTAGCGCAGGAATGTTTATGAGGAAAAGGTAGCTAGCTAGCTTTACTGTAGGAAGATGAAGCTAACGTTAGCCGTATCAATTCCTTTCTGCCAGACATTTTCAGATGACCTCGACTTTGTACGCTATAGTTAGTCCAAATACTTCATAACGTTACGTTTTGTTTTCCTTGACATAAAGCAATCCCCGAGGCCGCGAAGAATCCAACTACCATCAACGTCGATGGTTGGTTCTCTAGTTTCCCCTGATCTGCGCTAATCCCGCCTCTATTTTTCGATAATCACCCAATAGCTGTGGACAATAGGAAGGCACCGCGTTATGATTCTAAACCATGATTGGAGGACATCTCGTTACGTAACAAAAGAACATACCGGTGAACCAGTCTTCTGGCGCCTAGAGAGACCTTCAGAAGTTCAATGCGTTAAGCTCATAATCTATACTTTTGGGGCCATAAAATCAAAAGTATGCTCACAGTTAAAATACAAACAAAAACACACTGACAATTCACCTTAACCCTAATTTTTATTTTATTTTAGCTACAGCAGTTGAAATGCTGATGAAACATTATGATTATTTTATAATAATTCTTCTACAGACATGTAAAATATTGAATTACTATCCATCCATCCATTCGCTTCCGCTTATCCTTTTCAGGGTCGCTGGGGGTGCTGGAGCCTATCCCAGCTGTCATAGGGCGAGAGGCGGGGTACACCCTGGACAGGTCGCCAGTCTGTCACAGGGCTCCAGTCTGTCACAATTGAATTACTAATTTTACAAAATCCTTATACGTCCTTTCTTTCAGACACTTAAGGAAACATTGATTGAAATTAAAGAAAAAAATAATTTCCTCTTCGATTTCTGTTTCAAGAGGCCTTATATCAGAGAGAAATATGGCACTCACATAAACCTAAAATTAAACCTTCGTGGTGGTAAATCCAAAACCTTCAGGTGGATAGAAAGATATTTAAATGATGCTTAAAAATAATTGCACAAGCAAAATGTATTTGAAGTTTTAAATGTCACTAAAAACTGATGTCACTCACCTTCACATTCCCCTTAGCTTGGCTTTAGCCTTTATTGACATTACAGTTACAGTACAATACAGCAGAGGTGGGACCAAGTCATTGTTTTGCAAGTCTCAAGTAAGTCTCAAGTCTTTATCCTCAAGTCTCAAGTCAAGTCTCAAGTAATGTCAGGCAAGTCAGAGTCGAGTCTCAAGTCACTGGTGTAAAAGTCCGAGTCAAGTCACAAGTCTGAAACTTTGAATTTCAAGTCCTTTCGAGTCTTTAAAAAAAACAAACGAAAAAATAATGTTGCAGTTATGCTAAATGTAAATATTAGACCATGTAATCTTAAAATCTGTGTTTTTCTCAACACATACAAAATAGTGAACTTAGAAAATATACACAAATTGTGAAATTGCACCTCTTTAAAATGCAGCTCAATTAAACTTAGCTCCAAGAATAATTTTCACCGACAGTTCTGAGATACGCTGCATGTCATTCTTGGATGCGGTTGTAGGACCAAAATATCATACACATTAAAAAAAACTATCACCAACGTAGCCTGGAAAACATTTGCTAGTTAGATGAAGTCAGCTATCTCATCTTAGCATATTTATATGCATATTTATAATTATACGGTTCTTGGAGTGAGTGCATACACTCATGAAGTTTAGTAACTTCCGGTCACTGCAACAAGCCCAGGTACAGTTTACCGACGGATGGGTGCAGGACCTTGAAATGCACCGTGTAGAACGAAAGACCATCGTACGAACAAAGGTAAGTTTACCAGTCTCACAAATAGTCTTCATAAATACACATTCGTTAACCGTTTATTAATATAACCTTTGAGCTCAACGGTAATTAATTAGTAGTGGAAATAATTTCTGGTACCCATCACAGAAATGTAGCAGTGACAATAATACTGTATGCTGTAATCGTACTGGACAATTAGTGATACAAAAAACCTGTTTTATCCTGTGAATAAAAGTATGTGTTTTTGTCAATGTACCATAATAACAGAAGCGAAACGCAATATTGTGTCAGGATAATTTACTATTTATGCACAATAAATAAAGGAGCATAGCGCGACAATTTCTGTTCAGCGCCAGACTTGCTTGTAACCTATATCACCAATTATGTTAAGAAAAATGACGCATTAACTACAACAGCAGACTGACCTTTGTGTAAATGCTTGGAGCAGACTAACCTGTGAGCTGGAGTGTTCTGGGATGTTATATTTGATCTTTGAATGGCTGCAATCCAGTCGCGTCTTTGTTACTTCGGAAACATGGCTCGAACAATTTCTCTTCAACGACGTAATCCGATAACAACCGATCTCTTTACCCGTCGGCTTCCCGTGGCTGTCATGCGACCGGCTATTGCAGTTAATAATACAACAGCTTCTTGACATTTTTGTGTTTCTTTTTATCGCTGTGTGACTGATTTTAATTGAAAGCCTGCGTGCGCTAGTACCGCTTGCCACGAGTTCCCAGAATCCTTTGCGGTTCTACCCGTGAATGACGTCACATTTTCAATCTCTATATAATATGCATGTTAAATTTTATATTTGGGGTAAAATATCAAGTCTTTTCAAGTAAACCGGTTCAAGTCCAATTCAAGTCCCAAGTCATTGGTGTAAAAGTCCAAGTCAAGTCACAAGTCTTAGAACATTTTTTCAAGTCAAGTCTAAAGTCATAAAATTAATGACTCGAGTCTGACTCGAGTCCAAGTCATGTGACTCGAGTCCACACCTCTGCAATACAGTGCTTACTGTAATACCTGTGTTTGACACTGACAAATGAATCACATTAGTCAACAAAACAGCCCAAGTAAAGCTATTCCTTCTACAGCAAAGAAACATGTTTGAAACAGCATGACTGCAGTCATTTGTTGCTGGGAAGCGTAAAATCCTGTAGAAAAACAGTTCATAGCACTGCTAACTTCTACACACACACACACACACACACACACACACACACACACACACACACACACACACACACACACACACACACACACACACACACACTATTTACAGTGCCCAATGATCTGTTAATACTTTGTTATTAAACAAATATAAGGCAAATATAATAGCAATTTTAACCCACATTTCATCCATTTTCTTCAGTCTTGAGCAATGTCTTCATCACCACCTTATCATAACATTTTTGTCTTTTATTTTGAAAAGCACATCATAAATAATAAATTATAACTCATTTTCTACCATGGCCATGTTTCTCAAAATGATTTTACATATTGCACATTCGTAATGTAGCAAAACTTGTGAGAGACAGATAAATGGGTTCAAACTGTTCCAAGAGAGGTTGCTGTACCCTGACTTTAGTCCCAAGTATGAATTTAGGAGAGCTTTCTCCAAAGCAGCATTATACAAATATTTTCACAGTTAGTAGTACAAACAACAAACCAGTTTCTTCTGTAGGCTGTAGTTAGACGTAGCCCTCTCTTTCCAACCATCAACTGATTTAATCGCTCAGCTGTCTATTAAGGGTTCCTGTAAATAAAGTAAAGTAGCAAAGTTAGGTTAAATAATCTGTATGGATTTCTCAGTAAAAAGGTTCTACCAGGACAGGGCTCCCTGTCCTGGTCGTTGTGTCCTTGGGCAAGACACTTTACCCTACCGCCTACTGGTGTTGGCCAGAGGGGCCGATGGCGTGATATGACAGCCTCGCTTCTGTCAGTCTGCCCCAGGGCAGCTGTGGCTACAACTGTAGCTTGCCTCCACCAGTGTGTGAATGTGAGAGTGAATGAATAATGGAATTGTAAAGTGCTTTGGGTGCCTTGAAAAGCGCTATATAAATCCAATCCATTATTATTATTATTATTATTATTAAAAACCGAACGATCACGACTTACACTTTGTTGGTACAGTCCATTCCATTGGTTGCGGCGTTTTAGTGCATGTGGTTGACAAGCAGCTATACAGAGCATCAAACAAACTCCAAGGAGACACACACTGAAGTCCAACAGATGTTGCACTGCCACACTCTGTTCCTCCTTTAGAAGTAGGAAATAAATGAGGGTACAAAACAAATCTCTGAATTGTGGCTAAATCAGCTATGCTGTTCAAGTGCAACATACCGTACCTGTGTTAACATGACTGTAAGAGTGGTATCATCCTTGAAGTTCAGACTGTAGCAGGTTGGTGATAATGTAGGCAGCTGGTTACTTGCCTCCACATAGAAGGATGAAATATTTTTCTCTGACTCAGGGCACTCTGGAGGACGACTTTATTAAAATACATAGCATTTATGAGTTTTCTGACTTTTTAGGTCACTGAGGAAAAGTTGTAGTTACACTGTAATTAAGTTAAGAAACATGTTCTTTACAGAACATGATAAACTTACACACTTGTTGGCAGGAGGTCACTTGGGGCACTTATAGTGAGGCAGGTGTAGCTACCATTGTCAGATAGAAACTCTAGTGTCAAATTAACATTTTCATTGCCTGGGGAGTAAAAAATTACAATCAGAATGTAAGGTGATAAAGACTTTCACATAATATCACACCCATAGCACTCCATGGCAAAACTAACCTCCAATAAGCAGCTGACTGGCTCTCAAGGTTGTATGTAGACTGAGATCTCTCAGCGAGACACTCGGAGAGCTGGAAGTCACAAGAGCAAGAGGAACCTTGAGATGTAAATGGGTGACAGAAGAAGGACTCTTTGCTGAGTTAACTGAGGTCTTTCTGTCCTCTTCCTGCTTGATAAGAGGTGATTGGACTGAGGAATTAAGCTCATTTGCTTTCACACATAGGTGGAATGTTGATAAGGAGGACAACACACGGTTCCAGTCCTATGAGAATAGTAAAGTGCACAAATTACACACAGATACAATCAGGGCACAGAATGTGTGGGTATATTCAGTCACAGCCTGCACAGCATCATATTTCCTATGCACACCAGCACCAATTATCTATTTAGAGAAGGCATGGAGGAAAATTAGCTCAGTTTACTAAGGAAACCTACTATACTCATTCCCAGCTCCATATTGTTATCTTTGGACTGATCTAAAGTTTCTTTGCATGAGTCACTGCTCTAAAAAAAAAATCCATATTTGTCTGACATCAGGCCTTGATTCATTCTCAATCTGAACCCAGTCATTTTAACTCCCCTATCTTTAAGGTACATTTCTTCTGATTAATCTGATTAATTGCTCCTCTGTATAGAATATTTGAGCCTCAAAAAGAACCAAGAGTAGAAAAAAAAATTGATACAGAGAGCTTAGAGCAGTCTGCAACCTAGGTTTTAACACATTTTGATTGCACGTAAATATTTGAAACTTCAGCCATGTTTATTGTGCATCCACTACTCTAATATATAGATAACAGAAAAGAGCAAAAACCCAAAATTGCTATAGTTAAAATCACTCCTCACCTTTGTTATATCAGGGTTAGGCAGAGTGTGAGTGTTGCTGTAAAAACTAAGGCAGATGAATGAAATAGCCAGAGTTAGCAAACACAGGAAAAATGTAGTCCCTGGAGGATTCTGTGACACATAATCTCTAAGATTAGTCAGCGGCTGCCAGAAACCCATCATCAGGCTCCACAAAAAGCAGAGATGTGGCGAGCTGTAAACAGAAGAGACAAATTTCACATAACTTAAGTAATGTACCTTTTCATTATTATTAGGCAAGTTCAATACATCTGTTCTTCATAGAGGAAGACAATTTCAGTAGGAAACAAATGGAAGAGAGCCTGGAGAAATAGAAGTATGCAAAGGAATGAAAGTCAGTAGAAGAAGAGAGAGTATGTGTGTGAATGAGAAGTAGACAGGTGGAGTGAAAGTGAAGCTGCAAGGAGCAGGGGTAGTGAAGGTGGACCTGTGTAAATAGATGGGGTCAACCATTCTAAACAACAAACATTGCAAAAGACAGGTGAAGAAGAGAGCACATAGAGACGGCAGGATGGAGTCAGGTTTTAGGGGTGATTTGTAACAGTAGGATAGCAGCAATAGCAGAAAGAGAAGGTTTACAAGATGCTAATGAGAAATGCTATAACTTTGGTTTGGAGACAGTGCCGCTAACAAAAAGTCAAAATTGTAGGGGGCAGAGTTACTCAGAGTGACCACAGGGACAATTCATGGATTCATATATACATGCAGGGGCAGGGGTGTGACAGAGGAGGATGCTCGGGTCAGAGTAATATGAGGCAGATTGGAAGTCCTAAAAGGAGAAAGAAGTCTGTTCAAACCCACTCCAAAATGCTTTTAGCAGAGGTGGGTGCCTATGTCCCACATTTTAGCCAGTGTTGCCCTCTTGGCTGTTTGACCTTTACTCTCCAGAATAATCTCTGTTCAGACTTTGGCACTGGGAGACCAGAAAGTTTATCTCCACTCACCTAACATCTAAATGTAATCTTCCTTGTTGGGAACAGAAAGCCAATCTTGGTCCAACAGACAGGCACCCTGTAGTGCAGTGATACAGATAGTGTACATAAATAGATATAATCATAAATATATACACAAAAACTTTGGCATGAACACACATGCTCTGTATTGCACATACATGGAGACATCGTGTATGAAGCAGTTAAACTTTTCTAATGAAAAATCTTTGCATGGATCACCTAGTTATGTTCATAGTGAGCATTAAGCTGTAGAAAATCTGTAACTTTTATTGTGGAAATACTATATAGCTACTGCTTAACAAAACAGGATATTCGGCATGTCTTTTCTCGAGCGGACCTCGTTTTCAACATAACCACATTTAGTTTGAGCAAAGCTGAAAGCACGTACTCTCTGTCACGTGACTGTAGACAGTTAAACGCTTACTTATAAAAAAAAAAAGAAGACATCTATGTAGTAATTACATTAAATCAATACTCTACGCAACAGGAGACGTACAACTAGTCTAACAACCAGCTCTACTGGCAAAGATTACCGCTCTTATGACGCTAACTAGCTAGCTTTCTGAAATATAACGTCATACCTCGAGCTCGTATGCTTGTTCACGTCTCCGCGCTTGGTAAAATACACCGGAATAGTTTCTTAAAGACAAGTAAACAAAAGTTCGACATTTAAGAAGGAAGTTCAGCAGTTAAATAGTGACACGACACCGCTGTCACTTTACGACAATACACTGCTATGACGACAACAAGGACCAGATCACATGACTTTAAATGGGGTTTTTTTAAACGGGGGAAAAGCAAGGACACAGCAACAGTAGATATCATTATTGTTATCTTTATTCTTATTTTGAGCATTAGAATATATATATATATATATATATATATATATATATATATATATATATATATATATATATATATATATATATATATATATACACATTGGGTGAATGTGCAGTAGTAGCAGCAAGCAGGTGAATTCTGTACATTAATAAGAATAGACATCTGACTATTTTGGACATCTGACTATTTTACAGGATAGACAATATAAACATATTTAAATTTAAAGGAATTTGAAATGTACATTGTTCCTTGGTTTAGTGTCTGGAAGAGAGTCCTGTCTCAGTCAATTATAGATGATGTGAGATGATGTGAGCGGGCGGGTGTGTGTGTTTAGGACACGGATGGCTTGGGGATAGAAGCTCCTCTTGAGTCTCTCTGTCCTTGCTCGGAAGATGCGGAACCTTCTACCAGATTGTAGAAGTTGGAACAGTTTGTTGCCAGGATGGGACGGGTCCTTCAGTATCTGCGCTGCTCTAGTCCGGCATCTCCTGGTGTAGGTGTCCTGAAGCGGGGGGAGAGCAATCCTGCAGCAGCGTTCTGCTGTACGGATCACTCTCTGGAGAGCTTTTTGGTCCTTCACACAGCTGTTCCCAAACCACGATGTCATGTTCTGTGTGAGGATGCTCTCCACAGCGCCTGTATAGAAAATCCTGAGGATCTTTGGAGAGACCCTGAACTTCCTCAGTTGTCGTAGGTGATACAGGCGCTGCCTAGCCTTTTTGGTCTGGGCCTGAATGTGGGCAGCCCATGTCAGGTCTGAGGAGATGTGAACACCAAGATACTTGAAGGACTGCACCCTCTCCACTGGAGCTCCATTGATGATAATGGGCTGATGATAATATATCCAGAATATTCAGTGGTAGCAATACCAAATTTGTTTCAGCAGAAAGTCTGAGGCAGCTTCAGCCAAATGTTGAATCAAATTCATTCTGCTGGAGTTGTATTGTGTCATGGTCTGTGGGAGCAGACTGTGTGAAGTGTGAATTTGGAGTTCTATTTGCATGGTCTCTTATATATGAACACAACTTTACACCCCATACGTATTGGACTAATATGCCATATTGTTTGATTTGATACCTATGGGTATTATAATGCTATTTAAAGAAATTCAACCTTGTATATCACCTGTTTCTCTCCCCAATCCTGTGGATTCACACATAGGAAGAGTCTGTCTACAAACCATAGTAAAGGTAATAAGAATCTTTGTGCTTTGTTCCAGAGAGAATCTCTGTTTGTTCCATACGTGATTTCTTATTGGAAGTCCTTTGTCAGTGACATTACTTGGAAAAGAGTATGGACAATTCCTAATAAGCATCTTGTACCCAATAAAGTAAAAGAAGTTTCATTCAAAATACTTCATAAATATTATCCTGCTAATCATTATATGACAAAGTTCAAAAGGGACATAAATCTGAACTGTGGATTTTGTGGAAGTCAACCTGAGACTGTGCAGCACCTCTTCTGGATCTGTTCACATGCTAGAACGTCTTGGAAAGACTTCAGTAAATTCATTACTGGACAGCTCTACAAGGACTTTACTCTGAAATTGGAAAATGTTGTATTTTGTTTCTTTTGACGGCAAAAAAGATGTATACTTTATAATAAACTTGTTAGTTACCTTAGCTAAATTTTATTTCCACAAATGCAAATACATTAGCCAAAAGCCTAATTTTAAACACTACTATAATGATACTCTGTCTTACATGAAATTGATTAGTATTAGTGGATCACACAGGAGGTGATCAGGGAAGTAAAAACATGTGAGGAAACAGCCAACTAGATGAACATATTGATGCCACAGGGAAGTCTAAACTAAGCACATAGAATATGGAAACAAGACTTTCAAAATAAACAGGAAACATGACAGGACGCAGACATGACACAACTTGACAACATGAACCACACAGACATGAAACAAGACAGATTAGACACACTAACCAACAAGGGAGACTTAACAGAGGTGATGACACAAAGGAATCTAAATAATCAAAAGAATATAACTAGATGGACTTAACCATAAACAATGAATAACAATATACAAGGAAACTCAGATCCAAACTAATAACAGCCACAACAAGAACTTAACATACCTTCAATATACCTAAGAAAAGAAATAGAGGAATAAACTCGAAGTGCTGGGTCAGAGAACCAGCTACTGACATAGTGGTAACTCATTGAAGTGTTATTGAGTATTCATAACCAGCCACTTTGCGGATACAGTGAGTAAAAGCATTGGGTGAACTGTTGTATGTCCTGTTGCTCCTTCTCTTGAAGCAACTGCTGATTTTGGAGCAGTGTTTCATTAAGAGTTATTTGGAGCATTTTGTATTTTTCCTCCATGTCTTCAAGCTTGCATACCATTTCTTCCTCTTATGTCCTGCTGTTCTTTCTCATGAACAAACTCTTTATTTCTCTGCAGTGTTTTATTGAGCCTTATTTGCAGCACACTGCCTTTTCCCTCCATGTCTTTAAGCTTGGAGTCCATTTCTTTCCGTTTTGTGTCATGCTGCTTGTTCTCTTGAAGAAACTGTTGATTTTTGTGCAGTGTTTTATTATGCTTTACATGCAGCGCTCTGTATTTTTCCTCCATGCCTTGGAGTTTGCACTGCATGTCTCTCAGGTCTGTGTCCTGCTGTTCTTTCTCTTGAAGGGTCTATTTTTTCCAGAGCTTCATCAAGCTTTACTTTGAGCTCCTGATTCACTTTGACCATTTTTTCCTGTTTTATCACACACGCACGCACACGCACGCACGCACACGTGCACACACACGCCTTTTAAAAAGAAGTGATCGCTCTGTTGTTTATTTAAAAAGTTATTTACAAAAAAATCTAAAATTCAGAAAATACTGAATAACTCAAAAATGATTTATCCCAGGATTAAAACATTTGCAACAAGTGTTACAGAAAATGTTCATCAGCATAAAAGTAAGTAATAATACTTGGTGATTTCTCCACAGAAAGGTGCATATTTATTGGGTTTATTATAATGATTTTCACATATTTTGCATGAGAAAGAGAAATGCAAAAAAAAATAAACCTAATTTTCTGTCTTCTTATTCAAATAGAGGTACATTATTAATCTCTGTACCACTTAAAGATTTTTGTGAGAAGCAGTGATGCCATTTCCCTTTGTCAAACATCATAGAGCTGGAACTACTGATGCCAGTTAAGGAGTCCAGGTGACTTTTATAGGCTTGAAACGCCATACATCAGGCTGACCCATGTGTAGCAGGTCTTTGTAGGGGGAAGCGCTCCACTGGAAGGGTGGCACTTGGTCCCAGGTTGGACCACTCACTGCCACCATGCCGTACTCTCGAAACATCTCGTAGGAGGTCAGCTGCAAAGAATCACACACAATGGCTCAAACTCAGTGGACATCTCTTTTAAACTCATTTTTACTTACGGCAAACCAAAAAAAAAAATCTTCAGGGTGCATGATGGGTAAAAGGGTTAGGGCAAAGGGAGATGTGAAAATGAAAACCTTCATGTCTGTTCCTCCGTGTGGTCTCTGCTTTAAGGCGCCAAATGGATATGTTCCATTAGCTGGGTTCAGGTCTGACCGCGCTGAGATCGCATTCTCTCCGTTCTCAGGTGGATCACAGCCGTCACACTTTGAGAGTGGATCTTCCTTAAAGTTATTATACCTGAGGAGGAACAGTGTATCTCATGAATTAAGAGACCTTTTTCTCCCTAACTACAACATCTATCAGAGATTGTTTGTTTTGGGAATACAAATCTGCTACACACAGACCGTACCTCATCAGGCGGACCATCGAGTCCACATCTGTAACATCTGTCTGGTTTCTCTGGAAAATCTGAGCCCGAGGATTCTGGTCCAGAGAGAACCACGGGCCAAACTTCTCAACCAACTCATTGCAGCCACTCTTATTAAATATTTCCACATAGTACCTTCAGAAAGAATTTGGAAGTATGGACAAAAGAAAAGACACATGCATAATCTAAAGTACAGATTAACATTTACCTTAATGTTTGCACACCAAATACTTACGGTATGTTGTAACTAGCCCAGTATCCTTTCTTCAGCAGTTCCTGAGTTTTATCAGCGTAAATGGCGAGTCCTCTGCAGCATTGGAAAAAATAAAATGCTTGTTTTAAGGTCAGATCTGATAGGGTTATATATTGTCAATAGAAACACTGAATAAATGATCTATTTTGATCCAAGTTCGGGTGCTGTGACTTACGGAATCTGCTCCAGCACGACAAAGAGCCCTTCTGTGATGTCAGTCTTCCCTGGAGTGAAGAGGTTGTAGTTGACAATCATCCACTGGTTGTTGTAACTGCAAAGCAAAGTTAAAAGTGGCCTTCTTTTCACTAATACGCACAACACGGACAAAACAAAATGTTACATAATCTGGTCTTCAGTGAGGATTATCAACACAAGCTAAAAAGCAGAACAGTCTGGAGCCTTGTCAGCAGATCAAACAGTTTCTATTTGATGATTAAAACTAACTCACGTTCCACTGTTGTACTTCGTGAAGATTTCTGCCCAGTCCTTGCCAGTAGCAGCGAGCCGATTTGCAACAATGTTTCTCAGCCACTCCATGACTGTTCCAGTGGGCTGAACATATTTCCAGAGAGCAGGGTTGCTGTTGCCAATGGTGGTTTCCAAAGTAACCTACAGACAGAAAAAGAAAGAAAAAAAATAAAAGCAGTAAGATAATCTCAGCTTTCCCTTTTAAAAAAAAAAAAAATCATATTCTGTTATATAATGTCAAGTATAAAGAGATCTTACCAAGCCGCTGCTTAGGATGTAAAAGTCATCCCCAGAGAAGATGGATCCAGGGTAGGATGAGAATGCCTGAGTTCTTCCAGGAAGAACATAGTTGTCTGAAAAACATGAGAGCACGTGCTGAAGTCACACTATCAACTAGTCCCTAAAATAATTACATCAAAAATGGTGCTAGGGTACTTTTGGGGTTTTAAACGTGCATTAAAGAATTCAAAAGTCAAGCATTTAAGGACATATCTAATTGTTTTGCCATTATATAAAAAAATTGGGACCATTGTTTTTGTATTGTAAATCTGAAAAGTAGAGTGAGCAGGTATCTAGAAACAGCAACAGCTAAACTGGAAAAATCTATGTCCAAATCATCTAACCTTTGCCTCTCTAACTTTGTTGTCACTCAACCTGATCTGTCCCTCTGATGTGCTCATTTCTAATCTCGTCTCTCCTGATCAATCCCAATGAATCTCATCACCAATCAGGAGGCACACTTGCGTCAATTAATTACCTAGAGGAGAAACTTTAAAGGCAAAAATGTATTTCTTCATTATGCGCAGCATGGCCTGGTAGGTGTTCCAGGTGTCATGTGACACCAGCAGTTCCTTATTGTTAGGCAGAAGCTTAATCAGTGCAGAGCAGGAGCCAGAGCCAATGGGTCGGGTTTGACTGGATTTATTCAGAGCCGATTCCAGGTCCTCAAGGTCTCCGCCCATTTGGAAAAGTCTGTTTGGGCAACAGCAAGTGAAAGTTTAAAATCTCAGCAAAAGAGGGTAAAACATGTTTGAATGATTCAGAAAAGGAGATAACTACTTACAGGAAGCCAAATGGGTTGAGAGAGAATGACCCTATTGGCAAAGACAGCTGATCATTGTAGCTGTCCTCCAAACCTTTGAGCTGCAGCAATGTCAGACGCACCTGATGAAGAAACAGATAGCACAAAGTCTGATTTCTGGCCTTTAAAAAAGCTTGTCATGTAAGGGATTTTTTTCAGTCCTGCTCATTGTACCTGGTACCAGTAGGGTGAGTTTGGATTATTCTCTATTTGGTCCTGAATCCACTGCATGTTGGTTATGATGAAAGCCTTAAGGCGCTCGCAGTAGGCAGATTCATACATCAAGGGTTCGCAGTAACCCATTAGAGTGTTCATCCAGTGTTTATAGATCAGCTAAAAAACACCAGCATACCTAGTCATTAGAATAATTAAACCAAAAATATTTTAACGTCTGACCAAATGAGGGTTAGACTGACCGGAGACGTTGCTGCAGCCTCAACTGCACCTGCAGCGTAAGCCTGGATGCTGTCGTTGTACCGACTGCTGCTAGTCACCTCCAAGAAAGACCAGCTGAAAGAGGGAGCATAAAAATGTAAAACGATCTCCAGAAGAAAAAAAAAATAGATTTATGAAGTTTACAGCACTGTGCAAAAACCTTGAGCCACCCCCCATTTGTTTACATTTTGCTAGGAAAATAGGTGGTGCAGTGCTCTACTGAATTATGTGCAAGCAAGGTTATGAATACAAGTCAAAAGCAAAGTCTGTGTAAATCTAATCAGACTGAAGTCAAGTTTTGGTATGACCATCTTAATTTGCCAGCACAGTCTGAACTTTCTTAAACTAACTTTCGTGTAATTTCTTTAAGTAGGTTCAGGAATAGTTCTCCAGGCTTAATACTATTAATACTTCAATACTGAGTGTTTTTCTATCCAGGTATGACTTTATGGCATTGGCAGTGTGTTTGGGATCATTGTCAAGCTGAAAAATGAAGCAGCTGTCAATCACATGCTTTTCAGATACTATTATACGGTGGATTAAAATGTGAATGCACTGTTCTACATACAGAGCTATTTTGTTATATTTTGCAACTTTGTAAGAGATTGCATTTATATGTATTATTACTATTATCATTATTATTCATGTTATTGTTATTTAATCTATTATATTATTTCATTTAGTTGATTACTGTTCTTACTGTCTTGGAGCAACTGTGACCACTCTGGGATTAATAAAATATTCTGATTCCGATTGATCAATTTTAACAAGATCTCCAGCACCACTGGCTAAAACGCAGCTCCAAAAAAAAAAAAAAAACGACAGGGCGTCCACCATGTTTTACAGAAGGCTGTAGATACTGGTTCTACCTCTTGCCTGACCTCCTCCATACATGGTGCTATTTGAACCAGAAGTTTCAAAATTAAATTTATCACTCCATCAGACCTGTTGTCACTGATCTTCAGTCCACTTCTTGTGTAATCTGGGGACCTCAGTGGCTCACCCTTTTCTTTACAGAGAAGACAGATTTCTTTATGACCTGCCAGTTTCCTCACTTTTCATAGTTTCCACAGGCCACACACTATGGATGCTGTATTATCTTTTCTATTTTTTTTGTTTTTGCAACTAAAGAAATGGGTGCAAAGGATGTGTTCTTGTAACAGGCTGCTAGTAACAAAGTGCCTAAAGATACAAAATATTATCTCCCCTCCCAAACAGAACAAACAAAAACCCAGCCAATGTCCAAAGAAAAACTTTTAAAGACCTCCAGAAGATTTCTCAGTGTGTCATGTGTGCCACTTCTGCTAATTTGGGTTCCTCAAAACAAAACCACAAGGATTAAATGTTGCTCAACAAGTCAACATTTACGAAAAAACAAGGAAAACAATTTAGACCATTGACACTGCCGAACACCATTCTGTTACAGCTTCATAGGGGATGATTGTTTACGTTCTTTATGAACTCAAATATTTTAATATGTATAATTTCTCATTTTTTCTTAAATTCTTGAACTAGTCTGAGAGAATCTGGATCGGTTTGGCTGTAAAACTAGTAAAACACTGTGTGTGGAACTGCAAATTATACACTAAACAAGTGGTGGGGAACTCCAGGCCTCAAGGGCAGTGTCCTGCAGGTTTTAGACGTGTCCTTTAGCCAACACCGATGATTTAAATGGCTAAATGACCTACTCAACATGTCTTGAGGTTCTCCAGAGGCCTGGTAATGCACTAATCATTTGCTTCAGGCGTGCTGACCCAAGGTGATATCTAAAACATGCAGGACACCGGACCTTGAGCTCTTCACCCTTGCATTAAACGATTAACCGAATAATTGAAACAATATCAGGAGTCAACGCTGCAACACGCTTTTCTTACTTTCTGTAAGAAACTGCAGCACTGACCCAGCTTGACCATTCACCAACGACCTATTTCAAGCACAAACCGCACAGACAAACCGAGCCTTTAGAGGCAAATAGTTTACATTTTAGACCAAGAACAGCCTCTAAACACTCACCCTGACGTTTCAATATCATCAGTGAAATTCGCCCAAGCCACAAAATCCTCCTGATATCCCTCTATGACAGACAGCTGTCCGGTTTGCTTGTCGATCACAGCCGTTCGTATTTCTGCTCGAACGGCCGTAAACATACAAAACAAAAGCAAAAACATCTTTAAAAGATCTAAAACCTCTGTAAAACTTCTAACACGGTCAGCTCCGTTCCGCCTGCACGCCATGTTTACATGAACAAATCATGTGACTTCGATGGGCCAAGTCACCTGACTACCGCCGGGACTTTCAAAATAAAAGACGCCGCCCGACATCCCGCATCATAAGTTCATCAGTAGTTCAGTCACTGTCACAAACGAGACATGAGACAAAAAGTAACATGTACGCAGCTTTTATACATATATAAAAACCAGTCGTCAGATACATCAGATCTCTTGGACATTTCATTCTGTACAAAATACTAGTTAATCCATAGAAAACTGGACCTGCTTTTAAATTCATTATAAACTTCTGCAGATATTCGGGTCCATGTTTTATTCAGTCCATTTTACACAGAGCGTTGGGGTCAGGATTTGTGTGGAGGCTGCAGATGTCAGTCTTCCACACCACCTTCAGTTTCCATTGTCTCCAAAATTCCTTCCATAACTTCTGCTTTTCGCTGCTTTTTGGCAGTGACTGAGGAGGAATAAAACAAAACAAAACAAAAAAAGAATAAATGGCAAACCTACTTTTTATTTAATTGTGTCCTGTTAACAAGGATTTGGTGGATTTACCATGAAAATGTTCAGCTGTTTTTCGCCTCAATGCCTCCACAGTTTCCTCTGCGTCAGCCCACTCCAGCACAAGACGTCTCCCGTACAGATGGGTGCTGTGGCATAGCGCCGCAAACGCTTTCTACATAGAAAGAGAGGAACACAACTGCTAATCAGTGTGACAGCCAAAATCCCTCTAAAATAAATATTGCCACACTTTACTAATTTGAGTCACTTGAGCTAAGACTGATGCTTAAAAATGTTGGCTGGATCTCCTTTTTAACAATATGCTACAAGATCAGTTTTAAGGCCAATAATTGGTAATGAAAACCAGAAATTAGTTAAATACATGCTTATCCCTGAATGTTGGTGAAAATGGTTGAAAGCACGGTATGTGCTAATATTCAGATGGCTGCTCTTCTCAAAACACTCGTTCGATTACTTCTTTTGATTAAATTTGTTCAAACTGTGATCATCAAATTAGATTTTTGAAATTGAAATTATATTATCTCTCTTGGATATGTCAGCTTCCGGCTTGAAATTGTTTCTAAACTTCCTATTAGCAGAAAATCTGTAACACAAAAATCTATTTTAATATTTTTAAAGCACATTAAAATATCCCACCTTGAGTATTTTAAAAAAAGTTCTTTATATGCTGTTGAAAGTACTGTATGTCACAGACCTTGGATCATTTCCTCTATTGTTGCCCTTCAATGTTAAATAATAAAATACATTTGGCGATGGAGACACCCACAGACCGACATGTAGCCAAATGATGAGGCCTACAAATCTACATGCTATAATATTCTGAGTAGCTGATGAAATGTATATTTTCTTCGTTTCATGAATCACTCACAAACCTTAGCATCTTGTTTGGTGAGGAAATCAACAAAGCCAAAACCTCGATGACTTCCTGAACCAGCCGCTTTCTTTGGAAGACGGACAGTCTTTAGCTCCCCAAATGTACTGAGAAGATGAAATACAAGGAGGAAATGTGAGTATTAATTTAGCTCTTCCAACAGCGTAAATAATAATAAAAAACGATAGCTGTGTACGTGTTACCAGAAAAGCTCCCTGATTTCCCTGACAGATGCTTGGAAAGGAACATTGCGCACAAGGATCTTGGATCCCGTCTGCTTCTTGTCAGCTTGTTTCTTCTTCCGTGTCACCACAGCTGTCCTGCACATGGGAAAAAAATGAATGAGTGGTGACAAGACGAGCGATGTCTTCATGCTACCACAAATTCTAACCATAAACATGTCAGCTGAAATGTTTAGGAGCATATTCTTGTAAGTAAATAGACATAAGTGGGGAAAAAGAAAACCTTTCTGATTCACATCTGACCTTGTGGCTCTCTCTGAAACCTTCAGCTCTAACTGGTGATCATCCACCTTACAGTGCTGAAGGAGGGTTTAAGGAGAGAGAAGACATTAGCCAAAAACCTGCTTGTGGAGAAAAGCTGCGAGAGTGTTGCTGAGGAGGTGTGGATGGTACCTGTAGCTGCCTCAGGGCCTTCTGAGCTGCTTCTGCCGTCTGATACTGGACAAAACCGTAACCCATTGACAACAGTTTGCCTAGAAGACAGAACAATAAGCATGAGAACAGTGATTACGCAGAGAAAAGCAGATGTTTAGCACAATATTAACAGCGTGCTTGTCTGTGATTAAACTTCAGATGGTTCTGAAGTCTCGTCCTCCCAGATCTGGACCAGGGCATCACTGAGCTCCTGGAAAGTCCAAGGTGCAACCTGTCATCTTCAGATGGACTGAAAAGTGTCCCAGAGGTTTTCTATTGGATTTAATTCAGGCAAGCATGGGGGCCATCAATGATATCAATTCCTTCATTCTCTAGGAACTGCCTGCATACTATTGCCACATGAGGTTGGTCATTATCGTGCACCAGGAGGAACCCAGGACCTCCTGACAGCAGGGTCTGACAGCAGGTCCAAGCATTTCATAATGTTACCTATGGCAGTGATCTGTGCCTCCCTCCATGGATCTGCCTCACCAGACCATCACTGACCCATCAACAAAGTGGTTATGCTGAACAATCTTACAGCAGCATAACTTACCACTGAGTCTACAAAAATACTTTTCTTAACCAAAACATAATTTGTGGTTGAATAGTGAGCACTCCATTTGTATTATCAGTTAATAAGCACATGCCGGCACTTGTTCTGAAAGGAAATATTTGAAACCCTTCTCGGTACCTGTTTTATCTTTTTTCTTGGATATCGTGCAGGATTTGATTTTGCCACATTTGCAGAATGTCTGAAATGAACAAATAAAAACCATGACCATCAGCCAGTGATTAAACAGTTAATAATAATAGTATTTATTAATGTACCCACCTCCAATAGTTTCTCCTCTGTCGTGTTGAAATTAAGATTCTTAATGAAAAGCGTAGAACCTGGAAGAGCTTCCTCCTCCTCTTCATCATCTTCTTCCTCATTTTCTATCTTCTTCTCCTCTTTCTCGGCTGCCTTCTTCTCTAATACTTAGTTAAACAGAGCAATGGTGGATTCTGATTATACATATCATACCCTTCAAGTCTGGAAAATACTGCTCTCTCTTAAAGAGACTGCCCGGCTGTGTTTTGAGAGAGTTTACCTGGTTCTGGTTTGGCTACAAACACCCCGACAGGCGCCCACTCCAAATACAGCGGGACATGATGGAACTGGATTAGGAATGAATTTGATCCAATAAGAAGTCTTCAGTATCCAGCAGTCAAAACATACTATATGCAGGTGAAAGGTTGCACACACACCTTACTGTAAGCCATTCTTGTGAAGGCTCGTTTCGCTTCAGTCGACTCCAGAAACTCAACGATTGCAGTGAGTCCTGAAGGTGGCAGCAGCACACGGCCCAAAGAACCATAAGGTGAGAAGAGCTCCTCAAGCTCTGACGCCTGCACTCCAGCTGGAAGGTTCTTCACCAGGATCACTGTGTTGCTCCTTGCTGCTGCCGCCTGTAGACGAAGGGACGCAAGCCGTGGACTTTTCATTCAAATTTTCATACACGCATTTGGATCAAGAGCACTGAGAAGTACATCAAGCATACCTGACTGAAGGAATCCAGGCTGACACTGTTATCCAGCAGAAACTGCCGCGTCTCCTGGACAATTTGTGTTTCCCCCAAAGCCATCCTCACTGCAACACTTCCCTTTGACTCCTGCAGGGGAGAGCAAGGACCATAGATACATGCAATAAATAAATAAAGAGGAAATGAAAAACACAAGTCTGTAAAAAGAGGATTTTTTTTTTGGATTGAGATGATGTTATTACTGTGCCATTAGCCTAAAGCATTTGAAAATGTGGTTACCAAACTATAACAGTCATAATAAACCAAATTGGTTTCAGCGAGAAACTGACCTGAGCAGTGGGCTATTGCTGCGGTATAGACTGTGTGGGACAAATCCATAATATCAAAAAGAAGATCCTATTATCACCAACACTAGGTCAGTATGCTATACATTACACAGAGCAGGTTGTTGGGACTTTTTCAAATCCTTATGAAATCTCTATGGAATAATAAACTAATCATAAACAAATCAGTTAACCAGGTATATGTCAGAGAGCTGGAATTACTTCTGTTTTTCACGTATTTGGTATCCAGTCAAACATTTTTCAAAGTTTTAGTCAATTAACAGATATTTATAAATAACCATACAGTCAATTCTGGAGGTAAAAAGTGGTCTGTCTAAATGGTTTGGATGTACTCTTACCTACCCAACAGGTAGTTCAATCTAACAGCTACTAAAAAAAAGTGAGACCCTTTGCTCAACCGAGTGGTCTTGTCTGTGTCTTGTCTGTGAAATCTACTGCCAGCTAGCTTTTCCTGCAGGGGTGGGGTTACAAGGGTCTTTAATTCTCCATGTACATTGAACTTCTGCAGGACTCAAAGTTTGATGGAATAATATTCAAGAGGTTAACCTTTTCTCTAAGAGAAAATATTTCAAATCTCTGTAAAACTGTTTATCTTAGGTTCAGCAACTGAATTTCAAGACTCTGGCTTCTGTTCCTTTAAAGAAAGATGGATTTTCTGACTCTTGCTACCTCCTTATAGAGAATGGATAACAATGATGACACAGCTGGCTGCCTGTGAGACTAATAAAAATTCATGAACACATTCTTAAATGGGACCCATTTATTAGGTGGCCGTCTGCAGTTTAAATAACTTTTACCAAGTTAATGTAATATAAGGTTGAAAGAGGCATTTAATAATTAGTTGTGCTGAACTCCCTTTTCCCTTATATATTATTATTATTTCTTCTCTTGTATTATATTTTTATAATTTGTTAAAAATTGTAATAAATTGTTCAAGTAAAAAAAAAAAAGGAGGAGGAAAAGAGGCAGACAGGAGCGTAAATGCAGGTGAACTAGATGTAAAGTCACTCACGTGGTCCAGGACTTGGCTTTTGGTGGTGTTGTATTTTTCAGCAATAGCATCTGCCACTGCACTTGTACCCAGAAACAAGGTGTTCCAGTTGTGTGAACTAGAAAGAAACCGAGAATTCAAGTGTAAGCTTAAAAAAATATCAGCATGAAAAACAGAGAAACAGACGGTCACTTTGATCCCGATTACCTGGAACTTAAAGCTTTAGTTTTAGCATCTTTTTGCCGTTTGTAAGATGAGGAGCCAGGACCGCCAGCATCAGAGTCACTCTTTTCTTTCTTCACAGTGGAGGGAAGCAGGTGAAGCATCCTGCCCTAGAGGTGTAAGAAAGTTTTCAAACAGCTGAATTTAATGAACTGCACTTTGAATCCAGCCATGAGGTGTAGAGTGATGAAGAAGTTCTGACAAAAACACCTGAAAAATGTGTCCGTCCAGCTGAGCGAGCGCTGTCACGGCGTTCTCTGGTATCATGTAGGTTACAAAGGCAAACCCTTTAGGTCTCTTGGTTAGCGTGTCAATTGGGAACAGCACATCAGATAAAGGACCTGCAGAGATTTTATAACCATGAAACACTTGGGACAAGAGCGCATTTCTTTCTACAGACGTGTAATCAATGTAACTCACCGTGTTTGCTAAACAGATCTTTGATGTCCTCCTCTGTGCAGGTGTAAGGAAGGTTTCTGATGAAGAGTCGGCCCGACTCTGAAACATCTTCCTCCTCCTCGTCCTCCTTGAGCTTCCTGCTAAAGTTTCTGTCAGTTTCTTTCTCTTTTCCATCTCTTATGTTCTTTCCCGCTAAAGCATCCACGCGAAACACTTCAATGTAACGCCCTCCTGAAAACACAAGGACAAAGTCTAGGCTTCATCAGCTAGTAGAGAATGAGAAATACATCTATAAATGTCTTTGTTTCCCCAACTGAATGGTGGCTTCAAATGTTTTCGCTCATATTTTGTGCAGAGTTTTTACACCCTGTAACATCTCATTCATAGTAACACAGCCAAATACTATGAACAGAAATAAGTCCTAATAATTTCACCTATATAATCCTTGTTTTTCTTCAAGGCCTTTTCCACCTCTTCCTCAGAGTGCAAGTCCACGTATACGTAACCTAAAAAACAACAGCACACTGTTAAGATGCATCTGCCTGTATACAGTTCATACAGACCTGTAGTGCTGTGAAAAAGTAATTGCCCTCATCCTGAATTATTGTTTTTGCATATTTGTCACACTCGAGATCATCAAAATATGTAAAATTTTGCAGAAAGACAAGCAAACACACAAAAGTGGGAAAAGGTTATTCAAACCTACCTGAATGTCCCCCAAACCCAATAACCGTTTGTGCCACCATTGGCAGCAAGAACTGCAATTAGCCATTTGTGATATCTGACACAAGTCTCTCATATCACTCAAACTCAGTCACACTTTTTTTTGAGCCATTTAGAGGTAGACCAGTGTGTTTTGGATCATTGTCCTGCTGCATAACCCAAGTCCACTGGAGCTTCAGGGCATGAACTGTTGGCCAGAAGTTCTCCCTTAGGATTTTCAGAGTGGAGAATTCATGGCTCTATCAACTACAGCAGGTTGTCCTGAAGCAGCAAAGACGCTCTAGACCATCACACTACCACCACCGTGTTTGATCATTGGTATGATGTTCTCTTTATAGAATGCTGTGTTAGTTTTATGTTAGATGTAACGAGACTCAAACCTTCCACAAAGTTCAGCTTTTGTGTTGTCACAGAATATGTTCCCAAAGGTCTTGGGGATCATCAAGAAATATTTTGGCAGATGTCAGACGAGCCTTTGGGTTCTTTTTGGTCAGCAGTGGTTTTCTCCTTGGACTCTACTATGTATGCCATTTTCTTAGTGTTGAATCATGAACTTTGACCTTAACTGAGACAAGTCAGGCCTGCAGTTCTGTAGATGTTGTTCTAGGCTCTTTTGTGACCTCCTGGATGACCAATCAATGTGCTCTTGGAAGTCATTTAGGAAGGCCGGCCACTCCCAGGAAGTTTCTCACTGTTGCATGTTTTCTCCATTTGAGGATAATGGCTCTCACTGGGTTTCACTGGAGTCCCACAGTATTAGAAATGGCTTGGTAACTTGCAGACTGATTGATGTCTGTGTTTTTTAATCTCTTTCTTTAGATTCAGTAATCAGGTCTGTGTGTGACTGCTATCAGCTTTTTAAAAAAAGGTGAATAATTCATGGTTTAAGAAGGGGAGAATAAAAATTTCACTTAGGACCAGGAAGGTTTGTATGGGCTCTTTCCCTTAAAAAAAATTAAATCATTATTTAAAAACGGCATTTTGTATTTATTTGGATTCTCTTTAGCTAATATTAAAATGAATTTGATGATTTGAAACATGCAAATGTGACAAATATACAAAAAAAAAAAAAAAAGAAATCATGAAGTGGGCAATTATATTTTCTCAAGCCACTGAATACAGCATATGTGGGTGACTGCTGCAAAATGAGAAACTTTAAATACTTTTACTATCACACCTGTTCTATTTCCGCTTTCGTTCTTCCCAATCCGGACTGCTGCAGGCTTCAGTGGAGTCATAAATTCTCTAATTTGTTTCTAGTGGTGTTACAGGAAACAATGTTAGCGTCACAGATTCAGAGTGATACAGTGAACATTTCAGTGCCGACACTGAGAAGTTTCTTGTTCGCTCACCTCTTTAACATTGAACGGGACTCCTCTCAGCTTCACTGTGAACTCTGTTGTTGCCTCCGTCTGTAGTAAATACACAGGGGTTGGTGTGAATCACTACAAACTAGTAACAATGACAGAATGTAAAAATTTAAAACAGCTTCTGATAGAGGAGTCACCTCCTGCTTGGCAGGTTTCTTCACTTTACTCTGGTCCTTTTCCTCAGAGGTCACTGAAGACTTGACCTTTGAGATGTTTTCCCTGTCTCCACTCTCGTAGTCACTGTCTGTGTGCTGTAAAGGACCATCATCATCCTCTTCTTCCTCCTCCTCCGTGTCTGCTGTTTGTGCCACCTTTGACCGCAGGTAGTCCATATCTGATAAGCCAGACTTCAGTGCTTCTTTAGTGGCATCTGGAATCAACAGCATAGCAAACAATTAACAATAATTCACTGAACCTGGATGAATATTTTCTAATATAGTTTAATCTGATTTTCTGTGTGTACTTTAGAACAATATTTCTCTGATATAAATTTCAGTATTTGATGTTGATGTAACCCCAAAATTAAAACACAACCACTACCAACCTTCTTCCTCACTCTCATCATTTTCTTCTTCCTCATCCTCTTTGTCTTCTTCTGACTGGTCTGAGTCAAAGTTGAGGTAATCATCTGAAGCAGGTTTCTTCTTGCTTTGAGTCGTCTTCTTCTTCTTGTCGGGATCGGGTGCTTCCTGTGCAGTGTCGTTTGCCCAGGTCGGAGCTTGGCTTCGATTCTGATGCACTGACAGAAACTCCTTGAATTCTGCTTCCTCTTCCAGCTGAAATGAGATATGAGCCGATGTCCAAATATTAAGTGTTACATCATACAAAAACTGATGAGTTAGGCAAAAAAAAATTTTTTTTAAATTGTACTCTCACAGGCCACTTCATTGGGTACACCTGTTCAACTGCTAATTTACCCACATATCTAATCAGCAAATCAGTGAGGCACTGGTCAGTGTACTGGTAATCTTAACCATAACCTGCTGAACGTCAGACTGAGCATCTTAATAAAGAGGAACGGTGATTTAAGTGATTTTGAACATGACATGGCTGTTGGTGCCAGATGGGCAGGTCTGAGCATTTTTCCCAAAGCTTGCACCCATCTCCCGACCAACATCTCAATTTAAGAGCAGATAAATTTTAAAGTTTATAATTTACTTACATCTCCCAGAATACTACTGGATTCCTTTTTCTGCTTCTTCTTCTAAAATTCAAACAGACAGACAGACACACACACACACACACACTATTGTATTAAAAACACAAATTCTATGAAATCATACTTATATTATTCTCTGGTAAGGCAGCAAAAAATTATGATATACAGAGGGAAGAATGAATTATAAAGATATATGGTAAGTTTTATATACAAGTACGACCTCTGTAATTACAGAGTGTCAGTTTACAAATACTGTTATTTCCCGTCCACAGGTGTTTCCTACCTTTTTGCCATCAGTGTCGGCCGGAGCAGAGGGTTTGCCCTGCCCTGAGCTCTGAGTGTGTTTACTCCAGGCTCTTGCCTTACTGGGGTCTCCAAACGCTTTACACATCTCCACCTAGAATAAAGGACAGGTAAACCATCAAGCATGCGCGTGTTCCCTCTCGAGGCACAGACTGTGTGCGGCTGAGGCCATACCGTCACTCTGGATGTGTCCACGAAGCTCTTATTGAAATGCTTCAGGGCCTTGTTTGCATCCTCCTCGGATTTAAAACCCACAAAGCCGAACTTACGGAACTTGCCGTCTTTGGTAAATTTCAGCGAGCAGTCTGTCAAAGTGCCAAAGGCAGCAAACATCGACCTGAATCTGTCCTCCTTCATCTGCACAGAGAACAGTGAAATTTAGCTGGGCTCAAATTAAAGGCTGCTCTCGCTTTGTGTTCACATGCGAGCGGGCTGTTTACTTACCCCATTAGGGAGGTTTTTAACGATGAGTCTCGACATCACGACAGAAGGTGTAATTCCACTGTTAACGCGTAAAACGGCTTTATATAACTTGTCAACAAAAACAGCGTGGACAAGAACCTCTAGCTCGCCATCTTGAGTGGGAGGGGCTTCTTCTTCTTCGGCCGATAGTAACCGTATCAGTGAATAAACGCCACCCTGTGGTCGGGAATGGTTACTGCGTATATAATCAAACAATATTTAACTGGGTGTTCTAATAATCATATCAAAAACACATTAAAAAAACTGATGTTATATATGATATGAAAACATGTAACTATAACAGCTGTTCAAGTATTACTAAAATATGACAAGTTAACATCTGGAAAACGAATTAATTGTGACTGAAAGGTGTGGCGCTGGCTTTCTTGAAGTGTACACTGCAGGTCTTCATGTGTTTTCTGTTGTTGTTGCTTTTGCAAAACCTTTCATTGATACTACTATGCATCACTGAGCATTGTTTTTCCATTTTTTTCTTTTCGGCTTCCAGTTCAGTTATTTGGTACTTTATTTCATTATAAAATTCTTGGAGTTTTTGATTTTTCCTCTGGAGAATAAGTTTTTCTTCTTTCTGTTGTATGTCCTGTTGCTCCTTCTCTTGAAGCAACTCTTGATTTTGGAGCAGTGTTTCATTCAGAGTTATTTGGAGCATTTTGTATTTTTCCTCCATGTCTTCAAGTTTGCATTGCATTTCTTCCTCTTTTATGTCCTGCTGTTCTTTCTCTTGAACAAACGCTTTACTTATCTGCAGTGTTTTATCGAGCCTTATTTGCAGCACTCTGCATTTTTCTTCCATGTCTTCAAGCTTGGAGTCCATTTCTTTCTGTTTTATGTCCAGTTGCTTCTTCTCTTGGAGCAACTGTTGATTTTTGTGCAGTTTTTTTTTTTTATTATGCTTTACATGCAGCGCTCTGTATTTTTCTTCCATGCCTTGGAGTTTGCACTGCATGTCTCTTGGCTCGATGTCCTGCTGTTCTCTCTCTTGGAGGATCTCTTTATTTTTTTCCAGAGCTTCATCAAGCCTTACTTGCAAGTCTTCGTTGTGTTTCTTGATGTTATGAAGCTTGCAAACCATTTCTTTATGTTGTATGTTGCTTTTTCTTACATTGTACTGTGAGTTGCAGTCATGCATACTGCAGCCCAACTGTGGTGTTCCTGCTGAAGGAAACGGTTTCCAAGGCCTAATCCGTGGATCGACTTCCTTCGAGGCGTGGACGTCTATCAGCAGAGAATGTACCTTCACCTATCAGCAGAGAATGTCCCTTAGTCTGTAACACAGTCAAATATATTCTCAAGCAATATTCAAGCATGCCATTCAGCGTGTTAGTACGAGCTCGGGAGCAGCTTGGGAGAACAAGAAAACAGAGACTGCTTCAGGTTGTCTTCCCAAATTGACTCAACTTTATTTACAAGTACAACAGTTTATATAGAGGGTAAAATTCATGAGACAGCAGATTATCAGTTTAAACCAGTACAGACCAAGATAAGGGAGCGTCTTCCTGCCCTTGGGTGAAGAAGCATCCTTTGTGTAGTTTATTAGTTCAGCTACATTTGTGATTATCTCAGCGACATATTTTCAAGGCACAAAACGAAGAGTTCTTTCATTAGTGAAATCTGAAACAAACCATTTGGCCTTCAACAGGCGTCTAAAAGATTAAGAAACTAATGTAGCTGAGGGAGTGATCTCTGTGGTATTTCAACCTTGTACCAGCCTGTGATTCTCACACATCAATTCTTGGGTCAAAGAGAAAAATAACTAAAACAAAGGGGCCTTATTGAATGACAGAGTTTTCCTGCATAATGTCACTATAAAACAATATCCAGTAAATGCTACCATGGTACTAAAATACCTAACACCTGCAGCTAGAAAAACTACCTTAAGCTCCAAACACAGTCTATTAACTGTATTTGAAGCTGGCTTAAAGGCGGCAGGGTGGAGAGTGTGTGGAGAACAGAAAGAAGGGAGGTTCAACCAGGGCCTGCAGCTTACACATGCCTTGCAGGTTAATCTGGCTGTGTATGGTCTTTGCTTCCTGCTGAGATGACGACTTGCTGTTTAAAATCAGTAGCTTATTGTTTAAAACAAAAGAAAAAAAAAACTTGGCTGCCTACATTTTTCTGCTAAGCGAAGCGTATCATCTAAATCAGGAGTTAGTTGGATTGCTAAGCAGCTGGAGCTGGTTGGATCTTTGGGGCTGAATTTTCATGCTCTTCACACACATTATATTTCCTTCAACTTCAAGAAACTCAGTGGTTTTTTCAGGTGTTTTTTTTTACATTATAAGCTTTGATTATATTTTAATTTTACACTTTTAATGAAGATGTTATGACAGCTGGAACAAAGAAAAAGGAAAAGGAGCTGTCTTCTTGGTTCTGGGTTTAAGGTATCTGTAGGAATGGGAAACAGAACTAACATGAGTACTCAGTGACATAACTGTGGTTAAAAAGCAAGCCATTGCCATTTCCCTGTACATCTGACCACATTTGAATTTAATTATCCTTCTCCTCAATGATACAGAATTATACCACTTTAAGCAGTGTCATTGGTTTATGTGGTAGGTACCATTACTAAGCAACCATGTAACTTGCTGTAACTAACAACCATGTAACTCACTAATCAATGACGGAATCTCTTCTTATACATATTTCTTTTTTTATATATTCAATATATTTTCTCTCTGAGTAATACTATAAACAAATATTAATACTTCTAATACTTTTTCACTCTTTTTCACTCTAATACTTTTTTTATTCATGTGATGCATGACAAACTGTAGAGTGAACTCTTTGTTCTCCTGATCAAATGTCATGCTGAAAGATTGGAAACTGAAATATTAAGCAGCTGAAATGCCAAGCAAAGTTCACAAATGATGAAACGTTTTTATTTAAACTGGTCTTTATTGAAAATTCTCAGAGGAGCACCTTTTATTTTTTATTTTAATCTTTATTTAACCAGGTTATTCCCATTGAAATTAAAGGTCTCTTTTACAAGGGAGACCTGGCCTTAAAAGTTACACAAACCAGCCTTTATTATACCAACATATTATATATAAAGATTACTTCTTCAGTATTAGTTGGGCTAAAGAGACACAATCACAACTGCCTAGAAGATCTAAAAAGGAACTATAGTTTACAGCACAATTCATTATTAAGCAACATACACCCACCAGAAACTTTTAGGTACACTTTGATCCCACTGGGCAGAACCACCTTTAGCAGATGGATACACTGTGGTCACGAAAGGAAGGAAATGGTCAGCAACAGCTGTCAGGTAGGCTGTGCGGTTTAAACAATGTGTGCCAAGAAAATATCCCCACATCGCCACCAGCCTTAATATAACCCTTAAAATTCTAATCCTACCGTCTGAATATTGCCACAGAAACTCAGACTCTTCAGACCAGAGAACATTTTTCCATTCTTCTGTTGTCCAATTTTGGTGAGCCATATGAATTTGTGGCATCAGGTTCCCGTTGTCAGCTGACAGTAGTGGTACCTGGTGTGGTTTTCTGGGTGTAATCGTTCAACATGTCATCCTTTTCTGTGCCTTGTTGTAACGACTGGTTATTTAAGTTACTGTTTCCTTCCTATCGGCTCAAAGCAGTCTGCCCATTCTCTTTTGACCTCTGGCATCAGAAGTTTTTTCAGACCATTCTCTGTGAAGAGATGGTTGTTTGAGACAATCCCAGTAGATCAGCAGTTTGTAAAATATTCTGACCAGCTTGTCTAGCACCAATTTTTTGCCACTTTCAAAGTCACTTAAATGTTCATTCTGATGCTCAGATTGAACTTCAGCAGGTCATCTTGATCATGTCTGCACGTTTAAATGAGTTGCTGTTACATGATTGGCTGATTAGAGGTAGTGGGTGTAGCTAACAAAGTGGCTGGTGAGAATGTTAACCTGAGACCCTGCATCATCAATTTGCGTATTTCATTTTGCTGTTCTGCACCTTATTCTTCATTCTGCTCAGCTGTGTTTTATACGTTGTTAAGCTGTGTTGACTTTATTGTATTGTGCTGTAAAATGACCTGATTATCCCAATATTAGGACTTGATAAAAAAAAGTATGTAACAGCTTTGTAATAAAGTAACAACTCCCTGCTCAAAGAGAAAACTTAGTTTATGTCCAACTAATCAAAAATAACAAGGCAAAATTACAAATTGCATCCCAAACATGAACCTGGGTCTCAGGAAGTTATCTCATGTGTTCGCTATAAATATTTCAGATTTGTGTGATAAATATTGTGTGACATAAAGAATCACTGATTAAATAACCCTGTTTAACGAGGCACATTTCATATTGAAGTTGACAACAGTATTGTCCCTGCTCCGTCCGAACAGCCGATCTGCCTCTTTTTGGAAGACTGGAACTCGTTCTGGATTTCCAGAAAGGTTTTGTTCTTGGTTTCAGGGACAACAAGGAAGATATATATTATCACCAAGCAGCAGATAACCAAGAACACCAGGAAACAGTACTGCTTCAGTCCGAGCTGTAAAAAATAAAACAAGTGAGTGGAACATATCCAAGTACAACATCGAGGTTTAAATGTTCATTTTAAATGCAAGAAATGGTGAGAAAATATTCCAAAATGATCATAGATCCTCAACCATTTGAACACCTACCACAATGAAGGGGAAGACCAGGCCAATGAAGAAGAAACTGGACCAGTTCACTGACCCTGCAAGCATGTACGCTGCAGGGCGCGAGTTTTGCGTGAACAGCTCAGTTGTTAAGATGTTAGTCACGCCACCTTCATGGGGGAAGACACAGAAGAAATCCCTGTTACAGCTGATGTGCAGACGCAGCTGATGATGCACATGCTTCGGTGAAAGAAAGAACATTTTTACCTGGTCCTAAGCCAAAACTTAAGATGAAAGCAAAAACACAGACCATGCTGAGGTATGGAACAACTGGGCTCGCCTCCTGAGAACAAGGAAGTTGTGCAAAAGAAACGTTATAACACAGGTAGGGACATGCCTTAACCTCTGTGTGGCGTTCAGGTCTGTTGGACCCGTTTTCAGTATTTACCAAAAGAAAAAATATGTAATTTTGATTGTTTCTTCAGACTTTTTGACTTTGGCTCATTTTCTGCAAAGAATGCATACAATAAAACTTCATAGAGCAACCCTGCACATTCATATTAAGCATGTGTGTTCAGGTGTGTTTTTAGTGTGTATGCGTTTGTGCTCCTGCTTTTCCTGCACATTTTAACCTCTGGGTTGTGGGAACCACAATGTAGTTTCTCACGCTCCATCCCAGGCTGCATATCGAGGGTGGGGCACAACAAATACAAATAGCTTGACCTGTGTGGCTGCGTATTGGTCATGAACTCATTCTCTGCTTAGCACTTTTAGATGAGTCAGTTTTGGAAGATGATGCAGAGAAACAGTTGAGTTTTATCAGATGTGATGGTGCAGACAGGAAGGAACGACGGGACAGACTCAAACTCTGCAGTGATAACTCTAGCCTTTAGCACGCAGGTCACTCGCTGTCAGGTGAGCACTCTGACAGTGCTCACCTGACAGAGTCTGACAGTAAGCACGAGGCTGACCTTTAGTCATCTCCAAAATAAGCTTACCAGCGGCCAACACAGGGAGAAATATGGATGCCAAAAATGGTTAAATTGCATAGTTTACTTGTCCAAGGACTGAAACACCTCCATATGTGATGCAACCAGGGTAACGAAAGCATGAACACCACACAGGGCTTAAACCCTTAAATATCTCTTTTTAAAAAGATTTCTTGGCCTGACGATAATTACCTGAAAAGTTAGGGTCAGCGTGAATAAAACGCAGCAGATAGCCATCAGTGTGTATCCTCCCATGATGAGTACTTTCCTTCCCAGACGGTCAATGAGCATACCCTGTGAGACACACAGCATGTCACAAGACCAGAAAGACTCCAGGCAAACATCTCTTTTGAGGATTACTCTGATCCATTTCATGTTCTATTTCCAGCCATCTTACACAAACGTCTTGAAATTCTTTTCTATTTTTCTTCCTGATGGTTTCTTTTTTATAATCTGACCGCCTCTGACAGTTCATCGCTTGGAAGCGATATTTGAAAGGTCTCATCTTGTGATTTTAAGATTGCTGTAAGTGTCATAGAGGATCATTATTTCTGTGTTTGCTGAAACAAAAAGAAAAATTTGAAACTAAAGTTCAATGTATTTTCCAGTTAAGATAGATTATAAATACAAGTATGCACAACTAAAGCCATTTCACACATAAACTCTGAACAGTGTCAGGAGCTGGACTTGGTCACATGAGACACATGACACCCGGGAGAAGATAGTTCACTTCAGATGTGCTGTCTCACCTGGCAAAACTCAGCTTGCTTCAGGAGATCCTGCCTCCTCGGTAGAGTAAGCCGAAGTTATTGCACTGCAAAGCTGAGGTCTATTGTGACTTATTTTTTAACAAATGATAGTCCTGAGTGGGCTTGCATGAAATCTTATAGTCTAAAACTCCCTTGTATTCATAATCTGACTCAGTAAAAATAATTGTAAAAGTATATTAATATTCGGACCATTACACACATTGTTTTGGGTTTACCAGTTGGATTCTTTGTCACATATTAGTCCAGTAATGGGTAAGCAGTCCTTCACCCCAGGAAAAGCAAATGTTACTTTTAAAGGCTTTGGGCTTAAAAAGTGTAAGATCTGTATCTTCTAACCTCTGACGTCATCATGCATTATGAATAAGTGAGGCATACATTTAGTCTATAAAGAAAACTTGCCTGTAAACAAGAAGAAGTTTTATAAGAGTAAATTTCACTTCACAGACCACCACAAGCACCCCAAGCAATAGCAATGACAAAGAAATTCGTAGAAAAAAAATGTCACATTAGAGTTTTATGATATTTGTATATCCTGAGTTAAACTGGAAGCAGAGATCTCATAAAAAGGACTACAAGTCAGCTTATGCTTTGAGTCATACTTATAAGGTGAATACACTCAGATTAACACACAATAACTGTGTAGGGCAGGGATGATGCATACAGCTCACTTTGATCTTAAATGGGTCAGAGCAGTAAAACTACACAATAAATGTGTAAAATTACAAAAAAAAGCTCTGGTGGTTCATGTCATGTAATTAAAACATATCTAGTTTTCATTTTTGCGGGCATTTCTATAGTAGGTAGTGAAAAAACAGGAACTTTCTTGTTATTTAATTGTTTATCTATTGGGCCAATTCTGGCCCCCAGGCCTTATGTTTGGCACCCTCAGTGTAAAGGGACTGGAATTTTTTTTGAAGTCAGAGTTAGGTAAAAAATGATCCCAAAATACATTCATCTACACTTAAATCTATTGAGTTTATTGGGTTTTTAGAACATATCTGTGTAAATATAAAAAAACTAGTGAAGGTCTACAATAAAGAGATGTCTTTATGAATGGAAATACAGAAGGCTGACAACGAGGCGCAAACCACTGGTTACACTCAAGAACAAGAAGAAGATTCGACATGTACAGTACTGAAATAGATTCTTTGGGTAGATGAAACACAGAAGCCCAACTGATTGGAAGAGAAAAGCATGGCGAAGGAGAAAATCTGCTCGTGATCTGAAGCATGAAATGCTATCTGTCAGACATGGTGGAGGCCTAATGCATAGGCATGCATGGCTGAACAGCATTATAATGTTTACTGATTATGTGACTGCTGATAGAAGTAGCACAAAGGCATCAGAAGTTTGCACAGCTATAATTTCTATTAAAATGGATAATGATCCAAAGCATACTGCAAAGAGTTTGTCTGAGGCAAATAAATGGGATATCCTTCAATGACCAAGCCAGTCACCTGATTTCAATCCACCAGAGCATGATTTTTTAGTTCTTAAATAAAAAACTGAATGAAGACCCACAAACTAGCAGCGACTGAAGATGGATGCTGTAAAAGCCAGGGGAACATCTCAAGGGAGGAGATCTGGTGATGTCTGTGGGTTCTAAACTTCAAGCAGTTGCAGTGGATTTTCATCCAAATACTAAAAACAATACTTGAAAATACATGACGAGAAACTCATACTTACACATGTTAAAGCGGTGATGCATTCACAGGCACCAGTGCCGACAGTGGCGTATGGTATCTTATCACTGGGAATACCAGACTGTTTGAACACGTAACCTGCGTAGAAGTAAATCTACAGGGAGTGTAGAAAACAAATAAAGAAACAAACACAAAACCATAACTTTCAGTTCTTTGGAAACTCCTTTTTTATCTTTGTGTGAACTTTTTTAAAGTGGTCGTACGTACAGCATTGATGCCGTTCAGCTGTTGTGCAGCGTTGAGCACCATGATGGTTAGAACTTGCCAGCGTAAAGAGCGATCAGCAAAGAGCTCCCAGGGTTTCTTGGCCTGTAAACCTGATAAGCTATTCCTCTCCTTCTCAATATCCTCTTGTTCACTGTCACAATCAGCTATACCATGCAGCTGCTTCAGGGCTGCAGACACATAAGACACACAGGACTTCAAGTTATTGCACTTCCTTCATATCTGACTAATCTGCGGTGGCTGTTTGCTGTTTGGGGGGGTGTCCTGTCAGAAGGTTTCCACCGTCAGAAATTCATCACATGCTTGAAATGAAAAGATAAATGCCTCTGGTTATTTCTGCCTTTATACATTTTATTATTTACGCTGTCACATGCACTAAGTCATCTTTCCTGGAAGAACACAATTCCCAGCGATCTGAAATGGAAGGAACGGTGCAGCTGTTTTACCTTTCTTACAACCCTCTTCATCCCCTTTGTCGATGAGCAGATAGCGTGGGCTCTCAGGGAACCAGGGCAGGATCAGGAGCTGCAGAAAAGCTGGGATACAGGTGGTGGAGAGCAGGATGGGCCAGTACTCCTCTTTCCCCAGGAGCTCTCTGTATAATTGTACAAGGACTTCAGCTTGATATTTTCTTTGAAGGGATGTAGCATTGGAACTGTGTGAAAAGTTCTTCTTCTTAATGTGTTTATTCATCACCTGAGGCCAATCACTTGTCCGGTAAAGATCCCCCCAGTAATGAAAATTGAGGTTCCCATTCCCATAGCACCACGCAGTGAAGTCGGAGCTATTTCTCCCAAATATAGAGGTTGAACACAAATGGCAATGCCTATAAAAATATTTAAAAGACATTTCAGAAGGTTTTCATGCAGCATCATTATTAGCCATTATTAACTGGACATCTAATTCATGTATCTGTGTTTCTCCAAGATTTAGAAACAAAACATTTAAGTGTTCCTGATGTACTCACCTGCATTTAATCCAGAGATGAAACGTCCGATGATGAGTAATTCAAATAACCCTGTAGGATAACTCAGACCCATCAGCAAAGCAGCCAGGAGTGCAAATATGTTATTGGTCAGCAGTGTCCCTTTTCTGGAAAGAAAAAATGAATCCCATTATTTATAAAAGAGAAGACAATTTTTCATCAAAAAAAAAAACAAAAACAACATGTCCATACCTTCCGACCCTCACAGACAATGTTCCACCAATCAGTGCCCCTATAAGTCCTCCTAAAGTGAATATGGACACGATAGTGGACCAGAGGAGGGTGAGACCATCATCTGATATTTGAGTTTGGTAACGCTCGCTCCAGGTTTGGTTGATGAAATCTTGCACATACTGGAGAGAAAAGAAGAAAATTGAACACAAACACTGTTTTTTATCAACACGAGTGCAAAGCAATGTCTAAATACTGCCACTACTCTTATTATCAGTCTACTTTTTTGTCACTGAATAACATCACTGTACTTGGCGATCATTAGACCGCCTGTGCTTGTTAGAACAAATTATGTGTTGTGTGTTTGTGTGTGCGTGTTCTCTAATATCAGAATAACAAAAACAGTGACTGTAGTCCACGTGTTACTAAGTTTGCCCTCAGACCGTGTTTTGATCATTTAGATCAATAGTTATGGAAAAAGTCCAGTGAGAGGCAGCAGAATTATTACCGCTGTGGGCGCATTGATGACAGATATATTATATCCATACTGAAAGGTCCCCCCGATGCCAGCAGCACACACAGCCAGCAGAAGTGATTTGTTTGGAAGCTGCAAACAGAAAAACAGACCCACAAACAAAAGTGTTTCAATATCATCTTGGACAGAAAGCTGCGTCCCACCATGCTGCCAAACGTACTTTTATTTTTCAAAACCCTTAATCCATTACAATCCACTTACCTTTGGCCGCCTTCTATCTTTGGTTGCTTTAGCTAGAAGAGGCTGATATTCATTCTTGTATTCTTTTGGCATGTTTTATATTTTGCTTAAAGTCCTGGATTCTTTGAGGGAGAGCAGAATATCAGAGTATCCTTCTCGCAGGAGCTTGCATCCAACAGGAAACTTAAAGCGGATGGGGGGATGAGTTTATGCCGGGGATAATACAATTGATCTGTTGTCAGAAAGTGTCCTTAGGGTGTGGGGAATTGGCTAAATTATTCCATGTTTATTCAAAGTTCATGGCGCACTAACTGAATCCAAACACAGCATGCAGTGTAGTTTAATTACTTTCACATAAAAGAAGAAAAGTATTTCAGGATCCACACATAGGGGAGTTACATAGCATTATGATTTTGGTCTACCGAAAACATGTTTCACAAAGAGTAGCACAATGTGCACCTATTTTAATATATTTTGGTTTCTTTTCTTTTTTCTGTTTTTAAAGACTTGCATAGCTCACAGGTTTGATGCCATGGAAGTGTGATGCATGCCTACAGGCAGTATGCAGTACCACATTCACATTTTAAAAGGCTGAGAAAAAAAATCCATAGTTATGCCGTAACATATGTCCTAGGCTATACGCTCAGCAGTAAAGATGCTATGTGCGGACTCCCCCTATAGTTCAAGTATAGAAAAGCAGTTGGTGAAGTTTTTTGAATAACTGCAGCCGCTGGATGGATTAACTGTGGAGAGCAATCTGGGCCGGCCATGGTGCAAGGTTTTTGTGGCTGCTGTCTTTTCCATCATAAGGACTCCAGTCTCCGTCAGAGGAGGGATGCCCGGAAATGTTTATAAAGGGCAATTCATTAGCAGTTTAATAAAGTTGATAATAAATATTCATAATTTAAGACATTCTGTATACAACAATCCGAACTGCAGTTATAATACATATCAATACCAAGTACTTTAAACGGATTTTTGTCAATCTGGCAACCCAAAACCACGCGCTTTTAGAATTTAAATATTTATTTAGGATTTATTTTAGGATTTAAAATATAAATGACATTTATTTAGGATTAAAATTATTAAACTACGGATTACAGCTCGCATCCTCCACAGACACTAGCTACGTTTTATTTCATGTGAATTTAACGTTTTTCTTCACGACTTTGCCTCGTGACTGGCTCTCTTTAGTCATTTGAGGAAAGACGTCTGAACCCAGGAATTATTTTTTTTTTAAAAACCCCCAAAACGAACAAAAAACAAGAAAAACAAAAAGAAACAAAAAACCCTGCAAATATTCTAAAATAATTTATTTTATTTATTTCTTTATTCTTTTTTTTTCCTTTCTAACAGCCCTCATTGGTTCCAAACCCATGTATGACTCACCTCTTTCCTTGATTCCGCACGTCCCTCATCCGCGTTCATTTTGAAAGCTGCCGTAAAGTTATGCTCGCAGAAACCATTTACAAAGACTAAATTTTGCACTTGAATCCAAGTTCTGACAAAGTAGCTGCCTACTGTAAGGTGCAGCACATGACCTCGGCTCAGCGTAGAGGCTGATTAAGAGGTTGAGGCACATTCCTGCTGCATGGTGAAGCTTGCTCTCGGGTAAAAGAGGGCTTGTTAACCCAAATATTAAAATAATATTCACTTTGTGTTACACACTTCACACTTACAGCTTGTTTCAACTGTCATGTGACTTTTTTTTTTAGTTTGGTTCATGTATTGTGGTCACGAGAAAAAATAGTACAATAGGTTCTCACTATATTCAAAGATGATAACACAAATTTATTGTTCAGGTAGCAGAAGATGTCATCTGCTAATTTGTAGTTCCATAAAATTGGATTCTATTTTCCATGGATGACTGCCTCCTAGGTAAATACATATTTGGGTTTGAATTACTTTGGATAAAAGTGATAAAACAAATAATTTCTAAAACGTTGACATTGATTTTATTTCCAAGGTCGCTGCGCTCTTAAATTTGTAAATCATTCAAAGAGTTCTGTAGCTTACCACAAAAAAACAAAAAACGTTTTAATCCCGTGAGAACTTTTGAGACTCTAAAAATGGAAATCTCAAATAGAGTTAACAGTGGATATTTTTTTCAAAATGTACAGCTCAGCTTTAGTTTCAGTCTGTAGTGATGATTTGTTGATCAACGTTAAAACAGAGACAGAAAAAAAAGGAATACTCTCGTGTGACACAGCTTAAAGCTTATTCAAATAAAACCCACTGAAGTTACTTGTAGTACAAAACAAATAAAAAAAAGGTTGCTCTTTGATAAATATGGTCATTATACTGACCACATTTATGAAACAATGACGCAAAAGATCATTCATTCAGCTGATGCTGTGACAGCTCTGTTTCCACAAAGTTTTTACCATTTCGTTGTACATGTACAATGACAATAAAGGGCGATTCTATTCTATCTATTCAATGGACATTCTATTGCACCAGCTCCACTCTATACTACAGACGCAGCAGAGCACAGTCTCCCTCAGGCTGATCTATTCAGGACACAAAAAACGTGTCATTTTTACTGTTTATGAAAAATGTATAAAAAATTGTAAAACTTGTATGATGCTTAACAAGGAGGTGCAGCAGGTAGAGTTACAAACTAAAAGGTCAATGTTTGATCCCTGGGTCCTTCAGTCAGCTTGTTGAAGTATCCTACTGAACCCCAAACTGTCCCCTCATTGGAGTGTGAATGTGTGCAAGGCATGGAATAAAGTGGAGCATGAATGTGAGCACTCTATCTGAGTGCTCAGTTAGGTAAAAGTGTGATATAAGTACCAGTCCATGAAAAATTTAATTTTTCAAAAAGTTTAAGTCACTTGACTTAAACTTTTTGATAAAGATAGGGGTGAATCAGGTGACCCTCAACCATTCCTTAGTTATGCTGCTATAAGGTCAGACTGCTTATACCTTTGATACACTGAGCATTTCTTCTTCACTTTTCTTTCCCCAGGTGTTCATACACTACTGCATGCCATTGAATTGTGTCTTTTATCCCCCACAATCTGTGTTTTGTCCTGTCTCCCCGTACCCTCTTTGTCTTTTCTCTTTACCCTTACTCTGAGTTGGTTGCACCAGAAACTGAACTGGTTCTGCAGGAGTTTTCTTCCTGCTAAAAGTGTGTTTTTTCTTTCTCATTCTGGCCGAGTGCTTCCTCATCAGGGGTTATCTGATTGTTGCTGTTTCCTCTCTAACCTTACATTTAAAGCACCTTGAGGCAATTATTGTTGTAATTTGGAATTACACGAATAAAACTGATTTGAACTGTAATAGTTTTAATAATAGTTTTGTCAGTTATAATTTAGCCTATTTATAATAATTGACTTCTTAACGCCCACTTGTAGTACCATTCGGGGCCCACCAGGGGTCCGTGGCCCACATTTTGGGAGCAGTTCGGGAGGGGCGAGAGCTAATTGTAGACATTCAACATGGCAGCAATTTTGTCATATTTCTATGGACAAAGGTCAGTAATACAAACTAATCATTAAATAATATTTAAAGCCACGCAGGGCATAATAACACCTGTGTGTTCAGATGTCATGATGACGTCTGGCCGCAGGGGGAGCGCTTCTTCAGGACATAACGGTGTTTGTGCAACCCTGAAACCCTTCCCCGTGTGGTGTAGGAAAGGGCAGAGAAGCGGGTTCCCCTGGCGTCGTTAACCATGTCGGGTAGAAAGCCCAGGTCTGTGGCAAACCCCCTGGAGTCTGCGATCACCACACCGAGTGAGAGGATACTGAAGGAGTGCCACAATCTGTATGTGGACAGCGAAAACGGTAAACAGTCGATAATCTGGATTAAGGCTAAAGCAAAGTTAGGACCGCAAAGTAGAAACCAGCCCGCCCTGGCTGTGGTATTATGGTAACCGAGCTGTGCCACTGCTGAAGCCCCCGACTGAAGTTTATGTGGACTTAAAGGTGTAATGCTGCTTGTTTAGTGTGTGTGTCAGTCTGCAGCAGCTGCTAGTGTGTGTCAAACACGTGACGTTGAACATCTCAGAGGCTCCTCTGCAGCCTCGCTGGGCAGTGCCCCATCTGACTGTATGCATTGATGCAAAATCACATACACATAGATATATAGAGACTTCATTGATCCCAGAAAGAGGAACATAATTAAAGTGCCGCAGTCGCATAGTGACGGCCTTATACTGTAAGATATTACAGTTAAAAAAATCAACAATTTAATAAGAAAGCCTCCTGTAGTGTGCTTTTTATTAATGGGAGATTATTATACCCTTCTGGGGTGCAAGCAGAGAAAAGCAGAGAGAATATCAACTTGTTTTCTAGAAGGTAAACATTTGGAAAGGTGTGGTGTCACGAATAATCCTGTAACTCATTTTAGTTACCTTGATCACCATGTGTCCTTTAAAAAAAAACAACAACTTATTATAGTGTAATAGCTAAATAAAAACACAGGCTTGTATAATTTGTTATATGTCAACCTTTGCCCTCTCTTCCCCTTCCTTAAGAATAACTTGAGAGATAACAAATGAGAGATGCCTCTAGACCTTTGTATTGTATGTCAAAATCAAGTAGATATATTGGAATTACATTTCTAAAAGAAATTTTTGCTCCAAAGAGGAAAAAACCTTAGAATTTATGTTCATTCTTGGGAGTCTGATTTATAAAACAAACATACACATTGTGACCGCATAGGGTTAGGGTTCAGGTAACTTAGACTTCAGAGGTTTAACATAGTAGAATTTTACTTTAAGCATAACTGTCTTGGAGCTCATGCCAGGCAACAGGCATCAGTTTATTTTGCTTTTACTGTGATAATTGTCACTACTGAGAAGAGTTGTGAGGGAGGACAAGTGGTAGTCATTTCATCTGCCACTTTGTAAAATTTTCCTCTACCTACTCTTTAACCATGTACGATTAACTATGCATCTGTGCAGGCTTACTATTTACTCACAACTACATTATTTTATTTTAAAACCAGTCTAGAGCATCACAGTACAAAGGTACCACTATAGTCATTGCATGTCATGATTGTGTTGTGTGTGTTTTTCAGGCTTGGTAAAAATTGCCAGCAGCCTGGGAATCCGTCTTCTGCCTCCCAGAAAGAAGATCATCGTGATGATAATGGGTAACCACTCTGCAGGAAAGAGCTCCTTCATTAACTGGTATTACTGATACTTCTTATTGTTGTTGTGATCTAATAACGCTGCCTGACCATCACATGCTCTGCTCTATGTTTCAAAGAGAGACTGGTGTCGAGAACATCCTGTTCACACATGACTTTTTGAAAGCGCTTTGTGGTTTGAATGCAGCCCAGTTTTGCCCCAGGAAGTGTGGATTTACAAAAGAAAATGGGGGAAAAAACAGGTGTAATTTGTTATTTTGTATGTCAGTTAAATCTTTTGTCACCATCAAAGTTTTGTCCTCTTTTGAATAAATGCTGGGTAGGAAATATGTATGCTGTAAGATTAGTGACCTTTAGGCTACTCCCTTATTCGCGTCACCACATTGGGTGGATCTGCATATTTGAAATGCAGATCGAGGCATACAATGACACTGTAATACTGTCCCACATCCGTGCTAAAAGAAAGAGCATCAAATCACCATTAATAAATACCATATGTACTGAATCAAATATAAACAATGTGTGCAGACATAAGAAGGAGGGTCTTTTCTGAAACAAGCCTTCCTGGGATTTGTGTCTCCTCCTGTCCTTGAACTGGGGACCTTTCACAATCTGGGAAAAACTTCCTCTTCTCCCTTCTTCTTCTTAAGCTTCTTATTTTCCTCTTCTCCTCCTTTTCTTCCTTCTCCTCCTCCTGACCCTTCAGGGGTTGCCAAAGCAGATTATCTCCCTTCCCGACCCTATCCCTAGCATCCCCCTCTGTCACTCCAGCCTTCCCCACAACTATGTACATCTTCTGTGGTCTTCCTTGTTTCCTTTACAGACAGTTTAGAATAATCAGTAACCCAACATGCTTGTCTGTGGTCTGTGGGTGGAAGCCCCAGTACGCAAAGAGAACCCACCCAAGCCCCAGCTGGCCAATAGATTCAAACTCGGGACTTTTTATGTTGTGAAATGGCAGAGCTAACCACTGCACCACCGCGCCGCCCCTGATTCTAACTGATCTGACATATTTTAGAGAGAGGGGGCTTTCTGCTGACAAATTGGTTAAGGTGACATTTTTTTTCTATTGCAATATTTGTTAATTTGTTAAATCTTTCAAGATTCTTATATACTCATCTTCGCTAATGTTGAAGATGCTCTTAAGGTCATCACTTTGATTATTACTGCTTAGAGATTGCAAACTGGTTCGAGGAGTGTTTTTCTACCTGACATTTGTTCTCTAGTCTCTTGATGTCCAAATTCTGTAATATCCCACTGATCACACAACTACATCCTTTTAAACAAGCCACAAGCTATATTATTACAGATGGATGGGTTTGTGGGTAGGTAGGTAAATTATTCTAAACATTAAAACATGAAAGAATGAATTTAGTTTCTTGTGGATAAATCAAATTTACCAAGCAAAAATTCAAACAGTGCATTGTTTGAGCTTCTTAAAATGTTAGGATTTGTTTATTTTCCCTTTGATTGTAAACAGAATCATTTTGCAGCGTTTTTTCACATGTAGCTTTCCGCAAGAATTGAGGCGTTGTTGCTTTAGCTCTTTCTCACTTTTGATGGCGTTATTATCTTTCTAGGTATGTTGAAGAGCACATTCAGAAAACTGGGGTGGCCATCGAAACGCAGGGGTTTACCTTCATCACAAGTGGACGCAAAAGAGAATCTCTGACGGTAAGATCAGCGTGGACACGGCCGGCATGTGCAGCTGTGCCACGAAAAGATTTCCCAGCCAGAGCTTAAAAAGGAAAATTGTGACAGTTAACTCTTTTACTTCAGTGCAATCCTTTAATTTTGTTCTCAGTATTTGTTAAGAAGCTTGTTTTTATATTCAGCTATCACCTTTTAGTTTTGTACTCAAGGAGATGTTGCGATTGTTTGACTTCAGTAACATGAACTGAAGCTGCAGTCAGTCATAAAGGCTGATGAAGCAGGGTGTTTGATGTTGGCATTTATGTAAGGCACTCCCTCAGCCAGTGGTGATTTCTCATTCTATATGCTGCTCCACTGAGGGGCTTTGTTGTGTATGCACGCACACACACACACACACACACACACACACACACACACACACACACACACACACACACACACACACACACACACACACACACACAGAAACATCTTTGCAGCATGAGAACAGGCTTGGGAGACACCTGCCTCTCGGTCGTCTCTGATATCCCTTCCCTCTGCCTCTCTGTTCATATCCTGATGTGGTGAAGGGTAGGAGTATGAATAATACATTTGGAGTGTAGGACTGCAGAGTAGAAGGATTATCTCCAATGTGCAGGAAGAGCTAAGGCGTGCACACTGAGCCGCAGCACACCAGCTCGTGTAAAGCACCAAGATGAGAGAGGACTCTGTTGTAGAGGGGCGGGAAAAGACTGCAGGGGAAAAAAATGCAGGTTTGTCTCATCGGGTTGTTTCTAACACTGTCCTGTTAACTCTTTCGCAGGGGAATGCAACGCTGCATCTCTATCCTCACTTTCGACCGCTCCTGGAGTTCAAAGGTAAGACTTTACTTCTTCAACTCTTTACTATACTACATTTTCATGCTCTCTCAGTGAATGTGCAGATAGTTCCTTCTGTGAAACATTAGATTTGATATATATTCCACGTGCGGGTAAACAGTAAAAACTTGGGGCTTTGCATCTCTATGCCTTTGATCGTGATATTTCTATGCTCATTGATGATCATCACCAATCAGTCTCTACAATTCGCAAATTATTGGAATCGAGAGTTAAAACTGCAGGAGATGAATGTAATCACAAACTGCAAAAAGGTAGCTGTACCTTTGAGGTTTAAGATAAGGCTCTGCTGGTGGCTAATGAATATTTACCTCTGGATGCTGCTGATCAAAGTCGGTTTTAAAGACGCGTTGTGATCTGTAACATCACAAGAATGTCTGCCTGTTTAATGCTCGGTTACTCGTGGGCTGTTATTAATCCTTATCACAGGCTTCTGTGATTTAAGGTTGGGTTTAGGTCCTTCACCTTGATGACTCAATAGTGAGTCATAAACTTGATGATAAATCGGTCCAGACTCCTGTTTTCTTCTTCTCACACACGTGCGGCGCTCTGATATTGTTTTAAGACAGTTTTGCTCAGATCTGTGCGTCAGCAGCGCTCTGGATACGCCACCGGACGGCCGCTGTGAACGTGGTGATCGTCTACAGAGTCTGGGTGTTGCCTGCTGGCTGAGTGGGGGTGTGCAGCGGAGGGTGGGGGAGTGTGTTTGAGTGTTGACAGGCAGTGTGTAGAGAGTGGGGGTTCACTGGGTGCGGACCAGAGCGAACACTGTATGGCGTATGAGTCACACGCCCCATCGGCAGCAGTGCAGTTTAGTCAGAAGGAGCTGCTGAGAAATGTCACAGCTATTAGAGACGGCGCAGCCCAGACTCCAGCAGCAACAGCTTCGCTCCGCAGGCCCGAGCCTCGCAACAATCTGCTGCTGGAATACAAGCAGGATTTTTCTTTTCAATTCATTTCAACTTTATCGTCATCGTCGCCGCCGCCTGTGGAAACCAGCTGTATGAGACATTTGTTTACCTGTCACAGCAGCCGAGGATGACTCATCAGAAAAGATCCATATATCCATACATGTGGGAGCAGCTGCTGGCTGCACACTTTGGTCTCCTTTGGGATGTGCTTCTTAATTTGGCTTCATACTTAGATCTTTATATGTCTGTCTTATCAACCTGTTGTCATGGGTTTAGCCTGTATGCTTTGTGGGAACTGACTGCTTTTGCTGCACATTAAAAAATAATCATATCCGCTGGTTAATCAAGGTCTTTGGCTTCTCAGATTCCTGTAGAAGTATTTGCACCATGTCTGCTTTCACCTGTTCAGCTCAACAATTTCTTTTTTGGTCTTGGTCGATGCAGCGTTATTGCAGCCTTTGCCCTTTTCCTTGTGCACATGATCTCCTGCACGGTCCTCTCAGTTACAGTCAGTTCAGGAACTTAGCGCACATTGGCAAGTATAACTCTCATTTTCAGCTGGCAGAACTTTTTTCCTTTCCCGCACGGATCGATGTATCTGTCCCCGTTTGTGCCTGTTTATTTAGGATTATATGGAATAGCTGAAGTGCGGTCTTGCAGCGCTCTAAATTAAAGCTACTTTATGAAATCCGCACACACCTAAACACAAACATACATATTTTTAATGTTTCTTTTGCACAGCAGGGATATCTCGGTACTCAGAGACTTTTCTTAGGCGTGTGATAAGAGGCAGATCTATTGATATTGTGGCCATGCTGATGTGGGAGAAACATGAGGGAATGCTAATGTGCCAGAGGAGCAGTGGCTCTGCTCACTGCAGCACAAGGATGCGATTTGTGCTGGCTGTTGACACCTGCCTCTTTGCATGAAACGGCCTCAGTGTCATCCCAGGCCTCCCTGGTGTGTGTGTGTGTGTGAGTGTGGGTCGGCATGGGAGGGGTTACTTTGTCACTAGTAGGGATGCATCTCAATAGTGATCCTGTTCTATTTAAGGGGAGGGGGGGTGTTCTTATGTGTGGTGGTTGTGGTGGATTATCGTAACCTCTCAGTGCGTTGCCTCACAGTCGTTCTTCACTGGCTAGCTTTATGTCCCACGCCCCACACTAAAGCTGCCAGTTGAAGAGCTGTTGTGTGTAACCATGACAACAAAGCTCTCCACAGAGGGCAGTGAGGAAACAGAGGCCTCGTTAATATTTTCATGATTAGAAAAACAGAAATAAAGTTTCATGTGCGAGGGTGCGGCTGCTGTATCATCGTCACAGGACGTGAACGTATCTTTTCACACGTGCACAGCTGTGTCTGTGAAGAATACGATCGTTTTGGAGTTAAATTATAGCTGCCGTCCCCAAAATGCAAAGCTCTTAGCATAAAAGTTGCCTTGAGATCTTGTTGCTGATCTCCCTCAGGCTTCCAAGTATTGACCGCACTGCGGCTTCCTGTAGCACACAATATTATAGCCATTAGAGGCGACATTTTCCTGCATGGACTGAACTCGTTACCTTAGTTACTGTGTCTTTATCTTTTTGCACATGCACGCCATCTCTGTTTTCCAGGTGTTACTGACTACCTATCTGCTGAGATCTCCACCTCCAAGCAGAAGAAATTCAGCCTGGTGACTTTCGTGGACACTCCGGGTTTGGTGGACGGGGACATGATCTACCCTTTTGATGTGAATAGTGCCATCACTTGGTTGGGTGTGTCCTTTAGCTTAAACTTGTCTCTTCAGTGGTGATCTGTCTTCTTCTTCTTCTCCTTTGTGTCTACTGTACAGCTGATGTACAGCTGCAGGAATGTAATAAATGCTTTTTTTCTCTGAGCAGGAGAACAGGCAGACCTGATATTTGTGTTCTTTGACCCGATGGGCCAAGCGCTTTGCAAACGCACGCTCAACATTGTGGAGAAGCTGAGCCAAAAATGCGCAGACAAGCTGTTGTTCTACCTCAGCAAGGCAGATGAAGCTGGGAAGGAGACAGACAGACAGGTCAGTTTACCTGATTTGTATAATTTATTTTTGTTTCAAAGAAAGTTGAACCTGTGAGAAGAACTTTTTTTTTTTCTCATCAGAGAGTGATGATGCAGATAGTCCAAGAACTGTGCCGCCGTCCAGGTCTTAACAAATGTGGCTTTGAGATGCCAACAATATACATCCCGAACCCACAGAAGGTAAAATGATCTGTGTTGGTTACTTTAAACTGCTGTGTTTGTATAAAAATTACTTCTGGTTGTGCAAATATTATAAACCACGGCAGTGCAGTTATCGCTGCACCATCTTATGATCTACAACCACGAAGCGTGCGTGGTAGATTTGTGCATCCCTCAAGACCTCCGCTTCATTTCTGCTGAGCGAGTGCAGCTTCACTTTCTGCCAAGTCCACAAGGCTGTCAGTCAGAATGCCCTCAGGATTTGTCATGGAACTTTCCAGACCATCCTTTATTGAGATGTGCAGAGTGTTTTTCATGTTCAGTCCAAATCTGACGTGTTTACGAGCTGTTTGTCTCATGTAGCCGAGCAGGTGTGTGAACCAGATCGATGGCGTTTGTCAGACCATCGAGAAGACCATTAACCAGGCTGTTCAGAAGACACTGAATCAGCTGGAGAAAGATTCTGACCTTATTTGTTCCACTATCAGCAGCAGACTAGAGCAGGACAGGTATGACCTCTTGCAGCCTTGATAAAACATATTATGTGTACACTGAGCAGATAAGCATCACCAGATACTATCAGTTGTGGAAAATGTATGATAGCACATTATTGTTATGGTTGTGTACACAGGGCTGATGTGGCTTGCAACAAAAGCATCCGTCTTCATTCATTCCTGTGCGGTGCTTTGGGTGTTTTCCTGCCTTTACTCTTCATCCTCAGTTTTATTGTGAGCACCTTATCCAAAGAGCAGCTGGAGGAGCTGTTGGGTGAAGGTGCAACTCGAACCATCACTATCTTCACAGTAAGTGCTCTGAATGAATATCAGTTTCATAATATTTCATTAATTACTTCATTAGTGACTTAACATAGTGTCCTGAGCTCTCTGACTGTCTATTACTGTGTGTCTGAAAGGGAATAGTGATGTATTTATGGGACTGGATACCTGAAGATGGGCAAGTAGTCTTTGTCATCATTTTTGGGGCTTTTTGCTACCTCCTGCTTTTCCTGGCAAAGTATTTTGCAGGGTAAGTGTGGCAAAATGCAATTTAACTCGTAGAGATTAATTAAACAGATCGATTTTGTTCATATTGACATGACAGCATCACACAGTTGCTGCAGATTCGTCAGCTGCACGTTAATGATGCAAATCTCCCGTTCCGCCACATCCCAAACAGATAGTGATCTGATCAGTAGTGATCATTTTCACACCCTGAATTGCAGCGTCAGTTTTTGGTTCTTAGCCAACAAGAATGGTACCTGGTGTGGTCTTCTGCTCCTGTAATGTTAAAAGCAGATGGGTTAGAGAGCATTTAGAGATGCTCTTTTGCTCACCTTGGTTGTAATGACTGGTCATTTGAGTCACTGTTACCTTCCTTTCTGGTCATTCTCGTCTGATTTATGACATCAACGAGGCATATTCACCCACTGGATATTTCCTCCTTTTCTGACCATTCTCTGTAAACCTTAGATATAGTTTTGTGGGAAAATCCCAGTAGATTAGCAGTTTGAAATATTCAGACCAGCCTGACTGGCACCAACCACAGTTCATGTGTGTGTTCAATGTCACCCGATCAAGGAGTAAACTAAACAGGGACTGGTTCATTCAAATTTTCAATTTCTTTGTAGTTTTCTGCAAACGGTTTTTCTATTTTTCTGTCCTTTTGAATGCTCTTGATGGTTGAATAAGATCATTATAAGATCGCAAGGGCCTTATGTCGTATCAAGACATTAAAAAGACTCCTTTAACGCTTTAAAGAACTAGGCCTGAGAACCGGCCTGTATGATACGCTCAAACATATAAATCACATTTCTTCCCCCTTCTGATGCTTGGTTTGAACTTTTTCATTTTAATATCAACTTGACCTTGTCTACATGTCTAAATGCATTAAGTTCCTGCCATTTAATTGGCTGGTTAGTTTTGTGTAATGAGCAGTTGAACAGGTGTAGACTGTACATGCAATTACAAACACGAGTATTTTAATGCTGTCATGTTCTTCATTCTCAGCCGGAGGAATAAGACTCTGACGAAGAAGGAGAAGAGGACGATGACAGAGTACAATGATTACATCCAAGATATCGTCAAGACTAAGAAGGTTAGATGTACATTTTGTGTCCTTATGCTCTCTTAACTAAGTTGTTTTTTCATTTGGATTGTGCAAATCTAAAGGCCACAGTAATTAAGTATTTTATTGATTTGTTATTGGTATAAAGGAAATTACTGCCAACTCTGCTGCTTCCCTTCATTTTATGGAGCTTTTTAGTGTTGATCGGGTTTTTTTTAAGTGAGCTGACTGCTAACTAAAAACTAGAATGCTTCATAAGGTAGTAAACTTTATGTCAGTGTTGTGTTTTCAGCTAGTTTAACTTCCCTCGCTCGGCCCAAAAAGAAAAGAAAATCAGTTCATGCGTGTTGTCAATTTATCAAACATCAGGATTGTGAATCTCACACAGGTAACTTTTTTTCCACAGAGTAAATTATATGAATGGTACCTCCAGCAGTGTGCAGCAGAATATGACCTCTGACCCTGGGTAAGCTGAAGACACTTTGCACCAGTACCTGTAAGCTCGCAGGTGTAAGCTCTAAATCAGCCGAGATCACTGCCAGCAATTATCATCTCAGCAGCTGATTTTAAAAGTGCCTTTATTACTAATTATTGGAGAAGCTATGATTGTAGTCGTTTAATGAAAGTCAGACTGTGACTGGATTTTTTTTTTTTTATAGTCTATGGGTAATTATTGCGAGAAAAATATGAAATGTTTACAAATTACAAATTTTGAACTTGGGGCTGCCTTTACCAGCAAACACATTTTCACAGTGTCCTCTATAAAGTTAGTTCTCATTGTTGTCATGTGATCGGTCTTTATATCGCACTACACTGTCCTGAGCACAGTGTTACCAGAATGTGTTTTAAGCAATAGCTACAATAACCAATGCTGTGATTAAAGCCTGGGCATTATAGTTGGACATCTGATAAAAACATGTTTATTGCGTTGAATCCTTCTCTTGCTTCCAAAGAGCCAATCACTTATTTTTATATATAAATCGTTGTCGTGTAATCATTGTTAGATGTTCCACAGACTTTCAGTACAGCACAGTACGGTGGCCTAGAGGTGCCACACACAGCAGCAAAAAGAAACATTTGACGGGAAAGTTGGTGACAACATTTCTTGTTTGTGACCGGATAAAATTCAAGTTCCTGGGAACAGGTTGACTCTATCATTATACGAGCATGTTTGCCCTACCCCCTGTAGAAACACAATATTCCCATTGTTCAAACCAACAGAGGATATTGTATATTTTGGCCTTGTGTCACCATTGTAATGATTTATATGATCCAGTCAAAAGGCTGGATTGGCCTTTTGTTCCCGCCTTACGTTCCTGTCCGCTCTCTACTCTTCTATCAAATAGAGGCTATAAAAATGCCACCTAGAAATCCTTGCTGAGGATCTGCTTTAGCTGCGAATGGTCCCATGGTGGGGATTGTAGCTCTCAGCATAACACAACCTCATCTCTTTGACCATATTTCTTTTAAGTGGGCCTCAGGGCTTTCAAGTAAGGTTTTTATATAAGAGTAGCATAGAAGCTGGAAATCTCTCCCGACTGTAGCCGGCGAACTTGATTTTGTCCAGTCACAATAAAAAATGTTGCCCCAACGCTTCTGAGAAAGGTGAGTTTTATTTTTATTTTTGTAATGTTTTTTGTTTGTTTGTTTGAAGTTTCATTTAGTTCTTGTTGTAGTTTTTGTTGTGTTTTGCACCTCAGGGACACCATAGTACAGTGCGCTGTCAGGTACCTCTTACTTGTGTTAATAAGCACTGAATCCTGCCGGTCCGTTATTGATAGATGTAACTAGTGACACCATATATTGCCTTCACCACACTGTTTGTAGATGTATTTATCAGTGTTGACAGATGTCAACATGTGAGGTGCTTTTTCTTAGAGATGCACTGATCCAATGCTCTACATTACCATTAGAGCTGCTTTTGAGGTTTTCTTTTTTTTAATTGCAGTGACTGATATAAATAAACCTCTAACATTAGTGAGCAGGTTAATCGGTCACACGAAGATGGTTATCAGCTCGATAAGTTAACTCACAATTTTTCTACATGGCTACGAATGTGTTTACATGAACTGCATCTGATCAATCTGTAACAGCAGATCTGTCCGTTTTATAGGCTGATTTTACAATGGGAGGTAAAACTATAATATTAGAACAATATGAAGCAGTCAAACACACACAACACTGGCTGAAAGCAGAGTGTGTGTATGTAATAGAAAGATTATATTATTAAAAGGCACTTTGTGAAGAATTTTGGTCAGTAAGACTGGAAAAGCACTACTACATTAATAAAGCCTGGCCGATTGAAAGCCAGAAAGGAAAGTTGGTATAAATGCTGACTGTGTAAGTCAACAGACATACTAGCATTACAGCTCTATCACGAATAAACAGCCACAGTAAATTGTGGATGAGATGCGTGTAAGGCAATTGTTGCCTTACCCTTTCAGCTGCAGAAAAAATATGAAAAACAGGTCAAATATAGATCTAACTTAGCTGCAAATGAGGTCCACATGCACAAATATGTGCCCTGTTTTAGCATCCTATATGAAGGAGTCTATATCTATATTCCTTATTGATGCTAATGACAGAAAAACTTACTCTTCCAGGAATGGTGATACTATTTTCTGCTCCAGAGCAGATTAGCTGTCTGGCATAAGTTTCTATGGTTATATATCCCAGAAAGATGTGAACTGCCTTTGTAATCCACAAAACCCAGGCCTAAACTTGAAGTTACCTGGCTAAGATGAAATCTTGCTTCATAATACATGATGCACTGAAAGAGTTGGTGGCAAAAGCACTGAGTTGACATTTCAGAATTTTTATCAGAATAGAGAAGTTGGATCGGTGCATCCTTACTTTTATCCAAGCCTCCAGGCTATTTGCAATATAGTTGTGGACACTCCCAGTTTGTTTGTTTTTTAATGTTAGATGGCTCACAATTCAGATTTTTTATATATATAGTTGTGAAACTTCATTTATAAATTCTGTGAAATGTTTGTGCTACTGCATGAAATCTAGACTCAAGTGATTTCATCTATATTTTTAATAACCATGAATCAAAGAATGAAATCTGTCAAGAAAAACATGCAAAAACTACGCTCTGTCACCTCTTTGGAAATCATTAAACATTTTTTTTAAACCTGTTACACTTTTTTTTTTTCCAGTTAATACAGTCAAGAACAGACATGCAAATAACAAGTAGAATAACATGAAAAATAAAATGTAACATAAAGCAGTTATTGTTGGAAGACTTTTATTTCAAAGTTTAGTTATAAAAATGCCATTCCAGACATCTCTGCAGGGAGAACAATGCCTTTTTAATCGCTTTGTTGACGTGTGTGTCAGAGCTCAAGTGTTTCGGGATCTGCGGCACTCCAGGATGCAATCAAATATCTGCTTTCTATCATGAAGCGCATTGCAAGCTCTGAACCACTGAAACTGCAGTAACTGTGAGGAAATATTTAAGCAACAAATTCAATTTTTCTGCTTGCAGAGGGACCGGCAAACCCAGGCCACAATCCTCAGTTCCCTGAGTTAGTAACAAACAACGTCTCTACAGGGGTGACGGCTATGCAAATTAACCTTAAGCTACTATTGCTCACTATTCATTTCCGAGGGGTTATACCTACTTGTTAGAAAATACACGAATCTACAATGCAAGCACTAGTATGTGATCAAAGAATAAGAATTCCATTTGTGCACTCTACTAGCAAGGCAACCATAACAGAGAGGTAAGCTGTGAGTCTAACCATTATAATAAATCACAAATTAACGCTGCGAGTGAGAGTTGGTAAGTAGGTTAAAAGCTGCATTCAGGCTTGTGCTGAAGTGGTAACACAGTTTGTTTTTATTGCAGATTTAAGCTTTGCTCATGTGTCTACATTAAAAAATTTTTTTACTATTTGGGGCTTAATTTAACTCCTGTTATAGCAAGTTATACCATGCAGATCTACGGCCTGTATGCAAGCATACGACCACGTCTGTCATTCACTGGAAAATGTATGCTCTTATTTTGTTACAGTGCATTCAGGATTATAACTATTTACAATATTATCTGTACAAAAAAACTCATTGCCCTTCCCTGGCTTCTTATAAACAAAGTGTACAGGTAGATACATCTTGCAGCAGCACAGAGGCTGATACCGGTATTGCTTCATTGTGAAACAAGACAACATCGATAATAAAAGACCTGCCGACACAGTCGCTCAGTGTTTTCAGGTCGTGCGTGGCTCCTTTTGTTATTTTAAAGTATCTCTTAGGAGAAAAATTGATGTCCTCAGGTAAGCATGTCCCAAACAGACAGTCATATCAGCAGGTTTGTGTGTGTTGTGAATAGACTGTGATAGCTGCTCAGTATCTCAGCACCATGAGTGTCCATATGGAGGTGTCCAAAGGGACTGGGAACTTCAGATGGGAAGTCATTGAGAGCCTTTGTCAATCAACCAAGAAATGTCTCCAGTCCTAAAACACACACACATAAAATCCCATTACATACAAACAAAAACATGCCAACAAAATCACACGTTAGTTGATAAATTACAGCTCCTTGTGAGTGGCTGTTAATGCGTGAAGCAGAAAGGAGAAAAAGCAGATATTTTTCCATACTTGCCAAGTCGTGTTAACATCCTTCAGGTTTTTTGCAAGCATTATTAGAAACAGAAGACACAACAACAGTATTGTCACAAAAACAAGGAAAAAGTGGACACAGGATTCCAGCAACATCATTACGGTACGGTTCTGCTGCATTTAACAGATCCAGCAGTTCCTGATAATAGTCAAGAAACTGATTTGTAAACCCTCTCACAGAGGCTCCTTAACCAGTGTGTGTAATTTCATAGTATTAATTGTGATTAAAGCTTTGTGTTACCATCACAGTTTTTAATCCTATAGCTGCACAGTCATGAAAAAAAAAGTTTTCACAGGACTTTCTGAAATCCTGTGAAACTCCAAGCACACCCCATGATTCAGTAGTTTGTTGAACCACCTTTAGCAGCAGTAACTTGAAGTAATCATTGTCTGTGTGACTATCTGATTTTTTCATCACCCCTCCAAAACTGTGCAAATAGTTGTTATGATGTGTTTGTGCTTATGTGCATTGTTTGGTTTTCACCAAACATGCTGCTATGCTTTATAAACAAACATCCCCACTTTAATGTGCTGCCCTGTTCTTTATTGAGAGAAGTTGGGTTTTTCTAGCAGCCCTTTTAAACAAATTCTAGTTGTTTGGTCTTGTTCTAGTTTTACTTAATATTATATTACTGTTAATGTTTACTCATAATAGAGAGCATCACAAGCAATTAATTCTTTTTAGAATTTATATACAGTTAAAGGCATAATAGTAGTATAATATTATATATCAATAATATTATTGGTGGTTAAAGTGAAACATGGAAATTACAACTGCTTAAACTATTTAAATACTTCATAACTATGCTGGTTCTTTCTTAAAATGCAAATGTACTCAGTGTATTTGCTATACAGTCAATGAATATTTTGTTAGGTACACCTGTTCAACTGCTTGTTACACAAATGCCTAAACAGCCAATCACATCTCAACAACATAACGCATTTAGGCATGGAGACAAGATAACCTGTTTAAGTTCAAACTCTGCATCTGAACGAGGAATTAAGGTGAATTTGAGTGACTTTAAACGTGGCATGGTTGTTGGTACCAGATGGGCTGGTGTATTTCAGAAACTGCTGATCTGCTGGGATTTTCCCAAACAACCATCTCTAGAGTTTACACAAAAAACATCCAGAGGACAGAGGAAAATGACCAGACTGCTTCGAGTTGACAGAGAGGGAACAGTGACTCAAATAACCCCTTATTTCAACCAAGGTATGCAGTAGAGCATGAATGAATGCACAACACATTAAACCTTGGAGCAGATGGCCTACAGTAGCAGAAGACCACATACGGTGCCACTCCTGTCAGCTACAAACAGGAAATTGAGACTACAATTCATGCTCACCTGAGACACAATATTCACCAAAATTGAGCAATAGAAGAATGAAAGAACTTTGCCTGGTCTGATGAGTCTCAATTTCTGCTGTAACATTAAAATGGCAGGGCCAGAATTTGGCATAAAGAACATGGACACATGGATGCATCCTGCCTTGTATCAACGGTCCAGGCTGGTAGGGGTGCTGTAATGCTGTGGGGGATATTTTCTTGGCACACTTTGAGCTCCTTACTACCAACTGGGTACCACTGGGATGTGGTGGAACGAGAGATTCAACCTGGTGCCAGCAGGGTTTAACTAATTGTCAAAAGAGTGTATATAGTTAGTGGGGAAAATGTGTAATTCTTAAAATACAGTTTTAAAATATCAATAAATCATGTAAAATATCTAAATATATAATTGCTCTGTAGTGTGTTCAAATAAAACAATTTATTTGGCTCACAGAAAACTTCGTATGATTATAAACTCCATCTCTCACTGTGGTTTCTGTCAGATTGAAAACATTTGTCAGGTATTTCTTTAACATAAACCTTAGACACCAAAACTATTATTGTAACCACGACCAGATTCTGGTCCAGAAGGACACTTACTCTACATCTCGCTTCTTAATCGTCTTTCCGGATCCTAGGACCTCTGCCACTCGGGATACAATGGGATCATAGTTCATGCTGGCGACAGAAACCACCTCCTCACTCCTATAGATGGACCAGAGGAGGAAACAATGAGAAGGTACCTTCACAATAAAAGATAAATATTAGTTCACAATAGTTAAAGAACAACAACACACAAGCGTACTAAGATATCAGAAAAATTCTAGGAATCTTACCTTGTATAAAATGCTACAAAGCGCAGTTCATCCAGATCTCCTTGTATAATGACATCATCAAATCCGTCACCATAACCTCCACAAATAGAAACAAATAATCCGACTCAGGCCTAATTCTTGGTCACGGGCTTCATTTTTGTTCAGCTAGATGGCAGTGTAGTACCAATATTTCAGGGCACACGCATTTCCTCTCAGTCTCTGATCTTTTTTTCACAGTCAGTCTTCCTCTTAACACAAATTTTCAGGCTAAAGCGAACACTAAAGATGGTTGGAAGGCCCGCCTACCTGCATAGCGTATGGTCTTCCCAAACATGGCTGACCAGAAGTAAGGCACGGTTTTGACCTCAGTGGCTCTGCCCATCATGCTAAGAGCTGCTACCTTTCCTGTTAGTGCCAGTGGAAACCGCAAACATTGACATAGTTGAGTTATAAAAGCCTTAGTTATGGAGTATGAATGCAGTCAAGAACATGCTACAACAAACTCACCGTGGACATGAGCCATTTGCCAGTGAGGGATGTTCACCTTCTTGTTGTTGCGTGGTTGGAAAGGAAACATCACCACATCTCCTCCAGCAAAGACCCCATCAACATTTGTCTGCATATTCTGGAAGAAAGATGGAAGAATTTAACGAAATGGGAGTCAAAGAGTTTAAGTGAGGCTCCAGGCTCTGCACAGCACCTTGTTTACAGTAATGAAGCCCTTGGAGTCTAAGTGGATGCCGCTCTGTTTCAGGAACCCTGTTGCAGGAACGCTTCCTGCAGGAGAGCAGAGCAAGAGTGCAAAAACACACTTTTAATGTCACCAAAGTAATTTTTAGATAATTAATGACAGACAATAAGGACATATTCTGTATTATGTTTCATATCACCTGCTCCAATGACACACACATCTGCCCGCAGGACTTTTCCACTCTTCAGTACAACCTCTTTCAACTGTAACAGGGAAAAAACAGCTTGCAGTTATGTGCTAGTGTATCTATTGATATGCTAACAACTCTCACGCAAAATAAATGTTAATATAAAAACTGGTATTTTTATTCAGTTAGTTTTTTTTACTGAGAAATGGGATTATACATGTAAAGTCACGGCGTCTCTCAAAGTTATTTAGATCATTTCCCCCAAGAGATGGATGCAATCTTCAATATCCCAAGTTCAGTGGACACAATGTCTATCTCCTTATCTGAGTTTTGCCACGTTGTCAAACAAGAGACAATAGTGCGTCCGAGCATTGTGCTGTTTCTCTCACTTTCTGAATACCTGTCCATGATGGCCAACCATCTCTGACACCTCGTTCAGCATGTAGAATTTCACCCTGTTTGCCTCAAACAGCTGCGAAGACAAAACGGTTCTAGTGAATACTCGAAAACAGAGAGAGAAAAAGTTCACCGCTGAATTTTCATGTGTCTGCATGATCAATCGCCGCTAATGAGAAGATTTACACTCCCATTTGTGGCGCAGTATTGACCTGCGAAACATGATTTGCATTTTAACTAATAGTTTCCTCTCAGGGAGAATGCTGATGATAGAATTGTGGAAGTGCTTCATGTTCTGAAAAGCTTGATTTCCCAGGAGGGCGTCTCTACCTTCATTATGGCTTTCCCTACTTTCTCCCCGAGAGCTTTTTTAAAAGGGACCGACTCGATCCCGATGACAGAGACTGAGTGGGCCTTGTCAGTCAGAGCTGCAGCCACCTCCATACCTGCCGTCATAATGAATAAACAGCACTTAACATACACACTAGTTAATGCAGGATGACACAAAACAGTAATACATTAAGAGTTAACACCTTTGGAAATGAGTGGACAATTTTTTTATATGCAAAGCTGTACTGTGAAAAAAACATGAGCAATGAATAGTAGTTAATATATAAAGAAATATATAATGTCTGAATGAATTAATATATAAATAAAACAATAAATGAAAGAATATAATATAATGTTTAAAAACTGTACAGTGTATCAATATATTAGTTTTATCTGTTAAATAAAAGATAAAAATTTGAATATCTGATACTTTTCTTTTCTGAGAAAATCTTTTTTGCGAATTTAAATGTTATGAAAACAATATGTTTATAAATGTGTCTTTGTCTCACCCACAAATGACGTTCCCACAATCACTGCATTCTTGTTGTTGGCTAGCCACGCTATGCTGTTAGCATCCTCGGGCGTCCTGAGGTGAAACACATTCCTGACATCTTTGCCCTTGTAGTTCATTGGTTTTGGTCTTTCAAGCAGGAACAGGAGCACAATCGGGTGTCAGTTTACTCATTTACATTCTCAGCTCTTTGGCATCACGAGAAAAGAATATTTTTTGCTTACTTGCTTCCTGTAGCAATAAAGAGTTTCCTGTACTCCATCCTCAGGCCATCTTCAAATATCACAGATTGTGTTTTCACATCTATTGCCACCACCTAAAAAAACACAAAACAAAAACAATGAAGGTGTAAATTGAAGTTTTCCTTCAGTTTCTTTTTTTAAAAACAGTCCTAACAAAAAACAGATATATACATATCATTAAACATTAATGAATGATTAATTAAACATTTAAATATTAATCACCTCTTTCTCTTTGAGAAGTTCAATGTCATGATCTTGCAAGAAGTCCATGGAGCGCAGTCTCAGCTGCTCTGCCGTGCTCTCTAAGGACTGAGGGGTAGCAAGTTAGCACTGAGCAAAGCAAACAGTTGGAACAAAGTCTAGAAATGTCATTTAACCCTTTCATTCCCACGCTATTGCTCGAAACTGCAAAGTCACAATTAATCATATTCAGCCTGTTGTAAAAACACAACAGATCCTGCAGTCATTCTAGTCACAGAAGTAATAGGCAGTCTCTTTTTGACTTGGCAGCCTTTAAAGTGTGTTCTTACACCAGATATGACTGAAAATCTTAGTCATATTTGGAATTATGAATTATTTATATATATTTTTTATGTACAAGCCATTTTCCTTTGCTTTGTTGGTTGTTCTGAAGTGTGTAGCTTTTCCTCAAAGAATTGTTTTAGCAGCGCTGACCACAGCAGCACCTCTGCGGTCTGTTATGTAACTTTGGTGGCTAAGTGAGGTCTATCTCATTGTATGTGTTCAGGGTCTGTGTACAAACCTTACTCAGTTTAGGCCTGTCATATGGAGGATGTTTGTCCATAGTGCACATGACAATGCGATCCGTGAAGCCCTCTTCCCTCAGTGTTTCTGCACACACCAAACCGGCTGGACCTGCCAGTAAGTTAACCAAAACAGATGCACATAACATTGCAAAGAAGAAACTCAAAGAAAGATGGAGTTATTTAGGGTCAGCTGTGAGACATAAAACAATAAAGAGGATATACACACACACACACACACACTAACCTGAGCCAATAATGAGAACATGGCTGAATCCTGTGTTGGAGTTAATGACTGCTGAACATCGGGCCATGGGCTTTGACCTTTTCTGTGACTGAAGAGCCTGAAAATCATTAAAGAAAGATCCTAGGTCAATCAGGTGGTCAGCTGACTTTCCTGCATGAACTCTTCATCTTCTTCTTCGTGTTACCTGCTTGTTTGCCCGAATGATCACCTTGTCCTTTTCAACTCTGACCTGCAAACAGAATTATGTGATGTGTACACTTTTTGATGATCATTAAAAAGATGATTAGGCAGGAAATGTGTTAAGAGGTAGCACCAGTGTGGAAGGTCACCTGAAAGATGGGCAGGCTGTCCAGTCCAGGGAAGTCCTCAATGTCTCCTGTTGCAATGTTGAAACATGCACCATGCCAGGGACAACGCACATGTCCTTTGGACAGCACACCTGAAATAACAGCATATGGCCCATCCATACATTTTGTTTAGCAGTCTAAGCAGCGACATCCAGACATCTCATCCACTTCACACTCAACTGTCACTGCCTGATGAGGACAGAAGAATCACAATATCTGCAAGGACCAGAGATTTCATCCTGAGGCCACTAAATCAGAAACCCTCCATCACTAGTCTACACCTAGAAAATCCATAAAAGTCATGAACAGAATCACTGACAAAGAACAGTCCTGGTCTTTGAGTCCAGCTTTTACTGGTAACAGGTTTACTACTGGCAATGTGGACCAAGCTCTTGCTGTGGTTATACGGGGACTGAATGGCCCTTAGTTACTCCCTACCCTCAAAGCATTGCCCACAGGAAAAAACACATAGACTGGTTGAGCAAACAATCACGAAATCTATCATCATAGAGTGTCCTGGGGTTCATTATACTTACTGACATTCTCATGCTCAAACATTGTGTTTGTTATGGACAAACTGTGGTTAGCACATAAGTTTAGTAACACAGCACCACTCAGGTTCAGATCTGTCAGGCTGCCCCTCCCAGTCATACCCCTCCTGGTCACACTGTTGTTGCCAATATGAGTATTAAAGTCCTTCAGCAGAACACTTTTAAGCACCACGCCAAGTAACTTCAAAAAAGATCAGTACACTTGATTGTCATTCAGCACAAACGATGGTCAGGACCTATTCCCCCTTCTGAGGGTGCAGGGAAACAGCCTTCTCATCCACTGTGGAACACTATGTGCAGACATCGAACTCGCCCCGTCACTCCATAACTAAAAATATATATCTCACCTTTAACCAGAGGTGCTCCATAGTGTGGACACTTGTGGCCCATGGCTGTGAACTCCCCATGTTCTTTAATCAACAGAGCCCTGCCGCTTCCCAAATCAACCTCTCGCATTCTGTCAAGCACACAAAATAAAATGATAGTCAGATCCAGAGTAACTGGACAATGACACGCTTTCTGTAATTTTGCCTCTGTGCACCAACTCAAACAGCTAAGATGTGATTGATGATGTGATTGATGTGTAAACTTTACTTTGAAAGGATTTTACAACCTCAATTCCAAAAACATTGGGACACTGTATAAAATGTAAACATAGAAATAAAGCACAATAATGTGCAATTCGCATAAATTGATATTTTATGAGATTTTATTCACAGTAAAATATAGAAGGTGTGATGGGGGAAACAAAAGGCTGGAAAAGTAAGCGGTACTTAATAGATACAGCTGGAGGAACATTTTGTAGGTAACTAGGTTAACTGGTAACAGGTCAGTAACATGATTGAGTGTAAAAAGATCATCTTTTAGAGGCAGAGTGACATCTCTTTGGACTTCATATAGTCAGTCCTGGTGAACTATCACCACTATCATCAAGTTCTGGGAATCAAGTCCAGATCTTTCATCTGCTCAGTTTTTCATTAAATTACGTGGGAACTGGCCTCACCTAGTTATTAAACTGCTTGTCACTCAAGTGTCCAACCTATTTTTGAGCTTCTGAACATCAGACACTATGTATAATAGATGTCTTTAATTCCTAAACAGTTAATTCAGTACTTCTGTTAAAGTTTGAGCTAAAGCAGAAAGTCTGCACTTCAGCCAAATTTTGATTAATTGATTTAAAACTCATTGTTTCATGTACAAAACTACAACACTATCCCAGTGTGTATGGCTATAACTGCATGTGTTTGGTCATGGATGCTTCTAACAAACAATTTCTGCACTTTAAACAGGAGGCACTGTATTTGTGCTACATCTATGCAGGTCACCTAAAAACACTAAAAACAAAGAATTCATTCATTCTGGGTGACCTCCAAACGTCCTCACAATTTAGTTCTTAACTACCATTAACGCTGGGAAATGAAATTTCGCCTTATCTTAACGGAAAAGGAAACACAATCCTGATCTCACAATTTAAGACAGTCTTACTTAATTCAATACTTCCCAAGCTTTACTTTCCTTCAGTATTTTAACATATTTAAAATGTGCATCAACAGGTAAGTGAATAAAAAAAAGCTGCGTGATCACGTTCTTACTGTCCATTTTCCAGATCTTTAACGTGGCACACAGAGGCCTCCACATAGTCCCGGGGTTTGTGGTAGAGAGGGAGCAGGGTGGAGTCATCGTCAGAGCCGTGAGCCAGGGCCCCGTTAGGTCTGCATTCAGCAAAGGGGCTCGCTTTGCCATTAGGCGACAACCCGTCCACCTCTTTTTCTTTATCCAGGAGAGAGAGTTCCACTTTTACTTCAACTGCACAGCAGAGACATGGCCCAATCAGAAAATGTGCGAAAACACACAGCTGAATAAATGCAGTTGATGCAGAATTATGGTGTGAAGGTTTAAAATGAAAATGATTTCAGGGGATATTGATGCTAACGATCACCAGTGGACTATCTTTATTATTCCATAAACCTGTTCTGTGCTATTTCATTTCTATCCTTCTCTAGAATTTATAGCAGCAATTTTCCTTACAGCCTAGAGAGATGTCTACAACCTTAGGACAAATTGACTCCGACATCCACAAAGCTCAAACAAATGAAAGCAGGAAGCATGTGCAACCCTGTCTTCTTTTTTTCTCTCCCTTCTAGTGCATACCTCTTATTCAGTTGTTTCTTTGGTGATGTGGTATAAAAATCCCCAAAATAGGGAGATAGTTTGACAATTTGCATAAAAAAAAAAAATCATCAGTTCATTCTCAAAAATACGATTTAACCAGGTTGAAGAGGCTTTTTAAATGATGCTCGTTAAATAATGCGATATTCATGGGAGCGGTGGAGATTTAAGTGCAGCTTCAGCTCTCCCAAGATGACAGCAAAAAATACAGACTGCAGCAGCACGGAGCACATTAATCTATGTATTTTGGAGCCACTCCGTTTTCTCTGATGCGCTGCTGTTTGCTTTGTATTTGCGAACATTAAGAAGCGGTTGTGTAACTCCTTTTTCACTGCAGCAGGCTTTATCTGTTCGGCTGGAAAAATGTGCTGATCATCCGGTTCTTACACAGTAATCTGGCTGGAATTTTCTCCCGCTGAGCAAGTCTTAATTAAAATCAATGGAAAATCATAGTAGTGAGTGCATTTGCAGGAGAAAAGAAAGAGAAAGCTTTCCACGGCTGAAGAGAATCTCCAGAAGCAGCTGTAATATCTGAGGCTAAATAAGACGTCGTCACACTGATGCTTCATTTGATCAGACTAAGTAGTTATCAGGGTTATAACATACATAAATATATTTGATCTAATTCTTGTAAGTTGCCCAGCACAGACTTACATTTACTCAGTAGCAAGCATGGCATAGATAATTATGTAAAATGTTCAGATTTTATATTTATTTTTTGTATTTCTTCACATTTTTAGGCAAATGAAGATGGTACAGCAGTTTGTCTTTAAAGGCCTCCCTCCATCATAGACTTTCTAATGGTGCAAATTTACTCCCACTTTTTACTCACTTCTATATAAATGTGAATAAATGATCCTCTACAGTATTTACTGTATATTTAGAGTGGGAGTCATCCTTATTTATAAATCATAGTATAAAGTATCCGAATAGGCTACTTTATAGGTTTCATGTTAATAATGTTCTTTTCCATCTCATGCTTTAACACGGCTGCCTGGGTAGAAGATGCTCTAAATCGCATTGTACATGTGTATAGTGACAATAATAATCTTTTCTATTCTTCTCATTCTATTAGAACTTGAAAGTGACTTCAGCCTTTGACCTGAGACATTTTTCCAGTGTAGATAGTAAATCTTTGTTGTGCATTGAGTGTGCATTAGTAGCTGGAGGTTACACTGTTATCAACACTTATTACTGTTCAGCTGCCTGACAGTCATCATTTACATACAACTAGAGTCTCTGAACAGATGATGAAATCTTATTCAGTGCACCTGAATGTGAAGTCGAGTATGTTATTAGAGTACCTCTTAGCAATGCCAACACTGAGGTGATGCATAAACAGATCTCACACATACTGTACACATGTCAGTTTTAGATATTTGTGTCTCAGTATGTAGTCCTTAATAACCAAAGACAGTAGGGAGAGCATTTAAATTCCTCCCACACACACACACACACACACACACACACACACACACACACACACACACACACACACACACAAAATAAACTGCAAACAGAGGAGGCTGAGGGGAAGTGTATAACAGGATTTGGAAGCAACAGCTCTGAAAATGACAAACAAAGACACCAAACGGTCCCGATTTACATTGAAAAGCTTCATAATTTTAACCTTGTATAGAATAAAAATTAAAATAGTGTGCTTTTTGTATAATTATTGTGTTATATTTTCTTCACTATCCTTACAACTACTACAAGGACTACAGTATTTCTTTAAAAAACATTCTGCATTCATAATGCCATCAGTTTTAACAAGATTCCCAACATCACTGAGTGAAACAGCCCCAAACCACAACAGAGATTTCATCATGTTTTACAGATGGCTGTAGACACTCACTATTGCACCTCTCTCCTGCCCTGACGTACATATTAACAATTTGAATGAAAAATTTGGCTTTTTGACAGCCACGCTTCAATTGAGAGCATTGCTGATGAGGCTTTGGTGAACAACTGAAGGGTTAAATGCATCACTCAGGTCGTGCCCCAAGTCTTGTTCGATTTTTTCCTATTTCTTAAGGACGTTACTTTCACATACTATTCATGTGCTGCAGATAGTTTATAGGCAGGCTTCTTCTTCTGTCTGGCACTTGTCCAGTTTCTTCACATTTTTTAAGGACACACTGTGCACCATGCTGTGATATGGCATGTTTTTTTTTACTAAAAGCTTTTTGGGAATCACCTTGTTAGTGCAAAAATACAATTTTATATCCATCAGTCTTTGTTACCTTTGGCATTTTTCATATATTCAGCTAAAGAAATTGGAACAAATTTTGTGTTTTTGGACGGCAGTGACAAAGTGCCTATTTAAAATAGTTTTTTTTTCTAATGAACACTGGTTTATCATTGAGTTAGGTCCCTTGTTGAACAGTGTTAAACAAAAAGCATTATTTTGAAAATGGTAAGGTACAAGGACTGGAGTGAAATGAGAGAAAGCAGCCAATAAATCCAATACATTTTTGAAAGACCTACAGAAAACCCAGAAAACCATTTCTTAAGACCACTTTAAAAGAATTAAAAGCCTGGCTCCTTTGAAGCAAAATATAATGAAACGAAGGATGACTCAAGGCTTATAAAGATGTACAGTGGGGCAAAAAAGTATTTAGTCAGCCACCGATTGTGCAAGTTCCCCCACCTAAAATGATGACAGAGGTCAGTAATTTGCACCAGAGGTACACTTCAACTGTGAGAGACAGAATGTGAAAAAAAAAATCCATGAATCCACATGGTAGGATTTGTAAAGAATTTATTCGTAAATCAGGGTGGAAAATAAGTATTTGGTCACCTCAAACAAGGAAAATCTCTGGCTCTCACAGACCTGTAACGTCTTCTGTACGAAGCTTTTCTGTCCCCCACTTGTTACCTGTATGAATGGCACCTGTTTGAACTCATCATCTGTATAAAAGACACCTGTCCACAGCCTCAAACAGTCAGACTCCAAACTCCGCCATGGCCAAGACCAAAGAGCTTTCGAAGGACACCAGGAAAAGTATTGTAGACCTGCACCAGACTGGGAAGAGTGAATCTACAATAGGCAAGCAGCTTGGTGTGAAAGAATCAACTGTGGGAGCAATCATCAGAAAATGGAAGACATACAAGACCACTGATAATCTCCCTCGATCTGGGGCTCCACGCAAGATCTCATCCCGTGGGGTCAAAATGATCATGAGAACGGTGAGCAAAGATCCCAGAACCACACGGGGGGACCTGGTGAATGACCTGCAGAGAGCTGGGACCAAAGTAACAAAGGTCACCATCAGTAACACACTACAACGGCAGGGAATCAAATCCCGCAGTGCCAGACGTGTTCCGCTGCTGAAGCCAGTGCATGTCCAGGCCCGTCTGAAGTTTGCCAGAGAGCACATGGATGATACAGCAGAGGATTGGGAGAATGTCATGTGGTCAGATGAAACCAAAGTAGAACTTTTTGGTATAAACTCAACTCGTCGTGTTTGGAGGAAGAAGAATACTGAGTTGCATCCCAAGAACACCATACCTACTGTGAAGCATGGGGGTGGAAACATCATGCTATGGGGCTGTTTTTCTGCCAAGGGGACAGGACGACTGATCCGTGTTAAGGACAGAATGAATGGGGCCATGTATCGTGAGATTTTGAGCCAAAACCTCCTTCCATCAGTGAGAACTTTGAAGATGAAACGAGGCTGGGTCTTCCAACATGACAATGATCCAAAACACACCGCCCGGGCAACAAAGGAGTGGCTCCGTAAGAAGCATTTGAAAGTCCGGGAGTGGCCTAGCCAGTCTCCAGACCTCAACCCCATAGAAAATCTGTGGCGGGAGTTGAAAGTCCGTGTTGCTCGGCGACAGCCCCAAAACATCACTGCTCTCGAGAAGATCTGCATGGAGGAATGGGCCAAAATACCAGCTACTGTGTGTGCAAACCTGGTAAAGACCTATAGTAAACGTTTGACCTCTGTTATTGCCAACAAAGGTTATGTTACAAAGTATTGAGTTGTATTTTTGTTATTGACCAAATACTTATTTTCCACCCTGATTTACGAATAAATTCTTTACAAATCCTACCATGTGGATTCATGGATTTTTTTTTTCACATTCTGTCTCTCACAGTTGAAGTGTACCTCTGGTGCAAATTACTGACCTCTGTCATCATTTTAGGTGGGGGAACTTGCACAATCGGTGGCTGACTAAATACTTTTTTGCCCCACTGTATATAAAGACAAAAAAAATATCCAAAAAAGTAAAGGACATCATACAGCAGTTGTGGATTTTACAAAATTTACTAATGCTTGAATTGGGCAAACAGGCTGTTTACCTGGTTTGGGTTTGGAGAAGCATCCTCCCATGGTGGGCCCAGGATTGAGGGACACCCAGGGAGAGGGAGGGAGAGGGGGAGAGGAGAGGAGGGGAGGTACAGTCAGATCGTGGAGCTGGGCTGCTTGTTTTGGAGGTAACGGTAATGCAGAGCTGGAGGTCTGAGAACCTGCAGGTCCAAGCTGGCCATCGCACACGTCAGCTCCTCCACATAATCTGAATGCACAGAGCGAGTGAAATTGTAAACAACACACACACCGTCACACTGTGATGACTTGCTGTTAAAACTACAAGCGGTAGAAAATGTACTTGTGTTGTTTTTATCATTACCAAACTGATATTTGTCTTTATGTCTGTGTTACTAATGTGCAGCTGATGTCGCTCTGTGAAGGACGCAGAAGTCAGACCCTGAGGAGAGCCCAGCCACTGTTTAGCTTTGTCTATGTAACCTGTTAGTGCTTGTAAAAAGGAAGCAATTGTGTTAATTAGGAACATGTCCACACACACTGTTGCCTTTGTTCATGCATATTGCATGGGAAACTGTTAAATATTAACAGCACTCCGACACCTATTAGCTTTCTCGTCACACTGCGCTTTACAGGGAAGCAGGGGCCCCTTGAGTTTTAAAATCCCCCTTGTTTTGTTTCCACATTGCCCTCACACATTTCTGCCAGCTCTGGTATTTCACCCACACATACTGTAGCTAGTTACTCACTGGCTGCTATGAATCTCAGCATACACAGGATGGCAGGTGTATCACTCAACGTGGTGCAATCCATCACCAAATTATCCTATTGAGGTTCAACCAAAAGGACTGCTTGATATTCTGAGCACATCTTAATGTCCTTGAACTTTAGAAAAAAAAAACTTTGCAGTACTGAATGGAGCGCTGCTTAGAGAAAGTTCCTGAAGACAAATGAGAAATGGAAAGATCTCCTCTAATTGGACAGAAATCTGCAGCTAACAGTGTGTTGGTGTTGCATATGTAAACTGTATTTATTTGCTCTGGATGAAGGTAGATTTACTCAAGTACTTATGATACTTAGGATGGTCCTTAGGTTCTGAGGTTTGGATTCTTAGTTAATGCAATTGAGTTTAAGGGCTCTGTTTGAGTTTTATTGTTTTTCTAGTGATGAGATTGAGATTCAGTTTTGTAATCCTTGGTTTTGAGATTTTCACTTTTTTTTTTTTAGGATTTTTAGTTCCCTCTGGTTCCCCTGTCTTGTATCTGTGTTTGATATTTCATTGTTGTGTTATTTTCTATTTTCCTTTAAAGGTTAACCTTAGTTTAATGGTCTGTTTTTCCATTAGCCCCGCCCTAACTGTATTCAACTGTGCTGATTATGTTCAGTTGTGGCTCATCCCCACCAATCTCCTGTTGCCTCTCAGCCCTCTCTGTGTGTATGTGTAGACCCGCCTTCCCATTATTTAAAGCATCTGTTTATGTTCCTCTCTAATGCAGCTCAGTTTGTTCCCATATATTTTGGCTCTGTTTATTTTGGACATATCAACTGCGATAAAGTCTCTCTTTTATTTTCCTCCTTCTGGTCTCGTATGCTGGATTCAGGCTCTGTTTATACCACCAAACTTGACAACTTAAGTATATTTTTGAGCTACTAGTGCTGCACACAAAAATATTCATTTTATGCTCTGCTTTTCTTCATTTCCAGAAAAAGTTTAAATTAAAATATTTTTAAAAATAAATAAATGGATGTTAAGTGCTCTGTCCAAAATTGACTCATTTCAGGTGGGAGGCGCAGTAGTACAGTGGTTAACGCTGTCACCTCATAGAAAGAAGTTACTGGGTTTGAACCTCCTGGGCCCCTCTCTGTATGGTTTCCCTGGCCCTGTGAGTGCTCCAGGTTGTCCCCAAAACATACGTGTTGAGTTGACTGGTGACTCTAAACTGGCTAGAGATGTTGATGTAATGTGAGGTGTTATATCCAGAGTGTATCTTTCCTTTTGTCCTGTCAGCTCAGATAACCAGGCTGGATAAGCTGATGGATGATTTGACCTTTCAGACCTGCAATCTCTTACAAAGGGCAATTTGTAAAGACCTTTTGCCAGTGTTAGCTCTTAGTCTAAAGTTGCTTTCATAAGGCGCTATAGACTGAGCGTGAAGTTGCATCTGATAATGGAAATATCTTAGCAGGTTAATTGTACATTAAGCAGTTTTTAACCTGCCAGCTCAGTTTCTTTCAATGTAACAATAGCACAGGTATTGTCCAGTGAAATCACAGCATATTTCACTCCTGCCTGCTGTGTGCTCTAACTAGACAACACTCTTCCCTAAACCTTCTGAAGTGTTGCCAGTAGTGAGAACGCATGTGAGGTGTATCATCTCCTGCTGTGTGCCACATATGAAAAGGACAACTGCAGATTCTACAAACATTATTTGGAGTTCAAACACTTTATGAGTTGTAAGTGTTTCAACAAGAGACAGAATCCCCAATAAACTTTTTAAATGGTTTGCTAATCCAAAGACGTAAAACTATCCCAATACTTCACCAAAAGCCAAAGATGGCCTTTTTGTGAAATATTGGCTAGATCTCACTTCATTAATCATCTCAGGACTCTTCAAATGTATGTCATGGCCCTTTAAGTAAACCCTATATTGGAAATTGCTACTAAAATACACTTGTGCACATTTTTTTGCTAATCATTAAGTAGGGTCTATTTTTCCGTTTTTGTTTCAGGACTTTTACTTAAATAAGGATAATATTTTAATGTAGGAAAACTTGCCCCTTGCTTGTTGTCCCTTAAATAATTCATCACCACTGAAACTTTGATGAACAACAAATTGGATCACAAATAGCTACCATACTGGAGCTCCAGTAAACCCAAGATATTTTGTGCAAAACTAAAGTAGGTTAAGCAGATTTGGTCCTCACAACATATGACGCAGATCCCTCACTCTTTCTCACTGTTGGGCCTGTCCCCAAGCAGTGCTAATAATCCTGCCTGCAAACAAGCTGTCAGCTTCACTCACTTCCCTACAAATGCAAAACCTGTTACTGGAATGTCAGAGGGGAGAATTAGCAAAATGCCAACTCCTGGTTGGTGGAAAAGAGGCTGATCTATAACGTGAACGTGAGTGAAACAAATGCCAGCCCTTTGATGGACACACCCACTGAAATTACCACGCAAACTGTGATAGCATGTGTAACGTTAGCAGAAGAGGAACATGCTGCGATCTCCATATGTACTAAGAGAAGATCAGCTTTTCATTGCCTCATTCACTTCATAACACCTCGACTATTTTAAAACACCTGCTTTGGCAGGTATCCTGACAGGTTAGCCTGTAGTTAGAGTTCTCTGATCCTTGGCTGATAAAAGGCCTCATGCTGCTTAATATTTGACCACGCTTCTTTCTTTCCCTCACAGTCAGCTCTTCTGGTTTGTGAAATGCAAGATAAGCCTGAGGAGTCATCCTGCAATTGCGCAAACCTGCTGCTGAGCTGACAGGCTCTTACTGACCATTTATTTTATTTACTAGCAATTTAATGAAGTCTTCAGTGCCCCTGACAAATGTATAAAAATGAAAGCATTTTAATCCTTGATCTTTTTTTGTTGGTGTCTTTTTGCTGTTCATGTGTTAATTGTTTGCAGTGAAAGGAGACAGGAGGGACAGGGAAGTGCAGCAAGTGTCCCAAGCCATGTCTGAAGTTAAAGGTGTTCCCTGAAATGCCACCAAGCTTCTGATTGACTTCTGTTTACTCCAGTGCCTACGTGTCACAGACTATGAAAGAAAAAAGTGTGGATTACAGTTACCACAATCCCCATTAGGAGGCTCCAGTGTGTGTGTGTGTGTGTGTGTGTGTGTGTGTGTGTGTGTGTGTGTGTGTGTGTGTGTGTGTGTGTGTGTGTGTGTGTGTGTGTGTGTGTTGAATTTCATTCAGATTATTCAGAGCAGTGTGTGTGTATAGTCTTGCTTTTGTTTCCTTTGAGTTGAAGAAATAAATTCAGCTCCATGTGACGCCAACAGAAACGGGAATATAATGTGTGATAAATAAAGTATACATTTACCTGATTACAGAGTCAGGTACAGTCCTAATTAAGCTTTTAAGGGGAATTCAAAAAACCTTACTGCTTCACATGATACAGCAGCTGCCACGTGGTTCAAGAAAACAAAGACCAAATAAGCATTCAGTGTTATTTACTGTCCAACAGCACAGAGTTCATGAAGTAGACAAGTTCCTGTGGCTTTATGTTGACTCAGATGCCAATATGTTTTGTATGTCTGTAAAGCTTAAGTTGGTTAACAATGGCACTACATGGCTCTATCAGGTAATTTTGCTGCTACTTTGAGCAATAACCTCTCCATGATGTCATGGAAAACTGGAACTGAGTTCTTCAGAGGGGTGTACACCCCTACAGGGCAGCTGTACTTCCTTAGAGCAGTTCTGAGAGTGACCAGTTTCTCAGCACACACACGCAGACGCATACAAAGATACACATGGCTGCTGTCAAATTATGATTGGAGATGTGCTGTGATATATTTGATCTGTTTTCATTTTTGTAAAAGTTACTGGTGTATATGGACTGGAAAACATTATCTGATATGTGTGAAGCTGGAGAGATCAGAATTTCTCCAAGATTTTCATCTATTCCACTCATGAATGTGTTTTTATTAACAAACTGATTTGTAGAGAAACAGTGCATGTTTCTCTACAGAAGAGCCCCCAGAGCAAGCAACTTCCTTTAAAAGTACTGTATGTGACCACAGTGCACCAATGCAGGCAAAACCCACTTGAAGAAATAAGTGGGATCTCTCTCGCGCACGTGCACGCACGCACACACACAGCATCACATAAACACATATAAAGTAATTACCTCAAACTCTGAGTCCCTGGTGTAAAATGAATGTGAAGGGTCTTACCCGCGTGCATGGAGCAGGTGCACTGAGATCCTGTCAAAGTCCCTGGTGCTCAGCCGTCCCCGCGGACCACGGCAGCATATTAGCACGGGTCTCCTCGCAGTCTTCTCCCTCTCCGGATTGGCTCTAGTATTCCCAGTCTGCGTGTCCCTCCGTACCCTCCTCCGCACTCCTCTTCTTCCTCTTGATGCAGCAGAGGCTCCAGTGAGTGTGTGGGTGAGTGTACGTGTGTGTGCGCTCTGCCCCTCTCAGAGTCCCCCTCAGCAGCAGCAGGAGCAGCAAGAGCAGCACACTGAGCCGACCGGTCGTGGGAGTTGCTCTCTTTTGCAGTCCAAGCCTGAAAACGCAGCACGGAGGACCTTTGCCAGTTTCTCAGCTGTATGCGGTATTGATGGAGTTGCTGAGGGGATGCTAACACAGCATGAATTCTCACCGTTCCCTGCTCTCCTCCACCCAACCCTCCTCTCTCTTTCCTAAACACACACACGCTCTCTCTCTCTCTCTCTCTCTCTCTCTCTGTGTGTGTGTGTGAGTGCACGCGCGCCAGGCTTGCTTTTCTGTTCAGACCCTTTCAGCCTCGCCTTCAAATGTCAAAGACCTGACTTGCCAGCTAAACCTGATCAAAGACTTAACTACCCTCCCCAAAGCACTGCCCCAATGACTGCCCACCTATTACACTGGCTGCTCCCTGTAAATGCTGCTTCCATGAGCATCATCTGCTGTTAAAACTTACCAGTGTTTGGATTTATTGCAGTTACACTGACCACCAGGGAACATAAAATAAACACCGAAGGTGCACTTACCGTGTGTGTGCGCGCGCGCGTGTGTGAATGCTACACTTCTATCAGTGTGTGCAGCAGAGGAAGAAAGCCTAAAAGTGCAGTTGTTGCAGTAAATCCTGGGTTCAGTGAGGGGGTAGCATGGAGACGGATTACAAAGGTATAGCCTACTAAGTCTTATAGAAATGAGCTCTTGAGTTATTTCCATTCCTTATGCTCCCACTGTGGGAGAGATGGGTCAAGGTCATTCACCTGATAACCACACATTCATTTCTATGGAAATGATGATGACAGCAGTGACACGGGTGATGATCAGCATGCAGGACCAAAACCTTTATGGTGTTTTCAGAATGCTAATGCTTTCACTTTAAAAAAACACAAAACAAAACATATAGAAGAATAGAGATCATACTAGATCATTTCCACTCTCCACATGGACTAATTTGATGTTTGGCAGCTGACAGGTGCACACGCACTGCTCTTGTTTGATGGAAAAAGCATATTTGAGTGAAAGCCAGGGTGGGGCATGTGGATATGCACGACAAGATGAACTATCAGATTCGCCCAGTGTGCAGGGAAGGCCATCTGACATCACTGACACATCACTCAGTTTAATTGAATTGCCAGGGGTCACAGAGAGCTGCAGTATCTAAAAAGCCAGATCAAGAGAGCAGGGAGAAGTGAATGAATCATTCCTGGCTTATAAAACAAATGCTCTGCCAAAATATTAATGCCAGCAGTTATCAGGGGTAGATTTAACCTGTTAATTAGATTTTAACCAATCGGTAAGTAAATGCTAATAACGTACATCGCCCAGCCAAAGAAACATCAGTGCCCTTTTTTGGTGAAATAAAACAAAACAGTTTACATCAGTTCTGACAAAAACAGTGAGCAACAGAGTACATTAAGCTCTAAAAGGAGCTGATGGCACCAAGCCCCCTCCCCATGAAATGAAATTCAACACAGAGGAGCTGCAGCTCAAGAATGCAACCCCTGCTCATTTACTCACTCCTGCACGGCAGTGAGCACTCAGACTCTGCTCACAACTAATGTGGGACATTTTCATTACCGACCCGAGTGCTGTTTACTTATTGTTTAGTGTGCTGATTTTAGGTTTCTTTAAGTTTCTTCATCTTTCAGTTCAGCTAATAAATCGGTATTATGGTGCTAGTAGGTTCCTTTCTGATGTTTTGAAACTTTATGACATACTTTTGTGCGCTTATTGCACACATCACTCAACATTATAACTAATGCATGAGTAATTCAACCAAAATGTTATTTTGACTAGCTACCATACCATTAAGTGAGGTTCCAATGGTGTGTATGTTCTACTAAATAAATTGTCCCCCAATGCTTTAACAAGAATAAAAACTACAGCAGTCATCTACTGTCTCACATTGTTTTAATAAAATGTGTCGCACACAGTTGCTTCAGATTTTTTTCTTCTAAACAGAGATCACAGAAAAAAAAGTTTTATTTCCAGTTTGAAATCCAGTAAAAAAAAACAAAAGGGCCCCAAAACACTTCTGTGCTTCTCGGTAGAACTACTGTAATCTTTCACAGGCTGTCATGCTTTCATATAACGTACATGAACACGCAGATATTACACATATGGGAATATGCAAGTTATAAAACCTCCGTCTTTAGGTAGTGCTGTGTCTTTTGCTTCACCTGTGGGCTGTTTGGTACACTCGATGTCTGCCGGTCGTAGTCGCCCATGCACACAGCTACAAAGAACAAAGTCCCTCCGATGACCAGTGCCAGTCCTCCGAACCATCCGGAGAACATCGCCTCCCCATACTCCCATCGTGGCATCACATCAGGAAAACCCTCATCCCAGAAGTCCACCACAGTTGTATAGGCCACAACAGACACAGGAGCCAGAGTAGTGAGCCCAGACACCCAGGACAGCACCCCACTAAAGATGAGGAGCCTTCTCTTCACACCAGGCGGCTCCATACACATCTCAACCCCCTCCAGACCCGGGAAAGCAGCCAGTACAGCTGAAGCACCAGTACCAATAGACACTGACATGAGCACCCTGGAGATCTGTAGGTCCAACGGCAGTCCCATGATGGAATCGTAGGCCTTACACTGAATTCCCACTTCCTCGGTGTAGAGGCAGGTGTGCCACAGCCCAGAGAACCAGTTCTCCACTTCATTGAGATCAGAGTTCATTGTTTTCCAATGTGGAAGGAAGGTGGTGATCAGAGATGTCACCAAGCCTCCAACTGTCACAAAGAGCGCGGTCCTTTGCATCATTTTAGCTGTTAGAAAAACCATCTTCTGCCTTTGTGCAGTGAAGTCTGTGCTGTGATTCTGTGTCCAAATCTAAGTAAAGTTAGGTAAGCCATCCAAGTGGCTCTGTAGCTCGTCCCACCTGCTGGACAGACCTGGACGGCCCACTTCTTACTTCTTTAAGAAAATGCACCTGATAAGTAGGAGAAAATCTCGTACCACACAACAACGGCCATACTGTTTGGTTTCAGTGTTCAATGTCATCCCAGTGAACAACGAACTCTGTATTTAAATGAAACCAGATATGAGCAGAGGGATTCTGGGCCGTGTGTTTGCACAAGTCAACTTGAATGAAACGAGCAACCTGTGCATGAGGGGCACATAAAAAAGAAAGACATAAAAGTTACTGTTTCACGTGACTGTGAACTTCAGTACAACTTTAAACGTTTCAGCAAAATTAGGTGAGGTATGGTCTTTCGTTTTTGATTATATATTATTTGTTTAAGATATTTATTTTGATTTGCAAAATTTCTCAAGTATCTCTACTATGAATAGCACTTTGTGCTCACTGCAGCAATACAAAAGTCCAAAAGAGTCCAGCACTTTGGGAATTCCTCTGTGGGTTGTTACAGATCCTGCAGTACAACTGCCAGCTTGTAGAAAACCAATATAATGCCTCTGCATTTAGGACAAACATTTTGTCTTAGTCCCATGAACAAAATTTACTATAAACGTTCAGAAAATACTTTTCTTTTAGTTTTATTCATCTCATACTGGGATTATTAAGGGTGACCTCAGTACATACATAAGAACCTATAACACATCTCAAATGAATAATTAAAATTAAACCACTTAATTTAATTTAGATCACGTGAGTAAACCAAAATCGCTGCAGTGCAAAACCTTGCAGATTCAAAAGGAATTCATCCGCTCAAACCAGGGAGTGTTGTCTGAACTTATCATGCATGGATCTGTGGAAACTGAGACCCCTGACGGACATGCTAATTTAATGAAAGGTCAAGGTCTGACCTTCAGCTTTTTCACACTGTTTAAGTTCCACTGGCTTTAGTTTGCAACAGTAGTCTGAATTTTAGATTAGCACCAGTAAGGCCAACAAAAGTGTCTTTGAATATTTCACTTTAAACATCAGCTGTTTAAAATTAAAAATTATACTGCTGGACTGGATGAGGACTGCTGCCCCACTTTAACCCCAAACACTAAAAACAGCAAAACAACCTGCCGGCTGATCCAGTCTAATATGGTCCCTGCATAAAGCCAGTGAGGATGGCCAATGCTGTAGTTTTAGGCAAAGCTGACATAATGGAGTTATCGGCTCTTTGCACAGATGGCTGTAGGATTTAAAAGCAGTTTAAAAGTTAGGTTTGGGCTCAAGAATAAAGTCATCTGTTAGAGACTCTAACAGATGACTTTATTCTTTTTGTGTAGTGTTATCACGAATCTAGAGCCCAGAAGATTCGTGATAACACAACGTGACAATAGCTTCTAAAGAGAGGTTAAATCAATCAATTCTGTGGTTTCAGAAAAACTTCAGTTTTTTGACACATTCCTTTGTGTTTATTGATTAACTGACAAAATGGTTGCGCACAAACTTCAATCACGTTGGTATACTGGTGAATCAGAGCACAGGCACAGAACACATGACTCATTCTGTAAGAGATTTATTAAGGCTTCAAGTGCATGATAACAGAATAATATCACTAAATACTAAGTTCAGTATTGTAGGATACACAGATTTTGTTAATGGTAAGAATTATCACAAAGACATGTGCCAGCAACAGTACTTAACACAGAGATATATTATAATTATTTTCATATGATTTGGATTCTTTACCACAAAAGACATATGTAAATAATACAAACTTAAATGAATAGAGATTTAGATAAATAACCCATTTGACTTTAATAGATGTGATGGTTTATTGAGATGATACATCTGATGAAATTGAATCCATTTCTATTGTCACACTTGTGAAAATATACAGTAACCTGTATATTTATCCAAAAAAAAAAAAAAAGCCAAAGCAACAGTGAGCAGAATAATCTCTTTGCAAAAAAGGTCTGTCTGTACAAAATAAATAAAAGCAGAGTTATACATGAAAAGATAATTTTACACTATTTAACAATTCTAGGTACAATCTGGTTCCTTCACTGATTTCATTCCTCGCTGAGATGCAGAGGGACAAACAACAACAACAACAACAATAGCAACTCGATACAGTGTGGATAAAAGGCATCAGTTGAATGGGGTATGACACATGCAAGGAATGATTAGGTGGAGCAGGGATGTATGGCTTCTGCAAGAGTAGAAAAGAGCCGTCCTAAATATCGGAGCACATCTCGGCACACTGTTTGTCTGATATGTGTGTGGCTAGCGACTCAATGATGTCCAACAACAGCAGCTGGCTGAGAGACCTCAGGTTGGGGAGCTTGGATACCTTTGGGAGGGGAGGAGAACAAAAAAAATGAAAAAAAGAACAGCAAATTAAGATAAGACAATGAGTCAAAAATGGGGAATAAGCAGCACTTGATTGCTCATGCACAACAAAATGAAGATAAAAGATAAAAAGAAGATAAAAGCTTAACAGAAATACAGCAGAGCTAACACTCCAGTGAAGTAAAGTGAAAACTGAGTGCTTCTTTGTTCCTTTGGATAACAAACAATAATCAGAGCGACACCTCATCGCAATGTGATGAGGTGCTTGTACAGCCGGCCAGCCTGTAAACAGTCTCCTCTTCACGCAGAAGATGGAGGGTGATCCACTAAGAGGCCAAAGGTGTCAGTCTCCCGCAAAGAAGAGGGGACTAGAGGGTTAGCTCAGCTGCAGTGAGTGGGCAGCAAACCCCCAGGGCTTCGGATACAAGCCCACCCACCTTGATGAACTGGTGGACAATAATGTGGAGACAGTGCTTCTTCATGTCCAGAGCCTGGGTCTTATCAGCTGCCTCAAGAATCTGAGAGAGGATAGCGAGAGAGAAGTGAGTGAAGAAATGATTTATTTTGTACAAAAGTGAGGGACTGCATTGTCCAATTAGGTCACTGCTCCCCCTGGGAGAAAGCGCAATACCTGCAAGACATTCTCCACAGTGACGTTCATCTCGAGATTCTGCTTGCAGTAAGCCTGCAGCCTGTTGTTAGAAAACCCATAGTAATATGGTGCAGCAAACAGATAGCTGTTAATCCAGGGTCAAGGATGTAAACCAAGTTTACCGCAATGAAACTCACATTAACCAAAAAGTAAGGCCGGGTGCTTTGACAACCCATGTGGCTTAATTTTCGAAAAAGCTTCAGTGTGATTTAGAAACTCACTATATGAAACTGCAAATTTAACAACTCCATAACAGAAACATTTTAGGCCCTATTTTGTTTCTGGCATTGACATATTTATGAATTATTTCATTGTGTCCCTGAACTTATCTACTTATAAACCATTTATAAACATTAACCAACACTAACTCTTAACTTAAACATCACCATCTTCTAACTTACAGATAAAAAGTTCACACCTTTTTTATGTTAAATATTGAGTTCTTTTGTGACGAGCCAGCAGTTTTACTGTTAGTGATACAAACGGTACTCGATACAAATGTCTCTGTAGGAATATGTTGTGTTTTTTAAGGACCTGAACAGAAGAAAAGTATTGAGGTCTGTTTTTAGACAGAAATTAATTAATTAATCATTATTATTATCTAGGCTATCTTTACTCATTTCATTTTTATTTATATTTGCAGAAATGTTAAAGTTAAAAAAAAAAAACCCAAAAAACTCTACAATTGAAAAGGATACAGGGAATCCTCTGGAGGCATGTTCACGTCACCATAGTAGATATAACGCAGCATCGACTCAAAGGCCTGCTTACTCGGGACCATCTCACCAATGGATATATTTACTTGACCGTCCACGGGCATGAAGGAGCGGAACATTGCCTCAAAGTAACTGAGGAGTAACAGTATCAAAAGGATAAGTCACACCATTAAGCTGAAATGGACCATGACCAACTGTGATACAACATCAAGCCATTACAGAAAGCAATCAAATCTACTCTAGAGTAGATCTAGTAGTAGTAGACCTAGAGTCAACTATCGGCACAGGAGCATAAAATCCACATTAAATCAAATTCAGCTTAAGTAAGGTACCAAAAATACAAAACAAAAACAAAATAACCCATCCATAAAATCTACGCTGATCTACCTGGACCGAGCTGCTAGTATGGCTTTGTGTGCAGGCCGTGGGTGACCATCTAACAGCAGAATAATGTCACAAAACTCAAAGCCGCTTCCCTCCAGGTAGGCCTTCATGTCCTGCACCAGGGAGGTCCCGATGTCCACAGGCTGGTCAGAGTACACCCTAGGAGGAGGCTGCTGCTTTCGTCGCACAATCTCCACTATCAGGGGAGTGGAGAGATGCTCGAACTCTTTCGTCATGATAACCTGGTTAAAGTGTGACTCCTTAACCACAAAATTAAGGCAATGTTCCTGAAGAAAGAAAAAAAGATGTTGGTATTAGTGTCATAATAGCTAGTACTGTCAAAATTAAAGCGTTAACGCAAATCAAGCCGGCATCACGACTAACGCGGAAAAAAAATTTTTTAACGCATCTGGAGCGCAGAATGACTCAAAATCCCTGAAGTGTTTCTGTCAACGCATTTCGGGCAGTTTGTCCAAGTAGAGTTACCTTCGCACATGCGCAAATGGGCAGTAGATCTGGTAGTGACGGGGAGCTGAACCAATCAACTCAATTTGGAAGATATATAAGTTTTAAACAATCAGAAACAACTTTTTTTGAGTTTTAATGAACAAAATGTTAGCAGGACAGCATCCGTAAACTCTTGTTTGTTTATTTTCCAGACTAGAGTCATATTCATTTAACTTGGCCTCACTCCATCTTTTTACCATGGTCGTCCATGTTCCAGCCCAACAGTTTGAAAAGCAGTGAAATTAAGAAACTTTAACCACTAGAGGTCAGTATAAGACGCTTTTCAGCTGTTAACATTTAATCTGGACGTACCTTGAGCTGGTCGAGCTGCAGTTTGTTGGCATTTTCACAGACACTGAGAACATTCTGCAGGTCGACTGATGCTTCAATGTACTGCACACAGAGCTGCTCCAGCCGGGAAAGCTTAAAGCTAAGGGCCAGTTTGTACACATCCATAATCAGGAGAACATCCTGCACATGACCTGTGTAGACAGATACACACACGAATAAACATTTTCCCTCTCTTTTGCAGCAAGACTGGTAACAACCAAATGTGAGAAGCATGAGCAGAGTGGTACCTCTGCGAGGGTACTGGATCTTGTCTGTGTAGAGAAACTGCATTAAGACTTCAAAAGGCTGAGCCTCCGCTTCTCTGATGGATACCTCCAGCAGCGGCTGTGTGCCCGATGGCCTGTTGCCTGCTGGCATATCTTTTGAGCCTCCAGCTGCTCCTTCATCCTCACTGCTCTCCTGTTTTGTCTTCTGTAAGGCAGTAAAGTATGCAATTATCATTCTGGCTCAGTGAATACACCAGTGACCCATTACTCTTACAAATGCTTATATTATATATCTTGATGCCTCAGACCTACAAGCTTAGATAAATATGTTCATTAAAGCATTAAATGTGCAATATTTATGCTGCCGCACCTTTTCTGTAGTGAAAGCCTCACTGACTTTTCATAAAACTGAAATTTAGAGAATGTAGCTCATCATCCAGTCCATTACATTTCACGGGTTACTAAAATGGGGACCTTGACTTTGCGCACAATTTGGGTGAAGACCCAACTAGGTCAACCTTTAAATTTGATTCAGTTCTGACGAATACTGTAGGACTAGATATTCTTGTGAACTGTGGACCGACGACAGACGCCTCGCCATGGCGGATGAGCTGAAAATGAACTAAAATGATTACATTTGCAGCTTCACTTTGCGCATTAAGTCTGGACTGAGTTAATTTTCTATAAATATGAGTGTCTGAAAAAATACGAGCAATAACTCCTTGATTTTCCCCTTCAACACTATTGTTGGACAAATACCAAACACTAGCCTTTTATTACAGATAATTACCAAATCATTACTCTTTCTTTATGACAATATCGCCACTCTAACCTATTTCAGTGGAGATGGAAACCAACCAATCATGATGTGATCACGACTAATTGTTTCCTCTCCTGCGGTGTTCATTGTTTTAAAAAAATTTTTTAAAAAGGTGTTTCATTTCATGATGCCGCACAGCTTGAAGAGTGCAGGTTGGAGGATGTGGATTCAATTCTAAACCTTTCTGCCATTTAATATTTGAATTGTGACACAGGTGCTTGAAGTTGTGTCACCATTTCACCGTGTTTCTGATTTCCAAGATGTGGAATAGGTTACAGAGTTACATAATCAGCCTGATTTTTCATATTTATAAATATCTTCTGAGATCACTGACAGTCTTGTATGTGTCAGAGGAGATGCACTTGGTGCATTGTCCTAACCTGTCGCTGCCTATCTCGAGCCTGCAGGATTTTCTTCCGCAACCACTGACATCTTGCAGTCACTATGGCGATATGCCCCAAGACTCTCTCTTCACTCTGCAAACAAGACAACAATGTCAAGTCAGACAAGTGGAAAAAAACAACAACAACAAAAAAAAAACAAGTTTGGCAGATCATGTGCGAGTCACCATGAATTTCAAGAATTGCCTTTGGGTTTGTGAGCCTTTATGTAGCTTGCCATCACCAGTGTGTGAATGGGTGGATGACTGGATATGTAAAGCGCTTTGGGGTCATTAGGGACTAGTAAAGTGCTATACAAATACAGGCCATTCACCATTTTTATTACAAGAAGACAGTTGAGAAAGCTGGGGAAGAGGGCAGGGGGAAGCCATGCAGCAAAGGTGTCTGGGACAGATTTGAACCTAGGCCCATGCAACAACCTCAGAGCATACTGGTAACCTACTCAACCCATGTAGTTAAACCGGCACCTCACCTTGACGCTTTAATCAGCAGTTTAGAGGCTTGGCTTCCAGTTTTACAGCAATGAAAACTCACCTCGCCCAGAATAAACTCCACATCACAGAACTGACGGTTCTCCCACAGTTTGCCATAATCCTCATGGAGGGTACACTTTGGGTAGCATGAAAACTACAAAAGTGAAAGTTTTAGCAATCAATCTTAAGGCAGGACAGACTTTTTAACTATGGTAGTATATCTCAGCAATGAGGTGATTTGACACCAACCTGGAATCTGTACATCTCCCCACTGCGGACATTGTTGTCCACAGTCCCGCCAAAGATGTACATGGCATCCAGAATCACAGCAGCAGCATGGAAGAGCCTCCCACTGGGCATCTGAGAAAAAACAAAAACAAAAAAAGATAAGAGTTTAATTGCATATCTGTAAAATTCACCTACATGTGTTTTATATTCCTATCTGGGGTGACACAAAAGGAACACCATACCACTATGATTTACAATAATATAAATTGTCTTGCACAAATTTCTGCAACAAAATGCAGACTGTCTACAGCAACGAAGAATGTAAAGTAAGTAAACTCAAAATGGCTCATCACTCAACAGCTTTTCCAAACATATTGTGTTTGCATTACATTAAGAAATAGTACAATAGATAGGAATGGAGCGTACAGGAACAAAGTGTTCTCGTTTAATAATTTACTGTCCTAATAAATAATATTTGTGATATCATTCATCCACCTCCATATCTACTAACATAGTTCTTTGTGTCAACAAATGAATGATATCACAAACACAATGAACGTTTTCCAAATTTTTTCATACCTCACTGTCATGGCTGGGTTGGATCACCTCCCAGGTCTGAGAGTCAACATCATAGCAGTGCAGCTCATTGGGCAGGGTGTTGTCAGCAGCACCTCCAAATACATACAGGTGCCGGTCAAAGGCAACCATAGTGTGTCCATAGCGCCTCTGCGGAGGTGGAGGAGAGCCACGCAGCAAATGTTCGGTTGGTATACGTGTCCACCTGAGAACATGGGAGTTATGAGTGTCGGGTAATGCTGGTAAATATAGTATAAGTAGCTGAATGATATAAAAAAGGGTGCTGCTTACATGTGGCCTTGGAACTCAAACTGAAAGAGGTTGTTAGTAATTTTGGCTCCACTCTGTCCAGAAAACACAAACATCTTGTCCCTGCATACGGCGACAGGGAAGTTGCAGCAAGACGGGGGAATTTCACCACTCTGATCGATCTGATGGACACAAAGACAGAAAGACAGACATGAACAATGACCAAGAGTTTCTGAGTCTTTAACTTTAAATGTTGTTCTCTTTTGTTGTGAAAATGAATGAAACATGCCTCTTCCCAGCACGCGTGCTCTCGGTCCTGCAGACTGATGGTCCACATGTCGTTCAACCTATACGTGGGCGAAATAGTCACCAAGGTTATGCACAAAAACAAATACATCTGCAGAAAATGAAATAAAAAATTCATACATACCTGGCATTTCCATCATAACCGGCAAATATCCAGAGTTTATCACTGTAGACTGTGGCCCCATGTGCAGATCTGGCCACTGGCAAGCTGGAACAGAGATGCAGGATTTTTAGGACTAGTTTCAAATGACAACACTTAAGTATAGTCCCAGACTAAATTTTTATTTGCCTCTGTACCTCAAAGGGCCTTGCAAAGACTTAAAACAGTTGTAGATTTTGCTTGTCCTGGATTAAACTAAGCAGACTGCAAGACTGAGGATTAGAGATACTATGGGATTAATTTGAACCTTAAATTAATTTTTGAAGGAGGTGGGCTTAACTTTTATCAGCAATTTTGCGAAGAATAGAGGATTTTGGAGTTGGGGGGGCTGTCATGCTAGGACATAGTAGAAGGCAACTGTGCACAGTGTGAGGTCCTCCAAAGTTTTAGTTTAGCCAGTAAACATAAAGGCACATGCGAAACCAGCCCACAGTTTTTCCAACATATTTTATCCTCCAGACAACCTAAAGCACGGGTGTTGAACCCCAGGCCTCGAGGGTCGGTGTCCTGGAAGTTTTAGATGTGTCCTTGAGCCAACACAGCTGATTTAAATGGCTAAATGACCTCCTCAACATGTCTTGAAGTTCTCCAGAGGCCTGGTAATGAACTAATCATTTGATTCAGATGTGTTGACCCAGGGTGATATCTAAAACCTGCAGGACACCGGCCCTCGAGGCCAGGAGTTCGACACCCCTAACCCTAAAGTATTAAGGGTGGGAACCACGGAGGCAAGATACAATAATATCATGGCACACAATAACAATGTTTGGTCATTATTAAAAAGAAACGAGTTAATACATTACCTTCCCTCCACTTTCCATTCAGTCCACTGTCCTGTAGCAAACTTGTACTCAAAAAGGTCATTTTTATTTTTCAGGTTTGAATTTGAGTAAATGTCTCCAGTGTAGCCCCCTAGAAAATATCAAATTTGAACATTACAGAAATGCCACCAGAGTTTAAAATGGATAAAATGACGGATTTTTATAGATAATGAAGGATTTACCAAATACAAACATGCTGCTGCCATAGACCACAGCTGAGTGGTGGTATCTGGGGGCAGGTGGCGTTCCAGTGGTGAAAGCTCTGTGAATTATAGACATGTGTCAACTTTTATTTTATTATATGGTTAAGATTGTGTATGTTTTATATATACTCTGGCTGATTTGGTGTCTTGTATTGTAATACTTTCAAAAAGTGTCCACTGTGGAAATAAACTGATCTTTATGATTACTTTTTAGTGCTCCTTGTTCTGATACTCACTGCATGCACACTATGATGGTCTTAAAATGTAAATGGCCTATATTTGTATAGCGCTTTACTTAGTCCCTATGGACCCCAAAGCGCTTTACACTACATTCAGTCATCAGTCATAAATGTGTGTTAATCTGGGTTATTCCGTGGATTGTGATATGTATTGCAACGAAGTAAAATCAAACCAACTGCGGCTGTGAGGCTATAGCCTTACCGACACCAGGAACAGTCCTTCACATCAAAGCGAAGCAGATCATTCAGCATGTTTTTGCTGTTGGGTGACACAGAATTCTCACATACATATAATAACACATATATCTGAAAAATGTCTGCAGAAGTCTTGTAGCCCTTACCCATTATCTCCCCCGAACACATATATTGCATCTCTGTAAGCCACCACAGTGTGCTTGCTGCGCCTGCGTGAAGCCGCATGAAGTTCAGTAAAACCACAGGTATTCAGTTTGAGTGAAGATGCTGCTGCTGCTCAGCTGTCCACACCTTACCTTGCACCAACAAACTCATCGCACGGAGGGAGTCTTCTCCAGCGATGAACAGTCTCAAATGGGCCGAAATTAAGTGTCAAATATTCCACGCTGTCAGAGCAGCTGTGGTCGAAATCAACACTCGGAGCCACTTTAGTTGACTTACAGGACATGTTTTTGCTAACTCCCCGGCTCAATCAGATTTCAGGGCCACTCATCTGCAGGGACGTGAACGGTTAACGACGCTGTTAATGCCCCAGGATAAGTGCTAATACTTCTGTCACTACATGTAAATCTGGAGTGACATTGGTACTACTCTTACCCAAGTCTTCTTTGTTAAAGATTAAGGCTGTTGTCCTTCAGAGAACTGTTAGCTACAAAAAAGCTCAGCTAAACCTGGCTAGCTAGCTAGCCTCTAGCTAGTGCTACGCCCCAAAACTAGCAACATGAAGAAGAAAACGACAAGTTAACGAACAACGCTAACGTTGCGTTAAAACATCTGGCCAACCGGTTCGATACCTACGATGTCATGATATTACACAGACAAAAAAACAACACCAAGAAATCAAAAGCAGTGGTAAATCCACGCCCCCCACAACCCTGTATGTTGCGGGTACTTCACTTCCTGTAATATTAAAAAGGCGGAGTCAAAGTGCTTTCAGTCCTGTAATCTTGAGTAGTATGAAACACTATAGGTATTAACGTTAATTTACACTTTGGAGTCCTACTCTAAAAACCTGTCATAGATTTAGCACCGTCTTCAAAGCTGGAATGTGTTAAAGAGTCTTTGAAATTAAAGATTTTAAAGCACGTTAAGCAAAGAAAGAAAATAAGGAAACTAAAAAAGCTGCAGTCACTCATTGCTGCAATGAGTTTTATGTTAAAAACAAGGATATAGTGTCCACTTTCACTCTTTATCTCTGAAGCAGTAAGTGGTTCTCTGTTGTTAGCTATCTGCACTGAAACAGAGGTTAGATAACTTTATAAATGAGGGTTTTGTGGAGGATGGCCTGTTTGAGTCAGGTGCCCCAGTGGCTCACCAAACTGACAAGCAGGAGTCAGACAAAATCCCCTCTGTGTTTGATTTTTCCTTGTCTGTTGGGTTGGACACACCGAGCAGAGAAATCTCAATTCCAATGAAGTCAGAAATGAAAGGTGTAATCTTTTAATTATCAATAATGGCACAGTGTAATATGTCAAATGTCGTTCATTTCAGGTTTTATTTGTCAAATTTTAATTCCTGTCAAGGGTTACATATTTTTTTCCATTACAGTACATCCTGATATGTAAAACCGTAGACTTAACAGTGTTTCTAAGTCTATAACTGTCTTAGCACAAATGTTAAGGACATCTCCAAGCAATGAAAAAGTATTGTGATCATGCAGTTTTTGTTAAAAACATAACCATCCTCATTGAACTTTTCATGTTTTATTTTTTATTTTACAACAGCAAATAGCATTGGATTTAATTACAATCTTCTAACACTGATCTTCAAAATAAATGCTTTATTAGGTCCGTTTGGAACCACTATAATTTTGAGGCATTATCGGCACCAAATGCTCATTTTAACAGGAAACTTGTGAAATGTTATTCACCCATCCATAGGCTGATACAATATGGCCATTTATCTTAACCCACCATTTTTAGGAACATATATTTCTCATTTATTTTCAGAGAAGTTGAGCCGTCGTGTACATTCATTCAGAATAATCCCAGGGCATTCAACAAAATTAAATGGTTGTTTTAAATAAACAATATTACATTTCATTTTATTCTGAGACTTAGCTTATCATATATTGCTAGTAACAATGGATTATTGTATGGAGGACAAAATCAGGAAATTGCACATTAGTTAAAATCAAATCATTAATAATACAAAACACTAAGAATAAGCAATACCGAATGGAAAGAAATACTGACTAAATATTATAGGTGAATTTACAAACATAAATTAATGAAATGAAATTGCATTTCTTATGAGTGGTTCTGATAATAAGGCCGTGTAGACATCCGAGTGGTGTTTGACACTCTTGGTCATTGTACATTTAGGTAGGACCTTACTTGACAGACACATGTTTTAGGTTATTTTCCTGCTCTCTACACAAGTCACATCACATTGTCACTTTACCTCCCAAAACAACTGGCAAGAGCAACACATTATTGTTGATTATCATTGAGATTTAAGCAGCAAACAAAAACGGAACAGTAAAGTTCTCACATGAAGAAAATGCAACATTTATCCTATAAAATTAAGGTATTTTTACTGCTAATTACATCATTTTTAATGGCTCTTTCATTTATAGATTCTTCTGTTGTTATTTATTAAACATATTACATGACAGACATGGAGAAACACGTTTATAGTTGATAACATTAATGATGATTTGATTTAGAATTTGTAGTGATAGGACTCTCAAGTAGACTGATAGCTAATGCCATTCGTTTAAAAAATATATACACACACACACACACACACACATATATATACACATATACATACATATGTATATATACATACATACGTGTATATATACATACGTACGTACGTATGTACATACAGACATACATACGTACATATGTATATACATACATACATACATATATATAAATAAGAGAGAGAGAGAGATACTCACATACTTTTTAACATCATGACTGATTTTGTCCTCCACAGATTTGTTGCATATTTTCACATATATTTCAGTCCTTAGTGGGGAATCAGTCAGTGAAATGTTTTGACTTTTTCAGGTGAACATCAAAGACTTCATTTACTTCAAACCAACTGATATTCCTGCCATGTTTTCAAAATGCTCAGAAGTTTCTCAGGGATGTAAATAAATATTTCTTATCAATCCATCAACATGCTTTAGAACGTCATTGTGAACTTCATAGTTACGTCAAGTGCTCCATTAGAACAAGCTGACATCTGGGAGTAAGAACAATTAAATGGACTCATAGTGGAGAATACTAAGCCTCGGCTGCATGCAGTAAACTGATTCAGTATTTGTAGAGCATAACTTTTTTTTTTCATAAGCTCTCATGATGTACATCACAGTGCACAATGATGTACAATTCAAACAGGCAAAGAGACAGGAAATATGATACGTCATTAACCTCCCATTCTATCAGCCATGCAGTAATTCTTAATACAGTGTTTCAGATTTAAATTGGCCTCTGGTGCTCACACACTCAGTTACCAGTTAATTATATCTCGGACATGGCCCCACAACTTGGTAATCCAAAGGTTCACCCCAAGCTCTGTTAAGTACTGAATCTCAGGCATTAACATCTTACGACACAGCTTCCGATGTGCTTTGTCTATATTCTTTTTTAAATTATAGCCCATGATAGACTTCTCTCCAATTGGCTGCCAGGGCTGCATGTCTGTCTCTTGGATGCTGCCAGCTTCTACAGCATGGCCACCCTCAATGCAGATAGATGTCATCTCTTTGTTCCTCTTCTTGAGCTCTGCCACATCCGCAGCCATACGCTTCCGCCCGTACGCATCTACTTTCTTCCAGAAAGTTTGATTAAAATGCTGGTATAGCTTCCAATCAATAGCATTCCACTCAAGGGCTCTAGCTCTCAGCTCAGGAGTAAATTTAGACACAGTGGATCCCTTACGGATATTGAGCTTAAAGAAGAGCAAATCATCCATCTCCCAGCAGAGGGCATCCTTTAGCAGGATGAGTGATTCCTCAAAGTGTTCCACTAACATGACCAGCTGAAAACGGTCACTGATGAATTTGATTCCTTCTTCCACTCGCGGATCATTCATATCCAGAGAGTTGTCCAGTCCAAAGTCAAAAAACAGCAGATTCTTGAGGTAGTAAGAGTTGAAACTCTCTGGATCAAAGTACTTGTGGGGATCACGTAGGAACTCAGTCAGCTTGTCGTCACCTGGTATCTTCCAAGTAAAAGGCACCAGGCGGCCAAAGTAGTGGAAGGAGGATTCAAAAAGCTCTGCAGGGTCTCGCAGAATGGTGATGTAGGATGTGTCCACAGGCAGCAACTTGGACACTTCAGGTGCATTGAAGCGCATGTGATTACAAATAATATTGAAACACATTCCCGGTCTGTAGTCTTTAACCTGGGAGCGCTGGAAAAGAGATGGGTAGAAGAAGTCATTTCTGCTTTCGGGAAAAGCAAATTTGAGCTGGTGTTTCTCTCCAAATCGGAAAAGGATGTTAAGGAAGGTGCTGCTGGCTGTTTTGTGGGTCTTCATGAACATGATATCAACTTTAGGAGCACAGGTGTAGGCAGTGTCTGAATTGTTGATGGTTGGTTTGGGGTGGGACTGTGTTGGACGGTGGGTGCAGGAATAAGGCACCGGAACCCTACATAGATGAAAAGGAGAACAAACTATAAAGACATATGGGGTTTTGTGGAAATTATCTCTAAATGATGTGACACAAAATAAACAAAAGCATCAACCCATCGCACTTGAGAAACTAGAAAGAAAATATTTGTTTTTAAAAAAAAACTTCAGTTTTGCATTTTTTAAATACTTAAATAATTGAATGTGAAATATATTCCTTGCAGACAAATGCAAATTTTACATGAGGGTTTCTACAGAACACATCCACACCATCTTACTCAGGCAGACTGAAGTGGACCTGTGAAGTGGAGAGGCAGTAAACAAAGATCATGCAGCTTGTCAGGAATGTACCCAGGACCAGGCTTTTGCACATGGACCTCCATTGGATTCTTTGCTTGCCAGTCATGGTCCAGCAGAAGAACAGCTCACCTGAAACGCAGAACAAATCTCTTCTTCATCCTCATAATATGAGGTCTGTAAGATGAAATGGGGCCTGATTATTCAAAATCTTGTAGGATCATTCGATTCTGGATTTGACAAGGAGCCAATCAAGAGAATCCAGTAAAGGAGAAATATGCTCTCTCTTTCTAAACCCGGTCAATACTCCTGCTGCAGCATTTTGGATCAACTGAAGGCTTTTCAGGGAGTTTTTAAGACACCCTAATAATAATTAATTACAATTAAAATTGCAATTAAAATTGCAATTAAAATAATGACAGTAGTCTATAGTAATAATCAACTTGTTTCTCATCACCACAGGACAGGATATTTTTAATTTGAGAGATATTGTGCAAATGGGAGAAAGCGTCTACATATTTGTTTAATATGCACATTGAGCTACATATTCTGTTCAAAAACAACTCCAAGATTCCTCACAGCGTTACTGGAGACCAAGGTAATGCCATCCAGAGTAAGCATCTAGTTAGAAAACGTCTAACCATCTATATAAGATTTTTTGCGCATTGTACAATACAGCATCATGGATAGATAAAGTTGGGTATCATCTGCATAGCAGTGAAAATGTATGCTATGTCTTCTATTGATACTGCCTAAGGGAAGCATGCATAAACATAACTGGAACTAATACAAAACCCTGTGGAACTCCATAATTAGCCTTAGTGTGTAAGAGGACTCTAAATTTACATTAAAAAAGTGGAGTCTGTTAGCTAGATATGATTCAAACCACTGCAGCGCAGGGCCTTTAATGCCTATGGCATGCTCTAATCACTGTAAAAAATATTTTTGGTCAACAGTAATGACAACATGCTCTGATTGCTGTAATAAAATATTATGATCAACAGTATCTAATGTTGCTCTGAGATCCAGCATGGCAAGTCCACTATCAGAGGCCATAAGAAGATCATTTGGAACTTTCACTAATGCTGTTTCAGTACTGTGAGGGGCTGGAGTTAACCCAGAAAGATCAACTGGAGAAAAAGACTCTAGATAAATATCAATGGTATTGAAAGAAGCTGTACACAATGTAATGTTTTTAAAATGGTCATGAGTATTTTTTTCTCTAATGGATAAATTTTTAGGCAGCACAATAGCAGGGTGGTTAGCCCTGTTGCCTCATGGTGAGAAGGTCCTGGGTTCCACCATCTTCTGCCTTTCTGTGTGGAGTTTGCATGTTCTCCCCGTGTCTGTATGAGTTACCTCAGGGTACTTTCCCATAGATTTGAATGTGAATGCAAATGGTTGTCTGTCTCTTTGTGTTAACCCTGCAACAAACACCTCTCATCCTACGGTAGCTGGGACAGGCTCCAGCACCCCTGTGACCCTGAATTTGCCAAGTGAAAGAATGGATGGATTTTATTTGCAAAGAAATTCATGAAGTAGTTAAGATTAAAAGAATGCTTGACTCAACAGAGCTCTGACTTTTTGTCAGCCTGGCCACAATGATGAAGAGAAACCTAGAGTTCTTATTTTCTTCTATCAGTGAAGACGAGTAAGATGTTCTAGCTTTGTGGAGCGCTTTTGAGAAACAAACTACTTTCCAGGCTAAATCATGATCTTCTAAATTAGCGAGACAACATTTACTCTCCAGCTTACAACTTATCTGTTTTAAGGTGTGCATTTGAGAGTTACACGAGGGAGTCAAATATTTTCTAATTTGAGATTCTCTTTTCAGAGGTTCTACAGTATCCAGATTCAAATGCATTGAAGATGTAAAATCATTAACAAGATAATCAATTCTGTGAGATTAAAGTTCAGGTACCTGCTCTGCACTCTGCTGGCACAAGGCACTGAAGAAGATAAAACTGGGGGAATTATATCTATAAAGTTAGTTACAACCAGTGTTGGTCAAGTTACTTGAAAAAAGTAATCAGTAACAAATTACTGATTACTTCCCCCAAAAAGTAATCCCGTTACTTTACTGATTGCTTATTTTCAAAAGTAATTAATTACTTAGTTACTTTTTTAAAACACGATTTACAACCTGAATAGGTGATAAAGCGATAGATCTTTCAGCCCAATTCTACTTTTTCTACATAATCCATCATACAAAATGTAATCAAATGGAAAGGTCCCTTTTTAAAACTTTTATTAGTTTTAATCTTTTAACTTTATGCATCAAGCAAAAATTTGATTATATGCAACATTCTCTGACTGGAAGAAATTTGTTTAATATTCAAACCTATTTTGTGCACATTCCAGCACATACATTTTTTTTTTGTGTGTGTTTACACTCAGTCTTTCAAATAGATGCAAGTAAAACACAGAAGAAAATAAATAAAGTCAAAGACTAGCGGTCCTGTTGCTCTATTTTCACCTGTAAAGCAGGAGTTGGGTAGGCGGAGGTTTACCCTGGTGCAGGTGTGGCACAGCGGTCAGTGGAAGAATCCGCGAATTTCTCTGTGAATTTCCCATTACCTCGCAGCGCACTCGGTGCTTGCTTGGATGTTTAGGGGTTTTTTTCGCTGTAAAAAGAAGTTTTCTTCCCACGCACAACGGACATTAATGTTTTTGTCACTTTTTATGGAATCAAACTCAAAGTAAGGTCAGTACTTCCACACTTCCGCACGCTCATACTCTCTCCCGCACTTGATATGTTATCCATTGTTGATCTGCACACAGCTGTTGTCACAAACTCGCACTTGCTTACGTCACTGTCATGAGACATTCTCGCAAAAAAAATCACGGTTTTAGTAACGCAGCGTTCCTACGGGAAAGTAATGGTAATCTAATTACCGTTTTTGCAATAGTAATCCCTGACTTTACTCGTTACTTGAAAACGAGCAACGCGTTACTTGTAAGTACTTGTAAGTAACGCGTTACTGCCCATCTCTGGTTACAGCACCTTCAAAAAGACATGTACTGTAATGAAATGTATTCCCCAATTCTGTGTGATCCTTTATTGTAAATTTAAATGTTGGAAAATATCCGACAATAGAGGGTTTTGGGGAAATATTGTTAAATGTTCAGTTTCTGTAGAATAAGTTAGAAGAAGACCTAGAGTGTGGTTAAAGTGGTGGATGGGTTCTTTTACATTTTGAGAGAAGGTAGTCAGAGGTTAAGTTTAAAAATGCCATCCAGAGGCTTTCGTCTTCAGTATCTACATGTATGTTAAAATCACTCACAATAAATATTTTATTTGAGCACTAAATCAGATAAAAAGCCTGAGTAATCAGATGGAAACTCCGAGTAAGGTTCAGGTGGATGATAGATAACAACAAATAAAAAGTTATTATACAGTTAGTATAACTCAGGGGTGCTGATTCATTTAAACTAACATAATCATCCTGCTGTAACCAGGTTTCTGTAGGGCATGGTGAATCAGTTTGTTGACAAATGATTAATGCATGTTCTAACAGGGAGTTAGAACATGCATTAATCTCATATCTCACTGTTTTACTCTTTGGTACAGTTGTATGTGATATATTGGTATATTGGTCCAAAGTGGGATGTGTGTCATCTGTCTTAAGACCAGGTTTGCCCTAGAAAGTTTCCCAGTTATCTGTAAAACATACATAATTATTTTTGACACCACTCAGACAGAAGGCAAATTAAGAAAAACATGCAGCTAAACACGTCACTACTGGTGCGAATGGGGACCAGAGAAAGCTGCAGAGTTCGATATTCTTTTGGCAAAGTTACACACTGATTTAATATTAATTTTAGTGACCTTCGATTGACTTAACCAAGTGTCTTTACTGTTGATGTGAATTATAATTTTACAAATTTATGTTTATCTTTAGCCAGGAGTTTTAGGGTTCCCTCAGTGTTGCCTGCTCTGGACCCTGTAAGACAATTATCTATGGTTGCTGGTTTCTCTAGCTTCACGTCTCAAAACAGAATCACCAAGCAGAATTTGTTCCTCAGCGGGTGTGTCGCTGACACAGCATAACAAGAACACTTGAAATGATTGATTTAGATAGTTTCTTGGTTATTTAATTGTAATTTGATTACAGGGACTATAATCTTTGTTCGGTTGTGTGTGCAGAAGTGCACACAAAAGCAAAGTGAAAAGAAAAATGCACCACAAAGGCAGGTGAAAGTTGCATTTGTCATTTAGGAAAGGAAGCACTGAATGCGTAGCTTTAACGGTGGTTTTGGTACATGTATTGCTCAGTGGGAACACTCTGACAGAGGGCAGGAACAACAGCTATTTTGGTTTAAAAAAAAAATTAAAGAAGCTCACTAATAGCAGGTTTACAAACCAGTAATTTTACATGGACAGCAGTGCTATAGTGTGGCCTATAATTTAAGGTGCTAAAGAATATGAACCCACAGGGAAAGGTTACACTTACATAGTTAACCTTGGCTGTCTAGTTTATTTAGACAGAGTTTCACTGAGATTAAGATCTCTTTTTCAACAGAGACCTGTCGAAGAGCAGGTAGGTACAGATCAATAAGTACAATCTTTCAAAATGCTCCAATGAAGTCAGTGAATGTAGTTTCACAATTTGGTCCAGCTTGTTCAAATACATAAGCAGCAAAGTATTTCCACCTTTTCCAAGTTGAGTGTGAATAAGCGGTAACATACTACATACTGTATATAATGTAATTGTATCTAATGAATATTTTAAACAGAAAGAATTTGAACTGTATGAGGAATGACAAAACAACATATTTGTTTCTCAGCTTCCTGTGAAATAAATAATGCATCAACACGGAAAGTGATATTGCATTCCCTCCTGCAGACTGCGATAAGGCGAGCCATCTGCTCACTCAGCTACATAAGTAACGAGTTGAAACTCACCACCTGGAATTTGTAACATTATCTGAACCAGTGTGAACCCAATGCATATACATTCTTTTAATTAAAAATTAACGACAGCTTAGCAAAACATAGTATTCTTTGGTATCAACTTGTCAACCACTAGTGGAATAAGATCGCTTAGAGAGAAAATTACCAAATTAAACTACCCCTTTCCACCCCCAATCCTCAAAAGGTTTTGTACAGTTTTGTAGTTTAGTCAAATGGTTCCTAATCTGGGGTGGGGCCTCTGCAAAGTGTCTCAAGCAGTGTTGGGTGTAGCGCATTACTGTAATTAAATTACTCTACTTTTTCAGTGGAAAAGTAACTGATTACTGTTCATATTTAGGTATTTTAATTACAGTTACTTACAATGTACTTGCGTTACATTGTAAAATAATTAAACTCGCTGAATATCATTATTTAATTTCAATAATTTATCTTCTTAAGGTAAAAGTAAACTCTGCCGCTTTAACATCACTGTAGTGCAGGTTCACGTCATTTCGCGCCACTTTGCTGCATAGTCGTATTCTAAAGCGGAAGATGTCGGACTCTGCTGGAGCCTGTGGCTCTTTTATGAAATGGACATATTCCCGTCTCTTCACTTTTCTGAAACAAGCAGACAAGAATATTACAGTAATATGTAAAAACTATCGGCTGCTGTTAATAGCACGAGTAGTCTACTGAAGCGCCTGACACGAGAGTATAGACGAACACTTCTGAGTGATCCTTGTTCATCATCCATGGATAACGCCGCGGCAACTCCTGCTAAGCAGGCAAAACTTGATTTTACTTCAGCAGCACAGAAAGCGTCTGAAGGTGAGCTTAAAAAATAATTACAGGCTACATTGTGGAAGAGATGCTACCGCTGCGTACTGTAGAGTCTCCATCTTTAAAAAAAATTATTTATTATTTAAAGAGTTTCATTTCTATTGTTTGTCCACTCAAGGTTTATAGGGATTTTAAGAAGTATTTAGTTAAATTACTTATTGAGTAATTAAGTTACTTTTCAGATACAGTAATTAGATAAGTATTTTAAATACAATATTGATTAAGTAATTAGTAATTAGTAATTAATTACTTTTTTAAAGTAACTTACCCAACACTGGTCTCAAGATATGTGAGTGAGCACAAAATTAATAAAGAGTGTGAGTGTGTATGTGTGTGGGGAGGACTTTTCAGACTTATAGTGAAAGAGAGCAGGAGAAGAATTAGAAATATAGAAGTACAAGGACTTACAAGAAGTACATGTACTTTTGGTAACAGTTGTATATATGAATTATACAGAGCTGACCTCCTTACGGACAGAAGCATTCCAGAATGTTTGGAGCTCTCCAACTGGAGAGATTCTCGAATGTTTCGGAGTTGTAGGAGTGTTATGGCCTGGCCTGTAAATGTTCCAGTCAGTGACACAGGGAGGCATTTTGCCAGCATAGGACAGCTCTGTGTTGTGACAGAACTAAATTGCCTGTTATGTGCTGCTGCTGCTTCATAGACATGTCATCACTGTGCAACTCTGTTTCAGTTGCTGTTTACATTCTTGGATTACTGGTTCCTCTACCATCATGGCGTCAATTAAACACCATCCCACACAATAATTTTGTCTTCGTGAAGTAACAGCATACACAAAAGTTGCTAAAAATTATATTTTTATGTATAATGTAGAAAGATAAACCTATTACAGTGACCATTCTAATAACAGCTTTAAATTAGGTTTCCATTAGAAAATGATCATCTGCGTCCCCTCCTTTTCTGATCAAAGCATAACTCCTTAAATATTTTTTCTTTTAGTCATTATTAGGGATGGGTACCGGTGTCGGTTCTGACATAAACGGTAGTAACCAGACCGAAAAGCAGCGCACATTTCGGTGCTTTTTTTCCCCTGAGCTGTGATACACCTCTAGCCAATCATTTTACGTTTCCGAGGATAGTAGGTGGGTCCAGGTACGTACGTTCTTTTAGAGCAGAGCTACAGATTAAAAATGTCCAAGGCAAAGCGGTCAAAAGTCTGGCTGTACTTCACAGCAAAATATGCAAACTCAGCAGCCTGCAACAAGTGCTTTAAGCTGATACTGTGATACTGTCAAAGGAGGTAACACCTCAAATCCGATGAAACACCTGGCGACGCATAGCGTTTTTTTAAAAGCCGAGAAATGCGCCGTATTTGATAGCTTGCTGTGAGACCTCACACCGAGCACATCTACTGCGGGTGGGTTGCCTGTTATGCAACATCCCCCAAAAACACGAAGAGGAGAGTCCTGGCCCCTAGCCCTGCCAGTGTAGCAGAAATGATGACGGATGATGGCAGCAGCAGCCGTTCTTCTCTGCGTGAGTAGCTTAATGTTGTTCGTGTGTAATTTACGTTGAGTAGGCTAACCACGTTATTATATTAATGCATGTAAGGTGAACTAGCAAACATCATCATAGCTACATGCGGCTGTCCTCTTGTTTGATGGCAGATACTCCCTTCACCCTGGCCAAAAAGGCTAAAATGACCAAAGAAAAAGTGGAAAACAGTTAAACATGAGAGTTTTAGGACAAAGTTTGTGTTTTTTCCATTGTTTAAGCACTGCTTCCAGCCAAGAGTGATACCATATATGCCCCATAGCTGCAGAAAAGGCTAACATTGTTATCTTTTTACGAAAAACAGCTGAACATGAGAGGTTTTTGGACCAATTTTGTGTTCTCCATTCTTTAAGCACCGGTTTGAGCACCGGCACAGTTTCAAAAGTACCGATTTGGCACCGGTATCGGATAAAACCTAAACGATACCCATCCCTAGTCATTATAGTAAGTCACACATGGCAGTGTGCGTTTGTCTGTCCTGAACTGAATCTGACAGTGTTTTTGCTGCTTTAGAGAATCCTGACTGTGAAGTACGTCATTGCTTCTTTTGGACTGAGGCCAACTTTCGAATGAGGTTTAGAGCAGATCTAGCAAAAAGTCCATGCAGAGAAAAGTAACTGTGTTTGAAGTTGGGAATAGATTGTTCGCCTGCAAAGGTGCAGTGAAAACATTTCCCACAATAATATCAAAACACTAGCCTGGATAAATAAAAACTCCGTTGTGAGGGTAATGTTTAGATTTTCACTAAAGCTTGATTTATCAAAAATGCATCCCTGGGTAGGATCAACATTAGCATTATTTCACTTACTTTCCTGAATGTTTCCTCATCTATCATGGCTCTTAAGCTTTGCATAGCTGGACTACAAAGTTTGTTTTTTCCTCTCTCCCCCATTTATATGAGAAGGAATTGAAAAGAAAGAGCATAACATTGTTTTAAGAGTAAACATTAAGGGTAACAATTACTAGATTTAGTTGAATCGCTGCATTTCGTGCAAAAACACTGGAGAAAAGGTGTTGGAAAAGTACAACATGCTTAGAATTGAGATTTACTAAAAGATTATTGTGAAAAGAGCGGAGAAGAAATTCTTACCCTTATGCGCAAGTCCAAAGACAAACTAGTGGTAATGGTAATTTATTGACAATCGTTTAGTCCGCCCAGTTCCCAAAAAGTGAATACAAGTTCATCTCCCTCTAACGGCTGTCCTTGTATCTTGATTCAGACAAAAACATGCCACTATTGACCCAGCACGGTCCTGCTGTCCTATCACATGTCCTGTGCAGCGCAGCTCATTCATCTGATTGCAGTTCCTCTTCTCTTCTTTCTCTCCGCCTCTGTACGCACACCTGATGCTTTCAGGCAGCCAGCTGCCTCCTCCCTCAACTTGATTCCAAAACTGATCACGCTGAACAAAGCACTGCAGGGAAGCTCATCAAGCCACCTGTGACGTCAGTAATTGTGTCAAGGGACAAGCACTTGCTAGGAAGCGTAAAAGAGGAGGGGTGAGAGGGAGGGAGGTTGAACTGGTGAGGGAGGAGTGAGACTGTACAGTGCCTATTCAGTGTCTACATACAAAAGACCATTGAGTGTAGACACTGGAGTCTGAGCTGCAAGCTGATATGAGGGGTAGAAAACAGCATAAGAGAAACAAATGTAGAAATCCAGAGCACAAAGACCGAGTGTACTAGTTGATCAAGGCTGCCGAGTATGTGTTGTTAAATTTTACACCACAGATCAGATATTTGATATTTATTTCACAACAAACCTGCACATAAGTTTTTCCAGCTTGTATTTACAAAGGATTGATCTTTTAAATCTCCCTTATCTTTATCTGCAATTCATTAACTAAAGGCTATCGATATTTTAACTCTACATACAAGTTATACCACACGGTACCTTCTGATGTGAAACTGCCATCCTAGGCAACCATTTCAGCAGAAAGTGAACATTACTGGAGCGACAAGTCTATCTGGCTTTGTGTACAGATACTGCAATACGCTGTCAAGATACCGCCCAAAAAAAACTAAACAAAAAACAAAACCACACTACACATGAACTCCATCTTCCTCTAAACTGATTTCTCGGTTCTTGGAAGGCAGACTTGAGCTGTGCTGGTCAACCCACATTCATCAAGCTCAGGCACAACACCGTTTTTGTTCAGCGGGGAGTGGTTCTGCCTGTAGGCAAACAGAGTGCTAGGCTGAGACTTGAACTGGGTGGGCTTGTGAGGAATGTAGATTTGGGTCCTAGGCAAGGGATGAGAGGCTGCAGCGAGTGTCAAACTGTGTGAGGAAACCAAGGAGCGGAGGGGTATGATGGGTGTAGCCTTTGCCCTCTGAGATGGTGCTTTGGTCTTGTGGTTCTTCGTCATTACCACCCACTACTTAAGTGTTAACCAATCAGCAAAGAGGTTCAACCGACAGCAGCAGCATGACCTGAGCCTCTGCAGATGTGAAATCTTAAGCCGTGCGTTACAGATTATATTCTGACCTTTTGCCATCTTGTCTGATCCATGCACAGCTTTAAAAAGAAACAGCTGCCCTAAAGCTACAGCCTCAAGGATAAATAATCATTTTTCAATATGGCGCCAAGACTAAGAGAATCATTTCTTCTTAGAGATGCAATATCACAAGTAACAGGTTTAATTCAGTCCGTTTAACTGTAAAATGTTTCGGTTACAGATTTTAAAATAAACAGGAAGTTGTATTGTACAATACAGAAAAGTGGAGCACAGATCAAACAGTTACTTTTACAATAATAATCACACAACTAGCATTTGTGACAACCTGCGCTGTTTGAAGTTCTGCAGAGGTCATTAGAGTGCATGTAGCACGCAGAGCTCTACTGCACTTTCAGGTTTTATGGTATGTAAACCTGCAATGCACTGAGTCTCAAAGTTAAAAAGAAAGTCAGTCTGAAGAAGGCACCAGTTATTTTCGGGCCTTTTTCTTTTTTGCTTTTTCTGAATCATCGTGAGCCTTCCTCTTGGCAGCAAGCTTGTTAGCCTGTAAAAAGAGAAGGAGCCCAGTTAATGGAAGATACTCAACACCAGTTACGCAACCATTTTTAAGCTCAGTGAACTCAGCGGGGGTCAACGCTGGGCTGCGCCGTTCTCTCCGCAGCGGCTACATAATACTGGTAAACACTGTGGCCTGAGATAAAATGCTCAGTATCAACACTAAAATATTCAAAGTTAAAGCTTTTAGGTTGAACAAATATTCTTAGCGAAGCGGCAATGTACGCACCTCACGGACTTTTCTTTTCTTTCCAAACATGATTTTGTCATAGAGGTACTTTTCCTTTTTCTTCATCATCATAATGGCCAGACGCTTCTCCTCTGCTTTCTCCTCCTGCTCCAAGCGTGCCTTATTTTCTACCTTCAGCTTTCCAGGTGTCACTTTGACATGTAGAGACTAAAAGGGAACGAGACGAGTCAATAAAGATTCCAAAAGATCTAAAAAATAAAATCACAATGACAAAGAAATCAGGATCTGACATATCACCTTGTCCTGGGATCTTTGTTCTTCCATTTTCTTAAGGTTTTTCTCTTCTGCTACTTCCTCTTCATCATCCTCTTCATCACCATTGTCATCCTCTTCTTGTTCTTCTTCCTCTTCCTGTTCTCCCTCCTCCTCCTCCTCTTCTTCCTCATCCTCCTCTTGTTCATTGCCTATAAAAGGAAGAAAAAGGAATTATTTAAAATTAGTGCTGCTGACATTTCAATCCTGTGTGCCTATATTAAATATTCATCTTTTATTTTCATTACTGTGTGATGCCAAAGTGGCTTTTTAGGACTCTGATCAGATAAACTATAACCTCCACAAGCTGTCTCGCTTACAGTTCTTTTAGTAAATCACAACATTTCGATCCAGCCACCAAGAAAAATTTAATCATCCAATTAAGAAATGCTGGCAGTAATTATTCACATAAGCAGACCATCAGAACAGTTCTGTGTTAAAGTCTCCAAAACAACCCAAAAAAGGAAGCAAATTATTAAACTTTTTAAATCAATCACAAATATCAATTACATTCATTCAGATTAAGAGAGGCCGTGAATGTCTATTTAACTCTCCACATGACATTTTAAAAATTCTTTTATCTGTTTTCAGGTTGTTACATGGCCTCGCTCCAAACCACCTCTCTGAGTTGCTGCACTTGCACTCCCCTTTCCTAGTCGCTCAGATCAGCTGACCAACTCCTTGTATATGCCGAGGACACAGTGCAGGCTCACAGGGGACAGGACTTGGTGTAGTGGCTCCCAAATAGTGGAATTTGCTGCCATTTCACATTAAACAGGCTTCTTTAAAAAAAGGTTTTATTCAAGTGTGTTTTTCTTCCTATGTCCAACCCTTTGCTAAGTGGTTGTTCTTTATAAATAAAGTTGGCTTAACTACTTGATTATGTACAATACTCATAATTTTATGATGTAACAAAATAATGACACGAGACCATGGTTAGAGGTTATGGTTATCTTATAATTTTCCCTCCTATGCATCTGTTGTTCATTCAGATCTGAAAGTATTTTTTGTTTGTTGTTTTTAAAACTAGGACTCTGATCAGAGGGGAAAAGTCAGCGAATTGTGGGCGTGACCTGCATACACACTGAGATATAACTGAACCACACCTGGTTTTTCTCCTCGCTGTAAGGCCATCATCTTCAGTTTCTCTGGAGGCACATAGTCACCTTCCTTCTCCTCCACAAACGGAGACAGGTGAGGGGGTAGAGTCACCCCAAGGAAATAATCCTCCACAGGCAAGAGAATTTTGGCATTGACACAGTCGTATAGCCACTGGGGTTGGATGTAGTATCTAAAACAAGCAAAGGTTTCGAAAATCATCTGTTATGATGGCAAATAAGTGCATATTTTCATGCGTCTACTATGTAATAATGAGAATACAATCTTGCTCTTTGGTGAGGATTTTTTCTGCTGCAGGACCAAGGGGTGGGGGGGATGGGAAATATTCCAGTGAAAGGAGTCATTGTAAAAGTGGGTAATGTACATGAATGACACACTTCCTGTCTCTAGGATTACGAATTCTATGACAAAATCAAATACCTCTATAAGGAAAAAAAAAACAAAAAACCTTCTCATACATGATGAAAAGCACAGCATTTCTCTACCTGTTGATATACTGTTTGCCAACACTGGGCCTGTCAATAATTTGATGGGTGATGGTCTCATCTGTCACATCGTATGTGCTACCAATGCACACAGACTTGTCCCAGGATACCTGACCTCCAAAACACCTGAAAGGCAACAGAAATACACAAAAGTGAAAAAGTCAGCTTCAGGCTTCCGTGGACGTTTCTTTGCTTCACTGTAGCATCTCTCGCTCACCTGATGACGAATGCCAGAGACTCTCTGGGAACTTCTCTGTTGAGGTAAAACTTGAGTCCCTCAAAAAGCTTCTTCTGAGCTTCTTGCTGTTTCAGTTCCTTTTCCCTAGCCTCCATCTTCTCCATGTCCTCCTGTAGCGAAGAAATAAAGGGAAAACATTAATTATTCTTCAGGGAATTTCTATTTACAATTAAATCAGAAAAGTTTAAAGTCATTGCTTTAAAAACAAGCCAGCAACTAAAAGATGATTTTTATTTATTTATTTTTAAACAACTTCCAACTTGTTGATGTATTATGGTGTCTGATGCATGACAGAGGAATTGTGCAGCTAGATTTATTGGGATTACAACCTTAAAAGAATTCCAAAAGGCAAATGTAAAAAAGCTATGTAAAAAGTACAACTCACAACTCGACAATTAATACATTTACTTATCTCTGAATTTAAGTTGCTCAGATTTAACTAAAGAATCACAGTCAGGTTCAACAAACTGTCTGAACCGGTGTTAAATTGGTCAGCAATGGTGATTAGTAGACTCTTTGTTATCTCAGCTGGAGCTGATGCACTTATACATAAAACAGTGGTTGGTGGCATCTGATGACCAATCCCAGACCTGTCTGGAGACTGAAATTTAACATATGAAAAGCAATTTAAAACCAATAAAAAACATGTGACATTTAATTAAATAATCAAGGGTAAAAGCAGAAACTGTTGTGTTGTGACAATTTATATCACACTGACTATGCATGCTTTGAAGTCTAATAGAAACGACTACTCAGATGTTGGATAACCAGCTTTAAAGTACCTTATAAATAAAGTTGGCTTGGCTACTCTATCATATGTATAATACTCAAAGAATACAAAATGTAACCGAATATTAGTGCAGGCTTCATCACATAATTTCCTTAGGGATTAAAGTATTCTGATTTTCTTGCATCTTTTCCACCAGCTTAGCTTGTAGTGTTTGTTGCTTGCAGTATTACCAAGCTACTGCTATGCCTCTGCTGACTGGCTATCTTAAGACAGCAAAAACATTAACATCTCCATAACCAGCTCCTTCAGAGCCTAGACATGGCTTTGCTTGCCTCAAGATGTGGCACACAGCACCACTGCCTATTCATATGGGTGGCAGCACTAATTGCATGGATATGGAGTGGATGACCTGGCTTGCCATGTGCCAGTAACAAATGGAGTTCAATGGTCCACAACTAACAGACAAAGTCCTAGTGGTGAGATGCACTGTGTTATCCTAAAATCACCAAACAGATGCCACTGATAAGCAGTAAGCTACGACACCTTGCCCTTGGGTCTACGTAGACTCATGGATGGCAGAAGCTGATTTTAAAGGAATGCAGTTTGTTGCATCCCCGTGGACCCCCCAGCTCTGAAATGCAACCATGGAAGTTTGCAGCCAGTTTGCTCACTAATTCCAGGTTAGGAGAATTGAATTGGCTTTTTCACCCACAATAGACCTTGAGCATACTACACCTATATCTTGAAGGGTAGATGCATTGTGACCTTACTCCTGACAACCCAGGAATAAAGTCTATGGGACCCTGAAACACCTTCAAATATTAACCTAGCCAGCGGGCAAGCCCCAGTGTAATGCTCCACTCTGGAAGCAAAGGAACTAGAGCATCTTGTAGACGGAGCTGGTCTTTGTGAACAACAGTGCAACCTGTACTTCATCAATAGGAAGTACAGGTTCCTTTATTCTGGTCAGCCTGAACACTAACCACATAACAGCAATACCATCTGTTCCAAGTTAAATTCGTGTTATTGGCTTGAAAGGGGTGTCCTCAAGGATTACCACAGCCTCACTGACTCCGACTAGAGAGTAATACCATCACTGCTCGTGCACCAACTTTCTAACTATAGACTACAGCTACAGTATCATAAATGAACCAACAAACATCTTTGAAATTTCATGCAGCCAGCAGAAAACCACTCAAGGGATTACAGTTCCTTCCTCTGAGATTATATGTCTGTGATTGAGACTCATTGGGGAAAAACCAGAGGGTTTAGATTGTCTCTAAAAAAAAAAAAAAAACACCAAGCTCCAAAGGAACAGGGGGTGTAACTTTCCAGGAAAAGTGACAGGTTAGTAGGCTGCTTTAATAATGTGCAGATTTTATCTGTTACGTTCTCAGAACACACAGGAACGCCCGGATAAGATTCCAAAGCTCAGGTAAAATTAATACACCAGGAAGTTACACCTCATGTCTAAGTAATAATTAAGTCCTGAAGTTCCCTGCTTTGTAGTAAAGCTAATGTCTCAGAAGCACTAACATTTTTCAACCTAACTGCACGAGAAATAGACAAACAAAAAAGTTAAATAAAAATATGTGCTCATCAGGCATGTAAAAAGTTTGAAAAGAAGCCAGATATCTATAAGATCAGCCACAGTTTCCACAGTTGATCTGTTAATGCCTTAACCCCTTAAGACCGGTCGGAGCGGGCACGCTCCGTTTTGCGCAGCCATTTTTAAATTCCTGTAGAACTGGAATCACATAAGCTAGCACAATCATTTTTTTGCATATGAAACCGGAGGAGTTGTACTTGCATCTTATGCATTCAGCTTGTCCTATGACACGGTTTCCTTCCACATATAGCTTTGAAAATAAATTGAATAAAAAGCATTTGCAGCGACAACAACATAATATTCCAGAAACACGTTTTGCTGATCCGATCAGCTGTTCATAACACTTCCTACGTTGGAATAGACGTCAGCATGTCCGCCATTACCTGCCCGGAAGTGACGTCATTTTCGCGGAAAATGTAGGGTTTTTTTTTTTTACTTTCAGGGCCTTATTTTTAAAAGTCATGTTTGACTTTTCCGTATCGTTTCTGGGATGCTTCAAACAAAAATTACACTGCTGGAAATAGTTTATTTTGATGCACATGCTGTTTTTTGGGGGGTAAATTTGCATTATATTTATTTTCGTTTTTCCAGCAGTATATAAAAATTGGTGTATCTAAAAAACAAAAAACACAACTATGAAGACACTCATAATAAATTTCCTGTGGTTCGAAACTATTTTGTGCAACTTTTGTGTATTTAGTTTTGAGGGATAAACTTCTTAAATTTCTCTAACTAGAAATATATGTTAAAAAAAAACCCAAAATGATTTTCATTTTGTAGTTTATTGCACGTTTTTGCAATTTATGTAGTTACTATGCCCTTAATGCATATATATTATATAAATTTGGGCTATAACGGTTGTATTGACATATAGCAACTTGAAACAATCCCAAAAATGGCTCTACAGCATGTAAAAATATCAAGATAAGCTCTGGCAAACTTGGCTCTATGGTAGGTCTTAAAGGGTTAATAAAGCACTTTAGTCTGAAAGCTGTAATGTTGAAAGATCATTCAGGTGAGTTGACTTGAAAACTTTATAAAAATATAATCTGTTATTCTAATTTTTTATTCATAAAATTCTCCCGATTAAGTGCCCATGCTTGAGCAAAAAAGTTTTTTCCCCTCTGTAATTGAAAAATTGTTACACAACTGATTGTTTCAGTGGATGAAAATACTGTTTTATTAAACTGAGAACGTATTACTAAGACTTAAACTTTTTAATAAAAATTAAGAAACCCAACAAACAAAAAAAGAAGCAAAAAAGCAGAACTGTCTTTTTTGGCAAAAAACCCAAAAACACGCACACACAAAACAGAATATTTAAATAAATAAATTAAAGCAGAGTTTGAACTACCTACTACTCCTACCTATAATTATAAAAAAGCAGAATGAATTGACAAAAACAATTGTTAACTTCAAATCAGTCAGTGACAACAAGCTTCCCTGGATGAGAAACATATCGTCAGTAGCAACCAAACAAAGCTGTAAATCCCTTGTATCACAGCTTCAAAAGATCAAATGATGTAACCATTAATGTTTAACCTTAGAGACCAATTAGAGCAAAAAGAAAGAATGAAAGTATTTTCTAAGATAAGACTTTAATGATCGGACGAGGGGGGGGGGGATTTGTGTGTTATTACAGCTCATTTACAGATAATAGAAGAATACAAGAATATAAAGCCAAGAAATACTAAATTAATAAGATGATACACTACAGTGGGACAAAAAAGTATTTAGTCAGCCACCGATTGTGCAAGTTCCCCCACCTAAAATGATGACAGAGGTCAGTAATTTGCACCAGAGGTACACTTCAACTGTGAGAGACAGAATGTGAAAAGAAAATCCATGAATCCACATGGTAGGATTTGTAAAGAATTTATTCGTAAATCAGGGTGGAAAATAAGTATTTGGTCAATAACAAAAATACAACTCAATACTTTGTAACATAACCTTTGTTGGCAATAACAGAGGTCAAACGTTTACTATAGGTCTTTACCAGGTTTGCACACACAGTAGCTGGTATTTTGGCCCATTCCTCCATGCAGATCTTCTCGAGAGCAGTGATGTTTTGGGGCTGTCGCCGAGCAACACGGACTTTCAACTCCCGCCACAGATTTTCTATGGGGTTGAGGTCTGGAGACTGGCTAGGCCACTCCAGGACTTTCAAATGCTTCTTACGGAGCCACTCCTTTGTTGCCCGGGTGGTGTGTTTTGGATCATTGTCATGTTGGAAGACCCAGCCTCGTTTCATCTTCAAAGTTCTCACTGATGGAAGGAGGTTTTGGCTCAAAATCTCACGATACATGGCCCCATTCATTTTGTCCTTAACACGGATCAGTCGTCCTGTCCCCTTGGCAGAAAAACAGCCCCATAGCATGATGTTTCCACCCCCATGCTTCACAGTAGGTATGGTGTTCTTGGGATGCAACTCAGTATTCTTCTTCCTCCAAACACGACGAGTTGAGTTTATACCAAAAAGTTCTACTTTGGTTTCATCTGACCACATGACATTCTCCCAATCCTCTGCTGTATCATCCATGTGCTCTCTGGCAAACAGACGGGCCTGGACATGCACTGGCTTCAGCAGCGGAACACGTCTGGCACTGTGGGATTTGATTCCCTGCCGTTGTAGTGTGTTACTGATGGTGACCTTTGTTACTTTGGTCCCAGCTCTCTGCAGGTCATTCACCAGGTCCCCCCGTGTGGTTCTGGGATCTTTGCTCACCGTTCTCATGATCATTTTGACCCCACGGGATGAGATCTTGCGTGGAGCCCCAGATCGAGGGAGATTATCAGTGGTCTTGTATGTCTTCCATTTTCTGATGATTGCTCCCACAGTTGATTTTTTTCACACCAAGCTGCTTGCCTATTGTAGATTCACTCTTCCCAGTCTGGTGCAGGTCTACAATACTTTTCCTGGTGTCCTTCGAAAGCTCTTTGGTCTTGGCCATGGCGGAGTTTGGAGTCTGACTGTTTGAGGCTGTGGACAGGTGTCTTTTATACAGATGATGAGTTCAAACAGGTGCCATTCATACGAGTGGGGGACAGAAAAGCTTCTTACAGAAGACGTTACAGGTCTGTGAGAGCCAGAGATTTTCCTTGTTTGAGGTGACCAAATACTTATTTTCCACCCTGATTTACTTATAAATTCTTTACAAATCCTACCATGTGGATTCATGGATTTTTTTTTAAACATTCTGTCTCTCACAGTTGAAGTGTGCCTCTGGTACAAATTACTGACCTCTGTCATCATTTTAAGTGGGGGAACTTGCACAATCGGTGGCTGACTAAATACTTTTTTGCCCCACTGTATATACAACAGTAGCTGAGGTTCTATGTAGAGATGGACCGATCCGATATTACGTATCGGTATCGGTCCGATACTGACCTAAATTACTGGATCGGATATCGGAGAAAAATAAAAAATGTAATCCGATCCATTAAATATCACGAAAGCACCTCACAAAACTTGCAACACACCGTAACTCACCTCAGAACGTCGGAGCAGTATGCATCACGTGATAGAGCGGCTGTGGCATGCCTGTTGGTGGTCTGGATAGCATTTGGAGCTTCGCTAGCAACCTGGCATTTCATCTCCGACAAAGTTATCCCCGAGAGAAGTAAAGCAAGTGTGTAAGTCCATCTCTGAATGTTTGTAAAGCATTCCCACGTTAAGCTTAACGAGCGACTGCCTCTCGCTCTCCGGCTGCTACTTCAATTGTGAAACTGCTTAAATCAGCTGATCGGCTTTTCTGTCCCGAGTCTGTCTCTCGTTTGTTTTTGGTCCACTTTGCGCCAGAAAGACCAAACCAGCGGCTGAACAACAGCAGCACGTTTAAGCTTGATAAGCTGTTGTTACAATTTATTTAATATTACTTTCTACACCAGGATCTTTTTCTACGTAGCTGACGCTGGTAACTGTGCAGGGGCGGATCTAGCAAAGTTTAGCCAGGGGGGCCGATAGGGCATTAACTGGGAAAAGGGGGCACAAAGACATACTTTTCTTTCTTATTCTCATTTAAAATGTCTAGCTTTTAATAAATAATTATCTGACACCCAAAGTTTTAATTTGATGTAAAATGAATAGAAGTCAATTACTGTATATAGTGACTATTAAGTCTAATATATATATCCTAGTAAGCTATAGTACATTTTCCTTTGGGAAGGTACCATCTGTGCAGTCTGCAATTTTGTTGAAGAAAGATGTTGAATCTATTTAATATTTCTTGAAAAATAATTGATTTCTGTGCATTTTTTTTCACACTGCATCAAATTAAGGTTGATTACGTTGATTAAGCATCATGAGGTGGAGCGTGAGGGGTGGTTCCCTATTTTTTATTTATTTATTTTTGTTGTTGCTGGGAGTTGGAACCCTATTAGTTAGGTTGCTTAATATTTACGCCAAGTACTCTTTAAAATACCAGAATAGGGAGGATGGTGTAGGTCTAAGTTTATTAGATTGATCAGTATTGCTGAACTATGAAATATTTTTTTTGTATACAGGTATAACAGAATAGCTTTAGTGTAGTTGTTGTTTTAAACTTGAGTATGAACTTGCAGACTTGCAAAATGCAGCAAGATATTTTAAAAAACAGTTTTGTTGATTAAAAAACACTATATCGGATTCATATCGGTATCGGCAGATATCCAAATTTATGATATCGGTATCGGTATCGGACATAAAAAAGTGGTATCGTGCCATCTCTAGTTCTATGTACACTTATACACAGTATGTGTTATGGATAGAGGGTTGTGGAAATATGCAAGTAATAAATTTAACTATTCTACTACTACTATCCCTGTGTAAGTAACATATCTATAAGTACCTGTAAACATAGGCATGTACATGCTCAATTACATTGGTGGGAACTACTGCGTTAGCGCAGTTAGCTTGTTAACGCCGTCCAGCCCCACGGTAAGTCGTTAACGGAGATTTGCCGCGTTATGGCGTTAATGTCATTTCAACGAGATTAACGCTGACAGCACTAGTGGGGACACAACGAATATGACTGCACATTTATGCCGACATCATCCTAGTGCAAAGACAAGTGGAAGCAGACAAAACCAACGAGCACGCATGCTACAAACTTTACCCGAGCAATTTACCATGACACCACAGTATCGCACACACGTCCATAGATTTATAAGAGGCATTATGCATGAAGTGGTGATCTGTGTGTTTTGATTATATTTCTCAATAACAAATAGTTATGCCTTGCCTGAGTAAATCGTAAGATACATGTGATGTGTCGTGTTTTGCAAGTTAGCTTTCTTACCCCTTCACTGGGAAACTGGTCCAGTTGAGCCTCCTCCTCATCTGCAGAAGAAACCACGCGTGCCAGACTGGCACTCAGAGCTGACAGTTTCTACAAAATCAAAAACAAGGTAAGCACAAGTGTTAGCATTTACACCTCAATGTGTGCGTACTTAATAGATTTAGTTAGTTTAGTCAACAGTTTAATTTAAGCATGAGGCTTTTAAAAACATGAGTTTACACAATTTCTCTATTAGCATACTGAATGCTTTTAGGTAGACTACATGTTGAGCTCTAATTAAAGTGTCTGAAATGATATAGGGCAAGACCTCATGTTAAGTGTACTGTATGTGTAAGTTAAATTAATACACTTACAAGTTGCTTTATTACAGACACCATAACAGTTTATTTATGCAAATACCTAATCTGCCAATCACATGGCAGCAACCTTTCTTTCTGGCCAGGCTGGTGATGTCAAGGCAACAGAAACTTGAATAACCACTTATTACAACCATGGCAGAAGAGCATCACATCAATTTCGTGTAAACAACATGAAAGCATGGCTCCATGCTTCTTTGTATCAATAGCTCAGTGGCGAAATAATAATGTGGGCCCCTTAACTGGTCATCATTTAAACCCCACAACCTACCCGAGTATTGCTGCTGACCATGCTCATCCCTTTATGACCAGTGTAACAATCTTCTGATGTTTGCTTCCACCAGGATAACACACCATGAAACAAAGCTCAGATCATCTAAAACTGTTTTCAACCTGAGCATGACCATGAGTTCAATGCACTTAAATAGCTTATAGAAGTCAGCAGATCTCAATCCAATAGAGCTCCGCTGGGATGTGGTGGATAGGGAGATTTGCACCAGGGCTGAGCAGCAGACAAATGCACTAAAATCTCTGAGGAATGTTTCCCCCAACTTGTTGAATCTATGGCATAAAAAATTCAGGCAACTCTGAAGCAAAAAGGAGGTCCAACCCAGGCGTAACGCAGTGTTTCTCAAACTTTTCACATCGAGTACCACCTCATAAAATATATGGCTCTTGAAGTACCACCCCTATGACCGACATTAAAGTACAATAGTATAGGCCTACTGAACACCATATACAGTTTACACGAAACAATTTTATTTCTTATATGAATGTTATTTATTTTAACTGTCAGAAACAGAATGTGACAAGTGATAATAATAACAACAACAACAACTATACTGCATTAAAACATCCACAGCAGGTAGGATATCCAATCTTTAAGTGATGCCGCATGAACCCTGCTTCTGGGTACTCTGCATTTATTAAGGCTGTTGGGTTTGTAACATGTTTTACTGCTTTGTATTTTATTCTATTTCATTTGAACAAGCCCCTAAAAAAAGTCAGTGATCACTGTCCGCCTGTCTCGGTTTTTATTACCACTAGTCATTTTAAAGCCCAGTTTTTATAACCTTATGATGTAACTACACCCCAGCCCACGCAGCAATATATTAATGACTAACCTCGCATTGTGGATGGATTATCGCAGTTGTTCTCCTGACTGAAGTTTGGTCCGTTTACAGCAGGGGTCCCCAATCCCAGTCAACGAGGACCGGTGTCCCTGAAGGACATGCGTCCTTGATCCAACACAGCTGATTTAAATGGATAAATTACCTTCTCAACATGTCTTGAAGTTCTCCAGAAGCCTGGTAAAGAACTAATCATGTGATTCAGGTGTGTTGACCCAGGGTGAGATCTAAAACCTGCAGGGACACCGGCCCTCACGGACTGGGATTGGGGACCCCTGGTTTACAACATCCTGCCGTGCGGTTACATTTGTCCCTAACCATCAGGAACCCTCACGTTAGCTTGTAGCGAGTGGGAAAATGTTAGCATTCATCCTCCAGCTTCACTGTGTTTATATTATGCTAACCATAGCTGTGTAGCTGGCCACCACATAGTATATCATTATATACCAGCTAGGTAGGACTGGGCAATATGGCCCCAAATTCATCTCGATATTTTTTAGCTGGATGGCGATATACGATATATATCTCAATAATTTTTTTTAAAGTCATAAAGTAAGAAAAGAGAGTTCTTAGTCAAAGCTGTGTCCCAGATGTCACACAGGCACTTTTGGTAACATACAGCATATATGTACATTAAAAAAAATTACTCAAAAATAAATAAATACATTATTAAATAATAATGCTTGATAAATAAAAGAAAACAATGTTGTTGTTGTGCACAACAAAAAGCTCACAATTGTGCAGTCAAAATGTAAACTAAAAGATGCTGAGCATAATAACAAAGAGACACATTTCGCAGCTGCTCTGTTCCGAAGTTCTACTGCGTGACTGACAGCCTGGAGTTTGAAATCCGCTTCGTGCCATTTATGGTCCTTATACACACAATACGGTAATAGACTATGTGCACGTTAACATATGCTACTTCTGGTGCGGAAACTCCTGTTGGGAGCTTGATTTCCGGTGTCCTATTCGCGCCTTGTTTACGGTCCAAAACAAGTTAAGCAAATGAATGAATCAAGCGGCGATTTACATTTCTATAGATGTCTTGAGCATTTACCCAATATATCTGTAAATGATGTTCATCGACTTGTCGATATTTTTTACCCCCGCGCCTCAGAGCAAAGCGATTCAAATGTTATATTTCTCAGCTGTCCCTCGTTTATCGCGGGTGTTATGTTCTAAAAATAACCAGCGATAGGTGAAAAAAAGTAGCCAATTTTATTTTTTGACAGTGCAAAACCTTTCATGGACATCGTGGACATACAGCACTGCACTTCAGAGTCACACTGCTAGGGATCGATGCAGCGATTCTGTACTGTACAGGAGAGACGTCACGGAGGAGATCGTCTGCAGCGATCAGGACGCAGGACACAATGTGACGTAAAAAAAAATAAGCATGCAAACTTGCACTAAAAAGAAAAAAAAAAAAATCTGTGAAACAGCGAGGTGAAAGGTGAACCGCGTTATAGCGACTACACTTGACTAGCTGATATCGACATAACGGGGGAAACATCTGGTTTGACTATTCTTCACCTGTAGTTTGAATGCTGAACATTTGCCTGTTTAAATCATAAGACCAGTCACTGTACAGAGATGTGTTTCTGAATGTGGACGATGTGTCTTCTGCTGCAGTAATGCAGTTCTGCTTGTGTTGAGTGATGTAAACAACTGATCATCTAAACTCTTTAAACGTCAAAATTGATCATTAGATTTTTTTTTAATGACACAACAGTGGTGAGTGTTCCCACCTTCTGCTCTTTGTAACTTAACGCGATCTTTCAGTTTTTGAGTTTTGGACATGATTTTGGAGTATATCTTCGCAGTAGCGATTGACCGCAAAGTAAAGCTACCGGAAATTTACAACCCTACATCCGGTCTCAAACCAGGAAGTTAGCATTTTCTCGTGCACAGGGTCTATACTACGTTGAAGCACAGTACGTATTACTCCGCGAGGCTCCAGACTACGGTAGCCGTAATGCTCCGACAATCCATCAAGCGGTGCAGCTCCGTAGCTTAGCAAAGTCATATTAAAACATTTTTTGACAGATTGCTGAGCGCTGTGTACCACATAAAATTGGTTTGTGGTCATCAAGCACAGAATTCATACACAAGGCGTGCTGTCAACTTTTGAGAAAATGAAAGGATTTTAGGCGTTAGCATGATTAGCTCGTTAGCACGGTTAGCTCGCTAACACGTTGACGCCGTCCAGCCCCATGTGCGGGGCGATGCACGGTAACTCGTTAACGGAGATTTGCCGTGTCCATCTTGTTGTTGCCTGCAGGTGAAGCGATGGGGGAGGGGGAGTTGTGTTCAGTGAAGGAGAGAAGCGAGGCCGAGTAACGTTGCGTAGAGACAAAAGTGGACGCAAGAGAGGCAAACCTGCGGCTCCACAAGTATAATTATAACGTAACATAGACTATATCGATATAAAGGATATTGTCACATCTTATCTCGTATAAAAATATATCGATATTTAAAAACAAACAAAAAAAAAAACCTCAATATAGCGCCCAGTCCTACAGCTAGCCCAACTTCAGCAACCCTACAAAGCCACTGCTGTTTAGTTTTGTCTTCGTTTATGTCAGAAGTGATAGCAGAGTTGTACGTTTTAATTCAATCCCTCAATCAGAACATGGTATCATGGCGTGTTGGGAGTGACTAGTTATCTCCAATCATGCCTTGGGGACATGTGTTGCCGTTTAAGCGAGGAAACTTGTGTTATTTACATCTGTTATTGTTGCGTGACTCTTAACTGTTCCTGTTAATGCTACAGTGTAAATGCATTGGCTGACTGAGCGGGTGAGTGCATGTTGGGGGTTATTGAACCTCTGAAGCACTGTGTAGTACAGCTAACTATTCAATAAAGAGCTCCCCCTGAGCTCCCAATGACAACCCCACTGGATATAACCTAGTAAGGAATATGGATCATATTCAGCAGAGCACAAGTCTAAACTTTATAAATGCACATTAGCACATATCCCAGTTTTATGTCTCAGTAAAGCTGAGGGAAAATAAAGACGACTCCTGCTTGAATAACAGAATGCATTGTCTTTACAGATTGCTGAAGCCAGGAAAACAACGTACCCTGTGCTTTAAAAGCTTGTTTTAGAGGTCACCTGGGACATGTTTTTTCCCAAAAAGCATCAACAACACTTTTGCTATCCTTCCTGGAGAAGTTGTGTGACCGAGTTCTCTCTGCCACTGAAGTGGTGATATAGTTTTAACAAAACTCCAACGCTGCTTTATGCTGGATGGTTTAAGTGAATTTATTCTGTCACTCTGGATAACCAACAAGCCTCCTTTCAATGTAATGAGCACCACAAACAAAAGACATCAGAGGTCTTTTACACTGTTTAAAACAAAGTGACTCACCTCTAAGTAACTTTCTGAATTCATGGCATAGTCATCCTCACTCTCTTCCTTAGGCTCTGACTCTCCATTACTGTCCAGCTGCAAAATGAGAGGCAATATTAACTGAGGGCAGGTCTGGTTACATATGATCAATTTATCATAAATCCTTTTTTATATTACAGTCCACGATACCTTTGGTGGGTAGACCAAGTTGAGGGAACTGTAGAGCCTGAAACTGACAAAGCCCAGCAGAGTGGTGTACAACTCTGTGAATGTTGCCATTACTCTGTAATCAACATCAACGGGGTGCTGAAAGAGAAACAAATATTAGTTTGACCATATTTCAGTGATATATTTATAAGTGTGAGTTCAATCAGAGTCACTTCCAACATAATTTTTAGTATATTCTAATTTTAAAACAGACAGGCTGCTCACAAGTTAAAGCCATCAGCAAAGTCAGTTTTCTTGTTCATAAGTGCCACACATTTTCTGATTCTTAATGAGCAGGCAAGACATTAAGGACAATTTTTTATTTACAATGTTGGCCTGGCAACCTACATTATAACCCAACAGTAATAAAGTGACTATTTATTATTAGCACTGTCCCTGTTGACTGCAATTTGCCAAACTGCACTTACATCATGGGAGAACTGATATGGCACCACCCATGTAATGAGCTGTCCCATCACCTCAGCCTGATAATATATTCCCTTGATGGAGAGGAAAACCTATCAAAACAGAAACGTTTAGCACATTACAGAACACAGGTCAACCAACTCTCACAGAGTCAGATCAATAACAGGCTGGTGAACTTGCACCTTTCGGAGAGAACGTGATGCGATCACATAGTTCATCCACTCCACAGTGAGGCGTCTGCACAGCTGGATTGTCTGCACATGACATTTTCCTGTTCGAGCAAAAGTGGAGAAGAGGAAGCACATGCAGAGGGCATCGTCGATATCACGGAGGGCATCAATGAAGGTTGGATACCTGCCAAACAAAGAAGCACAAGCAATATTTATGAGGTTTTGTTTTGACAAAAACATCTTACCTTTGAAATAAAAATAAAAAACAAAGATAACTTGCATGTTAAAAGCTGTAAAAAAAAAAAAAAAAAATAGATACTGACAGACTCCTAAAGACTCTGTTCTACTGTTACCCTACAATTTCAATTTAATTCATATAGTGGCAGAGAAAAAAAAGAAAAATAGATCAACTATGCCCTCTTATGTTCAGTGTGAAGAATAACCACCCCACCTTTCTTTGATGATGTGATCCAATTTATAGGTCGGCTTGTTCTCTCTCAGTCTTTCCACTGCAGACCACTCTGTTTTTCCATAAGCCTTCTTAAGCTTACGCACAAATATCTACAAGACAAAAATAAATGTTGAAAATAACAGGTACCAAAAAGATTGTCAACCAAATTGAAATCAAACGATAAACCAAAGACATGATGAGGAAAAACTGATTCAAGCAAAGTGATTTAAATATCCTTTTTATAGAGGTAAAGAACACTAAGGTACTGGTTTCTTATGTAATATACCTTGTACTCTCTGAACTTTCCAACAATTGGCTCATGGAGCAGAAAGCGGATGTCTTTGAGCAGGTAGAAGGTCCTTGGAGCTGTAGATCCCTTGTTCACCTTCTTCTTGTGTTTTGGCTCATGAGGGTATATGCCTTTGAGAATGCAAAGTCGCCTGAAAATCAGAGAAGAGAAATTATTTGTCTGCAACAAGGCACCTTTCTGAGAAAGGCTGGAAATCGAGATTTGGAACAAACTTGGAGAAAAGTAAGTTGCTATGATGGTATTTAAAAAAAAAAAAAAAAAATGTATTTTTTATATATATATATATATATATATATATATATATATATATATATATATATATAAAAATCGTATTAGGGGGAAAAAAAATAATAGTTGACTGGTCCATTTTTGAAAATTTAAATATTGTTACATTTGAATTGCTGGTTTTACAAAAAACAAAACACCCAAAAAAAGTAATATTGGCATGGAGAGTAACACTTTCAGAACCATGGATTTATTTTGAAATTACCAACCACTGCTAAATATTCTGATCACATTCACTGAAGATGTAAGACACCTCAGAATTACTTGTTAAATTAATTTATGCACATTATATGTCAGATGTGATTTATGGATATAGTGTTGATCATAGAGAATATAACTAGGTGCAGATTCATTACTAACTACTAACATAACTTTGTCTCACTAACTTTGGCGTCAATACATTCTTTCTTGTTGATGGTAATGTTTTTACTGATGTGCTAATTAAATTTTGCTTCACTTTCGAGGCTGCATTAATACTCTTTGCATTTCACTAACTAGGAGCAGACGCAGTGAAAGAGGATGAGTTTTAATGCTGGGGTCAACCATCCAAAGCAACAGTGCACAAGAGAAGTGAAGAAGAGAGTTCAGGGAGGGTGGAAAAGATGGAAATGAGAGTCAGGGGTGATTTGTGGCAGAAGGATAGCAGCAAGAATGACAGCTAAGTATTGCAAGATGGTAGTGAGACGTGCTGTGAAGTATAATTTGGATGGGAGGCCAAGCTGGTAGAGCTGTAGATGCTGAGACTCTCAAATTTACAGTAGGAATGTAAGAATTGAGTACATCAAAAGGACAGCTAAGATTGAGAAGAGACAAAGTTAGAAATAGAAACAAGGCCGGGATGGTTTGGACGTGTAGAGGAGGAACAGTGGATAATTACTGGACAAAGGATGTTGATGAAGGAGCTGCCTGGCAGGTGGAAAAGAGGAAGACCACAGAGAAGATTCATGGATGTAGTGAAGGACATGCAGAGCGTTGATGTGAAAGGAGGATGCTAGTGACTGGACTACTGTTGTGACCTCAAAAGCCAGGAGCCGAGAAGAAATGCACTTTTGTTTGACCCTGCACAATTGTCTACCTTGTTCAATACAAACGCATGAGTTTCACAGCACCCCCCCCCCCCCCCCAAAAAAAATAAAATAAAATAAACTCACTCACTGAGTTTTAAAGACTTTGCGTCATAAATGGGCCCTCGCACCTTTTCTCACCCAGAAAGCGTTAGCGTTACTATACAATAACGAGAAACTAATACAGTGCCGGCGGGGTATGACTAAATCGTGATTTAAAACACACACACACACACACACACACACACGTGTACAATTGCTAACTGCAACGTTACCTGAAATCTGGGAGGCTGAGCTGCAACTTCTTTCGAGCTCTGTTTCTTGTGATGTAGTTGGTGGCAGAGCCCCTCTCAAACTGAAAAACATAGGAAGATGCTCATATTCAACTTGTGTTAACAAGGCACATAAGCTCATCCGCGTCCAGAAGAATCTACTGTTTGAGAAAAACAAACTTCAGCTAGCTGTTAGCTAACGGGATAGTCAGATTTTTGGTAATAAGACGCCCGACATTACGCGAACACCCACACCAACCTTTTTCTTTTGAAGACCTCCCATTTAGAGACAGTTTCTAACCCTCCACGGAGTTTTATCCAAATGTAGTTGTGTACAAATTACACAATTCGCAAGGGTACACAACAACGACCGACACAACACGCAGGAGATGCACGTGTGGCTTGACATGCGCGAAAGAGAGGCCCAAGCAGTAGGACCCAGGGGTGGGCCGTTTATTTGCCTGTTTACAAAGGAAAGCCGAAGCAGTGTTTGCACGTGAAACATTCGTACATATAAAACTTATACTCATCTTTGGGATTTTGTTGTCCACAACAAACAGCATATAGCCAACATGATGAAAAGCACCTTCTTTATTAAATCCGCAGTCATCTAAAAAATAAAATGTCGTGCCAGGAGTAAAGGTTTACATACACTCATCAATGGTGTGCTTTTAATGATTTCTTTGAACTGTTCTTTTTCCTGAGTGGAATGGTTGTACAGCACACATCGTTAATGACTTTAAAAACCAAGAGCTGGGTACAGAAGTTTGATTTTCTTTTGTATTTTCTCTAATCCAAACAGTAGATTATACAAAATTGTACATACTGGTTTAAATAAATACATACAGCCCCACTTATAATTAGTTCAATGTCACTTAGCAAGTTACACCTCAGCCTCACACTTGATAGAGTTCAGTTATCTTGGTTTGTTTCCCAGCACAGACCTGACTTATAAGGGTCAGTATTGGACTTTTCCATTACTCTGAGAATTGGTCAATAGAATAAGTGCTTTTTAAAAAAAATCCTTTTTATGCTGGAAAGAGAAACTACCACTTGTAGCCAATCATTATCACTAAAAATAAGTTCATAGGTCATCATAGAACTGTCAGCGTCATTTATTAAAAGATTTAACCGAGTGTACGTATATGTTTAAGCCTGTATGTATCATTTTGAACCTGTGTGGATTAGAGAAAATCCAAAATAAATTCAAACTTGTGCACCCAGTTCTTGTTTCATCTTTAAAAGCTCAAAATTATGGCGTTATTTTTGTGCCACTATTCTGAGCACACGTAAAAAAAAAATTGCAGGTGCAAAGGTTGCATTTTGAGAAGAAATTTATTTTGAGGGAAGAAAAGCTAAATTTGAGTGAACAAAATGCATTGCTGCGTGCAAAAAACGTATTTCAGTGTTTGCTATTATCCATACACACACAATAGCAGCCCCTCTCGCTCAGTTTTTGCATTTGCGCTTGCTCGCAATGTGCTGCTTGCGCTCTCAACATTTCTGCCCATTCGCGTTCAACTCTTTCTGTACACCGTTATATTTGTGCCACAAAACCAACCAATCACAGACTTGGATGCAAAAAAAAATCAGATTGGCTGTTTTGGTCTCCAATCAGCTCGAAATGACGAAACGCAATATCCCAGAATGCATTTCGTCCAAAACTCAAACGAGCTACCTTTATAGCTTTATTGAAAAAATATATAGCTATATACAGTGGGGCAAAAAAGTATTTAGTCAGCCACCGATTGTGCAAGTTCCCCCACCTAAAATGATGACAGAGGTCAGTAATTTGCACCAGAGGTACACTTCAACTGTGAGAGACAGAATGTGAAAAAAAAATCCATGAATCCACATGGTAGGATTTGTAAAGAATTTATTCGTAAATCAGGGTGGAAAATAAGTATTTGGTCAATAACAAAAATACAACTCAATACTTTGTAACATAACCTTTGTTGGCAATAACAGAGGTCAAACGTTTACTACAGGTCTTTACCAGGTTTGCACACACAGTAGCTGGTACTTTGGCCCATTCCTCCATGCAGATCTTCTCGAGAGCAGTGATGTTTTGGGGCTGTCGCCGAGCAACACGGACTTTCAACTCCCGCCACAGATTTTCTATGGGGTTGAGGTCTGGAGACTGGCTAGGCCACTCCCGGACTTTCAAATGCTTCTTACGGAGCCACTCCTTTGTTGCCCGGGTGGTGTGTTTTGGATCATTGTCATGTTGGAAGACCCAGCCTCGTTTCATCTTCAAAGTTCTCACTGATGGAAGGAGGTTTTGGCTCAAAATCTCACGATACATGGCCCCATTCATTCTGTCCTTAACACGGATCAGTCGTCCTGTCCCCTTGGCAGAAAAACAGCCCCATAGCATGATGTTTCCACCCCCATGCTTCACAGTAGGTATGGTGTTCTTGGGATGCAACTCAGTATTCTTCTTCCTCCAAACATGACGAGTTGAGTTTATACCAAAAAGTTCTACTTTGGTTTCATCTGACCACATGACATTCTCCCAATCCTCTGCTGTATCATCCATGTGCTCTCTGGCAAACTTCAGACGGGCCTGGACATGCACTGGCTTCAGCAGCGGAACACGTCTGGCACTGCGGGATTTGATTCCCTGCCGTTGTAGTGTGTTACTGATGGTGACCTTTGTTACTTTGGTCCCAGCTCTCTGCAGGTCATTCACCAGGTCCCCCCGTGTGGTTCTGGGATCTTTGCTCACCGTTCTCATGATCATTTTGACCCCACGGGATGAGATCTTGCGTGGAGCCCCAGATCGAGGGAGATTATCAGTGGTCTTGTATGTCTTCCATTTTCTGATGATTGCTCCCACAGTTGATTTTTTCACACCAAGCTGCTTGCCTATTGTAGATTCACTCTTCCCAGTCTGGTGCAGGTCTACAATACTTTTCCTGGTGTCCTTCGAAAGCTCTTTGGTCTTGGCCATGGCGGAGTTTGGAGTCTGACTGTTTGAGGCTGTGGACAGGTGTCTTTTATACAGATGATGAGTTCAAACAGGTGCCATTCATACAGGTAACGAGTGGGGGACAGAAAAGCTTCTTACAGAAGACGTTACAGGTCTGTGAGAGCCAGAGATTTTCCTTGTTTGAGGTGACCAAATACTTATTTTCCACCCTAATTTACAAATAAATTCTTTACAAATCCTACCATGTGAATTCATGGATTTTGTTTTCACATTCTGTCTCTCACAGTTGAAGTGTACCTCTGGTGCAAATTACTGACCTCTGTCATCATTTTAGGTGGGGGAACTTGCACAATCGGTGGCTGACTAAATACTTTTTTGCCCCACTGTATATATATATATACGGCAAATTGGTCCTGGGTGAGGGACCAGACAAAGAGCGATTCAGAAGACCCTTATGAAGAGAACATCGAGGGAACAGTTTACCCTGCCCGGCATAGGGTTACCGGGGCCCCGCCCTGGAGCCAGGCCCGGGGAGGGTGCCCGAGGCCGGGCCTTAGTCCATGGGGCCCAGCCGGGCACAGCCCGAAGAGGAGACATGGGCCCATCCTCCCGCAGGCCCACCACCCGCAGGAGGCGCCATAGGGGTCGGGTGCATTGTGTGCCGGGTGGCGGCCAGGAGCGGAGGCCCTGGCAGACTGATCCCCCGGCTGCCAAGACTGGTAATAGGGACATGGAATGTCACCTCTCTGGTGGGGAAGGAGCCTGAGTTAGTGCGTGAGGTTGAGAGGTACCGGCTAGATATAGTCAGGCTCACCTCTACGCATGGCTTGGGCTCTGGAGCCAGTCTCCTGGAGAGGGGCTGGACTCTGTCTCAGTCTGGAGTTGCCCCTGGTGAGAGGCGGCAGGCTGGGGTGGGTACTCTAACATACCTTCGGCTTGCGGCCGGTACGTTGGGGTTTTTCCCGGTGGATGAGAGGGTTTGTTCCCTGCGCCTTAGGGTCGGGGAACGGGTCCTGACTGTCATCTGTGCTTATGCGCCGAGTGGCAGTTCGGAGTACCCAGCCTTCTTAGAGTCTGGGTACTCCGAACGGGGGGTGGGGGGGGGTGGGGGGGGTGCTGGAAGGTGCTCCACCTGGAGACTGTCCTGCTGGGAGACTTCAATGCTCATGTGGGTAACAACAGCGAGACCTGGAGGGGCGTGATTGGGAGGAACGGCCTCCCTGATCTGAACCTGAGCAGTGTTTTGTTATTGGACTTCTGTGCAAATCACAGTTTGGCCATAACAAACACCCTGTTCGAACATAAGAGTGTCCATAAGTGCACGTGGCACCAGGACACTCTAGGCCGCAGGTCGATGATCGATTTTGTAATCGTATCACCAGACCTGCGACCATATGTTCTGGACACTCGGGTAAAGAGAGGGGCTGAGCTGTCAACTGATCACCACCTGGTGGTGAGTTGGATCAGGTGGCGGGGGAGGACGCTGGACAGACCCGGTGCACCTAAACGCGTAGTGAGGGTGTGCTGGGAACGTCTAGCAGATGCCCCAGTCCGCGAGATCTTCAACGCACACCTCCAGCAGAGCTTCAACAGCATTCCGAGGGAGACTGGGGACATTGAGTCCGAATGGACCATGTTCAGCGTCTCCATTGCCGAAGCTGCTGCATTGAGCTGCGGCCGCAAGGTGGTTGGTGCCTGGACACCAGAGGTGAAGGGAGCCACCAGGCTGAAGAAGGAGTCCTATCGGGCTTGGTTAGCCTGTGGGACTGTGGGATCAGATCTCATTCTTTCGGTAGTGACCGAAAGAACGAGATCGCAGATACAAGCGGCAGAAATGAGTTTCCTCCGAAGGGTGGCTGGCCTCTCCCTTAGAGATAGGGTGAGAAGTTCGGCCATCCGGGAGAAGCTCAGAGTAGAGCTGCTGCTCCACATCAAAAGGAGCCAGCTGAGGTGGTTCGGGCATCTGACAAGGATGCTTCCTGGGCGCCTCCTGGGTGAGGTGTTCCGGGCATGTCCCACCGGGAGGAGGCCCCGGGGCAGACCCAGGACATGCTGGAGAGATTATATCTCTCGGCTGGCCTGGGAATGCCTTGGTGTTCCCCCGGATAAGCTGGAGAAGGTGGCTGGGGAGAGGGAGGTCTGGGCCTCTCTGCTTAGGCTGCTGCCCCCGCGGCCCGGCCTCGGATAAAGCGGATGAAGATGGATGGATGGATATATATATATATATATATATATATATATATATATATATATATATATATATATATATATATATATATATATATATATATATATATATATATATATATAAAAACACCCAGCACGCCCCTGCGGGCGGTTTATCCTTCAAGCTCGGGTCCTCTACCAGAGGCCTGGGAGCTTGAGGGTCCTGCGCAGTATCTTAGCTGTTCCCAGGACTGCGCTCTTCTGGACAGAGATCTCCGATGTTATTCCCGGGATCTGCTGGAGCCACTCGCCTAGCTTGGGAGTCACCGCACCTAGTGCTCCGATTACCACAGGGACCACCGTTACCTTCACCCTCCACATCCTCTCGAGCTCTTCTCTGAGCCCTTGGTATTTCTCCAGCTTCTCGTGTTCCTTCTTCCTGATATTGCTGTCATTCGGAACCGCTACATCGATCACTACGGCCGTCTTCTTCTGTTTGTCTACCACCACTATGTCCGGTTGGTTAGCCACCACCATTTTGTCCGTCTGTATCTGGAAGTCCCACAGGATCTTAGCTCGGTCATTCTCCACCACCCTTGGGGGCATCTCCCATTTTGACCTCGGGACTTCCAGGTTGTACTCAGCACAGATGTTCCTGTACACTATGCCGGCCACTTGGTTATGGCGTTCCATGTATGCCTTGCCTGCTAGCATCTTGCACCCTGCTGTTATGTGCTGGATTGTCTCTGGGGCATCTTTACACAGCCTGCACCTGGGGTCTTGCCTGGTGTGATAGACCCCAGCCTCTATGGATCTTGTGCTCAGAGCTTGTTCTTGTGCTGCCATGATTAGTGCCTCTGTGCTGTCTTTCAGTCCAGCTTTGTCCAGCCACTGGTAGGATTTCTGGATATCAGCCACCTCCTCTATCTGCCGGTGGTACATACCGTGCAGGGGCCTGTCCTTCCATGATGGTTCCTCGTCTCCATCCTCTTTCTTGGGTTTCTGCTGCCTGAGGTATTCACTGAGCACTCGGTCAGTTGGGGCCATCTTCCCAATGTATTCTTGGATGTTCCTTGTCTCATCCTGGACTGTGGTGCTGACACTCACCAGTCCCCGGCCCCCTTCCTTCCGCTTAGCGTACAGCCTCAGGGTGCTGGACTTGGGGTGAAACCCTCCATGCATGGTAAGGAGCTTTCTTGTCTTTATGTCAGTGGCTTCTATCTCCTCCTTTGGCCAGCTTATTACCCCAGCAGGGTACCTGATCACGGGCAGGGCGTATGTGTTGATGGCCCGGATCTTGTTCTTACCATTCAGCTGACTCCTCAGGACTTGCCTGACCCTCTGCAGGTACTTGGTGGTTGCAGCCTTTCTAGCGGCCTCTTCATGGTTCCCATTTGCCTGCGGGATCCCCAAGTACTTGTAACTGTCCTCTATGTCTGCAATGTTGCCTTCTGGTAGTTCAATCCCCTCAGTTCTGACTACCTTCCCTCTCTTTGTTACCATCCGACTACACTTCTCCAGTCCAAACGACATTCCAATGTCATTGCTGTATAGCCTGGTAGTGTGGATCAGTGAATCGATGTCTCGTTCACTCTTGGCATACAGCTTGATGTCATCCATGTACAGGAGGTGGCTGACAACTGCTCCGTTCCGTAGTCGGTATCCGTAGCCAGTCTTGTTAATGATCTCACTGAGGGGGTTCAGGCCTATGCAGAACAGCAGTGGGGACAGAGCATCTCCTTGGTAGATCCCGCACTTGATGGTAACTTGTGCTATGGGCTTGGAGTTGGCCTCTAGTGTTGTACGCCACATCCCCATTGAGTTCCTGATGAAGGCTCTTAGGGTCCCATTGATCTTGTACAATTCTAGGCATTCCAGTATCCAGCTGTGGGGCATTGAGTCATAGGCCTTCTTGTAATCAATCCAGGCAGTGCACAGGTTGGTCAGTCTGGTCTTGCAGTCTCGGCTGATTGTTCTGTCTACCAGTAGCTGGTGTTTTGCACCTCTGGTATTCTTGCCAATTCCTTTCTGTGTCCCGCTCATGTATTGACCCATGTGCCTGTTCATCTTAGCCGATATGATGCCTGACAGGAGCTTCCATGTAGTACTGAGGCAGGTTATTGGTCGGTAGTTGGAGGGGACCGGTCCCTTCTTGGGGTCCTTGGGGATCAGGACCGTCCGGCCTTCAGTTAGCCATTCCGGGTGTCTCTCGTTAACTAGCAGCTGGTTCATTTGTGCTGCCAGACGCTCGTGGAGTGCAGTCAGCTTCTTCAGCCAGTAGGCGTGAACCATGTCGGGCCCTGGTGCTGTCCAACTCTTCATACTGGAGACCCTTTCTTGGATATCTGCCACTGTGATGGTTACTGGACCCTGTTCAGGGAGGTCGCTGTGGTCTGCCCTCAGATCCACTAGCCACTGAGCATTGCCGTTATGGGTTGCATCCTTCTCCCATATGCTCTTCCAGTATTGCTCCGTCTCCAGCCTTGGTGGTGCTGTTCTCTTATTGTTCCCTTGCCACTGAGAGTACACCTTTGCTGGTTCTGTGGAGAACAGCTGGTTTATTCTCCTGCCTTCTATCTCTCTGGTGTACCTCCTCAAGCGGCTGGCCAAGGCTGTGAGTCTTTGCTTGCATGGCAGTTTCCAAGGCCTCAGGTATGGACAGCTTGCTGTATTTCTTAGGCACCTTATTTGTCGCACCTTTCTGCAACTCCGTTAGTTGGCTAACCTCCCTCCGTGCTACTTTGATCTTGCCCTCTAGCCTCCTTCTCCATGGAGGGTACTGCCCCTTGTGGCTGTTCAACTTGTAGCCAAGCATCTCACTGATCACTGCTGCCGTATTGTAGATCAGCTTGTTAGTGTCGGTAATCGTGGTTGTAGGTATTGCCCGTAGTGCTGCATTAACATCATCTAGCAGACCTTCTGAGGGTACTTCACGTAATCTTGGTAACCGGCTACGGGGGATCCAGGTTTCAAGCTTGGCCATGATCCTATTTTTCAGGTCAGTTCCTCTCGCACTCAACGATCCTTCTCCTATCGCACTTGGGGCTATGTACCCAATCTTGGGTGGGGGTGATGATATCTCCCCCCTGACCTGGCGTCCTGACTCCTCCTTGCCGTAGCATTTGTGTTGTACCTCGTCAATCTCTAGCTGTGAGAGCAGTCCCTTCTTTCGAATGTTGGAACACTGAGCTACTAGTTGTTTCGCCGTCATTGTGGATGTTGGGTATCGAAGAATCCATAGGTCCCTCATCCTATTCATGTAGCCCCTTCCGCCGGGGTTACTTGCGTAGTAGCATTCCAACAACGCCCTGTTTTCGTCCCTTGCCCACCGATGCCTTCTTGTTCCAGTAGCCCACTTTTCGTCAGGGTGCCCTGGTTCCTCAACACCTGACGCGGACCTTGTTGATCCGGGCGACGTCCGAGCCGGCATGCCTTCATATTTATCTGTCTCGCTCATGTCTGCGGGACAGATAAATATGAAGGCAGATAAATATATATATATATATATATATATATATATATATATATATATATATATATATATATATATATATATATATCCTTCAAGCTTGGCTCCCCTACCAGAGGCCTGGGAGCTTAAGGGTCCTGTCCAGTATCTTTGGTGTTCCCAGAACTTCACTCTTCTGGACAGTGATCATGTCATTCCTGGGATCTGCTCAAGCCACTCGCCCAGTTTGGGAGTCACTGTCCTGAGTGTTCTGATTACCACTGGGACCACTGTTGCCTTGACCCTCCACATCTTCTCGAGCTCTTCTCTCAGCCCATGGTATTTCTTGAGCTTCTTCTTTCTGATGATGCTATCCTAGCTACATCTATCACTATGGCCGTCTTCCTCTTTTTGTTCACCACTACTTTCAGACCATAAATGACACAGATATATCTGTATATACCAGCTTCCTGGTTATGGCATTCCATGCATGCGCTACCTGCTACCATCTTGCACCCTGGTGTTATGTGTTGGATTGTGTCAGGGACATCTTTGCACAGCTTGCACTTGGGGTCTTGGCTGGTGTGGTACACCATGGCTTCTATGGATCTTGTACTTGCAGCTTGTTCCTGCGCTGCCATGATTTGTGCTTCTGTGCTGTCTTTCAGTACAGCTTTATCCAGCCATTGGTTGGATTTCTTGATAATAGACACTTCTTCTATCTGCCGGTGGTACATACTGTACGGGGGCCTGTCCTTCCATGATGGTTCCCCTTCTTGCTCTTCTTCTTTCTCATGTTTCTGATGCCTGAAGTGTTTGCTAAGCACATGGTCATTTGTTGGCACCTTCCTGATGTACAGGGTTGGCTGTAGTTCAGAAGCTAGAGTACCTACTAATTGGATTCTTGGTTGTTTGATCCCTGGCTGCTCCAGACTGCATACCAAATATTCTTGTGCAAGATATTAACACCTCCAATGCATCCATCCAAGTGTGAATGTTAGATAGAAAACACTTAAGTATAGAAAAAGGGCTTGTATTAATGGGTGTGCATGGGTCAATGAAGGATGCTGTATAAAGCACTCCGAATGCTCTGATTGATTAGTAAAAGTACTCGTACAGTTCTAGGCATTCCAGGATCCACGTGTGAGTCATTGAGTCAGAGGCTTTCTTGAGGCTTTCTAGCTTCTTTAGTCAGTATCTGTGTATCATGTCAAGGCCTGGTGCTGTCCAAATCTTCATGCTTAAGACCCTTTCTCGGATGTCTACTACTAGCCACTGAGCATTATTGCTATAGGTTGCATCCATCCCCCACATGGTCTTCCAGTATTGCTAGGTCTCCAGCATTGGTGGGGCTGTTGTTCTCATATTGTTTCCCTGCCACTAAGAGTGCCTTGGATGGTTTATTCTCCTGGCTTCAGTCTTTCTGGTATACCTTTCCAAGCAGCTACCCAAGGCTGCGAGTCTTTGCTTGGCAGTTTCTAAGACCTTAGGTATGGACAGGTTATTGTACTTCTTTGGCATCCCTTTTTTCATCATACCTTTCTGCAGGTTTGACAGTTGACCATAAACATCCAGACCAACACACAGGGGTCAAAGCCAGTCATTTCAATTTAAAATCGACAATTTAAAAACTGTTTATGTGCAAAGTAAGCCATTATTTAAAAAAAAAGAAAGATAAAAAAACTAATAACAAGAAAATGAAAGTTAAAAGAGTCTTGTACAGGGAGAAGCTGATCCAGGCATAAAGCTGATTTATCAGAATAGAGTGGCATAAAAAAAAAACGAAGCCTGCCTTCAACCACATCAGGACCCCACCCCCTACTCTCTTGTTCACTCGCTGGTGCCAGGGATGCTTGAGAGAAATGCAGGCTGGAGCGGAGAAAAAGACACAATGACAGATATTTAAAGCTAAATATACAGATTCAATCGTAAGACTTCACAAGAACATCTGAGGATATGACGGAAACGTGCCATAAAATCATCATGGGGCTACATAACTTCCTGAAGGAGTATATTCATGGCTTTTGGGACTATGAGACCCCCAAGGTGATGGTGGTTAAGAACAGAACTCTTGGCGTAATTTACAGGGGTGTTCAGTTTCTTGTGATCACTTATTTCATATGGTAAGCTTCATGTTTGTACTTTTGCATGTCTAATGACCAGGTGTGTGGACAATATATGAAATTCAAAGGTTTATTTTGTCTTTTCTACATTTTTTCTGTTAGATCTGTTGGTTCTTTTAAATTTAATTACAGTAAAATTTTTAATGAATAATATTCATGCAGATAAAATAAATACACTACGGCTTTAAATTTGAACTCATGTAGTGCAGTTTTGTGGGGAGGAAATGCATCTCATTTGCAATTAACAGCATAAAATTCAACAATCCAACTGAGTGTGGCTCATCCCCTCTCCATATTATCAGAGATTTAAATGCTATCCAAGGAGAACAGATGTAAAGTGTTTCAGATTTGAAATAAACGAAATGCCCTGAATTAAAGTACATCATCACCTTTTCTTGGCTTCAGCAAAGAGGGCTGAGCAGATCCAGTGTAACATGACACCTCCAATAAAAACTGACATCATGGTAGAAAATGTGATATTACCGCTGTCTCTTCTATCATCCTGAAGGTATGTCTTTATAAGTCAGAAAGCATACCAAGAGAGCGAAACCCGTCCAGAGAGCTCTATTTATACTCTCATGAAAGGCTCAGCAATTCATGGAGATGAGATCCTGGACACTGTGGAGTATGCCCAACCCTCAGAGGTGATTTCTTCATTAAACTTGTGCTGCATAGCTCATGCTTGAGTTAACCACTTTAAGTCTTTTTTTCCCCTTTTTGTTTAGGGTGGCGATGTGATTAGCACAATACTGAGACGAGAATTCACGTTCAATCAGAGACAAGGCACCTGTGCTGAGGTGAGAGGTCAACTAAAATCTACTGAGTAACAAAGACACCTTTTCCCTCCCATCACTGACATGTTTCTCTATTCACTTTAGCATTTTAATGTTGCCAATGCCAACTGCACCACCGATTCTGACTGCGTTGAAGGGGAAGTCAACTTCAGTGGCCACGGTAATGTTTTCACTTCTCATCTAATTTTTCTTCATGCCTTTTTTGGTTTGCATTTGCCACCCTTTGTTTCAAACACTTTCCTACAGGCAGAAGGACGGGCAGATGTGTTCAGTACTACAACCACACCTTTAAAACCTGTGAGATACAAAGCTGGTGTCCGATTGAGGAATACGCTGTAGTACGGTAAGATGGGTGCTACAGAATCATCAGCATCATGTCAGGTATATATGCATTGCTCTAAAAATCCATATAAGTTCTAAACAGACTCAAACTGAGCCTAAATATCCAAAAACATGGGAAACTAACATGAAATAAAATACGAATTGGTGCAGCGATTTATTAAAACATGTGCAAACATACATGGAAATGAAGGCAAAAACAAAATGGTACAGTCCTAACAAGCTTGAAAGTCAATATTTACTGAACACACTCAGCCAAGCTTTCTTGTAATTTCTTTTAGTAGTCTTCAGGAATTGATAGGCCGGTGAAGAATATGTAGGATGAGTTGTGTGGTAGGAGTGACAGATGTTTTTAAAGTGGAGGTGGGATTACATCAGGGATTGGCTCTGAGCCCTTTCTTGTTTGCAGTGGTGGACAGGCCGACAGATAGGGTCAGGCACGAGTCTCTGTGGACTGTAATGTTCACAGAAGGCATTGTGATCTGTGCTCAGAGTAGGCAGCAGGTGGAAAAGAGCCTGAAGAGGTGGAGGTATGCTCTGGAGAAAAAAGATATTAAAGTCAGTGGAAGCAAACAGAATGCGTGTGTAAATGAGGGAAACAGATGTTACAGTGAAGCTGCAAGGAGGAGAGGTAGTGAAGTAAGATGAGTTTAAAAACCTGTTTAAAAACATTTAAATCCACAGTGCACAAGAGAGGCGAAGAGGAGAGTGCAGGCAGGGTGGAGGGTGTCAGAGGTGATTTGTGATTATGATAGCAGCAAGAGTGAAAAGTAAAATTTACAAGAGATTTGGCTTGATGCATGATTTTGACAAAAAGACAGGTGGCAAAGCAGAAAAATTAGTAAAGCATTAAATATTAAGTCATCATTAAATACAGCTTGGAAAAAAAACCTAGTCATCAAGACACATCCACATGAGTAAAACACAATAAAGTTCACATATTTTGGGCTTTATGAAAGAACCAAGAACCTTCTCTATGTGAGAAAACAGATCGACTGTGCTTCCTTGGAGACAAGATATTATCAGTTGCTTGGTCACTACTTTGACCAAATGATGACCAAACCAGTCAAACAAATTGTGTAACCTGAACCAGATGCAAGAACCACTTCAAGGTCACTTTAAGGAAATGTTAAATATTTGCTGTCTTCAACAGAGAACCACCATTAGAGGAGGCCATCAATTTCACAGTGTTCATCAGGAACTCTATCCACTTCCCCAAATTTAAAGTGCTGAGGTAGGGTCACATAGAAGTTAATACTTCTGGACATTTAAGCTGCAGATACTGATGTTCTTGTCTTTGGCAGGGGAAACATTAAGGATGCCCGAAACAAGCGAGACATTAAGAGATACCTGAATAAGTGTCACTATGATGAGGAGCGTGACCCCTACTGTCCCATCTTCCGCTTGGGATACATCGCAGCACAAGCGAGGGAGAATTTTAGTGAGCTCTGTAACACCGTGAGTATGATGCCTGCACTGCATGGTGTTCACAATATTTCATTTGTGGAGAGTGTTTCTCATTTAAAAATGTGTGGATCAACATCAACCCCCAGCCAGCAATCTAAAATTAGAACAAATCTTAGAATTACAATAGAAATTAGAATAAATTTATGTCTCTATAAATAAAATTCATATAGACATAAAATAGACATATAAAACTTAGACAGAAAGGCCATTCTTGCAATTTGTCCCAAATCAGCTATTGTAACACTTCAGTAAATATGAAACTTATTTTATAGTTTTGCAGATTCTTATGTGGTAATATCATTATGGTTTGTGCCGTCTCTATACAAATTTCTCATTAGTTAATTCTAATCTGATTGGTGTCTTGGTGTTTGAATTTTCCCAAGATTAATTTTAGGATTTGCCCAGAAAGTACTCAGGCACGTATTTCATTTGTGTTACTGATAAAGTTTGAATACTTTATATTCTTCTCCTGGGCTATTGCTGTTTACATGATGTCTTAAGAATGGCACCCACGAGGGTTAAAAATGACTACTGTCATGCTGTCTGAGTTCAGGGAGGAGTGATCGGTGTTTTCATCAACTGGAAGTGTAACTTGGATCTGGATCCCTCACACTGTAAACCCACATACTCGTTCCGTCGCCTTGACCTCCGAAAGGATCTGCCCGACGCTGGTTATTATTACAGGTTAGCACCGGCGTCCAACGCTGACTTTTATACTTTATTTTTAAAACAGTCTTTAAAACGCTCTTCTGCTGTGCTCACCTGTTTTTTTTTCTTGTTGTAATAATTTATGTGTAATTCTACAGGTTTGCCAAATATTACAGTAAGGATGGGGAAGAAACTCGGACACTAATCAAGGCCTTTGGTATCCGTCTAGACATCATAGTTCATGGACATGTGAGTAGATTCTACTTTAGACCTGCTTATTGTTGTATCTATCAAAATATATTTTTTTATGTTATGTTTTTTTTTTGTTTATTAGGAATTAACTCTTTAGTATTACAAACATTTTCAATTTTCTACGATTTTTTCCCCCCCAATATTTCAATTCAATTTGTGCCAAATCACAACAACAGTCACCTCAACGTGCTGTAAGCTAAAGACTCTACAATAATACAGGGAACACCGCAACAATCAGAGGACCCCCTATAAACAAGTGCTTCAGTCTACTGAGTGTGGGAACAAAGAAAAAATCTATCTATCTAGATGTACGACTCCATAACAACTGTGTGTCATTTTTGTGCAGGCTGGTAAATTTAGTCCTATTCCAACCATCATCAGCACAGTGACTGCTATGACTTCTGTTGGGATTGTGAGTATTGACTAATTTGTTTTTATCCTGAGACATTAAAGCGGCACCGTTCAATTAGTGTAACTGTTATTCTGCTTCATCTCCCCTCTCTGTAGTGCACAATAATCTGCGACTGGATCATGCTGACATTTATCGACAAGAATGAAGTCTACAGTGAGAGAAAGTTTGATGAAGTGAGTAAAAAAAAAAGAGAGCGTTATTCATTAAACGCAACTCAGTTTCATTTGTTTTTGTGAATCTGCTTCTATATCCAGTAGAAGACTTTTATAAATAGAATGAAATCGTCCATCCAGAGAAGAAATCTAGTTTGTCTCCAGGTCTTGTGGAGAATGCTGTCAATTATTAGCTCATCAGCCTGAAGGACTGATGAGCTGAGGTCATGGGGAGGCGTCTGTTGTATATCTTTTCACAATTCACAAGAATCGCTGCTCCTACAATATTGTTCAAGATTTAATCAAGCATAGACTTAATGGTCAGCTAATGGGTCTTCACTTTAACTGTGGTCAAAGTCAGGGCTACATTTGTCATTTTATGGACAATAACCATGAGACTCTAACACACGTTGTGAAACTCACTGGCTTCATTACTTTGCTCCAGGCACAAATCATACAACTGTATAGCTGTGTTTTGGTGACTGTTTTCTTATTTTTAGGGACTATTTTGTGAGATGTTTGTCTAATAACATCTTCTGCCTTTCACAGGTGATCAAGGAGCCCACAAATCCCATACCCACAGAGCTCAGCTACATCAACAGCTTCGGCTCAAACCATTCTGACCTGTCAGACGGCGTACCCCTGTGACCAAAGTCCTCGCTGGCCAAGTGCATGGACTCCCCACCACCAACTGTGGCAAACAGCAACTGCATCTCAGGTGTCAGTGACAGCTCACTTTGACACTGTGCTGATGTTAGTGGGGATAAAAACGGGCAAAAGAAAGAGATCCCTGTGGAAATCTTTGCATAAGACAGTTAGTTCTCTTTAACTTGACACGACCTCAGAATATATTAACAGCATATAGAGAATGTGTTTATTTTGAAAACAGGAAACCATTTCAGTACACTGTCATGAGAAAAAGACTGGCAGCACTTTATAACAACGCCACACTAGGAAACATTAGTAAGTGCTTAATTCATCATTTGTATGTCATTACTTCTCCTTAGTATGCCGTTTATAAATACAGATGTTTATCCATCATGCACAGCTATCACTGCTACCACATCACTGCTAGTAATAATCATAGTCATAATAATATATCAGTATTTATAAAGGCCATACTAAGGAGGAGTAATGCTATGTAAATGATGAATTTGGTCACTTGCTAATACCTTAATAATGTTTGATAGTATGGCATTATTCTAAAGTGCTACCAAAAAATAAAAACCATACAGCATATGTCGATGTATTGTAGACATTCAATCCAACAATAAATAACCTTTAACTTGGTTCAAACATAAAGACTGGTGGGACTTTTTAAAAAGGAAAAACAAAATCATGAAATTGTGACAAAGATAAAACTGAAGCATCTGAAGGCTCTGATTCATTTCCTTCTTTCAGTCTGATGTGCTCAGCACACAGGAGGAAACTACCAGGAGAAACACAAGGAGGGCAATGAACAGTAATCGAATAATGCAGACATTTCCCATAAAATGGTTCCTGTAACAAGATTGTGGGGAAGTGTGAATCCATCTGGTTGCCAAGGAGCAATACAGATGTCAGTGGTTTAAAACAACAAAAAAACCCACAAAAATTTAAGACTCAAGTTGAATGATCAATATCTGCTATGAAGGTTGGCAGAAAGTCACTTCATTTTGGAAACTGTAGACTTGCACCATATAAAAAAAAATTGTGAAGATTCACAGCATACAGCTTAAATAGCTTTTTGTAATTTGTCTGACAAACCATACTAACTAAATGTAACATTTGCTGAGATCCTGATGCAAATAAGTCATTTAAGAGCACAAAATTGCTCTCATCATTTCATTTTATCAACATACATGCAGAGCATGTCTATGAGAACCTCAAAGAAGTGAATCTGATTGTACAGCAGTTAAGTCTGAAATGTGATTACTTGTCTGGGAGACGCCCACCAGGAGGTAACGTGAGTCATCTGTGAAACAATGAACTTAAAGTGAAGGGGATGTGTGGATTAAGGCAATTCTAAAGCAGACATACATAACGTTCACTACCAGATACATATTTCCCATATGGGATAACGACAAAAAAAAAAAAAAAAAAAACAATTTCCAACCAGCCAGAAATTCATCTTTTTCAGTCTGCAAGGTTCAAATTTGCTCAACAAAAAAAAAAAGGAAGTTAGATTTGTCAAAGTCTTCTTCACTGTCGCCAAACCAAAGAAACAATGAAAGATTACGCAACATGCAATGAGGCAACATTAGTCACGTTTCACAGCAGAAGAAATTAGAGTGGATGCAGGTCATGTAATTGAAGCTGTGCGCAATTTACAGCAGACACATTAGCAGCCGAGGGAGGGAGGAGAAAACTGAGACAGCGTAACGACAGAGTAGATGTAATTTAGGAAAAATACAGAACTGCAGCAATCACAAGCAGACCAAGACACATGAAAAACACATTTATTATCAGTGAAGATCTTCATACACATGCATAACTAATACAATCTAAACATATTTACAGGGGAATCATCTTGGTTACACAATCACACAGCAAAAAGCAGAGACCGATGCTGCTGAAGTTTGCTAAAACTCAAAAATGAATTTCAGCACTCTGTTTCCTGATTTGGATGGAGTGAAGGAAGTGTCAGTGAAGCTCATATTCAGTGAACACCCTGGTTGATCTGAGGGCTCATAACGAGCAGCCAGCCTATGGTCTCCTCCAGGAAGCTCATGTTGTAGTGGGATGCTATGTTCCTAAACACCGTGATCTGCTCAGAGAAGCTCTGTAAACAGACCAAAAACAGCAGTGTCAATAATATGCGTTCAACGCTGAACAGAATGGTGCCGTGTGCTTCAAAGTACGAACCTTGGCTGGGAAGGTGAGGTCAAAGTCTCCAGCACATTTGCAGTAGAGGGTCATGTTGGTTTCCTTCACTCCCTTACATTTGCTACACACCTGAAATTGAACAAAACCTGTGAGGCACCTTCTGGAAAATGGGCTGTCAAAAAGCATGCAAGTTAGATTTTACTGCCAGGAAAACTTTGCTTTTTTAAGAAAAACAAACAAACAAACAACCAGAAGTAGTGAGTGCATTTTTTTTTATCATTTCATTGCTTAAATTTTGCCAGGTGTTTTGATATACTGAGCACTATTTTACCCACCAGATCCTGCAGCGTATAGCTCATCAGTTTCTTCTGCAGAGCTTCTACCAGAGCCATCTCAATAGACTCGGTGTCATACTGCGCCTGACAGTTGGAGCAGAACCACTGAGGCAAAACTGAACCATCCTGAGGAAAAGATAACAAGTTTATCTCATTTAGATTTCTGACTTTCACAGTTTCGAAATGTCAGGAGTTATTGTACTCTTACCTGTGCCACTGACGGGTCCTTGCAGAGGTCAAGGTCCCGACAGAAATTGCAGTGGTGACAGATAACCTCTGGCAGGATGTAGGAGTTACACGGGTCACGGAACTGGGCTTCCTCTGAAAACTCTCCAACATCCACAAGACGTAGGAGGTCTCTCTTCAGCTTGTTCACCTGATTTACAATGTTGGCGTCTAGTGAAAGAACCTAAACAAGGGAGGGATGGGGGAAATATAAATAACCGCTGAGGAAAAAAAAAAAGGAGCAGATTTCTTTTCTTTTTTTTTACCTGGCAGACATATTTGATAAACTCCAGTGCTGGGTTGTTGAGTGGAAGGTGTGACCCAGGCAGGATGGGGAACATCTCTGAGGTGTGGGTAACACTCCTGGTACCAGTGACCTTCTTCTGGATTTTCTGAGTGATGGTGAAAATGTTCTGTGTCAGCTCGCTGGACACGTACTCCTGGGAGAAGGAGATCATTCCTGTGGAAGAGAATTTTTAAAGCCGTAAACATTAAACACTCGGCTGAGCGTAATCTGCAGTCCCAGAGAAATACAACAGAAGTCTTTAGCACATACAACAGCTTCCTGATCAGCTTCTTACCAGGAAGTGCACTCAGATCCCCAATTGCCTGCTGGGAAGCCTGGCTGTTGCCACGTCTCTTTACTGGTGTTGCTCCTGGGCCGTTACGTCTCAGCTCCTCTTTCATACTGTGATAGACCGCTGCAATGTACGCTGGCAAGGTAAAGGTGTTTTGAGAGTTAGTAACTTAGAAAGCAAAGAAAAAGAATGTTGGGAGATTTTCCTTCTTTTACCTGAGACGATCATGAGGAAGTACTTCTGACAGGATGCGGTTTGAGGAAGATACTGCATGATATTCCAGTTACTCTCAATCAAATCCTCTACTTCATCCGTCTCTCCATCTCCGTCCTCCTCCTCAGCATTTTCTTCATCTTCATCCTCACTGCCATCCTCATCCCCCTCCTCTTGTCTGGTTTTCTTCTGTTGGGCTCCTTCCTACAAAAAAACAAAACAACGACATTGGAGATGGATTCAGTTCAGGGCCTAATCGCAAAAAGAGTCGCCTCAAGGTGCTGTAGTTTGTAAGATAAAGACCCCAAACCCCCAGCAATCAGACATCCCTGTATGAGCAAGCACTTGGCGACAGTGGGAAGAAAAAGCTCGCTTTTAACAGGAAGAAACCTCCAGCATCTGGCAGTACCTCTCCATACATGACGCTGGAGGGCAGTTTGCCCTTCACGCCACCATAGTTGGCAGGGTCCATCCACAGCAGGAACTCCCAGCACCGCGAGAAGGAGATGGACAAAGAGTGGAAAATTTCTTTGGAATGGATGCTAGAAGAGAAACGGTTAGAAATGTGAGATGTTGTGGTTACACGTAAAAGACTGGAAACAGGAAATTAGACTTTCAAAAGTTGTAAACAATAAAAGTCAAACATTTAAAAGGTATTGGTGCTTATTTTAGTCACATACTTTCAGAAAACCAGGGAAAAAAACCACAACAATATTTCAAGAACCAAAATCCCAGGAGGTATGTATCTCTGAGTAGCAATATTGATTTTATATTCATATTTTGTCATAAAGTCAATATTTAAATGTCACATCCATTATTTTAATGGGCAGTTCTCCCATTTTGGGTTTAATTTACAGAAATCACTTCAGCTGATGGAAACCACAACAATCCCTGCCGTCTCGCTCTTCTAATAGATTATTTTTGTTTTTCTGATTTTAGTGTTCTGGCTCTTGCTTTGCATCATGCATCATTTTACTAATATACTATTGTTAATATGTCAAAATAGCCAACAGCTGTGAACACATGCATGCATTTTTACATCTGATTGGATCTGATTTTCTCCAGTAGTTTACTAAAGGAGACGTGCAAAATCACTTTAGTTTGTGATCCAATCAGAGGGAATGAATTTTATTGATAAATGATGTTAACAGCCTACAAAAATGGAACCGATCAATTTTATTATCAGTTTTCTATCAGCTAAAAATCAAACAAACTTAGCAGCAGATTAAGATCAAATGTAACATAATTACATTTTCTGCATCATCAAGAAAATACATTCAATTTCCAGTGATGTGATGCACTAATGTTACAGCTGGAGTTTATTCTGTGAGGTTGCAAATAAAGACATAATTCTTACCTGTTGCCATCAAATGTTCAAAATTAAGTGTATTGACACTTGGACTATTTTCACTTACATCTTGTCTATACAGTTAAAGTACTGTTTTAACTTTAGAATATTTAATTTAAATTTAACATGGCACTTTTAGGGCCTCAATTGTATATATTGTTTTATAAACAAAATTTGTGTATTGAAACAAAATAATTTCTCACTGGGATTCATTCTGATTTTGAAAATAAAAACATGTGAAAACTAAAACTCTGGTCATCCCAGATCAGACTGGAGAATTTAAAAAACACTGACCTGTTGGTGATATACTCAACATAGCCAATGGCATCATCAATCCTGCGTTTTTTAGTACACAGAATGATCCTATTAAAGTTTCCGTACACCACAGTCGAGCCGAGACGTTTGAACTCTGCAACCAACCTAAGGCCAGAATGCGAGAATGAGGTCTGGATAAATGGAAACTGAAAGCATTATTATGAATCAGAGTTCACATCGTCAAATTTTCTAATAAAGTTTTACGTTTAAAACGTAAAAAACAAAAACACAAACAACACCAACAGCAACAACCTAAAAATACCAGGGCTTTCTCTTAGTGGTGAAGTCCTACTGATGTAGAGTTTACCATTATTTCAAAAGAAAGCTTTCAGATTTCATTTTTGAAGTATAAAGGATTTGGCACTCACTGCAGAAACACTTTCTTCATCATGTTATGCAGGGTGCGGTGCAGGGCGGGGTCATACAGCAGCGAGCTGGGGGAGCGCAGCCAGCGGTAGAAATGCATCACCTGGTTGTCTGCATACACATTGTGGTACTGTGTGATCTCCCTGACCCATCCCACCACCATGCTCTTTAAGATCCTGCTCAGAGAACCCAGAAAAATTAATCAATGAAAATTGTGGTTTGAGCAAAACACAAAACACAAATCCTGCGCTCAAACACAGAAGTTTACACACCTGAAGGTGTTGGAGCAGAGAGCTGTCTCATCGTAGCTAGCCAGAGCACTTGCTCCCTGGTTTCCTGACATCATGTCCTCCAAAGATGCCTGCTGAATCACATCAAAACTGACGCCCAGGCTGGCTCCGCCCTCCATGTCGTTGACATGCTGAGACTGGAGGATGGTGTTCACCGCCAGGCTCTGCAGGTCCAACTCCACACATGCTGCACGAAAGATGATGATTAAGACAGACTTCAAAAATCCCTCTAGTGATTTCCTTTTTCTTCCTTTTTTTTTTGTACCTGTTGAATAACATCCCTGAGCATTGATCTCCACAGAGCCTCTGTCATCATTTTCCATCACCAGACGGCTGTCATCAGCCTCTTTTCCTCCCAGGTCAGGCCTGGATGTGGGTGAAAGCCATAGCAGGTGGTTGTGCTTCCGTAGATGTCTTGCCAAAAACAAGTCTGAGCCAAAGATGGACACATCCTGTGGCAAGTTCCCCACAGGTAAGTGGTAATATCTGAAAGTAAAAGAACAATTCAAAAGTGCTTGAAAATGTTTTACAACAATTTCTGCTGCCTGGATAAATCTTTTATTAGAGGCTACAACCACAAAGTTAGCATGTAAGACGTTTATAGTATCCTCTTACAAAAAAAAAAAAAAAAAAATCTTCCTCTCCGTCTGGAACAACCTTATGTGTGAAGGGAAACTCAGCAGAAACATGCAGATCATACCTGGCCATGTCAAAAGCCTGTGACAGACAGCTGTCCAGGTTGAGGTAGTGGCGGATCATGCGCCGGGCACCGAGCCGTTGCCAGTCCAACACATTATAGCTGATCTCATCAACCACATGAACCGGAACGACCGGGAACTCCTCGAGCACCGGCATCCCGGCCGTCAATCGACGCAACTCCCAGTTTGACTGCACTGCGATGAGGGTGGGCCCACGGCGCTCCTCCTGTCAACAGCAACAAACAAAGCAGGCATTTGCAAATTTAGTCGCATGAAACTTAAAGATTAAAAAGTAATAAAAATGTTAAATATAACCAGATTATTTTACCTTGTAGTTTAGGAGTATTCGTTGGAGTGCACGTGAGATCGCCTTCATGTCATTTTCAGCCCGCACCTCAAAGTTGTGTTTCTCCGGAGGCAGAAGCTCCTCCGTCGTTTTCTCCAGGAGTGCCGTGCGTTCAGCTGTGTAGAGGTTACTCAAGTTGGGCATCTGGTTGCTTCGAACCTAAAAAATGCAAGCCAACAACTGAGCTTTATTCTCAATGCAATTAAATGTCATGATGGTACTGAGAGGAAAACAGACTTCTTCTCTGGTACTAAAACAAAGAGGACACTCAAAGAAAGCCCATTATTCTTACCGTGTCCAGGACGAAGATGCTAGCTTTGCGCTGAGAGGGGATGAAGAGGCCAAACAGAGCCTTGTGGCCTTGGCTGTGATGATACAAATACATGTGGCGAACACTCCCTGAGAAGCAAACATAGTAGTTGCAGATCAAAATTCACAAGTAATTGCAGTGAAACGGTTTTCTTTTTCACTAAAGGGAAAAGTCATAATTTAGGTCAACCTAAATATTCAAAAAAAGTAAATATTAAATTGTGACATTTATGACCATCAAAAGTCTGCTGTCAAAACTTTTAAATCTAAAGTGTCTGAATGACTCTTACCAGGTTCCAGGTAGCTAAACTGGGCCAGCGACCTCATCTCCAGATGTTCCAGATCAAACGTGTCAGCCTCCCTTCCGGCCATATCTCTTACAACATGTTTGTTGACCATGCACACGCATCCTAGCTGCACCAAAGCTCGAAACAGCAAAGGAACCTGAAACAAACGACTCGCTGCGTTCTGTTTCCAGTACTATACAGTTATAACACGGACACTATGCAGTGTAAAAAATTACACTGACCTGTGTTTCATAGACTCCTTCGATGTCAGGTGCAGAGAGGTCTGCGTTGATCTCATTGATGTGCTCTTGGTACATGTCCTCTGGCACAGAGTACTCATAGAGGTAGTAAACCATGTTGGAGCGAGGCAGCATGCGATTCACCTGTAATCACACAGCTCTGATAGTTATTTTGGGTAACTTCTTCTATAGTCACAGTGATGTCATTGCATTATTTTATGCATTTTTTTGTAGCGTGCCTTTTTGTACGTCGCTCCCTCCTCCTGTTTTGGGACTTTTTGATTGACGTAGAAGACACGTGGGATGTTGAGTTTCATGCAGTGGAGGTCATTTCCAATCACAGCCCAAAGCTTATACAGACCAGGGTGACTAGTTTCTGCAATCTGAGAAAAAAAAGAAGAAGTAAAAATAGAGAAGATCAATATCTTTACATTATTAAATTATTTGTGGATGATAACAGGATCGCTCTGCACTACCTGGACAATTTGCCACGGCATATCGAGGATGCTGCGAGCTGTTCTGCGGAGGAAGCTCCCCAGGCCTGTGATGGGACCACCTCTGATCACTCCTCCGCCCACTGGTTGAGCCTCCCCATCCAGCAGCCTCCTCCTCTTTTTCCTCTCCTTTCTCTGCTTCAGCTGTAGCTCCCACTTTTTCTTATGGTAGCGCAGCCAAACTTGACGTTCCTCCTGCACACAGAAAAAGTTGTTTGAACCTTTTAACATTCACCGCTGGAACGTCTTGGATTCAAATGCACTACAAGTGCATTTGGAATTGCATGAAAATGTCTCAAGCTTAATATACTGAAACCTCTGCTTTCCTACCCGTGTTTTTCCCGTGGGAGGGGGCGGTCCCAGGATCTCTCGCCAGGACTGCGTAAGCTCTAAATCCTGAGACTCCACCTGGCTGTCGTCTCCGTGTGACGCCCGCTTCCGCTTAGTGCTGATAAGGATAGCTGGCTGCAGGGGTTTGGGTGGCATCCCAAAATCCTCTATGTCAGCAGCAGGACCTGCTTCAAGAGGCTGATGGGCAATCTGAGAGCGAGGAAGACATTTAGAGTGCAACAATAAGGCTTAGTGGTTGACACTTTACTGTGAGGTTAACCTTACCTGTCTCTTGCCCTCGCTGGTAAACAGCTCACTAATTTTCTTCTGCTTGTATATGTCATTTTTCTCCAGGAGTTTCTTGTGTAGCCAGTCAGGATGCCTCACTCTGGGAACAGGATTCTTCACCTTATGGAAATAAAAAGTGGAAGGTGCCATTATTATTTTCTTAATCAATTAAATTAATTATTTAGTTTTAAGTTTTCTGTTTATTTATTTATTTTTTAAACATTTTACCTGTTGCAGAGCAGCAGGAATGGTGATGATTTTCTGGATTGCACTACCCAACCTCTCTATGTAATAGCTCCAATCAAGGATCTGGAAAAAAAAAGAAAGAACCAAAAAACCATATGACATGAAAGTACTTGAACATTTTTGTCTTTGTTATTCGCGTTTAATTTTACCCTTAAAACTCACAGAGCGGATGTCCATGTCATGCAAGCTGGGCATCTTCAACCACTTGCGAAGGAAATGTTTCTTGACGCTCGGCTCGGCCTGAAAGATGGCTAGAGGAATGGCCCTGATGCACAGAAGCAAAAATGAGCCGATGGCTTTAACTTCTGATCGTATTAGAGATCGCTAGTTTCCTAAGGATATTCAAAAATGGGAAAGCGAGCTCAAGAAAAGTCTTTGGTGCTGTGTAACACCAGGAAACCTATCGAATCAGTAGCCTAGTTTTTAAATATGGTATTGCTGCAATAGTCTGATGTGACACAATATTAGCATTGTGGACGTTATCATCTTTTCATTTTTGTTTTGGTTTTTTAAACCAGACCTGACAACCGAGGCACCGCACACTCACACAGTAGCAACTTACCAATTATAGTGTAGCTACAGCCTAAAGGTTTCCCTGCTTTACCATCTAACATATTCAGTACGGTACGATAAGTTTACTTTAGCGGCAACTGTCGAACCTTTCTGTGACAGGGGAACCCTCAGGTTTTCGGGAGATGACATAGCGACAGCTCAGACCGGCATCTTTCACCATTTGATCCCCCAGGAACTCTGCCAGCCTCTTAGCTGTGCTGATGGACGTGGACTTCTGCTCACCGTAATCTTCGAGCTTTCTAGACATTGACCGATTCTCTGAAATCAGGTCAAAAAGCTCTGCGTCTGGCATGTTGGCAGCCTGCATCACACATGAAATGATCCAGTGAGTTTTTTTGTTATGCATTTTCTATAAAAATGATTCTAATAAACGATTGCTGAACAATACAATTCAGAAATATGACAAAAACACCTTGTTACAGGAGACCCTAGTTATCAGAACCTGATCAGAGATATGCACCTTGCTGTAAAGTACATCCAGCCAGTAGTCGGCCACTTTGGCCACTGAAGCGTAGACCTCCTCTAGAGTAGTTCCTTTGAGGAAAGCCTCGAACACAGACGACTGAAAAATCTTGATGAGCTGGAGCTCTCCTCTTCTCTTCACTTCAAAACCCTTCAGCTCGGCTAAAGAACCATCCTCATTAAACACAGCGTACCTAAAAAGAAAGGCGACTCCCTTTGTTAATTACACCCTGTAAGAAGGCCACAAATCATTTCACAAAATTATCTCCTTACCTCTTTTTCAGCTTCTTGCCCTCCTCTTTGGAGGCTGGCAGGATCATTGCCAGATACGGTCCGTCCACCTCAAAGAAGATGCTGTTCTCTGCCCTGATGTTGTAAGTGACGGACGCGGGGTCGACCAGCTCGTGGTACTGATCGTTGGTAAATCCCTCTTTTACCATGATGTTCAACATGGCACCCGGGTAGGAGATAGTCACCTTGGTCTTCTTCTCGTTACTGGTCTTCACCACAAAGTTCTCCGGGAAGGTATTGGGGAGGACACACCAGATACCATCAGTGTCCAACTCAAGAGGCCTCCTGTGTCACAGAGAAGGAGATTTATTGCAGCATTTTTATAGTTGAATAAACTGACCCGCAGCATAAAATATATACTGTAAAGTGCGTGAGCTCAATTAAAGCCAACATGCTGGCAAGAATTATGCAACTCACCCTATTTGCTCAATGAGCTCTCTGGCCTGAGTAATAATATTGGCTCCAGTGAAACACACAATGCCGGCCATCTCCATAGAGTACCATCGGGCCCTGATGGAAACATAAAATAAACAAACAAAAAAAAAACAGAGCATCAAGTCAACAGCACTCAGTACTGACTGCAGCGAAAAGCTCAGGTAACAGCGCAAGTGGATCTGTGATGATTGATGAAAACCGCGGCCGGCTCCTACCCCTTCCTCATGACGTAGCCGTAGAAAGAGTTGAGGATGCACTTGTGAGCGAGCTGAAGGGATTCGTACAGGATCTCCATGTTTTTGCAGCGCTTCACCTCAGCGGCGTCTCCACTGTCCTGAGCTGATGAAAGTTTCTTCTTCCACACCTAAAGCAAAGGTAGCACCGAAAAGAAAACCTTTACCGCACGTAACTATAAAAAAAATAAATACATAAATGAGACAGATCAGGTATAATTTGATCAAATAGCTACAATACCTTGTGAAGTCCTTTGAATTCATAACGGCGATCTCTGAAAGCTCTTACAGTATCCACATAGAAGGAGTTCTCCCTCTGACAGATGGTGGTAACTCGCTCCTCCAGCTTGGTGACGTGTGTCTTTTTATAGGCCTTCTTACAATAGTCTGATTTAAAAAAAATAAAGTCAGGACTAACTTTAGCCCTGATAACCCACTATTTTCATTACTTATAGTCAAAGTCTACTATAAGGAGCCAAAAAGAAAAGAGGAACCTGCGAGACGTTTCTTCTCATGCTTGGCCTGCTCCTCCCTGTTGAGCGTGTGGAAAGCCCGAGGTGGACCGTTGGGGAACAGTGGCGGGAACTTCTCAGACTCAAGTTGCTGCTGGATGCGGTGAAACTCACTGCGGCTGGCGGGCACTGCAGAGAGAGACAGCGAGAGACAAAGGTTTCGTTTTCCCCCCCAAATCGCTTAAAAGCAGAGTACAAATATCCAAAGATAACTTACTGATTTCGCCTCTCCATTGCCAGGTCATCCTCCTCTGACACGTGGCACCAGGCTTGTTGAAGTCACAGGCAGCGCACGTGGCCTCATCAACCATAGCAGATGGCTACAAAATTAGAAGATAAAGACTAAATTTAATGCTTTTCTAGATGTGATTGTGAGCATTTTTTGATTAATAAAGTAATAACCTGAAGGCGGTTGGTGAGAATAATATTGGGGTACATCGCCCCAACGTCCAGATGGTAGATGAGGGGACATTCAATCCTGTTTGGAACCTCCTTGAGGGACGTCAGCTTTTTCTTAATTTCGTCACAAACCTGAGAAAATATCGGCGTTAATTCTGAATTTCAAGCTCAGAAAAAAACTTGAGTAACTTATTAAAAAAGACAGACAGAGGCAACTCCCCTCCTCCACAAACCTCGTTAAAGTTAGTGACTTGCTCCAGAGGGATTTTCTCCTCTTCCTCGATGGCATGACGCATCGTTCTCTCAACTCTTTGCAGCAGGAAGTCAAATGCAGCCGGGTTCTGTTGCAACATCAAAAATGAGAGCGACATTTAAAAAACAAAACAAAAACAAACAAGTGCTGATGAAGAGTGAGCTCTGAGAATTGAGCAGACTGTACCATTTTGAAACGACACGGGATGTCACTCCGAAACACTCCAGACTCCAGCGCCTCCACGTGACCGCCCACGTAAGTCTCGGAGTCTAGGACGTGGCCGTCGTCTGTCAGTTTGTTGAAGATCTGCTCCTGCTTGTTGGGGAAGATGATGTTGGCGTGGAAGGCCTGCACCATAAGTAAAGCTTCACACAGCGTTCCCGAACCTTTACGCAGCACCTGAAACAGGTGAACAACGCAAGAAAAGAGAGACTGGTAATTAGTAAAATGCACTTTAAAAAAAAAAAAAGAAGAGAACTCTACTTAATCTTTTGCAAAGCACGCCATAGACGAACCTCATCGGGCTCCATGGGGATGATGGTACACAGAGCGAAGATGAAGGGGTGGACATATTTCATGTACAGGTAATATGTGGCCACGGCATCTGACACAGAATAGGTTGCTAGAGTCTGACAGGAAGAAAGAGAAAAGACAGTAAGTGGAAAGTTAACATCCCGTTAAAATGATTCCGGTTTTTATTTTATAAAGACGGGAGTTTAGTTCTGCACCTGCGGCTCCTCGGTTGCCATGCGGCACATTTCTTCTGGGTCGAGCTCCACGGGGTCATAACCCAGTTTGGCCTTCGCTGCTGCCTTCAGATTGTGGCTTCCCACCGGCAAGTAGCTGTCTCTCTTTACCCACCTGATACAGGATAAGTTGGATATATGAAAAACCAACATTACATATAACATTTACTTTGATTATATGTGTTAAAATGTGGTTAAACATGAGATTTTAAATCTTTATAAAATGCTTTCTATGTGTTGACAATAGACATTACACAAGATTCATCGTATCCAAGTTATAAAGCTACAGACAGAAAGAGATGCATGCAAATGTTACCAAAAACATAACCTCCTTGGTGGAGGTAAAGTGTATGCTTATCATTTTAAGAGTGTAAAACTTTTGCACACCTTAAACAATCCATGTGGATGGCCTGACTGGCCTTGTACTCTCCCTGGTTATCTTTCTGGAAACCGATCTCCCTGTGCATGCTCAGTCCATGGAGGGCAGCCCGAACCTCAATGAAAGGCCTAGAGAGAAACAGTATGAGGAGAGGTGGAGGATCAAGAAAAGTAATCAGCATAACAAACAGAATAAGAATATTGAATATCTAATATAATCAGCTTTTTAACAGTTTAAATAATTCACTATTAACAGCTTCATCATTATGTCGTAGCTGCCTATTGTCACAAAGAACTGGTGCTTGGGCCACTTTTGCTCGAGCTGAAGTGAAACCAAGGACTTAAAAATAATAAAAAGTGTTCACTGCAGCCACTGCCTGTAATGTATTCTACCCACTTCACCTTTAAAGTAAGTAACTGGCTTTTACAGAAACAGAAAATAGGCTTACCAATCAAAGAAGTCTCCATTGTAGGTCACAAAGATGTTTGGCTTCGTTTCTTGAACGTGATCAAACCACCTCTGAATGAGAGCTGCCTGCAACCATTACAGCGTGTTATTAAACTGACAGAAACACACAGCAGCCTATTATTCATCAATGCTTTATTGTTAGTGGCTACATACCTCATTGTCCTCATTAAAAACAGTGAATGGCCCTTCATACTCAGGTTTGGGGGTAAACTCAAAATCCTCAATGTTCTCAGAGACAATCTCTCGGTTTGTGATCAGAAACCCCTACGTGAAAACACAAGGACTGTTAGATGATACTACAAACAGGAACGTAACAATAACTTGAAAAATCAAACGCAAATGAACCTTACCTGTCCATCTATCATGTAGGAGATCATCATAATTTGATCCGTCTCTGCGTCTGGGAATTTCAGCGGAAGCTTGGTGGTCTCGATGTCAAACGCCAAAACGACAGGGTCCTGCAGGGAAACAACGTTTCACAGAAAAGCCCCGACATAAATCAAAACTTCAGTATAACTCCGAATGAATGATGGAAGGCTTAAAACAACAAAATCCTGATACCGGTCGCTCCACAAGATCGTCTCTCCGTACAATCTCTGGCGGGTAAGCGCTGCCTCTGTTTCGAACATTGTACCAGTGAGCCTGAAAAATAAAGACAGTTAAGATAAGAAGAGCACGCACAGGTGTCGAGGAACACCTCACTGGAAAACACTGGAACCTGATAGAGTTGATCTTACCACGTGGATCTTCAGGTCAATGGACACACGCACATGGTAGGGCACGTCATACTCTCTCATGTCCACTATGTTGTCTAACTGATCTGAAATACTCTTTGACATCCCGTCTTCATCCACTGAGGTCACGTTGCCACCTGATAGCGCACTAAGAGGACAAAAAGGTGTCGGGGGTTATTATAAAGCTGGAAACGTCAGGCGGAACATCAAAGGAATCTAACGAAGGTTCGGTGATACCTTGACAACATTGAGGTGTAGGCATCGTTAGACTGCTCCCTCTCTCTGTTTTTACGTACCGCCGGGGCAATCTCACGCTTGACCTTCACGAGGTCGTCCACGGTGTTGAACGCCAGCTTGATGTAGTTTCTCTTCAGTCCGACAAGGTGGTTTGGCTGGAGACACCAGATCAGCAGAATCAGCATGTGAGTGGCTGCACAAAGTCAACACTAGCAGCCAATAGGGAAGTATACTGCAACCTGTTCACGATACCTTCAAAAACACTGATACTAAGGACACTAAATACTAAGGACAAGAGTGCCACAGTGGTAAAGGGGATATATATTTTAGATTTTTCTTAAATGCGTGCACTCACTTGGCCACTTTCTTAGGTACAGGTAATCAACTGCTCACTGTAACACATCAGCCAATCACATGGGAGCATCTTAATGCATAAAAACAAGCAGACGTGGTCAAGACGGCCCGCTCAAGTTTAAACTGAGCATCAGAATGTGGAGGAAAGATGATTTAACAGACTCTGAACGTGGCATGCCTGACGGGCTGGTCTGAGTATTTCACAAACTGCTGATCTGCTGAGTTGTTCCTTCACAAACATCTCTAGAGTTTACACAGAATAGTCCAAAAAAAAGGGAAAATATCCAGTACGTGGCAGTACACCTCGTTGATGCCACATTTGGATGGTTCAGTCAGAATCTGACATAAGCAAAATGAAAGCATGGATCCATCCAGCCTTCCAACCCAGTACTAGTGAGGCATATCTAATGAAGTGTCTGGTGAGCATACATAAACAGATTAGATTTTTAAATGAGTGAAAATGTGTTGTGGTGGTGCTCTTGTCAAAAATCATCCATTAATTAACCACCAACTATTTCTTCACTAATTCTGTGTAAATAAATATAGAAAATATTTATTTATCTACACTTATTTGACTTATTTATTTACTCACTATTTATTTATTAGATAACTTAAAGTCAGTTTAAACTCTCACCAGGTCCAGGTCCTCTTTTGGGAGAATTTCGAGCTTTGCCACCTTTCCTTGGAACTTCTTAGATAAATATGAGATGACTTCTCTCTCGCAGTTCTGGACATACACATTTTGTTATTTATTACTTTTTTAAAAAAATGTTCACTTGGCATAATCACAGTCACTAACTTACCTTTTTCGTCGCAATGTAAAAGTATGGCTTGAAGGGCAGAGACACCTACAGCACAGACAGAACACATGAGAGAAAATGTAAAATGCAGGACATTTAATAAGCTGCGTTACAGCGCTCTGCTTTCCCCCCAAACACACCTTGAACCTGCTTCCATCCTCCTGTATAAAATAATAGTCCACCGCGCTGATCATCCTCTTGTCTTCATCCAGGATCTCTGCCTACAAATGCAGAGCATCAAAAATAAATGTTAAGTGTTTATTTTGCAGCAGACAGAAAGGAAAAACTGTCGCACTGCGAGGACTCACGGGGTGCATGTTGATCAGCCAGCCCGTTTTCTCTCCCGGCTCCTTCATCCTGTCGAATCCGAAGCGAGCGTCCATCTCGTCGGTGAACTGACTGCGCTCCAGCCGCTTGAGGGCCGATAAGGAGGATCCATCATCCCTGGTTCAAACGCACACAACAGTGACACTAAATTCTGACAGTCCTCGGTCATCCATTAATATTCTGAATAAGAAAGTGTTATGAAGCGTTTGGTCTGTTAGAGCTGCTGGGACTTACTGGTTTTCCGGATCCCCACTCGGTCCTCGGTCCGCTTTGTAGCGTCCACTGTTCTGCAGAACCATCTTCTATCGCGATGTTCCGGGTACAAAACACTAAAATAAAACAGCTAAACGTGTGCGTGAAGCCGCATTTGAAGACACGCCGCTTTAATAGAAAGTTTTGTCTGCTGGATTTGTCTGCGCCTGTCACAGACTCGCCTGCTGTTTTCCTATTTTGGCGCGTTCGTGCAGTTGCCGCGAGAGGACGGAGCTGAGAACCGGAAGTACAAAGATCGTTAATGAGAGAGATGAACCCCTCACGGTGGTGTTGAGACGTATCTAATTAGGTTGAATGTCGTGTTCATTGTAACGTTGGTGCTCATAGATCTGCCTCTAAAAAACAAAACAACAACAAAATAAAAACAATACGTTAGAAAGCAAAGTGTTTACGTGATTTAGTGTAATTGAGTTACACTAAATCACTTTTAAGTGATTTAATAATTTTAAGTTACATTATGCAATATGGAACTGCTTAAAAAGTAAAAGTTTTTTGGGGTGATTTGCAACAAATGTAAGTCACTACTGCTTGCTGGTAAAATCCAGCCTTCCCTGTGCGAAAGGATCTCAATCAGATTTGAGTCTGGACTTTGGCACGTGTAACAAGTGTCACCTGGTAGTTTGTTGCTCTCTGCCAGGTGATTGGCTGAAGAGCTGTGAAAAGGTAGTGGGTGTGTGGGGTGAAGTCAGCGCTCTTCTGTGGAAAAAACTAGAGGCAATTAATTCACCCAGGTGAGAGTGGGTATACTGTCGGTAAGAGACTTTTGCCATTTTTGTTTGGATCATTTGCTATTGCGTGTGCCTGTTTTTAATATGTCATTGGACTTTTTTTAGTGTGACTACGAATTTTAATAGAAGAATTGATCAAGCCCTAGATCGACTGCGCGCAGGGAAACTGATCAATATTCTAGGTATATTGAGTGTTTGTTTCAGCTTCATGATTTTGAATGGTTTCATAAAATTGATATTTTATTGGGTAATATTTTACTTGATAATGTTGTTTGTGTTTTTCAGCTGTGCTGTCTCTGCTGTCTTTTTTTCGTTCTTTTTTTTGATTGATTTGTAATTTTGTTTTGGTTAGTCCGTCCAGCCGTAAAGGCGGTTATTGATTGAAAGTAAGTTGTGTAAGGGCGGACTAACCTCCCTTTTTGTTTTTTGTTTAATTGTTTGTGCCACTTCCCTTTATCTCCCAGATCGCAGGCCATGCATAGCACTGATTCCCAGCTGCGCTGAGACCCGAATTGTTTGCAGTGTGTGCCACGATTGCAGTGTCGCTAAGCGGGGTGTGACGGGTTGCAGTGTTGTTATTTTCGCACAGTTTGTGTGGTAAGTCTCATGTGCAGCTGGGATATCAGCAGGATGTGTTGTAAGTCCTGTCTGGAAATGACTGGGAATTTGTATGTATAACTCATGTAATAAATAAATGATCAATTTATTTCTTTGCCCCGTTTACTCATCCCTTGTCCTCGGTTACACACTGTCTCTCCAAAAACTTCATTTAGTTAAAAAAATTGTTTCTTTGTTTCTAACCATTCAGTTGTGTACTTGCTGGTGTGTTTTCGATTATTGTCCTGCTGCATAATCCAAGTCCACCCTGAGCTTCAGGGCATGATCTGATGACCAGACATTCTCCTCCAGGACTTTCTGGTAGAGAATAAAATTCATGGCTTCACCAATCACTGCAAGTCTTCCAGGACCTGAAGCAAAAAAGCTGTTCATACTGCCACCACCACGTTTGACTGTTGAGTGTTCTTTTTATGAGATGCTGTGTTAGTTTTACAGCAGGTTTAATGGGACTCAAAAAGTTCAGCTTTTGTCTCATCAGTCCACAAAAATCTCAGGGATCTGGGAAGGGAAGCTGTGTTTTTGTTGGCAAATGTGAGACGAATCTTTGTGTCCTTTTTGTTCAGAAGTGGTTTTTGCCCCGGGAGTCTCTCATCGGTGCCATTTTTGCCTAGTCTTTCTTATTGAATCATGATCACTGACCTTAACTGTTCTGCATGCTCTTGGAGTCAGTTTGGGTGGATGACAATTCTTGGAAAAGTTCATCACACACATAATACAGAAGTAAAAGGAAATAAAAACAAAGGTGGGCATCATATCAAATTCCATTAATTTGAAGAAGAAAAAAAGGTGCTTGTTGATTGATTTTAATGAGCTGAACAGTCTTAAAGTTCAAATACACCTTTTCCCCATTGTTCATGAACTCGACAGAAGACCGAGGAACCAAACGTTTTTCCGCTGATCGTAAATATAGATGCTTACTGCTTTTCTATCGAGCAGGAACATCTTGAGTATACACGATCTTTGGCGGAACCCTTAACTCTGGGAGAGACCCCCTCCCCACTCACAATCCGCTGAGCAGTGGAGGTAGTGGTAGGTGACTTTGACATTTGTAGCTGCTGGCGAGGCACTGTCTATAATCATAAAGACCTTGGCAGCGGTAGCGTTTGGAGGGATTCTGGGGTTTGTGTCACATTAATAAGATAATGACGGATGTGTTCATGTGTTCATTCATGATAAGTTCCGAGTGGTGTGGAGGTGTGGGAAATAATCAGTGGGTTTAAATCGGTTAGCCTGGTACTGTAGCTCTCTGGCTGTGTGAAACAACGCCATCAACAACCCGGGAGCAGAGCTGCCCGGTTTCTGAGTTTGTGCAGGTGAGTGAAAATGGCATGTTTTGATTTACGCGTTACCTTTAATTTAAAAGACCGTCTCGTTTTTCTCCAGACTGAACTCTGGAAAAGATCCGATCAGTGCGCTGATTTAACTTTTATGTCAGGCAGAATCAGTTGTTGTGCTTAGTTCAACTTTTCTGTTAGAGTTCACAGATATTTGTATGTTTACGAGGTAAAACGTTCACGCCAGAAGTTGGACGCATTAATAACCTTTTTAAAAGTGACACTCCTATAAAAATTATGTGCTTAACTTTTAATTAGAACAGCAAGTCCTGTGAGAATAAACCTGTTCTTTAAAGAAAAGCACAAGAGAAATCATTCATCTGCTATATGGTATCAGGATATATTTTTAGAAAAATACAGATAAAAAGTAAAAGTATTTCATAAATACATTGCTTCAGATCTTGTTGTTTCTTGAGGAAAGTGACGGTTTAGCCTTTTCCTTTTTTTTTATGTCGGCTTTAAATTTGCTCCAAAGGATAAATTAACAAATTTTGTGCTTCTATTATACAAAATGAATGCTAATAAATCCTTATTGTTTATTTAAAAAACAAAACAAAAAACAATGATATCTTTCAATGGGACAAAGAACATGTGTGTAATGTATATTCTGTATTTGGATGTGTTCAAGTGTTCCTGCTATTGCTGCTGTTTTTTATGGATGTTTTTTTTCTTTCCATCCTCCTTCACCTGAACTTCCCTTCCTTTCATTCCCTCAGTGCTGACCTTTACCCCACATGAAGCAGCACATGCTCTCCATGTCAGCTGTTACAGGCAGGCTGTTTACAGGACTCTCGCTGGGAAATGTAGCCTGCAGCCAGGTCCAGCTGTCATAGATAACACACTCGTGTGTATACATAGGACTTAGTCATCTAAAGTATACACGTGACTGTGTAGATCGTAATTACTTCTCTTGCTTCTGTTTGACTGAATTTACTGAATAATTTTCTTAATATATGAAAGTAAGAACTTCAGTGTTGCTGTCCTGAGAGAGTATCTGACCTCTGACCTTCAAATCAGTAACTTAAACAGTACACAGAGACAAACACTACTTAGTATTTCAGTTTTTCTTATAGCCATGATGTATTTTAATATGCTTTAAGGAGTTTATTTCTTATGGGGATTCATTAAGTTTGGACATCAAAAGAATTGTGCTTTTTCCAAGAAGGAGAAAGACAAATATTTAATAGTGATCTTTAAAAAAAAAAAAAAAAGTCTTAAACATTAAGTATATGAACAGTTGACCAATTAAAACATAATGGCTGAAAAAAAGCAATTACTTCATTGTTTTCAATACAGGGAGTGCAGAATTATTAGGCAAGTTGTATTTTTGAGGAATAATGTTATTATTGAACACCAACCATGTTCTCAATGAACCCAAAAAACTCATTAATATCAAAGCTGAATGTTTTTGGAAGTAGTTTTTAGTTTGTTTTTAGTTTTAGCTATTTTAGGGGGATATCTGTGTGTGCAGGTGACTATTACTGTGCATAATTATTAGGCAACTTAACAAAAAACAAATATATACCCATTTCAATTATTTATTTTTACCAGTGAAACCAATATAACATCTCCACATTCACAAATATACATTTCTGACATTCAGAAACAAAACAAAAACAAATCAGCGACCAATATAGCCACCTTTCTTTGCAAGGACACTCAAAAGCCTGCCATCCATGGATTCTGTCAGTGTTTTGATCTGTTCACCATCAACATTGCGTGCAGCAGCAACCACAGCCTCCCAGACACTGTTCAGAGAGGTGTACTGTTTTCCCTCCTTGTAAATCTCACATTTGATGATGGACCACAGGTTCTCAATGGGGTTCAGATCAGGTGAACAAGGTGGCCATGTCATTAGTTTTTCTTCTTTTATACCCTTTCTTGCAGCCACGCTGTGGAGTACTTGGACGCGTGTGATGGAGCATTGTCCTGCATGAAAATCATGTTTTTCTTGAAGGATGCAGACTTCTTCCTGTACCACTGCTTGAAGAAGGTGTCTTCCAGAAACTGGCAGTAGGACTGGGAGTTGAGCTTGACTCCATCCTCAACCCGAAAAGGCCCCACAAGCTCATCTTTGATGATACCAGCCCAAACCAGTACTCCACCTCCACCTTGCTGGCGTCTGAGTCGGACTGGAGCTCTCTGCCCTTTACCAATCCAGCCACGGGCCCATCCATCTGGCCCATCAAGACTCACTCTCATTTCATCAGTCCATAAAACCTTAGAAAAACCAGTCTTGAGATATTTCTTGGCCCAGTCTTGACGTTTCAGCTTGTGTGTCTTGTTCAGTGGTGGTCGTCTTTCAGCCTTTCTTACCTTGGCCATGTCTCTGAGTATTGCACACCTTGTGCTTTTGGGCACTCCAGTGATATTGTGGCCAAACTGGTGGCAAGTGGCATCTTGGCAGCTGCACGCTTGACTTTTCTCAGTTCATGGGCAGTTATTTTGCGCCTTGGTTTTTCCACATGCTTCTTGCGACCCTGTTGACTATTTTGAATGAAACGCTTGATTGTTCGATGATCACGCTTCAGAAGCTTTGCAATTTTGAGACTGCTGCATCCCTCTGCAAGATATCTCACTATTTTTGACTTTTCTGAGCCTGTCAAGTCCTTCTTTTGACCCATTTTGCCAAAGGAAAGGACATTGCCTAATAAATATGCACACCTGATATAGGGTGTTGATGTCATTAGACCACACCCCTTCTCATTACAGAGTTGCACATCACCTAATATGCTTAATTGGTAGTAGGCTTTCGAGCCTATACAGCTTGGAGTAAGACAACATGCATGAAGAGGATGATGTGGACAAAATACTCATTTGCCTAATAATTCTGCACTCCCTGTAGTCATCATTTGCCCTGAAATGCCAAGTTAAAACAGTCTATCCCATTTAAAAAATCTAGAAATGTCTTTTTTTCCATATTTCTTTGGGGTCATTTCATCTCAAATCACCTTTTACTTGACCATATTTTCCAAAAAACAATTGCAAATTCAAAATTTTGCATTATGTATCACAAACCTTTATACCCTGATAGTGGCCTTTCCTACCATTAAAGATTAGTCAGGATCTGTAATTTGGGAAAGTTAGACTGAAAAATTGGGGAAAAATCTAAAAAATAAACCATGAAAGCAGCCCTTTAAAAAAATGCAACAATTTTTCATAAGAACCGAGAATTCATCTTTCATTCCTCTTAATGAATCTTAATTGATTTGCTGCATTTATTTGCATGTTCAGAGAAGATTATATCAATACTTGTTGTCTTTTTAATGGGTCTTAATAAATTTTATTCTTAACATGAATTATCAGACTCGTCCAGGACAAAGTGCACGTGGTTTTTGATAATTAAAATCCTGCACATATTTATCAAAATTATTATCTCAGATAGAGTTAATAAACTCCAGCATTTACATATTTTATTTTTCATTATTGTCAAATACAGCTATAGACCATTCAGACATTGTCTTTAGTTGTCTTTTGCAGAGTTAAGTTTGTTTTATTAATGTATATTCAAATATGGGACTTCACTGAAGGCTTTAATTACAGTGTGGGGCCAAACAAGGCCTGAAAGATGGGCTTTAAAAAATCTAGGATAGGAATTCACAGGCAATTTTCATACATGTCCAAGATTTGTGGCAACTCAAAGATGTTTCATGATCAAGAAATGAGATGATTTGAGATGGAATGACCCTTTTGTTTAGACCAAAACTACAGCTTCAGCTTTCAGCCACCAGGTGGTGTCTGACACTAAACTACTTTTCACATTCATAGTTCAGACTCCAGTTTTTAATGCACTTACAGAAAATCCATTCCAAGTGTCAAAAAAAACAGTTGGTATACTGTTAACTTGGCTCACATTTGATGAAAAAATGTTTCTGTTCTCTCAAATTAGTTTTGACATCCGCCTTATTCCTGTTGCAGTTTCAGGAGGATGTCTGTGAATGCTGGAGTTTGCACTTTGGGGATTTATTCTGTGGGTTCTGCTGCTGTGGAGGATAAATAGTAAGACCGTAACAATGCCCGTGAAAGGGGAGGAACTTCCTTCTGCAGCCGAGGAGGACGTGCCCACTGCACGCAGCCCTGATGCAGGCATGGATCCTCTGTCAACAGTTGCAGCTGCCTCACAACATGCTGAACATAACGTGCCTCAGGCTGCCAGTGCATTTGCGGGTCTTTGTGGCAGAATAGTGGACTCTGATGCTCTGCAGGGCTCCATGGAGGCAAATTCAAAACAACCAACGGTGCTGCCGACCACCCAGAAACCTTCTAAGAGCGTCCCACCAATGCTGAGTTCAGGACCTAAGGCGAGGGAGCGCCTGAAGTTTATTCTTGGAGCATCAGAGGATAACTCTTCGGACGAAGAACCTCTGGTCACGAAACCTCCAAGCGGTGCATCTCAGCCACCGACCTCCACCATCAAATCTTCCCCTCCACAGGCGCCTTCTGTAGTACCACAGCCCAGTTCAACGGTCATCAAGTAAGGGCTTTAAGTAAATGAATGTCAGCTATATAGGTTGGGGCGTGTTTTTACTGCTCTGTCATGTTATAAACAAACAAGCTGTTCACTTACACCATTTATACACTCGCACTATAATGAGGGCATAATGTAAACTGGATTGTTTTTTAGGTCTATCAGGGGTGGGCAATCTCAGTCCACGAGGGCCGGTGTCCCTGCAGGTTTTAGATGTGTCCTCGAACCAACACAGCAGATTTAAATGGCTAAATTAGCTCCTCAACATGTCCTGAAGTTCTCCAGAGGCCTGGTAACGAACTAATCATGTGATTCAGGTGTGTTGACCCAAGGTGAGATCTAAAACCTGCAGGGACACCGGCCCTCGTGGACTGAGATTGCCCACCCCTGGTCTAGAGGAACATTCCCCCCAAAAAATTGGGCACACATTATCGCATCGGTAGCGCGCTGTCTCCACAAGCTGCACGAGCTGACCTGTGTTATTGTCACATGCCAAATATCTTGGCTCTATTAATGGAACAAGAGCCTCAGCCAATGACTTTGACAAGCGGTGGTGGCATTAGTCGAGGTCAGAGCACAGCAAGCGCTTTGAAATTGTCAACAAATGTTAGTTTTCTTCTTGTTCCTCTGCGATATCGGTAAATTAAGAATTACTTTCATACCAACGGGTGGTTTGTGATATCATGGAGGGTACAAGGATTCCTTCAGTGCACACAGGTAAGTAACTAGCTTGACACGAGCAGCTGAATTGACTTATGGTCTTTATTGTAGTTTAAATATTCTTCTTTTTATTATTAATTTCCTTTCTTTCTTTCTTTGCTGTTTAAACAGTTTTTTATTATAACTATTTACCAAAAGCATATTCGGGTTACTCTTATACTCTATAATAAACATGGGCTTAAACTGCAGACCCTCAGCTTTAGTTTGAGGGTATTCATATGCATATTAAATGCAGGGTTTAACTGTCAAAGATGTCTAATCTGTAGCCTCCTCTCTTTTGAAATTGGAAAATGACCTCAAAAGCGTGGCCGGTGCCTGCTATTTCCTCATTTTTCATAAATGAACCAGTTAAAAGGTCAGTATTTGTTTTATTTTCTATATTTTCTTTTTCCTTGGACCCACAACATGTGGTCAAAGGAACATTCAGTGCATGTAAAACATGCAAGAGAAAAGAGCGGGATCATTAAGCTACATTCTGACAAAATAAGGAGGCTCTGGTGAACTCTGCAGGTTAAACATGACACCAGTGGCGGTGGTGGAGGCTCACAGGATCCTTTCCATCCAAACCAATCAAGAAGACTCTCTAAAAGGCATCCAAGTGATACTTATTCAAGTCTACTTTCAGAAGAAGACTTGAGCAAACAGAGATGTAGAGACCCACCATAGGGTGCAAACCATACATCCGCCTGGTGAATAGAAAGGTCAGATTAATCTTTGCCAAATATCTTCAGTCTCTGGATAATTATTCCTTACACAGATTAATCAATATAAATATCAGAGGGATGGGGAAAAATACGGAAGCCAGAAAAATGCGGCTCAGGAAATAGAGCAAGTCATTTTCCAATTAGAAGGTCGGTGGTTCAATCTCTGCCTCCTTTCAGCCCCTGCGTGTCGTTGGGCAAGACACTGAACCCCAAATTAGAATCTATCCATCACCACTGGAGTGTGAGTAATAAATAAAAGGTGTGTAAATGGGTGGCTATGAATGCCACTGAACTTCATGTTCACAGCACAGATAGGCGATGACCCAAAACATACCCTGAAGCCAACCCAGGAGTTTGGAGAGTAAACAAGCTGCAGCAAATCTCAAAGTTAGAAACCGTTTCTTGATTAATATCCAGAAGTTCTAGACATGAGATAGCCACTAGCTGACAAAGATTTTTGTTAGTTTTGTTCAATTAGAAAACTGTTTTGTTTATTTTTGTTTATTTATCCCTGTATTTATTGCATAAAAACAATAAATACATGGATATTTATTAGACTGGCTGTAGCTCAACAGGTAGAGGAGTCGATGCTAAATATCTTTGGTTAAGTTATTCTCTGACACGCCCACTGGGGCGTGAATGTGTATGAACGTTAGATGGAAAACACTTGAGCCAAGAAAAACCTACTAGAGCTCCATCGGCCTGGATTTATGCGTGTTAGTGGGTATATTGTGGTTTACACGGCGAAGAAGAGAAAAGTGAGATGTTTCGAAGCGTCTTCCTATACTTTGTTGTTACTGCACTTAAAAACAAACAAACAAAATCAGTCTGCTCGTGTCGTGCGCGACCGTTTTTAGCCCTTTGATGCCCAACAATAAACATTTCCAATAATGGATTTAGTGGAGCACTGCTCGTTTTGTTTCCAAAGAGCAGCCAGCGCTTTGGCTCAGGGGACTTTATTTGCAGATATGCGGCTGCACATGTGGGAGGGGAGAAGGGAGGAAGCGGACAAGAGGAAGCACTTTGTGGAAGTCTCCTTTGTTTTGGTTTTAAAAACTCTTTTTTTAATCCTAGTAGTAACACAGCGCGATGTATTCCTTCGACGGAAACGACTACCCGAGTATCAGCTTATTCCCATATCTCCAGAGGTAAGTCCGATAATGCAGAGGGCTGCTGCAGTTTTCGGTAATGTGATACTCTGGTATGTGGAAACTAAACACAGAACTACTCTGTGTTGAAACTAGTGCCGCTGCAGCACCTTTCGTAGGCTCGTTTGTGAACAGGAAGGGCCGCTGTAGTTTACGGGCTGTGCGCCGCTTGCACGCATATAAGGAAACGGTAACAATCAAGCAGTCATTATTGCCGCAAGCCTGTCACTGCGACAAGCCACCGATTTTTCTAGTAATCCCCAAGTCGTGGTTATGATTAGATTATCACTGTTTGTGCAACGCAGTAGGCGTATCGGGTTAAACTAAACCCTCTTGTCCCGGAAAAAAAGTCAGCAAGTGGTTGATACCGAAATGGAAAGCGTTATCAGAAAGCAGCACAATAACAGACTGTATTTCCCCGAGTGAACAGGAGTGAAGTGTAAAGTTCACATATCAGCACAGGCGCACAAACTGCTGCTGCGCTGCAGCTTTACTGTGTGGCTTCACTGATGGGGCAAGGGCGTATCTGCCCGGGGGTGGTTTAAAAAGAAACAGCGAAACCCCGGACTGAACGGCACCCCGGCGGACAGATGACGATAACGATGGTATGTGCGTGAAATGTTCAAATGTTCTGGTGCTGTGCAGTCCAGTTATGCATTTCCAAACATGGGGAAAAGCTTCGCCTGTTTCTTATCGTGTGTGTGTGTGTGTGTGTGTGTGTGGTGGGATTCATGTGGTGCGATATCACTTAAAATAAGTACAGCTCAGTTTAACTTATTTGCATTTATTTCATATTTATCTGTAGTTGATTTATTATTGTTATGTGAAAAGTGATAACAGAGACAAACATTTCATTGTCCTTACACCACTACTGCATGGCAGTCTGTGGGCAGAGGTGGAGGATCCACGGCTGCACTTGTTCAAAATGACTCGTATATACATATACCGCTAAAAAGACAACTTAACTGCTAACTCTTAACTCTGATTTTTGAAGCCGGGTCTCAAAAGATTGATGATTTTGGTTTCCACTGACCCTTAAGACATTTTGTTTTCAACAAATTACACAATGTTTATTAGCCAAATTGTCAAGAGTCTGTGTTTGATTTGACTATTTATTTATGAATGTCATGATTATTCTGAGCCATTACCTCCAGCTGTACGTCTGCGCTGCTCTGACATGTGAGACGGTGCACTGCCAAAATCAAAACGCCAAATAAAGGGCAGTTTTTAGAAGAACGGTGCTTCATCTCTCCAGTACTGTTCCAGATTGTAGTCATCGGGGGTGTTTTCACTACTGTTCATGGGGTATAAAGGAAAAATTTTTTTAAGCACACTACATTTTAACATGTCACTGTAGGTAGGTTCTCAGTCATCCAGGGCCAGGCGATAGGAATTATGCTGTGTGTATATAATGAGCAGGAAATTGGACTAAAGGTAAAGTGTGCATGATTACACCATGATGACAACACATGTACATTTATTGGCTTAGCTGTGGTGAACATCTGATAAAAGGGGCCGTCAAGAGTGGTAGATTCAGTGTAACATCTGCAGCTATTACTGTGTTCAGGTTACTGTTCTGAGTTTTGTGCGCAGACTCTTGGATTTAAGGGTATAAAAACTGGGCTGCTCCACAGGCTGCCCTTGCCTGTTGCAGAGAGACTGATTCTAGACTTTGGGTTTTGATTTTCAGTTTAAATTCAGTTGCTTGTTGCCTTCATGCAGTTCACTTTTTGGAGGGGTCAAGACTAACTGTGAACTTTCCAATGCAGGCCTAGCATGTCTGGTCCTCACTTGGTGAAAAAAGGACGTGAACACAGAAAGATGGATCTGCACAGGGACTTTACCGTGGCCTCTCCTGCAGAGTTTGTCACAAGATTCGGTGGCAGCCGTGTCATAGAAAAAGTAAGAACGAAACCCTTCTTGAATTTCTAATTTATCTACATTTTTCGGAGCGATATTTATGTTGGGTCCTCTTACAGGTGCTGATCGCTAATAATGGCATCGCTGCAGTCAAATGTATGCGCTCTATCCGCCGCTGGTCCTATGAAATGTTTCGCAATGAGAGGACCATCCGCTTTGTTGTCATGGTAACTCCTGAAGACTTAAAAGCTAATGCAGGTAATTGTTATCAGTCATCGCCTAAAACGTATGTGATGAACCAGTAGAAATGCTTTTCTCACTGTGAAGTTCTGAGCCTTGCTTCCTGTTTCCCTGCAGAATATATTAAAATGGCCGACCACTATGTGCCTGTACCCGGTGGCACCAACAATAACAACTATGCCAACGTGGAGCTAATAGTTGACATTGCAAAAAGGATTCAAGTGGAGGTGCTACTCACCGTTTATTTAAACAGCGGTTCTTTTTAGCACGGGCCCACCGTGGTGTATTCAGTTGTTACTTTCTCTTCCTGTTAATAAACAACAGTCTGTTTCTGTGCACATTGCTCTTTACAGGCTGTCTGGGCTGGTTGGGGTCATGCATCTGAAAATCCCAAACTGCCTGAGCTCCTGAGTAAAGCGGGCATTTCATTTTTGGGTAAAAGAGCAGTTTCTTTCATTTTATTACTTTCATTTAGTTAGAAAGCTTTGTGCTGCTTCTCATGATAAATTGACCTCTGCTGTTTCTCTCAGGGCCATCCAGTAAAGCCATGTGGGCTTTGGGGGATAAAGTGGCTTCTTCCATTGTGGCCCAGAGTGCCGACATTCCCACACTACCGTGGAGTGGATCAGGTGATGCTTTTCCTCTCTGCACTAACTCCGCCATAAACAAAGCAGGTGTGAGAGAGTTATCACTGTGCTCTATGCAGTCCTGTGAAAGCTATGTACACCTTTACTGCTTCAATAGGAATTAAGAGGGTAAGTAGTAGCCGGGTGATGCTAATTGAATGTGCTCGATTAACTGGTCATCAGCAGATATGAACATCTTTACAAAAGCAGAAGTTCAGCAACACAATGCTGAGGAGTAAAGAGATCAGCAATGATCTCAGAGAAGCGATTGTTGTTGCCCATAAATCTGAGTGGTTATAAATCAGTTTTCACACAAGTTAAAGTCCATCATTTTACAGTGATTAATCATAAGTAGAAAACATTCAAAACATTGTTCAATCTTCCCTGGAGTAGACTGAAATTTGCGCACCGGATTAAGATGTGGTTACACAAACTCCACAGGCCTCAGTTGGAACGTTAAATGTTAAAGTTCTTGACAGTGGAAGTAGAAAAAGACTGAACAGGCATGGCCTGCCTGAAAGAGTTACCAGGAAAAAGCCTCTCCCCTGTGAAAAAACAAACAAAACGTGGCAGCACGGCATAGGTTTGCAGAGCTGCTACCGAACAAACGAAATGTCCTTCGGACAGACGAGACCAAAGTGGAGATGTTTGACCCTGATGCAGCGCGTTGTGATTGGTGAAATCCAAACACAGCATATCGGCATAAACACCTAATAACAACTGTAAAGCACAGTGGTGGCACAGACCTGTGCACATTGTAGTCACTCAGTCTGTCATGAACTACTTTGTATACCAGAGTCAGAGTCAAAGTCCAGACCTTAGCCGAACTGATATACTGCGGCGGGTCCTTAAAGGAAAAATGTGAACGAATGCCCACAAACCTCGAAGAACTGATTGTTAAACCCCAAAAACAGTGGGCCGCATGACTGTTACATGCATTAAACTTACAATGTGCTATTTTGCACATGGCGTAGACTCTATTATGCAGTACATACTCAGTTGGGACCACTTTGTTCTTACCTAGTGTGTGCTTGTGCTCCAGATCTGAGACTGGACTGGGCTGAAGAGGACCAAAGAGAGGGCAATGTCATCAATGTTCCTCCAGAGGTCTACAAACAGGGCTGTGTTCACGATGTAGACGAGGGGATAGCAGTAAGCATAGTAACAAATCAACAATATTAATATCTACAAATTAATTAGTTTTAATCGAAATCTTTAGTACATACTTTTGGTTATAAGTTGTCTGGTGCGTATTTTTCTTTTCTCTTCAGGAAGCTGAGAAAATTGGTTATCCGGTTGTAATCAAGGCCTCTGAGGGTGGAGGTGGAAAGGGTATTCGGAAAGTTGAGTGCTCTGATGATTTCCCAGGTTTCTTTAGACAGGTTGGTGCAGTTACGTTTTACAAACTGTCTAATTTACCCAGTTTCTTTTAATTTTCTTAGCAGCCAGGATGTCCACACTCAGTTGTTAATTTGCATGGTCATAAAATAAAATGGCACAGTACTCAGTTTGATAGACTTCCAGATTACAGCTCTATACTATATAAACTGTGATTGGATAGGCTGTGATTGTCGAGGAACAAGAAGACTTTACACTTCATGTGTTATTCTGAGTGCAGGTCCAGACGGAGGTGCCCGGCTCACCCATCTTCATCATGCAGCTGGCTCAGCATGCGAGACACCTGGAGGTCCAGATACTGGGGGACATGTATGGAAATGCCATCTCTCTTTTTGGACGAGACTGCTCCATCCAGAGGAGGCACCAGAAGATCATCGAAGAGGCTCCTGCCACCATAGCTCCCGCTTCAACATTAGAGCGAATGGAGCGGGTAAGTTTATGTCCTTGTATTCTAATGCTAACACACTAAAGTCTGCTCTTAGAGACATATTGTCTCCTCGTTATTTCCTTTGTGGCCTAGTGTGCTGTGCGACTGGCCAAGATCGTAGGCTATGTGAGTGCAGGTACTGTGGAATATCTCTACTCTGAAGATGGAAGTTTCCATTTTCTGGAGCTGAATCCTCGCCTGCAGGTGGAACATCCTTGTACAGAGATGATCGCAGATGTAAACTTGCCAGCTGCTCAACTTCAGGTAAACCTCGGTTAGGAGGCTCAGACACATAATTATACCCAAGGAACAAAATGAGAAATTTGTTCTTATTGATCCTACAGATGCTGATCAGATTCTCCCATCTAAATATTTGCTTAATCTCTCACAGATTGCGATGGGCATCCCACTTCACAGAATTAAGGACATACGTGTGCTTTATGGAGAAAGTCCCTGGGGTGACACCATTATTAACTTTGAGTCTCCAGATTGCGTCCCTCGTCCGAGAGGCCACGTCATAGCTGCACGGATCACCAGTGAGAACCCAGATGAGGTGGACTTCAGCTTCATTAACCAGGAAACATGACACTGTTATGTACTGTTCATGTTTTTTTTGTTTTTTTTGTTAAACCACTGATTCACACTCACTCACCCACAGGGGTTCAAGCCCAGTTCGGGCACCGTGCAGGAGCTGAACTTCCGCAGCAGTAAGAACGTCTGGGGTTATTTCAGTGTGGGCGCGACTGGTGGCCTACACGAATTTGCAGATTCCCAGTTTGGACACTGTTTTTCATGGGGCGAGAACCGTGAAGAAGCCATTTCGTAAGCTCCTTTATTTTATTTTAATTGTATTTTTTCCTATTATCAGCTACTTGTAGGCTGTGTGGCAAAGAGTACCGCTTTACCTGATTCCAGATAAAGCGGTACTCTGTTAGAAGATGCAGCATGCTTTTGCCAGCAGTACAGTTGTCTTAAATTTGTCAGCCTTAATTGGTGTTAGATTGTTAGTGTATGTATTTGGGTTTTCTGTATTTTCCAGAAACATGGTGGTGGCTATGAAAGAGCTGTCCATCAGAGGTGACTTTCGGACGACGGTCGAATACCTCATTAAATTACTTGAAACCGAAAGCTTCAGAAACAATGACATTGATACCGGATGGCTGGATCATCTCATTGCAGAGAAAGTGCAGGTAAGAGACTGAAGACAGATATGGACCATTGAACTTGTGTATAATTCCTTTAATTCACAAAGCCACGTGTTCTTTCTGCAGGCAGAGAGACCAAATACCCTGCTTGGTGTTGTCTGTGGGGCTTTGCTTGTTGCAGATGCTATCTTCAGAAAGAGCATGTCTGACTATCTACATTCCCTGGAAAGGTCAGTAGGCACTTGTCGTTAATGTTTCACTGCAGCGCTCTTCCCGTGTCTTTATGCAATTGACTCTTATAAACATTATCTGCTGCATCTGTAGAGGTCAGGTACTGCCTGCAAACAGTCTGCTCAACTCTGTCAATGTGGACCTAATATATGAAGGAGTCAAATTCTGTCTGAAGGTATCTGTTTTGTTCCTTTCCTGCTTTGTTTTGTTTTTAATTCAGCCTCTTACCTTTTTTAATGAATAGATTATCACTGCTGTTTCCTGCAGGTGGCTCGCCAGTCCCCAACAACATATGTCGTTATTATGAATGGCTCGCACATCGAAATAGACGTCCACCGTTTGAACGATGGCGGCCTCCTGCTGTGCTACAATGGCAGCAGCCATATAACCTACATGAAGGAAGAAGTGGACAGGCAAGGCTACCACTGCGGGTTTTTTTTTTTTTTTTTTCCAGTTTGGTTATTTACTTCTGGTTTAACTGATTACTCATTACCGGCACTATTTTAACGTTTCAGGTTTCGCATCACCGTTGGCAACAAGACCTGTGTTTTTGAGAAGGAGAATGACCCCACGGTCCTACGCTCGCCCTCTGCTGGCAAACTGCTGCAATACATGGTTGAGGATGGAGATCATATTTTTGCAGGGGAAACTTATGCAGAGATTGAGGTAACAGAATATACGGTGGATAGGATTTTGTGACTTATGCCATTTGTGCCGGTTCGTTTTGCTTACTTGTCCTTTATTATTCAGGTGATGAAGATGGTGATGACGTTGACTGCGCAGCAGGCTGGCTGTATCCACTTTGTCAAGCGACCAGGAGCGGTTCTGGAGCCTGGCTGTGTGGTGGCACGTATGGATCTGGATGATCCCAGCAGTATACACAGGGTGGGTTATTCCAGAGCACATCAAAATCTTCATTTCGAATTTTTTGCAAAAATTTCTAGCAATACTTTGGTGTCCTGTTTATATATTTGGTCTGTATCCATTTATTTTATTTTATTTTACTTCAGTGTAAGTTCTTCCTGTTATTGAAATTGCTGTGAAAACTTCCTCTCATTTTCTTTCCTCTTCCTTCACAGGTGGAACTCAACACAGCGGTGCTACCGCCTCAGCAGCCACTTCCCATGGCTGGGGAGAAGCTTCACCAGGTGTTCCACAGTGTTCTTGAAAACCTGGTTAATGTCATGGATGGGTACTGCCTTGAAGAACCCTACTTTAGCACAAAGGTATATATCAGCCCTTCTGCCACTGCAGATTTCTCATTACAAGACACAAAAGCGTTTTATTGATGTATACGAGCATGTTTGCATGTAAACCTACAGCTGAAAGAGTGGGTTGCTACCCTGATGAAGACTCTAAGGGACCCCTCACTGCCGCTTTTGGAACTTCAAGAGATCATGACCAGCGTGGCTGGCCGTATTCCACCTACTGTTGAGAAAGATATCCGCAAAGTCATGGCTCAGTATGCGAGCAACATCACCTCTGTCCTCTGCCAGTTCCCCAGTCAAAGGGTAAAATGCTATGCAAAGGCTGCTTGTGAGCTTTTTAAATAAATTGCTTTTACCAGTGTGATAAGATGACGTTTGGCTTATCTGATTCCAGATTGCAAACATTTTAGACAGCCATGCAGCAACCTTGCAGAGGAAAGCTGACCGAGAGGTTTTCTTCATGAACACTCAGAGCATTGTACAGCTGGTGCAGAGGTCTTTTTTTTTTTTTTTTTTTTTTTCTTTCTCCCCCCATTTGGTCAGATGCATATTGTGTAGTGGTGGTAGTAGCAGTAATATCTTTGAATTATGTTATCGTTGTAATTGTTGACACATCTGAATTTTTTTTCTGTTCAGATATCGGAGTGGAATCCGTGGCTACATGAAATCTGTGGTTCTCGATCTGTTGAAGCGCTACCTGCAGGTAGAGATGCAGTTTCAGCAAGGTAACATCAGCACCCCTTCAGGTTTTATGTCACCTCTTCTTTATTGCAATTGCAGCTCCGTTATGATGGAAATGCTTTTATTTATTTTTGGTCCTTAGCAGCTCACTATGATAAGTGTGTCATCAACCTGAGAGAGAAGCACAAACCTGACATGAGTCCTGTCCTCGACTACATCTTCTCTCATGCTCAAGTATCCAAGAAGAACGTCCTGGTCACAATACTCATTGTAAGGCTCTCATCGTTTTTCACTGAAGCAAACCTGATAACCGTTCATCCTGCACAAAGTCACGTGGACGGACAGTGATGAAGGTTTGTCTTTAACTTTGTATAGGATCAGTTGTGTGGACGGGATCCCACTCTGGCAGATGAGCTCATGGCTATTTTGAATGAACTCACACAGCTTAGCAAGATGGAGAACTCAAAGGTAGCCTTGAGAGCTAGACAGGTAAGAGAGCTTGCATTGAGTTTTGCTATTTATTTTTAATATAGTAAACCTTCTAGAGAGAGAGAAGCAAAAACTGTAGGAATGTCCAAATCAACATTCTGTCTCATTCTTAAAAAGAAGGTCTGCACTGACCAGCCCAGCAACACCAAAAGGCCTGAAAGACCACAAGAGACAAATAAATTGGATGGTGACAGAATTTTTTTCTGTGGTTAAGAAAATAATGTCTCAAAAAAACCCCTCAAGAACAACAAGGTGCAAACCGCTGGTTACACTCAGGAACACGAAGGCCAGATTGGAATTGGCCAGAAAAGATGCTGCACCTTTGTGGCAGAAAATTCTTTGAACAGATGAAACCAGAATGAACTTGTACCAGGAAAAATATGGAGGAGGATCCAAAGCATTATCTGTAAACATGGTGGAGACAAAGCTATGGCATGGGCATGTATGGCTTCCAGTAGAACTGGGTATCTAGTGTTTATTGATGATGTGACTGCTGATAGACACGGCAGGATGAATTCTGAAGTGTACAGGCCTGTACTCTCTGCAAACTGGTAATGATCCAAAGCGTACTGCAAACACAACCCAAGAGTTTGTCAAAGGCAAATAAATGGGATATTCTTCCGAAGAAGAAAAAAGTTTTGTTTTCCTTCCCCCCCCCCCCCCCCCAGAAATCTTTCATTGGCCAAGTCTGTCACCTGATCTCAACCCAACAAAGCAGCTTTTCAGTTAAGCTGAAGGTGTCTGTGGTGTAAGCCTGGCAGAGCATTTTAAGGGAGGAAGCAAAGCCTTTTGTGATGTTCATGAGTTCTAGACTTTCAGGCAGCCACTGACTTCTAAGGATTTTCATCCAAGGATTAAAAACAGTTCTTATATATAAAATTATGTTAGTTTGTCCAGTTATTTTGAGCCTCTGAAAATGGTGGACTGTGCATAAAAACTACTATAATTAGTAGTAAACCCATAGAATTAAAGATGAAAGTCGTCACTTCGATCGTGTCAAGGTTTTTGATTTGAAATCCACTGTGGTGATTGACAGCAGCAAAGCTACATGATTCTGTCTTTGTCCAACAAATTACAGATCTAACTGCATATGTTTTGTTGAAGTTTGACTAATCATGCATCTGCTTTAAAGTTATTTTATTTGACTATGTTGTTATAGTATTTGCAAATATCTCATAGGTCCTGATTGCTTCTCATTTACCATCATATGAACTGAGACACAACCAGGTGGAGTCCATCTTCCTGTCAGCCATTGATATGTATGGTCACCAGTTCTGTCCAGAGAATTTGAAGGTTGGCTTTGTGTTTTGTATTTAAAAAAACAAACAAAAAAAACGTCTTTGTTACATCACTTTAGAGCAGCACATTTATACCGTGAATGATAAATATATATTTTTATTTGCCACAGAAACTCATTCTCTCTGAAACCTCAATTTTTGACGTTTTGCCCAACTTCTTCTATCACTCCAATCAAGTTGTATGCATGGCTGCTTTGGAGGTATGGTTAGTGCATTCACACAGACATGTTCTGTCTTATGCGTTTTTATTAAATGGTCATTCTGTTGTTCTGTCTTGACTTTCAGGTGTACGTCCGCAGAGGTTACATCGCCTATGAGCTAAACAGCATCCAGCATCACCAGCTGCAGGATGGAACATGCGCTGTAGACTTTCAGTTTATGTTGCCATCATCACATCCAAACAGGTGACACTTTTACTTCACACCTAGCCACAGACGAATCAAATGATATTCTCTAATTTCTGAGTCACGAATGAGTCACTACCACCTCCAAATTTGACCACATATTTCCTCTTTGTAGCATCCGAGGATGTAAGCTTTCTCTTTCTCTGTGGAGATTGTTCACTTGTATTGATGGGGATTCTTTAAAGAGACTTTTCATATGAAATCCAGGCCTTAAAAACATAATTTAGGTGTCCTCTGTACAATGGTGGCTTGATCGATTACCGGTAATCCAGAAAAGAAATGTTCACCTGTCCCCATGGGGTACAGGTGCAGTGCCACCCTGGTGCTGTGAAGTAACATATGGCTAACCCTGAATGCAGTTTTGCCATACTTGACTTTGATGTGAATGTGCTTAGTCTCTTTAAAATTGCTTCAGTCTAATCATATTACCAGACGTAGTAGACATACAGTTTGATCATGCACTGCTAATATTCACCTGTTAATCATCTTATTTCAGAGGGAGCAGCCCTACTCTGAACAGGTAGAGTAAAGCTCCTCCCAAACAACCAAACCACCGTATCCTCTGTTTGTCTCACAGCAATGCATGCTGGATGCATCATGTTGCTTTTTCCTTCTGCCCAGATACATTTGCTTAAGAACTGATTTGTCCTTTTAAATTCACTTTTATGCTGAACTGGGCCATCTGATTTTTTTTTTTCTGCTTCTTTCAACATGTAAAGCATAGCTGGGCTTTTTAAGAGGCACATTTTCAGCTTCTTTTTCATGTTCCTCTTAAAAACCTCAGGCCTGAAATTACATTAGTTGTTACCTAATGGCCAGCCTGCATTCTCCAACCTTTAATTTGCAAATCTGAAACCCGATATAGTAACAGTTGCTCTGGATTACAACAGCTCATAATCCCTTTCAGCTCACTTCCTGGTGGGGAATCGGCTTTGAACTGAGCCGGACTTGAGTCATGCATCTACTGACATCACTTGGACTTTAGCTGATGACTTGACTTGGCGATCCTCCCTATACTCCGAGATAAAAATACATTACTTAGCTAATCAGCCAGACAGCAGATAATCAGGCCACGTAAGCAGAAGACAAAGGTGCATGCACATAGGCACATAATAAAATTCAGGCAGTAAAACATTTTGGTAATCAGAATTACAATGTCTATATTCCATAATTTAAATGACCGAGTATTGTGCAATAGTCTTGAGCCACCCCTTGTTTTGTCATATTTTGTTTCCAAGGAGCCAGACTTCATTTTATTGTGCTTTTTTTTTCCTTTTCCAAAGTGGTCTTGGTCAACAGTTATTCTGGCTTTCTGGAGGACTTTCAAAGTTTTTCTTTGAAATTGGCGGCTTTTTCACTTATTTTCAGTTCAATCCTGATTATTTTCAAAGGTGATTGCCAAAGGAGCTATTAGCTGAAAACTTGACATATCTTGCCATGCTATGCAGTGGGGCGGTCGTGGCTCAAGAGTTGGGAGGTCGCCTTGTAATCGGAAGGTTGCCGGTTCGAGCCCCGGCTTGGACAGTCTCGGTCGTTGTGTCCTTGGGCAAGACACTTCACCCGTTGCCTACTGGTGGTGGTCAGAGGGCCCGGTGGCGCCAGTGTCCGGCAGCCTCGCCTCTGTCAGTGCGCCCCAGGGTGGCTGTGGCTACAATGTAGCTTGCCATCACCAGTGTATGAATGTGTGCGTGAATGGGTGGATGACTGGATATGTAAAGCGCTTTGGGGTCCTTAGGGACTAGTAAAGCGCTATATAAATACAGGCCATTTACCATTTTTACCATTTAAAAAGAAAAGCGGAAACTGGAAAAAGAAGTTTCAAGCCTTAAAATAACAAACAAAAACCCTACAGCTGGTTAAGTCTTTGTCAGGAAAAAAAAATCCACCCAAGACTGTCAAAGACTGACTGTAAAGGATACATTCTTAGGAAAGGGGAACAGGGAGAAAAGGCTGATGTTCACTAAATTACACGAGAACTGAACTGAATATCAGCAGCAACAGATCTTTTTTTTTTTTTTTTTTTTTTTTTTTGAGTGATGGACCCATATTTGACATTTTTGCTTCAAATCATCACCAATGTGTACAGAGGAAGTCAGGAGAGAGGAACAGTGAGTGTACACAGCCCTCTGTGGGTGGAGGCGCAGTTGTGATTTAGGGCTATATTTCCATCAATGGTGTTTGGAATCTTGTCAAAATAGTCCTACTTGCATGACAAGGATCCCAAACACACTGTCAGTGCAGTAAAAGCAGACCTGGATTAAAAAAAACCCACAGTGGAGCACTATCAGTAACGGATTGGCCTCCCAGGAACCCAGACCTCAACATAATTGAAGCAATGTGGGGTCATCTTCACAGAGAACAGAACAAAAGGTAGCCAACATCCAAAGAAGAGCTTTGAATGTCCTTTATGAAGCCTGGAGAACTATTCCTGTAGACTACATAAAGATATTAGAAGAAAGTTGCCTGAGAGAGTTCAGACAGTGTTGATGAATAAAGGTGGTCTCACCTTTACTTTCAAGCTTGTCAGAATTGTGCAGACTCAGTTTTTGCCTTATATACTGTTTTTCCACGTATGTTTGCACGTTTCAGCAAAATATGAAGAAATGAGTGGCAGTTTAAGACTTCATCACTGTACAAAATCTGATACTAACAGGTTCTGTCAGTTGTGTGTATATAACCTGTTACCCACCCTTACTGGACGACTGAGAACTTTATGCTTAGGACTTGTAACCTTAAAAAAATCCTTTAAGCTGCCTCTGCTATCACCTGTATGTAATTCCAATATGATCTGATGGTGGTGACACTCTGTAATTTGTTTTTAAATAGACAAGACGAGTTATCCACTCTTGCTTTAATTGCTCTCTTTATGAATTTTTGGGCATCTTGTTCGTTGTCACCTCATTGTCCAGTGGTTTTGACTTATTTTTAAATGTGTGGTTGTTGTTTTTTGGGTTTTTTTTTTTTTTTTAGGGTTCCTGTGCCAGTCAGTGGATCAGGCCAATTTAAATTGAGAAGGCAGGGCAGTGAGCTCCTCCTGGATGGAGCCTTGTCTCCACCGTGCCAGCGAATGGGGGCCATGGTGGCTTTCCAGTGTTTTGATGACTTCAAAAGGTCTTTTTTATTTTATTTTTATTTTTTTTGGATTTGATGAATTATCTCAAAGTGAAATTAATCAAATGTTAATGTCTTTCTTTTGGTTTTGCAGGAATTTTGATGAAGTTCTTTCCAGTTTTGCCGAGCCACTTATGGAGAATACTCCTTTCTCTGAGTCCTGCTCCAGCTTCTACGATGAGGAGCACTTCAAGGTGAGCAGCTGTGACTGTATAAGGAGGACGGGGCTTAACAATAGACTGTTTTAATCTATATGTGCACGCTCTGATTTCTCTTTTATCTCCTGCAGAGTGCCAGGGAGAACCCAATCCACATCATTAATGTGTCCATAAAAACAGCAGACACAGAAGATGACGATGCCTTGGTCCGAGCCTTTACTGCCTTTGGACAGTCAAAGGTTACCAACCAAATCTAAAATAAAGCATTCTTCTTTTAAATAGCAGATCACAGTTTTCCTTTTTTTTCTTTTTTTTTTAGTGATTTTGACATTTTATTTTATTTTTTTACAGAAAGCTATTCTCTTCGAGTATGGAATAAGGAGAATCACCTTTCTGATTGTACAGAAGGTAATTGTGTATCTTATGTGCAGTGCATCATGATCATAGATGGCTTTAATTTCATTCACATATCACTTTTCATAAAATCAAGATTGGGGGGGGGGTACTTACCTTGACTAAATCCTATTGTTTGTGTTTTTCCATTTTCATTTCATTTTCCATTTGGAAAGTCCTTGCAGGCTACTTTTTACTTTGAAAGGCTGCAGTCTAATTATTGTTTTAAATTTTCATTTAAACAGAGAGAATTCCCCAAGTTCTTCACATTCAGAGCTAGAGACGGGGTAAGTGTTTTTAAACAACCTGCATTTACAGAGCTGACATGTCATTTCTAAGGAAACGATGACTGAATCTGTGCTTCCCTTCAGTTTCAGGAAGATCGTATTTACCGGAATCTGGAGCCAGCTTTGGCCTTTCAGCTGGAGCTCAACCGAATGAGGAACTTTGACCTGACAGCTGTTCCCTGCGCCAACCACAAGATGCACCTCTACCTGGGAGCTGCTCGTGTTCAGGAGGGTGCTGAAGTTACGGACTACCGCTTCTTCATCCGAGCAATTATCCGCCACTCAGATCTCATTACAAAGGTAAGTAAACAGAACAAATTTTGACTTTTGTTTTATATGTCCAACAAGATGAGAAATGTGCTTGTAGCATGTGTTATTTTGCTGTTTGAAAAAGATTTTTGCACTCAAAGAACTTAAAGCCACTACATGTTTATTAATAACCAGGAAGCTTCATTTGAATACCTCCAAAATGAGGGAGAACGTCTGCTGTTGGAAGCCATGGATGAGTTGGAGGTGGCCTTCAGTAACACCAGTGTTCGCACAGACTGCAATCACATCTTCCTCAACTTCGTCCCCACTGTTATCATGGACCTATCTAAAGTCAGTGTTCTGCAATCTCTATTGCAGTATATCTTCACAATAAGTTATTAAGACAAAAATATGCATACAGTTCTCGAGATTATAGTATATTTTATTTTGGTGAATAAATTGTGCTATGACTTTTTTTTTTTTTTTAATATGCACTACATAATATTAGTGTTTTATCAGTCTTTCAGGTATGATTCTCTCTTTCATAAATGTTTTACTGCTTTTAATATTTTACTTCTTGTTTGTTACTAATATTTTGTTGTATCAGTAGTCCACATTCACAGATTCGATACCTAAACCGTGACCTGTAAAGCCTTCAGACTTCACATGTAACATGCTTGCTTGTCCTGATCTTTGATTTATCAGATCGAGGAGTCTGTCCGCTCCATGGTGATGCGATATGGCAGTCGCCTTTGGAAGCTGCGCGTCCTTCAGGCAGAGCTGAAGATCAACATCCGCCTTACACCGACTGGGAATGCCATTCCCATCCGCCTGTTCCTTACTAATGAATCTGGCTATTATTTGGATATCAGCTTGTATAAAGAAGTCACTGACCGAAGTTCTGGACAGGTGAGGACAGAGTGTTTAGCTTTTTCTTTTTTTTCTTTTTCTTTTTTTTTTAAAACCACCAGGCGTTCATATTTTATTTTTCACGGTCATACAAATGTAAAAAATCAACTTGCCAATTTTCCCTTCTCAGATCATGTTTCAGTCATATGGGGATAAGCAGGGCCCCTTGCACGGGATGTTAATCAACACCCCCTATGTGACAAAAGACCTGTTGCAGGCCAAACGCTTCCAGGCTCAAACTCTGGGTACCACATATGTCTATGATTTCCCTGAGATGTTCAGACAGGTACTGTTAGCTCACTGATTTACTTATTTCAGTCTCTAATGTTCTGATGTTGTCTAAGCTCACTGCGAAACTCTTCTCGTAGGCGTTATTGAAGCTTTGGGGTCCAGGGGACAAATGCCCAAAGGATGTGCTGATGTGCACTGAGCTCGTCCTGGACCCTCAAGGCCGACTGGCGCAGATGAACCGCCTGCCTGGAGACAACGATGTAGGATTTTTTTTTTTTTTTTTTTTTTTTTTTTGTTTGGTTTTAAAGATCATTTTCGTCAAAGGATGTTTCTTTGGTGATGCTTTTACCGATTATAATGATTCTCCTCCAGGTGGGAATGGTTGCTTTCAGGATGAAAATGAAAACTCCGGAGTACCCAGAGGGCCGAGACATTATTGTCATCTGTAATGACATCACTCACATGATTGGCTCATTCGGCCCTCAAGAGGACGAGCTGTTCGTCAGAGCCTCGGAGCTGGCTCGCACAGAAGGCATCCCCCGAATTTACCTTGCAGCCAACAGTGGGGCGCGCATTGGCCTCGCTGAAGAAGTCAAACACATGTTCCACGTGGCCTGGATTGACCCCGCTGACCCCTACAAGGTCTCTACACGTGTTCACTTTGTGAAAGCAGATGAAATAACCACTGATTATTGCAGCTCTTATTTTACATTTATAGTGGGTTGTTGTTGTTTTTTTTCTTCTTGCAGGGTTTCAAATACCTTTATCTGACACCTCAGGACTACACCCGTATCAGCGCCACCAATTCTGTTCACTGTCAGCATGTAGAAGAAGGTGGAGAGTCCAGGTACGATCTGTGCTCAAAGGAAGTTGCAAAGTATTTGACATCCTTTACTTTTTGGATGCTTGTAAAGTATTTTACATATTCATTTCTTATGTTGTGGCTCCTTGTTGTTTTCTTGGACTTACATTTTAAGGTAAAGACGTTACAACATTACAGTTTTATTAAAGAAATATTCAACAAGCATAGAGAGACAAACGACAAGCAAGACAAATCACAAACTACAGTTTGTTAATAACAGGCAAGAGTGGGAATAAAAGGCTTGTTTATTGAAATCTAAAATATTTAACTGAAATCTAACTAATCTGAACTGATTTGAATGATAGAGATTTTTCACCTGTTTCAGGTACATCATCACTGACATTATTGGGAAGGACGATGGTCTTGGTGTTGAGAATCTGCGAGGCTCAGGCACTATTGCTGGAGAATCTTCTCGGGCCTATGAAGAGATCGTTACAATCAGTCTGGTGAGAACATGGATCTGATTTTAAGCAGCAGCATGCCAGAGTCCCTGAGATTTTCATGTAAGCCTGTTGGTGCTCTTGCAGGTGACATGTCGTGCTATTGGAATTGGAGCTTATCTGGTCCGTTTGGGGCAGCGAGTGATTCAAGTAGAGAACTCTCACATTATCCTGACGGGGTCAGGTGCTCTAAACAAGGTTAGTAAGTCTAATCAGTTTTTCGCTCATCCAGCTAAAGGACCAATGGGCTCATGCATGGTGTGCTGTCTGTCCATCTGTCCCCAAGAAGAAAAAAAAAAAGTGTCAGTTCCTGTTTCTCTCCAGGTTTTGGGCAGAGAGGTGTATACTTCCAACAACCAGCTTGGCGGAGTTCAGATCATGTACAATAATGGAGTCACACACACCAGTGTGCCAGATGACTTTGAGGGTGTCTTTACTATCCTGCAGTGGCTCTCTTACATGCCAAAGGTTCTGCTGACTGAGTGAATTTCACACATTTTGTGGTCTAAATATAATCATACAATAACTCGGGCAGTCCTTCAGACCATCTCATATAGTTCTTCTGTCTTCACAGGACAAACACTCACCTGTGCCCATTATAGCAACTACAGATGCAGTGGACAGAGAGATAGAATTTACTCCCACTAAAGCACCGTATGATCCCCGCTGGATGCTAGCTGGCAGACCTCACCCGCGTAAGCTGCAAGATCTAAACTCTAAAACTTCTTTATGTCAGTAGTAGATGAAACTTTTTCCTTTTTTCATTTGTGTTGTTAGTGGTGAGAGGTGCCTGGCAGAGTGGATTCTTTGACCATGGCTCTTTCATGGAGATCCTGAGTTCTTGGGCTCAAACAGTGGTGGTTGGGAGAGCACGGTAAATCTGCGCACTTGAAACGTACTTTATATGTATGCTAAATTGCAACTAGACCTTAACCACAAATTGAATGAACACAGGTTAGGAGGAATCCCCCTCGGCGTCATCGCTGTTGAAACTCGCACGGTTGAGTTCACTGTGCCAGCAGATCCAGCCAACTTGGATTCAGAATCTAAAGTGAGTGAATGTCTCTTTGCATTTTTGCCGTATAATAAAGCCATCACTCTTATTTGAAGAGCATTTAAACTCCATATTCTGTGTGTTCATGTTAGGTCCTGCAGCAGGCGGGCCAGGTGTGGTTTCCAGATTCAGCTTTTAAGACGGCTCAGGCGATTTGTGACTTCAACCGTGAACGTCTGCCTCTCATAGTGTTTGCCAACTGGAGGGGCTTCTCTGGGGGGATGAAGGGTACACCATGAATATGCTAAACTCTGCAAACAGATAGCATGACATTTGCACAGTCTGATATTTTTTATTGTTTAGGCACTTTTAAATTAAAAGTATGGATCGCATAATGAAGTTATATTTACAGCAAAGCTTAACAGTTTAGAGAGAAGTGTCTCATACATGTGGTGCAGGACATATATGAGGACGGTGACACAGTGTTGAGGTGTGCACCTCGAAGGATAGATTGGTTTGGAGATGGTGACATTAACAAAAAGGCAGGAGGCCTAGCTGGAAATATTCAGACTTTCATTGAGAGAGACCAAGATGGTGAAGATTAGAAATGAGAACATTACAGTGACAGCTCAGGTTGACTGATTTAGAGAGCAAGGCTGAGATGGTTTGGACATGTGCAGAGGAAGGATAGTGGATATACTGGGCAATATGTTAACTTTCTTTCATGTCTCATTATGATCTGATAAACCACAGCTGAAGCTCTGCACTTTTAATGCAGTATTCATTATTGCATTTCATTTAAAAAAAGAGCTGTGTAACTGCGAAAATATTTGCATTCTGGACTATCAAACGCTGTTGTGTTAATCAAGTCTTCCTTTCTCCAGACATGTATGACCAGATATTAAAGTTTGGGGCCTACATTGTTGATGCTCTGCGTGATTTCCGCCAACCAGTGCTGGTGTACATCCCACCACAGGCTGAACTGAGAGGGGGTTCCTGGGTGGTGATAGACCCTACTATCAACCCACTGTGTATGGAGCTCTATGCTGACAGAGAGAGCAGGTACATGAAGAAAAGTAACGCTTCAAATCTTAGAAATGGATATATTTTGATGGTAATTTTGACGTTTATGCTTCTGGGTATGCTTTTTCTATTCAGAGGGGGCGTGTTGGAGGCTGAGGGTACAGTGGAGATCAAATACAGAAGGAAAGACCTCCTGAAAACCATGAAAAGGCTGGATTCGGTCTATGCTAGTCTGGCTGAGCAACTCGGTAAAGCCTCTTTCTGTCTCAAATCTAAATATTTGAACTTTTTTTTTCCATTACAACGTTAAAGAGAGCTGACTCAGAGCTCTTCTGTTTAAAAGCTTCCCCAGACCTGTCTGACAAAGAGTGCAAAGAGTTGGAGGCAAAACTCAAAGCGAGGGAGGAGTTCCTGTTGCCCATCTACCACCAGGTGGCAGTGCAGTTTGTTGATCTCCATGACACCCCAGGCCGGATGCAAGAGAAGGGGGTCATTAATGTGAGTGTGCACTTCATGAACAATTTGGTATCGTGTGTGTGTGTGTGTGTGTGTGAGAGTGTGAGAGAGAGACCAGGAATTACAATGGAATCCAAGCTTTTCAAACTTATGCTACTGCTCCCTTTTGATCCTCTTAACAGGATATTTTGGACTGGAAGAATGCTCGCAGCTTCTTCTACTGGCGCCTACGTCGCCTCCTGTTGGAGCAGGTGGTAAAGAGTGAGATTCTACAAGCCAACAAGGATCTCAGCGACGGGCACATGCAGTCCATGCTGCGTCGCTGGTTTGTTGAAACCGAGGGAACAGTGAAGGTATGTGAGAACAGCAGTTGCTGCACAAAATTCAATTTGCTCTGTTTGTGGGGTTTTTTTTTTTTTTTTTTTTTGAAAAATGCAGGTATTAGAGAGTAGGTTACTTTATTTACATTAACATTTTTGAATTGTCAAAGATTTTAAATCATCAAACTGAAATTATGAGACTTATTTACTGCTCATCCGAGTCATGCCTAGTAAAGTTTTTTTTGGCTGTGGATCACAGATCATGAGCAAGTCATTATATATTCCATGCATCACTGTTCATAGGTTTAAAGACATGTTCTCATGCTTTTTCAGGCTTACCTTTGGGATAATAATCAAGCAGTAGTTGAGTGGCTTGAGAGGCATTTGTCCCAAGAGGATGGCATCAGGTCAGCTGTTCGAGAGAACATCAAATACTTGAAAAGAGAAAACACTTTGAAACACATTTGCAGGTATGGAGACACACACAGAACATTCGTTTATTACATATCAATAAATTCATAAAAGGAGCTGGACTGTGTACATAATTAAGTGTTTTGGTCAGAATGACTTATCACATTTGATCATGTTTGAGTAAAATTACCTGCAGAGTTGCATTATTTTTAAGGGAACCTGAATCAGTTCCCAGTATTTTTCCGGAAACTCTGTGAAAGCCTCGCTTACATTCTGGGTTTGGCAAAGTAATTTAATACCTGTGGAGTGATGGTGGTGATAGACGATCAAACCGACCTTCTTGATTATAACTGATGCCACTGAAAACAATATTTTCTCCAGCCACATGCAACTATAGTTTGGTACACTACTACATACATACATACTATATACACTACTATTACACATTAGTATTAGTCACACAGCCTGAACTCTCTTAGACAAGCTTTATTGTCATTTCTTGTAGTCATCAGTGTGAGAACATGTTTAAAAGACAACTTCCCCTTGTGTCTAGTCTGGTCCAGGCCAACCCTGACGTAGCCATGGACTGCATCATCCAAATGAGCCACATCATCACTCCGTCTCAGAGGGCCAAGCTGTCACATCTACTGGCGACTATGGACAGCACCAGCGATAGTTAACATATGATGCCTTATCGGGATGAACTAAAACAAAACTCGGTGAATCTTGCGTTTAAGATTACAGTTCAGGTATTTTTAAAAAAAAAATAGTGCACAAGGAGAGCGTGTCCTAAACTTTTGTTCTACTGAGTGCCTTCCCGTTTGAAAATGTTAGTTTTTCACATTGTTCATTTATGCACTCACTCACTCAGTCCAGGAACACAGTTTCCCAGCCCCCAGGCTATCACTGTGATGCACATTTCACTTTGCTGTATTTCTGCACAAGTTTAAGTGTTGAATTTGCCTTACTCGACTATTTCCAGTCTAATGAGCCTGAAGTTATTCAGACTTCATGAAATGGAAGACTTAATATGTCGGTGCTAGTTATCGTTGTTAAAGATATTACACCAGGAATGAGCTTTCACTTTTGAATGTAATCCGTCTAAAAATAAGCTTTAAACTGCCTGTTAGTAATTTGATAATTATTCAAATAAAACCAAAAGAAAACACCGTTAACCGTCAGTTCTGTCTTACTTGTACTTTGAGTCAATAAATAAAAGTTTGACTATTATTGCGATCAAGAATATTAAATATTAAAATAGCTTATTTTATCAAGCAGGTTATGATTTTACTCCTGACGTTTGACTTCAGTCCATCTAGTCTGTTTGTGGTATGTTTGGGTGGATTTGCACAGTATTATGAACGATGGTGTGACACTGTGTACTCAGCACCTCATTTGTAAAACTCAGGTTTTGTGAAAAATAGATGGTAATTGCCAAAAAGGTCATAAAAGCCTTACCTGTGATTAAAACACCAGAAACACAAGCCGTGACGTTTCATTTGAATGTATATAAACGATTTTTGCTATGACTGTATGACTTGTATTTTACCAAAGGCTGTACTTTAATAAATATCATTGATGTATTTAAATATGAAGAAGCTTCTTTTATTTACCCATTTGACTTTTATTATGATCAAGTTAGTGAACGTAAGATGTACCAGACCTTCAGAAATGTTAATCCATGTGTAAAATGATAAATGTGTGAACAGGAAGTGTTGGCAGACCTTCACATTTGGGAATGAAGTCAGAAAGCTTTTCTGTGGTGATAGCAATTTGAAACATTCAAATATATACAGCAAAAACATTGATAGAGTCATTACTTTCTCCAGCTGTCCTTTTTATAAATATAAATAAAACATCACAGCAAAAATGTCTAGCACAATACAACAGGCAAGAGTAAGGGAGCTACATTTATGGAAAGGCTTTAAAATGCAGTGTGAACAGTAGAAAAACTGGTGTGTACTAACACTCGTGTTCTCATACAGGCTTTCAGTCTTTGCTTGGCAAAACCAGATACTTGCAGTCTTGCTTTGTCTTTCTTACAGTCGTCTCTTTTTCACTTCTCAGTGAGTTTTTCTGCGGACTCCAGGTGGTTCTCCAGCTGTGATACTTTCAGTCGGACAGAAGAAACCAACATTTAGACTTTGATTTCAGGCCTCCTTTAAAAGTATCCAGACAGTGGAATCTATTAGAAACAGTTTGGCTGGTTCAGAGCAGGGCAATAGGCTTGCTGTTAGATGGTGCTCCCATGTACTGGGAAGACAGGGCATCTTGGGAAGCGTAGGAGGTGTAGAGCCCCGTCACCTGCACGTCTGACAGTGACAGGTTTGCGCCACTGGAGACGGGAGGGAGATTGGCTGTTCCCAAGTCACAGTCTGATAGTCGGAGAGGCGAGTTACTGAAGGTGCCTAAAGCATCCAGGTTAAAGCTGTCGTCCTTCATTTCTTCCCACAGATTACCTGAGCACATGGATGGAGAGGTTGGTGTAAGCATGTAATGACACCATAAACAAATACCAAGCCTTAATTTTAGAAGAAGTTGTTACCTTGCAGGGCAAAGTCCATGATGCTCGGGTCCAGAGCGTCCACCTCTGTGTGAGCGTCCCCTTGCATGTTGTAGAAATCATCAGGGGGTTTGCTGGGCTGTTGGGTGAGCGGACTGTGGGACAGGTCGGGGACTGTGTGGAGAGGGGGAGTCTGGGCTGGGGCAGGGGACATGGGGGCCAGTCGAGCCTGAGCCTGAAGCTGGGCCTGAAGCTGGTGGTGCTGGTGCATGGGTAAACATGGCAGGGACAGCGTGACTATAGGTTGAGGTTGCATTTGGGCTGGGACTGGCAGTGGGAGGGCATTTGGACAGCTGTTCAGCCGGGTCATGCCTGGCTCTAAAGGCTTTCGTCTGCAGTTCTCTGGACGATCTGTGATCAGCTTGTCCAGCTCATCTGTAAGGACAAAGACAGGCTGTCAGGTCAAGCAAAAGTGTGGCCTGGTCAGATTTGTGACAGACCTGTTGCCTCATTAACTGTTTGGTCTTTTATATTTAACAAAATACATTTCTGACCAGGGTTAGCCATGCTGCGCCGAATGGCTGGGAGGTCCTTGCGTTTCCACTTCTGCATCTCTTCTTCCATCTTGTCAATTTTGGCGGGGTTCAATGCCCATAAGCAGCCCTTACGGGATGAGCTGCTCGTCTTGTTCTCCACCTTTTCGAAGCATTTGTTTAAGGAGAGGTTGTGTCTGACTGAATTCTTCCATCCATCAGGTGCAGTCTGCAAGCAGAGGTAGAGCCGCTTCTTATTTACAGGCAAGTTCTAGTTTTAGCCTTATTTGATAACATTCAGAGTACTGTACCTTGAAATAAGGGAAGTGTTCCTTCATAAAGCTATAGATCTCACTGACTGGGAGGCTGCCAGTTTTGCTGTTCTTCAGAGCCATGGCAATCAAACAGCTGAGGGAGGGGACAAAAACACGTTTCCAAGCGAACTGAGGTAGAAATATGGACACTTGCACACTTTGCGATTCATAAGTCATAAATTTTGTGCCAACAGCTAAAAATGTTTAGTTGTGAATATTTTTATTTTAAGTAAGGTTTTGAGCACTGACCTGTAAGAGTAGATTGGCTTGGGGAAAGACTTCGGCTGCAGCTCCTGTTCTTGTGGAGCCAGGCGAGGTTGTGTGAATAGACTTTGGTTGTTGAATGAGACATTGCTATAGAGTCCACCAGTTGTACACTGAGAGAGAGAGGTGTGAATACTGAGGACCTGATGACCTTTTTTTAACCATAAAAACAAGTATTTTCATTAGCTTAACGTATAATACCTGCTGTCCAGTTTGGCTTAAAGAGTACACCTGCTGGGATGTGGGTTGGTAGACTGAGGTAGGGCACTGGTATCCTGGAGAAGGCAGCCCATTCATTGAGAACGGAGACATCTGGGAAATAAACATAGAGACAGGTCATTTTATATTAAAGTAAGCACTGTCTAACATAAAATACACTTTCTTACTGTCCCGTGAAAACTTACATTTCCACTGTGGGTGTTGATGATACTGATTCCCAGAGGGCTGTGCTGCATATTGCTCTGGAGGTGGAGCATGGAGCCCTGACTTGTGGTCATAGTCATGTTGTTCATCTGAGCTGTAATGACAAACAGATGTCAGAGTTCCCTGTTTTTCATGCAGATGTTGTGCTCATGAATTATTTGGAAGACATTTTCTGTAACCAGTGATGGTAAAATGAAGCTCAGTAGTATTTATACCATACACATGAAGCTCACATATCAAGATAAGTGTTCAGAAGCAAAGCTCTGATTTTTCTTTACACTGACATTATAAAAGGAAGTTGGTGAACTTTTCTCTGGTGGATGTTTTGTTTTTGTTTTTTGTTTTTTTTAAAAAGACCAAAGTTTTACATGAAGACCTCAGGCTACTTTAATCTGGACCCTGGTGTGGAGCTGATTGGATTTTATCCTTATATGGTAGAGAAGGAGGCTGGGCTTACAAGCACTGGGTTCTGTTTGTAGAAGCAGGCAAGGGGCAGCCAATAAGGAGAAACTGGACTTGATCTCTTGAAGAAGAGATCAAGTCTAAATCAGATATCAGCTGAAATATGAACCATGCAAAACTACTCGAGTCAGTTTCCAGAATATGAGCCTAACAGGGGGCTTTAAAACAGAATTTAGTGCTACATATGTCATTTATAGGCCTTTACAGAAAAAAACAATAACTTTACTTTGACATAGTGGCTGGTCTTGTTTAGTCAACAAGTTTATACAGGGCTGAGGAAAAACTGAGAGTTTAGACCTGATCACCATAGGTATCAAAACATTGTAATCTCTAAGATTAACTATTTCTGTGATTGTAGATTTATAGATGGGCAATCCCCAGTGGCACCAAAGCAACCTTGATCTTTTGAGGGGGTCCTCTATAACTTTTGCAAAGAAAACAACGAACCAGAAGAATCCAGTAGCCCTGATCTATCCAATCAGAGAGTTTTATCAGATTTTGAATGTTGCACTGTCCCCTCCCTGTCACCTTACCTGTCTGTTGCTCCAGCAAGCTGCCCTGGGAGGGCCCATTGCTGTGGCCTCTGCTATCAGCCATCTGCTGCAGCCGGGGCACATCCACAGAGGTGAGCCATGACAGAGACTGCAGGTCCCCAGGGAGGTCCTCCTCCCTCAGTTGGGAGGGGTCCGTGGTCAGAAGCCTTCAGGAGGGGAGGGAAGAGGGGGAGGTTTGCACGGGTTAACACGGCTGTCAGCCCAGACACACACAGACCACAAGTGGAATTTAAATCTAAACACTCGATGCAACATCCTGTCCTTCAGACAAAACCTCTATAATGAGTCTGAATGTGGGGTACATGTGGGGATGAAAGCTGCTCGGTGAGTGCGTATTAACCATTGAGGATTTACCATAAGAAGATTACCTACAAGTGTTATTTAACAGTGACAGTTTTAATCAACAAAGAGGGACTTAAATACGCTTTTCATTCACAGCAAATCATCTGTTTACATTATCGTGGATTTTTTGGTTTTGTTGTTTTGCTCGAGTGGCGCAATGATCTTTGTTTCCCTCTCGCCTTTTAATTCTGGATTCTTCTGCTATGCAAATTTACAAAACAAACAAACAAACAAACAAAAAAAATCATTTCATACACATTACTTTTCATCAAAGAACAGTTTTCAGTCAATCATTTAATACATTTAAACTTAGAAACTGGATTAATTCAGGCTTTCTGTTTGCCCAGAGCACTACCAGTATCAATCAACTTTCAGTTATTGTGTCTTTTATTATGGCGAGCCCTGAAGAGAAGGAAAGAAAAGAGAGGAATCCTCTTGAATCCTCTCCAGTCTTCTCTGCACACACACTTACTGTGCAAGGGTTCAGTAATTGGGGTCGCTATGACAACACATGCTATTCAGTTACTTTGTGTGTCTGTGGACAGTGCAGGAACCCCCCCCCCCCCCCCCCCCCCCCCAATCCCTCCATTGACACACACCAAATCTCCTAATAAAAAAAATCAACCCTGTGTCAGGTGACCACGGTCTCGCCTTAGCCATTGGCTGAATCATAAGTAAACAACGCAAGAGATCGTTTCAAACATGGGACAGCAGCACATGTTGCCTGCAACAGTTGGCCTTGTCTATTGAAAAATGATCACCTATTGTGTCCTAAACGACAAATCTGCCCAGTGGCACGTGGCTCCATTGTCTTCTCCAGACCCTTCCTTGATTGTCTCTGTCATTTCTTTTCTTTACCCGCCCTTGCATTAATCTGTTGGAATGACAGCCCTCACATAAGAGGGACAAATAGGATGCCATCTGCTTCCCTGTCCCTTTCCAGCCTCTATCCCCCACAGCCCCCCAACCCCCTCCAGCCCTTATCGGGGAAATCAACGGAGCCTCAGGCCAAAGGGGGGCTGCAATTGTAGTTTGAGGTCAGGGTTCTATGTCGGCCATCTGAATGAGTGACATCATTACGGCCAAGAATCAGCAGCGCACGTTGTCAAACACCTTGCATCCACATCCACAAAGGTTGAAGCTAGTTAACCTTTCTTTGTCCCTTTTGTTTGTTTTTTTTGTTGAAGGCTGAAAAACAAATCTTCAAGTACAATTTCAGAAGCAACAAAAGATGCATCAGCAATTTTGTAGGTTTTCCAGAGCTGGCCTATTACACTTTTGCTTGAAGAAAAAAAATTTCCTGCAATCATCCATCATCTGTGGAGAACAACTACTGATAAAAAACAAAGAATAGATGACACACTTAGGACAATCCCACTTCCCTTCTTTCCTCACTAGTCAAGCATAGAAAATGCTCGCTGATGCAAAACATGTTGAGCTGGTGTTTCCATCTATCATCCATGTCTTTGCAGAAATTCAACATCAACACTGTGCCTCCCCCCTCCTTTCCTTCCTCCCCCATCCCTCCTTTTCTAATTGGGAGCCACTTGTGCACACTGGTGACCCAGAGCGCCCCATCTCCCCCTGAGCTGGCAAACCAAGAGATTCAGGCTCTCCGTGCGCCGACAGCGGGAGTGTAAACAGAGCTGATGGTTTCTGACAGATCCATTCAGACTGAAAATCATTTATTCTTTGGGATTTTGTCCCTCTCTCCTTCTTCATGCAACCCCCCATGCACAAAAAGAGCTGTCCATCTACCATTAGATTAAACACAGTGGACTACAAAGTTTGCTGCACAACCATTTCAAAATCATAAAGTCAGAAAAATATGGATTTGATCTATTACTCTCGTAGTGTTTTATATAATAAGAAAAAAAACCCCACATTATTTAAGGCTAAAATTTTGCAAACTCTTGTTCTAATATGGCTGAAAATGGTTTTGTCCTACCTGTAATCCTGTGGAGACGGATGATGTCCAGCATTCTCAGTTATTCCTGACATCCTGGAAGTTATTCCTCCTTCTATCATTTCCTGGGATATGTAGTATCTCTGCAGTAAAATACGCTAAACAAAAACAGCATGCACTTCAGTTTGTGATTTAGTGAATCTTCAATAAACAAGTGTCAATAAACAAGCTATACAGAAATAACATTTTTAATATAGATAATATTGCTTAAAATACAAGTAAATGAACATGAGCACGTGCAATTGTAGAAAATAGAAAGTTGCTCCATGTTTTGAAGGTTAATTAGAGGTTTGATAAGCAGCTAATATAATAATAAACGAAAGCATAAAATTAGCGTTGGTCACCTGCATGCATCTGAAGCTCAGTTTAGTGTTTCTCAGTAATTAGATTACAGAGTCAAAAATATGTAGATTAGGCTGTTTATATATTTTTTTAATTAAAAGAAAAAGCCCACTGTGCTTTTGTACCGTGTGCTTTACTAAGTGCACAGTACAAATGTTAGTTTCAGTCTAGATTTGAGTGGCTAATTATAAATCCAGCTATAGAAATTACAGTTACACACTAAAAATCGTTTACATGACAGCTGGCTTCACACAACTAACAACCCGACAAAGACTGTGTTGCTGAAAGAGAGAAATCAGGAAAACAATCACCTGTTTTTGGTTGATACTGAAGAATGTGAGAGCCGCTGCTGAGCCGCTGTACTGTATTGCACTTGATTCTCGAAAAACCGTTTTTAAATTTCCCTCTCTGGAGCTGTCCAGCGCTCTGACATGCGCAGTGGAGACCTCAGCGGCGCTCCCACTGGTGCAGGGGGCAGGATCCCATGAGTTTGACAGCTGTTGTTAATGCAGTGTCTCTCGTAAACCCTTGTAACATTCACACTTTCAGCAGCAAGTGCTTAAGTAGCAACGTGGAGAGTTTATTTTCTGTTTCTGTGGATTTTGTGCGCTCGTGGTGCGCTCCTTAATACATCCAGTAGTCAAACACACGTTTGTTGAGTCAAAAGTCAGGCCATACTCGATCCATACACCGCAGTCTTCTCATTGAATGATTATTGAACAGACGAGCCCCTGTGCACTTTTTTGTCCAGGGGTACACAGGTGCGCTAAGAGCGTCTCAGTAAAACAAAACACACAAGTTCAGGCCTGAAACCTGTTCAGTTAGTGTTTGAAAGTATTTTTGATTCCAGCTGAGCAAAATAAAACCAACTGAAAACAAAAAAATAAAAAAAATAAAAATGAAATCATCAACGATCCATTTTGCTCCACCTGTCCTCCTGCGAGGTCATTCCCAGTAACTCCTTCGTGCGGGTCTTAAGACGTTGTGAGTGGCTGCTTGTGGTGGTATCTGTGTATGTGAGTGTCAACTTTTTTTTTTTTTTTTTTTTTTAAGGGATGTACTTGTAGATAATTTGCTTCCCGCTGCTGTGGCCGCGTCCCGCTCCCCTCGGCAGTGGGAAAAAGACCCGGGGAGGCGGGTAGGGAGGACAGGGGCTGCAGCAGGAGGCGGCAAACGCTTACACTTGTCTGGAGACCAAGTCTAAAAAAAAAAAAAAAAGCACAACCCCCAGCACACAAAAAAACTGCGGCATGCACAATTCTGTAATGGAATAATGGAAAATACAATTAATAAAAAAAACAAACACACAAACAAAAAAAGCTGAAAACTGTATAACTTTGCATATTATGAGAAAATATTTATGACTTTTTCTAACTTCTTAACTCTTTCTCTGTCAGGTATGGTTCTTTATACCAGGATCACATTTGAAACCAGGCTGAGATTAAACTTCTGCAGGAAATTAAAGGGGAATTCCTTAAAGTCTGCAGGGAGACAGCAGTAGGCCTATCAGCCCCATGGGACTCTACAGATGGTAAATCTGCCTGTCACAATAGGCACAATCAATGATTACATGCATGAACGTAACGGACAAAAACAAGACCGTCCTCACAGGGCAGACCTTGTAGGTCCTAAAGCCCGTGGGTTTATTATGTGGAACCAGGGGGACGTCCACAGAGCAAGGTGTGCTCAAACTGTGTGAATACTACCAGGTTAGTGTTGTTGGTGTGGTGATGCTTAAAAACTGACACTAGATTATAGTTTGACCTTTGGAATCAGCGTCCAAGAGCGCTGCCAGCAGCAGCTGTTGGATTATACAACACAAACACCTCATCACCTCTGGAAGTGTGACAGCCAGTTAATAATTTCAGTGTTTTCATTTCACCAAAAATGCCAAAGAAATTCTCGGACGTGAAGATTTTATGCTTTTGTTTAAGTTTGCTAAGCAAGCAGGGTTATGTCTTCACTATGGAGACACATTTTATGTTCGTTATATTATTAGTGTTTACGCAGCTCTGCAGAGCCTGGTGTTCAGGAAGTGATTTTCTGAGCTCTGCAGATAAAGCCTTGGCTGGTAACGTTAGTGGTTTCTAAACTGACATTAGGTTAACTTCATGTACACCCGCCCCCCCCCTAAATCCACTTCTTATTCTTTAATCTAGTTCCACACACTGATCAGTCTTAGTAATGCAATTTATTTAACAACTTCACTCAGTATCTTTTTGTATCAGTAGTCTATAGTATATTAATACCCCGTTGTGCTGATAATTTACCGTTTAGCGTCCTGGCAGTATCCCCATCGTCCCATGCTATGGCAGTATTGCTTTTCAAGTTTGTGGTTCTACCATTTCAGGTGCAGAATTTCTTTTTTCATTTAAGGTTTTGACTTATTTCAGCTGTTCCTCAGCTGGTGTTGTATTTTTCTTGTGTTTTCTGTTTGCTGTATAAAAACAAGGCATTTTACTATTCCTCCCCATTCACCTGTGCATGCCTTTTAATGCTGATTTTAGTAAAATGTGGCTTTTTAGCTAATGGCAGTGACCTGTGGGCACCTGGGAGGCTGTGACCTGGCTCTGTGAGATACATACAGACACAGTGCTGCTAACTGCACAAGGACTCCCTGCAGCTCAGGGACTCAGAGTAAATGCTTTCCTCTCTCATGCCTGTTCAGGAGTAATGGGGAAACAATGGGATCATGGCCTGAAGGTTGGCCTTGTTTGTAACCAGTGTTTTTGTCTTGCATCAAGTGTTTACTCAAAACACACCAGCCTCTCTGAGAACGAGGTCAGCTCACCCCTCTAATCGCCTCCACAGGCAGAGACTGAGTGTCCCCCAGAAGAGCATGTTACCCAGAGTGACCCTCTGGCCATACAGAGGAAGCTGCTGTCAGCCACACTTAGCCAAAGAGCAACATCAGTGTCCTGCCAAACACTTTGTTTTCCCACTAAAACCTCCACCTAAATGGAGCAGGAGTGCCCAGGTTGCCAAGCTGTGAGTTGTCTTGTCAAAGATCATCAGTTAGAGATTAAAAAATAATAATTGTTTGTTTTTAAAGCTGACCTTTGGGGACATTTTATGCCTTTGTTTGAGAACGCAGTGGAGAGAGGAAACAGGGCGAAGAGACAGGAGGAAATGATTCAGCCAATCAAGACTCACTGCTCAGAGGTTAATCTCCATGTGGTACTAGTACAGGCCTAACTTGACTATTGTGTTATTGTGCTTTTATACAAAACTTATATAAAATACACATATATAGCAAATGATGAGAAAATTGAGGGAATGTTCTTTACACATCATGCGCACTACACTCATACCTATACCCCCACAATCACCCCGTAACTATTAGCTTGGATAATATCCCTGTAATCGATTTTTTAAAATCTTTAACAGACACTTAATGCAGGGATGTCAAACTTAACTCCCAGGGGCCAGAAATGGCCCGACAAAGTATTCAATCTGGTGAAAAATGTGAAACTGTATGTATAACTGTATTTTCTGCTTTGGCTACATATAAAAAAAAAACCCATCCCACACAGCCAATTATCCTACACTAGAATAAATAAGTACTAGATGAACAATGAAATGACAGAAAGGCTCTTGATTTTCCACTATAGAAATGTCATTTTTTACAATAGGTACACAATTAAAAAAGCATTTTTCTCTCAAGCAGATGATCATACCAGCTAATTATTGGATGATTTCTGTGTGATGTCAGTGCCTGAAGATGGAAGACACAAACTCTAATTAAGATTAAAGGTCTAGAACACACTCATTTAAGACAGTCTTTTAGAGTTTAAGGTATTCTACCTATTGTAGAATTAGTTTTTAAACCATGACAATGTATGGTTGCACTTTATACCATAGAACAATATATATGAAAGTATTAAAATTATGACCTATGAAAACATTGAAGTAAAAGTGACTAAACACTTTTTCGGCTTTGTGGACACTTTTTCTGATGTTTTTTTTTTTTTAAATACTCACTAATGATAGTTTAGTGAGTGAAGTATTTTCAATGCGAGATACTATGAGTTTTTGGTTAGACTCTATAATACGGCTTGTGGCTAAGGCTGTAATTCCACTATAATGAAATGGAGTTCAATGTATTTTATTTGAAATTATGACGTAATTATATTTACTTTCAAATAGTTAAAGGTAGGTACACTAAAATAAGGGGGTAACAAGTCAGGTTACAGGAAACAAAGACATAATTTTACTGTAAGTAAATTTAAATAGTGCGTAATTTCTCTGTTATTTAACACTAGAACACTATAGGCCATGTTATAGAGTGGCTTAACCTTGACCATCTTCTAGGTGTTTTACAGGAAAGGAGACACTAATTAAACTGTAATTTTAAGTACAATGTAACAAAAAAAGACAATTGAATAACAGAAAATTCATAATGAATATTAAATAAAAATGTTTTAAAATAAATGCTCTTCATAATAAAACTTTTCTGCTATATTTTCAGGAAATTACACAGATTTAAAATTACTGACAGTATAATTTGTGTCTCCTTTCCTGTGAAATACCTGCAAGTTAGGCAAGGTTAAGCCACTTTATGACATGCACCCCCAAAATATAGCATACCAGCACCAAATTACAGAGAAATTCTGCAGTAGTTAAAATGACTTACAGTGTCAGTCTAAACCTGACTTGTTACCTGCCTGTAATAGTTTACTTGCCTGTAAGTACTTGTATATAAACATATTTCTGTTGTAATTTCTAATAAAATATAATCAAATTCCATTTAATTACAGGGGTTTAACATCCTCATATTATAAAGTGTTACCAAGTTTTTAATATCAACCATCTGTTTCTTTTGGCGTGAACAGAGGAAAGGTAAAGTTGCAGTGGTTTGACAGAGTAATGGTGAATACTGGTCAATCACAGATTCCCCTGCAGCTGAGATCACACCATCTTCTTCTCTTCTACTCAGCAGGTGACCTCTCTGGACAGACTGCTGAATCCCCCGCCCGAGTCCCGCTGTCCTCGAGGATCACCTTTTTTTATTGACCTCTAGTGACCTGTGTCACCCCCAAAGCCTCTGGTCTGAGTTGAGGTCAAGCCTTTTTCATTTCCTAAAGGGCTAAAGATTGAGCAAAAGCCCTCTTGTTTTTCATAGCTGATTGAGTGCAAAAGAGCTTCATTTCCAAAAGAGCTTTTATTTAGTTTTTATGTTGCACAGCCAGTACATGATGTAACCACTGTGGATAACAGTTAGACACCCATAAGTCAAGTTTTATGAATTGCAATCAGCCCTTGTGGTGACCTTTCTAAGTGGAAACATGTAATGTGTCAAGTGTAATGCAATTAGATATCTACAGGTGCATAAAAAACGAGGAAAGAATAAGAAGTCACAATTATAATAGATAGATAATAGAGAGTTATAATGATGCTATCTATTCTGCTTGGTTTTTAAGAGAGACAAAAAACAGTAATTTGAGAAAATGCAATGCAGGGTATGAAATAACCTCACTGACCCAGAATTTTGGGACTAAAGTAATGACGGGGCCCAGTGTTCGTTACGGTGCTCTGAAAAATTAGAATAATGGACTATGGAAGAATGAGGAATCCAAAGAAAAGGATGGGGGAAGAAAGAAGGTATTTGGGGAAAGAGGAATAGGAAGACAGAGAGAGAAAGAAAAAAGAGAGGAGAACAGTGAAATGGACAGAAAATAAGAAGAAGAAGAGGAGAGAGAGAGGGGGGCAGCAGTGGTGTTATCATCAGCTCTCATTCTCAGCATGGAATCTATAATGGGAAAATCAACCTCTCTGACTCCTGTGTAATTGGATTTGCCACATCTCGTGCTGAATCAGAGCCCAGTGGGTAGCACAAAGCTTGTTAAGATTGGACAAGCATTGCTGGGCTGAGGAAAGGTGGGGCGACGGCAGAGGTAACCTTGACAACTTTTCTGTGGTGGAGAGTGAATAATTCAATATGCTGAACACTCAACTGGTCACACATTACAGCCGACTGACTGAAAGCTTTCCAAACATTAATCAGTTCATAAATGTGGTGAAACCTGAGCTTTTATCACATTTAGGTCGTCGCAGCAGAGAAAATGGACACCTGTGTTTCCTTGGAAGGGGCATGTTTTTCTAACACTGGTTACTAGGTTACAGAGATAAACCCGGTATAATTCACACCTGCTCTGGCCACATATGCAACCACTACTTTAAGGCATGACAATTCTATTTCATTTACTTAGTATTCACAGTGAATTAGAATTTCCTTTAAGTGTGGCTATCCATTACTTTCTCCCTATCCACTGTCACCAGGTGATAATTGAAAAACTTAATCCAGTTTCTTTTGTACAATTGTGCCATTTATATTTATAGTCAGGTGAGTAGCTGCGGTGTTCTTGAGATAGCAAATGTGGTCAGATGCAGAGTTAGTCTAGTTTTGTAATATATAATTTGCCCTTATAGCCTTCATTTTATTTCATTTCAACTTTTTGCTTTCAATTCATTTTAGTTTCAATACAATAAACATTACAATAAAAACAGATATTTTTGAAAGCAGACATTCAAGTGTCAATAAATATGTCTATCAAAGCCATATAAAATAAATTTAGATAAAAGATTTTTTTTTTTTTACCAAACTGACGTACACTACAACTAAGGATATTTCCTCCATGTTTTAAATGTGTTAATAATTAGTTTTTTAAGTTTAAACAATCATTTCAGTTCAAAGGTCTTTTCTTTTCTTTTTTATTGATTTTATTTAACCAAAGTGTTTTTCCACATCTAGTTTAAGTTTAGATTTGATTTTAGTTAACCGTAATAACCTTGGTTGGATGGTAATATTTTATTACAGACAAGTAATGTTGTGTTTTGGTAGTCTCCAAAACAACTGGATGAAGTGTAATTTGACTTTTATGCCACCCGGTGACCTTTGGGTTTAAACAAATGACTACCAATTGAAGTTCTCACAGGTCAGCTCATTGTTGCCCTACCGTTGTTTGTGTTGTCACTCATTTCCTGTCAGTTCAAGTCTTTCAGCTCTCCAACACAGGCAAAACAATGCAGTCATTTGAATTCTATCGTCTTTAATTAAAGGTGCTGATAATTGTTTTCACTGAGGCATAAAGTGTGTTAATTGCATTTGGGCACCAGCCTAGTAGAATTTTACAAAAGCACAATTAACACCAGCAGCTCAGGCGGTAGCTCAGTAGCAGTGGTGCTCCCCTGAGTAACATTGTTATAATGAATACTAAAGAAGTGGTGATTAGTCTGTAAACGTTCCCACCTAATCAAAGATCAGTAACCAGACCTGGAATGTGCCAGTTAGAAGAATGGGGCCTTTTTTACTGTTGGTGGTGATGTAATGGAGTTTAGATGGAGTAGTTTGGATCTTGGATCTTGTTTCTGTATTGTTATGTTACACTCAGTAGAGCAGTAGATACCCAGGTAAACGCTGAATAAGATCTCTCTGTCCCTCCACCTACCACAACATGAATGATTAACTACTCGGCCCACAGAGCCCTTTGCCTGAGCCTGGTTCAGCATGATGTGGAGAAACATATATGTGCACATACAGCATCACCAGCATAGTACTACCACAGCATGCTGCACCAGTGAGCAACTAGCTAAGGGTGTTTTTTCCTATTTACATTATAGAGTCCTGACCTTTGGTAACTAACTTTCAAGAAGCCAGTCTTTCGCTGATTACTTCAATGCAAGCAGACACAGGAGGATACACTATTTTTGTCTCACTTCAGTAGGAGGGGGGGGCCTTGTTTGACTTTGGATCCTCACTGAGTTTCTGCACCTGGCTGCAGCAATAATACAGCTTCAGAATGCAGGTTTGGCTTTTCTCTTATGCTGTAACCATTGCTGTGTGTTCTCTTCATCACAAGGAGTTTTAAAGTAACCCTGTGTGTTGTGAGTGGTGTTGAGGCCTGGCCTTTATTTCTCACAGTCACCTAAAAGCTAAGATAATCAATTCAGTGAGTTTGGAGGTAACAAGATATATTCTTCTTAGCAAAAAGGTGTAAAATATCAGTTTTCATTTCTTTTCATGAGCAAAGGGATTCATGTTAAGAGGGGTTGGTAGACAGATTTGGTAGCTTGATATTCAGCATGCAGGTCTAAAAGCGGTCTTACTCATCTCATCTAAGTCTTGCTAAATGATGGTTTGGGAGAAAAAGAGCCATTGTGAGATAAAACTGTGCTAAGCTAACAGGAAGTATTATTGTGATTTAGTGGAGCTATTCTTTACTGGATGTGAAAGTTTCAACTGCAACCCTCTTTAAAGGGGAGATAACTTTTCCCTGTAAGTTCATAAATTGTCCTAGCAGCTGCTCCCTTCCTCATCTCACCGATGAGGTCACTGTCTCAGGCACCACTGACACTCTAGACCAAGATGAGGAACCATCTCTTAATTAAAATACAATTGGTTGCGCTCTGAGGTAGCAAAGCAATTCACCTGATCTGACAGCGAGTTTAGGGATTCATTACATAATCCTTCTTTCCACTGTGCGTCAGATTGTGCCATCTATTGTTTAATTATAAGTATCTAGTTCTGTTTCTAAACTGTTCCCCCCCCCCTCTCTCTCCATATATATGTGGAAAAACAGAGTTACAAATAACACAAGGATGAGGGGAATGCTTTCAATAATTAGGCGCTTCTTTCAGCTCAGACTCTAAGGATTTAGCCTTTCTTGCATAGTGTCATTAGGAACGCTCCCGCTTGCTGCAGACAGCTTTCTTAAAAAGAAATACCTGCAGAACACCAAAGGAAGCCTGAATGGAAACCAGCAGACCTTTAGATTTAGTCCAAAAATCTAAAACATTAGCATTATTATCATGGCTGAATGCAATAATCCTTCTCTTGACAGGAGCTTATCTGTTCATGTTATTACTTGTAATACTGTATGGCAGATCTCTAAGTCACGCTGTCCCAGCACATTGTCTGCTTGTGCTGCCCTGAGAGAAGTTTGTTCCCATGAAAGAAGGGGGTGTCAAAGATACCCCACAGCAGCACCACTACCATCACAGTGCCAGATTGATTCTGACGTCCAAAAAAGAGTTCCTTCAATGATATTGTTCACCTGTCTCATTGGCTTAAAGTGGGTGGGTGGGAGGTGGGTGAGGGGGGCCGGGTGAGGGTTATTGGTGGGGACACGGGGTGAGGGGTATTGTTGCCGAGAGGGGTGAGAGCACTGGGGGTCGGGGGCTGACAGGTGGGAAAAAAAAACAACAACAAAAAAAACCTCCACTCTCATCTGACTAGCCTCCTCTATCCTTCTTTGAGGCCCCATATGAGCAAAGTAATGAAGTCCAAATTACAGCACAAGATTGCTAAGAACAAGCCTCTATTGTTTGGCCTCGGGGCACACTAAAGCACACTAAATGAGTGTCACAGCAAGCAGCGGGGCACAGACCGTTAGTGCACTATTTAGTCTGTCCCGTTGTCTCAAGACAGCCCCGTTTCAGAGGTTCTCAGATCAGACAAATACTGCTCCCCTCCTCCCGCACTCCTTTCGCCTTCGCCCTTCCTCTGTACAGCGAACCCCTCCCCAACTCCTCACCCCAAAGTAGGCCAAATCTCCTCTATTGTGTTTCGACTGCCTAGTGTGAAATTCACTGTGACGTTAAATGTTTTCTAATGAATAATTACTGAATGGTTATGCAGGGGGAATATGTGTAATGGATTGTAGACTGCATTTTAAAGACGTCTTTTTTGTCTCTGCTCCGTGGTATTTACAGGACAAAAACACTTGGCCTTTCTCAGAAGAAACAAGGGCCATAGGCGGAGGATAGAGGCAGGGGAGGAGAGTGGGTTGGTGGGGAAGAGAAGGAGGACTTTGTGTCAATTAGATCCAATGGATTATCTTTTTTAATGTTTTACAGAGAGAGCTGAGAATCAAAGGACTTCTGCTTCCAAAGGAGAGAGAGAGACAGAGAAAAAAAAACACAAAACCAACAAAAGCTGTGAAAACCTTTGGTCCGAGTGTTGGTGCTGCGAATGCAAAACAGATTGGTGGAATTTTTTTCCCACTACGCTTCTTAAATGTGCCGCTGTTTCGGGCTCCCCAAGTCCATTTGCACAGTGTGTTGTGTTTGGTTGGTGCGTCAGCTCAAGTGAACCATGGGCTGCCAGCCAAGGTCCCTGTGCGCCGTGTAGCGATCATTATCTTCTGTCTGTTCATCTGCACAATCACAGACCTTAGCTTCAAAGACACACAGGACCTCTGGACCTCTTGCTTCAATAGAACTAAAGGACACCATGTTTGTTCTTTTTATGGCACTTTTTTTTGTGTTGTCCTCCCGCTTGGAGCCATTAATCCAAACATTCAAACATCCAGCTGCAGTTGTCAAAACACATGACTGAAAATTCTGATATAATGTTGTATATGCACAACATGAAAATGTTACTTTTGCTCTAAACTTTGCTCATCTCATTAATATGGGGGAAAATAATAAATAAAGTAAAACTGTCCCTGTGAAGCACAGAATATGCGGCTGTGTTGCAAATTTGTTTTAGACATATACATTTTTGGAAGTAAACACTAGAAATGTCACTTTTCTTAGTGCATTCAGCTGCTATGTTGTTGCTACAACTTGTTGCACAGGGTCAGCTAGACATGGAGGGTGCCCTGACTGCCAGGGACCGTGTGGGAATCCAGGATTTTGTACTGCTGGATGAAACCACGGAAGCTGCCTTTCTGAGCAACCTCAAGAAACGCTTCAGCAAGGATCTCATCTATGTGAGTACAATTTAAACCTTACGTTCACACGTGGCATTTTCTTTGCAAAAAATTTGATGATTTTTAACTCATTCTTTTAGACTTACATTGGAACGTTGTTAGTCTCTGTCAATCCATATAAAGAGCTGGACATCTACAACAAGAAGCAGATGGATATCTACATGGGTGTCAACTTTTTTGAGCTGCCGCCCCACATGTGAGTTTGTATACACACGCTTTTTTTGGTGCACCTGTTTACACCAGTAAGTCTAAACTTCATCCTACTCCTTTTCCAGCATAAACATTGTGTAGACATGGAGATAATCACGAAAACTTGTTTTTAATTTTTCTTTTCTCTTGTTATTCTAGTTATATTTGCATATTCAAAATAAAATCAACAGCATCACTCAGTTCCTGCAAAATTGTCGGCAGCACGTCCATGATGGGAAACTCACGTTCCACCACATCTTAAATGTGCTGTATGGGATTGAGACCTGGTGACTGTGGAGGTCATTTATTGCAGTGTTTAATAAATCAGCGTGAGATGATTTGAACTATGTGACATGGTGTGTTATCCTGCTGAAAGCACCCATAAGGAAATGAGCCCACTCCTGTGTTCTTTCAACTGAAATAACTCCGAGTGCGGTTCAAAGTTTACTACTGAAATACTGTAACTGCTCTGCAACCCAACAGTTATGCCTTGGCGGATAATGCGTACCACACCATGCTGACAGAGTTCAACAATCACTTCATCCTCATCTCTGGTGAGAGCGGAGCAGGAAAAACAGAGGCCTCCAAGAAGATTTTGCAGTATTATGCCGTCAGCTGTCCAAGCACCACTCTGCTAAACACAGTCAGAGACAAAATGCTCATGTCCAACCCCGTCCTGGAGGTTTGATGGTTACTACATGCTGTAGAAGTGCATTGACATATAGTGAAGAGGGACAGATCATCAATTACTGTGAATGATTTGACTTTTTTTTTTTCCCCCACAGGCTTTTGGAAATGCCAAAACACTAAAAAATGACAACTCAAGCCGATTTGGGAAATATATGGACATCCAGTTTGACAGCCAGGTAAGGATCAGATGCTGTATTCACAGAATAGGAAAAAAACTTAGCTTACTGTTGTTTGGTTCCTAGAGTGTAGTTGGTTGTGGTGTGATTATTTTTGCTATACAAGACAAAAAAAGTTGTAGCATGAGTACAAACAACATTACATGAAGCCTGAAAAACATCAAGTTGGTTCCAGATTTATTTAATTTATGTAAAAAAACGACGACTGCTTAACAAAAGTCAACTTTACTGAAACAGAAGGAGATTCTTTATCCTAACCAGTTTTCAATCTGGCCACTGGACCATAGGCTGTGTTTTTTCTGCAAGTTGTAGAGCTGCTGTCTTTAGGATCATGATGCCCATAGGGGGATGCTGTTGGAGGCCATATCCTGAACTACCTGCTGGAGAAATCAAGGGTTGTGCATCAGAATCACGGGGAGAGAAACTTTCACATCTTTTATCAGCTGGTAGAGGGAGGATCAGATGACTTGCTGCATCAGCTGGGCTTGGAGAGAGGTTGCCAGCATTATAACTATCTAACACAGGTACGCATAAGTCAGTGGGCTTTGTTGTTAACATAGAATCTGATAAGAAAGTAGAACACTTTCAGAAACAGTGTTTTTTTTTCTATGTTCATTGTTTCTGACAGGGGCAGTGTCCCATTGTGCCCTCCATTAATGACAAAAACGACTGGAAAACAGTAAAAAACGCACTTCAAATCATCAGCTTTGATGAGACTGCCACCAATGTGAGTTGGATGCTGTTGCAGATGGCTTCATTCACAGCAGTCAGTCTTGCTTATAAATTATAATTTTGTGCAGCACTTGTTTGAGGTCATTGCAAGCGTTCTCCACCTGGGGAATGTGCGGTTTGACTCTGATAGTAAAGGTCACGCCCTCCTGAACAACAACACAGAGCTGCACTGGGTCTCAAATGTAAGAAAGTAGAAAATATAAATTCTTTAGCTATTCATTAAGCATATCAATAAGCTTTTTAATGTTTAGTTTTCTTCACAGCTGCTAGGAGTGGATGCACACAGACTTCAAGAGGGCCTAACATTCAGGAAGATTGAAGCCAAAAAAGATCAGGTTCACATTTGCTAAAACCTTCTTTAGTTTTAACAATAACAGACTTGTGTTTCTGTTTAAACTATAAACTCAGGTATGATGCTTTGTTACTCTAAAAGGTCCTCAGCCCTTTCACAACTGATCACGCCATCTATGCCAGAGATGCCTTAGCCAAAGCTATCTATGGGCAGACCTTCACCTGGCTGGTCAACAGGATCAACGAGTCAATGGAGAACGAAGTGACTATAAGGATGTATTTCAAATGACAAATCTCACCTGCCAGGATGTGTTTTTATACGTTTTTTCTCTTTCACTAGGACCCTTCACGAAAGACTGTTATAGGGCTTTTGGACATATATGGATTTGAGGTTTTCTACGTAAACAGGTAGGTGTAATCTTTCTGTGTTTTTTTCTTTTTAATTTCAGCTGCTTTTGCAAGCTGATAGCTGTTTTATTTACCTTATAATCTTTATGAAACCTGCAAACTTACCTTTCACCTCTTCCTTGATCCTTTCCCTCAGTTTTGAGCAGTTCTGTATAAACTATTGCAACGAGAAGCTGCAGCAGCTTTTCATTGAGCTGACACTAAAATCGGAGCAGGAAGAATATGAAGCAGAGGGCATTGAGGTAAACCCCCCTCTCCCCAGCAAACAAACAAGCAAACAGACGGACGTGCAGAAAACATATAAGCGGCTGCTTTTTTTCACGTGCTTATAACTGTGTATTTCTCATCTCTTTTTCCACCAGTGGGAGCCAGTTCAGTTCTTCAACAATAAGATCATCTGTGATCTAATCGAGGAAAAACACACAGGAATTATATCATTACTGGTGTGTATGTTCACACTGGGATGGCCATTTATAACTGTTTTAAAAATACTGCTCAAGATTATTCACAATGATTATTTTGCAGGATGAGGAGTGTCTAAGGCCAGGAGATGCCACAGATCTGACCTTCCTGGAGAGACTGGAAGAAAAGATGGGGAATCACCCCCACTTTGTCACGTGAGTAATGACCTAAAATACACACACACACACACACACACACACACACACACACACACACACACACACACACACACACACACACACACACACACACACACACACACACAGTACACGAAATGAACAACATAAATAGAATTGACATTGACACTGTATGCAGCACCAGTGCTTATTTCTCTGACTCCAAGAGATCTTGAATGCTCCTGCTCTGATCCTGACTGACTCTAAGAGAAACGAACAGTCTTACGCACTGAATCAGCCCCATGCATCCCACTTATATCTATAAACAGGAGTGCTGGTTATTCCAAAGTCACAATAAAGGTTGTTTTTTGTTTTGATAATGTTGATTTGTGACTTCAAAAATAACAACATTTAGCGTAATTAAATACACTGTCTATCTACTGTACAATTCAAAGCCTTTCCTCGGCTCTAAAGTCTGACTCCTTTCATTGGTGTTCTGTTGACTGGTGGCCTGTGAGGGAGTCGACAGTGAGCCGATAGAGACGGAGGATTAGGATTCGACTATAAAGCCTCTCACTCTTCATCCCTCTGTCTCTCTCCACCTCTTTGACTCCAGGCACAAACTAGCTGACAAAATGACACGTAAGACTCTGGAGAGGGGAGATTTCCGTCTCTTGCATTATGCCGGGGAGGTCACCTACTGTGTTGTGGGTAAAGAAAACCACAGTCTCATCCCCTGTGACTCAACCATTTAAACCTTTTTGCTTTGAACTGACATCCCTAAGACACTGATATTTTTTTTTATGCTAATCTAGGTTTCCTGGACAAAAACAACGACCTACTATATAGAAACATAAAAGATGTAAGTCTACAGCTGATATTATGTCAGATAAAGACGTGTTTTAGACTTTACTGTAAATAGCAAAAGATGGGGGTATTTTCTCAGTATTTGATTAATTATGGTTAAAGTAACTGCCTAAACCTGTGTGTTAATTAGGGCTGCCACAAACGATTATTTGGATAGTCGACTAGTCACCGATTATTTTTGCGATTAGTCGACTAATCAGATCATCATCCATTGGACGTAAAACGTACAGCTTATTGCACCAGCAGCATCTGCTCTAATATAACTATCATTAGCTTACAGCTTTAAGTGTTTAAGGTCTGTGCTAACTAAAAATAAAGACAAGATGATAGTTTATTAAATTTTAATGAAATCTGCAGATTGTTTCGGTGAAGTTTAATAAACTCCTTGCTATCTAAAATATAACAGGACACCAGAGTATATTCTCGAGCATCTCACACTTCTGATAATCAGCTGTCTGCTTGATGTTTATTCAGCTGTGTAAAAACTATAACTTTAATCTCAGCCAAACCGATTTACTCAGGAACAAATAAAATACTAAAAAAAAGCCAAACAATAACATTGTTAAGTTATCTAAGTGACTTATATATCATGTTTAACCTGAGTAGCGGGTTTGAAAACAATTTGCCGGGAGTCCGGTGTTCTCACGGCTCTAGTGACCTAGCCCCCGGCTCGCTATCGAGCTAGTGGGTAACAGACGTCTCCGAAAACGTCGGAGCGCTTTTGAAAATATGTGGTGTCCTGATAAACTGAGCAGATATTTGAGGTTTACACAGCTACATTCTCGCCTGAAAATATGTTAAACGTTTATTTTGTGACCCAGAAAGAATAATAAGAGTAATATTAAAACTAACTAGCTGCCGCCATTGTTGGAAACTGAGCTGGGCTGCGCTATGAATTCTGGGACACAGCTTCTTCTTCTTCGGGGTTTAACGGCAGCTGGCATCCTTGTACATGCAGTGCTGCCATCTTCTGTTTCAGTCCGTTATTACACTCTTAAATCCTACTACTTATTCCTGCGTCTTTTGGGATCTTACAAAGCTTCAAACGACGCGTCGACTATTAAATTAGTCGTCGACGATTTTGATAGTCGACGTAATCGTGACTAGTCGACTAATCGTGGCAGCCCTAGTGTTAATGTGTGCTTGTGTGTCGCTCCACCTTCTCAAAGCTTATGTGTCAGTCTAAAAATGACATAGTCAAAGAGTGCTTCTCATCCATGGATCCAGACAGCAGGAGAAGACCAGAAACAGTACGTTCGCCCATGTTTGACCCTCCATATCCTTCATCCATAACATCTAACTTAACTGCTGAGGGGAGTCAGGCGGAAAGGACATTGTGACCCTTGTGTTGTGTTTGCAGGTGGTGACTCAGTTTAAGAGCAGTCTGCAGAAGCTGACAGAGATCCTTGTGGCTAAAGAGGCCTGGTACATACGCTGCCTGAAATCTAACGAGTCCAAGCAGTCAGGTACCTTAACTAACAAAAGGTAGATGTTAATGACACAGAAATGTTTGAATAAGACCAAATCAATCGTGTATTTATCGTTACATCACAGGTCAGTTTGATGAAGCACTGATCAGGCATCAGGTGAAGTACCTGGGTCTGATGGAGCACCTCAGAGTCAGACGAGCTGGTTTTGCTTACAGACGTAAATACGACGTTTTTTTGAAGAGGTATAAAGGACCGTAGAGTTTCTCAATTTCAGGGAAATTTATGTTTTAAATGTAAGCTCTAGGTGAACTGAGGGGCTTCTTTCGAGCACAGTTTGTTTGGCTCATCTTACAGATATAAACCATTGTGCCCAGCCACCTGGCCACACTGGAGAGGAGTAGCCGCCGATGGAGTGGAAGTGCTGGTTCAACATCTGGGCTACCTGCCAGATGAGTACAAAATGGGACGGTGAGGAAGTCTTTCTCGTTACCTCAACAAATCCAGCTTATGCGAGGAATCACAAAAGTACAAGTTGCTGATTTGTTTATTGCAGGACCAAAATTTTCATCCGTCACCCCAGGACACTGTTCGCCACAGAGGATGCTTATGAGAAATGCAAACATGAACTGGGTGAGTGTCAACTGCCTTAGACCTACAGTCATCCCGTCTCACAATCAAGCTGATTTATATTTTTTGCTCTGGATTTGCAGCAACACGCATCCAGGCAAAATACAAAGGCTACAGGGCAAAGGGAGAATACAGAAAACAGAAAGAAGCTGGTAAATGTCACAACATCCAGAATGATAGAAACAGTTTTTGTTAGCAATAAAAAATATTAGATAATGTCTATTTTTAATCTCCTCAGCCACTAAGATTGAATCTTGTTGGAGAGGAACACAGGCTAGGAAGGAGAAGGAGAAGAGAGCCTGGGCGGTAAAAGTCATCAAGAAGTAAGTAAAACACGTAAATATCAAAAATAAAAAAAGCCCCCATCAGTGTCTCTGTTACATTTGAACTGATCCTGTTCTTTGCCACACATTTCAGATTTATCAAAGGCTACATGACCAGAGGGCAGGCAAAAAACACAGATAACTCAGAGTACCTGGCCTTCGTGAGGCAAAATTACCTGAACAGACTTAGAGACAACCTGCCAAAGACCGTTTTGGATAAAACCCCCTGGCTAACTCCACCAGCTGTGCTCACAGAGGTGCTATAAGTCATATAACAATGAAACAGAGAAACAAAATCAAGCAACTGTTTCTAATACTAATGCATTCATAACTGTGGTCCTTTTTAATTTTTCACACTGTATTTGAATCAAGTAAACACTGAGTTACATAACAAAAAATGTCACAAGTATTTTATAGAATGAGATATGTGTGTCTTATATGTTCCTATAATTTTCTGTATTTATTTCCATGTGAGAATGCACTCAGTGGCCACTTTATTAGATACATCTTGCTTGCCCTGTTGCCTTTGAAACTGCCTTCATCATGGCACAGATTCAAAAATTTCTCTGAGATTTTGGTCCAGTCTGAGATGATCTTTCAGGAGATTGGTACATGTTGGTCATAAAGGGATGGGCATGATCAGCAACAACAATAAGATGATTAGCTCTGTCTGACGGACCCAAAGTTGCCCACACCATGACGCCACCACCAGCCCGAACTGTTGATACGAGGCAAAATGGATCCACGCTTTCATGTTGTTTATGCAAATTTCTTTATGTGAAAGTAGCGTCAGAAATTTAGGTTAATCAGAACATGCAGCTTTTTGTCAGTTTTTATTGTCTAATGTTTAACACCGATGAATACTGCCACCTCAGCTTTCTGTTCTTAGCTGACTGGGTGGCACCCACTGCGGACTTCTGCTGCTTTAACCCAACTGCTTTAAGATTTGATATGTTGTGCATATCTTGATTGTAACAAGTGGTTATTTGGGTTACTGTTGCCTTCCTATCCGCTCGAAGCAGTCTGGTCATTTTCCTCTGACCTCTAGTATCAATGAGACATTTTCACCCAGAGAACTGCCACCCACTGGATATTTTCTCTTTTTCTGGTCATTCTCTGTAAACCCTATGGATGTTATTAACAAAATCCCAGTAGATCATCAGTTTCTGAAATGCTCATACGCCAGGTTACACTGAAACACACTTAAATCATCTTCCTCCCTCACTGTCATGCTCAGTTTGAACTTCAGCAGATAGTCTTCACCGTGTCTGCATGACTAAATGCATTGAGTTGTATAAGGTGCACTTAATAAAGTGGCCAGTGAGTGTATGCTCTTTTTTATTTCCACATAGCAATATATAGTAATAACGACTAATCAACTTAAATGCAAAACTGACTGAATACAGCTTTTATCTTGACTTTGTGGTGAAGAACTGATTTCGTTCTTCATTAGACATCAGAGATGCTGCGTAAGCTTCACTACCGTCTTATGGTGCGGAAATATGTGCGAGGAATCACACCGCAGAAGAAAGCACAGGTAAGCCACATTAAAGGGCAGTCTTGTTCTCTTTGTAGTCATCACAGTTAAATTTTCCATTCCTTTTTGCCCCTTCAGTTCGAAATGAAGCTGATCACCAGCTCCGTCTTCAAGGGGAAAAAGGACAGTTATCCACAGAGTGTTGCCCATCCATTTGCGGACACCAGAATCAGTAAATATCAGACACCCTCACACAATGCCTGTTCATTTTAGAACCATCATTCATATGTCATTTAACATCTCACTTAATAGGCGAGGAAGACATAAACACAAGGGTCATCCAGATGATTCGCAACGAGCGTATAAAGGTAATAAAATGTCTGTATACTTCTATGGGCAGTTCACACCAAAGATGCACTGATATATGCTGTGTTTCTGCAGTACTGCGTTCCAGTAATTAAGTATGACAGGAATGGCTTCAAACCGAGGCAGCGACAGCTCATCCTCACCCAGACAGCTGTCTATGTGGTAGAGGAAGCCAAGATCAAGCAGAGAGTGCTGTACACCTCTCTCAAAGGTCAGACCAGTGTGCTAATATATATTTTATTAGCCATCAGATATCTTCATTCTCAAATGTGGGGCTACATGCTTCTATTATTTGACTCACTGCAGAGATTTCTGTCAGTAACTTGACTGACAGCACCATTGTATTCCACATAACACGTGAAGAACCTAAACAAAAGGTATGCAAATGTATGGATCAAGCTTGCCTTTTTTTTGTTTTGTTTTTGCTAATGGTGAGACCAATGAAGTTTATTTGTAGCTTAAATGACATGATTAGATATGGTGGAACAAGTTAAAACATAGAATGGCTTTTGCTCTGCTGATAATGCAGAGTAACTAAAATGAAGGAGGAACATGCGTGTAGTGAAAATTTTGAAAGATTTTCAGGTGGATGATTCTAACACAACTTGTCTGGCTGTTTCAGGGGGATCTGGTAGTACAGTGCGACCATTTATTTGAGCTTTTGACCAAACTCTGTGTCATTGCTAACAAACAAAATGCCATCAAGGTGGTTCAGGGCAGGTGAGCCTGAGTTTTGAAATTTAGAGATCTAATGTGAAATGCACATTGAGCTAAACTGCTTGTGTATGCATTGTGTTTGCATTAATTCACAGCATCAACTTTGAAATCCAGGCTGGAAAAGGAGGAGCAGTGGACTTTAGCACTGGGCCTGAGCCTATGGTATACAAGGCCAAGAATGGTCACCTGATGGTGGTGAGTTGGGCCTTATCTCTTTTATCTCATGTTTCTCTGCAGATTGGCTACCTTTTTTTTTTCAGATTATATTTGAACATTTATTATTTGTTTTAAAATCCTTAAATGCTCAGTCCTAGCTTGCCAAAATCCTGCACTTTTGTGTCACAGCCAGATCAGTTTGCTCATGTGTCAAAAAACTCTTAATGGTTCCTAAATCCATATTTACAAAAGGTGCTTGTACCATGTATTTTCTAAGGTTTGGAACAGACTCGCCTTAAGTGTTAGATTGTCCCATTTTAGTCCATGTTTATCCCCTAACATGACTTTTAATCAAGCTTAGGTTTAGACTCATTTATATTGTCGCTGTTTTATACTGTCCTTTTTCTTATTTCATCCACTTTTGTGTTTCCTACAAGTTATACAGCACCTTAGTTAGTATTTGCTGCTTTCGATTGTATCTCTATACATAAACTTGACATGGAAACTCAACGACCAGATGTGCCATTTTAAGTCTTCAATTAAGGGCTACAATGAAGTTACAAATGCTGACACAGCATCATTGTTTGCTACTGCAGGTTGCCACTCGGGCAAGGACACGGTAACGTGTGAGGCTGAGGAGGAGACACATAAGACGCCTCTGCATATTTCATCAAGAGACCACTAAGGAGATGATCACCATGTCTGCAGAAAACACATCTGCCCAGAAAGAGATGAACCTGAGGAATCTTGGATGAGGTTGTTTGCTGGACAGAATTTCACACTAGTCATAATTAAAATTTCTTCACTTCATTATTAAGAAAAGAAAGATGATGTTATCATTTCACAATTGTTTGTGTCTGAAGAACACTTAAAATGACAAAACTCTTAAGGTACCAAAAACTGATGCAATTCTAATTTTGAACAATGAAGCCATATGTATAATAAATTTGTACGTTCACTGATGTTGTAAATTAAAAGCAGCACAAAAGAATGTCTGTAGAAATTTATTTGTGATAAAGTGTGTATAAATATAAAACATACATTTATGTTTACTTCTGTACAGCAGACCTACAAGTACTGTGATTGTTAAACATATAACAACTTAAACTAGTGTGCAAACGGTACATTCTGTGATGAATGCGATGATGAAAGACAGGTCTAATTTCTATCCCTGTTATAAGCTTGTAGACAGGGTTCCCTTCCTGCTAGAGTGATATCGAGTTACAGTCATTCACATCAACCTCAGCATCCATCATTCAATCAGCCCAGTGCATTTAACACCTCAGGTCACAGCTCAAGTTCCCTCCACTGAAAATAATGGTTTGTTTAGTGAAGGGAACTGCGTCAATGTTAGAACTAAATGCGGCAGAAGTATTACAGGAAATTTTGCTTCATCCACCTGTAATTTTTATTGTCTAATGATAAAAAGAAAATATTCAGGTTTTGGAATTATAGACAGGCTACATTATAGCCATGGTTAATATCATCTAAGAGTAAAACAGTGCCACCGTGTGACTTCATTAAGTACAACACCCGGTTCATCCACTTGAGACTTTAAAATGTACCTTTTGGAACCACGGCAAAGAAAAACTAAACTATCTACATTACTAGCTGCTTCCATGATATAACTCGTCTTCTGCATGTAATTTAATTAGGACCTCTTCCTTCCTGCACTCAGTGATGAATAAAAACATCCATGTTTATGAGCGTCTACACAGTAGCAGAAAGCAGTGATACAAATTATCATGACCAACAAAAAGAGACAAAAAAAAAAAAAAAAAAAAACACAAGATGACAAAGAGGAAAACTGGAGAAGAGGACTGCACACAATCACTTCACCACTACACACCGCTGTATGACACTCGTGTCATAATAATCCTCTGGGGAATGCTGGTAAAATATGAGGGAAGTAAATGAAGGAGGCGCTGGGTGTTGTAAGGCACAAGCATAGTGCAAATACTGTCTGGGATCCCAGATTGACTGGTTCAAGTTGAGAATCACTGGTGGTGGTGTGTACGGTCATCAGGTCGTTTGATATGAATCCTACGGACGCGCTCAATTCGTTCTCGCTCCTCATCCTCATCCAGGTGGTTAGATCGCCATGCAGGACCCCCTGTGGCCTCTAACAGAGCATTGTCTGGACCTCTGCCATCATGAGACTCATACAAAAGGATGTTGAGGGTCTCCTCGTAGATTCGAGCCTCTGGGAATTCAACCTAGGAAAAAAGTAAAGTGTTACTCAAGAGACAGGTTTATTTAGCCAAAATAACATAGCTCTATGCTTATGAAACTGCAAAGTACTCTGCAAAGAATATTTACCTTTGTCTGCTTCTTTTCAGTGGCATAAACAATAGAAGTGCAACACACTTCAGCAATTTTACGCCCCTGCCCATAAAAAGACCAGCAACAGATCTCATCCCCAATCACGTCTTTGATGAAGAGCACTCGCCCATTGAACCGCAACGACAGTTTGTCAAAAAGCTCAATATTCTTTAGCATGTTGTCATCAGAATTGCTGTGGAGGAAAGAAAGTTAAAAGAGAGGTCACTTATTATGATAACTGACTTGAGTGTATGTAACGACTTGATTTTTTTAATTTATTTTTTTATATCTAGACAAACTTGACCCCATGATCGGGCTCACCTGGTATATGAATACTTGTTGTTGCTTCTGTTATACAGCAGTTTGACTGTTGGCTGTGAAGACAACCAAGTTTTTAAAAAAAAGAAAAATCTAAATGAAAAATGTCTTGATTCTAAATGAGTTGCTGCACATTATATTACAGACATAGCATACCTTATTTGAGGTAGCAATCAGCCTCTGCTCCTCTTTGGATGACGTCATCAGAGGCACTTTACAAAGGGGTTCATATGTTTCCTTGTTCTGGAAAAAAGACATTTTTCCACTGAGAACATTACACAAACACACAAAACTGCTGCATACTGTTAATTTCACAGGATCCCATTCTGTTGGTACAGACTTACATGTGGAAAAAAAAAAAAAGAAAAAAGAGAAACATAAAAAGGATGAAAACTTTTATTAAATGTATTAATTTTTTTCGCATGGAGCTGGACTCTCTAAAGGTGGTGTTAGAGAGGTAGATGTTGTTCAAGATAAGAACAATGCTGGACAATGCCTCCCACCCACTGCATGACGTGCTGGCCAGTCACAGGAACACGTTCAGTGAGAGACTGAAATTACCCAAATGCACCACTGAATGAAACAGGAAATCATTCCTGCCTGTGACTCTTTCTATACAATTCCTCCATGAAAAGTACAGTACAAACTGCAATAGTTCCACACTCTTATTATAACATCCTCTACAGAGAAAATTACACTTAATATTATAAGAAGGGAACCTCACTGCCAACTATAAATTTTTAATCTTGTGTGATATACTGTAATATTTATAATTAGAACTATGTGTATTTATTAGAGCTATTTTGTTATATTTTATAACTTTGTAATATATAGTATTATTTAATTTAGTTTAATTAGTTACTGTTATTACTGTCTTGGAGCCACTGTGACCACATAATTTCCTCTGGGGATTAATAAAGTATTCTGATTATGATAAGTTACCAAAGATAACCAATAAATTATTTGAAAAAATTAATTGCTGCAAAAGGTCTATATTTTTTAAATCAACCACAAGTGTTACTAATCCTACGAAATGAGCCTCTGCACCTTTAATAATATCATTAGTGATGCCTGTGGACACCTGTTAAAAAGCTATTGTCAAAAAGCATTTTAATAAATATTTCTGCTGCTGTTTCCAGATAAAAACGAAAACAGATTTTGACTTGTAATTTTTGTTTGGTTAATTGGGTTTTTGTTTATAACACTTAATTTCATTCTTTAAAATACACAGACTAATGTTAGTCACATTTATGACTGCATTAAAAAGCAAAAAAAGACAACAGAACATTCATGGGAAAAGGGAGCTAATGAAGATTATGGTGGGAACATAGCATGTTTAACAAAAAGAGAATGTAGATTCCAAAATGTAAATTTTGTAATTTTAAATGTATCAGTAACTTTGCTGAAACTTAGTTACTTAACATTTACTCCAAAGGTAAGCAACTTTGTAATGATTGTACCTGCAAGGCAGCTGTGCATTCATCGGCAAGGCCTTGGACAAGATAATACTTGGCCTCAGCGAGGAGCTCCTCGGTTTCCCGTCGACTGTCTGGGAGTGGGACTGCGCCATCTCTAAGGTAGTTAAGGATTGTTCCAAAATGTTTCCCACACCGATCAATCAGGATCCAACCTATGGGTATCAAATGCCAAAACATCAGTAACAGTTTAACTGCAATGATGGAATAATTGCTGCATATGATCAAGGTTTTACTAACAGCTCACCTTCACTATCTGTGAGGACCTCCATTCTCCCACTGAACATTGCTTTGAGCATTGTGTCCTGTTTAGTTAGTGTCTGCATTGTAGTGTAGTACAGTGCGCCACCCACATTCAACTTCACATATTTTGAGCTGGGGCTGGAGCTTTTGAAGGACGTAGTCCGGGTTGTAGCTGCCGGCACTGGCGAGCTCACCACGCTCTCTCCTGACATCTCTTCCTAGAACAATACAAAATACAACAAAGTCACACATGGATATCAGTGGATTAGACAATGAACTGTTACATTTTAATTATTGAATGTTCATTGTTTCTTTATTTTTTTCTAAAGGTGGTGACAGTAACACCGAACAGCACCTTTAAATGGCTAAGACAAATGAGTAATATCAGACTACATATACAATTGGAAAGATCAGTTTAATGGTAGTATTGTCCTAACATGTCTTGACAGTATGAAACTATAGATTGCTTCTGATTTAAGAATCAGGATGACAAAGAAAAGCAAAATTATATTTAGAGTGCCCCATTTATTATTCTGGCAATGCACTCTGATATCTGAGAGCTAACAACTCTCAAAACCTGGAGAAAAGTAGTAGCCTTCTTAAGGGAGTAATGTAGGAAAATGCATAAACATAAACACATCAAAAATCTGTATCAGTGAAGTGCTTACTTCCTTTTGCTCATCTGCTAAGCTCCGTGTTCATAATCTAGATGTTATATTTGATTATTCTCTGGACTTTCATTTGCATGTCTAATCTATTTTATGGTCTTGTTTCTTTCATTTAAAGTAACATTTCGAAATCATCTCTACAGCTAAACAGGAGAAATTTTTTCATCCATTTGATTCATCATGCCTATACTGTAATGCCCTGCTTACCATCTTATATAAATCAACTCTGTCACACCTCCAAACAATAGAAGATACTGCAGCCAGACCTCTTAACACATCCAAGTAAGCAAGCTCACATTACTCTCACATTACCACTTTTATAGTTTCTCCATTGGCACCCAGTTGACTTCGAAACTCGTTTTAAAAGTCTCAGTTGCATACAGAGCACTAAATGGAGAAGTTCGAGACTATTTATCTCAGCTTCTTACTAAAGATCCTGTAGGCTTAAAATGTATTAGTTGTCCCTCGTACAAGACTGGAGACAATAGGGTGGTTGCGGGAACTGAGCCTTGTAGCAACCACTCCAGCTAGCATTATCTGACTTTCTTTTAGAAAGCGATTTTCTGGGGCTTACTTTTGAGAATTTTAATTATTACTACAGTTTTTACTACGTGTTTTTGTTAATTGTGGCTTTGTCTCGTTATTTACTTTTTAATTTTCTACGTAGTTTAAAGGGAATGAGGGTGTGTGACATCATTTGACAGAAGCCCATGCACTGTCTTTTAATTTCTCAGCTATGAACACGCACTTTTGTTATATATCTAATATGCATTTAACTACATTAATATAAAGCGTCATTACATTTATACGGACTTTCGTAGTTGTTTCCAGTGAAACACTGGGCCGTATCCTTTAATCCAGCGAGTACAAATTTCATTTTAGCCAGCCCGGCTAATGAGCTAGTTAGCATTAAATAAAGTTATGGACATTGTTTTAAACGAACCAAAACATGATATACTACAACACGAACCATAAAATAGCATTCTTTATATTATATCGACAGCATGTCTATTAAATTAAAAAACAGAAAAACGACCATATTTACCATAGAACCCACAGCAAACTTCGTAATTGTAGCTTGCTAACGTCAGTCAGCTAACACCCACTTCCTTCCGGTGCGCTGCTGCGCAGTTATTAAAATGACGTCAACCGTCCGGAGTTGTGTTTAAAGGGGCAGGTGACATTTTTATGTTAAAGTGCAAAAGTGTCCCGGCAGTGATAAATGATAAATAAATAAAAACGCAGTAGTTTCCCTCAGCTCGCGTTACATCCCATCCGTTATACCCTAATATTGTTACTCGCATATTTGAAAAAAAAAAATGTTTTAATTACATTAAAATATTTCCGTTTTTTAAGGGGTAACAGGGATAATAGTCCCCCCTCCACCCACCCAACATACTGGGTTGTAGCTTTATTCAACGCCAGAAATACAAAGTCGCTGTTGTTACAATACCACCCAAGATAGCTTGCCACATAGCAGACATTTTATTAATACCGACTCTCGAATCGTGAGTTATAATTGGAGACAAACGCTACCCGGACTCATTTAATGCGACACAGGGGATTAATGGCTGCAGTCAATGTACTGATCTCCTCTCATTGTTTACATTTCGAAACGGTGTGTTCGCGGCGTTTGCGAGACTGTCATTGACATGAGATAAAATCTAAGCCCGCTGTGATGAGAAATATCTCGAAATTGATGTGAATAAATTCACCCGGATCAGTATTAATCCAGCAAGTAGCTAACTAGCCCTATGTGCTAACCAGCACTGCTCGATTTTTACTGTTTCGCTCCGGAGATGGCAAGTTAGCCTCCTTTTTAAATAAATAATTAAATAAATTTGCTCTTCTCCTGCATGGATCTCATGGACACCCAAATGACCGAGGAGCTATAGCGGAAGGTGAGCCCAAAGGACAGACAAAATCCTCTGAACTTAACTGTCGCAGGTAAGTTTACTGAAAACAACATAGATGTTGTCTTATCACAGACTTCTTAAAGAGCGGATGTTTTCGCTGGTACCACTGCCAAAATGCAATCAATAACTGCACATGCATAGTTTTTGTACAGCGGCCAAGCGATTTTGAATAATTTCTTCCCAGGGTGCACGATGTTTAGTGTACCTCAAAGCTCCAAGTCCGAGTTCCTGGACAAAGCCAGGCAGGCCAGAGAGGAGAGAAAGGGGCAGAAGGAGAAGGAGAGAGCAGCAATTATCATTCAAGCTCTGGTCAGAAGATTTATATGTCGCTGCAGGCTCCAGAAGCAAATAAGGTGATCGCTGGTTTCTTGTTGCAGATTTCTTAGAAAACTGATTTAAAGAGCTTGGTTCACTGCTTTTACCATAGATGCAATGAGTGAATATTATATTCATTGCGTGTGTGTGTGTGTGTTTCCCCTCTTCTCTAAACAGGAAAGAGATTGATGACTACTTTCAAGCTTCTGAAACTGGGACATCTAAAAGAAATGCACTTTCAATTTTCAAAATTGCTCGCAAATTACTATTCATATATTGCCAAGAGGATAAGATGGTGAGTTACCAGCTATACAAGTATTTAAATCAATACGTTAATAATAACCATTGTCATATAGCTGGTAAAAATAAGTTGAGATTCATATCTGCACTTACCATTATTGACACTTTTGACAGACCCTTGAGGGTTCTGTAAACTTAGCAGTAGTAGTTTATACACATGTCATTTGCTCTGCAATTCAAGTGGCTCTTATTTTGTTTTTCAGAGGTTTGAGAAGCTCTGTCGTGCTATCCTAGCCAGCATGGAGGTTGAAAATGAACCTAAGGTAAACATGCATGCGTTTAAAGTCTCTTCATGCTGAAAACTGTTTCAATCATATTCTCATCTTAATGGCTTTTTGGCTGTTTGGCCCTCAGGTGTGGTATGTTTCCTTGGCTCTGTCCAAAGACCTCACTATTCCCTGGCTCAAACAGATAAAAGATGTGCTTTGGACTTGCTGTCAACTGCTGAAAAATTTAAAGGTTAGTCTTAATTTAAAGCTCGAAAATAGGTTTTGATATTCATTTTATCACTATAAATGTGAAATAATAAAAATAACTGCGTGTTTTGTGATTTCCAGCCTGACATACTTCAGGACAACAAACTGGTGACACTGTACCTCACCATGCTAGTAACCTTCACAGACACATCAACCTGGCGGATAGTCAGGGGAAAGGGTAAGCCTGAAGTCAAGCTTTGGAAAATGTTTCATGGTCTTGCTTTTTGCAAGGAAGAAAAATATAATTTCCTCTGAATATTTTAGGTGAGGCTCTCAGGCCTGCTTTGACAAGGATTTGTGAAAATATTATGGGCCATCTCAATCAAAAGGGATTTTACTCAATACTGCAGGTTCAGTATTACGACTCATTTGCTCATTTTTATGAAGATATGCGTTGAAATAGTGTGACATTGCCTTTCTTCTGAAATGCAAGGCTCACTGTATGTCAGCTTTTCTTCTTTAGATCTTGCTGACCAATGGCTTGGCTCGTTCTAAACCGTCTCTGTCCAAAGGCACTCTGACAGCCATTTTCACTTTGTCATTAAGGTAAGCTAATATTTCACCTTTAATTAAGTAGAGGAGACATGTTAATTGCTGTTGTGTTATGTCTGTTTGTTCTGTTTATAAATTAAATTTTTGTTTTCAGGCTACGTTTGTAACTAAATCAAGTATTTTTCAGGCCCGTCATTGCTGCTCACTTTTCTGAGAATCTGCTGAGATCATTCCTCATCCACATCATGTCAGTCCCAGCCATCATAACCCACCTCAGTGGGCTTACTCCAGAGGTAAAAGCACTGTGATGTGTGTTTTTCATTGCATAGTGAGACAATGTAATAAAATGTAAGGAAGTATTTATTAATATTTTCTTTGCCTTGACAGTGCATGGCATCTATCCAGACGCATGACCTGCTGCGGAAATTCATTCTGTTTCTCAGTAGAGAAGAACAGTGTTCGGATATCTGTGTGTGTCTTGAGGGCAGCCACACACTGTGTCTACTAGGTATAGTATTTTGGTTCAAAGAATTGTGCACATTCAGTCAGTTGCATCTTGTGTACAAATTAATAAACAACTAAGTAATATCTATTTAAATGTCTCCTTCTCATTTTTGATAGGAAACCTAATTCACTTAGGCTACCTTAATGAGAAAGTGCTTGAAGAGGAGGCCAACCACTTTGTGAAGGACCTGACTGACATGCTGTCCTACTGCCAGAGATATGTATCCCAGAAGAAGTCCAACCTAACTCACTGGCACCAAGTGCTGGGCTGGTTCTCGCAAACTGTGGACTATGGGTAAGTTAAATTCTTCATGTTTGTTTAAATCATATGAATAAGTTCATATTCACTTGGAATAGTGATCCCCAAAGCTTCAATTCAAAACTTAGACAGTATATTAAGCTAACATATATGGCTGGCTCATTTCACATACCTAAGGAGGTATGGAGATGTCTAGAAGAAAGGGCACTGGACTTTTTAACCTGATTGTTTAAGACAATCTTGGAGAGTGAAAGGACACCTGAGTGAAGTGCAATGGAGAACCGATTTTCAAGGACAAAAGTGCAAAGTTGTAGCAACAACAGAGGGATAGAGTTGATGATCCTATCTCTCTGACAGATCTTTTATGGTGAGTATGGATACATGCTCCTCTAAGATCCATAAAATGACATGTGGTGTGCCTCAAGGGTCGGTTCTAGGCCCTGTACTTTTTAATTTGTATATGTTGCCTCTCGGCAGTGTCATCAGGAGGCATGGAGTGAACTTCCACAGTTACGCTGATGACACGCAGCTGTACATCTCCGTGTCTCCTGATGACACCAGACCAATGGATGCCCTTTTTAACTGTATCTTGGATATAAGATCTTGGATGGCAGAAAACTTTTTACAGCTTAACCAGGACAAAACTGAAGTTTTAATTGTCGGTCCTGAGGCTCAGAGAGAGAAACTCTTGTCTAAATTAGAGGCATTTTCACTATGTCCTTCGCTACAAGTGAAAAACCTGGGTGTTATTTTTGACTCTGAGCTTGGTTTTATCCCACATGTTAAACATGTAACCAAAATTGGATTTTATCATCTAAAAAATATAGCCAGAGTCCGCCCTATTCTCTCTCGGGCCAACACGGAGATGCTGATGCATGCTTTTATTACCAGTCGCATTGATTACTGTAATGCCCTGCTCTCTGGTCTTCCTAAGAAGAATATTTCAACTTTACAACTCTTGCAAAACTCGGCAGCTCGTGTGCTGACGAAGACCAGAGGGCGGGCCCACATTACACCGGTTTTAGAATCGCTGCACTGGCTCCCCGTGTGTTTCAGGATCGATTTTAAAGTTCTTTTATTGGTTTTTAAATGTCTTAATGGTCTTGGGCCTTCTTATCTCTCAGATCTGCTTTTACTAGGGGTGCAACGATACACAAAATTCACGGTTCGGTTCGGTTCGATACTTTGGTGTCACGGTTCGATATTTTTTCGATACAAAAAAATGTTCATGCATTTTTAATTTGTCATTTATTAAAATTATAAATATATATTTTAACTCAAAAGTACAGTTTTTAAATTTAACCCTAACCCTTGTGCGTGTTTTTTATTTTGACAGCGAATGCGCACCTGCGGACCACTTATGTGCAGCCCTGGTTATTTAGCTCATCATATCGCAGCCACAGAAATTCTTTTGTCCATGAAACCATAAAGCTGCACTTTCTTTTTGCCTTATAGTCTGATTTGTCATAACTTCTCCGTTTTGTGGTAAGCTTTTCTTTGGCTGTCACTTCTTCACCCTGACCTGTCTTATTTGGCTCAGCAGAACTGAAATGCTTTTACACGCTCACTCACATAAGCTCAGCGATTCTCTGCGCGATCAACCTCTCACATGTTTAAGCTGCGGGAGATTTCACTTGTCATGTTTGCATAGTAAGCTAACGATTAATAAGACGATGTCAGAGGAATTGGTGCACAAATTATCATCACTCACAGATCAGTGCTGTCGCTCTCTATACACAGTTCGCACGATTGCAAAGTGAAAGCAAAAAAACAAGCGCAAATTCAAACGCAATTTCAATATGTCACATATTGACAGTGGCTCACCGATGCCAATGACATAATTACCCAGCTACATTTCTGAAAGAATGCAAAAGCATTGACATATATTTTTCCTACAATAGCCCGACGGGCAGGGAAGAGAAAGATTTTGGTAGCCCGACTGAAAAAAATCGCTAGCTCCGGGACGTCGGGCTAGCGATATTGCAAGCCCTGTATCTGATTGAGGAATCACTCATCTTTGGAAAAGAGAGTTTATTACAGAGAAATGACTCTTTCCAAAATAAAAGCTATACTATCCGCTTCTTCTGGGCTATATTCTCAGCAGCATAAGGAGAATCATGTGCTAACAGCTGTCTAAATGACTCGGCTAAAGTTAGTAGCATGCTTGTTGTTTTTGTCTTTGCACTAGGATGATGTCGGTGTAAATGTGCAGTCATATTCGTTGTGTTCCCACTAGTGCTTTCAGGTTAATCTCGTTGAAATGACCTTAACGCCACAACACGGCAAATCTCCGTTAACAGCTACCGCCGATCGCTCCGTGCATGGGGCTAGACGGCCAACACGTTAACGAGCTAACTGCGCTAACACACTAGTTCACACCAATGTAATTGAGCATTGCATGGCACATCCAACATACTGTTTTACTTTAGTCCATGACTCGCTTACCTTCAGGGTCATACGTCACATGAAAACCAAAATAATTCCAAACGCCAGATCTGAATGAGGTTCAATTTGCCTGTTGCAAGGAGAGCTTAACTTCTGTCTTGCTAGCTTGCCCTGTGCTCTTCCTTCTGACTATGCTATCTGTGTTGAGCGCTCAGTGGATCTGCGCTTGACAGTGCAGCCTAGGCGGAGTAGTCAACACAGATTCACTGAGCGCTCAACACAGACAGCATCGTCAGAAGGAAAATTGATAAAATAAATTACAAATGTTGTATTGTTCGATACATATGCGTACCGAACCGAAAGCACTGTATCGAACGGTTCAATATCGATACGAATATCGTTGCACCCCTAGCTTTTACCATACGAACCCTCGCGGACCCTGAGGTCCTCTGGTACTGGCCTTTTGATTGTCCCTAAAGTCAGGACACATACTCACGGAGAGGCAGCTTTCAGTGGTATGGTCCTCGTCTGTGGAACAGCCTGCCGGAGGAGCTCAGGGCCGCAGAGAACGTACATGTTTTTAAGAACAGGCTCAAGACCCACCTTTTTAATTTAGCTTTTACTTAGCGTTTATTTATTTTTTATGCTTATTTATTCTATCCTGTCATTCTATTATTAATTTAGGATTTACCTAATATTTTTTGATTTTATTCTTATTCATTTTTTAATCTTCTTACTCTATTTATATTTATATTTATATTGTATCCTGTTCTTATTTATTTTATCATTTTACCCTGTATATATCGTATTGCGTCATATCTCCAGTGTTTCCTCGGAGGGCGCTCTCTGCACCGGGGCTGTTATTGACCGTGGCTGCTGGGTCTCTGGGGTCCTCTCAGCCTGGTTGGGGGGCTCCTTGGCCTCCCTCCTGCTGTGTGCCCAGCCCGGAGGCTGCGGTCTGTGACCGGCTCCCGGTGCAGACGGCTCTCTGTTATAATGTTTCCTCACTTGGCTCATGCGAGCCCAGCCCAATTTTTACTCTTTAAGTGTGCGCGTGTGTGTATGTGTGTGTGGGTGGGGGTGGGGGGATATATGTGTATTGAGAGTGTGGGGAGTGAGTTGGAGGGTGGGGTGGGCTGCTTTTAACTATGTAAAGCACTTTGTGCTACATTTTTTCTGTATGAAAAGTGCTTTATAAATAAAGATTGATTGATTGATTGATTGATTGATGAGCCGTGGCATGAATATGTGGGGAAAAGATGTTGAAGCTAGTTTAAGAAGAGCCATGATGATCAACGAGCAGCAGTATGGCTTCATGCTGAGAAAGAGCACTTTCCCTTTATGTGATTAATACATTATGTATATAGTCCGTGAAGAAAATAAACATGAAACAATCTATCATACACATGCAATGTTTGCTTTGAAAGTGTTGATGGTGAAGTATAGAGAAGATCAGAAGGAGTTGTGCTTTGTTTTTGTGGATCTGGGGAAATCATATAATAGGGTACCAAGAGAGGAAATGTAGTACTGCACGAAGAAATCAGAATAGGCAGAGAGGTATATGAGGGTGGTGCAGTGGTAGGAGTTACAGATCGGTTCAAAGTAGGAGTGGGATTACTTCTGGCACAGGAATCCCAGAATCTGAGCCTTTTCTGGTTTGCGGTGGTGATGGATGGACTGACAGATGATCTCTGGCAAGAGTCTGCATGATGTTTGAAGATGGCATTGTGATCTGTAGTGAGTGCAAGGAGACAGGTGGTAAGATGAAGCTACAAGAAGTAGAGATAGTGAAGCTAAATTTAAATACGTGGGTTCAACCATCCAACGAGAGAACAGGTGAAGCTGGAGGTGACAGAGTTGAAGATATTAAATTTTAATTGGGAGTGACCAGGATAGAGAAGATTAGAGGGACAAGTCAGGTAGAGCAGTTTGAAGAAAGGCATGGCTGAGGTGGTTTGGAAGTGTGCAGAAGAGGGATATAGATATACAGGACAAAGGACGGTAAAGATGGAGCTGCCAGGTAGGAGGAAAAGAGGAACATCGCAAAGAAGATTCATGGATGTCATGAAGGAGGACGAGTTGAGGGTTGGTGTGACAGAGGAGGATACTCGAGATAGGGTGAGATGGAGGTAGATGATCTTCTTTGTCGACCCTTGAAGCGAGCAACCAAAAGAAGAAGAAAATATGTCTACATGTTTGTATTCTTGCATACTTTCACTTTTCTTTTGCTAAAAAAATGATGAAAGAAATGGTGTACTTAACTATTTTTCTCCCACCTGCCTTATTTGTCTTCTGTTCTCTGCAGTCTTAATGAGTCAATGCCCTTGGTAACAAAACAGCTTCAGCACCTGTGGGGCGTACCTGTTATTAGAACTCTTTTCAGTGACGTCCTTTCTAAAAAGCTGGAGAGTCAGGAGCCCACTCCCCCACCACCACAACCTAGCACTTCACAAAATAACCTACCAGTTAAAAGTAAGTTCCTAAGTTCTGTTGTGATATTTTTAAGTAAGCACAATGTTTATTTTTTAATAAATGTTTTGAATACTTTTTGAACTCCTGTGTCTCTGTTTTTTTTTCTTTTTTTTAAGACCTTTTCAAACGAGCATTTCAGAAGTCAGCCTCCGTGCGTAACATCCTGAAACCAGTCGGGGGGAAGCGGGTCGACTCAGCTGAAGTTCAGAAAGTGTGCAGCATCTGTGTGCTCTACCAGACCGCACTGTCTACACTGACGCAAATACGCCTCCAGATACTCACTGGTCAGTCCAAAGAACTGGTATTTTATCTAAACTTGAAAGTACGAAGGATACAATACTCAGTCTCTGCTCATTCTGGGTTTTTTTTAAAGGTCTTACACATCTTGATGACCTTTTGCCCAAACTTTGGGCTTTCATCTGTGAGCTGGGTCCTCAGGGAGGCCTCAAACTCTTCATGGAGTGTCTGAACAATGACACCGAAGAGTCAAAACAGCTCCTTGCTATGCTCATGCTCTTCTGTGACTGCTCGCGGCACCTTATCACGTAATTTCACAGATTATTTATTTACTTTCATTAGCCATGCTTTCTAAAAGGTGGTTGCAGCATTTTATGACACACCTTCAATGTGTTACAGAATTCTGGATGACATTGAAGTATATGAAGAACAAACGTCCTTCAAGATAGAGGAACTCGTTACTATCTCCTCTTTTCTGAACACATTTGTGTACAAGATGATATGGGATGGCATCTTAGGTGAGTGCGGTGTCACAATGGCACCTGTTACGCAGGTCATGCTTTCTTATTGAAACGTCTGTTGTGTATTTTGTGTTTAATAGAAAATGCAAAGGGAGAGAAACTGGAGTTGTTCCACAGTGTTCATGGCTGGCTGATGGTGCTTTATGAGCGAGACTGCAGGCGGAGGTTCACCCCTGACGACCACTGGCTGCGCAAGTAAATACAAACAGCATGACTAGCCTTGTGTTTCAGAATGACATGTTTACGTGATATATATATACATTTTTTTTATAAGCACATCTTTACATGTTGCTGCTGTTGCATTCAGGGATCTAAAGCCTAGCGTGTTGTTCCAAGAGTTGGAGAAAGGCAAGAAGAGAGCGCAGCTTTTACTCCAGTACATCCCACACGTTATCCCACATAAAAATGTGAGTAAATGTAATTCTTTCATTTATAGCAGTGATAGGGGGGTCAGTTGTGTAATTGTTTTTTCTCTCAATTTAGAGGGTGCTGCTGTTCAGGAACATTGTTACGAAGGAGAAAGAAAGCTTAGGACTGGTGGAAACGAGCTCTGCTTCGCCGCATGTCACCCATATTACCATTCGGCGCTCGCGGATGTTAGAGGTATGGCTTCAGCCAGTCAAATAGATTTACTTGGATGAAAGCAAATATATTGTTCCTTAATAAAACCAGGATTTCTCTGTCTTAAGGATGGATATGACCAACTGCGCCGGTTACCAGTGAATTCCATAAAAGGCGTAATTCGGGTGAAGTTTGTGAACGACCTGGGTGTGGATGAGGCTGGAATCGACCAGGATGGTGTCTTCAAGGAGTTTTTAGAGGAGATCATTAAGAAAGTCTTTAATCCTGCTCTCAACCTCTTTAAGGTAACTCAAACAAATAGTTGACATTCTTCAAACATGAAGACTTAAGTAGCGAAATTTCAGTGTGTTTTCTTTTTTTCCTAAATATGTTGTGATGATTGTTTGTTGTAGACCACAAGTGGAAATGAGAGGCTGTATCCTTCGCCCACCTCTTACATCCATGAGAACCATTTGCAGCTGTTTGAGTTTGTGGGGAAGATGCTCGGGAAAGCTATATATGAGGTACGTGTCATGTCTAAAATATACCATGTCTGTAAGATCTTTGAATACATTTCAAACAAAATGTTTGGTTGAGCTTCAGTGTTTCACTGTCACTTCTGCCTATTCAGGGCATTGTTGTGGACGTCCCTTTTGCCTCGTTCTTCCTTAGCCAAGTCTTGGGTCACCACCACAGCACTTTCTACAGCTCCATTGATGAGCTTCCCTCACTGGATTCAGAGTTTTACAAGAACCTCACTTCCATTAAGGTAACTACACACACTTCTGACTTTGTCTTTTTTGCAATTTGCAGCTCACGTTGTTGTATTTCAGTGTCTGATATCCAGGGCATATTTCACTTCTGATTTGTTTTCAGCGCTATGATGGAGATGTAGGGGATCTGGGGCTGACATTATCCTATGATGAGGATGTTATGGGGCAGGTAAGGATGGGATATGTTTATACATTTTAATTTATAAATATACAAAATACATTAGTTAAGAGTTAACTGTATGTTTCATTGTAGCTTGTCTGTCATGAGTTGATACCTGGGGGAAAAACCATGCCAGTTACCAATGAAAACAAGTATGTGCATTTAAATTCGGTAAAACAATAAAAGGATATGGAAGCACTTCATGTCTGAAATGTTGTTTTGTTGACTTTTTGTATTCTGTAGAATTCGCCAGTTATCTCAATGATGTTATCTTTGTCATGTCCTGCAGAATCAGCTACATCCACCTCATGGCCCACTTCCGCATGCACACACAAATTAAGGAGCAGACGGCTGCTTTCATCCGAGGCTTCCGCAGCATCATTAATCCGGAGTGGTTGCACATGTTTTCCACCCCTGAGGTTCAGCGTCTCATTTCAGGAGATAATGCGGAGATTGATCTAGATGACCTAAAGTATGTACCATTTTACCTTTTTGTCTTTTTTTTCGAATACGGAGGATGTCTTTTGCTTGTAGTACATGCTTTCTGTTTGTGCAAACAGTTAAATATGTTCATCATTCTCAGGAAACACACGGTCTACTATGGAGGTTTTCACAGCAGCCATCGTGTCATCATCTGGCTGTGGGACATCCTGTCCAGTGATTTCAGTGCTGAGGAGAGGGCTATGTTCCTCAAAGTAAGGTGTCATTTGTTGAGCCAGATATTTTTTTTTATCGGTGCCACAATAGTTTAACCATTTATTGTCTTTTTTTTTTTTTTTTAAATGTGTTTTCACAGTTTGTTACCAGCTGCTCAAGGCCACCTCTCCTAGGTTTTGCCTACCTCAAACCGCCTTTCTCCATCCGTTGTGTGGAAGTTTCAGATGATCAGGTAAGAAAAAAAGAGTTAGGAATATATATTTTTAGACACTAACACAGTATATAATACCACAGTTATATAACAAAAAGCAGTGCAAACTTTAAAGAAGGTATTCACATTTCATTTTAGATAAAAGGCTAAAGGCAATAGAAAGACAGGAAGGAAAAAGTAATGTAGAATCCCTGAAATGGCTTGTTATGTTAAGCAAACATCGTATATAAACAATAGTGGAGGTAGTGGGGTGGTATTATACGACAGAAGAAAGAAAGAGCTGGATGAGCTCTGATGTGCACAATTAAAATCTAGAGAGGGCTACAATTTCTATTCAGATTCAGCCTGGAGAGCCAAAGTTAAGCAGACAGTTGCCTGAATCATTTACATTAATTAGATTATGTTCTTAGTGGGATCGCTGTATTTCATTTGCTGAAGACAAAATTTAAGCTAACAAACACAAACTTCCCAGACAAATCATCACAAAGGAGGAAAGACATTGTTTGGTGATCTTAGCGAGTTTCAGCCTTGAAAGGTTCTCCATAAGCTGTTAAACATCAACATTTTATTTATGATTGTGTTTATTTGTCCTGATATATTTGATTGGAACTCCTGAAAATAAAGGACTGTGCACAAAGATGGCTGTCAAGCCTTCTGCTGTTGATTAAGTTAAACCTAAAGGTCTATACCAATATTATGTGCTGTTAGGTTAATTCCTGTGTATGATTGTGTCCTTGTGTTCTGATGAATTTGACATTTTCGCCAATGTGTGTAGGACACTGGGGACACCCTCGGCAGTGTCCTCCGGGGCTTCTTCACCATCCGAAAGAGGGAGCCTGGTGGGCGACTTCCGACTTCATCTACATGTTTCAACCTGCTCAAGCTCCCCAACTACAGCAAGAAAAGCATCCTACGTGACAAGCTGCGCTACGCTATCAGTATGAACACAGGCTTTGAGCTCTCCTAACTCTGTTGCATCAGGACAATCTGCACAAGGAGGGCTGTATTATACAGTCTGATACCAAGCAAGAGGCTCAGCTTACCTGCGTTGGAGCCTTTAACATCAAAGGGGCATCACTCAAACAAAACAGGACTCTTGAAGGACCCTTTACTTCTTTTTTTTGTCTCTTTTATAATCTGGATGAGCTCTAAGGGAGTGAGCTCCAGTTAAGCTGTGTCTCCCATCAAAAGGGGGATGCTGTTTCTGCAGAACAATCCAATTTCTAACATCTTCCTCTCTCTTTTTACCCCTCCAGAAACTGAGTATACATGTTTCTCAGGCTTAACAAAATAATGAGTCTAACACTCCCACTTTAAGCGAACTGGAAAGCAATACAGAAGCAATGCAAGCCATTACACACATTGTCGTCTCACTTGTGTAAAACTAAGCGATGCATTGTTACTTGTAAGCTTGGATTCCATTATCCCGGCACCCTACAGCTTATATTGAATGAGTCTTAATGTGTCTTTCCTGAACATGATGCTTCTCGTATAAGTGGAAGACAAATCAATGTTTTGTGTTCAGTCTCCTTGAAGGAGTGGTGGCTCATAACGCCGATCCTGTCCGTTACGTTATGTCCCGTTTTTAAGGAAAATAGTTTTTGAGCTCTGTCCCTTTTCTCCCCACTAAAAGACACTGGGTCCACCTGAGAGAGACGTTGGCCTTCTGGTTTTCATGTTCCCAGTAGATCTTAAAAACCAACAATCTGCCTCAGTTCCAGTGACGCAGCAAATAATCCCCTAAAAGGTTTGATCTTACTCTTCGATAAAAGAAAAGAAAGAAAGATGTCGTTTCTGTAGCATCAGTTACTTTTGACCAAAAGAACTGGAAATGTTTTGTCACTATTTGTGTTTGCAGCTGTTCCATGTTGCACAACTTCCACCTTAAAAACACGAAGAAAAGCAAAGCAAACCAGTCTTCTTACTCTGTGTATCTAATGCTAGGGAAAAAAATAAATCTCACTACACCTTGGATTAATGCCGAGTGCCTCACGAATCGTCGTCACCTGTTGCTCACACGCTTGACTGTGTTTCAACCGTAACCAATAACCACGATTTGGAAACAAGCCATAGAAATGTGGGGGCTATGGTCCTGGATATATTCTCTGCTTATAGGAGCAACACAGAGCGGAACCACTGTAATACCACAACAACCGCGGAGGGCTTCACTACAATGCTCTCTGATCTCTGTGGACTTTTGAAGCCATGCAGAAAAGAATGATGTCATGGACTGGTTCGTCAACCAAATGCGACCGCTTGACTTGATGATGTTCCCTTGGAAACGTTGCACACAATTTTGCTGTTTGCGGCAGTTGGGAGGGAGGGGGAAAGGGACATGAGAGTGAATGTGACTTTATAAGCTTAAAATTTTTTACCTTACACAGGGTTCATTTACAGCAGAAGGTCCAGGCACAGACTTTTGGTTATTTGGAGAAAAAAAAAAGGACTGCATCATTAAAAGCGATAGAAGAAGAAGAAGAAGAAGAAGAAGAAGGAAAAAAGTCTAACCTAACAAAGTTCTTTATTATGCAAAAAAAAAGTTTTGTCATGAATGAAAATTGAGATTTTTGTTAATATGTAACCATGTTTCTAAGAAGTTATATGATGGCCACTAACTCGTGAAAAAAAAAAGTGATTTATAATGAAAATGCAACCATTACATATATACACATAAGACTGGTTGTAATAAATTTATCTAATAATCTAATAATGTTGTTAAATGATGTTAAAATCAAACCTGACAAATCAGTTAAGGGGATCCTTAAAGTATTTGGGCAAGAACTGAAAGCACTGCAAATGGATTTATATGACACACTACTGCAACTGCTCACGAGTGTGTGTGTGCGTGTGTGTGTGTGTGTGTGTGCGTGGTAGTGTGCAAGAGTGGTGAAAGATACCTCACATGCTTGTCTGTCTCCCGATGAGGTGGCTCATCTGTTTAAATGATGTCAAGAGAAGACTTTGAGTGTACCAGTGATTGCTGATGCTGACTCTTTTAGTACAACAAATAAATAAATAAAAAGAAATTATCCCGGAAATGTTCTCAACCGCTCTTTGTAAGTTTTTTTTTGTTCCCCCTTTCTCTTTTTAAAAGTGAATGTCTATGAATCTCGCTGCACTATAGTAAGGCGCATTATTGATTTAAAAAAATATCCCATGTAAGATTTGTCCATTTGTAAGATACCTCCTCATGTAATGTTAAATCGTGTACACGAGTGTGATATAAATCATTTGATCACAATTTGTGGGTTTTTTTTCATTCGTTAATTAGTTGATTACAAACACCTGTAGATCCTGTTTAGAAAAAGCAAACAAGAGTGGAGACACAGGCCTCTGTAAAAGGCTGGTAATTCACAGCATGCATGAGACATTAACATCAGGCTGTGGGATTGGTACATTTTCTGGTTCCCTTGAATACCGTGGATGGGGGATTATCGTGTAAATACGCGCGTCTGAAGCAAACTCTCCGTTGTGCTCTCTGATTGCACCGTGTGACCCTTAGTGAGAGGTGGACGGCGCTGCTGGGAAATCTGCTGGTCGTTTTTACTCCGGCTGCTGCTTGAGATTGAAGCTTCTCAATAACCATGAGCCGTCCTCCGAGTCCGACTCCAGCACGATGGTTTAAGGCGCTGCGCAGGTAAAAAAAAAAAGTGAAAAGACCTTTGTTTTGGCTTACTTGCGAGAAATTGAGACTTATTATTGCAAATGACCTTAGATTAGATACAGCTGTTCTGGGTGGCTCAGCTTAAGCGTCCAGCTTTGTTAGTTTTATGTGCATCACCTGACTGTCTGCACTGCAGTTATTCGGATTTTCAATATATGCCGGTGGGAGGCTCTTGCTGAGCGGGTGCACAAGCTTAATTTCACACTGGTTCATTCGGAAAGGCCAGCGGTAGAGATTTATTGACTGACACAGACATGAGTCGAAAAGTAAAGGCGTGCTCTGCTTGTCAGAGACATGGGCGGCTAACATGCAGAAGGTGTGTGTGTGTGTGTGTGTGTGTGTGTGTGTGTGTGTGTAGGTGTGTTCGCCTTGTGAAGTTAAAACTAGCGTACTGTTACAGGACCAGGCTCGGGGACCCCTGTCTGAAGACGTATCCTCTGGAAAGCGTGGATCTCCTGAGGAGGGCTAGAGTCGCCTTTCAAGCTGGACGTACCCTGAAGGAGAACTTCAGACTGGCTCAGCTGGAGGCTGTGGTGCAGATGCTGGAGGAACACGAGTGTGACTTTGTGGATGCACTTGGAAGGGACCTCCATAAGGTCAGGGCTGAAGCGGTCTCCCTGCAGGGTTGTTGTTTTTAATAGTGAGAACTGATGGTAGAGTCAAATGTTTTTTCTTTGACTTCATATTCGTTTACTCTGTTTTTAACCAGCCTCGGTTTGAAACGGTTGTGTCTGAACTGATCCTGGTCAAGAATGAGGCTGTATATGCTATTAACAACTTAAAGAAGTGGATGCAGCCACAGAAAGTGGAAAGGAACCTGGTAAGACTGTTGTTTAAATCATCTTGATAATGTGACTGGGATTAATCATGACCTTTTTCGAGAGAACATTCCACGTACTGCTACAAAGAAATGTATTGTGCTGAGCCCTGCAAAGCAGATTAAAACAGAAGTTGCATTGCCCCTTTCTAAAGGAATAAAATGAGCTCATGTGTATTTTCTCTTTGTGTCATGATGAACCTTACCAGCTTTTTACTTGTGCTGTTTCACTTGTAATGTAATTTGTTCGGTCTGTGTAGTCCACCACGCTGGACGACTGTCTGGTGATCAGTGAACCGCTGGGAGTGGTGCTTATCATTGGGACCTGGTGTAGTCCTGTACAAATGTGCCTTGTGCCACTGGTCGGGGCCATTGCAGCAGGTGCAGCCAGTATTATTTCATCATTTAGTTCTCCTGTACTCAGGCTAACTGACAGCAACTGATGTTTTATTTTCCATTTGTGTAGGAAACTGTGCAATCATCAGCCCCTCCGAGTCTACTGTGCACACAACAGAGCTTCTCCATCGTCTAATTCCCTCCTACTTGGATAATGTGAGTAAGCTAGCATAAAGGAACTGATTTTTCCCTGCAAGAACTTGCAGTATTTTTCTTAAAATATCAAAGGCAATACTCCCCCCCCCCCCCTTTTTTTTTTTTTTTTTTTTTTTTTTGTTCTGAAGCTGATTAGACTGCACACTATGAATTTTTACTTCACTCTCTTTAACATAAGAATAACTGACTTTGGTTGCTACAGTGAGAGTGAAACACTTCATAGTTTTAGCTTCCAGAATAATTTGACTCCTTTGTAAGAATCTGTTTGAGCAGGTACCCTTTTATTGACCTGTAATCAAATGAGCTTTCATTTGGTGAGATTACACTTTGAGATACTTAAATCTGGCATTTCAGAATTGAGCACTTTGTCATCCATGACTGAATATCTGACTCACCAGTGATATTGCTTTTTTATTTTTTGTGTGCTTTTAGTTTAGTTGAATTATAAGAGATGCTTGTTTGAAGAGGGGGAACAAAAGGAATTCTCATACAAAACTCTTGTTTTCCTCAAGGAATGCTTCCATGCGATTCTTGCAGGCTTGAGTGACTTGCCTGAAGTGATTGAGCTCAAATTTGATCATGTTTTCTTTACAGGTAATTTTTATTAGTCATCCTTTAATTAAAAAAAAAAAGTGTTCTTTGAATTGTTCACTGTTTAAGCTTGGCTGTCACTCTGCAGGAAACAAAGAGGACGGAAGCAAAATTGCTCTGGCTGCCGCCCGCACACTCACACCCGTCACCTTGATTCTGGGAGGGAAGAACCCATGTTACGTGGACCAGCACTGTGACATTTTCACCACTGTGCAGCGCATTGCTTGGGCACGTTTTCATAATGCTGGACAGAGTTTGGTGGCTCCTGACTACATTTTATGCCACACAGATGTCAAAGCTCGGCTGGTGCAGGCCCTCAAGTGCTGCCTGATGGAGTTTTATGGCTCTAATCCCCAAGAGTCACGTAGCTTTGGCCGGATAGTCAATCTAGAGATCTTTAACCGTACTAGAGGGATCTTATGGAGATCTGGCAAGGTGGCTGTGGGTGGGCATGTGATCGAAGCAGAGAAATATATTGGTATGAAAAGCTGAATTCCTTGACACATATTGCACTTAATAGATTGCTTTAACATGGCTGTAATTTTATTTTTTTTAAATCTGAAGCCCCAACAGTTTTGACAGATGTGGCTGAATCAGACCCCGTCATGCAAAAGGAGATCTTTGGTCCAGTTCTTCCTATTTTGACTGTAAACAATGTGGATGAGGCTATTAGTTTTATCAATAAGCAAGAAAAGCCCCTCTGTGTGTATGCATATTCCACCAACGGCAAGGTAGGTCTACGAGGCAAATTGAACAGGGGGGGAAACTGAAGCCAGAATTCATTGTAGGATTTATTCTGATCATGTGGTGGCTTTTCTGACACTGCAGGTAATTTCAAGACTCATGAGTGAGACCTGCAGTGGAAGCTTCTGCTCTAATGATTGCATCCTGCAGAGTGTGATGGTGGCTCTACCTTTTGGTGGAGTAGGTAAGTCTAAGCTGCAGTAGTAGTATGGATGGTGGGACAGTCTGTAAGTGATCTGCCAGTCTGACCAACTAACCCCCCCTCCCCTCCCTCTTTGAAGGTGCCAGTGGAATGGGTTCTTTCCATGGCCGCTACAGCTTTGATACATTTTCTCACAAGAAATCCTGTCTGCTACGAAGCGCACGGTTTGAATGTGTGACCTACCTGCGCTATCCACCCTTCGAGGACCGCAATCTGTCTCTAATGACATGGGCCAGCAGCCTTTCCCAGAAAAGCCAGGGCTGGTGCCAGATTATGTGACTGTGTGGGAGGGTAATGACAGCCATGCTGGAATTAAACAAACTGCCACTTTTGTTATGAGCAGGCCATGGAAGACAGAAGCGCATTATTATAGAATCAACAAGAATGGATTTCTATGGACAAAATTGTTAACTGTATATTAACTTGTCTAAATGTATGTTTGAAACTTATAGGACACAAATATTTTGGATGTACACTGTTTATTGTGACCTGTGATTTTTACATGTGGGGAAAATGCATTAAAATAAAAATATATGTATTGTATTTATAGTTTGAATAAAGTATATGCATCTCAAAAGGTAATGCTTTTTATTTTAATCTTCACGTGAGACTGGTCATTCTGGCCTCTTGTAGATTTTCTCTTCACTGCCCTCTTTCATAGATGCATATCTGGCGACTGTGAACAGGTAGTCACTTAACCTGAGTGGGAGGGAAAGGATATTTGTCAGCTACGTAGTAGAAATATTTATTTATTTTTTTAATTAAAAAAAAGGTACAACACTGACCTGTTCAAGAACTTGGCAACATCTGGATCTGCCTCACCTGATCGCACAATTGGAGCAACGCTATGGGGAGGGGAACAAACAACTACAGATTACTTTGTCATTCAGGACGACCTTACATAGATCATACTAAAACTAACCTGCGCTCTGCTCGCCGACAGACTGTCCGAGCTAAGTGCAAAGCTGCGCTGCTCTTCCCACCAGACTGTGGGGGGGGGGGGGGGAAACAGTATATATTAGTGCAACAGGGACACGCAAACATTTGTTAAAAACGTGCGCAGCTTACTGGTAAAATGAAGCTGGTTAAAGGAGGGAGTTCTTCTGTAAACTGATCAATCCAGGTCTCCAAGTCCACAATTGGCTGTGCAATAAATTTTGTTCTCTCTTGCAAAAAACAGAATAGTGTGATCACATGTGACACAATAAATAAAAACAGACTTGATTAGCCAAAGCTATCATACTTATATGGCTTTCTCTTGCAGATGATCGAGGGGTAGCAATGTTGGAGCCCACATCTTGTAAAACGCACTGGATCTGTGGTGACAAAAGCCAAATGATGACAAACCTTCTCTCTGAATTTATGGTGTAGGAACTGAAAGAAGTTAAGAAATGCAGTATGACAAAATCAAACCTTGTCCAATTGATGAGTGAATGTATGACGTTTATCAAGGCAAAACTCTCTTGCCAGCCTGTAAAAGTTAAGAATGTAACTTTAGACAAGGCATGTCATAAAAAAAATGCTGAAATGACATGCCATATTTGAATTGTAGAAATGTTACCCTATAGCTGATGACAGCTCGTCTGTATTCCCCAAGGCTTCAAAAATGTGATCTTCTTTTGGCCTTCTTTCTCCTGTAAATGTGCTTGAGAAACCTAAGAAGGAATCAAGACAAAGTTTTTTAAAATATTGCTTATTCCAAAAGTACAGTGCGGTAGTGTTGTCTGAGTTACAATGATAAATAACCTTTGTCTCCTGTTTTGGTGTATATTTTGGGCACCCTGTTGTCCTCACCAGTGGCATAACTGTTTTGAAAAAGAAGGATATTAAAGGAAAGGTGTTTAAGTATTTTTATATATTCACCAAACACTATATTAGGTACATCTTGCTTTAATCGGTTTGGTCCCCTCTCCTGTCTTCAGAACCTTAATTCTATGTGGCATAGATACAACAAGGTGCTGGAAACACTCCTCAGAGATTTTGATCTATATTAACATCACACAATGATGCAGATTTGTCAGCTGCCACCACAACCACATCTTAAAGGTGCTCTACTGGATTGAAATCTGGTGACTGCAGAGTGCATTTAAGTACAGTGAACTCATTGTTATGTTCAACAAACTAGTTTGAGATTATTTGAGTGGTATGGCACATCAACTTATCCTGCTGGAAGAGGATTGGTACACTTTGGTCATAAAGGGATGTCATTGTCAACAACAATACAGTACCTAACAAAGTGACCATTGAGTTTAATTCTGTTGTATTTTTAGGAACGATCTGTATGGCAGATGCCAACCAGCAGTTGCTAGTTACACAGACAGTTACACGAACAACACGAACAGAAGCACAACACTGTGCACACAAACGCTGACACAGGACTGTACAGTATAGCTACCTTCTGACTGAAAACAGGGTAAACAACGGTCTCTTTGCCCGATACTCGCTAATGAACCTGCATGTCCCTGGAACGCCGCGAAGGAGAGAATGTCTGAAAACAAACGATGTCATTTTTAGCTACAACACAGTATCGACAGCAGCAAGGGTAAACGACAGAATTGCCCTTTTTGTCCATCCGTGGTGTCCGTAGTTCATAGGCGTTTCCATTTCATCGCATGATTGGCCAACTCACCCGGTGGTGGCAGAGTTCTGAATGCTGATTGGCCAGACGAAAATATGCTCGACCAGCTGAAGGGGAGTTGATTGGACACAGGAAATCCTCGCTCGTCCCTCGTCCCGTGTGTCAGGTCACGGTTTAACACTCTCAGATACTCGTGAAGAGAATGTAGTGTTGCTCCATGATTTTTTTAAATCACCAAATTAATTTGTAAAGTTATTAACAGTCATTAATGTTCGCGTAAAGGACGGTGCTGTGGAACTAAGCTGTCTACGGCTTCTTGCCTGTTCAGCGGATTAACATTAGCTAAGCTAGCTTTTATTAATGCTGTCAGTGAAAAGTTGAACTGAAGCAATTGAGTTACGTAGATTTGGGCATATTTTGTGCTCTATTCTGGAAGCTTTTACAGAAATGCAAGTGACGGACCTTTACGTGTCAGCTCCTGGAAAGGCGATCCTACACGGAGAGCATGCAGTCGTTCACGGAAAGGTAAGCTCTGAAGTGATACCATAATGACATTTAATGCACCAGTCAGCATCTTAGCAAAAATATGACTAATTAAGATTTATCAAACAACCGGTCCAATTGCAAAAGTGTCATTTTATATTTTAATATTTACCCCGTTATCATAAAGCTACAGCATGTCTTTGATGAAAAGGTTAATAACCAAAAATAAAAAAAGAGGAGATTTTATTTATTTATCTCTTTAACATTTTGCTTGTTCTAATGTTGCTTCATGGCAGGTGGCTCTTGCTGTGAGCTTAAACTTGAGGACATATTTGCGATTGAAAGCCGATACTTTTGGCAAGGTTTGCATCAACCTGCCCAATATCGACACATTCCTCAGCTGGGACCTTTCACAACTGAAGCAGCTTGTTACTTATGGTAAGGTGCATCAGAGGTGCTCCTGCAAATTCTGTTTTTATGATATTGCGCGCAGTTCAAGCATCCTACAGTGAAATTTTAGTACTGATACCAATTTTGGCCTAATGTTGGTGGTACAGCAGTATATCCACTGTAACACCAGTCTGTGTCTAAATGGGAGACAAAGGTGTTTAGTGTGGAAAAAGTAGGAAAAAAGTGCAACTCATTTACTGTATTTCCCATAATTATTTGAGAATCATTGACAGTACTATAAACTCACCATCATCCAAAGTGATTAAATTTACGAGCTTCTGGGTGAGAAATATTTATTGAGTTTTTTTGCAGCTGTAAATTTCCATTTACTGTCTTTTTATAATGTCAGCCTTTGGATGTGCCAACTAATGACAGTCTTAATTAACAGGTTTTTAAGTAATTTGCTAGATTAAACTATATGCTTTGGTTTTGTACAGTTACAGATCAAAGTGCATTGGTGTGATATACCTTTTAATTGATGTTATTAGGTAAGAGGGATGAGGTGCAATGCCTGGATGCTGAACTTGTGAGGAGACTGCGGGAATTTATTGGCGTAAGCAATGGAAGCTTGGATACTTGCAGCATGGCCAACTTATCCTTCCTTTACCTCTACCTGTCGCTGTTTGGATCAGGGTGAGAGAGAGGACTTCTTCTCATCATTTGCACATCTGTAGCCATTTTTGTCACAAAGGCATCAACAAATTGCAGGTGTATATATGAAAATGTTCTCTCTATGCACATAGGAAAGTAATAACTCGTGCCTTTTTAAAAACCTGTAGTCAATCACTCACTGAACTCTTTAAAAAAATATCGGTACTTCATTCTGAGACAGAGCGTTACAGTGTAAAATTTAACATTATTTTAGAAGGAACATTTTGTGCTGAGTAACAGGAAATCTGTTATCATGACTCTTGTGTACTTTTCTAGGAGTAGTGGGGGTTAAAGGTCATTTGTCTAAAGCAGTCAAAGTCTTTGATGTTTAGTAAGTACAGGATAGTAATTATGTTATATTTCTGTTATAACATCTGAAAAAAGATGACGCTTCATTTCTATATTAACTCACAGGTTACACAAGTGTTAAAGGCAAACTCTCAAAAGTAAACACTCAAAAGAGAAGTCCAGTAAAAATGATGAAAGACTGCAGCTGTAAACTCATTGCCCAGAGGTGGTGCAACTGAAAATGGCTGCAGCTATTACTTTCCCCACCTACTGGTGATTCAGACAGTGTGCAGACAAATAATGACAAATGACAAAATGACTCTGTCTTGTTTAAACTCTACAGTCTTTCTGTGTGTGTGCGTGCGTGCGTGTGTGTGTGTTTGTGAGTGTGTGCATGAGAGTGCGTCAGGGAGGGCTATTTATTGTGTGTACCATTGTATTCTGTGGCGTATAATAGTGGGGTTTCTTGCATTTCAGATTTTATTGTTTGCTCAGTGATAACTCTGTTTATATTTAGATGTCCCTATTAAAATGATATACACATTACAGTAGATTGTATTAGTTTTGGTTTTGTGCCCACTTGCAATAAATGTAGTTTTAAGTTCAATTTCCAAACATCTAAGTTACCAGTGAAGTAGATTAGGTTCAGGGAAAAGTTTCTCTTCTTTAAAATGAAGATGTTAAAGGTATTGGTTGGATGTTAGTATTAACTGCTTCGGCAGCTGTTAACAGAAAAGATGCTGAGGAGCATTAAGCTGCAGATTGTTGGGAGGTTTAATCGGCGTTGACAAGGCGGTGGCATGTCTGAGAGAGGTGATGGGTTGTGACAGGATCCCCGCTAATGAGCGTCTGGCACTGAGCCAGTCTGTGCCCTAGTGCCTGTATGCATTTTCCTCTAAAGAGAAAGAAGAGCTGGACATTTAGTTTACAGTATTCACCTCTGCCCAAAAGCAGCGTCCCTGACAGGCATTGACAGAAGTGTCAAGTTTCTGTTGAATGTAGTAGTGTACATGTGTGCTGTAAGAGTCACATGACTGTACAGAAGGCAATATCCCATATTATGTACTTTACTTAATGAAGTATTCTCTATATATTAAAAATGACTGATAGCTGATTGTAAATGAGAAGTAATCAGTAGGATTTTTAAATCTACAGTGATGCTCACAGGTTGTGTTCATTCTAATTTTGGGGATACAGTTGCAAATTTCTATTATCTGCAACTATTTTTTTACCGTTTCAGTGCATATGCAGTCAAAAGTCATACATATACACAATTTAAATTCTATAAAAGCAGTTTCTGTATTTGTTTTCTCAGTGAGCTGCCCAGTTTGACGCTGACTGTGTGGTCAGAGCTGCCTACTGGAGCAGGACTCGGGTCAAGTGCCGCCTACTCTGTGTGTTTAGCTGCAGCTCTGCTTTGCGCAAGTGGAGCCATCCCCCCTCCTCTCAAAGAGTGGGAACACACTGCCAGGTAATGTTCAGGCCTCCATCTCCATCACGAGCTCTGTATGCGGTAGCTGTCAGCTGCCGTTTTGTATAGGCGTCACGGCAGGGCTGCAAAAATGGGACAGCAAGCGTAAAATTTTAAATTACACATCACACAATGGAAATGGTGTCACACAGGCTTTTGGTTTGAAGTTGAAGGTGAGGCCTTAAATTATAACATTCAACTTGTTAAAAAGAAAAATTAATGGATGGGTTTGGTCAGCACCACAACACAACTTGTATTGCAGTTCACAATACAAAAGATATTGCATTTTACACCAGTACTTTTAACATTTTCTGGCTAAATTTCCAGATTTTATAACAACTGCCTCTTTTTTTTTTTAAAAAACTGTCTCGTATATAATCGTTTTAGGATTTTGACACTTCTTCCTTTTATTTTGGTATGACTGGTGTCAGGTGGTGTCAGGAGGAACTGGAGCTAATCAACAGTTGGGCTTTCCAAGGGGAGATGATCATCCACGGTAATCCTTCAGGAGTGGACAATGCTGTAGGAACGTGGGGTGAGGCATTAAAATGTGTAGCTTGTTACACCTTCCTTCATTTTTGTACCGCACTCTTTCATGTACTCATCAGAGTTTTGCACCATCATTGTTCATTGTTATCTGATTATTGTGATTTTAATGATTCATCTTTGGTTTACGTAGGCGGCATGCTCAGATTCTTGGCTGGAAAGATAATACCGCTGAGCAGGTACTAAAGAAGGATTATTAATTAGATTTTGTTTAAAGGGTCAATTAACAAACTCATTGTCTGGACAAAATTAATACGTCAGTAAAGCACCAGAATAATACGTCTGAATGAACCCTCTGATCTGTCTGTTTTACTTCCAGGGTGCCGTTATTAAGAATCCTCCTCACTAACACCAAAGTACCACGAAGCACCAAGGTACTTGTTGCCGGGGTGAAGGACAAAATTAACAAGGTACTAAATGGTTTCTTCCTCCCTCGTGTGTTACTTGCCGACACTGTAATTAATATAATAGGCGGTGCTTTTGCTTGGCAGATACTCCTGCGTGTGGTGTTGAGTGCCTTCATAAAATATTAAAATTAAACTCTTAGCCAGCACCCCTGTGCGCTGTTGCCTTGGTGACACCAGCAGGTGTGCAGATTTCTGTCTGAGACAGAGAATTCGGCCTGAATGGTGTTGTGACAGTGTTGTGATCAAGCTAGAGCACAAGTCAAACCTGCCATCCCAGAATCTGTATTTGTATGCAGCTTATCCATCAGAAAACAGCCATTAAAAAAAATATGTGTGTACAGATGTTATTGTATTGCACGAGTGATGTTGGAAAAGTTCATCTCTTTGGGTTTTGTGTTCCCCTCCTGTAGTTTCCATCCATCATGGTACCTGTTCTTGACTCGGTTGATGCCATTTCCTGCACTTGTGAAAAGGTCCTCTCAGAGATGACCTGCGAGCCCATCACAGGAGAGCATTACAATATTCTAGAGGTACAAATATTAGTTGATTTTGTGAAGCAGTTTGCGTTATAAACATGTCATTAAATGTCAGTGTTACTTCTTTTTGAAAGTCTGCTGCATCTAAAGGACCATACCAAGCATTGACTTTCAAGCTTGTTAGAATCATTCACTTTGTTTTGGTCTTAAATATTGTATTTTCATGAATGTTTGCACATTTCAGTAAATCTCTCCACCTATTTCTCAAAATGTTAAGAATGAGGGGCGACACGAGACTTTTGCACAGTACTGTATAATGTATAGTACCTAAGAAATATACTGTATACTTGAGACAAAGCTGACTTTGATCTTTGAGGTGATCAGAGAAGGGGTGCTAGTTGTGCAAAGTTATCACTTTGTTTTCCAAAATAACTTCCTGGCTAAAGTCAAGACCATGTTAGACCACATTAGCAGGTTAGCCGAATAGTATTTACACTCCGGCATGATACAGTTGCTAGCTACGCAAGTGTAGGCTAGCTGTCTAACCTAGTTAGACAAAAGTTAGTGCACATTAGCTAGTGTTGTTAACTGTTGTAGCATAGTGCTGTTTTGAAAATGTCTAAACCACACAGCTGATTTTCTCCCTGTAGCATGTATGAATTAACCAACAGCTGTGTGATACCCTTTAAAGGAACTCATTGATATCAACCAGCACCATCTGAATGTGATGGGGGTGGGGCACCCTGCCCTGGACAGACTTTGCCAGGTCACACTGGCCAAAGGGCTCCACAGCAAGCTAACAGGTGCAGGGGGAGGAGGCTGTGGCATCACGCTTCTGAGACCAGGTGCTTTTTATTGTGCATTTTTAAATGATTATGTGAAGAGTAATTTATTTTAAAGGAATGTACTTTATCTGCTGTTATAAGTACCTTTGCAGTTTAGATGACTTGCATAATTCAAATTAATCATTCATTTTTTCCACATCCTTCAGCTGATTGGTCTTCAGTCTTGTAATGAATTAATTTTGATGAGGAATGTTTGAAGAGCTAAACTGTCAGGCTCCTGCTGACAGCAAGTTTGTTTTTGTTTTTTTTCCCCTCAAATTCTCCCTCACTCTCATATTAACGATTTGAGTGGCAGAAAATGATGAGCAGGCTGTGCAAGAAAACGTCTTTGGTATGCAAGTATTACTGTGCAATTGGTTCTAAGAAAACTTTGTATCATCCTCTCTTTGACAAAGCAAACAAGCAGGGAACCTGCAAGTTCAGCCTTTGTTTATGCCTGCAGCCTGTAACATACCGAATTTTAACAAGTCTTAACCACACCAAATAGATTTCCAAAGGCTTTTTTATTTGTTTTCTTAGCAAATGTTTCTGACTGAGGGAATTTCCAAGTGTTTCATATCTGTCTAGTCTACATGCTCTCAGAGGGTTTTATAGCGCAGCTCTTTAAGTTAAGGAAGCGAGGATTAAGTTATTTTATCTTTGTGTTTTAAAGCTGCTCTTGAATGTGAAGCTTTACATTTTCATCTGAGTCTGTGTGGTTACTGTGAGTATTACTATGCAGCTGCATCCTTACTGTTGAGATGATGTCAAGCCCTGTTTTGGACCATTTCCTTTGCAAAAAGCAGCAGATGTTTGGTACAGTCTCACAGAGCACACAAGTCTGCCTCAGCTTATTAACTGAAGTGACTTACTTTTATCCCTGTCTTGACCTTGTCTTATATTACCTGTTATAACTGGCTTGTTTTATAGAAACCAACTCCCTGATGGCCCAGAGTACAGTGCAGGAGTTGAAAGACTGTGGCTTTGACTGCTGGGAAACAAGCATTGGTGGGCCAGGTGTCCAGCAGCATTCGGCCATTTCTGTTAAGGAGGAAATTCTGGAGATTTTAAATTACTACTAAGACTCACCCGTGGCAGTGTCTGCGAAGGAGGACAGATGTAATAGTGGGCTTTTTATTATCTCAAGACCTGCGGTATACTGAACTAATAAAGGAGGCCGAATGGACCAAGGAGCATTTCAATCTGGGCAGGGTGGGGTGGGATGGGGCGGGATGGGGCGGTCTAATCTCTCTTAAATCTGTGACGATTGAACTATGTTGTGTTTTGGGTAACACTTCTTATTCAGTGAAAATGTACTCACGGTTTACGAGCCTGTGCACTGACATCTAAGTCCAGTAGGTGGCATCAGAGTTGCACAAATGCTTCTTTATGGAAGGAGAGTTGCAGAAGACGGCACTCATAAAATTGACTGACATGGAAGTGAAACACTGGCAGGATTAAGTTATATTTTCTTCCAAATGCTTAAAGCAGTAGGGGTCAGTATATTTTAGTACATTAAAAGATCACCAATCCTGAAATAATACTCCTCTAATACAATGTTGTGATGACGATGAGACATTATTTAACAAGAACAAAGTCAAACTCAACAGATTTCACTCTCATGAAATATTTAAAAATGATGCAAATCATTTAAAAACCTCTGAATCCCATCATGCACTGCTGCATTGCTCTGAAATTTTGGTGTGCTAAAATGTATTCTAATTATGCTAAAACCAAAGAATTTGATGTGATTTCAGTTGTTTCCTTGTTGAGAGCGTCTATAATTTCTCCAGCACTTTGGTAAAATGTCACTATTTTATGGTCTGTTAGTTTTTGCAGTGAAAGGCTAACCGGCTGTGTTGTTTTGCTAATACAGAATGGGGAAAGAGGGAAAGCAGGAGTGTGTGACTTTCTCTGGAGCCTCTGGATTAGCGCTACTATAATGTGAATCAATGACGAGTGTCCTTCTGAGTCACGCGTTTGTGCTGACATGCAAACACACACACACACACACACACACACACACACACACACACACACACACACACACACACACACACACACAAAAACCAGCTTTCCCAAATTCTTCTCCACCTAATCGCTCCCTTGAAAGCATTACAGAGTTTTCTGCAAATGTCGCAGATGGAGAAGACGGATCTGTTTAGAATTTCACTGATTTGGGGAAAAGGTCATTGGGGGATTCAGTTGAGTTTGAATATCTATTTCATTTTCTGCTTTTTTTTGTAAATGTCACAAAGATTGAGTAGTACAAATCTGGCACCGTGCGTGAATATACGGCATTTGTCACCCTCCCTCCTTTTTCTGCCTGGCGCCCCCTCTGTCCTCTTGAATTGTGTCATCTTTGTCAGGGCAGCCCCCCGTCAGCGTGCCGCACAGTTGCCCCTAACCCCTGCTGGAATTTAATTACCACTGCGCTTTTCAATTGAAATGGCATTGACGAGGAGGGGAGGGGGAAAAGAGCGAGACAACGGAGCCAGTTTTATTTGAAGCCCCTCTCTTTCTTTTCTGTCTCATTCTCTTTCGCTCCTTTTAGCCCTGCGAGGCACAGATGGTATTTTTTTTTATATCAGTGTCAGCGCCTGCTTCTTTCTGCTCTGATGAATAGAATCTAAGGAGCAGGCCTAAGATGATTTCAGATAACAGAGGGAGTGAGGAAGGGGGTCAAGGATAGAGGGAGAATGTCAAAATTAGAGAGATACAGTGGAAAAAACGTGCGCTGTCCCCGCAGCGAGGAGCGAGATGTACAAACCATTTAACATTTAACATTTTGAGGGGTTTTAGGGAGTTTTGTCTGTGTGGATCAATGTGATACAATCTGGGATGAATAATTCATTCTGTCCAAGCAGGAGGAATAAAATGCTAAATGTGAATTTGCTGAGTGGTCATGCACACTGTGGCACATTCCCTCTGGTCCCCGGTCGACTGGTGAAATGCTTGTCAGGAGCCATTAAGTTTGAATACAGAATTAGACCTGACTGACAAGATATCATGTTGATGTCTACTGGTTTCGCCAATGGGGATCTAGTGTATGACTTCCCACAGCGAACGTCTGCATTTGCATCTATAGGCTTTTGGATCACAGTTTGTTATTGGGTTGTTATTATGGGAAACGTCTTGTACTGATTGAATTATATGTCTTCATATCTTTAAAAGAGGATGTGGAATTGGCACACAGCAGGAAATATCTGCGCAACCCTCCTCTGCCCAGCATTCAAATGAACACAATGACAGAGGCAGAATCAACATCATGATGATCCTCTCTGTCACGATGAGCTGCATGACCCTCCTGGGGGTGTTTGCCCTTTTACTAAGTCGAGGTCGGTGGCCGGTGTTCTCAGCAGGGGTCCGATTAAGGCAGCATGGTGCGGGAGGGCCGTCGAAGATCTCGAAGGATTCAGGTTTACATTCACCAATATGTCAAGAAGTGCTTTTAGTTCTTACTCTTTGATTAAATGATTAACTTTTTCAAAAAGCATGATGAACAACTAAGACAGTTTTTTCATTATTGATAAAGTAACCCAGTGCATAATTAAAAACACTTTGTTGCTACAGTGTTAATCGGTCTGCTATGCCTTAGTGTGAGTGTGCTCACTTTGAGTCTGGTCTGCTTGTGCTTTGTGACAGTTTTAGCATTTAATCATCATCCAGTGGTTGTGACTTGAGTAGACAAACCAGAGTTACTCATTTTTTTTAGGATTTGCAAATACTTCTGTCCTGTGAACGCTCGGTGGTGGAGGAAGTTTTGGTTTGTTTATTAAAATTATCTTCAGGGGTCTGAAGGATGGAAATTATTCTACTCAACCAAACAAAAAACAAATAAATGTGAGGCTAAAATTTTTTTTTTTAATCCATACATGATTTAAGTGTAGTTTGGTTGCCTTCTCCTTCAAGGTTATCTCCTTGTGTAACACTGCTAGCTTTCTTATGTTTAGAGCACTCCCTGGAAATCCCATTGTGCCTTTTTGACTTCATCATGGGCTTCAAACTTGTGCAAAGAGCAAACATCCTTCTCATACCCAAGCTTCATGCCAAGGATAATCAGTGGTGACGAGAGCTTGTGGCTCTCAGCTATGACCCAGAGACCAAATAGCGGTTTTCAGAGGAACTGTCCAGTTTGCTAGCCTGAAGGTGGTATATCGGGTCAGGAGCATGCTTGTAATTTTCTTCAACCTTAACAGGGTTGTGCACCTTGAATTCATCACCCAGGGCCATACTGTCATCACTGAGTCCTACTGTAATGTCCCGAGGCTTCTGAGGGAGAACATTGAGCACAAAAGACCTAAACTGTGTTGTATGCCATCATGTGCCAGTCAGGCATTTATGGCCAAACCACCTTGCTTACTCGCCAGATTTGTCCTCCATCACAAAATAAAATTGGACACACAAGTGGTCAAGAAGCAGCGCAAATGGAGAAGGAGCAGTGCAACATTTTATAAAAATGTTATGCATTTTTATATCAGGTAGGTTTTTTTGTGTTTTTTGTTTTTATTTTGGTGCTACAGCTAAAACTTTTTAATCACACCCCATCTGCAGACCAGTGCTTTATGTTAGCATGCTAACACGGTCATGCTAATTCTAATGTTTACAATATTCACCATCATAGTTTAGCATGCTAAAAAATGGTAGTCAGTGTTAATCGCAGCTAAAATTTCACTGAATGGAAAGTTAAAGTAAGTATCTGCTCTAAGGTATTGAAATTCAATATTTTTAACTGACACTAAAACTCTGGAAACCTTTAATATCTGTTAAAAATGTAAATTATTTATAGTTTTAACCTCCTGGACCTGGTGTCCACATATGTGGATATCACATTTTGGGTTGTCTAGACGAAAATACAAAATTTTGCTCTACAAGAGCTTGATATCCACTTACAAGGACATTATATTGCCACTGTTCTATCAAAATTTAAAACGAATGTCCTCATATGTGGATCTTATTTTTCTCAGAAATAAAAATCAGGTAAAAAAACAAAACGAAACAAAACTGGTAATTCTTTGTTTTTACATTCATCCAGCCCAAATGGCAAAGAGAAATTTAAAAATGCATGAAAAAGTTTGGGTCTTAGGAAGTTAAATTATACTACAGTCTGGAAGCCTTAATTTTGCTGCAACATTTGGATGGTAGCGTCAGAATTTGGGGTAAACAACATGAAAGCATGTGTCCATGATTTCATGGGATGTTGTCTTGGCACACCGTGTCCCCTTATTATCAGTAGTGCATCATTTAAACATCACAAACTACCTGCATGTTGTTGCTCTCTTAATGACCACAGTGTACCCATCTTCTGATGACTGCTTCCACCAGGATAACTCACTATGACGCAAAGCTCAGATCATCTCAAACTTTTTTTTTTAACATGACAGTGAGTTCACTGTGCTCAAATGACCTCTACAGTCACCAGATCTCAATCCAATAGTGCACCTTTGGGATGTGGTGGATGTGGCAACCACTAAATTTGCAGCAACTCTGTGATGCTTTCATGCCTAATTATCAGTTCTGAAAGCAACAGGGGGTCCAACCTGGTGTTATTAAGGTGTAACTAATCGGCCGTCTGAGGAGTAAATATTGCATTATGTTGAGATTTTAGCCTGTAATGGAAGAACTGTAGAGAGGAGGAACACTAAGTTAGCATATAGGCCTGTTTTGAAACAGAGTCAATATAAAGCTAAAGCTATGCATGTCACTGTAAATCCTACATGTGTTTGTGCAAATGAATCACATTAAAACAGTTTTTATAATAAAACAAATAGCAGTGTTTTCATCCACAGATTTCATTTTTGGGCATTTGCAATCCATAGTTACAAAATACTATTTTTAAAAAACATGGTGATATAATATATGTATATATCATGTGTATACACACACAGACACACATATATTCCCCAACCTCCAGACTTGTAATCCCCTTTTAAACTGGCCTTAACACAGACAGTAATATTTCAAAAGAGGTTTCCACCTGGAGGATCTGTATGGTCTAGAACAAGGCTTCTTTCATGCCTATGAAATGGCTCCACAGCTACAGACCAGCTTGAGCTGTTTTACTGTGAACATCTGAAGCACATGACGCAAAGCAGCTCCAGTCCACGTCTCAGTTTCCATCATGGAATTGTATCATGTTGTAGTATTGATCCTGTAATTGATCCTGTGAAGTCGAGGGCACCTGTACATACTCTGTCATCCCTCAGTGCCAGGAGCGCTCTTGTTTAATTGCAGGCTAAGGCGCTGGTTTTTCATGTTGCCTTTGAAAAGCCTCATTGATTTTTATACCACCCTTCATCCTTGCTGTGCTCCGTTTTAAGAGCAAATCCCTGGTGTCGAAGTTGCCGTGAATGTAAAAGTATGAAATCTGTCAGCGCTTTTCACAAGGCTTCCAGGTGTTATCCAGACACGTTAACACTCGTGTTTAAAAAAAGAGTTGGCTTTCTTTCTTTTTTCTTTTTCTTTTTTTTTACAATTTTAAACAGAAGAAGGAAGAATAGAAGCTGTGTTACATGCTACTCTGGCTCATATGGGGCCAGATGAATGTGAGCTTGTGAGACTTGTAAGGTCAAGGTTTGTAACTTTGCGCTTGTTTCTGTTGCTTGAATTAAAAGAAAAAAGTCACACCCAAGTGAAGATATGTTGAATTAGCTTAATTATTTTTACTTCTTTGATGAGAGTGCATGTAGGGCTGTTGCACCAGAAAAGCATTCTACTTTAAGAGTTCATTGCATTAATTCATGAAATAATCTGAATCCAATAATCCAAACAGGAATGGGTTTTTTGTCAGGCTTTTAACTGCGGCTTAGATACTGGCACAGAAATATATTCAGTACATGAGGGTCTATATAGAACAAAAACATCCTAAATGAAATTTGATTTGCATTAATTTGAGAAGCAGCTTATCTAACATTCATACTTTGAACTTGCTTTGAATTCGAAATAGGTTCTCATCATTTCCCTGGGATTGCAGCCAATTTATTGGATTCGGGGTTTTTTTTCCTCAGAGGCTCAGGGAGGCGGATGATCTCAAAATGTTATCACATGACACCATGTGATTGATGGACCATTAAAACGTCAGCCAGATGTACTTAAAACCACAGCTTTTAGGTTGATAAATCATGGCACAAATGGATACATAAAGCTGTTAGAAACAAATATTCCCATCTAGAGCTATCTGCAGTCAGATGGTAATGGATGTTCTATCTGATGGTTTGTCTGTCTCTCTGTATGTTTCTTTCTTCGCATTTTCCCTCTCGCCATGTATCTCTGGACTGCTGCAGTCATGTAATTACAATGGGCCAGGTAGGAGTGTTCATATTTCATCTGCTGCATTCACGATAACATCTAATAATCCGAAAGCGTTGCAAAATTGGTATCTCGTTGCTCATGCATTATGAATGAGTCACTGATTGCTTTTTTGCATAGATTAGCAATCATTTCACAGAAATCTTTCTTATAAAAATGTGCCAGGAGGGTTCTATCGCTTTTTCTGAAGAGTTGAGTTGCCACATCCCGCTCCTTTTTTAAGATCAGGTGATACCACTTCTCCCCCTTGCCCCACTGCTTCTTCTCTTGCTCTCTGATTTATTTCTCTATGCATATCATCATGGGGGGGATAAGTGTAATTTTCAGCCCACTTTGCAACTGATTGCTCACTTAGTGAATATATTCAGCATCTGCAGTGTCATTGTGTTTGGAGCCAAGTGGCTAAGTACCAATGAGATTCTTTGGCATCAAAGTAAACATTTGCAGACTCTAAGAAGTAAGAAGCAACTCTTCAGAGCTCAGATTGTGTGCCCTAAAAATGGATTTCTGTGACTTTTGGTTGTACTCACTTGTGACCACAAACTGGCATCGCACATTTTGGGTTGTAAGGTCTAGTGGTTAGGAAAATAGGCTGAGAACCACATCCCAGTGCAAAGTCCCAGGTAAGGTTTACATAGTACTTTTGTTTCCTGTCAGGCAAATAACCTGTTCCACAGTCACAATGATCTGCGTCATCCAGTGAAATGTCAAGTCATATTTATTTCACAGAGCACTTAAAGAGAGTGTTAGAACCAAGATGAAAAATGTCACACTTCTTAAAAAAAACTGCATGAAATTATTTCAATACATAAATGCAGTTTGAATTAAAACTGAATTTGTTCTTGTTGCAAACTGAATTACGACAAGAGTGCCAACAGTGTGAGTCTGTGGTGAGGTGTACCATGTATGGATGCCTGAGCTCATAACCTCTGGCCTTTGCCCCCTTCCCCCAGATGGGCAGACTCTCAGCCAAGGCCCTGTGGACATTGGTGCCCTCTGCTTGACAGCCCGTCACTGTGCTATAGTGGTGATTTTTTTTCTGCAGGAGATGGTGTCTGATTGGGAGCAGTGTGTGAATAGCCCTGTCACACTCGATAAGCCAGCAAGACGACCTGTGACGGGGACATATGGCATGTTTGACAGGGAGAGAGGGTGCGAATCGCACTGAATGATAAAATGGTGTTTTTCCCCCTTCGGCAATGTCATGCTTTCAGGCAAGCGTGTGGACCATCGCTCACTCAAGCGACTGACTCCAGCCTCCTTGTGACATCTCCTTCAAGGTCCTGAGTTTCTCTGCCTTGCGCCTGGCCAATTCTGACACTGCAAGCCTTTGCTGCTCGCAGCTGCTCGGTTAGCTTGTCGATGTGGGAAACATAATTGGATATCAGTTTAGTTTAGCGATGCACACTGGGAAATTCATCTTAAGAGCCTGTTCGTCAGTGCTCCTCTTAAAGCTCTCTGGCAGTGCAGCCCTTCATCTTGTCGCTTCTCAGCCTGTCACACGCCTCACACTGTTGATTAATACACACCGGTCTCATCAGACGACTCTAATTGATGGGTTCAGCCTCCTCAGGACCCTGATTTATTTAAAGGGCCATGAACACCGAAGAAAGAGAACGGAGGAAGGAGACAAGCAGGGTTGGATTTAAGTGTGTCGGGGAAATTATTGAGTTGAACTGCACGCCTCTCATCCTTACTGTCAGCCGGGTCTTGACTTCAGCTGTTGCAGCCTCAACTTCTATCCTGTCAAGTGTCACATTGTCAGTGTTTGTGGCCGTGACAGACAGCCCAGGTGTCACACTCAGGCTTCAGTGCACCATCAGGGACCTCTGCTCTGGTCCCCAGTGGCTCACAGTCAGAGAGACAGCACAGTCCAATAACCCCTCTCAAACCCAGCATGCCTTGCTCCCTGGGGAGTCCCCTGTGGAGTTTACTCTCTGTCCATTGGGCCAGAACTTAGAAATCCTGCCAATGGACACATAATCCTGCTTTCACTCTGAATGCTAATTATAACACTCCAACTGCTACAGTGCTACTTCTGCCTTTATAGTGACTTTTTCTTCTGCCTTTTTCCCTCTAAGAATTAGGGCACGTTCCTAAATTCATTGGCTGCTGCTGAACAGGGGACAGAAGGTTGGTATAAGCTGATCTTATCTTATAATGAGGATAATTTGGAAGAGAACTCTAATTGCGATTCAATCTCAGTGGGTGAACTTGTTTAAAGCCTTTACACAGATCAACATTTTATATTAACATATTGTGAACGCGGTAAGAACTGCAAAGAGCCCATAGAAAACATCACCACTGGTACTCTGCAAAACTCCAGTATCTAACAGTTTATTGACAAAATAGGATGTAAAGATTATGTAAATATGGGATTTATATTGCTTGGAGGACATAAATAGGACTCAAAATGAATGTTAATGTGACTGCGGGTCTAGTAAATGTGTAATTCTAACAAGTTCACTATATCGACTTGAGAGGTGATAATATGCCAGTGTTGTGCTCACAGCCCATTTCTATAAATATAAGTAGTTGGTAGGTTCAGGCATTAAATTTGCCACAAGGTTTATTGAAAAGTACCTGATGCCAATTAGTGACATATTTTAAAAGACAAGCAACTTTTTAAAAAATATATATACAGTCAAAACTTTCATTTTGTAACTTGAGCTTTGATGAAAACCTGATTTCTGTCTTTAGGTATGCTGTGCTCTTGAATGGGAGCCTTTAGTTATTTGTTTTTCCAGCACATGCCGCAGATTGACTTGGGATTTAGAGAATTTGAAGGCCAATCAACATTTTTTTAAATCCCCAGAACAACTTCTGAACATTTTTATTTTATTTTTTTAACAGTTTGGCAGGATGCATTATTCTGCTGAAAGAGGACACTGCCTTCAGATGTGGTCTCCACCCAGTGTTTAGGTAGGCAGTATGTCAAAATAATATGCATATAAATGCAGGGACTCAAGGTTTCTGAGTCAAACATTGCCAAGAGCTTGCCTTCTTTCCATAGTTTCTCCTGCTGCCATCTCCCTGAGCTAAATGACCCACATACACACATGGCTATAAAGAAAAAAAAGGTGATTCATCAGACCAAGCCAACTTCTTCTATTACTCTGTGGTTTAGTTCTGATGCTAACTTGCCCATCATTTCCACTTTATGTGGCAGATAGTTGTCGTCATGGGCACTATTGTGGTTTGGAGATATGTAGCCCCATACTCAGTAGCTTAGTTCACTGTGTGCTCTGACACTTTCCCATCTTAGCCTGTGTTTTTCAGCTGGATAACATGATCAGCTGACTCCACAGTTCTAAAACATTTGATAGGTAACTTCTGGATATTGGGAAGACGTGACCTGCTGTTTTAGAGGTAATAACTCTGACATTGTCAAAGTTGCTCAAACCCTTTTGCTTCCCCACTTTAATTGATCTTTTTCTGCTTTCAGTTTATTGGCTTCAGGAACAAACTGTTTACTTGCTTACAAGGTAATCAATGTTATTTACTTCATGTTTCAGTGATTTTTATATTGGTTTCAATCAGAAGGTAAATGGCCCAGTTTATAAGGTAGTTTAAATTATTGCTTCCTCGGTGTGCTGCTGCAATAAAATGCTGCTTGCCCAGACTGGATCTTTGACCTTTTGTATAGAATTTTATGAATCATTTCATTCTGTTAAACATTTTGTGTGAAATTATGTTATAATTAATGCTTAAATTCTTCATTCTTCTTCTTCTTCTTCTTTTTATTGTTTTTGTGAGGTCACAGCGTCCACCAGTCACCGAAAAACAATACATTCATTATCCTATTCTTCACCATGTTTTTCTCTCAGGTATGTTGTTACTGCATTGGCAGTGTGTTTGGGATCTTTGTCATGTTGAAAAATAAAGCTACTGCCAATCAGATGCTTTTCAGATTATATTGCATAGTGGATCAAAATCTGTCTGTACTTTTCTTCATTCATAATTCCTTAAATTATGACAAGATCAACACCGCTGACTGAAATGCAGCTCCAAACGTGACAGAGCCTCCACTGTGTTTTATAGACGACTGCAGACACTCACTGTTACACCTCTCTCCTGTTTGAAATGCTTCAGCCTCTGTTTCCCTAACAGTAAATGGATCAACTGCAGGGTCAGCTTCATCAATGACATGACTTTTAGACACTGTTCACCTGGTGTAGATAGTTTTTTTCTTCTTCTATTGTCCAGCCGAAATATGCCAAGCTCTTTGTTAACCTCATTTTACGTGCAAAAATATTATTTTATGTCTGTCAAACTGTGTTATCTTTGGCAGTTTTCATTGATTCAACTAAAGAAATGGAAACAAATTATATATTTTGAAATAGCCTGCTTGTAACAAAATATCTAAAGATACAATTCAAACTTAGTTCTTTGTTAAATTGTAACAAACACCAATTTTTCTCTTGAGTTAGCTGCCTTTTTAAAAATATATAATTTGAGGATTCACAGGTCAGATTTGGTGGCTTTACAAAAAACCCTTTCTGCAAAAATTGTCAGTTAGAAGGACTGGAGTGAAAATATGTGAAACAAACCTGGAGACCACAATTACCAGAAAGTCTGCCCCCTTGAAAGCAGAACATAAAGGAATGGTGGCCTTTGCGATTTACCGTATAAGAGAAAGCAGTCATGATTTTGGCCACGGATATCACTAGCTGTTGTTGCATCTTAATTTGAACTTTTTATTATTCAGTTAATTATTGCAATAATAATTTATTTTGTTTGCTACTTTGTTTTTTCAAATTAAATCAACATTTCTTTTATTTTAAGTAAGTAGTGAAACTCTGAAGTGAAACCACTCTGGCTCCCATTCCACATTTCACATGTTTATTGGTGTTGTATAAATCAGTCACAGTTTGGCTTTTGTTTCTTGCATAGCCATAAATTTTCTTGACAATTTTCCATTTCTCAGAATTGCTGTCCATGCCTGTGTTAACCCTGTGTGACAGTTTCTGTTCCACTGGACACAGTTTCAAGCTGAGCAGAGATAAGCCAGGACCTTCACTCATTGACCCTGCATCTAATTTTTTTGTTCTGGATTCCATCAATAAGGCTTGAGTGACAAGCTATCCTCTCGTTCAGCCACTATGCCGAATGCTAAATCGGACTTGGCCTTGCAGCAAGAGATGACCTCAGTGATATGATAGTCCTGCTGCACTGCCATCAGGAGACAAGAGGGGGTCTTTATCATACGCTTCACATTAGTAGTGTGCCATCTCTGTGTGGTGATTGTTTGTTAATCAGCAGTTAGGGCCCTTGGTAGTAAGAGAAACTTTTGTCAAGAAGCCATTTTAAGGATTTGGTCATAGATTTTTGTGCATTTCCCAAGAAGATTATAGGGATAGCTGGCACTACAACAATATTCATAAATATGCATCAGGCTTTGTGGAACACTAGAAACACAAAAGTGGCAATTTTGCATGATTGCATTCACTTACAGGAGGATAATATTGTGGGGGAAGCAATTTAAAGAAATGCGAAATAAATCAACTCTTAACATAGCCAACCAAATCTGGGACTGCTGTGAAAGGGAGGATTTCTCAAGGATAAGAAACCAACAAACAAGACACTTTTGATGCAGCAAATAAAGCAGTTTAACTCAACAAGGATGGTTATCAATGTGGAAGATGTTTCTTTTAGTCAGCATGATTAGCTTTACTTAGATGTTTTTGAATAATTTAATAATTTGAAAATTATTACTAGCGTGTTAGGGAATTTGCAGATTCCCATTTTGAGTGGAATTTCCCCCCCAGCTTTTATGCAAGAAACTATAAATGTAGATTGTTTTGAGTGCTAGATGTCTACAGGAGAGTGTAATATAGTCACAAAACTGAGCACATGTACATATGGAGTCAAAACGATGAGTACTGGGAAAAAGGGCCCCAGAAATGGGCCCTCTGCTTTACGGCCCTGCCCAAATCTATTGTAAAATGCTATGGTGTTTGTATTGAAGTATTTTTCTCTGGTGTATAAACATGTAACATTTTCAAAGATGGGTGTGGTATTCATTGGCACTGCAGTTCATGTCATCCTATCACAAGATAGTCTCGTGTAGTTGTTGTCTTTCTCATTAGATGTGTAATGGAAAGTAAAAAACAGAGAGAGAAAAGAAAGAAAGAAAGAAATCGCTGCCATTGAGGATGAACAGTGAAGTATTTAGACCTCATCTGTAGTCATGAGGGCATCAGCACTGATGAGCGTGGTCAGGGTCACAGCACTTAACTCTCCAAAGGAGGACCAGTGCTTGTAATCACATAATAAGGTATGATCTCTCATTCAAGTGGAGTTGACATTCAGCAAATGCAAATTATTCCACAGACTGTGGCTCTGAGAGTTCTGGTCTTTGTATGCTTGTTATAAGGTACATTCGCATTATGCAAAGCATGCCAAATGTGGGCTGTTATGCTTAAGCTGGAAGAATAATTGATAATCTATTGACTATTATTTTTAGCACAGCATGTGGACTGTTATGCTGCAGTAAATGTTCAATTTGCATGTGTTCTGCAGCTAAGAAATTGAACCCTGGGGGATCATGCAGGAGCTGTAGCCCCTCTGTGTGCTGCCTCTCCCCCTCCGTAATTAAGAACAACATTTTGTGTTAGATTATAGGGAGACCCATCGTGCCATTGAACTGGGCTGCCTGATTAATAAAAGGCAGCTAATTTCAGTGGAGAAAGTCAGCACTCCAAAATGGCTCCTAATTACACATTAGGAGTGTGAAAGGCTCCTGCCGCTTCGGCCTCAATCCTCCACCCAACCCCGCAACCCCTCCCCAGCCGCAATGCATGTGCCTGCCTACCAGCACATTAACGCTGCTCCCAGGAGTGGCTAATTCCAGCCAACCCGTCGGCACAATCAGTGGCAGATGTCAGGAATCGAAGATGATGAATTATGAATATCCCGGAGATGTGGATAGGATACCAGCGTTAGGGGAGGGGAGGGGAGGTAGGGGGGATCCTTTTTTTTTTCTGTGCCATTTTGGGCAGTCAAATAAGCAGGCAGATTCAGGAGGAGTGTGCAGTGGTTAGAGCGATTGATTTCTATTTGTCATTATAAATGAGGTCCGATTGAAATTGGATGTTTTAGTGAAGTCGTCAAGGACTTTATGAGTTGGAGGGGCTGTCTGGCAGTGTAGGGACTGTGCCTGACTGTGATAGCAGTAATGACTTCCTCTTCTCCCTCCCCTGGGTGGTCAGCTCAAGGGCTCAGGCAGCTGGGAATGATGTCCCAGAGAGGGCAACATGAACCTCTCAGCGCACAGCATTTGCATGGCTACATGATTACAGCTGAAATGGAGGAGGTGTGGTGAGGGTAGGGCTGGGGGCAGAAGGTGGTGACAGTAACAGCTGCAGAGAAGAGGACAGGAAATGGAGAGCGGTTGTTTTTGTTGCAACTGAGCCACATCCACAGAGGCATGATGGGAATGTTTTGATGAAAGGGAACTGATATCCTGTCACCAGCGCGTAATAAAACCATGCTCGCTTGCTTGTAATTACATTACCATAAAAATTGAGTTGAGTTGAGCTTAACTTTAATACATTTTTCCCCAATACCAGATCAAATGTGTTGTTTTTAAGCAGCAGGCGGTTTAAACTATGCTGACCTTTAAATATAGCCCTTTCATATGAATAGAGGAGACACAGTGGACACTATCTGCTGCATCCAGGGACCCTGGGACAGGCTGATGGAATCAACTTCCTTGTCAAAACAGATGTCAAACTGATGCCGTGGTTTATTACTGACTGACCAGCCGACTGATGAGCTGGCTGCGGATATATGAGCGTGCACCTGGACGTCTGTGGGGGGTGAGGTTCGAGCCTGGGGCAGGCTGCCAGGCCAGACTTCACCTTGCTACCTCCAATGAGGCCACAGTACATTTCCTCAGCCTTCCTGCCATTCATCACCACAGCATGATGGGCAAATTCATCTGAGCAGGAAAGAGGAGCTAATCCTCGATGTCTCAGACAGTGATTGACTTGCTCCTCCACAGGACTACAGCAGGACCAATGAAATTTAGTCTAAAACTGCTGTGGGGGTTCACAGGAAATTGGCCTTGCCAATCATAGGCAGCAACCCAGTGTTGTATCACTAGGCTCAAATTTAATGTCAATTTCAGCAGCATCTGTTCATTTACACTCCCCTATTTTCATAATGAATCCGTATCCATCGGTGACTTTCATTGCAAAGTTGTTGCTTTCTCAACACGAGTTAGAGATTAGTGCGAAAAATGTTTTGAATCCATAATTCCGGACACCAGAGGTAAACAGCAACCTTATGTCCAAAGCAGAGGATCAAGTATATATTATTTTAGATCTCTCCAATGCTCTGTGTGGCTGTATTGATGTAATTTCAACCCATTTTCCTGATGAGTGCCTCAGTTCTGACGCCCACACAGCTTCTCATAATCGCAGCGGTCAGCATATAAGTGGGCTCTCCACTAGCAACTCAGCAATATTGAAAAGTGAAAATCTATTCATCAACATGTTTTTCCGTTAACTACATCTGAATGCAGAGTGGAATCCCCAATAGGGTTGAGTCATTACTTTCAGTAAAATAACTCCATTAAATAAGAGTGAACACAAAGCTGTCCCCCACACGCTGCCTCTTCTTTTCCCCGAGCTGCGGTCCCTCCTGCTGTCTCTCAGAGCTCTGTGTTCAGAAACACTAATGCTGTCTGCCAGTTCAGTTCTACATAGATTTGTGAGGAGACCAGGGGTGATCATTTCTTCCTCTCTTTTTTTTCTCTCCCTCCCCTCAGGTGACACTCTGAAATATATTTTGTGTGCCCTTTCACTTCAGACGAGCTCAGTGTGGAGGAAGCCCAGAGGAGACTAATGAGAGAGTGCAGGGGTATGGCTCCGTCTGCCTCCATGCCTCATTTTTCTTGATTTCAGCCGCTCCAGTGTCGGCACGGGCTCCTGCTGGTCAGGTGATGGCGATGCCAGCTGGTGCATCCAGCTCGGACGGACAGCGATTCATTTCCCCCAGCTGGTGATTTATGGCACGGCAAAGCAGAGAGAAGCTGGTGCGCATGGCACCAGGCCGCCTGAGTTAGTGCACTGTCCGGCCCCGTCATGCTTTACCACACAGCGGGCTGGACTGCCTAATTTACGCTGGCAGACAGTCACATATATCACACCCCGTCTGGCCAATGAAGATTGGTGGTGTTTGAAAGGGTCTGTATACACAGTCGATTTTACCCGCGTTTTATTCCCTGCCCAACATTGCACCACGGAATATTGTTTTTCTTTTTCTCTCCTTCTTTGTCCATTTGCTCTTTTATGCTTCATTTCTGTGCCTCTTTTTTCTTCTCTCATTTCTATCTTTCTCTGTCGCCCCCTCTCTCAGTGTGTGGACTTAATGTGAAGTGACTGTGTTGGAGGGAGGCCCTCTCTCACTGTACCGGCTCCTGAGGACTGTGCCCTTCTGTTCAGGGAAGCTGGGGGAGGTCACAGTAGGTAGCTCCCCTGAGCCATGGCGTATTAATGCCTGGGCTGACCTCGGTGATAAGAAGGAAGCTTTGGGCGCATGTTTGATTCATGAGTCCATCCTCAGTGGGCCCTGGGGGGCTTTTGCCACTGCTGTCCTTTTACTGGCAGGATGGAGGGTTGCTGCGGGGGAGATCAGTCCTGTCTGTCACAGAGAGGTTGGGGTACGATAAAGGCATTGGGTTGGGAGTGGGCCAGAGCACACAGATCGGCCCCAGTGTTGGACACATGCGATGACTTAATGGTGGGTGGTGATGTGACAGCCAAGTGTTGAGGGGATATTAGAACGGATATCAGCGATGGGGCCTGACATCTCGAGCACCTCACCTGCCTGGAGGAGGGTTTGTTCGGGACTGGAGCGAGAAAGTGAGCTGAAGGACACTTCTCCACTTTTCTCAGCTTTTTCGTGTCCGTATTTTACATTTTCTATCATTTCAAAATATTGGACATGTCTGAGGGCTGGCAGAAAGGAGTTAGATGGCTCAGATGGGGTGGAAGATGGGGGTTTGTGGGAGTAAGCCGACACAGTTTCAGTTCCAGCACATATCTCCAAATTACATCCTCTGGAGTTTGGTTAGGGATTACTCCTGTCTAATCCTGACAAATGCTGCAGAGTGAGACACATCTCTGACAACAGAGCAACTACACAGCCTGCGATGACCATGGTGATCGGTTTAAATAAGCACAGGGTACAGGGTGTACTCTCATGCTCCCACAACATAAAAGCTGAATGCGCCGCGATACAAAAATTAGACACCTTAAATTAAAACCACAAAGTTCCACTTTTGACACATTTGAAAGACTTTCTCGTTAAGTAGTCTCGGAAACATTTACAGTAGGTTGTGCTGTGAGTATTCAGGCCATGATTGTGTGCCTTTATAAAAAATCGTTTTCTAAAAGCGCAGATTTGTGTAATTACAGTGCAGACACAGGGAGAGAGGGAGAGGGAGAGGGTGGTGCATCCTTGAACAACAGATTCTTCAGAGCTCCTAATGCCAGCTGTTTGAATATGGCTATGTAATACATAATCCTGATTTGTGTTCCTTTCAGTCACCAAAAGATCTGTACATGCCTCAAAGAAACTTGTCAAGGCTTTTCAGCGCACATTGCCATCTCACAATCAAGTCGATGCTTGTCAACCCTACTGCTATCAAAATAGTCACAGTAGGGAGGGGCAATCCACTTTTCACACATCCCCATTGCTGTCACCTCCTTGTGCCCATCACTAATCTTTAAAAGCTATTTGCAGTTTCAATATAGATCTCAAATCCCGTTTCCCTTTCTCTCCTACTCGCACACACACACACACACACACACGCACACACACTCGCACAGTCATTGTTCTTCTTTTGTGGTTTGCTGGAGATCTGGGTTTGGTGGGCAGAGCAAGCCTTCTCATTCCTCTATGCGTTCCCATGGTCTTGCTTTTGTTTTAGCTAAGCTGTTGCCCCCGGATTAAAGAGAAAATAATCCTTCTTTCATTGTTGTTTTTGTTTTGAGAACCTGCTGAAAAGCGATCTGTTGATTTTTCTCTCATCTTTCACAGATTAAGTTTAAATTGAACGATGAAAGGGGAATTTACTGATAATGTCTGCTTATGTTTGTGCACACTAAAACGGGGGTTATGTTGCCACCAGTTTTTCTTTTTTCTGGTGGTAATTTTGTTTGAACACGGTTGAGCGAAGTAGCTCTTCAACCTTGTCCTGTTTTGGGTAATGCAAATTTGTTGTGAAATGTACTGTATGTTTAATTCATGCAATCTCTGATTCGTATCCACTTGAATTATTGTCTGATCCATCAGCCAAGCTACCCATTTGTGTCAGATGGCAGACTAATGGTGATATTAATGAAGTCATTGCTTTAGTCAGAAAATCAATAGTCACTCGAAACAGTCAATGCAACCGAGTGTGCTTGAATGGTGACCTAGTTCCCATGTAATGACGTCTCCTAACCCATTCTGCATTGTTGGTGCTCGCAACATCTGCTACCTTACTGTTGTACCATCATATTCATGCAACAAAACACAGTAGACTACAATGCACAGCAGTGCAGTGTTTATGAGGGGGAATTGGGGCAGCTGTAATTTCTTTGTTTGTATGTGACAATCAACACTGCGGTGCAAAAATGAATTTACTGATACTTCACACGACTAGTAATAGTAATATTATTCCACTTCATTAGCTTTGAAAAATAGCTCCAAGAAACATCAGCCCCAATCCTCCTTAAACCACAGAAGGCAGGGGCCAAGTGGGGCCAGGAGGTTAACCTGGGTTTGGTATTAAACAGCCTGGCTGTTATTGTGGGGTCTTCTGATTCTGTAAAAGGACCCCGCATTGTTAGCGTTGGAGTGAGGCCATGCAGAGGTCAGCAGAGGCCCATGAGGAGAAGGTGAGGGGGTCTGTATACAAACTCCGGCTCCTGCTTACACAAAGCCATCCTGCACCTCGCCGACATCAGTCAAAACTCACGACTGTGTTAGAGCAGCGTTCTGATGAGCACTCTGAGATGAATAGGCTCCGCATTCAGCCTAACAAAGAGTCTTGGCATGCATACAGGAGCAGGAAGTGGGAATTCTAATACTGCTTTATCGTGAGCAATAAAAGAAGACAATGCGAGCTGTCCCCTCTGAACTGGTTTAGTGAATACTCGTATCCCTGTCTTCTGTGGAGAGACACTCCCTGTAAGTCATTTTACAGAGAAAGCATTTTTTTTTCTTTTCCAAAATGCCTTTCAGTGAGTGAAAATGGGTTTCAGCACTGATGGCTTCATCAATGGCTGTAGCAGTGTCATGTGGTACCTTACCACAGTCACCTTTTCTTAACAAGCCAGTTATCTCTACATTCAGACACCAGTTGCTGTGTGGTAAATGGCTCTGCATGGGACTTTGTTTAATTTAAAAGGAGTTTCTTCATTAAGGCGGAACAGGATTTTAGGAATCTATGACGATACAGTACCCATAATAATTTACTGTGATACCGTTCCATTCAAGTTTCCTTGTGAGCATGCAGATTTCCAGTGCTCTCAAAACAAGCACAAGTAAGCGGAATTTCCCCATTGTTATTTTTATTAATTGCACCTGAGCTTTTGAACTGAAGAGTCTCCTGTTTTAAACCCTTTGGCAACTTAACTATCTACTAGTGATGTGTAGTGATGTGTCGGTCGCGAACGAAACGGCTCTTAGAGCCGATCTTTGAAGTGAACGACGCGAGCCGGCTCCTTATCGCGAGGTGTTTTTTTTTTTTTTTTCTTTCTCTCACCCTCTCTCTCGCACTTTTTTTCCGCTTCACTCCGCATGCAAGTCTTGTGAGATCCAGGGACAACAACGTCACATTAGAAAGGTATAGTAATCATCCACAACTATTTTCAGTTGCAGATGATAAAGGATTCAGAAAGTTTATTCATGCAGGTCCATATGACAGAGAATATGCATGTTCTTTTTGTTTTCATATTTTAATTTATATTTAATTGTGTTGTGGTTTGCAGTGTTTTGTGTTGTTTCACTTTAAATTTGTTTAAAAGGAAAAAGCTGAAAATGTAAATATTTAAAAGTTGAAATGTGAATACCGTAAATGTCGGGCTATAAGCCGCTACTTTTTGCACAAGCTTTGAACCCTGCGGCTTTTAGTCAGGTGCGGCTTTTCTATGGATTGTCCGTGATTTTTGTCATATCGTAAGACGATTTGTTTTGTGTGTTCCGCTGTTGTACGGCACTACGTTGCCTGGCGGAAGGATCGGGGTTCAAGAGTGGTATGTTAGTCACATGTCCGTCCGCCAGGCAACGTAGTGCCGTACGAAGTAGCGCGAAAAACAAACTTCAAAGTAGCGCTACGCGTTCAGCGGGAGTCGTGGATGATGAGCGGCGATAAACTTGCAAGTTATGCCCAAAAAGCAAGTTATGCCCAACTCCACCGGTGGATTCTGACAGCGTGGAAAAGTGTGAAAACATCCACGATCACCAACGGATTTTGAAGGGCTGGACTGCTGCATGATGGAGAGGAGGACACCGCCACGGCCCTTCTGAGGGTGTTCGACTCTGACACTGACAATAAGGATTTCTTTGGTTTTGAAAGTGACAACGAAGGAGAGAAGAAGAGTGGATGACGAAGCCATCATGAGCCTGTTTGTATCCGACACTGGAGAAGAGGACTTTGGTGGTTTTAGTGCGTAGGAAGAAGAGAAAGATGGTGGTGAATGACTGACTTTTCTTCTTGTTAAAGCTGTGTCACTGCACCTGAGCCTAAAAGGTAGGCCGAATCTATTTTTCTGGTGTGCTGTAGGTTATTGTTATGTACTACATGTGCAAATATGTACCCATAACTTGTTTTTCAAAATATTAATAAAAGTGATGTCTCCAAACAGCCATCTCTTTCCTGACAATTCCCTTTGTGCATATTCTCTTACATATGATAAGTCAACATTGAAACACCTGCGGCTTTTGGTCAGGTGCGGCTAATGTATGTACAAAACAGGATTTTCCCCTGATTTTAGCTTGTGCGGCTAATATTTAGGTGCGCTTTGTAGTCCGGGAAATACGGTAGTTGTTTTTTGTATTATATAATTTATTTATTACATTTAATGTGAAGTGAATAACATGTAAAAACTCCAAAACACGTAAAAACTCCAAAACACGTACAAAAGACAACAGAAGTGCTCCAGGATGCTGGGCGCAGTGTTGAGCTTTTGTTACCTAGTGGCTACACAAGCCAGCAAGTACCAAGTTTGTACGTGCTTTGTCTCAAGGGGCCATCGCATATATTTATATATAAACATATATAAATAAAACCACTTTTTCTTTTACACTAGTAATTCCTTTTTTGCATAATTTTATATTATTGTTAATAATAAATGAATTAAAGCAACAAAACAACCTGAAGAGCCGGTTTAGAGCCAAAAGAGCCGACTCTTTTTAGTGAGCTGAGCCGAAAGAGGCGGTTCTCTAAAAAGAGCCGGAAATCCCATCACTACTATCTACCTCAGACTGTAAAGGTCATAGAACAGGATTTGCATAATTTTCGAATTCCCATGCTTGTAAATGGCTACAGTTTTCATTATTTCACATATTTTAGTGTTTGTTATTTGGTGGGGGAGGAAATAGTTCATGTTTTTCAATTATTTTATCTGCTCTGTACATTTGAAATTATAAATGTAAGTAAGTATCATTTGCTTTAAAGTATAAAGCAAACGATACAAGTCGATCTCTATGTGTGAATAACTAAATTCTGCAAACTCTAAGCTCAAATCTGTGGATCAGCATATGGGACAATAAGATGTAATGGACGTGATGAGGTCTAGACCAAATGATTGGAGGTTGCACTTTTAAAAAAGTTCCATAATATTTATCTCTAACTCTTTATATGAATGCGCAGAAAGAAACTGCATAAAGGAATCATTGTTTGTGGTTGAACCGTCACATATCAGCAGAACAATGACACTGATTTTCAAGTTTCTGAAACTCTGGTGGAGGAAAGTAGCACCATACTTCCACCATATATTCCCTCATTTGGTATAACTGAGGTGGATATTGCTGTCTAGCATGAAGGTTTAAAATCTCTCACAGGTTTTCAGTGTGGCTGACTTTGGCAGCTGTGGTGGCTAAAGGACCTGTATTAGTAAAGAGGTAAGTCCTTTCATTTTTCTTCACTCAACAGTTGTTCAACTGCTCTTTAACACTTATATCTAATCAAACAATCACATGGCAGCTATAGGAAACTGAGGCTACAAAGGCTCACCAAAATTGGAAAAATCTTGCCGGGCTTGATGAATCTTGACTTCTGCTGCTACATTTGGACGGTAAGGTAGCAACATGAGAGCATGGATGCATTCTTCCCTGTATTAATGGTTAAGGTTAGTTATAGTAGTGACAGATATTTTCTTGACACACTTTGGGCCACTTAGTATCAACTGAACTTTATGACTTCTATGCTGTCTTCCTTCTCTCACCCCAACCGGTCGCGGCAGATGGCCCCGCCCCTCCCTGAGCTTGGTTCTGTTGGAGGTTTCTTCCTTTTAAAAAGGGAGTTTTTCCTTCCCACTGTTGCCAACGTGCTTGTTCATAGGGCTCATATGATTGTTTGATTTTTCTCTGTGTGTATTATTGTAGGGTCTACCTTACAATATAAAGTACCTTGAGGCAACTGCTGTTGTGATTTGGTGCTGTATAAATAAAATTGAATTGAATTGAATTAAATACCACAGCCTACCCGAGTATTGTTGCTGACCATGTCCATCCCTTATTGACCATGTCAAAAAGCTCACATTATCTTAAACTGGTTTCTTGAACATCACAATGGGTTCCCTGTATTTAAATGCCTTTCACGGGTACCAGAGCTTAATCCAACAGAACACCTTAGGGATGTGGGGGGGATTCTCATCATGGATGAGCAGCTGACAAATCAACAGCAACTGTGTGATGCTTTCATGTCAATGTGGACCAAAATCTCAGTGGAACGTTTCCATCATCTGACTGAATCTATGCCAAGAAGAACTAAAGCCAGAAAGGGTCCATCCTGGTGCTACCAAGGTGTACCTTATAAAGTGGCCAGTGAATGTAAATGCATTTAATTGACCTTACTGTATGTAGTGCTTCACATACACAACTCTAGATCACTGTGTATTCACTGACCAATAGAGAATTAAAGCTGCAGTATTTTCCTAGTATTACAAGTTTTAACAGACTCAGAGTACAGATGCAAACACTCTACAGCCCTCTAACTGCTCTGACTGGCCTAAGTGAACTGCACTTACTCTAAAACTCAGCTTATATTTTGTGGATATTGACATTATACTCTTTTATATGTGCATGGAGTGTTGCATACTCCAACCCTTGCTCCCAGCTTTCAGTACAGCAAACAAATATTCACACATTGCCAACAACAACTCACACACTTTCAGGATGATGCTACTAGCAAGTAAAGTCTTTTGTGCCATTTTGTCCATATAATTGTTCCACTTCACTTTTCTCATTCGGGTTGATTCTGCAAATATACAAAAATTCCATAAGGTAGGAAGGATGTGGACTTGTACATGACTTGAACAGGCACACTGAGAGAAGGACGCTGAACGTTGTTGCTGTGCGAACACAGGCTTTAAAATCCAACGAGCTTATTTATAATGATTATTTGTGCACAAAGAGTCATAATATGTGTCTGTGGGGCTAACTCAAGAGCTGTGATGTATGTCTGCGTCTCTTCTGTGGGCTGTGGAGCAGATGCAACTAAAACGCTGTTACCAGAGACAGCTTGGTCCTCAGGCTCAGCTCAAATACCCAAATGCCAGCCCCCCATTCCCACCTCCTCTTCCTTTCAGCAAAATTTCCACATTTTAATCCAATAGTGTGCATAGAGCTCAGGGAAATGATATTTAGGAGACAATGTGTGCCCTGCAGAGAAAAAGAAGGGAGGGGGATTAGAGTGTGTCTCTGAAGTGGCTTTGACTCCCCTACTGATGGAGAGTAATTAAAGCAGCCTACTGTGTTGTCATTGTAGCTAAAGGGGGATAATAATGAAACATCACAGCTCATAGAGCTTTGGCCTGTAGCACCATACTTTGGCCTTGAGCAGCGATTAGGAGGAAAGTCACTATGTAGGTTGTTTCTAGATTTAATGCACACCAACACTGCTGGCCTTCAAATGTTGGGTTTTGTTAGGTACATTCCCCATTTACAGGAGGTGCTAACTCAAAGGCTAGTCCTACATTTTGATCAGATAACATGCAAACGAACAGACTCTCTGCCTCCGCTGGGCCGAGAGGACGTTAGTAAAAATGAACGTTAACTTGAGCAGTTATCTAAGGTCACTTTTTTCCTCACAGGCCAATTACACACAAAACCATGCAAAGTCCATGACTCATCCTGGTTGCCTGACTCTTCCCTAAATGCCACTGCTTGCATCTTGAAACATGTCAGTGTGCTCAACAAAGTGTACAGTGTGATACAGCATGGAATTAAAATGGATGACTGACTTACACATAGTGTCAAGGCTCCGAGCTCCAGTGTCGGCCAACACCTGGGGCGCATCAGCTGTGGGCCCTCCTCTGAAAATGTTCCTGAAACCCAAAGAAACGTTACAGCAGGCAGATAAATCCCTGCTGAAATGACCTCACATGACTGTATTACCACAGTGGCAATGTTTTGCTTTTTATGTTAAGGGACTAACTTTGGGTATCATAGTGTGCTGTGCATCATTAGGGTTGCAATTGTTTCTTAATAGTTACAATACTGCGGAAAAATCCTTGAACTATTCCTCATTGTTTTCATATTTTGCTTTCAAGCAGCCAGACTTTTAAAGCCAGACTAATTTTTTTAAAGCAAACCTAACCAATAGCAAAGAACCAATTTAAAATTGTATCTTGAGGCATTTTTTTTTTACTTGCACCCTGTTGCAAGAATGCATCATTTGTTCCCATTTCTTTAGTTAAACCTACAAAAAAGGCCTAAAATAACAGTTATGACATAAAATTGTCAACTGTTCACCGAAGCCTCATCAGAAATAGTCTCAGTGGAAGGGTGGCTGTCAAGAAGCCATTCTTAAGGACAGGAAACAGGGAGAAAAGCCTGAAGTATGCCAAATTACACAAGAACTGGACTGAAAATCTCCAACAACAGGTCTAATAGAGTGATGACTCCATAAGAATTTTACATTTTTGTTCAAATTACTCTCAATATGTACGAGGAGGTCAGGAGAGACGTAAAACGATGAGTGTCTGCCACCACCGATACTAATGTAGATTAGGAGAAAGAGTTAATAGATTTAATTGTTTCATTCTAAATAAATCCCAATAAATGATACATAGTTGTTACACTGTTAATGAAAAACAAAGGTGATACTGAAACAGAAAGAAGCTATACACATATCGTCTGTGGTATATTTCTCTTTAAATAAAATAAAGTACAGACTGATACATTTCCAAGCTTGAAACAGTTAATTTACAGTGAACTTACTATAAAAACACAGTTTCTTACAAGTTGGGGCTCAAAAGTTTCTAAGCTGTTGACCTTGTGATCTACACTTACAGTTTATTCTTGTATTTTGAAAATGTAGCTCTGTAGAGCATTATTCATAAAGATGAACTGGATCACTCATCTGCCATAATTCAGATTCTTGTTTTTAATGAAATGTGGTAGAAGCTTTTGTCCCACCCTTGTAGTCAGCACTGAAAATTAAATAAATAAATAGCGTGGAGATAAATGCCGGCCAGCACAGATCAACAGTCAAAGTGTGGCAATACTAAAAAATAATAAACTTGTGATTTGAATTCTTTAGCTTCTCTGTGACTTGATGCAACGTGATGTTGTAATGGCAGGACAGAGTGCGACTCGAGAGTGACAAACTGTACTGTACCATAAAGTTTTACAGTGGCTTGCTGTTAAATGAGCTCAGCTGCATTTAATTAAATTAGAGTTGAGCACAGCATTAGGTTTGCAAGTCTGGAATCCACATAAAATCTATTTCATAATTCAAATGTATTAAGCCTTAGTGCTTTTTTGTGTTTTGGCCAGTCCCAAAGACAAAATCCTTATATTCCATATTCATCAGGATCAAATGCTGATCAAGTCTGTGCTTTTGTGTGCTTTGTTTTTCACAAAGTAAATAAATAAACCAAAAACAAAGGACTCCCTTGTCTGCTCTTGCTACCAAATGGAACATATAAAGACAGTAAAGACAATAAAAACATATTTGACTGAGACTCATTTCTCATTACTGAGGTTCAAGGTTAAACACAGCACCCGAGGAGAAGGACAGGACTTGTTTTCCTACTTAAAGGATGATAACACACTTTATTGCGTTCCTTAGAGGGATCTACCCTGGGTATTATGACTTGATTTTATTGTCTGGGGCAGATTTGGCCAGACTTTACAGAGAGCACCTTGGTTTGCAGGTGGTTAACCAAGAATGGAAAAAGAACTTTAGGTGATAGAAAACTACATATGGTCATTTCCTGTCAAAATCAACCTTCTGATTACCAGTTCTTTTCTTTGGAGAGCATATTATAGTGGAAATTACAGCTACAGAGAGAAACAGCAGCGATGGAGCTCACTCTGCCCAGAAACATGTGGATAATGGATCATTTTCATTCCATCTCCCATGCGTTTACCCAAGTTAAGGGCCATAGAGCAAGGGTGGAGACATCAGTAGATGTTAAATTAAGCATGGCGTGAACACATAAGGAGTTATTAAAGCAGGAAAACATGTCCTAAATATTGTGCTATTTTACACACAGATCCATAATGGTCAAAGCACTTTCACTCAAAGCCACAGTCGCTACGGTAACCCTGGCAGGGGATGGGATATGGGGAGGTTTGATTTTTGAGGAGGGCAATTCTCGTGCTTTCTGAATTTTGGATTTCAGCATTTAGGTCAAACTTTACCCCGGGTCTTGCAGCCATCTGCTCCTGGGATGCAGGCCAAGACCACAGGGCAGTTCTGGATCCATCAAGATCTATAAAGAGGCCTTCTAAAGCTCAGTTTATCCCTGTGATGTGCCTTCTTCATACCCTGTGTTTCAGGTGTTTTCCCTTTTTAGCTGCATCCTCCAGGGAGCCAGCTTTAAAATGGATGATTGCCTGCGACCGTCGCATTAAAAGCATTAATCCCGCTCTTATCAAGCAGAGAATGATGAATTAGGAGCGTCAGCTCTGGGCTCACCTTTGTTGTCATTTGAACAGAATCAAAGCTTTAAATCACAGGGCTGCACCTGGTAATAGGAGGGAGGGGGGACGTTCTAATACTATGTGTGACAGAGCTGCACTGCTTCCAGCTGATTTAATAACTCCAGAAGGAGGGGGTGGTGCTGGGATAAATGAAAATTTGAGCAAGGTTTTAAAATATGATTGCAAGATGAAATGGCAGTTGCCCTCATTTCTTTTTGGTTAGTGTCCCTTTTGCATGCTGTGTAGGACACAGTCCGGCTGAAAGTGAGCTGTTATTAAGTCACCATCAGGCCAGTTTTTCAGATTTTAGCTTCACATTTGTAACAATTCAGCACTTTATTTGCTTGCTGTACTTGCTTTGCCTTTTGTAACTAAAGTCAAAAAGAATCTTGGGTTCTTTTTGGCACAGCAGACTTTATCTACTACATTTGATTTGTTTGTAGATTTAACATGTGTCATTAGATGAGTAGAAGACATTGTCTGCAGGGGTAGGACTTCACTCTCAGTAGTGCTGAGCTGCTACAAATACAACTTTAAACTCACAACAATAGCAGGTCACACTGTTCTCATGACACAGACTACTGATCTGATACAAAATGTTCATATGGCGTAAATTCTACTAGCTTCATGCTGAGCGCTAGTTTAATTTAATCCTTTGCAGTCTTTTCATATCATTTTGATACTGAGGTGGGGGAGCGCACCAATTGAACATGACAAAACAAATCTACCCAGCTTTTATGTGTTTTTAATTAAATTGAATTGTTTATGCGCTAGATTTAACCAGTTAGCCTCTTTTCTTTTTTATGGACCGCCGCTGTGTATTTATGATAAAAAAAAAAAGCAGAATTAAGCAAGTGTTTAATGAAAACTGACAATGTACCTCTGTTATTAAAATTATTTTCCTGTGTTCATTTCAGTAAATTCCCACATCAAAGCAGCTCATTACATTTTGTTAATTAGACCCAGAATAATTGACCCTTCCTTCTAAATGTAGGAATATGAAAGTAGGCTTCTGTTGTTCATTGAAATATGGGTTGGACTTGAATAGTCTAGCCTCTCTGGAACATCTGAGGCAGCTAAAGGTGATTTTTCACTTTCTAAATTATATTATTATTCCCTAGTCCCCATCTTCTATACTCTTCCTGTTCTTCCTTTTTTCATCTCTGGCTTTGTCATTTCTTTTCTAACCACCCACAAGGTCTGTAAAGCACTCAGCCAGCTCTATCCATACCCTTCAAGTAACATGGAGTCTACCCTTCTTTGAGTCTGTAAATGCTGCAGAAAAATATGTGGAAAGACAGTTGCGTTGCAGTGAATATTAATGGCTCTTTGAGTGCTTACTCCGTGGTAAACAGAAGGATTGAGTTGACATGTACCCAAAGACATAATTTGAATCTGGGGAGGTCACAGGAAACATTAGCAAATTATCTACCCAATGCCTTCCAAGATCTCCCAGCAGATAATGGAAAAGCCAATCTATTTGGCTGATCGGTATCTTATCGGAATAGGCTGAGAAAAGCTCACAGTAATTTCACTTGATATGATAGAAGATTTCCCTTCACTTTGAGATTAGGTTTGCCTCAGGGGTCTTTGCTATAATTGTAAACCTCTAACAAGGTGAAACATTTGTGGAATTTACAACTATATTTTTCATGACACATGCAAAGAGAGGCTGGCACTGAGTGAATTGTGTATGTGGGGATAAACCTACATACCCTGTGGTTAATGCTGAAGCAGTAGATTATTAGCAATACATAACTGTTGTTTTATAACCTTTAATTTTAAATGCTCATAGTCTAGGTTATGTACATCCTTGCTAATTCTTTTGTCATTGTAGTTTCATTACTCTAAAAACTACATCCAAAGCATTAGTGCAACTAATGCAGTGGATATTACACTTTTTGACTTGAATGGTTCATATTAATGGCTCATAATGGCACTTGTTGGCTTGGGTATGAGCCAAAAAAGGCTGCAAAAAATGACTAAGAATATACAGCCATGCTACCAGCTTAGCTTTGCATGCTCTTAGTCATTGGGTCTTTGGGCTAAGTCCTCAGCCCATTATACATCATCATGTCACCATATCACTTAGTGCAGGGGTCGGCAATCCTAGGCACGTGTGCAGAAGGGTTAACTGATGGCGCGACCATAGCTGGCCATCGGGCATACTGGGCACTTTGTGCCAGAAAGAGGAAACCGCCGGATGTCGCGCTAAACAACAGCAGCATGTTTAAGCTTGATCAGCTGTTGTTAGAATTTATTTAATATTAATTTCTAGTATCAGCTGATGTTTGCTGGAGCCACAGCTGTAAAGCTGCTGGTCATGATATCGGTTTGGTTATCTGGTGAGAGGGAAACATGAGGATGAAACCAGGAGATGTCCTTACTGAATCATCAGAGCTGAACAGGTGATGGAGAAACAGGTTTACCTTTTAGGTGACATGAATGAGTTGAAGTTATGAACTGTTTCTGAGAGACAAATAACACCAGGATCCTTTTCTATGTAGCTGACAGCTGGTAACTGTGCAGGGGCGGGTCTAGCAAAGTTTTGCCAGGGGGGCATGTAGGGCATTAACAGGGAGAGGGGGGTACAAAGAAATACTTTCTTATTCTCATTTAAAATGTCTGGCTGTTATTAAATAATTATCTGAAGCTTAAAACCAAAGTTTTTATCTGACGTAAAATGTATAGAAATCATACATATACCAACAAGACTGTACATCACTGTCACAACAGCGTTTGTTTTCATTCAAAGGCTTTATGGCTTTAATACCTGGTGGGCCGGTCTCTAGTCAAAATGCCCGGGCCGATTTTTGTTTGTCCCAGTCCAGCCCTGGGCACGACACGCAGTGAATTAATCTGAGGTGCATTAAAAATAAATGGCCAGGCCAGCGGTGCACATCGTAAATTAGCTCTGATAGACAGATTAGTTGTGCCTCTTCTTAATGACGGTATCTTAACTAACAACCCCAACTACCAGATTCAACTTGTAATTGGCTAAAAATAACTTAATGAGAGGGATGTTGTTAGCTTTCCACATTCCGACACTTCAAATGCTTCAGGAGCTTTCCGCTCAGTGCAGCATTAGCACCATGGAAATACACGGATACATCCGTAGACTCGAGACAGAATTCACAATGTGTTTTTGGGACTTTCAGGTGTATGGACCAATGTTTTCTTTTCTGATCAAACCAGAAATCTTTAATGAGCAGCTGAATTTGTCTCGCATTAACTGGCTGAGTTAATGCCAGTTAATGCAACATCGAAGCAGCTGGAATCCATAGCTGTGTGTGTTCATGGAGCTTGCATTTTCACCTGCTGGACATCACTACCTGACAAGTTTAATTGTCTTCAGAACATTGCAGACGCCTTATTGACAGTATTTGGTTCTACATATCTGTGTGAGCAGATTTTCTCTCACATGACTGTCCTCAGGTAGCCGTCTGAATGCTGGACCCTCGGAGACCTGTGTCTCTGAGTGGGAGACCAGAGATCAGATTAACATGTGTATTAACCCTTTAAAACCGGCCAGAGCGGGCACGCTCCGTTTTGCATAACTATTTTTAAATCCTGGTAGCACTGCAACCACATGAGCTAGCGCAAAAATTTTTTTTGCATATGAAACCAGAGGAGTTGTACTTACATCTTATGCCATCAGCTTGTCCTCGGTCACAGTTTCCTTCCACATATAGTTTTGCAAAAACTGCATAAAAAGCACTTGCAGCAACAAAAACATAATATTCCAGAAACAGGCTTTGCCGATCCGATCAGCTGTTCATAACACTTCCTACGCCCATCAGCACGAACTATCTCATGTCCACCATGACCTGCCCGAAACCGGAAGTGACGTCATTTTCGCGGAAATGTAGTTTTTTCCCATCAAGGCCATCAAGGCCTGGTGTTTTTAAAAGTTATGTTTGACTTTATGACTTTCTGTGTCGTTTCTGGGATGCTTAGGACTCATATTGCACTGCTGGAAATAGTTTATTTTGATGCATATGCTGCTTTTTTGCAAATTTGCAATATTTATTTTCGTTTTTCCTGCAGTGTATAGAAATTGGTGTATTTCAAAATTAAAACTTTGAAGACACTCAAAATAAATTTCCTGTGGTGGGAAACTAGTTTGTGCAACTTTTTTGTATTTACAGTTTTGAGGGATAAGCCTCTTAAATTTCTCTAACTAGAAATATATGTTAAAAAAACAAAAACGATTTTCAATTGTTTTTATAGTTTATTGCACTTTTTTGCAATTTATGTAATTACTATGCACTTAATGCATGCATATTATTAAAATTTAGGCTGTAATGGTTGTATTGATGTATAGCAACTTGAAATGCTCCCAAAAATGGCACTACAACATGTAAAAATATAATATAAGCTCTGGCGGACTTGGTTCTATGGTAGGTCTTAAAGGGTTAACAAACATGCCATATTGGCCCAGTTTATTTTTCTTACCATTGTTGTGAGGAGACCATAAATAGCATTTGTATTTTCTGTTGTACAGTTCATTTGCTGTTATGGAGTTCTTGTTATTGATAAAAAGTGTCTTTTTTTTTGTTTCAAAATAGCTGATAACTATTTGCTGATAGCTGCAAACATCTGCAAACAAATATAAAGTGGTTCTATATAGTGTGTAACTGTTAATATAGAGCATTATTAAATTTATTGCTAATGCAATCATATGGCACACTGACGGCACTTGTCATCAGAAAGGTTGCCGACCCCTGACTTAGTGTATTGAATTATAGTGAATACAAGGTTGAAATAGCAATGTACAGCTAAAGTTGATGGAATTTAGTGTTTTTTGCTGGTATTTGTATTTAAAAAATATTAACGAATGAATTCTGTTCTGGTGTTGATGCCCCACTTGTGATTTCAGAAGAAAATGCAGGGAATCCCCCAAGTCATAGGCCTCGTCCTCTGGAAACCATGAAATTTGATTGCAGGCCCTCTAAAAGCTGTTGATGTACTTTGGCAGATGGATGGAGCAACAGACTAAACTTTCCTGTCCAGAGCACAAAGAAATAAAAAAAAGAGTAAAGAGTTGCAATGCAAAATGTACCACATGGACAAAGGTACTGGGCCACCAATACATTATACCTAAAGAAGCTGCTCAACTCTGGAAAAGCATACCACGAAGCTCCCGGTGCACAGTTTCTGTGCTGTTGTTAATGCCAGAGGAGGTTTGGAGATCTAAAGCTGCCGTTGGCAACTTGTACGCACTTTGTGCCTCAACACTCGGCGACCCTGCTCTCTGATTGTGGAATATCTGGGAGGGGAAAAATTTCACAAACTGTCTTGTTGCGGTGGTGGGATCCTATTACAACACCACACTCAACCTCAGTGAGCCCTGTAGAATGACCCATTCTTTAACAAATGTTTGTAAAGGCAGACTGTGAGTTTAGGGGCTTGAGTTTAGACACCTGTGACAATGGGACTGAAAACTCCTGAATTCAAAGATTAGGTGTGACCCAACATTTTTTGTCCATATTATGTAGCTGGCTGCATAGATAGATGCTTGTATGATGGCAGAATTAGTTTGTTTAATTTGTGTAATTATACTGACCCCCTGTGTGCCCAAACTGTCATTCCAAATAGTTTTACTACCACAATGTAATTGTTCAAGGTGAAAAATATTTCCACAATGTTGGTAAATCACTGTGTCTGTGACCTCAAAAATCAGGAAATGAGCCATCATTAAACTTGAAGCCATCTGTTGCGCATCTGTAGATTGAAGATCTGTTTACTTCCAAGAGTAAAGCTGGAGAAGGAGGGAGACAGACAGGCAAAGAAAGACTGAGGACAATTTTGCCTTAATCTTCTCTCTATCCAGTCAGATTCCATCAGACTGCTTTCTGTTCATATTACTCTTCCCTCTAAGGTTTTGTTTTAGTTAAACCCAGCAGAGCTACCTTCAGAAACGGTCATCCACCTTGAAAGAAATGAGCTCTGACAGCTGTGACTACAAAGTGGAAACAGATCTGTGTCTCTGTGTATGGCCTCTGGAATTCCACAACTCTCTGGGGCCAAATCAGCTGTCCTCTACACCGATCAATCGGAGACAATTGATTCTCCCACCGATTTAATTTTCTTCTCGGTGTCTGATTAGCAATGATTTACAGAGCCCTTTGTTCTCTATGCAAAAACCTTTAAGTGATCCTTTAGATAAATTGCCAGATTTCCTTCTGTGCAAGAACTTTCAAATTCACGGGTTATGACCCCACCCAGCAGAGAGGAGCATGTTGTGCCCTCTGGTGATCAGTGGAAATCGGAGGAGCTTATTTTCACCTCACCACAGTAAATCTAGTAATAGAGGTCATCAACTCGAGGGACACTCATGAAAACGCGAGCAGGCAGGTTTCTGCGATCTGGACTTTAATTAGATTATTGAGGTTTCTGTGAAGATGTGTGTTAACCATCTCATCATAAAACTGATAATGAAGTAAGTTGTCAGTCAGCTGTGGTAGGTTGCTAAAAGTGTTCTGAAAGCATGATAGCAACAGCAGTTGCTAAAAAATGTGGTGCAAAGCATTTATCAGATGAATTTAACAGATGAATGCTATTAGCGGTGTAATTTGTAATTGACTCTTTTAGAAAGAAGAAATTAAATGTATAGTGCAGAGTTAACCTTTTTTTCATCATAACTAAACTAAACTAGCAACATATTTAGTAGTCACAAAGAAGCACATGTATTGCTTTGAGGTTGGGTCCACCTGAATTTGTGCCCCCTATTCATGCAACTTTAAAAATATATAGTACACTGTACAAATTTGGGAATGGTAAACCACTTTTTCTTTATACACACCGGGAAAATGTTTCTCTGGACATCCCAAAAAGCTTTTAATGGAAATGCAAGCCCAAAAACTGTGATATGGAAGAGTCCAATAATTTCAACCTAATCGGTCTCAGCAACATCAGAGGAATATCAAGAGTGTACGAACAAAAATAGCCTACTTTACAGAGACCAACCCTACATGCCATGCTCTCCACTGTGTAACCTCCTCCCACTGTGGTGCATAAAGAGCTCTGAGGTCACAGCTGCAGCATGCGGGGGATGTCAGGCCAGGCAGGGTGAAAACCTGGGCCTGAAAGGAGAGTTTTTATTGAGGGAAAGATTTAGAGACTCTGACTTGCTGTCAAGATGAAGGGCCGGAAGTGAAACTTGTACAAAAACAACCTTGTAAGCAGAGGCCCCCTGCCATGACCCAGTGACTTCTGCTGCAGGTTTCTGTGGTTTTTGCAGTCCAGTGATAAAACACGAGAATGCTTTGGATAGGAACTTTGTAGTTGTAAAAATAAGCATTTGGCAACATCTCTGTGGAGACCTTTAAAAAATAAACAAACAGTGGAAAAAAAATCCATCCATCCATCTTCTTCCACTTATCCACTTCAGGGTCACAGCTGGATAGGCTGGAGCCCATCCCAGCTGACATGGCAAGCGTCAGAGTACACCCTGGACTGGTTGCCAGTCCGTCACAGGGCTAACACAGTCAACCACTCACACCTATAGGCAATTTCAAGTGACCAATTAATGTAACTCCACTAACTGCATATATTTGGACTGTGGGAGAAAGCCGGAGTACCCGGAGAGAACCTGCGCCAACACTAGGAGAACAAACAAACTCCATACATATGGTGGAGTCAAACTCAGGACCTTCTTGCTGTTAGGAGTGCCGCTGTGCTGCTCTATATGATATATGTAATATCTAAAATTATGATACATATATCCTATATATCCTACTTATTTAGCTTAAGTTGTATTTTCAAAATATATAAGTAGTACCTAAAGTACGTGTACTTTTCAGAATGATATATGTATTATTGGATCATAATTGCTGATGTATTCAAGCGAGAATCTCTTTCATTTTAAAGTGGCAACTTTAATGTTGCAGTTTTTGATGATTGTCAGTCTAGGTGGTGCTTGGTACCATAATCTATAATGATGTAGTTTATCAGCAAAATAATAAATAATTGAATTGTATGGAATATAAAGTACAAAGATTATGTCCAAAATATAGTGTAACAAAAGCAGAAAGTAGCATAACATGGTAATATTTAAATAATGTGCAGGTACATTAGACTTCAGTAAAATACTTGGGTAAATCTAATATTGACAGTATTTCAGTCCAATTCCTTTGGTGTGGGAGCAGCAGGGAGGGCCAATCGTATTACAGGAGGGCTAGTGCCACCCCATGCCCCCCTCTGGATATACCCCAGCTCAATTTTTTTTTAAATATCAAACAAAAAGCAGTAATGTTGATATTTTAGAAAATATGTTTCATGAAATTCTCTAGTGGAGATTTGCTAACTATAAAGACCAGATGCAGTGGAAAACAAAAGGTGTGTCTTCAGGTGAAAAAAATCACAAACACTTTTGGACAAATTGTTTAAACCCAACAAAAAACCTCACTTAAACAGTAATTTAACAACAAAGAACCAAGAAAGATTGTCCTCGTGTGTGTGCTTTTTTATATTCATATATTTCAGTTTTTGTACGTAATAAATAAGACTTAGTGCTTTGTCAGCTTTAGTGTTACTTGTAACTACATTCTTTTTACCTTTGACCTTGGAGCCAGCCTCATAATTTCACTGTGTTTCCAAATCTGGTGATAAGCTATCCATAGCTGCTGGCTCAAGTATTATTATAATTTCTACAGTTCATTATGGGACATGCCTCCACTGCCATCATATAACCATAGTTGCTAATTCACTACAGTAATATTTGGTTATTATTATTCATTTAAACTGATATATACTATAAACACAGCCTTGAAAGCCAGTTAATATAATCTGATTAAAGGGAATACCTGGATTTCTTTTGTGATTATTGTGATAATATATGATTGTGATCACCAACACCTTTTATAAAACAGTGTTGACAGTACTTTAACTACCAGTATGTAGGAGTCAAATTTCCATATTTCCAGGCTTTTGCTGATGGGAAATAAAGGTAAGGCACGTAACCTCTGGTGTGTAAATGTGAATGTTTCCCCCAAGTCATTTGCTTGTCAACAGACATGAAGACTCGGGGGAAATGAGGTGTGACACACGGGCCCACACACGCCAGGTTGTGGCAGTTGCTGCTTTGATGATTCTGTGAGCTTATGGGTCTCCAGGTGAAACGCAAGTCGCCGTCCCAGACGTTGACTGTAAATAACCTACTGTTGTCTACACCGTTCAAGTAAGGGTTTGACTTTCCTTTCACGTCCTTTCATGTTATTTCACCTTATGTGTTATTCACAGTCTTTCTTTGCAGATTTGTCGCAGTGCAAAGCAACAGCTCATTAGATTTTTATCCTTTCTTTTGTGTGCGCTGGACTTTCCGCATGGAACAATGCGTGGAGATCATCTCTGATTCTGTTGAGACAGCTGATAATTGATTGCGATGTTTGAGCAGCAGGCTGGTAGATTACAACTCTGCTGAGCATCCAGCTTCACGATAACCCCAAACCTGCCCCGATGGAGAGATAGTTAAAAAAAATAAGAGTCTTGGTTATCTCAAGATACCCCTGCAAAAAAGAAGAAGCCAGTAGAATAGTTAGGGACAACAAACTTGTTTCAGATAAAAGAGGCATGTGCACCAAAAACAAAACAAAAGCCACCTTTGCCTCTTGATATGTAAGTTCATGTGAGGTGACATTAATAATAATACCAATTTGTTTGCGATCATAAAAAGCATGTTGTGCCGAGCTTCCCCCGTGTACTCAGAAGCAGGCCCTGATTATTCTTCCACCCTTGCCTTCAAAGTAAGCTTCAATAACACTGCTTCACTTGCAGGTGTCAAAAGTACAAGGCCTCCAAATACACACTGTCAGATTCTCTTTCTCTGTCAAATTATTCCTCTCTGTCTTTGCACTTTGTTTGCCATCAAAAACATCAAGCAGGGCCCCTGTGTTGTTTCCAGGCTTCTGTTTGTTTGTATATGTGACTGTCTGAGCGCATGGGTTTTATGCACACAGTGGGTGCACACAAACACATAGTAAAGCTGATGATGGGCCGATTGATTTCTGACAAAAATAAAGCAGGCTGCACTGAGACAGCGGGTGGAGAAATCTGCTAATGGCAGAGCGTCCCAGATTGAGCCCGTCGGGACACCTGGAGTGAGTTTAACGCTCTTAAGGTCAGGAAAAAATGTGTTTGTGAGTGTGTGTGTTGTGCTTTGACGAGCTGAGTTACCAGAAAACAGCACAGTGTTTGATACTGTATACGTGTCTTTATTGATATTATAATTTTAAAAGATCAATCAAATAAAATCAATAAAAAATCACTGACAATTTGCTGAACTTGTGCTACTGTCCAATAATTATGATGTTGCACAAGAAAGAAAAAAGAACATTACCGACTATGTGTCTGCGTGTAATCACAGCCTAAATCATGTCTGATTATACCATAAGCTCATAAATAATATTTTATGAGCATAGACTGAAAATCAATCAGTCATATAACTAAACAGTCTTGTCAAACACGTCCCCAGTAAGAAAATTTTGAGCACTCAATCCACCATTTTTAACTCCAGCAGAAGTTTCGTCAGGTATATAGCAGCTCTAAGAGGCGTGGCTTAGTTATTTAAAAACCCTTTATGTCCTGTCTGGTTAATGTGTAACTGCTTCCTGCCTCCACCCACAGTTTTCTCATCTTTATTCCTTTTTCCTCTCTTTTGGAGGAGGTGGTGGTGATGGTGGCTGGGTGTCCTCTCGCCTCTCCTCCCCAGAGGGCCCTCTCCCTTATTCACTTCCCCCTTATCTGACACATCAAAGGATCTCATTACGAGCTGTGACACCAGCCCCACCCTGAGCCAACCTGTTCCTACCATCACATTTAAATAGCATCACATTGTATTCATAATAAGTAATGTCATGCACTGTGGTCTCTGATGTCTCACAGATGCCCTATTCCTTTCCTTTCCTTTCCTCTTCTCCCTATTTCAACTACACATGCCAGACAGACACCCCTCTATAAAATTCTCTTTTATTTATAGCTTGTTTGCTTTTTATAAGGCAGCTGTGTAGACCAAAGTCGCTCGTCTTGTTTGATGTGCACATCTCATCTGTGATTACTAAGTGAATCTTAAAAAAAGGACAGGCTGTTAAATGAAACGACTGGAGTGGAGCCTTCTTACTGGAGATTATTCTGCGCGCATTTTATTTGCCTCCTCTCCATTGACAGCACATAATTTGTGTCTGAGATCCTGCATTCGCCACAGCAGCAGACAGGAGGGCCTAGTTTGACAATCCCACCTGGAAACCTTAGTATCCCAGACCCTATCTGTTAGCTCAGGAGTCCCAGAGCTGCAGCCAAGGCCATAATTAACAAGAGCGGGGGTCCCACTCTTGCCATCCCCATTTACTGACTTAATTTATTTACTAAACAGAGCAGTGCCACTGGCTCAGCTCTGCACATGTTCCTGGTAACTCTCTGCACACTGAAAGGCTGTTAAAGAACAGAGCACTGCTTTTCTTGTGTGTTGTAGATAATCTCTCTGGCAGACTTCACTGGGGCCAGTGAGCACAGCCAGAGATGAATTTGATTGTAATAGCGGATGGGGAGTATCTGTAAGCCGCATTTATCATGACCAACGCGAAGACAATAGCATCCGAATGATGGATTTTTAACTTTGTCTCCTCTTTTTGTTCACTAGTTTGACAGACATCGCTCATTCCCCTGCCTAAAGACAGTCAATAAAATCAGTATCAAGTCCACCGTAGATGCTCTCGGTTGACCGACCCAGCCGTGGTACATAGCCGAATGTGTTCGTGCGTATGCTGCGTGAGTTTCATATTTGTGGAGGGGGACGGGGAGAAGGCACATGCAGAGTTTAGGCAGAGAAAGCACAACTGCAAGGACAACTTCTCCATCTCTTCCAGACATTTATCTGACACTTGAGAGTAATAGATGAAGGTTGCAGCATTTTCGGATGGGGATGCTAGAGTTTTATTTCACAGGATGTTTTGTTTTTCCCGTAGAGGATTTATTTTGGCAGGGCTGTTACTCAGAAGTGCTGCTCTTTCCTCCCTCCCCTCTTTCTCTCCATCTATCTCTGTCCTCTCTACATCTCCATCCTTTATTTCTCTCTGAGGTGCAGTCTCTTTCTCACAGCCTCACCTCCGTTTGATAAACTTTTGAGATTTTGTATAACAAAGCACACAAGAAACAGCATCCATGAGGAAGGGGGGGGGGGCACAATCACACTGTCAAGGTGCTTTGAAGAGCAGAGCACTGCAGCAGCAGATTAATGTCCTCATAAAGCGAGGGAGCTGATTTTGATGGAGGACTTTATAGATTTTGTAGGTGGACCACCTCCTTTGGGTAATATTTCTTTTCTCTTTTGTTCTACATACTTGAAGAAAGAGAGAGGAAAGGTGGTGAAATTTAGGAGTGGGAGCGTGCACGGGGGCTGATGGTGACAGTGACAATAACCAGATCAGCAACGCAGTCAGTCATGTATATGGAAATCTCTGCCTTGTGGGAGATTGCCATACTGTTTCGATGATTATTACCTCTCGGGAACAATAGACAGCATGTGTCGCCCTTAGCCTTATCCTCCCATACAGGCAAACGCAGAGTTTTCAACCAGCCGTAAGCTGCGACTGATTTTTCACCATTAATTGGAGCTTTTGAGACAATTGTCCAAGAGTGATTGGCTCCTTAAAAACAACGAGTCAATAGTTACTATGGAAATGGAGTCAAAAAGAAAACAGCAGTGGCTATTGACGTGGGCAGGTAATGAAATGATAATACCTCGCAGATGGAACAGTTGTCAAGGAGTCATTGACCTTGATTCACACCAGAGTTCCTTTCTGTTCCCTCTGCTCAGGGTTGATAAGAGCAAACTAGAATGTGCATGTTTAAAAGATCTGTCAGATCAATGCCTTTGTCTCACTACACATTTAAAGTGTAACACAATCTAAAAGTATTTCATGGTTTTATCCATTCCATGCAGTATGTGTCAGTGCTTGACGATGACAAACAGAAAGCGAGGGTATATCTTCTACTAGTGAGTAAAGCCTACTGGAGTGATAAATCAGATGGTGTTTGCTTTTTATAAAATCAAAAGCAAACAGCAGCCCTTCCTGAACATTGACTATATGTGATTGCATATTTGCCTGCAGGGCAAATGGAGAGTCTGTGGAATACAAAAGCCATATGCTATATATCTTTCTTTTTTGTTGAGACCTTTTGGTGAAATTCAATTTAATGGCTCAAACAGAAGTAAAAGGAGAGGCTTGATGGAGGGGAGTTGAGCCTGAGCCATGCAAGCCAGGGTAAGGAGACCTCCCCCTGGGCCTGGCAGCCCAATCCAGTTTATTGATTTTCTGTCCTCTCCTTCAATATGTGGAATGCACCATACCCAATAGATTATGACAAACGTGCCCGCCAGAGACCACCGATCCTCTAATTGATCTTGATGGAGTACAGCTGAGGATCAAAGGTTGGGAAAATTCGGTGACATAGCAGGTTTCTCTACTCGTCCCACAGACACTCCTTCAAAGTCTATAAAACAGTCTGGTGTCTTGAGGGAAAAGGGTGTCTTCCCTTCTTTCCATCTAGCCATCTCTCATGTCTTGTCTTCTCTATGGCTGTGGACAGCAAGACTTTCACCGCACTGCTGAGCACAATGGAGTCAGTGCTTTACAATAACAACCTCCTGCCAAAAGCACAAAAAAACAAGGCAAGAGAAAAGCTCAGTGCTCTATTTTGATGAAAGTAACAAGCACAGCTTGTTGTAAATAGGCTTTCTGAAGCCTGAGGCAGCTTTTCTCCCCAGGGGACGTGCTTTCTGCATCTCTCCCAGGGTTGCTGTCGCCAAAAGGTTCTCTCTGTAAGGGAAAAGGGAGGCACAAACAAGAAGTTGCTTCAGCTCTTCTGGCAAAAGGAAATCATTCCTCAGTAGAGCACACTAGCCGGGATTTACCATCCATTCAGATTAGGAATAAGACATTTGGGTTACAATGCAGGATTGTGTTTGGACCTTTTTTTCCGCTCTATTGTTAGGTTTACAGTCCAGGTGCACACAGAGACCTATTGTTAACTGAGTTTGTTGAGGTGTTGAGCTACTGAGCACAGAAATTGCGCCCTGTCTGTCTTTGAGCTCCTCTTCCTGATCCGTGATAACTCGAATGTGTGCTTATTCAAATGAGTTCTGCTCCGGGCACCCTCTTGCAAATCAGGTGCCATCCACGCTGGCATTGTCACACAAATTAGAAACGGATGTTTTGGGCAGAGCAGAGGTGCAGAGACATAGTTAGCCCTGGTTTCTTTGACGAGTTTATGTGCCTTCCACATCTTCACTGGAAGCTCAACCGCAAGACAGAATCTGTCTCACCTCTCTCTGCCTCAAAGAGGGAAAAGGGACGTAAAAGATGATTGTTTCCAACCTGCCACCCACATTTGAGAAAGTAGGGTTTTTTTTCTTTTAATAAATCTCCTCAAACCTCTCTCTTCAGTTACCTTTCTCCTCAATGCCTATAAGCCCCTCTGATCCTTTCCAATAATAATGGCATTGCCAGCCAATCTCTCTGAAAATGGGTTCAGCGCATACCTAATCCCATTTAATTACTTAGACACACAGGGCTCAGGACACACTCCTCAGGCAGCACCCCCCACCCCTCTGTAAGCATGCCCTGTTTGCACCCCATCCACCTCTTCTCATGAATTATGGATCCCTGGCTGCAAGGCGAGGGGTGATCATTCTGCCTGCTCTGTCATAAGGCTCAGGGAGAGCCTTAGCTCAGTGTAAATATGGTGCCTGTCTGGGGTTGAGGTGCCCTATTGTGCATGGTATTAAAAGCTCACCACTCTCCCACTCAGTCCCTCCACCGCTGCAGTGCTCGCAGCAGGGGGCCAGGGGTAATCGCACAGGCCTTCCAGCACTCTGCTCTGCTGCAGCCGGGCTCATGCTGACCGGCATTATGGCTGACAGTCATCATACCTGTGAGGAGGGGAGAAATGAAAAAGAGATGGAAGCTGAAAAGTGAAGAAGTGGGCTGAATCAAGTCGGTTTTACTGTTGATTTGTCACACAAATGCTGGTTTACCCAGTGAGAAAACAGCAACACTTTCATTGTGATCAGATGTCAAAGTCCACCCGACTCTGTTCTGGGTGATGTAACGGCGATATGACTTGGACAGAGAGTGTCTGAACGAAAACCAGGCAGTGGCTTTTTGCTGGTTTAACAGAGATATATTTATGCCACCTGTACACCGAGTTGTGGCTGTGGATTCCAGTCACTTCATAGCATTAGCAGATGTGCAGCACACTGGATAAATCATGCTGTCCACTCCTTATGTGCTCAGTTGACAGGGTCAGACCTCTCCTTTCTAGCTGCTAACAGGTGCTTCAGCTGCACACACTTCAAGGCATGATACACTGTTCTCTTGCATCATTTGCTGGCTGGAAACATGATGACATGTTTATTGAGAAGAAAACCTGACAAAAGCCTTCAACCAGATTTTATACATTCACAGAAACACTACAAGACGGCCATCTAAGGACTCTATAATTGGCAATGTCACAGTTCTCCCCTTGCCCTAGGAAAAGAAAGGGAAGATGATGTCTGTGTCAGCTCTGAGATGGTTCGATGCTGTCTGTCAGGGCCCTGAGCACATTTCCCTGAGCTTGATACAGACAGGGCTTGTCTCGCTGCCCTCAGCAGCAGACAGACGTCTCATCTTTATCTCTCCAGATTTTTACCTAATCTGTTTCTCTCCCCTTGGCCTCTCTTCATGAATCTATCATAAATCATTTTTGGATTCTGGCCCCGTTTGCACAGACGGTTTCATAAAGGCAGAGGAATGGGGATCAGATATCCGGACTAAATAGCGATCAAATTACATGGGATATGAAATGCTGTAGTTTGGAATCCATTATACTACTCAATAAGAGTCTCTGCACTTTAATATGTCAGCTCTGGCCCTGAAGGGACAAAAGCACAGATGGTACTGTATATGTGCAATATGCATATGACTGAACAGTCTAATAACTATAGCTGACAGCTGAGTGAGCAACATACAAGCTTAGTACATACAACTTGTTCATCATGCAAACCATCTTTAGTGCTGGTCCCACCATGTATCCATCAAAGTTTGTGTGATTGCAGCTAATTTTGAAAATATGATATAAAAAAAAGAGAAAAAGATCAGATACACAGCGAAACATTTAGGGGCTTTGAAAATTAGCTTCAAACCACCCACACCAGGTGCTCTTATGCACAGATGAGGGCTCCTCTTTTGCCTGGTCTTCTTTACTAGCTGCATTGATCCCAGAGGTTAATTACAATGTTTTTTTTCTCCATTTCGGGTTTACATGAAAACAACTAATTACATTCAATAACAAACTAAAGTGACGAAGGCACTAAATGGACTGCACCTATCTGCCGACATCTGTTAAAACCACTGTCTTTTTTTTTTTAAAGGGCTCTTCATTTCCACAAGTATCATTGAAAAAATTCAGTCGCCATGGCAACGGCAGACTCATTACATTTAATCCACTAATTGCTAACTAGCTCCACAATTGGCTGTAATTGCTTTGGGGACACAGTTAACCCCTTGGTTGGTATGCAGAGCAAGGCTACTTCTGCAGGCATCGGACAAAGGCCAGAAATGAAAGATGCTGCTGTGGAAACCCCACCCACGACTTCCAACCCACCCTCCCCATCCTATAGACAAAATATAAATAAATCTGCACACACTCTCTGTCCTCGCCATCCAATCATTCCTAAATCTCCAAGTGCAATATTAATTAATGGGGATGGTTGCCATGGTGATTGATCACCATATTCTCTGTCAGCAGTATTTAGTCAAATGGGCCCTAATGTTTGTTTGTTAATGGTGCCGTAAACAATACTGCTGGAGGTCTTTTATTACCTCCTCAGCAGCTCAGCTAGCACCTGGGCCATTCAACAGCACACTACACAAACATCAAATGAAAGAGAGGAAATCTGCTCTGCATTTCTTCTTCTCATAGATGTAAGATTAGGAAATAGAGACGGATAGCCATCTAATGCAACAATATTCTAATAAAAATATATATTACCAAAAAAGAATTATAATAATAATAATAATACGGTCGCCGTTAAAATGTTTTACACTCACTCACTTCTCCTTAATGTCTGTTTAGGGGATTCGTCATAGAGAGCTATACTGAGCTTATTGGCAAAATGAAAAACACCTCTGGACAGTACACAGTTCATTTTCTTTGTACTGTTAATTATGCTGTTGCTATTGCATAATTTAAACACAACAGATTAACTTTGGTTTAATAAATAAATTCCACCGTGCAATTCTGTGATACATTTTTTCCCTGTCTGCCATTTTTCCTTTAGTGCAGTGCATGATGTTATAGGGCGCTTGAGTAATGACAACTGATTCTACGCTGCCTTTTGCAAGGCTTTGTAGGATATTTTGAGTGCACTACATGGGGTATAGCAATATTCACTATACATTTGGACAGCACTTAAAAATGACAAACCCACCACAGAGTCCACTATACATTGAGGAGCAAGTGATTTAGAACACAGCCTGCATTGTAAAGGGCATCAGAGTGTCCTGAATACATGCCTGCCAGACCAAACAAAGGGCTCTTTTAGAAAAAATTCAACTAATTATTTAGGCAGCATTTTTGATGGTATCATGTCATCATTAAAATGACTCACAGAAATTACTTTGTGATGATAAAACATACAGGATGACCAATTTGAGAAGTGCTTTTAGTTTTTCTCTCTCTCTCTCTCTCTCTCTCTCTCTCTGTGTGTGTGTGTGTGTGTGTGTGTGTGTGTGTGTGTGTGTGTGTGTGTGTGTGTGTGTGTGTGTGTGTGTGTGTATGAGTCAGGGCACTGAACAAACCCAAACCCCTTTGAAGAGTGAAAGGCTCAAAGGATGGAGAGGCAATCCGAGAACTTCACTGGCGCAGAGGGGAAATTGCCTTGAACCTTGAGGTGTATGAAAGTGCAATTTGTGTCCCATCTGTTCTGCTTCCCTTCCATTAGGAGGAAGGGTGCTCTAAGGCCACCGAGGAGAAAATGCCCCTGTGAGGGTCTCAAGGTACACAGAGGCTCTCGTAGATTTAATTTACCAGACTAGTCATTCCCTTTTCCTGTCTGTATTATCGCAGCTTTTAATGCTATTACCTTGGTCCTCTGTGTATGTGTGTCTTTTTTTTTTTTTTTAAATAAAAGAACAATGCGTTTGGGGATCGTTATTTTATTTTATTTATTTATTTTTTATTCGAAATTTACCTTAAAAAGTGGGGGGTTATGTGTCTATTGTGTCTGTGTGAGTTAATAAGACCTTTGACTATTTTCACACTATTTCCACAAGAGATGGGAACATTGGTGGAGAGAGAATGAAATGGGAGTGAGACAAGCCTGCAGCTCTATTGAGAAAGGAGTCTCCCCACTTTCACTGAATCCTGTCTCTGTCATACCACTTTGCAAAGTGGCTGGATGGGCTTCCTTAACTTTTTGCCCTTTCTTCAGAGGGATTTGCATGACAGAAGCAAGGAGAGAAGTTTGTTGCCCGGGAAACGGATTGCCTCCATTTGCAGTTGGAGTAGAGGTGTTGGAAACCATGGCATCAGAGATTAGATGGGCCCAAAGGATACATGTTTGTCAGGGCTAAGCTAGTAGAGTGCATTACTGGCACCAGAAAGAGCCCCTATCATTCACATTTTAAATGTAGCATTGTAGCAGGGAATCTTTGAGGCTTTACTGGTGCATTAAGTCAACTGTTGAACGTTTTATCAGGGAGGGATCAGCACAGACATTTTCGTTTAGAAAGGTATGTTGACACTTTTCAATTTGAATGTTACAGTTTGACTTCCTCTAGAAAAATCAGTTGCATGAAAGTTTAAATTTGTTTCTAATTAGTTGTTGCAATTACTAGCTATGATTTAAGATTTTATATATACCAAATCAGGAAACTCTAATGGTTCTCCATTGCCAGTGCATTGGCAGACTGCAGGGAGATAATGACTGCCCTTCTACCTGCCCCTAATGTTGACAAAGGTCTTTTGCTAGTGGTACAACTGGTCCGTGAGCCAGTCTGCCTTATGAAGCTGTTGGTGGATCAGCAAGTACCAGAGAAGAGCAAAGTTATACAAAGAGCAGAACTGAAACTGACTGAAGCTGACACTGAAACGTGTCTGCCGCAGCCTCTGCCTGTGCTTTTCATGCTGTGTTTTGGTGTTTAATACGGTATATTTATTATTTTTCACAATGAAATACAAAAATACAAAGCGTCAAATAAAAGTAAAAGAGGGGAGAAAAATTAAAATAAAAACCCACCCTAACAAACAACACCCCTCTTCGCTGTCAAGTAATCAAAAGTTTAAAAGGAAAAAGTTTCAATCAGTGCAAAATAACACCAGCCAAGGTATACAGAATAAGAAGGAAGAAAAAATAAGCAAACAAATATAATTAAAAATAAATAAATGAAGGTCACTCCTGAACCTGTGTAGATGGTTGGTCAAAAAATATCAAAAAGGGTTTCCAGACTTTATTAAATGTATTTACAGAGCCTCTCAAAACGAACCTAATTTTCTCTAATTTAAGATGAAATAATACATCCTTAAACCTATGTGAAACCGTGGGCGAGGCTGCGTCCTTCCACTTCAAAAGTATTCATGCTGTGTTTTGTTGATCTTTGATGTTTTATCATGCTTCTTCCCTTCCTTACGAATTCCTGAATGGAAGAAACGAAGCTCTCTTCCCTCTCCTCGCCCACTTGCCAACCAATCAGCATTCGACCAACACAGCTGAGCTACGTCTTGTTAGGTTTCTAAAGGACTGCATAGGATGTAGTGAGGGTTGAAAACCCCTCTCTGTAGGCTCTCCGTAGGTCACACAAATGGTCAGAACGTTGGTACAAAAAAAAACAAGCATAGCACCATCTCACCGTCTCATTTGCTGTGATACAGATGCAACAACTTGATGATGAGCTGACCAAACTAACTTAAGACCTGTTGTTCTACACAGAAGACAACAATACAGGAACTCTCATGCAGTGGTTCTCAATCATTTTTCTGGCATATCCTACTTTGGAAGCCAAAATGTTTTTCTACATCGTTTTCCAGTCCAATAATTAACAATATGAATTTATACAAGTTAAATGTTAGAATAATAAAACTCATCACAGCAGCATTGCCAAATTTTTGTTTGTTTGCTTTATTAATTTCCTACAAAAATTATTACTTTGTTACTTTCACTCCATATTTATTTCTTGGTCATCCAAAATAAATAAATAAATTTAAATAACAGGGTTTACACCAAGTACTCTTACTTGTCAGTTGGAACGGATTTCAGACACAGCATCAGAGTAGGAATGTGTGCATCTTCATTCCTCGGACTGCACTCTTCTGGACAGAGGCCACTGATGTTGGAATCAGCTGGACCCATTCTTAGAGTTTTGGGGTTACAGCTCCTAAGGCTCCTATTACCACTCTGGAATTTACCTTCCATATCTGCTTCCATTGTCCCTTCAGCCCTTGGTACCTCTCTATTTTCTTGTGTGCCTTCTGGGATTGCTACACTTATCACAATTGCAGTCTTCTGCTCCTTGTCAACCACCACTATCCAGCAGCTGCTTGTCTGTCTGGAACTTGAAGTCCCATAGGACCTTAGCCCTGTCATTCTCAACCACCTTTGGTGGTCTTTCCCGTTGGTAACTGGGGACTTCTAGTCCATATGCGGCACAGATGTTCCTGTACACTATCCCAGCCATTTGGTTTTTCCTCTCAGTGTATGCTGTCCCAGTTTACATCTTACATCCTGCTACTATGTGCTGGATTGTCTCTGGGGTAACTTTGCAGTCTTTAACTTGGGTCCTGTTGACTGTGGCCCTGCCTCTCTGGTGCTTAGGGCCTGTTCTCCTGCTCCCATGATCAGAGGCTCTGTGTCATTATAGCAGCTGGACAGCAACTTTACCGTATCTAGAACAGTTGGTCGGGGTTTGAAACCTGGTGAAGGCATGCAACCAGAAATGGTACCAGATAAATACATCAGAATTTATTTATTCAATATTTGGATTTTTTTTTTCAATTATAGTAATTTAAAACAATGAATGCCAACAATAACAGACATAGATTGCATTATAGAGGGCGATAGTATTTGGTATGAAAGATTTCCTGTTTCTGTCCTTGTGGCAGTGGAGCTGTATCAGTCTCTTAGAGTAAGTTGTGCTGAGGGTGGTCAGGATAATCCATGGTGGATAAAAGTTTGATTGGTGACCTTCTCTCCAACACAGCTTTAAAGGTGTCCAGTTTGCAGCCAATCACAGAGCCAGCCTTCCTGATCAGCTTATCCAATGCTGGTGTCACCAGCTCCAGTGTTGCTCCTCTAGCAGACCACTGCAAAGTAAACTCAACACAACCAACTGATGGAAAAACATTTTCCTGTACATTTTGAAGGATCTCAGAAAAAGAGCCTACTCATCCCCTTCTTGTAAATAGCCTCTGTGTTGGTTTTCCAGTTCAGCCGGTCGTTAAGTGATGACGTGACTTCCGGGCCTAAAGTAGTCTGCGTTTAATATGGCTTTTGTGTTGTTAACATGTTTAAGTTTTGTATTTTCTTCTATTTAATCTCAAAAAGCTCCTAAAACAGTCAGTGATCACTGTTGACCTCCCTCGGCTTTTATTACCGCTAATCATTTATTTAAGCTCAGTTTTTAAAACCTTACGATGTAACTACAGCCCAGCCCATGCAGCAGTATATGAATGACTAACCTCGTATTGTGGATGGATTATCTCAGTTGTTCTCCTGGCTGAAGTTTGGTCCTTTTACAGCATCCTGCCATGCGATTACATTTGTTCCTGACCACCGAGAACACTCACGTTAACTTTTATCGAGTGGAAAAAAAAGTTAGCTTGTGGACCTGCAGCGGAGTTTAGGCCCAGACACGGCTAGTGACGTCAGACTTAACGACCGGATTGTTGATGCGGATACTCAGCTACCTGTATTCCTCCAATACACCAACATCCTGTTCCAGGTTAGACATGGGTCATGTAGTCTTCCTCTTCCTTCTGAAGTCAATCACTGTATTTCTGGTGTTGATCCAATCAAACATTCACAGAATGTGCCAGAACAAGCCAGAACCATGGAGGGTAAGCCCAACAATCAATACGACCCAAAGCCAGACACACCAAAACCCAGGTCCTGTGTTCCTGTCCTGTAATACAATGGACATCTGCACAACATTATCCAATGATGTAGCAGCTAAAGTGTTATGTGTAAATGATATTACTCTTTTGGTCCCGTAGTTGATTTTCATATCTGCAGAGAGAATACATTTTGCTTTGTGTGTAATCTCTTATATTTCTTTTGAAATCCTGTGTCAACTGATCTTTCTGTTTGTCCTGATAAAAACTTTTTAAGGTGTGTTCCCTCAATAACAACCTATTTAAATGGAGTAAGGTCAAGGGTGCAGACATGTCAACCTCTTCCCTGCTCATAATAGTGAATCTTGATGGCACCTTTGAGTGAAACGCTCGTCTCGACAAACTGATTTCCATGTGTGAAAGTGAGACTTGTCCCCTGAGACAACAGCTCCTAAAACATTCTTCACACATATATACTGCTAATTCAGAGGAATGGACAGAAAATGAATGTGAAATAGAAAAGAGGCTGCATTGCTTAAGAATATTCAGAGTTAAAGGGGGTGGGTTCAGCCGGCGATTAGAACCACAGTTTATACAGAGGAGAGTGCACACAGTCCCTATTGCCAACTGTGAAACAAATGGCATCTAAATTGAATAATTCAGTCTGGGGGAGAAAGATGTGGGATTTGCACACAAAGACTGACTGACAGATAGAGTGAGAGGAGAGGCAGCCAACCTTTAACAGAGCTGGAGAGAAAAGACAGTAAATGGCAAGTTAGATTAATAGATTGGCAAGGTCTCACAGAAGATGGGATAATAATTCACCAAGCAAAAGAAAGGCAGCTTTTCTGAGGTTAGAGTTGAGTGAGGAGGAATGATGTAGATGGAAATATGAATATTGAATAATGCAGTCAAGATCCTTCCTTGAAACAAAAAAGGGATTAAGAGTGGTAGGAAGAGTCAAAGGTTAGAAGCAGTTGAGAAAGAGAAATGAATCAGGTGGGTGTTGAAGGAAAATCTGTGAAGAAACTGAAGTGAGGAAACTAGAACAGTTGAAGAAAGAAGAGTGCAGTGCTAGACAGAGGTCAAGGTGTTATTATGATCTGCATCGAGCAATGACTGTGTAGTTTAAGCATTCACCACTGTCGGTGCACCTTTTAACCATCATCTGACATGCAGACACGAGGTAGCAAACGGACATGTAAATGAACACCTGGATTCCTGAGAGCTTCTTTGGATCCAGTTTCTTTTGGAGTGATTTTAGCCGAACAAATATAAATCACCCTGAAAGTCAATTACGTCGTGGTGAAATGGGAAATGGACTATTTAATTTTTACAAAGCATCCTCTAAGTCCAGCTAATTGCATGCCGCTTATATCAGCTAGTTTTTCTTCCCATGTGAAGTGGATGTTTCTATCTTGCTCCAGCTTTCCGCTCTGAAGACTCCAGTTTAAGATTTCGCTCTGATCTTGTTCATACTTTGTGCTTTGACTTAAGATGTCCTGCTGGGAGACTTAACCTGCTTTCAACACAGACTTTCAACCTGCTCTCTCATTTCTGCCTAAATATTTTGATAGTTTATTCAGCTTATTTTTAAAGGGTAAATCTTTATGTCTGTGAAGCAGCCCCTCATCGCAATAGCACAGTGAAATGTTCAGCTTTAAAGTGTCTATAATCAACAGCCTTTTTTACTACATATTGTTATAGAACAATAGCTAACGCTACAGTCATACATACAGTGGTTGGATCACCAAAATAACTGCGGACGTTTGGAATGAACTTGTGATCTCGTTGGTTGAAAATGGTTCAGTGATGGGAACCATGCCTGCTACTACTTCCAGTCAGTTGCCGTCTTCCAAGTGATTTTGGTGCATCAAGATGGTGATAAAACAGCAATAAGATGGACAGTCTTCTATCAGGTCATGATTAAATGGATTGGCATTTACATGCAATTTGCTTGCGAGAATATGGTAATAACTAAAATCTGTGGCTGTCTATGTAAATTTCCTAATAGTATAGACTCTGTATGGAACTTCACCAAACCTTTTGAGACTTGAGTTTGTCATTATTTAAGTTACATGTTTTTTCATCATGAAGTGACCATGTATGGAAGAGAGCGTAGAGTGCTATATTTTCAGCTAACACTGTCCATCTGTAGCTAATGTTAGCTAGTCTGAATAGCAACATTGCTATGCAAGGATTTTTTTTTTTGATAACTTTTTAATTTTACTTCCTACATTTTGATACAAACATCTATAATTTCTACTCCTTGGATTTTCAAAACAGGCTCCTTACTTTATGTTCAACTGTATCATTTATAGTGTTTTATTCAAGGATTAAATTAAGTGAGTTAGATTAAGTACCGGTGTCCATAAGTGGTGGCCTTTGTACTTTAGCATTTACAGGGAGTGCAGAATTATTAGGCAAATGAGTGTTTTGTCCACATCATCCTCTTCATGCATGTTGTCTTACTCCAAGCTGTATAGGCTCGAAAGCCTACTACCAATTAAGCATATTAGGTGATGTGCATCTCTGTAATGAGAAGGGGTGTGGTCTAATGACATCAACACCCTATACCAGGTGTGCATAATTATTAGGCAACGTCCTTTCCTTTGGCAAAATGGGTCAAAAGAAGGACTTGACAGGCTCAGAAAAGTCAAAAATAGTGAGATATCTTGCAGAGGGATGCAGCAGTCTCAAAATTGCAAAGCTTCTGAAGCGTGATCATCGAACAATCAAGCATTTTATTCAAAATAGTCAACAGGGTCGCAAGAAGCGTGTGGAAAAACCAAGGTGCAAAATAACTGCCCATGAACTGAGAAAAGTCAAGTGTGCAGCTGCCAAGATGCCACTAGCCACCAGTTTGGTCATATTTCAGAGCTGCAACATCACTGGAGTGCCCAAAAGCACAAGGTGTGCAATACTCAGAGACATGGCCAAGGTAAGAAAGGCTGAAAGACGACCACCACTGAACAAGACACACAAGCTGAAACGTCAAGACTGGGCCAAGAAATATCTCAAGACTGGTTTTTCTAAGGTTTTATGGACTGATGAAATGAGAGTGAGTCTTGATGGGCCAGATGGATGGGCCCGTGGCTGGATTGGTAAAGGGCAGAGAGCTCCAGTCAGACTCAGATGCCAGCAAGGTGGAGGTGGAGTACTGGTTTGGGCTGGTATCATCAAAGATGAGCTTGTGGGGCCTTTTCGGGTTGAGGATGGAGTCAAGCTCAACTCCCAGTCCTACTGCCAGTTTCTGGAAGACACCTTCTTCAAGCAGTGGTACAGGAAGAAGTCTGCATCCTTCAAGAAAAACATGATTTTCATGCAGGACAATGCTCCATCACACGCGTCCAAGTACTCCACAGCGTGGCTGGCAAGAAAGGGTATAAAAGAAGAAAAACTAATGACATGGCCACCTTGTTCACCTGATCTGAACCCCATTGAGAACCTGTGGTCCATCATCAAATGTGAGATTTACAAGGAGGGAAAACAGTACACCTCTCTGAACAGTGTCTGGGAGGCTGTGGTTGCTGCTGCACGCAATGTTGATGGTGAACAGATCAAAACACTGACAGAATCCATGGATGGCAGGCTTTTGAGTGTCCTTGCAAAGAAAGGTGGCTATATTGGTCACTGATTTGTTTTTGTTTTGTTTTTGAATGTCAGAAATGTATATTTGTGAATGTGGAGATGTTATATTGGTTTCACTGGTGAAAATAAATAATTGAAATGGGTATATATTTGTTTTTTGTTAAGTTGCCTAATAATTATGCACAGTAATAGTCACCTGCACACACAGATATCCCCCTAAAATAGCTAAAACTAAAAACAAACTAAAAACTACTTCCAAAAACATTCAGCTTTGATATTAATGAGTTTTTTGGGTTCATTGAGAACATGGTTGTTGTTCAATAATAAAATTATTCCTCAAAAATACAACTTGCCTAGTAATTCTGCACTCCCTGTAGCTAGCAATACAGAAGAGGAGCAAGCATAAAGCAAGAAAAGTTTTTTTTTAACTGTCAGATAATTTCAAATGCAACATTTCTAACAGCTTAACAAACATCAGCAACCACACAAACTGTGTACAGTCTGTTGCACATTGTGTTGCTAGCTAAAGGTTCAGTTGCTGTATTTAAAAGGGAGCAAAACGAGTGTGAGATACTCAGAAATGAAGAAAGATGTAAAAGTCGACTGGAGCTCACAATAGAAATTTTTGTGAATTGTGATTCTTTTCCCCACGCTGAGCCATTACCACCGATCTCAGGGTTCTCCCACTTGCCAAATCTCACTTTAACTCCTCACTGCACTTATTTTCCTTCTTAAGTGTGGAGGCAAACTCCCCCTCTACAATGTAGGCAGCAGAAATGTTATTTTTTCAAAATTCTTCTCCTACATAACAGATTCCAGATGAGAACATTCATTTAAAGTAGAATTTAGATTTTAATCACATTTATATTCTTATGGATTAATATAATTTTATTTTCATATTAATATATATTAATTTCAGCTAACGTTGCATAAAAATAAATAGAATTGTTCTTCAAGGAGTTCTTACCTCGTGTACATTTCAGAGCCTGTACTTTTCACTTTTACCTGAGGAAAGAAACTGATTCAGTACTTTTATTGTACTGCATACTGAGTATTTTCTTTAACACAGGTATCTGTACTTCTACTTAAGTAAAAAATGTCTGTAATTATGCCACCTCTGGTAGCTTGCATATGTTGGCATCACCCCTCGAAATACGTAATTTTTTTTTTTGTTTTTTTTGTGCCTGTCCCGTTTGGCTCTTTTGCCATCAGAATTGTTGTCTAAAGGCAAAGAAAGATGCCCAACGGATTTACTTTACCAAATTGACCATCCCAGCCTTGCCGTAATGGTCCATTTGATTCACCTTTTATTGTTTATTTTATTTTCACTTACTGAATACGGGACAGACTTGACTGGGGGAAAGAAGGGGAGAAAGAAAGAGGGGAAGAGAAACAGCTGAGAAGAGGGACGGGGGAGAAGGGCAAAAGACAAAAACCAACAGAAAGGGCAGAAAAAAAAAGAAAGAAAAAAAAATGCATATATCAATCACCTGCTGAGAAAGAAAAAAGAAAACAAGCAGAAGAGAACAAGAGTAATAGAATAAACAACATCACAATGATATATGGGAATATGACAGTAAATACTAAATGTTAAACATTATTGTGCAGCACATAAGATCAACAGAACACAGTGTGCTTTGAGGTAGGAGCCAAAAAGGGTGTAGTTTGTGGGTGTGATCACCTGTGTGTACACCTGTGAGCATGGACGCGCTTGTTTTTTTTTTTTTTTAAAGGTTCCTTCATGTAATGATCTGCTAGAGGGTGTGGGGGGGGGGGGGGGGCACAGCCTCCTCTGCACCCTGGTGACACACCCCTACTCCAAGGTCCTGCATGTGTGGGTGGTTGTGGTGGAGCGGGAAGAGGGAGGCAGCTGGAGATGGGGAGGGAAGGAAGGGAGGGGCAAGTGACCCCTCCCTGGGGCCAGCTCCCCCGCTGACCCCAGTAGGCACCCCCATACTCCGCGACCCGCCAGGGAAAGGGGGCCCAGGCCCATCCAGACCGGGGCCCAGTGCAGCAGCGCCTCCCGGCCCCACAGAGCCCGGGACAGTCCACCCAACCCCACCACAGAGAAAACTGCACCCACCCCACCATCCACTCATCTTCCAGACTACATAAGACAACAAACACCCAGGCTGAGATCTTCCTCCACCTCTCCTGTATCTCCCCCTCCTGCAGAGAGAGCTCCTGAAGAGAGGAAAGCTCCTGCAAGATGTGACAATCTCCCCCACCAGTTGAAGAGCCCCCCAGGTGGCTCGATGCACCGGTGGCACCCTGCTCCAGGGCTGGGCCCCCATGCACCCACCCGCCCACAACCCCGGCAACACACCAACCTGGACCCAAGCCCCCAAGGCCCGGCCCGGGCCCCAGCCCAGAGACGGAGCGCCCCCAGAACCTCACACCCATCCCGGACCCACCCAGGGGCAGCCTGGGTGGGTCCGGGATGTTAATAAAAAGAAGTCCGAGTTAGTATATAACATTTTATGCCCTGTGCAGTTTTCACTGGAGAAATACATAAAATGACTATAAAGACTAAAACCATTTTTGGCACTTCATGTTGTTTCTTTTTCAGTCACAGAGGTTATAGCTTTCAAAAAAGTTAGCCATATCAACTTTAAAATATGCACATCAATGTCGCGTTGACATTCAGCTTAAGAAAATTATGTAAGCCACATAAGACAATAGTGACAGTAGCATAAATACTATATACTATAATTTACCAAAGTTGTCTACTCATTGCAATAACATGGCAATGTTTACCTTAAATATTTAAGAATGTGGTATTAAGTACAGATTTCTGTTTATTGTAAAGCTGTTATAGTGAAAAATTATCATATAAACAATGTAAATACGAACAATTAACTTAAACATAGTATTTTAATGATGATCATTATCATTATCACCGTATAGCAGCTAAAGCTCCTGTAGTGTCAGAGAAATGCAGTCATCAGAGCTCACATTCCAGTTGCATCAAGGACAATTTGTATGGAGTTAAGTAATTGAACCAAGAATCTGATGAGACAGTTTCAGCGTGGTGATTGCTTCCAGGAGACAGCAGTGCCCCAGTGTTGTTGAGAGGTTGTCTTTAATGTGATTAGCTGTCTGTTTCAAATTAAACACAAGCCAATAATGAAACTAGGGACAAAGTATCCCATTGTCCTCAACATCACTACAGATATCCTCAGTTCTCTGTTTCTTTCTATGCTTTGACAGCTTTTGTTTCGCCTTTCATTTTCAGCCGTCATCCTTTTAAGACACAGACAGTAGAGAAAAATGTGTGTGCGCTTGTGTGTGTGTTTTTTGGGGTGCAGGGTGGGTGAAAGGAGGGAGCACTCAAATCCCAGTGGCTCTGGGGAGCTGTCAGAACTGATAGTGCTCTATCACTTGCAAACGGAGGTGCAAAATTGGGCAGAGCTGAGCACTGCGCAAAGCAGAGGATGATGGTCCCTCTGTCCACTGGAGCCTGACTGACTGAGATGGAGAGACGCGGAAAGTGTTCTGCCAGCTACCTCACAACTTGAATTGAACAAGCCAGGGAAATTCTAAAATTGACACAAAAAATTCAGAATATGGTAACTGGCAAACGGGATTACAAAATCATGTGAATCTATTAATGCAAATAACTGAGCGCAGCCAAGACTAATATTAACAGACAGACAACTTTGCTACTTTACAAGACCTTACAATGAAGTCACGATATGATTAATTTCTTGCAGAGCTAGGTGAACAGTTCAATGTCAGTCCCATATTTGTACGTTAATCCTTCAGCTTCAGCTGGGAAATGGCTAATTTTGCTTAAAAGAAAAACAGTCTTCACAACACACAACTCCGCCTACTTGGATTGTTCTTTGTAACTGTTGTACATTTAACATGACACAATATTTAATGAACTCAATATGTGCTGTCACAATAAGACAGACAGAATGGCTATTTTCAGTATCTGTTTACAGCTTACTTCTCACTCCAGCTTCATGAGCAGAAAAACAGCGTTGGCAAGAAGATAGCACTAATAGACTTATTACACAACATGTTTAAATATGGCTTTAAAATGTTAAGTTAAAAAGAATTTGGTCCCCTTTGCAGTGCATGGGCTACAAGCATTTTGACATTATTCAACAACCCCAATTCTAAACAAAGTTGGGGTGCTGTGTTAAATGTAAATAAAAAGAGATACAAGTACAATGATCTGCATAACTCACAAACCCAGATTTTATTTACTGTAGAACACACAAAGCATATCAGATGCTTAAACCTGAGACATTTTATTATTTAATGAATAATATTTTGGCTCATTTTGACTTTGATTGCAGCAAGATGTCTCAAAAAGGTTTGGACAGGGGCAACAAAAAAGCTGAAAAGTTGCACAAAAAGAAACACTTGGAGGAACAACAGGACAGAGGTTCACTAATAAATACCCACATCTACAAATTGCAGAACAATTTCAGAATAAGGATCATCAACATAAAATTGTGAAAACTCATCATGTCATCATCTACAGGGCGTATTATCATCAAAAGATTGAGAAAATCTTGAGAAATCTCTGTGTGCAGCACTGGATGCCCGAAATCTTTGGCCTTCATGCAGGACTGCATTAAAAACAGGCACGATTTTGTCATGGAAATCACTGAATGGGCTCAAGAACACTTGCTGTGCCATCAACAAATGCAGGTAAAAGATCTATCATACAATAAAGTAGTCCAGAATCCCTGGCATCTTCTCTCGTCAAAGCTCATTAAAATGGATTTGGGAAACTATTATGTGGTCAGTTGAATACAAAGTTAAAATGCTTTTTGAAAAACATGAACGCTGCATCCTCTGGACTAAAGAGAGAGGGACCATCCAGCTTGTTATCAGCACTGGGTTCAAAAGTCTGCATCTCTGATGGTATGGGGCTATTGCCAATGGAGTTGGCAGCTCGCGCATCTGGACAGGCACCATAAATGTTGTAAGATGTATACAGGTTTTAAAGCACCATATGCTCCCATCCAGATGTCGTCTTTTTCCTGCGTATTTCAATAGGACAACGCTAAACGGCATACTGCAGCAGCAGGATTTGATGGTAGAAAAATCCGGCTGCTGAACTGGCCTGCCTGCATTTCAAACCTTTCACCAACTCAAAACAATACAACAAAGAAGACCGAGGACTGTTGAGCAGCTAGAATCCTGTTTTAGACAAAAATGGGACACCATTCATAAAAGCCCCAAAACTGGTCTCCTCAGTTCCCACATGTTTATAAACTGTTGGTAAAAGAACATGTTTTGAATTTGCCACTATCAAATTCAAAACAAGCTAACATTTTTCTTTAAATGGTACATTTTGTCAATTTAAACATTTGATTTATTTTCTATGTTAAAAATAAAAAATTGGGTTATGATTCTTGCAAATGACTGCATTCTGATTTTATTTACGTTTAACATGGCATTGCTGCTGTTTTGGAATTGTGGTTGTACTTGCTGTGTTCATAAAACGAAGTACTCTTTGGAAATAATGACTGTAGAAAGCAACTGCTGAGCCTGGATGTCAAGAGATTCATCTAAAGGTTGCTGAAGAACATGATTGAAAATGCCCCAAAATGCAAAATCTGTGTTGGCAACAGCTGTGAGCGGAGCAGTTATGTTTTTGGTATGTCAGTCAATCGGATTCTTCTGAATGCAATATCTCAAAAACACCTGGAGGAAATTTCATTACATCTGCCAAAGAGGTCAACCTGGACTAAAGAATGAACTTATTAGGGTGTAGTGGGCAAAGGTCAAAGGTCACTGTGACCTTACAAAGCACATTTTAACCATAGGCCAAGGATCCATAGGTTAATTATGATGGCACTTCGCACAAATGTCTAATAGCATAAATTGATGGGTTAGTGATGAGGTTAAAGGTCACGCCTTGGCAGACATGGAGAATTGCAACTCAATTGAATAGCAGAAGCACATAATTCAAATTCTTTTTCGAGATGCTCCTGCAGCTTTCACTGTTTTTGATGACTGCGAGAACCTCCTGCAGTCGTATTAAATTAAATTTGTATTGCAAATTATACATACAGAACCACACTCAAAAGGAAAATTCAGCATATGTACACACGCTCATTTTGAGTCCACCTCAGTGAACACACTGCATACTTGAAATGCTATTAGAATGAGTCAAATCTAATCAAAATCATTTTAATACAGAATTAACTTTTTAGTGCAAACACCATCAGAAAGTGTTGCTTTTGAATGTACACACAGATGAAATTGAGTAAATGTACTGGACCAACTGAAAATGATACTTACAGATATAATGCTTGACTATGGAAACCCATCCCATGAAGCTCCTGGCATGCAGTTTTTGTGCTGATATTAATGCCAAAGCTCTGCAGTTATTGAGTCAGCAGTGCGCTGGGGACTTGTGCACACTATGCACTCAGTGACCTCGCTCTGTAACCTCTGTGGTTTATGGTGGAATATCTAGGACAGAACAAATTTCACACACTGACTTGTTGCAATGGTGGCATTTGAGCGTGGCAGTACCACACTCAAATTCAGTGAGCTCTTTAGAGCAAAGAGTTCTTTCACAAATGTTTGTAAAGAGTACATGACTCTGTGCTTGATTTTATGCACCTGTGGCACTGGGACTGAAAACACCTGAAATCAAAGATTAAGAGGTATTTTTGTACATTCAATTCATCTGTAATTGATGTTTCTGTATTATATGTCATGCAAAGTGGTTTCATGGTGTTGATTTTATGTGGAGTTAGGAATGAATAACAATGCACAAGTTGCCACCTACATGAGTAAATGATAGTGCTACATAGAGATCTTGTAAGATTAATATGTAAAATGGAGGAAATTGTAATTTACAACTTTTTTAACGTATTTTTCTGATTTTTTTCCCCAAACATATTAACAATGAATCTTTATGTTTCTTATTGCTGTTCCTAGGCCCCTTTCTCTAAAGCAGTCCTTTACTTAGGTTACATTCAGTGGCCCCTTGGCTGCTACATACAGTGGTGCTGCTGTGACATTGCATTGTATGAGGGGAGAGGTGATACAGCATGTGCAGCTGTCAAACAACAGGAAGAATAGCTGTGTTCTCGGCAGACCTGCCTTAACCAGATGCTGTGGGGAGGAAAACACTGTAAATGTGTGATTTCAAGAGCGCCTCTTAATAGACAAGAGTGTGAGGTAAGTTGCTAATATTTTGTACTTCCAGTTTTGTAAGATTCTGATATTTCTATATGATCCTGAAAAGCTTTAAGTAGATGTAAAATATTTAAATCCACCACATTTAGATTAACGAATAAAAGAATATAGTTAAATTTGTCGTTTTTTGATATCCTGCTAGGTAGTGCAGCTACTATAAAGATGCTGACAGACCCCGTGGAGGTGGTAAAAGTTGTTTTATTTTCTTACTGCAGTGACAGCTACAAGGAACAACTTCTGCTTCAAAGCCTTCCAATTACTGGAATCTGGTTTCCTACCTTAGGTGTAGCAAATTCAAACAGTTTGGGCGTCTGCTTCCCCGTGTTTTTTGTTTTTATGAGGAGGACGAGATGCCGTGAGATTTTACAGGGTGTGACAGGGGGTCACGCTGTGAATGATCTTCCCACACTCAAGAGCTTTTATGAGTCCCTTTAATGAAGATGTGCAAGGATCTGGCTACGTGAAACAAACATCATATTTCATCTCTGATCATCTGTGGGTATCTGTTTCATACTCAACATTGTTATTTCTCATTTACAGCACAGTTTCTGCTTTTCACACCCTTATGTGGTAACAGTAATTGGATTTAACTTTTGTTTTTTTTAGAAAAATCAACCTTGGTCGCATGAATAATAACAGTCATCACGCACAGCACAGTTGCACCAAACACAGGGCATGCATTAGATAACCTTAACTCAGCCTCCCTGCAAACGGCTTCCTGTGTGTGTGCGGAGGCACTGGGGGGGTTTCTCGTGAAGATATCACTGGTTGGTCACACACAGGAAACCAAGATGCTTTCCAGGGTTGAACCAAAACGCCGCTGAGAAAAAAGCAGACTTCTAAGTCAAACAAGTGTCATCTTGACTTAAACTGCACTTTGCAAAAAGGGAAAAAAATAAAATAGACTCGCTCTTAGCTAAAGCTGCTCAGGAACCACTTGAAGCCACGCTATGATTACACGACTCGTTTTAAAACACAAATAGGTGTCGGGCTTCTGGTCGAACAGCTACATTTTTACTACACACTGAACACAGACGCACAGACTTTGGGAAAGTAAAACAAAATATTTAAAAATGCTGCCACAATGGCAATGAAAAGAAACTATGTCTGCTTTTCTAAAATACCCCTAAACACACAATTAACATCAAACAACAGAAAATAATAGTTCTCTTTTAGCGTCGGCATAAACAGGAGACTGCCAGCAGTCACAGCAGAGGAAAAGGGATGTTGTAAAGATACCAAAGTTGAGCAATAATGCTTCTCTGCCTGTGTAGCTGCTCTGGCCTCTGATCTCTGTCCTGGCTTCCCCTCTTCTCAACAACATATGGCTGTCAGTATTAGTCTCTGAGGAGGCATCTATTTGCCAATAGTTGAGACTTAAAATATTGCAAAAGTTGCTTTTCTTGTCATGTACTTGCAACAGCGGGATTTGATAAATGCTTACACACAGTGTTATTGTAACAACCTTTTACTTCTCACTGACTAAACTGTTGTTGCCCCGCTGCCTCAGCTGCTTATAATACTCTGAAATATTAGAGTCTGATGTGTTATTTTAATCTCAGATGTTTTTTATTATCAAACGGATAGAGCAGAGTGGATTTAAACAGGTGTCATGGCGGTGGTTTTAACTTGAGGTCCTTCGGGTCACTCGGTATTCTGCTTTCAAGTTGATCTCTCCTCGCTCCTGTCAGACATTTTAACACAACGCTATGGAGACTGGGGCCCACATGGTAGTGGTGTCATCCTTGCAACATTATCCCCTCTTATCAAGCCTTTCTTCTTCCGCCTTCTTTCTGTTTGATACTTCATGCCCTTGCTCCCACTCCAGTCTACTCTTCCTCCCCAGCCACCGCTCGCTGCGCCCGATCTCATCCTCCACCTCTGTGTCCTCCAACCACTTGACACCTTTTCAAATTCATCCCCATCAGTTGGCAGACAGCGTGCATTTCAACCGCAGGGCACAATGCAGCGATCCTCGTGAATCAATGGCAGATAAATCAATGCTATCTCTTTTTTCCATGCCTCTGCCGCCATCGATTTTTTTTTCCCTGTTACTTTGCTGTTTGCGGAGTCTTGAACTTTGCTCAATTAAACTGAGTTGACTTTCAGGAACAAATTGTAACAGCGTAAGGCTTTCAGCTCTGAGACAGACATTAATGTTAGCTCCGGATGGGGAGTATAAGAGCTTTATTTATGAGATGCCCCATTCAAAGAGATGCTGCAGTGATTTCTACTGAAGCAGAACCTGGATTTACTGGTATTGTGAACCCTCTTTCAGATGTGGCATGCAAAAGGCTTGCCTTGATTCTAGGTCTTTCATTTTGAACCAGAGCTAATACCTAAAACAGAGACAAAGCAAATATCCTTTGATCATATTTACTAAGAAAGAGGGAGGCCCAATTAGCATGTGAATAACCCTTGCTTTGGTGTTTTAGATAAACGCTCATAGATTTCTTGGCAGGGGAAATATCTAATATGATTTCATGTCCAATCTCCAGGCTCTAGATCCTGTCACTGGGAGGGAATGATTTCTGGGAAATGCACAGACTCAGGCATATCATTTTGAAAACTACATTTAATATAGCCCACAGAAAATTATCCACTGTGATATTTCACTAGTCTCCCCCATAAATAATTCATTGTTTTTATGTGCCCTCATGCTGCCTTGGGGATTGGAACAGCTGAGTGTTTTCACAACGTATTTGTGTCCAATCTTCTGCGTATTGGACGTACTCTAATCAAACCACAGTAAACATGCCTTGAATGTTTGTTGAGTCATCTGCTTATCAGCTAATCAAATGGCTTATTTGCCTGCCTGCCTGCCTGACTGCCTCACTGGAGCACAGCACAGGCCTGCTTGAGTATTTTTCAATTAATTGTTCATCTGTTTGATTGACTGCGCAGCCACACAGTATGTGTGATATGAATGAACTCCACAAGTTTTAAATGTATGCTTTTTAGGTCCACTGCAGCAATAAGCAGGAGATCTGATTGAGACTAAGTAAGTCAGGCAATCCATTGTTCTGGAAAGTCTACATTGCTTTCTCTCTCACACACACATTGCTTTATTATTTGACATGTAGGTGTAAGATCACATAAAAGATCCTGTGTGTACATACAGTATGTGTCTGTTTTTCTGTGAAAGAACTAGCACAAAAGTGCAAGTCATAGAGAAAATTTCAAAGGCAGAAGCCAGGACAGCGACATGGAGCTGCCAGGGATTGGTGAGCAATCAGATAGGGCAGAATTGATGACCTGGCTCACGATGGATTTCTTGGAGCGGGCTGCCAGACCGAGGTAATACTTTCAGGCTCTTATCAGCACTGGCATAAGCTGAGTGCTGCATCACCCACTTCCCAGCGTCAGCTTATTATGAGAGTCCATGATGTGTGATTGCTTGTACTGCCTTTGTGTGTCCCAGGGTCTGTGTGCACCGGACACAGTTGGCAAGAAGAGGAAAAATACTAAGGGCTTCTGTCAGAGTAAACAGTCCACTTCCCCACTGTTGTAGTGACATTTTTTTTCTTTTTCTCTTCCCCCTTTTTTTCTTTTGGCAAAAATAGGTGTTTTGTGAGGTTTCCAGTGACTCATAAGCTTCTGGTGTCAGTGATGGAATTCTGCAAAGTTAAGCAGACAGTCACAGACATGTCATACTTTTTTAAAGATGTTCTTGCTGAAATGTGGGTAATTTAAAACGGGAAGCAACTGGAAATATGGGAATTTTGGTAGGAAAAAAGTGTTGTCTTAATATATCATGTAGAAAACAGCAAGCTCCATGCTTCCCGGGCTGTTGACGATCAGAAAAGAAGAGAACTTTGGATGTTTAAAATGAATTTTAAAAGATGTAACAGCTGTTCTATTAGATTTACAAAGCAATTTACAAAGCAATGGAGTTAAATAGCACTTGAAACGTTTACGTTTATGAACAGTGTAGTAATTTTAGCACACTGATCACACTTAATTTTATTCAAGCTGCATAACAATACTTAATTTCAGCTACAGGGGGGCCTTCCTGCAGCTTGAGGTCATTGTTGCTCAAGGGCACTTTAGAGATGCCTTCGGGTTTGAGCCCAGGTTTTCCAATAAAGCTGTTAACCTTTGACTGCTGGGGGGAATGGATGAAACCCTACAATGGATAAAAGAGTAATTACGATATTAATATGAATTCTGCTATGTTAAATTTATAATTACGTTTTCTTTATTATTATTATTTTTCTGCGTATAAACAACGTGGTTTCAGACGCCTAGACGCCGAGGATCTCTATGGTAACAGTCCTCAATTACCAATGATTGGCTAACCCGTGGGAATGTTTCTATTCCCTCAGTGCGGTGATTGGTCGGTGGGCGGTCTGTGCAGCCTGACAGTCTGCAGCGTTCCGGGTTATTGTCAGTCTCGGCAGCTCGGCAGAAGGGCAGGACCGCATCCCGGAGCTGCCAGAAGTAGCTAGCTCTTTATCCAGACGTAACCTTTTCCTGTTTGGTTAATATTACCAAAGAGAGCCTTTCGGGGCTTTGCCGTCAAGGTTACTCCACAGCCTCACCTGGAAATTTAAGTCTGAATCGAGAGGCAACACATCTCAGAGCGTCTGCCGACACCTCGGATAAAGTGACGGACGGAGCAGAGCCTGCTCTCCGGGATTTTACATCGCATCAGTTTAGGATATTCAGGCAGCTACTTTGGCCCAGCCTTGATCTCTTTCAGGGTACCTTCACACAATATTGCCTAGATGAAAACATTTGAATGATACATTTCTCATAAGGTCGTCAAAATTGAGCAGGCGGACCACGAAACCCATGCGTAACAGCGGGGGGATTTTTTTGGAATACTGCGTAGCCGCTAAACCTACCCAGTGTGTCGGTTAAGAGTTCTGCTATTTGGAGATATCTTCAAGCGAGAGGAAGATCAACCGGGACCCTGTACCTACTTTGATTCGGAGGCTAAACGGTGAAAACCCGAAGCACACTTGGTGCGCAATCCTTCTGAGGACGCTCTTGAAATTGCCGACCTGCGCTTTTGCCCTCGACAAAAATTGGCAGCCGAATCGAGAAAAAAAGGCAAAGCTTATTAACTTTGCATGCTAGAGGCTAGAGTGTGGAATCTAATTTGCAGGGTTACCGCTACATTTGCATACCGTCGGAAGACGAGGATAAACTTAATCAACATTTGACATCGACAAAGCAGCATCTGGATTTTGGGGCAACAGAATGAATCCGTTTTAATTTGGACCGCAGAAGTATTTGGCAGATTGCTCAGTGAATGCTACGATCTGCATGGAGTTCTAGTGTACACTACGGAGCAATTTATGGTAAATATATTTTGCATGTCTGTCTCTCCCAGTCGTGTAGATTCTGAATGGTACGGGTCATTTATTTGTAACCATCATGGTAGTTTGTGTCAGAGCTTCGCTTCAACGTTTGGGGAGGATTGTCGCCGAAACAGAGAAACGCCTGAAAATAATGAATGTTTATAAAATGCCCCCCTCCTTTCCCCCCAGGATGCTGCCCACACGGTTGATGATGTCTCGGATTTAAACCCTTTGTTTGACCCATAGGAAGTGTTGTAAAAATCGACTTGTTAGAGAGCCGCTGCCGAATTGCTCGAGGAGCTGTTTTGATGTGTAATATTGGTCTTTTCAAGTATGGGTAGCAATTAAGTATATTGTCGAGGCCAGTGCACTGCAGGCAGGCATCACAGACACGGGGATGTGTGGCACTGGAAGAGTTGCGGCTCAGAGCAAAAGGTGCGAATTTCTCATCTGTACGCCCCCGTGCGTCACCGCGCACGGGTAGGGTAACTACAGTGCCTGCTGCAATTAGAGATTTTCACCCTGGTGTGTTAATGATACACAATCTCTGTCTTTTTTATTTTATTTTATTGTGTGCCTGTATGGTGTGACAGGCTTTCATAGAGAGACTCATAAAATTCACGAGCATGTGTGCCTAGCGCTGTAAAAGTTTTCACTTTATGCTCGGTGATATGGATGATCCTCAGTGCTGCACTAAGGTCGGGAGACAATTTGTCATTGTCCCGTGAATTCCACAGCTCACGTGCCCTCTGCGGCCCCAGCCTCTGGTGCAGCCAGAGGAAGTCTGAAAATTTGACTCGACTGTGAATTAGCTGATAAAGTTTGGATTGTTTCCCGTGAACTTTGAGCCTCGCTGGTTGCTGAGGTTGCTTTGCAATATTTAGTTCCATTGCTCGCATTGCACGTAAATGAGCCTCCACATTATGCTGACTGTGCAGTGAAAAAGCCACACACTGTATGTTTTATCATTAGACTACAAGCATCCTCAAATTCTTATCTTCCAGTCGTTCTCTCTCCAGCAGCCTTGCAGATAGGCAGCTTGCAGAATGTAATATGGGCCCCTACAGCAGGGCAGGCGCCCCCACAGTCAGGGCACCTGACATAGAGCCTTCCTGGCTGTATTGAATAAAACATCCAGTGATGTATGAGGCAGGAGCTGCACCCGAGGGGGCAGAACTGCCTCATTTACTTCCTCCACTCTGCGTCTATGACCTGCTGAGCAAATTGTGCTCATATTAGCTCTGCGGCTGCTCCTCACCTAAACAAATAGTCTCCCCAGCATAATGCTTGCCTTAACTCAACATGATGGTTGGACAAGGCAGGGGAGAGTGGAATGGCAGGGAAGCTTTAATATTTAGGTCACTGAATTACCTTTTTGAGATTGTAGTTGTTGTTCTGACTGCTTTTTTTTGGCTTGCTTTTCGATTTTTCTTTTTTTGTAACACTGGAGCTTCAAGGGTCCCGCTGCCAGCTCAAGACTTGATCCACATTTCATTCCTCTCGCTTTCACCATGTTTGCTTTTGCTCTGCTTTCTCTGCGTTGGTAGCTGACAAAAGGATATCGGTGCTTTGTGGGCTCAAAGTTAATTTCACGTGTTTTCCACATTATTTTTTACTTGATCATAAAATGAAACGGGCGTAAGTCGCCAACTTGAGTAAAATGTAATCTCTTGTACTTAATTGAGCTGCCAACAGCTGGAAGGTAGTGAACATATTTGAGCAATGAGTTAACAGAAACACGCCAAAATAACCCTGAAATTTTATAAGTTTGGAACTCAAATAGCGTATCAGCTTGATTGATTGATTGCATTTGGGCTCCTTGCTGTATTCTTTGCTTATTAAAGTGCCTGCCTGGAGTGAATAAGTGAGCTCCACTCATGAATATCGTTAAAGTCGCTGAAGTTTAATTTCCTGTCCTGTGTATTAATCTTTTTTAATCCCTGCATGGTTTGATTGTCTCAACACCTACCCAGAGGCACCAAAACTCATTTTGACAGTTAAGATGACTAAAATAGTAGGTGTGTGTGTGTGTGTGTGTGTGTGTGTGGGAGTGTGGGAGTGTGTGTGTGGGAGTGTGTGTGTGGGAGTGTGGGAGAGAGAGCGCCTTACTCAAGATCTACTGACCCCTCAAGTGTCTAAGCTTATGTCCATTCTTGTGCGGACTTCATTACTGAAAGTGCAAATTAAATCTTTTTTTTTTAAATAGCTTTTTCCCACCAAGTCCAATTATAGAATAATACACTTTGGATGAAAACAAACATTAAATTCATCTTCTTTTCCTGCCAAAGAAAAGACAACAACTCTTGCGTTAACTGATATCACAGGAAAGCACAAAGCTTCTTACCTGGAAACATCATCGGACCCTCAAAGCCACGTCAACAGCAGCTCATTAGGTACCTGATCAAAGTGTTTCATATCAGCGAAAGTCTATAACAGTTCTTGTTTTAACGCTTTTAACGCTTTTTCATGTTAAGCCAAACAACAGAAAATTTGCCCTTTCTTGTTCTTTGCAGTTTTACTTGTTTTGATATAAACTCTATTGTCCCTGTACAGAGATTTGTTTTGCACATCAGTACCTGGAACAGTAGTGACAGAACATGAAAAGGGAAACAGAAAACAAAAAGCATTACGTGGAAGTGGGGCTAGAGAAACAGAGACACCTTTCAGCAACTCGGCGTGAACAAATACAGGTGAAAAGTGATGTCCACTTTCCAGCAGACTTGGTGGCGTTGGTGGGACTTTGCAGGCAGGATTAATAAGAGTCCTTCTACTTAGCTATTTAGCACATTTGTGTGCAGGTAGCACCCCCATACACTGCTAGCTGTTAATGCTATCTAATCTATATCGCCCTTTTTTGTGACCATTATTATGACTGTTTCAGCGCTTAAAGATTAACCTTCATGGTTATATTAGCTGTACTGAGGAAGTCAAATGAAATGAGTATTCTTCCCAGTGTGTCCACACTGTCATGGTTATAAATGCTGAACTACAGTAATCAAAAATGAGAACAAGAAGAAGAAGAAATACTCATTTTATCAACCATATACTCCATAATACAGTATATGGTAGGAGAAAAACCTCTTCATGCTGCTAGCCTTGTAAAAACGAATGAAATCACAGCACTTTATACCTAATGACATCAACACTTGTGCGAAATGTGATGCCAGAGTGAGATTCCATTTATACATCATAAAGCATTAAGTGAGACGTGGTAGTAAATTTTAAATACAGTGCAAGCTTCTTGGTTTTATAAACAGGCGCTCTAGCATTTACATGAAAGTTGATTTTGTGTGATGCAGAAGAACTACTCTAACATAAGTTACAGCAGTGTGATTGCGTGCACTCTTTCTGTGTTTCTGGTAAGGGTGTCGGTTCTCTGCCCACTGATCATTTTCACTTATTTTTGTGAGTTGTACCTGCTCACTACTCTGCTCATGAGACCTTGGCAGCTCCTCATCAGGGTTATCTGCAACCACTTAGCGCATGACGGACAGCAATGATCCTCCGACCTCCTCTCTCTTTTCCCCTCTCGCCCCTCCGTCAGGCAGAATGGAAGTCACGTCTCAGCAGGGCTCGAGGTTAATGTCTAGTCTTTCATTTCTAAAGGTTAGGGACACCCAGCCCATTTTATTTATTTCTTTTTTTGGCGCTTGTGCAATATCGTGAGCGGGAACTGTGCTGTTCAAACGTGGTTAATGAGTACAGTCATATGGCGAGCCAGAGTACTGTGCAGTTTATAGTTTGTTCCACAGCACAGGCAGTAAAGTGAGGGGTGGCATGCTCCTTGCAAAGACTTCTTGGGGGGAAGAAGGAGAATAAAGCAAATCTGACAAGCTCTCCAACAGCGAATTTGCTCTCCTTAAAAACAATGCCGCTCTTGCCTTCCTCATGGTCACATTGATTTGTTCTGGGTGACAGTGCAGGCTGCTGTGAAATCACCCCAGCGCCATTGATCTCAAGGAGAAGAGGAGGAGAGGGAATGAAAGGCTGGCGACAGAGAGCAACATGGGAAAATCCACAGCGTGCCCTCCTCAACCTTAAACAGTAATAAAATGAAGGCCTTGGTTACTATCAGATCAGCCCCTGCTGTACTTCTTCAGCCACTGTATCGCAGTCTAGTCGGTGCTTTGATTTGTTTTGGAGGCCCCTACATGCTGTTTGATTTGCTATTGTGCCTCGCCATGTTTCATATTATCAGCTGAACTCTTTATTGCCACTGTTTTCCATGCCAGAAGCAAGGCTGTTTTTATCTCATGCAGGCCTCTGATTAATCTCTGCCTCTCTGCTGGTGTACTTTAATCTTGAATGGGAGATATCTGATTTTCCTCGGCTATTGAGGAAGATCAAACTTTAATGGAACAAGGAACTGCACATCATCCTAATCTCCATCTCTCCCTGCATTTTGGTTGACTGCTCTCCCTTGGGCTTTGTAGCTTTCTGCAGAAGCAGGAAATACATCAGACAGATAAGATGTTTTCTCTTCATGCTTTGGTAATTTATTCCCTGTTGACAATGGCCACCACTTTACATCTCTGCTGTTTGATTAGCTGGTTGAAGAAGCCGCGGGTAAAAACGTGGGGGAATTGATTGACGCTTACAAATGGTTGTCCTGTATGACCTAAATGTGTGAAACTTTTCTAGAGGCTTTAATTGGGGTTTCTTCACAGTTCAGTCCATCCACAGCCAAATGTGCTAGCCCTCTCTCTATTTATTGACACGCCAGAGAAGGGGGGCATGCGTAGCCTGAGGAGAGATATGTCAGCTGCATGGATGTATCCAGGTTCAATGCTTTTGATTACGCCACAGTCATTTCAGGAATTAGCTATTGACCGCTTTCCTTTTTCTTTTTTTTTTTTGTTTGGTCCGTTCTCTTCCTCCACCGTATCACTGAATAACGCTGTACATTATGCTGACCAGCATCCGGACTGCGACTGGCTTGGTGCATATTGTTGCAAATGGATAACACTTAAGGGGGTGTCACACCTCCCGCAGACGGCTTACGTCTGTGACAAAAAGAGGCTATTACCCAATTCTAAGGCGGTTGCTGTAAGGTAATGAAATTTCCACTGACTGGAGAAAACAATGTTGTCTGGTCTGCACTGTAATTGCAGAAGCCACCTCGCCATTTTCCCCGAGTTCAGCGTGAATGCAACACGATTTAATAAAACTCTGGAGATTTTTATCATTTATTGCCAGGCCTGGCAGCCGCATCAGGGAGAGTGAGCCGAGGCTTGCACAGATAAAACTCATTCAATTTACTTGTTGAATTTTAACCATGCGAGGCAGAGACCATTTGCAAAAGAGCCGCCATATGACCCGTAGGAGAATGTTTTTATAGGGATCATGCAGGTCAGCTATACTGTTAATATAAAACCACCATTCCTTTAATCTAAATGGCAGAGCACCCTGGAATTTCTGTCATTTTCTCTCCTGGTATTATTTGTGTCAAGAAAGGGTTGAAAATCCCTGGGATATTAGGCCCTGGGGCCAAAGAGCTTCTGTGTGCCTGCTTCCATTCACATACAAAAACACAGGAACATTGACATGAGGACATGTATGGACACACGCACACATACACACACTCCTAGCCCTGTTTTATTACCTCCTGCCTGCTGCTGGAATTGCTTTCCTCCCTCGAGTGAGCCAGGCAAAGCCGGCTTTATTGTGTTAACCTATTTGTGTGTCAAGAGCGATTGCAGCGTTCTTTATCTCTGTTTGTATTCGGACGGGGAGACGGCAGAGAGAGAGAGTGAGGGAGCAAGGAAGAGGGAGAGCCAGAGAGGGTGAGTGGCGGAGGAAAGAAGGGGAAGAGAAGGTGTTTGTGGTGTGGGCGAGGGGGGGTACACAGGAGCCAGGCAAGCCACCGGAGTTAGATGGATGGCCGGTCACCTCGCTCTCTACTCTGGAGGATAATGACTGGTTGCTTAGCAATGACCCACCCCCACCCACTTCCAGACTTGCATCCACAGTAATCACTTTTTTCCTCTAAAAGATTTCATATATAATTATAATGGGGCTTTTCATTTATTTAGCACAGTAGGGTGGAGGGTGTGAGCTGGAATTGGGGATTTTTGCGTGGTGGTGCTTATCGACTCCCGGCTTTTGTGCAATGCAAAATTGCACTTGCATTCATGTGTGTTTGTAGGAAAGTGTTTGTATGTGCTTTTGCTGTTGGAGTTTGGCCTGGATTACGACTAGGCCAAAGCTATATTTCCTGCCGCTGTACGACCTTTGACCGACATAATGCCACACTGGTGACGGTGCAGATGCACAAATACACAGACACACACTTTCATGTTTTCTGATGAGCGACCAGAAGCTATCAAGGGCTGCTTCATGTGAGCTCTTAGTTTTATTAACATTTTTTATTGAGTTGAACAAATTGCTGACCTTTTATGGTATAATGAAAAGTCTGGCCCGCTAAGGACAAATTCGAGCTTTGGCAGTGGTGACTGGCACCCGTCCCAGCTATTTAACTCATGATTTACAGCGTGTTTATTCAGCAGGTGACAACATTTAATACAGCGGAGTGTTTCCCAACATTTCAGCTCTTTTTTTTCATCTGTTCTGTTTTTTCAGATCTTAGTCTGAAGCAGTTCTGTTGTAATAGATACAGTCTACTCGCACTGTTCTCTTGCAGGTTTGAATTTAGGTTACTGGATTTTTAAGTGGCAGAGTAAAGGTGTAATATCTGAACATGACCCCCAATTTAAGCTGCCTTTCATCACCAGCAGCCTCGGTGTTGGCACAAATTCCAGAGTCCTTTAAATTATCTGCCAGTTATTCTCTCTGTTTCTGTTTCTTTCTTCTTTTTTTTAATCTTCCCAGTTTTTTTTTCTTTCCTTTCCTCTTTCATGAGATTTGAATCATTTGAACACGCCTGTGAAGTTCATATTAAACTTTTACTTGTTTATGATGATAAAAAGTCACGGCTGCTTAAACAGACCTTGTGGATCAAATTAAATGCTTTGTCTTGCGCTCGCGTAGCCAGTTGGTGGTGTATTTGTTCATTTCTGGATTGACGTATTATATCTACACTTAAAAAAAAAAATCTGTTTTGTTATTGGAGCTTCTTTATAGATCGTCAGCCGCGTCTGATATTTGCCCATCTGTGCTCTTTCTCCATATCCTCTTCGGTGCCATCTTTTCTTATCCGGGCTCATGCACCAATGCTAAAATTGACAGCTTCGTATGTCCTGGGAACTTCATACAGATAAACTAAACATACATCCCTATCCTCCCCCTCAATCTCAGTGCCATGCTTCTGTAGCTGCATCTATAGAACAGCTGTCCAGCTGTCACGGCAGCCCACCAGTCAGCCGCTCTCCAAGGCAACATCTGTAGAGACTGAACACACAAGGGCAGCCTGCCGTTCCCCGCTTGTCCCCGAAGACCGTGGAAGTGTGTCAGGCCTTTTGGCTACACATTACCGCTGACCACATCAACCGTATCACTGGGTTTTGATTGAATGTCATCTGCTTCTGTGCCACTTAAATGAGCTCTGCGAGGCTTCAGACTGTTGTATTATTTTTTTCTTTGTCAGTGACTTACAGTGATCTGCCGCTGAAGCTTCCTGTTGTCACAACAGTAGTTAAAAACAAAACACGTGACTGTGCAGCCCAAAAAAACTGAAAAGCGACTCTGCATTATTGTATCCATTAATAGTCATCTGCCTCCGCATGTATGTGTGTGTGAGTTCTTGTGCACACGTGTGCGTGCGTGTGTGTGTAAACAAAATCCCAGCGAACAAGGTGCAATGGCCTGGAACTGACGAGAACCCACTGGGAGAGTCTCTCCTTGATGTAGACCCCCCCCACTCCCGCTTCCCCTCCTCATTCTCTACCATCTTTCCCTCTTGGCATCAGAGCACGATGGCGAGGCAGGCGGGGGTGGGGGGGGACGCACAGAGCCATGTGAGTGGGGAGATGAACAGATCTGCGGTCCCCTCTGTCAGCCACAAACTAGGATCAGGGAGATCGTGTGGAACTCTCTCCTGGGATGAGCAAAGGGAAGAAGGGAGAAAACAGCTGTTAAGTGTTTTTCTCTCACTTCTTCACCAGCTCACTTGTGTTTTTCCCTACTCTGTCATTTCCTCTAAGGCTGTCATTAGCTTCTGTTACACGGGTTTTAAATAACTTTTTGAACAGTTAGGGGCATTTGATAACAGAGGTTCTGTGTATCTCTGTGTGTCTATGTGTGGTTATAGATGTGCCTTGTACGTTGTGTGATATGACCTCCAAGTATTGTTTTTTTTGTTTTTGTTTTTTTTTTATTTAATTTTTTTTAATGGGTTTGTTGCACAGAATGTAAATAAAAGATGGACATAGTCTCTGGGTCTGAAAAGTGAGGCCAATGCAGAGTTGCTCTAACTCTACGTTCTTTCTAATGGCCAGCAGGGGGCGACTTCTTGGGGTGGAAAAAGAAGTCTGTTTGTATAAAGTCTGTGGGTAAACAAACCGACTTCTCACTTGATCTGTGACCATGATTAGCAGTTTTCCAGCTGTTTTTTGGTGTCAGTCGCTGGTTTCAAATCTTATTTATACAAGAAGATGTGAATTTTATACGTTACGGCTCCGTTATACTTAGCGTGCTTTAACGTCAAGTTTATGCTTTATGGTGGCCAGCAGTGTCCCTGGATTTTTCAGTCAGATCCACACCTTATATGTAATATCTGATTTCAAAAAAATGATATGATCAGCATTTAGGGAGTGCACAAACCAGTGGCCTTGTTCATCTTTTTTATACAGTCTATGCTTATCGTCAGAGGTCGAAAATCCTCGAGACACACAGACAATGCAAATGTACACATTTTGAAAGTGTGCTAATTGTTCCTATAGCTCTTCTGGAGTGTTTTAGGAACTATTAAGGATTTGATTTCTTTATCATCACTCTTAGTAGCTGGGGGCCTCTCAGGCATACTGTGCCTCTCCCCACAGACAGCTGCGGAGTCATACAGTCTGTGGGCGAAGTTTGATAGATCCTGTTTACTGGAGCTGAGAGAATGCCGGGGTATCTCAAATTAAGTGTCACTTAAAGCTTGTCATTTAGTCAGCTTTCCATTTTGTTCCCCCATCTCTAGTGGCAGCACTGTGCTGCCAATTGTAACAGGGATTGAGAGGAAGACATTTGGTGATTACACATTCTGTCATGATTGAGGGGTGAAGCCAGCAACTCGATGCAAAACCAAATTCCATATGGCTGCAGTGAAATCTCTGCACCCATAGTGAGTTACTCTGAAGCAGCCCCCGTCCTGATGACAGCGAAATCGCCTGCTCATGACTTATCGTTTTATCATTTAAATTTACCCCATTGATGCTCGCTGCTGTGATTGACAGCTGGGCTTGAAAGCCACAGCTATCTCAATTGAGCTCCAGCAGCCAGTTGGTAACCGTGACAATGGTCTCTCCTCTTTCCCTTGTTTTCACACATTTTCTGCTGTCACAGAAACCTCACTGATTGCTTCTCTGCCAAGACAGCATCCTATTAATCTTTTAAATAAGGGCCGCAGCCCAGCAGTATTGTTTGTAGAAAACCAAGAGGACCTTGTGAGACCACACTGAAAAGGGAAAGGGGGCAACAGTGCTGAATCTGTCTCACTGTGGCAGGAAAGCAGAGCCTCCTTAAAACCTACAATATTAGAACTCTAATAGGTGCTGCGGAGATGGATGATCCCGAGGTCTGAATATAGATAACGCTCTCTGGACCCACCTGATAACTCTGTGGGCTCTGTTGTCTTCTGCCTCTTTCAGCTTCGCTCTCCAGGTGCATTCTGTGCTTTCATCTACATTGTGGCACTCTGAATAAAAGCCTCTGTGTTTATGGCCATTTTCTTTTTCTATGCGCTTATTGATCCTTTTCAGCATGGTTGGAATAGTCTTTATTTTTTTCAATTCTGGGCTCAAATAGCATAACAGCAGCATATTCTGAAATGGCAACCCATTGATGTATTGTGATGTGACCTAGCGAAGGTAGAATAACAGTTCAGCCCTTTGTCCCAGTGTACTTAGCTGACAATTTGTTTGAAGGAGACGCAAACATGAATGAAATTGTGGCCTCCTTGCAATGTATGTTTCTTGCCACCAAGAAAACGCTCTCTCTCACCTCTGTCTTCAAATGGCTTTCTGCACTCTGATTTCATGGACTTAGGCTTTTGTGTTTAATTAGGTGCGATTTGTGAACATCCCGAGTGATAGGAAGTCTTCTTTTTTTTTCTTCTTTTTTTTGCACTTTCTTGTCAAGTGGATGTTAATGGAGAATTGCTGCAATGCTCTTGACACCCTCTGCTTTATAATGAGTTCCTTCCTGTGCAAAATGGCCCCATAAACCAAACCTTTCAAGGATGAGGAGCATGTGGCAGCAGTATTTTGGCTTCTCTCTCCCTCAGAAATGTTCATGCCATATAAAAGAGACTGAAATTGTGGGATCACTGTATACCTTGATTGTGTCTTTGTCTCTGCTCCAGTCATAGAAATCCAGTGAGGCAGTGCAACCTAGCTGACTAATTGACTTCCAGGTCAGAGCAAAATAATAGCCAGAGTTCTGGTCAATGAAAATGGATATACTTTCCCCTGTAAAGCAAGCCACGAGTGCTTTGTTCTGATCTGTGTGGTCATGCACCTGTGCATGCACGCACACATGAGCGATTCAGCATGTAGCTATTCATAGTTTTCCTCTGTGGTTCACACAGTTAACTCGGTACATTTGAAAAGCACACACACACACAAAACATTAATAAATTCAGAGCACTTTAGTGTCACTATTTATATAAGCTTTAGTCTGGAACTTTGATCTTATGTGATGCTTCTGTGAGAAAATTGAGAGCTTGAACAATAAGGAATAGTTGAATAGAAGTGTTTGCTTTTTAATTGTGTGCTTTCAAAACTAGAAAGCTCTCTGACCCACTTTTGTAATACTTGACACGAACTTTAAAAGTATACACATTAGTATTTTATGGAAAAAAAATGTCTTCGGGGCACTTCAATCGTTTTCTCGCCTTTCTGTCTATAAAGCATCATTGCACTGAGTTTTTTTTTTTTCTGTATTTCCTTTTCTTTTTTGATCAAAAATGAGGTCCGCTTTTCTTTACGCGTGGCTGTGTTTGCAACGAGATGAGCGAGTATAAGTGCGAGTCCTTGGAATGTATGTTAAACTGTAAGTCTGTGTTTTCTTCTGAACAGGCAAATGTGTGTGCATAGGGATGTCTTTTTGTTCTTGTTTGCAGGTTAAACACAAACACTGCTGTCCCAGATTCACACGCAATCCTCCTCCACCTGAGCCTGATCCCCGGGAACTTGGCGACTTGCACGTAGCCGCGAGCCTCCTCCCCTCTGTCCGTTACCCCAAAAGATTCTCAGTTCCTCCGGTTTCAAAGCGCTCGCATAGCTCAACTGTGTCGAAGCACGCCCCTCCTCCCTGACCCCTCCTCCTGGAGACGGCACTCTTGACCTGCTGCCCCATTGTTTCCAGCGGGGATGGATGGGGAGCCGCCTCTGCTGCCGCGATCCTTCACTCAATAGCAGCTCCATCTGTTGACTGCGTGACTCTGGGTTACAAGCGGGGATTTTGCTCCGTCTGTGAAGGGTGTGAAAAGAGCTATCTCAGGGGGGCTTCCTGAATGGAGTTTTAAAACTGCAGACGAAGGGTGTTGCGATGCCTCTCACAACCCCACCCTTCTCCCCTTCACCTCTCCACCCATCGTCAGCCCAACACAGCCAGCTGGGTGTGTGCAGGATGAGAGGCCTTCATTGTGCCTGTTCACAGGCCCCAAGGCAACAGGGTCACCTTGTCCCCAAACAAATGCTGCCCTCAGTGGGATTATTGGCACTGTTCGTCTGTGTTTCCGTGTGTGTGTGTGTGTGTGCTTGCATGTAAAGGGGGAGTAGGTATTTGAGTAAAAGAACGCGTCATCGGGAAGAGGGCAAAGGCCTTGGCTATGAGCACATTTATCTAACATCTCTGCCTTTCACATCAAGACCTATTCAGTGCAACCCGTCTGCATCAGGTTTTCAAAGGACATCACCGATAAAGAAACACTCTGGGCTGCTTTGCTGCTCTCAGTGCACTCCGTAAGCATTTAGACCAACAAAGCTGCTCATGTAATGTTCTGTTTCTCTTGTATATTCAGCTTAGAGAGACAGAATCTATTTTTTTTTTTTTAAAGGTTTGGAAACATGAAATGGTGCAAGAGTACTGCTTTGGGCTTTCGGGCATGGTCTGTTCTGCAGTTCATCCTCTTTAACGGAGGGTATTTGTGAACAAAAACGAAATGTGTGGCTGTTTTGACAGCTGGTTCACCTTCGGTAATTAATGGTAAAATTGCATTCTGCCAGACGTTTGTGCTGAGGTCTTCTGTCTTTCTGTGTGGGAGTTGTTATTTGGCATTTCCACTTAAGTGAAAGAGGAAATGCCCGGTGGGATCCTCTTCTTTCTCCTGAAGAAGATTCTCATTAACTTAAAAAAAAAAATCCTTCTGGATGTGTTTTTCTTTTTAAGTCTTTTATTACAATACAGGTCCAATCATAGTATTTGTCACATCTATGCATTCTGTAAGGTTCTTTTCTGTTGACTTGCAGTTTGGTTCAGTTAACTCTTTCTTTTGCCCCTATCACACAGGGACAAAAAAAAAGTTCTGAAGTACTCAAAAAGTTCTGAAGAGGCACAGCCAAGCATCTTCCCCCCTAGTCTCCTGTTCTTTCCCCTGTCACAGAGCCACAGATCAGCTTCATCACCTAGAGCCCTCAGGTAACACAGCATGTCCTTAACACACCTTTACTTCAGTTAAGATGATTAAAGCAGCACAGTCCCTCTCCTCGTGCCTTCTACGCATGTGTTACACTCCCAGACTTCCCCTCGCAGAAGACAAAGTGAGCAACAGTATCAGACTGAGAAGCGCGCGGGTGGTTCGGGCATGGAGCCCCCTCAACCAGAAGAGACGGAACTAAAGGAGGGGGGGGTTGTCGAGTGGAATGAGTGGAGGTGGAAAAGTGCAGTGACAGCAGAACGAATAAATTGAAAAATTCTCTCATTGTAAATTGTCTATTGCTCGTGACAAACGATCTGATAGGCGAGCGGCCCGGGTTTCCGACGCATCCGTCCCAATAGAGCTGTGAATAACTGGTCTATCTCCACACTGCTTAGCACTGGCCCCTCACTTAATAATTCATACAGTGTGAAATATTTTCCCCAGTACAGATATGCCAAAGAGCTGCCGCTAGCATGCGGGGGCGGTGAGGAGGGTGTCCCTGTGGTGCTAATTTGGGGACTGGTGACGTGCATAGATTTCTAAGGGGGCTTTAGTTTGGAGGCGATGTCTCAGACACATTTGTTCTCCTGTATGCTCTGTCTGCTATTGGAAGGAGCCGAGCTAGAGATGTAGAGAGTGAGAGAGCGCAGATGACATTTAACTTGTGGCTGATCTGCCTGCGACGAGGAACAGAGAGGGGAAATACATTTCCATTTACGCTGACTGAACACAGTTATCAGTGACTGTGGGGACAAAGGGAGGTTGTAAACCTGCTAAGTAGTTTTTGCTGTTTGCCCTGGTGAGTGTTGTGGTCACATCTTTGGCAGCAGGTGTCTGTGGACACCTGGTTCATGTCTCCAGTTTCCTTCAAGTGACTCCCCCTGCCTCAGGCTGCTTCAGGAGCTCAGCAGCCAAGAGTATCTCTCATGGTCCCTGACCTTATTGTGCCCTTCCCTCAGAGGTCGCGCCATCGTATTCACAGCGACAGTGAAACCAAAGCTGTAAAAGCCTCGCTCACATGCACGCTGAGATGTGTGTGCAGATGTGTGCTTGCATGCAATAGTGTCATATAGCCATGCACTTTTTGTGCAACAGTGTTTTGTGCTTTCGTCTAACTCGTTCTGCAGCTTAGCCCTGTACAAACTGGGTTTTTATGGTCCGCATTCAGGCCCTGATACCAATTATGCAAACTATTAAAAATTTAAGGAGGACAGTCTTTTATAATTTAATCCTAAAGTAATAGATTCTATTAAAAATGCATGAGAGGAGCTTTATAGATGGAGCTAGAATTAGTGTCTATCAAAGACTCCAGTCAAGGATGCAGGGGGAATGGGCAGCAGGAGTGGTGGTATTGCCTCATTATTCAAATAGGATATGATTACCATAGAGCAGGAGTCCCTCAGAGCTGAAGCAGAGCTCTCTGGCTACTGTGATCACTAACAGGAGGAGTCCAGCTCCTCGATGGAGGTCTCTGCTTTTCTGGCTAAATGAAAGCGGTTTTAGATTTCCTGTTTTAACTTTCACAAATGAAATTTGAGCTTGTTAACTCGAGCGTACTGCCACCGAAATACTTTTCATCTTACTAGGTGTCTTCACCCTGTTGATTCACTTCAGATTGTTTCTTGTCTGTACTGAAAGCATACAAATGGTATTCAAGCATAAAAACAAGAAAGCTACAGGGTTGTAGCTCTTGTTCACTAGAGACAATGAAGTCTTATGCAATGCAGTTCAGCAGCTCCACCCTTAAGTCTACTTTTACACTTTTTTGATGTAGCCCAACACCTGAGCTAGACTACATTGTTCCTTATATGCTTTCAGCCCGGTTAATGTGAGGGGTGCAACATAATAGAGTCTCCAGACAAATTTATGGTAGAGCTGTTGCATTAGATTTCACAGGTGTACCTAATAAAGTTTCTGCTGAGTGTAATAAAGCTTTTATTGTTGCTTATACTCCTTTGTTTACCCTGCAGAGCCTCCTAAACAGCAAACTAAAGAAGTATCAGTTTGTGTTTTGTTTCCTTTTCTGTTTTTTTGTTACGTTTTTAAAAGAAGGAAGCCACATTTGCGGCGTTGAATTTTTCAGGGCTAAATTTCCCCTTCTTTTATAATGCGCCTCGTACTACCCCGGCAGTGCAGCGAGCTCAATCGTTTTCCTGCATCATCAGGTTTATGGAGTACAGATAGCGGTTGAATTTCACTCTGTTGTCATTGTGATTTGCTTCGATAATTACAGCCGGAGAACTGCTGCGGTTCGGATACGGTAACAGCCTCCCGAAAAAGCTCAGTGGTTATTAATGTTCTCCAAGACGTGGATTGAAAAAGCCAATAAAAATTGGAATCCTCATGAAGCTTATATGGATTTTAAGTTCTGCCTCAGAGGTAAATTCCTCGCCTTTCTGATGTAATGGTTGCCTGTTTATGGAATAAATCCAACTGGCTTAATCGATCATCTCCGTGGAAAGGTCAAGTGGAGAAGCTGTGGTGTTTGAAGTGCTTATATCCCATGGAGGAGTGCCAGAAATGTGACACCTCCTTATGAGTGGGTGGTGGCGTGCAGATTAGTGACGGACAGGGTGGCCCAGGGGGATGATTTAGGGAGATTCAGCTCTAAATACTCTGTGTATATCAGAGAGAGAAACTATAAGCTGCCTTTCCCACAATCCCCATTTTCAACAGAAAAGCATATTAGTAGATTAAAAGAGAAATTTTGAAAAAGACTAGACTGAGAGAGAGACACAGAGAGAGAAAAGGAAACAAGGTGGCCACAGCTGGTGCTGAAAGGTGAACAAAAGTTTGGTTTTAACCTCCTGTCCACGCTTTTTGTTTAATGCTGCTTGAAGTTACCAGTTGGTTTCATCCCTCCACAATCTAATCTAATCTGGAGTGGGTGGCTGTGGGCAGCATCTGTGCTCCAAGTTGAAATGGGGCTTTCTCACTGCCTAATCCTCTATCCAGGGATCACTCAGTAGGGTGAAGACAATTACCAGCCTGCTTTCTCATGCTAATGGAATCTCTAACTAGATCTTACGGAAAGACGGGAAAAAATAGACGGAGGAAGAAGAGAAGCGGGGACAATGGCGCAGAAAGATGACCTAACTAAAATGGGTTTTTAGATTACCATTTAATTATTGATAGAGACCCAGTTGTAAGGCCTAAGGTCAGGATTTGGAAAGCCTTTTCCAAGAAAGGAGACAGATTGGGACTCTATTCCAGTTTGTGTTAGGTCACAAAGTTGCTGAGACGGTACTGATGTCAGCGACATATCCGCAGCTCTGTGCCATAGTCTGGCTTTCACCCTTTTTATCACATGCCTCCAGCAAGGTGTCTGGAGTGGTTTTAAATTGCATTAATATGCAGGAATTTATAGATTGCCTCCCTTGGCATTTCTGCAGGGAGGGGAAGAGAGTATTACAGTCTCCATCTGCACTAATTACTGGGTCTTGGCAGTGTTACCTGTCTCTTGTGAAGGACAAACCACGGCACCAAGCAGTAACACAGAGAGCAGAAGGAGCTCATCTGCTGGGGAGTCTTCAAGAAGAGGGATGTCTCTGGGGCCTTTTTACTCTGATATGTTTGATGTGTTGGGAGCCTTGACTACCATAAAATAAAAAAAAATCTCTGCCAGCAACATCAATAAACTAAATGACTTCGTCTAACTTCCTTCATCCAGAGCTGAGAGAGAAGAGCTAACAGGCTTTACACCTGATTGGAGCGATAGCTGCATGCTTGTGCAAACTGTTGTAGTTAAATATATCGCCTGTTAATCCTAGTGAAAACTTAAATGGGCTCTCTCCAGCGTGTCAGGAGAAGTCATGGCAGCTCAGGGAGAAATCTTAACAGATGTACTACAGTCGTGTTCTCGTTGAAGTGCAGTCCTAAAACCTGAAACAGAATGCAAGTGTTTGGTCTGCTAAATAAAATCACAGAGGAAGAAGAAGTCAGCCTGCATGAGTGCTGCTAACTCTGCCATCGGCTCACAGCACAGTACGTTATTAGGCTACTCTTGTTGAGCAAAGAGTCTAAATTTTTAAATCATTACAATCTGCAATCAGCATCTTGCCTGTGAAAACAGCACAGGGATCAGTGCTTGGCACCTCAGGTTGCTCACTTACTCCCAGGTTGCCAACTTTCTGCATCAAACCTGCTTGCAGTGCTTCCTCAGCTTCCTGTGGGTTTCTCAGGTTTCTGTATTTGTTTGTCAGCCTGTCAGAAAGACTTCTTGGATCGCTGCTGCATGAACATCTTGCTGATGTTTGTGCCATCTGTGCCTTTAGCCAGCAGGTGATTACCAACCGCAGACTCACCTCCCACTCTGTCCAATTGGATTCCCTTTGCTGGCATGGTCGGGGCCAGCTTCGAGAGGGAAAAAGATGACAACAGCTGGATGGCACACATTATGGAGTAAAAGAGAGACTGCTGAGCCTCAGCGATATAAACTGCAATACGGAGAAAATATGTGGCAAAAACTGCCTGTTTCCTTTTCCAAACTAGCTGTGAGCACTCGTGTCATCCTCTCTTTTAAAGTCTTTAATATCCAGCAGAGCAAAAATGGCTTTGTCACACTTGAGATATATCAAATGAGATCAGTGTCAACATTTCAACGGTGCACTATTTGATTGCCTTGTGGGCTTCAAAACACGCTAATGTTATGCATGACTTAGTATTGGATCTGTGACACCCTCCAGTGAAAGACAGCGGAGTTGTCCTTTGGACCATGGGAATTGGGGTCACCTTAGGCCCTGCAGAGAGAGTGATATTTGGAGTCGGAGAAGAAATCACACTGTTTGAATTTAATTATATTCCATTGATTTATTGAACACCCATTAATAAGCATACATTCTGAGGCAGGGCCGTTTTGCATGAAGGTTCTCTCTCTCGCTCGTTCCCTCTCCGTCTTGCCTCTCGCCTGCTCACTCCATTTCATCATAAATTGACATAAGCCTTTCTTTGAAGTTCAGGAGCCAAGCTGAGGAATGACAGCACAACAAACAATGAACAAAACGCAGAAAAGACAATGAACATTTGAATATTCAAGTGAGCCACTATAGGATGGTTAGAAAGGGGGGAAAAAAGAGCCCTTGTTTTATTGTTGTTGTGTTAAGCCATGAATGGACCTGTCTGGGACAATAAAGGATTGTGTCACATTGGGATAAGAAATTTTGCAACATCAACAATGCTTTACAAACAGTGTGTAATAAGGTTTATGGAGGAAAACAGAAATCCCAGCATTAAAACCAAAAAAATCGTTGTTTTTTTCACATATTGCTGAAGTTAGCAGGGAGGGAGCTGGTTTATATTTGGACATGCTTCCTGGGTTTTGCATGGAGAAGCATTCTGTTTGTTTGTTTTGGATTGATATGCAGTTTGAATGTGTGATTAAACTTTAGTTAATTAAAGATCATCCATTTCAGTTGCCCTGTGTTTTTCAGGATCAACTTTACAGTCGGCCTCTACATTGTTCGATAATCATTTAGCTGGGTCTGTGTGTGAAAGTGGTATGAAACAACAACTGATCCTTTTGCTTTGTAAAACAATATAACAAAAAACAACAACGGCTGAGACAATAAGCGGGGAACAGGATGTGTTTCCACTGTGGTTTGTCTGACAATCTTAAGCCACACTCTCATTGCTCAAAGTCCCCCACAGGCTTGAGCAGGAGCGCAGGGACTCTGTCATTTTGGAAGAGTACATTGGTTGAAATGAATGAGGGCAGATTCCCGGTCGGCTATTAGTGCAAAGGACGCTTTTCTAAAGGCTAAAACGGTATTCCGTTTGTACTGTTGTTTACACAAAATAAACAAACCCTTCAATCAACACAAACTCTTACTGTTTGATCAGTAAGCACGGTCAGAATTCGTTAAACTCAAATTATGCCCAAAATTACAGTTCCTGTGTAGTAAAATGTTAAATTGAATAAAATCTGTTCAAATGAAATGTATCTGATTGGTATATATTCACATTTCCCTTAATGATTTATTATTTGAATACATTAACCGTTGATTAGATATATTTCAGTTACATTTTACTCATGTTTATCGAGGCTGAAGAAACTGTCTCAGCTCTCAGGCCTGTTGAAAAGAAAACCGTTTCGCAAGTTGGCAGACTCTGTCAAGAACAATGTCCTTAACCCCTCGGTGCTCAAGGCCCCTTCACTGTCACATGTGATGTGAAGGTCATACTCATCGTGCTTGGCTTGCTGTAACAGCTCCGCGGTGATCACTCATTCTGTAGGTGTAAAAAGAGCAGTAATGTTAAGCCTTACATGACTAATGCTTTGGTAAGTCCCACCGAAAGCTGCACAGGTAATACCTCTGAGAACTGGAGACTGATTGCTTCCTAGTACTGCGGCGCACTATACATTGTTGTCCTCACTAGCTCGGATTGGCCGTGCTTTACAATGTTTCGGATATGTGGGGACATTTTTTATTTCGAAACCTTACCAGGCAGCGGAGCATGTTATGAACTCCATGTGCAGGAACAGCTGCAGGTGCAAAGAGTGAGCCGAACTATGCGAGCTGGTCTGCTCGCGGCAACAACAAACAAATAAATAACTAAATATAAGAATTAAATTCTTGATTAGAGAAGAATTCCCACTAGAAATAAGTCTAATTATCTGCCAGTACAGATGCTTTAGCAAGGTTTCTTGAAACAAGAAAAAATATGTAGGCTTCAGAAAAGTGAGATTAGTGATATAACAATTCAAGTCAATACAAAGCACTGGCATGCATCCCAAGCACTGTATTAAGTCAAATAAATGTAAGATGAATGTCAGTTATTTTATTGACGGTTACTTTCTTTTATGAGAGTGAAAATCTCTTGAAACCGGAGATTTTCTCTGTGAGGTGTAAGTGAAAAACAACACATTATAGCAAGTGATCAGGGATCAAACCGCCAACCCTACAGTTAGTGAATAAATCTCTCTACAAGAGTGTAATATACCGTGTTGCAATCAATACAATGTTACCGTCTTTAACGTGACAAGTGTGGAGTGCATTATAGCGAAGAACAAAAGTTGTGAGGGGGGATCAATACCGTCCAACACTGTAACATGAATTATTGTCAGAATTATGGTAAAAAGTCCATCTATAAAACGATGCCTTCCTTTGAGCATTTGGTCTGTTGTTGATTATATTGTTTCACATCTCATCTTTGAGTTGATGTATGTTTAAAGGCTAGTGGATCCTCTTATCCAGAAATGTTAAATATTTATGTTTTAAGATAAAACAACCTTGATGATTTTGTTAAAAAATAGAAAATAATAACGATACTGGGTAAGGTTTTTGAGGGAGCGTGTTGCCTTTTGCAAATTAATGTGCTGATGTTGACACAACACCAGTATTTCGAATACTAATGTGACTTACCAAATCAAGTGTGATTATTAAGCAATTACTATGAGGGAGGCACAAAACAAGTTCTCGCAGCTAAAAACAGTCTGAAAAGACAAATGAAGCTTGATGTGCATGCAAAATGACTAAACGGGATTTGCCAAATAAGTCAGGAAAATAGACACATTCTTAAAAAAAGTCTTAATAATCTTTTACAGCCTGCTGTGTAATATTCTCAGAACAAGATCAGGAAGAATTTACAGCTTGATTATAAGATTGCACGGCTTGGTTAGATCTCATACTTATAATAATTGACATTAAACCCAGCAAATGGTAAACATTAACAACCTCTAGGCAGGTGTCTGTCAGTGCACCTTCCTAGAATAGGAGCGCAAACTGGTGGAAACACTGCCTGACAAGTCAACTTGAACCACCTTCAGATTTTACTCTCGTATTGCAGTTCATTTGGAGAAATGAGAGTATTTTTAATATGTCCACTCATAACTGGTTTAAATGCTCCTTAGTCTGTGTGGACATACATTTACTATCTTCTGAACTTCAGTCTCTTTTCCTCTTTTTTAAACACTGGAGTTTAGTTGCCACGTAACAGCTCAATGCTTCGTGAGGCTGTTATTTAGCACTAATGAAACGTAGCTCAGCACAAAGATGCAGTAGTTGGCTGTGAAGTCAATTAGTCCTCATTGCTATTATAGGCTTGACATTAGTCTAGGCATGCGTGTTTTGATTAGAGATGACAGACGACTCGCTGCTATTGGACTGCCAGACATTCCTCACCCTTCATCCCATGGGCGAAGCTATTGAAGCTGACTGGAATATGGAAAGCTAACAGCTGAGTGTTTTTGCCAAGTTGCCCTTCATCTGCAGGGAAACCTCTTATAAATATGACTGCTCGGCATACAAGGCCGTATAAGCCCCAATAACTGTGACATGCTGCATTATATATATAAGGCTCTGCTGCCAATATGTTATTCCAACACTGTATATCATGGCAATAATGCCCAAACTGTTGGCTTTTACACACAATGGCCTTTTGTTGTGCAGGTTATTTATCGCGCTGGTGTGAGGTTGTACAGAGCTGGTGGGTGAGTGCATCCAGGGGCTTGTATTGTTAGGGAATCAGTGGCTGTTGTTTGTGGAGCTGGGAGGGTTTGTTAACAATGCCTTTTTCATGTCCCAGAGTGCGTGCCTGTCGGCAAACGTCCCCTCAGAATTTTTGTTTGTGTGTGGTTTTGTTGTTGGTTTGTCTATGTGGATCAGGGTCGGCGAACATAACCCTCTCATTGTGTGCCACATCCAAATAGACCCCTTTTTTTTTTTGTCGGATACATGTGAGCATTAGTGAGTGGGTGTTTGAATATACAGTATGAGTGCAAATAATTTAATGCTGGTGTGTGGAAAGTGCCGAGCCGAAAGGGGTTTACTGCCAGTCCTCCCTAATGGAGCCTTTCACTCTCCCTCCATTCATGTGACGGTATGGTGACGGAGAAGGGGGGAGCCAGGGATTAACGGGGTAGAGGCAGTGCCTTGTTAAAGAAAAAGAAAGGGTTTGAGTGTGTCGATTGGATTAACTTGTTTGGGCTTATTAAGAGGGGAGACACAGCAGCTTGTTAAAAGCACTGCATGGGGCGTCCCATAGTGAGACTGCAGGGTCACCATTCAATTAGGCTGAAGCCACGCCCCCCGCTTATTGTCGAGGCTGTCTGCCAGGCTCCCGAACCACTGCTGGGAGGGGAAATTTTCACTGCTGACGCTTAAGACGATTAACTGTAGAAGCTTGATGAGAAGTTTTCTGTAAACTGGTAACAACAGCAACATTAACTAGAGCTGGAAAATAGTTTATTTTGCCCGCTAACACTGGCAAAACATGAAATCAGCTTCTCGCAGATAGCGGTGCTGATGTTGTATCATACTACAAACCTTTATTTTGCAACACACTGAATACAAGAAAATTAAATAAGATACATCCAAGAATATAAATTTACTGTTTCAGTATTTCTTAGTAAAACAATGATCATAATAATAATAACCCAGTGGGAATAAAGTATTAAAATGAGAACAAAAAATTATGATAAATAAGCTTCTGTATATGGCTATCACTTACGACTTCACCTGTTTCTTCGGGGAAGGAAGGAAGCAGTTTCACTCTACACAGGTGAAGTGAAATAATAGAAGCAGAGTTGACAACAAGAAGTTATGTTGCTGTAAGTGCAATAAAAGCTTCCCAGCAAGTGTTACACTGAACGTAAGTGAGTGAGAGCGAGTGCGCTGCAGCTGAAGCGTAGTGTAGTAAACACGGGACAAAATAGAACTCGAGTGATTGATTGGAGCCATTATGGCCGTAACCAGTGCAGCTTTTTGTCAGAATCGGGCTGATATCCAATCAATACATTGTTAATTATTCCAATCAATTGTTACAAGAAAGCGGTTACAGTTATAGGAGCCACGGACTAGTTTAGTTAGGTTTTGGATATGGCAGTCAAACCTGTTAATCACCCCAACAGCCAGATGCTAGCTTTCAGTCTTGATACGCGTGCCCTGTATTAATACAGAATGTTGCTGCTGGAGATGCAGACTGGCTTATATGAGCGTAAATCCTGTGATACTGATAAACTTTTCATATAGCAGTAAATAAGAGTTTACACATGATAAATGCTGTTTAAACACAAACAGCTGCAGAACTGCGGTTCACATTTAATGCAAACGTATTTTAAACCAGCACCCATCTGATTACACAGTAAGCCAACAGTTCAGGTTGGACATGCATTTAATTTGGATAGTTTTTGCCGCTTGAGATATATTTTTAGAGCCATAAGTACCCGGCCCTGAGGCTACTTTAACTTTAATGTATTTATATTTATAACCAGATCAGCATTTTTGCACCAGCAAAGAAATAACCTTTGTTCATAAATAAACTCCTGAAAAAATGAACACTGCATGCCACCGGCACATAGAGCCAGCATGATAAGCACATTGCTGATCTTGATTTCTGATGGTACAGAAATCAAGGTCAGCAACACCTGATGTACCGTGTTAAAATAACCGCTGGTAGTCAAGACTGATGAAAAGCGTAATGTGACAGCAGCGTGATGAATCAGACGAGGACTCAAATCAAACTGCACATGTTGTCTCCAACATCGTTTCTCTACTTCAGACTAAAACACAGTCTGAGAGTTTTTAAATTCAAATAAAATCTCTGTTTTCAGTGCCCCCCAAAAAAAGGTAAAGTAGTTTGGATGTTAGGCAAAAAGCCGCAAAAGTTTTACATTTTAATTTTAAGATGAAAACCTGTTAGCACGGACATGTCCTGGGTATCAGCTGCCTCACTCTCTCTTTCACCTGGAACATGTATACCTCAAAAAACACACGCACACACCGTTCATTCATCCATGACCACCCTGTTACACCCCGCACTTGGCAGGATGCTTATCTGAGCAGACAGCTTTGGGCGCAGGGAGCCATCTCTTCTGATCTCCTCTGCAGTTTAAGAACCTTTTAACTAAGAAATAGCCCTCTGCCAAGCCCACCGCCTCTTGATTCCGGCTTATTCCCTCATCTCATGGGACTGATCTTCCGCCCCCATTGCAAACCCTGCAGCAGCGTTAGCAGAACGAGAAAGAGCCGATAGACATCCTGGCTTTTGAGATATCCCTGCACTGGTGTAATAGGAGACCTGTGAGTGGATTTGATGAGTGAGTGAAGTGCAGGTGGGTTTTTTTTGGGGGGGGGGCAGTGAGTGTGTGTGCTCGCACATTCTTCAGCAGCTCCACGGGGTTTGACCTCAGGAAGACAGGCTGTTTTTTTGGGCAGCTGGACGATGGATCACAGGGTTTTAGTTTGGAGATTATTTCCTGCCACTGATAGACATCTGCTAAGTAGTACAATAACCTAATGGGAGGAGATGAGGGGAAAAGAGGGACATGACAAACAAGCTGAAGACTTGCACCTTCGGCTTCTCTCTTAACGGCAATAATAGGGGAAAATTGGTTCTTGAAATTGAATTGAAAAAAAGAGGGTCTCTTTCAGCAAGTATAATGCCTCCGAATACATTTGGTGAGCAGCAAATGGAGAAAAATGGAGGGTAGTTAGACGATTGTCTTTTATTTCAGAGAGGGGAAAGCGGTGGCGGTATCCCCCGTTAAGACTAGCTTTTAGTCTCAATCTACACCATGTGTCCCTTTCCACTCTCTCAACCACTATCTTTGAACAAATGGACTGTGAGGATGGGCTTGTTGTGAAATTAGTATCCTCACAGCGAGGACACAGAGAAAGGATTATGTGAATAGCCAGTAATGAGCTCAAAGTGCCAGTGTGTTTAGGCCAGGCCTGCCTGTGTGTGAGAGGAAATGGCACTGCAAGCGACCTTTTTTTGCTCAAGCACCTGGCGAGACAGAGAGTGGCCCCTCTCTTCACTGCAAATGTGTGTGAGAGAGGAAGAGGGAGTGGAGTCTTCGGAGTCTAAAGATGCAGTTTACTCATATTTATTAGAGAGATGCATTTTTAGTGAACACCCTTTTCACACCGACAGGCTAAAAGAGTTGTTTTGTGCTGCTTCTAAAATGCTTTAAAAATACATGCGAGTGTTAAGTGCATTATACAAGCCTCGGGGTCTGAGGTCAAATGTAATTTCTTTAAAACTGTTTTATTTTTTTATATTTTTAAAAGGCTTTTTATGGGTGAAAGACTGCATTCTGGGCGGGGAGGATGCATTTAACACCTGTTTCTGATCATTGCCTATTCAAACCAGGGAAGTCATTCAGTGTTAATTACAGGCAGCTAGATGTGTTTGCATATCGTAGTTCCTTTCTGCATTTTCCACCCTCACACTTCTAATCAAATTTTGCTTGAATCATTCGAAAAGCTAAATGGCTGTAGAACATTTGGATGCACTTCTTAAATCTCCTGTTTTTAAAAGGTAAAATATATGTGGGGAATTTCACAAGTTTATACAAATACACCTGTAAATACAAATCGAAAGTTAATTACTGCCAAACTTAGAGGAAGGATTTTGTCTATAATTTTCCTCTTTTTCACCTAAACTGTGCTGGGGATGTTCTGTTTTAAGGCCAGATAACGTAGCACAAATTTGCATTTGTGCATTTGGAAGTCATTGTCACAGATATTCAATAAAAGTTACAAAATTGACTTTGTAAGTGTTTGTCATAACGTAGCCTGCTTTAGATGATGGTTTTTCACTTTGGTCAAATATTACAGGAACATTGGGTCATTTACAAGCTTGATTTGTTTGGATTCTTCAATGACTGGTTTAATTTTTTGACGATTTTCACTGCTGGTCTGTGTTTTGCTTTATTCTTTAAATGAATGAGACAGGAGCCGGCGCTTTGCTGCCATTAATTTATCTTGTAATCATTGTAATTGCATTCTTTCATATTAAAATGATAATCTATAAAACTAAGTAATGGACTGATGGCAGGTGGCTAAATGTTCATTTAGTGATTCACTGAGAAAATAAATAACAGGGGACAAGCCTGTGACAGGCGCATGAGAAATCATTTTTCAATAATCTGCCACGCATCATGGCGGGAGACGCTGGCGCTGACAGCATAGATGAAATATTTGCCTCTGTTCTTTGTTTTAATATGAGAGGAGACCAGCCCAGATGGAAACAATAGTGTTTTATATTGATGCATTTTGGACAAGACATTCAAACACAGGCTGAGCTAAGATTAAGGCCACAATCCTTTTTATAGACACAGCCATTATCCATTGTAGGTGAGACTGGGCTGCAAAAGTGTTCAATACAGCGAGAGCGTGTGGTTCCAGGAAATGAACGGTATCTGCTGTGTAAACAATGGTGAAGTGAATCTCGATCCTTATCATATAAAATCACTTCTGGAACCTCAGCGGTTTGCTTTAGCTGTTTTCATCTGGCCTATAAAACCAGTAGAAGTAATCAGTCATCATTGACACTCATAAGTTTCTAATGAATGATAACCTGTATCTGCATAATATATGTAAAACTGTGTCCTGTGCTTTCCACTAGGACTAGGATGGGCTTTTTCAGAAGAAACTAGCAGCAACTGCTTCCCTGTTCCTGAGTGAAGGTGGCTGTGGGGGAAAAATGGAAGTGTAGAGCTGGAGATTTATAGCCTAGAGGGAGATTGATTAGTGCCGTCACTAGCCCTGATGTACGGTTGGCAGTCTCCCCCTCCTAGCCCATCGCATTTGCTCACACACACACATGCAACCATACGGTTCAACACACGGCTACACATACATGCAGACACCACTCAGTCCCCCCCAGGCCTTTCCTGACAGTCCCCCAGAGCTGTTGCATGTTAAGTTGTTGCAGGCAGACTGCTGTTTTCTCAGCATTCCCATTTTTTATTTTTTTATTTTTTTTTTAGCTGTCCATAGATAACGCCATCAATCACCACGTACACACTGGCCTGGAAGGAATGTGTCTCAGTGTGCCTGAGTATTGCTACTTTGTGTGTGAGCCCGTGTGTTTGTTTTGACGATGGTTTCATGGACAGGAGATGCGGTTGAATGGCTTTGTGGATGTGCTGTTTGAAGCTGCAGAGTGACTGGCCTGGACTGTGCTCTGAACCCGTGTCAACTGTGGTGCCCCGATGCAGGTGTGTGTTTATCATTCAACACACAGCTGAGGGGCAGGCAGCCGTAGGCATGCTTTACCAATTAAATCGTGAGTGAGAAACCTAGCCCATCTAGCCCAGAGTGAGTTCCTGCAGCCTTACGAGACACGGCCATGACCTCGAATCATCCTGCTTAATTCACTGCAGTGTTCCTCTTTTTCTCTTTCTCTTGCTCCTTTTCTACTCTAGGTTGGCCGCAGAACTCCCCCGGCTGTTGTACTGTGCCCACCTCGCCATGCTGGCCTGTTTGCAGAGGAGGCAAAACCCTCAACCCCAGCACCCAGTGTGTGCCAGCAAGACCCTGGAGCCACCACAAGCCCTTGGACGGAAATGTAAGTTAACAAAGAGATGGAGGTCAGGAATTCTTGCCTGAAGCAGTGGAATGAGAACGACGTTTGTGTTTGATCTTCATGCTGAAGGACAGAAACTTGTTGTTAACCCTAACTGAGAAGTTACAAAAAATAGACTTTTCAGTTTCTGTTGTTGGCACTATTTTCTCTCAATACTCTGAGGAATTCTAAACACTTTCATTCACTTTGCACTTAGGCCTTGGAATGCTATGTTGTTTGGCTACTCATTGTGAGGGAGGCTGTTTAGCAGTGCTGATTGTGCAGTCGTGGCAACAGGGCCGAACAGACAGTGTTTAACGTGCCTCAGTGGCCCTGGGTGACCCTGAGGGTCTGTAAACATTTACAGTGTCTGGCCCTGGTTGTGCCGGCCGCATGTAAAGTGTGACAGCTGCTCTGTTTGCTCCCTAGCACCACCCTCTGTCCACCCACAAAATGGTGTAAAGGGACAGAGATGAGCCAGGGCTGAAAACCGCTAAGAGTGCTGGCGAAACTAGCTCTAACCAGTTTGGGATTAGAGAGAGCTGCAGCGGTCAGGCCTCTGGAAGGTGAACTTCTCGTTAACTTTGCTGAAGCTTTGAATAAGCCTTTTTTGTCTGACAAGTGGAGGAAAGGTCTTTCCTGCTTATTTAACACTCCTAGACTCTTTATTGGCCTTTGTTTACATGGCAGGGCTACGAGCTACCTCAAGCTGATTAAAAAGGCTGGCGGATGGAGAGCAGGGGAGTACTAACCTTGCAGTTTTTACCCAAGCTTACAAAGGCTTAGTGGAAATAGAAGGATCTGGGCTTCTTCATCAGAGGAGCATTGTATCAAGCCTTTAACTAGCCCTGTGAAAGGCTTGAAACTCTTGATTGGCGAAGAAATGAAGCACTGCCCAAATTCTTTTTCAGCTCCTCACTGTCCAATTAGCTACTCTTCAGCTCAGCATCACTTTCCAAATTCCTTATGCAGAGGAGAGAAGAATCATAAACAAAAAGGTGACTGTATAATATATGTACTCAGACTTTTTTTGTTGTTTTTTCTAGTCTGTGTGGATATGGAGGTGTATAGATGTGCATGAAACAGGGAGGAACAGAGAGATAAACAAAGCCTTGGGTGCATTTGGAAGGGTTAGCTCTTTAGATTAGTGAACCAACCACAAATCGCTAATGAGGTTTTAGAGAAAGAGGCACAGTGAAAGGGGGAGGGGGAAGGAGAAATTGTGAAAATAAAATTAGTGAAGGTAAAGATGAAGAGGAAGGGAGAGAAATGGAAGGAGTCTTCAGCAGTCTTCTTAATCGATTCCCTACTTCCAATTTTGCAGGATTAGCCCACTTCCTCTCAAGGTCCTTTATTGAAGAGCAGCCAGTGGGAGTCAGGACTCAAATCAATAGAGAAAAAGAACAGTCTCCAGCTTTCCCTTTGCCCTCCCTCTCGCTGACCCTCTCTGTCTAACTCTCCCTGTCACTCCCTCTCCTTCTCCACCTGTTAAACCCTTTGATTGAAGGACTACCGCAGTGACTGACTTGAGGTTCATAATGAGGATGTTTGAACATAATAACCTCCTTTCTGTCCTTGGACTGGAGGGAGGGGGAGGCAAGTGTTGGATTTCCACCATCGTGCACCACTTGGCCTCAATAAGGCAATTGTTTGTCCGGGCCTAGAAAGGCTGCAGAAAAGCAGACAGTGGGTCTGGCTGCAGAAGTGGGCACACTCAGGTCACCATGCTGAGCAGGTCCCATGACTGATTGGTCGTGGCCAAGTTTGTGCCAGAATGGAAAGGGTTTGTGGGTAAAATGACAGGGCTCTCAACAGGAAGCTGAATATAAGAATACACCCTTGAAATGGACAGTAAGTAAAAGTGCAGGAGGGGGATTACGTGGCAGCGAAGGTAGAGGCGAGCTCTGTCATTTGCATCTGCTTTCCTTTACACAAAAACCTGTCTGCATGTGTATGTGTGGGTGTGTGTGTCAGAGAAAGTGGAGGTGGGGTGGCAGAGCATTGGGATAAGAGGGCGAGGAGGGTTTTAGAAAAAGCCCCTGCATGCAGATGCCGAGTGGCTGCACAGTTCATTGATGCGACTCCTATTGAATCCCATTAAAAATCCCTCATACCCTCAATAAAAAAGGACTTAACTGGCTCTACCATCAGCTGGAAGCGTTCAGATCGGCTCGCCAGACAATCAATTTCCCCCAAGCGCACAGAGCTTAGCAGGAGAAACAGGAGGCGGAGAGCGGGATGTTTCCATTATCACAGCCCGCTCTGTGTCTGTGCTCAGGAGGGTGGGGTGAGGTACTGTAGAGCGGGGAGAGAAAGGAGGCAGGAGCAGAGAGAGAGACGGGGAAAGACAGACAAGTAGAGGAGAGAGAGAGAGAAGCAGAAAGGGAGACAGAGAAGCTGGCTTTTCAAAAAGCTATTGACCGCCTGCCCTTAAAAATATCATATTGGATTAGCCTCACAGGGCAGCCTTTTGATAGTTTTTTTCTTTGGCCGTAGAATTAAAAGGAGTGCGGAGCATTACTTGAATTATAAATCATAGGCACTTGCTTTCACTGCGCCCAAATTCCGCACATATGTGGCTGCACTCTCCAGCGCCAGCCCCTGTCATTTTTAATTAAATCCCCCCTTATGGGTGACATTTGTAGCTTGCCCCCTCCTTCGTCCTCCCCCTCCGCGTCTATCTACCACTGCCCTATATGGAGACATGAAAGGCAGAGACGGCAGCGGAGCCAGGACCTCTCATCGTGTTGTGCCCCACAGAGAGGGCACCCATCCAGGCAGATGAGAGAGAAAGGCCCTGCAGGGGGAGAGGGGTGAATGGATGCCACTGACCCTGGCCACCCTCAGCCGGTGGTGACCTCCCTCTCCACCCATTCCTTTCCTTGATCATCCTTCGATGTGGTCCGGAAGGTCCAGGGAACACGGGTGAGCGTTAAAGCCCCGCTCTCGGAGGGGAACGGGAGGCGGACCAGTCCAGTGAACACTGAGATGGCTGGACAGGAGGCCCAGCAGCCCCCACCACTACCCTGCCTCCCCTCTTGCCCAGACAGCAATTACTCTGTCGCATGTCAGCTAGAGAATAACAGGTCCAGAATCCTTCACTTGAGTAGTTGATGGGGGTATTTCTGCTGGCTATTTTCCAAAATAATATCTTTTCAAATTTCAGCAGGTTTTAATTTGTTTATTCATTCCTTAGCAGTTGCGTTTGTGCCAGCATGACATTTTGTAATGATGCAGTTGTCAAAATGGGTGTGCATATTTGCACATTTTGTGCAGACATGCTGTCAATGCTACAGTACCCTTGTTAACAAAACAGCTTACTGCCACTCCCATATTTGTCCAATGATTGGATCAGACTTTGGGCTAAACCTGGGTGTTCCCTTGTGTCTCTAACCTCAACAGGGCCTGGTTGCGACTCATGAGCACACAATGGTGATTTATAATTACTTTTGGTGTCACTGCACCTAAGCCTAATTAAAACAAAAATGATTTTCCTTTAAAGATGAACGCAATTCTACTTATGTCAAAAACATAAAGCTACTTTTTAAAATTATTATTTAAAGCTAAAGCCACTCTTCAATCAACTGTTGTACAGCCCAGAATTTTTCTTGTAGCAGAGATGTGTACACACACATTTACACAAGCACACCTGCAACCATAACCCTGTGTGACACCACCCGGGAGGCCCGGGGGTGCCAATCAGCCAGGTGTAGATGAAAAATTCCCAGAAGGCTTGGTATCCCAGGTTCATGCTATGTCAGGCCAGGTTCGGCCCTCTTCCAGCTTGATCGACAGAGACAACCTGGCCTTGTCACATACAGCCTTAGGACATGACATAGAGGTACACCTGGGGATTGTAGTTTTCCTAATAGCCCCATGCTTTTGCAGGCAGAGCTGCCAAAGCCATTAGTTTTCTTTGCTTTTAGCTGCTTCTCTTCCTAAGCCACATTGCCATTGGGAGGGAAATATGCTCAGGTAATGACCTGCTGCCACCTCTCCTCCACACTTGTCTGAGGCAGTACGAGACATAACAGTGGAATTAGCTGGCCGTATCAAATTGCACCACAATACTTCAACAACTACTATCCAAGGGGGAAAAGGGGGAGTTGGCAAGAAAGGGGAGGGAAGGGACTTTTTTAGTTGAATATTTAAACGTGGTCACTTGCGGCAGCAGAAATAACAGCCTTTACCCTGATTGCCTCAGTACCCTGGAGGTGGCGGGGCTGGAGGGTGTAAAGCGAAACTGGGAAAAAAGGAATGGAGACTGCAAGGGAGAGCAAATCTGCATGCACTTGACCTTTTCCCGCTGATTGAACTACCTCATTTCTAACTCCCATTTGGAATTCCACAGAGGGTCCACAGAGACTGTCATTATTCCACTGTCTGCAGCAAGGAAGCAGAGGTCACGAGGTGTTTTTTACAGTGCAAGGTGATTGACAGCTATCCACGTCTTCCTCCATAACTCATCCACGATTCCTATTTATGCAGTTTCATTTTGAGGAATCGCTGGCTTTGCATAGCTGCACTGATTGTGTAATTTGCACTTCTGTAATATTGCTAGATTGTGAAAAGCGGAGAATTTTGAGTCGCAGTTTATTTCAGAGAGACGGCCATATGATATTAGTTGTACATATCTTACCTCATGCATACCACAGCCTCTTCTGTCGTGTTGGCGTCTGATTGCTGGCACACAGAGAATCATTTCCGGATGGTGACATCCAGCAGAGCCATGCCTTCCCTCTGCCCTCTGCCTTCTGCTGTGAACACAGGGGGTGAAGCAATCTTATTGCCTTGAGAGGTGAGCTTGAGGAAAAGGGACTCTGGTGTAGTTTTGGTCGCAGCAGGACTTGGGTTCAAAAACAGGTTCCTTGTTCCAAAGCCTCGGAGCTGGCATTTGGGCGTCCCAGGTGCAAGGCAGCGACACCCTCTGTCTTCGCCTGCCAGAAAGTGGGGGTGGGTTGGACGATCTGAGCGAGGGTACAGAGAGTGTCTGCAGGCTCTAGCTGTCCCACAGGAAATGATCGTGTCTTCATAAAGCTAAACCCAGCACAGCCTGGCTGTGAGAGGCGTTCAGGAGGTTTGGCACACTCCTGGCAGGATATTTTGTTTTTGAGCATGGACGTCTTAACAAAACTTAAAATAAAAACGGAATTTTGGTCCAGTAATTGGACTTTAAAAGTGTGCGAGTTGGAAGAAAAGTTTGAGTTATTTTTTTAACCAAACTTCAAGCCATTAATTGCTCTATTTCTGTCTAGTTGCTTCATCCAAATGAAAATACTACAGCAGATTCGAAAGTTTAAATCAAGATATTATTATTTACCTTCTTAAATTCTACTAAACTGGCAATATTTTGCATAAAAGTAGTCCTCTTTGGAGGATTCACCAGCATTTAGTTTTAAGTGAATTAGCCAACGCATTTTAACCTCATAGCTATTATTGAGATTCACAGAGTACTTATTGATCAGTATGTTATTGCACAAGTTCTTTGAAGGGTGTAAACATGATTAGAAAATGCACAAGAAGTCATGTGTGAGCAATTTGAAATTAGAGAGCCATTAGCAGTGTGTAGTTTTGGTTTGAACCAGCAATGCACTTTTAATACCACTCCTGCCTTTGGTTTTTCATTCTGCCTAAGCAGTGCAGAGGTTTTGGCAGAGAGAGCATGGGAGTGCAAACTGACCACAGCACAATAATCAAATCATTGCTCCACTGGGACATTTAACTGCAGTCTGCTGTTTACTCATTCTAATGAAGCCCATTTTTGTCATTTTAGGATCTTCATATTTGAATATTTACTTACATAGTTAAAGATTTGACGCCATGGTCTGACCCTAAGGTTTTATCCTAGACCTCTTGCTACAACCCTCTTCCATGGTTCCTTAAAGACTTTAGAGACTATCCCCAAGAATCAGTTTCCCCTAACCAATCACAATTCAAAGGACAATCTGCAAACTCAGATTGTCAGATTGGTCTTCAAATGAAAGTGGCTTCTCAGGAAATTGATCATGGCAGTGACCAGATGGTGCCAGTGATACAAATATACAGGTTTCATTTAGAGGAGTGCATTGAGTAAGAAACAAAACATTTACTTGCAAGAATACAACTCAAATTTGATATCAGTAATAGTTTGTAGTGGCCTATAGTCACTTCTTTTTATGCAATAAAAATGAATCTATTAAATAATAATGAATAAGAGCCATGGGTCTGCGAAGACCATACAGCAGTCAGTATGTTGCTTCTACACTACCTGTTACATCATCTAATGGTGCTTTCACTTGCACTCAGACTGCTTGGTGAATCTCGCCAGCAAGATAGTGGGTGACGATCTACTCACAATGTTCTTGTAATGCATTTGTATCTCATTTTCTCTGTTAACTTTAAGGTGTCATCGATCTAACTTACCACATAAACTATATAAACTAATTTTGTCGCTTTGGTGACGGGGTTCCTTGACACAGTTGTGCATCATTCATGCCAATAAAGCATACTGAATTCCGTTGAACTGAACTTTAATACTTAAAACAAGTTTTTAAGTTTGACCACAGACCCATAGTTGGATAAGATGGAGCCTTATTGATGAAAAATAAACATTAAAACATTCAGCTTTAAGCGATGGTTAACATTATAGAACACTGCATCTATTAAATCCTTCCTTCAAAAACTCCACTGACATTAAATCTTTTACAAATTTTGATTAATCTTTTTGACAACGTTCTCATTTATGCATGTCCTTTCAATGGTTCTCTCCTCTCCTCTCCTCTCCTCTCCTCTCCTCTCCTCTCCTCTCCTCTCCTCTCCTCTCCTCTCCTCTCCTCTCCTCTCCTCTCCTCTCCTCTCCTCGGCATGTGTACTGCCTTGTTGTCTGTGCAGTGTTAAATATTAATTGGGAATCAGTGGAGGACTTGTCTCCTAAATGATAGAACAGAAGGGCCCAGGCTTGCCTCAGGCAGCCTGCAGGCGCCTTTCTTCTTCCATTTACCTGCAGGCCTGCGCACCAGCACTTCCTCCAGTTTGACAGGCCTGCCCAGGCCCCTCCAGCCTTCCTTCATCTCTCCATCTCTCTCCCGCTCTCTCTCCCTTACCTCCCCGTCTCCTCTGCTCTGTGCACTGGTTCCTTTTCTTGTGCTTATGTGCTTACGATCTTTACCTCTGGGTTTTTCTTTTTTACTCCAAAACTGTGTGTGTGTTGTTGCTGTGTCCATTTGTGTTTGTGCATGACTCTGAATGCTGCTGGCTCTTTGCTGTACATGTAGCCCTTTGAGAAAATGGTGTCACAGCGTGGCATATTCTCTTAAAGACAGAACAAGGAGGGCCTGACATAAATCTTTCAGGTCAGGTTTTTAGCTTGTTGGGTTTTTTTCTTGGCTCTGTGTCCCGCATTGCTCTCTGGCTCATCGCTGAATGGTTTAATCTCTGTTTCCTCTTCCTGATGTCTCCCCATAACGGGCCTCATAGTTTGTCTTTCTGTCTTCCGTGAGCTGTGCTTTGTTCCTCTCTATCAGCCTTGTCATCTGGAGAGGTGTACCAAGACAAAACAAAACAACTGGAGCCGTCTGCTCCTTTGTTGCTCTGGCTGGCTCTAACTTGTGGATGACCCTTTTGGCTGGAGTTAATTAAGCTGTCGAGATTTGTTTTGGAAATCAAACCAGTTTAACCTGCTGTTTTATTCTCCCTCTCTATCTGTTTTCAGCAGAGCACAGCTTTTCACAAGGTTCACTGAAGGTACGCTGTGAAGCGGCAGGGCTGAATGTAAAATGGGAAGAACCTGGGGAAGGAAGGAGGAGAGGGCAGCAGAGAGGAATGGATGTAAATGGAGGCGAGTAGGAGGTGAAGTTGACTTTGATGCCATAGGAATGAGTTCACAGGCTCATGAGCACAGGCCTAATCGCACATGACAATATCGGCTGGTGTGCCAGTCGCAGCACATAACCACCCCGCTGCTTGTGCTGACTCGGGGTATTTGCTGATAAAGCTCTGCTTTCTAGACCATGCTGTATGCACAATGAGGGTGGCCCAGGCAGGCCTGAGGGCTGGCTCATCACAGAACCTGCTTCTATACAGAACCGTGCACTCAACTAAGGCCTTTGGCAGGCCTTGATTATTAAACAGAAAGCAATTTTTGCGATGAATATAGTTATTTTTTCCATTAATCTATTATGTTGCCCATCCAGCCCCATAAATTATTGCAAATGGAAAGAGCCTGGTGAAACTTGTTCCTGAAATGACGCTGTGGCTGTGAGCAGCTCTCTTCACAGTGTGAAATATTCAGGACGGTTATTTTTCCATTGAAATGCCTTTTCTTTTCTTTTTTTTTTTGTTTGGCTGTCATGGGAACAAACACGGAGCTTGTTCTTTTTGTTTGGGTGTTGTTTTTTTTTAATTAATTTTGTTGTTGTTGTTGTTGTTTATGAAATTCAGCGTGTAGTGTGAGGTAAACATGTTGCCCCAGTTTTTCTGTTTGTTTGGTGCACGGGTGTCCTACAAAAGGCCTGACACGGCTGCTGCCGGCCTGCATTCCTTTGCGGCTCAAAGAGGACTAAACTACCCACTGGTGTTGTGTTGACCAGACTCTCAGCTAGATCATTAGTAATTAACATGTGCAGTGATCTCCGGAATTAAAGGGAGGCTCATCTGCTTAGTTCCCTTTCATGCACATTAAGATATCTTCCCCTAGACTCTAAGGCTCCTGCCTAAATAGCTTGTCATATTGTAAGATATTTCAGAAAGGTCAGTGTTGATAATAATGTCTTAATTCCTTTGAGAGGCAGCAGGTCTGCTCTGGTGCTGCCAGTGGTGTTAATGGGGCAGGAATGCAGGGCGAGTGCTTTCCCACGCTGTTAGTTTTCTTCTGCTGGGTGCGTTTGAGATGAGGCTCTGGGCTGGCAAGGCTCTGCTAATGCAGCCAGAGTGCAGACAAATGGAAAGTGACACTTGTGTGTGTAGAATGGTATTTGTGGTGACGCTTTGACTACAGATAATAAAGTGTTCGCCCTGAGGTGATTTCGCCCGGCAAGCACCCCAGATGAAACTCACTTACTCAGAGAGGGAGACAGAAGAGACTGAGAGGGGGATGAAGAGACAGAGGAGACGGAGAGGAGGATGAAAAGACAGAGAGGGGGATGAAGCGTGAGAGGAGCACAAAGAAATGAAAAGGATGGGGAGAAACAAGAGAAAGCGGTGAAAAAAAGATCCAAAGACATGCAGAGGGAGAGTCAATGTTTTTTTATGGGTCAGAGGGCAACGCTATTATTTCAGAGAGTGGTGGGTTTTAGAGGTCAACACACTCAGGCTGAGAGTTGTCCTTTTTTCAGACTAAATTGTGTTTATTCACCTGTTTGGTGGTTTTTAATAAGAAATCAGTTAGCTTGAAGCTAATTCTGATTTATGGATTTTATTGATGAATTGCTATTGATGTTATTAAAGAGAAAAAACATCAGTTTCATCGGGAGGGTAAAATATTAGAATTAGTTGTTAGTGGGATCTGTGTGTGTGTGTGTGTGTGTGTGTGTGTGTGTGTGTGTGTGTGTGTGTGTGTGTGTGTGTGTGTGTGTGTGTGTGTGTGTCTGGCTGGCAGGCCATGTGTACAGAGGAGTCCTTCAGGATCAATCAGTTCTCAGTAATTTCCCCTACAGCCCATAAAAGCCAGGTCTGTCTAGAAGGAGCATGAGGCTGCCACATCAAACCAGCTAATTAATTTTCATAGCTGATTCAGTAACATCTGGCTTTGGAGATAAATTCTAATGAGAAAATGTAAACACGACAGTGTCCTGATGGTATAATATTTCACATTTCTTTGGTAGAAACCTTTATAATAGAAATCCAATTAGCAGTTTTGATTTGGACACGTTAGCCGCATATGTAAAACATTAAAAAACGTGTAACAACATGCGGAACAGAAAGTGAAAAACATTTCTGTTTTTCTGCTGCTCCTTTTCACTGTTATCCAGTACCTGTGGACCCCATCTCTGTATCAGCGTACTGTATTTACCGCACACGTGTGCCGCTTCACTGCAGGCTAAACAAATGACCTCATGCTGCAGTGAGGAGGAAGCCCAGATTAGTCTTTCAGTTTAGTATTTCTTCCATCTGCTTGTGTGGAAAATAGATAGATTAAATCTTGGATGAGATTGTCTTTAATGAAATGAAAGATTACATGTGGGAGTTTTGTCCAAGTTTTGCTTAAATCTATTTTAACAATTAAATCCATTTTTGACATGGTGCCATGCCTGCGTGCCTGTGAAGGATCAGTGTGCAGATTGCTTTAACATTCTCATTATCCGCTTTGCTATTTGTGAAACATGTTGGCAGGTTAAAAGCCCAATATGCAGTGCAGTATGGTATCCCCTGTTGAAATATCTTGTCCAGCTACTGCTTTTATTTACATAGAAATTAATTTGATTAGAGAAATAATTTTCTTGTAAGTTTGTGTGCGATGTTTGATAAAGTGACGGCAACTGGAAACAAAAAGCTGCGTTAAATAAACCGATTTTGATTCAACAAAGTCGTATTAAAAAAACATCCAATCAATAAGTCATGAAGTATTTAGAAAAGAGTTATCTGGTGAGCACATTTTTGTTTCCACTGCCTCACAATATGCATTTGTTTGATGATTGTGATGACACAAGCAGCTGCTGAATTCAGACAGCTCTATCCTCTGAGAAATCATTGCAGTGATTGATTTTTATCTTTGCAATTATAGATAGCAGAGGCCTGACAAATAATTGCCTGGATTTTTTTTTCCTTCCCTGTGTTGTTGCACAGAAAATCAACCTTGAGATGAACAGAGAGAGATGAGTGCTTGTAAAAAAAAAAATGCTTTTTTGATATCAAGCAAGCAGCAGGGTTTCCTTTCCCCTCACGTGCACTTGAATTGATTAGTACTTTGGTTGAGGGCATATTCAACATGTCTGCCCCCCTGCAAGGCTGCTCTACCCTGTTGATCAGTGGCTCATACATGAGCTTCCTCCGCTCTCTCCCTCTCCTCAGGAAGCTCCTGTGGGGCACCGAGGCTTTGATTGACTGGCGGCTGAGTCCACAGGACGCCTCTATTATTATCATCTCTACCTCGGCAGAGGGGCGGGGGTCTATGTCCAGGGGGTCTGGACGAAAGCCCCTGCTTTGTGTGCCCGATAGTCAATTAGAGGCAGCGCTCTGCCGGAGACGAGTGGGATGCAGGGTTAATTGCAGAGGACCAAACAGCTGGCTCTATCAGGGCCCATTGTGTTTGCAGCAGTTGTCACGGCAATTGAGGCCTGGCTGTAATCGCTGACTAATCAGCCTTGTGCCAGATGACACCTCCATTAGCACAAGGCAGGTATTGTTCAGGACGTGAAGCTGCCTCTGGCTTTCCCCAGCCTGCCCATCCTTTTACAGCAAGTTAAGGGACGCTGATTCTATCTGCTAAGAGATAAACAATAGCCACAGGTCAAGGGTTCCTTCAAGGGACAATGCTGTTCAGCCTGCCCCGTGCTTGACAGGTCAAACCTTTTCCAAGCTGGGAGATTGTGATGTGAAGGATTTGAATTGCCATGAATTATTAATTTGAATAAATTTATTACAGTGAGATTAATGGCTGACTGTACATTAGTGCAGGAATGGGCTGCGAGAGTGTGGAAAAGGAGCATCCCGCCAGCCCAGTCCTCAAAAAGACAACCCAGATAAATGAAGAGCAAAGGCGAAGAAAAGAGGCCCAGCACACATGAGTGCATATAGGTTTACGGTATATATGCTGAGTATTTCGAGGACGTGCTTTTACTTAATGTGGACTGTCATTATGAGGGGAAATGGTTCCCAGCGAAAGTAGCGGGTGCTGAACTAAGACTGACCTCTCGCTTTCTTTCGTCTTCCTGGTCATCTCTGTTCCTGTAGTTTGCCCTAACCTCATCACAGGCTGCTCTGTTTGTTTGGCCGTAGTCTGAGTGTATTACACACTCGTTGTTCTGTGAAAACCTAATTGCAGTTCAACCAAATGGTCCTCTTCCTTCATCTAAACAAGCGCTCTTCTCCCCTGCTCACCAGTGTGCATGGTCAGAGGGGATCAAAGCGTGTGGTAAGTAGGGACGTAGACTTTGCAGGAGTGAGTGAGGAAATGCTGAGGGCTTTTTGATGTTTTGGAGCGTTTTCTCCGCTAATAAGAAGAAACTTCTCCAACCTGCTCATAATTTTAGAACACTTGGAACACTAATAAATGGGAGCAAGGGCATCTCAGGCAGTTCTCTCAGACTTTTTCCTCCGCTTATTCATTTAAACCTCTAATTAAAATGCAAAGCATTCTCGTGGTCCTCTGGATTTGGTGCTGCACTCTCGCACAGCCTCTGACTCCCTATCTCCTCTCCTTTTTTTTGCTCCTCTCCCCTGCTACCCCTCCTCTTTTCACCTCACCTAACTCCATGCTCTCATACTCTCTCTGTCTGCCTTTGCTTCTTGTGATCAACACAATTTGACCTCTCACTTGGAAGAAGTGCACAGAATTTAATGGATTTTTTACAGTCTAATCTAACCAGTTCCCTCTTTATTGCTGTTTTGTACCCAGTGGACCTCATCTTTACCAGGCCTCCCCCCTCTGCCGCCTCTTCCACCGTCACACCAAGAAAATTAGTTCATCAGAATTCAAAATGTACTGCTGGCTAATTAAAGGAGTGTTAATTGAGTGTTCAGAATTGGGTACCCCCTTCACCAAATGCACACAGACACACACACACAGAGCAATCACACAAAAAGCACACACGCAATCACAGTGACAGCACCGGGTACACCAAGGACGTTGCGCTTGGGGAGTTTCATGCCAATCAAAAATGGAGAGAAAGGAGAGTGCCCATCCTCCAAGTGAAATGGGATTTCTAGATCATATCATGGCCTATTGCAGCTCAGTTCAGTGCTGTGCTGCCATGTTATCCAATCCCTGCCTTGCTATCTCTGTCTGACCGCTGGAGAGTGGAGCACTGCACAGATAGCCCCTCTCTCACGGCGTGCATCGTGCTAATGAGGGGTGGCATTTAGAGATGTGCTGCTCTGACACATGGGCATTGTGTGCCAGGCACTGGGTGATTAAGGACGAAGGTCAGCCCATTAATTGCCTCCCTGCCATCTCCGCTCCCTGGCGCGTGATCTCTCAGTACTAATGCATGTGTTTGCCTGAGCTTTTATCTAATCTCCAATGCAGTTCAATCACACTATGCTTGGTTTGTTTACATTCCTTTCATGTGAAAGTTTTTTTTCCGCTCTTACTTCTTTTCAAAGCAGCGCTTGCCCAGGTTTTGCTGTTCATTTACTGTGAGCTATTTCATGTGCTTGTGAGTGCACATAGCCTCCTGCTCTCAGGAAGGGAAATAGCATATTCTTCCATCCCCAGGGGAAATAATTAATCCTTACAAGGCTGTCGCATGTTGAAATGAAGCGAGTGTGAAGCATTTAGCCCAGGAGGCATTGCAGGCTGTCGCCCGCACAGGCACCTGTTGTTGTCCCTGCCCTACATTTCATGAGAGAGCGCTGAGCAGAGGATAACAACATGCTCCACTGATGGCAAATGAGACACACAACTGCCGATGCAGGTGTGTGTATGCATGCGAATGTGCCTCCCCCCATTTTTTTCCCCCTGTTTTTCTGCATGATGTTTGCATGCACGACCACGCTAGAGAGTGTGCACAGGTGCAGGAAACCCCCCCTCCCACCTTATGAGGAGGTAAGGGCTCGCACAAAGGAGGCAGTACTGGCGGCCTCAGAGGGTGTTTATCAGCCCGCACCATCTGTATGCTGCTGCTCATTGCTATGATCTACTGCAGCCTAAACCAATAAGTCACAGAGCGCCAGCCTAAAAAGAGACTCACTCCTTTAACCTCCATGTCCTCACTTATAGACTTACTGCTCTGGAGGAGAGAAATGCAGAGACCCCGCACATCAAACACACAGTGTGAATAACAATGTGTGTATGAGAGTGAAATATGCTCTGGTTTGTGGCCATACTTAGGCTACTGTAATCAACTTTGCTATAAAATTTTTACCGTGGAACTTTTTAAAGAGGAAGCCAGAATCAGAAGCATCCAGATGCTCATTTGCCTCCTCCTCCTCCTCTTCTTCCTTTATGCCCATGGGTTCTAATAACCGGAAGCCTTTGTGGAGCTGAGATGGGTTTTGTAGGCCTGAAAGGCCTCTAATCCCTGTGGCCTGTGAAGTGTGAAACCCTTTGATGCCAGGTTGGTGTGCCAAAGGCTCTGCCTATTGACAAACAAGGGCCAAGCTGGGAAAAGACGGAGGGAGAAGGCTTTCTCCTCTCGCTCTCTCAGAAGAAATGCAGGCTCAGGCATGGAAAATATGGGCTCAGTCAGTGAGAAGGAATAGAATTAGCCACCCTTTAATGAATTTCCTGGCTGTTTTTATAGTTTTTTTCCTCATGTGGCAGTAATTAGGTGGAATGATGGGCATACTGCAGCTGGGGGCTTATAGGGGCGGCAGGGCACAGGCCCTTGATATGCCTGAAAGCCAAGTATCTTTCCTCATTTAGACCATGTGATGATCAAAGATGTTTTTTTGCCCTCATGTAAAGATGATCAGAAAAAATGCTGCCATCCATTTGCATGTGGACCAGCAATGTGCTTTGAAATGAGCATGTTTTTTTTCTTCTGAGCAAATAAGTCTTCTGTCAGTTTTCCTCTGCAAGTCAGAACATCAAAGCAAATGGCACTGCTGTCACCAGGGAAGCAGGGCTTTGCCTCAGTAAGGTTGGTTAGATCTTAGATAGGCTAGCCTGGCATACTCAGACAAGCCCATTAGAATGACACTCTAAATTAAAATTAAATAATTAATGTCAGCACTTTTTTTTCTTCTTTCTTTTACAAAATTTAAAGCCTAATTTGATGCCATAGAGTTTCTGATCTGGAAAGCATGTTGCCTGTCGGATGAAACAACACGCGTATAATAGTTCAGGCACTAAATTTGGCTTGGAATATTCACAGTTTCTCCAGTCTGCTGTTAAATTCCCAATTTATTTCTTTTATGATATGGATCTTGTAGATTTAATCATTTTCACAGTTGGAGACCCATAGGGTTTTTGAAATGAACTCCCCATGCTTTCTGTAATGGGAGCAAAGAAATGAGAATTGTGACTACTTGGCTGTGGAGTCTCTTTAAAATGATTTTGCAATCGGAAAGCAAATGGAGTGAGTCCTAGTCACAGCCTGCACCCTGCAGACTGCCTTGGGTCGCCAGGACATTTGCTGACGGCACAGTTATGGCAGTTAAATTTTTGTGCATTTTGTTAGCTTTTGCATAAAAAAGTCATTTTTGAAGGGGTTGCAAGTCATTTGTGGCAGCTGATATATTGCTTGTAAATTGAGTTCTTTTCCCACCCCCATACCCTTTTTGTTGCACTGAGCTAAGTAGCCATGAAATTGCCTGAATAATGTTGTTTAAATCCAATCTCACTGCAGTGCCTCACCTCCGTGCCCAGCCCCCCCCCCCCCCCCCCCCCCCCCCAAACAATGACACATGGTGGGGTTTTTAGAAATTGCATTTTTTCCTGTTTGCCACCTCAGTTCACAATGGCCAACCCCTGGTTCAACGACCGAGGACCATCGCCAGTCTCACTCAACACCAGTGTCCAATTGATTTTTGAAATGAGTGGTTTCACTGGTCAAACCTTAGAGAGAATTTGGACGTAAAGTAAGAGGAAGACATTTGCTATACTGGCGTCTATTTATCTTTTTTTCCTGTTCAATCAAGCATTTTTGTGTCGTTTTTGTAACATCAATTTATATTACAAGGATACGGAGGCCAGCTTTTTACTTCTCTAACCTCATACTGGAAATATTTCATTGTCACGTATGAGCATACCATTTGTAAAACTAATGTTTGATTTATTTCATCACTGAGTTTATGTTTTTCTGCCTTTTTAACAAATACTTTCAGCAAAAAAAAAAATATCACTCAAGTATTCTGGACTTGGCTCTGCTCTCATGTAGTTCACCTTAACCAGGCTACTAATTCCCCATGGATTTTTAATAGGTTTTTGCTAGGGCCTCTCATGTACTCCTGGACTGAATAAAAAATGTGAAAATTCTGTGGCCAAGGGTAAGACCCAGTAAGTGATAGCACTTATAAATCTCAAATGTGCCACTGCAATTAAACAAGCTTTTATCCCCTCCCCTTCATCCCTCCTTGCCTGGTATCCAAGGCTAACCCAATTCAATGCTAAAGAGAGTCCGAATTAATTTCACAATGCACTGATTTAACAGCGCCTAAGGTACCAGGCTTTGACAGAATGAGTTTTTAAAAAGATCCATTTGTCTAGGGATGAACTTCCACAGGAGGGTGAGAAAATGAGATGGGAGGAAAGCTCAGATGGAGGACGAGAGAGAGAACGCAAATGAATGCCAGCCCTCATTTACAATTTTCAAACTCTGTGTGGGTTTGCTCTGAAGTGTTTCTGCTGTTTGTAATCTTGTGTTATTCGCCTGCTCTTGTGTCACGATGACATCTTTTAACCTGCTTTCAATCTAGCCGTGGTGCTGCTGCCAGATCTTACTATTCCAGGAGAACAGTGGTTATTACAATTGATTGACCCGGCTTTGTGAATGCCATTGCTGTCAGGCTCTTTGATATTTCTGGTAATTAAACCCCAGGTCTGCTGTTCGCTTCTTCTACGGGCATTTGTTCATTTAAGTCATTCTTTTTTTTCTTCTTTTTTGTGTCTTGCAGGTGAACTAGTAGTGCCCACACACTCCCCTCGCTACCCCACTGCGGCAGAACTTGATGCCTATGCTCAGAAGACAGCCAACAGCCCGCTGTCCATCAAGATCTTCCCCACCAACATCAGGGTTCCCCAGCACAAGCACCTTAACCGGACTGTAAATGGATATGACACCACAGGCCAACGCTATAGTCCCTACCCACACCTCCACACAGGGGGCTACCAGGGTCTCCTTGCTATTGTTAAGTCCTCCTCCTCGTCATCGTCATCATCGTCAACATCCACCTTCATCTCTTCAAAAGGTGTTCTCAAGAACTCCGAAGGCAGACGGACTAAGCTCTCTCCAGCCCACATAGCTGTTGCCCCATACCCGCCCCCTAGTAGTAGCACTTTAGCCAGTGGCCATGGCCAAATGGTATACCACACTGGGCCCTCAAAGCCTCCAGAAGGCCCCAGACTGTCAGTGCCCCCAAATGTCACTGTAGCTGGCTCAGTGATCCCTGTAACGGGGGGCCGAGGCCTGGCCTTGCCCACGCAATCCAACCTTCCCTCCATTCAGAGCATCATCTACCAGATCAACCAACATTGCCAGGCCCAGGCTCTGCAGCAGGTGTGTCAAGGGGCTGCCACCGCACCATCGAATTCCAGCCCTTCCAAGCAGGGCGCGGCTGTCATGGGGGTCTCTTCTAACTCCTCCGGTGGAGGCTATGTGGTAGGAATGGGTCCCCAGGCTAACATGGTATATACAGGTCAGGGGCTGCCGGCTCAGAACTCAGAGGCGATGAAGACTGGTGTGTACGCAGATGGTATGGACTATATACTATGGCAGAAGCAGCAGCAACATCAGCAGCAACAGCAGCAGCAACAGGCTGTGCTCCGCATGTACAGTGGAGGCAGTGGAGGAGGGGGCGCCATCAGCAAGTCCCCGGAAACTTGTGTTCCAGGAGGAGGGATTATGGGTGCCCAGGTGTCCTCCTCTTCTTCTAGACCTTACCACCTGACTGCCAGTGCCAGTGGAGGAGGCGGGCTGGACAAAGTCAGCTCTTCCCCTTTGAACTGCGTGGGTATGCACGGAAACTTCTCAGTGGGTCAGTACTTTGCGCCGCCGTGGAACAGCGTGCTGGTGACACCTGACAGTGACTGCTACAATCCCCAGGAGCTTTTGGGCACCTCCACCGGAGGGCCGGCCACAGGGCACAGAGAGATGGGCTACCCTCACCACCATCACCACTATCACCATCACCATCACCACCCTGCTATAGACAGCGGGGGAGGTTTGTGCTGCAGCCTGCCCAGCAAAAGCTTGTGCAACACGTCTGTGCTGAGCAGCAGCTTGCAGTCTCTGGAGTACCTGATCAACGACATCCACCCACCCTGCATCAAGGAGCAGATGCTTGGCAAAGGCTACGAGACTGTGTCTGTGCCACGTCTCTTAGACCACCAGCATGCACACATCCGCCTCCCTGTTTACAGATAGAGGGGGAAGTAAAGGAAACGAATCAAGAGTTGTGAATTTGTGAAGATTCTCCAAGTTTAAAAAGAAAAACAAAAAAAAAAAACCAGATGTTTTTTTTGGGAGGGGGGGCAGGGGGTTGATGCGAGTGCCACTGCTTTAACTAGTGTGGGTGCTTAGAGAAGAGCAGTTGTCGTGCTGTGTGGCCCTAGGTTTGGTGGTTTCAAGGTAGGCTGTGGAAATCCCAAATACAAAAAGTGGTAGTGATTGCCAGTGGGAATGAAAAGGGATTTCATGATTCTCCTGATGTTCCAGCTTGTGGTTTGCCAATAGGATTTTGAATTAATTATATTTTTGGTCTCCTGTTTTTGTTTTGTTTCTTGTTTTTGTTTTTTTCTCATGCCTGAACTTGTTTTGACCAGAATCATAGCTTGACATGAAGTGCATAAGCCACTTGTATCCCCATTCTAAATACTAAGGATGAAGCTACTGTGTAGGTTGTCACTGAAATGGTCACAAAAGGGCCAATATTTAGGGCTGCTCTCAAAATCCAAACTCTGTAACAGTACACACACGTGAACACGTACAAAAGACAAAAAAACAAAACATGTACTGACAAGTGAGAAGACTATAGGCTGTACTCGGGTGTTATGTACAAGGATCATAAGGTTGAGTTAAAAGGCTAGTACGATATTAGTTATTATTGCTGTTATAATAATTGATACATAAATTGCACTGCTTGAATTTTGTTAACTTTGAAGTTTGGAATTGGGTAGTTTGGATATGATATATTTAAGAAACTTGAAAAACTTGAACCTATTTTTTGTTGTTTGATATATTTGTAGGTATATTATATGTATTTGGCTGCTATGGGGAAAAGTGTCTCAAATGCTTGCTTTTTTTTTTTTCAATTTAATTTTATTATTTTCCACTTTTTGTTTTGATGACTTAATAATTTCTCCTCTGGCTGACGTGCAGTTTCTTATGTCCTGGTGTGAGGCATAGTTGCTGCTTTGGTTCTGTAAGAACCTGTTTGGAGAGCTGTTTTTTTTCCTAACCAACACTGGAATCATACAATACAATAAATACTTATTTAAAAAGAAAACATTGCAAAAAAGAAAAAAAAACATTACAAGAAAAAGAATTGTTACAATGAAGAATGTGACTGGGAGGTTATCTGCATAACCTTACATGTATGTTAATGCGTGTATGTGGCTGAGTGCATGCGTGCGTGCTTTGTCTTTTTCTTTTTTAAATTTGTGTTCTTCAAAATCCTCAGACTTTTTTTTTTTCTTCTTCTTCTCAAATTCTGTCATTACAAGATTTTTACCACCAAGACCGAAAGACTGAGTCACCGGTCCCATAAACATTATATCTGCATAATGTACGGGAGATGGTTTGCAAATTCAACCCCTCTTATTTAATTTTTATTTTCGGAGGCTTTAGATTTTCAGTGGAGCTAGAGAGCATTTTCTCACGTGACTCCTTTATGACTGTATTTACAGCACTACAGCCTCTTCATCTGTCAGGTGCTATCATCATGAGAAAGTGGTGGAAACAAATGGAGATCATATCTTCGGGGTGCTATTCACCCCTAATCCTGCAAACAAAAACAAATGAAAACAATCATGCCCTGTCCTCTGGCATCAGATGAAATGAGACTCAAAGCTCACTGCTTTTCATTGTCCATTTCAGCCCCTGGTTGGGATGCGTTTAGCCGAGGCCAGTCTTAACTTGATGATTCAGAGCAGTGAAATATTTATTATGACTGTGAGATTCCCTTGAATGTACTGCACTTAAATTACTGCGATGTTTTATTGCCTAGTGGGACTCAAGTGAAAGAGAAAAATTGGATCAGTGCAGCAGTCCTCTGGTCTTAAATTAGCATTTCTTTTGTCAGTCAAATTTGAGTAGTAAATTGAATTTATTAACTGCAGAGGAAGAAAGAACCAGAGCTTTGTTGTGGGGAAATACTGGCATTAGTCTAGATTTATGAAGTGCAATTATTATGACTGTATTAACATTTTTTTTCTCTGAGCTTACACCAAAAAAAATGTAAACTACAGTTGTCAATACATTCCCAATGTACCACATCCCTAATCCTTATCCATCTTTTGTTTTGAGGTGTAAAATAAATTTCTTTAAAAATGTATTCAGAAGCCACATTTCGGCTTTGAAGTCTGTGATTATTTTTTAACATGTGACCTCTAAAAGGCAGTGGGAAGCTTGGGATATTGTTACAGCAGCTCTGTGAGACCCAGAGTGGAATACGGTGTGTGACATCGCTCGGATAATGTGCTGTAATGATAAACGTAGTAGTAGCAGTGCATTTAGATGGTCGTCTTTTAAATGTTTACACTTTGGCCATCCAAAGATACGGGACAGACAGCACTGCTGAAAAACATTAACCGTTAATACTGAAATGCGACGGATATTTAAAAGAAGAAGAAGCATCGTTATGATTTGATCTTTTCCCTTAATTATTAACGATGAGCCTTAAATTTTGAGGTAATGGTGTTCGTAGGCATGCCACTGTATCTGAACGCTGACAGAGATTCCAGTCTAAAGAGTACCAAGCCCCTTGGCTTAAATTTGCACAGTAAGCCTCTTTAACATTCCAGTGAAATTTTTCATGTTGTTTCAACAGCTTAATGCCCCAGCCGCGGTCTGATTCCAGCATATTTTCTGTCTTGTAGAAATATTTTGACAGATTTACAGATACATCCCTTCCCAAAATCCCTTCCGTTTGGCTTCGGCATCCAAGCATTAAACCCTGTCACATGATGTTGAAGTGAAGAGGAGACACTTGAGGCAGTGGAGCTTCTAGTGTCTGGCCTTTCCCACCAGTGGAGGTCTGAGGCACCAGGCCTCTCTACTAATGGGAATATTGGGTGACGTCTGGCTACAGGACACAGCCAGCAGAGAGTATTCATTCAGTCAAAGGGTTGAAATCAAACACCTTTCAAATAGTAAAGGATTTCCTCTTAGATACTGAGAGAAATCTGGCCATTTGAAGCCAACTTCAGCCGAATAAACAGAAAAAATCCACGTGAATACGATCATTTGTCATTTAGAAAAATACAAAGTTAAAAACAACAACAGTTTTATTTAGCGAAAGGTGACTCTGTGCCTTTGTGGCCACCGTTCATTATGTACAGGCTCCAAACTGTCTGTCCCCTTGGTCCTTTACACACATTAATGAGCTTCTATTGATGGGATGCATCTTATCCCTGGAACTGTGGTCCATTCCTCTGTTCCTGATTTGGACAATGGACGCTTAGCCCATATTAGGATAATAGAATTAAATTTCAAATAGATTTGTGCCTGGGCTGATCCAGCCATGGCTCACTCAGCTGCAGAGGCAGAGTGGCATATGGCATGTCATTATCTAAGCCCACCCTCCCGTTGTCCGGGGCCAACTGGGTTCAGCAGTGCTTAAACAAACTGAAGGTTAGGACTGGCTGGCTGGCGTTAAAGAGGAGGATAGAATGGTTTTCTGTGGGTGAGTGGGTGGGGGGAGGCTGCTAAATCACAGCCTCCGCGGCTTCTCTGAGGGCCTCAGCACTGCACCCTGGCACCTGGGCTCAGAGGCCTGCTTTAAAGGCTGGGCTGTGTTTGATCGAGGGGATTTGTTTTCTGTTGGATTATATATGGTTATATGGTTGTTCTCTGCCTGGCTGATGGGTCCTGTGCAATGTGACAGGTCTCAGCAAAAAAAAAAAAAAAAAGGGGGGTTTGGAGAGAGGAAAGGATGTGGGCAAGGATTTGGGGGCCAGAGAAGCCTCGAAGCATCAGTAATCAGGATAATTGCCATATTCCTGGTGCCTGGTTGAAGCTTCCCCTATTTGGCTCTGCGGTCACATATCAGATTGAAGGCCAACTGAAATCACCTCTCTGGCTGAAAGACTTATTGAGCCTCAATCTGATTTTCCTAAGTAAAAAAACAAACAAACAAAAACTTCACTTTAAACTTTTTAACACTTCAACAAATATTTTGTCCAGGAAATTATTAATGACACAGAAATCTCCGTCTGAATGAGGACATTTGGATCTGTAATTTATCGCTGTAGCAACAGACCGATATTGACTGTTAACACATTTTCAAGGGCAGAGAGATGCTCTCAAGGATGGCCCGAGGGCAGAACGAAGGTGAAATGACTTATGCTGGTTGTAAAAATCCCTTAGTAAATCCCAATAAGTCCACGAGGACCTTTACCCAGTGTAAAGGTCTAGTTGCATATTATGCGCCTTAAATACTGCTGAGAAGAAAAGAGAGCAGACGGGGTCGTTCAAAGCAGGGTCAGCTCTTTCACTCTCAGAAGAGAGGGAACGGGAGGGGAGGGAAGGACAAAAAAATATATAGGCAGCTGCTCACTCTGTAGAGTCTTGGCGCTGCTCTAATCTACAGATGACAGGAGGGGGAGAAGGCCCAAGCGCCCCCCCACCCCCTTACTTCCACAATGATTTGGTCAACCTCAGTCATGTCCCCTGGCTGCCCTTGGGCCCCTGGGGCTCTCATCTCAGAGTTCTTCCCAGCATCCCTCCTTAACGTTACATCCACAAGGCCATTCCTCTCCATTTGGCTCCTACCTAGCAAGAAAATACCTTAATCAATAGTTCAGTTGGTTTTGAGGAGGCTTGTATTGTTAATCCACCAGCCTTATTGCTGTATTGCACAATACCATTAAAAGATTTTTCTGTGTTTTGTCACAAACGTTGAGCACACTGCTGTCTCTTTAGTGCTGTCTGATAGAACTGGATGGGTCACATGTGAGCGCCGTAGAATTTAAATTTTGTTTTCAGCACCTGTTAAATGCACCGCAAGGTAAAAGATCAGCACAGATGAAGAAATAAATCAGGATCTTTATCCCAAAAGGCACAGCCTCGGAGCCCTTTTCTGAAAGGCAATGCAGCGGGGCATAATTCCAAGAGCGTTTTTATTTCTTCAGCGCCACAAGTATGTATGTTCAGCTGAGAAAGCTTATGGCCTCCAAATATTCATCTTGTTTACGCTGTGGGGATATTGCTGTATCCAATCAAAACTCAAAAGTCTGGGGATTTTGCTTATTTTCTTCCTGATTCCTTTCACTGTTTGTGAGGCTCTCCGAATGTTCCTGTGGACAAACAGGGCTGTTTTTCCCGAACGATCTCAAATGCACCAACGCTGCCAAAGTCTGAGGGTGCCGCAACCTTGAGAAAATAATATATATGGAAATGGGAAATCTATAAAGCATCTCTCTTATTGTTCTCCCTGCAGTGTTGTATTTATGTTTAAAAATGATTTTGTCTCCTCAGGATGAAAATATGTAAAGAATATCTTCCTTTTTTCTTTTTTGGAAAAATTATAATATATGAGACTCAGATTTTGAACTAAGAAGTCTGAATATTTAAAAAGAAAAAAGAAAAAAGAAAAAAAGCTGTAAAATCCTTTAGTAGTGGGGTTTTCAACTTTTGAATGTGCCTACAGCCAAGCATCCCAGTGATTGCTTACCCTCTCCAGTTCTGCAATCTCCCCCTAATCTCCCCACAACCATCATCTTCAATTTGCTGAAACTGCCACTGTCCCTCCTCCATCCCAACGATCACAGTAGATATTTTGTCTGTTCTCCCTGCTTTTTGTCAATCTCAGGACTGAAATTTCTTTATTTTAAATGTAGATGGTTGGTTTTCTTTTGACCTCTCGTCTCTTATGTATTATTGTTTGACATAAGTAAATAAAGCAGATGACTTCTATGTCTGTCCTGTTATCCGCATTACTCCTTACTTTCATTCCTTCTTTCTTAAACAATTTTTAAAATCCCTGAAGAAGACCTTGCTGTAATGAAGATAAGCATATCAGTCTTAGGATTCACTTTGTGCATCACCGCCATATGCCGCGGCGACAATCCTTTTCACCTTTACAGCAGTCTATTGCAGCATCGGTAAGGCCTCGCAGTTCATGGCGCATGTGTGGTTTGTGCTTTTGTTGCCAGGCAAGCTTTGGGACACAAAGGAAACAGTAATTTAATAATGTGGGACTGCCTGATTTTTTTTCTTATGTTTTTGCTCTCAAGCAAAGACAAATGCAGGCTAAGTCACAGTATACACAAATTTTCAAAGTGAAAGCATCTCCTTTGATGGTTGGACACACAAGCTGCGGCATAATGAAAGAACAGACCTATAAAATAACCACTGAAAAATTCCCTCCAGTTAAAACACCAGAAAACGATTTACACTTGTTTTTTTCACTATATTTAACTCCATCGCTTATATTATATAACAGTCTAATATCAACTCATCTATAGGAATTGTGTGTTGAGAATTTTCCAGCACTCGAAGTAACTCAGCATACACTTAATCTAAATGTTGAACAACACAGGTACCTTCAACACCTCAATATTGACACTTTTCTTCTCTTTTCTCTCCTCACTGCCAGCCTCTCCACCCACCTAAAACATCAGATAAGTCGTAGACTGATGAGCCAGCTGCCTCCACCAGAGCGTGTGGTAGTGGGAGACTGCACACTGATTTCATACACGCTCGCTCAGATAGAAAAAGAGCTCTGTGGAGCAGAAATGCTTCTCTTATTAGCAAAACTCATTCACCTGCACGCCACATTGAGTCCCTGGCAATTTCACAATAAATCATGAGAGATGCCTGTGGAGGCCGGGCAGCCGGCTGAAACTCTGCCATGGCCATGCCCTCGCCTGTCAGTTTAGACACTCTGAATCATTTCGGGTTCAGCGGCCTCGTTTCATCTTAGATGAACTGAAAGGTCATCTCACACGCCGCCTAACCAGTATGTTCCTGGCTCCTCCTCTTCATCGCCCGGTGCGTCAAGTGATTGCTCGCTACGTTTAGAAGCACCCCACTGCGGTGAAATATTTCACTGGGGATCATGGAAGGAATTATTTCGAAAAGACAATTAGCACTGGCTGAATACAGCAGAAAATGTGCTCCTGGAGTTATCTCTCAGGTCTGAGCCTGACATAATCTTCCCTTGTAGAGCGTCATTCAGTAACGATTTATCATCTCTTTTGCAATGAAAGTTGGAGAAATGATTAGTGGGAGTGTCACCAATATGAGCTTTCTTCTCTGTGCTGGTCTGCTGGACCTCAGGCAGACAATTAATGTTGTACTTTAAGTCATCAGACAGTCTGGGCTGTTGTTTGGTGATGAAAGAATGAGCTGGCCCAAGTCCAGTTCAGTATCCACTCATCAGCCTGAACACCTTAAAGCTTAACTGGCCAGACAATAGCGGAACAATTTGTTCTGCCAGTATCTAAGGTGGTTAGTTTACTTTAAACTTTGCTGAGACTGGCAACTTTTCCTTTTGTGTGGTTACTAAATGAAGGGCAGTTACGACATGATCCTTCTTGGCTGTCACTTGGTTTGTTGAGACACATTTGTGGCAGCAAGCATGCACATGCTGCAAGAGAGTGAGCCATTTTGTTAACAGTTCACACTTCCTGTGTAAGTGTGCGGTTCTAGAGTTGCTGACAGTGACACTCGCAGGACCGAGTCCTGCCCTACTTAACAGGCTACAGAGAGGAGGGAAGGCCAAGTTGTCAGCAGCGCTAGGTGCTCACTGCTTAGATAAACCTGGAGGATTAGTGGCCCAGTTAAAGTTGGGGCAAAGAGGATTAGCCTCTTCTCTGAGGTGGCGAGAGATTCCCTGTGTCCTTCAGCGCTGCTGGCCTCAGTGAGCGAGGAGAGAGAGGAGAAGGACAAGAGGTGTCCAGTCAGGCTTTGGTTATCATTAGTGAGAATTGCCGTTCCAGCTCCTCTTTAAATAGGGAAAGGTGAGGTGTAACGATGAAATGTGAAAGGCAATGAACCAGTCCATAAATTGTTGCCAGCTTGTGCTTTCATTAGGAAGGCAAAAGCCCATAATCACTGGCCAGGTGTTTCCAAGGGCATCAATAAGACCTGAGGTCCAGTGGGAAAATATATTTCATTGGCGAACCGCATTCTGTTCACTTTACCATATGTTTTTATAACAGTTAGCCCTCACAATTGATTATTTACAGCTATAATTAAAATATACTATATATAGATGCCCTAGAGTCACAACAGTAGACATGGCTAACACTCTGTCAACTGGAATCTCAACTTGCAACAGCGGTAGAGGAATTTAGAGCTCTGCAGCCATCAGCAGGCCAGAGAAGGAACTGCAAGTGATGCAGATGAGGATTGCAGAGGTCAGGAATACTGCATGAGTTTATGAAAATTAAGGTTCATTTTGACTTTTGTATACATTTTATGTAATTTTAAAACACTGTAGATAATGCAGATCTTAGATTGTAGAATTGTATTTTTTTCATGGAAAGAAAGGGAATATTCTTTATAACTATTATGATAATAGCCTAACTACATATGCTCACTGGCCACTTTGTTAGGCACATATGTTCAATTGCTTATTAATGCAAATCAGTCAGTCACCTCCCGGCACCTCACTGCATTTAGACATGCAGACATGGTCAGGATGACCCGCTGAAGTTCAAACTGAGCATCTGAATGGGGAAGAAAGGTGCTTTAAGTGACTTTGAACATTGCATGGTTGTTGGTACCAGACGGGCTGGTCTGAGTATTTCAGAAACTGCTGATTCACCGGGATTAACCCACACAACCGTCTCTGGAGTTTAGAGAGAATGGAAAGAGAAAAAAGAAAATATCCACTGAGTGGCAGTTCTTTGGGTGAAAATGCCTTTTTGAAGTCAGAGATCAGAGGAGGCCAAACTGCTTCCTGCTGATAGCAAGGCAACACTATCTCAAATAACCACTCATTACAACCAAGCTATGCAGAATACCATCTCTGAATGTACAACACGTCAAACCTTGACGCAGATGGGCTACAGCAGCAAAAGACCGCATTCTGTGCCACTCCTGTCAGCTTAAGAACAGGAAACCAAGGCTACAATTTGCACAGGCTCACCAAATTTGGACAAAAGAAGATTGCAAAAACAGATGAGTCTGAATTTATGCAGCAACCTTTGAATAGTAGGATAAGAGTTTACCATAAACAGCATGAACACGTGGCTCCATCCTGCCTTGTATCAATGGTTCATGCTGATGCTGGTGATGTAATGGGGTGGGGATATATTCTTGGCATGCTTTGAACTCCTTATCATTGTTCAAACCTCACAATTTACCTTGGTATTGTTGCTGACCATCTGTATCCCTCTATGACCAAAGTGTACCCATCTTCTAATGGTTGCTTCCGGCGAGATAACGCACCATGTCATGAAGTTCAAATCATTTCAAACTGGTTTCTTGAGGATTATAATGAGCTCACTATGCTACTGACTGCCTCCACAGTCACCAGATCTCAATGTAATAGAGAACCTTTGGGAGATTTGCATCATGGATGTGCGGCTGGCAAATCTGCAGCAGCTGTGTGATGCTATCATATCAACATGGACCAAAATCTCTGAAGATTACCTTGTTGAAACTGCGCATTAAAAATTAAGGCAGTTCTGAAGACATAAGAGGTCCAATCAGGTACTGGCAAGGTGTAACTAATAAAGTGGCTGGGGACTATTATTAAATGCAAACTAAACAACAGAAGTCATAAACTGATAGCAATTATTGGCACAGAAGAAAAGGAATCCTTTCAGCATTTCCTCAGATGGATTAAACCACATTAGACCGTCGTCTCACTCACTGTGGTCTAATGTCAGGTTTTATTTACCTTTGGGAGTAAAATAGCAACATGGATTTTTAATCATTCAAAACCTAACTGGAAAGTATTTTCTGTAGAAAAAGCACCCAAAAGACAAACAACATATAAAACACAGTCAGTGTTTACTGTTCTGTGCAGCAACGTACAAACAGTATAAAAATGAACAGTCATAGATTGGAAATGTAAACATAATGTGACTTTTAACAGTAATGAATAAGTGAAAATGAAATGTACAGCCCATCAGCTGTTGTGTAATGCAGTAACACAAACAAGCAGTGTTTTTAAAAACAAGCTATATAGGGCAAGGAGCCAATTGCAATGAAAACACTGCAGCAAATAAGGGGAAGTACATAATGGAGGGACTGAGAGTTGATTATGCAAATACCCCAGCTGCAAAAGAACACGGAAGGCTATTGTCTTCCATTTGCATACTTGCTTGACAACTATAACCTGCTCATCATGCCCACCATGTTCAGAATAATGTCTCTGTATACGTGTAATAATGTAAATAGTGTTTCAGTCCAAATGACGGCTGTGTCTGCCTAAGCTGGAATTCCTAGCCTGAGATTGTCAAAGTTTGGAAACTATTTAATTAATATCATATAAAAATGGAAAGAAATAGACTTTCTATAATAGATGTGTCCTCTTTGCAGACACTGCTCCCCTACACTTTAGAAAATGAACATTTAAATCAGCATGTGGAGCGTAATTAAGAACACACGGGGGAGGACTTTGCAAAACACAGTAAGAAAATTAAAAGTGAAAAAGTTCTATTCTATAAGTCTATAAATATTTATTGATATGTTTTCATAAAGAAGTATCTCTTATTGTAAATATAGGTGCAAAGTTTTATTACTATCACAAAAAATGCAATAATATTGTAATTATGCTTCTGCTAGCCTGCTACGATTGTGTTTTCGAAAGTATACGGCACTGTAAATGCTGAAATATTCTCGCTTTCTTATATCCCTGAGTATTCTGACACTGATGTCTGAAAAGTGGAGGTACAGTACATTTTTTTGAGATTTTCCATTCTTATGTGACAAGTACAAAACAAATTACAGCTCCCTGCTTACAAAACACATTTTTTGTTATCCTTTTTTGGTCTCAGGGTTAGTTTCTAACAGCATTTAATGTCTTTAACTCGGCAATTCTTTATCCAGTGTCTCTGCATGTCGTCTGTCCTGTTACACAGAGTGTGCTGCTTTTATATTCGCGACAGCTTTTCTGAACAAAAGGCACAGGAGACGCGTGCAAATTAGTACACTTATTGGCCAAATCGTTCCCTGCAGAGTGATTTCACTGATGCTGATGGCTTTCTGCTGTCTCCTCATCACAAGGACAGCACTCATCATCTGCGGGAATCAGTGCCTGGGTGACAGCGGCTCCATCTCCACCGCGAGATCATGAGACTGAGAGCCTTTGCTCAACTCCACCACCCGCGGGACCACTGTGGACCAGCGATCTAAGGCCGATAACAAGGAAGATTAAATGAATGTGTGGTCCAGATGAGTGTACATTGTATCTGTCTTTTTATTTAACCACGAGAATGCAACGAGAATCTCTCACCTCTCCTCAAAGCTCTAACGCCCTGCTGCAACCCGTTGGCTTGGATGGTATCACTCTTTCCCGGATCCTCGTTAATTATCGCCAGGTTCTGATTCCAGTGACACCAGTTAACCTCGTCCACCCTGATTACATAAAAGGACCCCATTAGCAATGAGATTTCTTAGTTGTAGCGCCGGCGCTGTTGAGTGGCACAGATTACGAATCAGACAGATCACCTGAAACACCAGCGCCGATCAGGTGTGCCATCATAGTTCTTCCCCACCGTCACCATCTCTCCAACTCGAAAAGACTTGCGAAGACAGACCGGGAACGAGCGCTCGATGTCCAAGATAGTCGTTGCCCACTGGGAGTACAAATTATGAAAAATATTTGAAGTAAACAGAAACTATCATAACAAAGCAGATTTTGAAATTCAGCAGTAAAGCTGTAACCACAAGGGCAGCTTAATTACTGGTGGTTGTAAATTAGGGAAATATAACACAACATTTTGTCAGTGCTCGTTTACAGTTAAATACTCACAGATTTGGAGCACTTTGCCACCAACAATTACAACATGAACTGATCTCATAAGTTTTAAAGTAAAGGTAAAATTATAGCCTAAAAAAAGTACATTTGGGATCCCAGAAAGGGGTCTTCTATCACTGTTAATTGTTCTTAAATGCTGGATTTACTTGTAGTAGATGCTGTCTGTTATTATTATCAATATTATTATTATTTGCTGCTTTTTGAGTTATATTTGTATTGACATATTGTGTCTAACCAGGGACAAGGTCTGCAAACTAGCGAACTCCTGCATCAGCTGCATTTTTGTTTAAAGCAATGTTAATATCTATTGTCCCTGTTTTATGTATAAATAAATATCAAGAAGTTCTTGATAGTTTGCCATAAAAAATTTGTACATGTTATTATCATTATGTCTAGAGAATAAATCTTTGGCAACTATATGCTTCACAAACTGAACATTTCCACAGGATGAACTGCAGCCTGATCTCACTGACACGTTTGAGGGATGCTGCAGCCCTCTTAATCACAACATAGTCATATTCTGAACTCTGTCATCTATTTGACTCCACCAGTGTATGCCCATGCTACCGTGTCGTTTTACCCGTTTGTGCTGTTGGCATACTGATATGTTTAATCACAACGAGGAAAGTAACCAAATACGGGTGGCAGGTGTTCATACACTAAACATGGGTCATTTTAGGCCGTTGTTAGGTGGTTGTTATGCATGTATAATTCAACTTCTCTGGATATGAATGAGACGTTACTGTGTGAATTTAATACGATTCAGTGCTTTCATCAAGTGTTGTAGGTACATTAAAGCCAAAAAACAGGTGTGAGCTTGTTGCTAGGTGGTTGCCAAGTAAAGTGATGGTGTAATAATATACACCATTTTCTGGATTTAAATATGACATTAGTTTGGTGAAATGAAAAATGATACAATGGTCATATAAGGTGTTATAGGTGCCTAAATGCTAAAACAGGTTATTTTATCATCATCATCATCTTTATTTATAAAGCACTTTAAAAACAACCACAGCTGACACAAAGTGCTGTACTAAATTACTAAATAATACAATTACATTAGATAAAAATAAAAGCCAAATTAAAGAAGAAAAAAGGTAAAATAATTAACTAGTTAGTTAATAAACGGTTTAATTTAAAAACAAAACAAAAAAACAAAAAAAACAACTAAGTCTCACTACGGTCAAAAGCCAAAGAATAAAAATGGGTTTTAAGACATGTTTTAAAAGTGGACAGTGAAGGGGCCGCTCTAATGTGCAAGGGCAAGTTTTTCCATAATTTAGGAGCAACAATAGAAAAGGCTCTGAGCTTCCTCCTGGATCTCAGTACTTTGTTACGTGTTCTCTTTTACAAGTTCCTGTTATGAGTTGTGCTGCGGGATTTTGAACCAGCTGCAGACGTGAGAGCAACGACTGACTGACCCCCACATAAAGTGAGCTACAGTAGTCCAAACAGAAAGAAATTAAAAAAAACGGGGGAAATGAAAGCATTTTAGTCTGTTGCTAGGCAGATACTGGGCAACATGATGCTGTGCTAATAGCTGAGTTAGATAAGAACCTTCAGGGGCCTAAGATGCACCTGTGCTCAAGTCTGGTTGATCATGTAGGAGGAGCGGGCAGACAAAATAAAAAGAAGAAAGACACAGACAGAGGTGCTTTGTATTACAGTAAGTTATGGTTCTATAATTTTAAATAATCATCATGCTCTTTAAAATAAAACTTGTCAGTAGACACTGAGACCACAAATGTGTTAGGAAAGTCAAAAATCCAGAGTGCAGGAAGTTTATTTTCTCATTGGCTTCTATATAATCAAACTCGTTTATGCTAGCAGAAGCGTCGCCCCCTGCTGGCAGTTATAAGGCTTTCATTTCTTTTCCATTTAAATTATATGTTTAAATGAGCCTCGTTTTTCGTCGGCTTCCACAAACAACTGACTCACCTGAAGCTTCCAGATTTTTTTGCTCTCCTTGGAGACCTGACCCACTGTCTCCCCCATCAAAGCGATCAACATGTTGAGTAGCAGCACGAAGGTGAGAATGATGTAAGTAACTAACAGGATGAGAAAGACGACTGGATCCTGTGCACTGTAGATCATGTCCAGGTCTCCCATCCCAATGGTGAGCTTGAAGAGGTCCAGAAGGAAAGTGCTGAAAGTGTTATTGTCCCTGCATGCAGGGTAGGTTGTTTGGTCGGTTGGGCAACTACCGTTACACACTGGGCACACTGTCAGCAGAGATACCAAGGCTGTGGGATGGAAACAAAAGGCAGGTTGGCTAAGAGTCTGTGAGCACTTACATGAACATTAACCTGAGAGGCAAGTTCTACCAGTCTGATTATTATAAATATGATGCTACAGCCAGCAATGTGTGTGATTATCATAAGGATTGAAAGCAGTTACTAAAAGTGTGACGATTGTATAATTTTTTTCAAGGTGCTGTTGTCCCGGTAGCTTACCTGATGCAAAACCGATCATGAAGAGCACATACACCAGCAGAAACCTGAAAAGGTCCTTGATAAGAATCTAAGAAGAAAACAAATGTTAAGACACACACAAGCCTTTGGATGTCTTGCATTTTTTTAATTAGCTGTCCATTTTCACAGTCTAACCTTTTGTATCATGATGCTGTAGGTGCCCGTGAGCTTCAGGCCCCTGGTGAAGTAAAGTGTGTTCATCCAGCCCAGGGCGAGTGCAAACACCATGACAGAGACGTAGGCCTTAATGCCAGACAGGTAGAGAGCAGCTGTGACTATGATCAATACAGAGTAGATGAAGCTAGAGAGGACAGAGAATAACTTTGTCAGTAAACCAGTATCACTGGTGAATTGTGTAATACTGAAGTAGGGATGATGGCAGGAAGATACGACTGCTGGCATTTGGCATTTTAACAGAATGTATACATCACGGCTAATGATCTAAATCAACACAGTTCAGAGAGGATGCTCGACATCCTCTGCTCTGTGTTTGGATCATGGGTTTAATTAAAGATTTAAAATATAAAACATGCCAGCGAGGAGGCTGACAAATTAATTAGATGACTCAATTAAAAGGATGCGAAATTTGCCTCGGGTAAAAGCCAGCAAACGATATAGCGGAGGTGAGGATCAGAGCCTGTGAGTACAGAGGATGGAGACTTACTACAGCAGTTGAAAGGATCCATCAATAAATAAAGACTTCACCCCAGGGCACTTTTTCAGGAAGAGGTCCTTAATCTGCAAAAAGAAAAAAAAAGTGAGAGAAACATTTCCACAGTGACAACAACACTGCTGAACAGGCTGAAAGAGACTGGGAGAAAGCATCAACCAAGCGATGGTCAGAATATAACAAGAGGTCGGAGGGCACACACTAACATTTGTGAGGAAGAAGAAGATTGCTGATGCCAGTGTGACAATCTCCCCGGCCATCCGCCAGTAGTCAGACGATGTGGTACGTGGGTATGGAGGCTGGAAGGAAGAACATCTGAACATCTTAGCAAAACACACAAGAAAAGCATCATATGCAGAATGTTTATAAGGAAAAAAGTGACTATGACCAAAAATTAAAGGATTAGTTTATCTTTTTGGAGGCCTATGTGGCTTCACTTCCTCGCTGAGAGTTGGATGAGAAGATTGCTATCAATCTTATATCTATCAGAATAAACCCCAAGCCTGCAGCTTTTATCTTAGTTTAGTATTAGCATGTAATCCCCCGTAAGATTTCAATTTGTCACATTTTACTCTGGAGTTTCACATTTCAAAGTTTGGATAGAGGTATGCTCACTGTTTCCCTCCTGCTTATGCTAAACAAAGATAACTGTCAGCTGCCTGTAGCTTAATATTTATTGTAAAGATATGAGAATGCCATCAATCTCCTTATCTGCCTCTTGGCAGGGAAGCAGATCCCCCGCACCCCCAAAAAAGTAAATATTCTTATAATGTAGAGCACTGAACTCCTGTTAGTGCAGAACTGAGCAAATATGGGACATAAAATTGCTGCTATAGCAGAGGATGCATTGTATTTTATACATGAGACAGAACATAAAATTAAATCCCTGCAATGATAAATGAAAATATTCAAGTGGTGTCTTGAAAAGTCATTTTCAGTCATTTCACACCTACCTTTCCATCTGTTGGTTGGTAATAAGCCACCAGGGTGAATATGATCATGGTGATGAGGTAGGAGAACACACTGATGTAAAAAGTGACAGCAGCAAACCTTTTCCATTTGGCCCTCAACAGCTCATTGATGGGCTCCACTGCCAGCATCTCATGGCGGTTCTGACAACAGAGGACCAAAAACATGATGCTAATAGATGTGATGAAAACATAAAAACATAAATAAATCCTGATATTTGTATATGTATACAATGTGCCAGGTTTCCCGTGTATTTTTTATGCTTAGTTTAGATGTTTTAATAATCAAACGGTGGGCTCAAAAACCTTAATTTCAAGTTTTGAAAGAAAAAAACTAAGAAAATACTGTCTTTGTTTACCTCATTGTGACTGGTGTAGACAAGGATTTCCAGCACAGATGGCTCCTCGCCACATGTATCCAGTGAAGAGAGATCATAGAGGGAGGAGTACACTGGACCATAGGCCCAGTCCTTAAACTTACGGGACAGATGACGAACTTCCTCGTCTTTGATCTCACGTCGGATAATGTGTTGAAAAATCTGGAGGAACATGAACAAGGTGGCCTAAGCATCTTTGATCTGGACTTTCTATAATAAGTGAAAATGATGCTTAAAACATTTTATCTACCCCTATCTTGCCCAATCTGGCAGCCATCATGAGAGGCGACATGCCATCATTGTTCGGCACTGTCTCCAGGTTGCAGTCTGGGTAAAGCTTGGCAGTCTTGATTAGCAGCAGGTCGTACATCTTTGTGAGGAAACGCGTGTTGTCCTTGGTGTTGTCTGCAATGTGCACCAGCGCGTGCAGCACCGTGTTTCCACGTGAATCCTGGCGTCGCAGGTCAGCTTTCTTGTGTGGATTCTCCGTCAGGTAGTGCACTATGTCAGGCTGGTTCGTGCAGGCAGCCAGAGAGAGAGGCAGCTCACCTGGGCAAACAGACAGAGAGTGTGTGTGTGTTCACTTAATTCTGAAATCACAGGAGATTATTAGGAAAGCTGCATTTCAGATTAAAAATAAGCAAACCAACAGGAGGGTTAATTAGGAACTGTAGCTGGTGTCTGTATGTCCCTGCAAAGCATACAAAACATGGATCAAAGATCTGACTTAAATCCCCCCTATGAAAACAGCACAATTAGCAGTTGTTTGAGGGAGGGGCGCAATGGGGCCAGAGTGCCAAAAGCAGCTGCTGAAAATGAGCCGTTGCCATGGGTGACAGATTACTTTGTCACCCCGCATAGAAACGCTCCTCTTCATGGATTTGCACGGGTGCATGCAGAGTGTTAGCGTGAGTCTAAATCCCATTAGCCATCAGCCCTGCCAGGTTCCTGTACACCTCACTGCAAAGCTCCGCAGCAAATTACTCACACTGTGCCCGGACACGCTGGGATTTGGGAATGACAGCCATGCTAAGTGCAAATAGAAATCATCCCCTGTTTGATGAGTAAGGAGTGTGATGCTCGATTGTGACCATACAGACAATTTTTAAATTTGGTTTGGGTAAAAAATACAATAAAATTTTTAAATAAAATTAAAAATAGAGCCCATAATGTAGCAAATCTACTTGTCTTTTGACGTTTTAGGAGAAAAACAATGTGCATCATTTATATTGTTCATTGCAATTAAAAATGATAACATGTATATAAAGACATTTTTTTCTGGGTACTTCACACAGCTGATGTCAAACCTGTTATATGCTGTCCCTTAGTAAAATCTGAACATTACCCAGCAGAGGGCAGTGTTGGGTTTACTTTACCGGCTCTGATGTAGTTCCCCTACTGCTGTTAGCAGGTCAATGAGGTGCTTTGCACCAGCAGAGGATGTTTACATTTCTCAAATGCAGGACACAGACACCTTTCACTGGATGCAGTCCTTGAACAGCTGACATAAGGTTCGTCTTTTCATGTGTTTTCAGAGCGTGACTAATGAAAGCTCCTCAATATGTCAAAAAAAATCTGGGTAGAGGTAAAGGTGGAGCTCACCGCTGGACCACAGCAGTACCCTGAGTGTATTGGCTCTGCCAAAATGTCACTTCATTTCTCCATGGAAACAGCTGTTTATTTGCCAGAAAAATACTCCATGCGTTAACTACTTGATCTTGGCAGCTCCTGCGTTGCGCTGATGTGAATTCTGCATTGTAAAAAAGCTGAATAACCGCTTATGAGCAAAGCAGTGAGAGTGGAAATTGAAAATGTGACCGGTGAAGTCATACAAACCTCAAACAAACCTCCCAATTATATAAAGATTATATGCATTTCCAGGACTCTGTATGTGTGGCTGACTGGGACTGGGAATAGGTGCGCTAAAAGTAGAAAAACAGAAGCACATAAGTTTTTATGTGCTTAAAAAGGTCTTTACCAAAGTAGAAGTAACCACCCTCGTCTTTGGGCTGGAAGAAGCGTCCCCTCGCCTGGGCATGAACGTCAGCTCCCTTTTCCACCAGCAGCTTCACATACTGCTTACAGCGTCGTTCGATGGCAATGTGGAGCGCTGTCTGGCCTGAGAACGCCACCGAACCCAGCAGAAGAAATATTACGTTATGTCATACCACTGCTTTGTGTTAATTAAATCAATGTGGAGTAAGGGTTGGGTTTGTGGACAGGTTTTCAGGAGCTCAAAGTTTTAGTAACTGTCTTCTACAATATTTCCCAAAAGTGCAAAAAGGAGTAAAAGCTCAGAGGTTACACTGAGTGACCTAACAACTCATTTTTTGTCACAAGGTGCTACTGTCTCACAGCTAACAGTGTAAGGAGTGAAAGCCAAACAAATGGTGTCTGGACTGTAAACAGTTGTTGTTTACTTCACCATTTCTCCAATTCAGGGTTCCAAGACATTGCAAACATATTAACTATAAACACATTTTCCCCTGCCAGCTGTAACTCAGGGCAAGAAGAAGGGACAGCAGCCCTATATACTAACCGCAAAATTCACATTAATTTAAAGCACAAATGCATTTTCTGCAACTGCATGTGGTCGTTTTGGGATTATTTTCATACCTCTGTAGTAGACGTCCCTGAAGGGCGTATTTATGAACTCTCTGAGACTCCCATTCTTCTCTGCTATGTCCACCAGCACTGGGATGGTGTTGTTCTGACGGCCATAAAGGTTCATCAAAGCTTTTGGCAGACATGTCTTACCTGTGTATGGCTCTGGTAGAAAGAAAAAAGTTTACCAGAAAGAAAAAGAAAAGACTTTAATCCAGACATATTTTGTTTAGAAAGGGATTTTATTTCTTTATTTAATCTAATCTAAGTGTGATACAAAAGCTTCCAATACCCCTTTAGGCCTCCAGCATCCAAGGCTACCCCAATCCTATCAGATGTGCTGTAGTACACCCCAGAACATGTACACGATAAATTAGCCCAAGTTTTGGGAAATAAATCAGTATTTGGGATTTACAGTAACAGGCTGTTAAAGACAGGGGTCAAACAAGCCCTTTTAAACAAGCTATTATGAGATTCTGAGCCTAAAAATAAAGCACTATTTAAACTCTCTCACAGAGGCCACAGTTTGCTGTGATTTCTCTGTGCTGCCTGACATAAAGCTCCTCAGACACACACAGGAAGCTTTGCACTGGGTCACACAAAGACTCTAACGTCATTCCACCTTTTCCTCTTAATATTGTCAGAGTCAAAACCAGATAGAGACAGGGAGAGGCGAGGAAGTGCAAAAGGTCAAAGGAGCCGGAGGACAAAGCTGAGCGCAGAGCTGACAAAACTTAAAAAACCCCAAAAAACATTAGAAAGAGTAGGAAACAAATATGAATCAACTGCATCTTAAAACGTACCTCTGAATTCCTCATCGGTTAACCTCTTGTTGTTACTTTGCAGGTACTGCAACAGGCCCTCGAGTTCCGCGGGGTCTCCACGTGACACACAGTCGAAGAGAAGCCAGCGGTTGAATACTTTCACGACTTTTGGAGGATCAGAGCTCTGGCTCTCGTCACAGGATGCCTCTGTTTTACTGAGATGACACAGAAACAGGATTTACGTTGCGTTACATGTTCCAACTGAACTGATGATCCAACAAGAGCAGGAACTCCCTGTGAACCAGTGAATTTTTAATATTTCACTGATAGAACATTAAGATTTTTTTTTTACTTACAAACTACCGTATATAAGCAATCAAACAGCCTTCACTGCTCCAATAAATAGACCTCTGTGCGTATGGGGCAGGTAGGGCAGCCAGGAACAGACAGCAGCCTTAATATTACCTCAGCGGCTGCAGGGGAAACAACAACATGCTCTCTGTTGGCTTTTAGGGACTGTGCTTCACACACAGTGCGTCTCTATGTGTTCAAACTGCACCACTTCATGTGGCACACCTCTGTCTGCAGAGTGGCCAATGTGGGAGGATTTTGTTTTTAATGACAAAACTTTTCCAAACTAGCCCTTTTGTCCACGGATAAAAATCCAGTATATTTTAACGACAGAAAGGTAAACGCCTAAGGCGAGATGTTTGAATCATTTGAATCATTTTCCATGTTTCCTGGAAGCACACAAATGTTGCAGTTTGAGAACAGCTTAGATCTTTTCTCTCACCCTCTTGGGAGCTTCTTTCTGCGTCTCTTCTGGTTGCTTGAGCTTCCGTAGGTGCCATAGTCAAAGAGTGAGTCCATGGGTGCTTTCTTGGGAGCAGGAACCACATTTGACTCATATATGGTGGATTCCAGGAGGTCCATCGGGTTGGATATGCCCTTCTTGAAAGCACCGTGGAACTTCATCCGTAGGTACTGTCTGCTGTCTGCGGGGTGGCCCGGCTGGGCCGGCTCCAGAATTGACTCCTGACTCGAGTCCTGAGTTGCTGGGGATCCATCCTGGCTCTCGAACAGGTGTGAGAGCTCAGATAAAGGGAAGGCTCCATCACCCTCAGGCTGAGCAGCCTCACTGTCTCCCAAATCCACCGAGAGAGTGTCTCTGGTTGGTTCAGAGCTGATGGTGTTGGCCTTGGGCAAGGCAAGGTGCCGCCTTTTGAAGATAGCAGATCGCCCCTGGAATACAAATGATAAAAATATTGTGAGGAAGCAGCAGGTTCTTTAAATGTCACAAAGGTCTTGTTTAAAACAAAAAGATAAATATTAAATCTGTTTATTTATGTAGAAAAATAACTTTTTCTAATATATTAATAAAGAAAGTCCCAGCTAGAATATTTGATAAGGATCTTTGGTCATTTCATTATTACTATTATTTTATTTCAAGCTCTTGTCATGGTCCCTGTGCCCTGCTGGTCAATCCTCTATTGGGCAATATGTTTGTGGTTTGTTTGCTCTCTCGCCCTCTCTCTCTCACTCTCTCTCTCTCTCGCCACGGCGATGCTCACTGCGGGCTCCCGCTGCTGGCCCACACACCTGCTCATCACCACACCGGCTGCTGATCCCAGCTGATTACTGCACTACTTAGATGGCGAGTCTGCACTAGTCTTCGCTGGATCGTTGAACTATCAGCGTCAGTCAAACTTGTGTATCTGCCAACCTGTATCTTGAAAGCCCTTTGTTATTATCCCGCTAACCCGACCTTTTGTGTTTAGATCATTTTTGGAACCGGATTCTGAGAGGAGTGACTGAGGAGGAGCTTTTTGTACAGAAAGTGTGGAGCACCTTTTCCCCTAACCCTGTTTCCCACGGACCCTGGCGACCCGGACCCGTTTCCCCTGCACATTGTACATAGCCACTTGGTGATTGTGTTCACTGTAAATAAACGCACTGTTCTTCGCTTAAAAGGAAACCCTGGCCTGCGCCTGAGTCTCTTTCGGAACCCCTAACAGCTCTTGCTTACTATTACAAGAGAGAGAGCTGAGCTGTATTTAATTATAGTGGACCTGACCATTTTCTGAGGTCACATTAGGAAGGAGGATATAAGACACAAGCACAGTCTCCAGTGGTCACCATCGCAAAGCTGCTTGCTGAAGGGTAAAAGCCTTAGAAAGGCGTCAGTGACTCCCATTTATATGCTGTCTGTATGAAATGGTATTAGACATGCAATTTTAAAAAACAAGTTGGTAAAAATCCCAAGATACTGATCAATACATTAAAAAAAAACCCAGATTAAATACTTTATATGGCATTTGCTGTGCAGGGTTAAATTAAACTGTAATATGCCAGTTTTATTTAACGCTGCACAGCAGTGCTTTTAACATTAGACAATATGATGAGCAAACTGCACTCAGCAACACATTATTCTGACTAAAGAGAAGATGTATTAAGACTGCAATTACCACAGTGGCACTTGAAATCCACATTTAAAGCGTAAAGTAGATTTAACATCATGCATTTAGGAGTGCTCTGTACCTCATTCATCCCTTTTATCACAATGATGTGCCAAATTCCTCTTCGGGGGGAAACTGGAAATGATGCTGAAGCATGTGGGCGCTGTGCAGAGCAAAGAAAAGTAAGCATCAAGTGAAACAGTGGCACAAGAGTACAGACGAAACATCGGTATGTCCCTAGTGATACAACAAGAGTGTCTGTGTTTAGAGGAGGAATGTATGGAAAACTTTAAAAAAGGAGCAATGCCAACATCAGTACGAGTCTTGACTCCCATTGGTCGGTTGAGCGTGTTTTCTCTAGAAGGCAGAATCACACCACCTTCCTGTTTAACACGGGACATTTAGTAAATGAATGCTCTGAATGTTTTCCTATTACAGATGCGTATATTATAGTATCTCTATGCAAAACACATGCACACACACAGTACAGCTGCAGCATACTCTCACACTTTGTGCAGCATGGACTTTAAAAAAAAAACAACAGGTCTTTATGAATTTGCTCAAGACAGCCAACCAATCTAAGCCAAACTCTGCTGTAAAAGAAGCAATACAAACAAGAAACCTGGGGTCCCACTGAAGCAGGAGAAATGACTCACAGCCCCTTTTGACACACTGGATTATCATGCCTTTACACCTCAGTGGGCATTTGATGGTAAAAAGACAGGCATAACAAAAGGCTGCCCCTGATTATTAGAAGACTGAAACACGAAGAGCAAAGACTGCTTTACTAAGGGTTTAGTGATAGGATGGGATCATAAAACATCAAGTTGATCCAAGGCTCATATCATCCATTAATGGGGTCGAGAAGTAGAAATTCATTTTTAAAAGTTTCTCAGTGTGAGTGACACTGAGGGTCCCCTCAGGGATGTGGGATTTCCTGCTTTGCCAGAGCTAACGTGACATTATCCAGAGCCACAGAGCGTGACGACTGTGCCAAACGAGCGCAGGAAAGAAGAGCAAGCAAAAGAACAAGATTAGAATTATGATTTTGAGTAAGTCGTTAGTTGAAATACATTTTAAGAGTTCGAAAGATAATAGCGTAAAAAATACAAACATCTCTTTTATATTTATTCATAAGTGAGAAAATAAAAGAACACAGGGCAAAAATTTTTATATTTTTAAAAGCACAAAAACGACGTTAAAAATAAATTATGATGAAAACTAATAAGAAGAATAATGAACATACAAATTCATATCACTTTTTCTATACTAAGGTATTATTATAAAAAAAAAAGTTTGTGCGCAACTCTCATTAATTATTCAGCTAACACAGATACAGTAAAATATATATATTTTTTAATTTCTTTAGCAGAAGAAGCCGTTAAAGAGTATGGCATATTCCTTACCTTCCTCTAACCAGTAAATCCAGTTTTCATTTTCTTAGAAATGTTTACAGCCTGCTCCGTAACTTTATCCCATAGAACGTTTGGACGTGTTTTCTCTGATCTACTGTGCGCTCCTTGAATGCATCTTCTGCTTTAATGCAACTCCAGGCATCCAGATGAAAGTGAATTACCTAAAACAGTTGCCCTAAAGTCTCACAGAACAACGGCCGCTTTCACAAACTTTGGGTGGGACAAAGTGACCACATCCTTGCCTCAAAGCAGGAGCCAACACGGAAGTTTTGAGGTGAAGTACCACGTGTGGCCGCCAGGTGTTGACTCCAATGCCGCTCGAGGCTGACTTCACTGAAGTCTCCGGATTTTTCCTGGAATTACAAAGACACCTGAGCACAATTTACATGCCATTACAAGCCACTATGGTGCACCAGGAATTTTCTCCTCTTCTTGTACCGCCATAAACAACAGTTCCGAGCTGACGTTATCTGTTTCCTTGTTTGTTTGTTTTATGTCTACAGTACCTCTCATTCTGTCATATCAACATTACTGTGCAAAAGTCAGGAGTCATTCTTTATATTTTGGTTACAGTGAGCAAAAATATAAAGAATGGAGCCAGAATTCATGTCATTTTTTAAAAGTAGTTTTGAGCAATAGTTCTCCAGGCTTTCTGAAAGTCTTTTTAAAAAAATTCTTTGGACATTGGATGCTTTTTGAGTCCAGTCCTTGCACCATATCATTTTCACAGGTACAGTATGCTTTTTGTTTGTTAAGCCACTTAACACTGACCTATGACCCTTCCATGCATAAAAAGACACCTAACTCAAGGGATCAACCAGTGTTTTGTTTGACAGCTTAGGAAAGAAACTATTTTAAATTCTATCTTTAGTCTCTTTGTTAATAGCAGCCTGTCACAAAACATATAATTTGTGCTGATTTACTCAGCTGAATCTATTGAAAATGTCAAGATAACACAGTTTGACAGGCACAAAATAGTATTTTTGCATTAACAAGGTGGTCTCAGTGAAAGGGTGGCTGTCAAGAAACCATTCTTATGGAAGGGAAAGAGAGAGAAAAAGGCTAAGGTATGCCAAATCATACAAGAACTGGACTGGGTAGGACTTATGGAGTACTGAATTTCAATGTGAAATTTTTGGTTCAAATCATCGTTGTCAGAATGTACAGAGGAGGTCAGGGGAGAGAGGTGCAACAGTGTCTACACCCATCTGTAAAACACAGAAAAACTTGGTGCGTTTCAGGCCGGGATGTTGTAATCTTGTCAAAACTGATGAATTATGAAAGCAAAAAAGTGCAGTCAGACTTTGATCCACCCTGCAAAACCATCTGGAAAGCATCTGATTGGCAACAGCTTCAATTTTCAGCATGTCAATGATGAAAAATGTAAATTTGATAGAATTGTGCAAAGTCTGCTTTTTGCCTTATATGCTGTATTTCCATGAATATTTGCACACAGTTCAATAAATCACTGCACTTGTTTTCTTTTGCACCACACTATTCTGGAATTTTCATTTTATTTTGAAGGCATCTAATTTTATGCTAAACCAAAGCAGAGATTGAAAGTTAAGTTAATTGTTAACCTGGTTTTCTGTGCCAAAAACACATGAATGCACTGCTGAAACAACATACCTTCACACAGCAGCAGTTTGTCAGATTCTGACACTCTATTCCACTCTTCAAACTCACACAATGGAGCGGAGAAGAGTTTACTAAATTCCTATGAGGAGGGTGTGGCAAGACCAATAAAAGGAACATGAGGCGCTATACAAAAGAATAAGAATGTCTGAGCAGTTATCAAAACAAAGAGCCACTTCTTTTGATGTTGTGATTTACTGCTTTTAAAGCTGCTTCACTGTGTATAGTTTATCACTGACCCCCACATAATGTAAAAAAGCTTTAGCATTTAAGGTTAGCCCAAGCACTGAGATTGCTGTAAAAATAGAGATGTCTTATTGTAAAAATATTGACAAACAAAACTGTCGTTGGTGGTCACAGAGAAGATTACTATCAAAAAGTATTTCATTACTAGTATAGTACAAAATTTGAGCCACCCTTCATTTCTTTTATATTTTGCTAGAAAAATTGGAAACAAGTGCAGCGATTTAGTATAAACATTAAACGTGGAAACACAGTATATAAGGCAAAAACTGAGGTTATAAAATTCTAATGAGTTTGAAAGTCAGCATTTGGAATGGCCATCTTTTTCTTCAACATGACCTGGAAAGCCAAGCTTCCCTGTATCTTAATCCATGTTAAAAAAAAAATCCCGGTGAGGAAATCCAAGTAAGTTGATTCTGTTACTGTAACTAAAAATGTCACATTTAGATTCGTCACTCCATGAAACCTGTTGCCACTGATTTTCATTCCAGTTCTTGTGTAATTTTGGCTCTCTGTTTCTCTTCCTTAACAATGCCTATTTGACAGCCACCCTTCCACTGAGATCACCTTATTGGTGCAAAAATACTATTTCATGCCTATCAAACTGTGTTAGCGTTGGCATTTTTCAGCAATTCAGCTAAAGAAATAGGGAGAAATTATATGTTTTGTGACAGGCTGGTAGTAGACAAGTTCCTAAAGATAGAATTTAAGATAGTTTCTTTCCCAAGTTGTCTTTTAGGTGGAGCGACAACACTGGCTCATCCCTTGTGTCGGGTGTCTTTTTTATGCATAAATAGGTCATAGGTCAGTGTTAAGTGGTTTAGCAAACAAAAGCACTCCTTTGAAAATGATACGGTGCAAGGACTGGACTGAAAATGAGTGAAAAATCAGCCAATGGTTAAAGAGAAACTTTGAAAGACCTTCTGAAAGCATGGAGAACTATTGCTCAAGGCCTCCTTTTAAAAAATGACAAGAAAGTCTGGCTTCTTAGAAGCAAAATATAAAGAAATGGGGGTTGAACAATACACATTAATTACACACATTAATTACACACATTAATTACACACATTAATTACACAATGATAGGTAACAAATTAAAGAAGACAAATAATTTCATTGATAATCACACAAATTGTCATTTTTTTAATACACAATATGAAAGAACAATATTCGTTTTCTTGTACAGTACACACACTGCAACATAATGCAAGAAGACACACCACACTCATCAATCATTTGACATTTACTTGAAATTACTCCTTTAGAGATGTCAAAAACTGGAATGAAAAAGCTTTTTAAAATTATGCTTAAAGGGTAAAAAGCACCTTTAGAATGAGAAACATTGATGAAGCACTGCTTTAGAAAGACAGCACAACTTAGCATAGCAGCTAAGTATATGTTAGGCAGACGTTTGCCTTTAATAGTGACGGACGTATAAAACAATAAAAACAATCAAACACCGAAAAGCTGACACAGTCGCTTAAATGAGCTGCACCTCCAGCTTAAGGCACAAACAGGTGTGTGCAATAGAGAATGTTCACGTAGAGCAGGAATAGAGAGAGGAGCCCTAAATACTGGAAGTCATGATAGTGATTGCTGGTTGTAGTGCAGGTAATGATTAAGTTTAACTCCAATCACAGACAGTGTTTGGTGGATAAGCTGAAACATATGGATTCTTCTCTCTCTGTAGTCACTTCAGTGTAACTACCATAGAGCCCTGTGTTAGAGAGATATTGCTTAAAGGTAGCATGACACTATGACAGTCCCATTATAATGGCAAAATTAAACCGTTTCCCAGTTTATATTGTTTCCTCCGTGTGATTAGAAACTTTCTAATTCATAATTAATCTTATATTTTGTGATGACTTGTTACAGGCTGATTAAATATGTCAGCATCAGATATCCCACACATTAACGTCTTGGTCCTGTCTGGTTAAGTTAACTTTGTATAGTTCTAACACATTTCTGTGTACTGAGTACTCATAAGAATAGATATAAACACCCAACAATAATTTAAAACCTGAATGCAACACGAATGTTCAAACACAGAGTAAAGAAATGCAATTGTTATGTAAAAACAATATTTACTTTATAGCTATATTTGGATTTCTCGTCCCAGAATCAAATAAGATTGAGGAAAAGATTCACCAGCAAAGCCGGAAGTGAATATTATGCTCTGTCACAGTGAGCTGTCTTTTAAACATGCGGACTGCAGAGCTGCTGAACATAAACGACTTAATGATTACATCACTCCCACTGAGGAAAACGCAGGGAAGTCCTGCATTCACACTGTGTAGTCTAGATCAGCATTCATCTTATTGTACATGTCGTATATAGCATCAACAGTTGCAGAGAAGTTGATGAGAAATTTTCTGATTTTTTCCAAGCAGTCCTCTTCCTTGACATCCCGACCCTTGGAGAGGGCTCTCAGGAAATCGGACTTATACGGAGCAGCAAAAAGAGCCGCCTATAAGAACAAGCACAGATTTTACTCACAAGCCTACGCGTCTAATGAGCTTATGACACATTTATTGTATAAAGAAAATTTTTGTAGCTACTTTGAATGCACCTTGAACAGTTGTTGCACAAACCAGCCGTGATATCTTTTAAGTGCTATTTCATAGGCTTTGGTGACATTGACTCGGATAAGGTTTGGATTGTTCTCGTCCTTTTCACCGTCCACCAGGCTCTGAAGGAAAACTTGGATGAATTTTAGACCCCTTTTGGACAAGAAGACATGCACAGTGATTATGGACGAGGACTTTTCTCAGCTTGACGAAGCAAGTGCAGCACAACAGTCTAAAACAGGGATGTCAAACTCATTTTACATCGATGGCCACATTAAGTGGCATTGACAGAAGAGTGAAACTCCACTTTCTGTCAATGTAAGGACTTTTAACTACACAGTCAGTCCCTAAGATATATTAATAAAAGATGAAGAAGTGTTGTTTCAATAGAAAATCTCAGTTTTTATAATGATAAATGTGTAAAATTACAGAAAAAGTTCTGCTAGCACTCTGGGCTCAGAGTGCTAGCAGAACTTTTGCCGTGGTATTAATGGCTGTTGGGGATTCTTTATCAGCAGGAAAAGATGTCAAATTGATAGTTGAAAGTATTTTTAAAACAACATTTTAAAATATAGTTAAAAGTTTAAAATATATGCCCTCCTTCATGTTTTAGAAAATTGTCCACCGGGCCTACTTGGAGTCTTTGCTGGGCTGATTCTGGCCCCTGGGCCTTATGTTTGACACCCCTGGTCTAAAATGTAGAGTTTCTCACACCTTTTTAGCCACATAAGTGCCAAAGTTGCTCCAACTTTGGGCCATTCTCCTCCATGCATGTCCTTCTCTGCCTCCAAAATCTGCTGGAGAGTCTTGAACCGTCCGGGGTTGCTATCATAAACAGACTTGATTTTCTGTTAAATAAAACAGTTATTGTATCATTGTATCATCCATTAGCAATGTAGAAGTCAAGGGGCATACTTACTGTGATGTTACCCGATATGTCAGCCTTGATCGGTGCGAAAATAGTAGAGCCGAGGCAGTCTGAGGAGGAATATTTACACAGGCTGTGACTCGCAATTAAAGAAGTCAAAACTTATTTCCCCACACATGTGAACAAAAACTACGGAGCTCATATGAGATGATGAACATTCTCTTTGGAGGTAATCAACATCTCCTACTAATTAACACAAAAGCTCAATTTGAATCTGTATTAAACTTGACTTAAACTCCAGTTTGAATGCACAGGATCATCTGTGGGGACTTACGAACAATCTCACAACCCCTTTAGAAGTTAGATTTTTTTAATTATAGCTGTCCTTCAAGATTACAATGGAATCCCAAGAGCTTAATCCCATGTTTGCTATTTGACCTGTCCGTACTTGTAGACTGTTGAACAGTAATGTCTTTAAAAATCTAAGTGGTTTACACATTCGTCCCTGATTTGTTTCTGAAAGCAGACACAAATCCCTTTGGAGTTGCATCAGGCATCTGGTTTTTAAAAGAACTGAAAACTACCAAATCAAATAAATAGAGCTGTGTGCTGTGGCGACCCCTCGTGAATAATGATATAGCTTTAGTAAAATGATGGAAAAAGCATGTGCAAACTGCCAGTGGTTTTTTTGCACCCTCTGGTTAAAAGTTTTAAGCCTGTGTAACCTCTGACCGCACCCTGCATCAGTGCTGCACGGCAGGTATGTTGTAGGGTGACAGGTGAGCATTGACTCTACAACTATGATTATAAATAAATAAAGTGCAGGATTGTTTAGTGAACATTCGTTAAGAAAGTGTTTTTCCTTTGTTTTCCCACCAGTGACAGGTCAAAATGTCTGCGGTGACAAAAATCTGCTGTTGGACAGCGAGTATCAGACACATAACACTGTTTTCATTTGGTATCTGTTAATTAGGCGATGCTGAGTGAATAGTAATAATGAACAACAAGACATCTCGAGTGCGGACCTCCCATGGTTCATGGCTGACCTGCTAACACAACAGACAGCCTTTAGCTCTTGAGCTGTTACTGGAAACTACCCATGACTAAGCCTTTTCTATTGTGCAATGCAGTGTAATGCATCGCCACAACACTAATGGCATCATTTAATGTTTCAGATCCCTTTAATTTCCATACACTCCACGGGGAAAAGGTTTTTGTACTAAATATTGGACTTCTGAAACTAATTATTTATCTACTAATTATTTATTACTAATAACAAGCATAAAGTAAAACTTACTAATTGAAATGACTCAGAATGATTTGAGGCAAAGCCATGATGACATTTTACTACTAACTTTTACTACTACAGGTTAAATAACAAGTCTCTATTTAGATATAAATAAAAATAAAATACACTGGTGTGTTGAAACAAGACTAACAGGAGAGTGAACGTGCCAGTGGAGTGAAGTCTATTAGGACACTAATTAGGGAAGAGAGTTTCAGACACCTGTGTGAATGTACTATGAGTGTGCGGGATGGTAATGGCCTGTAGGAAAGTTGGCTCAAAAATTTCTGGGTCAGGAAGAATAATGGTGACAAGGAGGAAAGAGCCTAATATCGACATCAGACTTGGTTCATCTCAAGGGTTTCACGTGGCAAATTCAATGGAGGGACTTTGGCATATTAATAGAGAATGAAGCCGCACAAAGATGCCCTGGCGCACTGCGGCACCGGTGAATGGGCATGGGGAACTCAACACCGTACTAATCAATTTTCACAACTTAAAATCCAGGCCAGTGGAGTAAATTATGCATGCTAAAGGATTGTGGACAGGTTGGTGGAGAGAAACACGATCCAGAAAAGATTATCATTAGGAAGAGCAACATCGTTTTGTTAAACGAGATGGAAGTGTTGTGACAGATTTATCCTCACCACAAGTTCAGTGTTTAATAATCAGACAAATTCCAAATGAAGATTCACAGCAGTGGAAAAAAACACGTCCATTGCATGGGTGGTAATTTTAATGTAAACTGCACATTTTGTGCCTACTGGACCAGTTTAACAGTCCTGGAAGTATAAAGCACGATCGGTCCGTGGCATTAATCTGGAAGCCTTTGAGAGGTTAATCATAAAGCACCACAACTATACATTTTCCCTGCTGTCATCTATTTTTAAAATTCACAACTTCATTTGCAGTCCCATTAATGTAGTCTCCCCTGTGTTACACTGTGGAAACTTCACTTACCAAAGAATGGTGGAAGGTATGACACAGCTTCCAGAAACGGTCTTGTTTCCACTTGTCTGTCAGCTGGCAGCTGTCTGAATTGGTGCTCCATTAGCAGAGCCATCTCTTTAGTCCGGATACACTCCTAACTGTTGAAATGATAGCAACAGGCTGTCAGTCCTCCACTGCAGCTTCACAGTGATAGGAGGAGGAGAACACACAGAGAGAGAGAGAGAGAGAGAGAGAGAGAGAGAGAGAGAGAGAGAGAAAGAGAGAGCGACATCTCTCTCTCTATTCACACACACACACACACACACACACACACACACACACACAGATAAATCTCTCTCTCACACACACACATAGAGAAACCTCTCTCTTTCTCTCTTTCTCACCCTTACACACACACACACACACACACACGCACACACACACACACACACACACACACACACACACACACACATCTCTCTTTCTCTCTCTTACACACACATGGAAGTCACCTACACTGAACTCCTGGCTGCAGAGGAGCTCATGTGATCGACATGTTAGTGATAGGTCCTGGCCATCGCCACCTGCCGGGGTAAGAGGGCGGATAAACGGTACCAGACAGAAGAAACAAGTCCAGAGTAAACAGCACCTGATGTGCTCCATCAGCTGACACTGGTCTTCCTCTGCGTTTAATCGCATGTGCTGCTTTGCTGCCAACTAATGGAGTCTGGTGGAATATCGCTCTTTGGTTCCACTTAATTTATCTGTTTATCTGTTAGTTAGTTATAGTTATCCCGGGATTCGTGCAAGCATATAACAACTATGTAATATCTTACTGTAAGAGACAGACAAAATAGTATCACACATGAACTCCGCAGTTTGGTATTTTACGTAGATTATTTTATTTTAGTCCTTTTTAGTTTTAACATTTTGTGTTAAATATAGTTTAGTTTGCAGAGTAGGTTTGCTAGTTCTTATTGTTAATTATTAGTTTCATGTAAGTTCTAATTAATATTAATATTATTAATATCAGTGGTAGTAATAGTATTAGTGGTAGTATCAGATAGATGTGTCGAATCATATCTAACGAAAATTTAAAGGAAAGTTACAAAATTTCAACACACTGACCGAAGAGATAATCACATAAAATCATGACTTATCGACGACGACAAAGACAAAGAAAATTCAGTGGCGGAAACAAACTTCCAATTATGCATTTCGCGTTTTCCGCCGCTAACTAAATTTGACCTTCACTTCATCCCGTAGCGTATGAGTAACTAGGAAGTGTATGTATCGGTAACTAAGGAAAGCTGTAGTGAGTAAATTTGAGCTTTCCTTGTTTGAAAGCAAAACGTCGATTTTTTTTTTATTAAAAGCCAAGGGGAGGCAATCCAAGGTAGCACCGAGAGGTAAAGTGGCTGCTATCGGTGTAGCTAAACGCTCCTTATATCCGAGTGCAGACGGGTAGTTGGAGCTGGTAGTCTTTTGTTCTTATTGTTTTCTTTATGGCCATGAAATTATAATTTTTTCATGGGCAGATCACCTATAACAGTGGAGATATTGAGCTGTCTTCGGCGTCAGTATTTGTTAAGTAACTAGTTACTTTAAAAAAGCAGCATTAGTGAATATATGATGGGGCCAAGAGACCTTTGACTTGTGATGTCTGCATTCGTGCATACTGACTGGCTACATGCCCTAATGAAACTATGTCTGCACTGTTATTTTTAGCAAATTTAATATCAAGCTTTCATTTGTGCTAACTGTTCAGGTTCATGGCTCTGCCGACACTTTCGACCCGTGTGCCCAGTCGATCTCGGGTCTTGGCCGACCAGCTGGCCCGGCAGCGGGAGCAGGAGGCCCGGTGGCGGCAGCAGTGGGAGCTGCATGCTCAGTACTTCAGAGAGCAGAGCATCCGCAGCCAGAAACAGACGGTGTGGAGCTCCCGTCAATCCTACCAGCAGAGGTAACTTCCTCCAGCATAGATGCTCTCACTCACACGGTCTCCGAAACGTTACACAAATATTGAAGCAATCCAACTAAATAACTACACATTGCTTTATATTTGGTGATTTTATTTTTGTATCCTCCTTTCATTTTCTTGTCATTAATTTTACATGATTGCCATAACGTACTCCAGCATTATCATCCTGTTTCTCCTTTATTGCCCTCGGAGATGGCTCTGTAAGTAATCACGCCATGTCATATATAAGTTTTGTGTTATAAAAAAAAGTGATAGTACTTGACACTACTCCCTACCTATGGCAAAACTAGGCTAACCTTTATGTTGAAGTCTCGATTTTACAACAGCCAGATTGGTCTCATCTCAGGCTGGGAGCAGAAAAATCTTAAAATCTAAAACCTACAGGAATCCAATGTGGTAAAGCCAGGAACATCCTGGAAATACCATAAATACTGAAATTACAATAAATAAATGTTTTCATGAATTTCTTTGGCCTATTAGAATATGCTGGTATGCTAAGAGAAGTAGTGTTAAGTTGTTTGTTGTATTGTGAGTATACCATAGTGTATCTTCCTTTAAATCTGTGTAACAACATATATATATGTATGTATGTCATATTTGTTTGTCTGTATAAATTAGTTTAAAAAATAGATAAATAGCCTTATGTTATTATATTTACTGTGTTGCTCTTTGTCATCAGTTGACAAAAATGCTAGTATTTATTTAATTTTTTTACCCAAGCATTTTTCTTCTTTTTGTTTTCAGTATGTCAGCATACCATAAAGACAGACTGAAGGAAGAAAAGAAAGCCAGCTTGGAGCAGCGCAGGAATCGACTCAGGGTAATGCTGCAAGAGGAGCAAAACCAACTTGAGGCAGAGCTCCGAGAGATGGTGCCCGACAGGAGCACGTTGGCAAGTCAGTTGGTGCAAAAAAGTGAAGAGCTTCGCACGGCAAGAGAAGACAGAAGAAAGAAAGTTGGTGGAATATTGCCCCATAAATATTCACCACAGTGTTGTGCCATGTAAGTTTGCAATCCCCGTTCATTTTTTTTGTCATGCCTAGCTTGCACAGGAGCTGCTGAGGGAGCACTGGAAGAGAAACAACCAAGAGCTGAGAAAGGTAGGCAAGTTTAAACTATTGATGCAAATGTGACAAGTTGCCGAGCCCCATACCTCAGACCTCGAGGTGTTACCACTGATGAAGTGTTTGACGGCTTCAGGAATCTAGTGACCACCCCATACGTCTAGAGAGTTCACCAAGTAGAGGAAACAGACACTTTTTGTCAAGACATCCATTTGATCTGGAAACCTATATGGCCTGTGATGCAGATATTCCATGACTTTCTGTTAACCTGATTCCAGTGTTGACTTAAGAAAAAGAAATGTTCTGGTATCCCTTCCACCCAGGGTCAAGGTCATCAGTATCTCTGTCTCAGCTTTGTCACAACTCACTCTTTCAATCTGTCTGCAGCTGGAGTCAGGATTACATAAAGATCACGTTGTCAGCCAATGGCAGGAGCAGATATCTGAGAAGAAACAGGTAGGTGGATCATTCCAGGCACCAGACAAAGTCAGTTATGTTCATTTCAGTGTTTTAATAACTTTGATAGCCAGTATTGAAGAAGTTGCTTCAGTACTTCATAGTATAGCCCTTCTCAGGCCGGTGTTGACACATATGACCCACAAGTCATTATCTTTTTATGTAGCCAAGTTTTTATGTAACACATCTATTTTTAATTGAACAGTGTTCGTGTACTCTGTGAGCACAGTATCACGGCCGCAACCTACTCTGGTCAGCCCCTCAAAGGTGGTGCATAATTAAGAAAGCTTTGACACTTACTGTAAGTGACCCAGCTTGTCAAACATGCAGAAAGAAGTGGCGTACCAGGAGGAGACGAGACGCTTTGAAAACGAGTACGAGAGGACCAGAAGAGAAGCTCTGGAGAGGATCAAACAAGCGGAGGAGAAAAGGAAAGACGAGGAGCGTAGGAGAGGGGAGGAGCTACGCAAGCAGATGGAAGAACTGAAGCTGAGAGAAGAAGAGGTATTCAGAGCATCAGCAAACAATTTCTTCTGTGCAAAACCACCTTTGCAGGCTTTTTTTTTTTGTAAACAAGATTATTTTTTATTTTTCTCTTACAGGCCACTCGACTGAAAAAGGAGCAAGAGGCTCTACTGTTGCAGCAGTGGGAGCTGGAGAAGATAGAGGAGGACAGGAGGAAGGCGGAGGAACAGAGGAAGAAGTTTGAGATCGGGTATGTGAAGCTTATTCTCCAGATGACCAAACAAAAAGAGTGGTATGATATTTCAATCTACTGAGGTACTTTACATATGGGATTCATGTTGCACTAGGCGTTTCTTGATCCGTCAGTATCGAGCTCAGCTGAGAAGAAGAGCCCAGCAAGTGCAGGAAGAACTGGTAAATACTTTTTTTACCTGCAGATTTTACTGTGTGATCATCCAGATAACTTCCCCAGACCTTTTCTTTGAAATCCTTTTTACGACACCAGGAGGCCGATCGTAAGATCCTGGCAGCCTTGCTTGAAGGAGAGGAGGAGGACAGGAGGCTGGAGACTGCAAGAAGGGAAAGAGCTGTCGCTGATGCAGCCTGGATGAAACGTGTGATTGAAGAGCAGCTGCAACTGGAGCGTGAGAGGGAAGCTGAGTTTGAAGTCTTACACAGGTGAGCGCCAAGATTTAGTAAGCCTCAACTCTCCAGAAAGGCGCACGTGCGGCTCTGTGAATACAAATCAATGCATCCCATTTGTTCGTAGGGAAGAAGCTCAGCATGTTTGGGAGAAACGAGAAGTTCAGTGGGAGAAAGAGAGGAAAGCCAGAGAACGGCTCATGCATGAGGTAAATTTCTCTTGGAGTAAAACTTGAAGTAAAGCTTAAAGATGTGAGTTCAAATAAAAGTTGTCCTGTTTTGGGTTTTTCCTGTCTTTTTTGATAAGGTGCTTGTGGAGAGACAGCAGCAGATAGAGCTGAAAATACAGAAGAACCGTGAGGCTCAGGAGGAATCTCTAAAGAGACGAGAAGAGCTTATCAAGGAGCTTGAGTGGGAGAGGAAATTCAGACGTCGGGAAAAGGAGCAAGAAGAGGGCCGAAGGACAGCGCGGATGCAAGAGATAAATGCTCAGGTTGGATACTTTTTATTTTGTTTTTTATGGGAGGGGGTTCTCAGGTTTATTTCCCCAACTATGCATTAACCTCCTAGGACCTGGCGTCCACATATGTGGACATCACATTTTGGGTTATTAAGACCAAAATACTCAATTTTGCTCTACAAGGGCCTTGATATCTACTTACGAGGACATTATACTGCTACTGTTCGATCGAAATTTTATACGAATATCCTCATTTGTGGCTCTCATTTTTCTTAGAAACAAAAAAAGGTAAAAAAAAAAAAAAATCTGGTAAATCTTTGTTTTTACATTCATCAGGTCCCAATCAGCCCAAATATCAAAGAGAAATTAAAATTGCATGCCATGAAAGAGTTTGGTCTTAGGAGGTTAAATAAGAAATCATATGTGAAGCTGTTTGTTTTCATGTTATGTAGGTGGAGCAGCAACAAGAGGCGCAGTGGGAGGAGCGGTGTAGGAAAGAACAGGAGGAAGAGGAAGAACGGGAAGCCCTTCGAATCCAAGAAGAGGAGCTGAGGCTTGAGATGCAGAGGATCGCCAAGAAAGGATACCAGGACAAGGTGAAAGAAGAGTGAGGCAGCCGTATTCATGATTCCAAGCTTAAAATTGCTCTTTAATATTAAAATATGCTTGAAACCATCTCTTTCAGATTCACAGCAGGCCACGATCAGCCTGGACATGAGAGACCTGCCAGACTGAAGTGAAGCCGAACATGAGCTGTTGTATTTTTTCTGTTAGGAATTAGCCTTAAAGGATATTTCATGCTTTTTAAAACAGCCCTATGAAGACTTAAAGGCCATTTGTCACAGTAATTACGCTGTTGGTCAACACTGAGCATGAAGCATTATGTGTTGTCAAATGATTTCAAAGTGACAGATGCACAAAGAAACTCTCCGTCCAAATTCAGGACAAAAACGTCCAATGTTAAAGTTAAAATAAAAGCTCTCACCCATTGCAGTCTTTGAACACATCCTGTGGAAGCAGGCCTGCAGTGGAATTTGACTTTTGTTGTACATTAGTGTTTTTTAACAGCCAAAAGAAAACTTTGTCCTTTGAAAGGATAAAACGTAAAAAAAGAAAAAGAAAAGAAAAGTAGGCCACATGTGCCTCCTGTCATGCCATATTGATTTAATTTCTATTTGTTGGACTCGAATCGATTCGTCTCTGCTCTTAGAGCTCTTGAATGTCTATAAATTTTCTATTCTGTGTGTATTAAAGCTGTTGCAATCAAATCATTTGAGCATTTTGTATTTACAAACCACAACCAGTTATAGTTATAAATTAAGTTTATTTAGAAAATAATTATTTCCCCAAAATGCACCTTCTGCTGCATCACGCATCCCTGCACTCCATGCAAGCACAGAGATGGACGTTACTTAGAACAGATTTCAGAAGGAAAATGAAATCTGCAACACCTGGCGATGATGAACATTGGCTAGCACAGTATTACAGGATCCCATATGTTGCACATTACACACAAAACTAGCAGCAACAGAACGGAGCACAATACACATGGACATACATACAGTATGGTTACTAGCACTAAATATTAACACCAAGAGTGGCTGTAGTGTACAGTGCAATGGGTAGCCTATTAGAAACACACCAAATAATCCTAACTTGATGCAACAACATCTCGGTGCTGGTGAAGATGATAACTTGGCCCCTGAACAAGTGTTTCTTGCATTTATTGACTTGACAAATGGGCACACATAAATAGCTGCAGTAAGTGCACTGCAGACTGGATTACACTTGGGCAGGGAGCAGGTCATATTAATAACTTTTTTTTCCCCTCAGTGTAACAAACATTATCAGCATTGCGCTGAAACTGAAATGTGCGTAAAGTCTTCAACTTATGGAAGCTAACAAAACCGTACGCTCGTTTTTTCTTCCTTTTTTCATATTAAAACTTTACAGTGTAGTGATGCTTAAACAGTGCAATATATTAGAGGAAGCTCCTTTTGCTACAAGAGTGTTTGTAATAGCATCCAATGATAACGATTTCATGGCTCATTTATGGTTTTTCAGCATCCATGCATGGCTTTGGTTTGATAACACTGACCAGTATCATATCGATTTACTGTGCTCTTTGTCCTAATGCAAGGCATTAACTCTTTAATGATATTTTGTAATTCTAATTATCAAAGACAGAACAAGCTATTTCCCCAGCATGTTAGCTGGAAAGTCATATCACCCCCCCCCCCTCAGAAAATGTGCTTCTACAAAAGCTGGCTAAGTTTCTGACTTTTCCCTTGACACCAAGACTTTGTCTTTAAATATTGTCAATGCTTATTCATAAATAATTAAAAAACAAGGCATGCATATACCACATATACAAAAAACAAAAACAATAAAATAACTATAAATGCGTATAAAAACAAAACTGAGATGCTGACTTCTTTGCAGCCCTGTAAGTGCTGTTAGTTGGTATTTTCCTTTGTGGTGATGGTGACAAGCTGCTTGGCGGCCTTGGCAATGTCATAAGCACATTGGATGACCTGCTGGGTGACCAGCTGCATGTCCGGTCCTGGGCAGCCCTCCGAAGGCACCGCCTTCCGGCACTCGCCCTGGAGCCTGCACGCACTGGAGGTCAACAAGCGCAGAGAGCCTCTCACCGTCTCTGAACGCGGCTTCTGCAGAGGAAGATTAAATGATCTTAATAAACATAGAAAAAGTCTGCTCACAGGCCTCTTCAGAAACGGGGTGCAGTGTGCATCCAGGTGTCAAATAACAAACAATTAGCAGATCCATTCTTTGCAAGAAAAAATCTATTTACCTTAGGAAATAGGGCAGCCATTTCTGTTACAGCCACATGTATTCTTTCTGAGCAGGGTATGAAGCTGTGAGGTGAAAAGATTGAAGTCACAGTCAGAAAGTAAACTGAAAGTAACAAATACAATGGTTATAAAAGTGATACGAATGATCAATTAGCTAATCACCACTGCAATCAGGTTACTTCACAAAGTGGAGGTGCAATTTAGTTTTCAGAACACACCATGCACCATCATCATCGACAGATTACCTACAAAACATGCCATTTAAAAGACATTTTAAACCTTGTAAGTAAACAGCACTTTAATTCTACAGTAAAAAACGTCAAGATCAAAAACAAATATGCTGTCAGCTATAAGTCACTGCACAGATGCACCTTACCTTTTTTACCTAACTAAAGCAAAGTCAGCGCTTGAAGATAAAACATGAAATGAATTGATGTTTGAAACTCGGCATACTCAAGCATGCAGCACAATATGACAGAAAAAGAGACAGCTTGTTAGCAGGTGAGGCAGACCAGAAGAAGAAAGTGTCTGAGGGAGAGGAAAATAAAACTGTGCCTGGGAGGCAGGGACAGAAGCCAGAGTACCAGGAGGTGGGGTCGGGGGACCGGAGGCTGAGCGGCTGAAGGGGAGAGGGGGCCTTCTCAGCCCAGGGTACCAGAGTGCTGAAACATCCCAGGCTGTGCCTGAGCCGACGCACACCTTCACGCTCACATGGTCTGATGGCAGGAGTGATTGGTGGCGACACCAAAACAACATGATAACAGCGGAGCAGAGAGGAAGTAGAGTGAGGAGGAAGAGTGACAAGAGCAGGACAAAAAAAAGGGGGAAATGACAGGGCTTACATGGAACTAATTATAACAGAGTAGCTATGAATGTAGGAGGAACTTGAGGTTTAAAATGAGAGCAAGGAAACGAAAGTTTAAAAAAAAAAAAAACACACACATATATATATATATATAAATCAGTTGCAGAACTCGTAAAAAAACCCAAAAACCTTTCATCTCATTCTGACCTGTCATGTTTGTTCTCCTGAGCAGCTCGCAGCAACTCCTGGATATTCTTGGTGATCTGTTCGGTCTTGCGGATGACGTCCTCTGTGCTGGGAAGCGTGGGGTCAGAGTCCATCTCCAAATCATCAAGTTCAGGGATAGAGCTACCCTCCCCCAGCCAGCCACTGCTCCTCAGCCTCCCTCTCCTGCAGAACCTGCTAAGTGGGTGAAAAAAAACCCAAACAACAAATCAAGCCCCCTGCAAAAACCTGTTTTTTCCTATTGAACTGTACATGAAGACCACTTTGCCTCACTGACTTCTGGGTGATTTTCTTACCCCGAGTCATCCATCTCCGAGTCATTGAACGTGTTGTCATAGTCACTTTCTGGCATGCTGCTTTGCTTCTCCAATTTTGAAGCCTGGGAGGGAAGAAAGAACAATATGAGAGAGATCCAGTATTACTCACGGCAAAACCCAGCAGCAACTGTGGTGAAAATACATTTTCTTCATCTAAAAAGCAAAAACATAAGACTCATCTGTGTGCTGTGCCAACAAGAAACTGCACAGCCACATCAAAGTGGAGTATAAACAAGTAAAGGTGATGCAGAGGACTGAATCAAACAAGCCAGTAAAGCTGTAAAGCAAAAGCACATCTACAGTTTAAAGATTTCACATTAGTAGAGCAGATTATGCTGAGATCATATCATTTATTTGCATTAGTATGACACTTGTTACCTTTCCTAATACCTTATGAAACCTCTTGAAATGCCAAAGCAAGGCTGGATTTACATGTGACATTTGAAAACAGCCACACAGAAAGCAACAAACCCTAAAACGTTACTTTACAAGTGCGGCACAAGCTTTTCTCCTCTAAAATAAAGACAAGTAAACCCCAGAGGGCCCACACTTGCATATGTGAAGTCAGAGCTCAGTGGTGCATGCCACACAACATAGGCACGCTATCTTCATACCATATAGGGTTTGCTGTGATCTGATAGCGTGACTTAACTTTATGCAAATTCACACTCAACGCTACATCTAAAAAAACAGGAAGTTCACTGTACTACACAACATGTTCATACTCTGACAGTCTGCGTTCAAGAGTCTGAGCAAAATCCTCTCTGTGCATGCAATACTAAATGCAGCACATTGTGGGATTATCTCATGCTTACATAAATTGTCCTCTTAGCAGATGATCAATCGCTTCACACTGCAAACCACTCACAGATTTCCACTGTTTGGTTGTCAGAGAAGTAAAAGCAAAGTAGCTAAGATTTTGTAAGAAACAGGGCAGAAGGAAACTTTGTCTTATTCTTAGAGTATTTCAAATGAAAAAAAAGTCCAACTAAAACAATATATAATGTGCAATTTCTTTCCTTTGTCTTCACATAGATTGCTAAAATACTTTAATATCATCTCATATACCAGTTTCTAGAACACAAAAAAAGCAGCGCTGCATGACAAGCACAGATTTCTGCTCAATGCTCAGCAGTGACGCAGAGGTTTTGCCTTTACAAAACCCCACAAATTCCATTTGTTTAGTAGGACAATGAGGATGATGCTGATGAAGGCAGGTATCTGGCGGTGAGGACAGCCGATGGAAGGATGGCTCATGCAGGGCAGATAAAGAGCAGGAGAACAGAGGATGAACGGGTAGAATTGGGCTCCGAGGAGATTTGCGGCGTCCCGCGAGACGCAGACCGAGTTAGGATGTACTTAACCTTTTGAGCACTGTCGTCCTTCGACCAACACAAGGTGGATGGAAATGAGGGAAGGGATGAAGAGGTGGTCACAAAAGCGCCCCTTTCCGTCTAAAGACAGGGTTCAAATCATAATGTAACACAGACACACACACACAGATTTCTTAAAATGAAAAGACCTGTTTATACGGACTTACAAAAAAGCTGAATGGATATTAAAAAAATACTGTGTATGGACTGGAGTCGATGCAAAGCTGTGCAAAGACCGTGAGCACTGAATTCAAAATAATAAAAGTCTTTCTTAGCTTAGGATAAATCAATAGTACAAAGACAATGCAATGGAGCTTAATCCTCCTATTTTTATTCCCTGAGCTCCACTGTTTCCTTTCGGTGTACAGTGCTTTAAAAAAAAAATATCACTGAATAGCCTGGAAACGAGCTGATAAAGGGAAAAAAATATCAGAAACTATAAGTCACAGGCTTGGATTAAAACCAAACAGAGCAGATGGACAGTTAAAGTGAGTGTGTAAATGTATGGTGCATTACAAAAACACAGAGTATTTGTATGGCAGTTTAATACTTTATCAACATAAAAAACACAGTACAAACCAACACAAACCATGACAGCATGTTTCTGCGTGTACAACTAAGTCTTGTCTAGCAAAAAAATTAAAAAGGCAGCACTCCCATTAACAACAGATGTTTGCAGATGTGTGTGTTATTAAACTGGACACATATTGCGATTGCTCTGGCTCTATCTAACATTGCATCGCATTGTGGTTTTTAATGAGTCAGTCTTTGAAGAAGCCAAAAATTAAAAAAAAAAAAAACCCAAAACAAAACAAAATAAAACGTGCGTAGTGGAAAATGAGTAAGGAGAGACACAAACACAGGCAGGGGAAAATGTCTGCAGACAGGATGAAGACATGAGGGACAGTCACTGAGTGGAAATGGCAAAGGAGAGCAGGGAACAGGTCTTACTTACATGAGTTGGGAAGGATTGAAGGGTGGGGATTCCCTCCTCTGAGTAGGGAGTTTCCCCTTTAGGGAGATAGGGCTTCAGGCCTGAGCCGGTCTCATACATAGACATGGGCCGACTGGCCCGTGCAGACTGCCGGCGTTTCAGGGCAGAGGGACTGGAGGGGTCAGGGTAGTCTGTACCGCTGGGGATCTGATAGATATTGGTAGTGACCTGCCGCCTGAGAGAGGTGTTCTCGCTTTGCAGAGATTGCAGCTGGAAGAGATGTCAGTAATACACTAAGAGGGGCGCTTTAATGCCACTGTTTCTCTAGATTGCTATCTATTTAAATTTTGATAGATTGTTGCCGCTCCTACTGCCAAGGTTATAATTTGGCAGAAACCACCAATCTTTCCAGATACAGAGTTTGAAACATGTTCTTTTCTGGCACGTCACCAATATACAAAACCTGAAGCTGTTTTCACAACTATGAATGAATTATAAAAAAAAAAGTCCATAGCTATGGAGAGAATGCTCGCTCAAAGCTCTGATAGATTTTCATCACAACACCCCTCCTATAGAAAAGTGTCTTGCTGAGTACCCTTCACTAATCATTACTAACCATTGCCATTCATATTCAAACAGCTTTAGATTCTGTTTACTTGACGACAGTATCCAGTAGTTAAGTATCTATAGTGCAGGGAAATTCAAATTCAAGGTCTCGTCTGAAACAGCATCAAAGGAATAACATGAATTTTGGTTTGGGTGGATTCTTTTTGCCTATCAGTGCAAAGCTCAAGATAAGCAAGCAAAAGATCATTGTACAGGTAAGAAACACAGGTGCAGTTCAAGTCAAAGATTCAGCTGCAAGGAAAGGTTTGTGAACACTTTGGAATAATCATGATTGCTGCATGAAAAACTAATAAACATGGTCTGATCTTCACCCAAGTTACAATTATAGACCAACACAATCTGACGAAACCAAAAAAAAAAAAAACACAAAACTCTCCCTCCCAGTATAAGCAGGAAAAATAAGTGAACCTCTATGACACAGATTTCTCCAGAAGTACTTTAAGTCACGTGATCCAAGTCAGTCTATGAACAATATCTAGGAGGACTATAGAGGTTTAGGAGGACTAGAGGTGGACAAAGCTGGAAAATACTACTAAAGCATGGATGAAAAAACAATTTGGCTTAAATTAAACAGAAAAAGTATGGTGAAGAGAGCATCATGGTTTGGGAATGCTTTGCTGCCTGAGGGTCTGGAGGCTGAGGTTGAATGACTTAACAAGGCAATGGAGACAGACTAATTGAAAAAGAGGACAAGGTTTTTCAAGTTTTTGAAAAAGCTTCAACCTTTTCAGATGTTTGCTCTTCTTCTTGCACCTTGGGTGAAGTTGTCTCAGAAACCTTTACCCTGTTTCCCCACCTTTTTCAAAGATCACGTGAGAATCTGACTTAACCCAGATAAGATGTTGTAGCACAGCCCAATGCAGGCTGTTCTTCCAGAAATCCTGATGAACTTCCGAAGAAACTGTCCAAAATTCCTCAATGTTGTGCAAATCTCATAAGAAGCTACAGGAAACACCCGCTAGAAACTATGGTTGGTAAAGGAAGTTCAATAACATTAAAGAGTTCACTTATTCCCCCCCAAACCTGAAGTAAGTGCTAACTCGGTGTCAACGAAAAATACAACAGTTTGTGTATTTTTGTTGCATTTGTGGAGAGTCATTGTGTTGGTCTATACCTGTGACTGAGATCATTATCGGACCACATTTTATAGCTTAACCAATGCAGAAATCCAAAGCTTTCCACGGTTCTTCTTCCAGGTTTACAGCACTAACAGACTGACTCAGGAATTATAAAGGGATTCAGGGATGCTCTAAACATCAACATTTGATCAAGAATACACTGGCCTTAAATACTACAACTACTTTAAAACTGTGATGAAGATTAATAGCGATAAAGCTAAAGATTGTGCTTATGTGATCATGAACTGATATTTAAATATAAAAAGCTAACAAAATAAGAAACATTTGTACTTTTGAAACTACAAGGTACAACCACAGTAAGCCAAGAAAAGCCACAGTGCTGCACGTTTTCTCCACTACATCTTTATCTAAATGATGCTGTGTGCTACAGTTTACTGCAGGGGGAGAAACAACAGCAGACTGAGTGCAGCTACGTGAATGCTCTAGATGCTCTTCATCAGCTCTAAAAGTAAAACGACAACATTGTAACATCACTGTTACTTTACCCTGGGTAAACTTTATACCAGGTTTACTTTACCAAATAAGTAAATAGTAACTTAATAACTTCCAATTTGGTTTAGTTTTAGCAAGCTAAAACTGTATAAATCTCAAATGTCTCCCATTAAATCATCAGTTGAGTTTAACAGTATAAGGTGAGGTGTTCTGTGAAAAATAGCCAAACAAAAAGTCCACATGTGCTAAAGTATGTTCCCCCAAATAGCTGGAAATCATCCAAAAACATTCATTGCAGTAAACACAGTATATATGACAAAGCAAGGCACACACATACAATTTCAGTTAGTCACTGTGTGTTATCAAAGGGATTAAAAACAAAACAAAACAAAACAAAAACAAAAAAAACACCATCATCAATTATATCATGCTTTTTCTTCAAACATGCTTGTTAGTAACATTAGACCGGCTTTAACTTTAATTTATAAATTAGGTGGGAAAAGTGACCTTGGTGTTAAACCAAAACACACACACACACAAAAAGGAAAAAAAAACAAAACAGAAATCTCTGGTTTACATTCAGACTCTGAAAATTGAACATGCTGGCCATAACAGAGGGTGGACCAGCAGGGTGTCACAGCAGCCTTATCGTACCACAGAGCATTCCTATTCAGGTGGTTCGGCCGTGATTACTAAACACAGGCTGGGCCTCCACACCAGAGAGCGTTCGCACTGTGCAGGAGAAGTGCTCTGCTGACCGCTGTGCCCCCGCCCCTTCTAGTCCGGCCCTCGATGTTAGTGATCTTACGGGTGGAGCGCGGTGGGTACCTTTTTCTGCATGAGCCTCAGCTCATCGCTCAGACTGTTGTTTGCTTTCATGAGTTGCTGGATTTTTGCTTCAGAGGCAGAGAGGGCGGTTTTCACCTCCAGGTATTCTTGCATAGTGATGGGTCCGTCTGAGAGGTCCGAGTCCAGGCTCTGTAAAAGACATGCCAAACAAAACAAAGAGGTGAATGATGCAAAAGAGATTTCATTCAGGGTTTTAGTTTGTGAAAATACTGTCTGGGTACCTTGGTCCTGTCTCCTTTGCTTGATGGGAGCTCTTGATCTGTATCCTCATCAGATGCCACACTATCATAGTCAGGCTGGTCATTGTCCTGGCTATCACTACAGTGTCTGACGGCCACGTTCTTCATGATAAGTTCAACGTTGTCTAGGACAAACAAGAAAAAAAACCCAACTTGTTTTGTTACTCTGTATCTTCATGAGACTCGGGTGTCGGGGGGGATTTTTGAAGAAAGTAACAAGAAGACACCGACCTTTGGGACTGACTATCGGATTCCCTTGCTGTCTGCGCTTTGCTTCACTTAATATGTCAATGACCAAAGTTGCAAATTCATGTGCATTAAATCTTGCAAGCTTTTGCCGCCCCTAAATAACACACAGAAAGAAAGAAAAAAAAACACAAAGAAATTACACAAACAATGCACAACCTTTAAGGTAACAACAGAGAGAAAACCAACACAACCACGTTTGCAGGGGTGTTCTGCACAGCTGACTTGCCTGGTTTCGTGTTGATGAATACTCCGGATTCACAGGAAGGAAAGGAACCACAGTTGTCTCTGTGACCAGCGTGCTGTGATTCTGTGTTGCCAACCACACTGCAGAGAATGAGCAGAGTGCTGTTTAAGGCACGAGTACAGCTGCAATGCTAGTGGAGGTGTTGAAGAGTGCGTGTGAATACCACTATAGATGCATTTGAGTCCTCTGGTAAGGGGTAAAACTCTACCTGCATCAGTCTCTCGCCTGTCCACTTCATCATACACGTCCATGGCCAGCTCCTCAAATAAATGATTACTGAGCTACATTAAATAGAAAAGAAAGAAAAATCACACCTGAGCAAACTTCAGGGGAGAATATTTAAAATGAAACACAGTGAAAACACTTACAGACTGCAGTTTCTTTTTCGCTGCCTTTGCAAGTTCCGATAAATCTGCACTGCTGCAAACAGAAAATTGTGTTTGTGAACATTGCTTAATAAATTCGTAGGTCTGTAGGTCTATTGCTACTATAATGCAGTTTATTTTCAGTAATACTTACATGTTCCTGATCCCAATAAATGAAAGCAGTTAAAACAGATCGCATGTGTCATTTGACGTGCAAAAGTATTTTTCTGCTCTTTTTCTGCTTTGAAATTAGAGCTAATAATGAAAACTTCCCTCACTCTGTTTAAAAGACTGCAGCAAGCTTAACTTCATGTCAGAACAAGACTCACAACTAAAACAACCATCACTAAATGCCTCACTGCATTCACTCTGCTGGCTCAGTTCAACTTAAACTCATTCACTCAGGCGCATGTTAATTGGTAGACATGCATCATACTGACGTACAGCTTCTGCTTTCTTACCTGTCGGCCATTTGTGGAACGATGAAGTGCTGGCCGCTTTTATGATCTGAAAGGAACAACGCGAAAGTTCTGGATAAGTGCCAAAATCCTTCGGGGCAATTACAGGAACTGTATTCACTTTCTGTTAATCACCATTTAAAATCTGTATTTAGCTCATAAGCAAATTTGATCAGCTGTAGAGCCACATCACTAAAACACCTACAGCACTGTGCAAAAGTCCCGGTCTGTGCTGGATTGTTTCACATTTCTTGAGGATATGACTTTTAGATACTGTTCGTCTGCTGTTTTTAGGTCTCCCACTTCTTCTTTTGCCCTCCACTAGTCCAGTTTTCTCAAAATTATTAAGTCCACACTGCACAGCATGCTCGGATATGCCAAGCTTTCAGCCAGAAGCTCTTAGAATCACTTTGTTGGTGCAAAAATACTATTTTATTTTTACAAAAACATCAAGAGTTCTTGCACATTACTGCTCACCCAGCAGCAGCAAATGCTGCTTTTTCAGCTTTTTAAAAAAAATTTATTTTAAATGACACATCTCCGCTTACCTGGTTTTCGTCCACACAAGTAAAACGCCAGTCGATCGGTTAGTTCATACTGAATTTCCACCAGCCTGTCTGCCAGGTCGTTGTGGCCAGCTTCTCTACAAAACCATATTTAAAAAGTCAAATTAAGCTTAATATTTTGTCTTATATATAAATAATTATTTTACATAATAAACACGTAGGCTTGCCTTGCACAGTCAATGGGAGTTTTGCCTCTGCTGTCTGGAGCACCAGGATCTGCCCCATAAACGGTCAACAGTTCAACCTGAGATACTTGCCCAGCCTTTGCAGCTACATGCAAAGGAGTGCTTCCCTTTTCCTGCCGAAGACAATGATCAACATAACAAAAGCCAGAACATGAGCCAGAATTTGACAGAAAAAAAAAACACATGCAAAAACACGGAAATGATACTTTTAAATACAGAAGGTCTTACAGGATGAAAGAAATTTGCTTGAGCTCCGAGTGTCAGCAGCCTCAAACAAGTCTCCAGATTACCAGTGCGTACGCTTGAGTGAAGTTGCTGGGGGGGAAAAAAAAAAGAAATAAAAAAATTTAACTGTGACTTTAAAAAGCACAACAATAGAGCTCTGTTCAAAAACATGCTTCCTTTCTTTCCCTGGTGGATCACTGCACCCAACCATTTCTCCTCACCTTGCTTAAATCCTTGGCTGTTGAGCTGTCATCCTCTCGGCAAGGTATGCGATGGACAAACACCAGCATTTGATATTTGGCTCTTATAAACTCTGATTTGTTTGGACTTTTGGGATGCCATGAAACACACACACACACACACAAAAGACATTGAGAGACTATGAATGAGAAAGCAGCAAGAGAGTCCATTGTCATTTTTTAATTAAAAAACAAAAAAGTACTCCATAATCATTTCCAAACATTTATGACTCACTGGAGTTTGTCCTGAGGGTTGGCCTTGCGTTTTCCACTCGTCACAGACGCAGGGTCCAGAAGGGAGTGCTCCCAAATTGAATTCGCACCGTTGTTGTATAATGTCTGAACCATCTAGGTTAGATTAAAAAGGAAAGCATCGTGTATAATTTCTCATATTGATTTAGACCTTCAAATGGTGAGGGGAAAATAAATAAATAAATAAATAAATAAATAAATAAATAAATAAATCCCCTTCCTGTGCTGCACTTGCTATATTTGGACAAAAATCAATACACCTCAGGGGATCTGCTGCACTTGATGTCATACAGCTCTACTGAATTTAAAACTGAAGTAATACTAACCCAAACCCAAGTATAACATGTTCTAATGGCTTTAGTTCAGCATCTAAGCACAGAAACTACAAGTAAGACAAGTTCACAGCCAACAGAATAAATATGCATGCAACAGCTGAATGATCAAAATATTTCTGTTGAGGATTATTTACCTGCAGCTGCGTAGGGGGCCATGGCGTGTGCGTCAGGTGGCGCACTTGGGAGCTGTGTCTGCCCAGGCTCCGATGTACACTGCAGCACTCGTCGCAGATCAACACGCCTCTGTTCACCGAGGCCCAGCGAGGTTCTGAGCGAGAACAGAAAACAACCAGGTCACAATTATGATAGATAAATTGTGCACTTAGAGTATAATCTTGGAGTTCGAGCAGTTCACTGGTTTTACTTTGATCAAGCTGAGGAAGTTAATCTTTCTTTCTCTTTTTATCATATTCAAATCAACTCAGTGCTTCTCTTTTGACAACAAGCTGGACCCAAAGAGTCTCCTGTTACCGCTGTTGTAAGATGACCACTACAGGCAGGTGCTTACTTGGTAATAATTATGATATTTTGCTTTTTTGTCCAAGGAAAAAACATCATTTGATAGTTCTTACTCACAAGTACTGCTAATTTACCCAAAGTTTAATACAGTTTATTCTTCTGTGCCATAGGACTCTTGAAAATTATAGCCAAGCCACAGTGATATCAGTACTTCACACACACCATTACGCACCTACAAAAATGAGCTCTCAAATGTTTAGAGGCACAGAAGTAACCGTTTTACATGGATCCTTCATAATTCTGACAGATTTAGCTGGATTGGGCTTAAGACAACTATCTTTTAGGTTCCTAGCACCCTAAAAAGAGTTGTGATTTCATTACAGAAAGGGATAATATCGGAGTTTCGAGACAACATAAGAATTTCAGTTGGGCCAAAGATCCCACAGAATGAAATAATCGACAGAATCTGATTGTTTTGATAGCGTAAATAGTCCCCATATGTATAAGGTATTTAGTTTTTGATTGCTATGGCATGATTTTATGAGTTAAAGCATATTATTTTGAGGACCCCTTAGCACAAAGCTGTCCCCAGACCCGCTCTGAGAAAACAAACATATAGTTATCTATAGCTGAGAAAGGTCCCTGAAAAATATGCTGTTTAATCCTGCTCAAGTGGCATTCGCTGAAAACTAGTGTCCTGCTGGAAGAAATAGCTGAGGCTTTTCAAAATAGTTATTTCATATATTTTATTTTTTTTAAAAATCTTCATTGGCTTTCAACACATGGGATTAACAAAATGTTGGTGTTGGCGTTTTCATTAAATTTCTGGACACTAGATCACAATGTATTATATGTTATATAATTAAACATAATAATATCACAAGATGCTGAGTGGATGCTTTAAGATCTAATGAAGAAAAACACAATCCAAGAAAGAAAGAAAAGAAAAAGCCAAACTCAAAACAGGCTGTGAAAAAGGTCACATTCATAGTCATGTATCGCCTTTCTGACTGCAGATTTAGGTGAAGCTATGGGTTGCGTAAAAAGGAAGTGAAGACTAACAGAGCAGCTTCCTCTTTCAAAGCACTATAAAGAAAATACCTGAAGAACTAATAATCTTAGAACTGAGCTGCAATATTAACCTAATGCGTGGTGTTTTTTGCCCTATGAATTAAAAGTGTACTATGACTCTGTGACCAAAATAAATGTGTTTACTTAACCTTGGCCTATTTTGCACGGTTCATGCAGTGCAAAAGTCACAGAGTTGTCTTCCATCTGTGCACAGACTCTTCTTGACAGCAAACATCAAGACTAGAAACACTGTAAAATGATACAACACTAAAGCCCACTGAGTTTCAAGCAGATAGAGTGACGGGACAGGCGCTGTAAAAATCCCAACAGCAGCTGCAGTGCAAGAGCAACAGATGCAGGAGGTCGCTGGACAGATTGTGGCTCCTGGTCCCAGAGTTTTCAGAATCTCTTTCTAACAACTGTCCCTCAGGACCTCCCGAGTCTCAGTGCTCTCCTCAGCACGTGCTGCTAAATTTAATACCACATCATGAAACGCTAAAAATATTCACACCCAACAACTGGTAGCAGCCATAAAGTGGGGCAATCCAGGGCAGCTGCTGAGGAGAGCTCAGGGTTAACTAATGACATGAGTGACATGATGACAGACGAGCTTCTTAATATTTGCGTTCCGCTGAATGATGCAAAACAAACCGATGTATTTTCTATTATTAGACTTTGCTTAATTTACAGTGCATTATGTCGCCACAAGAAGAAGAAAAATAAAATCTCTCCTGCATTGAGTATGCGGTCAATTCACTCAGCATCCTGTTTTGCTTCCTGTGCCTGCTGAACAGCATCACGTCATTTCTATACAAGTGGAACTTCTGTAAGTACAGCCTCAGACACAATACAACAATTGTATGCTCAGCTCTCAGAGCTTGGTGCCATTGGTCCCGAAAAACAAAGCTCTGTTAGAGAGTGCTCGTGTACCCTGATGCCATATAAGTAGTTATAGCACTATTTTTTTTACTCTATTACATTACAAGTGACTGGTTACAGATGACACGGACTGCAGATTTGGGTTAATGATGCAGCGACTTTTTTAAATAATCAAATCTTTATGAATACAGTAGGAAATACAATACAGTCATTACTCATTAACACCTTTAGTTCAGCTGAGTTCCATCGTGCCAGAAGACCACTGTTATGCCCCCTTTTTTATTGCACTTTACTCATGAGAAACAGTTAATCCCAGCAGTTGAAAGTTAATTTTATAACGGGCATATAAAAGGGACATATCATATAATTATAATAGGGTTTTGGTTGGTTATTAAACCAAACGGCACCCTAAAAACTCCTTTCATGAAGGGAGCTATGGCGTTAGATATGAATACTAACTAGGTAAACTGGATACCCTAAATTACTGTAAAGAGAAACCAAAGTGTTGCCAGCGCTGCTAATCGGATTTATTTGGATTTGGGGTGTTTCTTAAGCACCAAATGTCAGCTAACAGACAAACACTGCATAGATGGTGTGAGTTTTACTTACCTGGGACACAGCAATCTGCGCAGACCTCAGTGTTTCGCAGGCGTTTAGACATCCTCAACTCGGGAAGAAACGCCTTTTAAAACTGAGTAGAGGAAATTGTGTCCGTTATGCTAACCATTGATTACTCCGTTAAGATGCCTTCCGCGTTAGCTAAACCCAGCAAATTAAAAACAATCCAACAACTAACTATCGTACTTACTTCCTTTTAACCGTTGCGAGCCTTTTCGTTTTTTGCTAGAGTTGGAGTTATGACCATGATAACATTTCCTCCCGCTACAACGCCGCTCGTCTGCAAGTGAGCTGACTGAGCAGCCACCTGATTAGCTAACTAGCCTGTGCACACTTGGTAGTTTACTCCTCTGCCTCTAGACAGCAGCATTTAGCGCTAGCGCGATCCCAGAGGCAGTTGTGACTGTGACCTATAATTGTGGTTTACTCTGCCCATAGTTTTGACTCTCAGGAAATAAACCTCTCAAAATAATACGAATAAGTCCTGCTTGAAATTTGTTCCGATTCTCTAATTTTATAGCTACGGGTAAACATGAAATATGAATACAACACAATACTTGTGGAGCTCGTTTTTGTCGGTACACAACCTGACAAATTAAAATCAGGGTTTTAATTTTCCCTAAAAGAGGTGAGTTTGATCTACTCACCTTGGAGTACACTGTAGTATTTTTTATGTCTTAAATTAATCTCCATACATGTTCACCTACCGACAGCCTTTTAAATCGCGCTTTGTACATCTTTAACACTGATGCAATTTTAGATTAAAAAAACAAAAACGGCAAGTGACCAACCCAGATACAAGACATGAAAACAGTCATGTGTATTAAATCATGTATTAAAATTTGACTGCGTAGAGAAGAAAAAGGCACCGAACGTAACTGAGACAGATGAGTTTTTAATTAATATTGATTTGTGAAGTTTTAAACAATAAGCCGGATACATACAACGTTATATACTATCTTTAAATTTAGCAGGCGTAGTTATGTACATTATAGTACAGGAGATGTGATTCTGTTCTGATTGATTTAATATGTCGCTTGTCTCTTTGAGATTGTCATTGTTATTGTTCTAAATAAAGTTCATTTTTTTAAAAAGTTATGTACATTATAACCTGGCGGTACAGATTTAGATTTTTAACCCGCATTCACCCCCTCTCTCAAAACGTAATATTGCCAATCCCATTTCAATGTTATAGGGCATAATAGGACAATTAACTTTCTGGGAATTTACATGGTTTGTTTAGCTAATGTCTGCACGATATAGCAGCGCTACATTTCAAGAATTCAAAATATGGGAACCAAAGTTAGACAATATAGAAATCACTTTATTTAGTCATAGTACTAACAATGAAGGTTCTGCAACCCCCACGTCGACATGCTAAATGGTTGATTCCAGACTGGGACTGTCTATTATTTTTTTACGGCGATGATTTTAACTACGAGTGCTGTTTCATTTGTTTTTAGCCTAAATGATTTTTTGTAAACCGTATATAAGGTGTTCCTTTAAAATGGACCATTAGGTTACCTTAATCAGGCGATATTTAATGGACTGCGAGTCTGTTTCTATATAGAACACCCCTGTCGTTGCTGGGAACTACTCCTCCTGGCACTTCCTTGTTCAAAAGTTTTATTTAGGGGAAGGCTTGGGGGGGGAAGTTGGTCACCGGATTGGTTATTCCTTCGACGCTGCTGTCAGACATTAAAGGCATGGATCAAAGCTTTTTGGCGTAACTACTGTGGCTGTCCCAGCTTTTCTCATGGCTCCAGTTGTTAGAGGGTGGCTAACGTTGCACTGAAAGAAAGAGGAAGATGTCCATGGCTAACATTAGCGAAGACATCAGGGTGAAGTTTCCCCTACATTCCGCAGTGTGGGAGAATGACTACAGGAAGCTGGAGCAGCTATTAACATCAACGCAGGTTGGTTAAAACCACTGGCGAGGTTGGTAACTTTGGCACCGATACTCAGCTAGCCGGACTAAGCCAGGAGTGAGCTGCTGAATTTCCGCAGGCAGGCAGTTAAAGAAGGCCAGTGGTGTTTACAGATGCTCCGCAGGCAGCCACATACACATGACACTGAGTAGCGCAGCTTTTTACGCATCTATAAGTTTGAAAGCTTTAAAAGACAAAAAAAACCCAAAAGTCTTCCGGTACAGACTGGTAGCTTGTTTCCAGTTAAAATGTAAGCTTCTGTCCCATTTCACTGGATTCCTCAAATACACTGATTAACAGACAGCAGTACGTGTTTTATCACTCGCATGCATAGATTTGTTGTTTATTTTTGCACTACCTACAGTAACTCGGCATTGCTATTTAGCTTCAAAATGGAGAGATCCAGTAGCTCAAACAATAAGAAGTGTTAGGGATGGGTATTGATAAGAGTTTATTGATGCAAATGCCATTATTGATTTTCCTTATAGGTCAGATTGGTTTTTACTGTCAACTCAGTTTCATTTTCACTGCTTGGACAAAGTGTAGGGGGAAATAAGCTTGCATGTGACTCAGGTGTGTAAAAAGTGCCGCTATCACGAGTCTGGTGTCACTGTTGTGCAATCTGCAACTTTTGGAAAAACATGCCATGTGTCGTGAAAAGATTCGATGTTTTGGGGGGTTTATGATAATCCGATGAATAGTATAAGCTCTAGATTCCCATCCCTACGCCGATAATTACCTCAATACGTGCTTGAGAGTGTATTTTATTTACTTAAAATGGACAATGCAGTTTGACATAGTTCCAGTACAGAGCATGAAACTGATGTGCCGCACAAAGAGTTTATAGCTGTTCCTAATTTTCAGCCCTTGTTGGGCTTATACAGCCAAACTATACAATTATTATGATTCCTCTGTACTGACTCCAGCAGTTTTATATCATTGTTAGCCATGACCAAATTGCATGTTGTTGACTGCACTGGTTATAGTAATCGCTTGGAGGTTGTTATGTCAGCTCGGTAGTATTTAATCTAAACAGGCACCTTATTATTTTTCAGAATGACATCGAGGCTGTGGATCCCAGAGGCCGAACACCTCTGCACCTGGCTGTATCACTCGGGCACCTGGAGTCAGTGAGAATCCTGCTGAGACATGGCGGTCAAGTGACTAAAGAAAATGCCAATAATTGGACAGGTTTGTTACGAAGCTAGCTACATAACAGACAAGGAGGGCTAGGATTTGGATTGGTTTGTTGGTTGATTTTCAATCCCTGCTGTCTATAACTCTACCCGTCATCTGCTGTTGATGAGGTTTCTTGTAAATATACTTATCCAAGAATATCAACTCCTACCACAGCAGTAAAATGGTTTCTTTGGTCTTTAATTTCATTGCTGAGGTTTTTAATGGTTAATCGTTTCTCAGGAAACGGATGCTGTTGCATTAAAAGGTTTAGTGGTTTGTTTCTGCTTGACTTTCTATGGGCAGTGCTGCAGGAAGCAGTCAGCACAGGAGATCCAGAGATGGTTCAGTTAGTGCTTCAACGCAGAGACTACCTCAAAGCCTCCACTGCCCTGGGAGGAGTGCCTGAGCTGCTGTCAAAGATCCGAGTGGTGTGACTTCATATATTTTTGCCTTTTGCTTGTCATCATTTGTAAGTGTGCCTGGAAACATTTATAACATTTCTTTTGCTCTTTCTAGTCTCCAGACTTCTATATGGAGATGAAATGGGAATTCACCAGTTGGAGTAAGTTTTTTTTTTTTTTTTTTTTTTTTTTTGTGAGTGGAAATATATATTTTTTAAGTAGATTTTTAAAGTAGACAAGTGTATAAATAGTATTATGTTCATGCAAAAACAGCTAGTTTATCAGAAATCCAGTATGCAAAAGAGGGATGGTTTCAAAAGTTTTTGTTTTTTTTTATTTAAGGCAGCAGTCTATTTTTAAAGATTGACACTTTTCCTGTGCGGCTTCATCAGGTCACACAGGAAAAACTACATACCTGCCTGATGGCAGGTGAAGTATTTGTTTGCTTAAGTGGTGTTTTTCACGTATGGATGCTTTTTGTTTCTGTATCCTGTTGTTTCGCAGTTCCTCTCGTGTCCCGGGTTTGTCCGAGTGATGTTTGCCGCATCTGGAAAAGCGGCGCCTCGCTGCGAGTGGATGTTACTCTTCTAGGCTTTGAGAACATGACCTGGATCAGAGGGCGTAGAAGCTACATCTTCAGAGGAGATGGCATGTGTTTACACTCCCTCACACAGACGAGTTTTCTTTGCTGCTGTTTTGATTAAAATGGTCTAAGCGACTCCCTGTCTGCGTGTCTGCAGATTCATTTGCAGAGCTGATGGAGGTGAACCATGATGATGAAGTCGTGGACATCGAACGCTTCAACATATCCCAAGAAATGGAGGATGTGACGTTAGAGTCAATGCAGCCAGCTGAGCAGGAAGTTGCAAAAAGGTTGACGACTCCTATTGTCAACACCTACTTGGACACAAAGGATATTGCTTTTGAGAGGTAAGAGGCATTTATTCCTCCTTGTTCCTGTTTTTCCTCATGTCAGGAAAGGATCTAAATTTGTTTGATAAGCTGCGACAGAACTCCAAAGCTATGCTACTTCACGAGAGTTGGCTTCTCATGGCATCTTGTTTCAGTGGAATTACTGCCTGAGCCAGGTTACTGTGTAACCCATTAGAGTTCATGATCACCACCTCTGATCTATGGATGACATTTCCAGTAGTATAAGATAATAAATATTTTGAGGCCTTACATGGAATATTCTTAAATTTTTCAAAATTAACACGTCAAACCAGAATCTAACATGTTAAAATAGCAGGGTAGATGATTCTCTATTATACAGTATATTGAGTTATTATGGAATTTTTACATGAGATATTCAAGCTTTTTCTTGTCTGTCCTTCTGGAAACTGTAGCATCTAAATGCAATATTTATATTTAGTACTTTTTTTTTTGTTGTTGTTTATTCAACATCCAGCTAGAGGACATGTTATCACAATGATGATGACGACACAGGTGACAGACGGCATCTTACTTCAGCTATCCTTACATTAGTAGTTGCTGTTGCACTGTTGGATTGTGAATGTATTTGAATCTAAAGAACAACGATGAATCTCTTCTATTATGATGTTTTATGTTTTCTGGATATATACCAGTCTTTTGTTTTGTGTTTTTCCTACAGGACTAAGTCTGGCATTTGGGGCTGGAGAGCTGATAAAACTGAAGTAGTCAATGGATTTGAAGCGAAGGTATAGAGAAGTTATAAATCAAACCAGAATGTGTTTATAAAATGTGCTGGTTTTATTACCTGACATTGTATTTTTGTCATTTTCTCAGGTTTTCAGTGTGAACAATGTAAATGTGGTAATCAGGACACGGACGGAGCATCTTACAGACGAGGAGAAAGCCAGGATAAAAAGTACAGTTTTTAAGTATTTCAGTATATATATTGTTTTTGTTTGCTTTTGGGGGGGGTTTCAGCACATAGTTTAAATGAACTGATCAGTGACAGCATTAATTATTAAGTATCCTTTGAAAGAAGCTCAACACAGCCGGGCTTTCTTTGTGTTAGCTGGCTCACAAAACCTAGAACCTAGTTGATGATAACGGATCTGTTAAGCCAGACTTTCTGCTTCAGGCTCTGCACAGACAAATAAAGCAGACATGGAAATTTCTTTAATTTGTCAGTGGATCAAAGTTGTATTTATTTTTTTTAAGTTTAATAAAGATTTTTGGTGTTTGTTGTGTGTTCTAGCAGCTGCAATTCCTGCAGTGTAAAGGAGACTTATCAGCAGATTGGAAGCAAGCATAAAAACATTTATACGTTTTCTGCATCGCCAAAACAATATATGCAAATTTTAAGGGACCTGCTGTGATTTTACAGCTTTGCTTCTTTCATTATATCAGTAAGGTAGGGCTTAATAACTTAACTTCCCCCATCCTCCCAGCAGAGAAAACAAGCTGTAAACAAGAGCACTCAGGGAGATCTCCTTCTGCAGGGCGAGGGCTACACTAAACTTCAATGTTTTATGATGTCTTTATTACAGCACACGGTTTTCAGCCTGTTATGGTGTCATTGTGACATCATAGCGTGTCGTATTTGGTTCATAGCTCCCTCCATGCCCTTTCATATGAATATAACTCTCATGATATATTCTAAGAGTATATATTTTGACAGGTTCCTTGGAATGCGTTTTTCACAGTGAACTTTAGCCTTTGGTGCTAAGAATGAAGGTGAAGGCAACCTGGGTACTTATGTGAAGTTTGAAGATGATCTATAAAAATTGTGGGTAATATAAAGTTTTTACAATTAATTTTTCACACTTGGTGTGACCTTGACCTGATTGTTTTTTTTTTGTTTTTTTTTACCAAAATGACATCAGCTCAAGAAAAAGGTATCTTGATAAGAATGCTAACAAACACATACTAAAAAAGAACCAAATCCATACACCTACCCTTCGGGAGGAGAAAAAAGAATCAATGAAGTCGTGGTATATTTTAAACTGAAACTCTAAACATAACCTTTGCCCCACAAGATTATTCATTCAGCACAAGTTACCATAGTGATTTAGCCAGGTAAAACGAGAGCAGGGGCCCGTTCTTCGTACCTCGCTAAGTAGGTTAGCCGGATTAGATTGTTGACGATTTCGCGTGATCCTGGATCAGTCGGTTCCCCGAAGCTCATCCGGGACTTGCTGTCATAGCAACAGAGCCGTAAGCGTAAACCTGCTCGGGAGCAGGTTTACTTTATGTAAACAGGATTAGATCGCGGCCACTCAGGTATTTCCGCTTCATGTATACGAAAGCAACAGCGATATTTTACCACTGTTGTACCATAAATAAATAACATCAATGTAACTAAAGATAATGCAGCACTTGATCCTTTTATTGATGTCACACAGATACATACAGGTCATTTCCTAAAAAAGGGAAATGTACTATTAACATTCTATTACATGTATGTGATTATTACAGATGTAATTCAGATTTCAGAGTAGTAATTGCAATTTACTTCGCGTAATCAAGATGGGAGACCACGGCTATAAAAGCGAACGTGGATTTGGGAAGCCTGTTGCAGCCATGTCCTGTCCGTATACGCGAGCAGCCCATTGCGGAAGGTGCAAGATTGATAAGGAGAGTCCTCAGAATTCAGCGTATATTGCGGGACAGACAGGATCCTTTAGCTCAGCGCGACAGTGTGCTCATAGAGAGATATCGATTTTCCCGTGAGGGTATTATTCACTTAACCAACTTGTTGACGAGGGGGTGCAGGACCACCACCTGTCTTTTTTTGCTCTGCCCTTTTCTTGGTTGCTGTTATAAACAAACAGATTATTCCAGGGTCTCTTTCCAAGAGACTAAAAGCAATATAAGTGATAAATATTACCATTCTGTAGGATATTCTTATATTTCACTTTTACCTGTTCCCATGTTCTAGTGGGTCCTGTCGTGGCTCTAATGTGAAAGAGGATAAAATATAACATATTATAATATAATGTAATATAATATTGGATAATATAGTGTAATATAATAAATCTACCCTACCGCCTACTGGTGTTGGCCAGAGGGGCCGATGGCGCGATATGGCAGCCTGGCTTCTGTCAGTCTGCCCCAGGGCAGCTGTGGCTACAACTGTAGCTGCCTCCACCAGTGTGTGAATGTGAGAGTGACTGAATAGTGGCATTGTAAAACGCTTTGGGTGCCTTGAAAAGCGCTATATCAATCCACTCCATTATTATTGTTATTATTAAATTACTTACGAGTTTAATTTGTCAGCAACTTCCTGCCAGCCCTCGCTCCTTGCTTTTGCAGCCTTTGCAGTGTTCCCTTGCGTTCTGATTAAACTCTGAAACTCCTGAAATCCCTCACTCAAGAGTTCTTGCTCTGCTGCCGAAAAATACCGAGCCGAGCGCGCTCCGTCGACATTTTCGCCGACCAATCAGAGGGTTGCCGATCAATGTTTCTACTATCGATGCGTAGCCCCTTTTACGACACCCAGTGATGTCACATTACTGCGTCCAGCTGTAGTAATCGTCAACAGCAGGTGTGTTCGGGGAACCGGATTAGCGAGCTCACGGTTAGCGCGATGATTTGATCTTGGATGTTTCATTTGATCTTGGATGTAGTAAGCGACGTACGAAGAACGGGCCCCTGCTCTTGTCACACCAAAAACTCCAACTTTAAGCTTGACATAGCTCGCTAACCAATTGATCTCGCTTTGTAGTGCTCTAGTATTAATGTGGCTATTATTTTGCCTTGTATCACTCACCTAAACACCAGCACCAACACTGGCAGGGTCGTCCTCTCTGACATGTATCCCTGACTGATTGAGGCAGATCCATGGATGCCCCATCCACTAACCCAAAGGACCCAAAGTGTCAGCGAAATAAAATAATAGTAATAATAAAGTTTAATTGTTGATGCCTTTCAAAACAACATGAAATCTGCTGCCAGTTCAAAATGTCAGGGAAGTGGTTTGAATGTTGTTATAGTCAACTTTTCTTTACACTCATAACAGAACTGAATCTGAGTGCTGATTGGCTGCTTTTCTTTTGTTTTTGGTCTTTCCAAAGGTGAAAGAAACATCCTGGAGTCTCTACTGGGGACTGTGGAGCAGCACATAAATGCGCAAGGAGTAAGTTGTTCCTTCAGCATTATTGTAAACGTGATACATTTTGTTGCCATGCACCTGCTTATTTTTTGCGACTTCATCATTCTGTAGGACCTGACTCTCGAATATGCAACTGCCAACAATCCCACTGCGATCACTCCAGAGGAATACTTTGATCCCGACTTTGACCTTGTGAAACGAGACATCGGCCGTCCTATTGAACTGAGCATTCGAACACAGAAGTAATTTCAAGTGTTCTAAACTCCAGTCCACTCATTTTCCTAGTTGTATTGTGGAATTTAATGCTTCACTTTATCTGCAATCTCCTCTCACGCAGATTCAAAGGAACATTGTGGATGAGTGAGGACCATCCCCTCTCCCTGGTGGAGCAGGTAACCCCCATTATCGACCTCATGGCTCGCACGAGTTCCCATTTTGCAAGACTACGAGACTTTGTAACCCTGAAATTCCCTCCTGGATTTCCTGTTAAAATAGGTATTTTTGCAGTTTTATGATTTTTATTTATTGTTATTTTTTTCACTAGAAATCTTGGATTTGCAGAAGCACTCTGATACCCTTTCTGTTGTCACTTTGGTATCTCATGTGGCCCTCTCTTTCAGAGATTCCCCTGTTTCATGTGCTTAATGCCAAGATTACCTTTGGTAGTGTAAATAAATGCAGCACTGAGGAGGAAGCGAACACATCAGCAGCAGCCACACCAACATCCACAGGAGACGATGAAGCAGCAGGTTGGAAAGCAGATGGTTTATCCAGAATATTTAAACACAAAACGCACGATTGTCATTTTAAACTGCTCAACTACTGGTTTTTTTTTTTGTTTTTGTTTTTTTTATCCACCCTACCCAGCACCACCTCCTTTCCAGGTGTGTCCCTCGGTGTTTGAGGTACCTGCGAGTTATCACCGTCGCGGGGGAAGCCGCCACATGCCTGTGTCCAATAACGATGAGGAGCTCTTACAGTACGCCATCCATCAGAGTCTCCTGGAGTCTCGTCAAGGCACTGGCCAGGTCAGAGCAATCGTCACTGACACAAACTTCTTTTTCATGCAAATTTCCCCCCCCCTCCCCACATGCTGAAGACTGTAACTTCCCCTGGTGTTTGTGTGTTTGTAGGAGGGGCTCTGGGATCATGTTGATGGGGACTTCGCTGATGTAATGCCGATTAACCAGAGTGACAGGTAGGAACAGATTAACAGTGTTACAAGTAACTCTGTTACTGAGTGTTTTAATAGAAGGTGCTTGCAGCTTAGGAGGCCTAGGGATTCACATGGTTGGTTTTGTAGTGTTTTTAGTCAAACTTTATCACATATTTATTCTGCGCACCTTAAGTCTGTTCAGTGTCCACCTGTGAGGATGATATTCTGCCTCGCTGCCTGTAAGCATCAGTAAAGGCAACAGGAAAAAAGGTGAATCTCAGTTTTATCCTGTTGACCTTCTAGGAGTATCCCAGAGGGGGTGCTGGTGGATTATAGAGACACCTCCAGCCCTCCCAGCTCTGCCTCTGCCTCTAGCCCTGATTCAGACCTGCGTCTAGCAATGGAGCTTTCTGCAAGAGCTCAAGAGGAAGAAGAGAGAATGAGGAAACAAGAGGAAGAGGAGCTGGAGAGGATATTGCAGCTTTCGCTCACAGAGAAATAAAGGGAATAAGAGGGAAATATAAATATTAATAATACAAATTCTGCTGATCCAGAAAGCAACCACCACACCTCAGTTTTCCTTCCTAACCACTTTCATCAACTATGCAACTGCAGATCTCTTTCTACAACAGATAATTCTTACACAGCCAAAATCAAACTGTCTGTATCCAATATTTTTCAGAAGGTATTTTGGTAAGAGTATACTCTTTTTTTTTTGTATATTTCTATCTCAGTATAGTGTCTCCATCGTCACGCTTCTTTCCTGGACTGTTTGAGATCATTCTGGATGGGTTCTACTTTTTATTTATTCAGTTTCTTTGTTTCAGTTCAGACTCACAGCGGCAACTTGCAGGTATTTCTGTCACTGTTGTCTCGGGTGAGGGTTGAGTCAGTGTAACGTGGTTCTGTGAACAAAAAAAGTTTGACTGACTGCTCAAAGGTGACTTCATATAGTGTCGGCACACAAATGTGATATTCGCGGCCCCGGCAAACAAACACAGCAGTGCTGTCATTGTAAAGTCTCCCTACATAGTCACTTGGTTGAAGATATTGGACTCACTGAAAAGCAGAAAACTCAGGGTTAGCAGTTTTGTTTTGTTTTTGTTCCTTTGCTTTGGAATAACTTTGTTAATCAGCTGTAAAACTGACAGAAGTTAGCCAGGTAAATGATTTTAATATGGTACCACTCTAGCATATCGTTCTATAAGAACACTATGCCAGTGTTAAGTTGGAAAGGTTTGTTGGGTTGATTCAGATGTTCATATGTAAATGTGTCTTCTTGTACTTTGTGAATGTACTCTCTACAGATGGAGTAGAGCATTTTGCTTTGAAAGAAATTTGAAATTAGCCGCATGGTGTAGTATCTCTTTGCAAAAAGGATAAAGGGGGTGGTTGGCTTTCCTTTCCTGTCTTGAGCTTCTGGTGAAAATTGACTTCTCTTTTCTTTTTCTTTTTTTTGTAAATTCTCACTGAGCAACTTCACCTCAATTCAGAAATGCAATAGCAAAGACCAGTCTGTCTGTGGATTTATAATAGTCATGCAGCTGGGAAGCAGTAGTTCCAAAGGGCAGTCTACATTTTGTATCCATGAACAACTCAACACCTCTGTGCGGAAGAAGGAAAGCAGCACAGACCCTGAGGTCAAGCATGAGCGCCATACGTTGGGGTTTGATTTTTTTTTTTCCTTTTCTTTTCTTCAGCATGTGCCAAGGATTGCTTCGCTCTGATAACACGTGGTGGAGCTGAAGCGTGGCAAAATTTATATGCAGTGCAACTCAGACTAAACTGTTTAAATGAGTTTCTTTAAAATTTTGTAGTTTGAAAAACAAGGTGTCTCAGCTGTGTGATGCCAAGTAACACTCATTAACCACTGTCAATGATTTTTACTGACAACCAACCACTTTATCAGAGGTCTGTGCGACTGACTGCATCAGAAGCTTCAGCTGAACAGCTACTAACTGTAAAGATCAAGTTGCCAAACTGCTGAAAAGTCAAATTTGAAAATGGTAGCTTTAGTTAATTTAATGAAAATCTTTGCAGTGCGCCATTTGAGCTGTAAGGTTTTTTTATAATAGGTTGAAAGTTTCAGAGAATGTGTCAGTTTTCAAAATGTTGTGAAATAAAAGCACTTTATTTCCATTACTGCATGCTTCTTTTTTCTTTTCTTTTTTTTAATGTGGTGTGTGTGACCATGAATAGTTGCCTGTCTCTATGTGTGAACTCTGTGATGGACTGATGACCAGAGTGTGAGTCTTAGATAGAAAGTACTTACACAGAAAAAGCATAGAAGTGCTTGTATGAATGAGTGAATGAGGCGAGCTGTATGAAAGTGCTTTGAGTGCGCAGAGTAACAAAGCACTAAATAAAAACCAGTCCATTTACTGTTTGATTTTATCCTGCACATCAGGTTCAGTCATGACCAGATCAAAACAAAGACAGCAATGATAACTTGCTCTCACTTTTTAATCTCAAAGTTTAATGCTTGCAGAACTTTTGCTTTTCATCAAACAAAAAATACAACCAATCACAAAATTTCCAGCTTTGAAACCCAAATAAATAACACATGGTGCTCTCTTTTTATAAAATACAGGCCCAGATTACTACTTGTGCCATTAGGTGAGCATTTTAAATCAGTTTTGTCTCATTCTATTTACAAAAGCAATTTTACATAAACTAATATGCAGTGGAGCCAAAAAGCCTTAAAAATGAATCTGAATTTCAGTATATCTACCCCCTATTTGAAAATGATAACAGCTAATAGCAAATGATTCAAGGAGTTTCTTGTGATGTGTATCATCTTAAAGTAGTTCCTGCGAGCCCGGTGTGTTGGCTCCTTAGCAGTAATAATATTCTCCAAAACCAGAAGGGTGAAGGATGTCTCTGATGAAACCAGTGGTTCTCCTTGGTCAGAGTGGAATCAACTCAGTACAAGTATCCATCTCCAGAGCACTTTGGGTTTAATGCACTGTTATCCTTCTCTCTCTCTCCACATATACCCTTGTGCTACTGACACAAATCTCGCATTTACACACCTACCCAACCCAAGAGACCACCGCTCCTCCTCTGAGACCAGACTAGGCGTGGTTATTTCAACTGCACTTTTTATTCTTCTACTTTTTATTTAGAAATGTCCTTATCTGTGATGGAGTTGCTTTTAAGTGACAGTGAACAGCGAGGTTTAGATGGAGCAATTTCTGGAAAGTTTTAATCTGCGATCTTTGTCTAGTCATAAAATGTGATTCAGTTTCTTTTGCCACTATCACCTGAAGATGACACAGGTGATAGTGGTAAAGCAGTTTTCTGCTGGAAACATGAGGCCCAGTCTCAGATGTTTGATCTCCACTGTATCTGTGTTCACTTTAAATTATATTAATAATTGACCTGAGATCAAGATAAATTAAAGACATTAAAGATACACTGATCAGGCATAGCATTATGGCCACCTGTCTAATACTGCGTTAGTCCTTCTTTTCCTACCAAAACAGCCTTGAACCATCAAAGCATGGACTCCACTAGCCCCCCCGAAGGTGCAATTTGAGCTACTGTAGCTCAAATTGCACCTTCGGGGGGGCTAGTGAAAATGTTGCATTGGGCCAAGTTGGCCAGCCGTTACTCTTGACGTACATCAGTGAGCCTCCATGCTTGGACCACTTCTGATAGAAACTGACCACCGTACACCGGGAAGAGCCCAAGAGACCCGCAATTCTGGAGATGTTCAGTAGAGTTGGCTATCACAAAGTGGCCCTCAAACTCACTCAAACACCTATGCTTGCACATTTTCCTGCTTCTAACACACCAAATTTGAGGACATAATGATTACTTGCACCCTAATATAGCCCACACTCACCAACAGGTGCCATGATGAAGACATAATCACTGTTATTCACCATCAGTGCTCACAAAGTTACGCCTGATCTGTGTTTATAAACTAACTGCGCACACTGGGCTTTTTGGCAGCTGCTTTTCCCTCAGTCGGTTCCCATCTGCACATGGTTACGGCAACAGAGCGGGTGTAACTTTGCAGACAGAACAGGATTGTCTCTCGGTTCATATGTCCTCCAGATTTCAGCGACGAGACAGCGGTTTGTAGACGCAGACAGCCATAATGATCATCAGCACCAGCACCACCGCCAGGACACTACCCAGTGTGACTGTAAGGACAAAAACACAAGCACAGCCAATAAAAACAGACTAACGGGCAGACAAGCGCGACGGGTTAACTGGTTACACTGGTTTAAAGGTTTCTGTTGCAGTATATAGTTGTGGTCGCTGGAGACTAAAGAGAAATAAACACCTTGAACCTTACACCTGGATCTCGGGATCATTGAACGGCCCCTCCACAGGCCTCACATTTGTTCTCACCTAAATTCTGCTTCTGCAGGACCACATAAGCTCTCTCGGCCACCCTGTAGTCGTCGGGCTGAGCGATAACCAGCGCATTAAAGCACATTACTGCAGCTTGTGTGAGAAGATGCAGCATCTTAGCAGTGGAGGATGGAGATGGAGGATGAGGATGACAGCGAGGGGTTTCTTCTTCCGCTATAGGATCTGGGTCCTAACGCCGTTGGATTATTGTATCGTGAAACTGTCCAGAACAAGGGTGTCAAACAAAAGGCCCGGGGTCCAGAATGGGCCCGGCAAAGAATTCAGCTGGACGTCTTGGAAAAGACGAAGGAGCGCATACATTTTGTACTTTGAATTGTTTTTAATACGTTTGAGAGCTTTTCATATTGATGAAGATCCTCCCCACAGTCTTTCCTATTCTGTTCCTTCAGTCTTTTTATCTTTCACACGTAACGTAGGTGTCTACAGCTGTGTCCCCACCAACTCCCTCGCCCTTTGTTGCCTTGTGTGTGAACATATTGTCCCAGTCTCCCCTAGGCCCTATTCCCGAAAGTGGATTAAATTAACAACTCTGAGCTTGTTTTTAAAATTTTGAGTTTGATGAACACGCTTCGTGGAATAGCCCTTTGACTGGTTACAGCTCAACTATGAGACTGAGAGATTATTCATCTCAGCCTAGTAAGCTGAGCTAACTGTAGACTCTCTCAGCAGCTCTGACACTGAAAGCTTCAGGATGGTGGAAATACAAAGTGTACAAACTCTTTTCTCTTCTCCGCAACATAAAACAGTCGTGTGGTGTCTCTCACACTCTCAGTTTCTGAAATGTCAAAGAGCAAAGAAGGCTCGTTAGAAAGGTTGAGCTCCTTGAAGTTATATTTTAATATAATTACTCTGCGTGACTGGGGTATAATCTCATCGTTTATAGACAAGTGCACACCATTGCGAACTCGTACAGCTGTTGATTACATGCTAGAAAGGCATAATGAGTGTTAAGAAATGTCAGTCACGGTGACCTGAATGAAAAATCGAAGGCTTCCTGGATACATTTATCACAACAAGACAGCATTTCATAATAGCATGAAGCCAGAAATTGTATTGTAATGGAAGGCATTTAAAATCATAAAGTTATGACCTTAAGCTTAACACAAAAATATAAAAGGACTCATCATTATCAAATCATTATTGTGTGTTTTTTAAAGCTTTTTCAGTACGATGCAAAGTGTCTTCAGATAACGGCTGACATGACTTAGCAATATAGAAACCGAATTAAATTAAATTTTAGTTTAATCAGTGGAAAGTATTTTTTAATTCAGCAGTAAATTAGATGATCAGTCAGTTGAGTTGCTTAACAGTTAGACCTCCAAGTGTCATCAGACCATCTGCTGCAGTTAGGATCACCTCAGCCATCTGTGAATATCAGGGCTAGGCAAGTGAAAGGACCCTCTGGAAGGGGATGGAATCAGAAGTAAATGAGCTGGGGAGGTCGCCGCCTGAGGAATTTGGTTATTTTGGGAGTTTTAATTCCTTTTATTGTTAATACAAGTGTTTGAAGTTTTGCATTCCTTATTCTAGTAGATTACAAGCTTTATTTCTTGTGGCATCTATGAGTGTTTGAGTCCATTTTTTTCTTATAACTCCCCAGTGATAACTTTCAGTTTTTCATCCTGTGTTTTCTTTCATGTATATAATAGTAGTTTTGATCATCGTGGTTTCCCTATCTGTTTCTCTGTGTTTATGTCTTTGTCCTGCAGTGTTCCCTCGTCTCTGACTTTATGTTCAGTCCTCATGTGTCCATGTTAACTATGTTTCCTGCCTTCGTATTTGTGAATATTCATGTATTTTTCAGCCTCCTTTGTTTACTTCCTGTTTAATTTTAAGGTTTGTTATCTTTTGTCTCCTGTGTTGATTTTGCTTCTTGTCTTTAAACAAAAACCCAACAAATAGATGGCTCAGGAGATAACACGTGTTGCCTACTAGTCAGGAGGTTGGTGGTTTAGTCCTTAGCTTCTTTAGCCTACCTGTAGGCTAAAGAAGCTAGCTTAAAATGCTTATGCTAATCGGTGGTAGAAAAGCATAATACCCAGTATCAGTCCCTTTGTTGTTGAATCTCTTACAACTGTCAGATGTATTTTGTGTCACCACTGGTTAAATCAGCAACTAGAAACTACAGCCATGTACAATGGACACCAACAAGTCAGAGAAGAGTACAGTCAAGTCTAACTGCCTGCACATGTGATGAATGAATGTTATTCCTTTATTTCTATTATTCACCCCTTGTTAGAATTATTAGCATTAACTGGAGGGTTTAACAGTGTGTTCATGCAGTAATTCTTTCCATGTATACTGTTTCTAAAGCTGTCCATATCAAGCAGGAGAGAACCACCTATTTAGCGTTGCCTCTTTTATGTGTCTCCTGTGCTTGCCTGTTCTCTACTTCAATAGCAGTCACTGACACAAAAGGGCTTTGATCTGCACGTCCATCACCCAGCAGCTCATTGGGGAATCAAATGTTTCAAAACCACTTCCCACTCTCGTATATTTTCATACCTGTCAGCCTTGACGTGATGGAGCCGTGCTCAGATAAAACTCTGAAGGGTAGCGTTAGCGGAAATTGTACATGTGTGTGTGTCTGTGTCAGTGTGAGGGCCTGAGGAGATCAGAAGGTTTAAGCTGCTCTATTCGCCCGTATGTGGATGGATTGTGGATGTTGCAAATTAGCTTGTTAATTAGAATATCTAATAGAGGTGAACAATGACAGCCAACAGCCATTACAAAGACACGAAGATCATCATGTGGAAATTACAGTTCAGGAAAAGCACAGGGTGTTTGATATAAATAGTGGAATTTAAAAATCTTATGCAGTGTTTTTCTTCCTTTTGTCACATTTAATCTGTTCTTTTGAAAAGGAGTACAAACGATAAAATACGCCATTTATGCTATAATTCATTTACACACACATGTCTACAGAAACCACACCGAAGAGAACAGAAAGCACAGAACAATCATCAACCTCGGGCATCACATCGTTCCCTAATTGTAAATAAAGGATAAAGCATTTCAGATAAGGTAACACTAAAACAGAGCTACTATTTATATGCAAAACACAAACAAACAAGCAAACAAACATTTGAACAGTCTCAAATTAGAAAGTGGAAATATTGTCTGGAGAGGCACAGAATCCATAGATATCAATACAACCTTTCCAAGTTTTGCAAATACAGTATAGCATGTATTCATATTAAGGCAAGACAGGCTATCTGGAGTTAAATGAAGCTATCAGACAAAGACCAGAAAATATTCAACAGTCTCATTTAAAATAATCATGAGATTCTTTTACATATTGTATTAGTGTCTACTTTAACTGTGAAACATACACTCACAGTTATGATAAGAAGATTACACTTTTAACACGGTCTTTGTCTGAGAGTCTCACTTACCTCCACTGCAAACACTAGTAGGGAAAAAAACAACTTTTTCAACTTTTACTTCTTCAAGCTGCTGCCTTTAAAATCCTATGCAAGCACTGTATTACAGACCTACTGTCTAAATACAAAATACATCAAATACACTGTAATACACTCTTTTGTTATTTACCTCAGGTTTTGGTTGTAAATAACACGAAATGACTCACTCAACCGAGATTAACTATGATAGCCTCACTGCTGCTACAACTGCAACACTGATGATCCCACTGTTAGTAAAGCTGAGCATGCAAAGCAACAACGTACATAAAATATAGAAATGTTCCCATGCAAATATTCCCATGTTCCTTGGCATCATCTATCTTTATAAGATGAAAAGAGACCACAGATTTTACCACTTAACTTGTACAACCACAAGAAAGCAAAACGAGAAAACTCTAAACTATCCTGGTGACGCAGGTCTGAATCGCTCTCTCTCTATCGTTTCTGTTTCTCTCTCTCACACAAACACACACACACACATAGGGCAGAGATATGAGTATCTCAAATCCTCTCAAAATTAAAAATTTAGCAGCATTTACCTTTATACAGAGTGTACATACGCAGTGAGAGTTCAACACCATTAACTGGTAATCAGTCATAATGTTAGATCATGTTTAGGTTCAGCCATAAACAAACCTACAACTGTGGTTTTAATGGCAATCTAAAAGCACACAGAGATGTTTATCTCTCTATGGTACAGTGGCCATGTTGAGGTTCTCAGCGTGGATGTCTGGTATTGTCCTCTCGGGCCTCAGACACACGGCCAATCTCTGTGGAAAACAAGGGACGCGTGCAAACGAAGCAGAGGTTAGATTAGAAGAAAATGCATCAGAAACAGTTTCAGGACTTTGCACGCATCCACCGACCTGTTTGAGGGAACCAGGGGTCCACACCAGCTTGTAGACCATGTAGATTGGGACCCAAATGAAGGATGATAAGCCAACGATGTACCCGACTATGATGCTCCAGTCCGGGTACTTGTAATCAAACAGTGCGAGGGGTGGTGCTTTCAGCAGGGAGCTCACAATGATATACTGAGAAGATATGGGATACGCAGCATTTCCATATATGTTAATATATGACCTGTACTGAGTCCATTATTTAAAAATATGTAAAAGAAGTCTTATTGGTGTAGATTTCTAATTCTAAAATGTCATCAGGACAACAACCTTATAGGTGGATGCAAATAAGAGATTAGGGTATCAAACAGCATATGTCTGTGTGCATGCTAGAAAATATTTAAGGAAGCTACTTCACAAAGAGAAGAATTTAATCTACAGAGGGGGCACTGAACTGTCTGCTCTCTTCAACTTTAAAGGCCACTGCTGAAGCTGTCTTTTGATCCTGCAATGAGCTTTCTCTCATATCCTTGTCTGCTACAGCTCACTGATCTCTGAGTGGCTTAACTGGATGATGCTCATTTGACCCAAAGAACTATGTGTTAAAGTATTTACAATGAGTGAAGATAACTAAAAGATCTTGTCGTTTTTATACAGCATAACCGCTGACGTTACGACTGAACCTTTGGGTCGTCAGAGTATCTCTCACCGCCAGAAACGCAGGACTGATAGCAACCCAGCACACTTTCCAGAACAGTCCCGGGGCTTTCCCAAGCATAGCCTGAACGTCATTGCTAAATCGATGGATTCCTGAAATCAGCAAAAATAATACAATCCCTTATAGGTCACCAATTTATACTGGTGATAAAAGAAACAGAAAACTAGTCAATAGATTTCTTCTTTTTTTTCCTTTTTTTTTTTTTTTTACCATAGAACCAGGAAACTGCAATAGCCTCAAGGAAACCCACTGCAATAATTGAGCTTCCAACTCCAAACTCCTCCAGCAGCTTCACCACGTAGGCACCACCCTGCCAGTAAGATTTTACAATCATTGATCATCAGTCAGCACTCATTTCCCCTCATTTGAGCAGCAGACAGTAGATAGCACTACTCCAATTTGCTACAATGTATCCAGAGCATTAATTATAATTGAAGGTAATTGTTTTAAAATATTGAGGCGATGCTTTTTGCTCTCTCGGGTTTGATGAGGATATAAAACACGAGTAACTTACATTGGTAAGGGTGCTCAGAGAGCCTAAAAAACAGACAACCACCAAGCACAGAACAAAAAGTTCCCGTCTGTGATAGAACTGATCTGGATATTCATCCAACACAGCAGTGATGATCGCCTCCAGCCCTCCAAACTGAAGCACACAGAGACAGCTGTTATCATTAGAAACATGTAGAGAAGTGTAAGGATGTTTGAAGTTCATGAAATAAGAAATATTGGACTGAATTTATGAATTTGAATCTGTGGTAGTAATCATCATGCACTGAATACTTCTAGGTTTCTCATCTCGTACCGTGCTGTCCAGTCCCAGTGTGATCATCATCACAAAAAAGATGATCGCGAAAAAGGTCGAGCCCATCATGTTTGCAATGGCCTCTGGGTAGGTGATGAAGAGTAGGCTCGGTCCTTAAAAGCACAGAAATGAACATGAACAGATGGGAGTGAGTATCTGTAATTATAATAGTTACAATACATTTTATTTAAAACAATGTTTTACTGTTTTGCCTGCTGACCTTTGTCTCTGGCTACATCCTCAACCTCCACTTGCCTCATCTCTGCCATGTAGCCCAGCACCGTAAAGATGACGAAGCCCGACACAAAGCTGGTCAGACAGTTTACCAAGCTGGTCACGATGGCGTCGCTGCCGAGGAGGAAGCAGCGCAGTCATTGAACTTACTTATAGAAAAACACTTTCTTAAACAACAGGTCTGTTTGCAGACGGAGGCAGAAATGACATTTTCAGCATTTCGCCTGGTTTTCTTTACAAATTTCTTAAAACTTTTTCTGAGACACTTAGCTCACACACACCCAACAAGCCGACAAGATACTGTTTGCTTATAAAGTATAGAATAAATAACTTACAATTAACAGATAATAAAGAATACATTAATTACACATGGAGAAATTAAAACTAGAATTTGCATATTTGAGTTTTTTTTTTATTTTATTTTTTTATTTGTTTATCAAGAGATTATGGAAACGTATATACATTGTATTGTATGCATCTTACATGACATATTTTCTCAAACATTTCTTTCCCAATCATTTTAACTTTTTCTTGTTAAACAAAAGAGAAATTAAAATACAAAAAACATATTTGAGTTTTAATTTGTATCACACTATGTTCAGCTTTTTAAAAAATTGGTTTATTTTTTTATTTTGGAAATTTATTGCTTAAAATTGTATCGTGCAATTTATCACATTTTTTTCTGAGGTAAAAGAAAATCACACCGTCGGCGCAGAAGTCTCAAAAACTCAAATAGTATCAAATAGTGTATCAAATGTGACACACTAGGCGTTACGGGGATAATGTTTCCAAAGCTTGTCGTTAAAATCAAACACAACGCTCAAAAGGAGATGTGTTTTCACTCGTGCAATGGTTTCAGCATTTCACCCAGAGCATCAGTCTTTACTATTTAAGCCACAACCACAGTTTCAGACAATAACTCAGTGTCTCATATGTCAGCAGGCACTGAGGGATCTTACCGATAGCAGTTGTTTGTGAAAGAGTTGTAGCTTGAAAGAGCCAAGAGGACCCCGAACCCTGGGCCCAGAGAAAAGAATATCTGAGCAGCAGCGTCCACCCACACCTACAAAACACAGAGGCAAAAATGCTCTGGGATGCTGTAGATTATTATGGTATTTAAGAGTATTAAAATAAATTGTCACTGATTAAACACCATCTAATTTTTCTTGTTTTTTTTTTTATTTTATTTTATTTTGCCAAGCAGAGATTGGTTGTGTCAGTGGTACAGTGGGTACACAGCTGTATGCAGGGAGATCTGAAGAGCAGCTCGCATTCGGCATTAAAAAGAAGAGGACAGCGTTGGATATCGGGGAGGGAGACAGAAAGGGAGGCTTTTGTTAATGGCAGAAAATCTAAACCAATTATGCATCTTATTATCCTGCTCTGTGGCTTATTTATGCATCTCATTTCATCTCATCCATATTCTCTTCTAACCAAAGCACTCACACATGTTTTGCAAACAACAGCAGCGAGCTAAGAAGGAAGATGAGAAGGCGCGATAGATAGAAAAGAAATACAGGCTGATTCTCAGGGGACTAGTGGGTAGAATTAAATGAATATTTGGAAGATCCAGCTGTGCTGCATGTCTGAGTGTCATCATTTTAACAAGTTAAATATGCATCGGGATTTCTCCTCAGTGTTGGTTAAAATTATCAAGAATATCAACTTATTTGAGTCATTTCACCAGGACCTGCTAAGTGTGAAAGTTCTAAGAGGTTATAAGCACTTTTTTCATATTAGCAAAAAAATGACCCTGCTATAGATAAAATGCTGCTCTAAAAAGTGGCTGCATTGATTCTTCTCACATCGGTGAAAATAAATTATTCTTTTATTTACTTAATTTTTACACATGTCAAATGAGACTACAGGTAACTGAAAACGTATTCTCGTAGAACAAGGGTTTTATGGATCGTTTAAATTAACAGCATTTGTTTGTTTGTTTTTAACTTTAAATAATTATATAATTTATAACAAACCAGCTGGTCCCCCAGCTTCAACTCACACTGGTCTCCAGCAGCTTTCCCCACTGTGGTTTGAGATAAAACACCACACCTCTCCAGGCTCCTGGCAGAGTGGCGCCTCGAATGAGCAGGATAAAAAGCACAATATAGGGCAATGTGGCGGTCACCCACACTACCTGGTGCAGAGGAAGGCGATATATCAGAGTTGGAAACAAAGGTGTAAGAGAACCAGAAATCTAAGATAAAATCTGTGATTCAAGCAAAGAACATCCATTGTTGTGGCAGTAAAGCGACAGCAAAAAACTACCTTCCCTGAAGTCTTCACGCCCTTCCACAGGCTGAAGTACACTATGGTGAAAATGAGAAAAAGGCAAAGCATCAGCTGCCAGCGAACCCCACCAACATCTCTCAGCCCAGATGACTTGTGGATCTCAAGAACATTCCTCCTGTTGAAACAAAACATGGAACATCACGTTTTCAGCAACAAGATCATATTTCCCAAACAAAACCACCAGCTTGACTGTGTCAAGGATTCCCGCACAGCCGTGTACCTATGTGGTTTTTGCTACTCACACTTACATGCACTTACGTGTAAAATTCCTCTGCCGGAGACCTGGAGGCATTTGTCCAGGTGATGTTGTCCATGCCAAAATAGTTGGTGCAGTCGGGGGTGTTCCACACATTGTCGCAGTTAGTCCAAGGCAGGATGCTGGAGAACGAGGAATAGAAGTAGAAGAGGGCCCAGGCGATGATGGTGTTGTAGTAGAAGGACACATACAGAGCGATGATGCAGATGGCGTATCCTATACCTGAAACACACCAGGAAATGAAAAGAGCTTTGTAGCTGCAAATAAAAAATGTGTTTTGTCCGCACATGATCTGTCGAGCAGCTCAGGCCTCACCTTTGAAAATGGGACAGATGTGTTTCCATATTGATATGGCTCCAGTTCTGTGAAACTGTCCCAGTGCCAGCTCCATGTAGAAGAGCGGAACACCACCAAAGATGGCCATCAAAATGTAGGGAATAAGGAAAGCACCTGCATGGAGAGATGACATCTGAGGACATTTGTAAATGACAAAAACACTAACTTAAACCTGATTTTGGTTCCCATCCCAGCTTAAAGAGTGAATCTGCATGATTTAAGTGAAACTGACCCACTTGTTAGAGCAGGCAAAGAAAGAATTGTCCACATAGTCCTGTGATTCTTTTCCTAGTTTTTGTCCCCTGACCTAAAAATCTTATCTTAATATGAACTTGTTAAGCTCTTTTATTTTTTGAAATTATAAACAAAGACCAAATGCATTTCAAAGACTTTTTAATTGAGTTTCTAACGGATGGATGCTCTCTTCAGCACCATGGACAGTTTCTGCTGTCATCTTTTTCGAGCAGAAACTGTGAGATCAAAATCATTTGAGGACAGAACAAGTTTTACAAACAAAGTCCGCACATCCTAACTTATAGATCGACCTGCTTTTAAACCTTTAGCCTACTTACCGCCACCGTTTTGATAACATATGTACGGAAACCTCCAAACATTCCCAAGGTCCACAGCAAAGCCAATCACAGACAGGAGAAAATCCATCTTTTTGCTCCATTTGTCTCGGGACTCCGTCTGCGTGATGACCGGCACCGGGACCGCGTTGTTGGTGCTATAGCCGGGGTTCGGGGAGCTGTGGTGGGTCAGACTGCCGGCCATGACCGCTGAGTCCTGTCGGGGCACCGGACTGTGAAAAGTCAGGCAGAGGAACAGCTCCTCAGAGAGGAGGATGCTTCTCCTGTGATGATGACAGGGTCGAGTGGGAGGAGTTGTTGGTGCTACACTTGGGGATACCTGTCAGTAGAAATCATACCCTCACTTTTTAACCGTCTTTCAACTAAAACGTCCAGGATGATTTACAGACTCTAAAGCGACGATGCTAGAGTTGATCAATGCGATAACTCACTTTAAAGGCGAGAGGCCTGTTTTTGAACACGGTTGAATTTCACCAGCAGCAAAGACTGATGGGATTGCAGCTTTACTCACATTTTTTTTAAACTCCTTTCCCCTGAACGCATCATGATGTGCAGTAAAGTGAATGTTGAAGTTTCGCTGTGTAAGTCATCTCTTGCACGTCACACCATCGAAATTCAAAACTCTGCAACCTCATATTTTCTCTTTTTATCAATATGAATTAGAATTTGTTGCCGCCTGAAACTCAAACTTTAGAATATAAAGACTGAATTTGGATGAATTGGTACATTATGATCCTCATTTTCTGGGGATATCAGTGTCTTTATTTTTGCAAAAAAAGGCCAAGGAAAATTGATTTCAACATCTTATACCTGAAACATGAGTGAAAGATTAAATCAAACAACAGGCTTCTGACACAGTGTAACAGTAATTTTAACTAGTGTGCAATCGGTCAGTTTGAACTTCCACAGATTTAATACAGAAAGCCATAAACGGCACCTTGGACCATCTTGGTTTGCTGGTCCTGTGGCATCATATAGTTTGGTGAAGACAGCAAAATAGAATCACAGTAGCTTAACTGCACTGATTAGGGAAACCTAATAAAATGAATTTGTAATCAAATCTACCGCTTTTAGCACTGAGTAGTTTGAAAAGGCTACTAACTGGATAGTCAGAGAGCCATGGTCATGTAGGTCTGTGAGCGGAGAGAGTGCATCAAATGAAGTTACTTTGGGAAATGGATATGACACAGGATAGGACAGGAGACATCCAGTAATATCATAAAATTGTCACTTAAGAACCAAGTTGCAGCCGCACTGTCTGGCCTGGTGTCACATGGTTTACTGCCCAGCTTCCCCACCTGAAGCTGGGGCAACGTGCTGTGCAGAAGGATTGCTTAATAACTGTTGTTTTGGCCCTTTCCTGCTAAATGGACATCAAAGGAGAAGCAAAGAAGAATATAGATTATTTCCCCTTCAAGTTAGCACCTCTCCGGGTAATAGACAGAGAGGGAGAGGCAGAGAAAGTTATAATACAAGTGATAATATTATTGTCAGAGCTAGGATGGAGAAAAGCTGGGAGGGAAAGGCTGTGGTTATCCAGCCGAGGTGTAGGGGCCCCTGAGGGCCAATAACATAGCAACAAACCATACATTACTGGCCTTCTCAGACATACAAACCTGTCAATCTGCATTGGCATACATGTGCAGAAGAGCATCAGACTGACAGGAGCCTCCCTCACATGCCCTGGTGTCTGTTAGAGCACGTCGACTCTAATCACGCATCGACATGTGCATGTTGGCTTCTGCCAGAGGCTCTGCTGACAGGCAAAGAGGCCTGTATGACACAGCATTGTTATTTCTAAAGCTGGTGTTGGTGTGGTTTAAAAATCCTTTGAGTTGTTGTCATTTAGAAAATAACGAAGTCCCTAAATTTAACCTTTTTCATCTGTTTTGTATATTTATATCAAAATGTATTTAAATCAAGTTTTACTGCAACCCCTGTTATTTGTTATTTGATCTGTCCACTTGCACCTTGTTGTGATTCATAGGAACCTGTCCATTTTTTTAAAATACATTTTTCTTCCTATACAGAACAGCATTACGCTAAAAGGCTGCAAATAAATGTGGAGTGTTGATGTTTGTGTGCGTTGAGCTGTGGTCTAAAGACAAACATTGCTAATTAGGCAGAGGATAGCTGGTGAGGAGTTTGGTGTGCTGTGCCGTTTACTCAGGCAGAAGTCCTGTTATGACACTTAACACGACATCCTATTACCTCACATTAACTAAAGGTGTGAGTCACCCCAGCCGGGGAATCCTGGGTTAAAGAGGATGCTTGTGAGGAAAAACAACGTGGGGGGAGAAAGGGGCCCAACCCTGCATCCCTCAGTCCCCTCAGTCTGTCATCTTGTGTTATCACTCCATCCTTTCACCACCTGATTCACCTGACAGCTCAGTCCTCCAGGCGTGGCTGGACTCATGGCCTTAAGATCTCCCACTCTATAGTTCACTCAAGTCTACTGTGGTTCTCCAACTCACATTGCAGGTTTCTCTAATGTGTTCTGAGTTGGATGCTATGAGAAAAAAATAAAGTAAGTGCAAAATTTAAATAAAAGGTGAAAAATGGTGATCCACGTGGACCTGCTGGTTATTTTTCTTCTAATCACTGGGTATAAATATATATTACACAGTCGCCATCTTCTGGACAGTGTGAGTTATAACTCTTTGTGGGGATTTTCTGTTGCAGAATGACGCGGTTTTTCAAGCTTTTTTTATTTTTAATTTTACAGAAAAATAATGAAGAGTCATATCTGGTTTGACATGCAGTAGAGTGTTACAGTAGAACAGATGAGGGGAAGAATGGATCTTCATATATATTTTATTTTATTTCTTTTTATTCTCTTTTGCGCCTTTTGTTTTTATTTTATTCATTAATTTAGTTAGTTATTTACTTATTATTTTAGTAGTTACGGTTAATCAATGAATTTTATTTTTTTATTTGTTTATTATGTTAATAACTGATTTTTATATAATAATTTTACCCAGAATTTAATTAAATTTTAGTTTTGTTTTGTTTGGCATCTTAATTTAACCGTTCTTCTACATTTTGACCACAAGATGGCGTAAGGACAAAAGATTTCCCCATCTGATAAATTTACGCAAAAACGAAGCTCTGATGTGTTTTAGTCATGTTTTAATTTCAGTAATAGATTTCATCCAAAATCTCAGTTAAACCAAATTATTTTTACTATCCTTGAGTCAGATTGTCGCTAAGATTTCTTGTAACTAAAGAGCGTTTGTAATACGTTGTATCCATACGGGTTGTATCCGTAAATAATATAGTCCACTCCGATTTTAAGGCTAGAAAGCTGTCTTTCGGTGAACATTTATTTCTCTCCCCTGGTTCTGACCCGTTCCCGGAGGGAGCGCAGCGTGTCTTTAAGAGGCGTGTGCTCGGAGGAGGTGGAGTCGTGATCCACATTGTACAAGCAGCTGATGGGAGGGTGCTGCGTTCAGACAGGAGACAGGATCCATGGCAACAATCATGGCAGGTGGGAGCAAAAGAACATTTTAATTTTAATTTATTTAAGTAACATTTGGCTCTGTTTGGGAACGCGGAGAAAGTTGAGTCGTGTCAGAAAGTAAAGATGCGCTGTTTGGTTTATTTTATTTGTGTTTCAGAGGCAGAGACCCGTCAGCGGCTGCTGCGCACCGTCAAAAAGGAGGTGGGTGTTTTCAGCTCAGCAGTTATCGAGTCGGAAAAACAAACATGTTGGTTCGTATGAAGCTCTGCAGTTCAGCCTGTGCTCGAAGAGGCTTGCCAGGTGATCCCTAACAAACACTGGCTGGCACCGTGTCAGCTGTTTCCTGGTGATGATTACAGATGTGTGCCTGTGGTGCTCATCTGTACCTCAGCCAGAAAAACACCAGGAAACAAGCTGATAGTAAGGGAGAAAAAGTAGAATACTAATAATAGTTATTAAAGTCCAGTAACAGTTTATGGTTGGTTAATTTGTTAAGGTCTGTTCTCAGCATGAATGATGTAGTGCTGCACCTCACTAATTATTTGGGTGGAGAAGCAGCACGAAGGAAGCAGATTGTCTTTAGCCAGTGTTTGTTGTGTTTATGGCACAGCAAACCATCAGCCTTCTGCCAAACCATTTGGTGATTCTAGACTCAAACTGTGTGTGTGTGTGTGTGTGTGTGTGTGTGTGTGTGTGTGTGTGTGTGTGTGTGTGTGTGTGTGTGTAATGAGTTTTGTGTATATGAAAGCTTCCATACATGTCACTGACATGATAATGACTGTTTAGACTGTTACATAAAGCCTGTGTTAATGAGGCTGGTGCGGGGATGCAAAGCTCGACCTGCAGGAGCATCTGTTTGGAGGAAGGTGTTATTAGATTAGCTAATGTTTTTATGGTTCATAGTGTTAAGCCCTTTGTTCCACAAAATGAATGCCTTAGTAAGGTTATAGAGTTTCATTAGATTATGATGAACGGTCGAGGTGATTGTGCCGCCAACACTCCCCTATACAGTCTTGAAGATAAGCAGGCACACTACATTCAGCTCAGTAAGTATTAAAGTAAACTGCAGGTGAAATTCTAAAGTCCGAGAGCCAAATGTCCTACATGTCACCAGTCATGGAGGGGAATGGTTGAAAATAGATAGTATCTATTGGCATGTTGGCTAAACCTTTGCCTTGATGGTGGAAGCATGATGGAAGTGAACATGTTGTGAGATGTCCAAACTGATAGGCCGTGCCTTTGTGAAGAGCCTCCTTTCATATAGATGCTGAAGGTAAACAAGAGTGGCACCATTTTTTCCCCCACTTTGCTCCTTTTTTTAAAACATGTATTAAATCTCAGCAGCTTCCTTAAAGTAATAACACCCTTTCTTTCACACATAGCAACCTTATTTAAATCAGCAGCAAGCTTCTGGGGTCGTAATTGCGTCCACCCAAACATGGGACTGGCAGGAAACTAAAACTCCCCAACAGGAAGTTGATTTATCATAACAGAGACACGTTGAAATATTCACAGTAGAGCGATAACATTCTGACAGCTGAAATCTAAAACGAAAGCACATCCAGTGTATTGGAGATAGATGACAGGTGCATGTCTGTTAGCAGACTGCTGTGTGTTACCTTATTGTGTTTCCATTGTCCTGTAGTGGTGTATACTTTACAGTTAAGCGTTTTTGTTGCCCTTTGTTTGTACAGGGTAGGTTTTCTCAGTGTCATCCACGCCTTTCTAATATAACCCAAACCCTCTGAGTCTTGTTGGTTTTGGTCTCTAAAAGAATATTCAGATGAAGAGGGACAGTAACAGCTGTTTGATTGTTGCATGGAGACATTTTCAACCTTCATTTGATAAAAGTGTTTATGTTTTTTTTAACTTTCCTCTCTAATTACCTCATGCTCTACTGGGCTTTATTCCTTTAAATCATCACATCCTGAATGTTGTGAAAGGAAGAGTGTAGAGGCGGTGGCCTGATTTGTTTTCCTCTGCTTCTCCAGTGTTTATCTGTGGAGAGCAGACCCTTCCCATGATTAAATATGCTCTCTGTGTGCATAAGGCCTCTCAAAGATTCTTTCACTGGGGCTCTTTGTTAGCGTAGCAGCGACTTTATTCTCAGACAGCTTTTTAATGAAGATCAGCATTTTTAATGATGTAAGAATCTGAAAAGAAAAAAGAAGAGTGGAAAGTGTTACTTTCTTTTTTTTACCATATTCGATCAGGATACACACTGAGCTGATGGGCAAACAAATGACACATACAATTTACATTCTTTAAAACATTTTCATAATTAAAAAAGCATCACTGATCCTGGCAGTGATCGGAAGCTTGTAAAGGAGGTCCTTTTAAAATCTTTGACATCTGAGGTTCTCTGTGCCGATGAATGTCTAAGAGTGTGGCAAGTGATTTAAAAAGATATCTGAATTATTTGCAAGGAAAACTATTAGATGTTAAACATTTCACTTTGCCCTCCAGCAAATTTAGCCCACAGGCAGGACATTAGATGCAAAAAGAAGCCTCAGAAACCCAAAATGTCTTTGCATGACGTGCTGACAGTCTTACAGAGCCTGGTGTCAAACTCCATATATCTACAATCAGAGCAATCAGAAATGTAGCCTGTGTGGAATTTTGTCAGGAAAAGCCTTTGCTGTCCAAAAATAGCATCAAAGCTAAGCTACTGTTTTACAAAGCAACCAAAGACCAGATCATTAGGAACGGAAATATATACACATACGTATGTTTGGCCACAATATCAATAATGTAATGTGTTGTACTTATGTAGCGCTTTTCTAGTTTCACCCACCATTCAAACCACTTAAAGCACTTTATCTAGATCACAGCCAAAAGCCATTTAGAATCACCAGTTAACCCAACATGCTTGTTTCTGGATGGAGGGAGGAAGCCCAAGTACCCAGCAGATATGTTTGGTTCACAACAAAAACATCTTTTAGGAGAAGGTCCTCATTCCAACTTTGATTGGAAATGGAAATGTTATAGTTTGGGTTTGTTTCATGCAGCCTACAGTCATTTAGTCAACTATGAATTCAGCGTCATATCACAGAGTTCTGGGTCAGTCTATCCAAAAACTGAACCTGAGCCAGAAATGGAGCTTTCAGCAGGATAAAGATTCTGGTCCCAATAGAAATCCACTAAGGAATGTCTCAATCAGGAGAAACTGATGGCTTTAGAGGAGTCTAATAAAAGCTAAATTGAGACATCCTTCAACATTTTTCAGCTGAAGAGTGGCCAAAATCAGAGATAGTGGAAACTTATTCAGAGGTTTTTAGGGTTTTTCTTTTTTTGCTACATCTATTAAATCTGTTGATAACATTTTTGAAAAAGCTGTATCTACTTCTTCAGTCCCTGAAAGGAAAGATAGACGTTGTTGTTGTTGTCTGTGCCATTTTCACATCAGTTTATGGTTTTTATTACTCAGTGTGGGCCGTGCCATATGGTGACTCTATGCTGTGTGTTCTCACACTCTCCTTGCCCAGCTGGTTTTGTGCCATCAGTCTGCTCAAATATACCTGGATGTGGGCCATTATCCAGAGAGCGCAGGATGTCTGTGACAGCTGAATTGCCTTCTGGTGCAAAATTGTTTTAAATAAGAAATCTTATTTGCCTCAGCTTTGATACAGAGCCCCACTCTGTCTGGCTGCATTTCGCTCTGATCGTGCTGCTCCCTCCGCCTTCTTGAAAATCACGTGTGCACGTGCACATGCACACAAACAGAAATACACACCTGTGTTTGCTAAAGGAGAGAAGGGGCAATAGAGAGAGGGAGAGAAACTGAAGAGCTGTGTCATTTAGTTTCCTGTTTAATTTTTTACTGTTGGGTCTTGAGTTCCTCCTGTCTATAAACGAGATTGCACAAAAACTACCAAGCGGAATTTCATAAAACTAGGTGGAGAGGTAGAGCGCGGTCAAGGGAAGAATCTAGTAAATATTTATGCACATCCGGAGTACTTTCTTTGAAATTGCTAAATAGAGCTTTGGCCTTGGCTTAATTACATTTTGAGGACAAAAAAAGCAAATGAATCAAAGTGAGAACTTTTGCAGGTAGTCAAACTGAATAGACTGAGAGATTGACTGTTTATAGAGATTTTTCACTTTAACTGTTTGTGCAGCAAACACAGTGGAGGTCTGTGAATTTCATCATGTTGTGTTGATTGCTTGTGCGTATACTCCTGGTCTCAGGGATTTGTACAAGAACCAGTTCTTCACAGACGTTGCAAGACGGAGACTCTGACTCAGTAGTGAGCAGCTACTAGATACAAAGCAGATTATGGAGTGGCTACAGCACTAATCCAGGGCTGATGCATTCATTTTGCAGGGACAAATGCAGGGAAAACATCAGATATTATTATTGTATTAGAAACTAATATTTCTGAGATTGTTTCATTAAAAACTAGCATCTCAATTCCAAAAAAAGTTAGGATGCTGTGTAAAATGTAATGACCTGCAAATCTGATTATTTTCAGTAGAACATAGAAAAGATATCTATGTTATATTTACAAAAAAAAAAAAAACTTTCTCATGAAAAAATATAAAATAAAAATTTTACAGGGGCAACTAAAAGCTGGAAACATAAGTGGTAATTGCAACTAATTAGTTTGACTGACAGTAGGTCAGGAAGATGATTGGATATAAAAAGAGCATTTTAGAGCGGTAAAGCTCATGAATCTTCAAAAAGAAATTGTGGAAAACTTTCAGAATAATTTTCCTCAATGTAACATTGTGAAGACTCTTTATATCCCATCGTATACGATACATAAAATCATCAACAGATCGGAAAATCTGGAGAACTCTCTGTGTGCAAGGGACAATGATGAAAAGCAATATTGGATGCACGTGATTTTCTGGCTGTCTGGCAGCACCACATTAACCACCACAACAGAACATTTCTGTTGTGGAAGTCACTGCAGGGGCTCAGGAACACTTACAGAAATCACTGTCTGTGAGCACAGTTCACCGTGCCATCCACAAATGCAGGTTACAGCTCTGTGACGCAAAGAAGAAGTCGTATATAAGCATAATCCATAATAATGCTGCCATCTTCTCTGGGACAAAGCTCATAAAAAAACAGACTAAGGCAAACTGGAAAACTCGTCTGTGGTCAGAGAAGTCAAAATGTAAAAATCTTTATGGACCATCCGATTTATTTTCAGCTCTCAGTTCAAAAGCCTGCGTCTCTGATGGTATGTGGGTGCATTAGCGCTTCTGAAATTGGCAGTTTGCATATCTGGAAAATGCACCATCAATGCTGAAAGGTGTATAAAAGTGACTTATTAAAGGAATATATGCCTCCATCCAGATGACTTTTTTTTTTCCAGGCAAGGCCATCCACATTTCACCGAGACAATGCTAAACCACACATAGCAGCTGTTACAGCAGCATTGCTTCCTGCACTCCATACAATCCTGACCTTTAACCACTTGAAGACATTTGATGCATCATGAAAGGAAAAATATAACAAAGAAGGCCCAGGACAGCTGAGCAGTTAGAATGCTATGTCATTCAAGAATGGGACAACATCCATCCATCCATTTTCTTCTGTTTAGCCAATTCAGAGTCACGGGGAGGCTGGCGGCTGTCCCAGCGGCCATAGGGCGAGAGGTGGTTTACATCCTGGACAGGTTGTCAGTCTGTCGCAGGGCTAACACAGAGAAACAAAAAACCAGTCAACTCACATTCACACCTATGGGCAATTTTGAATCACCAGTTCACCTAACCCCATTAACTGCCTGTGTTTGGATTGTGGGAGGAGGCCGGAGTACCCGGAGAGAGACAACAATTCAAAATGAGCAAATATTACATATGAAATAGTAAAATGTCTCAGTTTAAAGATTTGATGTTTTCCATGTTCTTCTGTGAAAAAAATGTCAGTTCATGACATTTGGAAATGTGCATTCTGTTTTTATTTACATTTTGCACAACATCCCAAATCTTCCTTTCTTTTTTTGAAAGTAGCCCTAGTGACACTTTTAAATCGATAGGATAGGATTACCTGGCTTTGCTGAGGTGCACTGCTGCTACACTGCTTATAATCAAACTGAACTACAGTACTTCATGCTGTTTAGTATGGCAGTTGAGGCAAATCTGCACAAACTGGACCATGTTATGTGAATGGAGGGCCCTGCTTCCTCTAAAGCTGTCCTGTCTCGACCTCGAATGATACGTCGTGTAAAATTATTTCATGTCAAGGCTGAATATTGACACTGTACAATCAGCGCTTCAAAATCCCACAGCGTCCTCGTAAAGGTGCCGTCATCAGAAAGACGTTTTAGAAAAGCCACCCTGTGGTTAGAGTACCTTGGAACTGTTTTGGGCTGTCTTTTGGTTATATTGACCTTTATGGTGGCATCACATTCTCTGCCATTTTTACAGCTGATCACTCTTTTCATTCGGTATTAAGCTGTAATTCACATAATGGAATCGTGATTCAGCTGGACCTCTTTATAAGAGAACTGCAGCTCCATGTGCCGTAGATTAATATGAATAACAGTAATTATTTTTTTCATTGTGCGCTCCCTTCATTCAGCATTAGACTTAGTGATTATGAATAATGTAGGATGGAGATTTTAATGCAAGGAGCTTTCTCTCTCCCTCTTATTTCCTTTCTCTGCTCTTGGAGGAGTTAATTGGAATACTCACTCATGCTGTTGCCTTCAAGCAGACTCATCGTGCTTTGCTGATGAAATGAATCATTTTTTTTCTCTAAATTTTCAGTTTTTTCTTAAATCTCAGTGAGAATATATTGTTTCTTGGGTGATATTGTAGCACATATGGTTGCTTTAAAAAGTAAAGTCTGGGTGGTATTTCTGCTTTATTGATGCCAGAGTAACAAGATGACGACAGCACGGCGCATCTAGATATTAATAGTGGCTGTCGGAGAGCCGCATTCAGCCTCTTATTTCAGAGATGAATGAATGTTTGCGCGTCCTTTTGGCGGAAGTGATCCACTGTGAGACTCGTGACGTCTCCATAGAAACCTGTAGGTTGTCTGTGCTTAGACGTTTTACCATATAAATTCCTCAGAGGCCTGATCTGTAGCCCAGACGAGAGAGATGAGGAGGGTGCTTCCTCAAGTTAGCAGTCAGTTTTCTGTGTGTCAGATGCACTGAGAAAAAAAATTGGTGCATATAAAAGCCCTCTGTGTTTTAAGCGTTTGTGTGTGTGTTTGCGTGAACGCAGGCTTTTATATAATCATTAACGGAGCTGGTGTGCATCACAGTGACTGCCACTTTCTCTGGCGTGTCGGCAGTGTGAATCATTTCTGTTGATGCTAAAGAAAACAATGCTACTGATGCGAACAGTCCAAGTTTGAGTAATGACTGCTGTCTAATTAGTGAGTTGTTTTGCTTTTTTTTTATTCCAGGCTTCTGGGTTCATTTGTCGTCCAAGTATTTAGAAAAAAAAAAGATTTGTGGATTTAATTTGTCATCTTGCATAAACAGTGAGAGCTCAGTTGGCAGATTTTCTTAGCAGTGTTTGTGCATCTGTTACATTTTCGTGCCTGTAGTCTCCGTCTTAAAAATAGGGGTAGGAAATGCAGTGTTGTACTCTATATTGCCAAAAGTATTCACTCACCCATCCAAATCATTGAATTCAGCTGTTCAAATCACTTCCATGGCCACAGGTGTATAGAATCAAACACCTAGGCATGCAGACTGCTTCTACAAACATTTGTGAACGAATGGGACGCTCTCAGGAGGTCAGTGAATTCCAACATGGTATTGTGATAGGATGCCACCTCTGCAACAAGTCCAGTCCTCGCTACTAAATATTCCACAGTCAACTGTTAGTGGTATTATAACAAAGTGACAGTGACTGGGAATGACAGCAACTCAGCCATGAAGTAGAAGGCCACGTAACATCACAGAGCGGGGTCAGTGGATGCTGAGGTGCATAGTGCCCAGGGGTTGCCAGCTTTCTGCAGAGTCAATCGCTACAGACCTCCAAACTTCATGTGGCCTTCCGATTAGCTCAAGAGAAGTGTGTAGAGAGCTTCATGGAATGGGTTTGCATGACCAAGCAGCTGCATCTGAGCCTTGCATCACCAAGCACAATGCAGAGTGGGATTATGGGTTGTTTTTCAGGAGTTTGGCTCAGTCCTTTAGTTCTAGTTAAAGGAACTCGTAATGTTTCAGCATACCAAGACATTTTTGGACAATTTCATGTTTGTGGAACTTTGTGGGAACGGTTTTGGGGATGTTCCAACACGACTGCACATGTGCACAAAGCAAGGTCCACAAAGACATGTATAAGGGAGCTTGGTGTGGAAGAACTTGACTGGCCTGCACAGAGTCCAACCCAAAAGAACACCTCTGGGATGAATTAAAGCAGAGATTACGAGTTAGGCCTTCTTGTCCAACATCAGTGTTTGAGTTCACCACATGATCTGAATAATTGCATTGTGCTTGGTCATTGTGCTTGATTGATTGATTGATTGGTAATTTATTTCAACATGTGAACAATATACAAGTACATTTAGAAAAGAAATAAGAGAGAAAAAAAATACTATACAAATTACATACAAAAAACCATTCTGATTAATTTACATGTTGAAAGGGAGTGGGAAGAAGTATACACTTATTTAATCCCACCCCTTTGCCATAAATTATCAGTGAATATTTAGTCAGCTTCCTTACTGATATAATTTGTAATAAAAATAGTGAACAGATTTCTGATATACTATATACTATAATATCACATCATGAATTTTCTGTTTGTTTGTTTGTTTTTAAATAGAGACATTCACTTAATTTAAATATTTTCCTTTTCTTTATAGATCGAGAAGATAATATTTTTATAACTCTTTTTGAACAGTTTTATGTTTGGACATTGCTTTAATTCCATATTCAGTTTGTTCCATAGTTTCACTCCATGAACAGAAACACAAAAGCCTTTTCTTGTAGTACGTACCTTCATTGTTTTCAAGTTACAAAAACCCCTTAAATTAGAAGTGATGTTCTGTCGAATACCTGTTTTGCCTTGTTTAGTACTGCAATGCTTCGTGATACTTTGGAATGAATATATCTTACGTGAGCTCTCCAGTTAAGTTTTTCATCTATTATTACCCCCAGAAATTTATTTTCACTGACTCTTTCAATATCAACACCATTTATTTGAATCTTTGCATTTGTATTTAAACTACTATTTCCAAATAACATCAGTTTAGATTTATTCAAATTTAATGATAATTTGTTTTTATCAAGCCAGAACTTCACTTTACTTATTTCATTAGTCATATCCTCCAATAAATTCTGCAGATCATCACCAGAGCAAAAAATGTTTGTATCGTCAGCAAAGAGAACCATTTTTAATACTTTGGACACTTTACAGATGTCGTTAATGTACAAGTTGAAGAATTTTGGACCCAAAACTGACCCTTGGGGTACACCACAAGCAATGTCCATACATAAGGAGCAACCACCATTTATTTTCACAAACTGCTTTCTGTCACTTAAATAACTCCGGACCCAATCTAAAACTACCCCTCTGACACCATAACGTTCCAGTTTTCTTATTAATATATCATGATCTATAGTGTCAAATGCCTTTGTCAAGTCTATGAATAACCCAGCCACATATTGCTTTTTGTCTATGGAATTTGTGATGTATTCTATTGAATCTAATAGTGCCGATGATGTTGATCTGCTTGATCTGAATCCGTACTGACTCTCAGTGAGTAGTTTATGTTTATCTATAAATTTTTCCAGTCTGTTTTTAAACAGTTTTTCAAGAACTTTTGAGAATTGAGGTAGTAAAGAGACAGGCCTGTAGTTTGTGAAATGGTGTTTGTTTCCAGATTTGTATAGAGGTATAACTTTTGCTCTTTTCATTCTGTCTGGAAATCGACCAGTTTGAAATGATAAATTACAGATGTATGTAAATGGTTTTATAATAGCCTCAATGACTCTTTTAACCACTATCATATCAATATCATTACAATCCAAAGATTTGTGATTTTTACATTTTTTGACAATTTCAAGAACTTCATTTTCATCAACGGCTGTGAGAAACATAGAATATGGATTTCTGTCAATCAGTGTATCGGGTTTTTCCTGTGCTTTCCCAGGATGAGTGATTGTTCTTGCTAAATTTGGTCCAGCAGTTACAAAGAATTCATTGAGACTATTTGCCACAACATCCATATTGTATTCTTCATGGTCATTACAAATGAAATACTTGGGATAGTTCTTGCCTGCAGCTTCTAGAAGAATAGTCAAAAATTCCCATAAACATACTCCTGAATCTTGTGGAAAGCCTTTTCCAAGCAAAATATAAAGACGTGGTGGGTGACTCAAGATTTTTGCACAGTATTAAACATCACTATATAAACTTACCAGTACTGCCAAATGTCTGAGTAACTTTATTCAAGTATAAAAAGTACTTTTCAGTTATTATAGTTAACCTCTCACTTAAAATCAAATTTAAGTGAGAGGTTAACACTTTTCACCTCATTTGTTTGAGAACTAGATTAGCATTTTATAAATGAACAATAAACATAAACGTCAGATGCTATGCTTAGAATAAATATCAACAGTAAGGTAGCTAAAATTACTGTCATCTTGATTAACAGCAGTACTTAAATTCCTCATAGCCAGTAGTAATAGTTAGATAATAGCCAGCCTTTAAGTACTGTGTGCCTTCATATTTTAACAGCTCATGTTTGCTTAAATAAAGATCTGAATGCCAAATGGATGACCTGAAGTGATTTAATTATCTCTGTTTTCTTACAGTAAATGTGAGATCAAAATACAGGTGGCATAATCCATTTATGTATAGTGAGTAAACTAGTAATGAAATTATTAATCAATTTAATTGTGCCATAGTGGAAAATCCAATCTGAAGATAGAACTTTATCTGGTGGAAAATATTATGATCCCGCTGTAAATTTCATTGCCTTACAGTTGCAGAAGTGCCACACAGAGAAAATATTTGCCCATGCCACCGAAATATAGAGTTAATGTGCTGGAGAAGGTGTGTGTGTGTGTGTGTGTGTGTGTGTGTGTGTGTGTGTGTGTGTGTGTGTGTGTGTGTGTGTGTGTGTGTGTCCGTAAGTCAATGTCTTTGTGTGTAGTGGGTGAACCTGGCAGTGCAATATGGTCATTGTGGACAGACTCATTTCAACAGGAAATTACAGCTATCTGTGTGGCCGTGTCCAGGGCTTGATACTTTCCATGCATATTGCAGACCAGTGCCCACACAGTAGGATGTCTCCATAGCCACCAGAGCAGCTGATACACCCAATCATCTTAACTATTGGCTATACAGTTAGTGCCTTATATTATCCGACTACTTACCTTTTTTTGTAGTTTTGCCTCTGTGCACCTCCACAGTGGATACAATCTTTATGTGATCGATATGCAGATTTTTAGCTTTAACAAAAATCTTAGCAGTAAATGGTTTGGAATTACAACTATTTTTACCCACAGTTCCCCACTTTCAGAAGATCAAAAGTAAAAGTAATTAAACAAGCTAACATCATTTTAAATACGAGGATTATTTTAATAATCGGATGAAAATCCTTTGCAGTCAAAGACTACCTGAAGTCTAGAAAGACAGGGACATCACCAAATTCTGTTTCCTCCCTTTAACTGTTATGTTATACCTTTTCTGCAACCACCTACTGCAGTTGTTGCTTGTTTGTGGGTTTTTCTGGCCTTTGGCAATCATGTTCTGTTTGACTGAAACAGGTGACTGATTTGGCCATTAAAGAATATTTTATTTCCCTTGAGAAAACCTTGGGTTGCTTTTGCAGTCTGCTTTTGGCTGCTCTTTATTTGCACTGCGCAGTGTTGTCTGTTCATTTCTGCAGCATTTGTCTGATCTGAGCAGAGGGTATAGCCCTGTACACTTCTGAATTCATCTTTATAGACTGCTTCTATCAGCAGTCACATGTTCAATAAACAGTAGTGACCTGCTTCGACTGGAAAACATACAGTGCGTGCCGAAGCCTCCACCATGTTTGACAGATAATGTGGTGTCAGATCATGAGTTGATTCATCCTGATTTCATCTGACCAAATATTTGTTCTGAACTGTGCAGGCTGGTTTAGATGTTTTCTGACAAAGTCTAATCTGGCCTACTTCTTCCTGAGTGTAACCAGTAGTTACAGCCTGATGATGGCCTCCCTCATTTGGACCTCATATTGAGAGTTCCAGTGAACAGCTACCAATTGCAAGTTTAGTCAACCCGGGGTCATCTGTCTACTAAATGCATTGTGGAATAACGAGGCAACAGGCCTCACTTGGTCATGAAACCAGGTGTCAGACAAATGTCCAATCACTTTTCATCCATATTTCCCTTGATAACATGTATGTGTAGAACATGTTGCTATTCTTAAGCAGTTAATGCAATGCTTTTGTTAAACTCCTCGATTAAAAGCTGAAAGTCTGCACATCAGTCTGTTGATTGATTTGTTTGGTTTTTTAGTTCCACTGTGGTGGTTCACAACTATAAAAATGTGTCATTGTCCAAAATCTTATGGCTCTAACTGTAGCTGTTGGCATGTGATCAGAGAGAGGGACAGATCCCAGAGATGACAAAACCTGAATAATAGCCATTTCTGATGTCTGACCCTCTCTATCCTTATTTAAAAAAACAAGTTGGGCTTTGATTTATTTGGATGTGAAAAGTAAGAAACAAGGGTCTGTGATGAACTCCCATCCCTTCCCTTTTCTCCTTCCACACCCAAATATATCTCCTTCATTTCCCAGTAGTTTGAGATGAGAGCTGGTGACTCATCCACCAACTTAACATGCATTCTTCCTTCTTCAGTGTCCCTCCCACCTTAATTTCAAACCCCAGTTCATCACTGAGCTCATTTTTATGCACAAAATTACATTAGATTTGAAATATCTATTTATCTTCCTGTGCCACCAAATTTTGCCTGTTGTGGTATATTATTGAATGAGTCACCCAACATCTGCCATGTCATTGACAGGTGAAGCAGATTATGGAAGAAGCTGTCACCAGGAAATTTGTCCACGAAGACAGCAGCCATATTGTGTCCTTTTGTGGTGAGTAATCAAACAAATTGTGAAGCTTTTGCTCTCCAAGTAATTCTGTAATGCTGGAACGGCTTAATGTCAGCTTATTTCAGTCAAGTTACTCAGAACTCTTTCTCTTGTTTATCTTTCGCTCTGAATGTCGAACTATACAACCTGATCTTACGTTTCTCTTAAAAGTGGCCTAAAACTCATGATTAATTTCAACCATTAAAATATTATCAATTATACATGATGCCTTGCTCAAAATTACTTCACACAAATCATACTTGCTTATATCTCACAAGTCATTTATTGATTACAGGACAAAATTAAAAACAAAGCAATCGCAGTGATACTTCTCTTAACCATTAAGCCACTTCATTGCACTTTTTTCTGCTTTTTTGCTTTTTGCTTTTTTTTTGCTTTTTTCTGCTTTTTTCAACCAAACAACTGCTACTGTTATAACTTGCACATTACGTTTCTCAATTTATATATACTAATTTATTGGAAGTTACATGTCTACTTTTAATGCACAGGTACAATACACAACCTGTACTTTTCAAGTTATTCTAAATATTCTTACTATTCAAACATCTTTCAGTATCCTGCTCTGTTTGCACACAACAACCTGGGTTTGCCACTTATCTGTACTTTAATTTTAATAACTGTACAGTATTGTTTTGGTAACTATTGTCCATGATGTAAATATGTAAAGATTTTGAGTGCTTCTGTTCTATGCCCTGTGTTCTGTTCTGTTTGTATATGTGTCTTTTTGCTGCTGTTACAACCCAATTTCCCCTTGTGGGACAATTAAAGGATTATTCTATTCTATTTACACTCATTCCAACGCCACTAACTGAATTTAATTTCTTTAATTAATATTAGATTAATCAATATTCTCATGTAGAGTTATTGATAACAGTGAGATGTTCAGTACATTCAAAGAAAATTTGGTTGTTACAAAGAAATTATCCATTGGTCTGTGTTATAGAATTAGTTTTTCCACAAGGAGAGATGGTGGATGGTGGATGAGTGTGTCAATGCCTACTGCATTAACAGCAGGCAGTGACACACTTTTAGCACAAGAGTATATTTATTGTTCAGTACAAATAAGAGATATTTAAAGTTCAGTCCTTTACCAAGTCTTTTTGTTCTTGCCTCCAAATCACACTTCTGGATTGCAGTATGATTAGTGCGAGAAACACACTGCCCACATGCAGGTGGTCACGCTCATCGGATGTCTGGCTCAGACCGGAGCTGTAATCAATAACAAGATATATTTGTGGATTTAAGTGTGAATAAAATGACTCTCAGCTTGCAGAAAAGGTGATATTTTTACTAGCTGTGTGCAAAGACAAAGACTGTTGGGGGAGAAAAGGCATGGCGTAACACAGACCATCATTATTAATGGGAAATAAATAATTTCTAATGGTGTTCAGATTAGAACCTAAACTCTGACTCTTGGGATGATTGGTTAGGCCAGGACAAAGCAAGTTATGCGTATTTATGGGGTTTTTTTTAAATGTCACAAAACACACAGGTTAAGTAAAAAAAATAAAAAATTAAAAAGTTACTCTGAAGCTCCGGGAATCAAACCATGAATAAAGCTGAACACTGGCAGAAAATAAGGCATGTGACAGAATAACAACTAACAAAGGGATAGACAGAGCTGTTAATACCATAGACTGTATTTAAAAGATGGACATCACCAGCGTGACATCACCCATTGGACTCAAGCATTGGCATTTTGGCCATGGTTATGGTTTGTTTTTGTTTTATAAACCAGCAGTGGCCATATTTGGAAAAGAAGGTGGTGTCATCAGCAAATCTGGGTAGCAAGCTGCATCCATGAACTGTACGACTGCGACATAGAGAAATTAATTAGTGATGAGACTAACAAAAGACTAAAATTTGAATCACCAAAACTGGAGCAAAAAGTCTGTGCCATATTACTTGTCAGATAATTTAACTGAAAATGCTTCAAAAGCACCAACAGCACAAATGTAGCAGAGAAGTCCAGTTCAGTGACTCTAGTTAACAGAGGTGAAGGAGAAAACTATCTATAGAGACAAAAACATCCTTTTGTTGATTTAAAGATAAGCTTTTTCACATTGGATTCTTGACTTTGACTTCTTTGACTTGACTTTTTTCCACTTTAGCGCGTGCCTCGTGTGGCCACTAGAGGAACTGCACGCGGCACACCCACACTGGCTTCATTTTACATGCCCAGAGGCTGTAAATACTCAGACTAGGGAAGAGAATTAAGTAGGGAAAAATATTAAATAAGCAAAATATCCCATTAAAAAAAGGCCTGTGGCGTAAATGATATCATTCTACTACTGTATAAAAAATGTGCAAGGAGGTGTACCAGTGATAATAAAGAGAAACTGGTGTTGTCTATAGGCTTGTAATTGCGCACTTGCATTACTCAGACTAATTGGATCAGACTAATATCAAAGAAGGAAAAGTAAATTAGACGCTGCAGAAACAGTGACTTACCTCTTAGTGTCATTGTTTGAAGAAATTCATTTAGAGGTATGTGAAATCAAAAATAAGCTGATTTAGAAATCAATGTTGTTTCCTTTTTGGGTTCTTATGTAAGCTCACTCCCTCATAATGTCCGTGTAGAGCCTGTTTGGGTTATTATCATAGTAGGAAAAGAATTTGCAGCACAGCTTGAACCTATTTAACAACCATAAGTGAATAATGTTGGACATCCTTCCCATCCAGTAATCAGCTTACCCCAAATCTCTTTTTTGTAGTTTTATTTTTCTGCAGGAGGGTTATGAAAATAATTTGTCACAGAGCTCAGATTTTTGTTACAGTGCAGCTAAAAGACTTCTTTAATACCTCTCAGTGTTGTGTTGTGTTGTGTTGTGTTGTGGGGGGCAGGGTTGTGCCTTTTATGTGTATCCGGTGGTGCTTTCATGTTTCATTTCAACGGTCTCAGCCTGCACTGTGGACATTATCTGTTGGATCATCTAATAGCCTGATTTAATAGCTGCTGTTCTGTCTGAGGTACATCTTTCATCTACTGCTGTCATACCAGTACCAGTGGCAATTCAGCAGCAGGATGACCCTCTCATCTCTGGGTTGTTGTTTTTTTGGGGGGTAGGGGCTCCTGCTACTACATGTCTTTCAGATGTGGTCTATACAGAGAGTGAGAGTGCGTGGAAGATGGGAGAAAAAACTCTGGGGAGCAATTAAGTTCCAAAGCCCAAGCTAGTGTGATGAGCTGCCCAGGCAGAGGCTAAAATGCTGTTAGTGCAGAGGGAATGCAAAAGCTGTTCACTTGAATTTTTAAAAAAAAAAAAGTCATAATAAAGATAAAATGCTTTTGAACACTGTACCATTAAAATAAATGATCATCAGCAAATGTGAGCACCTCTATAAAATCAAAGGGCTTGGCAGTTTTATGAGGAACAACTGTTGGTTCTCATCTATTTCCAAACAATTTGAAGTCTATCATACTACAGTAAGAAATATTATTCACAAGTGGAAAATATTCAAAACAGACATCTTCCCAGGAGTGGCCTCTCAGCAGGTATTCCCCCAAAGTCAGGCTGTGTAATCAGAGAAACCCAAGAGCTACATCTCAGACTCTACAGGCACCAGTTAGCATGTTAAATACTTCCTGAAGCTAAAGTAAGATTGTCAACAAGTGTCCTCCACTTTTGCTGTTGGTAGTGGAAGTATTTTGAGCGCACATACACTGTTTTGTTGCCATACAGTTTTAAAGAAGCACAGTGTAATAAGCAGTCAGGCCAGCAGTATCACATAAAAGATTATCCTTGGACCCTAAGACTAGCTTTGCATGATTGACAGTTCAAAATAATGCTCATATGTCTTATGTTTACCGTTAATGCACCCTTCTCGGTTCATTCACTGTCCAAAAAGTTGTTCTCTGACTGACTCCTATTCTGAAAAAGAAGGTTAGATCAGCAGGTGGGTATTCTTTTTCAGCTTACAGCCAGAGTTAGGTGTCTACGATTTCCACATCAGGGATACATGCACAGTAGAAAGAAAATGCCTAAAAGTGAGCAGAGAGGAGGAGGCTGAAGTTAACAGGGGTTACGTCATTATTGGAGATGTTTAATACGAGCATTCGTGGTGTGATATTATTTATGTGACAGAAATAAAGGGGAAAACAAACACATTCTAAATATTTCACTAGCAACTCTGTTTTAAAACTCAAATCTTACTGAAATTGGGCTGCTAATAACTTTTTAGAACCTCGTGCTGACTCATTCCCACAGACTCTCTCTCCCGTTCATTTGCTGAGATCCACAACACAAATGCCTTGGACGAAGTGTTGTTCAGCTGTGTCACTGCCAAGAGTCTCCTAATGCACTCAGTTGCCACAGATACAGGATGATTAGAGGCAATTTTCTGTATTAGCTGTTTTCACCATTAGGGACTGAATCCATGCATGTGATGCTCATTTTCTTCACACTACATGATTTTTGTGATTGTAATTGCATTAAATAGTTCAGATAAAACTATTCACTTCACTAAAGAAGTTGAAATTCCAGTATTGAAAAAAGTGAGTAACAGGTTTCCCTTTTTCTAAAACTATGAGTACTTCTGCAACAGATGTTGGTTGTAATTGCAGAGGATTTAATTTAAGTGATGCTGCAGAGATTGTGACATAAGCTTCCACAAAAGTGTAGAGGTTTAAAGCTTTATTGCTTTCAGCTTTGGCATCGGAGACGACTTAGCTGAAATGGTGAAAGGGTAAAGGGCATGAAGTATATTTGGAGGCCTTTTAATATAGTCATGACATTCAGCATGTTGCCCTTAGAAAGATGTGAGGGATAATTAGCAAAAAATGTTCAGGGTGGGGAAAACTGAGCCTTTTAATGGCTGTGCTGGAGTAAAATCTTGTAAACCAGATTTTAACAGTGACAGAGAAAGTCCATAAAAAAGGGGTGGGGTGAAGGAAAGAGTGACAGTGTTTAGTGGGGTGAAGATGGTAGAAAGACAACGATCATGATGCCGATGATTCGGCGCTGGCCCTCCCTCCCTCTGCTCATCTCGCTCTCTCGTGAGTTGCCATGGCAACCCCAGCCTTCCCCCTGAACCCATGTGAACAGAGCTACGGGATTAGTCCTGAAAGAGGACTCAAATGTCAACACAGCTCCAGGCGCTGCCACGTAGACCTGAAAGGGAACGGGGGGTGTCTTATTCTTTGCCACGGTCAAGTGACTGTGCAAGTGTGTCCACATGCCTTTAACTTGTGGGCCGCTTACTGGGTAAACTGGAAGATTATCTGATGGTTTGGCATATTTAATAGTGTATTGTAACCAGGAAAACAGTTTAGCAAATGGTCATTCATCAAATAAGAAAACAAACAGGTCACATGACAGATGCTAGATCTCTACAGTGTAAATGCACTGAACGTACATACATGTAGACTATACAAATACACAGTATTAACTTATTAAAGTAACTTCTATGTTGTGGAGTACAGCTTAGAAACTTGAGCTTTAGAACGGTCATCTTGGTTTTCTCTTTCGATATGTAAAACTAAAACAGAACAGAGAACCAATCACATGGCAGTAGCTCAGTGCATTTAGCCATGTAGTCATCATAGTCGAGATGACCTGCTGAAATTCAGATTGACCATCACAAGAAAGGTGATTGAAAGAAGATTAATAAGGTTGATGGTCTCATGAGTCGCTATTCCTGCTGTGGCATCCGGATGGTAGGGGCAGAAAGTGGTATGAACAACGTGGAGACATGGATCCATCCTGCCTTGTATCAATGGTTCAGGCTAGTGGTGCTGTGAAGGTGTGGGGGATATATTTTCTCGGCACACTTTTGGCTTCCTTAGTATCAGCCAAGCGTTGTTTAATCACCACAGAGGATTGTTTCTGACCATGTCCATCCCTTTATGACCAAAGTGTGCCCATCATTTAATGGCTGCTCCCAGCAAGAAGACAAAGCTCGAATCACCTGAAAATGGTTGCTTAAATAAGACAATGAGTTGGACTCAAATGGCCTCCACAGTCCCCACATCTCAGTAGCATAGTGCACATTTGAGATGTGGCGAATCGGGAGATTCACATCATAAATGTCCAATCAACTAGCCAGGTATAAAAATAAATGGCCAGTGACGATATTTCAGCTAACACAAACTTAATTAACAAGGGGGATCCTCAGATGCCTGCTAATTGTTTGCCAAGTAACATGCAAAAGAACAATTTCACACCAAATTTGGATCCCAAATTTAAGGTGTTGAAGGTACTGTTAGTGCAATTAACTGCGCAACAAGCCACATTATTTGTCAGCTAACTGCTAGGCTGAATGAGAATGAATGATAAAAGCTACCCATAAGATAATATTTTGTGTTACCAAACACATTTCTGGGTGATGTCAAAATTGCATTAGTCATTGCCGATCAAAGTTGTGGTAATATTTAATGCAGCTGTAGGTAAAGTTACTCTTATGTGAAAGCTTTAGGTGCAGAGTATGCTGCCCATCCATCATAATCTGCCTGTGCGTCCATGTGACGTGTAAATAGCAAAGTATGTAAAACAACTTAACATGTGAGCTTTCTTTTTATATTTTTACTGTCCCGGCTGATTTAAAAATGCTAAAATAATATTTTCTGCTATTTAAAGTCAAATGAGTTTTGCTAACATAATAAAAAAAATAACATTAAACTTAAAATTTTGTGCCACAGAAGCATTTTCTGCTTTACATTTTGCCCGTCTCTCTGTGGGGTTTGATGATTTTGTTGTTATGATGGATTCACGTGTCCTGTGTTGTTATGCTTTTCTGACATACCTTATTAATCAGTGTGCCCTAATAATGGCATCGTGCTTTTGTACACACAGCTGCAGTGGAGGCGTGTGTCCTTCATGGGCTGAAGCGGCGAGCGGCAGGCTTTCTACGTAGCAACAAGATCGCGGCACTCTTCACCAAGGTGGGGAAAAGCTTTCCCCCAGCTGAGGAGCTGTGCAGGAAGGCCCAGGAGCTCGAGCAGATCATTGAGACAAAGTGCGAGACGCACACATCACAGCTCATATCACACATCACAGCAGACTTCAAAGCTTGCACCAAAGCCTGTTTGTTGTTCCAGCGAAAGCACTGAAAACAAATGACTGTCTCTCTGAAGGGCTGGGGTTTATTTTTATGATGAAAAGCTTCTAAATAATTCATGTTTATAGGCATTTTTATTCATGAGTTACTTATGCCACTGTATTTGTTTTATGCAGATGGGGTTTTGCTTCAGGAGTTTTAAAAACACGTCTACTTCCTAAAATTATAACTCTTTCCCTTCTGCAGACGAAGTCAAAGCTTGCAAAGTCAAGACAGCATTCGCAAGATGCCCCGACTGCCCAGCCTCAGCCCGCCTGTAGTCAAGAACCTGTGGATACGGACGGCTCTTTTTGAGAAGGTGCTAGACAAGATTGTCCTCTACCTGGTGGAGAACAGCAGGTAATTTGAGATGGGAAACAGCATCTTGTCCAAATGAGTTACAAGATTTCTGTCTTCCCGCATAATTCCCCTTTCATATTTGTCTTTCAGTAAATACTACGAAAAAGAGGCTGTTCTCATGGACCCTGTAGATGGACCCATCCTCGCATCTCTGTTGGGTAATTATACCAACAGTGGTGGTTTAACATCATTTACATGAAGATTTAAAATTATGACCTAGGGAAAAGTAGGCAGAACAAGGATGTTATGTTATCCTGCCCTTTTTTACAAGACCATTTCTTATATTTACTCATTGTCCAAGCAAGGAAACTGTTCTTTGCTCTTTATATTCTGTCAACTTGTCCTCGTGACCAAATGCTAAACTGCTGAGACGTTAACCTGTTGACATCTGCTGTGCAGCAACACAGGCATAGTCCCGCAGTTGTTTCCCACCAGTGAACAGTGAAAATTGTTTTCACTGGAGGCAGAAGTGCTCCCTGTCTCTATCAATATGCTTGCATGCTTGTCCCCTTATCCCCAACCAAGAGAGTCCAAGTATCAATCCAAGGGGCCTTGAACTGAATAACAAGACAGGACAGCAGCAAAAAAAAAATGTTTCTGCCATTTTATTTTTGTTTTATTACTTTTTTTCAGTTGATTTTTGCTTGACAGGTCCGAGACAATATACACACTCTAGACAAGAAGGCTTGTATTGAGGGATTGCAAGGACCTTCATACTTTCCAGTGATAGATTAATAAATAGATTAATAAATTCAGTTCAGTCTTTCCCAGCAACTTGAGTCTGTTAATCGTATCAACAGGATCAGCTTTCTGGGATTTCCTTACCTGGATGATTGGACATGCATGAAGTCACTCTTCTGTCTTTTATTTATTACACAATGTGTTTAATGATTGATTTTCATAGAGATTGTTGCTTAACAAAACTGTTCAACAGTTGGACCTTGTGCATTGGAATACACAAAGATGAAGACAGCTGACCACTTCTGGACAGACCCGTCTGCTGACGAGTTAGTACAACGACATCGTATCCACGGTGGCCTCTGCAGGCAGGATTCTCCTACTAAGAGGCCCGCGCTGTGTGTAAGTGTTATTTGTTGTTTGTCATTTGTTGAGTCTCTGTGGACTATGATGTTTACAGATGACATTGTGATCCATGGTGAGAGTAGGGTTCAGGTGGAAGAGAGCTTGGAAAGGTGGAGGTATGCTCTGGAGAGAAGAACAATGAATGTCAGTAGAGGCGTGTGTGAGTGAGACAGTGAAGGTGGATGAGTTTAAATATCCAGGGACAACCATCCAAAGCAACTGACAATGGACCAGACAGGTGAAGAAGACAGTGGACAGAGGTGGAGTGGATGGAGACGAGTATCAGGAGTGATTTGTGACAAAAGTATGGTTTTCAGACGATAGCACTGACAAAGTCAGGGGGCTGAGCTGTAGGTGGTAGAGCTGAAGATGTTGAGATCCATCCTGGTCATGAGGACATCAGAGGGGTGTGCAGATTGAGCAGCTTAAAGACAAAGTTGAGAGCAAGGCTGAGATGGTGTTTACATGTGCAGAGGAGGAATGGTGGACAAACAGAAGTTGAATATCAAGCTTCCAGGCAGGAGGAAAACAGAAGATTTATGGATGGAGTGAAGGAGGACATATAGAGGGATCATCTGACAGAGGAGGATGTTGGGGATAGGGGGAGATGGAGGCAGGTGAGCTGCTGTGGTGCCCCCTAAAGAAACCAGACAAAATATTGTCAGGGAGTTAGGCTGTTTATTGCAATGACTCAGATCAGTGAAATTCATAAATTTATTTGATTTTGGGAATAGTGGGTTTAAATGATCTCTATAATCAGTATTATGGATTATCTGTATGGCCTTTTTTTTGCAGTATTGATAAGTATAGCTCCAGACCTCTGCACAGTAATTCAAACATGCTAAAACCAGTGGAGAGTAGAGAACATGGAGTGGTTTGTGGTCCAGTTCACTCAGTACTGAAATGCTTCTTGAGCCTTTGTTATGTATATGTCATGTATGAGATTTCCAGGTGTTTTTATCCTCTATTGTCAATCCAAGGAACGTATTTTCATGAACTCTTTCCATTTCCACTCCATCTATAAGCGTCTGCACTTGTGTATTTCTTTTACAGCTCCCAAAGAACATAAATGTAAGTTTTACTTAGATTTCATGATCATTTGTTCCTGTCAAACTACATTTTCTGCTGCAAATTTCTAAAGTAAACATATCCAAAACAATAAAAGCTGTATTTTTCAGCAGATGTGAAAGCAGAGTTAGTTTCAGGCTTCTTTTGTTTTTTCTCTGCACATGTATAGTGTCCATTTATGCTGAGATATGAGCTGATATTAGCTTCGGCAGACTATCAGTTCCGTCCCCTTCTGAGATGCTGTTTATCTGTCTGGAGGCCTCGCTAAGATTGCTGCAATGAGTGGAGCTCAGTGTGTCCCAGGAGAAAGAACAGAGTGTATTGCAGACAATCACATTTATTTAGTTGCCAAGTTAAGAGCGAACCAGGTCAACTTGGCCTGTCCTATGTGCTCCAAGCAAAATCAGACTGGTTTTTGACATCGGGAACGACTGAAACTGCATTGGTGCACATGAATGAATAAATGTAAGTCATGAGTTTTTGATCTGATTTTATATATTTTGTGTGTGTGTGTGTGTGTGTGTGTGTGTGTGTGTGTGTGTGTGTGTGTGTGTGTGTGTGTGTGTGTGTGTGTGTGTGTGTGTCTAGATCCAGAAGCGGCACTCCAGCAGCAGCATGGATGAGCGCCCCTCCCCCTCACCATCAGCTCGTGAATATGTGGAGTCGCTGCATCAGAACAACAGGGCGACACTACTGTTTGGCAAGAACAACGTGCTCGTACAACCGGTAACCGTCTCTGTTCACTTCAGCATTTATATAGCTGTGAGATAAAGTCTTTAAAACCTGACGTATATCCTGTTACATTGACGTCCTGGATAAAAGCTGCTCTACATATTATGTTGTCATCAAAGCGCTCTAGCAGATTTTTTTCTCACATCACTGTGATATAATGTGAATGCACACATCTTCCCTTCCTTCTTTTTTTTGTCTTTTTCACACAAAACTAATAAATGCTTTGCTTTTATGTGTTATCAGGGTAAACTGTGGATAAAATTAGCATTATTTATTACATTTATTTATTATTACCTACAAACATAACCTCAGTTGAATCCCTGTGGCTCTTTCAGAGGGACGATATGGAGGCTATTCCAGGTTACCTGTCTCTGCACCAGACTGCTGAACTCATGACACTAAAGTGGACGCCCAATCAGCTCATGAACGGCTCTGTGGGAGACTTGGAGTATGAACGCAGGTGCAAATTTACCTATCTGTAAAAATCATTATGTAAAATGTTGGAAATACTTTTATAATACCAACTTCTATAGTAACACATGCTTTAATATGTCATTATAATTATTTTAACTATAGTAACTATTATAAAAAAGCAATAATTTTGTATAGGTGTAGTTAAATAATTATAGATCTGTTTATAAAAACATATATATTAAAATAACATGAATCTGTGTATTAGACAGGCATATTTATTTATAGCATATATCTGTATTAGATTGTGAACAGATATATAAGATGAGCTGGGTAGGAATTAATACTCCTTTTCAAACAGGAAATGTTCAACATTTGGTTTGGTTTCTTTTCTCGTGTGAAGAGGATAACTTTCAATGACTTCATGTTTATTTGTTCTTCATGTGTATTAAAACTTGTTACTTATATATTTAAAAAAAAGATTTGATTGATTGATCTTAGCATGTAAATTGCCTCCACACAGACGTGTAAGCAGCACATTATTTCTTCTCCGCTGCGTTGTTTGTCTAACACTTGGCTGTTACTGAATAATGCAGTGTGTTTGTGCGCTGCTCAAGGGCTCACTGAATAAATGGTGCTGATCTGATGAGGCTGATATTCACACACCGGCATCCAGCAGATGGTTTATTGACTGAGACACTGTAAAAGACACCTGTCGAACTCGTAAATCATGTCATACCTGTGAGGTGTTTTCTCTCTCCAAATGAATTGATTGTTCCAACTACTTTTTTCTGGCAGCTGTAAAATAATGGATTTACATAAATATTTACAATGGGTTTGTGTGTCGCTGTTATCTAGTATTGTGGTTAGACTAGTCTGGGTCACAGCATTTTGTCTCCATATTTTTCAGCGTTTACTGGGACTATGCCATGACAATCCCTCTAGAGGAGATAGTTTATTTGCATTGTCATCAGCAAGGTGGGTGAAATTGTATCACTACTGTAACTCTGGGTTTGCAGGTTATTACTGTTGATCTGTTACATCTGCTGTTTACCTTGTAGTGGACAGTGGGGGGACGGCAGTGCTGGTCAGTCAAGACGGGATCCAAAGACCTCCACTTCGCTTCCCTAAAGGAGGTCATTTGCTCCAGTTCCTCTCCTGCCTTGAGAATGGCCTCCTTCCCCACGGCCAGCTTGATCCTCCACTCTGGTTGCAGAGGGGAAAGGTCAGCACGGAGGGCTCTCCCACAGCACGCATCATTTATTCTAGTGTTCTTCCACACAAAAGAGCTAGGGTGTGCTTCAGTCTCCTCTGATCAATAAATCAATAAAGAAAAGACATCTGGATGTGAAAGAAATGGATGCACAGCCTCTTTAAAGCATTGTGTGGAGAGATACTGGTGAAGGAGTGTGGATTAGTGTCTGCTTAGACCTTGAATGGCTTTGTTAATGTTTCTTTAACTGAACTGAAGAAAGAGAACCACCCACGCATGTTCAGCCACTATTAATAGGCTTAATCATACAGACACTAAACAGGTTCATCTTCACAGGGGTGGCTTTTCTGGGCTTTAGAGGTTCAGCATATTTGTCATTGCCATTAGTTATTTTTCTTGTTGCAGGGAAAGGTGTTTCCTAAGCTACGAAAGAGGGTTCCTCAGGGATCTGGATCCTCAGACTCGGTCTCCGATAAGGAGGAGGACGAGGCCACGGACTATGTCTTCCGAATCCTCTTTCCAAACAGTCAGTCAGAGTTTGGTGAGTCATCAGACATAAGCAGGGCCCAGGGGCTTCTCCCTGCCTTTGCATTTTGATAAAAATGTTGCCGATTGTTTGTTACAGTGACTGTAACTCATCCTCCCCGTCTGACTTCATCCCTGTCCTTCCAACCGATTGGAAAGTGCCCTACCAAAGCAGGGCCCCTGGTCGTACCCAGGCAGTCCTGCAGCTGTCCTGAAGAATCCCCCTCACTCACAGGAAGCAGCTGTAACACTGTCACACTTTGGCTCGTCTGTCCATCTGTCAGCTTTGCCTTGCTTTAATTCCTTGCGTCTAATATCCTCCTGCCCTGTCCTGTGCCTCAGGAAATGTTTATTGGTGTGCCGTGTCAATAAAGCCACAATGCTTCACACCTCTTTTACTGCACCACGACACAATAGCCTTTAATCAGGCGAACAGTGGACAACTAATCAAACATGGCAACCGAATTGAGAAAGGCGCTTGCTTAATTGAACTTCCTCCCTATATTAATGTAATCAAACACGATGGCTTCATTCCTCACGATTATCATAGTATCGTAAATGCTTCTGTTTGTGCGCCTTTTCTTTGCTCTTACAGGAATCGAGCATAAGCAGGTCACTAGTGATCAGCATAATTGTGTTTCAGCAAAAATATTGCAAAGTGCAAATATAACTGTTCTTGAAAGCCTCAGCAGTATGCTGCTCTAAAGGGATTATGATGGCACGTGTTTGTGTGCATGCTGCAGTGACTCCTCCAGATCTGATGGATCCGGGAGCTAAGATGTGGCATCCCACTCTCAGGAAGTCCTCGTGTTCCTCCTGCTCTCAGGGGAGCTTCTCTGAAGCGGCGACACCCAAGGGGTGCAACCATGAGAGGTGAGAGATAAAACACGCCCCAAGATAGACAGAGCTGTGTTACGACCAGGGAACTGTGAAGCTCCTGAAGGCTGCTGCGATTCACCTGACGCACCTGACAACCTCTGCAATACAGAGGAAACCGGGGATGGAAGCAAGATACAAGAACCCAGCAATTACCCAGAAGACAATTGTGTGACATTTACCTCAGTGAAATGAGAACGTGTTGGGAGAATTGGTGATAAGCTGTGCAGATAAAATGGTAGAGAGCTGTGGAAAGAAGACAGGCTGCTGGCTAATTTGTTCTATATGGCAGCATAACAGTTTATCATTTTATAAAAGGTCAGCCCCGACACAGTAATGAACTCTACATTAGATAGAGGATTATCATATATTCGAGAGAATATGAATTACCTGCACTTAATAATTGGTCTAATGATAGTGTATAGCTGTCTGTGTTTTCTCTGCATACTAATGTGGGTTGTGTCTTTCTGCAGGACTCCTCTGAAGCTGCTATGTGACAACATGAAGTATCAGATCATCTCCAGGGCATTTTATGGCTGTATGTAAATGCTTAATGCTGCAGTCACACTAGGGAAAAAGATGGTTGCATGACGATGTTGACTTCAATTTTTTCACATCTTTTGTGGGCGAATTTTGTGTTCGGTATGTCTATACATTACACAACAAGTTTGGATCTTACAATTCTGAATTTCATGTCGCTTTTTTGCATCGCACTCGGTGCGTAATGACCTTCACTCATAAATCAGCAGAAATCACAAATTCATATGAGAAAACTACTCACTGAATCAGTCTACGATTGTTAGGACACAGCTTGCCTCCTACGCGGTGACCTGTGCAATCACTTTGCAATTAAAAGCTGCAAGCTCAACCTCTGGGCATCGCCGCAAGTCTTTGCAGCCGGTCACTAACAGCAAAGAAACGAAATGCGTTCACCGGTCAACCACTGATTGTTCCTCATCACAGCGAGGTTGCCGTCCTATTTTTACTCTACTGTGACTGAGCCGTAGTGTATACCCTGAAAAATCCCTTCACATTCAATTTGAAAACATATTTTATGGCGTGCTTTAGCTTCTTCAATAACAAACTGCATTGTCAACCAGGGCTGGCATACTGCCGTCACCTTTCTACAGTGCGTACGCACCTCTCAGCTCTCGTAAATCACACCATTGTGGCGCCCGACGTGCCCTGTGCCGCCTCCGGAGGCCTCACCGCAGACGTGTGGCAGACTTTCCTCAAAGACTGCACAGTAAGCACCTCTGACATCCCCTTACTGCAACACAAACTTAATATTACCTTTTTTCTGTTCACACACACAAGCAGCATCCCCCATCACTCAGTCAGTCTTCATATTAATATCAATCCTCTCCTAAAAAGTGGTTCACACTATTAGTCTCTCGACAGTGTGCATGACAGGCGACTAATGGCTCTATAAATCTCAAACTTATTTTTAACATTGTTATATTTGCTGGAGTCAAAGAGAGTCTGAATTAAAAATAAAAGAATAGTTTATTAGCCAAGCACTGCAAACTGGATTGTTCTTAATAAACCAGTTGACACTGAAGTAACTATTTCAGCACCAGCAGCCTGTGACCTGTGTGGTTTTGAAGCAGTGATGAACTATTTACATATGCAGTTAATCAACTGCCTGTCTTGTTTCTTTAGGCCTACAAGGAGCAGGAGCTGCTGCGCCTGGTGTACTTTGGTGGTGTGGAGCCATCACTGAGGAAAGAGGTGTGGCCTTTCCTGCTGGGTCATTACCAGTTTGGTATGTCAGAGGCTGAGAGAAAGGAGGTTTGTAGTTTCTATGCTTATGGTTTTGAACCAGAAGCCTTTTCCACCTAAACACTGATCCTTCATCCTTTACTTTTTCATGCAGGTGGATGATCAGGTCAGAGTGTGCTACCAGCAGACCATGGGGGAGTGGCTCAGCTGTGAGGAGATTGTCCGCCAGCGAGAGAAGGAGCAGCACGCTGCGGCTTTGGCGAAGTGCTCCTCAGGTGCAAGCATGGACAGTTACAGTCAGAAGATTAAGCATCACGATTCAACTGTGAGCAATGAGGTAAAACAGCAACGCGTACACATGCAGACTCAAAGGAAAAACAGAGTAACCTTCGGTGTAGACCAGTGTATGTTGTGACCAAAACTAGTAATTCATCCAGGTACAATGACAGAGAAGATGGAGAATTAAACATTAATGCCAATTTTACACTTTGGAGCTTGAATTGTGCTTTTTTTATACTCTTTTTCCCACACATGCCTTTTATTCTCCGATCACAGTCCTCCCAGAGCTCAGACAGGCAGAGTTTGGCTCGCCTGCAGAGTGATTCCAGCAGCAGCACACAGGTATCACAAACTCAGCAATATTTGGATGTCAAATTAGTCTTTTGGTCTTTTAAAGATGGTGAAGATAATGTTGCATTTCTATCATCCATTTCTGTCGCTCTGTCCGTTTGATCTCAGCATTTTGAACCAAAACTCCTCACTGCTACCTTCTCTCCTGCTAGTTCTTTACATCCTCCCAACCCTTCCCCTGGAGTAGCCTGCTTCCCTTTGGCTTGTTCTTTCAGGTGTTTGAGTCTGTAGAGGAGGTGGACCAAATTGAGATGGAGCCCAAGAATGGAGAAACCAAACAGGTGCCTAAGCTGCCCAACGGAGCTCTGCAGAACGGGACGAGCTCTCCTGACTCTGGACATCCTTCCTCTCGCAACTTCTCCATCACCTCTGGCCTGTCGGACGGCTCCTTCAGCACAGAGGACAGCGCTGCACAAGATACAACCCCGAGACCTGCAGCTGTCCCTCAGGCATCACAGAGCTCTGTCAAGCCTGCAGGAGGAGAGAGCGAAGGTCAGTCATTGGAAAAGGACGGCCAGGTGCAAGGTGAAGTGAAGGACAAAAGGGTGGAGAAAGAGAAAGCCTCCGATGTGACCAAAACTTCAAAACATGCTGCAGAAACAGGTGATAAAATAGACACGAAAAAGACGAGTTTAAAGCCTGAAATGAAAGATAATATCGAGGAGTCACAAGCTGTTAAAGCAGCGGGGACAAAGCTTGAAGATAAAAGCCTCGATAGGAACATTAAAGGTAACCAATCTTTAGAGACACTAGAAGCGGCAAAAGCATTGAAACCCGAAGAAGCGAATGTGGAAAAGATGGAGGAAGTGGACGAATCAAAGACGAGTAAAGAGGTTTTAGTGACAGGAGGGAAAGAGAAAATATTCAAAGGTCCCGGGGCTCCTGAAGTGGAAAATCTCACTCTCTCAGCAGACACCAGAGTGGTGAAAGCAAGAGAAGCCTACAGTGCCACTCAGAAAGATGAGCCTCACATCATGACTGAGTCAGATGAGTCTCCCTCAGCCATAGAAATGGAGGAGATCCCCAAAGCCAAAGTTTCCATGGTGCCTTGGAGCAGGAAAGGACATTGTGAAACCTCGTCTTCCTCTGAGAACTCACCCCCTCACGTAGAGCTCAGGCAGAAGGAGGAACAAAGAAAGCTCAGTCCAGAGGGCACAGAGTCCAACCTGTCGGAGCCGGAGATGGAGAGCCTTTACCCTCCCTTTGACTCTCTGGCTGCATCTGAAAACACAAAGAACCAAGTGACCTCTCAAGTGTCAACTGGGAGTCCTTTCTCTGTATGACAATATGATATGAAATTAATTTACATTAAATAAACTCAAATGACCGTAACTATGTTTTAAACATAAGTATCATTTCATCTATTTCAGCAAGAACTTTTGGACCTGTATACACTGAATCTGCACCGCATTGAAAAGGACGTCCAGCGCTGTGATAGAAACTACTGGTACTTTACTCCTGCCAACCTGGAGAAACTACGCAACATCATGTGCAGGTAAAACACCGAGAGCAACACTCAAGGGTAATAAAAGGAAAATGGAAAGGAAACGTGAGTTTCTCGTCATTATTGGCTGTTAAGATTTGACAAAATCTTGAAAAAAGTGATGTCATTCGTTAAGCATTTTACTCCTGAAGAGAGCTCTTGCGGTGAAAAAGATATAGAAGAAGAATGGAGGATTTGTGTCTGTTTAGGCTTAAATAAACTACATAAATGCTCTATAAACGTCATATATATAACTGTGATCATATTTAAACACCGTGAAAAGATGAACACCAATAAGACAAAGCAGTGGGCAGTTCTTTTTTTCAAGAGCTGAATGACTCGCTCAGATTCAATTGAGAGCTTCCTTTGTCAATTTTCCGACACAATAACGCTACGAAGCCAGGAATACAAGTGATCACAACACTAAGATGTAACCCAAGGAAAGAAAATCCAACAGTGCAGCAGAAATGACTTTGATCTGAAATGTTTTTATAGCCAGTTGAGCTAACAGGCTACACATTCTTTCTCTCTCCAGTTGCATTTTCTAGTTTTTATGTCTGCTTCTATTGTACATGCCCAACTTTTTTTTTCTTTCTTGTAACTAGTTGAAAATAAGAAAACACACAAAAAAGACGTTTTCTTAAACAGCAGATTACGTCTTTATTTTCTTTATGCCTTCACTCACGATGAGCCACTCATCTACACCTTTCTAAGCCCTTCTTATACAAAATATATATATATATATATATATATATATATATATATATATATATATATATATATATATATATATATATATATATATATATATATATACAGTTTTAGCAGCCCTAATTACAAAGAATAACACGTTTTGGAGAAAGAACATACAGTACTGTGCGAAAGTCTTGAGTCACACATCATTTCTTTATATTTTGCTCCAAAGAAGCCAGAACTTTTTTTTGAGCAACAGTTAAATATTTTTGTGTTTTGGGGGGTTTTTTCTATGTTTTTTTTTATTTTTTCTTTACTCGTTAAGATCCTTAACACTAACCTAATATCAATCAATACATGCAGAGGAGGTCAGGAGAGAGGTAGAACAATGAGTGTCTACAGCCTTCTGTAAAACAAGGTAGAAGGGCTTTTCATAGTTGGGCCAGTGGTGCTGGAATTATGAAATTATGAAAAACTGATGGAATCATGAACACAGAAAAGTACCATCAGTTTGTAATTCACCAAAAAAATACCAACTGGAAAGTATTTGATTTGCAGTGGCTTCATTTTTCATCATGACAGTGATCCGAAGCATACTGAATATGAGCATACTGAAAACAGAATAAAAGGCAGCAAACATCCAAAGAAAAGCTTGAATGTCTTCTAAGAAGCCTGGAGAACTATTCCTGAAAACTACTTTAAAAATTACAACACAGGTTGCCTAAGAGAGTTCAGGCTATGCTGAAGAATAATGCTGTCCAGCGAGCTTGTAAAAACTGTGCAAACCCTGTTTTTATTCCATATGCTGTATTTCCACATTTCAATAAATCTCCGCCTTTTCCCCAATTTCCGAGAAAAATATATGATCAAGTCTTTTGCAGAGTAGTTGTCCTAAAAACGGTGATTATTATATGTTACAACTTGAGTGTGGAAACAGCTGTTGACATTAGTGCAGCTCAGAGAGAAAAGCAGCCAAGTGGAGTCAAGTTCACTTCTCTTGGTTGTATATTCACAGCTATATCTGGAGGCACCTTGACATCGGTTACGTGCAGGGAATGTGCGACCTGCTGGCTCCACTTCTAGTCATTCTGGATGATGGTGAGTCAACACACTGAGTCATTATTTATTTTCCCTCCTCTTTGACACTTGGTGTATTTTTACAGTATTTGATGTAACAGCAGAGAAGAGTTTGCCCACTCGATTTTTTCACTCCCGCTTCCTCTCTCTGTCCTGTCAGAGGCCATGGCTTTCAGCTGTTTCACTGAACTCATGAAGAGAATGAATCAAAACTTTCCACACGGAGGAGCTATGGACACTCACTTTGCAAACATGCGCTCACTAATCCAGGTCACACAGCATCTACAAACCCCCATTTCTTCTTCACGTTTTTCTCACACAATTGCTGTCTTAATTTTATTTATAATTATTTAATTTACTTTGACCGTCTCTCGGTATAGATCCTGGATTGTGAGCTGTTTGAGCTAATGCACCAGAATGGAGACTACACCCACTTCTATTTCTGCTACCGCTGGTTTCTCCTAGACTTCAAGCGAGGTAAAGTGACAGCATAGCCTGACACAGTTTGCACCAATTAGAGAAGATTCCTCTCTTTAAGCCTTGCTTGTGGATAAAATACCAAACAATCTGCCAGCTTGTTAGCAGCAGATTCAGCTGGAGGAGATTTTGCATGAATGATCGTTAAATGTTCTGGATTTACGATTCACAGTACTTTAGAATGAGGGTTTGCCCTAGTTTAGCCGTACTTTCTATTATCGTATTTGCTGTATCTGTATCGTCTCCTCTATCCACTGAAAGCTCCACGAACTCACCTCCCACCCAAACCTCCGAACGCCGCTGCAGTTCAGCTTTTGTTTGGGCGCTTTGTCTTGCAGAGCTGGTCTATGATGACGTGTTTGCAGTCTGGGAAACCATCTGGGCAGCAAAGCATGTCTCTTCCAGTCACTTTGTCCTCTTCATTGCACTGGCGCTGGTGGAGGTGTACAGGGACATCATCCTGGAGAATAACATGGACTTCACTGACATCATTAAGTTCTTCAACGGTAAAGCCTTGAAGCTGAAGTTCACATATACATTACTGTGCAAGACTATTTGGCACAATAAAACAAGAACAAGTTTCAAAACCAACATTAATCTAGTAACTATCTGGTTTAATGAGGTTTTATATTAACATTATGCTACTCTGATTACATTACTCTGTTTTGCCTTGTTCTAATACTGCAGATAGATTTTTTTTTTTTATCCTCCAGACAGTGAAACTTCCATTTCTGTCAGTGTAAAGACATTAAATTAAACATTTAATCCCTGAGATGTCTTAATATATGAAAAAGAACTCCAATTTCAACATTTAGTGTTTCTACATGATAAATGTGTAAAATTACAGAAAAGCCTCCAGTAGCTTATTTCCCAGCCTGTCCTATAATTATGAAATATAAAGTTTTTATTGTCATCAGCCCGTGGGGCACGCAGTCATTGCAGTCTGGACATCCAACTCGCTGAACTCAATAACTCGAAGCATCGTAGGATTTTCAAATTGGTACCATAGCCATACCTTGCATTTCATGAAAATCAAGGAGTAGAAAATTTATGCCTTCCTTCACATTTTCCAGAACCGTCCAGTCGACCAAATTTAAGTCTTTGCTGGGCCAATTCTGGCCCTCTAGCCTTAAAAGTGTGCGTGTTAGTCCCCATAGGGAAATAGTTCCTCTGCATTTAACCCATTCACCCAGTGAAGCAGTGGGCAGCTGCCAGTGCAGCGCCCGGGGAGCAGTGTGTAGGGATGGTACCTTGCTCAGGGGTACCTCAGGGTAGCCGTTCAGTGGAGTCGAACCCCCGACCTTCCGATCATGGGGCTACCACTCTACCTACTGAGCTATCCCTGCCCCTTATGTTTGATATTTTACTTATTAAAGTTAATCTATTTGTTATTGTATTACTATTCAGCCTGTATACTACAGCAGATTAATTTTAGCTCTGTATCTTAAAGACACTGAAGAAGCAGCTACAATATAGAGATCACCATTTTAACAGTCTGACTCATACAATAGATTAGATGTTGTAATATTGCAGCCTCTCCCATCCAGTTTTCAAAAACCTGTTTGTCTCATGCTCATGTTTTAACAGGAGAGTTTCTTGTGAGACTCAACCTTTTCACCCCTCCAGGTCCCTGTATCAGGACCAGGCAGTATTTGAAACCACGCATCATTTTTCGAGGGTTGCCAAGCGTGATATTCAGTGAATGAGCCTCAGATTGCTGCTTTGACTAAAATAGCTGTAGCATGTTTTTGCTCCATTTCTGTGGAGCAGGACATTCAGGCAGGCGATGAACTTACACTCAGCCCAAAATCCCAGTGACAGCAGCTGATTCCAGTGCCAGCACACATCAACTGATGCCACAGCTGATATCTCCTTTTACACATTCAAATGGCAAATCAAATATATGCACTGTTATTGAGATTGTTGCACACTGCCTACAGTTACTGTTGCAGCCCTCCTCTACCTGAGATTGTCTTTTACATATTATGTTTGACTTAATCAGTGCTTTGTCCTTGATGCCTGCTCTGTTCTGTGCCTGCTGGGCTTTCACTGCCCTCAGACTGTCCATGTACATTCATGCAAGGGCAGTAAGTCCCACAACAGAGCAACACTGCTCAATATAAACTTCTGCAGCTAAAACAGTGAATCTTGAGACTGGATTGCTCCCTCTTGAGGTTTAAAACATTATTTACTGACAGTAAATAATTTACAACTCCTACTCTGGCTCACTAAAGATTCATATTGTATTTCAAAACGCTCCCACAGATTTGTCTTATCCACAGAGAGCAAGGCTGGCATCGTGCCCTCGTAGTTTTGTAGGTGTTGCTGACATATTTTCAGGTGAAAATTTAATTTAAAAAAAATATATATAGCCAGGGTTAAGGAGGAGTGAGGCTCATTTTCAGGTACAAATAGCTTTAGACTGAATTATGAGCAGCTGAATACAATTATGTAAATGAGTCAGAGATATTATTTGCTTGCCAGCATGAACTTACAATGTCATGTCCACAAAAACTTTTAATTAGAGCATGAAATGCAGAGTGTGTTATGGATGACTGCGAGTGTAAAGTCTGTGTAAACAGTTTTCTGAGCATGTTTTCAAAAAGTTACAATATCACGGATACGGACAGTTACAGAGACGATCTGTGCAATCTTGCACGGGTAAAAATGTTCAAGCTGTTGTTTGTTTGTGCCTTTCAGAAATGGCGGAGCGTCACAACATCAAGCAGATTTTGACCCTGGCCAGAGATCTTGTGTGCAAGGTGCAGATGCTGATAGAGAACAAGTGATTGTGCTGTTTGTCTTCTTTTCCTTCCGAGCAAAGTGTGACCGGCTGTAGCAGCACAAGAGAAGAACGCACGCTCTCACACATACATGAAGCCTTTACAATCATTTTGCTGCTATGAGCCTTACTGACTATATCCTTATATGTTATTCGATGTTGTTTGTGTTGTCAGCAGGTGTGTGAGAATATTACGCTTAACATTTGTCAGTACGTTGAAGTGAAAACAAATGTAAAGCTGTTTAATTTCCAAATATTTCTTTTTTTTTCTCAGAAATCCCTCAAGTGTCAACTTTAGTCCGAGTGCACTTAATATTTTCAGATAAAGATGGTTTTAGCTGCACACTTCAAACCAAAAAGCAGAACTGAATTCAACCAGAGACTATATTTATGGGAAAAATACATTGTGATAATAGTTTATATTGATTATTTTTCGTCTACAAGATAGAGCTATTAAAGAGATACAGTTATCCTCTTATTCTAACGAAGGAAAGAATGTCTGCAGACTTTTAATATGCTTTACACCCTAAAGCAAAAGTAATTTTTACAGACTGATTCAGGACACTGGCTTGGAGCCCAAAATGTAACCCAGTCCAGTTACGTTTCACACACAGTGTTCAGGATAATTCAGCTTTTAACACCACGTTATTGGTTTAGCCAACGGTGTTTCCAGTGTTCTTGAACTGCCTCGTCTGCCAAATAGTATGTCTTTATTTGTTATGTGTGTTAACTGTGGTGTACCGGGAGAAGAAAACGTGTTTGAATTATTGGAAATAAATTATCTCGTAAAATCATAATCTGACATTTATGTTACCAATTGATGTCTTAGCGGAGATTCGTGTAAAGAAACAAGCTTGGATTGATTAACTTCTTTTTTTTTTTCATTATCCAGTGAACCAAGTGTGAACTTTTAAATTGTGATTACTCATCTTGATTTTTTTTTCCTTGTGTTGTCCTGTATTGTCCGGTGCCTGTTTTAAATGTTAATTTTAGCTGAAAAGCGGAGATCATATGATTATTCAGTGTGAGGATGGTTTAAGCAGAGAGCTGAGAATGAAAGTTACCGTATGGCAGATTTTTAAAAGTGCATTTTTTTGTTTTTTGGCAGATTCGACAGACGTATACTCATCATTTAAAGCCTAAAACTTTCAAGTGTTGTTTCAAGGGTGTGGTGGGATGAGCTGCATTTAATCTTGGTGTTTCTTTGTGAATGCTAAATGCTGTCAGAAAGCCTGTTTTAATTTATTGTAACATTTATGCCAAAGTATTTATTTATTCATTCATCCATTTCTTTCTTTCGGATGCTGCTTTGTTTGTAAATCGGATATTTTTATTTTGTGGCCAGTTCTAAATGTGTATTGTAAAACAATCAAATTCTATACTTAGGTCATATATACAATATATTAAATGGTATATGTTCTAATAATAAAAAATAAAATGGAATCATTATTTTTCCATAATTGTAATGTGCATTTTACTAAATATAATCAAAGTGAAGGGGGCTGATTAGGCAGAAATACCAACAGGGCTCTGTTCATTAGTAAGAAAACAAAAATCAAGATTCAGGAAGTCATGTGAAAAAGAAATTACCCCTTAAATTGTTTTATGTATCAGGACTTAATAAAATAAAAACTAAATGCACCCAGAAGACTTCTGGAGGTTTCTTCAACTCCTCCAAACAAGTGATAGATGTTCAGTCCTTTTGTTACATTGCACAGTTGCATTGAATTTGCTGGGACGATGACTCTTGGTGAAGACAACAACTTTCTCACTATAGAATGACTGACTTCAAACTGCTTTATAACCCTTCCCAGACTGATTTAACTGATTTCCCAGATCAACATTTGCTGCTTGGTATTATGTTAACACACTTAAATGCTCCAAACTGCCAAAGCTTCTTCTTTTACAGAGGTGCTCACACTTTCCGATTTGCATTTGATTGGCTAATAATGAATCAGTGTGTAATATGTCATCTTGTGACTTAGATAACTTTAGAACTTATTAAGGATTCAATTAAGTTTTCATTACTCCCTGATACTAAAACCCTTAAAAATGAAAGAAAGTGTACTTTCACTTCACATGAAAGTTTTTACAAATGAAAGAGCTCTTTTTTTTCCTGAGGGTGTGACATTTGTGGTGGTGACTAAATTGTGACTTATTTTGTCAAGAGACTCTATACAGATTTTAAAGTCAAGAATTACACCTTAGTGGAAATCAGCTTCATTGCATTCATTTTTTAAAGCGAGCTTCTCAGCGCGTTTGCCCCCTTACAGGATAAAGAACGCCGCTATTATGCCAGCAGGGTCGTTATGTATTTTGAGTACTTTGAAAACTGGAAACAAAAACTGACGCCCGAACAGGGACTTGAACCCTGGACCCTCAGATTAAAAGTCTGATGCTCTACCGACTGAGCTATCCGGGCGCTCGATGCGAAGACACACGGCTGTCGCAAGCTAACTCAAAATTATACTGAGGTCTAATACGTTTTCGTATTTTAAAATTGTTATAATTTAAGCCTTGCATCTATTAAGCTGTGTTATACGTGTAACAGGCTTAAAACCCTCATTCCTTATAAACTAAAGAAAATAAGTGTGGCGGTGCCAACAAGGAAGTACGTTCAGATTTCAAACTCTCGCTTCCTCTCGTTTTTCCTGCTAGCTACAGCAGGTCCTTGGCTAGCTATAGCATGTGAAGCTAGGTTATCCTGGAGCTTACCTTCCTAGTGAAAGTAGACTAGAAGTGAAATGCTTAATTTTTCTACTACATCTTAGACATAGCTGACTGGCAGCTAGCTGTGTTGAAAATGTCCGTGTTTAGCCTCGCTGCTTCGCGTACATTCCGTGGCGTGTCGGTAAAAATCCCTCGGATGTTATTTAGCCTGCTACCCAATGATGGATACTCAATAACAATCCTAAACAGCAAGAGAATCAGCTGGCCGCAGAGCCACAGCGCAAATACAACGCGTCTGCTCAGCTCTGAACCACTTAACCAGAAGGTACAGTACATGTGTCACAAGTAAAAGTCCTGATTAAGTGCAACGCATTAGCATTAAAACGTGGCTGAAGTGAAGTGTTAGAGAAGGGCTCTGGGTTAGCCCCTCTAATTGAGACATGCCGATTAAAACTTAAGCGTGGTTTTTGACGATATATCTGATAATTTCAACATTTATGTGCGAAGTCTGCAGGAAAGCTACCGCTGTTTGGTGGCGCAGTCAATATGAGAGGTCAGAGGTCACAAAGTTTGAAAGTTGCACAGTATTTTAAGCTCTTTAGATCCAGAGATCTTTTCTTTGCGATGTGATTTTAATTTCTCCTAGCTATTTGGGATTAGTTGGACCTGATAACTATAAACTAAAATTCCTGTTGGACCAGAAAGTTGTTAGTTACAGTTTGTTTGTATTTTATCCCCTCACATGGGGATAATGAGCATATTTTGTAGTATAACACAATAAAGTCCACATTGCTTGACAAAGTATAAAACACCACTAATCAAAATGAACTGTCTTCTTCTTTCTGCTGCTCCCTTTAGGCAGTTCATCTCCCTCCATCTCACCTTATCCTTCGCATCCTCCTCTATCACACCAAACCTCTGTATGTTCTCTTTCGGTGTATATGTGAACCTTCTCTGTAGTCTTACCCTTTGTGTCCTGTGTCCAGTTTATCCACTATCTCTTCTCTGTACATGTCCAAACCATCTCAGAATTGCATCTCTGACTTGGTCTCCAAACTGCTCAACCTCAGCTGTTCTCATTTCTAATCCTGCCCATCCTGGTCCAAACATAATCGTAACATCATCTACTCTGCTACCTCCAGCTTGAGCTCCTGACTTTTTGTCAGTGCCAACGTCTACAAACCATACATCACAGCAGCTTCCCTTTCACTCTTGCTGCTGTCCTGTCACAAATTACCCCTGACACTCGTCTCCACCCACTTCACCCGGCCTGCACTCTCTTCTTCACCTGCCACTTGTGCACTGTCCGTTGTTTTGGTTGACCCCAGGTGTTTAAACACATCTACCTTCACTACCTCTGCTTCTTGCAGCTTCACTGGTACACCTGTCTCCCTCTCATTTACACACAGAAAATTCTAAATGTAGTGTCTTCATATGAGGAGGGTCACAGGGTCTGCCTTGCCTTTTCATACTAAAAGTAACTAATAACTAGAGATGTCAACATAAATATTAAAAATGTAACATTTACCCCTGAAAGTGGGGGTATAAAGTACAGTTATCTCAGAAACTACTTTACTACAGAATTTGAGTAAATATACTTAGTTTTTGCTACCCTCACTATATCCAATATAGCAGCATCTTCTATTGAACAGTGGCTCAATCTTGTTACCAGGTTGTCTCTTCTACAGATACCAAAGGTGGCAACATGGGAACCAGTACCAGAGGAACAGCTTCCTCCGGTAATCCCCTTAACACAGCACAGCACAGCATAGTACAGTCATGACTGAATGTCTGGAAATCCACAGTAGATGTTAGATATTTAGCTGACAGATTTCAATCATTCATCTTTAGGCCATTACTGGCCATTGAACACCTTCCTAATGTCAGTTTAGTTGATAGTGGGCAGATCCCACAATTTTTTTTTTTCAGTGAGTTATTTGTTGCCATGAGGCTTTAGGGTTTTGTATGACATCAAAACAATGTCATACAAAATTAGCTTGGATATGATAAAGCTGTGTAGCAAAGAGGAAAATAACTTGATGAAAAAAATTTGGTCATTATAAAGTTGGCTGAGAATAAATGATTGAGGACTTTATTCAATGATTATGTAGAGTACTGGGCATAGTTTAGTGATGGTTGAAGTAAGCTGTCACCCATACATTTCTAAGCAATACACCATTTATCTAACAGCCTGCCCATATTCCTGCTGACCTGGTGGACAAACTGGAGCGACTGGCTTTGGTGGATTTTCGCACCAAACAGGGACTGGCCTGTTTGGAAAAAGCCATACGGTTTGCAGACCAGCTTCATGTCGTTGACACAACAGGGGTTGAACCGATGGATTCAGTTTTGGAGGACAGGTATGGCTGGGGTTGATGTCAGGTATGCACCTGTCAATAAATTAATGGCTGTGTTCACTTGCACGTATTAGCTTCAATGCTGATTAAAGATTGGGTTTTATCCCTGCACAATCAGGGTTTTGTACCTGAGGGAGGATGCTGTGATGGAGGGTGACTGTGCTGAAAAACTGCTTCAGCTCTCAAAAAGCACAGTTGAAGAATATTTTGTGGCACCACCAGGTAATAAAAACCCAAATTTCTTGTGGTTCTGTCAATTAGTGTTGATTTAAAAATGGTATGACTGGATTAATGAGTAGAGAAATTAATAAAATTACCCAATATGTTATGTTATTCATTGTGTACCTGCAGGGGTCTTTAACTATTGCTTGTTTTCTTACCACAGGAAATATTCCCCTACCTAAGGGGGAGGAGAGGACTGCCATGCTGAAAAACTCAGAGTTTTGATGTGTATGAAGTTGAGGCCAGCTTGCCTTCATAGCTACAGTCATAAACACGGTGTGATGTGTGTGTTTTCACATTTTTTTCTGCAACAGGAAAATAAAAAAACTTGTACAAGTTGTGTTTCTCACTTTCATTTGCCGCCCATGTTTTGTTTAGTTTCAGTATCGTTTTATGGAAATAGTGAGTGGACGGTTTATTTACAGCCTCTATGAGGACACTGAGGTCAAAGGTAGTACATTATTTTGATCTGCAGTGAATAAAATGAACTGTGCTTAAGTACAGTTTGAGATTCTTGTAGTTGAATATTTTTGTTTTGTGTGTAATTAATTCTTAATTCCAGTACATTTACTGGGAAGTTCTAAATACTTTACATATTAAGATTTGCATGTATTCAAACTTTTTTGTAACTGTTTAGAAACTGTTGTGTGTTTCTTCTCCCTGTGATTAAAGCTGTCATGATTTTTATTCTAGGTCATTAGTGTTAAATATAATTTGGCTCATGGGCCACATAAAGCCCAGTTTCCTCTCATCTGGGCCACACCAGTGAACCTAATGTATAATAACCTGTATGCAAAGCCATTCAGTGGACCAAACTGAACCACCTGCTGGGTGGTCCTGACCCTTTGGCCACATGTTTGATACCCCTGCTTTTGAAAGAGCAATATACATACTCTCACTGGCCATTTAATTAGGTATGCCTTTTCAACTACTCATTGAGGCAATCATCCAGCAAAACTGCATTAACTATAAATTTCTGCGGCGTGTTTCCAAAACCTTGAGTCTGTGCTACAAAGAACTACAAAGGCAGCTCTGAAGCCAAAAGGGGTACAACCAGGAACTAACAAGGGGTACCCAATAAATCGGAGAGTGAGTGTATATAACAGTCACATGAGACATTTTAATGCGTCAAGTACTTTGATTCTCATCTAGAACAGGAGTTTGCCTCCAGGTGTTTTACTTTATTTAAAGTATTTCTTCTATCACACCTGATTTATGATTTACACGATGATCTCTATCTATTGTATCAGAATCAGAATACTTTATTGATCCCTGGGGGAAATTATTTTTTGTTACAGGGATCAATAAAGTATTCTGATTCTGATTCTGATACAATAGATAGAGATCATCGTGTAAATCATAAATCAGGTGTGATTGTAACAATATTATTGTAACAATATTAATCAGTGCATAATGGCTTATTTTCCTTTCTGTTTTGATTCCATACAATCCACACTCCCAAAAAAGTACAGGTAGCTAAAAAGAGAGCAGCTTTTCCCTGTGATTTGTATCAGTGGATGTTTTCCAGCGGTGTTTCCCCTACCTAGCTGATAAACCTGTTAGGTTATATGTTCATAAACGCGTCACGGGGTGTGTTGATCAATACACCTGTAATGCTGTAAGCCATTAGTCAGCACTGGAGAATAGAAACCGAAACTTATAGCAGTTTATAAAGCCTGTTAGATGGAAAACGAATCTTAAGTGAGTGGGCGGACGCTGATCAGCTGAGCGGGAGAGTATATAAAGAGCTGAGCTGAAGCTTTCCGCTCAGCTGTTGTGTGAGCATCATTGTTTACCTGAGCACGACTGAAGACTTCAAGTTTCCGGAGAAGTTTGTTTTGCCTCAATAAGCCATCGCAAGGTAGGAAACTGAGCAAGCCTGTGAGAAATAACTGAAAAGTCTTTTATTTCCTGAGCGTTTGTATTATAAGGAACTATTTTTGTATTCTTTCAGACTAGCCAACATGGATATAATTATCACTATGGTGGGTGGGTCCCACACCGTGAGGGTGAACCCACAGGACACGGTTGGCTCTCTGAAAATAAAAATCCAGAGCATGCTGGGAGTCGACCCCCAGAGGCAGAGGCTGGTTTTCATAAACGGCCAGAAGACCACTCTCAACGACGACTCCAAACCCATCAGCTACTACGGCTTACAGCACGGCTCCCAGGTGTCCCTGCTGGTCACCGAGCCTCCTCCGACCCAGGTGTTCCTCAGAAATGAAAAGGGACAAACGAGCACCTACGACATCAGGCTCGACGAGACTGTGAGCAACTTCAAGAACAGAGTCGAGAAAAGAGAGGGGGTGCCAGCGAGCCAGCAGAGGCTCATTCACCAAGGCCGGGAGATGCAGGGTGGCAAACTGGAGGACTACAACGTCAGAAACCACAGCACCATCGAGTTGACTTTACGTCTGAGAGGAGGCTGAGGACAATTTAACATGATTCATACACCAGGAAGCCCATGCATGTTATTTAATTTTAATGATATCGACCAATCTTGTATATATTTTTTTAATTTATTAGTGCTTTTATTTTGAAGAAAAAAAACATTCCTCCAGATTGCACCGTCTGTGTTCATTAACCATTCTGTGTTAAAGTTTGTGTTTAAGTCACACAAACCACTGTGTTATGGATTCTGTCATGACAAATTCATGTTAACTGCACTAAATACAAACAATAAAGTTTCTAACGGAAGTTTGTGTCTTAACATTTCCTGTGTCTGTGTCAGCTGGGGAAGGGGGGAGGGGGGGCCGTATGTCGTATAGATCACAAGACAAACGGGTCCCATTAAAAGTAGTTCTAAAATCACAGTTTCAGTGTTTATAAGAGACTCTCAGTCATATAAATTTCCAAGTCGAGTATTCCAAGTGTTACAACAGCAGGATGTAATGGTTCCAGTCCACTGTTTAAGTGTTAATCACAATAGTTTCTGTATGTGAAAATCATTGATCAGATTAAGCAGATTTACAATAAACATAACAGTCTCTTGTATTATCTCAGTTATCTGGCTTTTATTACAGTTAGATACATTGATATACGAGATGTTTCCTGAAGATTTACCTTCATATTTAATTTTACAAACTTGGAGGATTTCAAAAAATGTGAGCAAAACTATTCTCTTCTTACTTTCTGAAAAATCACCATAAACTGAATATGTTAGAGTATTTGGTGTTTAATCACTGGTAGGCTACAGAGTGTGAAAAAGAGAAATATATTCAGTAGCCACATTATTAGGTACACAGCTCAACGGTGTATTATTGCTAGTAACTAATGAACCAAACACACGGCAGCAATTAGATTGAATTAAACTGCATATCTACATTTAAAACTTGTAGATCTGGTCAAAGTGACCTGCTGAAGTTCAAAGTGAGCATCAGAATGTGGAAGAAAAGTGATTTTAAACATGGTATGTTTGTTGGTGCCATATAGGCTTTTCTGAATCAGAATCAGAAAGGGTTTTATTGCCAAATGTTGAGCAGGTTTACAACATTAGGAAATTGCTGCGGTACTTAGTGCAAACATACTAGTGCATTAAATAGACATAAAAATAAGAATTAAAAGTGCTAAGTAGATAGATATATACATGAGTGCAGGTGGTGATCAGTGCCAAACATGGAATGATGCAGTGAACACAGTGTAGGGTCATGTGTTAGTGCTGGGAACAGTCATATGGTTATTGTTCATGAGTCCAACAGCAGAGGGGAAGAAACTGTTCTTATGGCGAGAGGTTCTGGTGCGAATGGACCAGAGCCTCCTGCCTGAGGGGAGCAGGTCAAACAGACTGTGTCCAGGGTGAGAAGGGTCAGCTGTGATCCGACCTGCACGCCCCAGTGTCCTGGAGGTGTACAGGTCCTGCAGAGATGGGAGTCTGCAGCCAATCACCTTCTCAGCAGAGCGCACAACACGCTGCAGTCTCTGTAGTCTCTGGCTATGCAAGTTTATTGGACATTAAACTAGTGTTCATCCTGTTAAATACAAAATATTATAATAACAATACTAATTTCACAAACTTAGAGCTTAGATTTTGGAAGACTAAGTCAGGGTCTAATGCAGGGGTGTCAAACTCAAATACACAGTGGGCCAAAATTCAAAACTGAAAAAAAGTCGTGGGCTAACGTTAATATTTACTGAAATATATTTATTCCTCCAGATATAAGAATGAATCTTTTCTTATGGACTCAAACACACTTTGCTGAAAAACGGAATATGGAACAAGCAAAGCTTAATACTAAACAATATATATATTAGCTGTATAATACCAGTAGGCCAGCTCTAATAGTAATTTGGTATGGCTTCGTGGGCCAAATGTAATTAGGCTGCGGGCTAAATTTGGCCCACGGGCCAGAGTTTGACACCTATGGTCTAATGGAAGAGAGTCAGCAAACAGAACTTAAACCATTTAAGGAAAAACACGGAAAAATATTCTCTGATATAAACATTTAAAATTGACACATTTCCTTGCTGTCCTTTCTGAAAAATCATTTAGTCAGTGATAGACTACACATTGAAAGATCAAGAGAGATACAAACACTCAATGGGCTCCTATTCAGCTGTTCATTAACTCAAATATCTAAACAGCCAGTCACATAGCAGCAGGTCACTACATTTAAACATGATCAACATGCTTTGAGCTGATAAGAAGGAAACAGTGACTCAAACAACCCATCTTTATAACCAAGGTGCAGAAGAACTATGAACACACAGCTCATCGAACCAGAAGGACTACAGCAGCAGAAGACCACACCGGGTCCAAGCCTGTCAGTAAAAAACAGGACACTGAGGCTATAGTTCACACGTTCACTAAAATTAGACAATATAAGACTGAGTCGCTATTTCTGCTGCAAAATTCAATACACTATAGGAATTTTACACATTTTAGTCCCTCATAGACTCTACTATATCATATATGTGATCTGACGTGTGTTCCTGCATTTATCACTGAAAGCAAAAATTTTTGAAACAATAAATTAATAACTCAAAATTAAATATTGTGGCTGATGCCCGTCTCCTTAATTCAAAGGATATATTTACTAATATCCAAGGCTCTTTATATTACACTGCTGCAGAAGTGTGGTTTAACACTGGAGTATTGTTAGCAGTATTAACATTTGCATTTATAAAAGAATTTAATCCAATGAATTGGCAAGACTATCCAAATCCTGAGTAGGAAGACTTCAGCATGTTCAGAATGCAGCAGCCAGTCCTTACATACACATTACCCAGTACTGACATCACTATAACTTCCATTTCAGCACAGAATGACTGGAAGTGAATTCACCATGAAGAGTGCTGAGGGTGCTGACATTACTGTCGTCATTGGAACAAGCTTCCCGCTGACCTGAGGTCAGTTACAACTGTGTGCGTATTCAAAAGCAGACTCAGATCAGTGTTATTTTCACAGTGTGTGTGTGTGTGTGTGTGTGTGTGTGTGTGTGTGTGTGTGTGTGTGTGTGTGTGTCTGTCCACGGCATCATAGGATGCCTATGATGTCTATGATATCTTTTATGTTAAGCACATTGACTTTATTGCTGTGACATTTGCCATATAAATAAAATTACCATTAACATTTAATTATGGAAAAATTCGATGCACCGCATTAACTAAGAACAGTTCTCTGTGCTAAGTTTCATTGAACATAGCGATAGCTCTCATAAACTCCAGTAACAATGAAGAAATCTTACAAATGTGCTGATTCTCGGTCAAGTTCTGTTGCTTGAACATTGCTGCCTCGGTGCACCTATACAGACAGAAGTTTTTTTCATTTTTAGTAATCTGCCAGTGATATAGTAATCTGCTGATAGTTAGCAATCCAGTGGTATACAGCAAAAAGGAAATGTTAATTTAAAAAATGCATATCTTTGTGTTCAAAATGAAATAAATTCATAATTTATTTCAATCTGAGAGATCTCAAAAATCGACATTTCCATATTTCTTAACCGAACACGCCCTTTGACGCACGACCGCTGCACGTGGCTTAATTTGTAAGTTGGTCGAATTGTGTTTTGTTTTGTTTTTAAGGAAGGATAGTCTCTGATCAAACCACCCCAAGCACCATAGCACTGCAGCGTGATGTTTGGAGACTAGAAACCGAAAGTTGTAACAGCAGAGATGGAAAACGAATCTTAAGTGAGTGGGCGGACGCTGATCAGCTGAGCGGGAGAGTATATAAAGAGCTGAGCTGAAGCTTTCCGCTCAGCTGTTGTGTGAGCATCATTGTTTACCTGAGCACGACTGAAGACTTCAAGTTTCCGGAGAAGTTTGTTTTGCCTCAATAAGCCATCGCAAGGTAGGAAACTGAGCAAGCCTGTGAGAAATAACTGAAAAGTCTTTTATTTCCTGAGCGTTTGTATTATAAGGAACTATTTTTGTATTCTTTCAGACTAGCCAACATGGATATAACTATCACTATGGTGGGTGGGTCCCACACCGTGAGGGTGAACCCACAGGACACGGTTGGCTCTCTGAAAATAAAAATCCAGAGCATGCTGGGAGTCGACCCCCAGAGGCAGAGGCTGGTTTTCATAAACGGCCAGAAGACCACTCTCAACGACGACTCCAAACCCATCAGCTACTACGGCTTACAGCACGGCTCCCAGGTGTCCCTGCTGGTCACCGAGCCTCCTCCGACCCAGGTGTTCCTCAGAAATGAAAAGGGACAAACGAGCACCTACGACATCAGGCTCGACGAGACTGTGAGCAACTTCAAGAACAGAGTCGAGAAAAGAGAGGGGGTGCCAGCGAGCCAGCAGAGGCTCATTCACCAAGGCCGGGAGATGCAGGGTGGCAAACTGGAGGACTACAACGTCAGAAACCACAGCACCATCGAGTTGACTTTACGTCTGAGAGGAGGCTGAGGACAATTTAACATGATTCATACACCAGGAAGCCCATGCATGTTATTTAATTTTAATGATATCGACCAATCTTGTATATATTTTTTTAATTTATTAGTGCTTTTATTTTGAAGAAAAAAACATTCCTCCAGATTGCACCGTCTGTGTTCATTAACCATTCTGTGTTAAAGTTTGTGTTTAAGTCACACAAACCACTGTGTTATGGATTCTGTCATGACAAATTCATGTTAACTGCACTAAATACAAACAATAAAGTTTCTAACGGAAGTTTATGTGTCTTAACATTTCCTGTGTCTGTGTCAGCTCCGGGGGGGGGGGGGGGGGCTGTATGTCGTATAGATCACAAGACAAACGGGTCCCATTAAAAGTAGTTCTAAAATCACAGTTTCAGTGTTTATAAGAGACTCTCAGTCATATAAATTTCCAAGTCGAGTATTCCAAGTGTTACAACAGCAGGATGTAATGTTTCCAGTCCACTGTTGAAGTGTTAATCACAATAGTAGTCAGATTAAGCTGTTTCCTGAAGATTTGTCTTAAAATTTAATTTAACAAGAAGTTACATACTAAAATATTTCCGTAAACTGAATATTTTAGAGTATTTGGACATTTGATATTTAGTAATCGGTAGGCCATAGAGAGAGAGAGAGAGAGAGAGAGAAAATATCTAATATTTAATTTCCAAGTCGAGTATTCCAAGTGTTACAACAGCAGGATGTAATGGTTCCAGTCCACTGTTTAAGTGTTAATCACAATAGTTTCTGTATGTGAAAATCATTGATCAGATTAAGCAGATTTACAATAAACATAAGTCTGTTGTATTATCTCAGTTATCTGGCTTTTATTACAGTTAGATACATTTATATACGAAATGTTTCCTGAAGATTTATCTTGGAGGATTTCAAAAAATGTGAGCAAAACTATTCTCTTCTTACTTTCTGAAAAATCACCATAAGCTGAATATTTTAGAGTATTTGGTGTTTAGTCACTGGTAGGCTACAGAGTGTGAGAAAGAGAAATATATTCAGTGGCCACATTATTAGGTACACCACTCGACTGCGCATTATTGCTCATAACGAACCAGCTAAGCACACGGCAGCAATTAGATGGAATTGAACTGAATATCTACATTTAAACCTTGTAGATCTGGTCAAGGTGGCTTCCCGAAGTTCAAAGTGAGCATTAGAATGTGGAAGAAAAGTGATTTAAGTGAGTGAGAGAGAGATACAAACACTCACTGGGCTACTGTTCAGCTGTTCATTAACTCAAATATCTAATGCAGAAGAACTATGAACACACAGCTCATCGAGCCAGAAGGACTACAGCAGCAGAAGACCACACCGGGTATCAATCATGTCTGTGAAAAACAGGACACTGAGGCTATAATTCACACATGTTCACTAAAATTAGACAATGGAAGGCTGAGTCTCTATTTCTGCTGCAACATTCAGATAGCAGAGTCAGAATTTGGTGTTAATGATATAACAACATGGATCAGTGTTTCCTTGTATGAACAGTTCAAGCTGTTACTGCTAGTTTAGTGGGAGATATTTTCTTAGCACACTTTGAAACCCTTATTACTGCATCATTTAGTCACCACAGATTAACTAATTACTGTTGCTGTCCATGTCCATCCCTTTATGACCACAGTACCAATCTTCTGTTCTGACCATTCTGTTGTGTTTCCATGTAATTCAGATCTTAAAAAGAACATTTCTGGTGTGACATCAATACAATGTAGGAATTTTACATAATTTAGTCCCCCACAGACTCTACTATATCATATATGTGATGTCTGTTCCTGCATATATCACTGGCAGCAAACATTGTGAAACAATAAATTAATAAGTGAAAATGAAACATTGTGGCTGATGCCAATCTCCTTAATTCAAAGGAGCTACATCAGCAATAAATTGCTAATATCTAAGGCTCTTTATATTACACTGCTGCAGAAGTGTGGTTTGACACTGGAGTATTGTTAGCAGTAGCTAGTTAACATTTGCATTTATAAAAGAATTTAATCCAATGAATTGGCAAGACTATCCAAATCCTGAGTAGGAAGACTTCAGCATGTTCAGAATGCAGCAGCCAGTCCTTACATACACATTACTGAAAGGGAATTCACCATTAAGAGTCCTGAGGGTGCTGACATTACTGTGGTCATTGGAACAAGCTTCCCGCTGACCCGAGGTCAGTTACAACTGTCTGTATCAAAAGTAGACTCAAATCAGTTTTATTTTCACAGTGTGTGTGTGTGTGTGTGTGTGTGTGTGTGTGTGTGTGTGTGTGTGTGTGTGTGTGTGTGTGTGTGTGTGTGTGTGTGTGTGTGTGTGTCTCAGTGCACATATACAGTCAGAAGTTTTCTCCAGTATTGAAATGATCCGCAACACATCCAGTAGAATAAAGCGAAAAGGAAATGTTCATAAATAGTTTGCATATCTTTGTGTTCAAAATTAAACAGAATCATACTTTATTTGATTCCGAGTTACCAAAAGAGAGATCTGAAAAAAAAATCGGGATTTCCATATTTCTTAACCTAACACGCCCTTTGTAGGTTGGTCGTAAACACGTGTTTTGTTTTGTTTTGTTTATAAAGAAGGATAGTCTCTGATCAAAATACCAAAAGCACCATAGCACTGCGTGATGTTTGGACACTAGAAACCGAAAGTTATTACATCAGAGTTCAAAAACGAATCTTAAGTGAGTGGGCGGGCGCTGATCAGCTGTTGTGTGAGCATCATTGTTTACCTAAAGATTTCCGACGTTTGTTTTGCCTCGATAAGCCATCCCAAGGTAGGAAGCTGGGCGAGCCTGCGAGAAATAACAGAAAACTCTTTTTTTCGGGTGTAATTTAAAGAACTATTTTTTAATTCTTTCAGACAGTCAAAATGAATATAACTATCACTATGGTGGGTGAGTTCCTTAACCTGAGGGTGAACCCACAGGACACAGTTGAATCTCTGAAAATAAAAATCTACGAGAAACTGGCAGTCGACCCTCAGACTTAGTGGATAAACCTGTTTGGTCAGGTGTCAAGGGGTTGTTTTGATCAACCTCCAAACGATCATTTGACGAGCATATGACGCATATGGGGGTTTCCAAAACAGCGCCCCTACAGGTGGCAGGACGCAACTCCACGCGATTTCGTCAGATTTGAAATATATATAATTCCATATTTAAAATGTTATAGCAGCATTTTTTTGTAGTTGCTTTAGTCTTTTATTTTTTATTGTTGACAGGCAACAGAGAGAGAAACAGGAAGATAAAGACTGACTATCCAATTTACTAGGTACATCTGTTCAGCTGCTTATAAACAAAAATATCTGAACTTCCGATCACAAGCTGCATATAGGTGCATTTAAATATGTAGGTAGGGCCAGTAACGCCTGCTGAAGTTGAAACCGAACATCAGAATGGGGAAGAAAGGTGATCTACGTTTGTTGCTGTTAGGTGGTATGCAGCCGAGGTGCAGGAGGTGTCAGTCCTGTCAGCTGAGAACAGGAACCTGATCATAGTTCACACAGGCTCAGCAACACTGGAGTTTTTATTGGACAACTGGTCTGAATCTCGATGTCTGCTGTGATATTCAGCCGGTAAAGTCAGGATTGGCATAAATATGAAAGCATGGCTCCAACCCGTCTAGTGTGAAGGGTTGAGAGTGGTGGTGATGTAATGGTAAGGGGTTTTTTTTCACTTTGAGACCCTCATTTCTACCGAGGATCATTTCGTCACCGCATTGTTGGTCACCATGACAATCCCTTATCACAGTGCACCCATCTCTGTTCTACCCTTTCTGTTTTGTTTCCCTGTAAATCATGTCTAAAAAAGTACAGTCAACTAAAATTAGACTGATTTCTGCCTGGTAATCCTGTCAGCAGCTGTTTCCCAGCTGTTCATCCCCCACTTAGTGGATAAACCTGTTTGGTCAGGTGTCAAGGGGTTGTTTTGATCAACCTCCAAACGATCATTTGACGAGCATATGACGCATATGGGGGTTTCCAAAACAGCGCCCCTACAGGTGGCAGGACGCAACTCCACATGATATCGTCAGATGGCAAATAAACAGCATTTCACTTTAAAGGGCTCTTTGCTTGGCATGCCAACGAATTTTAAACGTATTTCGTGATATCTAACGCAATTTGTTCTCCACAGAGTCCACAGTGTGATGTGTGTGCCCGCACACATAACCAACAGTATTACCTTTAAAACACAAATGAATAACTATTGTTGCCATTACTGAAGTCACTTCTTTGATTACTGAAGTCACTTCTTTGTTTCCCAGTTCAGCACAGAATTATTTTTAAAATCCTTCAGTGGTTTTGACCCCCAATACATCTATTATAGGCCTACGGTGACCAGATGCCCCTCTTTATGTGGCTTTGTACAGCATTTCTATTCCTTGTCCCACTTTTTGAGACAATGTCCCGCACTTAGACTGACTCCACAGGCCAGGCATTTTTCTTAAGTCTAGATTTTGTGAAGGAAAGGCTTTTTAATTACAGCATTAGAGCCAAGTCATGCTTAGACAATAGAAACTGAAAGTTGTTATGGCAGAGAGGGAAAACGAACCTTAGGTGAGTGTGAGGGTGTGGATCAGCTGAGGCAGAGTGTATATAAAGGCTGAGCCCTTCAACTTAGCTGCTGCTCGAGCATCATTTACGTTTCCACGTTTGAAGACTTGAAGTGAAAACGTCATCACAAGGTAGGAAGCTGATAAAGAACTGAAAAGTCATTTTTCCCCAGTGTGTGTGTTTTCTAATGGACTATTTTGAATTCTTTCAGACTACAACCAACATGGATATAACTATTAACATGCTGGGTGAGTCCCACACTCTGACCGTGAACCCAGAGGACACAGTTGGCTCTCTGAAAATAAAAATCTACAAGAGACTGGAAGTCAACCCTCAGACGCAGAAACTGGTTTTCATAAACGGCCAGAAGACCCCTCTCAACGATGACTCCAAACCCATCAGCTACTACGGCTTACAGCACGGCTCCCAGGTGTCCCTGCTGGTCACCGAGCCTCCTCCGCCTGCTCCCATCCAGGTGTTCCTCAGAAATGAAAAGGGACACTCCAGCACCTATGACATCAGGCTCGACGAGACTGTGAGCAACTTCAAGAACAGAGTCGAGGGGAGAGAGAGGGTGCCAGCGAGCCAGCAGAGGCTCATTCATGAAGGCCGGGAGATGCAGGGTGGCAAACTGGAGGACTACAACGTCAGAAACCACAGCACCATCTACATGTTTTTCCGTCTGAGAGGAGGCTGAGGACACTTTAACATGATTCATACACCAGAAAAAAAATGTATACTATAGAATCTTAATAAGTTTGACTAATCTTGTATTTATTTTTTTATTCACTGTTCTCATTATGTGTTGTGTAACAAGTTAGCAAATCTGTGTTTTCATTTGGCACAACGAACAACTGTAATTCATACAAATCAGCATTTTATGGACTCTGTCATGACAAATACATGTTACCTGCACTGATTACAGAGAATAAAGTTTCCAATAGAAGTTTTTCTCTCTTTGCATTTCCTGTGTCCGTGACAGCTCAAGAAGGGAGGAAGGGGGACTGTCATTCTTAAAGTTTATGAGACTCTCAGTCATATAAACTAATGTATTTTATTAGATAAATTTTAAAATATATATAATTCCAGTCAAGTATTTAAAATGTTATAGCAGCATTTTTATTTATTTATTTATTTATTTTTTTGTAGTTGCTTTAGTCTTTTATTTTTTATTGTTGACAGGCAACAGAGAGAGAAACAGGAAGATAAAGACTGACTATCCAATTTACTAGGTGCATCTGTTCAGCTGCTTGTAAACAAAAATATCTGAACTTCCGATCACAAGCTGCATATAGGTGCATTTAAATATGTAGGTAGGGCCAGTAACGCCTGCTGAAGTTGAAACCGAACATCAGAATGGGGAAGAAAGGTGATCTACGTTTGTTGCTGTTAGGTGGTATGCAGCCGAGGTGCAGGAGGTGTCAGTCCTGTCAGCTGAGAACAGGAACTTGATCATAGTTCACACAGGCTCAGCAACACTGGAGTTTTTATTGGACAACTGGTCTGAATCTCGATGTCTGCTGTGATATTCAGCTGGTAAAGTCAGGATTGGCATAAATATGAAAGCATGGCTCCAACCCGTCTAGTGTGAAGGGTTGAGAGTGGTGGTGATGCAATGGTAAGGTGGTTTTTTTTTTTTTTGGGGGGGGGGGGTTGTGCCTGTCCCGTTTGGCTCTTTTGCCATCAGAATTGTCGTCTAAAGGCAAAGAAAGATGCCCAACGGATTTACTTTACCAAATTGACCATCCCAGCCTTGCCGTAATGGTCCATTTGATTCACCTTTTATTGTTTATTTTATTTTCGCTTACTGAATACGGGACAGACTTGACTGGAGGAAAGAAGGGGAGAAAGAAAGAGGGAAAGAGAAACAGCTGAGAAGAGGGACGGGGGAGAAGGGCAAAAGACAAAAACCAACCGAATGAGCAGAAAAAAAAAAGAAAAAAAGAAAAAAAATGCATATATCAATCACCTGGGTCACCTGCTGAGAAAGAAAAAAGAAAACAAGCAGAACAGAACAAGAGTAATAGAATAAACAACATCACAATGATATATGGGAATATGACAGTAAATACTAAATATTAAACATTATTGTGCAGCACATAAGATCAACAGAACACAGTGTGCTTTGAGGTAGGAGCCAAAAAGGGTGTAGTTTGTGGGCGTGATCACCCGTGTGTACACCTGTGAGCATGGACGCGCTTGTTTTTTTTTTTTAAAAGGTTCCTTCATGTAATGATCTGCTAGAGGGTGTGGGGGGGCCACAGCCCCGTCCTCCAGGGCATGAAGCAGGTATGGAGGAGATCAAAACTCCAGACATCCAGAGGCCCCCAGAACACAAGAGACCAAGGAAGACCAACAGAGGGGCAGCCGTGCCACTGTCCCAGAAAGAGCTGAGGAGAGTCCCAGATGAGGGCTCACTCAGCAGCCGTGGAGCAGAAGCCAGGGGGGGTTGCAGTGACGCGCCCGTGAGCTCCGCCGGCAGCCAGCCGTGCCTGAGTGACCGAGCCCCAGGCCAAGAGGCCGGGGGCACCCCACCTCCGAAGTGGCCCGAGCGAGCCCCAGGCTCCAGGCCCCGATAAGCGGCCGCCAAGGAGTGAGCCGGTGTGTACCTGGACGCCCACCCCCGGACACAAAGAACCACCAACGCACCGATGTCTGAGGGAGTCCGCCACTGGCAGGGGAAGTGGTGGTAGGGGGAGATAGGCCTCCAAACCTTGGAGGGCCTGAGATGTCCCCAGAGAAGTGGCGTCTGACACCCAACCTGACATATAGACACAGACATACAGGCACACACATATACAAACATCCATTCCCACCCTTTTTTTTTTTCTTAGCACACTTTGAGACCCTTATTTCTACCGAGGATCATTTCGTTACCGCATTGTTGGTCATCATGACAATTCGTTATCACAGTGCACCCATCTCTGTTCTGCCCTTTCTGTTTTGTTTCCCTGTAAATCATGTCTAAAACTAAAAAAGTACAGTCAACTAAAATTAGACCGATTTTTTCCTGGTAATCCTGTCAGCAGCTGTTTCCCAGCTGTTCATCCCCCACTTAGTGGATAAACCTGTTTGGTCAGGTATCAAGGGGTTGTTTTGATCAACTTCCAAACGATCATTTGACGAGCATATGACGCATATGGGGGTTTCCAAAACAGCGCCCCTACAGGTGGCAGGACGCAACTCCACATGATATCGTCAGATGGCAAATAAACAGCATTTCACTTTAAAGGGCTCTTTGCTCGGCATGCCAACGAATTTTAAACGTATTTCGTGATATCTAACGCAATTTGTTCTCCACAGAGTCCACAGTGTGATGTGTGTGCCCACACACATAACCAACAGTATTACCTTTAAAACACAAATGAATAACTATTGTTGCCATTACTGAAGTCACTTCTTTGATTACTGAAGTCACTTTTGTTTCCCAGTTCAGCACAGAATTATTTTTAAAATCCTTCAGTGGTTTTGACTCCAATACATCTATTATAGGCCTACCCAGGTGACCAGATGCCCCTCTTTATGTGGGTTTGTACAGCATTTCTATTCCTTGTCCCACTTTTTAAGACAATGTCCCGCACTTAGACTGACTCGAGTCAGTCTAAGTGCGGGACGCCTGGACTGCCGTCTGTGGTCTTCAGCATGATCACAATGTGTTATTTATGTATTTTGACTGGCTTACAATGACAGGACAGTAAGCATTATCAGTGCACATGCAATAACCAAAACCGGTTGGAAAATCCCCTGGAATTAACAGCAATCGAGAATGAATTGCTTTCTTCTCTTCTGTGTTATTATGATGTGCAAAGACTAGCCATAAAAGGAGTCTTTTAGGTTGCCCCGATGAGACGATGTAATTGTTTTACTTTTATACTGGTAAAATGTGAAGGATTATTCATACCATTGTACTAGTCATTTACAGACATGCAAGAAATTAAATGCATACCCTGAACTCTTGACCCGTACACGAAGAGATATTGTTGCACTTTGCTGCCATGCTAGGGTCCACTTGTCAAAGGTCAAAGAGTTGTAAAATCATGACAAAGATGCTATGAGAGATTATGTTTGTCCTGTGACTAAATATTTGAAGACGGGTCACTGAATAGTTCATTATGAAAATGTTGTGATCATATACCTTTCACAGTCACTCGACCTCAACCAAGACTATTTGGGGGAAATTTGACTGTCATAACATATAGATAATAGCTTTGTTATTGTTTCCGAATCAATTCTAGGAAACACTGAAGCTGTTGCAGAGGCATGTGTTGTACAAATACTTCAAAAACTTGTGTTTGCCACCTGCATGTACACATTGCTTCTGTGGTTCCGGTCTGTGTTGTGTTTTGTTATGGAAATTTTAACAATAACCTGCAACACACCCAGTGAGCTTGATATGAAGTGGGTTTAATAAACACATTGCAATGTGGAGAGAGCATCCCAGTGAAACACTAGGATCATCCCACTATCTGTTTAACGTCTCCCATTACAATGGCCTCACTGTGTTAACATTCCACATGCATGTAAACTGGTGATGGGAGTGCTCGTAAAGTGAGAAAGTGATATTACTATAACTAATGTGATATGATTAAACATGTGATTAATACAAGAGAAAAGAAATTTGCCTCCACAGTTTCTATACAGTTTTGTCTTCTGAGCCTGTTGGCAGAGAATGCTATTTGTGTGCAACTTAATAAAAACATATCAAACATATTTCTCTTTCAATAGATTTTATTTATTTATACTTGCATGTTTTGTCAGTGCCCTTACGATTATTGTGGTGCTGATTCAAAGAAGACCAGTAAGTCTAAGGCAGATTAAAGCCCAACTTAGGCATTCATTAAGTGAATCCACAACTCACTGTTACTATAACACAGGACACTTTATTAAAGTGGATGAAACAGGAATACAGGAAAACAGCACTGCAGGGCAGTCAATCAGTGAACTTGATTATGAATCCAATGCGAGGGGCTTTACATAATCAACTGTGTACAAAAAGTCAATAGTGCCTGTCAGGTACGCTGGAATCATACACGTTACCAACAACAGTATCATTGTGAATGTTACACACTTAAAGAAAGTTTACGATGAGCAGCATTTACTGACAATAGCCATACACAGGTAAATGTGTAGTAAATGGTAGTGCAGTAAATCTGCCTAGTACGATATTAAATACACGATACACTTACGACTTCATATATGTCACATCGTTTGTAACGAGCCACGGAAAGCACCACCGGGCACTGCAGACGTGAAGGCGCGTGGATACCGTCTGTGCCTGAGTGAAGGCAGCGACTCGGTTGAGCAGCTCCTGTGGAGGTTTGGTGAAGACCATACTTCTCACCCGGCCTGCTGACGATGTGCAGGGGCATCTGGATTTATAACACGAATTGCTAGTGTCGCCGTCATCAGGTGTAGCCATTTGAAAACACTAGAAATGGGCGTAATGCATTAGATGCTGGCTACCGCGCAGCTAACATTTACCCTAAAGTAGGGCTGCTTGATTATGGCAAAAATGATAATCACGATTATTTTCACTGAAATTGAGATCTCGATTATTTGACGATATTTATTTAACCCTTTAAGACCTACCATAGAACCAAGTCCGCCAGAGCTTATATTATTTTTTTTACATGCTGTAGTGCCATTTTTGGGAGCATTTCAAGTTGCTATACATCAATACAACTGTTATAGGCCATGTTTTAATAATATGTCTGCATTAAGTCCATAGTAATTACATTAATTGCAAAAAAGTGCAATAGACTACAAAAAAATTGAAAATCGTTTTTGTTTTTTTTACATATATTTCTGCTTGGGGAAATTTAAGAGGCTTATCCTTCAAAACTTTAAATACAAAAAAGTTGCAAAAAATAGTTTACAACAACAGGAAATTTATTTTGAGTGTCTTCATAGTTTTATTTTAGAGATACAGCAATTTTTATATACTGCAGGAAAAACAAAAAACAATCCTATGATGCAAATTTGCAAAGAAAACAGCAGGTGCATCAAAATAAACTATTTCCAGCAGTGCAATTCGAGTTCTAAGCATCCCAGAAACTATTCAGAAAAGTCAAACGTGACTTATAAAAACACCAGTATAGGCTTTTAAGGCCTACAAGTAAAAACCTACATTTTCCGAGAAAATGATGTCATTTCCGGTTTCGGACAGGAAATGGCGGACATGCGACAGTTTTCGCTGATGTCTGTTTCAATGTGGGAAGTGTTACGCAAAGCGTGTTTCTGAAATATTATGTTTTTGTTCCTGCAAGCGCTTTTTATGCAATTTTTGCAAAGCTTTATGTGGAAGGAAACCGTGACCGAGGACAAGCTGATGGCATAAGATGTAAGTACAACTCCTCCAGTTTCATATGCAAAACAAATTATTGCGCTAGCTTACGCGGCTCGGTTCTACGGGGATTTAAAGGGTTAACAATAACAATGTATTGAATAATGACTTTAAAAAATAATATAAAATAGTGTGCAAATACTGATAACAGTGCAAATGTTTGCAATATAAAAAATAAATGAAAAATGTAAACATCTATGTTTCGTGAACTTTGCAGTGTTGCTCTGTGGTGCAGCTATGACACCATAGCAAAGTTTACACACTATGTCTACTTGATCCACGTCTGACTTCGCAAACCCATAATGTTTCCACACCACTGAAGTTTTTTTTTTTACCTCTCTTTTCAACCAACGGCAGTCACTCTCCTCTCCAAACAACTTCTGCTTAGCTTTCCGAGCTTCCCTCGGGTCCTCCTAATTGTTGTGATGCGTGTTCGAAATGCAGAGAGGTGCGCTCGATTTGCCACACGGAGCAGCGCGAGAGTAAAGGGAGGGGCTAATAATCGGCTCAGTCATTTTTAATGATCGTTGAAAGCCCAGATCGTAATCGTGATTAAAATTCCATTAATTGAGCAGCCCTACCCTAAAGTAAGAGTTGAATGAACTATTCAGCCTCGTGTAATTTCAGCTAAGTCCAGGAGCATCTTAGAGTCTATAATTTACCGTAAACATAAAAGAAATGCAAGTTTCCATAAAAAAAATAGCGGACTTACCGGCTGCTTTGCTGTCCCGGTACATGTTGTTGTTGTGGTGACGAAACTTCCGTCGACTGACGATTGGTAGTCTAAAGTGGGATTCAGCGCTCCTATTGGGCCAGACTCTGAGAATGCAATAGAATACAAATACATTAAAAAAAATACCATCACAGGTCACAAGAGTAGGAACACAAAAATTGTCAAAGGAAATCTATGACGTTCATCTCTTCATCATTTATTAAATGAATTAATTTTAATTCAGCCAGAAAGGAAAACAAAATCATGAGCCTGAGGAATACTTTAAACTTTATGCACAATACTCATGGAGTGGTGTGAACGTAAACCAAACAGCCAACAGGCGGTATCTACTACGTGAAAAATGGCGCCATCTTTTCTGTCACTATAATTCATTCAAGGCTTTGTGGGAAATGCTTCACCTGTGTAGATAACAGCAATGTTATGTTTGTCCATACTGCCTCCTGTTTCTGCTGTTACGGAGAGTTCCAGCAGGTGTCGCTGTGGTTCTCTCTAGGGGTTATGTGTACTTCCTGTTACGAGTGTACGGACGTTCATGTTGGCTGCTAATAAACGCCTGGCATACAGTTACAGCGGACTGATTATTAGTTTCAGTCACCGGCGACATTTTTTCATCAGCAGAACGTTGACCGTCACCACAATGAACCGAATTTGATGACGTCACAAAAGTCAGATCGAAGCATAACCAATCAAAATCTTGACTTTGATCTCTGAAAATCCTCAAATAGCCGTTAGTTCGCAGTGTTCCTCACAGCAATCAGTTGCGATTAGTTCACATTTGCTCCGTGTTTTTAAACGGTTTGCTAAACCGATTTAAACTCTTTTTCAAGGACATTTTAAAAGTTCTATACCAATCAGCTAAAGTTTGACAGCTGTACCGACCAGTTTCCTCCAGTCTATTAAAGCAGACTGTTTTCAAAAAATGGATAGAGGCGGCTCACAAAACCTTGACGATGGTGAACAAAACCATGTTGGTGTAGGGCTAGCAGTCGATGAGCTGGTTTTGGAATGGCTGCAACAGAGAAATCTTATAGCAGTTCACATGATGTTCCCCTGGCTTGAAATCGATCAGTTGCTTGGTGTAGTTGATAATCAACTGCCACAACAAGAGGAGGCAGTTGATGTTCCAGTAGGAGGCATCGAAATAAATCCTCCCCAGGAAATAGCAGGACCCTGGGAAAATAATAGAGCAGAGATGGGAGTAGCCGATAACATTGAAAGAAATCTACCCCAACAAATAGAACGACCCTTGGTCATTAATGGAGCAGAGATGGGAGTAGGAGATAACAGAGAAAGAAATCCACCCCAACAAATAGAACAACCATTGGTCATTCATTTAGCAGAGATGGGAGCAGGAGATTACAGAGAAAGAAATCCACCTCTAGAAATAGAACGACCCTTGTACAATAATGGAGCAGAAGAAGATCCAATGGACGAAATGAGGTGGTGGTGGGAAGATGAGGGATCTGAGAGCGACACTGAAAGTGTTCCTGATAGTGACGCAGATGACAGTGATGACGATGGAGACAATGGCCAGGATGCTCCTGTGCTATTGCCCCCCAACCCAGTACCAGGCGGTTCGAGGAGGAGACCAAGAGAGGAGGAGGAGGAGGATGAAGAAGAAGAAGATGGGAGAGCTAGAAAAATGTCTAAACACTGAATTTTGAGCTGAGCTGGACAGTCAGTGTTGCACCCATCTTTCAAAGCTACATGTGTCCTACATTGTGTTTCTTTCTGCAGAGGAGCTTGCATCTAATAAAAGCAGCAGGAACAAACACAGGAAACAAATAAAAAGGAAAAAGTGAAAAACTGTAAAGCAGAAAAGGAGGAAACAGAGACTCAACGAAGGAAGATAAATAACAGAAAGAAAAGAAGAAAATGTCATGCCTGTGTGAAGGCAGGCAGGCACCCAAGAGCAGGACTCACAGAGACAAACGTGGAGTCAAAACACCCGTCTTTATAGGGAGTTTGCCAATTGAACAGAAAACTAACTAAACTGGGGAAGCAACAGACAGGAAACCGGGCAAACAGAACAAACAGAGTAGAATGAAGAATGACGCAACGACGAACAGGGGAAGACTCAGACACTAAATACAAGAGGTGAACAGGACTGAAAGGAAACAGCTGGGAGACACGGCTGACACTGATTACACAGACGAGACAGGGAGAGCACAAAACTGAACACACTGACATAAGACACAGACCTTCAAAATAAAACAGGAAATGCACAGACTGGACTCAGAGACACAGTAACAGACAGAGAACAGAAGGAACACATGGGCAGAAACCAAACAGAGGGAACACAGAACCCAATGTCCTACATGTAACATGCTCAGAGACTGAATCTCGGCTGGCCCCCTCTGACCCACGGACTTAGTTTCCTGCCACCAGGGACCTGTTTACTAGACTTCCCCTATACCACCTGTGACCCAGTATGATTGTGCATACAAGTGGAAAGCAACATATGTGTCTCATATCACTGGTACCTTGTTAGATGGGGATGATTGTGGTCTCACTGGTCGCAGACATGGAGGGAGTGGTCCTATTGGTTGGCTCCCACATTAGGAAGGCGGGGTTGGGGCCTTCCTATCACCATTGTGCTAACGTAATTATACAATAGCATTTACAACACCACCATCTTCAAATAGAAAAACACATTATGGAATGCTATCAGTTGTGTATTGGCCTCCCCAAACCCTGGACCTCAACATTAGTGAATAGTAGGATCATCTTGACAGAGAAGGGAAGGAAAGGCAGCCAACATCCAAAGAAGAGCTTTGAATGCATGTCTTTATCCTGTCTTCCTTCTCACCCCAACCGGTCGCAGCAGATGACCGCCCCTCCCTGAGCCTGGTTCTGCCAGAGGTTTCTTCCTGTTAAAAGGGAGTTTTTCCTTCCCGCTGTCGCCAAAGTGCTTGCTCATAGGGGATCATATGATTGTTGGGTTTTTCTCTGTATCTATTATTCTACGATCTACTGTACAATATAAAGTGCTGTGAGGCGACTGTTGTTGTGATTTGGTGCAATATAAATAAAATTGAATTGAATTGAATTGAATGTCCTTCAAGAAGCCTGGAGAACTTTTCCTGAAGACTACTTTCGCTATAATAAAAACAAAATTTCAGAATTAAAGCAAATGTAATGACTAGTTTGGGTGTTGTAGTCCTTTAATAATCAAGGAAAAGTAGTAAATCCACAATTTTAAAAAATGCTTTTATTATAAATAATCCTGGTGTGGATTACACACAAACCAATGTTTTACAGGCAGAACATTGCTCATCTGAGTTTTTACAGACCCAGAGTGAAATTCACACAAGTTCAGCTTTCATCACCTGATGAATGCACCACTGAAGCAGACCCACTCTGCTCTGTCTTTGAAGATTCACCATGAGAAATTGGCATTCCTTGCTCTAACTGTCCACAATATGAAAGTCACAGGAAAAACCGACATGTCTTTTTTTTTTTATGTTTGTTTGTTTGTTTTAACCCACTGTGGTGCCACTTAAAATCCCTGTGTTTGAACAGTACACTTCAATTCTGCTTTAACAGCAATCATTGATGTGCAGGGAAACATCAGGGTTAGCAAACTCACAACGCGAGTCTTCTTTCTCTGGGCCACATGTGTAATATTTATGTTTTTGTCCATCGAGCCACTCCATAGAGCTTCACCGCAAGTCATGTTTAATTGCAGCAGAGAATAAACACCAGCCTCCCGACCAGCTGCAAAACAGAAACATAAACACGTGGACAAAATGCATAAATTTGCTGTAATGTAAGTTAATAAAGTAAGTTACATACCGCAAAAGCCTATAGCTCCTCCAGTCACACAACCACTGTACACAGCGTTCTTCCAGTCAGATATGCCTCTGTGCTGTAAGTGAAAGACAGTTATTACAAAACACTTTCAGTTATCACACAGAAAGTGTTTTGTTTTTCATCTGCATGGCAGGAGGTAGTAATGGCAGATAATCAATTAATCATTAATCAGCATATATCTGTAACAGTATTCTCATATAAATTACCATCACTTTGTTCAGTACTTCTAACGATTTGTTAACCTATCCTTTAACCACTTCTGCAAACAGCCTGTGCCTGACTTTATCATAATACATTACATGGTGACAATTGAACAAAGCATATAATTACAAAACCAGGTAGCAGTGGGAATGTGAGCATGATTTTGGAAGAAATCATAGAATTCTAGGAAAAAAGGGTTGAAAAATGTTTCTGTCTTCCTTCCAGCTGTGTCCATTTGTTGGTGACAAATGTTGCTGGATAGTGATGTGGACATAAGCATACCTAACTGAGTGTGTGAGGCAACATTTCCAGCAATGCTTGCAGTTGTAAAAATACTATATGCAATGCTAGATGAATATTATAACTGTTACTGTTTTAGGAGCAATAGATTATTATTTTTACTCCTGTTTTTTGCTTCCTGATTAAAACTAAATAAAGAAAATGTTGGACTTTGATTTGTGGGGAATATATTGTAGTGTTATGGCTAAATATCTATGTTAACGTCCATCCCCCTTAAAAAAAACAAGCAAAATGCTTTCATTTTGTCTGTCTATGCTTTAAGAACTGCAATAGTCCAAGGACGGGGGTGCCTACTGGGGTCAGCGGGGGAGCTGGCCCTAGGGAGGGGCATCCTCCCCTCCCTCCTTTTCCTCCCCATCCCCGGCTACCTCCCTCTTCCCGCTCCACCACACTCACCCACACAGGTAGGGCCTTGGGGTGCGGGTGTGTCACCAGGGTGCAGGGGAGACATTCCTCCCCCCCCTCTGTCCCCTTCTGGCCACCTGTGCCTCAATTTTATCTCACAACTTAGACATCCACATTACTTACACTCTCATAACACACACATATATATAGGGCCTTGAGGGTGGGCACGTTAACGGCGTCCAGTGGACGGTCTGTGTACTCAAACCTACCTCTGGCGCCGGTGCCCACCTCTCAATTTTAAATCCATGTAGACCTTGAGGGTTCTCGGGAGGGGCCGTGCTAACACCTGCTGCTCTCTGGCAGCAGCACCATGCTCTCCCTTGTTTTAAATGCACTTTAGAACAACACGCAGCAACACTACACATGAGCGGGAGGAGGGAGGTATGGGGTCTTCACACACCCCCGTTCTCTGCTAGCTATCGGGGCGGGGGGGCTGGGAGGAGATGTTGGCTGTCCGATTGGCCTCCCTGCTGCTGCGGAGCCTGGGACGGTCTGCTTGCCTCCACCTCGGGGGGAAGGGTAACATCTCTTGGGTCTGGGTTCTGTTTTCCCCTCTGGGGGCGAGGGTACCTGGACCCGGGGTATAGAGTATGTTTGGGGAGTGTGATTGTGTGTACATGTCCATTTATGTCAATCCTTACGTTGGGTGAGTGCTGAGTGTTTGTATATGTGTGCATGAGGGTGGGAATGCATGTTTGTGTCTGTGTGTGCCTGTTTGTCTGTGTCTATATGTCAGGTCGGGTCTTAGACTCCACCTCTCTGGGAACTCCCAGGCCCTCCAAGGCCTATCTCCCCTCACCACACTCCCTGCCGGTGACTGATGCCCTCAGGGGTCGGTGCATTGGTGGTTCTTGGTGTCCGGGGCTGGGCGCTCAGGTATGTACCAGCTCATCCCCCCCCCCCCCCCTTCTCACTGTCCCTCTCCCCTTCTGTTTTTCTTTTCCTTCCTCTTTCTTTCTCCCTTTCCTATCCCTCACTTATGTCTGTCCCGTCTGTAACAACTGAAAATAAAATAAAATAAATAATAAAAACAAAGGTCGATCAAATGGACCAATACGGCAATGCCACGATGATCCATTTGGCAAAATAAATCCATTGGGTATCCTTGTTGGTCTTCAGACAACAATTCTGACGGCTAAACAACCAAATGGGACAGGCAAAAAAAAGAAAAAAAAAAAAAAAGAACTGCAATAGTCGTGTATTCCTAGAATATGAGTATAATATTTTAACTAGGGGCAGCACGCCCATACGGTAAAAGAATACATTTTTCCTGGCCAAAATATATTTCAAATATATGGTAAATATATGTTGTATTTGTGATGCTCAAAAAAAGATATTTTTGAAATTGAAAATATCTTTTTTCAAAACAAAATGCATTTCAAAAGATATTTCAGAGTGAAGAAAACACATTTCCAACCTTACAGTAGAATGTATATCAAAGTATCCTTTATTTAAAATGTATTTAGTGCAACAATGATGATGATGATAATAATAATACTAAAAGTAACAACATGTTTTATGTTCATCTGCAAAACAGTTGGATTAAAAAAAACAGAGTCAAAGGTTTAGCAAGAATTAGACAGTTTATTTATTTGCTTACAGTATTTCACATTACACAATATCTCACTATAATGCAGCGTTCACTTGACTTTGAAATTATCTGTCAGTGTTACAGTAAACAAGATGCAACAACTGCTATGTACACTTTAGTTTTTGACAATATATACAATATAGTACTTAAAGGAACACACTCCACTTTTTTTGGAAATAGGCTCATTCTCCATCTCCCTCAGAGTTAAAAATGCAGCGTCTTCTTTCTAGATCCGTACGTTAATAGGGCTCTGGAGCGTGATCTTACCGGATGGGGCGTGGCCAGGATTTTTGGTTGAGGCGCCATATTAGCAGGCCAAACAAATGCTTGCTGTGTGGTCGGTTGTAATGTTAGATTGCACTACCAGCAAAGGAATAAGCTTGAAAACGGGCTCTCTTTTCATTGTTTCCTCACCTGGAAGCATCATGAGGGAGCTTATGTGTTGGATGTTACCAAAAGAAGGCGTCTAGCCTGGATAGCAGCTGTGAGACGAGCTGATATTCAGTTCTCTACCATCCACAGATATCTGTTGGTGTGCTTCAGTATTTTCATTCTGGTAAGTTACTCTTTTTATTTTCAATGCGCTCTGAGGTCATAGCAAATTAGAACAAACATGAAGAACTACCTTTATTTATAAAGTTGCTAATTATTTGGCGTTATTGCAGCAAACCAGCCTATGAAATGAATGACTGGGTTCCAACACTACACATGGGGCACTACGAAATCTTTGTACATGCTACATACATACTATATGCTAACACCATGCCAATCAGATTACTTCTTCCATGTGAGGGTGAAAAGGTGACCCTCCTGGATAAGATGGCAAAGGTTTGCTGCGTTTTGGTGAACATGTGCCCCAGTGTGTTAGTAAAACCAGGGGAAATGCTCTTGTTAAATACTCCTAAAAGTCTTGTGCTGTATATGCAGTGATACATTTTCAAAAGAGACAGTAAATTACAGAATGCTAGCAGTGGGTGATATTATATAAATGCTGTCATCATTTTATGTGAACATTTTGTCATTTGTAAACTATACATGACACTGATTCTACATTGTAACTGATGTGATGTTCTATAAACTGGTTTTAATTAAAAATAGGTAAACACCTGATTTTTTCTTTATTCAACTTTTGAACAGTGGTAATTAGTAAGTACATAATCAGTAAATGCAAATTATTTACAGGCCCCCCTAAATTAAAACATTATGGGCTATTCAGAACAGAACTATGCTTGGAAAAATATTTTCCCATCAGTTGATCCAACTCCTCCACAGTAGCAGGTGGAATTTTTCTGTTTTGAGGACGGCTTCTTTTACCTGTCACTACAGATGGTCTGTTTATGTTTTGATTGAGAGAGCCTTTTTTTGGGCAGCTGAAGAGGAGAAGTCTATCTTATGGCCAACCTCTGGCTGTATCTTGGTCATATTACCCAGCAAAACCCAGTATGCAGGTTCCTCTGTAACAGTCCTTGTGCCAGAGATCCTCACTGTTGCTTCTACTTTAAACAGAAGAGCAGGGACATGGGTGCAGCTCTCCGCGACTCCAGCCATACAGCTGCAGTGGGCGGCTTCAACCTTCCCTGTGATGCTCACAATGACCCATGGCTGAAATGCCGGTTGATTCAGTCTTTGAGAGTGCAGTACCTGAAACACACACAGGCAAAGTTCAAGACACGAACTTTAATAAGCCAAGGCCGACACAAATGTGTTGTGTCTACGTTCAAATACATTAATCATAAATGTAACAAATAAAGTGTTTTTATGTATCCATCTATAGAAAGCTGCATGTTATATTTTAAATCTGCATGTTTCTTTTTAGAAACCTATCAGCAAAAGACTCAAGTATGTAATGCAAGGATGTAATCACTTTCAAAAGTGAGAAAGCATAAAGTTCGACTTTAAGTGACAATTGTGGACACCTAATATGATAAGGAGATTCTGCAGGTCATGCAGGCATTTTTCTTAAGTCTAGATTTTGTGAAGGAAAGGCTTTTTAATTACAGCATTAGAGCCAAGTCATGCTTAGACAATAGAAACTGAAAGTTGTTATGGCAGAGAGGGAAAACGAACCTTAGGTGAGTGTGAGGGTGTGGATCAGCTGAGGCAGAGTGTATATAAAGGCTGAGCCCTTCAACTTAGCTGCTGCTCGAGCATCATTTACGTTTCCACGTTTGAAGACTTGAAGTGAAAACGTCATCACAAGGTAGGAAGCTGATAAAGAACTGAAAAGTCATTTTTCCCCAGTGTGTGTGTGTTTTCTAATGGACTATTTTGAATTCTTTCAGACTACAACCAACATGGATATAACTATTAACATGCTGGGTGAGTCCCACACTCTGACCGTGAACCCAGAGGACACAGTTGGCTCTCTGAAAATAAAAATCCAGGAGAAATTGGAAGTCGACCCTCAGACGCAGAAACTGGATTTTCTGAACGGTCATCCCAACGACGACTCCAAACCCATCAGCTACTACGGCTTACAGCACTGCTCCCGGGTGTCCCTGCTGCTCACCGAGCCTCCTCCACCTGCTCCCATCCAGGTGTTCCTCAGAAATGAAAAGGGACAGATGAGCACCTACGACATCCAACCCGGCGAGACTGTGAGCAACTTCAAGAACAGAGTCGAGAAAAGAGAGGGGGTGCCAGCGAGCCAGCAGAGGCTCATTCACCAAGGCCGGGAGATGCAGGGTGGCAAACTGGAGGACTACAACGTCAGAAACCACAGCACCATCTACATGACTTTGCACCTGAGAGGAGGCTGAGGACACTTTAAAATGGTTCAGAAAACCCATGTATGTTATTTAATATTATAAACTTGACTTAACTCATTTATCATATTTATTAGTGCTTTTATTTTGGAAAAACAAGAACATTCCCATAGACCGTACAATATGGGTTCATTAACCAGTTTGCAAATCTGTTTTCTTTTGGCACAACAGATAAGTAACTCATACAAATCAACACGTTGGTGATTCTGTCATGACAAATACATGTTAACTGTACTTATTACAAAGCATAAAGTTAACAACAGGAGCCTACGTCTCTTCACATTTCCTCTGCCTGTGTCAGCTCAGGAAGGTGGGGCTGTCATTCTCAATGTTTATGAGTCATATAAAGTAATAGTTTATTAGATCTTACACTGTTAAGATATAAATTTCAAGTCAAGTATTTAAAATGTTACAGCAACATGTGGTAATGGTTTCAGTCCACTTTAAATTTAATCACAAGCGCTTGTGTATGTGAAAATTAGTGACCAGATTAGGCACAGATTTATGGCAGTAAATGTAACAGTCTGTTGTATGATCTCAGTTTTAAGGCATTTACAAATATGCCAAAACTGTTTCCTGAAGATGTGTTTTCTCTAGAGACGTCTTGGTAGCATCATTTTCTCACAGATGCAAGGTAGGCATACCAAAATAAGGCGATCATGTTGGCAAACAGCACTCGGAACTGAAACCAGAAATGTACACAGAAACAGAAGGCGCGAAGAAATTAATTACATGTGGCGACAGAAAATAACTCATTCTCTGATGAAATGAAGTGAAATGTGTACCTGAACAGGGACAAAGTTGATGTTTATGAACTGGAAAGGGGTCCAAACTTTCCAGTTCATCTTCAAAGCGGTCCAATAACTTCTTCTCATCTTCTTTTCAAAATCAGTCCATCCTTTAGCCTAAGGGACAGTGGTTACAGTCATATTACATGCTTATATATAAAATCTTTATATCGTGGACATGATAATTAATACTATGGTAAATGTCCAGGTTGAATCGGGTACTTTGCCAGGTTCTTGGTGTCAGATGAGCATGAAAATGAGTTCACTGTACTCAAATGGCCTCCACAATCAGCAGATCTCAATCGAATTGAGCACCTATGGGATGCAGTGGAATTGGAGACATGCAACCAACAAATCTGCAGAATCTGTGCGATGCCATCATGTCACTACAGACAAAAATCTCTGAGGAATGTCTCCGGCACCTTCTGTGCCATTAAAAAAAAATCAAGACAGTTCTGAAGACAAAAGTAGATCCAGCTCAATAGTAGCAAGTTGTCCCTAATAAATTGGCCAATGAGTGTACATCATAGTGCCAGTCCAATGTTAGGACATATGTATGGCATTAAAGCTTGTTAAGATACTGGCAATGGTGTGTATAATGAACAACAAAAAATTGTTGTTCATTGAACCACAACAACTACGCTTAAACACCATTCCAGTGCAATGAAAAAGCAAAACTGGACTCCTAAGTTGTGTGAGCTGTTTTGATAAATTAAGAAATAATTAAATGAGGTGAGGGCCTCTGCTGCCTCAGTTTTGACATGACTTTTTTTTGCATTAGAGAGCAGGTGTCCCTCTATACTGAGCTAATTTGAAAGCAATGGTGTCTGAGATGACCCACCTCCAGGATGTTCATTACAAAGTAGAAAAGGAGCAGAAAGCCCGGGGCAAAAATAAGCCGGTCCAGCAGCAGACGTTTGACTACACAAAACCGATCTGTGGTGGGAATCCATACTTCCATCAGCTGGTAAAACAAGTGGCTCACGGGTCCTGTAATAAGCAACCTGAAACACACAACAAGGGCAAATATGAATAGCAGAAGAACATCTAAATGTTATCACATAACTGTGTTATCACAGACACCAATAACATTGGACAGTGTTCGATTAGTTTTATCAGAGTCTAACTGGAACAACATCACAATCACAGACCTGCAGCCTTAAAACAAGTCAGTGCTCAGTCTGCTTTCTTTACTGGATCTCACCCATAAATGGCGTAGCGTGCAGCTCCAGCTGCATCGATATTACTGACAGGAGCTCCTTTCTGGGCTTTTTTTCTCGCCTCCACAAACTGAGACAGAAGGTTTCCTAAAGCAGAGAGGATGCCACTGAAAATACAAAGGACACACACACACACACACAACTGTCAATAAGTATCAATAGTCCACTTGCAAAAGACTTAGTGGGGGAGGTTTTCAGGACAGATGCTGATTGGCTAAAAGCAGTGCTGTGACAAAATGAGTGTGCGCTCAATGCAAACAAAGTCTTAAAGAACCTGAAGACGAGCAGGAAACAAAACACTGATAAAAACACTTTTCTTAGTTACAGTGTAATAAACGTCCCAAGAAACCTGACTACAGTACAGTGGTTTGGCTGTCAGTAAATGGGAGCTTCTAACTTGCAACACTGTCAAAGTGCAGAAACGCGACGTGTACTGACCTGGTTACAGATTTAGTCAGGATGGGGTATTTCTTCAGGAGGACCAGGTACTGCTGGAGTAACCTGAAATGTACGGAGGAGTCCCGCACGGAGCGGCTCTGCACGGGCATTCTCAGTTTTCTACCTGTGTGAATATTACTACCACTACCGCCTCTCTTCCTGTCGACGTCATTGCGTCACTGGTGGCGCCATGCATTGACGTCTACATCCGAAACAGTTCGGAAACGAGCATGAAAAAGAAAGAAAAGAAAAAAAAATTCACCTTAATTTCACCATCCACCATTAAGCAATAATTTTGAGTAAAATGCAGTTGAAATACGTAAAATAAAATGTTTATTTAGTAAATAATTAATCACCCTTGGTATAAACTAAATATATATCAATCAAGTACATTTCATTCGACCAGATTTAATATTTTAAATTGCGTGTATGCTAGATGGGAAATGTACATGTAATTAAATTAGTTAAGGTCTGTATTTTTTTGGTGTATGCTGCATAAATGTTCTATAAACTTGAAGAACATAAAATAAAAGAAAGAAAGAAAAACTACCTTTTAACAGAAAGAAACCTTCAGCATAACCAGGCTCATAGAGGGACGGACATTAGCCGTGACTGGTTGGGCCCCGAGATTATTAATAACTGATTATTAAATGCAGAGTGGTGAATAAATACACAGCAAGGGAAACTATATACTTTCTTCTTCCTATGATTATTATTATTAGAAAGAAAATTATTAAATTAATCTGCAATGTGACCTCTTTTGTTCAGCACTAGTTAGCATGGGCCCCTCACAGCAAGGTGATTGAGCATGAATCAAGAAATTTAAAAAATGTTTCTTCTTAAAAAAGTATTCAGTTTCCACAGCATATCTCAGTTTTCCAGTCTACAACCTTCACATGTGCCTTACAGATTTATAGATCGGAGTAGACCTATAAATGTACAACAGATATTATAAACATTTATCTCATATAATTTTTGGTTATATTAGACACAGCTAACCTGTAACAAGAACATTACAATGACTCTGACTACTTTATGTTAAAGTTTAAAAGCAGTTTGTTTTTTTAGCCTAGGTTAAACCCAAAAATGTATCCATCTAAGTATGAAAGCACAATGTTGATTTATAGTTGATGTATGCTACTTTATACTTCTACTTACACCCCATTTAGGAGAAAATAGTTTTAGTTGGTCCCTCAGATTATTTTTCAAGTTAATAGTTTACAAAACTATGAACTACTTTAAATTACTGTGAGAAAAAAAAAACTACCCTTATTCAACAGCAGACCCTAACAGAACTCAGTGTTACAGACGTCAGAGGTAGTCAACATGCCTGGCATTAAAACACTATATCTGCCTTTTGGAATCACTTTAATTAACCCAACATTTATGTAAAAAAGTAAGAACAAAAAAGGAACTTTATTGTTTAACCTAAAAAGAGCAATAGTGTACAAAACATATTTACAACATGGAAACTGTTATGTGCATACAAAGATATGCAGTTCAACATTAAGCTTTAGCCAAAAGGCTTTCAAAAAAACTATACAGAAAAAGCTGCCAATAATAAGAAGATGCAAAAACAGGTTGCAGGAAAGCTTATAGGTGTTTTGGTCTGTAGTTGAACACATGCTAGAAAACTAGAATTCAAAGTGCTTTCCAGTCAATGGGAGACTTTCCAGATTTTTGTAGCAGCTCGTTGGCCTTTGAGAAGTGTCTGCACCCAAAAAACCCCCGATGAGCAGACAGGGGAGACGGATGAACAGCCTGCAAGACGTGGTGACGTTTCTATAAACACACAGAGAGAAAACTTAGTATGAAAACACATTATAAAGCTTAAGCTGAATGAGCCTGAATCAAAACAACTGACCCTGTCTATAGCAGCTCCTTTCTTCTGAGCATATGATCCCCACAGCATGAAGATGAGGCCCTCCAGGTTTTTGCTGAGCCACTGCACCACAACGTCAGTGAATGCCTCCCAGCCTCGGTCTTTGTGGGAGTTGGCCTGGTGCGCTCGGACAGTCAGCACAGCGTTGAGCAACAGCACTCCTGGTGAGCAAGGTCAAAAAAAAAAAAGGAGGAGGAGAGCAGGTTTGTTGCAGCTCTCTTATTGTGGAACTATGATTAAACATTTAACAAAATGGGTTTTTTTGTTTTGTTTTTTTTTCAAGTACCTTGTTGGGCCCATCCAGTCAGATCTCCATGTCCCGGGTGCTGGAAGCCTTTGATGTCAGAGCTCAGCTCTTTGAACATGTTCTCCAAGCTGGAAATGAAAAGGATCTGACTCAACAGCACTGATTTCAATTAACTCACAAATTTCCAACACAGGGAACAAGCAGGTATGAAAGTTATTCATTCACAGAAGAAGAAAGAAGAAATTGCATGAAGAAAGCCATTTATATGTGTTTTTTCCCCATCAGAGGTAGTGAAGGGCTTCAAACCTGGGGGGAGGAGGCACTGGTCTCTTCACACTGAAGCACAATCCATGAGCTTGGTTAGGACCGTGATATGGATCCTGGCCAAGGATCACCACTTTTACCTGGAATTGTAGACACACGTTTGGGTTAGGCGACTGTGAAGGACACCTCAGATAATACATCACACAGGAAATTTTTTTTTATGCAGTTGTCTGCTGGGGAGATGGCAGCGCAGAGAGGGTTGGCTCGGTCCTGCATAGTCCCCTAAACCCCATAGAGGAAGTGGGTGAGACGAGGACGTTAGCCAAACTAATGTCGATTATGGACAACACCTCACACCCCGTGCATAAGACTGTGGAGGCCCTGAGCAGCTTCTCGAGCAGCAGACTGTTCCTTCATCCCGACAACAGTCGCACTGTACAGTATACACACAGAATAAATACCGTCTAAAAATACATGTGTATCATTATCACTCCCACTGCGCTTTATGTACATCTACAAATATAATAACAGCACCAAAAAAAAAAAAAAAAACTGTAACAAGTGAATTTCCCCACTGTTGGATGAAACAAAGTCTATGTCTACGTCTAACAACCAGTGTCACTGAAGCTCAATCTGTACATGGCATCGATTGTCAGTTTACACACTTACATCTCGGATGTCACACATCTGTGTCCAGGTAAATACATGTTCAGCAGGTGGGTAAACTGTGTGGCGTTTCCTCTCTTCACAAACAAAACTCGTCAGCTGTGGGAGAGATGTGAAGTCACTATAACTGTTCAAAACAACAGAGACACAGTGTGCAGTATCCCGTCTCCTCCTCTTCTCACTTGTTTGAAGTACGGCTTTCCAAACTCAGCCGACAGCGCCTTCCTCCAGCTCTCCCCGAACCCTGGTGGTGTTTGAACGGAAGACAGTCTCTCCAGCGCCGCTTTCTTGTTGCGGGCGATCTTGTCCAGCTGCTCCGGGGACAGAGGGGCAGGGCGTGGGCTGCTCTGCTCCGTCTCCACCCCACAGCCCTTTTGCTTTTTCTGGATAATTTTAATGTATTGAGAAACACATAGAACTGGTGAGAAGCGGACAGCCGGGGGTCTAAACGGCTTCAGAAAGTGTCGACAGAGCACTGCGGTAAAGTGAGCCGTCATTTGTGAGCCGCGGTCAAGCCAGCCGCCTCCTATCCGCCGCATAAATTTCCTTGCGCTTTTACACCAGTCTTTACGGTAGCGCCTTTTCGCTTTATATCCTGATTGAAAGCCTAGACTCGCGCACACATGCACGCGCGCGAACAGTCACACGCACGCGCGCACACAAATTACAATGGAACAGCCCAATACAGCCATCGTGACAGTCTGTTTGCATATTCAAAAATTCATTAAACATCATTCTTGAAAGTTGATGCCAACCTTTCAACACAATCCTCTTCTCGGACACCTACTTTACCTCTGGGCCAGTTTTTACCCAGATTTACTGTAATATTACTCAGAAATCACAGTAAACTCATATTCAGTGCAATACAGTCAATGCACTACAATTATGTTTATTTCAAAAATTCATTAAAAGTCATCCTGAATAGTTGAGGTCCAACTTTCAACACATCCCCCCTCTGGGACACCTACTGTACCTGTGTGCCAATTTTCATCCAGATTTACTGTAGAATTTCTCAGAAATTAAAGGAAACTTATATTCAATTCAATACAGTCAATACAATAGAATTATGTCAATTTTCAGAAATTCATTAAAAATCATCCTGAGTAGTTGATGTACAACTTTCAACACATCCCTCCTCTGGGACACCTACTGTACCTGTGTGCCAGGTTTCAGCCAGATTTACTGTAGAATTCCTCAGAAATTAAAGGGTACTTGTATCCAATGCAGTCGGCCAATAAACTACAATTATGTCAATTTTCAAAAATTCATTAAAAATCATCCTGGGTAGTTGATGTACAACTTTCAACACATCTCCCCTCTGGGACACCTACTGTACCTGTGTGCCACGTTTCATCCAAATTTACTGTAGAATCCCTCAGAAATTAAAGCAAACTTATATTCAATTCAGTACAGTCAATACAATAGAATTATGTCAATTTTCAGAAATTCATTAAAAATCATCCTGAGTAGTTGATGTACAACTTTCAACACATCCCCCCTCTGGGACACCTACTGTACCTGTGTGCCAATTTTCATCCAGATTTACTGTAGAATTCCTCAGAAATTAATGGAAACATTTATTCAATCTAATACAGCCAATACACTACAATTGTGTCAATTTTCAAAAATTCATTAAAAATCATCCTGAGTAGTTGATGTACAACTTTCAACACATCCCCCCTCTGGGACACCTACTGTACCTGTGTGCCAAGTTTCATCCAGATTTACTGTAGAATTCCTCAGAAATTAAAGGGTACTTGTATCCAATGCAGTCGGCCAATAAACTACAATTATGTCAATTTTAAAAAATTCATTAAAAATCATCCTGAGTAGTTGATGTACAACTTTCAACACATCCCTCCTCTGGGACACCTACTGTACCTGTGTGCCAAGTTTCATCCAGATTTACTGTAGAATTCCTCAGAAATTAAAGGGTACTTGTATCCAATGCAGTCAGCCAATACAATTTAATTATGTCAATTTTCAAAAATTCATGAAAAATCATCCTGAGTAGTTGATGTCCAACTTTCAACACATCCCCCCTCTGGGACACCTACTGTACCTGTGTGCCAAGTTTCATCCAGATTTACTGTAGAATTCCTCAGAAATTAAAGGGTACTTGTATTCAATGCAGTCGGCCAATACACTACAATTATGTCAATTTTCAAAAATTCATGAAAAATCATCCTGAGTAGTTGATGTACAACTTTCAACACATCCCCCCTCTGGGACACCTACTGTACCTGTGTGCCAGGTTTCAGCCAGATTTACTGTAGAATTCCTCAGAAATTAAAGGGTACTTGTATCCAATGCAGTCAGCCAATACAATAGAATTATGTCAATTTTCAAAAATTCATTAAAAATCATCCTGAGTAGTTGATGTACAACTTTCAACACATCCCTCCTCTGGGACACCTACTGTACCTGTGTGCCAGGTTTCAGCCAGATTTACTGTAGAATTCCTCAGAAATTAAAGGGTACTTGTATCCAATGCAGTCAGCCAATACAATTTAATTATGTCAATTTTCAAAAATTCATGAAAAATCATCCTGAGTAGTTGATGTACAACTTTCAACACATCCCCCCTCTGGGACACCTACTGTACCTGTGTGCCAGGTTTCAGCCAGATTTACTGTAGAATTCCTCAGAAATTAATGGAAACATTTATTCAATCTAATACAGCCAATACAGTAGAATTATGTCAATTTTCAAAAATTCATTAAAAATCATCCTGAGTAGTTGATGTCCAACTTTCAACACATCCCTCCTCTGGGACACCTACTGTACCTGTGTGCCAAGTTTCATCCAAATTTACTGTAGAATTCCTCAGAAATTAATGGAAACATTTATTCAATCTAATACAGCCAATACACTACAATTGTGTCAATTTTCAAAAATTCATTAAAAATCATCCTGAGTAGTTGATGTACAACTTTCAACACATCCCTCCTCTGGGACACCTACTGTACCTGTGTGCCAATTTTCATCCAGATTTACTGTAGAATTCCTCAGAAATTAATGGAAACATTTATTCAATCTAATACAGCCAATACACTACAATTGTGACAATTTTCAAAAATTCATTAAAAATCATCCTGAGTAGTTGATGTACAACTTTCAACACATCCCTCCTCTGGGACACCTACTGTACCTGTGTGCCAGGTTTCAGCCAGATTTACTGTAGAATTCCTCAGAAATTAAAGGGTACTTGTATCCAATGCAGTCGGCCAATACACTACAATTATGTCAATTTTCAAAAATTCATTAAAAATCATCCTGAGTAGTTGATGTACAACTTTCAACACATCCCTCCTCTAGGACACCTACTGTACCTGTGTGCCAATTTTCATCCAGATTTACTGTAGAATTCCTCAGAAATTAAAGGGTACTTGTATCCAATGCAGTCAGCCAATACAATTTAATTATGTCAATTTTCAAAAATTCATTAAAAATCATCCTGAGTAGTTGATGTACAACTTTCAACACATCCCTCCTCTAGGACACCTACTGTACCTGTGTGCCAATTTTCATCCAGATTTACTGTAGAATTCCTCAGAAATTAAAGGAAACTTATATTCAATTCAATACAGTCAATACAATAGAATTATGTCAATTTTCAAAAATTCATTAAAAATCATCCTGAGTAGTTGATGTACAACTTTCAACACATCCCTCCTCTGGGACACCTACTGTACCTGTGTGCCAGGTTTCAGCCAGATTTACTGTAGAATTCCTCAGAAATTAAAGGGTACTTGTATCCAATGCAGTCAGCCAATACAATTTAATTATGTCAATTTTCAAAAATTCATGAAAAATCATCCTGAGTAGTTGATGTACAACTTTCAACACATCCCCCCTCTGGGACACCTACTGTACCTGTGTGCCAGGTTTCAGCCAGATTTACTGTAGAATTCCTCAGAAATTAATGGAAACATTTATTCAATCTAATACAGCCAATACAGTAGAATTATGTCAATTTTCAAAAATTCATTAAAAATCATCCTGAGTAGTTGATGTCCAACTTTCAACACATCCCTCCTCTGGGACACCTACTGTACCTGTGTGCCAAGTTTCATCCAAATTTACTGTAGAATTCCTCAGAAATTAATGGAAACATTTATTCAATCTAATACAGCCAATACACTACAATTGTGTCAATTTTCAAAAATTCATTAAAAATCATCCTGAGTAGTTGATGTACAACTTTCAACACATCCCTCCTCTGGGACACCTACTGTACCTGTGTGCCAATTTTCATCCAGATTTACTGTAGAATTCCTCAGAAATTAATGGAAACATTTATTCAATCTAATACAGCCAATACACTACAATTGTGACAATTTTCAAAAATTCATTAAAAATCATCCTGAGTAGTTGATGTACAACTTTCAACACATCCCTCCTCTGGGACACCTACTGTACCTGTGTGCCAGGTTTCAGCCAGATTTACTGTAGAATTCCTCAGAAATTAAAGGGTACTTGTATCCAATGCAGTCGGCCAATACACTACAATTATGTCAATTTTCAAAAATTCATTAAAAATCATCCTGAGTAGTTGAGGTCCAACTTTCAACACATCCCTCCTCCGGGAAACCTGCTGTACGTCTGGGCCAAGTTTCAGCCAGATTTACTGTAATATTCTTCAGAAATTGCAGGGAACTTATGTTCAGTGCAAGAAAGGCTGAAAGACGACCACCACTGAACAAGACACACAAGCTGAAACGTCAAGACTGGGCCAAGAAATATCTCAAGACTGATTTTTCTAAGGTTTTATGGACTGATGAAATGAGAGTGAGTCTTGATGGGCCAGATGGATGGGCCCGTGGCTGGATTGGTAAAGGGCAGAGAGCTCCAGTCTGACTCAGACGCCAGCAAGGTGGAGGTGGAGTACTGGTTTGGGCTGGTATCATTAAAGATGAGCTTGTGGGGCCTTTTCGGGTTGAGGATGGAGTCAAGCTCAACTCCCAGTCCTACTGCCAGTTTCTGGAAGACACCTTCTTCAAGCAGTGGTACAGGAAGAAGTCTGCATCCTTCAAGAAAAACATGATTTTCATGCAGGACAATGCTCCATCACACGCGTCCAAGTACTCCACAGCGTGGCTGGCAAGAAAGGGTATAAAAGAAGAAAAACTAATGACATGGCCTCCTTGTTCACCTGATCTGAACCCCATTGAGAACCTGTGGTCCATCATCAAATGTGAGATTTACAAGGAGGGAAAACAGTACACCTCTCTGAACAGTGTCTGGGAGGCTGTGGTTGCTGCTGCACGCAATGTTGATGGTGAACAGATCAAAACACTGACAGAATCCATGGATGGCAGGCTTTTGAGTGTCCTTGCAAAGAAAGGTGGCTATATTGGTCGCTGATTTGTTGTTGTTTTGTTTTTGAATGTCGGCGAGGATTCCGCAAGGCACTCCCCTCCATTCACCTCGCGAATCTCCGCTCTCTTCCAAACAAAGTCGACGAATTACTGCTCTTAAACCGGACTAACAAGGACTTTGCACGCTCTGCTGCCCTCTGCTTCACTGAAACCTGGCTCAGTGAGCGAGTCCCAGACGCTGTCTTACATCTGCCGGGCTTCCAACTTCACCGGGCGGACCGCGAAACAGAGCTCTCAGGGCAAACAAAGGGTGGTGGAGTCTGCTTCTACATTAATGAAGGTTGGTGTACTGATGTCACAGTGTTACAGAAACACTGCAGCCCACACTTGGAAAGTTTTCTCATCAACTGTAAACCTTTTTATTCACCGCGGGAGTTTTCTTCCTTCATGCTGGTCGGAGTTTACATCCCTCCACAGGCCAACGCGAACAACGCACTGTGCGAGCTGGCTGACCAGATTACTACCCTGGAGAGGAAATTCCCGGATTCCTTTACAATTATTCTTGGGGATTTTAACAGAGCAAACCTAAACTACGAACTCCCTAAATACAGACAGCATATAGACTGCCCCACCAGGGACAACATCATACTGGATCACTGCTACACCACTCTAAAAGATGCCTATCGCTCTGTGCCCCGGGCAGCTTTGGGACATTCTGATCACTGCATGGTCCATCTGTCATGGTCCTGGGCCATGTGGGCCCAGTATTCTTAGTTTTCATGTATTTTTGTATTTTGTTCTTTATTTAGGCCATGCTTCCTGGGTTGATCTGTTACGTTGTTCCTTATGTGTTTTCCCTTCGTGACTCTTACCCCCTGTGTGCCCCTCTGTGTATTTATGAGCCCTCGTCTCTCTTTGTGTTTTATTCTATGTTTTCCCCAGCCCGTTATGTCTGCGTTCTCCCCGTGCTCTCTCTCCTCCCGTTTGAACCTCTGTGTACTTCCTGTTTTACTTTGCCCATCTCCCATCAGTGTTACGTTCACTCCTGCCGTGTCTTGTTATGATTATCAGTGTCACCTGTGTTCCCCGTGTGCATCCACTTCCCCTGATCATCCCTCATGTGTATTTAGTCTCTGTGTTTCATACAGTCTGTGTCGCGTCGTCTGTGTTCCCACCCTCCATGTTTCCATGCCCGGTCTGTTGTATTCATAGCCTTACCTTAGTTCATTCCCAGTTTATGTTTCTGTTTAGTTATTGCTTTTGAGCTGCCCTTATTCTTGTTTGTTTCTCTTGCGTTACCAGCCACAATAAAAGGCTCGCTTTTGTTTAAAGTTTACTCCCGTGTCACTCGTGTCCGCACCTGAGTCCTCCACGCACTCTCCACACGGTCTGTCACAGCGGATCGTGACACCATCTTATTCCAGTTTATAGGCAAAAACTCAAACGTGCCAAGCCTGTAGTCAAAACTGTGAAGAAGTGGACTAACGCAGCAAAGCAGGAACTGCAGGACTGTTTTGACTCCACTGATTGGACTGTTTTTGAAGCTGCATCTGAGAACCTAGATGAGCTCACGGACACTGTGACATCATACATCAGTTTCTGTGAAGACGTGTGTGTGCCAACAAAGACCTTTTGCACATACAACAACAATAAACCATGGTTCACTCCTAAACTCCAACATCTTCGCAAGGCCAAGGAGGACGCTTACAGAAGTGGTGACAGGGTCCTGTACAAGCAAGCCAGGAACACACTGACCAAGGAGATCAAAGCAGCTAAAAGGATCTACTCCCAGAAGCTGGAAGAACGGCTCTCAGCCAACGACCCTGCGTCAGTGTGGAGGGGCCTGCAGGAAATCACCAGCTACAGACGCCCCCCACCCACTATTGAAGCAAACAAAGACCTGGCCAACGAGTTAAACACTTTCTATTGCAGGTTTGAGACGGACAGACTCCCACGCCCCACCCTCCCCTCCCCAGGGACATTGCTTCAGACATTGACCCCCAACACACCTTCCACCTCTCCCCCCTTCACCCTGCCCCTCCCCAATCAAGACTCAACGACCACCACCACCCTCTCCAACCCAGACTCAACGACCTCCACCACACCTCTCACCCCCCTTTCCTCCTCCCTGAAACTAAGAATACACACTCAGGATGTGAGCCGACTATTCCAGAAACAGAAGCCCAGGAAAGCCCCCGGACCAGATGGCGTCTCACCCTCCTGCCTCAAAACCTGTGCTGAACAGCTGGCTCCCATCTTTACTCGCATCTTCAACAGATCCCTGGAGCTGTGTGAAGTTCCCTCCTGCTTCAAACGCTCCACCATCATCCCTGTTCCCAAGAAACTCACCATCACAGGACTGGATGACTACAGACCTGTCGCCTTGACGTCTGTGGTCATGAAATCCTTCGAAAGACTGGTGTTAGCCCATCTGAAAGACATTACAGGCCACCAGCTGGACCCTCTGCAGTTTGCCTACCGGGCAAACAGGTCAGTGGATGATGCAGTGAACACGGGGCTGCATTACATCCTGCAACACCTTGACTGCCCGGGAACTTATGCCAGGGTCCTGTTTGTGGACTTTAGTTCGGCTTTTAACACCATTGTGCCTGAACTTCTTTCCTCCAAACTCTCCCAGCTCAGCGTGTCACCAGCTACCTGTCAGTGGATCACCAGCTTCCTGACAGACAGAAAGCAACAAGTGAGGCTGGGGGAGATCACCTCTGAAACCCGGTCCCTCAGTATTGGTGCCCTCAAGGATGTGTCCTCTCACCACTACTGTTCTCCCTCTACACTAACGACTGCACCTCCAATAACTCTGCTGTCAAACTCCTAAAGTTTGCAGATGACACCACTGTCATTGGCCTCATTCAAGATGGTGATGAGTCTGCATACCGGCAGGAAGTTGAGCGGCTGGTACTCTGGTGCAGTCAGCACAATCTGGAGCTGAACACTCTTAAGACTGTAGAGATGACAGTGGACTTCAGGAGACATCCCTCAACTCTGCTCCCCCTCACCATATCAGACAGCCCTGTGTCGACTGTGAAGATCTTCAAGTTCCTGGGTACAACCATCTCCCAGGACCTGAAGTGGGAGACCAACATCAACTCCATCCTCAAAAAGACCCAGCAGAGGATGTACTTCCTGAGACAACTGGGGAAGTACAGTCTTCCACAGGAGCTGCTGATCCAGTTCTACACTGCGGTCATTGAGTCTGTCCTGTGCTCCTCCATCACAGTCTGGTATGGAGGAGCCACTAAACAGGACAGGAGCAGACTGCAGCGGACTGTACGGGCAGCAGAAAGGATCATCAGCGCCCCCCCTGCCCTCCATCCAGGATCTGTACCTCTCAAGAACCAGGAAACGGGCAGGGAAAATCATCGCAGACCCCTCACACCCTGGACACAGACTTTTTGATCTGCTGACCTCTGGCAGACGGTACAGAAGCCTGCAGACCAGGACCACCCGACACAGGAACAGTTTCTTTCCCCTCGCCATCTCCCTTCTTAACCGTTGACCTGTCACACTGCTCCCACTGCCAGACTGCAGCTGCACCTTATGTACATTTTGTAGTATTCATTCCACCTCATTCATTTCTGTATTTTATGTATATAAGGTTAGATTCGTTATTTATAGTTGGTTTACATAGCTTTGTGTATGTATGTGTAATGTGTATATATAGACACGTGTGTGTGTGTGTGTGTGTGTGTGTGTGTGTGTGTGTGTGAGATTTACATTGCTGTGCTTGAGAGCCACCATCTACCGGAACCAAATTCCCTGTATGTGTCTGCACATATACAGTGGGGCAAAAAAGTATTTAGTCAGCCACCGATTGTGCAAGTTCCCCCACTTAAAATGATGACAGAGGTCAGTAATTTGCACCAGAGGTACACTTCAACTGTGAGAGACAGAATGTGAAAAAAAAAAAATCCATGAATTCACATGGTAGGATTTGTAAAGAATTTATTCATAAATTAGGGTGGAAAATAAGTATTTGGTCACCTCAAACAAGGAAAATCTCTGGCTCTCACAGACCTGTAACGTCTTCTGTAAGAAGCTTTTCTGTCACCCCCTCGTTACCTGTATGAATGGCACCTGTTTGAACTCATCATCTGTATAAAAGACACCTGTCCACAGCCTCAAACAGTCAGACTCCAAACTCCGCCATGGCCAAGACCAAAGAGCTTTCGAAGGACACCAGGAAAAGTATTGTAGACCTGCACCAGACTGGGAAGAGTGAATCTACAATAGGCAAGCAACTTGGTGTGAAAAAAATCAACTGTGGGAGCAATCATCAGAAAATGGGAGACATACAAGACCACTGATAATCTCCCTCGATCTGGGGCTCCACGCAAGATCTCATCCCGTGGGGTCAAAATGATCATGAGAACGGTGAGCAAAGCTCCCAGAACCACACGGGGGGACCTGGTGAATGACCTGCAGAGAGCTGGGACCAAAGTAACAAAGGTCACCATCAGTAACACACGAAAACGGCAGGGAATCAAATCCCGCAGTGCCAGACGTGTTCCGCTGCTGAAGCCATTGCATGTCCAGGCCTGTCTGAAGTTTGCCAGAGAGCACATGGATGATACAGCAGAGGATTGGGAGAATGTCATGTGGTCAGATGAAACCAAAGTAGAGCGTTTTGGTATAAACTCAACTCGTCGTGTTTGGAGGAAGAAGAATACTGAGTTGCATCCCAAGAACACCATACCTACTGTGAAGCATGGGGGTGGAAACATCATGCTATGGGGCTGTTTTTCTGCCAAGGGGACAGGACGACTGATCCGTGTTAAGGACAGAATGAATGGGGCCATGTATCGTGAGATTTTGAGCCAAAACCTCCTTCCATCAGTGAGAACTTTGAAGATGAAACGAGGCTGGGTCTTCCAACATGACAATGATCCAAAACACACCGCCCGGGCAACGAAGACGTGGCTCCGTAAGAAGCATTTGAAAGTCCTGGAGTGGCCTAGCCAGTCTCCAGACCTCAACCCCATAGAAAATCTGTGGCGGGAGTTGAAAGTCTGTGTTGCTCGGCGACAGCCCCAAAACATCACTGCTCTCGAGAAGATCTGCATGGAGGAATGGGCCAAAATACCAGCTACTGTGTGTGCAAACCTGGTAAAGACCTATAGTAAACGTTTGACCTCTGTTATTGCCAACAAAGGTTATGTTACAAAGTATTGAGTTGTATTTTTGTTATTGACCAAATACTTATTTTCCACCCTGATTTACGAATAAATTCTTTACAAATCCTACCATGTGAATTCATGGATTTTTTTTTTTCACATTCTGTCTCTCACAGTTGAAGTGTACCTCTGGTGCAAATTACTGACCTCTGTCATCATTTTAGGTGGGGGAACTTGCACAATCGGTGGCTGACTAAATACTTTTTTGCCCCACTGTATTTGGCCAATAAACACGATTCTGATTCTGATTCTGATTCTGAGATGTATATTTGTGAATGTGGAGATGTTATATTGGTTTCACTGGTAAAAATAAATAATTGAAATGGGTATATATTTGTTTTTTGTGAAGTTGCCTAATAATTATGCACAGTAATAGTCACCCGCACACACAGATATCCCCCTAAAATAACTAAAAAAAAAAAAAAAAAAAACTACTTCCAAAAACATTCAGCTTTGATATTAATGAGTCTTTTGGGTTCATTGAGAACATGGTTGTTGTTCAATAATAAAATTATTCCTCAAAAATACAACTTGCCTAATAATTCTGCACTCCCTGTAGGTCTGTTGACAGAGCTCTGTACAGGTCTGCTCGAGCTGACCTGAAAAGGGGTCCCACCTGTCCAGCAACAACACATGGCATGGAATAATAGACATCATAAACCACAGAGGCAGAACTGTGAAAACAGAAAACCTGAGTGTGCAGCTAGCAGAGGACATAAACAGCTTCTTTGCCCGCTTTGAAACACCACAACAGCAGCATTCATCTGCCTCAGACCTGCTCCCATCCTCATCCTCAACTGGTTCCTGCACCGCTCCATTCACTGTAACGGAGCACGATGTCAGATGAGTGTTCCTAGCAGTGAACCCCAGGAAGGCGTCCAGACGAATACGTGGTAAAGTGCTAAGACCATGTGCCCACCAGCTCACCCTCATCTCCACCAGAATCTTCAACCTCTCACTGGATGAAGCAGCCATCCCATCCTGTCTAAAATCAGCCACAATCATCCCAGTACCAAAGAAGTCTCCCATCACCAGCCTGAACTATTATTGCCCTGTGGCCCTCACACCGGTAATCATGAAACTAGTCCTTCAGCACACCAAGGATTACCTCCCCCCAGAATTCGACCCCCACCAGTTTGCATACCGTGCAAACAGATCCACAGAAGATGCCATCACCCTCCACTCGGTGCTGAGTCAACTAGAACAGCGGCAGAGCTACGCCAGAATGCTCTTTGTGGACTACAGCTCACCCTTCCACCACTCGCCCATTGAGAGCCTACTAACTTACTGCATCACAGTATGGTACAGCAGCTGCACTAAGGCGGATAGAGCCACCCTCCCAGCATGTTTGCAATGAGTAGGAGATGCTCTGTATCTCACTGTACAACTGTATAGTGACAAAGGTATTGGGTTCTTTTCTAAAAATTGCTATAAACAGAGGAACCCAAACTGATGAAAAGTGGCGAATTTTTTTTTTCAAATGACTATTTTTAGTGGATTTTTGATATAGAAGCAGAATGACAGAATGTTAAAAGAAGTTACTTTTAGTCATTCTAAGCTGGGCATTGCGTTCTCTGGCTGTTCAAAGCCATGGAACTTTAGACTTTCCAAGCAAATAATGATGGCCATACTGATGTTCTTTTCAGTACATTTTACTTTATGTTCATTTTCATTTTTATGATGTTTCTATTTTTACATAATTCCTCCCACATAGCAAAATTGGCATGGCCTGGATCTGTCCCACACAATGTGCTTACACATGGCCTGCGTACCGCAAAGAATGACGGCCCTATGGTGGCCCAGATCTGGTTTACCAGAGGTGGCCCACACATGAGCCAGCACAAGGCCAGTTGCAGACACACTGCTGGCCCTGTGCTGGCCCAGAACAGTTTCAGCTCTGGCCCCAGATGTCAGCCTAATGTGTACCTTAGCCATGTAAGCCATGTAATAACAACATGTGCTGGAACATAATAGTGCAAAAGTAACATGACGAGACTCTGTTCAGACAGTGAATGGACTGATTCTTATACAGCACTTTTTTACTCACCCATATTACTCAAAGTGCTCTATACAACATGTCACATTCACCCAATCAGGCCAAATGTGGCATGCCATCACATAAACAGTGCCATCTTACCATGCCAGAAGTCAGCCAGCAGTGCCGGCTTGACACCAGATCCAGGAAAGACCCGTCTGCTATGTGGGATGACTTGTTCTTTTGGCATTTTAGTTGTGGATTGTGTTTGGACTGTGTCTCTTGCCCTTTCAGTATTGTTTCCTTGTGCTTCTAAGTGTCCCTTTGTTTCTTTTTAGGTTATGTAGTATGGGTTAGAGATATTTTGTATGTTGTTTTTGTTTAATAAATCTGCCTTTTGGATTATTCCCTGATGTGCCTGAGTTCTGTTATTTAGTGTCACTTTGAAAGGTCACACAGCCAGCATTTACATAGAATTGTTCTTTCAAATTTTGATAAAGATTACAGTGAATTGAGATGTAACTTGGCCCAGAGGTACAGTAGGATGCCCAGAGTAAGAAAGTGTTGAAAGTTGGACCTCAACTATTATGGGTGATTTTTAATGAATTTTTGAAATTTCCATAATTGTAGTGTATTGACTGTATTGAATTGAATAAATGTTTCCATTAATTTCTGAGGAGTTCTACAGTAAATCTGGATGAAAATTGGCACACAGGTACAGTAGGTGTCCCAGAGGAGGGATGTGTTGAAAGTTGGACATCAACTACTCAGGATGATTTTTAATGAATTTTTGAAAATTGACATAATTCTACTGTATTGGCCGACTGCATTGGATACAAGTACCCTTTAATTTCTGAGGAATTCTACAGTAAATCTGGCTGAAACCTGGCACACAGGTACAGTAGGTGTCCCAGAGGGGGGATGTGTTGAAAGTTGTACATCAACTACTCAGGATGATTTTTCATGAATTTTTGAAAATTGACATAATTCTATTGTATTGACTGTATTGAATTGAATATAAGTTTCCTTTAATTTCTGAGGAATTCTACAGTAAATCTGGATGAAAATTGGCACACAGGTACAGTAGGTGTCCTAGAGGAGGGATGTGTTGAAAGTTGTACATCAACTACTCAGGATGATTTTTAATGAATTTTTGAAAATTGACATAATTCTATTGTATTGACTGTATTGAATTGAATATAAGTTTCCTTTAATTTCTGAGGAATTCTACAGTAAATCTGGATGAAAATTGGCACACAGGTACAGTAGGTGTCCTAGAGGAGGGATGTGTTGAAAGTTGTACATCAACTACTCAGGATGATTTTTAATGAATTTTTGAAAATTGACATAATTAAATTGTATTGGCTGACTGCATTGGATACAAGTACCCTTTAATTTCTGAGGAATTCTACAGTAAATCTGGATGAAAATTGGCACACAGGTACAGTAGGTGTCCCAGAGGAGGGATGTGTTGAAAGTTGGACATCAACTACTCAGGATGATTTTTAATGAATTTTTGAAAATTGACATAATTCTACTGTATTGGCTGTATTAGATTGAATAAATGTTTCCATTAATTTCTGAGGAATTCTACAGTAAATCTGGCTGAAACCTGGCACACAGGTACAGTAGGTGTCCCAGAGGGGGGATGTGTTGAAAGTTGTACATCAACTACTCAGGATGATTTTTCATGAATTTTTGAAAATTGACATAATTAAATTGTATTGGCTGACTGCATTGGATACAAGTACCCTTTAATTTCTGAGGAATTCTACAGTAAATCTGGCTGAAACCTGGCACACAGGTACAGTAGGTGTCCCAGAGGAGGGATGTGTTGAAAGTTGTACATCAACTACTCAGGATGATTTTTAATGAATTTTTGAAAATTGACATAATTCTATTGTATTGACTGTATTGAATTGAATATAAGTTTCCTTTAATTTCTGAGGAATTCTACAGTAAATCTGGATGAAAATTGGCACACAGGTACAGTAGGTGTCCCAGAGGAAGGATGTGTTGAAAGTTGTACATCAACTACTCAGGATGATTTTTAATGAATTTTTGAAAATTGACATAATTGTAGTTTATTGGCCGACTGCATTGGATACAAGTACCCTTTAATGTCTGAGGAATTCTACAGTAAATCTGGATGAAACTTGGCACACAGGTACAGTAGGTGTCCCAGAGGGGGGATGTGTTGAAAGTTGGACATCAACTACTCAGGATGATTTTTCATGAATTTTTGAAAATTGACATAATTAAATTGTATTGGCTGACTGCATTGGATACAAGTACCCTTTAATTTCTGAGGAATTCTACAGTAAATCTGGATGAAACTTGGCACACAGGTACAGTAGGTGTCCCAGAGGGGGGATGTGTTGAAAGTTGTACATCAACTACTCAGGATGATTTTTAATGAATTTTTGAAAATTGACATAATTCTACTGTATTGGCCGACTGCATTGGATACAAGTACCCATTAATTTCTGAGGAATTCTACAGTAAATCTGGCTGAAACCTGGCACACAGGTACAGTAGGTGTCCTAGAGGAGGGATGTGTTGAAAGTTGTACATCAACTACTCAGGATGATTTTTAATGAATTTTTGAAAATTGACATAATTCTATTGTATTGACTGTATTGAATTGAATATAAATTTCCTTTAATTTCTGAGGAATTCTACAGTAAATCTGGCTGAAACCTGGCACACAGGTACAGTAGGTGTCCCAGAGGAGGGATGTGTTGAAAGTTGTACATCAACTACTCAGGATGATTTTTAATGAATTTTTGAAAATTGACACAATTGTAGTGTATTGGCTGTATTAGATTGAATAAATGTTTCCATTAATTTCTGAGGAATTCTACAGTAAATTTGGATGAAACTTGGCACACAGGTACAGTAGGTGTCCCAGAGGAGGGATGTGTTGAAAGTTGTACATCAACTACTCAGGATGATTTTTAATGAATTTTTGAAAATTGACATAATTCTATTGTATTGGCTGACTGCATTGGATACAAGTACCCTTTAATTTCTGAGGAATTCTACAGTAAATCTGGCTGAAACCTGGCACACAGGTACAGTAGGTGTCCCAGAGGGGGGATGTGTTGAAAGTTGTACATCAACTACTCAGGATGATTTTTCATGAATTTTTGAAAATTGACATAATTGTAGTGTATTGGCCGACTGCATTGAATACAAGTACCCTTTAATTTCTGAGGAATTCTACAGTAAATCTGGATGAAACTTGGCACACAGGTACAGTAGGTGTCCCAGAGGGGGGATGTGTTGAAAGTTGGACATCAACTACTCAGGATGATTTTTCATGAATTTTTGAAAATTGACATAATTAAATTGTATTGGCTGACTGCATTGGATACAAGTACCCTTTAATTTCTGAGGAATTCTACAGTAAATCTGGATGAAACTTGGCACACAGGTACAGTAGGTGTCCCAGAGGAGGGATGTGTTGAAAGTTGTACATCAACTACTCAGGATGATTTTTAATGAATTTTTGAAAATTGACATAATTGTAGTTTATTGGCCGACTGCATTGGATACAAGTACCCTTTAATTTCTGAGGAATTCTACAGTAAATCTGGATGAAACTTGGCACACAGGTACAGTAGGTGTCCCAGAGGGGGGATGTGTTGAAAGTTGTACATCAACTACTCAGGATGATTTTTAATGAATTTTTGAAAATTGACACAATTGTAGTGTATTGGCTGTATTAGATTGAATAAATGTTTCCATTAATTTCTGAGGAATTCTACAGTAAATCTGGATGAAAATTGGCACACAGGTACAGTAGGTGTCCCAGAGGGGGGATGTGTTGAAAGTTGGACATCAACTACTCAGGATGATTTTTAATGAATTTCTGAAAATTGACACAATTGTAGTGTATTGGCTGTATTAGATTGAATAAATGTTTCCATTAATTTCTGAGGAATTCTACAGTAAATCTGGATGAAACCTGGCACACAGGTACAGTAGGTGTCCCAGAGGGGGGATGTGTTGAAAGTTGTACATCAACTACTCAGGAAGATTTTTCATGAATTTTTGAAAATTGACATAATTAAATTGTATTGGCTGACTGCATTGGATACAAGTACCCTTTAATTTCTGAGGAATTCTACAGTAAATCTGGCTGAAACCTGGCACACAGGTACAGTAGGTGTCCCAGAGGAGGGATGTGTTGAAAGTTGTACATCAACTACTCAGGATGATTTTTAATGAATTTTTGAAAATTGACATAATTCTATTGTATTGACTGTATTGAATTGAATATAAGTTTCCTTTAATTTCTGAGGAATTCTACAGTAAATCTGGATGAAAATTGGCACACAGGTACAGTAGGTGTCCCAGAGGAAGGATGTGTTGAAAGTTGTACATCAACTACTCAGGATGATTTTTAATGAATTTTTGAAAATTGACATAATTCTATTGTATTGGCTGACTGCATTGGATACAAGTACCCTTTAATTTCTGAGGAATTCTACAGTAAATCTGGATGAAAATTGGCACACAGGTACAGTAGGTGTCCCAGAGGAAGGATGTGTTGAAAGTTGTACATCAACTACTCAGGATGATTTTTCATGAATTTTTGAAAATTGACATAATTGTAGTGTATTGGCCGACTGCATTGAATACAAGTACCCTTTAATTTCTGAGGAATTCTACAGTAAATCTGGATGAAACTTGGCACACAGGTACAGTAGGTGTCCCAGAGGAGGGATGTGTTGAAAGTTGTACATCAACTACTCAGGATGATTTTTAATGAATTTTTGAAAATTGACATAATTGTAGTTTATTGGCCGACTGCATTGGATACAAGTACCCTTTAATTTCTGAGGAATTCTACAGTAAATCTGGATGAAACTTGGCACACAGGTACAGTAGGTGTCCCAGAGGGGGGATGTGTTGAAAGTTGTACATCAACTACTCAGGATGATTTTTCATGAATTTTTGAAAATTTACATAATTAAATTGTATTGGCTGACTGCATTGGATACAAGTACCCTTTAATTTCTGAGGAATTCTACAGTAAATCTGGCTGAAACCTGGCACACAGGTACAGTAGGTGTCCCAGAGGGGGGATGTGTTGAAAGTTGTACATCAACTACTCAGGATGATTTTTAATGAATTTTTGAAAATTGACACAATTGTAGTGTATTGGCTGTATTAGATTGAATAAATGTTTCCATTAATTTCTGAGGAATTCTACAGTAAATTTGGATGAAACTTGGCACACAGGTACAGTAGGTGTCCCAGAGGGGGGATGTGTTGAAAGTTGGACATCAACTACTCAGGATGATTTTTAATGAATTTCTGAAAATTGACATAATTCTATTGTATTGACTGTATTGAATTGAATATAAGTTTCCTTTAATTTCTGAGGAATTCTACAGTAAATTTGGATGAAACGTGGCACACAGGTACAGTAGGTGTCCCAGAGGGGAGATGTGTTGAAAGTTGTACATCAACTACCCAGGATGATTTTTAATGAATTTTTGAAAATTGACATAATTGTAGTTTATTGGCCGACTGCATTGGATACAAGTACCCTTTAATTTCTGAGGAATTCTACAGTAAATCTGGCTGAAACCTGGCACACAGGTACAGTAGGTGTCCCAGAGGGGGGATGTGTTGAAAGTTGTACATCAACTACTCAGGATGATTTTTAATGAATTTCTGACATTTCCATAATTGTATTGACTGTATCGGGCCGTTACATTGTAATTTGTGCGCGCGCGTGCACGTGTGCGCGGGTATAGGCTTTCAATCGGCACATAAAGCGAAAAGGCGCTACCGTAAAGACTGGTGTAAAAGCGCAAGGAAATTTATGCGGCGGATAGGAGGCGGCTGGCTTGACCGCGGCTCACAAATGACGGCTCACTTTACCGCGGTGACAGAGCGGTGGAATCATAGTCGCGCTGCGAGTGTCACGCTGAACACCAACAACACAGCGGTGGCTTTGAACGCAGCTTGGAGTACGCGAACGCGTCGCGGGAAAGTACAAATCTCCCAGTGTCTGAAACGCTCATGACTCCACTGTAAGTTTTTTAAATACATGCCAACAAGCTAATATAAAACTTATAAGGTACATATTTAACTCTTAAAATTTAAACTGTTTTAAAAAAGAAATGACACTCACCGGCTCGTTTGCATCCTCCTCGGATTCAATTAACTCCGTAGAAGTCCTCTTCTTCGAAACTGGCGAAAAAAATGAGTTAATAGTCTTCTGTCCAATCATTTTGTCTAAAACACTGCGGTGGTAACCTGCTGTAAACCAAGAGAGTTAAAAAAAATACCCGGAATGAGAATAAAACAGCAGTCTGCTGCTCCGAAACCCAAATCTCCCCAAGTGGGAATAACACATTTGGCGCCTAAACAGTGACGGCACAGAGATATGTTAATGAGCTGAGGGGTGTTCAAGACACACTACTGTTTGGCGTTTTATGTTGTTAAAAGTAAGCGTGCAGCACCTAGCATAAGGATAAGCGTCTATTTACATGAATAAAAAAAGTGTCTGTCTGACGTTTTTAGGGATTTTTTTGTTGTTGTTATTTAAGGTGTTTGTTGAACGAAACAAAACGTCCACGTAATGATGACCAGAAAGCCTCATATTTAAATCAGTTTTGAGTCATTTTTCATGCAAAATAACTGAGCATATTTTCTGCTGTTCTTCTTTCCGGTAAACTAAACATGCACTCACCGGCCACTTTGTTAGGTATACCGGGTCAACTGCCCATAATGCAGGTCGGCCAGTTGCGTCACATAATAGAATTTTAGTGCATTTAGAAATGCAGACATAGCGAGGAAGACCTGTTGAAGTCCAAACTGAGCACCATAGTGGGGGAAAGGTGAACGTGGCATGGTTTTTGGTGACAGACAGGCTGTTCTGAGTATTTCAGAAACTGCTGGTTTGCTGGGATTTGACCACACACCCATCTTTAGTGTTTACAGAGGATGGTCTGAAGAAAAGAAAAATATCCAGTGAGCAGAAGCTCAGTGGACGAGAATGCCTTGTTGATGTCAGAAGACAATGACCAGACTACTTCCAGCTCATAGGAAGGCTACAGGAAGTCAAATAAACACTTGCTCACAACAGCTGAAGCTTGACGCAAAAGGGCTACAGCAAGCGAGGATGCAGTGGCCACCAAAATTGGATAAAGATCATTAGAACATTAGAAAAACGCTGCCTGGTCTGATAAGTCTGGATTTCTGCTGCAACATTCAGATGGTAGGGTCAGAATATGGAGTAAAGAGCATGAAAACAATGATCAGTCCTGCTTTGTATCAAAGGTCCAGGCTGCAGGTGGTGTAATGCTGTGGAGGATATTTTCTTAGTACACTCACAGGCACACTTACTACTAACTGAGCATTGTTTAAACCCCACAGCTTTGCTGACCATGTCTGTCCCAACAGTGAATCTATCTTCTGATGCCTGGTTCAAGCAGGATAACACACCATGCCACAAAACTAAGATAATCTCAAACTGGTTTCTTGAACATGCCAATGAGTTCACTGTACTCAAATGGTCTCTACAGTCATCAGATTTGAATCTAGTAGAGCACGTTTGGAATGTGTTGGAACAGGAGATTCATATCATGGATGTGCACCAGACTGCAGCAACTGTGTGATGCTGTCGTGTTAATATGGACCAACATCTTTGAGGAATGCTAATGTTTCCTCTTTCCATCACTCAGGTATTAAAAATCCACCAATGGAAAAGTTTGTGATTCAGGATCGGAACAAACGTCGCTGCACCAGTGACACTCCAGCAGGAAGTCCGAGAAAAAAGATTAAACAGGAAAGAGACGAGAAAATAAAGGAGGAAGACTCTGAAGATGATGAGGATGCAGCCTTTGCAGAGTTCTCCAATCCTGTTCCCTGGCAAAAAATAGAAGCAGAGGGACTAGACTGTGATTATGCACTGCTTTTCTCTAAAGAGGAGGCAGACTGCCTTTTTACACAGCTGGAGGAGGAGGTGGTGTATGCAACAGGTACATCAACCCTGTTTTCTTTAAAGTTATGAGCAGAAGTTGCAGTGCATTTTAACTGTTGCGCTTGTTCCAGGTGAAGAGTCAAAGGTCCAGGTGTATGGAAAGGTGTACAACATACCGAGAAAGCAGGCCACGTATGGAGACGCAGGCCTAACGTACACTTATTCTGGGGTGAGGTGTATAGCCTGCCCATGGACTCCAACTTTGGAATACATTCGAGACACTGTCACTAAAACGACAGGACAGACATTCAACTTTGTCTTGGTCAACAGGTGAGAAATGACTGATGCAAGCTGTAAATGTCACAGTTTTGAGATTTGGAGGTTTTACTGATCAACACACTTTTCTCCATCAGGTACAAAGATGGGCAAGATCACATGGGCGAGCACCGTGACGACGAGAAGGAGCTGGACCCCGGCTGTCCCATCGCGTCGGTCTCTCTGGGAGCAGCGCGGGACTTCTTCTTCAAACACAGAGACTCGCGAGGAAAGCAGAGCCGCCGACAAATTGAACCTGTGAAGCTGGAGCTCGCTCACGGAAGCCTGCTCCTCATGAACCCGCCGACCAACACCTTCTGGTACCACAGCCTCCCTGTCCGCAAGAAGATCCTCCTGCCTCGCATTAACCTCACATTCAGGCGCATTCTGCTGGACAGCAAGCGTGAGACCAAGGCAAAGCCGGGTGTAAGTTAGGGACATGGCCATGTGCACAGCCACTAACAGCACAGCTCCAATTTAAGCAACTTGACACTCTGGAGGAAGACTGTCTTAATTTTTTTCAGTGAATCAGCATTTAACTTTGCTCAACTCATATTCATGTTTCTGTTCGAAAAGAAGGCAAAGACTTCAGATCAATAAATGTAAACAGTTGACTTGTGAGCTTGTTCGTTCTCATTGATTGGACTGCTGCTGCTGTACTCTAGCAGCTCTGGAAAGTAAAAGGTCGCTGGGTTGCATTTAAAGGAAAGGCATGTAAACAATGAAAATGTACTTCTTAGTGGATTGTCAGGTTGGTCCAAATGTAGACTGCTTTAATCAGACTTCTCTTTAATGGGCTTAAATGGGTATGAGAGGAGGGTGCATGACTTCAGCATCAGTTTGTTCCCTGGATATGGAAATATTTGTTGATACAGGAGCTTTTTTTATGTTCCAGAGTTGTCAGATTCCAAGGTTATATACACTCGCCAATTTATTAGGTTGGACCCCTTTTACCTTCAGAGTAGTCCCCAGGTATTTTGGTCCATGTTAGCATCCTATAGTTGTTTTAGATTCATGATGCAAATTTTCTGTTTGCCCCCACATCCCAAAGGTGCTCTATTAGATTGCTGCCACAATCATTAGATGGCAAATTTTGGTAAGACTATACCAATTGTAGCCTCAATTTTCTATTGTTAGCTGAAAGGACTAGCACCCAGTGTGGTCTCCTGCTGCTGTAGCCCATCTGCTTTGCAGTTCCAGCATTCAGAGATGCTCTTCTGCATGCCTTGGTTGTAACAAGTGGTTGAGTTACGGTTGCTTTCAGATCAGCTGGAGGCAGTCTGGACAGTCTTCTCTGACTCTGGCACTTAGAACTGCAGCTCACTGGTTATTTTCCTTTTCAGACCACACTCTGTAAACCTCAGAGATGATTGTGTGGGAAAGACCCAAGTAGATCAGCAGTTTGATTAGGGTGAACATTTGATCAGATAAAAGATTTGCTGCCTTTGGTATACCAGTAACAAGTATACTTTTAAACCTCTTGCAAATTGAGCAGTTTTCAAATTAACTGTATTTCATTCAAAGACACTTAAATAATGGGGTAGTTAACATAACAATCTCTTAAACGTACCAAAAAATGTTCTTGCTTTAATAAAACACTCTAAAGACCATTGTTAATGCTTTTAATACCTGAAAACGATCACCTTACAGACTGCACACAAATACAATCTCACATGAATATACAGTAGTGCAAACTGCAAAAATTAAGCAGTTTTGCAACAGATCACTGCTCATTTTGACCTTGTTGGTCAAAAGTTACACATTAATTATAAACAAACAGGATGACTACAGAAATCTGCAGTCATGTTAACTAAGGGCACGTCTCTTATTAACCCGTTTAAAAACACCCACAGCATGTCAACTGGCTGTGATGTGTCACATTTCAAGGAAGGGCCCCGTTCACATTAATTGTAGCACTCATGGTTCCAAGTGTTTAAAATCTCAGGCATTTAAGACAATATGGCACTTAAACCACAAACGTGCAGTTTTATAAATCGTGATAGAGTTAGGTTCACTAGAAACAGCAAAAATAATCAAACAGAAACCTTTTTGAATAGAAACATTATTACTGCTCTGGGTTTACATACACTGCTGAGAAGGATTAGGCAAACTACATCTGACAAAGAGAACCGGAGTCAAGGATAATTCCACCTTTGTGACTTTACAGAATATGCAACAGCTCCTAAATATAATCACTGACAAGTCCTAATGAGCCACTTGAAGGCAATGGACAAAATAATAGGAACACCTTGAAGCAGCCTAGGGTGTATTCACATTTAAACACCAGAAACCACACCTCTAGCCAACTTTTGAGCCAGCCTAAACACTGTACGCTTTCAATGTGAACCGCAGTTTGTAGGGTTATTATCTTGGCATAGACTGCACCAATAAGCCACAACAGTAAAACCACCAGTCTAATATTGTGGTGTCACCAAAATCATTTTGGCATTTGTTTAATCTGCTTGCTTGCAGGATGAAGCCTCTCCATCAGATCAGGATTTGGGGAATTTGGAAGCTGGGAATATGGTAAATGGACTGCATTTATTTAGAGCTTTTCTAGTCCTACTGACTACTCAAACCACTTTACATTCAAGTCAGTCTCTCTCTCTCTCTCTCTCTCTCTCTCTCACACGAGGAGGTGGGGTTTGGGGTAAATATGCTGCTGGAGGAGGATACTGCCACAGAGTGCCATTGCTTGGGATGCAACAGTCTTTAGGTGGGTGGAGTGTACCAAAGTAGCATCCATATACCATGACCCATAGGTTTTGCAGCAGATCACTGCACCAGTGATGACAACCATTACTCATTTTGCTTGTCAGTGGTTTTTGATGTTGTGGCCGATGCAGCGTTTAATGTTCCTCTTTCTTTATCTGGTAGAAGTCGAGGTGTTACATAAATTATTACATGTCAAAGAAAAAGTAGCTTACCGATAAACGCTAACACAAAAATCCTGCAGTTTTATTATCTTTGGGATTAAAAGGCTCCTCCTCTGGAGCAGAGCAGCAGGCAAGGTGTCCACAACACATCACACTACACCCTAGGACAACTCTAGGATGGCTTTCTTCTCTGGTGTCATGTTCACAAAGCCACCTGTTGGTAACCGTGCTGTCCCCTGCCACATCGAGTGTGACAGTGTGACTGGAAAGGCAGAAGTCATTCAGGCTACGAGCCTTTGGTTACTGCTCTGACTGCAGAGAGAGGCCAAGCCTTCGAACTCTCTCGTAAAAGAGCATGTAAGCGTTGGAAGACAGCACCTCGTGCAGGCTGGCTTTGCGTACCGAATCGTCTGACATCCACAGCCACTGGCAGCTGAAGGGCGAAGAGCTGCGAGATGAGGAGGGACTGCGGCGGTAGGTGACGAAATGTCCTGAGTGCATGTCACCGTGGTGAACCAGCACCGCCGTGAGCTGGAAAAGGTACTCTGTAGAACTGGAAGGAACGGGACAATTACATGTGGTTTATGATCAGTCCTCGCTTAGACCCTGTGTGGAACAATCTGCATGCACGCTTTTTGGATGCAGTCTTTGTTTCGGTTCATTTTCACCGGTGCGTTCGTTAATAAGGTTGTGACAGACAATGGATGTCAGAAACAATGAAAGTTATTGCTTTGAATGTTATTAAATAGAAATGCTGGTAATGGTATCGATGTTGTTTAAACATAATAAAGGGATACTGGGTTCTTCTTGTATAGTACTTAGTGTAGGTGTATGAGAGCAAAAATAGGTCTAAGACGAAGCTGTAGATTTCCTTTGGGTAGCCTACTTGGCGTTTAAACAATGAAACTTCAGCTTCGTGATAGTTTAGCTTTCAGTAGAAAGGCTTGTTAAGTTTAATACACGCTATAGGGACAAAAGTGTTGGGCCACTACGCTTAATCTTTGAACAGTTTGCCATCCCATTGCCATAGATTTACAAACATCCATCACCTAGCAATGCAGTTTGCCTTTACAAACATTTGGGAAACAACGGGTTGTTCTAAAGAGCTCATTGAACTCGAGGGTAGAGCTGTAATAGGATGCTGCTGTTGCAACAGGTCAGTTTGTGAAACTTCTTCTAGATATTCTACCAAAAGTGGTATTATTGCAAAGTGGACGTGTTCAAGAACAGCTACACAGCCACAAAGTGACAGACCACATAAAATTACAGAGCAGAGTCAGTCAGCAAAGTGCATACTGTGTAAATGTAATCCATAGTGGCAGCTCCAAACCTCCACTGGCATTAACATCAGCACAAAAACTGTTTGCCGGGAGCTTCATGGTAGGAGTTTCCACAGCTGAGCAGCTCCTGTGGGTGTAATGTGTAGGTGGCCCAGTACTTTTGTCCATATGTGTTGGTTTTAGCTCTACTAGAAAAAAATAAAAATCTGTAGACACATTGATATCTGCTAATTCTGCCAATGCGGAAAAAGGGATTTCAATTACCAGATCACCACTGAATACCCTGATATATTTGAGTTCCTTATTGATTACCTGTAGTCATATGCGAGGCTGAGCTGTGGGTTCACACCAGAAGTGTGAAGGAGGACCGATGAACAAGTTCCATTAGAAAAAGGTTTGTTGTTGTTATGATGCTCTGAATCTGAAACACGAAATACAATAAATGCATGAATCTAATAAACTGAATAATAATAATAATAATAATAATAATAATAATACTACAGATGCAAGAACTCCAACATACCGGAGCCATTGGCAGAGGGTTTTTCTACTGAATCGTCTCTGCTTTCAGCCTTTATGGATTTTGCAGTGCATCTGAGCCGCTGACTCCTCTGTGTGGAAGTGTTGTGTTTGTAATGGTCCATTGATAGATACTCTGCAAACTGCACATGCTCCTGTCGTTTGATGGGGGTTCCTTCACTCGACCACGTCAATCTTTGCAAATGGATGCAAAGGCACTGGGGGAGCTAACAAAGACTGCCAATCATTTACCCTTCAACCTCAAGCTGGATAAGTACTAGCATTTGCCATGTACAGAGTTCCTAAAAGGAAAATAAATAATTGGGTTATTAATGCTTAACCAAAAGAGACTACTTACCTTCCCCAGTTTTAGCTGTTTAACAAATGTTGTCCTTTGGCTTTCTACAACTGGTCCATTTATTGTGGTTGCTTGTTGAAGCTGAGGAAAAATGATCAAAAACTTAAAATTTATACATAAAATCAGCAAAAAATACACCTGTGAAAGAAACAACTGGACCTTTTGTTCCTCTTCAGGCGACCTCCCTACTTCAAATCTTTCACTGAGTAAATCATTTAATGAGAGGATTGCCACAGTATAGCTTGGCACTGATATGGAAGTGAGTGTACCTTGGTGCAGTTTTCACACTCCACTTCTTTGATGGTTTCCGAAGAGATAAAGTGCTGAAGACACTGATCTAGAGAGATCGGCCGCCCCTGAGAACAAGCACAAGTCATATTATAACAAACAGAACAACCATGAAATATACTGTTGTGTACACAGCACAAGATACATTTTCACTTACCCACTGAGGTAAAGGAATGGACAGGGAAAGACTATCAAACGAGTCGTACCGCACTGGACTCTAAAAATGCAAAGCAGAGGTATAAAATCACATCCTGAAAGAAGACAAACAGTAATTTTCCTTTTTTTTTTTCCCCCTCAAAAAGACAAAACAAAAAACTCACCTGTAGCTCGCAGCGCTTGCAGAACATGTTGCTTGTTAACCGGCCATGAAACGGATGCTGAAACTTCCACGGACTTGGTATTGGATGAAGGGGAGCTGCCAAATGAGAATTTCACTCAAATGAAATACAACTTTGTTTTATCATCTAGGTTCTATGATTTCTACTCCTTCTCACCTCGACTTCTGCATGTCATAGTTTTCTCATCTTGATCTGGGAGACTCTGGTATAAAATAAGCACACACACAAAGAATAACTAGACACATATTTCTGATACTTCAACAGCACAGAGACCGACTGAGATTTTTAGAGTGTAGGAGGCAATCTTTGGATTATTATGGCCTACAAACTCCAGATTACAATTGTGCTTCATTGTTCTAGAAGACTCTACAGAGTGTATTGGAATGGATGCAACATGCAAGAGAAATGGCGAGAAAAATGAATTACCTCAAGGGAGTGCATATCAAACAGATTTGTGACTTTGGGCTGACGATCTCGCTCCTCTTCCAGAGAAGATGTAAGGACATGAAACAGCTCATGTGCATCCTAAGAAGGGATGAACCAACACAAACAACGGTTATGAGGTGGACGAGCAAATTGTATACAAATCTAAAGCTGGTGGATCGATCCACTGCTCCTCCAGACATATCCTAGAAGAAGATAATGAACGCTGAGTTGCCCCCAAGAGTGACAGTGTATGTGAATGTGTGTCAAAAAAAAAAAAAAAAAAAAAAAAAAGCCTGGAGGCAGATTAAGTTGCTGAATGTGTGTGAGATTGGGTCATTGAGGAAAAGTACTAGTGCACTGCACTATTCATTTGAAATAAAAACAATATCAGCAATAATACCGACTGACCTGCTCTTCAAATGAGCTGATGTGCCATCTGTACAGTCTGAGGACATCCAGGAGACATCCAGCATCAAGAACATCATCCTCACCTGGCTCTTCACTGGATAGCGCTGTCAGTGCAGAAACAACCTCCATGTGAACATTTCAGAGGAACTCAGCATGTCCAGTACACTGTGCTTATATGACACACTGGTTTTATGTACCTTTGAGAAGCTGGAGCAGTGTCGTGGATAGCTGGTTATCTTTGCAGGACTGGATTGAAGGCAGAGCTGCAAACTTCTCCAGCCACCTGATGAATGACGGACATGCTGCTAAGCCCTGAAGTAACGAGTTCAGAAAGCAGGTGTTCCCCAAGTTTAAAAGACCTGGTGCCATACCTGCAGGGAACCACGAGTCACTGTAGTTTGCTGCAATGTAAACAGTGCCATAAATATAATGTGTGCGCCACACGGTCACAACAGCTCTTACCTCTCTTTCTTTTCTTTCGCTCTGTGATTGGACCCCACAAAACATATACTCCAGCTGCAATCGCAGCAGCTATCCCACCAATGACGCCCCAGTTCTTTATCATCTTGTTTCTAAAAACAACAACGACAACAACATATTCCTATCAACAAAACACAGCAAGGGATCAGACATGGGGGGAGGATTCATAAAAATAGGACAGAAAGGATAGGCATGAGAGTAACATTTAAACATATATAGACTGATAGTTGTATTGATGATGGAGGTGTGTGTGTTTTGTTGTTTTTTGGCCACCATATCTTGCATCACTAAATTTTTGGCACCCAATAAAAGCGATCAGCTTGGATTTGAAACAAAATATGATAAAGGTTCAAGCCAAAAATGAATATTAATTCTCTAATATACCACCAAACACTTTACAGACTAAAGCTGTGAAATATAATTAAACATCAGCTCTGTCATAAAGTTTATTCTTACAAACTGTTTTTTATTAAACTTTTATTCATCAATCCCACTTTTTCTTACATGCCACACTGGTATAAGTCGTCCTAGCATTTGAGTATATAAATATATTTAGAATTTGTAAAATGTTATCCTCTCAGACAGCACAGACAAAACGGGCACAACAATTCCACTCTGATCTACTAACCCGACATCTAATTAGCTAATCTGGAGTAAACGAGGACACGACGAGACTCGATCACATCAAAGAAAACCTCCACCGACATCTGCTCTGATAAAGCTTCAGTTGAACTGCCTGAACTTATGTTTGCGGCTTCAATACAAACATTATGTGGGTTAAAAAAATTTTTTAAAGTCCCTGGCGTTACTAATTACCACATCTTTATCAGTAAGTAAACACGACCCAGTTCACATAAGAGGACATACAGGCTAGGTTTAGCTGTAGTAGCTAACTTACCGAGAGCTCCGAGGTAAGGCTACCCTCTGGCCCCTACGTATCCTCCATCAATAAGCACCCACGCTTCTATGTTCAAAAACAGTCTATACCTCATTAATATCAGTGCATATCTCCTGTAGCAGGCTTACTAACTGTGGCATTAAACCAGACAGCGAGTCTGCGCATGTTTCATTTTGGGTCCAACCAAAGCCTACGGCGGCGGCATCGCGACCGCGCTTCTTCCTTCCGCGTGCACCTGCAATTAAGCTGTTTTGTGCCAGGTGGTGAGGATTTACCTGATTACGGGTCCAGTGCCAAGAAACTCCCGAACAAGCTTATCAGAGCTTTTTGCTCTGCACCACAACATCCTGCTCCTTCTGCGGAACTCTCAATGGTTGGTGGTGTGTTTCAGGACGGACCCAAGGAAGAGTGGCACGCCTGTAACGTCATTACCTGCTTTCGTAAGAAAAAAAAAAAAGTAGGGCTTGAAGCACTGATGCGTTGGTTTTGATTTGATTAGTCTGAATTAGTTTTTATGCTTTCATCAGACTCTTTAAGAAAACAGAATAAAACCACAAAATTCTTTACATTTCACAAATCTTTTAAAATCACACTTCAAGCTGAAACTCAAAACAGTTTTTTTTTCCAAGTTCCCCAAAACATTTTGTAGAACAAAACGAGAGGTTTCACACTTGGAAAAGAAATTAACCCATCAAAACACCGTGCAAGCCTTCCAAATTTCCATAGGTCTTATTTCAATTATTTTCTCCTTTCTCTTTTTACATGTTTTTACAACGTTGTAATGGCCGTAAGCACCTACGAGATCAGATGGTTTTGTTTTTTCAGAAGAAAGACAATTAAATCTGGCCTGTAAACTCTCTAAGTGGCTTTTACGGGAAGTTCAGGAACTTGTGCCCTGCCTCACACTGCCCCTCACTTGTTTTACACATGACACGAGGAAAGTAAAGGATTGGCTTACCCTCTGGTATAGGGCCAGAGCCAGAAGGCAAGTAATCTTTTCCATTGTCCTATTTTCATTTCAAGTGGACTGATAAACACGTATCTGCGCTTTGTTATTTTTTTTTATTTCTTTGTTTAATTTTTTTTTTAATCTAAATTTCAGCTTCTATTTTTTCATATATATAGTTGCACCTGCAAAAGAGGGGACATGTATTAAACGAAGTCCTTCAGTTTTCAAACTCTCTGGTTTTGATTGTATTGCAACTCTTGGAGCTAGTCTCTTCAGAAGTGTAGCCTTTTCTACTGATGATTGGAGCACAGGTGCAACATTCCACCTTTCCTGCTATAAACACACAACCTCTGCATCAAACGTCCCTTTTTGCTGCTACTAAGCTTCATATTGTATGATATATATAAATTGAAAATCTCATACCTTGTACAGTGTATAGGTTTTCTGTATAGCACTATTGTTATAAGTCAGGGGTGGGCAATTCCAGGCCCCGAGGTTTTAGATCTCACCTTGGGTCAACACACCTGAATCACATGATTAGTTCGTTACCAGGCCTCTGGAGAACTTCAAGACATGTTGAGGACCTAATTTAGCCATTTAAATCAGCTGTGTTGGTTCAAGGACACATCTAAAACCTGCAGGGACACCGGCCCTCGAGGCCTGGAGTTGCCCACCCCTGTTATAAGTTATACCGCATCTATTTGTTCTGCACTGTCCACTTTGCTGCCGTAACGTGACTTTTCCGTGAGTGTATGTGAAATTCATTGGCTTAGAAAACAAAATGCCAAAGAAACTTCCATTTATCTCAAAGAAAGCACACGAGTGCAGTTACCAAGCAAGAGTGTAGATTTAAAAAAGGATGTTTGTTGGACTCTTTTAAACAGAAAACTGGTATAGCGCTCAGAATGAAGACAAAAAAGTACTTGGAAACACTAGTGCCCTTTTTAAAGACTGCCAGTTTTGACACGAAAGCTATGTGACTCTAAAAGCGTAAAAGGGAAAGCTTCTACCAGGTTTCCGTCTCACATTTAATCTATCTACACCTGGAATATGATACCTTAAGAGAAAAAAAATCTTCACCTTACTAATTTTTAAACCCTGGTTACGTCACTTGCTGTAACTTATTTCCTAACCCCTATTATTATTAATATTATTATTATTATTATTATTATTATTTAAATATATAGCAAACTTGCATCGAGTTGTACTAATAGTTTCAACCCCACTCGTACACTCGCTTCTGGGTGTTCTTTCAATAACTTTGACGTTACAGCTTTAAAAATTCCGATTCATCTGTGTTGTGCGTTTCCCGGTCTGGTTTCCAGCGTCAGTGTTGATAACTCGTCATGTGTTGGCTCGTGTAATCAGCAGTCATGAGGTCTCATACCCTCCTGAGCTCATGCCTTTCCGAGAGTCTCGCGCTGTGACTCGCGCAGGGCAGCCTCTCATTGGCTGTCGACGGACACCCGGAGCAGATCGCTCTCCTCGGTGCTGAAATCGCAGCCCGTCGTGACCATGTAAACGGCGATGATGCCAAACGGACCGTCGGCCAATGAACACCAAAATGGACGATGATCTGTTCCAGCTGAGACAGCTGCCGTGAGTACGGTGCAGTCTGCACACCAACGCCTTTTTCTGTGTGTTTTCTCCTCCCGGCTTTGCGTGATTGTCCGACGCATCGCCCTCTGACGGCTTCGCGTCGCCTTTGATTAGCTCCCTGGACCACAGATAGCCTGAAGCTGCTCAAAAGCACCGATCGTGCAGTTTTATTATCCACACATGTGTTCCCAGACAGAAGAGAAACAAAGAACAATAACACCGCGTCTTCTGTCTCCGCTACTGGAGGCATTTTGTTTACAGGCGTAGCATCTTCCTAAGAAACTATTTATTTACTGGAAGCAGATTGGCTGTGATTTCTCAGCTTAATAAGTTTTTTGGGGGGGTTAAACATGATTTTCTTTTTCTTTTTTTTTTTACTATGTTTACTGCCATAAGACAATTTATCACAGCCCTGCTGCACATGCGTTAAGGCTGGCCCATGACAGTCTAGCTTAGCCTTAGTGAGAGATATTTAGGAGTCTCCTTTCAGAATCCTGCTAAAAAAAATTAAAATCACATTTTATTTTTGTTTCAAAGGGAAGGTAAACATGTCAGAGCAGTCCACTGCAGCATACTTCCTACTCCCGTGTGCATTTCTTACCAGAGAGATTGAAAGGGGAAATTATAGTCTTTACAGGGGAACACAGACCTCCCCGGAAATCTCACAAACTCATCTGTAATACTGATAGGCTACTTTCCACTGCAAGCAGGCTATGTTATGTAATTACAGTGATTAAGACGTCCCACTCTCCGTGTTCTTTTTTAGTCTTTCAGGCTGAGCAAACTATCAATTATCTGCATGTAGAAGAAGAGTATCTCTTCCATCCTTCACATGTGTATCTCTTAGCCTTTAAAAGCTTGTCTGGCAGTGAAGTGGAGTGTGCCAACCTGTCTGCTGGCCTGATATGGTTTCCCCATTGGAGAATAATATCACCCATACACAAAATCAAAGCCAGGAAAAGCTCATATCACCAAGGCAACAGCCTCTGACTCTCATTTGCACTCAGCATTGCTCTGACACCAGTCTTATGAAACTCCTGTGACCTGCCTTATTGCAGATAAGTTCATTCTCCTGAGCTTAGGATAAGATATACTCTATCCTCTTCTTTATGTTTTTTGTAGTGTTGTCCGCTTCCGTCGCACAGGTGAGAGCACACGCTCAGAGGAAGATGTTGAGAGCAGAGAGCAGGATGCAAGGACTGCAGAGCAGACTGATCTGGAGGCTGTGGCGCTCACTGAGGGAGCTCCAGTACCTCGAGAGTTTGCTAATCCGACTGATGGTACAGTATGGCATGGCTTCATTTCTCTCAGACAGCTGTTTTAAGGTCTTACATTTTCCTCCTGGGCTCAGACTCAAGTACAATCTTGCTGCACGCCCTCATTCTCTCAGACACATTCATGGTGGAAGATGCCGTAGAAGCCATAGGCTTTGGGACATTTCAGTGGAAACTCTCCATTCTCACTGGCCTATCCTGGGTGAGAACTGCTCTTTCATTTAAATAAGCACAATACAAAGTAATTATGACAACTGCATATGAATTCACTGAGTATCTTTGTGTGTTTTCAGATGGCTGATGCTATGGAGATGATGATCCTCAGCATCTTAGCTCCACAGCTCCACTGTGAATGGAGACTGCCCAGCCTGGAAGTGGCACTGCTTACATCGGTAATGTCTCTCTTATGTCTGTGAAAGTCCTCCTCTTGCAGTGCAATATGACCGTCCTGTCAGTTATTGATCGAGTTCCCAGGGATGATTTTGTGCTTGGATTAAAACGGAGCCAGCAAATGGCGAAGAAAAGAAGACCTGAGCACACTTCAGATATGTGCTGAATCTTTGCAACCTTAATGAATCTGAAAGTCTTATTTAGAGTCAGAGTGAAATACAGAATATCATTCAAACAAGGAAATTAAGGTTCACTTACTAAAGACACTAAACATTCACATTTTTGTGGCTCAACCAAAACCAAATACTACCGACAGTTTAAGAACAGTGTATAAGAGGATGTGCATGCTATGTCGGACAACTTTTGGCTGCAATCTGACTGGGACTTGATTTTTTTCTGTTTTTTTTTTTTCTTTCTTTCTTCTTGATACAGGCAGTGTTCATCGGGATGATGATCAGCTCTTCTCTTTGGGGGAACATATCTGACAAATACGGCAGAAAGACAGTAAGTTCTAATAGCATTCAGTCAGAGGTCCAAATGATTTACAGAGTTAGGGTTTCTTAGTACATACTAGACAACAGGAGTGAGCCGCTTCATTATGCCAGAGTGAGATTTTGCTTATTTATTTATTTAGCAGTGTATTATGTCTTGATTGTATACACATGCAGGGTCTGAAGCTGAGTGTTCTGTGGACGATGTTCTACGGCCTGATGAGTGCTTTTGCACCTATTTACGGCTGGATCCTTGTCCTCCGTGCACTGGTGGGCTTCGGCATTGGAGGGGCACCTCAGTCGTGAGTAACCCTTCATCTTGAAAAAACAAAGCAAAAAAACAATCAAATTGTAATGTATGGCGATTGGGTTCATAATAAAGTGCCTCTTTTTGTAAGGGTGACGCTGTATGCTGAGTTTCTGCCTATGAAGTCCAGAGCCACATGCATCTTGCTTATTGAGGTATGGAGTGCACAAATCTTATATCATTTCAGCACTTAAACCTTCTCAGCCCTAAAACCTGCATTTGCTGCTGTCGTAGATATTTTGGGCACTGGGCACTGTATTTGAGGTCCTCTTAGCGATCTTGGTGATGCCCACTCTGGGCTGGCGCTGGCTGCTCGGACTTTCTACCATTCCTCTCTTCATTTTTGCCATTCTGTGCTTTGTAAGTATGTTGGCAGTCTTGAGCTGCTCTACAATTTGAAGCATGATAGATTACAGCTTTATCAACCTAATTTTTCTTTTGTTTTTTGGTGGGTGGGAGCAGTGGCTGCCAGAGAGTGCTCGATACGACGTGCTGACAGGGAATCAGGAAAAGGCTCTGAACACACTGAAGCGGATTGCCACTGAGAACGGAGCACCCATGCCACTGGGAAAACTGATTGCCGCCAGACAGGTGCGGTGTGCATCTGCAAAAACTCTAAATGCTTTGTGTACATTAAGTACCCTCTATCATACTGCCATTTGTGTTCTGAGGGTTTTTTTTATGGCTGTTTTTTTTTTATTAGGAAGATCGTGGGAAGATTCGAGACTTATTTTCATCTCACTTCCGCTGGACCACAGTCCTGCTGTGGTTTATTTGGTAAATTAGCAATTGATAATGTCTTCCTCTTTCTCAAAAACCTTGCGTTTTCATTGTCCAGTGATTTACCTAAAGCAAATCAGCATGAATTGATCTGTGTCTGTTCATGCAGGTTTGCGAATGCTTTCTCTTACTATGGGCTGGTGCTGCTCACCACAGAGCTGTTTCAGGAGGGAGGCGCATGTGGAAGTGAGTCAGATGCTGAGGGCTTCACACACTTTATGGTGGTTATGTTTTTGCAAAAAGCATCACAGACAGTAGGCTGAGTGCTGGATTTGAAGCATCCTGTTTGGTGTAACTCCCTCTAGTGTCCAAAGGTAATAAGGAGGAGCTCCGATGCAGCTTAGAGTGTAAATACCTGAATTCTGACGACTACAAAGACCTGCTGTGGACTACGTTATCTGAATTCCCAGGTACACATCACCAAGCTCTCATAAATTTGTTGTTCAATATATTAAAAACTGTGCAAATTCTGCTCTAAATTATGCACAAATATGACCACCTGCTGGTTATTATGCATTAATATAAATGCCTCCTCTCTTCTTGCTTCAATTCTTGTTCTATTGTTGTTTTTTTTACACTCATGCAGGCACTCATTTTGGTGTCTCAATATGATTGGCTGCACCTGCATTTTTTTTTTCTACTATGTGAGAGCATGCAGTTTGATTTTAGGGGTCTGAGTATGCTGATGTTGTACAGGACTGCTGGTGACGCTGTGGGCTATCGATCGATTGGGAAGGAGGAAGACCATGGCACTGTGTTTCTTCGTTTTCTCTATGTGTATTATTCCACTTTATGGCTGTGTTGGGAGGTAAAGGCACAACTGGCCATAATCAGGCTTTTAAATACTTTAAGAATTAGTAATGCTGTCCATTTACTGATACTGATTTATCCCCTGCAGAGCCTCCATGACAGTGTTGATATTCATCGCCAGAGCATTTATTGCAGGAGGGTTTCAGGCAGCCTATGTGTACACTCCAGAGGTAAGATATCTACACAGTGAGCAGTTTTGATCCTACTGTGTAAAACACATTTGCAGGGCAGAATTAGAAAATTGGCAGCCTCCTATGTATTTCTGAAACTCTGCAGGTATACCCAACAGCGACCAGAGCTTTAGGATTGGGAACAAGCAGTGGAATGGCCAGGGTTGGTGCCCTAATAACTCCGTTTGTTGCCCAGGTAACACTTTGTTTTCCCATGACAACACTGCACAAAAATGTCAGAGTGTTAGTGTCACACATTGTGATTGTCCATGGGCTTCATCCTGCAGGTGATGCTGGAGTCCTCTGTGTACCTGGCTCTGTCAGTGTACTGCTGCTGTTGCCTCTTCGCGGCCATCGCCTCCTGCGCGCTGCCAATTGAGACGACAGGCCGCGGCTTGCAGGAGTCCAGCCACCGTGAGTGGGGACAGGAGATGATGGGTAGGGCCTCTTCCCACAGCGCTGGAGGAGTCCCTGACTCCAGCTCCGGCTCCCAGGGCTGAGGATGCATCAGCTGCAGTGCAGCTGAGAGGAGACCACAGTGAAGAAGAGAAGCAAGGAGAGGGAAGACAACAAAACCAGCTCTCTGTGTTCATCTTTGCCCCCCTTCAATGATCTTCAGTTTAGTCACCGCAGTGGCTGGGAGCCAGGCAACACAGTAGTTACATGTACATGTCATTGTACTTTTTTAGTCTTTTAAACACCATTGCTCTCACAAGTTTGCCACTGTATAACTGCACACAGGGTAATCAAGAAAGACCAAATGACCTACATGAGTGTGAGAGTGAATGGGGGAGGAAAATCGTAAAGAGAGAATTCTAATACTTCAACCAAAGTATTTTAATCAAGCTTTTCTAATCCAAGAGAAGCAAAAGGGATAGCGTAAGGTCAAACAACTATCTTCTTTTCAAAAAGCCTTAAAACTACCTATTTAGCTTGTGGTCGAGAGACCTACTCTTAAACCTATGAGAAAGCTGCTTCTGCTAACGTAGTGGGCGTAGATACATATGTAAGGAACAGCATTATCCTGTGCGCACAATTTGCCTGCTGAAATACACTAATCACACTTGTCTTTATTTTTTAAAACAGAGCATTGATAGATTGAAGGAAAATCCCACACAATCAAAACAACAGGGCATCTGAATGAAAAGGGTGTGGGGTTATTTAATAGTTTGAGCCGTGAGAGGTGAAAGGAAGTCACTAGCTTTCATACACCGAGCATCCTTTTGAACTCTTGTGTTGTATGTGTTGTTCTTGTGTCAGTATTAGTTCACATTTTAACACGGTAAAGACCCATGGAAAATGCAGGTAACATTGAAAATACCACCTCATCTCTTGATCATTATCAGGACAGATTCTTTATAGCAAGCTGAGGGATCTGTTGAAACCTTCACCAGAAGATATTAACATCAGTAAGATAATAACTTCTCATATTTACAGCACAAACATGCTCCATGGATCCTGTATTTACGTTAACATTAAAGTGTTTGATCATTTAAATCTGAGCAGTTTCTCAACATCCAAAGCTGACTGAGCCTAGTTAGCAAGGTTTACATAATTTAAAAATACAAAAACATTCACACATGTATGTGGTGTCATAATCTATAGACGTTGATGCATCTCGTGCCCTACTTCAGCAGACTTTGATGCTGCGTTTCCGAATGTCCACAACGGGATGTTGTGTTCTGTAAATAATGTATCAATACCTGGTTTAGTTGTTGTCTTTGCTTTTGTTTGTAACAGAGGTGACGAGGAGATGGACTGAGGGAAGTTTTGTTTAAAAAAATAATCTCTGTATTTATTTAACGAGTATAGGTCTGATGAGCTGTTACCTGCCAATGTTTGAGATGAAGAGCTGCATTACGTGTCTGTGTGCACAGATCCTTGTCAACGCACTGGATGTAAATGTGTATGATACTGTAGTAAATGATCTTTCAAAGACAAGTAAAAGTCGTGTTTTTATTAATTAGTTAAATATTTTAAATTCATTGCAAATCTTGCATTTAGTGCACTAAAAAATTCACAAAAATATGTACAATTTATACATAAAAAGTGCTTCTCAAATTATCCAAATCTCAAATAGATTTCAGCACGATTGTCTTACATATGTGCCATTGTTTAATTAACAATGGTGGCCTTGTCCTTAACTTTGCAGGTGCATGAGACTGTTTGAAAATGATGTTTAATATTAAATTAGTGGAGGCTAGGAGCAATATATGCACTGATGCTGACATTTGAAAAAAAAAAAGAGCATCAATCGTTACTTCTGCACACCAATTCACAAGCGAGCTTTTGGACCTTTGCCTTTTTGTTCCACGATCTGACCAAAGAGCCTCGCCGCTTCCTCGGCACAGCCTCGGTGAATGGTGAGTCCGAAACCTCCGTGGCCATAGTTGTGTATCACCTGAATAATGCCACAGTATTTTAGACAATTAATAGCAGAAATATGTATTTACAGTTCCGCTACTTAGATCTTAGAAAGGATACCTCTATGGGGGTTTCACCAGACCATATGGCTTCCCTCTCCAGTCGGACTTTGCTGCGAACTGGCCTGAGGCCAGACCAGTCGTCGACTATCCTGGCATGCTGAGATTAGAGAACAAAGAGATGAAAGCTTTTCAGAACTGACAATAAATAAACAAATACATAATAATAAAGGTAACTCAGAAACTGAAAATTTGACACTCAGTTACATCTTTTTAGAATGAGGTCTAAATATATAAAATGAAAAATGTTAAAAACTTCAGCACCACAGAACACTTACTGTAAATAATTAATCACACTTGAATCATCATATCTTTTTATGGCCTTGCTGAACTCATCGTACCTTGAGACTAGGCTCAAGCTGACAAGCTTTTTCCCAGATTTCTTTATGGTCGACAGAGCTATTCTGTTCACTCCAGTTTCCCATCTGGAAAACGCCACCAAGCGTCACAAGACGACTTCTGCGGACACAAATGTTTTGCACACTGATAAAAACAGCTCTTGCTTTCTGTCTTCATTGTACTCCAACCCCAAATCAATACGAAAAAGTGCTGCAGCTGTTAACATAGCGACTGAACTACAGAGAGTAACTACTAGAGCTACTACATTTGAAAACTTTTTTTTAAGGTGAAATATATAAAATCCTCTAACTGCAAATGTAGTAATACTATAAGTCAACAGCTGTGTGGTTCTGCAGTTCAGTGCTTATCAGTGTGGCATGTTACTTGTACTACCCTGGAATGATATATGGTGAATTGTATGTTCCTTTGGTGAAATCGTGGGTAATAATCCAGTGCTTCAGCCAGGGAGCATCGACCTGAAATACAAACAAACACCAGTTCATTCCGTCATTCCTTTATCTCTTGTGCAGTACATACACACAGCCCTGTATATTCTCACCTTCAATATCTGGCCACGGCCTGGTTTCAGGTCTGGATCTGGCTGCAGTTGGCCTGACCACATCCCACTGCAGTTTATGATCACATCTGCTCCGGTTTCAGCCAGCTAAAAAAAGTCAAGGATGATAGGAGATAACAAACATGGTGACAGATAACTTTTGCTCAACTTGTCTGGAGGCTGTAAAACATTACAACATTCAGTAATAAATGTTAATATAGTACAGACTGGGCATAAGTCAGCAAAACACCATTAAAGACGACCAGCTGAAGTTCAAACCAGGCGTCATGATGAGTAAATAAAGTAACTTAAGTGACTTTGAATGTGTGGTGTGGTTGTTAATGGGAGACCAGCTGGTCTGAGTATTTCAGAAACTGCTGACCTACTGGGATTTTCCCACACTGCAGAAAATGTTCAGAAAAGGAGAAACTATGCAGTGAGCAGCTGTTTGGGTGAAAATGCCTGTGGTCAGAGGAGAGAGACCAGACAGCTACAAGAAATGATGTCAACATGAACCTAAATCTCTGAGCAATGTTTCCAGCACCTCGCTGAATCTATCCCATGACGAATTAAGTCAGATTAGAAGGTGTGCCTAATAAAGTGTCCGGTGAATGTATAAAGAACTTGCAAGCACAATACACTGAAAACTTTCACTAACCTCCTTGAAGGACTTTATTTTCCTGTGATAAAATTTCACTCCCCTTTTTCGCAACCTGCAAATAAAAACACTGTGCACTAGAAAACCTTTTATATTAAGGAGCATCGATGCTAAACACACAAGAACCTAATGAAGACTACATGTTTATTACTCTTATTACTAATACATAATAGGATGAAGTCTCAAGTATACGTTACTCAGTATTGTGGGATCATTTCAGTCCACCAGGTACAGCATATATATCGGACAACATTATAAAACTGTAAACACGATATGGTCTTATGTTAAAGGTAAAATATAAAAACAACGGATCTCAAACAATGTCAAATACTTTGGGAATTTTAAAGCTAACTCAGGAGGTTGGACTAAATAAATCAATACTGATACAACATGAGAAGTCAGTTAGGTGATCACTCACCACTCCATAAGCCAAGGTAAGTATGTTTTACCCTCTATCATGAGAGCAGTGTTGAACCACCCAAACCTGAACAAATGATAAGAAGCAAATGTTTCACTAAAACTGCTGGTTGTGCAACATTGTCCATTCAATCACAAAAAATACTGGTAACTTTTAGTGGGACGCTTGTAATACAGTGAAATTCACACATTTAGCATTTTTAAATTCATGTTTATCAAACTAAACATGATTTTATGTTATTTGAAACATGAGTCAACATCCTCAGTGTGACTTACAACCCTAACCCTGTTAGGGTTACAAATGCCAGATGTCGCAAAGAAAATACAACTTAAAACTCATATATTCAAACTTAAATGTAATTTTTCCTTTTTTTTTCTAAATTGGTCATACATTTAAATACACATTGCATTTTTTAATTTAAATTTTCTGGCAATTTTTTCATGGTTCAGAGTTTATGGGGTCAAGTAGTTTCTTTAATTAATTACCACACATTCAAAGTCAACTTGTTCACACTGTATGTAAACAGCTGACTATGTGGCTAACTATTTGTTTATTTGTGTCTTGTCTTTCATTGGCGTTTTTCAGAAAGAGCTTACTTGTATCCAGGAAAAATCTGCAGCTCTCGGTCTGTGAGCTGCCTGAAGCCAAGAACGCTGTCCTTAAACGAGGGATCCTGCAACCAAAAACAAGCCACAGGCAGTGAGAGGGCAATCTTATGGGTGTCACAGTCACCAAATCACATTATTACAGAGGATGTATCCACTGTGAAACTCTGAGTCTCTTGTGGCCAAACACTGATATTTTGTTTGGGTTTTTATCTTCAATAAAGAGATCTTCAACAGAGAAAGTAACTTAAGTGCATCTTGAAAACTCGCTTGTCTTTACCATGTTATATCTGGGCTGCTAATGCATGGGCTGTCTTGGTGATATCGAGTCAGCTGACTCTTCACTCTGGTTATGACTCAAACGCATGTCTGTGTCACACATTCCTCTCAGTGCTATTACATTATGAAAGTCATCCTGTGAACTACTTAGTAATAGCTTAATGCATACAAACTCCCTAAAGATTAGGAATCGAGTTGAAAGAAACATTTTTTTGTTGTCAGATTTCTCAGTTCACACTCTCATAGAAGTTAATATGTTAATAAGTGTTTCTGGGTTAGATGGGGTTTCATCAGCTCCTGGTTATTTACTAACTTCCTCAGCCACATTTGCTACAACTGAGGATAACCACTTTTTTTTATGAAATGCCAAATTAACGCTGGGAATAAGCCCTGCCAACTAAACAGAGTTGCTCTATCGTGTATATTATTAATATTTGACATCTTGCATAGATTGCAGTGAAACTTTATGGTACAATATTGGTTTCCGTTTTCCTAATATGGAACAATATAGGACACTGTGGTAACAGTGAAGGATCACCATCAGTACCAGTACAGGCAGTTTTGTGGTTGACGTAATTACCCGGTTTCCTAAATAACACAGAATTAGCCTGATTGTACTTTGGGATTATTTGGTTGCTCTAATGAGATACGAGCCATTTCCATTCATGACAAATAGGCTTTTGATGTAGGCATGACTACAACTAAAAGAAATGTATGTTACTTCATGTTGCAAGAGAAAGCTCAATGAAATGCTTTCTGCTGCTAAGAGCAGATTTATTGTAACACATGAAATTCACAAAAGAATTTCCAGAGTGCACTGAACCCGAAACTGGACATATACTTGAGTTTTGCATCACTATTGTAACTCTGCATTGTGCCAACTTGGATTGGTTCTGCAACTTTCTATTTCTGTTTTGCTAAGCTTTTAGCATAGCAAGTTAAGGGTTAAGATAAAATAAGAATATGAAAAAATAAGTGTTTGAAAGTCTTCCAGTTTCATCGCTTGACCTGTGAACTTTTAACCGGCACTAAACTAATGTGACACAACAGAAAAAAAAAAAGAGCCCACTGCATGATCTTATTTGCAAACATGCAGAAATCACTCAACAATGTCAGTGCCGGCTAATATACAGTTGTGTTCTCAAGGTTACATCCACTCATCATGGCCATGGATGTACATCAATGTTAATGATGTCTTTGAACTGTTGTTTTCTGGAGTGGAATGATTGTACAGCATGTTTAATGACTTAAACATGCACACGTTTGAATTCATTTAGGATTTTCTTTAATTCACACAGCATCAAAACTATACATATAGTCTCATATATATACACATTAGCCCCCACTGATTTTTGGTTAAATGTAAGTGGCACCTCACCAGATGTTTTTGGTAGCCATCAACAAGCTTGTTTAAATTGGCTGGTTTTTGTAATGTTAGTCTGCTTTATTCATTCCAAAAAACATTTTTCATGTGTGTTTGTGTTTGGGATCATCGTCCTGTTGTAACACCCACATGTGTCCAAGATTCAACCACCTAGCTGTTGATTCAAGGTGAAGTTAAAGTTAATGTATGTAAATATTTGAGTCTGTATGTTTAGTTTTGACTGTGTGCAGAGAACATCTAAAATAAATCCAAACTTGAGCACCCAATTTTGGTTTTTTAAAGTCATTAAAGATGCTTTACAATCATTCCGCACTAAAAAGGGAACAGTTGAAAGAAATCATTAAACACCCAAATGCAAGCTTTCTTGTAATTTCTGTATTTTGTGTTTCTTTTTATCATCTGCTAATGTGGATCTCTGCAACTAACTGTTTTTTACCCAATTTAAACTTTTGGTAAAGCTGTGGTATGACAAGAATCTGATGAGTGTAAGTAAACTTCTGACCACATAAGTCCATCTCCGTCCGTGACTGTCAGACCACTCGAGCAGACAGCTGAATATTTCCATATTCCATATTTTCAGAACTGCAGTGTGACAGGGTCCTTACTACATACCGGAGGAGTTTACGCGTGCATTCCTGAATGTTTTGTACGTACTATGGGATGTCATCCACTTTGTTACAAGAGTTCAGAATTTGCATATTTGTGCTTTCTTGTACTTCTAGAATAATTATACAGCTTCCACAGTCTTAATCATGTGCAAAGCAATTTTCCTGCAAGTTTTTCCTCATTATTTGCTAGAAATGTCTGTGGCGTTAGTACACAGAATCCCAATTAACCCTGATTCTGAGTGTAAAAACAACCCTTAGTGGGGCCTCTCTCTTTACAGTTTCCAACCAGTGCATTCAACAATCATTTATGTGGCTGAACAAAGCTCTACTTCAGAGCAACTGGACTTTGTTTAGTGTAGATATTGCCCCGAAATGCAATAAATTTGTGAATGAGTTGCTTGATGTTGCACTTTAACCAAATATACACACACCTATGTTCTTGGCTGTAAAAGGTTTCCTAATAAGAATAAATCTTATCTTTGAGATAAAAAAAAGTGTAGTTCCAAAAAAAAGAAGCAGTACTCACTGGTGCGGGTTCACTGCAAAGGTTGTAGCCAGACTCAAGGAATATTCCCATTTTTATGGACTCAGGTGACTTGAGAAAGCTGAGCAAGTAGTCAAATGTCTCTTTATTCCATTTTCTAAATGTGAAGGACACATATGGGAATAATGTAGCAATAGTAATGTTTGTAGATAAAAACTAAAATCTAAAGGAAAGTTAAATAAAACACACTCACGTCTCCTGAACGTTGCCCTTATCATACAGATAAGGCTGCCAGAAGCCGGCTGCTCCATCACTAGTGGTCAGTGGAGTGAACTTGTCTGCATACACCTCGATGGTCAGCGGACTGACAATAGAGTGATAGTGCTCATAGATGCTCTGAGCTGTTGACAGGCCAATCACTCCTGCCCCAATCACTGCCACCCGCATGTCTGCACTAACATGAGACACAGTGAGACTCACTAACCCATGAAGGAATCAAACATAACCATTAACCAGCAGATTGACTAAGACTGGATTCAATATTAACATTAAAACGATTTTCTTCTTCTTTTTTTTTGTCTATTTGCTCATCGTTGAGAATAAGTTATATGTTAATGAAATATTTAAATAAAATGTAAAATATTTCAACATTTTAAGTCAATCATTACATGTGCGTATGCAGTATCTATAACAGAAATTACAATAAAGACCTTAAACAACCTATCTCCACTGATCAAACCTGCTGCATAACTGAGGGGTGAGGCACAGCTGTGCAGAACTTGTGCTTCCACGTGGTTATTATTAAGAGTACAGTATTACGTAACACTGAGATCTGGTGAAACAAAGAATCCATCTGAGAAGCAACAACTTAGTTACTGAAACTTGAGTAAAAGCAGCATGGTTAGAGGGATCAGACGCACGTGCTGTCAGCATAGTCCACTTTATAGATTACAAATAAGTTTCGCCTTACCTTCACTCTGGTTTTCCACCGCTTTTGGCAGAGTTAAAAAGCAAAAGTGTTTCAGCTCCTACTTCTAACTGGTCCGCCTCTCTCTTGCAAGCAAGGCGGAGATTGCAGGCACGTAGAGCGCAAGACGCGTTCACGGTGTATAGTTTAAACCGCAATCAACCTACTGAGAAAATGTTCTGTCGATCTCGCCTGATAATTAAAAGGACTGCAACGATGGAAGTCAGTGTTGTCCAAAACTCTTGACCCTTACACAGAAATACAGCATATAAGACAAACACGTAGTTTGTACAGTTCCTACGAATCTGAAAGTCAGGATTTGCTATCACCACTTTTATTCTTCAACACAGTCGGAACTGTCTTGGTCAGTTTTCTTGTCATTTCTTTAACTAATCTTCAGGAATAGTACTCCAGGCTTTTTGAAGGACATTCAAAGCTCTTCTTTGGATGTTGGCTGCCTTTTGTTGTGTTCTCTGTTTACATGATCTCACACTGCTTCAATAATGTTGAGGTCCGAGCTCCTGGGAGGCCAATCCATGACTGGTAGTGTTTTCTATCCCGGTCTCTTTTTACTGCATTGGCAGTGTGTTTGGGATCATTGTCATTTCATTTCAAAAACTTTAATGTGCTGAATTAAAATCAGAGATTTCGTTAATAATGAAGAAATGTTTAAAAAAAATGGGCAGATTCTGTGGCAAGTTCTGTCCTGTTCTGCATATCCATCAGTATCAGAATAATCCACCGACAGTCAGAAATACATTACCTGGTGTAAAGCAAAAAGGATACGTTAATAATCAGCAATAAAAATTAAATTGCCATTCCTGTCTCATGAAGCCACACCTCAACACAGATTGACGGGGACACACACACACGCAGAAGCAACACTTTAAGTATATTCAGATATGCCATTATATTGATTCATTATTATAAAAGCAGTCAGAACAGCAATAACAACAATAATAATAATAATGAAATTGTTATTGTACTTTGGGTCGCATTTTGCACATTATTATGAGTCAAGTCACGCCTACTTCTGAACAAAATAGTAAAAACATATTTCAGACATTGCTTATTTTTCGTATATCTGTAAAGCTTTTTGAATATTTCTTTCTTTCGCGATTTTTACATTTTGTTCCTACCCACGAGTGTGGTTTTACATAGCCTTGTTTGTGTTTTCGATCCTGTTGTAAATAGCCTGTTATGTAAACCTGAATTGCCTCGTTTAAAGGTCGCATACAAACAGGCTGCTGTACATGTCAGTTGCCGTGATGTCACTGTTATTCATAGGTTTAGCAGTTATATTATGACTACATAATTACAAAAGAAGTGTCGCCGGGATGGATTGAAGGCATAACTTCCTTCACCGGGGGCCCTGCCTGAAAGGATAACTCGGCTCGGTTCCCTCCAATCATCAGTCTCTCTGTCAGCTGTATGTATCGTTAGCCCAGCAGCTAGCTGCAGCTCACCAGGCCAGAGCGGCCGGCCGGTGCATCATCATCCTCAGCTCCCAGCCATGGCGTTGGTTACTCTGCAGCGGTCCCCGACCCCGAGCGCCGCTTCCACCGCCAGCACAGCAACTACGACCGCGGGGGAGGTGAGTTTGGTGCCGAGTGAAGCAAAGCTTCAATGCTCCGTTGTGGTGGTGTCAGAGTGAGGATGAGGGAGATGCTGCCAGAGGAAGGCCTGCTGATTGAGACTGAATTAGCTAGTTAGTTATGCTAGGCTGTTAGCTCATGGTAGCTAGCAAACGTTTTCGTTACAGAGAGTTGTAGCTGACTATCGCTTATTCCAATTAGTCTGTGAAATCTTTTTTTGTTATTTAATAATATTAAAGAAACGCCACACCTGTTCAATTGGCCAGGTGTCCATTTTAAAGAGCTAACGTTAGCTTAGTTTGACAAGTGCCTCATAAATGATAAGAGCTGTGGCTAACATTAACGTTAGCTGTTTATGATGTGAGTGGCTGACATTAAAAATTAACGTTTTTCTTAAATATATCAAGCACACAGCACTGTCAGGGAGCTTAATGCACTGCTGCTATATTTGCATTAATTTACTGACACTAAAGCTGTGTGGATGTTTTGACTCGGCGGACTTGACCATAAAATACCTATTACAGAAATCAAATTGGAAACAGTTACACACAGATTATCGCTATTCTAATTTCCATCGTGCTGTGTCGTTGGTCGTGCGATTAAGCATGGGAAAATACCATATTCCTGGCAAACAGACACATACGACGACAACTGAAATTGTTAATACTTAACTGTAACAGTAGATAGTCACGGTTTGAGTTTTCTGCATACTTTCACTGAGAAGAAGTAATGGTTTAAGCCATTCAAAATAAGTTCCCTTTGCTATTTAAGTAGTTATTCGTTACCAGATGGGGGCGCTAACTACCAGCTATAGGCAGAGAAGCTTACCTTGTGCTGCTCTCTGCCTGTAACAGAAACTAGAATTACTATCTATAGCTGGCTTTATTTACAACCAGAAGTGTGTGAGCTGTGTTAGGTAAGGATAGGCTGAAATACTTCTTATTTCTACCTTATTTTGTACTCATAAATATGGTGACACGTTATTTAGTGCAAGTAGATTGTCTCCTTTTTCTAAAGGGGATTTTTTTTTTTGGTCCTGCCCTGTATGTCATTGTTGCCTGACGGCTGTTTAGGTGTGACAGATAAAGCTGGCAGAAATCTGCTGCAACTATGATGTCATCTGCTCATGAGGGGTGGGTGGGGTGGAGGAGGACTACTGTAGGAAGGGGAGGAAGGAGAACTGAGGTAAACAGGGAGGCAGGAGATACTGGTATGAAGGCATGAGGCAGCTAATGTGTGAGGTTATTTTCATGCTTATGCACAATAATAAAGACACTCAGCTCGCTGTGCATTACTTTGTGGAAGCCCGTGCAAAATGATTTCCTTCCGTCCTCCCTACGAATGGTACTCCTCATTTTTATTTTTCCTTTTAGCTGAATGTTTGTTACATTCAGCATCAACTGAGTCCCATTGCCTTTAATGCACCTTCACTGTGACAAGAAAAATCGTCTTTGGAACAACATCTTTCAAAATATTGATGAACTTTAGAGTCTTATCTACTCTTACCTTGTAAGCTTCTCTTGGTGGTGTGGCTGCCTTTAAAATGAAGGTAAAACATGTACCTTGACTACCCTGGCATTTACTTCAGAGTCATGTTTTCAATCAAACTCTACCCTAGCATCCCTACAATCCTGCTGTGGTGAGCCATTGTTGATACGGTTAAGAATAGGTGTTTGAAGTTGTACAGCTTTCTTACAGATCATTTGATCACATGAGTAGCTGTAGTGGTGGTAACCCTAGAAAGTATGCTTTATATCAAAATTTAGTATCTCTGTATGTTCATCTTCCAAAGTGTAGATGCTGAATGTATAGCACCTCTATTGCTGCTTGATTTTTTTGCATACATTTATCAGAGTTTGTGCTTAGTAAAATACAGACAAGACTATAGTTCTGCTATAGCAGTAACAGTGCAGTTGAAATGATTTCAGTATGGTATAAATCTTTTCTGTTATCTGTTGCAGGATTTTGGGAGTGAAGATGAACGGCGAGTAAATCTGAGGTAAGTTTACTTCAAATTTAGCTTAAGCTTTCTGTGATATGGTACCACACAGGTGTTATCAACTGACTGTCTGCATCTGCCTTTGAGTCATTTAGTAAAACCTGGAATATTGGCAAACAAGGCGCTATCGGTGAATGAGCACACCTGATTGTCAGGGTCATAAAAAGCGTGTGGGTGTGTGTCTGATTAAAGTCTACAGTTCTTAAAAGCCAACTGTAAAAAAACAAAAACCCAAACAAAAAAAACATGCTGTTCCTAGTAGTCTATCATGTAATATGTTGACAATTATGTCTGTTTATTTATCAGCACTTAGACCGATCAACGTGTTCTTGGACTGCGCGCCATTATCTGAGTCACTTGGCGTTCCCACAGCTTTTCTTTTTTGCTGTTTAACAGACCGTGTGTGTGTGTGTGTGTGTGTGTGTGTGTGTGTGGCATAGATTGGAAAAAAAAAACAAAAACTTAACATTTAGGATTTGATCTTTTTACTTATTAAAAACACACAATATCAGCATTTTTTTAAAAGTATTTGACTGCAAGCAAATTATTAAGCAGTGTTTAATGAGTGTAGATAAAAGAAAAAAAATGCTTACTGACTCTCTAGTCTGTTCGGATGGATGTGTCAGGTACACTCAGTAGCCACTTTGTTAGTTGCCAGTACCAGGTTGGAGAACTGTCTTAATTCTACGTGGCACAGATTCAGCAAGGTGCTGAAAACATTCCTCAGAGACTCTGGTCCACGCTGGTATCATCACACAGTTGATGATGATTTGTTGGCACAGTCATGACGTGAATTTCCTGTTCCACCACATCTCAAAGGTGCTCAGTTGGATTAAGATCTAGTGACACTGTAAGCCATTTGAGCACGGTGAACTCATTGTCATTTTAAAGAAACCAGTTTGAGACTTTTTGAGCTTCATGACATGGTGTGTTATTCTGATGTAAGCAGCCATCAGAAGATGGGAACAGTGTGGTCACAAAGGGATGGACATGGTCAGCATCCATACTCCGGTAGGCTGTGGCATTTAAACAATGCTCAGTGGACTAAGGAGACCAAAGTGCTTAAAGATTGCACTACCAAAATTGACGTCTAATTTTGGTGAGCCTGTAGATTCAGTTTCCTGTTCTTAGCTGCCAGAAATGGCATCTGGTGTAGTCGTCTGCTGCTGTTGCTTATCTGCTTCAACGTTCAACGTGTTGTGCATTTGGAGATGTTCTTCTACATACTTTGGTTGCAGCAAGCGCTTTTTTTTTAGTTGCTCTTCTTTTCTGTTGTATCAAAGCAGACTCGCCATTCTACTCTGGCATAAACAAGGAATTTCTGCTCAGACAGCTGTCGCTCACTGGTAAACCCTAAAGATGGCTGCGTGGGAAAATCCCAGTAGATCAGCAGTTTCTGAAATACTCTGACCAGCCTGCTTTCTTTCCATTTTGATGCTCAGTTTAAACTTTTACAGGTCATAGTAACTATGTCAGGTGTATCTAATAATGCATCATATATATTATGTGTTTATATTATGTAGGAATATGAGAAATCTGACATGACTATAATGTACAGCAGCCATAATTGTTGTAATCTGTTCTTTTCAGTCTGAAGTGGGTTTCCCTTTGTGTTCCTGATCTTATAACAAGAACAAGAGTGCATTTTTAGAACAGTCAATGATTTCAAGAAACCACTTGGCTCTAGTAACTTGTGTTTTGAGCATTCAAATTTGTGAATACTCCCAAGCTGAATATGTTTGGTTTGTTATCTTTGGATAAGGGATTAATGCATTACAAGTTCTATGACTCAGCTGTGTTCAGTAATAAACTCAGTTTTCTTCCAAAAGTTTCTTCTGAGTCCCTGGGGCAGCTTGAGAGAGAGAAAGAGGTGTGTTTTTTCAAAATAGAGTAATTGTCCCTTTATCGTGTGTTATTTTATTCTTTTTGTAACATTAATGCAAATGCACTGTTTTAGGCTCTTTGAGTTTATGTTGATGTAGATGTGTAAATATTTTTGACAGAGAAAACATGAAGCAATTTTTAAAAAAAGTTTTCTTCCAATAACTGTGCAAGATGTGAAGGTTTAAAACATTAAATGCAATGACTGTAACCGCTGTATTTTGAAAAATGAACTCTGCCAAACTGAATCTCAAAGCACAGGCAGACTTTTTATTTCACAACAAATCAATACAATAACTTTTGTAACAGCTTAGTCCCATGTACAAAATAAACTTGTCAAGACGGTGAAACCGAGAAAGCCGGTCTTTGTGTGTCACTAATATTGACAGATTTCTCTTTTCTCCTGTTGAAAGTTCTTTGTTCTCATAAACTTGATTCCCTGATTTCTTATTATTCACTTTGGATGATGTGTGCACATTCATCATTTTAAGAGCTTCGTTTCTTTTGGAGTTATGCAATCTTCTGTGCTGTGTCCCCAAGCAATGCATGTGTGAGGGAATGATCTATGTGTGATGCGAGTGCTGGCATGCCTCAAGATTTCTTTCATTTTTTGAGGAGTCTGTAAGATAACATTCTGTGGTTAAAATGCCAGTAAATTCATGTTTATAGTAAGGCGTAATAAGTTGTCTTTTACTTGACAGGCACTGCTTATCTTCTGTGGTAGATATGTAGTTGCATCTGTTAATTGACAGCTGTGCATCTGCCAACTGGGAGTATTTGTGCTCGCTGTTCCTGGCCCACCTCGATAATGATGACGAATTGGAGGGGTTGATTTGGGCCAACATAAACATCATGCAGGTGTCTATGGCGCTAAACCAAGGAATGATTTCATTTTACCACCTTGTACACAGCAGAGGTGGGCAAGACACAGAATCGGACAAAAATGTGTGTTAATGTGTGCGTTAGAGAAAGAAAGCACAGCACAGATAGTGAGATGAAGGACTGGTAGATGAGGTTGTCCACAGGCACTATTATACTTGTACTTTTATTGTCCAGAAAGTAAATACTTTTACTCTTTTTTTTTTTTTTTTTTTTTTTTTTTTGGCAGAACAAACTACAGTAGAATCACCAGATCCGGGTCTATTTTTCTCTGTAACACGATGACGTTATTTGTTTCTTGTTCAGGTCCTTCAAAACTCCACAGATACTTGAGGTCTGTTCCTCCATGTCTGGCCCCTCCCTCTCTTTACTGCTTTCAGTGGTGTCAGTGAGAAAAATGCCAGCATTATGCAACTGACAGCCCCGAGAGGAGGCTTTTTTCCCCTTATTGTGCTGCTGTGTGCAAAACACTCTTAAGACCGTGGATAAACCCGCCTGGTTACAGCCTCTGTGTAGCCTCTTTGTGAGTGCTCAGTCTAGTCCAGAGTACCTTTCTAACATAGCAGCTCACCTGGTGACTCAGAGCAGTGCTTTAGCAGACATCTGGTCCTGCTTGGCCCCATTCAGGTCCACCTGGACACTTTTACAGGAACAGCCTACACCTTAATTAAATGACATGCCTTTATTCCTACCTGTTGCTTCTAAAGCTTGACCTTAAATGCAGAATAAGTTCCTATGTTCAGGTCTACGCTTCTGTTTCCTGCACCTGGCACATCAAGCTGTTTAGGGTTTCACCTGGACTGCCACAGAGCAGTTTGTAGAGTACAGCACCTGCTAGTAACCACGGGTGTTACAGACGATGTCCCATTGTTGAGGAGAAAAGGAGGGCTATCTTGTTATCCGTGTCGCAGAGCTATTGTTAGTGTCTGTTAGCCAATCTTCTCAGATTAACACAGTAGTGCCGCTTCATTGTAAATGTGTGGGGGGTTAAATGCTTGGTGAGAAAGAGAAAGTGCAAAGGAAAGTTATAGCCTAGGCTACCATGCGGCTGCACGTTTCACCAATTGTTGTGAACTATAATGGCCTCATTGTATTTAATTTCAGTTCCATATTTTCCTTCTTTACCTGCATTTAAAAGCAATAGTCCTTGCTGACATATTAGACATAGAAGATATGCTTGTTTTCACCTCTTGTAATCTCCAACAATATAACACAATGTTGTTTGTTTGTGGTTCATGTGAATGAGTGAGAACCAGCACTGGCCACTTTAAGGAAAGAGCCAAGATAATCCCTCCCTTATAAGCCTGCGTATAATGAGATTTAGGAGTTTTGGGACGTTGCCAGTTCTTACTGTCCTATCCAGCCATGCTTGGCCCATGTGTCAAGCAGCCTGGAGGAACTACCTTGGATTCTGTTGACCTATAATGTGGCATGGAGACATCCCATTAGGGAGTTTCAAGCCAAAATTCCTCAGTCTGCTTTTTTGTCTTTCAAGTGGTTTTGCTTTTCCCCTGCTTTTCCGTCGTTTTGCAGACATGTTTTTAGCAACACAACATCCTGGAGATAAATGTTCTGCATTAGCTAAGGAAGAAACCACCTCTCTTTAACTTTGTCATTCTCAGCTGACACAGATTTCATACTGGAGATCTGCACTTTGAGTGATACTGGAATATCTTAATCGTAACAGAGCTCAGTGTAACACTGCAAAAGTGTGTGATAGAGACAGGACAGACTGGGAGACGAGGGAGACTGGCTGTGTGAGCCTGAGGCAACGGGTGGAGGCTGCACTATGTCCCTGCAGGAAGAAGGCTGACTTGCACAAAGAGACGCTCACATGAGGGAGGAGGAGGAGGTGAAACGGAGGGAGTGGCATCTGAACAGGCGGCACTTCTCTACTGAGCAGCGCAGATGAGTACAGGCTGTCAGTCAGTCTGTCACTCAAGAGTGCTGTAGCCACCATTCTTCTCTTGCTTTGCTCCTTCGCTGTTTCTGGAGGCTGACCAAGAGGGGTTACCTCGTGCAGGAGACGCGTGTGTCTGGTTCGGGTTAACAGGATGTATCTGGTTGTAGAAGCCATTGAGGAGGCCATGATGAAGATGCTACCTTATTTTGTGAAGAATGCAGTGTTGACCCAGAGTGAGATAAACCGCATGTAAGTTAAGTTTAACTTCTAAATGGGATTTAAACAGCTAAGAATGAAATCCTTCACTGATATGATAGTGGTTAGATTTTTAAACAACTTGGTATATTCTAACTTTTAATAAAATCTGTCAGTATAAGTTGTTGAAGATTGGCTGGATTCTATTCTAACAGATGCCATGGTGTCTTTTCAGGTCAACAGACTAAGTTGGTTTTAGGACTTTTCCTGCTGATATGAGATAATGAACATCAGTTAAAAGGAGTTATGCGATTCCAAAATCTTGGATTCACCATCATTCTGTTAGTAGCTGTGCTCTTGTGACTTTTTCACTGTGATCTTTTCACTATGATGTAAATAAGGTATGGGTACAGCACTCCACATTCTAGCTGAATCATTTTGGCTATCTGGCGAGCTTTTCTTTCATAGTCATTTGTTGTTTTTGTTTTGCTTTGATACCAGATGTATTTTTAGCCATAGTGTTTGTGGAGAAGCTGATAGCAGGGTGCTGCAGGGTAAGAGACAGTAGGTTCAATTAGGATGTCTGAGTGTGATCGTGAAGCTGCGGGACAGCTCTTGATTTTACACGAGGACAAGTTTCACAGATTCTCAAATTTCACCAGAGTGCACTTTTGGTTTTTGGTTTTTTTGCTAGAAGTTATCTAGTATCACAGGTTAAGATCAGTGAACTTACAGTTGGATTACAACTTAGAAAATGAAGGCAGCATGGATTTTGTGCAAATTGCTGAGCAATAATGGGGCTGTTGCTCTGCTCTTGCTCTTGGTATTGCCACTTTTGGCACATATAGTCGTTCCCTGACAGTAGACCTTCCTGACAGCGTAATAAATCCCAAGCAGAGAACACAGTGAAACAAAAATCCTCCAAAGTGAGACAAAAAGCTCTTGTTGAGAGGTGTCCGCCCCCATACTTTGTCACTGAAACTTTTTTGCTGTGCTGCTGGGGGCGGCCGGAGTTTATTGTGAGGTGTACAAAACGAAATCCTTTGTTCCCACAAAATCATCTGTTTTGAGCCAGGCTTGCTCTTGTGTATGTGGGTTGTGAAAGTATGATCAGAGAGGGCTGTTTGGGAGAGGAATTCCAGAGCTGGATATAAAAATGTGCAGTAGTTGATTTAATTCAGATGAGGACATTTATGATAATAATTCATATTTGAGTTTTTCCTCTGAGGCAACCTTAGGAGCCACTGCAGTAATCGGCAGTTTCCCCTGGAAGTGTGATTTCATCTCAATTCTTTTCATTAATCTTCTGCAAACTTGAGAAGCAAAATATTTTTTCTTTTCTTTCATAATCATAAACTGATGCCAGTGTTGCTTTCTAAGCTCACACAACTTGAAAACCGTGATTTCCTGACGACCGTATTTGCAGGCAGGCACTTCTTTAGTACATGTTAGGATTTTGTTTTTTCAAAGATGTCCTGGTTTGCCAGAGTGCACACACAGAATACGTGATGCGTGTGTTCCACGCAGCTGCCAGGTACTGTAGATTTATGAATGCGTTGACATTGTTTTTCAGTGAAATGGAATGATTGAATTCAGCCCGGAGGAAACACCTCACTTATTTATTTATTTTTGCGCCTTCATACTTGTGTCGTCTGTTGACACGTCTTAAGCCTAACCTGAAAAACTCATGGATTTTTACAAGCAGGTGTGACGTAGTAATTGCTGCTTTTCGGTCTTTGTGGAGGTTAAGCGCCGCAAACAGCTGCAGTTTGGTCAGTTATTTGGGCCTGTGCTGCATTATACCAAGACAGTGGAGTCCTGACAGGTCAAATCTGAGTGCAGCAGAAAAAAGACAGATAAGCATTCAGGATCAAAGCTTGATTCATGGCGGCTGCAGACCTGACGTCTGGGCCTGTAACATGGCAGCTGGGCTTTTCCACTCAGCTGTTGAGGTAATTCGCCCTCAGCAGACAACCAGGATTTATTGTCATCTCGTTGGATGTTTCCAACTGAACAGAAGCATCCTGTTAAAAAAAAAAAAAAAAAAAAAAAAATTCATTTGTCTCGTGTCCCACTGTTTGGTTGAGTTTTCCAAAGAGCAACCTGAGCTGTTGCTCTGCTGAGTTGTAGTTTACACACAGTGTGTCTTTTCTAAAGATGTGTAACCCCTGACTTTCCTCTCATTTGTTTGCAGCCTGAGTGAGAGCTTCTTCATGGTGAAGGGTGCTGCTCTCTTTCTGCAGCAGGGAAGCAGTCACCAGGGCCAGAAAGCACATCCTCATCACAAACATGCAGGTGAGACACTACAATACCCACGTCATTCACCCAAACTGAACTCATGAGCTTGTGAATCTCTTCATTAGACTTCTCATCCAGGTTAGCTGGTAAACTTCCTAACACTGCAGCAGATGTTTGCGGCTGAGGTGTGGAGAATGGAGGCTGCCTCGTTGATAAGCATGTTCCAGACGTGTAGCTTAGGCAGATTAGTGCTTAAATCCAGCGTATGTTAGCACTGTGGACAAAACTTCTGCTGACGATTAAAGGAGGGCCTTATCATTTGAACTACTTTGCTTGTGTTAACTTTACCTAGTAACTATAAACAGTTGTACTCAGATTTCCCTTTTGTGACTTTGTTTGGTAGTTTTTCATCATTTTAGCTCAAGCAAGATAAACAAAATTATTCAAGTTTAATTTTTTATGTGAAACCGAGTTTGTGGTTCTTTGTGTAAATTAATGCCACAATACCATTATATTGCAATAGAATACTGGAATTTGGATATTGTAGAAATAGAACCATTATGCAAATTGTTTTAAGTCTCTCATTTATGGTTACACTCCTGTGAGGCCTGTTTGAACTTAAACTAGTGATTTATCTGTAATTGATTTTCTATTGATTAAAGTCAGAGGTTTCGTTACAAGTTGAACTGAACTTGCATGTATCTTTAATCACTTTTGAAAGACACAATTATAGCTTTAAAGACATAAGGCTTACGAGTCAGTCCAATGACATTATGGGTCTTTAACACTAGCCAACAGTTGAAGCACTGCCAAGTCACTTGGCAAGTGCTGGCTGCGGCTGGCAGCTTGGTCTATGCTGCCAGCCACTTTGTCAGGTAACCCACATATTTGAAGGTCCTACTTTGTCCTCAAACACATTTTACTATGGAAATACTTGTGTAATTTCCCAGTAACTCTGGCCTTTAAGAAACGAAAAGTGCAGAACAGTGAGAGGGATTCATGCAAAACGTGCATGAGAAGAACAACTGCTCTGTGGGAATAAAATATTTTGGTCTCATCAACCAGTTTTGTGGAAATAACCATGACATTAAAAATACAATGCTCTGCAATCTGGGAGTCAATATTTATGTGGCTGTGACGTGTTTGACTTTACATATGAGTGAGCTGTTTGGTTGTTGTTAACTTCTCTCCAGGCTCAGTGGTTTAAGTGAAGACTTTAAGTTGAACTAGTTTAAACGAGACTAACAAAACAATGCATTTATGTGTTGAGTATGACTGGTAACTTGCAGCTGTTAGTGTTAGGAACTCACTTGACTTTGGTCCACAGCATGTGAATAGTTTTCTGAGGATTTATTTCTAACAGCTATGAAGAAGGAACCCAAAGCATAAACAGGGTCTGTCAAATAAATTCAGAGTAATGTTTTAGTACTGAAAGCAATAACTTGGTGGAGGAGCTTTAGAATACCTTCAATATAGTGTTGATCCTCCTCTTTTTTTTATTTGTAGGTTTTAAATATAATGTATATAGTTTAAGCCTGGCCCAAAAATCAGAGCAGAGAAATGACATGACACTGCCAGAAAGAGTCTTTTACCTTGTCTCATGCCAGTATCTGTAAGTTAAACCAGTCAGGATGTCAGTTTGTTTCTCCTGACCTGTTGTGACATATTTCAAAATAGCTGGCTCTCTATCAACTGCTGGTCCATCTTCACGCCCTGTTTTATTATCCAGCTCCACTGACATGTCTTGGCAGATAGATCACTCAGTGATATAAAAGGAGCCAAGACAAGTTCTTGAGTTGTTGTGGTTAGATAAATTTGTGCATGCAATTTCATTGTCAGTTCACGTTTTGTCAGCTGATAAGAATCACTGAGCAGGTGATCTGTTCGTTTTTCCAGGAGCAGGTATTAGTTTTGGCCTTGATGTTCAACACTAGGGAGCAGCCTAATTTCACTTACCTTCAGTATCCTGCAGCAGTGCATTTAATAAGCCACTGTGCTTGCTTTTTATTCTCCTTAATTCTCCTTATTGTTTTCAAACTACAAATGTGTGTATGCTGATGAAAATTTATAATAACTGTCACCACCTCAACAGGTGACTTACCTCAACACCTGCAGGTGATGATAAACATTCTTCGATCAGAGGACAGAATCAAACTGGTAAGAGACAGCTTAAATCTGTTCATACATCTAGATGGAAATATGCACACACACACACACACACACACACACACACACACACACACACACACACACAGTGAGACCAGTGACTAACAAACCCTCCAGAATGCATTTTATTGTGTAATCAGATGCTTATTTGCTCACTGTAATTATTAGCTCACAAGGGCAGGTTTGAACATACTCAGGAGAGCATTACAACATGTTTCCATAGCATAGGGGTGTATGTGTTACCCACTTTATGTTTACCACCTATGTGCCCGCACACATCCTGAGCACTCAGCTACCCTGTTGCATCAAGCGTGCGACACTTTGTTGGACAGAAAAGCAGTTTACCAGAATTTTCTTGCTTCTCCTGTGCATTAGCTTTTCTGCCTGTGTGAAGGCAGTTAACACAATGTTTACATTTTAATTATTATATAAATACTTAAATTAGTGTTTTGAAATTTTATAACCTGGATGAAACACTTTGAATTCCACTGTTTGTGTCTTGTGCAGGCGGTACGGCTGGAGAGTGCATGGTCAGATCGTGTGCGGTACATGGTGGTGGTGTACACCAGTGGGCGACAAGACACAGAGGAGAACATCCTTCTGGGAATCGACTTCACCAACAAAGACTGGTAAAATATGTAGAGTTTAATATTCTTAAAGGCTAAGCTCCATTAAAGATTTGATATTTTTATTGACTTTGTGTTTATTCTGAACAAGACAGATGAAATACTTTATACAATATGTACTTGTGAATGTAGATAGCACTCACCTGCACCACTCTGACTGAAGCTTAAAATATGTCCTTGTTTCTAGTCACACACAAGCTCAAACCTTTGTACCTTAAAACAGTTGACATTTAAATGTTACCATTTCTCTGTTGGAGGTATGGAGTTACCTGTGAAGCTAGTAGTTTTAAACAAAATACAAATTTCTTGTAACAACTGAATTAAAAGTCCATGTAAACATTGTTCTTTCATCCCCCCTTTTTGCCTTTTTTATTCTACTTTTCCAGTAAAAGCTGCTCGATAGGCATGGTGCTACCTCTGTGGAGCGATACAAAGATCCACTTGGATGGAGATGGGTGAGTTTGGTTTTTTTTTTTTTTTTTTTAATTCTTTCTTTATGACCCTTGTTTTAAGGACAGAGGCCACAGCTGGAGCATTATCGTGCTGCTTTTTTTTTTTTTTTTTGCATCCATCCCTGACACTTTAGATGAACACATAGTAACCATCTGTTTTATTTGCTCCTCAGGGGTTTTACTGTGAACACGGCAGGTCGGACTCATGTCTTCAAACCCGTGTCAGTGCAGGCTATGTGGTGAGTAATGATCAACCCCCGGAGTCACAGTGGCTGGCTGCTACAGTTGACTTTCATGGCACACAACAATAAATCCCCTAATAGACAGACTCTGCTGCAATGGTGCAGGCTGAGGCAGTGCTCAATATGCCACCTACTGGCATAAAGACATATGTGCACAAAAGTGCACAAGGCCAAACTGTAAACAACACAATCATGTGATTTTATTTTATTATTATTTTTTTCATCATTAAAGAGAATCAAACTATCAATTCTTTATTTTCCTATTCAACAACCATCTAGGTCAGCCCTGCAGGTTCTGCACAAAGCATGCGAGGTTTCACGCAGGTATAACTATTTCCCTGGAGGAATGGCTCTCACCTGGATGGGCTACTATGAGAGCTGCATTGCTTCAGACCAGAGCTGCATCAACGAGTGGAACGCCATGAAGGACTTGGAGACCACACGACCAGACTCACCCACCATGTTTGTCGACAAGTCAGTAAACACGGTCCAACTTAAATTTTGTTGAAATGGGTTCAGATTCTTTTGGAGCAGCTGTCTTTAACAAGTGCTGAGAGTTTCATGAGACATCATATTTTGCAGGCCTTCAGAGAGAGAGAGGACAGAGTGCCTTATTAAAGCAAAACTCAGAAGCATCATGACGTGCCAGGACCTTGAGAACGTCACCTCCAAACAGGTTTAAAAAAAAAAAAAAGTCATTTACTTTCCATTTCATGTGGTTTAGTTTTGAAAGGCTTCCTTTAAATTTTATTCTTTAAAGATTTATCATTATTTATGGAAATACTTGGGCACGCCTGTGCAAATTTCTTGCTTTGGAAGTGAAAAGAACTACTAAGCAAACACCTAAACATGCATCCTACTTTTTTCTCATTAACTTAAATTATAGCATTTGGCTATCCTACCAAGTTAGTTGTTACTAACCCCTCTTTACACCATTTATCTTTTCTATTCTTGATTTAGGATTTTATTCACTTTTTACCATATAGCATAAAGTCTCCCTGCAGAGTTTCTGTTTAGGAAACTCTGAATGCCACTCCATACACTTTGTGCTTGTTGAGCTCTCGATTGGATTTGTTTTTTACTTAAATTTGGTCACTGTAGTCTCTTCATCAAGAAACGGATACAGTGAATTGGGCTTACCCAAGCGCAATGCTTTAGTCTTCTGTGATGAGGTTGCAGGTAGGATTTCCTTTTTAGATGTAGATCCTGTTTCTGCATCAGTGCTGCAGAGTGGAGAGGTGCAGTGCCACTTGTGTCAGCTAAACCTTCCTGCAGCTCCTTTGCAGTTATATGAAGGTCAATATTCTGCTTAGGTTTCACCCAGCAGATGGGCAGTTGTATCTGAAAGTATTAATAGTCTTTAAGATGTTGTCAATACCTCCATGTTATTGCTTTAACTGCCATTTCTTAATGTCAATTTTTGACTGTCTAGCTTGCAAGATAAAAGATTTTTGAATAGCCCCTGTCCTTTGTTTTGGTAGGTCACTTGATGAAATAAAAATCAATGGACTAACTTGTTAAAAGAGATCACTTAAATGTGTGTTTATTGCCCTTCACACATAAGTCATGCTGTGTTGTTTTTTTGGGGGGGTTTATGTTGTTGTTTTTTGTTCAGATCCGTACAGAGTTGGAGCAACACATGAACTGCAACCTTAAGGAATACAAAGAGTTCATTGATAATGAGATGCTGTTGATCCTGGGTCAGATGGACAAAGCCACCCTCATCTTTGACCATGTCTACCTGGTGGGAAAACTAATGCTGTCTCTTACATTGACAGAAACATTTGCTACATCTGTTGTTTCCTGCGAGTAGCTGAGATAAAATGATTCCTTTTCTGTTCTACCCCAAAGGAACATTAGTGTTAAAGTAATCTTGCCTTTAAAATCATTGTTTTGGAGAAAGAACAGTCTCCCGAAGATTTGAAAATATACCCAGTCTAAACATTATTTTCTCTCATTTTGTTTTTTAGGGCTCTGAATGGAATGCATCTAATTTGGAGGAGCTGCAAGAGTCAGGGTGATTTATTTTAGATAATAGAGAAGCTCAGATATTCACATAAAAAAACATATTTTCATTATGATTTGAGCAAGAAAGAATGCTGTTGATGAGTTCATGTTATCTTTCCTCCCCAGGGTGGCCTATATACTCAATGTAACCCGAGAAATAGACAACTTCTTTCCAGGCACATTCAGTTATCACAACATACGCGTCTACGATGAAGAGGCCACCGACCTGCTTGCTCACTGGAACGACACATATAACTTCATTGTTAAAGCAAAGTGAGTCCTGAGTGGAACAGAAAACATGTCGATGATATAACTATCTGTATGTCATCATCACTAGAGACTTACTGTCAACAAAGCTAGTATTTTAGTGAAGTAACACATTAGTACATATAAATATACAGCTGAGGGCACACCTTGCTAATACTAGGTCAGACCCCCTTTTGCAGTCAGAACTGCCTAAAATTCTTTATGCCGTAAATTCAACAAGGAAACATTCCTCAGAGATTTTGGTCCATATTGACATGATAGCATCACGCAGCAGATGATGCGAATCCCCTGTTCCACCACAGCCCAAAGGTGCTCTCTTGGATTATCCTGCTGGAAGCAGCTGTCATAAGATGGCCCCACTGTTTTATGTAATACTCAGGTAGGCTGTGGAGTTTAGTGTTCGGCTGGTAGCAAATATCCTTCATACTATTGCACCACCACCACAAGCCTGTCTGGCACAAACAACCATGCCACGTTCACTTAAACTGCCTTTCTCCCCAATTCTGATGCTCAGTTTAAACTTCAGCAGGTTGTCATGACCGTGTCTAAATGACTAAAAGCCATTGAGGTGTTCCCATGTGATTGAATGTTTAGATATTTGTGTTAAAAAGAAGTTGAACAGGTTTAGTTAACAATCTGTTATGTAGCAGAAAAACAGAATTCCAGCTTAACTTCCTGCTTTAGGGATCATATTTTCTGACAACACTTGAACCAGCCAGGCAGGTTCTTGAAGTGCTGATTAACACAAAATTTGCTTTGATAAAGTTCACACAGTGGGGAAATAAAGGGATCCACCAGTTTAAGTGTTGGGGAGGTGCTCAAGTCCATAAGCTGAGGCCACAAGTGGAAAAAGAGAGATTTTGGGAGTGAGAGAAGGAGCAGCAAGGAGAGAACAAAGTAAACAATTGAGAAAACAAACCTCACATGATTATTTTATCACGTGTGTGTTCCAAAATATTGCTTAATAAGTGTAAAACCGTTTCAGCATTTTCTGGTTTACTTTGATCATCCCTTTCACAAAACAGCTGAATCGAGTAATAGAATGAGTCTGGTTTACTTATTAAGAAAATTAGTCCTCAGATGCCTCTTTTGTTTTTAATCTACTATCCAACCTCAACAGTTTTTCAGATGAGACGAAGGCAAATGTGGAACAAGAAAGTTTGTAGTTTATTTGGTTATTTTCATTGCTAATTGATGTTTATGTGTGTTTTATAAAAATGTGCATGTATTCCTTCCCACAGAAAGAACCGCTCCAAGTGTCTCGTTCACTGCAAGATGGGTGTCAGTCGGTCTGCCTCCACCGTCATCGCTTATGCCATGAAGGAGTACGGCTGGTCGCTAGAGAAAGCTTATAACTTTGTCAAGCAAAAGAGGAGCATCACGCGACCCAACCCAGCTTTCATGAGACAGCTGGCAGAATACGAAGGCATCTTGGATGCCAGGTATAATCCCTCGATTGATCTATGCATAAATTGTAGGTGAACTCTTTAAGCTTTTTTAAACTTGTGTTTGGTCTCTCTCTGTTTTCAGTAAACAACGGCACAACAAGCTCTGGCATCCAGACGGAGACTGTGAGATGGCCGAGGGACAGCAGGGAATGGCTCAGTGCTGCAGAGGAGAGGAGGGAGGCATCCTGACTCCAGATCCAGGAATGTCTCCCTGCTGTGAGGAAGCACTATCTGATAAAGGTGCAGCGTGCCCCTCCCCATGCAGGACTGTTCCCCTGGAGAACGACCCAGCCTACAACAACTATTACTTCCGCCGTCTCTCTGACTCTGCGCTGGACAGTGAACCATCAACACCTGTGCGCGGCCCTCCCCTTCTCGGCATGGAGAAGGTCTTTATAGAAATTGAGGATGTGGAAAGGGATGCTCTGCTGGATGACGAGGCCTTTGATGGCCGTGAGGGCTTGCCGCTCCCCCACTTTGGGCCGACGGCAGAGGGGACTGCGGCCCAGACCTGCAGTCGCGGTCCGGAGCCCCTTGAGGAGCTGCGTCTGAGGCTGGAATTCAGCACAGTGGAGGAGGAGGAGGAGGAGGACGTGCAAAAGGAGGAGGCAGAGATGGAGGTATTAATGCAGCCAGATGATGAAGGCGGTGGTGAAACGCAAGATGTCGAAGTAGAGGGTAATGGGATGGACCTGGCAAGTCTCAATGAAAATTCCAACAATAACAACCATTTCAGCACTCCATGCAACTACAATGTAAGTTTGAAAATTGAAGTTTAGCCCATATTTCAGACTGAAAATGCTAAATATTTGCATAAATAACTGTTGATTGTTGCATTTGTTTTTCTGCGCCGTCTTTATTTAGAAAAAAGCTTCCTCCATCCTTCTTCCAGCCGATGCTTCTACGCCACTGCCTTGGTGTGATCAGACCAAGTCTTATCTGAAACGAGATTCTCCAAACTTGGCTTCTAAGCGTTGCCTTAACCTGACTCCTCCCGAAGTCCCAAGTGCTTCATTCCTACAGTCCCATACCTCATCTGAAGGCCTCAGATCCTCAGTGGGACTGCGGTGCCCCTGTGGGCCTCTGTGTGACTGTGCCAACTGTGCTGCCTCCCCAACCAAGGCTCCACTTGAAAGAGAGGAACAGCTTGGAGAATCACTGCAGTTAGTAGAGCCTGAGCATAATGGGGAGTTCTCTGAAGTAAAGACTGAGCTTGATGAGAGTCAGTCTGCTAGTGCCTCAGAGGCTCTCCCTGAGCTGATGAAAATCGATTCTGAGGACGACAAGCCTGCAGTGGCTTGCTACCTTGGCCAACAACAGGAGACCCTTTTACAGCTGCGACAATCTGGGTTGGTCCGCCGCCGTGCAGAGAGACTAGAGAGACTTGCGGGTTTATCTCAGGAAAGCCTGAACTCTCTGAAGCCTTTGCACGGATGCCAAATGTCCCAAAAGAGTCCCTTTCACACTGAGGAGGACGAGGAGTTCTCCAGCGACTTCGCTAAATCTTCAACGCCATGCCAAGTGCGGTTAGAGCCACTGGTCGTGCCACTGACCAATGAAGCCTTGTTGGGGGTGGTGGGGTCTGGGCTGCTTACACCCACCTCCTCGCCTCACGGCTCCACCTTGACACGCAGCTCCAGCAGTGACAGCCTGAGGAGCGTGAGGGGGAAGCCTGGCCTCGTACGCCAGAGGGCACAGGAGATCGAGACCCGCATGCGGCTAGCAGGCCTTACTGTGCCCTCGAGGCTGAAGCGGTCCAACTCGCTGGCCAAGTTGGGCAGCCTCAACCTGTCCTCCGAGGACCTGTGTTCAGTCTGCTCCTCAGATGCAGGAACACTCCTGCTCCTCTCACTGTCGCCAGAGCCAGACCCCAGCTTGGACTGGGACTCCCCGACCACCTCTGCGCTATCCCGGCCCCGCAAGGACTTGCACACTCCAGAGAGGGCACGACCAGGTGAACCTAGAAGCTGACAAATCAAGTGGAGGCTGTATACGGTCCACTCATCCCCTCTTCTGTCACCCTGCGGGGCTGAAGAAGGTTGTACAGATTCTGGAAACGGGAAAGGGTCGAGTCTGAGAAAATAAAAAGAAAGCCAACTGTTGTTATAAGGAGTGTATGCTCTCCTTTGCCACATTGTTTCTCAAACTGCTGTTCACAGTGATGAAAGTCATATTGCTGTATCTGAGAAGTGTGTAAAGCCATCAGTTCACCTCTAAGTTGTTTGATTTATGGACAAACAAGTGCCTTACCTACGAGACCAGAGGCACAGAGCTGTGTGTTCGTCCGCAGAACGAGACGGTACGGTGATCTGTAACCTTTAATTTGGTGTCCACTGGCACTTTTCTTATTTTTATCTGTCGGGTACAAAGTGGTAGCCTACATTGATGAACTTGATTCCCTCAAAGAGCTTCACATAAAGCAAACTGTTGAATAAACATAGTTGTTTACCACACGGTTTATGTTTAAGATGCTAGCGGGTTGTAAAATTAATGGTTACCTCATGTTGTGTTCATGGAGCTTTTGCTCACATGAACGCCAACCAAGAGTTCAAGTCAGTTCAGTTGCTGATGTCTAGTTAAAGTGAGGAAATCAGTTTGGTTTTTAAATCCATTTTAATGCATTTACTATGTGTTAGTCCCTGAGTGAGTGAATGGGATGAGAGTAGAGAGGAGAGGTAACTTTTTGCCAGAGGCACGCTCACTGTTCTCAACAAACAGAAACATTTCTGAGTTTGTTGTTCCTTTGCACTGCTTTTTTATTGAGTGAATACTGGTACACAACAAGCTATCTTCCAAAATAACATTGGAGTAATGTTATTGACCTCATCATTCCCTACAATGTTCACTGTTCTTGGAGAGCGGAGTGTGGAGTCACACTACATGGCTGAAAATCATAAAGCGTGACAGAAACTGGGGATTTATGACAGCTAAAGTTAGCTGAACATTCTTGACAAAACAACAGAAAACATTACAACATTCTTTACCTTAAAATTATTTAAGGGTTGCCAACATTTTTAGCTCACAACATTTTTTTACTTTTTTTTTTTTTTTTCCAATGTGAAAGACCAAAGTGTTTTTGTTTTTTTTGTTTTTTTAAGTTTTTTAATTTTGGCTGTCTTAAATAGGAAATGCCGTTGAAGCTGTATAAAACATGTGAATCATAACGTCAATCACGTACATATTTAAATGCTGTCACATCTGTTTTGCACCTTTTGGGAGAAACAAAAGAGACTCGTTGGAGTCACCGGGCTCATAGCTGTTAAGCTTTTACACTCATATCATTAATGAGTTCTGAAGCTTTTGTCACACTGACGTGACAGCGATCACAGTAGGTTACTTCATGGTTTGGTAACCATTTTCTTTTTATATTTAAGTATGCAGTAATTTTTGTACTGTACATTGCTGTAGTTTGAATGCATATTGCACTTTTTATGTTGGTAAAGATACTGTACTGTATGTGTTAATTATGGAAATAAACATTTCTTTTACATAATTGCTTTTGCTCTTCCCTCTCTGAGCATAATTCTTTCAAAACTGAAGAGTTACTCAGGATTTCGTAAAAGATCCAAACGTTGCAATTCGGGGTCAAATGCCAGAGGGGACCGACAGGAATCACAGTCGTCTCAAAACTGAGCCCCCAACAGTTAAGAACTGGTTCATGAAGATAAAGTAAATGGAAAAATAACATACAACAACAATACAAAATAACACACATGGAAATACAGTCTATAAAGCAAAAATGGAGTTTGAATAATTCTAACCAGCTTTAAAGTTAATACTTGGTATGAACACCTTTCTTATCATACCAAGTCGTCTTTGTGTGAAAAGACTTGTCTATGTGTCTGACATTTTTCATAGATTCAACTAAAGTGGGAACAAATTTGCTGTTTTTGTGACAAGCTGCTAGTAATAAACTGCCAAAAATACAATTGAAAATCATTTTTTCACCAAGTTGTTCTCAAGACCACTTTCAAAACAATACAGCAAAGTGGTTCCTTGGAGGAAAAATATAACATTTTGAGCCATAATATACATGATTATCACCTATGGTAACCCTGACTGGGTAACTTAATCCAACTTAATTTACAGATTCAAAACAACACGTACCTGTGGAATAAGTTTTTATTCCACGATCTTTTGCATTTAAAAACCAAAATGTTTTTTTTTCTTTTGTATTTTATTGTTTTGCGATTATTTCCGTTTCCTTGCATTTTTACAACTCATTTTTTCTCTGTCGTGCCCAGTCAGTATCTCTATTTTTTTTTCCATGTTCAAATTACAAACAATGTGGATGGATGGCAAATGGAAAAATAAGTTTTTGAACTTGTAATAAATAAAAGGTTTTAGTCTTTGAAATGTTTTGGTGAACACAAACAGCTAGAATAATCTTCATGAATGTTCGAACTGTCCGGCACAGATATTCAGACATAATAACGAAATACACGAATCCACTGTGATGGAGTGTGCGCCCTGACATTACATCATGATTGTGCCCTCATCTGTACGCTTTGGCAGAGGAAATATTTTCTAACAGCCAGGTTATATAACATCTGGCTTCCCGTCAGTGTTTGCATGACATCAGTGCATGAGTTAATTTACAGACTCCTGTTTCTGCAGGCCTGCGTGACCGTGTGTATGAATGCTGCTCCTGTGCACAGAATAGCGTGTGATGAGGAAGTGAGGTGGCTAAGCTGCAGTTTTATATCGTGTGTGTGTGTATGTATGTGTGTGAATAAAACCCATTTCTACTTGGACTAGTTTGTCAACGGATGTGAAATGAATGACTAGTCCCCTGATGTAACCTGTTAAACAGTTGTAAACAGGCGCATTAATCTGCTAAAAAAAAAAAGCCTGCTTCGAGTTAAACATCGCGCTAAACTAGTAACAGATTGTTTTTTTTTAGAGATTAGATTCAAAGTGACCTTTATAAACTCAAACACACCGGCTTATAAGAACACTGGCTGCCTGTCTGTCGGCACAGTAGCTTTCAGTAAGCGGCCGGTGGGTGTGGACGGGCCCCTCTTCCCCTTCGTCTGCCGATGAATTCTTGGCTGCAGCACCTCCACTTTTGTTTTATTATCTGAGGACACATCCTGTTTGGGACGTTACTCCAGTAACCAAGCGCAAACAAAAGAAATGGCCAGAGCTGTTTTCAGATAATATCCCACTCCCCTGGGCATACAAATGCTCACGGTTTATCCCAGACACAACATAAAAAAACAACAACCCTGCTTTTCTTAACTGCTGGACAGAGGTGTAAAAAAAATGCTAAGCTCGTAACACTTGGGTAAGAGTCCGAGGAAGTTCAGATCCCCCCCCCCCCCCCACACACACACACACACACACACACACACACACACACATATATATTTTTAATTTATTTAAATTATAAAAAATGTTAACAAATAAAAACACGAATCAACTTTTTTTTTTTATCTAGCAGAAGGAGGGGAATAAAACTAAACTAAACCAAACTCAAGAAATGTATTCGAAAGCAGGAGGAAATAAGCGCACAAGGAAAAGCAATCACCAAATTAAAAGGGGAAGCGGCCATAATTAAGACACGACAAACAGAGGAAGACGCGAGGAAACACAGAAGACACGGACAAAAGGTAAACAATTAAAGAAAAATACATGCAAGGATTTGGAATTAAATCTAAAAGGAAATTGTTTAAAAACCCAACAGCATTACACGTTTAATCTACAGCCTCAATTGGTTGGACTTTAACACAGTTAGCAAACGTAATCACCCTCCAAGTGGGTTGAAGTGAGTAAAATAGCAACAGTCCTGCCTGTGTCCTACAGTAGGCCTGTGTTTCACCCTGATCACACAGATTCATATTGAAGCAAAAACAAACTAAGTCATTTTCTATATTTGCTAGTGGGGCTTGTCTGCCTTGTGTCTTATGTCTTTGTTCTCATCTACTTGTATTTGTCATTTCCACTGAAGCTGTTGTTTTCAAATATACACAAACTGGCCACTTTATTAGTGACACCATGCTAGCACCAGGGTGGCCCCTCCCCCCACAGGTTGTCTTAATTCTACAAAATGCTCGAAACATTTCTCCGAGATTTTGGTGCATATTGACTCTCCTGTTGCATCACATCCCAAAGTGCTCTATTGGATTAAGATCTGGTGACTGTGAAGGCCATGTGAGTACAGTGAACTCACTGTCATGTTTAAGAAGTCAGTTTGAGCTTTGTGACATGACACGTTATCCACTGTGCTCATAAAATAATCGAGGGCTCAGTCTCCTCTTCTTAGTTGGCAGGAGTTACACCTGGTGTGGACTTCCACTGGTTGAAGTTATACTTTGGTTGCAACCAGTGGTTAATTGATTTACCGTGTCCTCTGACATCAACAAGGCATTTTGAACCAGACAACTGAGTTTTTGAAACTCTGGCACCAACAACAATATCACCTCTAAAGTCGCTTAAATCACCTTTCTTCCTGATTCTGATGCTCAGTTCAAACTTCAGCATGTCATGTCTGCAAGTCATGTGATTTGCTGGTTAGATGTTTTCGCTGAACAGGCATACCTAATGAAGTGGCCATTGAATATACATATCCATTGTTGCAATTACACTGTGCTGCTGACTGCCCTCCCCCAGTGATGATTGATGATTTCTGTTTCTGATCGACTATTTCTGTTCTTCATAAACCGTGTGTCCAAACAGTGTTAGAGATATTTAATTTTACATCTCCAAGACAGCAAAAAATAAATCTACAAGTCCAAGCGCCCCCTGATCTTATTAGTCAAATGTGCTGTGACATCACATGGATGTAATATAAGGCTCCTGTTGCTGGTTTATTTGAGGGAGGACCGATCATCACCAAACAACCAACAAAGAGCACTCTGTCAGTCCTGAGCGAGGAGCGATCGACTTGGCTACAGCGTCTAACTGGTAAGTGTCAGCTGCAACATATTCCTGGGCGTAATATTTAATATTACGCCCAGTGTATTTTGGGAGCAGCAAGCTAAGCTTGTTGCTCTCTTGTGCTTATCAAAGCTTAGGGAAACAGTAAGTTGTGTATTTTCCACATGCTGAAACTTTGGTTTGTGCCTCACTGGTTTTGAATTCCTGGATGTCTGAGTATGCTGGAGCAACAGAGCACATGGGGATCAAGTGATGGGCTTTGGGCATTCAGGAGGGATGAGACCGGATAATTCACGAATTGTTGTTAGCATGGATGAAATGCCTTAAGGGAAGGGGTTCCCTACAATGAGTGAGAGAGTAGGTGGAGGATAATCTGTGAATGTGAATTCTACTGAGCTACGACACTGGCTTCAACCTGACTAGGCCGCATGACGTGAAGGAAAGCAGACGTGTCACTTGTTTTCACTTGATGTCCTCACATCTCCTTCTGCCTTTTATGTGTGCTATCATGCACATCTGCACTCTCTTTCATTATCACAGCTTCTCCACAGAGTTATGCCACCATTGCTTTGTGATAACATTAGCCCCTTTCAACATGTCTCTGGCCAGCATGCAGGCCTGTCAGATGATAAGACAAGAGCAGTCATATGTTGTCACACAGATGGGTGATGAGGCCGTAGACAGGAAACAGACTCCGTGTCCAGATCATTGTTCATTGTATTTAACCATTTTCTCTGCTTACTGCTGCAGTTTGGTGGGTAGTAACCCATTAAACAATTAGACACACTCATGGAAAGGTTTCTCTTCAGCGTAATTGTAATCCCCCCCCCTTATGCTTGGCTTAATAATAGTTCATTTTACCTCCTCTTGCTAAGGCTGTAATATTTTCTGACCATTTATCTTCATAAGCACCAATGACACCTCCATCATATTTGTAAGAGCAATAGCTGCAGTCAGCTGTGGAGGATAATGTTTCTCCGGAGAAGCCTGCTGATATACAACACAGACCCTCAGTTAAATGAATATACACATCTCCCTACATTTAACATGCAGCACTGTGCTGAAGTCTCTAGCCACCCACCACATCTTTGTATTCTTCTGGGAAAACTGGAAATAGGTGGAGCAGTTTATTGAAACATCTGCAGAGCTGCACAGTATAAAAAGCAAAAAACGGTGTTTGTACAGTTGTATTGAGCTTGAAAGTCTATCTGCTATGACCACCTTTATTCTTCAGTACGGCCTGAACTCTGAAGCTCCTCTTTCGATGTCTGTTGCTTTTTCTTCCGTTCTCTGTCAACATAATCTCACATGCTTTAATAATGGTGATGTCAGGGCTCTGGGGAGACCAATCCATGACTGATAGTTTTCCACAATGTGTGTTTTTTGTTTTGTTTTTTTCTTTCTTCTATCGAGTAAAACTGTCAAGATGGAAAAATTAAGCTGTTGGCAATAAAATCAAAATCCGAAGATACTTTTGCGTTCTTAATTTCACCAATTTTGACAAGATGTCCAGCACCACTGACTGAAATGCAGCTGCAATCCATGGCAGAGCTCCGCCCGTGTCTTACAGATAGCTGTAGACACTCACTGTTGTACCATGACTTGTAGATGCATCAACTAAAGGGCTGGACTCTTTTTCTATTTTTTGAGGACATGACTCTTAGATACTGCACATCTGCTGTTTCCTCAGATGTTTTTAAGCACACATTGCACACCATGCTGAGATATGCCAAGTTTTCAGCTAGTAGGTCTTTGAGAAATATTATTTAGTGCCTGGAAAAACTATGTAATCTTTAACACTTTTGCTAAATTCAGCTAAAGAAATGTGAACTAATTAAATTCTTTTGAGACAGACTGCAAGTAACAGTTCATCATCTGTGATGCTCAAAAAAACAACAACAAACAAACAAAAAAAAAACCCTGATTCATACATTTACTGGATTACTGATCGATTGAAAAACAAAGTATGGAAATTCACAGGAGAGCTCACTGCTTAATGTTGCAAATGTAATTTGACTTAAAGTCAAGCTGGCCCAGACATTGGAAGTGCATTAAATAGTCAACAGGGACTATACTATTGCAGTTAAAGTAATAAGGTGGGCAATTAACCACCTCCATGAAAATGGCCCGTGTGACTATGAGTGTTTGCAATGTGCTGCACAGTGTCTGCTCACTTCCTCCTCTGTTTTCACTGTTTTTGTTTATTTCAGTTTTCAGCGTGTGATTGAAGGAGGATTTGGTCGACTGTTGTGAGATTAACATCGTGTCTTTCTCCACAGACCATCATGGGACAGAATCTAGACAAAGTGGAAGGAGGAGAGCAAGGTTTCAGTGAAGGATCGGAGGAGGCGAAGCCCAGCCATGACTCTGAATGTGTGGGCAGTCATGCAGGTGATGTCATAAAGGGAGAAACATTATGTGAAGACGAGGGCAGTAACTCCGGGGTAAAGCCAGAGTTTCAGGATCAGGAGCCAACAACACCTTCTAGTAAGGAGCACATGAATGTGTGGGAGAGTTCTGCTGCTGCAAGAGAGGTGAGACAGGGAGGGGTTGCAGGAAAGGAGGAGGAAGGAGGAGGAGGAGGGAGGACTGCTCCACTGGTCCCACATGAGACGGACGAGGACTGCAAGAGCAGTTTGAAAACTGTGGAAAGTGCAAGAGCTTGTAAGCGGTTCAGTCAGATCAAGAGTGAGAAAAAGATCAAGATGGAGTATCCGGCAGAGGAAACATTACCACATGAGGAGAACCAAGGTGAAAACCCAGAGGACGCAAGCTCTTTTCACATCTCTGAACGGGGATCTATGATGCAGACGAGCAGCAGATGTGGCGCTCATGCAGGAAGTGAGTCTCTGCACTTTCAGGATCCGAATGAAACTATGATGCATAAAGTTGAGAATGAGGATATTAAGATTTGCGCGGGAACAGTGGGCCGCTTGAGTGAGGGGAAAGAACCCCCACCTCAACCCCAGCATCCTTTGAAAAACAGCCTTCAGAGAGCGCCTTTATCAGACGTGAGTGATACCATTCACTGTAGACCTTCAAAGGAGAGCGCAGAAAGTAAAACTAAACATGAAGCTGCCACCGATGACCAAAGAGAGTTGGCAAGGGCTTATTCACACGTGGATACAGCTGACATGAATCCAGTTTCCACTGAACCCAGCTCTATTTTGGAGAAGCTGCTTAAGAGGAATAAAAAGGAGGCAACACCATCCCTTTCTAAAATAAAAGAAGTTCATACTGACTGCAAGGACACCTCAGATGTTCCTGTAGATGTAAGTGCAAAGGAGGTCCTTGACAGTTCAGCATTAGCATCGCCTGGTGATTGGATTGATCTTTCAGAAAGTGATATAAAGGGGATTTTGTCCTCCTCTGCAGATGGGATACACAATAAGCATAAAGCAGAGTATGCAACAAAAGATTACACCAGTAAAGACCTGGATGTGAAACAAGCAATCTCTACTCACAGTGCAGCTTCAGATTTGCTTTGTTTTGAGAGCTCATGCCCAAAATCATGTGATTTCAGAGCTGAAGACATAGACTCAACTGATGCTTCAAACAAGCAGGATGTGAAGATAAAGGCAGATATAGGCCTCTCTGAGGGTGTAGGCTCGGATGATTTACAATCAGCTGTTTCACATGAAAAAAGTGAAGTGAGTGGCGAGGAATCTGCACCTTCCTCTCTGTCTCCACCTACAAAGAATGATGGGCAAAAGACAGACACCAGTACTCTCAGACCTCCTTTGAAGATAAGAAGTGATGCTGAGAGCAAAAGCAACCCACAGTTATCTGACTCTGAAAAGGCAGATAGTCGGTCGGTCAGGAGAAAAGAGTCCCTGAAGAAAACTGTTGCACTAGCTGCAGATGCTGGCTCAGTCTCGAGTTCAGGTGTTAAGGTTACCTCAGAGGAAATCCACCAAGTCTCAGTCAGCATGAGGAAGGATGCTCATATGATGCTTAACACAGAAAACAAGATTCCAGAAGATACTGCTAAAAAACCTGGCAAAGACTATGATGATGACTCTATCTCAGAGAGAAACAAGTCCCTGGGCACTCCCCGATCAAGGCCCGTCTCTGAACTCATAAAGGAGACAGTTCAGCTGCATGAAAAGCTGCAGCACCAGGAGCGGCCAAAGCTAGCTGAACTCAAGTCGGATGAGCAGAACCAGTCCGTGAAGGTGGCACAGATGAAGGCGGCTTTTGATTCTGCTCAGAAAACCCCCGAGAAGCCCATCGAGAGGAAGCCATCAATGAGAAAAGGTAAGTAATTTGAAATCTACACTGTAACATACATAGTACTTTGCAGAGTGTAAGGAGGCTAAATCTAAGCCTAAAATCAAAGATCTTTAAATATTAATGCAAATTGCTTTTCATGCATATGGGATAAATCCGGGATAAATCAGAAATGAAATATTTGGTACTTACATTTGAAGCAGCACCACTTCTTTTTAGTGTACGGGTGCACTTTTTTTTTTTTTTTTAAAGCCATCATTTGTTGCAGGACTGCTTATTACCCTGGTAATTTTTTAGAGGTCATCATTCTTGTTGCAGAATGAACTGGGAACTGATTCAGCTGAGTATTGTGCAAAAAAACAGAACTAAAATAAGACTAAGACTTTTGTGCAGTACTCCATTTACTGCAGCGTCAAATTAACTGGGAGTACCAGGATAGCAGGAAAATGAATCAATGTCCGTGTTTATTGAAGTTTTTCTGGCATATGAGCCCTAAAATGTTGGGAAAGGATGCCTGATAGACCACGGCTGTTTTCTAGTGTCTCTGGATTTGTAAAATACCGCCATCTCGTGGTGCTGTTTTACACTTGGGGTACATAGAATAGAATAGAATAGCCTTTATTGTCATTGTACAGAGTACAACGAAATTGGAGTGCCACTCCCTTGGTGCAAGTTTCAATAATAAATATAAATGTAAAATATAAAAAGTACAAAAAAAAAACAATCGTAAGTACTCAAACAATAGTATGTACAATATATACAGGATAGCAGCATTAATATAATGACAGTATGAATAGCAGCATAATATAATGACAGTGACGGTATGGAATAGGTTCAATTGTTTTTGTGCTTATTTACTACGGTGATAGCTCTGGGAAAGAAGCTATCCCTGAATCTGTTTGTCCTGGTTTTATGTGACCTGTACCGTCGGCCTGACGGTAATAGTTCAAACAGTTGGTTGCTGGGGTGAGAGTGGTCCTTGATGATATTGCCAGCTCTGCTGAGGTACCGAGAGTTTGCAGTGACCTCCAGGCTGGGCAGAGAGCAGCCAGTGATCTTCTGGGCTGTGTTGATGACCCTCTGCAGTACTTTTACATGTGTTCTTATGGAGATGTGAAATGTAATTTCAGTATCTACTAAGCAGGTATTGGTGTTGCTTCATCCTGAATCACACTTTTTGCTTATTGATGTTGGAAAAAGCCTAAGAAATTTAATCCAACTTTGTTAGCCAACTTAGCCACATGCCTTGTGTGTGTGTGTGTGTGTGTGTGTGTGTGTGTGTGTGTGTGTGTATCCTTCTAATAGTATCAGCCAGCTTGCCCCCACTCACTTACAACTGGATGTGCATGCATAAAGCCAGACTATCCAGCTATTTTTGCCTCAGCCTCATGCCATATTATGAAATCCTCCTGGATCATGAAGGAGTTGCATTTGGCAGTTCATCTAAATGGGTTGTGAAATTGTGCTTTTTCTTAACATATGGTTGTAGAAAAATATGTATATAATAACCAGTATGTAGTAAATGGATAACAGGAGGACATAACGGCGTGCAATAGAGATTAAAATGGTATGAAGCTGCCATAAACACACAGTTTAAGAGTCATTTTCAGTAAGTGGGAACCTGAAGAAAGGAGGTGTGAGGTCTATGCTTGTGATTGGCTGTGAGCTGTGTCCTTCAAAGAAAGTAATCCACGCAGCGCTCGCCAAAGCAGCGGAGGGGCGGGGCCTGTGTCGGAGAGGGGAAAGAGCACACAGAGAGAGCGGCTCGTGTCAGCGCAGCAGCGGCTCCGGCAGAGGGAGGAGAAATCAGTTGGGATACGAGTTGGGTTTTGTGCTTTTTCATTCAGCTTTCGGAGATACTTGCATTTTCCTCTCAGAAGGTAGGTTAAAGATGATGTAGATTATTTAAGAATATTTCGTTTTTCTGCTTCGCTCTCTTAAATTGGTTGCGGCGATCTTCGTTTTTTCCCCTACACCCAACTACAGCAGTCCAGACACGAAAGTGCATGCGCTAGCTAAAATGAATCGGGACAGTCTGTGTAATGGGAACATTTTTTTTTTCTCGGTAAAGCTAGCACTAACCGTTAGCGGCAGTTAACTGACATTGCTGAAAAACTTTCTAGCCCCTAGACAAAGATGATTTTTGTTCCTTTGGCTCTTGGGTTTAGAGGGAGGGAATGTGCCGTTTGTACGTTATGGATCGGGGTGGGGTAGCTAGCCATAGTGCGGCAGGAAAACTTATCTCCCAAACGGTAGACCCACATACGCCGAGGTGCAACCGCGCCCTGCCCCCTGGCATTCACTGCTGGCGTCATTGTAGTCTCTTTCAAACTGAACAATGGGCTCGAAAAAATATCCAAATGTTAAGTCTTTAATTCGCACATACAGTAAATTACCCTCTTCGAGTCCATTGTATTCACACAAATGCTGCTAGGTTCAGAACTGACCCACTAACACAGTGTTATGGAAGGGAAATGGGAAGGAGTCAAAGCATGAAAGTGGATGCACCTCCCAGTTGCATAGATTACTGCGTCCCCCCTTCTTCCACCATCACCAAACCGCCTCTGCTTCATCATACGTGGAGAGCTGTATATTAAATGCAAGTGTTGTTTGGCTTGCAGTCAAAAACGGTTTATTGCCTCAATATCTTAATTAAACTGCCCACAACTGGACCACAGATGTAATTAAATGGGTGTTGCCATTAATGAATGAGGGTGTTTTTTGGGGGGTGGGGTGGGGGGTGGACAGGAACATAACTGCGTTTCACAAATGCAGCTTCTCAAGCCAAGATCTTTCTTTTTGACTTCATTATATGGCCAGTACATATTCAATAAACAGGTGCACTGAACAGAGAAAAGCAAACGCCTGAACTAGAGATGATTTGTTTTTTTTGTTTTTTTTGGGTTTTTTTTTAAAGTGATTGAAAGCAATCAAAACAATACCACCATTGGAAATGATTTATTACAATTGTTGACTCCAAATCTGAAGGTTTTATGGAGATAATTAAATACTCAGTGCTGTCTCCTTTATTCCCATTTGGCAGTCATAAGTAGTCTCTGTAAAGAGTCACTAGTGGCTGCATGAATTCCCAAACACTCTTTTGTGTATCGCTGTGTCTGTGCGCCACCACTGGCTCATTTGCTTGTTTATGACAATAGGGTAGTTTGAATTGTAATGACTGTGGTTAGTGTGCCAAAAGGGCAGCATGACTTACATACTTGGCCCCTGTCTTTAACTAGGTTACTCAGCTTCTATGTGTAATTAGCTCTCAGTTGAAGGAGGGTCCCCCCTTCTTCCCATGTGCGAATCATGCTGTGGTCACAAAAGCAGGTGAAGGCTGACAGAGCGACCCTGAGGTCAGCATTACTACAGCTCTACAGCTGTGTTAAGACTTGTTTGCCATTCCAGACACATCAACCTCTGCCTGTTGTGCTGCAGCACACGGTCTTGAGAAGTGGATAGCCTGCCTTCCTATGGCTGGGCTGAGAGAGGAAGTGGGTCAGGAAGCAGAGGGAAACTGAGCATAAGATGTGAGGGAGTGTTTGTTCCTATCAGCTGCTGCAAGGCGCTCTCGTGTGGGCTGTGGTGAACTTTCAAGTGAATTTCAAATATTGCGAATTACATGAAAGTAATATGGTATCCAGCATGTCCGTTACATTTATTTAATTAGTGTTGACTTCTTTAAATCAAGCACTTCCCATCTGGTGGATTTTTTTTCCATCTTTTTTCACAAGTAGTTGTGGCTTTTCAGGGAAATACAGAATAAGCACTTTCGGACTGAAGAAACCTTTACACGGTTCTTCTTTTTTTGTTTGTCCAGAGGGCAGAAAGTAGGAAGTGTTAAAGTTATTAAAATCCCACTTGTGGAGTCTTTTTAGTGCCTGCATTAGGGTAGGTAAACCTACTTTCAGCACAGGAAGACCAAAATAAACAAGCTAAAATGCAACAAGTCATACAAAAAACAGAAAAAGCCATTGCTTCCATTTCATCTAATCTTCTGTGGCATCCATGCACTGCACAAAGGTGTAGAAAGAAAATCATGAAACTGAAATGGGAAGCATATATTTTCCGTGGTATGACTTACTGGTAGCTGTCCCTGGCCAAGGACCAGCAAAGGACCAGCACATGCCACAAAGTGTTATGTAGTAAATTTTCAGATTGGTTTTTAGATTAGATTATGGACTGCAGGCCTCTTTTGCAGTTTATCTTATCATGAAAACACTGCACCAAACACAGCGTCCTCTGTGTGGTCCTATTGGAGTAACTACCTGCTTAGTGCAGTCGTGCTTGTTTAGACTGGACTAGTAGATAAGAAAAGGGACAGCTGGCTAAATCTATGCTGCTAATTGCGTTAGTCCCCATTGCTCAGACAAGTTGCGTCCATAACAAAGACCATGTTATGAAAACAAGCCAGTAGTCAGTTTGGCATCTAAATACCCTTTCTGTTGTGTCCTGATATGTTTGGCATAAAGTTTATTTTTTTTCTTATGCTGAAGAATGAAGTTAAATCCGCAGTCCACTTTTTGTTAGTCATCTTCTTTACGTTTGTAATGAACTGTAGATGAGCAGTTCAAGCAGGTGCAGTCACACTAATAATACTGTTTTATCCATTGGTCTTTCCCACCACCACTTACAACATCTGTTGAAATGAAGTGGTGGTTTGTGCATTAGTCAGTGGGGGAGGGGAAGTATCTAATCAGGAAGAGGCAAGGAATATGCTTTGTACACTGAGGCGGTAATATTGAGCAGATTTTCTTTTCTGAGTTGAGGAATAAGCAGGTTTTGACTTTTTGTCTGCTTTTCATTTGGCTTATCATGCAGATTGTCTCATGGGAAAAGGAAAATGTCCACACAGATAAATGTAATCCTACACACCAACACCAACACAAACTAGGGTTTTTCCTGTTGTGAGTAATTTTCTAAGACTTTAAAGTGGTTCCTGTTAAACCTTGACTTCTAAGTAGGATAAGAAGTTTGGGATTTAGTCCTTAAAGTCTTATAGAGCAGAAAGTGATAAAGAGTTTGGATGAAGGGCTAAGCTTGAGCACTCTGAGGCATGGCCAGTCTCATGTTGAACACGCAGACGTTTTCTGACACATTTGTTTCTTATGTCTGGCTTTAAGGAGTCTGTTTTTTTTTTGTTTTGTTTTTTTTCTCTTATGAAACGAGGAAGTTGGAAAACAGCCAGTGTCAGTTTTTTCTTAAACATATTAAACATAGGATCTGAGGTATGTGATCGCAGCTAGTAATTAGTTCTGTGCTGCTCTTGGGTCGTAAAGCTAAATATATTTCTATGGCTGAACAATATGGGAAAAAATCTTGTCGCGGTAATTCAAAAACGTTTTGCAAAATAACACAAGCAAAATAACACAAAATAATATCTTAAAAAGCAAAAAGGTTCTGTATCATTTCATTTTTTTCAATTGTTTTTAATAGATTCAAGAACAGTACTGCTCCAGTGAAGTGGGCGGTGAGGCTCATATATGGCTCAGAGCACAAGTCTGGTTTGGTAGTGAAGTATGGCACAGCTGTTCAGATAGCTGGGAATGTGCTGTCTGAGAGATTTGTTTATGACCAGTAGATAGTAGGCATCGAGGGTTGGTTACTTAAATCCAACATTTTTGACTCCCTGTACTGGCGTCTACATGTATTTACATGCCTTTGTGGGGAAAAAAGGTAGAGTATGCAGTGCAAGCTGCTCTGCTTCTTTGGCTACGTTCACACTGCAGGTATTAATGCTCAATTCCGATTTTTTTGATCAAATCCGAATTTTTTTTAAATTTTTTTTTTTTGGTCTGCTTGTTCACACTACAAATAAAATGCGACAGCAAATGCGCTCTAGCGTGAACGCTCAAAGAGGCCCGCATGCGCAAAAGAAGACGTCACACACAACACTCTGGTTTAGACCCAGAGCAAACAGTATTGTTTGACTGATGGCCCTTAATATAAAGACTTCTGACTTTACGTTTCCCAATTTTTGCTTTAAGTTATTTACATAATAATGTAGTTAACCTAATAATTATCCTTATTGCTGTTTTAGAGGAGCGGTGCTTCAAAGGATAGTTGCAGATTTCTGTCAGAATCTGCAGATTATACAGTACAAATAAAATGTTCACGTTTCTCCAACGTTGTCTTCCCAATAGTATCACTGACATCTACACTGGATGGCCAGGAAGCTTTCGCGATGTCTTCTCCGGCGCTGATAATTGGCATCTGTCTTGCGTCAGTGATGTAAAAGATGGATTTAATGCGACATGACCGTTCAAACAGCAGTCCCTTTCTAAAACATCGGATATGTATCGGATTCAGTACCACATACGAAAGTGACCCAGATCGGGTTTGAAAATATCGTATTTGTGCCGTTCACACTGTCATACCATGATCGGATATGGGTCGCATAGGGTCCAAAAAAATCGGATTTGATGCACTTTCGCCTGCAGTGTGAAAGTAGCCTTTGTCACACTTAAACGGTCTCCTCCTCCTGGTTTTAGCTCCTTTCTTCAGGGAGTCACCACCAAGAATCATATTGATCTCATACCATGCCTATCATCTTCCTCTGTTACACCAATCCTCTGCATGTCCTCCTTCATTAAAACCATGACTTCTTTGTGGTCTTCCTTTCTCCTGCCTGGCAACTCTTCAATATATTTTTTCCAATTTATCCACCATCCGTCCTCTGCACATGTCAAAACCATCTCAGCTTTGATTTTTGAACTTGCTATTATCTGGTGAACCTTTCCTTTCACTCCTGTTGCTATTCTTTTGTCACAAATCACCCCTGACACTTGTCTACACCCTACCTGCACTCTCTTCTTCATCCCTCTTGTGTATTCCCCATTGCTTTTGATGATTAAACTCATCTGTCTTCACTACTTCTACTCCTTCTCATTCACACATGTTCTGTCTTGCTTTTGCGGTCTTTAATTCCTCTTCTCTCCAAAGCATACTTCCACCTCTCCAGGCTTTCTTCCAGCTGGGAGGGGCATTAAGCCATTGTATTCCTAGTGCCAATCCCAAACCTAGATAAATGGGAATGGTTGTGTCAGGAAGAGCATCCAGTGTAAAGTTTTGCCAGATCAAATATTGGTTAACAATGGTTAAAACATCTGAACACTACATAATTCCTCTGACCCTTCTTTTCATCAATGTCATCATCTGTAGTCATTTGGTCTTTTATCTCACTCACACTCTTAATGTGCTGGCGTCCACAGCTGCACTCGAATATTAGCAAATGTGTGGCTGCTTTAGTGCGGATTGTAGTCTGTCAAAATGTGGGTGGAATGAGTTCTATAGATTTTCCATTGAAGTCAATGTACAACAGTTACAGTCAATATGCAGAATCAAGGAAAGCCATTTTATAATTATTTATTTATTTTTAGAGTTTTATCACTCAGTCCTTCTCATTTTGTCTACAAACTGTAAAAGAATACAGCTGCTTTCCTTAAAACACTATCTGTGTAGTGTTTTCTATGCTTACGAATAAAAGCACAGATTGGGGTCGGAGAGAGGTGGGGGGAGAAAAAGAACTAGGCACGTTATCTCATTGTTTCAAAAATTGCTGGAATGTAGCTGGACTCTGATTACAATAGTGGTCCGTGGCCTTGGTTACAGGAAGGGGATTTAGGTGGCGTCTCATGCGGTCTTGGTGACAAAAGGCAAAAGGCAGCCAGTGTGTGAAGAGCAATGAGGCGACATTGGCGGGTGTGTGTGTGTGGTGTGAGGGAATTTGAGTGTGAGAAAGAAATGTCTGTCCTATACTGACTGTTACTAAAGGTACAATATGATACTCTTTAACCACAAATACAATCCCATGCACCTTCCTCTCTATATTACCACCATATTAGTGTGTCATTAGTGTGAACCTGCATGGATGGCTAGCAGTGACCTGGGCTGAGTTTAACAAGGTGGCACTATTTGGTAATTTAAGAACTTTACATGAAATTAGTATATTTTCATTTTTGATGTATATTGCTGTCCTTGGTTTGGTGTTAAACTTCATTTAAAATGATCTTAGAACTAATAAAAGTAGTTAAAGTTTAACTTCTTTATATCTGTTGACTAGAGCAGGGCGATATGACCAAAAATATTTATCATGATATACATTTGAAAATTTGCGATAACGATATAACTGACGATATAATTGACACTAGACAAAATACTTTACAACTCACCAACTTTATTAGTGCAAAAAAACCCCATCAAGGTATTACCGTGAATGGTATGATATGGCCCAGCCCTACTGTTGACATGCTGATGGAAAAGAAAGTAGGTTGATGTAATTCATATGCAGCTAATAAGAGTATATAGTATACAGCAGTTTTCCATAATGACGGTTGGTGACCGTTTAGGCTCTGTCTGTAATTCCGCTCTAATTCCGCTGCCCCTCCCTCTCCAACATCAGCTCATCCTGATTTGTGGCTGGGATTTTCATGTTATGTCACATCTTACTCACCAAGCAGCGAGCACACTCTAAAACACAAAGCAGCAAGTGCAGTTTTGCACCCTGAAAACGGTGATTAAAAACATATAGAGCCTGGAAGTGGATTTTTAACTGATATATATTGTTTACTCTTGATTTGAGTTGCTTTGATTTGATTCACAAGAGGTTATATTTGGGTTTCAGCACCATAACAGAGACTCTTTACTGCAGCTCTGTCTTTACAACGGTGCAGTTATGTTTGGTAATATCATTGTACGTTAGTTGTGTCAATGGGAAACCGGTTGGAATACAAATGGGTGTTGACAGATTGAGGTGGCCTATGTTTTAACTGAAATGTGTGAACATAACTGACTGTGGCAGCATGAGATGTCTCCTGTCACTGAGGTGCTGCCACAGTGGATGACTGTTTTATAACACAAATTAAAGGGGGCCATTTATATTTCCTTGGCCAGTGGTCACCCACTCTCGTCATTGATGAGTGACAGAATATATGTAGAAGATAAATCGGTTTCCGCACAGCAAAATAGCCCAGCACGGCAGTGTGGAGTGACCCTCAGTCTGAGGGCCCAATCTAGCACCGGCCCAAAGGAAAACCTTGGTTATAGAAACTCTGCTGTTCCTAAAGGTAGTATTGTCTGTTGTTTGATACTGGTTACACATGACTGGAATACTGTTCAATTGCTTAACAGTGTCAGATGTGAGTGCAGTTGAGGAATACAAACAAGGATGTTAAAATCTGTGTCACACTGGTGCTACTCCTGTTGGTAATTTCCTCGGGGTGTGGGCCCTCCTCCTGTCTCTGCACATCAGGCTCAGTGCTGCTGGCTCAGGAGGCAATAAGGTACATGGGTCTGCTTTCATCTTATTTGCCCAAAATATTTTTTTTTATTTATTTATTTTTTCTTGACTTGGGGCTGAATCAGTGAACTGTAACTCTCAGGAGGCTATCATTGAATACACACAGCATTTCTCCTGGGAGTGTCTCCGTATCACTAACGTATGACTGAAGCTGTCAGTCCAGTGCCAAGCCTTTACTGCCTGAACACACAGGCCCCGCTGATTTTACATGCCAGAGCCACTTAACACTAAATATCTGCAGTTTGAAGCTGTAATCAATTTAACTATTTAGAAGCTGTTATTTGAGAGTTCTTCTCTGTTTTTGTGTTAACTTTTGCAGTTTGAGCAAATAAGATGATCAATCTTTGAGTTTGAACACATTCAGCACCATGTGCGCTACCAAATGAGGAAAACTGGTGTGGTCATGGTTGCTTTATATGTGTATTTAGAACCAAGCAGATGACGGCGTTCTAAACAGACCTGACATAACAGATTTTCTGCTTTAATAAATGGCATGGCTGGATAACTTTTTCTTTTCAGTTCAGCTGTGACACTACTGCTGCTTTTCTGTCCTTCCTCTTGTCAACACCTGAGCTTGGCCCTGGTGACATTTCCCTTCAGTGAGATCCGAGACACTGGAATACGTACCTCTTTACACATTACACAAAACAACTGAGTAGAAATGCCCCCCCCCCCCCCCCCCCCAAAAAAAAAAAAACAAAACAACTGAAGAGGAATAATAGCAGTGAAAACATAACAAATAACTGGTGATTAACAGACTTGATGTATAAATCGTGTACATGAAGTATGCGACTTATTTGTCACACACATTGTCTTGTAACAAACTAGCACAAATGGCTGCCACACTTCTAATTATGGACTTACACTTTTGCTCCTATTTTCCTGTTGTTTAATGGCTCCCAGCTGAAGAGTTGTTTCCACTGACTGTTAATTAATTGATCACTAGAGAAAGTCTGGAGTTTGGAGCATTTCAATTTGAGTCAGAATGTAGTAAAAAACTACTGAGAGTCTTGTCTGCAGTGAGTATAGGAGGCTCAAAGTTCTTTCGAAACTGTGCCGTCTTCCTGATTAAATGTTGTTGGGACACGTCACTACCACACAACGTGGCCTATTCACCATGACCCAGTGTTGTATTATCAACTGCCACCCCACCCAGTCTGCTCGGACCTGCAGCGTGTACACTGTCCATCCCTCGTGATTAAGGTTGCATATCCAATCTAGAAAACAGTGGATCAGTCTGGTTTCATTAAGCATTAGTAGTGTAAACACTTCTTTCTCAAAATAGTTACATCACTTTTGAGTAGCTGGGCATTACATCAGTAATGTAATACTGGGCTTTTCTGCTGCTTGATTTGCTGATGACAGTGTGGCAAGGACTCTGGCTTCTGGTATTTCAAAACTTAGCTGCACCTGATTATCCTGATTGGTAGGCTTGCGTTTTCAAACAAAAGAAACTCCACTTAAATCGTCCACCAGTTTACATTTAAGGTGAAGAATCAGCCCTAAGCTAATGCTTCACTTTGTATCAGCAATGCTTAAGTAATTCCTGAACTTTAGTGGTTTACCTTGACAGTGTTAGCATAGGTAAAACTCCAAAGACACCGCTGCATCTCATGTTTTGGAGTTTCCGATTGGTGTGGTTGTGTTGCAACATCTCCCTCTGCACAGTCTGGGACTCTTTGGGCCCCTGTACTGATCTGTCATTGAAATGGCTGTTAAAACCATCACAATCTTGCACGTCTTGACAGCTGCGAATACCAAAATGGCCTTTAGACTACATTGCAGGGACTGTTGGCGTGTGTCGTGAGGATTGTACTTACAAGAACAGACTAGCTGCAGTGTAACACGGGCCATGGCATGTGTAATTCTGTAGTGATCACAGGGAAATAACTGTTGGCCAAATAGCAAGTGAAACTAATCTCACATCTGAGGTGGTGCAAATAAAGCAGATTTGATGGATAAATTGCTGTTTATGTGGATGAGGCTTTAGTTTTGGCTGTGTCACTAAATGGAGCTCAGTCATGCTGTGTACCCATCAGTGGAGGTTTTCTTCGTTGCGTTGATTTGTGCAGAAGCAGGCTGCCCACCAGTATGTTGTATGGAGGGCAATTTATTTAAAATGAAATGACATTACAAGATTTTTTTTTTCAGGCTCACAGTGGATATTAAGCTTTTGTTATGCATGTAAGCATAATTGTACAGTACAAGCAACATGTCACTCACCACACCAAAACGATGCTTTTGACACCCCCCCCCCCCCCCCCCAAAAAAAAAAAAAAACTCTATGCAGGAAACCCAAGTATGAATTCATTTTTGTGATCATGTACATGCTCAATCATCACCGCCACCACAAAAAAGCAAAAAAAAAAAAGTGAGTTTAAGCCCTCTCTAAACACCTGCTGTGCACTCTTTGTTCATTCCAATATTCATACCATATCCTGACCTCAAGCAGTCACGCCATCACGTCTGATTTGTCTAATTCATATGGTGCACACAGTTTATTTCCACTCATGTGTTTTTGATCTCTCTGCACAGAATAAAGTACAGTCAGTTTGACTTTAGAATATTTCCTTTAACTCCACAAAGAGAACATTTGATGACCTCCCCTGTACCCTTGACGATAAGTTTTGACATCTGAGTATATATCAATACAGATGGGGTTTGACGACCATATGAATGATTTCCGGGTTTTTCCAGGGTAGTCAGATAGGCACAAACCACCCTCACTAACTTCTGATGAACACCCAGTCATTTTGATCTTTAAGCAGGCTGAAATATGACAGAAACCGCTTGGTTGAGAGTTCAAGGGCACATGTAGGCTTTCATGTGATATGTGTTTTCATGTGTCAAGGGTTTCCTTGTATTTGTTAGAAGAGATGCATAAAAAAGGACAACGTTAAAATAATAATCAAATTATTCACCTGTAATTAAAAGAGCTACGGGCAAATAAAAGCGTGCAAATCTGCCTCATATTTTGGTGTCGTCAGCACATTTTCCTCCAGGGAGGCATCTGATTTCAGTTTCTACTGACATGCAGCTATGTGACAAACAAAGCTGTACAGGTATGCAAACAAGGCTTGCCTTTCACAAGTTTTTCCTGTAAAGTGTTGACCCAGATTGCGATCGCCTTCCTGGAAAAACACCCCCCACCCCCCCACCCCCCACCCCATTTTTTTTTTTTTTTTTTCCTTCTCCATTTTTGACACACATGAAAAGTAATTATAGCTCATTATATAAGGTTTTGTGAAGTTGCAGAATAATTACCTTTGGTTATCTTTGAAGGACTTCAATGTAGTTGATCAGCTCTTTCCAGAACTAATCAAGTTTGAGTTTCCTACACCAATGCACTCCTGAACCAGATAAATGTAGGGAGGACTCCTCCCTGTTTTGAGCAAGATTACAATTTGAGATTAAAAATGTAATTCCATTTTTGAACAAATTAGCCTCTTTAGGTTTATAATAACTTATTCATTCTACTAGTTAATGACATTCTATACTTGTTTTACGATAGATAAGGGCTGTTCGGACACTCCCACTGCTCAACAGGACGAACTTCCTGCTTGTGTTGTGATCCTTGTCCTGTCGGAAACATGCCACACAAGTGTTTCTCGCTCATAGTCACTCTTTCCTCCTTGCTCGTTCACTCTCCTGCTCTCTCCCCGTCTCTCTTTCTCTCTCTGCACACAGTGGAAAACCTCCTTCAAAACATGTCTCACATCCTGTGCCATGCTTTAGTCGTGGTGATTCAGGCTTTGAAACTGTTCCCATGTCGAATATTAAAAAAATAGAATAAAGGAGTCCGAAACCCACCCAAGAGTGTTTGCCTATCTATAGGTTTTGGTAAGATTGGACCTCATTCAGTTGTTTGTCTGAAGTTGGATGGCTTTCCATTATCTTTGGAAGTGGTTTGTTATTGTAGGCAGAGCTGTGGAACTTGAAGCTTTTGAATGAGCATGTTTTCCAGAGTGCCTTTGTCTGCCAACAGATTGTTGTCTTGGTAAAGATTTTAGCTGAACCAGCCACAGAGTCTGTTTTTGTTTGGATTGGGTATGTCCTATTTTTCCCTCTTAGAAGTGGCTCTTTCTAAAAGTGTGCCACAGATACATGCTGTTAGTATGTCAGATGTTTAATGTTTGGCACAATGGAAGATTTAGGAGGCGCGACAGGGGTTACAGATACCCACTGGAAATAGTTTGAAGTCTTTAAAATCTCATGAAACACATTCTGTTTCACAGTACCTTTTTGGAAGTGCTTACCTGACATTAGCGAAACCATGAAATCACACCATTGTATTTCACTGTAGCGTCCTCACATTATTTAAAAAAAGGTGATAAATCTGTCAATCTGAAACATGCATGTGACAAACTCCTCTTTCTGAGGACCAAATAGATACAAGGAGACTGTGCATAGCGACAACTTCAGACTTTTATCAAATCTCTAATGTTCTCAGTCTGTAATCACAAATGTGCTGAACGTTTTCGTTGGGTGTCTCACCCTCTCGAGGCTTTCACTAGTTCACATACTCTACATTTGTGTTGGTGCATATTGCAGTTGCGGCTTGTGCAAACCTCTGCTGAAATGAATAGGTTCAACATCACAACGGCAACAGTGTGTCTTTAAATAAATGTGCTCTCTGCCTTTTTTTTTTTGTTTTCTGCAGATATGAGACGAGTTGTACGGCAGAGCAAATTCCGTCACGTCTTCGGCCAGGCGGTGAAGAATGACCAGTGCTACGATGATATCCGGGTCTCGAGGGTCACGTGGGACAGCGCCTTTTGTGCAGTGAACCCCAAGTTTGTCGCCCTAATTATTGAGGCCAGCGGTGGCGGAGCATTCCTCGTCCTCCCTCTGCACAAGGTGAGTTTATTATGTGTTGTGCGCCCTTTGGACTGGGCTGAGGTGTGCAAATGGAGTGAACTGAATGTGTAAGCATGGTTGCATCCACTTTTAAAAAATCGTATTCTTTATCATACTACATGATTTCAGTGCTCCCTGATTATATTTTGAGTAATATGAATATAAAGTTGAACTATAAACCTTTGGATTAATGTTTAACAGTGGGTTGTTTCACACAAGCCACGCAAGTACAATGCAAGCAACACGGTCTCCTGATCCTTGCCTCCATGTTGATGAGTTTTTGGATGTAAACAAATTAGCAGGGTACATGCCTCCCGTTTGTTTTTACCTTGTGTCATAATTAGGTCAGTTAAGGCGCAATAGAGGTCCAATGTCCTGGCATGTCCCACAAACCTCTTGGCTGCTGTTATGTTTGATAGTGGTGAATTGCTGCTTGCTTGTGTTTGTTTGTCAGCGTCAGGCAGTGGCCAAGTAGCAGGCCCTGACATAGAGTGACATAAGCACTGCAATGCTGTTGACAGATCTACCCTGGACCTGTAATTAGTGTACACCACTACACTGCCATGTCATATGAGCTAGCCCTGGCACTGGAGACTGGATCCTTAGGCCTGTCATCACACAGCTTAACACCTCTCAGCACCTCATTCAATACAAAGCTTGTACTGGAGGTGGGCTGCGAGCTCGAACCGGTTCACACTCCTCCTGGGTCCTCCTCTTTCTGTGTCTGTGTACTACTGAGCTTCCCTTTGCATGCCATGCTGCAGTACAGTAATGGTGTGTCTCCTGAACAAAGTCTACTTTCACTGCTGAATTTTAAAAAAAAGTTTTCAGTGAGGTCTTTCTGTACAGCGAAAACCTCTAGGCAGTTTCCTCAATTGAGACTTTCAGATCTTCCCACGTATTTTCTTGTAACCCTGACAAACTAGTCCTTCAAATGTGAGTCTTTTCTTCATAGAGCAGCCCATGCTTTGAGGGCCTGGCGCTGAAAGGGGAATTCTGTTAGTTAAGATTTGTATGTATGCATGTTAAAGATACTTTGACATGTATTTGTGCCACCAAACCTGTTTTACAGATAACCATAATGGGAAAAGACAGTTATTAGAACCTACAACTAACATAAAGATTTAAGCTTCAATTATTTTATTTTTTTTCCTTTTAACTTCTATTTCAAGTCTTTATGACCTTACTATTCTCAAATGATTTTTTTTTTCTGACAAAGCAGGTCCATCTGGAAATCTCAGTATAGCCTCAGCTGGCAATGCAGGTCTCAAAAGTGGGACAAGTCTGTTCTTGCAAATTGTATGACTAGACTGCAGAGCAGTGGATTGGTATTAAAGATTTGATCTCTGCACTTAACGCCATTGCTAAAAGACTACATGGGAAAAGCTATTTCTCAGTTATGAATGGATTACAAGTTTAAGTTTTGTGTAAATGAGCCTGTTTTTCTGTGTTCTCATTTATGCAGCTCTGCTTTGTGGATAAAACTCTTGAGTTACAGTTTTTTGGGTCTCATTCCACTTTTTTGCAAGGGTGCACATCCCCTCAGTGTCTTCAACCTCCCTCCCCTTTGGATTTCTAATTTGAGGGTGCATCTGTGCGGCCAACCCATCTGCCTGTGCTGTGTGGCTCCTAGTCTCTACGGGAAGCCAGCTGCTCTGGGCCTTTGTCCCAATGCTTACTCCCAGTACAGCCCTTTGTCATTACTCCACTTATGGGGGGGTGCAGCAGGGGTGCATCGGGGGGGGGGGTGCGCGCAGCAGAAGTGTGATGATGCAATCCCCCCCCCGGTAATTAAGCTATAAGTAACTATGCACTGTCTTTGTTACTGTCATGCAAGCCCAGACGGGGGGAGCAATATTTCTTTTGTCCTCAAATTGCTTTTTTGGGTATATAAAAAGCATCACCTAAAATTCAGATCTGTGACCTGACCTCGTGGGGGTGGCTCTTTTTTGTGACTCACTAGGTTGTGGGTTAGTGCGGCAGGCCGCCCTGACTCAGCACAGCCACGAGTATTGTTGCCTCTTCCTGAGAGAAAAATGAGATTTATAGAGAGGGGATCAGATGTCTAGCTTTGCACATGTCATTCCCTTCCCTCATGCTTTCAATCTGTCCCTTTCTCATTCTTAGCTGGATGCCTGCTAATTTATTCCCTGATTTCCATATGAAGGAAGTTGTAGAAGTGAATACAGCAGCTAGCTCGTAATTGGGAGAAAAAATCCTGGTGGCTCCTCTCTGGTCAACACGAACGAAGAGCGAAGGATGAGTGAATTGTTACTGTGGATTTTAATTTATAGTCCTTTAAATCGAAATCTGATTTGTTCATCCTATGATGGGAGTGTTATAAAAAAAAATCCTGCTCAATAAACACTTTTACCCAGCAACACCTTTATGTTCTAAGCACTTTACAGAAATCAAATTTGGAGTGTGGGTTTTAAATCAATGGTACCATTCATTCACTCTGCTGAGCCTGTGCCTGTTAGTAATCCTTGGGCATTTCTACAGTGACACGTTATTTCTCCTCTGTCTAATATTCACTAGGTTTTACTGCCTTTGTAGCTGCTTCCTGTGTCTTTATGCAAAAATGCACTGGGTGTGCATGATATCCAGGGTCTTTCCCCACACTTTGGTCATTTTGCTTCTGCCTTTGCCGCTTCTGCCTCTCAGTCCTGCTGACTGCAGATTTTACCATATATGGTCATTCACTGCTCCCTGCCTGACAGGCTTCCAAGACCATTTCCTCCCTGCCCTGCCATTGGCTGCTTCGTGCAGTGTAAGTACACATGTGAATTCTGGGATAGGCCGAAATATGAAGAGCGGCCAAGATGAGAGAATTGGGTTGGAGTCAGATGTTGTTTCTGTCAATGAGTCACTCACTGTATCCAAGTGCCGTATTTAAATATTTTAATGTGATAATCAGTATTACTCCTGGCTTTTTTCTTGAAGTAGCAAATCTTTAAAGAAAATTTTTAGAAATAAATCTTTTTTTAGCTATTTATTTAGTTTGCAGCCATTTCTCATCTATCTACATCTGAATGCATTACCAACTTAACATATATATGCTCCAAGTATGTTTTAGCAGCTTTCAGCCAAAAGTGCAGAACTCTGTCACAGCATGTCCTCTGCTCATAATAGACGTGAGGAGAGTCCATCCCTCAGGGGGTGTAAAATATCTGTTTAGACGTACTAGAAGATAATGGAAGCTTTGATTTTTCATTTGAGTAATCTCTGTCACCAAAGATGCTGCAAAGATGTTGGCTGCAAAATATCTAATAATAAACTCTACACTATCTACAGGTATGCTTGCTTAATCTGTTCAGTGAAATACGGCTCTGGTTTACAGCCAGCTTTGCATTGTTCCTGGCCTATCATTTGGAGGTTGTAAATCTTGGGATAATGTTCCGTGTGTAACAGAGCCGCCGTTGCTACTTACTCCTCAGCTGTTTATCTCTACCTTAGCTCCTCGCCTCAGCTTTATAGGCTGAGACTTGCAAAAGTGGAAATTTCCATGAAGCTCTTAGCACTGGACGGCATGCATGCAAGACCCTGTTAGTGGTGTGCATGTGTGAATCACATGTTGAGTTGCAAGGAGAGGAAGTGTGGTGTGCAGGCCTTGTGTGAATGAGAAGAATGTCCTCTTTTGCCTTCAGGGAATCTCGTTCATGCATTTTTCTTCTTTTTTTTTTTTTGTGTATGTTTCAGTGTTGTGCTTTGTATCCATCGGGTGTGATTCACCCTTATTTTCTGCAGCCTTACTTGTTGCTATGCAACCAGTTGTTTTCTAGGCCTCAGACATTCCTCTCAAAGGATTCAAATGTCTGTAGTGTAGTTATGGACATGTTAGGTATTCAGCAGTGAGCACAGTCGCTTGCTGCTCGTGTAGGCGTGGTTTATACTGGTGCAGTTTCTTGTTCCTCAAATGCTGACTTTTTTTTTTTTTTTTTTTTGCTGAGGTGTGGACAAGTTGCCTTATCACTGTACACTCCTCTGCTGAGGTGTTAAGGTCTTATACCTGCCTGAATACACAGGGCCTAAAGGTTGGGTTATTTACTGATCAAAGGTGCTGGGGTTTACTGGCAATGTACAATTTGAATAATCTGTTGACCTACACCCAAACCCAAACTGAACCAGAGGCTTTATGTTGTTGCTGAGATATGGTATTGGGTAGTATTTAAAACTGCCACGTGAAATGAGTTGGGTTCCTGCAGTATGACAGCAGGAAAGGGCCAGAGCACTGCTAGTTAGCAGATATAATTTTTTTTTTTTTTTTTTAAAAGCATGCCTTGTCTACTGTAAAAACGGCAATAAAGTGCAGAGTTCTCTAACACCTCAAATGCACAATTTCTAATTCACTGCTGTCTCTCATGAGGCAAATGGTGTAAAATAAATGATCTGCTTAACCAGTATAAAAGTTGTCATTCATATATGCAGTACTGAGCCAGAAGGCTAGCCACAAACTATAGAAAGCAGGCAGTTTCAGGGACTCTAAGCAGAGTGGAATGAGGAAATCGGCTGTAAAAAATAATTTTTAGAAGTAGAGGGTGTAGGTGGAGAAAATGTCCAGTCTATTGATTTTTTTTTTTCCTTTCTTCTTCTTCTTCTTCTTCAAGCTTTCAAAGTTCACACTTGATTTAGCATTTGAATCAGTTGCAATAACCAATAAGCAGGCCATGGGATGATAAAGTGGTTAATGCTCTTGCTTCATGGCAGAAGTGCTCCCGGTAAAAACCTGCTGACCATCTGGGGGGTTTCTTTGTTGAGTCGGTATGTTCTCCGTGTGACTGAGGTTACTTCTGCTTCCTCCCACCATCCAAAGAGTTGAATAGTATGTTTTTGATTCTATGTTGGCTGTAGGTGTTAATGTGAGCATGAATGTGTGTTAGCCCTGTGATTAGACTGGTGTCCTGTCCACAGTGTGCCTTGCCTCTTGCAAAGTGACCCCCAGAGTATTCTGACCCTGAATTGTATACACAGTAGAAAGGATTGGTGGATGGATAGTTGTATTGAGTCTTAAGGAATCTCTATTCACTCTTGCAACCAATAACAGAAGATTTGCAAGTAGCTGCAGTTTAATGTGGAAAGTTGAAAATGGCTTTTAAAGGTGGATGTATGTAGATAGATGTAGTGGAGGAATGAAAGTAGTAACGTATTAAAAATGTTCACAGCTTTTGTTTTATGCCTCCAGGTGGGGGAAAAACCACAAAACAATACATTTTCACAATATGAGACTTTTAAGATGCACACAATAGGTGTACTGCTATACACAGGCAATCCCACTGGTGCTTGTTAATTTCCCATGCTCACAATTACTGATGCCCTGCTTCATGCCAGCTGCGTTCCTGAACTTGTGTATCATGTCATCATAACTTTCTGCAGACTTGAGGCAAGCCGCTTGTGCTCGCTCTGCAGACCCTGAAATTCCTAATTGTGTATATCAGACACAAACACCATTAACACCTCAAAGGGTGTTACATTTGACACCCTAGCAGCCCACTTGCTCTCATTAGTCATACTCATAACAGAGCTGCTTGAGGCTGAGGTGTGGAATGTGAAGAACGCCTGGCTCTCTGGTCGAACTGTCGGCCTCTTCTGCCATGCCTGGGTTTTCGGGAGTTTAGTTGAAGTGTTATTGGGACTACAAATATCACAGTAGATTTGAGCATAAAGTATGGATTTAACTTATCCTGTTAGTAGAAAAATGATGAGATATAAACATCAGTTTCTCTTTTGGAGTTTGGTATTCGTGCTTCTGGTTCCATCTGAGAACTATTTCTTACTGTAACATGTCATCTGTAGTTAAAACCTCCACACCACAACAATGGATGACATTGACGCGATGTGTATCTGCACCTATGGCTTTTTGTGTTTATGTTTGATTCTTGTGAAGGAGTCGCTCTCGTGATTCATCCAGTGACATCACTCCTTGGCCAATCAGTGGCCTGCAGTCTGACATTATATTTTCAGCTCGACTCAGCTTGCTTGAAAGCCCAGTTCTGTAGATACTAACACGCACCTGTTACCAGGTACTACCATATAATGGAAAACACTAAAAACTGAGTAGAGTGGAGTTGAGCAGAGTAGGTGCTATTTATTAAAATAAATAAATAAAAATAGGCAAAATTCTCTCATAGAGCATAGGGGGTCATATTATGCTCAAGTGTGTGTTGTACAAATTAAGCCCTACTTAACAAATCAGTATGGCCCAAACACAGAGGGGTGCTCGGTCTGTGTGTATCTGTTTCTTCATAAAACACACTAAGACGAGGATCAGACGAGACTCGTAGGCTGTAAAACGGTTAGCACAGGCGGGAGGCGAAAGGGCAACGGAGACTAAAGGGGCTGACATGTTTATGGATTGATCCTTTTTGCTTAGCAGAACACAGGAGTCATAATATGCAACGAACATTGTAGTAAAGTTATTATCAGGATGTTGTAAGAAAAATCCTTTAAAATTGCTCAATTGATTCAAAATGCTGCAGCAAGAATACTGACAGGGACTATACTGGCTTCTCTTCATTGGCTTCCTGTTAAATCCAGAATGAAATTTAAAATCGTTCTCATCACATACAAGGTCTTGAATAATCAGACCAACATTTATTATTAACTTCAGAAGCGTAGGACAAGGAAACCAGAAGGTCTGACACAGTTTGTTAATTTTTTAGCTCTACATATTTGTTTTTGGACTCTACTCTAGTAGCCTTGCATGATTCCCTGTGCAGATAATCTTTGTTTATCTCTTATTGGGCCTTGATGCAGCCGCTCAGCTCATTCTTTCACTGAAACAAGCCCTTATGGCTGTTCTTCCTGTAAGGCCACCTGCCTTTAAGTCTGCTTTCTTCCCATTGTCTACCCCTCACTAACAGAACATAAAGTAGCTTGATGTTGCTGTTCAAACTGCTACCAGAGCTATGCTAAAAAAGAGTTTAGAGCGTTGGCTCTAGAGTTGGCTCACAGGGATTACTTGCAAGTATCCTGTTGTTTAATTTTGGCTATGTTTAATATGAGATTACCATTTTAAAGAGAAGCATGATGGGAAATGTGTGCTACAATTACTAATTTACTGTGTATTGTTTTCCAACTTGACACTACAGACATATGGACAATGTCTTCATGCCCTCTTTGGAATGCTATAGTACTAGAATAAGTGGAAATGCAAATGGCTCTGAACTGTTGGGTTATCTTATCTGTGTGATCGGTTTGTTCTTTTCCAAACTTGTTTATGCAGTTTCTGTTGAAACACCTGGTCATCAGTCCATGTCCTTCCTGCTTTACATCCTGTTCCTATTGCCTTTGGGAAGTCTTGTCCATGAATACATTTAACTGCGAGCTAATATACATTCGCATGTGATGAAATTATGTGCCCAGAAACATCCTGGCTCAATTGAATGTAAGTTACTAAACAAAGAAAGGTGTATATTTTCATAATGTAATGGTAGTGTTACGTGATATAAGCTGGTCGCTCACAGAAACCTATTGACAGTAGTGTCAAAGTCAGCTTATTGTACACTAGGCTTCAGGGTGGATTTGAGGGTGTGTTCAGTAGGGCAAGGTTCTGGCACGATCTTGTGATTTTTTTCTTATTACATGTACACACACACAGAGATCATTGTCACATAAACCAGACTTTGATCACTAAACTTGGAGTGTGTGTCACAGCCCAGCTTTGTGTCAGGTGACAGCATTGGTACAAGCGTGGTATATTTCACGTAGCACAGGGACACTGCAGGTCTGGACTGGCCCAGAAGACACTTGCATCAATGTGGACCTCTTAAATGAGTCATGTTATTAAAAGTATGCAATAACAGCAAGGTTGAAGTGCCATCTCATTGCCTGTGTGAGTTTAAGGGTTCATAGTGGTTATAATTAGTTTATAAAAACAATCTGTTTGCTATGAATCAGAAGTAAAATGTTTATATTTAAAAGCTTTAAATACATTAATTGTTTGGCTATAAAGTCTGTCATGTACAATTTGCAGTCTACTTTAATGCCTCAGTGGTCCTGACTCTTGCAGCCAGCACTCACTGACTCATTACAGAATATACGGTTCTTGGATTTAGTAGCTCGTGTCAAGCCATTCAGAATAGCTGTGGGCAGTGAGGGACTCCTTGTATTATACGAGCCATGATGCTTTAAATAGGCCTGCAGCAGAGGGACTATTTCCACAGTGGGTGACATCATTTCTATGGCTCTGCAGTGGCACAAGGGAGTCAGCACAGACTAGGGTGTGTCACCCAAGCTTTAGAGCATAGGTCACCTCACCATGCAGAGAGATCACCTGGCTCTCTGGACTCATAGGGTTTAGAGGTGAAATCCATCTGCAGTATGACTTTAAGGATGTGCAAGTGCATACATTAGAAATTCATTTGTAACCTTATAGTCAGAATTGCGTGAGCAGATTATATAAAGAGCTTAGTAATGTTTGATCTGGGGCTACTATTTAAAAGTAAATCGCTGCACTGAATCTCTGGCATGTTTCTACTGTCTACTGACGTCACTACTAGAAACTTTCCTTAATTACTATGGGTGGTCCAGGAGGAGCTAAATCTAATCAGTTTGTTTTAGACACAAACTCAGATTGCAGTAAAACCCAAGTGTTTTTGTTTTTGTTTTGTTTTTTTGGCTATGGAGATGTTATAAATCAAGGCTGGCTTTAAGCAGTTTAATTTTATTTTTCATGCTTAAATTGTTTTATTGAGCCATGTAATGTGACTTGATATCTTAAATTTGATTTCAGTGATGCTGAACTAGTTTGTTTTTTGATTCTTCCATTAAAAGAAATCTCTGACTCCGCACAGTTAATCTTGTTCTTTGTATTTTCTCACCAAACTGTAATTAACCGTACACAAGGATGGTTAAGTGTTACCTTTAAATGCATTTGTTTTGGGGGGTTTCCCCACTCTGCAAATTTAAAAAATTGAAATTGTTTTATTGGGTCTGAAGTTTTTGTTTGTTTGTTTAAATTCATAATTGCTCTGGTAGGCTGCCTTCACTGCAAATGTACATATAACTCATTTCAGCCAGCATTAGTCATTAACTAATTAATTTATATACATACATACATACTAGGGGTGCAACGATATTCGTATCGATATTGAACCGTTCGATACAGTGCTTTCGGTTCGGTACGCATATGTATCGAACAATACAACATTTGTAATTTATTTTATCAACTTTCCTTCTGACGATGCTGTCTGTGTGGAGCGCTCAGTGAATCTGCGTTCGACTACTCCGCCTAGGGTCGACAGTGCAGCCTAGGCGGAGTAGTCGAACGCAGATTCACTGAGCGCTCCACACAGACAGCATAGTCAGAAGGAAGAGCGCAGGGCACCTCCCCCACTCTCATTCAGATCTGGCGTTTGGAATTATTTTGGTTTTCATGTGACGTATGACCCTGAAGGTAAGCGAGTCATGGACTAAAGTAAAACAGTATGTTGGATGTGCCATGCAATGCTCAATTACATTGGTGGGAACTAATGTGTTAGCGCAGTTAGCTCGTTAACGTGTTGGCCGTCTAGCCCCATGCACGGGGCGATCGGCGGTAGCTCGTTAACGGAGATTTGCCGTGTTGTGGCGTTAAGGTCATTTCAACGAGATTAACCTGAAAGCACTAGTGGGAACACAACGAATATGACTGCACATTTACACCGACATCATCCTAGTGCAAAGACAAAAACAACAAGCATGCTACTAACTTTAGCCGAGTCATTTAGACCGCTGTTAGCACATGATTCTCCTTATGCTGCTGAGAATATAGCCCAGAAGAAGCGGATAGTATAGCTTTTATTTTGGAAAGAGTCATTTCTCTGTAATAAACTCTCTTTTCCAAAGATGAGTGATTCCTCAATCAGATACAGGGCTCGCAAAATCGCTAGCCCAAAGAAAAGCTTACCACAAAACGGAGAAGTTATGACAAATGAGACCCCTAATACATACATACTAGGGGTGCAACGATACACAAAATTCACGGTTCGGTTCGATACTTTGGTGTCACGGTTCGATATTTTTTCGATACAAAAACAATGTTCATGCCTTTTTAATTTGTCATTTATTAAAATTATAAATATATATTTTAACTCAAAAGTACAGTTTTTAAATTTAACCCTAACCCTTGTGCGCGTTTTTTATTTTGACAGCGAATGCGCACCTGCGGACCACTTATGTGCAGCCCTGGTTATTTAGCTCGTCATATTGCAGCCACAGAAATTCTTTTGTCCATGAAACCATAAAGCTGCACTTTCTTTTTGCCTTATAGTCTCATTTGTCATAACTTCTCCGTTTTGTGGTAAGCTTTTCTTTGGCTGTCACTTCTTCACCCTGACCTGTCTTATTTGGCTCAGCAGAACTGAAATATATATCCTGCTGCTTTTACACACGCACTCACATAAGCTCAGCGATTCTCTGCGCGATCAGCCTCTCACATGTTTAAGCTGCGGGAGATTTCACTTGTCATGTTTGCATAGTAAGCTAACGATTAATAAGAGATGTCAGAGGAATTGGTGCACAAATTATCATCACTCACAGATCAGTGCTGTCGCTCTCTATACACAGTTCGCATGATTGCAAAGTGAAAGCAAAAAAACAAGCGCAAATTCAAACGCAATTTCAATATGTCACATATTGACAGTGGCTCACCGATGCCAATGACATAATTACCCAGCTACATTTCTGAAAGAATGCAAAAGCATTGACATATATTTTTCCTTCCTACAATAGCCCGACGGGCAGGGTAGCCCGTCTGAAAAAAATCGCTAGCCCGATTTTGCGAGCCCTGTATCTGATTGAGGAATCACTCATCTTTGGAAAAGAGAGTTTATTACAGAGAAATGTCTCTTTCCAAAATAAAAGCTATACTATCCGCTTCTTCTGGGCTATATTCTCAGCAGCATAAGGAGAATCATGTGCTAACAGCTGTCTAAATGACTCGGCTAAAGTTAGTAGCATGCTTGTTGTTTTTGTCTTTGCACTAGGATGATGTCGGCGTAAATGTGCAGTCATATTCGTTGTGTTCCCACTAGTGCTTTCAGGTTAATCTCGTTGAAATGACCTTAACGCCACAACACGGCAAATCTCCGTTAACGAGCTACCGCCGATCGCCCCGTGCATGGGGCTAGACGGCCAACACGTTAACGAGCTAACTGCGCTAACACATTAGTTCCCACCCATGTAATTGAGCATTGCATGGCACATCCAACATACTGTTTTACTTTAGTCCATGACTCGCTTACCTTCAGGGTCATACGTCACATGAAAACCAAAATAATTCTAAACGCCAGATCTGAATGAGAGTGGGGGAGGTGCCCTGCGCTCTTCCTTCTGACGATGCTGTCTGTGTGGAGCGCTCAGTGAATCTGCGTTCGACTACTCCGCCTAGGCTGCACTGTCGACCCTAGGCGGAGTAGTCGAACGCAGATTCACTGAGCGCTCCACACAGACAGCATCGTCAGAAGGAAAGTTGATAAAATAAATTACAAATGTTGTATTGTTCGATACATATGCGTACCGAACCGAAAGCACTGTATCGAACGGTTCAATATCGATACGAATATCGTTGCACCCCTAATACATACATACACACACACACACACACACACACACACACACACACACACACACACACACACACACACACACACACACACACACGCGCGCGCACACACACACACACACACACACACACACACACACACGCACAAGATAAATCCAAAGTACCTTTTAGATTGGAGTTTGTGTGATCTATGAGCTGCTTTTTGCAGGTAGGATTTAGGATCATCCTGTAATTGTCCTGTTTCAAAACACACTCGCTCCTCCAGCATGGATAATGTTCTCTAGACTGAGACTAATCTTATTACTCTGTTGTTTATCTGTGTTTTTACAGACGGGCCGCATTGATAAATCCTACCCCACAGTGTGTGGTCACACAGGCCCTGTGTTGGACATTGACTGGTGCCCCCACAATGACCAGGTCATTGCCAGCGGCTCAGAGGACTGCACCGTGATGGTAAGGCTCGCCTCACCCATCACACCCAAACTCAAACCTCCTCGGGTCAACAGGAGCATACATTCTTTAGATCATAAGAGGCAAGAGTCTACATGCTCTTATTGCGAAAGGCAAGGCTGCGGTTACTCATGAATGGTTGCAGGCCTCACCCTCTGGATTAGATTAAGCTCAAATATGTGTTGTAGGAATCAGAGCTGGGGAATGATTTAGCTATTTATTGAGCTGAGGTCACTGACTTTTTTCAGGCTGCTGTTTTACTTTTCTCCATATGTCCTTATTTGGTATATAATAGGCTGGGATAGGCTTTCAGCCTGTTTAGATGGCAGCCACTTCCTCACCTGAAAGGCCTGACTTCCTGTTAATCCCATGCTAAATCAAGGCAGTATTTATTTGGTTTGTTTTGCAGAAGTGTGAGCCATGAAGAGAGGAACTATTGCTGGTTCCTCTCTTCATATCATAGAACATGTGACGGTAAATTTCACAACCTAAATAGACTCTCAGTGATGTTTAGTTTAGATTTGGTAAGAGTGGGTTGGCTGGTGTACACAGCAGGCCTGTAAAGTAGGACTATAACGTAGGCAGGGCATAAAACGTTTATTGTAGATTAAGGAATAGATTTTGTTATCACAGAGTACACACTGGACATCAACGAAGCTAATTTAATGTTAAAATGTGCTGGAGTGGCCTTTATTTTCTTTTTAAAATGCTGCATTAGGCGTACCCATTCTATTCCTCTGAAAGGACAACCTTTACAGGATGCCTGTGCCAGGCACCGAGCACTAAAGAATGTAAGGAAAAAATTTAACCTCAAATTCTTTTCATGCAGCAGTGTTATGACAAAGATCAGATGAATCAACGTAATCATGTTATAAATAGTGTTAGTGAATAGTAACCAATCAGTACTTGACATCCTGAAGTCTAAAATAGCTGGTTTTGAGGTGGGGTAATAATGTTGCATTTTTCTGCACATCTCTTAAAATTTGAGTTGGGTTTGGCACTGCTGAAGGTCCCGGCTTTCAACCCATCTGGTTTTGAACATGTGAAGTTTCCATGTTCTTCCTGGGTTTGTGTGGGTTTCCTTTGGTCGGTGTTATTTCTCCTGACACCAAAAACATGTTGGCTTAATTCTCTCGTCATTGTTCCCTAAACCATGGCAATGGGTTACATCTGGAGTTAGTTCCCTATGCTCTACAGTGGCTAGCCACTGCTCCTGATAACTCCAGGTGTTGTGCCAAAAAGTGATCGTCTGCCAGAAAGTGATTGCCACCTGCAGGAGTGTGCGCAGCTACTTAAAGCTGTAGCGCCCAGATTACTTACATAGACAGCTACTTCCATGCAACTGATATAAGGTGCGGTAAGCTGAAGACAGCTTCAACCGTCTGTTTGTTGAACAATAGTAATGCGACTGCACCGCATTTTCTTGTTAGTAACGGTAACGGCGTTGTAACAATAGAAATAGTAATTAGTTGGATTACTTGATACTGAAGAAAAGTATATTTTGCTAAGTCTAACTGTGTGTATCAGTCAGTAAGGAACATGCTGTGAATTCTTAGTGATTGCTGCCCCCCTCTGGTTCCTTTTTGTAATTACAGTTTAGATCCAGTAATCATTTTAATTGCTAGACTGTGTTCAGCATAATCATCATGAAATCCTTTAGAATATATATATTTTTTTCATACTTCAGAGAATTTTTACTGTCTGCTCTCAGTTTCTGACTTCCTGGTCTCTTTACAGGTGTGGCAGATTCCGGAGAATGGCCTAGTCACTTCCATGTCTGAGCCAGTGGTGATATTGGAGGGCCACTCCAAGCGTGTGGGCATCATCACATGGCATCCAACAGCACGAAACATCCTCCTTAGTGCAGGTATGAGCTCTGGCAGTGTTTCCAAATCTATAAAACAATGCTGCCTTCAAAACTTGATGATCAGATTGAACACAAACCTCACCATTACCTTTATCTGTCACCAGGTTGTGATAACCAGATAATCATCTGGAATGTGGGCACCGGCGAGGCCATGATCAACCTGGAGGACATGCATCCTGATGTCATTTACAATGTGTGCTGGAACCGCAATGGAAGCCTTATCTGCACTTCCTGCAAGGACAAGTCCATCCGGGTTATTGACCCCCGCAAGCAGGAGATTGTTGGAGTAAGTAGTTTGCAAATAAATTGTCATATTTTCTGTTTTTATATTGAACTGTATCTGAAGTATTTAAAAGGTAAATATGAATTCAGGTGCAGGGATTTTTGATTTGGAAGTAGAGAGACTAGTAAGCCCCGGTATGGTAACATTGTTCCCTTAAAATTGTTGTTAGCTGTGAGTCTGAATTATGAATTACCAGTTTTAGTTTGGATTCAGACCAAGGACTGTCATGGGAAACAGTAATTTGCTACCAAGGTGTTGTAAAAATTTACACAATGTGCCTTGGCTGCTGTAAGCACCTGAGAAAATAGGGCAGTAACAGCACCTAAAGTTTAATAACAAGTACAGATGCATTCAAATTTTGCTGTGAATGTCGGAGCGGAAAAAAGACAGAGTGCAGCCAGAATTGCATTTGAGTTAGTTTATCAGGTTAATGATATAACATAGACCTCCAAAAACCAGAATGCAAGAAGTGTCGGAAAGTGGTTTGTTTTTTGTTTTGGTTTGTTTTTGTTAAATAAGAGGTTATGTTTAAATGCGTTAACTTGATTGATAGTGTTGTAGAATTGAAGTGGTATTTGCTTGTATCATCATCAGCCTCTTAGATTTCTGGTATTGTGACATCCCTGTTGATGCTGGGTCAGGCTTCCCTTTGATCTCACAGCAGTTTCAGTTCTTTGTGGTGTGGATTGGGCAAGATGCTGAAATCCTCCCTTTGAGATTGTGCTCCAGTGTTGACATGATTGCATTACGTTATTCTGACAGCTTCTGATTTAATGCCTTGATTCTTCTGTTCCGTACATTCCAAACATGCTCTGTTGGAATCATACGAAATCTTTCCTTGTCCCTAAAAGCCAAGGATTCATCCTGGGATTTGTAGATTCATGGAGTTTATAACCAAAGCCTGAGCCTTCCTTGGCAGAACTAAAGCTGAGAAACATCACACCAAACCATGTTTTTCCCAATCTTCAGCTGCTCACATCGAATCAGTGCAGAACTGTGCTTAGTGGAGTTTTGTTTAAGCTGTTCTGATGAAACTTTGGAGGCTGTTGTGGTGAAAATCCCATCAGTATCAGAAATGCTGAATATTTCTGATGCATTCATGCCACATTTAAAATCACCCATACCAGAATTTTCCTTTCATAAAACATCAAAAATCTTCATTCAGACTTGTGTTCTGCGTATTATTTCACTTCTGCCTGATGGTTGTCTGATTAAATGATCACACCAGTAAGCAGGTTTATGAGTGTTCCTACCTCTGACCTCAGCAGAAACAAACATGATGAACTGCAGATAAGGCAGTAACACGGACTCGCAGGGCTAACCATTAACCTCTATTTCACAGGAGAAAGAGAAAGCCCACGAGGGCGCTCGCCCCATGAGGGCCATTTTCCTTAGTGATGGAAACATCCTCACTACTGGCTTCAGTCGCATGAGTGAGAGGCAGCTGGCTCTCTGGAATACGGTAAGCTGCTTCACAATAACTAATGATGAAATGCAGAGTGGTGTATGAACACAATGTGAGTGGGTGAAGAAGAAATGCTCAGTGCATCATGGGAATCCCCCATTCGCATGATTAAAGGAGGGTTCAGGGTCGCCCGATCACTATAAGGTTTGTTACTGATCATTGCTGTTGTAATGATAAACTTGTGTGAGTTATAAGGGCTTCAGAGTTGATTAAAGATCTATTTCCACACCTGTAGCACTTCAGTTTGCCTCATTATGGACTTGGTATGTAAAGCTGTGTTTTAATGTTTTTGAACAGTATTGCCTCAAATTAATCTTTCTTCTGTTTTTGTTTTAAGCAAAACTTGGAGGAGCCAATGACTGTCAATGAGATGGACACCAGTAATGGAGTGCTTCTGCCCTTCTATGACCCAGACACCAATGTCGTTTACCTCTGTGGAAAGGTGCGTTTCCTTCTAAGCACCCAATAATCAAATCAAGCATTGTTCTAACACAAAGCTTAATGTCTCAATTTAAATGTGCACACATTAGAAATAAAACACTTGTTTATATCCTGATAGGGAGACAGCAGCATCCGTTACTTTGAAATCACAGACGAGGCTCCCTATGTTCACTTTCTGAACACCTTTGCCAGCAAGGAGCCCCAGAGGGGTATGGGCTACATGCCAAAGAGGGGCCTCGATGTCAATAAGTGTGAAATTGCAAGGTAACCCAAGACTGGTCCTAAATCATCATCTCTGAAACCAGAAATCGTTTTGATTTTATTCCATCATCTCTAATGTGGAGTTCATTGATTGACCACTAGGAGGCAAACTGTAACCGTTATGCAACAATCCACAGGAAACTGCTGTTTTTATTGTGTAATGATGTATTGAACTGTGAGTAACACCAGGCTTTTTATGTTGCAGGTTCTATAAACTGCATGAAAGAAAGTGTGAGCCTATTGTGATGACTGTGCCTAGAAAGGTGAGTACTCGCCCTAACATGCTACTTTGCAGCAGCTTTTAGACCTCTAATCTACTCTTTAAATCACAAGCACCACATTCACAAGTTCTCTTTTCCTCACAACTTATTGCTCTATTCTCTCCCGTCAGTCGGACCTGTTCCAGGACGACTTGTACCCAGACACAGCTGGTCCAGATCCTGCTTTGGAGGCTGAGGAGTGGTTTGATGGTAAGAATGGAGACCCCATTCTCATCTCTCTGAAGAATGGCTACGTCCCGGGCAAGAACCGTGAATTCAAAGTGGTCAAAAAGAACATGTTGGACAACAAGGTCACCAAGAACTCAGAGAAGTCGAGCTCTTCCAACAAGTCCTCCCACCCAGCTCCATCAATTGTGAGTGTTTGCTTTCATCAGTGTGTCCAGTTAAAACCGGTTTAACAGTACGTTGTCACTCAGTCTCAGACGTGTAGTGTTGAGGAGTAAGGTCGTTTTTTTTAACAGTTATTTATTTTGCATGATTAGATTAAACAGTAGATTGAGATGCCTTATTTCACAGTCTTACACTGTATATGTTGAGGTCCCTGCATGTAGGTCATGCTATGCCACTGTCTCATCTCCTTGCAGGTGGCTGTCTGGGGCTCCTAGCGTTACATTTTCTTTTTTTTTTATTAGTCATGGCAGATTGCTGCCAAACTTAGATGAGGTGGTTTGTAAATGTTACTCGTCCCACTCTGGCGCATAGAGGGAGAGGTCTTCTGCTGCTCTGGGCCCCTGCTCCTGGGCGTCCAGCAGCACCTCACCCACAACACAGCCTTGGTCCCAGCCCATGTGTCTCTGTGAAGGTCTGCTCTGTAATCATAGCCCACTGGGCTCCAGTGGTGTTGAAAGATGTTAACCCTCAGACTGCCAGATCCTACCACACTTGATTTAAAACAAAACTTGGGATGTTGTCCCAAAGGGCCTTACATGTAGCACAGATTAGAGAGTAGTCTGCTTTAAGGTCATTCTTGCTAGGGGAAATGAAGCTTTTGTCTTAAGGACACTTGACTTAAAGCTGTCAGATTATGACAAAAAAAAGAGAAAGAAAATTAATAACCAGCAATTTTGGTCAGTGTAGATCAAGATGAACATTTTAACTTGAGCAGTAAATAATGGATTCATCAAACTTTAATAATGAAGAAACTTGTCTCTTTAAGTAAATTGATTGATCTTAAGGTAAAAGTTGAATTTAAATAAACTAAACCTGCCACAATCTGTTAGGGAGTGGATTTAACTAGACTCTCACTCCTTGTGAATCCATCTTTCTATGATCTACCCTATTCATCGGTGCAGTCATTAAGTTCAGTGTGTGCAAAACCAGCTTAAAATTCCTAGAAGTTTCTTTGACCCACGGATTTCAAGGCGTACTACTAAGGGACCCACCTTAGGTTTACCTCATTTTAAAAGTGACTGTAGCTGTATTTTCATAAAGATGGTTAAAAGCCCATTAAGTCTCACTTTTGTTTCTCGTATCTCTCACAGAAATCTGAAGCCAAGCTGGAGGAGATCTTGAAAGAAATCAAGTCCCTCAAGGACATGATCAGCAGTCAAGAAAAGCGACTCGTCCAACTTGAAGAGCAGATGTCCAAACTTGCCATTTAAGGACCCTTTTGCCCAACCCGCTACAATTCAGGACGCTCCACTGGCTGGGGGTGGGGGTGGGCGGGAACACTCACTGCCTATCTCAATGACAGTGTTTCGTCTGCCTAGCAAAGATCCCTAGCAACATTCCAGATGAACTTTTTCTTAGCCAGCTCCCAACCCTCAGTTTAAAACAGGTGGAATAAGAAGAACATGTGGCAGATTTAGTAGAAAATACTTTCTTTTTGGTGGCAAAGGACTTTTCCTTTTATTCTGTGGCAGTCTTTTTTTTTTTTTAAATTGTGTCTACTTGTATAAAAAGATCTTACATAATTCTTTGCATTTTAGAATAATGATCAAGAAAACCATGTCAACAGCCCCCCACCCCCAATTTATCATTGTATAGCATCATGTTTTATAAGTAGGCCTCAGTGTTTGGTGTTTGCCCTTCTCCAAAATTAAGACATTGCCAAATCTGGACTTTTGTTTACACTTCCTTAGCAGTATTTTTTTAAAGTACAGAAACAAAATCAGTGCTGCACTATGAAATTAAAATAATTTAATTGGATGGTTCTGAAAGAGAGACTGACAGATTAAATTTGTAGTTAAAATACATTGCAGGTTGCCACAGCGGACACCAAACACTCAGACACAACCTTAAGTGACTAATTCTTGCTGTCTCTGTTGAAGCTGCAGAAATCCACACTTCGCCTCTGCTGTTTCCTTTCATTCCTGTCGCTTTTCCATCATTCTGACTGTGGACGTAATAGTCCAAGTAAACATGCATTCCTTTCTACCTTGCTTTACCAACATGCACTCTGCACTTATTCAAGAAAGTGACACATTCCACAATTCCTATTGGCTGTTCTTGGTATGAGGGGGGGGAAACACACTCACTGCGGTGACTCGGTCGCACTGCTTAGTTGTTGGGATTCTTTATGTGGTGCTCATGGAAAGACGAGCTTTTGCATTTTCATTCTTTCTGCGAGGAAAAACTCCAACCCGATTGTTTGGTTATCCATGTGCTTGCTCAGCACATCACTGTAGTCAAGTGCAGTGGGCTCATTTTTTTTTGTCACTGCTCTTTTGTTTGCTTTGCCATCTGATGTCTGCGTTTTCTGTACAAGCACAAAAGAAAGTTTTCTAAAATGACATCAAATAATCCCGCAGCTACTTGACTGCTTTTAAACATGTGATGTTAAAGCTGGCTAGACCTCAAAGGCCTAATCTGGGTCCTCATGTCTCTGGCCTTTTAGGTACCAGCCACTGTAGACTTTCCACTACAGAGTTTTCCTTTTAATTTAGAAGAAGTAAGTAGTTGGGTTATTGCTTCAATGTTCAATTAAATCCTGTTTCTTGTTCCAGCTGTTTCTACATCCCTCTTAGCACTTCCACATCTTGGCTATTTCTCAGATGCTCCAATTTAGTGCAGTCAAATTTGAAAATGGATCATATTTTTCAACCTGAGTTGTTGTTGTTTTTTTTGTTGTTTTTTTTAAAGATTGTTTCCCTGTGGGAAGCTGAGACGGGTAATGGTTCAATCTGTTGTTTGCCTTTAATAAATGTTACCACTGTAAAGACCTGAAAGTGCCATAGAGGTGACCCTGGAAGTGTTTTATTATTTTTGGTTTCTTTGTAGGTCGACTGTTCTGTGAGTAGTTTTGTGGAATAAATGGAGGCGAGGTGCCTGGAGTTTAAACCCACTTTGAGGTGCTATACTCAGTACAAAATTCAAAGGACTCAGTTTCTTACGTATTGTGTGACATCATGAAGTCCTGCCAGTCCATAATAAAGTTCACCAGGCAGCATTACTTTGTCAGGGTTTGTCAAACACATTGTGCCCCTGACGCTGTGACACTTTCCTCTGGGGTACAAGCTTAAAATGTAAAATGATGTAAAACCAGGAATCTGTTAGCTGAGTCGTCAATAATCTGAGAATATTAGTGACAGGAAATGTAGAGTGTGATGCATGTTTGGCTGACACTGGTCATACTGCCATATCTTTTATATGAGACTGCCACTCTCTGGGTTAGCACTGTTGGCACAAGAGCGGAGTTTTGAGGAGTAGTAGCTTATAGAGATCCAAAGGGACACTGTAGGTGGAAAAATAAAAAATGTGTTGAAAGATAGATGTATGTTTGTAATTGAGGTCTAGAAAATGAGTGAGAACTGTGTAAATAACGTGACCATATCTATTTTTTTCCTCCCCATTTCTTTTGTTTTGTGGATGTGCTGAAGAGGGTATTTGTGTGGGAGGTGGATTTTTAAACATTCCCCCTGTTTGTTCCTTGCACCTTGCCATCATGAGAAAAGCAGAACCTCCGTTACGTCGGAGGTTATCAAGAAAGAAAATCTGATGAAAAATGAACCAGGATGAAAGCCTCGTGTGGAGGTCTGCTCAGCATTTTTGTTCATTATTCTTGCTTCAAATATCAAACCATTGATTATAAGAAAAATTAATAAAGAATTTTTAAAATGAGTTCACTGTTCAGTTGTTAATTAACAAATACACCAATTAATGATCAATATGACACTCACTGGACACTTTATTAGGTACTACTGTATGACACACACACAGAGTCAACATGCATTCCCAAAAGTCTTGAGTTATTTCTCATTTCTTTGTGTGGCTTGAAAATAGTAGCAGTGGGGGTTTTTTTGGGTTTTTTTTTTTTATCATTTGAATAAAGTAAAAGTCAATTCTGAGTTCATACAGTTCTAACAAGCTTGAAACTCAATACTTGGTATGAGCCATCCTTAAGATGGACCAACTGAAGGGAAAAATCTTCTCTCACGTCTTGTCAGGTCTTTGCTAGATTTTTTTTTTCTTCTGTTTCTTAATCACATAGATGTGTGCAGGTTTTGGCCAACAGTTCTCTGGGAATCCCCTTGTTGGTGCAAACATGCTAGTTTGTGCCTGTCACACTTTAATCTTTACCATTTTCTACAGATTCAACTTAACAAATAGTTACTACCAGCCTCTTATAACACCTACTTTATTCCAAAGTGGCTAAATATAGAACTTGGTTCTTTGTTTGTTATGTGCAGACACAACACTGGTGCCTTTTTTTAATGCATGGATGATTCATGGGTCAGGGTTAAGTGGCTTAAAAAAAGAAAAACATTCCTGTGAAAATGGACGGGTACAAGAACTGGACTGAAAATGAATGAAAAAGCAGCCAATGTCCAAAGAAAACTGAAAGATTTCCAGAAAATGGCCTTCAGAAAGTATTTTTTCAGACCACTATAAGAAAGGTTTGGCTCCCTGGAAAGAAAAAAAAACTATAATTGACACTTTTACGCAGTACTGTGTAACAAGACGAGAAACACGAGCACCCTTAAATAAATGCCCTGCAAGTTAAACAGTTATCCAGTGCTCCTAAAAGTCCATTTAGTTCATATATTTGCTCTGTACATGTGTTTCAGGATGAAAAGAGTGCTTTCTCCCTGTACTGGTCTTGTATGCCCTGCAGAGACAGGCTGTAATCAGCAGGAACGTAATTAGAGAGTATTCAGTGCAGGCCAAAAAAAAGTTGTGGAACTCGCCCCACCAAGAATAGAAAACCCTTTTCCGAAGAACTTGGGACTAACATGCACCAACTGCAACATATTTGTTTTAAAGATAAACACTGAGGCTAAGGTTGTATCTGTCAGTCAGACTGTGAATGGACGAGCACATACTGTGGCAAATTAGCCTTTCGTTGCAAATAAAGACTGTTTCTATTTGTAGAGCATCCCGCGTATCTTTTGTCCTGTTAGTGTGAAGTATCACCATGCTCAGATCAAATGTTTCTCAAAAAAACATATGTATGATAAAAAAATCTGGTCCCACATGGCCGGCTACATGAACTTACCAAGAGTTAGGCTGTTGGAGGATAGAAAGTTCAGAAAGAAAAAGAGGGAGGAGAACCTGAAGATGGAGGGCTGGACATGAGTTTGAGGTGAGGATACTTTTAAGAGCTCAGTAAAACAACAAGTCGGCACAAGTCAGCAGGGAGGGCGAATCCTCGGAAACGGTCTTCCACTCTTACTTTCTCGTCTGTCCGTCTTGTCTTGTCTCCCCCTTTTCCTCCCTCTTTCTGCAGTCTTACTCACTGCTTTGTGCTGCACAGAAGAGAAGCCGAGGCTAGCACATCCTGTAAGTATACATTTGACATTTGTAGTGAAATTAAGTTCAAGGTTAAAGAGAAGCCAAATATTTTCAGGATGTTTGACCTTTCATACGTTGTACTTTTATATATTCGTTTCACGAGTGGCAAATAGTGATGAAGAAATAAATGAAGTCTGAATGTTTGTGCAAAAGTACATTCGGTTCAACTATTTTATGTCAGAGATTCAAATGTTGCAAACTTTTCCCATAATCCAACTGTAAATCATGTGATGCATCACTACAGATTCAACTATGCTGATAATCTTGTGCTATAATTTACTCACTGCAAGGGAAAACCGCTCAACATGCAACTGTAATAGTCGTAATATTGCAGCAAAAGTTAAAGGGATCGTTGGTACAGTTCTTAAATACTTCTGTAGTTTTGAATGCACGACTTATTTATGGATTATTTACTTCTGAATACTTCCTTAAAAAAAAGATCTAAATGTCTAACCTTGAATCTGCACCGTGTACCAGGTAGCCACAATTGTATGTCAAGAAATATTTGAGATGGTCTAACATTTGTTTAGTAAGTTGCTGCACACTGGGTCATCAGGCTGAATGTGAGATAGGTATATGTGTAAAATATGGCTCTGCACGTTCAAAGTTTTTCATGTAATTAAGTTTATAAAAGCTTTAAAGTGTCACAAATTAGAAGGCTTTGAGCTGAAGGTAAGGGCGACCCTCTAGTGAAATACAGGAAATGTAATTTTAGCTGTAATTATGGGGACTTAAGGGGCAGGGCCATCCTAGAGCTGTACATTCAAGGATGGAGACCCAGCCCGCCATCTGGTGCAGCACACTACATGCTGTATGTTTGACCACACTGGGAAGGGGAGCTTGTCTTTACAGCTTAGCACTGTGTAATTACAGACTGGGTTAAAGAGTTAAACAGGTTTGCAGAGCTAACAGACTCACTGGTTTCGGTTAAATCTTCTCAGTGAGAGGAAGCCAAAAACAAAAAGGATGGAGAAATGTAACACTGAGCAAGCTAGGAGGTTTCACTCAGTCATGGTGTAAATGCAGCTTTTCCTGGAAGCAGAAATATCCTCAGTGAGACTGTGCTGCTGTGGGCTGGTGAACAGCAGCTGCTGCCCAGCGTAAATATAGAGGCGAGAGCCGCAGGTCTCCCACGCCTCTGTGCTCGCTTTAGAATACAGTTTCCTCCTGGCTTTGGTGTGGTGGATGGGTGGCCTCCCTCTGCTTTACAAATTATAAGGCCTCCAGCTCCAAACTCACTGTCTCCACCCCGAGTAAGTAATGGCTACTCTGCTGTCTGCTAAAATAGATCTGGTGCAGGAGAGAGAGAGGCAGCAAATGAAAAACCCGGGTCAAGATGGATACCAGTCACACTTGAGATGTGATACGGTAAATATTTAGGGTGAGTGAGGAGCTTAAGATAAAGAGTAGCAACAGTTAGTGAGGCTTTTGTCCTACCAGCACCTGAAAACCAGGAGTCACTGCAACAGGCTGCTGGTCTTAAGGGAAACAGTCAGACCACATTAAAACTAAAGCTATTACATTTTATGTCTTCCTAATGTGTGAGGATGAAACCAACAAGATTTAGAGCTGTTTTAGAGGAGCTGTTGGGCACATTGTCATCCATCAGAATGAAGCCAAGCTTTAAAAATAAAATAGCCAACAGAGCACTACACGTGTGCACAACACTTGCCAACAGAGACAGTACAACCAGAAACGTGCACGTCATAAATCTTACCCAAGACAGGACCACATGCCTTCTGATCAGATATTAAAGTTGAGAAAGGCAGTCCCAAATCTTTTCACCTAACAATCAACGTTATTCTTTCAGTGACTTCGAGTCTATGTGCTGCCTGAAATTAAAAGCATCCTCTTGTTGTTTCTGCAGGACTCAAAGAGAAGATGAAGTCTCACTTGGTGTTTCAGGTCTCCTGTGTGACCCTGCTCTCGCTGTGCTGCTCTGTGTGTCACGCCACACCTCTGTTCTACAACATATCCATGGACGGCAGCGGAGATGAAGCCGAGCTGGAGCTCCTTTTCCCGGTGTCTTTCTCCACCCGCGCGCCTGTTCACGTTACCGCCGCTACCGGGGGTCCCACTCTCACCAACACCATAACCACCACCATGATCCGTCTGAAGGACTACGTCCTGACCCGAGTAGTGGACTTCCTGCAGGAGAACATGCTCATCATCATCGTGGTGACCTCTCTTCTCATCGTCATGGTCTTCATCATCTGCTGTGCCTCTGCAATGAGTCACAAGCGCAAGCTGGAGGCATATAAGCCCCTACCTCATCCACCCAGGAAGTATACGGCCGATAAAGCCGGAGGACGCAAGGATTCAAGTGACCTGCAGGAGAAACCGTACGCCGTCGATCACGTCAAGAGGGTCCAGACTCAGAGCATGTCCTCCCCGAAGAACCTGCGGATGCCCTCCAAGGCGCTGGTGGGAGAGAGAGGGAGAGACGTCCGGTCATCACCTCGACAGGAGGTCAGAAAGGTCAGAGATACAGAGGCAGTGGAAAAGCGGAGAGAGGAACCAAAACACAAAGAGAAGGTGAAGCACAGGGAGGAGGTTCAGCAGAGCTCCAGTCCCAGCACCAGCTCCAGCTCTAGCTCCAGTCAGCCAGTCTGCACCTGCCATCTGAAAAAAGGCCACCACTAGGTCACAGTGGTGGGCTTTTTCTCGCTTTTTAAACAAGATCAGAAACGGGCAAAGGCAAAATGGGTCCTCAAAATGTGTTTTCATTAGAATAGCCTTACAGAGGGAAATAGGTCTATATTTAAGTGAAGTCATGCCTCATGAAGAAAAATTACCCATCATTAAAGTCTAAGATCTAGATTTAAATATACAGTGAAGAGGATTATTACCCAAATCACTGGTTACTGAAAAGATTACAAATGGTACAGCTCAAATTGTTTGATTGATAAGCAGGCACGAGGAAAGATAGCAGCATACCGAGACCCTTTTAACGGCCACTTTGTTTTCATGTGCCGAAAACAACTTTAACTTGGCACGGCAAGCACAGGATTTTTCTTTTTCCTGTAATTACTGAAAAAAACATAACACCACTGTGCTACTGAGGCAGTAAAACTTTATATAATAAGTATTATTTTCCTGTGAATAACACTTTCAAAGGGAACTAAAATAAAGTATTATTCCACATACCTGTCCAAAGGAATCTCCTCATTATGTCCTGCTGGAGTGAAAACATCTGGATCTGTCATTTAGAGCAACACGTTCGGTGCTGTAAATAAGTCAAAGTGAAATGTCAGTAAACTTGACGTGATAAGTAGCAAAACTTTCTCTTTATATTTACAGTTATATTTACTTCATTTTGTTTGCATCGGGTTGTTAAGTTTCACATGATATCATATTTTATTTTAAAAACCTTTTAACTGTGTTATTTTTAGGTATCTGAACAAAGGCTGTATAAATTACCACAAATCTACTATGTGTACTGCATGTCATGGTAAAAAGAGATCACAGTGTGTTTCAGTTCTAAGGTTTCACGTATCAGGACATATTAAAGAATGATCAGGTCTTAAATTGAAAAACTGCAGACCAAAATGCAGAAGCAGAGTGTGAAACATTAAGTACGCTCCTTTTGCGGCGATAATCTGAAGTCATTGTTTTCTGAATGACTTTACGAGTCTCACGCGTCGTTGTGGAGGAAGTTTGGTCCATTCTTCTTTGCTGCAGTGGTTCAGTTCATTGAGGTTTGCGGGTATTTGGCCTGCAGCATTACAATCGAGCTGAGATCTGAAATTTGGCTGAACCATTGCAACAATCATTCTGTTGTAGATTCGATGTTGTGTTTGGGATCATTGTCCTGATGTATAACCAAATTTAGGCCAAGCGTAAGCTGTCAGACAGATGGTCTCACATTAGACTCAACAATACTTTGGTATGCAGAGGAGTTCATGGTGGACACAGTGGCTGCAACCAACGTGCTTGACAGCTGTTATGAAGTGTTTGTGCTGATATGCTGTGTTCAGTTTTCCCTAAACATGGCGCTGTGCACAGTGACCACACATGTCTGCTTTGGTCTTGTGGTTTAATCAGATGTAACTTAAACCTAAGCATCTCTACTGGCAACCCTTCCAAATAAGCCACATTTGTTAAGTCTTTTCTTTGATAATTGTTTTGTCATGAACTTTAACATTTAACATGCTAACTGAGGCCTGCACAGTCTGAGCTGTAGATCTTAGGGGCGTGGACCTTGTGGTGAATTTGCTGGGACATTTTCCACTTGTGAATTATATTTCTCACTGTAGAGTGATGGAGTTCAGTTTGTTTGGAAATGACCTTATGACCTTTCCCACACTGATGACTGTTGCTGATGTCTTTCATCCTCAGCATTGTGTCAACACACCTGAATACCACAGACCTACAAACCTCTGATTTTATAAAGGTGCTCACACCTGCCAATGATTAGTTAATCAATGATTAGTTAATCAAATGATTAGTTAATCAAATGCATTTGATCAGCAGTACCTGGCTGTTAGTTACCCCCTTACTTCATAATGGAAGGGTGGACTTAGTTTCCACACACTGCTTCTGCGTTTCAGCTTAGTCTTTGTTAAATCAGTGACATGTTGTAATATGTCACAGGATGCTGTTCTGAACTGTCTTGAACTGAAAGAGGGTCACTTTCTTTGTACGATGACTGTACATATTTATTCGGCTAATACCTTTGACCTGCTCTCAATGGGCAAATGTATAAAAAAGTAGGCAGTAGAAAACAAATGTTTAAGTTTTCCTTTTAAATAGTTAGTGCATTTATGTATACGATAAATTATGCTTTTTTATTTTAAGTGTAAACGTTTGAAATGTGAGTAGAAGGACAGACAGTTGGCATGTTTAGCTTACGTGTATAGGCTTGACAGATGCATATTTGTCTCTCTTATCTGATTTTCTTTGATTAAATTACTCTGTTCTGTTGTTAAGTTAATGACCTTGAGCATCTAATCTAAGCCTGAATTATGTGCCGATGCTTTTGTCATGCTGACATACTGTTTTCCGCCTAACCTCAGCCACAGTTGCTTTCTTTTTTGACACTTGAATTGTTTACAAAAAGACCGTTTTGTTTTGCTTATATTTAATAAAGCTATCAAAAAAGATGTCTCTGAGTGCCGTAAATGTAGCAGCGTACATGGCTGAAGCTACGCCAAATGAAGCACAGATACAACCCTGTGGAAACCTACAATTAGAAAAGGCGAGGAAGGTCTCGGAAAAACAAGAGGACAATCTCAACGTGCACATTATGTTCCACTTGGGAATCTGTAATTTTGACCTGCGTCCACACAGAAATCACTGGTAACTATTTTAAGGTAATTACCGAAATGCCAGATCTGTGATATCTGCTCTGTGATGATATAGGCTGTCTTCTCTTTTAACAGTTCAAACCCCTGATCTGCAAAAGAAAAAAAAAAACACTGCCAGAGCTTTCTGATTGGCCGGGATGAAGCCGCTGGCACCATCACCTCGCAGGACTGCAGAAGAAGGTACTCGAGCCTGGAGATGACGAGAGCCCCCTTTGTCCTTTGCTGGCAACTGTACAGAATTGTTTAATATTTCAATAGCAGTAATCCAGATACATACGGACCCTTTGGCACAAAACAGGAGCTCATGTATTGTTTATACAAATCCTGGGGACCCTGATTTGTTCCCATTAGAATTATGATAAAAAGTCGAATCCCTTTTGTTCCATATTTTGAGCAAGTAATGAAATATTGATGCTGTATGAACAGTGCAACTCTTTCAGTTGTGTATTTTAATATATCTTATTTCCAGTGTGACATGGATAAATCATGATGCCATCTGAAATCTGTTTTAAAAATGTAGAAAATTCATAAGAATGTTTTTTTAATCCTCAAACATAAAACTTCTTTCAGGTCTTAAGTAGGTCAAACTGCCAAAGATCAAACAGGACATGATAGCGCACCAGCTGAAAAGCAAGTGTAACCATGTGGTGGCTGAAACGTGAGCCCAGACAGAGCCTTACACCGGGCTCAGATTCCCTGCTCTTTTATCAATGAGGTGCTAAATAATTCGAGAAAATGCTAGCCCCTTACTTTCACTCTTCCTTCCAGAAAGATGCAAACCTTGTAGCACATCTTCACTAAAGTCACTAATAACCTCCACCTTAGCTGGGCTCCAACAGGAGAATATTTAGGACATCCTTTTTTTCATACCATTTTTTTTTCTGAATGTCTTTTGTATTTTCAGCTTGTTCATCATAAAACAGCTGACAAACAAAAGGACTTCTTGGTCAGTTCGGATGGAGAAGATGATCAAGAACAGGTAATAGAGCTCCTTAAGGCTGTCATTAAACTTTGATGAGCATCTGCCTGGAATTATCAGCAACGTCGGTTATCTTTAGAGGGACAGTCGATCACGTAGGGAGCATGGGAAAGCACCCCTGCCTGTCTCTTTGGAGGAGCAGATAATACACAGAAAGAAGAATGGTAAGTGAGGCAGCTTTCACTCTTTGGCATCACTTTATAACAAGTCACACCTTATCATGGGGTTTTAAGACGTAAGAAGTGGCTTTATAAATAGTTTTGGCAATTCCATGAATGGGTTTTACACTCTGCAGCTCTTTTCCATAAGGTCATTATATGTACCAGAGTGTGCTGGTGGAGTACTGGTATTAATAAATGGTTCATTAACCTTTAATAAAGCTGCTTTTGGCTGTTTCCTTATCCACACGGGATTACCACAGCAGGTGGCTCCACGTGTTTGTTTTGGCAGAGTTTCTATGTCAGATGCACTTCCTGATGCAGCCCCAGTGGAATTTGTCTGTCCTTCCTGGATCAAACCAGGGATCTTTCAGCTGCTTATTAACCGTTAATTAAGCCATATTATAACATTATACCCCTTCCTTTATAGAACTTTTAGAAGAACCATATCCTCTAAATTCATCTAACTTCTCATCTTTCCTGCATTATTCTTGCAGTGAGTCATGCTTTGGTGCAGATGTGGTGTCCTGCTGGCTCTCTGCATCTGTCCTCTAGCCTGCCTTGCAGTGTCTCCCTGTCCTACTGGGTGCTGCTGTCCAGGATTTCTGGTTCTGTGTGAGTCACTAGGCCTGAGGTCACTCCCTCGCTTGGTTCCTCTCAGTACCTCGGCTCTATCTGTGGCCAGAAACCAGCTCTGTAATGTGGACCACCAGCTCTGGCCCTTCTCTGGCCTCCAGGAGCTCAGCCTCAGTCACAATCTGCTAGCCCGCTTCCCTCGTGGCCTGCCTCCCAGCCTGGAGTCCCTGCAGCTGCAAGAAAACCGCATTACTTACATCACCTCAGGTGTCCTGAGGCAGCTGGGAAACCTCACTCACCTGGACTTAGAGGACAACCGTATTCGTGCCATCCAGCCCGGGGCACTTCAGGGTCTCCATAAGCTGCAGGTCCTGATGCTGAAGGGGAACAGGCTTACCAGTCTCCCCATGAGTCTTCCACCATCACTGACCCACTTAGATCTTTCAGAAAACTGCATCTCTGCCTTGGACCTGCCCTCACTGTCTGCCCTGGTCAACCTGCAGGTCCTGAAGATCAACAGCAACTGCCTGCGGTCAGTCCCAGAGAGCGCCTTTGACAGCCTGCCACGTCTCAGATCTGTGGACCTCACCAACAACCTGTGGGTGTGCGAGTGTGACATTCTGTATCTGTACCGCTGGCTGCTGAGCGGTAGGCTTAAGATGGCCACAGACATTGTGTGCACAGAGCCTGATCATCTCGCCCACCGTCTGCTTCTGAATCTCTCTGTCGTGGCCATCTGTCCTCGTGTCCTGAAGCCAAATGACAGGACACACGAACGTGACCTCAGCTCTGCACAGGCGAGGATGCTAACAGCGCAGCCAGCAGAGAAAATATCAAAACTAACCACTAATGGACTGCTTTCTGAAGCTCTAAACAGTAATCAAGACTCTTCCAAGACGCGTGTCTTGCACTACTCTTTAGAGACTCTTACCTATGAGGAGTGTTTATCCCTAAATAACAGTCAGTCAGTCAGCCCCTTCCATTTAAAGACTACTACTTCTCTCCCTGAGGAGGAACAGAGGTGCAGAGACAACATTACAGCTCGATACCCTCAGAGTAACGTAACCCTTGCTGAGGGGACACAGTTCTTGCTTTCCACACATAGAGATGCACTCGTGCCCACTCTCGTCCCACAGCTGTTCACTCAGCAGGCCTCTGCAGCGATAGTCTCTCTGCTCGTTGTGCTGTGTGTGTTAGTGGCTCTCGTAATGCTGGCAGTGCTGCTCGTGCTGAAAAAGGTGCTTGTGCGTCAGCAGAGGGTGGCTCCTGCTGATTCAGGATCAGCAGGATGACATTTACACACACACACAGACACTGAAGTCTTTTAATCTGTTTATTCACAGTAAGCAAAGCACCTCATACAAATTTTCTGAACTTTTTTTTGTATGTAAACTTTAACTGTTGACATTCTCATACCAAGTCTTTCATCTGGGACCTACATTGTCTCACAAGTGAGCCAGAAAGAGCCTCAAAGCCAAAAAAATAAAACTACAAACCCACATCCCTGCTTCATTAAAGATGTCTTTAATGCTATGTGTATTAAAGTGTTAAGCTTCACCATGAACCCATTGTTAATTAAACAATTCTGATTGTGTGATAAAAGCAAAGAATCCATAAACGCTATTAACACTTGAACAATATGGGACCCACACCTGTGGAGAATTCCCCAATGGATGCAAGATCTGATGCGATGTGATTACAGCGACCCGTCTGCACTGCTCTGGCACTAGGAGAGGCACAATATCCAACAATAGGATACATCTATTATTATAGTCAGTGAATAAAAACATTAATTGCTGGCTTTAACATGTTCCTCCTTGTCCTGTTGCTTTAGCCGGTAGTCTGACAGTGCTGCTTTTATGGCATCTTCTGCAAGCACTGACAAAAAAAGCAGATTTTAGAGCCACTATGAGCATAATTTGGAAAACAAAAAGCATTCAGTTCATGATAACTGGGTGATTTGATTTCATATCATCATTATGTAGGTGTGATTAATACAGTCATTCATTCTTCCATAGAGACGGGTTACACCATGAAGAGCTCGCCAATCTGTTGCATGGCTAAGACATAGAAACAGAGCTATTCACACCATCATCAGTTAACCTATAGATGTGGTCAGAAGTTTACACTTATCGTGGGGAGGACTGACATAGTATTAGGGGACTTTTAATGATTTCTTTGAACTGTTCTTCTGAATTTATTATGGACTTTCTCTGATTCTCACACAGGGTTAAAAGTATACACACGGGGTCTGGTAACTGTGTTTTTGTCAAAGAAAACACAGAAGAAGACCCAAACTGTCACCGTTAGATGAGAGTAAATTGGTTTAGATGTTCAGAAACAACTCAGGAACTGCTGAGGCTCAAGCCTGCTATGAACTCATCAAGCCATTAAAGATGTATGTAAAGATGGAAATACAACAGTTCAAAGAAACCATTAAAAGACCCAAATTACCATGAGATTCATGCCAATGATGAGTGAATGTAAACATCTGACCACAACTGTAACGTGTGTTTGGACTGTGGAAGGAAACCAGAGTACCCAGAGAGAGCCCACACTGTTGAGAGATATATTTATTGCACAGGAAACACCTGATCTGAAAGCATAAATGTATGTGCTTTCAAACAGTGCAAGAGAAAGAATTTGTTTCGGGGGGAAAATGGTGTGCATGGTCCTGAAGCTATTTTGGAAACTTAACAGCACATTTTGATCTTAAGTGGGCTGGACCAGGGAAACTCCCCTTTGTTGTTGTAAAGCTGTTTAACTACATATTTAATCCCTGAGATAGCTTAATGTAAGAAAAAAAAAACAAAAAACAGTTTGAATCATATTTCTCAGGTTTTCTACACAATTAGGAAATGCTGCCATATTGAATTAAAGAAATCAGTCAGCATGACCCTTTATGCTTAAATGGTAAGAAATTACTGTCTTTTTTTATTAACTGACCTAAAATACTTTGGTTTAGTATGAATGGCCACAGTGGAGATCCTTCTATTAGGAAAAGCTACAAAACTTGAAATGAAAATACAATTCACATTTTCCAAAGTCTTCCAGTGGGCCGGACTGAAGTTTTTGCTGGGTCGATTCTGCCCCCCAGACTTTATATTTGATATATGATATATATTCTGACACCCATGTCTTAAGAGGTGTTAATAACGACTGTGAACTTACTTGAGCAGTGAAGCTTGACTGGAGGAAGGCAGAGTTCTTTGGCAATGTCTGTGTTCTTGATCTTCAGAGCATCGTCAACCTGCAGGGTAAAAGCAGATTCATGAGATCCTTTACAATAAAGCGGAGAAAACAGCACTTTTAGGGTCCATTTGTTGGTTGCCTGTACTTTGGTAATTTAACATACCGACTTCCCCTTCACCCACTCTGTTGCTAGAGAACTGGAAGCAATGGCCGATCCGCAGCCAAATGTTTTGAACTTTGCATCGACGATCTTTCCATTTTCATCCACTTGGATCTGCAAACAGCACAGAGTCAAACATCGGAATTTCAAAGACATGACAATACATTGGTTTCTGCTGCTGGCTTCCAGCTTACCTGAAGTTTCATAACATCACCGCATGCCGGTGCACCCACCAATCCAGTCCCCACATTTTTGGAGTTTTTGTCCAGGGAGCCCACGTTTCTCGGGTTTTCATAGTGGTCCACAACCTTAGGGAGAGGTCACACTTATCAGAAAATATATATATCTCTGATCTGTTGGTGGGGCAGCTGACAGACAGGGCAGTGTTACCAGTGACAACAACAAAAAATGTCAGCTAACTCTAAGTAAGGTGACGCATTTTCACTCGTTTACCTTTTTGTGGTACAAGCAGACAGCGCTCAGCTCCGGTTTGAAAATCCTCCTGCTGAAAAACAGCAGCAAGGACGAGGAGCTTCGTAGGCAGACGTTCGCCATGTTTCCAGAACCAACTGCGAACGGAAATCAACGAGTGAACACGAGGAAGCACGAACGGCTTGTGTTGACAAACAAATGAGAGAAGAAGGTTTTACACAACCAGAGAGCGCCCACTAGCGGCCACGGGCGGGGTTAGACGGTGACCCGTGTTGACGGGCTCCGCCTCTCGTCGTCCCGCTGGCTGCTAGCAGGCTGTTACCAGGCAGATAGGCTTTCCAACATGGCAGCGTCAAGCAACGCAGAGCAAACGCAGTTGCAAGATATGGAGGAGGAAGATGCAGGGATGGAGGAGAGGGAGATGGAATCGGACGAAGAAGAGGAGGAAGGCATGGGAGTGGAAAATTCAGACGAAGACGAGGAGGACGATTCGTCGGAGGACGAGAAAGAAAATGAAGCCGAGATCCAGCGACTTGAGGAGCAGGTAATTAGCCAGCGTTAGCCGAGGGGCTAATGAGAATGAATGGGTGGTAAACACGGCCAGCCACAATCGGGTTGGCAGCATTAAAGCTGTGAACTCCTCCGTCATGACATGGTAGAGTAAAGGCAGAAAATATACGTGGCGTTGGTAGCTCTCGTTAACCAAAACATCTAAATATACAACCACGTCATTTATATAGCTGTCGTGATTAGCTGCCTTGCTAATGTGCGAGGCTAATAGTTCGCGTGCCTCGTATTCACACGCGCCTTTTTTGTTGCAGTCTCAGTCTACGGCGGGATCCCAGCGTTTAGTGTGGGTTAGAAAGAAAGTACAGTACAAACAAAAACAGTACACGCTGTGCTAACTTTAATGGGCGTCACGTGATCAGTGACCCCTTCACATAGCATTGAATCTGCTGTAGTCTTAAGTACGGAGAGTGCTTCTGCAGCGTCGCTGGTGTTGCGCTGAGTTGACTGTGTGGTAGGTGTAACTCTCCTGCAACCTACAAATACACTCAAATATAGATCCAACTGCATGACTGTACACGAGTCCCTCTGCGAGCATCAGTGTGTGGTACTGCTGACTGTAGTGTGCTATATACAGAGATATTTTTAAATATTCAGTCTCACTGCTGTAGCCCAAAAGTCTAACAGATCAAACTACAACCCACGAAACTACCTGAATTTTCAACCAACAACTCAACAAAATAGAAACATTTGCTCTCATGAAGGATTGGGTTTAGTTTATTTAGGATACACTGTGTGCAGGGTGCAGGGATTTGTTTGCATATAACAGATTTGTATTTTCACCAAAGAGATCTTGGCCTGCCAAAAAGCTTCATAAAATATTTTTACATTCATAGAGAGATATTAAATAAGGTAACACACTTTTCCTACATGCAAACCAATTGTAGCTGTTTTATGTGTTCACCTAAGAATCAAAAGATCCCTGGTGCGATCCTGGGAGAGGTTGCGTCATGAAGGGTAAAAATTCGGCCAAATCAAATATGCGGAGCTACCTGCTGTGGCGACCTCTTGTGAATGCAAGAACAGCTTAAAGTAGATTTTACATGCCAACCGATTATGATTTTGTGCCTACAAAACCCCTGAAGTGCATTGTCACGTATCTCATTTCTTCTTCATCTTTGTGTAACTCCTCAGCTGTCCATCAACGCTTTCGACTACAACTGCCATGTGGATCTTATCAAGCTGCTAAAGCAAGAAGGGGAACTTTTCCGCCTGCGAAAGGCGAGGCAGAAGATGAGTGAGCTTTTCCCTCTCACTGAAGGTCGGTGCACGGCTAACATGCTTCTGGGGTTGGAGGAATAAGCGGCTCTGCATTATTTACAACTGAAACCTTGTTTTTTTTAATCCCCCAGAGATCTGGCTGGATTGGCTCAAGGATGAAATCCGTCTGACTGAGGAGGAGCCAAACCGAGAGAAAGTATATGAGCTGTTTGAGAGAGCTGTTAAAGACTATATCTGTGAGTGCGCAACACCATCGCCACCACCTTCCGGCCTGATGATTAGTAATTACACGATCCTAACATTTAACTTTACACACACAGGCCCCGATATCTGGCTTGAGTACGCACAGTACTCGATCGGCGGTATGGGCTCACCAGGCGGAATCGACAGGGTGAGATCCATCTTTGAGAGGGCGGTGACAGCAGTGGGGCTTCACATGACCAAGGGACAGATGGTGTGGGAGGCGTACAGAGAGTTTGAGAACGCCATCCTGTCCACAGTACAGGTTTGTGCGCCCGTCACTAGGACAGAGTTCATCATTCACACATAAGCTATATTTGTGTTTTTGTATTGATTGTGTACATATGCCATATTGTTTCAACCATTGTCTTAGAAATTAAAAGCTAGTGGAAATAATTTTGTTTCCATGTTAATGATGTCAAATATAACACTTCTTCAGTTCAGATTGCTGACTTGAATTCTTTCCATGTTTAACCGAATGGCTTGTGCTTTAACACCCATGTTCTCTGCTGGCTTTCCTCTCAGCCTCCCCCTGGCAGGATTCCCAGCCGTGAGGAACAAGAGATGCTGAAGACCCAGCTCGAGCGAATCCATACACTGTTTCGCCGACAGTTGGCCATCCCCTTAATGGGTAAGCATGACGTGTCTTCTGGCCAGACTGGTTGCTGTAAAATGAGACAGATTCCTGTTGCGAGAGCCATATGTCAGAAATTACCCAGTTTAAAGAAAATGATGACGCTGGCTTTTAGGATAAAATTAACGTGTCAGAGTGACGAGTGCACTCCTCATTAGTTTACTGGAGAGGTAACCGGTTGTTTTGGTATCGTGTTGTTTTTCTCTGAGTGGCGAGCCGTGCCGTTTCTGAAACATTTGAATCTCTAAATTTAAATGAAGCAACAGATAAAGTAGAACATAAACTGAAAAATGACTATCGACGGTGTGATGTAAATGTAAAATCTGTGATAACTGTGCTCTGCTGCTTTGTAGACATGGAAGGCACCTACGCAGAATATGAGGAGTGGTCCGAACATGGCGTCCCTGAGACGGTTGTGCATCAGTACAAGAAAGCTGTGCAGCAGATGGAGAAGTGCAAACCGTTTGAGGAGGCACTGGTAATGCACTTTGCTAAATATGATGTCCATTCGTTCTCTGTAATGTTTTTAAATGATGTTGATCGTTTTTGTGAACGCTGCTGTTGTTTTGCTGCAGATGGTAGCAGAAACTCCCAAGTTAGCAGAATATCAGGCCTACATCGACTTTGAACTAAAGGAGGGCGACCCAGCACGGATCCAGATAACCTTTGAGCGTGCTCTGTCAGAGAACTGCCTGGTGCCAGACATGTGGGCCAAATACACCACATACCTCGTGAGTTGTTGGTCACACACACACCCCGTCTAATGTATAAAACCTTGCTGTTCATCTCGTTCTTTTTTCAGACTGTTTTAACCATTTTTAACTATTTTTCTTTCTGTGATCGTCAGGATCGTCAGCTGAAGTTCAAAGACTTGGTTCTCTCCACTCATGAACGTGCAGTCAGGAACTGCCCCTGGACCATGGGACTGTGGAAGAGCTACCTGCTTGCTCTGGAGAGGCACGGAGCCGACCATCAGACCGTGTCAGGTAAGAACACGAGCACAGCTCGAAGCTGTTCACACAAGAGCGCCCGCTGCTTTCAATATTGAAACTATTTGAACTCCTTTTTTTTTTTTCCTTCATAACAAATACGACTGAAAAAGATTGATATGATTTTTCAGTGGAATTTAATTTGCGTTCATTCTGAATGGATGTGCATTGGTTTTAGAGACAAACTGATAATTGTTCTCATTATAAGTGATGATTTTGTTTATTTCATTTATTATAAACAGAATTTACAAGTATTTGTGGAAGCAATTACTAACACAGGATGAATATTAACTTAGTAATAATGAAACCACAAAGCAGAATAAACAAACTATGTTTGAGTTTAAAAAGATTGAGCTGTGTGACTAATGAAATGTGGAAAAATGTAACCTTTCTTAACCTTGCCTGACTTCCAAGTATGTAAGAGTTTAAAAAAAATGATTGGATGGACTTGGCTCCATCATTATAAGATCACGTAGGCCTGCACATTTTTGTGTTTATTTTTTCTTGGAAGTTGCTAAGGGAGACCAGTCCTTATCACATTTATATTAAATGTGATGACAAAAAGGCAAAATTAGTCCATAATATGGCCTGCTCCCTGAAAAATACAGCATATTTACGATGTGAGATGTGGAAATATTTTATTTTAACTTGCAGTATAGTTATTTCTTTGTTTTCTGAAAAAAACCTGACTATCCTAATCTGGTTTATTATGACTTTTATGGTTAATGTCTACCGCTGTAGCCCATAAAGAGTCATAAAACAGGCAATAGATGAAACCAAACACAACCCGAATTTTACCTTGATATTAAATCATTAGCATTATAAAGGATAATGAAAGACGTGTGCTTGTCTTTCATTCATTTTAAAACCACCTTGAATTTATTGAAAATACTAACGACCTTATGGAGAAATGTTGTCGTCTGATGTGTATTATTCTCTTTTGTCTTCCACGCAGACGTCTTTGAGAAGGCACTAAATGCAGGCTTCATTCAGGCTACCGATTACGTGGAAATTTGGCAGGCGTACCTCGACTACTTGAGGAGACGCGTGGATTTCAGTAAAGGTGAGAGCGGTTTCGTGTCATGAACATTTTGTATGTCAAAAAAAAACCAAAACACAACTCAAATAATTTATTTGATGATGTGTTACCTTGTGTTTTTTTTTTTTTTTTGCAGAGTCCAGCAAAGAGTTAGAGGAGTTACGAGCAGCCTTCTCTCGATCTCTGGACTACATGAAACACGATGTCGAAGAGCGTAAGCAGACGGCACCGACATCTATTTTTGCTGTCTTCTTGTCCTGGTTTAGTTTTCACATTATTCACCTTCCTTTGTCACTATAGGGTTTGGTGAAAGTGGCGATCCTTCTTGTATCATCATGCAGATCTGGGCACGGATAGAGGTAAGCGGTGTTACTATGACAACCGTTTTCAGGAGCATGCAGTGTGTAGTAGTGTTGTTGGATTGTGGCGAGTAAATCAGTTAGCACAGTAGAATGAGCCAGGTCAAATCACGTAACAAAAGAAGTAAGCTTCTTTATTTAAATGAGGCCTTAAATAAAGAGTTAATATAGCTCCACAGCTTCCTACAGACATGTTTGAGTCACAGTAGAATCACTTGTAAAAATCACCTTTAGCCTCTTTGTAATGAGACGGAGGGTGAAGGCATTCTCACTGACAACTTGGATACAGGAGTTATTGTGTTTGTCATATAGATGTTTCCTTTTCCTTGTCAGGCACTTCACTGCAAGAACATGCAGAAGGCCAGAGAACTGTGGGACAGCATCATGACAAAAGGAAACGCCAAGTATGCCAACATGTGGCTCGAGTACTACAACCTGGAAAGGTTTGTGAGTCTGTGACTTTGTCTTTGTCTCTTCTTCATTTACTTCTAAGTAGTGCATTATACAATATATACACCCTACATTGTTGTGCAAAGGTCTCAAGCCCACCACTCATTTCTTTATATATTGCTACCAAGGAGACAGACTTTCTTGTAGTCATTTGTAAAGCAGTCTCCGGGTTCCTGAAGGTCTTTCAAAGACTCTCTTTGGACATTAGTGATGTGTCGGTCGCGAACGAAACGGCTCTTAGAGCCGAGTCTTTGAAGTGAACGACGCAAGCCGTTATTGGGAGTCGTGGGTTTTTTTCCTTCTCTCACTTTATTACATTTTATGTGGAGTGAATAAATAAAAGTATATTTACGGTGGCCCCTAGAGACAAAGCACGTACAAACTCCAAAACACGTACAAAACACAACAGAAGTGCTCCAGGATGCTGGGCGCAGTGTTGAGCTTTTGTTATCTTGTGGCTACACAAGCCAGCAAGTACCAACGACCGTATTTGGTGTGTGGTAGTAACAGGTAAATGAACATTTTTTTAATTATTTGAATATATATGAGTGCCTGTGTATAAATACACAAACAATACACATATGCTTTCAATTGTGTAATTTAAGTGATCTAGTAGCTCTGCTTTGGAAGTTCAGGTAATGCTAGAAATGTGCTTTGGAGCTTGGACGTGCTTTGTCTCTAGGGGCCACCGTATATAATTATATATAAATATATCTAAATAAAACCACAGGTTTTTTTTTTACACTAGTAATTCCTTTTGTGCGTAATTTTATATTGTTGTTAATAATAAATTAATTAAAGCAACAAAACGACCTGAAGAGCCGGTTGGGAGCTGAAAGAGCCGGTTCTCTAAAAAGAGCCAGAAATCCCATCACTGTTGGACATTGGCTGCTTTCTCGCTCATTTTCAGTCCAGACTATTTAGCTGACCACATTCAGAAGAATGTCTTTTTGTTGTTGAGGCGTTATTTCAATCTATGAAAAGAACCAAATATAACACAATTAGAAAGTTACAAGGTAAGAATTTTGCACAGACAAACAAGGTGATTTCCAACCAGCTAGAACTTGGCATATCTCAACATGTGTGCCCTTAAAAAAAACAATGAAACTTGTCAAGTGGATGACAACAGAAAAAGTGTCGGGCTTAAAAAAACTATGCAGAGCAGATGAACAGTATCTGTTATTTACCGGCAGTTTGTCCAAATGTATTTGACTGCACATCGTTTCACAGTCAACATGTTGACTGCACACTCACAGTACACACATGCAGTACATGTCAGTGTAATTGGAATTTTCAGTGTGCGAGTTAGACGGGACATGCCTGACTGGGAAAAACTTTCTAACTAAAAAAATGGGTGTGCTTGATGGTTTTTGCTTTTTTTTTTTAATCTTCAGGTCATACGGGGACTCGATTCACTGTCGAAAAGCTCTCCACAGAGCAGTTCAGTGCACCTCAGACTACCCGGAGCATGTATGTGAAGTCCTGCTCAGCTTTGAGAGAGTGGAAGGTGAGCCTCAAACTAAAAATGATTATAAATTCATTATAAATCATTATTTTTAAGAAAAGGGAGAATTTGACACAGTATGGCTTTATACTACACGTTCCCACCTACAGGTTCTCTGGAGGACTGGGACTTCGCCGTGCAGAAGACAGAGACCCGGCTGAACAGGATTAATGAACAGCGAGCGAAGGTAGGAGCAGTACTGCACCGGCCAGGTGTATCGTTTGGCTGCCTTTGGCTAATGTTACCATGTTCTGACCATCTGTTAGGCAGCTGAGAAAGAAGCCAACCTGGCTCGGCAAGAGGACGAGAGAGCTGAGCAGCGGCGGAAAGCCAAGGTAGAAAAGAAGGCTCAGAAGAAGGTCCAAAAGGGAACGCGAGCTGGGGAGAAGAGGAAAGCAGAACAGGACGATTATCAAGATGAATGGAATGAGGACGCAGGTGAAATAGACTCCTTAGCTGATGGACTAATTCTTTTTTTTTAACCAAAACTAAGTGTGATTCTAACTTTTTGTTTCTCTGTGACATAACAAGGTCCTAAAAGGCACCGAGGAAACGCTGACCAACCCACAGATGAGTACATGGAGACAGAGACTGGACTCTTTGGAAAGGCCACGCCCCCTGGATATAAGCCTGCTCCGCCTGCTACTAAAAAAGCCCCACAAGGAGCAGCAGCAGCAGCTCCGTCTGCCCACAGGCAGAACGAAGACAACCCGGAGCTTCGAAATGACAACAGCAGCGTGTTCGTCAGCAATCTGGCGTACACCCTGGAGGAGCCAGAGGCGAAACTCAGGACGCTGTTTGAGACCTGTGGTCCAATCAAGCAGATTCGCCCCATCTTTACTGGTAAAGGAAGCTTCAGAGGCTACGGTTATATACAGTTTGAATCCCCAGTGTCAGTCCCTGAAGCCCTGAAGCTGGACCGACGGGACGTGGAGGGCAGGCCTGTGTTTGTGTCACCCTGTGTCGACAAAAACAAAAATCCTGACTTTAAGGTAAGCGTGGCTCAGTTCCTGCATTTGTGTTGAACTTAGACGCCTCATCATTTTTATTCATTTAATACAGCTATCAATGCCACTTCACCCAGTCCAAGATTATTATTGTAGGGGCTAAAATATTGTGAAGCACATAATTCAATTAGTTTTTCATCCAGCTTGGCTAACATGATTGGAGCATGCAGTGCAAAGTGATATCTTCACGCTTATGTCCTTGTAGGTGTTTAAATACAACACGATGATGGAGAAACACAAAATTTTCATCTCTGGACTGCCGTTCTCGTGCACTAAGGAGCAGCTGGCGGAAATCAGCAAAAATCACGGCACCGTCAAAGAAGTTCGTTTGGTCACGTATCGCTCAGGAAAACCCAAGGTGAGGAATAAAGAGCACAGCGGTGAGATGATGGAGCTAGTGATCGCTGCCTTCAACCCACACGCAGGGCGAAGTTGTTGGTGTGTTAACCCTCTTATGCTGTGTGGCTCTGCAGGGTCTGGCATATGTTGAGTTCGCAGATGAAACCCAGGCCTCTCAGGCAGTGCTGAAAATGGACGGCATAGAAGTGGAGGGCAACAAAATCTCTGTTGCTATAAGCAACCCTCCTCGCAGAAACACGATAGATAAGCCTGGGTCGAGCAGGCCCACGGGAGACGCCATGCCTCGCCAGGTGTACGGAGCGTAAGTTTCCCAAAATGTTTCTCCCACAAAATGTTTGCAATTGCTCTTCCCTGATTCCCAGATCTATATTGGTAATAAAGACAGGAAATAAATTTGACTGTTTTCCTTTTTTTCCCAGGAGAGGGAAAGGACGCACCCAGCTCTCCATGCTCCCTCGTTCCCTCCACCGACAATCCGTGCCCGCCGGGAAAGTGGAGAACGGGAGCGCTGCGGATGGAGAGCCAGCCAGCGCAGCAGGAAATGCAGCCGGAGAGCCGAAGCAGTTGTCAAATTCAGACTTTGCCAAGATGCTCCTCAACATGTGAGAAGACAGGCAAGAGCGTGACGACCGCCTTCACACTGAAAGCCATCTTGTGTCCTTACAAATGGATGTCCTTGATTAATTTTTTTTTCTTTTTCGTAACCGGTTACCTGATGTCCCTTTAATCCCGGTCATGCTCTCACCATCCGTTCTGCGAGGTTGCCTTAAATCCCCATCACGAGCCCTTTTCAAAGAGCGTTTCGGATTGTTTTTGATGGGTGTGTTTTGAAGATGGCAGCCAGGATGTTTTATTAAAAGTGTATCATATTTGTGTGTAAATATACTGTATCTAAAATTGTTGCAAGGTTTCCTTTTTTTGTTTTTCTCTTTTGTTGTTGTTGTTGTTGTGCACTGTAAGGGATTTTAACAGAAGCATATGGGAGAGTATTTTTTTAAATATTCAAAACAGCCAAACTTGTGAATGTTGTTTTAAATAGGTATATGCAAAAGTTTGGACGTGGTGTAATATAGTCGGTGTGTGTACATAATGTTGGATGTGCTAGTGGTGAAAAGACACTCTCCAGATGTTTTTAAGGAGCCGAAATAGTTTTATTTCCTGACCTTCTAGTACAGCTGATTCATTATTTTTTATGTAACATCATCACTGAGTCTCCGTCAACTACCGTACTAATGTCCAGTATTATTATGCTATAGAGACCTCTAAAGCTACCGTCAACAAAAAAACAAGACCTTTTAAGACGGTGTGAAAGCTGCTGTCCTGCAGCACACAGCTGATGCTTGAGTTAGTGTTCACAAATCTGTTTTAAGTAACCCTGCTTATATTTTTTATGTTTCCATGCGTGGCCCGTCTGTTCAGGTGGAGAACGTCAGTCACCTTTAAAGAGGAACGAAGGGTACCTGCCTGAAATTTAAGAGGGTGCACATAAGCAGGAAGCTGGTGATTCTGAAGTGCTTTGATGGCAGGAAACACCTGGCTTCACGTGGGCTTCGTGAGCCTGTAGTCACTCAGAAAGAAGAAAGGCTTTGTCCTTCAAGGCAGTTTTCAGTCATTAGTTTTGTCTACATTGGCAAATTTTTAATTGGCTTTCAGATTATTTGATCTTAACTCTTAGCGAAAATTACCACAGCAGATTATTTAGTAAAAAAAGAGTCACTTGCAGCACTCTAACATTTAATATTGAAAGAAGTAAAAAAAAAAAAAAAAAGTGAATATAAACTCAAGCTGTTTTTATAAGTGCGGTTTGGTTTTCTTTAGTCGACGGCACTCTCTGGAAAAACAAGAGAATGGTCAGAATCTATGCAGTTCCCATTTCAGTAATCCCATGTTTCAGGGGGTCGATCAGCTGTCCACTTGTCTTGTTTTACACATTAATAAAATTCTGTTTGTGTACATGATACTTGGTAAACACGTTTAAAAAAAAAAAAAAAAAAGGTCAGCATAGTTTGTGATGAATCTTAAGTTTTCAAAACATGTAATACAAGCTGTATGTATTGCTCTCACCGCAGTGGCCTAATTTAAAAAAAGGAGAAAAAAAAGTTGAAGTTGTAGAAGTCACCTTCTGTTTTGTCTATACTAAAAAGGTTGTATTATGTGCATTGCCGTTTGTATAATTTCTATAGTCAGTGTTTTACATTTGGAGTAGAGGTAAATAATAAAAGGCTATTTTTTGTTCGTTTAATCTCAGTATTTATTTTTGTGCTTTTTCACTTTCATTCTTTGAAATCATGTCATGTTTCTTTTCCCTCCCTTCTTTTCTGGTCTGAAACTTGTTTTAATAAAGTCATACAAATGATGCCCTACTTTGCTCATTGTAGACCACTTTTATTTTAAAATAAATAAGAAAATACAGGAAAGTGCATTACAGTGTCTGGAGACATCATCTTTACGTCAAAGAACTAAATGTTCACCGTGCACATCCGCAGTTGAAACTGAAGATTCAAGTCCGACAGAAATCTTGTTTTGTTTCCTGTTTCCTATGATAGAGAATTAAAACGCCTAAACTCTCCCACAACACAACTTTTCCTTGCGTGGGAAAATTAGGGTGTGGTAAAGCAAACCTGACACGACAAAAAGCAAATTTCAGTTCACCTTCCTGAAGCAGGCTGATGAATTCAGCAGGCACAGAATCCAAACTGTGACGAGGGAATGATGGGTATGATGTGGACAAAGGAATTCGCATTTTATGATGAGCTCTAAAATGAAATGACATCTATGTTTGCATGCCAGTGTTGCCATGCTCCTGTATCCCTACCCTATGGTCAGTTGTGGAATGGGATGGTCTGCTTGCAGTCGAAACAGGTCTGGTCCTGGCCTGCTCCCGGCAGCCCCACGGCGTGCTCCGTAGTAGAAATCAACAACGTGTCCAAAGTTATTTCTGTGCATTTGGCTATGAAGCGGATGAAGGGCCGCACATCACCCTCGTTGGCTGTGTCCAGAGCGGCGTAGTATTCAGCCCGTTGTTCCTTGCGGATAGTAATTGGTGGGTATCTCGCTTGCATGAGCACGAGGTTCATGAGCAGCCGCGACGTACGTCCGTTGCCGTCAACAAATGGGTGTATGTACACCAGTTTATAGTGGGCGAGTGCAGCATATTCCACGGGGTGAAGCTGCAGCGCCTCGTCGGAGTTGAGCCACTGAACGAGCTCCTGCATGTGTCTCTGCAGGTCCCGAGGGTGAGGAGGGATGTGGTGGCCCACAAACACCTGATTGGTGCGCAGCCTCCCTCCTTCCACGGGGTCTACGTAGCCGAGCACCCGCCGGTGGATCTCCAGGATGTCGTTGACGGTGATGGCTCCTGATCTGGACAACAGCGTCGTGTTGATGTACTTCATGGCCGCATCCACCCCGATCGCCTCGTTCTGCTCCTGCAGGCTCTTTCCGGGGACGGCGTAACGCGTCTCAATGATATGACGGATCTCTGACAGCGTGAGCGTGCTGCCTTCGATCGCCACGGTGTGGTAGATGTGGTGGTAGTAGGTCTCCTCCATCACTCGGCGGAATGCAGAGTTCCCTTTAGGAATGGACATAAGCTGGCGCACTTTACTGTCGATGATGCTGAAGTAACGCTGATCGATCTCTTCCACCAGGGGAAGGGTCCGGTCTCGGCTAACCAGAGCTCTCTCGTTGCACGGTGAGATGGCCAGGGCCTTGGTGTACAGGTGATCTGCCTGGACGACATCCTTCTCCTCCTCTAAAATGGTCCCCAGCTCCGTCAGGGCATCCACGAAGTCTGGGTTCATGCTAAGTGCATGCACCAGCAGCTTGTGAGCCTTCTCCCTCTTCCCAAGTTTCTTCATCTCCTGAGCCAACTGCAGTGCAGCTTTGGCCTCCAGCTCCATCTCTGCAATCACGACATGATTGACAGGGTGAGCAGTGAAGATGCAGTAAAAGAGCAGGTCATGTCATGACAAAATATGAATAAATTCATTAATTAATTAAAAAAAAAAACGTTATTACACTTGGATGAACTAGAATTTTCAACAACTTCAGAAATCATTCAGGGAACTAATATTCAATTTAAAACACTGAAGCCGCAAATTTGTTATTTTTACATTTAGTTGTTGTGCTTCCTCTTTTTCCTTAACAGTTCGCTGGTCTTCACAGTTAGAAAACAGTGTGAAAATACCTACAATTTGCAGAGGATTTGGAGAATTACAAGCTGACGTCTTCACAATGTCATCATTCAGAAATCCCAACATACAGGAAAAACCAATACGATCAGAGCTTGAAAGCGATAAAGGGAACGCAGTTTTCTCTATAAATTTGTTAAATTAAGCCCTACATGAGTTCACACCGGCCTTCTTTCTCGACATATGGTTAATATTGTTCTGCATATGGCACTAAGCTGACCTCCACAGTAAATAACGTGAGTGTACCTTTGGTCGGCTTGGGCCTCTGAGGCAGCAGATCAAGAGCAGTGAAGGGGACGGTGAGGCTGGTGGACTGCACAGCTGGATGCTGCTGTGGACTTCCCCACAGCTGGCAGCGGAGCAGAGCGATGCCTCTCAGGGAGGCACAGCACTGATCCTCCACCCCAACCATGGGCATCAGGAGCGCCACGAGTGAGCCGAGGGCGATGCAAAGCAGCGGGCCCCATCCTCCTAGGACACGGGCGCTGTAGTAACTCCACACCTTCACAGCAGCCATGAGGACCCCTGGTTAAATCCTCCATCTTCTGGTGTAATGCCCCCCATCTAATTTCACTCCAGCATGGAGACCCGAAAGGTGGCGAACAGGAGGAAAACGAGCAGCATGGCAGCTGCCGCGAGAGATCAACTAAACGAGACAACTTTTAACGCCCGTAAGTTAGGAAGCAAGCTACCTTTAGCTACAAACGGAGGCTCTAAACCTTAAGCTAACTTAACGACCAAACGGCGGCTGGCTTTTTGTCAGAGTCGGAACAGCTGTACACATAATACACACATCTCCAACTTCCTTAGGCTCAACGTTTGAACATCCTCGAATATCATTGGTCCGAAGTGTATTGAAGGGCAGAGCCGATTGGGTGAAAATACAGCAATACAACTCTCGTTTCGTAGCCGTCCCTGATTGGCTGAGTCATGGAAACCTTTTCCCCGAGTTTTACCTTTCAGGGACAAGAGCGACATTATGTAATCAGTAGGTATCTAATGTAATCTAATTTATTTTTTAGTTATGGGGTATTTTAAACATGTAAAAGAAGAAACAAATCCTATTTAAAGCCCCTCTATTGCCAAAGATCAAGGCTGTAGAGAAATCTTGAAACACAACTGGGTACTTATTTTGTAGTTATTTGAAAGCATTATATAAATTAGCTTTCATTTCTGTGTTCAGTGAGATCTCAAGCTACATGTTTAGAATCTCCACACAAATTAGATTTTTAAAAATTCACAAAAGTTTATTTATTTGCTGCAAAATAGGGGTTTAAAACGCCCCCCTGCGGTATATACTTCGACCATCATTGTGGATCTCTCCCTTAATATTTTAGTGCCCTCTTGCTCATCTTATACAATCTCCTTTGCTTTGACCTGTTATCGAAGAAAGAAAAAGCAACAACTCACTTCCATCCTTATCGGTGTCTCGTCCTCTCTTCAGGAGATCCAGAATCTATTAATATGTAAATATTTTTTACATTTTAAAAGCCAATGAGAGTGAAAGACTCACCTAATGCAGACCAAATCTACCTACAGGTGCAAACAGAGTAATTTCACAGATCATGTTTGCAGGATCTGGGCGGGCACAGCATTTTTCCACATTTAGAAAAATAATTTTTTTTTTTAAGTAAGTAAGTTTAAGTATTTCACTGTCAAACTCTGAATATAGCTCATTCTGTTCAAATATGAAACCTTTTTTTAATTTCAGGTTATATTCATTCATGCAATTTTGCAGTGTTTGAGACATAAACACAACAAAAGATCATTTTGATTTGACAAGTCAGGGTAAACAACATACAGTCCTGTGAAAAAGGAAGTTGTCAAAGCACTCTGTAACCATCATCATCATCATCATCATCATCATCATCGTGGTGCATTCCTGTGAAACACTAATTACTCCCTATGGGGTTGTAGAACCACTGTTAGCAGCAACAACCAATGTAATCACTTTCTGTATGACTTCATCAGTCTCTCACTTTGTTGTGGGTGAAATTTGTCTCATTCTTCTCCACAGTGCTGCTTCAGTTCATTGAGGTTTGTGGTATTCGTTTATACACAGCTCTCTTAACCACCTAGTCTGGGCCATTGCAACATCTTGATTATTATTTTTTTCAGCCATTCTCTTGTATATTTGCTGCTGTGCCTGGGATCATTGTCCTGTTGCGTGATTTAGTATCAGCCAAGCTTTAGCTGTTTGACTGATGGCCTCACATTTTACTTTGGCTTCAAGGTATCCAGGTGCTGTGGCTGCAAAACAAACCCAAATCATCACCTCTCTACATAGCGAAACATCTCCTCTTTGGTCTCGTCTGTCTAAAGGACATTTGGGATGAATTTGCTTGGATGTTCCTGGGAAGATCGTAGCATCATGTTAACACACATCTAAATGCTCCAGAGCAATAAAACTGCCAGAAATTCTGCATTTATGCTTACACTCGCTGAAGATAAATGAATCAAATGCATTTGATGAGCAGAACCTGGTTGTTACCTATCCCTTTTGCTTTGGAACCAGTAAGGGTGTACTTGTCCCCACAGCAGTAGTCGTCTTAGATACAGCTGTTTGTACAGCTGCAGCTCTTCTAAACCCAAAATAAAACAATTCTCCTCTCCAAATTTGTAATGCACCCACTTCATCAGGTCTTAAGGTAATAAGCAGGCATATCAAGCAAAATGCAATCACCATGAGGAGATGTAAATCTAGTGTTCTCTGGTAATTACACTGTTTCTTTTTAGTCTAGCACCTGGATTTGCCCGTTTCAATCCCAAACCCGACTGCCAGCTCTTGCACTGCTTCTGGTCATAACAGGAAGCTACTTTCAATTCCTCCACCTGTGACCATAAACTGGGAGTAACTGGTTCTAGGAAATAAATAGACCAATATTTAAAAGACACACTTCACCTCCATTTGCCCTTCTTCTGCCAGCAGAATGTAAACTCCCTAACAAACAGATGAGGGCAGCATTGCTTTTTACGCAAACAACTCGGTCTCTGTCCAGCATATCCTCTAAAGACTGCAGCAGCGCTCTTGGCCTCAAAATCACTATGATCAGGATTCAAAGCCATTGCTATCAAGTCTTTGAATATAACAAAAAAGGAACCCATGCTCGTATAAACCAAGAGTAACATCCTCATCCTCAGCTTCTTTCTCTAGTGACATTTTAGTAATCCTTCTCATCTGTTTATCTCTTTGTCCTTCACATCACTGCCATTCTATTAGGCTTTATATATGTCTTTTAAAGCTTAATGTGCATCCTCTGTTTATAGTAAAATGGCTTTTATAGAGATTACCACCTGCTGTGGACAGCTTGAGGTGCTGAGGATATATTTCTGGCTGCGCGCCAACGCCAACACTATTAGGCATATCTTCAGCAGATGGCCATGGCGGGCTATCAGCTCTAAATAGCTGGTATTCACGCACAGCCTGTAACTCTGCAGCAACACACTCTCACCACAGGTATCTCAGGGGAGGTTATGAATTAGCAGCCATTCTAAGGTCCGTCTGAAATCTGAGGTTTTGAATTCACTGCACCCTTTTCTGCAGCTGCACACTAACATCATTTCCCACCACAGAGCCTTTGTTGTTCTGACCCACAGCAATTTCGCCTTGGAGGATAATGGCGCTTGCTTGACTTGCATTATTTCTTTACCTGTGTTATTCATGCAGACTTCTCAATGCAAATAGGAGGGTATAGTGGTAAAGGGTGTATTTATGTCGCCATGTCTTCTCTGAGAGTCTGACTGGAGAAAAGAGAGGAAGGAAGATAGAAAACTTGGGAAAATATTTAATCAGTATTCTCCCAGTGATGAGCTGTGATTGGTGCAAATACACCTGCTGGGGCACCTTTTTGTTTTTAAACTTAACTTTAATTGCACCAAATGTATTTTTGGTATTTGGCTCAAAAGAACCTGCCATCGATAATATGTGAAGTATGGCTGTGGAGAAGCACACAAGGTCCCTCCGAACACTTTTCACTCATGGTCAAATAGTGCATCATGGCCAAAATCTAAGGTACTAAAGCACAATCATCACCAGAGCCAAAATCACAGCCTGCCTCAATCAGCCTTGGCAGCAATCAGCGAGGGTTAAGTGAAGCAGCTTCTGTAGTTATCTGACTTCAAAGTGAGCTTCTCAGAAGCACCACGCTGCTGAGGGCTCAGCTACTTTGTCTGTGGCTGCAGTTACCAGCTGCTTATTTCATATTCACTTACTTCAGAACTGCATATTGGTTTAACAGACATCGGCACAGCGACGTAACTGGTGACACCTTGTGGTTTGTCAACTCCCTTTTTTGAGACCCAGATGGTGTTTTGGCCATCGCCTTTTTGGTTTTGAAGAATGAGACCTTACAAGCGAAGGGCGGGCCTCACTGAGAAAAAGGCACCGCACCCTCATATCTTCCTGAAACACAGAAGAAAAAATGTTTTTATATTTCATTGTTAGATTATTTAAATATTGCCTTTTAAAGAAACATGCTACAGCGTCAATTGAAAAACAAATAGAATAGTTATCTATTTTTTTTTTATCTTCTGTCCCTGGTAATGGACATCAGGTCCTGTTTTATTACAGAATAAAGTGATGTTATGGATATTTTTCTTTTTTCTGTGAATTTCTGGATATTTTTTAATTTTATTTTTATGAACATTAAAACATTTAGATGAAGAGAACACTCTCCATTCTCCACATCTAACACTCAACTAAACCTGGGTTGCTAGGTAATGGATGTATGACAGAGGGTGGAAGACAGGATTTTTCTCAGCACGGTGCAAGTGGAGTAATACTTAGAGGGCCAGACAGTGGAGCAGGAAGGTGAAAGCTTGGAGGAGGACATTTCCAGCTTTTAAGAAGCCTAAGCTGGGAGAAAATGATGTCACCTAAGTACATTATGGGTAAGCAGCATAGTGTAAACTAGGGTAATGAAGTGTTGGGATTTTGATTACTCAGCAGCCTGTGAAGGAAATCATCCGTCCATGGTGTCAGCAGAATGATGTGGCATGTTGCACTGTGCTTATGAGAGGACTCACCATCCGGAAGGGCTTGTTCCAACCTTATCAAAGACATCAAGTGCATTTGTTACTTTGATGGACTGCCTAATCTTAAAGAATCTGTCCTGACTTATAACCTGGAACTACTAAATTTGGATCATAGGTTATCTGAGTCATGCCGCGAACACTGATGTGCTCAAGGATGTTTTCTTAAACCTGGTTGCTTATTTCCTGTTTGATGTAATCAGAGGAGCAGCTGTCTCTGTGGTTTGTTGCCAGTGTTGTCCTGATTCCATGTTTCATGCAAAAAAGAAAACCCCAACCTCATTTAAATGTAATTGATAAAGACAGCAGATAATGCACTTTTAACATATATATTATTAATTATAGAAATCAACAGAATAAAAGAAGAAATTACATTTTAAAGAAGTGTGTTTTTGTGTGTGTGTGTGAATTCAAGTGAAAAGGCTCCTTCTTCCCTTTCTAGAAATTGTATTGCCTAAAATCTTCAGAGCCCTGCATTAAAAAAAGAAAAATCTTATAACATGCCACCTAAAAAGCTGGTATATCCTCCTTTGTGCTTTCATCTTCCTGCTCTAATGTCTGTTCTTCCTCCACCACATCTGACAGCCACCGACCCTCCTTCCACAATTTTGAGTAAAATCCCTGCTATCTCATTGTGCCCTGTGCTTGCTCAAGTATGTACACGGATTGAAACTGTAAGGTAGTAAATCCTGCTGTCCACTACAAAGGAAACCGAATAAAAGTTTTGTTTAGCTACAGAACCATAATATCTGCAAAAAATAATTCTCATCATTTCGAAAAGAAAGTCCCTGTGCTCTGTTAGCCCAACTCACATAAATGTGGCAGCAATAGAAAAAGAAGGCGCAAGATGTCCTCTTGAGAGCACAACAGGACTTTTTCATGTTTGTGGCTGTAATGTGACAAAATGTGGGAAAGTTCAAGGGGGCCGAATACTTTTGCAAGCCACTGTATATTGGTTAATCCAACGAGCACTGTCAAGCAAATCCTTTTTATGCAAACAGAAACTACGAATTTCAGTCAATCACAATCACTAAAGAGTAAGATATATTGTCAAACCTTCAGCACCACTTATTAAGATGAGTGACTGTTTGCATATATTTGAGCCTTTCTGTTTTGACCCTGTGTGCTTTAGAAAAAGTCCAAAATAAATTCAAACTTGTTCTCCCAGTTCTTATTAAAGATGTCTGCTGTACAGTCTTATATAAACAGGAAAAAACACAGTTCCAAAATGATCATGACATTCATGCCCACGACGGGCGTATGTAAACATCGTAATAGCAGCTTGTCACTGTCATCGTAGCTACGTCCTTATCTGGCCTTGCTTTGTCTTCAGTTATCATTCTAAATCTGACAATAATTTACAAATTGAACAAATTACTGGTTTATTAAATAAACCAATAAACGAGCATGTGAGGTCACAAGATCATAACTAATGCATTCATTTAGGATATAAATAAAAACAAATGGGTCATTTTCCCAGAGATTTCTTCTATTATCAAATAAGTCGCCTCCTATTGGCCATTCAAAGAAATTACCTTCCCTTTCCAGACCTGAAGACTTCCTGCAGCTTTCATATATATATATATTCTGTGATGACAGTAGAGCTCTGCTTCTCTCGGTGGATTAAAATTAATAAGACATTAGCTCTGGAATAATTCCACTGGATAACACACTTCGTTTCCGAATGGTTTGTGAAATGAGCTGTATCTGGTTGTTCTCATTTATCTCTGGAGCCACTCTTGGCACTTGCTTTACTGTCACATCTACAAGTTGGTCTGTCTGTGTCTGCCTTTTGTTGTTATTCAGAGATCCTCAATTATTAGGGTGGCTGTGGCTACAATAGCTTGCCATCACCAGTGTGTGAATGTGTGTGTGAATGTGTGTGTGAATGGGTGGGTGACTGGATGTGTAAAGCGCTTTGGGGTCCTTAGGGACTAATAAAGCGCTATACAAATACAGGCCATTTACCATATTTATTTATTTCAGTTTTAGTGCATGGGTGATTGACTTCTTTACCATACTGATGAATGCAGCGACTAATCTTCTCTGAGTTCCCTTCAGTTATTGACTCAACCAGTGGAAGTGAATCTCTGGTATGACAGCAGCACAAGTAAGACACAAGGTGTGACAATAAATTGTCACCTCGTGTGACAGTACACTGATGTACAAAATTGGCTCGAATAATCAAAGTTAACATGAAGCAAGCCAGCGATTTAACTTGTTACAGTTTACCTATACACAGATTCCTGCAAAAGCTCAGAAAACAATGTGTAATCTTTGACTCTGGATGATAACTAAACATCTGTAGTGATGCAAAGCTGATGTCATCAATAACTTTGTCATGGAGACCAAAAATGAATAACATAAAATCTCAGTTAGAAACTGACAGCATTTGACAGACATGAGCAGTCAGGATGATCACGAAAAGGTGCTCGCTGTTGCATTAAAGGAGTGTAGCACTCATTATTTTTACACTTTAAGTGATAGGAAATGCTGATGCTTCCTGGAAATCGAAGTATGTAAGATGCTATTTACAGTCTTCAAAGTCAAAGATCCCCCACAAAGCTGGGGCAACTAGTAGAATCAACTATATCTTTTTTTTTCTTAAATCAAGACTTAAGAGAATGTGTAGAGGCTAAAGCGACTTCAGCGTACCTCCCTCCATTCTTGAATTCAGTTCAGCTGGCGACAACACAGACAGGCATCAAAATGGGGACATATTGGCCCTTTCTCCATCTGAAATGTTCACAAAAATGGTTTTCTTGACTCCCCTTTAGCTCAAAAGTCAGGCCAAATATGGCAGAATGAGTAACTGATGAAGGATAAATGATGGCATGAGATGAATGCACTCCAGGTCATATTGTGGACTTGCTTTATGCCCATCTGGCACATGCTGAGCTAACCCTCTCAGCTGTGAGAGCAGATAAAAACCACACGAGTCTGCAGTTAAAATCATTGATGAGTGCTAATTCTGTTATTAACTGCCTTAAAAGCCTTGTGCTACTTTGGGATTAGTTAGGCATCTCTAATCTTTAATGCATTCCTGTCATATGCTTTTATCTCTTATAGCAATGTTTTAATTAATGTTTAATGTCTATGCGGCATTTTTTTTTTTACAAGCTTTCATGTTATTCTCTGTGCAGAATAAAACAAATGTTGTTTATTCACAGGTTGCTACGTGCGTTATCATGATCTTCACACCAGCTGACATGTTAACTTAAAGTACACTCCAGAGATGACCTGTCATACACTATTAAAATAACACGGTGTCTTTCTGCTGCTGGCTAGAACTGTGCTTCTAGAGGTAGAAAATCCATCTGCCCACCTGGAAAAAAAGCAACCTGTCAGGGCAGGAAATAAATCCCTCTGGCACAAGCATTGTGCCTCTTCCCCTAACGGTTCGCTCTTCTCCATCCAGCCTCTGTGGAGCAGTCAGTCTGCTTGCTTTTCTGTCTGAGGCGAGGCTTTGTTCTGGGTGACAGAGCTGGGTGTCAGAGATAGAGGATCTCGTTAGGGAGTCAGAGGGGGAGAGCGATGGTGGCACTCTTTGCAATCTCTGGAGTATGGATGGTTCAGCAGGCAGGGATGAGGGGGTCTCAATATGTATGAGAGTGTGCAGGAGAGCCACACTGAGAGCAACAACTGCCCTTAGATGTCAGCATCCGAAATACCCATGTCACTGCAGGATCGACTCTCGGTGGCAGAATGACAAGTGCTTCTGCAAGACGATTTGGGAGGTCAGGATGTGTGTTTTTCCCCTCAGGTGACAAGATAGAGGACAGAGAGCTGTGTTTGGCTGCCCTTAACATGTCCACGAACACCTCCACGAAATGAAGAAAATCAGACTAAATCAGACTAAATCAGACTTGCATTTTTATTTTTTATTCCTATTTATTCTATTTATCCCCTTTGTATATTTTATTTATATTTGTTTCTGTATTTATATGTGTGTGTGTGTGTGTGTGTGTGTGTGTGTGTGTGTGTGTGTGTGTGTGTGTGTGTGTGTGTGTGTGTGTGTGTGTGTGTGTGTATATATATATATATAACAATTCTGTAACTGTAACTTCGGTCGTTGCTGTGCTTTTTTTGGAAATCGAATTTCCCAGAGGAACCCACCCGAGGGATTAATAAAGTTCTATCTTATCTTATCTTATCTTAAAACATATGCAGAAAATGAGCTTTACAGACCCCTCGACTTCATACGAATATTTTGCCTTTGTCTCTGTTGAGGTTTTAGTGGAGAGGTTTCACACAGGAGACAAGAAACAAATAATGACAGTTTTAAAACTATAACAACAACGACTCCCTGTTTATATTGTTCACCTATTTACATGCAAACTGCATAATGTACAGAAATCAGCTGCACTGTCATCATTATATTCAGCGTTCAACAATTCCAAATACAATATATGAGAAAATTTTACATGCATTGGTAGTGTTTTCTGGCTTTGTATTTCTTTTTCTGTCCCTGATGCTTTTTTCTTAATACAGCGAAGCGGGTTTCGTAGTTCAGCCACACTCATACATGACAATACCCATGCATTAAAACCATTTTGCACAATTTATAGTAAGGTTGCCTCTTTAAGGTGTTATTGCTCCACCCAGCCCTTTTCTTCTGTGTGGTTGTTGACTGTGCTGCAAATACTATAAACACTTCCTGCTATCATACTGCTGCTGATATGATCTTTCTGAATAAGCTGCCCCACAAACTGTGAGTTAACTGAGTGAACTTGCATGGTACCCGTACAGGGAATTGTAGATGATTAATTTTACTGAATAACTGAGGTGTAAATACAATAGTGAAGAGTGTGTGTGCATCTTCCTCGTGACATTTTGCCTAAAGCGGCGCTCATGATTTATTCAGTTTGCATTCTCGTCTGCCTGTCCTGTTTCTTCCAATCACAAAGAATTTCAAAAAGATGCTCCCTCCATGAATGTCTGGACAAAATAGATAATGTGCTATGTTGCCGTGTAAATGCTGTACCATTTGTCTTCTGTCTTTGCATCTGACTGATGGTCTTACTGGTATCTTTGATTGTGTTAAACACTGTCATATTTGTTTGCTCGTCAGTAACATATCCCCTTGGATAACAGTCATGCATTATGTACCAGCTTCATGTACCAGCATGTCAGGTCCTGCACCAGCTTGAAGAAATGAGCAGAGTCAATAGGTGAGTGAATGATCTGGCGAGAAAGACAGGGGACCAAAATAATTGGGTCTCCGTTGAGGGACAGCTATTACGATGGCCCTCCCTGAGGCAGTTCTTGCTATTTCACTTATTATTGCACTTCCACATTGGCCCGTGTTGTTCAGAGGCGTGGGTGAGCGAGCCACTAGTTCTGTCAAATGCACACAGTGATGACTCAGGAACCGTGAGCTGCTCATTATTTCCTTCACCCACCAAGAAATGACTGGCAGGTGACTTGTTTTGGTTACTTTGGTAATACACAGATGGGTACAAAATAAAATTAGAGCACCTTATAACCTGATTAAATATAAGACAATCCTACTGGATGACAACCTTTGATTTTGTGCGCTCGCCTGAAGGCGCCTGCCTTTAGCTGCTTTTCTAGATATTATAAGGATTTTCCAATGCAGGGTGATGATTTTGTGACAAGGGAAACTAAATCACACACTTGGTGGAGGTCTTTACACAGCTCAAGTAGGGATGGCTTTGTTTTTAAGGGTGGGTGTATCATTTGAAATCCATTAATAGTAACACCCAAGGAAAGCCCCCTGGTATCACCAACAAGTCAGTAATCAGATCTGTCACCGTGTTTCATGTATAGTCAGAGTTTGATCCAACTGTAAATAATGCCCTGAGGTGATTTGTGTAATATACAGTGTAGGGAGAAAAGAGGAGCTGCTCAGCCATAGAAAACTATCCCATGAAGCTCCCAGTATACAGTTATACAGAACCAGCAAACAAACTTTTACACACTATGCACCTCAGCAGTCCTTGACTCCCACTCTGACACTTATTTCTGGTTTCAAAATACTTCCACGTTGCATTAATACCAGTTACAGATGATTGTGGAACATCTAGAAGGCAAGACGTTTCGCAAACTGACCTGTTGCATCAGCAGCATCCTATTACAGCATCTCTCTCAAGTTTAGTAAGTTCTTTAAAATCACCCATTCTTTCATAAATGTTGGTAAAAGCAAACCGTATGACTGGCTGCACCACAAAGGTTAAGAGGTGCGGCCCAATATTTTGTCTGTGTATTGTTTGCTCTGCAGAAAACGAAATAAAGTAAATAAATCAACATATGGATAGTTGGCTCACTGCAGAGAAGGCTGTAATTTGTTTTCTTTTCTGAACCCCAGAAAATAAAACCAGATGACTTTTATTGTTAAGCGTTATTAAGTTTATCCATCGTTTCTTTTGTCAAAAATTCATTAACTTGTGTCTGCTTGCATGGTTATTAGACTCATCAGAATCTGTGAAAATGTGTCATTTGCCATGTAGATAAAATAGGTTTATTTCACTTTAACACACTCTTTGACATCTCAAAGAAATGTACACATCACTGCCTCCTTCATATGACAGAGTGATCAGTCTGTGTTGACGGCAGGTGGAATCTGAGCAACCGAGGCATTCAGCGCCAACGAGTCTCATAAATCACTGTGGGCCCATATGGTAATCATTCTAGGATCCCATCTGGAGGCTGATTTCATCATATTAAACAAAAACAAACAGCCAGCGGCATCTTCCTTTCCATCCATTTCCCGCCAGCTTCGCATTTTAAAGTCCTGCAGTTTGGAATCAGAGCGCCAGAGCTTCATTTTCTGCACACTTCGTAGCACAAACAGACTTGAACCCAGCTGCAAACTGAAGAAAGTTTAGCATTAGAACTTGCAAGTGATTACTTAGCCGACCTTTAGTGAAAACAATTTATATTGTGTCACATATCGATTAGAATAGTGTGACTTATATACTCTTGCAATTTGAGTAGAACAATGTTGTGACACAGAGATTACAAGCATCATTACTGGGAAGAAAACAGTTTCTAACTGAGCAGCATACAGATTTCTTTGTAATCTGCTAAACAAAAGATTTCTGACAGAGTGGGGTGGTGAGGGGCAAATCTAGTAATTTTAGTTTGTTCCGCGTATCAGTTTTGGTTAATTTAGTTGTAGCTGTGATGCCCAAAAAGATGCACCTTTGCCCCTGTAAGCTAACAAGCTGGTTAAGGCTTCAGTCACATAGACCTAGAACTTACTGGTGACCACAGTTACCTGCTACTATTTTACCTGTTTGTGATTAATTTGACTGCCAGCAGACACCCAGCAAATATGCATTTGTTCAGACCAGAGGTTATCAGACCAATGCCAACTGGTGACAAAAATCCCCCCAAAATAACAGGAAAGTTGATGAAGGAGGCACCACTTTTTTGTGTGAAGGGAGGCTTTTAGCCTTGTTTTTGGATAGAGACAGTGTAGCTGGACAGCAAAGTGGGGAGAGAGAAGGGAAGACATGCATGACAGGGCCACGGATCAGACTTAAACTCAGGCCGTACGTCATATAGCCACCTGCTCTTCCACTGAACTAAACTGGCACCCAGCAGTGCAGTGTTGAGGATTTTTTTTGGACTAAATTGTGCATTAGACATAATTATGGATGTAAGTAAACTGTATACTGATGTTATGATCGTTTTCCAGTGTGACCCATAGTGAAAATAACCCAAAGTCCTTCATTTAGAGATTAAAACAAACAAAAAACAGCATCTATATCGCCATAAGCATGTTCTGTTGTCACCGAATATATGGGGATGAAATACAAAATGACACTTTCCTGAAGCTGTTTATGGGTCTGATGGTCCACTTCTGGTCACACAGAGACTGACCTGCCAAGTGGCATCAGCTTGGCTTGAAAGGTGTATTTTTCTCTTAAAACAAAGAGGTCAAAGCAACAGGTCAGTAAAGTGGAAGCAGGCTTTTCTTTTCATGCATTTTGAGCTTTTTTCTCTGTTTGTGCTGAAGGTTCTATGGTCGCTTGTCTTAAGGACAGACAGCTGTGTGAGTTCTTCTTTTGGTCTGAATGAACAAGAGGCTTTTAATGGAAAGATTTACCTCTGGGTCTTGTTGGTCTGTCTGTGCACACTACAGTTGGTAAGCTGCCAGCTGTAATCCTCCTGAGGGCGATCTCCATGTATGAAGATGTTTATCTTCATTGAAATGTCCTTCAAGAGGCCTGAAGAAGTAACTACTTAAAGAATTACAAAAAAGAATACATTTCACACCAAATACTCTTTTTTTCCTTATATGCTGTATTTCCATTTATGTTTGCATGAGTATTAATACATTGCTGTACCTATTTCCTGTATTCTGAGTAAAATATATAAAATAAAAAAGAAATACATGAGGTGGTTGAAGACTGTATTTTTGGAATTTCCTTTTTGGGTGTATATTTGTCAAAGATTCCTTTTCAGAGCACAAATTATTTAAATGACTCATACAGCTGTGATTTACTAAAGTTTCCAGCAGGCATTTTACTGCAAATTGCATCATTATTTCAAACCGAAAAAAGCGTGTCTTATTTTGATAAGTTGAGAAAAGTTGCTGCCAGGAGCATAATTCATTTGAATTGCAGTGCAGCGGGTGAAGTTGGCATAAGCAACACATTGTTGTTCCGAGTAGCTGCCAAAGCTTTGGCTCTGTCCCGAAGTCATGACTGATATCTTAGCCTAAAACATTTAGAGCGAGCCCTGCATATTTCTGCACTGTTTTAATGTAACAGAGTGCAATTTAACATGGAGTGTTGGAGGGAGGGATACAATAGTTAGTGAAGACAAGACTCATGCAGGCCACAGAGTCAGAGGGCGAGAGCAATATCGCACGCCCACATAACAAAACACATGAGGCCTACTGGGACCTTAGCAACCTGAATTTCACAACAGTCCAGGCAGATATTTTAATGATAACCACAGACGGGTTTGTCCGCTGAGCTCCTATAAAACAAAAAGCAAAAAAAACCCCAGTCAGTGCATTGTAACTGGATATAGATTCTGGTTGCTTTTGTTTATATAGTTCCATTTCCCAACAACTGAAACTTGTGGTAGTTTACACTGAAAGAAAAGATGCTGTGCAATATCGCAGACCAAAACCCAACAGTGGGAAGACAAAAGCTCCCTCTTTACAGGAAGAGTCAATCAGTGCTTCTGCAGTCAGGAGTGAGCTCTAATCAGGTGATTGACTGGACTACTTAACTTGCAGCTGCGTTGATGATGGCCTCTAATGAGCCACAGGGGCAGCCAGTCAGACCTGAGAGCGCCAACATACGTATGCAAATAAATCTTTGACATATGCTCATCTCTGCTCGGTGTACCGGGAATGTGGGTAAGCGGTTTATCATGTCAGAAAGCTTCCTGTGATTCTGATTATCTCTGTTGACTCATTTGGCATGTTTAAGGACTCCAAAACAACCAAGTGTCTTTTTCCAAGTCTCTGTCACAGTGATATCAAGATACCTTTTTTCACTTTGAGAGGCAATTGTCTGAGTCTATCTGAGATAAACAAGGACAAATAACCTCAGTAAACCTGAACACAAATCGGCGGTTTGCATGAACGAAATGGCCCGTCTAAGTCCAATCGCATGTTTATTCAGCATACAGGTTGTAGGTTGTATCAGTGCCTTGCTGTTCTCAGCAGCTATACTATTTGGCGAAGCTGAGTCTCTAAATGTGTCCATTATGATGGTGAGTTCCTGTCTGATAGACTGTTCTAATAAAAGACTTAACAGGTATCTGAGGATGTGCTGTGTGATAAACTGATAAAATCACATCCTGAGGTTAATGGCACGCTTTGTTCTACAGATCAGTTTACCACAGCATCTATTTGCAGTACTGTGACTCAACAATGCATCCCACTTTAATCTAAGGTAAGCAGATTTATGCCAGTGACGGGTGAATCTCTGCTAGACTCTAATGTGTAAAATGGATTTCAAGCAGTAGAGAGGAAAGCAGTAATAACACTCAAGTTACTTCAAAATACAATTCAGATGGCCCACAAGCACGAGTGAAAGCTGACACTGTACAGCAGAGGACCCTCCGGCTATGAGGGGAGAAGAGTTTGGAAGAAGAAAAAGTGTGTTTGAAGCTTAAAATCAGCCCGAGTACACAGTGTGGAAATCTACACAGTTAATCATTTTCATTGGTATCAGTATTACCATGGCAATCAGGATATAAGGAAGGAAGTTTTTTTTAAGTATTGATGTCAGAAGATATGAAATAGTAACTTTCATTTCCTCAAATTTGTGATCAAGTTCATCACTTGACTCACTCGAATTAGGAAATTGCAGTGATGTTATTTATTTTTATTTTTAGAGGAGCACATACCCACATGTTGAACCTCGCTGGTTCTCATTTTATTGTTGAATTAACTCTCCAGCAAGCTTTCAGGGGGAGCTGAAGTAGAACGATCAGGCTGCACAACAAAACGAGGGAGTCTGCCAAACACAAAAGAAGTCTGGGCAAAGAGCTGCTCCATTTTCGGTGCTGCTGTGGTCGCATTTTGTGGATAAAAAATTCCACTTGTGGCTCAATGCCAGCGTTACACATGACCAGTTTGCTCATGTACATTTCCTCTCAGAATGACACAGGGTTAACTCAACGATTGCTCAATAGAAACCTATTCTTAAAATATCAGCTCTAAGGTACAATCTCTGTGCCTTTCGCAGAAAATGTAACAAAAAAAACAACACATGTATGATTGCATGAGGGCACTTTTTTTTACCATTTTAACTCATCAGTGTAAAACAACAGCATCTCAGTGGGGAGATAGTAAAATGTTACAGTATGTTGTACAGTATATGAATTAATATTAAAGATGTTATTTTGTAGATGTTTTTTAGAATATTTGATTCACAAAGAATGCTCGAAAAGTAAAAACAAGAGAGAAACAGTGTTAAAACACAGTTCAGTAATATTTAATATTAAAAAAAAAAAATTTAAAACACTGAAATTGAACAAAAAAATCCATATTTATAGTTTTACAGCTGTAAAATTGATTCCAAATACCAAGGCATAACCTGCACCAGACTACGTTTAGGCAGCTGAGACGTTAATAATGAAAGTAATATACAAACCGCATTCCAAAAAAGTTGGGACACTAAACAAATTGTGAATAAAAACTAAATGCAATGATGTGGAGATGGCAAATGTCAATATTTTATTCAGAATAGAACATAAATCACAGAACAAAAGTTTAAACTGAGAAAAGTTATCATTTTAAGGGAAAAATATGGGGATTCAAAATGTCATGGTGTCAACAAATCCCCAAAAAGTTGGGACAAGGCCATTTTCACCACTGTGTGGCATCCCCCCTTCTTCTTACAACACTCAACAGACGTCTGGGGACCGAGGAGACCAGTTTCTCAAGTTTAGAAATAGGAATGCTCTCCCATTCTTGTCTAATACAGGCCTCTAACTGTTCAATCGTCTTGGGCCTTCTTTGTCACACCTTCCTCTTTATGATGCGCCAAATGTTCTCTATAGGTGAAAGATCTGGACTGCAGACTGGCCATTTCAGTACCCGGATCCTTCTCCTACGCAGCCATGATGTTGTGATTGATGCAGAATGTGGTCTGGCATAATCTTGTTGAAAAATGCAGGGTCTTCCCTGGAAGAGATGACGTCTGGATGGGAACATATGTTGTTCTAGAACCTGAATATATTTTTCTGCATTGATGGTGCCTTTCCAGACATGCAAGCTGCCCATGCCACACGCACTCATGCAACCCCATACCATCAGAGATGCAGGCTTCTGAACTGAGCGTTGATAACAACTTGGGTTGCCCTTGTCCTCTTTGGTCCAGATGACATGGCGTCCCACACAAGAACTTCGAATCATGACTCGTCTGACCACAGAACAGTCTTCCATTCTCCCGAATCTTCGGATGATGTTATGCACAGTTGATGATGATAACTGCGAAGTCTTTGCAATTTTTCGCTGGGTAACACCTTTCTGATATTGCTCCACTATCTTTCTGAGCAACATTGTGGGAATTGGTGATCCTCTACCCATCTTGGCTTCTGAGAGACACTGCCACTCTGAGAAGCTCTTTTTATTCCCAATCATGTTGCCAATTAACCTAATTAGTGTTAATTGGGCTTCCAGCTCTTCGTTATGCTCAAATTTAGTTTTTACTCAAATTTGTTGACACTGAAATTTTGAATCAAGATATTTTTCCTTTCAAATGATACATTTTCTCAGATTGAACTTTTGATCTGTCATCTATGGTCTATTCTGAATAAAATATTGACATTTGCCATCTCCACATCATTGCATTCAGTTTTTATTCACAATTTGTTCCAACTTTTTTGGAATCCGGTTTGTAGATTATTGCTGTGTATGGCTTATTTCTAATCTGTGAACTCTTCCACTGGAGACCTTGCAAACCAAGGCCATGTATATCGCAGTGCCTTGCTACAGCTAAGGATGCTTTATGAGCATAGGTTGGTGAAGGACAACCTCCTCATTTTTACTGTGCCATAGTTCTGAACCCAGTGCACTGCATCATTTTTAGCTTTGACACCCTCGAGAAAAACAACAACAACCTCTCTCTCTCCCCTTTCTGTGTAAAGCAGAACTAATGGTACCAAACTCTACAGAACCTGCAGTATTATCTTTATTGACAATTTTTAACATATGTTTTTATGATATTCCTTTAATGCTTTAAGTGCTATCACCCTTATCAAAGTGACCCTTTAAAATCCAAACAGTTAAATATCTGCATGCTTAGTGAAAGTATGAACAATGATCTCCTGTCCTTTATGAAAGCGTAACACATCTTCTTCATGAGGCAGGAAGTTGTGTTTTCTCACATGCACGGTGCAGCAAAGAAAAATGTGGTTACTGTGTGTTTTACTGTTTATACGTGCGTGGTTATTTTTAACCTTACCTTCACTAACACATCCATCCAGCAGAGTCGTTCTGAGTTAAAGTAGTTTTGCTGAAATGCATTATGAGGTCAGCTAAGCAATCCGCACATAATATTTCCGAAACTAAGTTTGTTACTTGTTGCTATCTACCATATTATCTCATGACGGCAAAGTAAGAGGGGCGGCCTGTGTTTGTGTGTTGTTTTTAGATAAAAGTACTGTAAATAAACCATGAGTGTGTTTCATAATGTGAGTGCTAAATTCATAAATTCACAACAAGTAATCAATAAATATAACAGCTTACATAACACTATGAGCCAAATATGTAACCTCTAAAAGCTTGTTTCAGTGTCTGGCTTTGGTCATGCAAAATAAGAACTCATGTTAAAAAAAATGTGAGCTACAAACAAATTGGTTTCCTCAATTTGTTAGAAAGTTTAAAACACCTTCACATTTCTCGTTGGATCACCTCTCTGCCTGATGGACCCAATCAGTGAATTATCTTGTAGAAAAGTGGAAGTTTGAGATGCAAAAAGGAGTCACGCCTGAGCGCACTGCCGTCCTCCTCACTCATCACAGCATTTCTACACTGAGCAACTTTGCCATCTGTGTTTCTTCTTCTTGCAGCTGTTTCCTCGCGGTCAGGAGAAACCCAGAACGTTAAGGAATGGCTGCGTCTGCCTCTGTGATTATGGCTCCATGCAGCAGGACAACCATTGAGAGCTAATTCAGTCATTAAAATGATAACAGACGTGTGTTTACAACAGCTGCTGCACTTTGTGCGCATTAGTTGAATCATCTGCATCAGAGGTTGGCGTTGCAATATCAAATTAAAATCATGTTGACCAAAGCTTAAATAAACAATGTGCTCTGGCTTGCTTCCCTTCCACATCTGGCCAAAAGCGTGCAGCTGTCAGAGACAGAACCATCAAAGCCAAGTCACAAAACTCACACTGGGCAGCACATGTGTGGCAAATTCAATACTTTTGTTATTTACGTGCCAGAAGAAGAGAATAATAACCTTTGCTGAAGTAGGATATTAATATTTAACCTTGCCCACTGATCATATGGGTAATAATAATAAGTAATAGCTAATAACAGCCTAATGCTGCGGTTTCTAGGACTACGATCAGTCATCAGTAATTTGATATATAAAAAAGTAAAAAATTGTTTAGGTTGAAAAAAGAAAAGAAAAGAAAAGAAAAGGAAAGAAGAAGAAAAACATCCACAAAAAACAATCAAATGCCTCAGAGCTATTAAAGTGCAAGACCACAAAATGCAGTAGTGAAATTAGGAGATGGAAGTGTTAAGAAACCACCCTGTCAGCTGACTTTGGTTGCATGCTGTTTCTTATACCTCTGCAAGCATTATCTCAGCTCAGTTGGTACTGTGCACTGGACACGATCATCACCAGCAGAGAACAGTTGTTGCTGCAGGTATGTTGTTGTTGTTGTTTAATTATATGCAGTTATACACAAAGATGTTTATTCAGATTAAAATTAAAATGGGAAACATTTGTTTAAATTAAATGTTTGTTTGTTTGTTTTCACAGAAATTCCAAACATATTTTCACCCTCAGAAGAAATGGATTATATAGAAAATTGGGACTATGACTATTCTGAAAATACGTCCTACACTTATAATGATTCCTCCAATATCACTACACATGAAGAGCCAGTTTTTCAGCACAAGCCAAAATGTGAAGGCTCCTGTGTGACTTTAGTCATAATTAATGTGATCATTTTCCTGCTGGGCACCTGTGGGAATGCTTTGGTCATCTGGATTTCTGGCTTCAAGATGAAGAAAACAGTCAACACCATATGGTACCTGAGCCTTGCGTTCTCTGACTTTATGTTCTGCTCCCTCATCCCATTCACCATTGCCTACACGGTGACTGAGGATTGGATTTTTGGCAGTTTTTTGTGCAAGTTTATCCCGTCAGTTATGTTCCTCAACATGTTCAGCAGCATCTTCGTCCTTGTCCTCATCAGTGTCGACCGCTGTGTTTCAGTCATGTTTCCAGTTTGGGCTCAGAACCAGCGCACTGTTAGAAAGGCATTAGTTGCTGTTGTCATGGCGTGGTTGCTCGCCATCGCAGTTAGCATTCCCTCTATGATTTTTCGGGATGTTAAGGAACACCTAGGTCGGATGATTTGCTTGAACAGTTACACACACCAACACGGTCACAAGTTTGTCGCAGTGAGCCGTTTCATCGCTGGCTTTGTTATCCCTTTCATCATCATTACCATCTGCTACTCTATCATCATCCTCAAGCTTCGAACCAACAGGATGGCCAAAAACACCAAACCATTCAAGGTGATGACTGCTCTAATTGTTGGGTTCTTCATCTGCTGGCTTCCGTACCACGTGTTCATCCTGCTTGAGCTGAACCCCCACCACCACAACCTCACCATTTTGAAGATCGGACTCAAAGCAGGCACTGCTTTGGCAGCAGCAAACAGCTTCCTCAATCCTGTGTTGTACGTTTTCATGGGCAACGACTTCAGGCGTAAGTTTAAGAGCTCTCTGCTTTCAAAGATGGAGAATGCAATGGGAGATGAAGGTCGTACCACCAGCCGTTACCTGTCCAGGTCCAGCTCCATGGATGGACGAGCCTCTACACACATCTAGATGTGCAAAAATCACCCCAAACTGTTTCAGTCAGTTGGTTCACTGGACAACAAAAATAATGTTTAAAAATGTGCAATCAATGTAAAATATGTCTTTACTGTGAATGAAATATGTATATTCCAGCTGTAAAAATGACCATGTATTATACATTAGACTCAAAGCATTACCTGTATATTAAGTGTTTACTAAAATAAAATAAATTAAAAACAATCGTATGATATACTTTCATGCATCAAGGAACACAAAGTGTTGCATGCATTTGCAGATCACTATCTGATTCTTGCGGCACTCCTGCATGGTTGGATGGTTATAGAAAGCCTGATTTGACTGGTAAAACTCTAAAACAAGAAGGAAACAACTTGTGTCTGTTGTTGGAACAGACACAAGTTTTGACTTGCTTTCTTGATATTTTAATTAAAAGTTAAATAAAGGATGGTCAAGAGCACTCACTCTAATTATAATATAACAACGCATTATAGTTTCATGCTGCAACACTTCAATAAGTGTAACTGACCACAATACAGAGTAAGACAGGGTGAAGCTCAGCCAATCACACACTCTGTATTCACAGATACTGTGCAACAATTTATGTTATGTCATGTATGAGTGCTATGAATGTAGTTGTAGTTGTAAAAGTTTGACTTTTGTTGCTGCTTTTCTTTGTTTCTGAGATTAAACAAGATCCATTAAAGTTAGTTCTCTGATTCAATCTCGAATTTCTCAAAAGTTGAGGCTTAATTTGTATTTGGAGGCTGTGCTTTTCAAACAAACAATCACTTACTGAAAATGTACTCATTTCTTATCTGCAATGAGATATACATTTGGGAAACTGTAAAAAAAAAAAATGCAGACAACACTAACATCAGTTAAAACTGTGCTAAGCAATGCGTTTCTGGTGATGAAAAATCTGTAGCAGCCTTCCAGTTTATTGTACATCAAGCTGTTTGCCAAGGAAAAGATAGACTTCTCTCTCAAGGCCAGTTTTCATTTTTTGGGAAAATGTGAGGCAAGAAATATCAAGAATAAAAAAGGGCAAGAAAGGAACGAAGCCATCGTTAGTAAAATGTGTTAATTTTGTCAGAAAATGTTGTCGTGGGGGAGCGAGGTTTGAGTAACATGTGAGGCCAAAATCCTTTCTTTTCACATCTTTAATAAACTAAAAGAATTTTAATGTCTGTTGTGCATCCGCATTTCACTGACAATTCCAGTTATGTCACTAACATTTTATTTGCACCTGTATCTGATCCAACGGTATCACCTCCGCCTCTGCACACCAGTAGAACCACATGACATATTTGCACACTGTGTTTGAGCCTAATTTTGAGTCTAAACACTCTTAACATTTTTAACCTAAGAGATATCACAACAGGAATTTAAGAGTCTGGGGATTTTTATTCACCATCTGGCTGAAGGACCGATGAGCTCATGCATGCCAAGGAATCCATCGTCCACTTGTTCAAACTTCACAAGAATCACTCCTCCTACACCATTAGCGAGAATTTAGTCAAACTCACACAATGATCACCTAACAGGTCTCACCCAAACTGGGCTGAAGGTCAAGGTGACTTTTGTCGTGTCAGATTATCATAGGCTTCTCCGATAAATGTCTGTGCACTTTTGTATACTCATTGTTTTCCACACCTTAATTATTATTGGCCATGAAATAATATTAATAATAATAAAAATACTCTGGAACGAAAACATTTTTATTTGGTGGTGAAGTAGATTAAATCGTCCTTGATATGGCTGTTTGTGAGTCTCACTGACTTCTCAGTGGAGTTTAATTGTCTTAGTTTGTACAGCCAAGCAGTGAGAAAACCTTATCACCTTCCTTTTGTACTTCACACATTACAAAAACCAGTGAATTTTTGGTAAATCGTGGGCCGGATGAGTTCCTATACCTCAGTGACATTCTGCTGAAGCAGTGTAGGGCTGTGACAAGACACAAGTAGATTTCTCAAAACACTGGCAGTGAGTCACAATGAAATGTTGGTTAGAGAGTTAGAGACTCTCAACTATTTCTGATCTGAAATTCAATTGTTTTTCTGGAGTTCTGCCCACTGAGGCTTCAGGAAAACTTTTATACTGTGAGTTAAATGTGAAATATATGTGGTTTACTGTGAAATGCCAGTTATTTCATCAATATTTTACTTGCATATATTGTATATGGTGCAATGGTATCATACCGGTCACTGCACAAGAACAGAGAAGCCTCTTTTTCACAGCATGTTTGAGGCTATGTTTGAGTACGGTGGGGTGAAAGTTATACTTAAAAAGATATACGCTCAAAACACTTGCATACACACTTTAACAGAAAGGAACAGTCTCTAATTTCTATGGTAGTTGTATTTTAATCAAGAGAGACAGAATTTCAACACAATACGAAACATGAAGTTATAAACTGATTTGCATGTCACTGAGTGAAATCGGTATTTTATCCCCTACAATACAATCAGAATTCTGGCTCCTATAGATGGGCTGTGTGCCACATTACAGTCGATCAATTTCAGATACTCCTGACTCAACTTGTTATGTGTGTAAAGCACACCTGTATACAGATTCAGTCTTTCATTCGAATCTGTCCACCACCGTGGACAAGACCAAAGAGCTGTCAAAGCAGATCGGGGACCAGATTGTTGACCTGCACACAGACTGGAATGCTCTACGAGACCACCAGGAAGAAGCTCGGCAAGAAGTTACCATTATTCTGAAATGGAAGAAACATAAAATGACAATCAGTGGCCCTCAGGATGGAGCCCAAAACTACACAGGAGGAGCTTAAAATGACCTGAAAGCAGCTGGGACCACAGTCACCAAGAACACTTTTGGTAACACACTACACCCCAATCTTCCAGCATCCGCAATCCCCCTGTAGGCATGTTCCCACAGTCAAGCTACAGGACACACTGAAGAGGGGTCATGGATGGGTCCTTCAGCAGGACAATAACCCAAAGCATACCAACAAGTCCACAAAGGAATGGCTAAAGAAGAAGCACATTAAGGTGATGGAGTGGTCTAGCCAGTCTTCAGACCTTAGTGTTTTTGAAAATTTGTGATGGGAGCTGAAGCTTCGAGTGTGTGAGAATCTAGTGAACAACTACAAGAAGCGTTTTACTGCTGTGGTTGTTGACAAGGGTTTCTCCACCAAGTAATGAGTCAGTGTGGGGTCCAAATACATCATTCACTCAGTGACACACAAATCAGTTTATGACTTTTATGTATGACTCACTGCAAAAATGAAACTACTTCAGATGAAATATCTGAGACTGAAGATTCAGAAGGGGATCAAATAATTATTTCCCACGCTGCAAGAAGATTCACAACTTAACAGGAAGCATGAGAGGAATTGAGTTTTAGTAATTTTTTTAAAATGTTGAAACAGTGTAGGGCTGTGGGGAAACCCTTAAAGCACAGATTACCTGAAACCCTGTCAATGAGTAACAATGAAATGTTGGTCAGAGATTTAACCTTTAAAGCTGAACTGTGTTTGTAACCTGCCCACGTATAAATGTGAAAGAGTTTGCTTAAAGTCAGGAGTTCTACAAACTGTGTCAGAAGCCACTGGATGGTTTCTGTTTACAGTCACCACAATCAGTCCTGTTTTAAAACCAACACACATAGTTGCTAGTAAGTATTCTACTATGACTTTAAATGTGATCTAGATCATGCTGGAGGAAATGCTGGCAAACCTGACAAAAACCATAAGTAAGTATTAGGGTCATTACTCAAAAACTAAGCAATTTGTCATGTGCAATTACTGCTGATTACGTGACTTTTTGGTTACTCTGTGGCCTGAAATGCATGGTAACATAATTACAAGTTAATACAAACCTCAGGCTACAAACCAATCATAATAGGGACACACTTTTTTGATACCGGTATATCATTGATAGCCACCACACACTCTGCCTGTCATTAACCTGTTATTAACTATTAAATGACTATATGATGCCTTTGCTTTGCCTGTAAATCTCATGAAGCTTTGATCATCAAGATATTTTGCAAATGTGGTTTTCATAAAAGTGACTAAGGCGCTGTCAGACAGTGTATGTGTAAATGTACCTTGACACCAAGCTGTGGCTTGGTGTAGGAACATCATTGGTTTCTCCAGGAAATGTTTGTGGGTGATGTGAAAAAAAAATGAGGCACAGATGCAGTGTTGTCTTTAGTGTCAACTTTTACAGAAAATATATGCCACTATACAGTTTTACCATTGATGTTTAATGTGTCTTTCTTCTCTGGCGTCTAGCTTGTACGCTTTTTTGATTATGATTATGCTTTTGGAGTTCTGCATCATTTATTTATTTATTTGATTTTTGTTGTTCAAGCATACACTTTTTGCTGCATGCTAGACATATCTTCAGTGATCTACCCTGGCCTATCGGCTGTTACAGACAGCCTTTCCTAGATGACCCAGCCGGGGTATGCCAGGCCCCGGCTTGTATCCAGGGATCCTCTGATATGTATCACCCTTCTTCAGCCAAAGCCAGCTTCTATGCTGCTTCCAAGATTATTTGACAGTTTTACTCATTTGGAGTCTCCATATCCCCAACAGCAGTATGACTCAGTGTAGAGACTGGCCTGCAAAGACTTTCACCCCTCTCACCTCACACCTTCCACCTCTGCCTCTGACAGCTGGCAACTAGGTCCACGTCTTTCTTTCCTGAGCTTACTGTACTCTAACTGGTCTTCCCACGGGACTGTCAGCTCCAGCATAACACACTAACTTCTTTCAACTTTCTGGATAACTGGACAGTGTCTGGTCTGAGTGTGGTGGGTACAGTAACGTCCAGGAACCTCAGCTATCTCCCTGGGACAACCAATGTACACTTTATACAGCTCTTATTTAGCTTCAGTGCTGAGGACGCAGCTTCACTGCACCAGTTCCCACAGCAGCCACTACCTAAAACACACAGTGAAACATGCAAGAATAGCAACAGAGGCTACAACATCACAAGCCTGCATGTCATCCCTGCTTTGGTTACATGATGAAGATCAGGCTCAAGCTGCCGGGCTGCGGTTGGCTTACACTCGGCTTTAACATCACTCTGGGTTCTTGCCTTCGAGCTTTGTGTTAGCATGCTGTCTGTGCAGATGCTTCAAAGGGTCATTTCAGCGGCACTGGATAGATGTTTCTGTCCTGGATACGGTTTGATCTTTACCATCATGTTATTTCTCTTTGGTGCAGTACAAATAAAAGTATAGTTCACATCTCCACTCATGGAAAGATGCAGAGTGGTCTATTTCTTCCCAGCACAACTGACATTAGCTCATTGGAACTTGCTTGCAGGAAAAAGGCACATTGGATGATTTTCTTTCTCTCTAATCACAGATCATCCAGATAACTAGCTGTAGTTGACTATCTGATAGTTGTAACTGTACAGTAATCTATTATATTACAGCATTTCAGAAATATATAATGCGTTTCGTGATGCCTTTCACCCAAAACTAGACAGCTGTAGTATAAATGCTGTTTGGTTTTTGGTTGGGAAGAGAAAGACAAGACAAGAAATATCTCGCTTACATCCGTCTGGCAGAGGTCACAGAGGATGAATCCTGATATCTTTGGTAATCCCTTCAATTTTCCTCCAGCCAGTAGGAGGTCAACATTTTGGCTTTTTCTAATAAACTGCCAATAATTTCAGCACAGATATCCACAAGCCTCAGGTAAATTCTCATGACTTTTTCATTACGCTCACTTTTCCTCTTGGACAACCCAACCACCGAGGGCAACAGGCCAGGGTACTCCTAGTGCTGGTCCCAAGTCTGGGTAAATGAGGGGGGATAGTGGATATATACGTAGGACAAAGGATGTTGAATATGGAGCTGTGAGGCCGGAGTAAAAGGGCAAGACCATGGAGAAAATTCATGGATGTAGTGATGTAGAGCAGTGTAGGGATTGGATGAGATGGAGAAAGGGCACAGCCAAAAGATAAAGAATTTTCATCTTGGACCTCTAGAAGCTGCCATTAATTTTTTTTTTGTACAAATATTTAAAGATAATTGAGTTAGTTCTCAAACTCAATTAAAAATACTCAAACTCTTCATTTTATTTGATTTTTATTTTGTCCAAAACTTTGCTAGTCAGACTCAATAATTACTGCTAATTAAGTTTCACTAAAAGGTCCAAGGGATCTGGAAAAGTAACAAAAAGCATTCGAGAAAAAAAAGAAATGAAAAATAGTTAAATCAAAGGTTTTTATTACTAATTAAACTGAAAGAGATGGTTAGGTTGCTATCATCTTTAAAAGAAAGGAAACACAACAAGACCCAGGAGCTGATCATTAAACAGAAGAAGGACTAAATCACCAAATTACAGGGTCAGAATCACAGGAGGCCGAAATAGACGTGCTGTCATGTTATTATAAGGTGGTGAACACGGTAAACACAGACGGCAACCTCTAAAGGGATGAAAAATGAAGCCCTGGAAGTGCTACAAACTACATTCATGGTGGAGAATGAATCCTCACAGAGTGAAAAGACACAACTCTGCAGGAGAAACATACATAACAACACACTTTTACTACAGCAAAGTTTAAAATAAGACAGTGTTTAGCCTCCTAAGAATAACCTACATTTTTACATAACCCTCTTTCCTGCTAGAAAAAAAGAAAGAGAGAAGGTTGGTTTGCAAGGTGCATTCCTGGATCAAGCAAGAATTGGGAAACTGTTTGCTTTCTATGTTGCAGCAGGTTGTTTTCTCAGTTCTCTAACATGTACAGCGTGTTGCTAAAAAGAGAGAAAAAGATGTCTCTGTTCAAACTTTCTTCAGCTGTGTTTCTGGTTTCACATTCTAAATGGGCTAAATGAGTTTTCACTTGTTTTATATTCATTTTGTACTATTTTAATTTATAAACAGTTTGAATGTTATTGCGTCCTCACTGGCCACATCATTAGGTAGGTCTGTTCAACTGCTCATTAATGCGCATTTATGCATGTCGACATTGTGCAAACTGGTCTTCCCACGGGACTGTCAGCTCCAGCATAACACACTAACTTCTTTCAACTTTCTGGATAACTGGACAGTGTCTGGTCTGAGTGTGGTGGCTACAGTAATGTCCAGGAACCTCAGCTATCTCCCTGGGACAACCAATGTACACTTTATACAGCTCTTATTTAGCTTCAGTGCTGAGGACGCAGCTTCACTGCACCAGTTCCCACAGCAGCCACTACCTAAAACACACAGTGAAACATGCAAGAATAGCAACAGAGGCTACAACATCACAAGCCTGCATGTCATCCCTGCTTTGGTTACATGATGAAGATCAGGCTCAAGCTGCCGGGCTGCGGTTGGCTTACACTCGGCTTTAACATCACTCTGGGTTCTTGCCTTCGAGCTTTGTGTTAGCATGCTGTCTGTGCAGATGCTTCAAAGGGTCATTTCAGCGGCACTGGATAGATGTTTCTGTCCTGGATATGGTTTGATCTTTACCATCATGTTATTTCTCTTTGGTGCAGTACAAATAAAAGTATAGTTCACATCTCCACTCATGGAAAGATGCAGAGTGGTCTATTTCTTCCCAGCACAACTGACATTAGCTCATTGGAACTTGCTTGCAGGAAAAAGGCACAATGGATGATTTTCTTTCTCTCTAATCACAGATCATCCAGATAACTAGCTGTAGTTGACTATCTGATAGTTGTAACTGTACAGTAATCTATTATATTACAGCATTTCAGAAATATATAATGCGTTTCGTGATGCCTTTCACCCAAAACTAGACAGCTGTAGTATAAATGCTGTTTGGTTTTTGGTTGGGAAGAGAAAGACAAGACAAGAAATATCTCGCTTACATCCGTCTGGCAGAGGTCACAGAGGATGAATCCTGATATCTTTGGTAATCCCTTCAATTTTCCTCCAGCCAGTAGGAGGTCAACATTTTGGCTTTTTCTAATAAACTGCCAATAATTTCAGCACAGATATCCACAAGCCTCAGGTAAATTCTCATGACTTTTTCATTACGCTCACTTTTCCTCTTGGACAACCCAACCACCGAGGGCAACAGGCCAGGGTACTCCTAGTGCTGGTCCCAAGCCTGGGTAAATGAGGGGGGATAGTGGATATATACGTAGGACAAAGGATGTTGAATATGGAGCTGTGAGGCCGGAGTAAAAGGGCAAGACCATGGAGAAAATTCATGGATGTAGTGATGTAGAGCAGTGTAGGGATTGGATGAGATGGAGAAAGGGCACAGCCAAAAGATAAAGAATTTTCATCTTGGACCTCTAGAAGCTGCCATTAATTTTTTTTTTGTACAAATATTTAAAGATAATTGAGTTAGTTCTCAAACTCAATTAAAAATACTCAAACTCTTCATTTTATTTGATTTTTATTTTGTCCAAAACTTTGCTAGTCAGACTCAATAATTACTGCTAATTAAGTTTCACTAAAAGGTCCAAGGGATCTGGAAAAGTAACAAAAAGCATTCGAGAAAAAAAAGAAATGAAAAATAGTTAAATCAAAGGTTTTTATTACTAATTAAACTGAAAGAGATGGTTAGGTTGCTATCATCTTTAAAAGAAAGGAAACACAACAAGACCCAGGAGCTGATCATTAAACAGAAGAAGGACTAAATCACCAAATTACAGGGTCAGAATCACAGGAGGCCGAAATAGACGTGCTGTCATGTTATTATAAGGTGGTGAACACGGTAAACACAGACGGCAACCTCTAAAGGGATGAAAAATGAAGCCCTGGAAGTGCTACAAACTACATTCATGGTGGAGAATGAATCCTCACAGAGTGAAAAGACACAACTCTGCAGGAGAAACATACATAACAACACACTTTTACTACAGCAAAGTTTAAAATAAGACAGTGTTTAGCCTCCTAAGAATAACCTACATTTTTACATAACCCTCTTTCCTGCTAGAAAAAAAGAAAGAGAGAAGGTTGGTTTGCAAGGTGCATTCCTGGATCAAGCAAGAATTGGGAAACTGTTTGCTTTCTATGTTGCAGCAGGTTGTTTTCTCAGTTCTCTAACATGTACAGCGTGTTGCTAAAAAGAGAGAAAAAGATGTCTCTGTTCAAACTTTCTTCAGCTGTGTTTCTGGTTTCACATTCTAAATGGGCTAAATGAGTTTTCACTTGTTTTATATTCATTTTGTACTATTTTAATTTATAAACAGTTTGAATGTTATTGCGTCCTCACTGGCCACATCATTAGGTAGGTCTGTTCAACTGCTCATTAATGCGCATTTATGCATGTCGACATTGTGCAAACCAGCTGCTCTTCCTTAGAAACTGGCATCCCATCCTTTATCAATAGTTGAGGCTGCTGGTGGTGTAATGGTGTGGGGGATACTTTCCTGGCACACTTTGGACGAACTGAGCATTGTTTGATCACCACAGCCTTCCTGAATGTTGTCACTGAGCATGTCCCCTTTATGACCACAGTGTACTTATCTTCTATCCTACTTCCAGCAGGATAACACACCACACCGCAAAACCCAAGCCATCTCGAACAGGTTTCTTTAGCATCACAGTGAGTTTACTGTGCTGGCCTCCACAGTCACCAGCTCTCAAACCAATAGAGATAAGGTGGAGCCGGAAATTCACATCATGGATGTGCAGTGTGATGCTAATATGGACCGAAATCTTTAAAGAATGTTTCCAGCCCCTTGTTGAGCTCTTCTGAAGGCAAATCTGTCTCCAATGTTTGTCTTTCATATACCTGTTTTGATATTTAACCTGCTAAAAGAAATTAGCACGTGCATGTTAGCAGCACACGACATTAGTATTTATAGCTTTAGGTAACGAAGCAGAACGCTTGTCAGTGCTTAGTCTTGTTTTTCTCTTGGCTGCGCTCTCAGAGGTTTACAGGAAAGCCTTGTTGTGCACACTGAACCATAAAACTACAGAGCGCCTAAGGGTCACAGCAGGAAAACACTTTTTCTCTTACCTGTAGTCACAGGCAGATCGCTATTGTGATATGGTATGCGATATATTAATAAAAATGTTTAAGACTACTGCAGATTGTAGCAGATTTCTAAAAATTCAGACATGAGTCACTCCTTGGATTCACTCATTTATTGGGCCATATTACATTACATTCATTCCATAGAAAATACATTCAAATGTGACACCTGTTCAATAAGTGCCGGCTTGTCAATAAATGCAAAGAGCCAATAAAGTTTAAAGCATGTGTTAAAAATAGAAACAACCTCTCCCGTTTGCCTGTTGCAATACAAATATTTTGAACGTGTCAGCATACACTATAAAAATATAGTTTTATTATACTGAAAATGGAAGTCAGTTAATGCTGTCTGGCTCTCAATCACCGGTGCTGTTGTTGTTTTTTTATCCTTGGATTTATCAATCTGTGTATTTGTTTGTGTTTAAGCGGCAGAGGAGATCGAGCGCCGTTTTAAGACGTGCTGCACAAAAGTTTGCTGGAGTTTTTTTGTTTTTTCAACAAGGAATAGGAAAATGATTACGAGCTTTAACGGTTTCAAAGCTTTTCTTACAACAAAGCAGTGAAAAAAAAGAAAAAAGACAGTTTTCACATTCAGTATGATTAGCTCTCATAAATAAACCTCTACAACAGTCACTACTTATAAGGTAAACTCCAGTCTATTACATGAGTGTAATGCCTAATTCCGCAGTGATCTTTGGGGAAGGTGTTGCACACCGAAGTGCTTTTTGGATTTCTGCATCGAGTCCAGTGTTAAGAAAACATATTCACAGCCAAATGAATCAACGTGTGCGCTGCTCACGGGAGATAAATAAATGCCGCAGACATTAATCCTCTTCTCTCCTCGAGTCAGTCTCTTCGAAAGGGATAACTCAGCTTCTTGAATAACCTTCTGATTTCTCGTACATACAGTGAATTAAACACCTTACAAAATCTTGGAAACACACAGTATCATCACCATCAGGTAGTTATACCCTGCATATTGCATTTTACCCCCTAACAAAGAGATACAGCTTTCAGTGAGCTTCTTATATAAAATAGTTCTGTAACTGTAATAGCAGCAGGAAAATTAATGTTTTGACTTTTCTTTTGCACAAAATAAGCTCACTGAACACACTTTGCAGTGTTGTATCGTATCTTTTGTCAGCACAGTCAGATGAGCCCCTCTGTAGTCACAGCTACTGTAGCTTCTTTGTGTTAAGGCATGTGCACATGCCTACACAGCACATGTGCATAGAGCAGGATAAGGAGTGCTTTTCATTCAGCAAATGAGAGAAACACAAACCTTGCCTGCTAAAACTGTCACGTCTACTCCATGAATGCATGAAGCTGATTTAGTTTCGTTTAAAAAAGAAACAGATGACTGAAAAAATGAAATAGGTGTCCATCTACATGACTTAACAGACATCTAACACGATAAAAAATCTATTTATCTCATGAAATTCTACAAGATGTGCAGGAATAAAAAGGAAAACTAACAAAATAAAAAGGAAAACAGAGGTCTTCACATTTATCATCTTGGCATGTATTCCTCTGGAACCCCAGACATGTTTCTTTTCTTCAAAGCAGCATCTACTGTTCTGATCAGTTCATTGATGTTTGAACGCATTTCAGGAGTATACGGGTCGTACTCGAGCTTACGTAGCCCCGACCGCTTGAAGTTCCCGTCCTTCTGGCCCTCGACGCAGAGCAGGCGATCCTCAGAAACCTTCAAACCCAGAAACTCGACCATTCCTTTGAGCTTGGTGAACAGGTCCCTCTTCAGATCCTCAAAGTGGACCACGTGGACGTTCCTCCCATAATGCAGCCAGTCCAGCGTGTGGGACGCCCACCAAGGGGCATAGTTCTTGACAAACTCGGGCCACTCTGCAGGACAAAGAGGCCACAGAACATAAATAAATGAGGGTTTTGGGTACCAATGCACAAGTTAAAGGGCATTCTACAGTACAGACTGAAATATAGCAGGAAGAACATCTACAGCCACCCTGTGAACAGCAGATGGATCACCTCTGGCGTCTTGTGTCAGGTCTTTGTTGGATTTTTTCCTGTATTTTAAGAAAATGACTTTCAGATATTGTTTATCTGCTGTAGTTTTTTCAGGCCTGACACTTCTTCTTTTGACCTCCACTTCTTCAATTTCCTAATTTTTCTGTTTTTAAAAGACACACGGCACACCATGCTGCGATATGCCCAGTTTTGGCTAATAGCTCTTTGCTCTTGCAAAAATACTATTTTATCCTAATTAACTGTGTTATGTTTGGCATTTTTCATAGATTCAAATAAAGAAATGGGAATAACGTATGAATTTTTGTGTCAGCATGCTAGTACAAAGTGCCTAAAGATACAATTTAAAATTGGTTCTTTGCTAAGTTTGTCTGTTATGTGTTGACACACACTGGTTCATCCTTTGAGTTGTTGCCTTTATGCTTGAATGACTCATAGGTCAACTTACAAAAAAGCACTGCTATAGCAGACTGCAATTAAAAAGAAGTGACGGGGCAGCCGATTTCCAAAGCAAAACCTTGAAAGACCTTCAGAAAGCCACTTCAAAGTGCTCAAGAGCACTTCAAAAAACACCAGAAAGGGTGGCTCAAGACTTTTGCTTGACAATGATGAAACAACTGTAAACCAAAAGTGTAAGTGAAAGAAAGATAATAAAAAAGAAATAACAGAACTGAGCCGTCTCCATTAACACCAGAAAATTTGCACTTTGAGATTTCAGCTTAGACGAAGAAGCGGTTACCAAAGGTTATTAAGTCATAATTGTCAAAGAGCTCATATTGTTAAGTGCATGTACGTTTTGTCTGTTCGAATAAAATTTAAGTTCTCGGTAAAATGAACTTCGGTACAAAAAAGTCAAAGTGTCAGCGTGGGCATAGAGTTAAGAGGAAGTGAGAGCTGTGTTAGCTGTGTTAGCACTGATGTCATTCAACTCCAGAGGCAGGGAGGACACATTAAGTAATTTCTGAAATGTCCGGACATTTTTGGTTGTCATTCAAACTGCAGAGCTGCTGTGAGAAAACCTTTTCTTTCAGCTTCATCTAGTGGCCCATAAAAAGTGGGAGCTGGCAGGAGCTGTGCTGCATAAGGACAAATCTTTACTGCTGGGAGAGGGTGTCGATAAAGTTTAAAGTCTGCTGAGTTTGCAATGTCTCAGAAACCAATCAACTTTAGGCAACTTTAGTGCCAGAGTGGACAGAATATCAGAAATTTCCCCCAAAAACACAACCAGCAGTGCAGAAATGCCAAGAAGCTGCAAATACAGAAGTTACAATAAAAAACATCAAAGTATTTTAACTTTTTCTCCAAAATCCTGTTCTGCTCATTTCAGAGTGAAGACACAGACAGTATCTTTTTGACAGATTACCCCAAAAAAGGCATCTGTATAGCTTCTAAATCTATGAGATAACAGTGGAAAATAACTCACTGTGCTTTCTAAAATGGCATGACCTCCAAAATAAGTTGCACTTGCCCCTGAGCTGACATTATGGGGCCACGCTGGAAGGCATCAGTGTCTGTGACATCATCTGTGCCCCACAGTCTCCCTCTGTGGAGGTGAATGCATCAAATCGTACATGTGGGGCCCTGCGCACAATGTCACGCTGACCCGCTCTCCGTCTATTCGAAGTGGCAGCTGTCAGAAAGCCTTTCTCTTTAGTGATGTCACCGCATCATTTTCCAAACAACAGAGGGAATAAACACTCATTGGAAATGGCAGGCCAAATGTGCTGAAGTTTCCACAAAGAGAGACAACTGCTGGGTCGGCAACTCTCCAGCCTCTGGGGAAAAAAATCGATGAAACCTCGCATAAAGTCAGACAGACGATACGGGGACGAGACAAAAGCGGTTGCCACGGTTACTAAGACATGAAGAATGCAATAGGAAGAGCAAAATTTGCCTGAAATATAAAGACATCTCTATATTTTACACATAGTTATTAATGAAAAATGAACTTAATCCATAATTTTAAGCATCAAGTGGACAAAAGAGGAATTAAACATGACTAAACTGTGACTTCCTGGATGGAAGACATTTCACCAGCTTTTTAAACTGTGCATTCGTTTTCTGACTGATAACATCTGCAGCTAACAGCATAAAGAAGGAAACAAAGTAAGCTGCTAAGTGTTCAGATCATGCATACATATATTTCCCACTTTAAACCTAGAATGAAGATCTGAATCAGACTTGTCATAAACACTTCTAATTTATCTGACTGCTGATGCTGTGGCTAAATGGTGTAAATGATTTTCAAAAGACAAAATGTTGCGCTCAGCCACACTGGTGCAGGTCAAACTGCTAAAAAAGGCCAGAGTTTGATTGCATTTCCTCAATCCTTTGCCCTTCTATATCACAGTTTCTCAGTTCTTTTGTTTTTCTCTCATTTTGCAGTGTTTCAGTTTCTACTTATTGTGAAGCTTTACTCAAACTTTGTTCACCACAATGTTATCAGCACAAAAAATGAAATATGCCCTCAGTGCCTCAGTTTAATGAAGTCTTTTATTTTCATTTTCTTCATAGTACGATGACGGAGAGACTTCCGTGCAACATAATATTCACTGATCCAGAGATTTCAGCAGCTTACCTTTCCCTCTCCAGTGGGCCTGGGAAGCAAATCCAATATGTCCACCATATTTCCGGTTAAATTCTGCCATCAAGGCTTTGTAGGGGTTTCGTATCATGAGGATGCTGGAGTCGAAGGCTTCGATTTCTTTCCTGCCGCTCTCATGTGTCTTGATGCACATTGTCCTCCCACTCCGCCAGTGGTCGCGCTCCCCTTTAAATCCTGTGAAACAGCCCAGAGTGACTTTATAGCATCCACGGTGGTGCATTCATGGCTGAGCGCCTGTGAATCGTGTCAAAAACATGCCGAGGCATACCTTTATTGTACAGGGAGCCATCAAAGTAATAGCTGCCGGTGTAGAAGCCAGTGGCGAGCTCTATAAGGTGGCGAGCCCAGGTGTTACCAGCTCCAGGGAAACTGGCGAGGGCCACCAGCTGCTTAGCACGAGTGGGAAGGAAGTGCCGGTCCATGCACCGATTATCTGACAGTGGACAAAGATCAGCCGATTAAATGAACCTCAAAGTTTAAAATTAATACTGAAAATCAGTCACTTCCTGCGTATTTACACAGTTTTGTAATAACAGACACAGAATTATTACGTTTCAACTTTGGATGATTATTATAGAAAGAAGAAATGTCAAGGCGGGCTTGTTTTATTATATTTTTCTCCACAAAATATCACCTAATAACTTCAAACAGTCTCCCAACAACTCAAGTTGACCTGTCTGTTTCCATCCAAACTATTACACCTTTTAGATATACAACATTTGTGTTCGATTTGTAATAATTAGGGTTTGAATTATTGAGTTATGTCTCAGTCATGCAAGTGTAAAAACAATCTCCTTAAAACTTGCAACAGGATGCAACCTGTCTCCAAATATTCATGATTCAGACCAACTGCAATCTCTCTCAGACACTCTGTGAACAAAGCAACTGACTGCAAGGGGTCACAAACCAGACAACAACATCTCAGCTTCACAGCACTACTGTCTTCCCTAGTAGGGTGTAGCATTGGGCCAAAACCATGTGGTGTGGTAAACAATCGTTTTTTCCAACTGAAACCAGATTTAAAGCTAACACATTCAGACCTCTGACAGGTTCCCTTTTCTGGGTTCAGCTTGCCAAGAATGATCACATGAAGTTCATTTCCCACAGCAGCTGATTTTTGTTTTGTTTGTTCACAGCAACCTCCATTTCTGTTTACTGCAATGTGACTCTGCTGATCCAAGCCACATCTGTCCACTGCGTTAAGGAAACACAGCCCACAACAACGCCTGGACTGAAGACAGACCTATTCTGGATTTTTGAGTTTCATAACAATATTTGGAATAACAAGAAATACAGCGATAAGCATGCATGTGTCTGGAACCCAAGATTTTACAGTCAAATCCAAGAACATTCATGATGATATTGTTTTAAGTAAACGTTTTAGAGCATATACTATTTAAAAATTTGCAAATTTACAAAAAAGGAAAAAAACAAATAAAAATGAATAAATAGTGTTCGGATGATTTGCAACATCGAGTGTGCATAATGGCACGAAAATAAGAATTTAGTGCATGTGTGTGTGGGGGGGTGGGGGGTGTCAGGCAGAAGCACTCAGAAGTGTGACTTCCTCATATGTGACCCATCCCTTTGCTGTTCGTGTGCATGTCTGCAAACTCCAGACAATAATATCACAGCCATTTTTTTTCTTAGTGCCCTCTGCTCCTGCTTAAACTGCGTGGACACACTCGGGTGTTTTCACACTTGCATCCTGTTTGTGCGCACACAAAATGCTGAGACTTTTTTTTATTTCTGTTTATTCCCGAAATTGTTCACATGTTGTGGTTTTAAGCTTTGTATTTATTTTTAGTTTTTCCAGCTCATAACAAGCAAAATATCTCAGTATTAGGAAAAAAGGAGCCACAGTGGGATAATTATACCTGTTGTGCAAACAGAAGGTTATTATTTTTCCTTCATGACAGAAATTCAGAAAGAAACTAATTAAATTGGAGCCAAAGTGCTTTGGTGTATTGCATCTGGGTTTCCTAAGGTAGGGACCCTGCCCACTCCATATGAATAAGTGGTTCATGTCTTCAGTCCTGTGTGTTTTCCAGGTTGGTATACCAGGAAACCACACACACACACACACACACACACACACACACACACACACACACACACACACACACACACACACACACACACACACACACACACACACACACAACCTTTTAGCACTAGTGTAATGAGTCTTTTTAGGGACACGGCTGTTTATCTTAGTTTAGTCTGTTGCCATGGCATCTTAAGAAAAAAAAAGGCAGGAGCTATGTTACAAACAACGCTTTTTTTAAGCTTCATAATGTACCGATAATCTGTGTGTGTGATTGCGTGTATTTATTTTCAATACTGCGGCGCTGAACCCTTGGCATATGGCACAGTGCCGATAGTGTTAACGCTGTGACTGGGTTAAGGTTTAAAGTGTGACGCTGGAGGTTTTTTTAGTTTGTAATTCATTTGATGTTGTGAGCTCAAATGAGAACAATCATAGTTATTTAAAAGTAACTCTGAGGCTGTGATTTATGCTGTGAGATACCTGAAATATTAACTGGTTGAAAGTGAAGCCTCCTGAATGAATCTCAGTGTTGATTTGGTTTATACAGTTTGAAACTGAGCACGAGTTACGTCTGTTGTTGACATAAAGTAAGTATAGCCAACGCTGGACACTAGAACAAAGGAACATGTGGAAATTTATAACAGGGTTTATAAGTCATGTTTATAACCAACCAACCACTTGTTACTTTGGTACAACTAGTCCTAGGACTCGTAACATTAGTTCACTGCTCTTTAGTCAATGAGTTTGCATAAATTGCAGCTTTTCCCCAATTTTTGGTTTCTGGTCAAACAGGGAACTCTCCAAGCGGACCAAAGTGCGTCACTGCAAACCACACCAGAACAATCAGTCTGCTTACTGAGCACATGTGTCTGGAGAAGAAGCACAGACAACACATTTACTCCTAACATTTGTATTTATATATCTGTTTCCCTCACTTCAGTTTGCTAAAAACTGTGCACACTGCATTCTCCCTGAATGCAAAGTGTGCTTGGCAATGGGCGTGTTTATTGTCAGCACACAACTCTTAGCCTCTGAGATGGATCATGCTCCCACCATAAACAAACCACTATGGAGTTCCTTTGGAAGTACAACTAAAGCCACCTCCTCCAAATTAGTCTTGGTGGTCTCGTCTGTACCTGAATGTGAGAGTGCAAAGCTGACATCTATACAAATGAATCCCACCTCTTTATCCATTTCTCTTTATGTGGTTCTGAAGTCAATTATCTCTTCCTTTAGCCCAACTACTCCATGAAGTTTCCTAAAAACCGGGCTGATAGCTTTTGGATAGTGTGGAGGTACTCAAAATGTACCTGCAGCCCAGAATTAGCTTAGCAGAGGAATTAAATAATTGATACTAGCGCAGGTGATATATTTTTCATGTCAGTTGACAAAAATCCACGATAACCTTTTGGCACGTTGCAATTCAAGTGGTCTAAGAGGGAACTACACTCCTGCACCTCCTCTGGGCTCTGTTTTCAAGATGCACTTCGACCAATCAGACGTCATTTTAGACGAGTAGCAGCTTCAAGAGTGAAGTTTCAGGACTTTGCCTACAAAATTTAAAAACATGAACTTGTCTAAATGAAGCTTACACACACGTTTAATAAGAAAGATCTGTATTCAAACATCTGTCTGCTTCTCGGATGTTTGGTAACTTATCTAAGCTTTGCATCAGTTCCCCTTTCCCACACTGTCAAGCTCATTGCAAGATCACAAGTCCAATTGTCCTTCTGCCTGCCTTCTTCAGGTCAATCAGCCGCTACTCCATGTACTTTAAATATCACTGCGGATTTTTCATTTTCCTTTCCAGATGCCTTCATGCAACCAACTTCCTTCCCTCTCCCATGTCAGGCTCCATCCAAGCCTCCATCTTCATCTCCATCACCAGCATCTAGATTCCGAGGGGTTTTTCCCTAATCCCTATCACTGCTGGGATTCTGCTGCGTCCAATTGACAGATCTGGATCTGATCTATAGATCCCATTCTCATCACAAGTGATGATCACCATTGTGAATTCTGGGCAGCTCAACACAGAAGTTGGCATCTTATCTAAATGAGAGGCACATGCAAGTAGTAGAAGCTAGAAGGCCAGTGAGTAGTCCAGATGTGTGAGTTAATAAGGAAGACAACCACAACTTTTTTTTATTTCACATCACAGACTGCTATAATCAGCAATGCAGTCAACATAGAAAGTAAGCAACTGTGGAGCCAGTAAATACATAAATATGAGTTGAGTTGAATTCCATGCTAGGCCCAAAACAGCACTAACTTAATATTAGAGTGTAAGATGCATGTCTGGTTGAAGGGGCTAAGAACAGATGTGGCAAAGCTGCAGGAGAAGAACTGTTGATTTTTAAATTCTGTGATTTTTGAAATGATCTTCTTCACTGCATGATCACATCTTTAATCCACCACAGATTCATGCATCTCATACGTGGAATCATCTACAGCTCAGGGTTGAACAGTCAGTGCCAAAATCATTTTGCAAACTTTGCACGACATGTAAGTTAGACAAAGTTCCGGCTCATGCTGACACTTTGCACTTGAATACCACATGTGTTATCATACTTTAAATTGAATGTGCTAAACCTCAGTCTGACTTGGACTTCCCACCAACAGAATGTGACCAACTTCAACACATGTGTGGCTTTTCAGCCGCTGCCAGGAAACACTTAAATTTACCTTGAACCTGTGTCTGGTAGACGACAAAGTACTTGTCGTTTCCACAGCTTTCAAACTCTTCCCCTTGGCACCGATTGAGACACATGCCCTCGTCCTCCAGCTCATGCAGGGAGAAGAGGGGCGTTGGGAATCCGCAGTAGCATCGATCTCCAGCGAGCACAGCCAGCGATTTCTCCTGGAACACAACAGCCATTATACACTGAAGACACACTCGTGCAGCGTACAAATCCCCAACATCCACTCACCCTCTCTGTGCACATGTCCACGCACTTATCCACAGACATGTTCTGGATGACCGCGCTGAAGGGGAGAGCCAGTGTGACATTGTCTGGCCGGTGGAAACACCCTTTGAAAATGGCACTGCCATCTGAAACAGACAAAACAAGCCAGACTGTCACTTACCAACACGAAAGAACACAGAGACCCTAAACTAACAGCAGCACTCGTGTCCCTGGGATGACTTGCAACCTCCAATCCTCTCTGTGGTCTGATGTTGGTGAAGACAACACATCACAAAAGCTGCTCTTCTCCTTCATGTGCAGGTCTTTTTTTTAACCTTATTTTAATTTGTTATTGACCTTTTTTTGCCAGCCTGCTGAACCTAACTGAAAAGATAAATTCGTTTTTATTCACGATGGAAATGTTTCTCGCACTGCACCACAACTTTAAAGGGTGACACCCAGATTTAAGTCACTGCTAAAGGAAATCTAAACATCCATTTCACATTTATTGCAGGCTGTCAACTTGTCAGCAGCGCCAGTATAGAGTACTTACGAAAATGTCTCTGTTGTCAACAAACTGTTAAGAATTAATGACAGAGGAGAGAAACCAAACAAGCGCTGCTTTTCACTGTGACAGACAGTCTGATGAAGACACCTTGCTTGCTCAGACATAGCCAAGTAAAATATGCAAATGGAGCTTCGTCTCTTTGGTATTCCTTCCTCTCAAAGTTTATAGTGTCACTACCAGTAAACAAGACTATTGAGCACTCTCTCCTTTCCTTTACAGGAAGTATTAGTGATCAGTGGTGTCAGACTTTAAAAAAAAGAGAATATCCCCTTTATAAATTAGTTCTAGTGCTGTGTGTGTGTGTGTGTTAAATGTTTTATTTATTTTCGACCTTGTTCTCTGACTTAAAGTTGCATTTTTAATGCCACGTTCTCTCCACGGATCCTGTTTGTGTTACCTTTCTGTGTTTTAACATGCTGCAGCTATAAATCCATCCAGCTATCACAGAAAATGAGGTCTCAATAACAAAGAGTGCATCAACGATGCATCTGTGCTCAGTTATTATAGCTTTTAAGAGCTGGGATTTACTCGGCAAAGCTTGCAAAACAGCTAACACATCACATTTCCTCCATTTCCTCTTTGATGTTCTGAGCAGCCCTCACATGACATGAGATCGGGGTTAGAGGTGAAAATGCCGACCTGAAATGCTTGCGCAGCAGTTAGATAGAAGGATTAAAAGCAGAAATGAGAATAATAACAAACAAACAGCAGAGGAACAGAGGGGTGCACTGTGAAGCAGGTTCAGCATAGCCAAACTTTCTTTGTGTCAGCTGGCTCAACAATTTCTCAAACCCCCAGTCAGAGATAACGGATATCGCTACGGTTGCTATCAACAGTCTCTGTTAATCCAGGCTTCCCGCTTCTCACATAAAAGAAGGATTCGGACGCATTATTAGACTTTTCGTCCGCTCAGAATTGATCATTTGAGTGCCGCCTGCTTCAGTCAGAGACATTATGAGGAGAGCAGGTGATAGAGATTGAAAAAGAACGGGCTGTAACAATGAAACAGCAAAAGGAAGGCCTGGGGGCATTCAGGTTTTACAGTGGCCCATACCCCAAAACAGGAATGTGGAAATTACATTAGAGTGTGTCCAATTATTTCAACTGATTTATCACAGACTGGTCAAAGTCCTAATCTTTGTTTAGCAGCCATGGTTTCAGCAGAGTAAAATCAGGTCTAGGATCGAGTATAAAAGTATTCATTTTATGCATGATCTACTGAACTGTGACCATATATGGTGATTTTTGTACTGCAGTCTTTTAGCAGGTTCCTTCAGCTGTGCCAACATTTTTATTAGGTTGCATCTATAAAATGTTTTCCTTCAGGACTTGGAGCATGTTGTGATTATAACCTGCTGTGCACCAGGTTATCTGTTCAGCATAAAGCTGAATGTACCAAGGTACAGCCACCTTCGTCACAATGAGAACCTTGACTTTAAGCTTGAAATACCACCCTAACCCAATAATCTTGCTTTGTAGTGCACACCTCTGGAGAGAGCAGTTGAGCTATGAAAATATTCACCACATATCTGCATGGTAACTCTCTCTGATCTCACAGTATTTCCAAGAAGCAGGAGCCAAGAAAGAGAAAAAGGAAGAGTGAATGCAAAAAGGAAAGGGTGGGTAGAGTCACCCCACCATGTGTTCGGGACTTTTTTAGATTATAAAGAAAAAAGTTCCCACAACAAAGCAACAAAGCAAGCCACAGTTTTATAACAGGTATAGCAGGAGAAATAATTTTTAGACACCCTGCTGAATTTGTTACAAAGGAAAGATTTTTCTGGATGTTTGGTTCATATTCTGTCTCTCTCAATTAAAATTCAGCTAGCATACGAAATAAAGACTGTTCATTAGTTTGTAAGTGATCCAGCAGGGAATCAAAAAAATTAAGCATATTCTGTACTATAAGATCATTACAACTCCTGATAATCAGCTCTTTCTCCCAAGACTGAAGTTTTCCACTGGCAGGCAGTCGGTGTTTAGGATGAAGACCACAGGCGGCTGGGCTGTGTAGGTAGAGCAGCTCCCCGGGGAAAGAGGTAAACACAACAGAGCAGCCTGCTCCCGACTGTGGCAATAAAACAAATCTTTTCCCTCAAAGTAGCCGCGGGTGTTACACTCCTGAATCAAAATTACATCTTTGTGCCTAAGTACAGACTCTCAGGACACTCATATCTAATCAGATCCATCTTAGAAAAGGGACCCAAGTTTAATATTTTATTTTCAAATATCAAATTCAATTTTTATGGCAAATCTATAATGAAATTAAACTTTTTGAAGGTTCCATTTAAAGGATTCATTTCACATTTATTTTAGACTGTGAACCTGTCAGTGTTGATATAGAGTATTTATATCAGCAGTAGTAAACACTTGACGTGTTGTGTTATTGGATATGCTGATGCCAGACTTACAGCGGCGCGCAGACTCCTGACTCAGCTCCAGCCTATAGATGGACAGTCTGTTGGGCCCTCCGCACACGTTGCTCTTCTCTCCTTTGCACTCCATGTTGCATTCGCTGTCTGAAGCATTGGGCGCCTGGATCTTATGACCACAATAGCACTCTGCGCCAAACTCCAGGCCTGCAAACATATATCCCCTGGAGGGAAGAGGAAAAAAAGGATTAGCATTGTTAGCGTAGGGAGACAGAGGGGTTTAAGTGATCGTTTTGAGCCTTCATTATGTTCCTTAATCCTCCACAGGCAAAAACAGTTCATCCTCTGGAGCAGCTGGGAGAGCTGTAATCAATGGAAACAAACCACTGATGTGGTTTGTGCATGAAAATATTATTCAAGAATAATGCATCGCTGTGAAAACGAGAAAACTTATGTGCTTTGCAGGCATCTTAAGCAAAGCCAATTATAAATGTGTGCAGTATACTAGAATTTATCACACAGGGCTTCTCCTCTCCGTACTGTTGCCTGATGAAGGATCTGACTCCCAGAAGGCTTTTCAGGTGCAATTAGACATCGAATATGCATACCTCACACAGGAGAAATCCCCAGGCTGTCAATCAAACCCAAACCCCTTTCCCCCCCTACGATGTGTTGCCCCACATTTGTTTGTCTGCTTTTATTAACCCGCTACTCTAGCAAACGTGGCTGCAAGAGGCAAGAACTAATAGGAGAAGGAGCTGAAAACAGGCATCTCTCTCTGCTCCTATTCTCTGCTCTGTGAATCAGTCATGGGTGTAATTCAGTGCATTCGATAGAGCCGTCCCTGGTACTCCACAGGGAGGGAGGAGGGAAAAAAAAGAGGTGAGAGAAGGATGGTGAGGTATCGCGGAGAGTGAGACGGGATGAGAGGATAATGGGAAACAAATGGAGGAGAAGTGGGGGAGATGAATGGCTTGAAAACTGGAGCGCGTATTTTTACTACATGAAAACTGGCAGTGCAAAAAAACCTTAAAACAAAACAGAATTTTTTTGGCAATCAGTGAAAGAATACTTGCATTATAACAAACCGACTGATGTTTTTTTACCTTATAAAACATGATATAAATGCAAATGTAATTTAATAAACGGCCTGAGGCTTTTTGTTTTGTTTGTTTTTTAATGAATGGGCTTTAATTATAAACCAACGCCAGCATGACTCAAAACCGCAGTTCAGTGTTTCAACAAAACAATCACATTTCTTTATAATATGCAGAACTAAAACACAGTAAAAGCTGAGCACTGCATAATCTTAGAGGCCTGAAGAGGCCGGGTCAAAATCTAGTTTTAAAGTCTTTATCACGTCGCTTGTGTCATTTCGTTTTGTACGTTGTGTTCAATGTTCTACTCAAGCACAGGAAAACTATTCACGTACACAAACAGGGAGGTTAATGGTCCGGTTAGCTCATTTTGCCCTGGGCCGCAGTAACAGATTAATGTGGCCATAGCTGAACGGAGGCCGAGGAAGGGGCAGCCCAGTTAAGTTCTTCCAGCAAGTTGTTTGTGTGCCATGACCACAATTAAATAGAAAAAGGGTATTTTTGAAACTGCAGATCCAAAGTTGGGAGGACTTGGATGCCTAAAATATCATGTGGTCTGTGGTGGAGCACTGGCTCATACTTTAGCCTATTCCAAGAGCATTTTCAAACATTTTCACACCATAAGCAAATGTATTCTGTCACGTTGAGTCAAGAATGAACTCTGGAACTCAAAAACTGTGAAGGATTTGTTATATGTGATATAAAAATGTGATACGATTGGGAGCCTGTGTGCAGCCACAAATGGGCCTGGAGGTCATCTTGCTTGGTCTGCTGTGCATCTTTCCTCGTGAGCTTTTCTCTCTCTTTCATTTATTTATTTTTTGCTTTTTTAGCTCAGTTACGATGGGAAAGTACCTTTTGATCTCCTGCAGGTTTTTTTTTATCTCCCCTTCAACTCTTTTGTAGTGGAGGGTTTTTTTTTTAATTTCTCAGTAGGAATCAAAAGACAGCAAAAAAAAGAAGGTTAACTTGCCTAATGGATGATTTTTTTTGTTGTTTGCTACTGTCATACCTTTCTGCACAGTTGTCCTGGCAACGAAATACAGTCATTTTTTTGTAGTCAAAAAAGGAAACTCCTCTCAGAGCTCTTTTCTGAGTGTCATCAATGTAGCAGCCGATGTACTTTGCTGAAAAAGGAAAGAAAACACAGTTGGTCGTGTGTGCAGAGAAAACATAACTTATATGTACATAAGATTACATTTCTAACGTAACAGCTCATACAGAGCAATCAAAACCCTTTGTCAGAAGTGTCAGAGGTGAATTTTATCCACATTAGAGTCCTCACACACAGCGTCACGCTGTGGTGACATCGCACATGGGAGTCCAAACTGGGGCAGAAGCTTTATTTATTTATAAAGACAGATATCCCCTTCTAGTGGCCTGTAACTGTAGTGGCAGTCATCTCTCTGCATTTTTCAGAAGTGTGTGGGGGCTGGGCTCTAGTGAACCTCTGCAGAGGCATACAATGACCCTCTAACAGCTTCTTGCCTCTCATTAGAACAACGTTCTCGTGTTTAACCGGGCTACACAGACCCTACCAGCAAACCTCTCACCATCTGTGCTCTGCTATCACCCCTTTAAACCTCTGTTAATAACTAAATGGGGGAAAAGCATAGAGTCCCCTGCATTATCTTAATTGTGCTGGTCTACAGGCCTGCATTTGAGCAGCATGTTGTGCACTGCAGCGGATGGTAATCTACCTATTGTTGAGCTGGAAAATAATCTGCTTTTTGATGGAGGCAAATGCAGATTTGATGAAACAGCATCTCTTGTTTTGAATAGCACACTTCTGCTTCGCATTACACGAAGGTAAAGGATGAAATGGCAGATGCAACTGATACAATTATTGTTTTCAATCATTTTAGCATCTTCCGAAATGACCTCATTGCAGCTGGTGAATCACATTTTCCATAGTGCTCCGAGTATATCCTTTCTCCAGCCTACTCCTGTTGTCTATTTGTGCAGCATACATCTGTGCAATTGGCCCACACAGCAAAAATGTGCTTATGCGCCGTGGTCTGCATCTTATCGCAATATTCCCTTCAAGTTAAATTTAGAGCCAAGGTGAATTAGTACATTTGGAGTAAAAAGAGAAGGGGAGAAAAACTCTTAACCCAAACACAGCCACCTTTGGAAGACAAAAGGCTCTTAAACACTACATATTAATGAGTGGCGCTGGATGCACGAGCGCAAAAGATAGCTTTGAGGTTATTAATTACTCTATCATCACGTTCGGCTGCAATCCCGTGAGGTTAGAGTTTCAGAAAAGGGCGGCGTGGGGGTGGAGGCGTGGGGTGGCTGAGTGTACATTGTAAACATGTTTGCTTTGCTCCCTCTGAATGCAGAGGGAGCTAAAAAAAAAAAGGTTATTACCGCTTGTGCATTGTTTTATAGTCTAAATTTGAATTCACAGCAGGTTACTGTGCTGTGACTCAGGGATTATGACCCGCTTCACGCTTACAGATGTTGGGAGTCTTTCTCAGAGTTAAAAATCAGGAGGGAACTCTGCTGTTGTCATAGCACACATAGCACAGATGGAGCAGCAGTCCCTCACACTTATGTTTCATCTTTATGGCAGTTTAGCTCTCCCACCTGGCTGTAAAGCTTCTCTGGAGAAAAAAAAAAACAGGAACCAACATCACTAAAAGGTAGTTTAAACAAAATCTGTCTGTTTATTTACGCTTTTTTTCAAGTGTCTATTTTAGGATTTTATAGATGATTAAATAGAAACAGCCAGATAGCATGTGCTCATTCCCAGTGAAGTTATCTCCCTGCCAGTGCGTGAAGCAGATGATTATCACAGCCAGACTGAGGATTTCTCGCTGGCTGAACGATACGGGAATATTATTTCTTTTTTAAGCACCACTCAAAAAGTCACCTGACAATTAATCTGCTTTACAGGTTTAACACGAAAGGAATAATATTTTGAAATACAAAATAAAAGGTAAAAAAAGTTCCCACCTGTACAGCAGGTAGTTGAACTTTAATTCCACTCGACTCTGAGGAGACTTAACCTTCTAATTTCCAAGTCTACCGTGCATTTCCATCATAAAGGTGCTTTTTTCCCCATTAACAAACCTTCTCACTGCCATATAGATTCCTTTTATTTAAATAAGAGTTCAAAAGTGTAGTAACACGAGATGAGCTGTGAAGTGTAATTGAGGCACGGATGCTGAAAACATGCCACAGAGAGAGTAAAGCCTCTTCACATTTCACCAGTGAAATTGTGATATTTCTGTGTCTGGACTCCCATTGATGAGCAAAATGTTTCTAGCTTTCAGTAGTGGCACCAGAGTGTTTCGAACTCATGCTGTTTTGTATTCTTCCTCCGTGGCGCTGTTGCTCTTTGAGTTTCTTGCACTTATCTAACGACTGTGGGTAAAATGTTACATGTTAACATAAGAGGGGGAAAAATGGTGTTACTACTTTTTTCTTAAGGACTTAACTAGTTTATAGTTTTCTCTTGTGTTTCGCCATGAAGATAGGAGCAACACAGGGGTCGTTTTTTACTTAATAAATGCATATGGCAGAAATGTGAACTGTTGACTTCGTTTTCAAATGTTTGTGCTTCATCCGAGAGCAAAGAAAGTGATAGACACGATACGAAAATCAGAGAGGAGGAAGAGAGAACAGAGCCAGGAGCAAATTTGTCCATGTTTCATTTTAAAAGATCTTTGTCCTGTTCAAGCTCAGAGATGTCAGCTGCAGGTAGACACATCCCAGCCTTACACCAGTGTTTCCATAACACATTATGATTTAATAAGCTGGCACTGAGTTTACATGTAAACCTTTTAAGACGGGATTGTGCACATGAGCCAGATAAAGGGGTTAATCCCACAATCGTCTAATCGTCTGGTTGTTGTCATATCAGTCAAAATGTGAGCATGTGCAGAACATGTGAAGGAGCTACAGCTGAAGCACAGAGACGGGGAGATCCTTAAAGGATTTATTCCGGAGAAAAGACATAATTATAATTATCATCTCACTCCACTCTGAGGAGATCTCCCACATGACCAATTACAGCTAGTAGCGTCGAGTCATTAAGATGCAGCAGTTTGTAATTTTTGGGATCTCTTTCATTTTAGCACAAAGTGGGACAAAAGCAGCTTGTGAGTATGCCAGTGAGCTTCCATTATGAATGGGCCTGCAATAAAAAGTTCAGCATTTGCACCACTGCTGCTGCTATGTTGCCAATTTAGCATTTTTCTCATGCAACATATTGAAAAGAGTTAAAAATGAAGCAGTTAAATGAAAAGTGCGATAACAGCGTACCATATATGACAAATGGAGCCTCTCCCAGCTGACATAATGCATGACTCGGCGTTCACCCTGGACAGGACTAACCACTGAACCATATTGTTTAAAACTGCTTAAAAGAGACATTTGCTAACTTGCTTTGAGATGTAAAAGAAACTAAAGGTTGTGGCTCAGATGGTTTATTTGGAAAACTCCCCAGCTAAAAAAAAGTGCACAACTGCAACAGCGGTTTTCACCCACCTCTTCCATCATCCAGGTCTTTGGCATTGCGTCCTTTCAGCGCGCGGTTCCAGTTGCTGGTGTAGTCTCGCCCCCTGCCCACCATCCCAAGGCCCTCCTGTCTAGTTTTCTTCATCCAAGGGGGACCGAACCTCCGTCCACTTCTCCGTTTTTCCTTAAACACCCTACTCATGAGGCCAAGTCCCCGAGTGTCCGATGAAGCCCAGCTGCCCATCTCCGAAGCTATAAGAGAGTCTCGGCCTCCTCGGGCTCCGGGACCGTTGTCCCCGACGAAGCCAGCGTGCAAAAAAACGAGGCTCCCGGCGGTCAGGTAGAGGAGGATGAGGGAGAAGAATCGCACAGGTTTCCTGCGGAAGTAGCGCTGTATCTTCAGCAGAGGCTTGGCCATGCTGGCTCTCCCAGCCACTCAGACACACTCGCCCAGTGATGAAAAATCATAAAGATGAAGAGTCAACACCACACACAGCCCCACTGGGCACCAGCTAAAGCAAAGATAAAAGTCAATGAAAAAGTCTTAGACCTGCATGAAGGTCACCCAAAAAATAACATGTCTTTTCCCTTGTGGATAAATCTCCAGTCTCGTAAGGAAGGCTGCTTGCATCTGTGCTGCTCTGCCGGTTGTGAGAATCTCTTTCTGCTCCCACTGACAGACCTGCCCTGACAGCCGGCTCTGGGGCCACGTCCTGAAAGGTGAGTGGGTCCAGGTGAAAGATGATCGCTCAAACGCTGCTTTCACTTCAGTTATCAGCCTACAAAGATGCCACACCAGCACCGCAGTGGCACTTTCTCCCACACTGTGCGGAGGGAAGAGGGTTTTATTTATCAGCTGAGCTGAGATCCTTTCAGCTCTGTGCGGCCGGCTATTCACTGAGATGATCCGGGAGAGAAAGGGCGTGCCTCACCATCTGCAGTGAAGACACACACACACACACACACACACACACACACACACACACACACACACACACACACACACACACACACACACACAGGGAGAATAAACATACACCTGAGTCAGTTTCATCACATGTGGAGTGGAAGAAAAAACATGTGCAGGTTACAAAAGGATAAAGAAGGCAGATCTAAAACGTCTTGGAAAGCTACAAATCAATCCGAGAAAAGACACAGAAGCCGAACACTGAAGCATTTCCTTTACAATACTGTTGGTCCATGCAGTTCAACTTTGTTATGCAATGCAAGCGATCTTCATTCTTCTGTCAAACTCACAGCAAACAGAAATACCAGATGGAACAAAGACAAGCACAGAAAATTAAATAACAGGATTCAAAGCAATTACGTATCTTGGAAACGACTCTGTTTTTAACCGTTGCGCCAAACAGTCATAAAAAATTAACTCTACAAGCCTCAGAGTGCTTTATTATCTTTAATAAATTAAGCTAAGCAGAAAGGACAGGAAAAAATAAAACAAAGCTCTACCCCGCAGCATTTTCTTTAAGATCTATTGTCTGTGGGAGTTTGTGGGAATTAAAGACATTTGTGTAGATGACAGAAAAAGAGCAAAAAGCATCTTTTAAAGAATGCAGAGGTTAAAAATCTGGAAGATTAAGGGTGGTCATCCATAAAACACATGCTTTCATGATTCTGTTCAAGATTTACTGATTGCTCCATTTTGGTTGTGTGTGTTTCGGGATGACTGTATCCCGACTTTCCAAACTCTCTGCAGATTCTCTCAAAGGAGTCTCTGTTCTGGGACGAGCCCCAGAGGCTACAGTCGGATGGTGTAACGCAACACTCCTCAAGGTCAGGGAATTTTCCAGAACATTTGAGGGGACACTCACCCATGTGACTTTTCTGTCTGTCTGCCTCAGGACAAATCTGCAGAAGACTTGTCACCTGAAACCTAAATGGCACCGCAGTCCCCCCCACTTCCCCTTCTTCTTTTCCCCTCGGTAGTCTATGAAGACTCTGGGACCCTCAAGGAGAAAAAGATTACATTCATGTGCTTCAGCCTGACACAAAGACGGCCCTCATCCTGTTTGACGTCTCTCAAAACTTTGCCTGGATGTAAGGATGGCTTCCATTACCGATGTCTCTCCGCATCTTGATTATTGTGTATTTTGTTCATTTTTAGGATCAGATCTCTCTTCCACAGATAAAAACACGAGACGTTCTGAGATGTTGCAGCCATGTTCACGTCAGCTTTACGAGGACACAAAAACAAACAATGGAGCTTCAAAAAATGTCCGAAAAATAACATCTTAGAAGTAAATCTCTGATGGCGCCAAGTCGCTGAGTATGAACAAACAAATTCACAAGAGATTTAAGTAACTGTTTGACATTTGGGGGAAATGCATTAATTTCCTTTGTCTGTAACCTAATTAACATCTTTATTGTTTGATCTGTACACAAACAAAAACGCCTGCTTCTGCCTGTTAATTTTTCCATCCCCTAAGAAAACAAGTACGATAATAAACTCTTCCTTTAAACGTGCCTGAAATGTCATCCTTTCATTCCCATGAAACAACCTCTTTTCCACAATAACGCAGTTACACAGTAAGATAATTCCTCAACAGCTGTATAAACACTGTTGAAAAGTGACTCCTGCACTCCAACTCCACATTGTAGCCACAATAATTTATCATTCCTGCGTCAGTGTTTCGCTCCCGGTCGATGGAGAAAAGATATTCCTGGACGACTCGGCGACTGCTAAACAAGCTGGTGTTTGTTTCAAACCGAAAACTGTTTGCCCAGGAGACGCTGAATCATGTCGAAGCCAGGGTTATGCGGTTGAAAATCAAACTGCGTATTACATCATGCTTACGACCCCTACCTCACCGAAGACAAAAACACAAGTCTAATAATTTGCACCGGTCCTTCCTGAGATCAGGCTGCTTGAAGGCCACGGGGGTTTTGAGTGGGGCTGTTACATTTGCCACAGCTTAAAATCAGCGTTCTCTACTGAATCGTATAATAAATGGATTTATGAGATCAAACGGACACGTGTGACATCTAATCACTCTCCCTCTCATGAACACGACAGGACCACACACAAAGGATAATTACTGCTGTTAATAATTCATGGTCCCCCCTCCCCAGTTACCAAAGTGAAACTGAGCTCTACTTGTGGTTAATTTGCAGTAACAAAAGTGTGGATGCATGCTGCAGGTACATGAGTCCCATGTTTAAAAAACAGGCAAGTACACACTTTACTGTGCCTCTAACTCTGCCAGTTCCAGCACAAGTTAATGTTAATATAATATATGTCTGTGTGGATTTTTTTATGGTAAAATATTCAATTTTTCACAGGAAAAGTCAGAGGATCACTATTTAGATGCAAAATCTTTACAAAATGAGTCAGATTATAAATATTTGCTGAGATATTTCAGACAAAAGTGAAGGTCTGACTGACCAAATAACACTGGCTAACCTCCCTGACCCCAAGTATGATCCCACCGTACTTTGCAGCTTAGTTAATCGCAGAGGTGGGACCAAGTCATTGTTTTGCAAGTCTCAAGTAAGTCTCAAGTCTTTATCCTCAAGTCTCAAGTCAAGTCTCAAGTAATGTCAGGCAAGTCAGAGTCGAGTCTCAAGTCACTGGTGTAAAAGTCCGAGTCAAGTCACAAGTCTGAAACTTTGAATTTCAAGTCCTTTCGAGTCTTTAAAAAAAACAAACGAAAAAATAATGTTGCAGTTATGCTAAATGTAAATATTAGACCATGTAATTTTTAAATCTGTGTTTTTCTCAACACATACAAAATAGTGAACTTAGAAAATATACACAAATTGTGAAATTGCACCTCTTTAAAATGCAGCTCAATTAAACCTAGCTCCAAGAATACTTTTCACCGACAGTTCTGAGATAAGCTGCATGTTATTCTTGGATGTGGTTGTAGGACCAGCTTTAAAATCGCATGACAAAAATATCATACACATTAAAAAAAACTGCATCACCAACGTAGCCTGGACAACATTTGCTAGTTAGATGAAGTCAGCTATCTCATCGTAGCATATTTATATGCATATTTATAATCATACGGTTCTTGGAGTGAGTGCATACACTCATGAAGTTTAGTAACTTCAGGTCACTGCAACAAGCCCAGGTACAGTTTACCGACGGATGGGTACAGGACCTTGAAATGCACCGTGTAGAACGAAAGACCATCGTACGTATCATAAGTTTACCAGTCTCACAAATCGTCGTCATAAATACACATTCCTTAACCGTTTATTAATAGGACCTTTGAGCTCAACGGTAATTAATTAGTAGTGGAAATAATTTCTGGTTCATCACAGAAATGTAGCAGTGACAATAATACTGTATGCTGTAATCGTACTGGGCAATTAGTGATACAAAAAACCTGTTTTATCCTGTGAATAAAAGTATATATTTTTGTCAATGTACCATAATAACAGAAGCGAAACACAATATTGTGTCAGGACAATTTACTATTTATGCACAATAAATAAAGGAGCATAGCGCGACAATTTCTGTTCAGCGCCAGACTTGCTTGTAACCTATATCACCAATTATGTTATGAAAATGACGTATTAACTACTACAAAACACTGACCTTCGTGTAAATGCTTGGAGCAGACTAACATGTGAGCTGGAGTGTTCTGGGACGTTATATTTGATCTTTGAATGGCTGCAATCCAGGCCATCCGTCGCGTCTTTGTTACTTCGGAAACATGAACAATTTCTCTTCAACGACGTAATCCGATAACAACCGATCTCTTTACCCGTCGGCTTCCCGTGGCTGTCATGCGACCGGCTATTGCAGTTAATAATACAACAGCTTCTTGACATTTTTGTGTTTCTTTTTATCGCTGTGTGACTGATTTTAATTGAAAGCCTGCGTGCGCTAGTACCGCTTGCCACGAGTTCCCAGAATCCTTTGCGGTTCTACCCGTGAATGACGTCACATTTTCAATCTCTATATAATATGCATGCTAAATTTTATATTTGGGGTAAAATATCAAGTCTTTTCAAGTAAACCGGTTCAAGTCCAATTCAAGTCCCAAGTCATTGGTGTAAAAGTCCAAGTCAAGTCACAAGTCTTAGAACATTTTTTCAAGTCAAGTCTAAAGTCATAAAATTAATGACTCGAGTCTGACTCGAGTCCAAGTCATGTGACTCGAGTCCACACCTCTGGTTAATCGCATCCTTTCTTCTGGGAGAAAATAGGAGAACAGAATTGAATAAAACAGACACACGAAGAAAAAGGAAATGCAGACAGAAAAGAGACAGGAGGAGCTGTGGAGGTCTTTTTTTTTTGCCAGATCACCGATATTACTCCAGTGGAGTGGGCACAAACTCACTGACTGACCATTAATTCACATTCATATTAAATGAGCCAGCAAATATTTAATCAGAGAGGATTTCAGGACGGAAACGTCAAAGTTAATCTTTGGCAAGCAGGCGGACGGCCAGCTTTGCTTTTGGTGCAGGCAAACGCCGCCACAAGTCAATCCATAAATATTCTTCCTATGGGACTCGTTGGGCAAGGAGAGGAATGAGTGTTTCACCTCTACAGTCAAGAAACAGACAACTGTCAACTAGCACGGACAAGTGGTGGCTTCAAACAAGGAGCGATGGGAAGAAATCAGCAATAAAATATCTGTGCTCTACTCTGCCTTTGTTTGCAGGTTGTTAAATGTTGATGCTGATCACCTGAAGTGCACAGATCGGGTTTGAGAGTCTTTTCATCCTCTCAGCTCAGCATCAATTTTCATGTTCCCAATGAAAGATTCAAATATTGTCCATAAACACTTTATTGCTGTAAAATGTACTGAATAAATGCACATTCACAGCTATAAACAAAACACCGCCCACATGCTAAACTGACCATAAGCTGAGCAACCGCCTCTCCACATTGTTAGAATACTTTATGCAGTTAAAGACTCGTAAAAACAACCATGCTGCGACAGAGATGACACCAGCAGGAAAAAGGCTCTATTAGAGTGGTTATGCAATACTTGATTTTGCATAACGGTTCTGATTCAGGACAGGAAGAGAAAAGTTATTTCACACCCAACAAGATGTGATCTTTAGTAGATTTGGTTTTTAGACGTGTTATACTTAGTCATGACAGAGGCAGAAAAAACATCCAGTTATGTTACATGACTCTGCAGATCCTTTCCAGGTCGCCAATTTTCTTTGCTTTCGTTCTTTTCACCAGTTCGTGAAGTGCAAATCAGCTGTACGGAATCAGCTATGATATCCTCCCACAGTTTTTAAATGGGAAAAATACCGGAAAACAAGTGTTTGGTAAAGCGAGGTTGTGTTTAGTCCGCAGTGGGGGGAAATAAAAAGCAAGGACAGTCATTAACAATGCGTTTGCACACGAGGGAAACACACACTGCTGTGATGGAAACTAGCAATATCAACAGTGGCAGGAAGAAAAGGTTATCAGGACTCTGGTGCCAGCATTACTGGGAGGGGAAATCATTTGAGGTTTCTTCTAATGCCCTCTTTGTCCCTGTTTGTACAACTTCGAGTCCCATCCTGTAAAAGAGCCGTTCTGTGGGACGTCTTCTTTCCTTTAGCAGCAGAGGGGGTTAACAATGATAGCGGCAGCAGCCCTGACCCTCCCCTCACCCTGGGGCCCGTCCTTCCGCTCTCCTGGTGTGTTTGGCCTGCCAGTGCACATTAGCTATGACTGTCAAATCACATCAAACTAAAGATCGCATTCCTCCCCCGGTGACATTACTAAGCATGTTTGTTTTTACACGCAGATTCCTCATTCATCCGGCTGCAAAGTTGCCTTATTGCAGGGCTGAATGAAATGTCAAAGCAGAGGAGTTATTGAGAGCTCCTCTTTAGCATAAAGTGTGTAAATGTGTTTATTTCAACATTGGTTTTAGGTGTTTTTCAATGAAAACTTTATGGAAGACATCTGCAGTCTAGAAAAAGATCCATCTCATGTAAAAACTGAGAAAGCTCAAATAAACCACTGCCAAAGTTTTGCTGATCTGCAGAAGAGATTCAAGTGGCTCGCTCAGCACAGATGGCAACTCTTAGGAGCGCATGACCCCTGAAAACTGGAGTGTGAACATGACTGTGTCGAGTAACAACAGGATTATACTGCCAAAGCAGTTTTCTTCCTTTAGCGTTTGGCAAAAGCTGCTGTGGTATGTGCTACAGTTTTGGCTTCCCATCTTGTTGTAAGCCATTTTAATTAAAACTGTGTTTATCTCACTGTGTGTTCACATTAGTGATTGGCTTAATGCCCAATACACTTCATTAGTGGTGGCCACTCACAAGGAAACTCATCAGCAAAGATGCAAGAATCACCGCACGGCGACAAATCCCATGAAGTAAAGCACTCTGCTCACAAACATTTTATTACGAATGGTTCAATTTTAAACTTTCTCCCAAATCCAACAACATAACTAGGAACCATCACATCCAGCAGGCTCCTGACACCTCAAAGTATCACTTAACATATCCTGTGATAAAGTTTCTAAATATAATGCTCCACTATCAGCGCTGCCTTGTAATGCATGCTGTTTATTATTGGCTCGTCTGTCTAGAACCTCTGTATGTCTGGATATTTTTAAAAATGTGAACTATCTGATAAAAGTATGACAGAATTTGAGTACGTGTGATTAAAAGTGTGTTAAAACTGACTTGGGATGATGGCGTGCTTAAAAGCGAATAATGTAAGCTGTTAGATTTCGTGTGTTTAGACTTTTTCAGAATTATCTGTTTAACTTCATTTTAGGTTTGAGCAACAAACCTTCGGACACGCTGTAACATGTAACTTAAACATTGTGATAAAAGCTCTGAAGCTCTGAGTTATAGAAGTTCCATGATGTGCAGCCGATCAGTGTATGAATGTAAACACAGACCGTAAGGTTCAGCAGAGGTTTACGTGACAGAAATAATGATGACACGACGCATATGTTAGCCAAGTTTTAAGAGGATACAAAGTTTACAAGAGGACCAGCACTACCATTTTTATTATTGAGAGCATATTTCAGGCTGACATAATCAGCATGTGTGTAAATAAATGATGATAGCAGATTAATAATCCACAAATATTTGGCTTTCATCCACCAAAGTTCAAGGTCAACTCAATGATTTATTTGTCAAATATTTACAAATATTGTCAACATATGGAATAGCACCATATAGGATTTAAAACTCCGTGAAGCGCTACCTTATCGTGGTGGAGGGGTTTGTGTGTCCCAGGGATCCCAGGGGCTATGTTGTCTGGGGGCTTTTGCCCCTTGGTAGGGTCTCCCATGACAAATAGGTCCTGGGTGAGGGACCAGACAAACAGTGATTCAGAAGACCCTTATGCCCCGCCCTGGAGCCAGGCCCAAGGCCCGAGGGCGAGCGTCTTGGGCCCAAGGCCCGAGGGCGAGCGTCTTGGGCCCAAGGCCCGAGGGCGAGCGTCTTGGGCCTTGGTCCATGGGGCCCGGCCGGGCACAGCCAGAAAAGGGGACATGGGCCCATCCTCCCGCAGGCCCACCACCCGCAGGAGGTGCCGTAGGGGTTCGGGTGCATTGTGTGCCGGGCGGTGGCCAGGAGTGGAGGCCCTGGCGGACTGATTCCCGGCTACCAAGACTGGCAATTGTGACATGGAATGTCACCTCTCTGGTGGGGAAGGAGCCTGAGTTAGTGCGTGACGTTGAGAGGTACCGGCTAGATATAGTCGGGCTCACCTCTACGCATGGCTTGGGCTCTGGAACCAGTCTCCTGGAGAGGGGCTGGACTCTGTCTCAGTCAGGAGTTGCCCCTGGTGAGAGGCGGCGGGCTGGGGTGGGTATTCTAATATCCCCTCGGCTTGCTGCCTGTACGTTGGGGTTCTTCCCGGTGGACAAGAGGGTTTGTTCCCTGGGCCTTAGGTTCGGGGAACGGGTCCTGACTGTCACCTGCACTTATGCGCCGAGTGGCAGTTCAGAGTACCCAGCCTTCTTAGAGTCCCTGGGTGGGGTGCTGGAAGGTGCTCCACCTGGAGACTCTGTTGTCCTGCTGGGAGACTTCAATGCTCACGTGGGTAACGACAGCAAGACCTGGAGGGGCATAATTAGGAGGAACGGCCTCCCTGATCTGAACCTGAGCGGTGTTTTGTTATTGGACTTCTGTGCAAATCACAGTTTGGCCATAACAAACACCTTGTTCGAACATAAGAGTGTCCATAAGTGCACGTGGCACCAGGACGCTCTAGGCCGCAGGTCGATGATCGATTTTGTAATCATATCACCAGACGTGCGACCATATGTTCTGGACACTCGGGTAAAGAGAGGGGCTGAGCTGTCAACTGATCACCACCTGGTTGTGAGTTGGATCAGGTGGCGGGGGAGGATGCTGGACAGACCCGGTGCACCTAAACGCGTAGTAATGGTGTGTGACGCTGCTGTATTGAGCTGTGGCTGCAAGATGGTTGGTGCCTGTTGTGGTGGTAACCCCGAACCAAATGGTGGACACCAGAGGTGAGGGGGGCTTATCGGGCTTGGTTAGCCTGTGGGACTTCGGAAAGAGCTGACAGGTACTGACAGGCCAAGTGGAATGCGGCTCGGGCAGAAGCAAAAACTCGGGTGTGGTAGGAGTTCGGGGAGGCCATGGGAAAAGACTTTTGGACTGCCTCGAAGAGATTCTGGCAAACCGTCAGGCGTCTCAGGAGAGGAAAGCGGTGCTCTACCTGCACTGTGTATAGTGCTGGCGGAGCGCTGCTCACTTCGACTGAGAAAACTGTCGAGCAGTGGAAGGAATACTTCGAGGACTTCCTTAATCCCACTGACACGTCTTCCGAGGAGGAAGCAGAGGCTGGGAATGAGAGGGATGACCAACAAATTTCCGGGGGCGAGGTCACTGAGGCAGTTAAACAGAGGCACCGGGGAGCCCCTGGTGTGGATGAGGTCCGCCCCAAGTTCCTGAAGGCTCTGGACGTTGTAGGGCTGTCCTGGCTGACACGCCTCTACAATGTTGCGTGGAGATCAGGAGCAGTACACGTGGACTGGCAGACCAGGGTGGTGGTCCCCATTTTTAAGAAGGGGGACCGGAGGGTGTGTTCCAACTTCAGGGCCCACGACTCGGCCCCGGATAAAGCGGAAGAGGATGGATGGATGGATTTAAAACATCAAACTGATGATAATGCTCTGCAGAGCTTTTTAGATAGCCTTTGTTTCTTACTGCCACTGTTTGTATTGACAATACACAGGCATGTAGGGAATCATACATGAGGATGTTAAATATCATGTTACTTTCTTGTGATTTTGTTATAATATATATGAATACATGTACAAAGTTCCTGAATAAGTATAATATCTTTGGAAAACAAGATAAACGTGACCAAAAACCTTTACCAAACATGAAGGCTACACATGTATATCTATAGCCACATAAACAAAAAATAATTATACTCAGTATCTCAAGTACATGAAAATGGGTTTGAACAGGACAAATTAACAAAATCCTGCACTGTGCACTTGTTTTTACTGCACCACAAACCTCTTAAAGTAAGTTCAATGAGAACAAATAAAAAAATGAACACATGTAAAATACAATGCAAGTCCTTTAAATGTAAATATTGCCCAGACAGAGAGCTGCCTTGGGGGAGGTTTGTGCTTTCTCTTGTTTGTGCTTCTGCATGTTGTTTATTCAGAGAGGTACATTACGACGGAAGTTCAACACTGCCATGCTTTCTCAGGGTTAGCTGGCTTAAAAAAAATCCAGTTGGCAATAACCAGTGTCACATCTGTGGTTATCAACTGTTTCTGTGTGCTCGCTTAAAAAGGGGTATTTCACACCTCATATGACTCATCTTCCACACAAAATGAGTGCCGCCTACTAAATGGTAAAAAGAATCTACGAAGACTACAAAAAATATAACAGCAACCATGTTGAAGGAAGGCAGGACAGGAATGCTGCAGAAAGCGTAAAATAAGTTTATTTTGAGTTAATATATTTATTCTAACGCTGAAACATTAAAGCTTACGTCCTATAGTGAAATTAATTTTATTGATTCAACAGGTATTGTTGGTGTTCTGACACATATAAAAGTATGAAGGCATTTTCTGCACATTGTCCTGCACATTCCCAGCAAAAAATCGATGCATTAGTATTAACTAGTATTAAAAGAATTGGTGAAAATGTGCCATTTTCAGCAGTTTTTAAAGTGAAACTCCTGACCATTTTTCCATTCATAATCCAACCAAATTGTGGATTTGGATCAGAGTTAGCCACCTGAATGTACAGAATATATATCACTACATCTTAAACCCACAACTGCAAGCACGTAAACATTTGGGGCACTAATCTTAGCACTGAAGAAAAGAAAGGAAACGGTAAGCCTGCTAACAAACACGACATACACACACTCACATCTTTTTTTTCTCATCAGAGATAATAATTGTAAAATACGACCTTTGTCAAATCACATCCTGCCCTGGAGAAAACTCAGTCCCGACCACTGCATCACTATGAATCATCTAACTGCTTAATTATTAGTTTATCAGCATAAGTTTACGGAGAGACACTACGACAACAATCATTCATCTTCCCCAAAACAACACTGAGAAGTTAATTATTCAATTCAGGAAAAGAGCGTCTGCTTGATATTTCAACATGTACGTGACATTTCTTTTTCTTTGCTAATGTTGAAACAAGCAGTCGCTGTATTCCTTCGTGTTGTTACCTGGCCCGGTTAGTTAACCTCCCCCAAAAGCCAGTGGTAATTATGAACAGCATTACATTTGTTATTGGAGAGAGCTGAATGCACCAATGAGAGGAAAACATTTTAAGAACAACCCCCCCAAAAGCTTAAAAATTAAGCCCAGGATGGCAGGGAAAAGGCATCATTGTAATCCTGATAAAACTCCAGGTCCATTAAGCTCAGTGGTGACTTTTACTCAGAAAAAGAAGAGGTAAATTAAAGGGTCTAAAAATAATGTAATCCTCTCCTTTGACTAGCCCACAGTAGCATTAAGCTGCAGAGCTTTAATAGAGTCACTGATGATCATGAACATTTCCACCAGAGCAGAGTGATAAGCAACTTATACAGTGAAAGCAAAGTGGAAGTGATAGAATAATAGCTCTATTGTGACTGCGGACACGAAGCAGCAGAGTTCAATTAGGAACGAGCAAAAAGCCAAAATCCGGATTAGCACAAAATTTTCTGTATATTTAAAAGAATGGAGAAAATAATGAAATAAGAAAAAGTAAGTTGTTTGACTCTATTTCGGGAGAGAACAGCTGGAAATGTTTTTGATGCCAACCGAATGACAGTTCTGGTATTAATGTGTCAGCAAGCTCCTAACAGAGATAAACATCCCAGATGCCTGCTGTGTGACTTTCTGACTCACCCTCGCTAGCTGCAGCACCCAGATCCCAGTTGGCCACATAGACGGGCATTTGAGAAACAATCACTTGAATTGGTTCTCTTTAATGGCTTCATAAAAGAAGTAATTATTCTGCAGCGGGAAGGCGCTGTCAATGGGAGATCAAATGATGTCTTCCACTATCCAACCTTAACAAAGCTCCTCATTCAGGACCTTACAGGGTATCTGCAGCTTTTTCTCAAAAAAGGAAAAGAGCTTGGTTTTTTGTTTTTTTTGCCCCACTTCTCTTCTCGCACCTTCTCTAAGCACACAGGATCTCTGCTTTAATTAAAAGTGAATTCTCAAAGCTCAGCTCTGCTGTGAATCTCAGCGCTCTCTGCTTCAATACGCTTAAGGAGGGGATTGCGGAGGGTTTTCAGTAAATGTTTAGTTGGTGAGGAGGAAGAAGAGGAGGAGGAGGAGGAGTGTTGGAGGTAAGGAGGGGAAAAGTCGTGTGGAAAAATGGAAAGTTTCAACAGTCAACAATTAATCTAAAAGCACAAGACTCATTCACTAGAGAAAATGTAGTCATTTATTAAGAGAGAACAAGGCAAGAGCTTAGACTTTAGAAAAGTGCAGTGCTGCAGCACTCATGAACGTGCATTTGCCTGATCTGTATTTGGTATCACTCATTATCAAACATATTAATATTTATGGGAAGCTGTTTACTATTTGTGAGCTGGATTTTTGAGTACTCTTCATTTAGTGCCCACTGTTACCATCATTGTTTGTGGGAAACATATTAGCATGGCTGAAGCTCTGCTACACTTATTGGATCTGCTCCATTTATTGTTATTATTTATGACAATAAATCACTTTTTTGAGGGCCTAAACATGTTTGAAAACTCACGGGTTTTGCACGCGCATCACAAATAAGGATTCAATATTTTAAGGATCTCAGCACCCTCGGCACATACTCTGGCCTACATGAATGAAATTTGTTGCACATTAGATTTCCACTGTGGGATCAACACATGACATACAGCAAGACATACAGTGTAACTACTGAATGCTCAGTAATGCCGCCTAGTGGGCACAGGAAGTGATAAGTAACAAGTTTACACAACAGCCAGTTAGATTCCAGGACACATGGCTATACTGTTGATGTCCTTAATCAAGATTCCGACTTCCACTTGAAAGCATGAAATGCGCCATCGATATGGATAAAAGAGTGAGGACCACGTCATCTCTGCTCAAAGCTTTAATTCTTTTTTGTTTGGGAAAATTATACTTTGAGGGGAAATGAGCATAAATAATCTGCTAAATTGTATTCTCTGCTTAGTGCCAGACAACAACACTAGCATCACTCAGGAGTGTGAAAAACAAGGCCAGGGGACCAGAATAAGCCTGGCAAAGACCCCAATCCGGCCCACTGGTAACCTTTGGAAAATGTGATGAAGGGCATCATTTCCTGCTAAACAATTACAATTAAAAAGCATGAAAGTTCCTGTTATTTTCACTATCTACCATAGAAATTATAGAAATAAAGTGGGCCCACAAAGGGGAAAAAAGGAGATTTTCTGGGCAATGAGCTGCCAGAACTTTTTCTGTATTTGTGCTGCATTTACTACATAACCATTTTTTATTTTATTTTTTATTCTTCTTTGTCTTATATTAAATGGGATTAAATATGTAATTAAACATGTGACACACTGACAGAAATGTGGGTTTTACTGGTTCGGCCCACTTAAGGTCAAAGTGGGGTTTATGTGGTCCACTGAGTTCTAACATAAAAGGTTTAGAGGCCTTCGTTACTTATTTATCAAAATAAAATGTTGTGTTAGTGTTAGCACTGCACTCGTCCATGATGCACATAATCCACCGTCTTTGCCAAGACAGTTGATCAAACACAATTCGGTTTTCTGCTATTCCCTCTTGCTGAGTGAAACGGCAGTGCTAGAGCTCATCTCTGATTTAAAGACCACTTAATGTAGAAACAACAAAGGGGACTTACTTAGAATCGGCTTAGCAGTTTAGTTGTATCTCGCAAAAAAAGACCTCTACATAAGTCATTGGGAGGAGGTCAGAAAGAGTGGAGGGTGTATAAAATGCGGGGTTTCAGAAGAGATGAGAGCTCTGGATCCTCAGTCCCACATGTTTTTGGCAGCAATTAGTTATAGCATATAAATGGACTACCAAAAGCAGAGCTGGAAGAACAGTGACTATTGGATTTGCATTCACCAAGCGGACAGAATAAAACAACTGCCAACGCAAGCTTGTGGTTATCTAAGCTCGTGTGCATCTAAGCATATGCTCGCCATCGTGTTTTCCGTGCCGGCTTGGGTTGGCCAGGAGATGTTTTTACATGTTATTGCCCACGAGTGACCACAAAAAAATGAAAGAGATTTGACAGATGAGGAAAAAAAGCTGAATTATCCCTTTACAAGTGCAAATATGCATAATTCTATTTTTTTTTTTTTAGCAGAATCACTACTGCAGATCAGAGGTTTGACCGCTTTTCGTGCTAAAAACACCAAAAGGAAGCATCTTTCGTTTGTAATGATCCGAACTGCATCCTCTCGTACTCATGGAGTACGGCTTAACTTATTCCCTGAGGAAGATGTTGACACAACTGTCCTTGTGTATCACACAGCTCCTTCTGGACCGCTGGGCAGAGTAAGAACAGAAAAACAGTCGAGTGCTTGGTGGTGCAGCAGGAGGGGAGACAGACCCTCCACTGTATGACACGCATTCAAGCTCCCATGTCAACGAGCAGCCACTCTGCTGAAGTGTCTTTAAGCAAAGAGCTGGATCCTCCAGCACTGTTGTTCTGCAGCTCTTCACTCTCACCTCCCACAGCAAGGGGAAAATGAAAGGAACACTGTTGTTATTGTTACGCAAATACAATGAACAATAGAGCAGACAGGAAATACTCGTTAAACAAAACAATCATTAACGTGGGTTTCAAACGCTCTGAAGACACTTTTGTTTTTACGCCATAGGTATTAACAAAATCTCACTTCCTGTATTCTGAAGTCTTTTCTGGTTCCTGTGAAGAATCACAGTGGTCTAAACCCTACGCAGCTGAAACTGTTGTCACCTAAAGAAATCATTTCAAATTTATTGATTAGATTTTTTTTTTTAAATAAATTAAGACTTTGACGTTTGAGTACTACATATGTCTGGAACACTCCCAACATGATTAAAGAGGTTACTCAGCAAGCTGTGTGGACTATAAAAGGTGATCCTGTCCATGGCACCACATGCTGGGATGACTTCAGCAGATATAAAATCTTGAAACTACAAGCTGCTGTCTCAGCATGAAGCTCAACAAACAACAGGATTCTGTAAAAGACTCGGGTATGTGGTATTTTTCCACTTCATTCTGTCACTTTATGTGCTTTTTAGATTTAAAGAAAATTCTCATTCTCTTCGGCGCGAGCAAAAACTACACCAGCATGTCTGTTGCCTAACATTTCAATGCATGTAAAACGTCCCTCATTCCTATTTCTCCAAGTATCATTACACAAATTATATATGATGAATGTGATATTATTGCATTGTTATTTGCTACATTTCACCCTTCCATCTGATTAATGTAGAAGCTAATCTGCAGTGTCTGCAGAAATACATTATATTGCATTTGTTAATAATATACTTTATCTATGAAATCTGAACCTAAATAGGTGCCAGTTAGTAAAGTAAAAAGTGTGACATTTTCTGGGAAATATATGGCGGAGGAGAAGCAAATAAATGCAAAACGTACCTCAAAATCTTTTGTAAGCACTCAGCTGGAGTCCACTACATAAAAGCATACGTTTTCCCAGAAAGCGGATGAAATGATCCGTTTTGCAATTCTAAAAAGTTAAACAGCAAACATCTTGAGCTAAGTTCCTTATGAGATTGCAGTGACAGTTGAGTAGTTATATATGTTGAAATAAACCACGAAAAAAACATCAATGTTTTCAATTTACAGTGTTTGCACAGACCGCCGCCCCAGCAGAGCAGAAGCTTATGCAGCCAAAGCATATGTTTTGAATCATGACTGAAAATTATTTTCTCACTTCACTGGAGAAATGTTCTCCTGCCGCTAGTATTGCAGAAGTCTATATTGCATTTACCACCTACACAAACAACCCACAGCAGAATCTCAAGTAACTGACACCCATACTGGTGGAGTGTCAAAACAGCAACTTATCTGCACTGAACATAACAGCAGCCTCGTACCGACTGACTTTATTTTACTTTACAAAAAAGATAATGAAAGGATAGCATGACAACAGTCTGCTCATCTGTCGTGGAGCGCTGTTGTACACAAGCTGTTTAGCAGTTTTTGATGAGCTGTTCGGTGTGAACAATTACGCAGGGCAGTGGTCTGGATGCATTCATTGGAGGAACATGAAGAGCGTACATATAATAGGATGCTCTGTAAGCACGCCTCGCAAAATGTGTAGTGAACCGCGCGCCTCATCAGCATCGCGCAAATCTCCGTGCAAAAGGTCGAGCAGCACCAGAGGCCTACTGTCAACATATCTTTTCCAATTAGATATGAAGATTGTTAGAGGCCTCGCTGCTTTTACGTTCTATTTTTATTCAAATGATGGTGTTGTTGATAAGTTGCTGATGTTCTGATGTCCTCGCTGTTGGTCCCGTCAGTTCAATATTCCCATGACTGAACACTGATAATAACCACAGCGATAATGTGCATGTCAAATTCACACGTATTTTAAGACTGGGGGGAACTAAGTGGGTTTTGTGTAGGAGTATGTTAAGATATGCACTTCCTTTACTTAAGAACTTTTCATTAGTTTCTTTTTCTTTAATGTAATTTGGCAGAATATCGAACAGAATTTAGGACAAGGACTATCTGCCTTCTCTAAATTCTGCTTTGTTTTGAAAATCAAATCCTTTGAAGAAAAGGAAGAGAAAGAGAAAGCTTAAACTTTGTGTGTGCATGTCTGTGTCTGTGTGTGGTAATGCAGTGTTGTGCCACACTATTGTGATGTGCAACAAAATTACCATAACATAAATTATTTAAATTTTAAGGTGACAACTTGGTAATTATGTGAAGATTTAGGTTGAGGTCAGGTTCACAGGAGTTGAGGTTTATTCGTTTTGCTAAATTGGCAGCAGGGATTTAAGAGTCTGCTGTCTCCCCAACACGCATATTTTTATATTTCCAATTATAAATCTTTGCTTCAGCTAAGAATGTTAATGTAAGTCACAAAACAATGCTTTCACAATAATCTGCTCACGATAATCAAAATACGGTGATTCTTCTACGGTGCATATCTGGTATAAGCCATGAGAAATAACTCCAAGGAACCAAAAATAAATTATGCAGGAATTTGTTTTGCATGCTTGCAAAACTGATTTTTGGCAAGAAAAAGCGTTGTTGATGCTTTGTCCCACTTTGAGTTTTCACATCTTACTTCAGCATTAACCCAAAGAATATATGTAATGCAATAACGGGATTTGTCTTTAGAAAACCATGAAGAAAATAAATAAGTACAAAGTGCAAAATTGAAAACAAACCAAGTCAAAATCAGGTCTCCTGGTTTCTAAATAACAGAAACAGAAACTAACACAATGGAAACCAAACTAAGTAAAGCTGAAAAAGAATCCATCTGACTTAAATCTGCAGATATCTTGGTTTTGCTGCATACTGACAAAATGCCAAACACTGTTTGGCCGGAAAGGAGTGGCCTGGGAAATAAAAAGAAGACCACTTCCTGTGGATACTGTAATTATGAATCTTCACATATCCCTCAAACAAAAATATGGAAAAAAATGTTTATAAAAAACCAAAATATAATGATAAAAGATGTATGTGTTTCAAATAAATAGATTCAAAGTAAGCAAGTTATGCATGATAATACTGGACAAACAGAGGAAAAAATAAAAGGACGCTTGTATGGCACCTTTGGAAGTTTGAGAAATGCTGACGCAGTGGTGCAGGGTTGTATTGTTCTGATAACAAGATGCACTGTGTATTATTGAAAGTGACAGAGCATTTCAGGGCAGTGGTTTCCTATTGCATTGTTATGTAAGTGTTGTTTGAGACTAATAAAAAAGATAGAAGCTGGTATCTCCCATGCACACAGCCCTTCTGCTTCGAGGGTTGAAACAGAAGCAGGTTCATTTAAAATGAGGTTGGTAGGGGCTCGTCAGACCCATCTTCTCCCGCTGTCTCATGAATTTCACTCTGACCAGTATATCTTAGAGATTCTTGTTTTTCCCAATGGCTTATGCTACGGTAGACGTAGAAATGGCTACAGTATCTGGGGATTTCTGACAGCTGCTTGCTTTGGGCTCGCAGAAAGGAGCGTGCCTCAGTGCTGCAGCCTGTATGAATAAAATATGATGTGCACATAGAGTAGTGCTTCACTGTTGCTCTGATGCAACATGGAACAACATCTCTAAAGCAAAGGAAGAGAGAAGAGAGCTGCCTGTGTTTACAACTGAGTATGTGAGATACAGAAACGGAAGTCTATGAAGCAACTGTGTGACGACAGTGAGGTGCTCAGTAATTTTCCCAAGGAAATTCTCACATTTCAAACATGCAGTTGCATTTATTTAAATTCTCCGTTCACCTGGGCCCCAAATACACATTTACTCACTTCCTTCTTCTTCTTGTGGTGCAAAGAGCTTTGGTTTTTATCTCCACCTCCCTAAGGGACTGTGCATTAGAAGAAATAAACCCACTGAAGTCTGCGGACTAAGCTGTGAACACAGCAAAAACAAAACAAACACAAAAAGCACAGAGGCGAAGATTTATCATGGAGTACTTTGGATTATGAATTCTTTAAGGTCTGGAATAAACAGAGAGCGATTAGCCCCTCTAAAAGGCCCTGTAGTTAATCCAGGAGAGTGCTGAACATTCGAGCAGTCATTTCCAGGCTGGGTTACTTCTCATGGTTTCTGCATTTACTGCTCTGCATGTGGGAAATGTTGTGGAGATGATATCTCTAAAAGAATAGACGTGATAATGCATTCATACTGTGTTAGGTCAAAAACAAATAAACAAGAGACTGCAGGAACTGATTAGAGCCTGATCTGTAGCATATTTAAGTAGTAATTGTTCAGATGACACAACAGAATTCCCATATGCTGCAAACTACTTAGCATGCAAGCAGAGAAGTCTAAATAAACAGCTGAAAGTTGTGGATAAATAGCTGAAGTGTCACAGTATGAAAGGAGAGCTTCTTGAACAATTCCAGGATGTTTTGTGTGGATTCACGAGGGCAAGTGTTTTCTTAACGAAATAACACAGAATAACTGCATAAAGTAATTTCTTCAAGAGGCCGGGAACCACTAGAGTCGAGAGCCTGACACTGAAAATAATGTGTTTTGAGCCGAGTCTGAGTGCAGCCAGATCGCGTTTAAGTTGCCAGTTGACTGAGGAGAGGGGCTGAACTGGGAGTCGGTGAGGCACCGAGTGAAAACTCGAGCTGAGTCATCCTACCACCCCCGAGCAACCTGGGAAACATCTGCACCATCACCGAGAGAGGGGAGGTGATGAGGGTTGACATGGCGTGGCGATGGGCTCGTGCTTGACCAGGCGTGGTGCAGTCACTGCGTGTGATAGCTCCCAACATCTCATCCAACCTGAGCAGCATTACTGACAGATGGAGAACATTAGCACAGAGGAGGAGTTCATGTGTGCGCGCTCTGCTCACTGCCAGATTCAGAAAAGTAGCCGATAAGGGGATAGACTTAGCCGCTTATCCTGCTTGTTGCTGGAAATTAATGGAACAACATGTAAGGCTGAGTGTAAGAATAATAAGCCCCTACTTTAGGCGTGCCGTGTATAAATAGGCGCAGCTTGGTTACCGATGCACATCTTTCAGATGAAATCCCAGGAAATGCAATTACTGAGCAAACAACTGTGGTAAAAAAAAGTGCAAGTATTTACCCTTTAATGACACACTCCCAACAGGAAATGAGTGAAAGTAGTTTATCCATTTAAAAACCCGAGTATCCTGTTATTTCACGGGCAGATGAGTGGTTTGGGGAGGAACAAAATGATGCACATTTTGATTTGCCCAAGTAGTTCATTTTACAGCAACCTGACAAATTTCTCTAGCAAGTGTGACGGCCCAATTAGGGAGCAGCATGCTGAAAGGAGATCTGAAGCCAGCGCTGACACTGACTGCACAAGTTGACAGACCTGGAGGGGGCTCCACTCCTTCAGATTCTTTATCACACCGGGGCTCCTGCTGCTGTGCTGCAGTATTGTTGGGACAGGGTTTATCAAAATCTTCTGACATCCTCTTTAAAGCAAAAGCATGTCTAATTCTTTACGGTGCAGTCTAGAAGTTGATGGATGTGTTTTTACAGACTGACTAACACTGCTTGGAGTTATGTTCCCAATGCTGAGAGAGCACCACAGGGCTGGAACATGGAAGGAACATCTTCTTTATTGACCTAATAAAACTAATCAAAGAATCCCAGTGTTTTGCTGTCATTAAATTATACTTTGTAGCCAATATCTTTAACGACACTGTAAACAAATTACGTCTTGTTATCGCAACTCCCACATTACTCAGCTTCCTTAATCGGACTATAAATAACTTTTATGTGGAAAAACTCATTTAGGACTATAAAAGGCAGCTTTTTGGTTAAGGTCAAGAACATTACCCAGAGACTTGCACGCAGGCATGCGGTCAGACAGTCTTGGTCTCCGGTTCCTAAAAGCGGAGTTAGTAAACTACATTTTTTCCCCCATTTAAAGCCTCTCCTGTTGCCAGATTGGACTTCTGTTGGGGCAGCAGGTATAAAACACAGAGCCCAGCAGTTTAACACCAACAAAAGGCTTCTTGTGAAGCAGGGATCGAGTTGAAGAAAGAACAAGGAGGTCTGCTACTCAAGGTGAACAATTACAGTAGTGATGTACTAATCCCGCCGACAGGCAGAGTCTCAAGGTCAGCTGTAGACCACAGAAAATGTGTCTTTTAAAGTCACCTTTTTCTCCTTATCGTCTGCTCCTTATCTTTTTCCATTTTACCCAATTTACACTCTATTTACCCTCCCTCTCAAACACCTACAACATCACGCCGTCTGACTAGACGTTAGCTGCGAGGCAGCCTGATGGCACAGAGAACAAACAAGGAGCTCGAGACCCTGACACAACAGTAAATGTTTTGATAGTTCCAGTTCAAGGACAAAGCTTTAGAAGAGAAGAGCATGTTTTCCACATTGGGTGAGTACCAATCTATGTAGCCAACAGAAAAATCTGTTTAATTACAATTATCTGCTGAGAAAATACACCCTGTGTTCAGAAAACTAAAGGACCTGATTGCACGGTTAAGCGCGGGGTGAATGCAATTTGACGGCAGGTGTTGCTTTTGGATTGCACGAGAGGTTGGCGGTCGCATTTCAACTTTGAACTTTAAATTTCCACAATAACTTAAGAGTAACATGCAAAAAAATGAAATATGGTTCGTGTTCCAGAAACCAAAGAAAGGTTTGTATGACACTGAAAGAGCAACTGATATTTAGCTGTGCTCGAATAATTATGCACCGTGCACTTGATTAAGATATAAAAAGTATGCAATAATTACCTACTGAATGTCTTTGCCTCTGTTTAAAAACACACTCGGTCTGCCAGGATGTAAGGAGATCGACGACATGCAAGCACATAACCTTGCACTGTGACTCAGACAGATCCAAACAGAGGCCTCATATTAGCCTCGGTTGGATTAAACATGTCCTCAGTAGGGTGCCTGTGTCTGTCTGAGAGAAAAGCCTGAACAGCAGGTCTCTGAGTTCAAAAATATAATTGGCTTTTACATTATATTCACTCACTGCAAACTGACTGCGAGCACTGTGAAAGGTTTTTTCACCTGATCATCAGAACAGAGACAAAACAGATCGACTTGAAGGTGGTAGACTATATCGTCTAGATGTTTCCTTTTTAACATCGAGGTTGCTTGTCTTCTTCTTCCTCAGTTAATTTGAGCCTGATAAGTGCATCTGCAAATTTAATATCTTTGGACAAAATCCCCCACACTTGACTTACAGATTAGTCTTTCGGGGTTTCCCAGCTTTGTCTGATGTCTGCCTCGCAGTATTTCCTCACCACCTGTCTAGGCTGTCATTATCTGGCTACGTCTCACAGAGGAAGTCTGCCGTTGTGAATAATCCTGGTATAAGCTGAAAATCTGGCTGAAATGTGCACACGGCGAGGGTGACCCACTCCTTCGGCCTGTGCAACCGTAACACAGTTTTAAAGATTATCCTCTTTCTAAAATCAACTCTTTCTTCAAGGAAACTGAAAAAAATCAGTTACTGACAAACATGAAGGGACACCGCTAGTTGTGTTTGGTATTCACATCCATGCCACTCACTGTGAAACTACTACTGTGTGTTTGAACGTCAGACACTATAAACAGTCGAAAACCAGCCAAGTATTTAATGCTAAGCTATTTTTGTAGACGCTGTAATGAGGATCTTGACATCCTTTCTTGACGGTAATATATCAGGAAGGAGCGCACCATCCAGTCTAGTGGTGCTGCACCACCCTCACGTCACTGTAATGGCTTTCACAACCACGCAAACTGTGATTCCTCTGGCGATCTTCAAAGCTTGCGTCCACTGGATGCGATCCATGGAATAAGCGCTGGAGGAATTCAAAGCCTTCTCCCTCTGCCGCCAGTCACCCAGTCACTACACAAAGGACTTCATATGTAAGCACATTCAGGTTTCTCACAGTTAATCCTGTGTGTGAAAATCATTCACATTCAGCATCAAGTTAAAAAGAAAACATTTTTTCTTTCAGGATTTCATCTTCATGGTCACCAAGAGGATCCTGGAGATACAAAATGCGGTGACTTTGACCCTGATGATTCACTGCATCGGCAGCAGAATCTATTTGACTTCTGTACAAATATGAATTTCAGCCATCAGCATGTTTCCCTGACGTCTGTTCACTTCTGCCTGAGGGAGGACTGAGCTTGTGGGAGAGCACAGCTAATGTTAGCAACAATAAAATCTATGCGATTTTATTTTTAAACGAGCATCAGCAGGTTCCTGCCTGGCACAAATGAAACCACAACAATATTCAAATGCAGCAGAAACGCAGATTTCCAGTGGTTTCCGCTCAAATAAAGTGAAATCGAAAACGGTTAGGTAATATTTTACAGTGATGTTCACACTATTGATCAATTCAGCTTGGACTAGATTCAGGAGCTATGAACTGAGTGCCATAACAAGCGGTCTATCAGGCTCTATGCTTTTTATTTATTGCCATGACAAGTGCTGAAACACCAGCATGACCAATTAGTCCCATTCATCAATTGATTTTTGAGCATTGTGATCCATCTTAACAGCCACTACGCTCTTCTTCTCCCACCTCCACGCTCCACAATGAGCAGTTTCTCAATACAGTGAACACCAAGGTCATCAGAAACAAGAAGGGTTACTGGAGGTCGGTCAATGTGCATAATATTCTGGTAATGCTGAGGATGAATGATTAAATATAAATTACACATTTACACTGTATTATTTTATTGTTTCTTGATGCAAAATCTCACTTGTACACTTTATAAAAGACAGTGGAAATCTTTTCAAGCCGAGGTAAACCTAAAAAATATTCAGTACACTGCAAAACACTTGAGAGAAGCACTTTAAGAGAACCACATAACCTCAGGTACAGAGACAAACATCCTTGAAAATACTAAAATGGTTTCCCAAACCAAATTTAAAAAAGGCTATGAATACAGGCCTCTTTTCAGAGTCTCAGTTTGCAGCTCTTCAAAAAAAAAATAGCAGGTGGGCTTTAATGAAACGCCAGGATCTTCACACAAATGCTGAAGGGGTTCTGACTGTGGCCACCAGACGGGCACCTGGTTAGACTGACGCATTTTTAGCGACCACTGCTCTGAGGAGACAGCAGAATACGTTGCATTAAAAATATAAAACATTCACTTCCGCACTGGGTTAGTCTGCAACTATGTTAAGAGCAGAATAGCTTCGAAAATCTAGTTCAAATGGATATTTTTAGTACCGGCGGTTCAGTATAAGCAAAACATATGGCCAGTCTTTTCAACAAGTGACAGTCAAATTCTGCAAAAACCATTTCTGAGCTGTGGTTTTTGGTCTGAATCACTATTCCAGAGCAGCTGCACTGCGAGAACATCAGGACTTCTGCAACACCAACACTAAGCAAGCAAGCAAGCGCTGCTTTTGCAGGACATATTTCGAGCTGCTGCAGTGAAAAGGGGAAAAAACATATATATGTGTCCTCTGTGTGTGTGTGTGTGTGTGTGTGTGTGTGTGTGTGTGTGTGTGTGTGTGTGTGTGAGTAGTCCTTACCTTGAACATGAGTCAGAATAAGGCTCTCAACACAAGCTTTGGTGTTGTTGCAGTTCACAGGACGCAACTCAGCTCAGGATGGTCACCCCTCGGGCTCAGACATGATTCATATCCACGATAACTCGGCCAAAAATGAAGAGCACCATACTCTCAGAAAAGCCCTGTAGCGCTAATGTTAGTTTGTCAATCCCATTAGCCCGTACAGTCTCTCTGTGCTGCTCAATAATCTGCTGTAGTGCAGATGAACCGCTACGCGCTTCCAGCTCTCAGTCCGAGGAGAAAGAGGGAGTAATGTTAATGGCCTCACCAATGGACGAGCCCCTCTGAAACAGTCCGGTCTTCGCCCCGGTGGCTCCAGTCATCTGTTTGGGTCAAACAGCGAACGCATGCGGTGCGTCGACTTGTCGTTTCTGTCGCCCGTCCGATTAGAAGAGGGCTGTTTGACGCGGCGAAGAGGCAGTGCCGCCGCACCGTGTGCCCTGCACTCCCACGCGGACCAACAGCACTGCCTGCTGTACTTAAAGAGACACAGCAGAGCACACAGAGGCGCAGCAGTCCCCGCACTCCTCCCGACGCTCAAGCTTTCCGGGCCACACAGGTGACCACTCAGCGCGGCGACGATGCGCTCCCCTGCGGATAAGCTGATAAAAAATGCGATTTTCATTCAGGACGGGGTGCAGTGTTTGCACATGCAAGCGGTCTGCGTGGGTTATATGTTCTGCGATGGATCGACCGTCCAAAAGTTTGGGTATCCTTATTTAGGATTCTCCAAAAGGCAATTATAAGGCCTCGTTTTGTTTTGCTTTGCACATTTTCATAACTTGGAAAAGCAAAGTTTTGGAAAGCAAACACTTTCCAAAGCTTGATAAACTTCCAACATGTTGCCTAGCAGCCTGAGCAGTTTGTTAGACGCTCAAAATGCTCACAAAACACAAACGATTTCAGGTAGATGTTTCCTCAGCTCAAGAAATAGCATGAACCTTTGAGGTTATGTTGAGGTATGAACACCAAGGAATCAGGGTGGCAAGTAAGGCAACTGTGCAGCCACGTCTGCACAATAAGACCTTTATGGAGGAGTTATCCAGGCTAAAAAAAAGTCTTATGCATTTTAAGAAGAAGAAAAAATCCTGTTAACTGATGAAGATAAAACTGAATTTTGGCTGTGAGTAGGATGTAGATTTTAATGAAAAGAGCACAGCGTCAGCTGCTAAGCACAAGGAAAGTTGGTCATGTTTTGGAGCCAGCAGCATGGGATAAAAATTGATTCAACTAATGCCAGAAAAATGTAGAAGCAAACGCCACACTATGTGAAAAAAAATAATAATAATGATAAGCTGAATATGAAAACAGGACAGCTTTTAAAACAGGATCATAGTCCTAAGCACACGTCAAAAACTCACAATCGGTTTCTTCTAGAGGAAAAAACTGAAGTTTTTGTCTTGTGTTCAGTTCACCCAACCGACCCAACATTTACTGAAAATCTGTGGTCAAACCTTTGAAGTTCATACAGGAAAGCCTCAAAAAGTCACACAACCAGAAGCCTTTAACTTCAGAGGGGAAGTTAACTTCTGACATGAGAGCTCAAGACTTTTGTTTTCTTGTTTGTTTGTTTTTTGAAACTCTAATAGAATAAAAATAACATAAATTCAGTGCAGTGTATATAACTCCCTGCTGCTCATCAGAGCAACTGGAAGCATGAAAAATAATAATAAAAACAGATATAGCTGGTAATAACATCAGTAACAGTGGTGGTGGTGTGTTTGTGTGTGTGAGTGGGCGGGGGGTTGTCTGCCTGCTTTGCATGCTGATTTTAATCCTTCCTGCATCGGCCTTCACAAACACACATCCAGATGTTCAGCTGTTCCTGCTCCACGTAGGATTTCAAGTCCGATCGGGGTGATCATCCATTCTGCTTAACCACAAATCTCTTTGTGTGTAAACTGCACTCTTCAATCACTTTTATTGTTCTGTCCCTGACAGTCGCTGCTGTTAAATCAATGGCTTAAAGCAAGTGCATTACACAGATCCTTAGGGGTATGAACACAAATATCCACATGCAGAGACCACATGGGGTATAACATAGAAGATATACAGGGATTTTTAAAGTCTCCAGTCTACCTGTTTCTGAAATAAAGACGAGTGTCAAACTGAGGGATTAAGAGTTAAATGAATGACTACTGTGGGTTTGTCTCATCTGTGAGGTTAGTTAAAGACTGTGTAGTCCCTGTGTAGCTCCAACACCTGCTGTTTGGGCGAACCACTTACTGCAATTTTAACGCTAGTCTGTCCTTAAGGGATGGTGTGCTGACACAACAGAGATGACTCTGCATATTTCAGCAGCATCAATTCAGTGGTAGGTTGTTTTCTGTAGCCCTGTCACCTGTAATTACACTCTTCTTCATGATGACTCAGCAATGGACAAGTGTGCAGTGGTGGTATTGCTCACAAAGAATCAAGCAGACAGGATGGGACAGTAGCCAAAAAAACCCGGACTCTGTTATTTCAGGATTGGTGGCTTGATTAATTCAAAGAATTTCTTCTTTTTTATTATTATTATTATTATTTTCAAGGATATACAGACATGCATTGGAGGTCAGGAGTGGGGTATAAATCACGTGGTGCAAGAGATAAAACTCCAGGCCAGCCAACAGCCCTCATACATCATGAGGCAGCAGTCACTGCATTGTAAGTCTGTGTGTGTATGACAACCACTGGTTTATATCCCCCTCAGATTTCAGAAAACTGAAGTAAATAGATGATAATGGGTTCATTGTGTAAATCAACGCTCTCTCATGGGGATACGTTGGCGGGGAACTGAAAGAGGAGACAGAATTTTCCGATTGTAACCGTCTTCTGATGGCTCTCTTTCATGTCGCCATCTGACAAATGGACCAGATAGCACACAGCCCAACAAAAAGCTCAGCCGCTGTGAAACTTTTTTTGATCCCTCCATGATTCACTGAAATATTCAGATAAAAAAAAAAAACATCCCACATATCTCAAGAAAGACCATTCTTTGACAGATCATTTTAATGCATGGGCCCTCATTCAACCTCTTTGTGTTCAACTGTGTCCCACCGAAAATAGTCAGTGTAACATTTTGGACTGTTTGCAAAGCTTCGTATGATGTACTGAAGCTACGCTTTAAGAAGACCCTTACATTGCTGCTTAAAGAATGGAAGAGATTAGCTTTAGGTAAGTTGCCAACATCACATGCAACTGAAAAAAAAACTCATACTGATGTCAAAATGATGTCAGCGTGTGCCGCATCACCCACAGCTTTCAATGACACTTTTGTCAGAGAGCCACTGTGACTGTTTTTAAGGCGTGTTTTGAAGCACTAAGATCCACTTAATTGTCACAAGAGATTAGAAACAACAATACAGCTGGGAATGACAGATTTGCCTCCATCACACTCAATGAATAGTCAACACTGAAACTGCAGCTCATCAACTTTGAAAGCAGCTGACATCATCTAAAGTGCACAGGCAGAAGTACGAAGTACTGAGGAAACTGTTCAGCCTGAAGATTGTTATTTCCATTAGATAGATAGATAGATAGATAGATAGATAGATAGATAGATAGATAGATAGATAGATAGATAGATAGATAGATAGATAGATAGATAGATAGATAGATAGATAGATAGATAGATAGATAGACAGACTTTTCTTAAGTCAAGTGTATGAGGGTAAAAGGGCAGGAAAAAAAAGGGGGGGGGGGGGGGGAGATGCTACAGGATCATAAAAAAAACTCCAATCAGGCTGAATTAAGGGTGTGCTTATGCAAAAACATGGGACACTAAAGGCTAAAAATGGTGGCAGAGATGAAGCAGGTGGTGACTTGGATGAGTTACTCAACTCTAGCTGACCAGGGTGAAGTGTAGATGGGTAGGAGGGGGCTTGCACTAATGAAGTTCTGAAAGGAAGAATAATAGAAAAGCACTGAGATTTAGAGCACATGCGACAGAGGCTGATGAAGGTAGAGAAGGAAATGACTGGGCCAGAGTGATGAGGACAGATTTAAGTTTGAGAGGGTGTGGAAGCGTAAATAATGTAAAGAATAGACTAGCAGCCCAAATACAGGCCGATGGGTCAAGCAGAAATTTCATTTTCAGTGGGAGAAACGTCTCATCGGTCATCCAAGTGACTTCTTCAGTACCAGCTGACTTCAGAGTTCCCCAAAAATATGTTTGCATAATGACCGAAACTGGCACCCCGGACTAACAATGGACTGTGAGTTCAGCTTCCTGATTATGATTATAAGGTTGGGGAATGGTTGGCTACATTTTTCTTTTATGGTTGTGTAGTATTCCTGTTATAGGTTATTGGTTATAGTGTATTCATTTATTCATTGATTTATTGCTGCTGTAATTATGCGATTAAAGTGTTTGACTAATGTTCTCTTATCTGTCTTACTGCTGACTTTTTAAAAATCGAGCCAAAGTTTATTAATCACCTCTGCCCAGCCCTGAGCCTAATGGAGGTTTCTTCTTGTTAAAAGGGAGTTTTTCCTTCCCACTCTTGCCAAAATGCTTGCTCATAGGGGGTTGTCTGATTGTTGAGGTTGTTTCAATTATTGAAGGGTCTTTACCTTACAGTTTAAAGCATCTTCAGGTGAATGGTGTTGAGATTTGGTGCTACTGTATAGAAACAAAATCTTATAGATGGTATTCATATGGCATATGTTGAAAAGACTGCAAATAGACTGACTAAAGCCTGCCATCTTTATAATAATGGATTGGATTTATATAGCGCTTTTCAAGGCACCCAAAGTGCTTTACAATGCCACTATTCATTCACTCTCACATTCACACACTGGTGGAGGCAAGCTACGGTTGTAGCCACAGCTGCCCTTGGGCAGACTGACAGAAGCGAGGCTGCCATATCGTGCCATCGGCCCCTCTGGCCAACACCAGTAGGGTAAAGTGTCTTGCCCAAGGACACAACAACCAAGACAGCGAGTCCAGGGATCGAACCGGCGACCTTCCAGTTACAGATACGCTTCCCAACCCCCTGAGCCACGGTTTCTATATAGATGGCCCCTGTCTTCACCATTTTCTCCTGCAATATTGCTGATTGTGCTTACATCTCAATCGGTTGATAATCGCAGGTCATGTTTATCGATTTTGTATTGTGGTGATTTTTTATCTGCCTCATGGCCACTCGATACACCCAATTCCTGCAGTGAAATCTCCTCAGTGTGATGCATTTTATTTCAGTGTCATTATCTTTCCTAACTGCTGATAAACCTCACAATTTATTTCTGAAGTATTTTTCATTTATCCGACACACAAATAAGACAATCGATAAGTCCAGTGGGTGTGCACTCTGTTTGACCTTTAAACCAATAAACACTTGCCTCCACAGGCAGCTCCTTTGGACGAGCTGCAGTTACATAAGCAGGTTTTACTGACTCACGTTATGAGTAATTTCTTTGTGCGAGGGTTTACTAAGTGTTACATTTTTGTAATTTTTTTACTGCCATTCAAGCGGGCGTGAAGCTCAGGGGCTACATGTGACACGTCGGTCACGTAGTGAATAGAGAAGCTGTTTGTGTCATTATTTTATCCATTTGCACTCTGTTATCAGTGTTGTGACGCTTATACAGTCTTTGTGTTGATAATGACAGTCTGAACACACTGTACTTTGTCGCTTACAGGAAGTTGGGCATCAAGTATCAGTAATAGGCCGTGATTTAGTTTATGCCAAAGTGCTCAATTAACACAAACAAATTCCTAGTGTTTCTGTCTATCTGGGTCAGTTATGCACCGTCCATTCTGTATTCAACCGTAGCCTTCAGCTAAAATATGCAGCACTGTGAAACCTGATTAGGGATCTTTCAGAAAGCGCAGTGGCAGCAGCATGACATACAATGTTGTAGGATAACGAGCGGTGATGAAATCTCCGGAGATAAAGTTAATGTAGTGGACGAGGGTGTAAAAGAAATTAGGTTCTGGCTGCTATGTTCTTCATAAAGGGTGAAAGGAAGGAGCAGGTGGAGCAGGAGTTAGTGAGGTAGCAGCCCTCATCTATAAAACCGAGTGATGACTGCTGGCATTAATAATTCAGCAGTCTTTCTGAAAACTACCAAAAAATAGATCCTGCATTATTTAAAGGGCACACTGAATTGATTATGCGTATCAATTGGTAATGAGGTTATCTTAAGCGTTCAACTTACAGTGGCACCACGGCAATCAAATTCAGCTTTTAATATAGATTTTACACCAACAAAAACGCTCTGCTCGGAGGAGTCAAGCTGTGAAATCAGCCACACGCTGTAATTGCTATTCAGGAGGTGTCTCAATGTCGTTGCTGCAGCGCTGGGTAGTGTTTCCGAAGACCTACATCTTTCCTTCATCATGAAAAAAATCATGATTATTTCATCAAGTTACATTTGATCTTTTTGACTCTGCTGGAGATTGTATCTTATTAGATGCGTCTGACACGATTTGGGATGTTTTGCTCACCGATCCGATTTCTGTGATGCTCGGCTGTCAGCATCACAAGCACAGTGCTGCAGCTTAAACTTAATCACACTCTTGATGAAAACGCACTCTTGTGTATTATGGCTGCAACAACCGTGGCTGGAGACATGTTTTGGGGGGCTGTTATCTGTTCTACTTTTGTGAACACGTTCATGTTAACTTTAAAATGCCTGGAAGGAATTTCTACAAATAATTTGGCACCGATGTTGACTTGGACTCAAGGATAAGCTGATAACTGATCCTTTTTGATGATAGTTGTATTTTCTTTAATTTATACATACTTGTCTGACGATAATCACCTACATTTATTACAAATGTGCTTGTTTTACTAAAGCCTCTAATGACACATTCCTCCATAATAAATAGATTATACAGATGTTAGGAACAGCAACATTTCCATCTAAGCTAATTTCAACAACCTGAATAATACACTTACATTTTTGTTTTAAGAACCAGAGACATCTAGAACATGACTAATACTTGACACATGCTTTCAAGGGGCTTTGTTATGGGCCCTCATATCTGCCAAGCTGTCTGAAAGCTCCACCTCTTCGTTGATGTCTGCACTGAGTCTTGTATTATTAATGACTACAGTGTGCACAATAAAGACAAAGGAGAGTTGCGAATGGCTATGTGTGTATGTGTTTGTGGCTGAAAGTGAAATAGTAAGAGAGATTAGGATGAGAGTGTGTCATGGAGAAAATGCTACTACAGTTTGAGTGAATAGGTAAATGTGTTTGCATATGCATTTAGAAATTTATAACAGACAGGCTCATGTGTACAGTTAGGTCCATAATTTGATGGACATGGACATCAGAAAATACCACAGCTCCGATTCTACTGGCAACCATACTGCCTCTACCATGTTTACAGATAATCTGGTATGCTGGAATTCTCCATATTTCTTTCTTAAAATCATTTTGTTCATCCTGGTTTATCTGTCCAAATATTTTTTTTTCCAGAACTCTGCAGGCTCATGTAGATGTGCTCTGCAAAAGTATAATCTGACCTTCCAACTCCTGAGTGTAACCAGTGATTTGCACCACTTAAACACCATGTATTTACATTCATAAAGCTCTTGATTGTTGACTTTCCCAGTGATGCTCCTGAGTACTCCTTGAGAGTTGTCTTTCTACCTTTTGTGGTCTTTCAGGCCTGTTAGTGTTGCTGAGCTGGTCAATGCATTCATTCTTTTTAAGGATGTACCAGATTGTTGATTTGAACTTTGGTTTTTGGTCTTTCTCTGAGAGGTATTTTTTGATTTATCAGCTTAATGATGGTCTCCGTCAATTGCACCGACCTCATGTTTAAAATTACAGGGAAAAGATGTAAAACAACACTTTGAATCAACCTAATGTCTACTTCATTTGTTATAAAATAATTAGGGGACAGGCCTTGTCTGGCCATGAAACTGCATGTCAGTCAGTTAGCTAATTAACTCTGAGCCTCTGAAAATCAGGAACTGTGTACAAAAATGGCTATAATTACCTGTAATTGCACTTCAATTGCAATATCTGATTTAATATCCACTGTGTTACAAATGCAAAACTACAAAAATTGTGTCTTTGTCCAACAAATTATTGAACTCACTGTAGATAAAACGGCAGAATTTTAAAAATTTCTTTTAGGGATAGCAGATAAAATTATCATGAGATGAACAGAAGCTAGATTATGTTGTACATAAAATAACAAAAATGCCCCATTACATAAACTTCCCTCCTAAGTATTGTCAAAGCCACTTACAGCACAATTACAAAACAGTGTTACAACATTATCCCTGTGTGTGAAAAATAATAAACCTGTAATCTTATTACAGTACTTCATGCGTTCCATCGATGCTTTCACATCCAAAGCAGTTTATTGATTTGAACATATTTGTTCATCCCAGCCGCATGCTGCATTAACCTACTTTTTGCCATTTTTTGTGCTGGTCTAGTGTTTGTATTTTAATGCCATGTGACAAAAACTCATTTCAGTATTTGGACTTCGTGTCTCTTCAGGAAATTGCTAAGTGTCAAATTCTTAAGCCAGACCTGCAATGCCAGCCTTTGAGTGATAATTATAGGCCCTTAAAATCACTCTCACCCACATTACACATATTCAAATTCAAGGCAATACAAACACAAATACACACACGCATACATTCATATCATAGTGAGGACATTCATTGACATTTTGATATTAAACCCTAAACCTAATTGCAACCCTAACACTAAATTCTTTACTGTCGAACAGCTCATTAAGTGAGGCTTGAACTCAAAGACAAACCCGTCTTTATAATGGTAAAAGTAACAACACACACACCAACTTGTACCAGTCAATACGAGATCAATGTGTGTGTGTGTGTGTTATTTGTTTGTTTAGAGCGCTTACTCTCCATGCGTATGATAAAAAATACAGATTTCAAAGCAGCTGTCAAGTGGAAGCTCAGTCGTGTCACCACCATCCATTCTGAACGTCCCCAGGAGAGCTGACCCACTTCATGGTGCAATTTGTCTCAGTGACATCCTCCTTCTCTTCTGTCTTTTTCTGCCACTGTCGCCATAAATAAGTGCAGATGACCTCAAAAAGGAAGTAAAGTTAACTTCTGTGTGTGTGTTTTTTTCTACCCATGATGGCACTGTTCTGACAGTAAAATCAATAAGGATCAACAGGAATCCACACCTCTGTCGGCGTGACACAGTTATCCCTGCTTGGCCCCGACTCTGATCTGCTTCAGTTCTTCCAGACACCTGCACAGATTCTGAACGGACCGAGAGCGACCGCAAAAAATGTGCATGAAGGTTAATGCTATAAAGTGGTTTCTCTCCATAGTGGAGATAAGCTTGACGCTGATGTTAACATGTTGTTCAACTCCCTAGAAAATGTTGTATTTTGTAAATTTATGAACTCAAAGCACAACTTCAAGCCTGCTAACTAGCCACATGTATGAGTTGGAGACTTAAAGTAGTGGCTGTATGGGGAAAAAAACATTAAGATATGAATAATTTTCCTGTTCTCTCATACCTTGGCTATGTAAAATGGGAGTCTCTTTTACATGTTTACTTACTGGGTGGTTGGCACAGCTCCACCAGCTCCAGTTTTAATGTTGGAGCTGGTGGAGCTGTGATACAGCTGTGATACAGATTTTTCTGTTGAAACTTGCTGTTCTCCTTTTGTTGGGTGACAGAAAAGTGGAAATATTGCACAAAACTCAGCTCTATAGATTTATTTTCTTAACACCCTCGTGGCTGCTTGGGGTGTTCCCCATGGATCAGTGCTTAGACCTTTGCTGCTTTTTACATCAGTGTTGTGGGGATGGTACAAGAATACAAAGCTGAACCATCTGCTGGGGACTGTTTAAATCCCTGCGAGGTGTCGGCATCCACAATGTAGGATAGACTTTACTCAGTTAAAAAAAAAGTTGTGCCCTTGACAGTCATCTGTATCAATCTTTTACAAGTACAGTGGATGCACAGAAGTTACATTTATTAGTGTGTTTGTGAAGGTTCTCAGTCATCCAGGTCATCGTAGTCAAAGGAGCTTGCAAAGAAAAGCGTCTGGACTTCTTTAAGTTGCTTGAAGACGTTTCACCTCGTTACACCACGTTTCACCTCAGGTTTAAATCTGGGACTCCCCACCATTTGACCTTAGAACTGAAGAAGCTTCTCGGATGAGAGGTGAAACGT